>NC_133619.1:204879873-207379873 GCF_048593235.1 Sminthopsis crassicaudata
CCAGTCCCCCTTTCCAATGTATAGGACTGTTGTTAAGAATCCTTTGGTACAGTTAGAATATAAGGAAAATAATGCATTGTGTACAAAACTTCTATTGAAGGAAATGCGAGATAATTGATATCAAGTATAATATCACAAATTGCAAAAGAAAAAAAGGGAAAACTAGACTCAGAATGTGAATTAGTAAAGAACAAGTAAGAAAACCAATTGTTTTTTGGTACTGGAATAACCGGAACATTCCTTTGGACAAAATCTTTTTCAGACTGAAATGGATTGCTGTTACGAATCCTTTGATCCATCTTTAAATATAAAGAAGATTATGCAACTTGTAAAGAAAGTTCCATTGAAGCAAATGGGAGAGAATTTACATCAATTACAATGATCTGAAATGCAAGGGAAACAAAGGGATACTTAGACTCAATAAAATGGGAAATAGAGAAGAAAAAGTATCCAAAGGAATGGATTCATCAAAAGGGAATAACTGGAAGATTTCTCTACCCATTCACCCTTTCCAGTGTATCGGACTCCTATTAAGAATCCTTTCATACAATTTAAATATAAAGAAGATAATGCATTGTGCACAAAACTTCTATTGAAGGAAATGCGACAGAATTGATATCAAGTATAATATCCCAAATTGCAAAACAAAAAAAGGGAAAACTAGACTCAAAATGTGAATTAGTAAAGAACAAGTAAAAAAAGGAATTGTTTTTTCATACAGCAATAACAGGAACATTGCTTTGGACAAATCATTTTCAGACTGAAAAGGATTGCGGTTACGAATCCTTTGATCAATCTTTAAATATAATGAAGATGATGCAACTTGTTCAGAAAGTTCCATTGAAGCAAATGGGAGAGAATTTACATCAATTACAATGATCTGAAATGCAAGGGAAACAAAGGGAAACTTAGACTCAATAAAATGGGAAATAGAGAAGAAAAAGTATCCAAAGGAATGGATTCATCAAAAGGGAATAACTGGAAGATTTCTCTACCCATTCACCCTTTCCACTGTATTGGACTCCTATTAAGAATCCTTTCATACAATTTAAATATAAAGAAGATAATGCATTGTGCACAAAACTTCTATTGAAGGAAATGCGACAGAATTGATATCAAGTATAATATCCCAAATTGCAAAAGAAAAAAAGGGAAAACTAGACTCAGAATGTGAATTAGTAAAGAACAAGTAAAAAAAAAGGAATTGTTTTTTCATACAGGAATAACAGGAACATTGGTTTGGACAAAACATTTTCAGACTGAAAAGGATTGCTGTTACGAATCTTTTGATCAATCTTTAACTATAATGAAGATGATTCAACTTCTACAGAAAGTTCCATTGAAGCAAATGGGAGGGAATTTACATCAATTACACTGATCTGAAATGCAAGGGAAACAAAGGGAAACCTAGACTCAATAAAATGGGAAATAGAGAAGAAAAAGTATCCAAAGGAATGGAATTTTCAATAGGAAACAATTTGAAGATTTCGCAACCCAGTCCCCCTTTCCAATGTATAGGACTGTTGTTAAGAATCCTTTGGTACAGTTAGAATATAAGGAAAATAATGCATTGTGTACAAAACTTCTATTGAAGGAAATGCGAGATAATTGATATCAAGTATAATATCCCAAATTGCAAAAGAAAAAAAGGGAAAACTAGACTCAGAATGTGAATTAGTAAAGAAAAAGTAAGAAAACCAATTGTTTTTTGGTACTGGAATAACCGGAACATTCCTTTGGACAAAATCTTTTTCAGACTGAAATGGATTGCTGTTACGAATCCTTTGATCCATCTTTAAATATAAAGAAGATTATGCAACTTGTAAAGAAAGTTCCATTGAAGCAAATGGGAGAGAATTTACATCAATTACAATGATCTGAAATGCAAGGGAAACAAAGGGAAACTTAGACTCAATAAAATGGGAAATAGAGAAGAAAAAGTATCCAAAGGAATGGATTCATCAAAAGGGAATAACTGGAAGATTTCTCTTCCCATTCACCCTTTCCACTGTATAGGACTCCTATTAAGAATCCTTTCATACAATTTAAATATAAAGAAGATAATGCATTGTGCACAAAACTTCTATTGAAGGAAATGCGAGATAATTGATATCAAGTATAATATCCCAAATTGCAAAACAAAAAAAGGGAAAACTAGACTCAGAATGTGAATTAGTAAAGAACAAGTAAAAAAAGTAATTGTTTTTTCATACAGGAATAACAGGAACATTGCTTTGGACAAAACATTTTCAGACTGAAAAGGATTGCGGTTACGAATCCTTTGATCCATCTTTAAATTTAAAGGAGATTATGCAACTTGTAAAGAAAGTTCCATTGAAGCAAATGGGAGAGAATTTACATCAATTACAATGATCTGAAATGCAAGGGAAACAAAGGGAAACTTAGACTCAATAAAATGGGAAATAGAGAAGAAAAAGTATCCAAAGGAATGGATTCATCAAAGGGAATAACTGGAAGATTTCTCTACCCATTCACCCTTTCCACTGTATAGGACTCCTATTAAGAATCCTTTCATACAATTTAAATATAAAGAAGATAATGCATTGTGCACAAAACTTCTATTGAAGGAAATGCGAGATAATTGATATCAAGTATAATATCCCAAATTGCAAAAGAAAAAAAGGGAAAACTAGACTCAAAACGTGAATTAGTAAAGAACAAGTAAAAAAAGGAATTGTTTTTTCATACAGGAATAACAGGAACATTGGTTTGGACAAAACATTTTCAGACTGAAAAGGATTGCTGTTACGAATCTTTTGATCAATCTTTAACTATAATGAAGATGATTCAACTTCTACAGAAAGTTCCATTGAAGCAAATGGGAGGGAATTTACATCAATTACACTGATCTGAAATGCAAGGGAAACAAAGGGAAACCTAGACTCAATAAAATGGGAAATAGAGAAGAAAAAGTATCCAAAGGAATGGAATTTTCAATAGGAAACAATTTGAAGATTTCGCAACCCAGTCCCCCTTTCCAATGTATAGGACTGTTGTTAAGAATCCTTTGGTACAGTTAGAATATAAGGAAAATAATGCATTGTGTACAAAACTTCTATTGAAGGAAATGCGAGATAATTGATATCAAGTATAATATCCCAAATTGCAAAAGAAAAAAAGGGAAAACTAGACTCAGAATGTGAATTAGTAAAGAAAAAGTAAGAAAACCAATTGTTTTTTGGTACTGGAATAACCGGAACATTCCTTTGGACAAAATCTTTTTCAGACTGAAATGGATTGCTGTTACGAATCCTTTGATCCATCTTTAAATATAAAGAAGATTATGCAACTTGTAAAGAAAGTTCCATTGAAGCAAATGGGAGAGAATTTACATCAATTACAATGATCTGAAATGCAAGGGAAACAAAGGGAAACTTAGACTCAATAAAATGGGAAATAGAGAAGAAAAAGTATCCAAAGGAATGGATTCATCAAAAGGGAATAACTGGAAGATTTCTCTTCCCATTCACCCTTTCCACTGTATAGGACTCCTATTAAGAATCCTTTCATACAATTTAAATATAAAGAAGATAATGCATTGTGCACAAAACTTCTATTGAAGGAAATGCGAGATAATTGATATCAAGTATAATATCCCAAATTGCAAAACAAAAAAAGGGAAAACTAGACTCAGAATGTGAATTAGTAAAGAACAAGTAAAAAAAGTAATTGTTTTTTCATACAGGAATAACAGGAACATTGCTTTGGACAAAACATTTTCAGACTGAAAAGGATTGCGGTTACGAATCCTTTGATCCATCTTTAAATTTAAAGGAGATTATGCAACTTGTAAAGAAAGTTCCATTGAAGCAAATGGGAGAGAATTTACATCAATTACAATGATCTGAAATGCAAGGGAAACAAAGGGAAACTTAGACTCAATAAAATGGGAAATAGAGAAGAAAAAGTATCCAAAGGAATGGATTCATCAAAGGGAATAACTGGAAGATTTCTCTACCCATTCACCCTTTCCACTGTATAGGACTCCTATTAAGAATCCTTTCATACAATTTAAATATAAAGAAGATAATGCATTGTGCACAAAACTTCTATTGAAGGAAATGCGAGATAATTGATATCAAGTATAATATCCCAAATTGCAAAAGAAAAAAAGGGAAAACTAGACTCAGAACGTGAATTAGTAAAGAACAAGTAAAAAAAGGAATTGTTTTTTCATACAGGAATAACAGGAACATTGCTTTGGACAAAACATTTTCAGACTGAAAAGGATTGCTGTTACGAATCTTTTGATCAATCTTTAAATATAATGAAGATGATGCAACTTGTACAGAAAGTTCCATTGAAGCAAATGGGAGGGAATTTACATCAATTACACTGATCTGAAATGCAAGGGAAACAAAGGGAAACCTAGACTCAATAAAATGGGAAATAGAGAAGAAAAAGTATCCAAAGGAATGGAATTTTCAATAGGAAACAACTTGAAGATTTCGCAACCCAGTCCCCCTTTCCAATGTATAGGACTGTTGTTAAGAATCCTTTGGTACAGTTAGAATATAAGGAAAATAATGCATTGTGTACAAAACTTCTATTGAAGGAAATGCGAGATAATTGATATCAAGTATAATATCCCAAATTGCAAAAGAAAAAAAGGGAAAACTAGACTCAGAATGTGAATTAGTAAAGAACAAGTAAGACAAAGGAATTGTTTTTTCATACAGGAATAACAGGAACATTGCTTTGGACAAAACATTTTCAGACTGAAAAGGATTGCGGTTACGAATGTTTTGATCCATCTTTAAATACAAAGAAGATTATGCAACTTGTAAAGAAAGTTCCATTGAAGCAAATGGGAGAGAATTTACATCAATTACAATGATCTGAAATGCAAGGGAAACAAAGGGAAACTTAGACTCAATAAAATGGGAAATAGAGAAGAAAAAGTATCCAAAGGAATGGATTCATCAAAAGGGAATAACTGGAAGATTTCTCTTCCCATTCACCCTTTCCACTGTATAGGACTCCTATTAAGAATCCTTTCATACAATTTAAATATAAAGAAGATAATGCATTGTGCACAAAACTTCTATTGAAGGAAATGCGAGATAATTGATATCAAGTATAATATCCCAAATTGCAAAAGAAAATAAGGGAAAACTAGACTCAGAATGTGAATTAGTAAAGAACAAGTAAAAAAAGGAATTGTTTTTTCATACAGGAATAACAGGAACATTGCTTTGGACAAAACATTTTCAGACTGAAAAGGATTGCTGTTACGAATCTTTTGATCCATCTTTAAATATAATGAAGATGATGCAACTTGTACAGAAAGTTCCATTGAAGCAAATGGGAGTTAATTTACATCAATTACACTGATCTGAAATGCAAGGGAAACAATGGGAAACCTAGACTCGATAGAATGGGATATAGAGAAAAACACATATCCAAAGGAATGGAATTTTCAATAGGAAACAACTTGGAGATTTCGCAACCCAGTCACCCTTTCCAATGTATAGGACGGTTGTTAAGAATCCTTTGGTACAGTTAGAATATAAAGAAGATAATGCATTGTGTACAAAACTTCTATTGAAGGAAATGCGAGAGAATTGATATCAACTATACTATCCCAAACAGCAAAAGAAACAGAGGGAAAACTAGACTCAGAATGTGAAATAGAGAAGAACAAGTAAGAAAACCAATTGTTTTTTGGTACTGGAATAACCGGAACATTCCTTTGGACAAAATCTTTTTCAGACTGAAATGGATTGCTGTTACGAATCCTTTGATCCATCTTTAAATATAAAGAAGATTATGCAACTTGTAAAGAACGTTCCATTGAAGCAAATGGGAGAGAATTTACATCAATTACACTGATCGGAAATGCAAGGGAAACAAAGGGAAACCTAGACTCAATAAAATGGGAAATAGAGAAGAAAAAGTATCCAAAGGAATGGAATTTTCAATAGGAAACAACTTGAAGATTTCGAAACCCAGTCACACTTTCCACAGTAAAGGACTCCTATTAAGAATCCTTTCATACAATTTAAATATAAAGAAGATAATGCATTGTGCACAAAACTTCTATTGAAGGAAATGCGAGATAATTGATATCAAGTATAATATCCCAAATTGCAAAAGAAAAAAAGGGAAAACTAGACTCAGAATGTGAATTAGTAAAGAACAAGTAAAAAAAGGAATTGTTTTTTCATTCAGCAATAACAGGAACATTGCTTTGGACAAATCATTTTCAGACTGAAAAGGATTGCTGTTACGAATCTTTTGATCCATCTTTAAATATAATGAAGATGATTGAACTTGTACAGAAAGTTCCATTGAAGCAAATGGGAGGGAATTTACATCAATTACACTGATCTGAAATGCAAGGGAAACAAAGGGAAACCTAGACTCAATAAAATGGGAAATAGAGAAGAAAAAGTATCCAAAGGAATGGAATTTTCAATAGGAAACAACTTGAAGATTTCGCAACCCAGTCCCCCTTTCCAATGTATAGGACTGTTGTTAAGAATCCTTTGGTACAGTTAGAATATAAGGAAAATAATGCATTGTGTACAAAACTTCTATTGAAGGAAATGCGAGATAATTGATATCAAGTATAATATCCCAAATTGCAAAAGAAAAAAAGGGAAAACTAGACTCAGAATGTGAATTAGTAAAGAACAAGTAAGAAAACCAATTGTTTTTTAGTACTGGAATAACCGGAACATTCCTTTGGACAAAATCTTTTTCAGACTGAAAAGGATTGCTGTTACGAATGTTTTGATCCATCTTTAAATATAAAGAAGATTATGCAACTTGTAAAGAAAGTTCCATTGAAGCAAATGAAAGAGAATTTACATCAATTACAATGATCTGAAATGCAAGGGAAACAAAGGGAAACTTAGACTCAATAAAATGGGAAATAGAGAAGAAAAAGTATCCAAAGGAATGGATTCATCAAAAGGGAATAACTGGAAGATTTCTCTTCCCATTCACCCTTTCCACTGTATAGGACTCCTATTAAGAATCCTTTCATACAATTTAAATATAAAGAAGATAATGCATTGTGCACAAAACTTCTATTGAAGGAAATGCGAGATAATTGATATCAAGTATAATATCCCAAATTGCAAAAGAAAAAAAGGGAAAACTAGACTCAGAATGTGAATTAGTAAAGAACAAGTAAACAAAGGAATTGTTTTTTCATACAGGAATAACAGGAACATTGCTTTGGACAAAACATTTTCAGACTGAAAAGGATTGCTGTTACGAATCTTTTGATCAATCATTAAATATAATGAAGATGATGCAACTTGTACAGAAAGTTCCATTGAAGCAAATGGGAGTTAATTTACATCAATTACACTGATCTGAAATGCAAGGGAAACAAAGGGAAACCTAGACTCAATAGAATGGGAAATAGAGAAGAACACATATCCAAAGGAATGGAATTTTCAATAGGAAACAACTTGAAGATTTCGCAACCCAGTCCCCCTTTCCAATGTATAGGACTGTTGTTAAGAATCCTTTGGTACAGTTAGAATATAAAGAAGATAATGCATTGTGTACAAAACTTCTATTGAAGGAAATGCGAGAGAATTGATATCAACTATACTATCCCAAACAGCAAAAGAAACAGAGGGAAAATTAGACTCAGAATGTGAAATAGAGAAGAACAAGTAAGAAAACCAATTGTTTTTTGGTACTGGAATAACCGGAACATTCCTTTGGACAAAATCTTTTTCAGACTGAAATGGATTGCTGTTACGAATCCTTTGATCCATCTTTAAATATAAAGAAGATTATGCAACTTGTAAAGAACGTTCCATTGAAGCAAATGGGAGAGAATTTACATCAATTACAATGATCAGAAATGCAAGGGAAACAAAGTGAAACTTAGACTCAATAAAATGGGAAACAGAGAAGAAAAAGTATCCAAAGGAATGGATTTATCAAAAGGGAATAACTGGAAGATTTCTCTACCCATTCACCCTTTCCAGTGTATCGGACTCCTATTAAGAATCCTTTCATACAATTTAAATATAAAGAAGATAATGCATTGTGCACAAAACTTCTATTGAAGGAAATGCGAGATAATTGATATCAAGTATAATATCCCAAATTGCAAAAGAAAAAAAGGGAAAACTAGACTCAGAATGTGAATTAGTAAAGAACAAGTAAAAAAAGGAATTGTTTTTTCATACAGGAATAACAGGAACATTGCTTTGGACAAATCATTTTCAGACTGAAAAGGATTGCGGTTACGAATCCTTTGATCCATCTTTAAATATAAAGAAGATTATGCAACTTGTAAAGAAAGTTCCATTGAAGCAAATGGGAGAGAATTTACATCAATTACAATGATCTGAAATGCAAGGGAAACAAAGGGAAACTTAGACTCAATAAAATGGGAAATAGAGAAGAACACATATCCAAAGGAATGGAATTTTCAATAGGAAACAACTTGAAGATTTCGCAACCCAGTCCCCCTTTCCAATGTATAGGACTGTTGTTAAGAATCCTTGGTACAGTTAGAATATAAGGAAGATAAAGCATTGTGTACAAAACTTCTATTGAAGGAAATGCGAGATAATTGATATCAATTATAATATCCCAAATTGCAAAGGAAAAAAAGGGAAAACTAGACTCAGAATGTGAATTAGTAAAGAACAAGTAAACAAAGGAATTGTTTTTTCATACAGGAATAACAGGAACATTGCTTTGGACAAAACATTTTCAGACTGAAAAGGATTGCTGTTACGAATCTTTTGATCAATCTTTAAATATAATGAAGATGATTCAACTTGTACAGAAAGTTCCATTGAAGCAAATGGGAGTTAATTTACATCAATTACCCTGATCTGAAATGCAAGGGAAACAAAGGGAAACCTAGACTCAATAGAATGGGATATAGAGAAAAACACATATCCAAAGGAATGGAATTTTCAATAGGAAACAACTTGAAGATTTCGCAACCCAGTCCCCCTTTCCAATATATAGGACTGTTGTTAAGAATCCTTTGGTACAGTTAGAATATAAGGAAGATAATGCATTGTGTACAAAACTTCTATTGAAGGAAATGCGAGAGAATTGATATCAACTATACTATCCCAAACAGCAAAAGAAACAGAGGGAAAACTAGACTCAGAATGTGAAATAGAGAAGAACAAGTAAGAAAACAAATTGTTTTTTGGTACTGAATAAACGGAACATTCCTTTGGACAAAATCTTTTTCAGACTGAAATGGATTGCTGTTACGAATGTTTTGATCCATCTTTAAATATAAAGAAGATTATGCAACTTGTAAAGAAAGTTCCATTGAAGCAAATGGGAGAGAATTTACATCAATTACAATGATCTGAAATGCAAGGGAAACAAAGTGAAACTTAGACTCAATAAAATGGGAAATAGAGAAAAAAAATTATCCAAAGGAATGGATTTATCAAAAGGGAATAACTGGAAGATTTCTCTACCCATTCACCCTTTCCACTGTATAGGACTCCTATTAAGAATCCTTTCATACAATTTAAATATAAAGAAGATAATGCATTGTGCACAAAACTTCTATTGAAGGAAATGCGATATAATTGATATCAATTATAATATCCCAAATTGCAAAAGAAAAAAAAGGAAAACTAGACTCAGAATGTGAATTAGTAAAGAACAAGTAAAAAAAGGAATTGTTTTTTCATACAGGAATAACAGGAACATTGCTTTGGACAAAACATTTTCAGACTGAAAAGGATTGCTGTTACGAATCTTTTGATCAATCTTTAAATATAATGAAGATGATTCAACTTGTACAGAAAGTTCCATTGAAGCAAATGGGAGTTAATTTACATCAATTACCCTGATCTGAAATGCAAGGGAAACAAAGGGAAACCTAGACTCAATAGAATGGGAAATAGAGAAGAACACATATCCAAAGGAATGGAATTTTCAATAGGAAACAACTTGAAGATTTCGCAACCCAGTCCCCCTTTCCAATGTATAGGACTGTTGTTAAGAATCCTTGGTACAGTTAGAATATAAGGAAGATAAAGCATTGTGTACAAAACTTCTATTGAAGGAAATGCGAGATAATTGATATCAATTATAATATCCCAAATTGCAAAGGAAAAAAAGGGAAAACTAGACTCAGAATGTGAATTAGTAAAGAACAAGTAAAAAAAGGAATTGTTTTTTCATACAGGAATAACAGGAACATTGCTTTGGACAAAACATTTTCAGACTGAAAAGGATTGCTGTTACGAATCTTTTGATCAATCTTTAAATATAATGAAGATGATTCAACTTGTACAGAAAGTTCCATTGAAGCAAATGGGAGTTAATTTACATCAATTACCCTGATCTGAAATGCAAGGGAAACAAAGGGAAAACTTAGACTCAATAAAATGGGAAATAGAGAAGAAAAAGTATCCAAAGGAATGGATTCATCAAAAGGGAATAACTGGAAGATTTCTCTACCCATTCACCCTTTCCACTGTATAGGACTCCTATTAAGAATCCTTTCATACAATTTAAATATAAAGAAGATAATGCATTGTGCACAAAACTTCTATTGAAGGAAATGCGAGATAATTGATATCAAGTATAATATCCCAAATTGCAAAAGAAAAAAAGGGAAAACTAGACTCAGAATGTGAATTAGTAAAGAACAAGTAAACAAAGGAATTGTTTTTTCATACAGGAATAACAGGAACATTGCTTTGGACAAAACATTTTCAGACTGAAAAGGATTGCTGTTACGAATCTTTTGATCAATCTTTAAATATAATGAAGATGATTCAACTTGTACAGAAAGTTCCATTGAAGCAAATGGGACGGAATTTACATCAATTACAATGATCTGAAATGCAAGGGAAACAAAGGGAAACCTAGACTCAATAGAATGGGAAATAGAGAAGAACACATATCCAAAGGAATGGAATTTTCAATAGGAAACAACTTGAAGATTTCGCAACCCAGTCACCCTTTCCAATATATAGGACTGTTGTTAAGAATCCTTTGGTAAGTTAGAATATAAGGAAGATAATGCATTGTGTACAAAACTTCTATTGAAGGAAATGTGAGAGAATTGATATCAACTATACTATCCCAAACAGCAAAAGAAACAGAGGGAAAACTAGACTCAGAATGTGAAATAGAAAGAACAAGTAAGAAAACCAATTGTTTTTTAGTACTGAATAACCGGAACATTCCTTTGGACAAAATCTTTTTCAGACTGAAATGGATTGCTGTTACGAATGTTTTGATCCATCTTTAAATATAAAGAAGATTATGCAACTTGTAAAGAAAGTTCCATTGAAGCAAATGGGAGAGAATTTACATCAATTACAATGATCTGAAATGCAAGGGAAACAAAGTGAAACTTAGACTCAATAAAATGGGAAATAGAGAAAAAAAAATTATCCAAAGGAATGGATTTATCAAAAGGGAATAACTGGAAGATTTCTCTACCCATTCACCCTTTCCACTGTATAGGACTCCTATTAAGAATCCTTTCATACAATTTAAATATAAAGAAGATAATGCATTGTGCACAAAACTTCTATTGAAGGAAATGCGATATAATTGATATCAATTATAATATCCCAAATTGCAAAAGAAAAAAAAGGAAAACTAGACTCAGAATGTGAATTAGTAAAGAACAAGTAAAAAAAGGAATTGTTTTTTCATACAGGAATAACAGGAACATTGCTTTGGACAAAACATTTTCAGACTGAAAAGGATTGCTGTTACGAATCTTTTGATCAATCTTTAAATATAATGAAGATGATTCAACTTGTACAGAAAGTTCCATTGAAGCAAATGGGAGTTAATTTACATCAATTACCCTGATCTGAAATGCAAGGGAAACAAAGGGAAACCTAGACTCAATAGAATGGGAAATAGAGAAGAACACATATCCAAAGGAATGGAATTTTCAATAGGAAACAACTTGAAGATTTCGCAACCCAGTCCCCCTTTCCAATGTATAGGACTGTTGTTAAGAATCCTTGGTACAGTTAGAATATAAGGAAGATAAAGCATTGTGTACAAAACTTCTATTGAAGGAAATGCGAGATAATTGATATCAATTATAATATCCCAAATTGCAAAGGAAAAAAAGGGAAAACTAGACTCAGAATGTGAATTAGTAAAGAACAAGTAAAAAAAGGAATTGTTTTTTCATACAGGAATAACAGGAACATTGCTTTGGACAAAACATTTTCAGACTGAAAAGGATTGCTGTTACGAATCTTTTGATCAATCTTTAAATATAATGAAGATGATTCAACTTGTACAGAAAGTTCCATTGAAGCAAATGGGAGTTAATTTACATCAATTACCCTGATCTGAAATGCAAGGGAAACAAAGGGAAACCTAGACTCAATAAAATGGGAAATAGAGAAGAAAAAGTATCCAAAGGAATGGATTTATTAAAAGGGAATAACTGGAAGATTACTCTACCCATTCACCCTTTCCAGTGTATAGGACTCCTATTAAGAATCCTTTCATACAATTTAAATATAAAGAAGATAATGCATTGTGCACAAAACTTCTATTGAAGGAAATGCGAGATAATTGATATCAAGTATAATATCCCAAATTGCAAAACAAAAAAAGGGAAAACTAGACTCAGAATGTGAATTAGTAAAGAACAAGTAAAAAAAGGAATTTTTTTTCATACAGGAATAACAGGAACATTGCTTTGGACAAAACATTTTCAGACTGAAAAGGATTGCTGTTACGAATCCTTTGATCAATCTTTAAATATAATGAAGATGATGCAACATGTACAGAAAGTTACATTGAAGCAAAAGGGAGGGAATTTACATCAATTACACTGATCTGAAATGCAAGGGAAACAAAGGGAAACCTAGACTCAATAAAATGGGAAATAGAAAAGAAAAAGTATCCAAAGGAATGGAATTTTCAATAGGAAACAACTTGAAGATTTCGCAACCCAGTCACCCTTTCCACTGTATAGGACTCCTATTAAGAATCCTTTCATACAATTTAAATATAAAGAAGATAATGCATTGTGCACAAAACTTCTATTGAAGGAAATGCGAGATAATTGATATCAAGTATAATATCCCAAATTGCAAAAGAAAAAAAGGGAAAACTAGACTCAGAACGTGAATTAGTAAAGAACAAGTAAAAAAAGGAATTGTTTTTTCATACAGGAATAACAGGAACATTGCTTTGGACAAAACATTTTCAGACTGAAAACGATTGCTGTTACGAATCTTTTGATCAATCTTTAAATATAATGAAGATGATTCAACTTGTACAGAAAGTTCCATTGAAGCAAATGGGAGGGAATTTACATCAATTACACTGATCTGAAATGCAAGGGAAACAAAGGGAAACCTAGACTCAATAAAATGGGAAATAGAGAAGAAAAAGTATCCAAAGGAATGGAATTTTCAATAGGAAACAACTTGAAGATTTCGCAACCCAGTCCCCCTTTCCAATGTATAGGACTGTTGTTAAGAATCCTTGGTACAGTTAGAATATAAGGAAGATAAAGCATTGTGTACAAAACTTCTATTGAAGGAAATGCGAGATAATTGATATCAATTATAATATCCCAAATTGCAAAGGAAAAAAAGGGAAAACTAGACTCAGAATGTGAATTAGTAAAGAACAAGTAAAAAAAGGAATTGTTTTTTCATACAGGAATAACAGGAACATTGCTTTGGACAAAACATTTTCAGACTGAAAAGGATTGCTGTTACGAATCTTTTGATCAATCTTTAAATATAATGAAGATGATTCAACTTGTACAGAAAGTTCCATTGAAGCAAATGGGAGTTAATTTACATCAATTACCCTGATCTGAAATGCAAGGGAAACAAAGGGAAACCTAGACTCAATAGAATGGGAAATAGAGAAGAACACATATCCAAAGGAATGGAATTTTCAATAGGAAACAACTTGAAGATTTCGCAACCCAGTCCCCCTTTCCAATGTATAGGACTGTTGTTAAGAATCCTTGGTACAGTTAGAATATAAGGAAGATAAAGCATTGTGTACAAAACTTCTATTGAAGGAAATGCGAGATAATTGATATCAATTATAATATCCCAAATTGCAAAGGAAAAAAAGGGAAAACTAGACTCAGAATGTGAATTAGTAAAGAACAAGTAAAAAAAGGAATTGTTTTTTCATACAGGAATAACAGGAACATTGCTTTGGACAAAACATTTTCAGACTGAAAAGGATTGCTGTTACGAATCTTTTGATCAATCTTTAAATATAATGAAGATGATTCAACTTGTACAGAAAGTTCCATTGAAGCAAATGGGAGTTAATTTACATCAATTACCCTGATCTGAAATGCAAGGGAAACAAAGGGAAAACTTAGACTCAATAAAATGGGAAATAGAGAAGAAAAAGTATCCAAAGGAATGGATTCATCAAAAGGGAATAACTGGAAGATTTCTCTACCCATTCACCCTTTCCACTGTATAGGACTCCTATTAAGAATCCTTTCATACAATTTAAATATAAAGAAGATAATGCATTGTGCACAAAACTTCTATTGAAGGAAATGCGAGATAATTGATATCAAGTATAATGTCCCAAATTGCAAAAGAAAAAAAGGGAAAACTAGACTCAGAATGTGAATTAGTAAAGAACAAGTAAACAAAGGAATTGTTTTTTCATACAGGAATAACAGGAACATTGCTTTGGACAAAACATTTTCAGACTGAAAAGGATTGCTGTTACGAATCTTTTGATCAATCTTTAAATATAATGAAGATGATTCAACTTGTACAGAAAGTTCCATTGAAGCAAATGGGACGGAATTTACATCAATTACAATGATCTGAAATGCAAGGGAAACAAAGGGAAACCTAGACTCAATAGAATGGGAAATAGAGAAGAACACATATCCAAAGGAATGGAATTTTCAATAGGAAACAACTTGAAGATTTCGCAACCCAGTCACCCTTTCCAATATATAGGACTGTTGTTAAGAATCCTTTGGTAAGTTAGAATATAAGGAAGATAATGCATTGTGTACAAAACTTCTATTGAAGGAAATGCGAGAGAATTGATATCAACTATACTATCCCAAACAGCAAAAGAAACAGAGGGAAAACTAGACTCAGAATGTGAAATAGAGAAGAACAAGTAAGAAAACCAATTGTTTTTTGGTACTGAATAACCGGAACATTCCTTTGGACAAAATCTTTTTCAGACTGAAATGGATTGCTGTTACGAATGTTTTGATCCATCTTTAAATATAAAGAAGATTATGCAACTTGTAAAGAAAGTTCCATTGAAGCAAATGGGAGAGAATTTACATCAATTACAATGATCTGAAATGCAAGGGAAACAAAGTGAAACTTAGACTCAATAAAATGGGAAATAGAGAAAAAAAAATTATCCAAAGGAATGGATTTATCAAAAGGGAATAACTGGAAGATTTCTCTACCCATTCACCCTTTCCACTGTATAGGACTCCTATTAAGAATCCTTTCATACAATTTAAATATAAAGAAGATAATGCATTGTGCACAAAACTTCTATTGAAGGAAATGCGATATAATTGATATCAATTATAATATCCCAAATTGCAAAAGAAAAAAAAGGAAAACTAGACTCAGAATGTGAATTAGTAAAGAACAAGTAAAAAAAGGAATTGTTTTTTCATACAGGAATAACAGGAACATTGCTTTGGACAAAACATTTTCAGACTGAAAAGGATTGCTGTTACGAATCTTTTGATAAATCTTTAAATATAATGAAGATGATTCAACTTGTACAGAAAGTTCCATTGAAGCAAATGGGAGTTAATTTACATCAATTACCCTGATCTGAAATGCAAGGGAAACAAAGGGAAACCTAGACTCAATAGAATGGGAAATAGAGAAGAACACATATCCAAAGGAATGGAATTTTCAATAGGAAACAACTTGAAGATTTCTCAACCCAGTCCCCCTTTCCAATGTATAGGACTGTTGTTAAGAATCCTTGGTACAGTTAGAATATAAGGAAGATAAAGCATTGTGTACAAAACTTCTATTGAAGGAAATGCGAGATAATTGATATCAATTATAATATCCCAAATTGCAAAGGAAAAAAAGGGAAAACTAGACTCAGAATGTGAATTAGTAAAGAACAAGTAAAAAAGGAATTGTTTTTTCATACAGGAATAACAGGAACATTGCTTTGGACAAAACATTTTCAGACTGAAAAGGATTGCTGTTACGAATCTTTTGATCAATCTTTAAATATAATGAAGATGATTCAACTTGTACAGAAAGTTCCATTGAAGCAAATGGGAGTTAATTTACATCAATTACCCTGATCTGAAATGCAAGGGAAACAAAGGGAAACCTAGACTCAATAAAATGGGAAATAGAGAAGAAAAAGTATCCAAAGGAATGGATTTATCAAAAGGGAATAACTGGAAGATTACTCTACCCATTCACCCTTTCCAGTGTATAGGACTCCTATTAAGAATCCTTTCATACAATTTAAATATAAAGAAGATAATGCATTGTGCACAAAACTTCTATTGAAGGAAATGCGAGATAATTGATATCAAGTATAATATCCCAAATTGCAAAACAAAAAAAGGGAAAACTAGACTCAGAATGTGAATTAGTAAAGAACAAGTAAAAAAAGGAATTGTTTTTTCATACAGGAATAACAGGAACATTGCTTTGGACAAAACATTTTCAGACTGAAAAGGATTGCTGTTACGAATCCTTTGATCAATCTTTAAATATAATGAAGATGATGCAACATGTACAGAAAGTTACATTGAAGCAAAAGGGAGGGAATTTACATCAATTACACTGATCTGAAATGCAAGGGAAACAAAGGGAAAACTAGACTCAATAAAATGGGAAATAGAAAAGAAAAAGTATCCAAAGGAATGGAATTTTCAATAGGAAACAACTTGAAGATTTCGCAACCCAGTCACCCTTTCCACTGTATAGGACTCCTATTAAGAATCCTTTCATACAATTTAAATATAAAGAAGATAATGCATTGTGCACAAAACTTCTATTGAAGGAAATGCGAGATAATTGATATCAAGTATAATATCCCAAATTGCAAAAGAAAAAAAGGGAAAACTAGACTCAGAACGTGAATTAGTAAAGAACAAGTAAAAAAAGGAATTGTTTTTTCATACAGGAATAACAGGAACATTGCTTTGGACAAAACATTTTCAGACTGAAAACGATTGCTGTTACAAATCTTTTGATCAATCTTTAAATATAATGAAGATGATTCAACTTGTACAGAAAGTTCCATTGAAGCAAATGGGAGGGAATTTACATCAATTACACTGATCTGAAATGCAAGGGAAACAAAGGGAAACCTAGACTCAATAAAATGGGAAATAGAGAAGAAAAAGTATCCAAAGGAATGGAATTTTCAATAGGAAACAACTTGAAGATTTCGCAACCCAGTCCCCCTTTCCAATGTATAGGACTGTTGTTAAGAATCCTTGGTACAGTTAGAATATAAGGAAGATAAAGCATTGTGTACAAAACTTCTATTGAAGGAAATGCGAGATAATTGATATCAATTATAATATCCCAAATTGCAAAGGAAAAAAAGGGAAAACTAGACTCAGAATGTGAATTAGTAAAGAACAAGTAAAAAAAGGAATTGTTTTTTCATACAGGAATAACAGGAACATTGCTTTGGACAAAACATTTTCAGACTGAAAAGGATTGCTGTTACGAATCTTTTGATCAATCTTTAAATATAATGAAGATGATTCAACTTGTACAGAAAGTTCCATTGAAGCAAATGGGAGTTAATTTACATCAATTACCCTGATCTGAAATGCAAGGGAAACAAAGGGAAAACTTAGACTCAATAAAATGGGAAATAGAGAAGAAAAAGTATCCAAAGGAATGGATTTATCAAAAGGGAATAACTGGAAGATTACTCTACCCATTCACCCTTTCCAGTGTATAGGACTCCTATTAAGAATCCTTTCATACAATTTAAATATAAAGAAGATAATGCATTGTGCACAAAACTTCTATTGAAGGAAATGCGAGATAATTGATATCAAGTATAATATCCCAAATTGCAAAACAAAAAAAGGGAAAACTAGACTCAGAATGTGAATTAGTAAAGAACAAGTAAAAAAAAGGAATTGTTTTTTCATACAGGAATAACAGGAACATTGCTTTGGACAAAACATTTTCAGACTGAAAAGGATTGCTGTTACGAATCCTTTGATCAATCTTTAAATATAATGAAGATGATGCAACATGTACAGAAAGTTACATTGAAGGAAAAGGGAGGGAATTTACATCAATTACACTGATCTGAAATGCAAGGGAAACAAAGGGAAACCTAGACTCAATAAAATGGGAAATAGAAAAGAAAAAGTATCCAAAGGAATGGAATTTTCAATAGGAAACAACTTGAAGATTTCGCAACCCAGTCACCCTTTCCACTGTATAGGACTCCTATTAAGAATCCTTTCATACAATTTAAATATAAAGAAGATAATGCATTGTGCACAAAACTTCTATTGAAGGAAATGCGAGATAATTGATATCAAGTATAATATCCCAAATTGCAAAACAAAAAAAGGGAAAACTAGACTCAGAATGTGAATTAGTAAAGAACAAGTAAAAAAAGGAATTGTTTTTTCATACAGGAATAACAGGAACATTGCTTTGGACAAAACATTTTCAGACTGAAAACGATTGCTGTTACGAATCTTTTGATCAATCTTTAAATATAATGAAGATGATGCAACATGTACAGAAAGTTACATTGAAGGAAAAGGGAGGGAATTTACATCAATTACACTGATCTGAAATGCAAGGGAAACAAAGGGAAACCTAGACTCAATAAAATGGGAAATAGAAAAGAAAAACTATCCAAAGGAATGGAATTTTCAATAGGAAACAACTTGAAGATTTCGCAACCCAGTCACCCTTTCCACTGTATAGGACTCCTATTAAGAATCCTTTCATACAATTTAAATATAAAGAAGATAATGCATTGTGCACAAAACTTCTATTGAAGGAAATGCGAGATAATTGATATCAAGTATAATATCCCAAATTGTAAAAGAAAAAAAGGGAAAACTAGACTCAGAACGTGAATTAGTAAAGAACAAGTAAAAAAAGGAATTGTTTTTTCATACAGGAATAACAGGAACATTGCTTTGGACAAAACATTTTCAGACTGAAAACGATTGCTGTTACGAATCTTTTGATCAATCTTTAAATATAATGAAGATGATTCAACTTGTACAGAAAGTTCCATTGAAGCAAATGGGAGGGAATTTACATCAATTACACTGATCTGAAATGCAAGGGAAAGAAAGGGAAACCTAGACTCAATAAAATGGGAAATAGAGAAGAAAAAGTATCCAAAGGAATGGAATTTTCAATAGGAAACAACTTGAAGATTTCGCAACCCAGTCACCCTTTCCAATGTATAGGACTGTTGTTAAGAATCCTTTGGTACAGTTAGAATATAAGGAAAATAATGCATTGTGTACAAAACTTCTATTGAAGGAAATGCGAGATAATTGATATCAAGTATAATATCCCAAATTGCAAAAGAAAAAAAGGGAAAACTAGACTCAGAATGTGAATTAGTAAAGAACAAGTAAGAAAACCAATTGTTTTTTAGTACTGGAATAACCGGAACATTCCTTTGGACAAAATCTTTTTCAGACTGAAAAGGATTGCTGTTACGAATGTTTTGATCCATCTTTAAATATAAAGAAGATTATGCAACTTGTAAAGAAAGTTCCATTGAAGCAAATGGGAGAGAATTTACATCAATTACAATGATCTGAAATGCAAGGGAAACAAAGGGAAACTTAGACACAATAAAATGGGAAATAGAGAAGAAAAAGTATCCAAAGGAATGGATTCATCAAAAGGGAATAACTGGAAGATTTCTCTTCCCATTCACCCTTTCCACTGTATAGGACTCCTATTAAAAATCCTTTCATACAATTTAAATATAAAAAAGATAATGCATTGTGCACAAAACTTCTATTGAAGGAAATGCGAGATAATTGATATCAAGTATAATATCCCAAATTGCAAAAGAAAAAAAGGGAAAACTAGACTCAGAATGTGAATTAGTAAAGAACAAGTAAACAAAGGAATTGTTTTTTCATACAGGAATAACAGGAACATTGCTTTGGACAAAACATTTTCAGACTGAAAACGATTGCTGTTATGAATCTTTTGATCAATCTTTAAATATAATGAAGATGATGCAACTTGTACAGAAAGTTCCATTGAAGCAAATGGGAGTTAATTTACATCAATTACACTGATCTGAAATGCAAGGGAAACAAAGGGAAACCTAGACTCAATAGAATGGGATATAGAGAAGAACGCATATCCAAAGGAATGGAATTTTCAATAGGAAACAACTTGAAGATTTCGCAACCCAGTAACCCTTTCCAAGGTATAGGACTGTTGTTAAGAATCCTTTGGTACAGTTAGAATATAAAGAAGATAATGCATTGTGTACAAAACTTCTATTGAAGGAAATGCGAGAGAATTGATATCAACTATACTATCCCAAACAGCAAAAGAAACAGAGGGAAAACTAGACTCAGAATGTGAAATAGAGAAGAACAAGTAAGAAAACCAATTGTTTTTTGGTACTGGAATAACCGGAACATTCCTTTGGACAAAATCTTTTTCAGACTGAAATGGATTGCTGTTACGAATCCTTTGATCCATCTTTAAATATAAAGAAGATTATGCAACTTGTAAAGAACGTTCCATTGAAGCAAATGGGAGAGAATTTACATCAATTACAATTATCTGAAATGCAAGGGAAACAAAGTGAAACTTAGACTCAATTAAATGGGAAACAGAGAAGAAAAAGTATCCAAAGGAATGGATTTATCAAAAGGGAATAACTGGAAGATTTCTCTACCCATTCACCCTTTCCAGTGTATCGGACTCCTATTAAGAATCCTTTCATACAATTTAAATATAAAGAAGATAATGCATTGTGCACAAAACTTCTATTGAAGGAAATGCGAGATAATTGATATCAAGTATAATATCCCAAATTGCAAAAGAAAAAAAGGGAAAACTAGACTCAGAATGTGAATTAGTAAAGAACAAGTAAAAAAAGGAATTGTTTTTTCATACAGCAATAACAGGAACATTGCTTTGGACAAATCATTTTCAGACTGAAAATGATTGCGGTTACGAATCCTTTGATCCATCTTTAAATATAAAGAAGATTATGCAACTTGTACAGAAAGTTCCATTGAAGCAAATGGGAGTTAATTTACATCAATTACCCTGATCTGAAATGCAAGGGAAACAAAGGGAAACCTAGACTCAATAGAATGGGAAATAGAGAAGAACACATATCCAAAGGAATGGAATTTTCAATAGGAAACAACTTGAAGATTTCGCAACCCAGTCCCCCTTTCCAATGTATAGGACTGTTGTTAAGAATCCTTGGTACAGTTAGAATATAAGGAAGATAAAGCATTGTGTACAAAACTTCTATTGAAGGAAATGCGAGATAATTGATATCAATTATAATATCCCAAATTGCAAAGGAAAAAAAGGGAAAACTAGACTCAGAATGTGAATTAGTAAAGAACAAGTAAAAAAAGGAATTGTTTTTTCATACAGGAATAACAGGAACATTGCTTTGGACAAAACATTTTCAGACTGAAAAGGATTGCTGTTACGAATATTTTGATCAATCTTTAAATATAATGAAGATGATTCAACTTGTACAGAAAGTTCCATTGAAGCAAATGGGAGTTAATTTACATCAATTACACTGATCTGAAATGCAAGGGAAACAAAGGGAAACCTAGACTCAATAAAATGGGAAATAGAGAAGAAAAAGTATCCAAAGGAATGGATTTATCAAAAGGGAATAACTGGAAGATTACTCTACCCATTCACCCTTTCCAGTGTATAGGACTCCTATTAAGAATCCTTTCATACAATTTAAATATAAAGAAAATAAGGCATTGTGCACAAAACTTCTATTGAAGGAAATGCGAGATAATTGATATCAAGTATAATATCCCAAATTGCAAAACAAAAAAAGGGAAAACTAGACTCAGAATGTGAATTAGTAAAGAACAAGTAAAAAAAGGAATTGTTTTTTCATACAGGAATAACAGGAACATTGCTTTGGACAAAACATTTTCAGACTGAAAAGGATTGCTGTTACGAATCCTTTGATCAATCTTTAAATATAATGAAGATGATGCAACATGTACAGAAAGTTACATTGAAGCAAAAGGGAGGGAATTTACATCAATTACACTGATCTGAAATGCAAGGGAAACAAAGGGAAACCTAGACTCAATAAAATGGGAAATAGAGAAGAAAAAGTATCCAAAGGAATGGAATTTTCAATAGGAAACAACTTGAAGATTTCGCAACCCAGTCACCCTTTCCACTGTATAGGACTCCTATTAAGAATCCTTTCATACAATTTAAATATAAAGAAGATAATGCATTGTGCACAAAACTTCTATTGAAGGAAATGCGAGATAATTGATATCAAGTATAATATCCCAAATTGCAAAAGAAAAAAAGGGAAAACTAGACTCAGAACGTGAATTAGTAAAGAACAAGTAAAAAAAGGAATTGTTTTTTCATACAGGAATAACAGGAACATTGCTTTGGACAAAACATTTTCAGACTGAAAAGGATTGCTGTTACGAATCTTTTGATCAATCTTTAAATATAATGAAGATGATTCAACTTGTACAGAAAGTTCCATTGAAGCAAATGGGAGGGAATTTACATCAATTACACTGATCTGAAATGCAAGGGAAACAAAGGGAAACCTAGACTCAATAAAATGGGAAATAGAGAAGAAAAAGTATCCAAAGGAATGGAATGTTCAATAGGAAACAACTTGAAGATTTCGCAACCCAGTCCCCCTTTCCAATGTATAGGACTGTTGTTAAGAATCCTTTGGTACAGTTAGAATATAAGGAAAATAATGCATTGTGTACAAAACTTCTATTGAAGGAAATGCGAGATAATTGATATCAAGTATAATATCCCAAATTGCAAAAGAAAAAAAGGGAAAACTAGACTCAGAATGTGAATTAGTAAAGAACAAGTAAGAAAACCAATTGTTTTTTAGTACTGGAATAACCGGAACATTCCTTTGGACAAAATCTTTTTCAGACTGAAAAGGATTGCTGTTACGAATGTTTTGATCCATCTTTAAATATAAAGAAGATTATGCAACTTGTAAAGAAAGTTCCATTGAAGCAAATGGGAGAGAATTTACATCAATTACAATGATCTGAAATGCAAGGGAAACAAAGGGAAACTTAGACTCAATAAAATGGGAAATAGAGAAGAAAAAGTATCCAAAGGAATGGATTCATCAAAAGGGAATAACTGGAAGATTTCTCTTCCCATTCACCCTTTCCACTGTATAGGACTCCTATTAAGAATCCTTTCATACAATTTAAATATAAAGAAGATAATGCATTGTGCACAAAACTTCTATTGAAGGAAATGCGAGATAATTGATATCAAGTATAATATCCCAAATTGCAAAAGAAAAAAAGGGAAAACTAGACTCAGAATGTGAATTAGTAAAGAACAAGTAAAAAAAGGAATTGTTTTTTCATACAGGAATAACAGGAACATTGCTTTGGACAAAACATTTTCAGACTGAAAAGGATTGCTGTTACGAATCTTTTGATCAATCTTTAAATATAATGAAGATGATGCAACTTGTACAGAAAGTTCCATTGAAGCAAATGGGAGTTAATTTACATCAATTACACTGATCTGAAATGCAAGGGAAACAAAGGGAAACCTAGACTCAATAGAATGGGATATAAAGAAGAACGCATATCCAAAGGAATGGAATTTTCAATAGGAAACAACTTGAATATTTTGCAACCCAGTAACCCTTTCCAAGGTATAGGACTGTTGTTAAGAATCCTTTGGTACAGTTAGAATATAAAGAAGATAATGCATTGTGTACAAAACTTCTATTGAAGGAAATGCGAGAGAATTGATATCAACTATACTATCCCAAACAGCAAAAGAAACAGAGGGAAAACTAGACTCAGAATGTGAAATAGAGAAGAACAAGTAAGAAAACCAATTGTTTTTTGGTACTGGAATAACCGGAACATTCCTTTGGACAAAATCTTTTTCAGACTGAAATGGATTGCTGTTACGAATCCTTTGATCCATCTTTAAATATAAAGAAGTTTATGCAACTTGTAAAGAACGTTCCATTGAAGCAAATGGGAGAGAATTTACATCAATTACAATTATCTGAAATGCAAGAGAAACAAAGTGAAACTTAGACTCAATAAAATGGGAAACAGAGAAGAAAAAGTATCCAAAGGAATGGATTTATCAAAAGGGAATAACTGGAAGATTTCTCTACCCATTCACCCTTTCCAGTGTATCGGACTCCTATTAAGAATCCTTTCATACAATTTAAATATAAAGAAGATAATGCATTGTGCACAAAACTTCTATTGAAGGAAATGCGAGATAATTGATATCAAGTATAATATCCCAAATTGCAAAAGAAAAAAAGGGAAAACTAGACTCAGAATGTGAATTAGTAAAGAACAAGTAAAAAAAGGAATTGTTTTTTCATACAGCAATAACAGGAACATTGCTTTGGACAAATCATTTTCAGACTGAAAAGGATTGCGGTTACGAATCCTTTGATCCATCTTGAAATATAAAGAAGATTATGCAACTTGTACAGAAAGTTACATTGAAGCAAAAGGGAGGGAATTTACATCAATTACACTGATCTGAAATGCAAGGGAAACAAAGGGAAACCTAGACTCAATAAAATGGGAAATAGAGAAGAAAAAGTATCCAAAGGAATGGAATTTTCAATAGGAAACAACTTGAAGATTTCGCAACCCAGTCACCCTTTCCACTGTATAGGACTCCTATTAAGAATCCTTTCATACAATTTAAATATAAAGAAGATAATGCATTGTGCACAACACTTCTATTGAAGGAAATGCTAGATACTTGATATCAATTATAATATCCCAAATTGCAAAAGAAAAAAAGGGAAAACTAGACTCAGAATGTGAATTAGTAAAGAACAAGTAAAAAAAGGAATTGTTTTTTCATACAGGAATAACAGGAACATTGCTTTGGACAAAACATTTTCAGACTGAAAAGGATTGCTGTTACGAATCTTTTGATCCATCTTTAAATATAATGAAGATGATTGCAACTTGTACAGAAAGTTCCATTGAAGCAAATGGGAGGGAATTTACATCAATTACACTGATCTGAAATGCAAGGGAAACAAAGGGAAACCTAGACTCAATAAAATGGGAAATAGAGAAGAAAAAGTATCCAAAGGAATAGATTCATCAAAAGGGAATAACTGGAAGATTTCTCTACCCATTCACCCTTTCCAGTGTATCGGACTCCTATTAAGAATCCTTTCATACAATTTAAATATAAAGAAGATAATGCATTGTGCACAAAACTTCTATTGAAGGAAATGCGAGATAATTGATATCAAGTATAATATCCCAAATTGCAAAAGAAAAAAAGGGAAAACTAGACTCAGAATGTGAATTAGTAAAGAACAAGTAAAAAAAGGAATTGTTTTTTCATACAGGAATAACAGGAACATTGCTTTGGACAAAACATTTTCAGACTGAAAAGGATTGCTGTTACGAATCCTTTGATCAATCTTTAAATATAATGAAGATGATGCAACTTGTACAGAAAGTTCCATTGAAGCAAATGGGAGTTAATTTACATCAATTACACTGATCTGAAATGCAAGGGAAACAAAGGGAAACCTAGACTCAATAGAATGGGATATAGAGAAGAACACATATCCAAAGGAATGGAATTTTCAATAGGAAACAACTTGAAGATTTCGCAACCCAGTCACCCTTTGCAATGTATAGGACTGTTGTTAAGAATCCTTTGGTACAGTTAGAATATAAAGAAGATAATGCATTGTGTACAAAACTTCTATTGAAGGAAATGCGAGAGAATTGATATCAACTATATTATACCAAACAGCAAAAGAAACAGAGGGAAAAATAGACTCAGAATGTGAAATAGAAAGAACAAGTAAGAAAACCAATTGTTTTTTGGTACTGGAATAACCGGAACATTCCTTTGGACAAAACCGTTTTCAGACTGAAAAGGATTGCTGTTACGAATCCTTTGATCAATCTTTAAATATAAAGAAGATTATGCAACTTGTACAGAAAGTTCCATTGGAGCAAATGGGAGAGAATTTACATCAATCACAATGATCTGAAATGCAAGGGAAACAAAGGGAAACGTAGACGCAATACAATGGGAAATAGAGAAGAACAAATATCCAAAATAATGGAATTTTCAATAGGAAATAACTTGAAGATTTCTCTACCCAGTCACCCTTTCCACTGAATAGGACTGTTGTTAAGAACCTTTCGTACAGTTTGAATATAAGGAAGATAATGAATTGTGTACAAAACTTCTATTGAAGGAAATGCGAGAGAATTGATATCAACTATATATATAACAGTAAAAGAAACAAAGGGAAAACTATACTCAGATTGTGAAATAGAGAAGAACAAGTAAGAAAACCAATTGTTTTTTGGTACTGGAATAACCGGAACATTCCTTTGGACAAAATCTTTTTCAGACTGAAATGGATTGCTGTTACGAATGTTTTGATCCATCTTTAAATATAAAGAAGATTATGCAACTTGTAAAGAACGTTCCATTGAAGTAAATGGGAGAGAATTTACATCAGTTACAATGATCTGAAATGCAAGGGAAACAAAGTGAAACTTAGACTCAATAAAATGGGAAATAGAGAAGAAAAAGTATCCAAAGGAATGGATTTATCAAAAGGGAATAACTGGAAGATTTCTCTACCCATTCACCCTTTCCACTGTAAAGGACTCCTATTAAGAATCCTTTCATACAATTTAAATATAAAGAAGATAATGCATTGTGCACAAAACTTGTATTGAAGGAAATGCGAGATAATTGATATCAAGTATAATATCCCAAATTGCAAAAGAAAAAAAGGGAAAACTAGACTCAGAATGTGAATTAGTAAAGAACAAGTAAAAAAAGGAATTGTTTTTTCATACAAGAATAACAGGAACATTGCTTTGGACAAAAAATTTTCAGACTGAAAAGGATTGCTGTTACGAATCTTTTGATCAATCTTTAAATATAATGAAGATGATGCAACTTGTACAGAAAGTTCCATTGAAGCAAATGGGAGTTAATTTACATCAATTACACTGATCTGAAATGCAAGGGAAACAAAGGGAAACCTAGACTCAATAGAATGGGATATAGAGAAGAACACATATCCAAAGGAATGGAATTTTCAATAGAAAACAACTTGAAGATTTTGCAACCCAGTCCCCCTTTCCAATGTATAGGACTGTTGTTAAGAATCCTTTGGTACAGTTAGAATATAAGGAAGATAATGCACTGTGTACAAAACTTCTATTGAAGGAAATACGAGAGAATTGATATCAACTATACTATCCCAAACAGAAAAAGAAACAGAGGGAAAACTAGACTCAGAATGTGAAATAGAGAAGAACAAGTAAGAAAACCAATTGTTTTTTGGTACTGGAATAACCGGAACATTCCTTTGGACAAAATCTTTTTCAGACTGAAATGGATTGCTGTTACGAATGTTTTGATCCATCTTTAAATATAAAGAAGATTATGCAACTTGTAAAGAAAGTTCCATTGAAGCAAATGGGAGAGAATTTACATCAATTACAATGATCTGAAATGCAAGGGAAACAAAGTGAAACTTAGACTCAATAAAATGGGAAATAGAGAAGAAAAAGTATCCAAAGGAATGGATTCATCAAAAGGGAATAACTGGAAGATTTCTCTACCCATTCACCCTTTCCACTGTATACGACTCCTATTATAAATCCTTTCATACAATTTAAATATAACGAAGATAATGCATTGTGCACAAAACTTCTATTGAAGGAAATGCGAGATAATTGATATCAAGTATAATATCCCAAATTGCAAAAGAAAAAAAGGGAAAACTAGACTCAGAATGTGAATTAGTAAAGAACAAGTAAAAAAAGGAATTGTTTTTTCATACAGCAATAACAGGAACATTGCTTTGGACAAATCATTTTCAGACTGAAAAGGATTGCGGTTACGAATCCTTTGATCCATCTTGAAATATAAAGAAGATTATGCAACTTGTACAGAAAGGTCCATTGAAGCAAATGGGAGTTAATTTACATCAATTACAATGATCTGAAATGCAAGGGAAACAAAGGGAAACCTAGACTCAATAGAATGGGAAATAGAGAATAACACATATCCAAAGGAATGGAATTTTCAATAGGAAACAACTTGAAGATTTCGCAACCCAGTCCCCCTTTCCAATGTATAGGACTGTTGTTAAGAATCCTTGGTACAGTTAGAATATAAGGAAGATAAAGCATTTTGTACAAAACTTCTATTGAAGGAAATGCGAGATAATTGATATCAATTATAATATCCCAAATTGCAAAGGAAAAAAAGGGAAAACTAGACTCAGAATGTGAATTAGTAAAGAACAAGTAAAAAAAGGAATTGTTTTTTCATACAGGAATAACAGGAACATTGCTTTGGACAAAACATTTTCAGACTGAAAAGGATTGCTGTTACGAATCTTTTGATCAATCTTTAAATATAATGAAGATGATTCAACTTGTACAGAAAGTTCCATTGAAGCAAATGGGAGTTAATTTACATCAATTACCCTGATCTGAAATGCAAGGGAAACAAAGGGAAACCTAGACTCAATAAAATGGGAAATAGAGAAGAAAAAGTATCCAAAGGAATGGATTTATCAAAAGGGAATAACTGGAAGATTTCTCTACCCATTCACCCTTTCCAGTGTATAGGACTCCTATTAAGAATCCTTTCATACAATTTAAATATAAAGAAGATAATGCATTGTGCACAAAACTTCTATTGAAGGAAATGCGAGATAATTGATATCAAGTATAATATCCCAAATTGCAAAACAAAAAAAGGGAAAACTAGACTCAGAATGTGAATTAGTAAAGAACAAGTAAAAAAAGGAATTGTTTTTTCATACAGGAATAACAGGAACATTGCTTTGGACAAAACATTTTCAGACTGAAAAGGATTGCTGTTGCGAATCCTTTGATCAATCTTTAAATATAATGAAGATGATGCAACATGTACAGAAAGTTACATTGAAGCAAAAGGGAGGGAATTTACATCAATTACACTGATCTGAAATGCAAGGGAAACAAAGGGAAACCTAGACTCAATAAAATGGGAAATAGAGAAGAAAAAGTATCCAAAGGAATGGAATTTTCAATACGAAACAACTTGAAGATTTCGCAACCCAGTCACCTTTTCCACTGTATAGGACTCCTATTAAGAATCCTTTCATACAATTTAAATATAAAGAAGATAATGCATTGTGCACAACACTTCTATTGAAGGAAATGGTAGATACTTGATATCAATTATAATATCCCAAATTGCAAAAGAAAAAAAGGGAAAACTAGACTCAGAATGTGAATTAGTAAAGAACAAGTAAAAAAAGGAATTGTTTTTTCATACAGGAATAACAGGAACATTGCTTTGGACAAAACATTTTCAGACTGAAAAGGATTGCTGTTACGAATCTTTTGATCAATCTTTAAATATAATGAAGATGATGCAACTTTTAGAGAAAGTTCCATTGAAGCAAATGGGAGTTAATTTACATCAATTACAATGATCTGAAATGCAAGGGAAACAAAGGGAAACCTAGACTCAATAAAATGGGAAATAGAGAAGAAAAAGTATCCAAAGGAATGGATTCATCAAAAGGGAATAACTGGAAGATTTCTCTACCCATTCACCCTTTCCACTGTATACGACTCCTATTATAAATCCTTTCATACAATTTAAATATAACGAAGATAATGCATTGTGCACAAAACTTCTATTGAAGGAAATGCGAGATAATTGATATCAAGTATAATATCCCAAATTGCAAAAGAAAAAAAGGGAAAACTAGACTCAGAATGTGAATTAGTAAAGAACAAGTAAAAAAAGGAATTGTTTTTTCATACAGCAATAACAGGAACATTGCTTTGGACAAATCATTTTCAGACTGAAAAGGATTGCGGTTACGAATCCTTTGATCCATCTTGAAATATAAAGAAGATTATGCAACTTGTACAGAAAGGTCCATTGAAGCAAATGGGAGTTAATTTACATCAATTACAATGATCTGAAATGCAAGGGAAACAAAGGGAAACCTAGACTCAATAGAATGGGAAATAGAGAATAACACATATCCAAAGGAATGGAATTTTCAATAGGAAACAACTTGAAGATTTCGCAACCCAGTCCCCCTTTCCAATGTATAGGACTGTTGTTAAGAATCCTTGGTACAGTTAGAATATAAGGAAGATAAAGCATTTTGTACAAAACTTCTATTGAAGGAAATGCGAGATAATTGATATCAATTATAATATCCCAAATTGCAAAGGAAAAAAAGGGAAAACTAGACTCAGAATGTGAATTAGTAAAGAACAAGTAAAAAAAGGAATTGTTTTTTCATACAGGAATAACAGGAACATTGCTTTGGACAAAACATTTTCAGACTGAAAAGGATTGCTGTTACGAATCTTTTGATCAATCTTTAAATATAATGAAGATGATTCAACTTGTACAGAAAGTTCCATTGAAGCAAATGGGAGTTAATTTACATCAATTACCCTGATCTGAAATGCAAGGGAAACAAAGGGAAACCTAGACTCAATAAAATGGGAAATAGAGAAGAAAAAGTATCCAAAGGAATGGATTTATCAAAAGGGAATAACTGGAAGATTTCTCTACCCATTCACCCTTTCCAGTGTATAGGACTCCTATTAAGAATCCTTTCATACAATTTAAATATAAAGAAGATAATGCATTGTGCACAAAACTTCTATTGAAGGAAATGCGAGATAATTGATATCAAGTATAATATCCCAAATTGCAAAACAAAAAAAGGGAAAACTAGACTCAGAATGTGAATTAGTAAAGAACAAGTAAAAAAAGGAATTGTTTTTTCATACAGGAATAACAGGAACATTGCTTTGGACAAAACATTTTCAGACTGAAAAGGATTGCTGTTGCGAATCCTTTGATCAATCTTTAAATATAATGAAGATGATGCAACATGTACAGAAAGTTACATTGAAGCAAAAGGGAGGGAATTTACATCAATTACACTGATCTGAAATGCAAGGGAAACAAAGGGAAACCTAGACTCAATAAAATGGGAAATAGAGAAGAAAAAGTATCCAAAGGAATGGAATTTTCAATACGAAACAACTTGAAGATTTCGCAACCCAGTCACCTTTTCCACTGTATAGGACTCCTATTAAGAATCCTTTCATACAATTTAAATATAAAGAAAATAATGCATTGTGCACCCAACTTCTATTGAAGGAAATGCGAGAGAATTGATATCAAGTATAATATCCCAAATTGCAAAAGAAAAAAAGGGAAAACTAGACTCAGAATGTGAATTAGTAAAGAACAAGTAAAAAAAGAAATTGTTTTTTCATACAGGAATAACAGGAACATTGCTTTGGACAAAACATTTTCAGACTGAAAAGGATTGCTGTTACGAATCTTTTGATCAATCTTTAAATATAATGAAGATGATGCAACTTGTACAGAAAGTTCCATTGAAGCAAATGGGAGGGAATTTACATCAATTACAATGATCTGAAATTCAAGGGAAACAAAGGGAAACCTAGACTCAATAGAATGGGAAATAGAGAAGAACACCTATTCAAAGGAATGGAATTTTCAATAGGAAACAACTTGAAGATTTCGCAACCCAGTCACCCTTTCCAATGTATAGGACTGTTGTTACGAACCCTTTGGTACAGTTAGAATATAAGAAAGATAATGCATTATGTACAAAACTTCTATTGAAGGAAATGCGAGAGAATTGATATCAACTATACTATCCCAAACAGCAAAAGAAACAGAGGGAAAACTAGACTCAGAATGTGAAATAGAGAAGAACAAGTAAGAAAACCAATTGTTTTTTGGTACTGGAATAACCGGAACATTCCTTTGGACAAAATCTTTTTCAGACTGAAATGGATTGCTGTTACGAATGTTTTGATCCATCTTTAAATATAAAGAAGATTATGCAACTTGTAAAGAACGTTCCATTGAAGTAAATGGGAGAGAATTTACATCAGTTACAATGATCTGAAATGCAAGGGAAACAAAGTGAAACTTAGACTCAATAAAATGGGAAATAGAGAAGAAAAAGTATCCAAAGGAATGGATTTATCAAAAGGGAATAACTGGAAGATTTCTCTACCCATTCACCCTTTCCACTGTAAAGGACTCCTATTAAGAATCCTTTCATACAATTTAAATATAAAGAAGATAATGCATTGTGCACAAAACTTGTATTGAAGGAAATGCGAGATAATTGATATCAAGTATAATATCCCAAATTGCAAAAGAAAAAAAGGGAAAACTAGACTCAGAATGTGAATTAGTAAAGAACAAGTAAAAAAAGGAATTGTTTTTTCATACAAGAATAACAGGAACATTGCTTTGGACAAAAAATTTTCAGACTGAAAAGGATTGCTGTTACGAATCTTTTGATCAATCTTTAAATATAATGAAGATGATGCAACTTGTACAGAAAGTTCCATTGAAGCAAATGGGAGTTAATTTACATCAATTACACTGATCTGAAATGCAAGGGAAACAAAGGGAAACCTAGACTCAATAGAATGGGATATAGAGAAGAACACATATCCAAAGGAATGGAATTTTCAATAGGAAACAACTTGAAGATTTTGCAACCCAGTCCCCCTTTCCAATGTATAGGACTGTTGTTAAGAATCCTTTGGTAAAGTTAGAATATAAGGAAGATAATGCACTGTGTACAAAACTTCTATTGAAGGAAATACGAGAGAATTGATATCAACTATACTATCCCAAACAGAAAAAGAAACAGAGGGAAAACTAGACTCAGAATGTGAAATAGAGAAGAACAAGTAAGAAAACCAATTGTTTTTTGGTACTGGAATAACCGGAACATTCCTTTGGACAAAATCTTTTTCAGACTGAAATGGATTGCTGTTACGAATGTTTTGATCCATCTTTAAATATAAAGAAGATTATGCAACTTGTAAATAAAGTTCCATTGAAGCAAATGGGAGAGAATTTACATCAATTACAATGATCTGAAATGCAAGGGAAACAAAGTGAAACTTAGACTCAATAAAATGGGAAATAGAGAAGAAAAAGTATCCAAAGGAATGGATTCATCAAAAGGGAATAACTGGAAGATTTCTCTACCCATTCACCCTTTCCACTGTATACGGACTCCTATTAAGAATCCTTTCATACAATTTAAATATAAAGAAGATAATGCATTGTGCAAAAAACTTCTATTGAAGGAAATGCGTGATAATTGATATCAAGTATAATATCCCAAATTGCAAAAGAAAAAAAGGGAAAACTAGACTCAGAATGTGAATTAGTAAAGAACAAGTAAAAAAAGGAATTGTTTTTTCATACAGCAATAACAGGAACATTGCTTTGGACAAATCATTTTCAGACTGAAAAGGATTGCGGTTACGAATCCTTTGATCCATCTTGAAATATAAAGAAGATTATGCAACTTGTACAGAAAGGTCCATTGAAGCAAATGGGAGTTAATTTACATCAATTACAATGATCTGAAATGCAAGGGAAACAAAGGGAAACCTAGACTCAATAGAATGGGAAATAGAGAAGAACACATATCCAAAGGAATGGAATTTTCAATAGGAAACAACTTGAAGATTTCGCAACCCAGTCCCCCTTTCCAATGTATAGGACTGTTGTTAAGAATCCTTGGTACAGTTAGAATATAAGGAAGATAAAGCATTGTGTACAAAACTTCTATTGAAGGAAATGCGAGATAATTGATATCAATTATAATATCCCAAATTGCAAAGGAAAAAAAGGGAAAACTAGACTCAGAATGTGAATTAGTAAAGAACAAGTAAAAAAAGGAATTGTTTTTTCATACAGGAATAACAGGAACATTGCTTTGTACAAAACATTTTCAGACTGAAAAGGATTGCTGTTACGAATCTTTTGATCAATCTTTAAATATAATGAAGATGATTCAACTTGTACAGAAAGTTCCATTGAAGCAAATGGGAGTTAATTTACATCAATTACCCTGATCTGAAATGCAAGGGAAACAAAGGGAAACCTAGACTCAATAAAATGGGAAATAGAGAAGAAAAAGTATCCAAAGGAATGGATTTATCAAAAGGGAATAACTGGAAGATTTCTCTACCCATTCACCCTTTCCAGTGTATAGGACTCCTATTAAGAATCCTTTCATACAATTTAAATATAAAGAAGATAATGCATTGTGCACAAAACTTCTATTGAAGGAAATGCGAGATAATTGATATCAAGTATAATATCCCAAATTGCAAAACAAAAAAAGGGAAAACTAGACTCAGAATGTGAATTAGTAAAGAACAAGTAAAAAAAGGAATTGTTTTTTCATACAGGAATAACAGGAACATTGCTTTCGACAAAACATTTTAAGACTGAAAAGGATTGCTGTTGCGAATCCTTTGATCAATCTTTAAATATAATGAAGATGATGCAACATGTACAGAAAGTTACATTGAAGCAAAAGGGAGGGAATTTACATCAATTACACTGATCTGAAATTCAAGGGAAACAAAGGGAAACCTAGACTCAATAAAATGGGAAATAGAGAAGAAAAAGTATCCAAAGGAATGGAATTTTCAATAGGAAACAACTTGAAGATTTCGCAACCCAGTCACCCTTTCCACTGTATAGGACTCCTATTAAGAATCCTTTCATACAATTTAAATATAAAGAAGATAATGCATTGTGCACAACACTTCTATTGAAGGAAATGCTAGATACTTGATATCAATTATAATATCCCAAATTGCAAAAGAAAAAAAGGGAAAACTAGACTCAGAATGTGAATTAGTAAAGAACAAGTTAAAAAAGGAATTGTTTTTTCATATAGGAATAACAGGAACATTGCTTTGGACAAAACATTTTCAGACTGAAAAGGATTGCTGTTACGAATCCTTTGATCAATCTTTAAATATAATGAAGATGATGCAACATGTACAGAAAGTTACATTGAAGCAAAAGGGAGGGAATTTACATCAATTACACTGATCTGAAATGCAAGGGAAACAAAGGGAAACCTAGACTCAATAAAATGGGAAATAGAGAAGAAAAAGTATCCAAAGGAATGGAATTTTCAATACGAAACAACTTGAAGATTTCGCAACCCAGTCACCCTTTCCACTGTATAGGACTCCTATTAAGAATCCTTTCATACAATTTAAATATAAAGAAGATAATGCATTGTGCACAACACTTCTATTGAAGGAAATGCTAGATACTTGATATCAATTATAATATCCCAAATTGCAAAAGAAAAAAAGGGAAAACTAGACTCAGAATGTGAATTAGTAAAGAACAAGTAAAAAAAGGAATTGTTTTTTCATACAGGAATAACAGGAACATTGCTTTGGACAAAACATTTTCAGACTGAAAAGGATTGCTGTTACGAATCTTTTGATCAATCTTTAAATATAATGAAGATGATGCAACTTGTAGAGAAAGTTCCATTGAAGCAAATGGGAGTTAATTTACATCAATTACAATGATCTGAAATTCAAGGGAAACAAAGGGAAACCTAGACTCAATAGAATTGGAAATAGAGAAGAACACCTATTCAAAGGAATGGAATTTTCAATAGGAAACAACTTGAAGATTTCGCAACCCAGTCAAGCTATCCAATGTATAGGACTGTTTTAAAGAATCCTTTGGTACAGTTAGAATATAAGGAAGATAATGCATTATGTACAAAACTTCTATTGAAGGAAATGCGAGAGAATTGATATCAACTATACTATCCCAAACAGTAAAAGAAACAAAGGGAAAACTATACTCAGATTGTGAAATAGAGAAGAACAAGTAAGAAAACCAATTGTTTTTTGGTATTGGAATAACCGGACCATTCCTTTGGACAAAATCTTTTTCAGACTTAAATGGATTGCTGTTACGAATGTTTTGATCCATCTTTAAATATAAAGAAGATTATGCAACTTGTAAAGAAAGTTCCATTGAATCAAATGGGAGAGAATTTACATCAATTACAATGATCTGAAATGCAAGGGAAACAAAGTGAAACTTAGACTCAATAAAATGGGAAATAGAGAAGAAAAAGTATCCAAAGGAATGGATTCATCAAAAGGGAATAACTGGAAGATTTCTCTACCCATTCACCCTTTCCACTGTATACGGACTCCTATTAAGAATCCTTTCATACAATTTAAATATAAAGAAGATAATGCATTGTGCAAAAAACTTCTATTGAAGGAAATGCGAGATAATTGATATCAAGTATAATATCCCAAATTGCAAAAGAAAAAAAGGGAAAACTAGACTCAGAATGTGAATTAGTAAAGAACAAGTAAAAAAAGGAATTGTTTTTTCATACAGCAATAACAGGAACATTGCTTTGGACAAATCATTTTCAGACTGAAAAGGATTGCGGTTACGAATCCTTTGATCCATCTTGAAATATAAAGAAGATTATGCAACTTGTACAGAAAGGTCCATTGAAGCAAATGGGAGTTAATTTACATCAATTACAATGATCTGAAATGCAAGGGAAACAAAGGGAAACCTAGACTCAATAGAATGGGAAATAGAGAAGAACACATATCCAAAGGAATGGAATTTTCAATAGGAAACAACTTGAAGATTTCGCAACCCAGTCCCCCTTTCCAATGTATAGGACTGTTGTTAAGAATCCTTGGTACAGTTAGAATATAAGGAAGATAAAGCATTGTGTACAAAACTTCTATTGAAGGAAATGCGAGATAATTGATATCAATTATAATATCCCAAATTGCAAAGGAAAAAAAGGGAAAACTAGACTCAGAATGTGAATTAGTAAAGAACAAGTAAAAAAAGGAATTGTTTTTTCATACAGGAATAACAGGAACATTGCTTTGTACAAAACATTTTCAGACTGAAAAGGATTGCTGTTACGAATCTTTTGATCAATCTTTAAATATAATGAAGATGATTCAACTTGTACAGAAAGTTCCATTGAAGCAAATGGGAGTTAATTTACATCAATTACCCTGATCTGAAATGCAAGGGAAACAAAGGGAAACCTAGACTCAATAAAATGGGAAATAGAGAAGAAAAAGTATCCAAAGGAATGGATTTATCAAAAGGGAATAACTGGAAGATTTCTCTACCCATTCACCCTTTCCAGTGTATAGGACTCCTATTAAGAATCCTTTCATACAATTTAAATATAAAGAAGATAATGCATTGTGCACAAAACTTCTATTGAAGGAAATGCGAGATAATTGATATCAAGTATAATATCCCAAATTGCAAAACAAAAAAAGGGAAAACTAGACTCAGAATGTGAATTAGTAAAGAACAAGTAAAAAAAGGAATTGTTTTTTCATACAGGAATAACAGGAACATTGCTTTGGACAAAACATTTTCAGACTGAAAAGGATTGCTGTTGCGAATCCTTTGATCAATCTTTAAATATAATGAAGATGATGCAACATGTACAGAAAGTTACATTGAAGCAAAAGGGAGGGAATTTACATCAATTACACTGATCTGAAATGCAAGGGAAACAAAGGGAAACCTAGACTCAATAAAATGGGAAATAGAGAAGAAAAAGTATCCAAAGGAATGGATTCATCAAAAGGGAATAACTGGAAGATTTCTCTACCCATTCACCCTTTCCACTGTATAGGACTCCTATTAAGAATCCTTTCATACAATTTAAATATAAAGAAAATAATGCATTGTGCACCCAACTTCTATTGAAGGAAATGCGAGAGAATTGATATCAAGTATAATATCCCAAATTGCAAAAGAAAAAAAGGGAAAACTAGACTCAGAATGTGAATTAGTAAAGAACAAGTAAAAAAAGAAATTGTTTTTTCATACAGGAATAACAGGAACATTGCTTTGGACAAAACATTTTCAGACTGAAAAGGATTGCTGTTACGAATCTTTTGATCAATCTTTAAATATAATGAAGATGATGCAACTTGTACAGAAAGTTCCATTGAAGCAAATGGGAGGGAATTTACATCAATTACAATGATCTGAAATTCAAGGGAAACAAAGGGAAACCTAGACTCAATAGAATGGGAAATAGAGAAGAACACCTATTCAAAGGAATGGAATTTTCAATAGGAAACAACTTGAAGATTTCGCAACCCAGTCACCCTTTCCAATGTATAGGACTGTTGTTACGAACCCTTTGGTACAGTTAGAATATAAGAAAGATAATGCATTATGTACAAAACTTCTATTGAAGGAAATGCGAGAGAATTGATATCAACTATACTATCCCAAACAGCAAAAGAAACAGAGGGAAAACTAGACTCAGAATGTGAAATAGAGAAGAACAAGTAAGAAAACCAATTGTTTTTTGGTACTGGAATAACCGGAACATTCCTTTGGACAAAATCTTTTTCAGACTGAAATGGATTGCTGTTACGAATGTTTTGATCCATCTTTAAATATAAAGAAGATTATGCAACTTGTAAAGAACGTTCCATTGAAGTAAATGGGAGAGAATTTACATCAGTTACAATGATCTGAAATGCAAGGGAAACAAAGTGAAACTTAGACTCAATAAAATGGGAAATAGAGAAGAAAAAGTATCCAAAGGAATGGATTTATCAAAAGGGAATAACTGGAAGATTTCTCTACCCATTCACCCTTTCCACTGTAAAGGACTCCTATTAAGAATCCTTTCATACAATTTAAATATAAAGAAGATAATGCATTGTGCACAAAACTTGTATTGAAGGAAATGCGAGATAATTGATATCAAGTATAATATCCCAAATTGCAAAAGAAAAAAAGGGAAAACTAGACTCAGAATGTGAATTAGTAAAGAACAAGTAAAAAAAGGAATTGTTTTTTCATACAAGAATAACAGGAACATTGCTTTGGACAAAAAATTTTCAGACTGAAAAGGATTGCTGTTACGAATCTTTTGATCAATCTTTAAATATAATGAAGATGATGCAACTTGTACAGAAAGTTCCATTGAAGCAAATGGGAGTTAATTTACATCAATTACACTGATCTGAAATGCAAGGGAAACAAAGGGAAACCTAGACTCAATAGAATGGGATATAGAGAAGAACACATATCCAAAGGAATGGAATTTTCAATAGGAAACAACTTGAAGATTTTGCAACCCAGTCCCCCTTTCCAATGTATAGGACTGTTGTTAAGAATCCTTTGGTAAAGTTAGAATATAAGGAAGATAATGCACTGTGTACAAAACTTCTATTGAAGGAAATACGAGAGAATTGATATCAACTATACTATCCCAAACAGAAAAAGAAACAGAGGGAAAACTAGACTCAGAATGTGAAATAGAGAAGAACAAGTAAGAAAACCAATTGTTTTTTGGTACTGGAATAACCGGAACATTCCTTTGGACAAAATCTTTTTCAGACTGAAATGGATTGCTGTTACGAATGTTTTGATCCATCTTTAAATATAAAGAAGATTATGCAACTTGTAAATAAAGTTCCATTGAAGCAAATGGGAGAGAATTTACATCAATTACAATGATCTGAAATGCAAGGGAAACAAAGTGAAACTTAGACTCAATAAAATGGGAAATAGAGAAGAAAAAGTATCCAAAGGAATGGATTCATCAAAAGGGAATAACTGGAAGATTTCTCTACCCATTCACCCTTTCCACTGTATACGGACTCCTATTAAGAATCCTTTCATACAATTTAAATATAAAGAAGATAATGCATTGTGCAAAAAACTTCTATTGAAGGAAATGCGAGATAATTGATATCAAGTATAATATCCCAAATTGCAAAAGAAAAAAAGGGAAAACTAGACTCAGAATGTGAATTAGTAAAGAACAAGTAAAAAAAGGAATTGTTTTTTCATACAGCAATAACAGGAACATTGCTTTGGACAAATCATTTTCAGACTGAAAAGGATTGCGGTTACGAATCCTTTGATCCATCTTGAAATATAAAGAAGATTATGCAACTTGTACAGAAAGGTCCATTGAAGCAAATGGGAGTTAATTTACATCAATTACAATGATCTGAAATGCAAGGGAAACAAAGGGAAACCTAGACTCAATAGAATGGGAAATAGAGAAGAACACATATCCAAAGGAATGGAATTTTCAATAGGAAACAACTTGAAGATTTCGCAACCCAGTCCCCCTTTCCAATGTATAGGACTGTTGTTAAGAATCCTTGGTACAGTTAGAATATAAGGAAGATAAAGCATTGTGTACAAAACTTCTATTGAAGGAAATGCGAGATAATTGATATCAATTATAATATCCCAAATTGCAAAGGAAAAAAAGGGAAAACTAGACTCAGAATGTGAATTAGTAAAGAACAAGTAAAAAAAGGAATTGTTTTTTCATACAGGAATAACAGGAACATTGCTTTGTACAAAACATTTTCAGACTGAAAAGGATTGCTGTTACGAATCTTTTGATCAATCTTTAAATATAATGAAGATGATTCAACTTGTACAGAAAGTTCCATTGAAGCAAATGGGAGTTAATTTACATCAATTACCCTGATCTGAAATGCAAGGGAAACAAAGGGAAACCTAGACTCAATAAAATGGGAAATAGAGAAGAAAAAGTATCCAAAGGAATGGATTTATCAAAAGGGAATAACTGGAAGATTTCTCTACCCATTCACCCTTTCCAGTGTATAGGACTCCTATTAAGAATCCTTTCATACAATTTAAATATAAAGAAGATAATGCATTGTGCACAAAACTTCTATTGAAGGAAATGCGAGATAATTGATATCAAGTATAATATCCCAAATTGCAAAACAAAAAAAGGGAAAACTAGACTCAGAATGTGAATTAGTAAAGAACAAGTAAAAAAAGGAATTGTTTTTTCATACAGGAATAACAGGAACATTGCTTTCGACAAAACATTTTAAGACTGAAAAGGATTGCTGTTGCGAATCCTTTGATCAATCTTTAAATATAATGAAGATGATGCAACATGTACAGAAAGTTACATTGAAGCAAAAGGGAGGGAATTTACATCAATTACACTGATCTGAAATTCAAGGGAAACAAAGGGAAACCTAGACTCAATAAAATGGGAAATAGAGAAGAAAAAGTATCCAAAGGAATGGAATTTTCAATAGGAAACAACTTGAAGATTTCGCAACCCAGTCACCCTTTCCACTGTATAGGACTCCTATTAAGAATCCTTTCATACAATTTAAATATAAAGAAGATAATGCATTGTGCACAACACTTCTATTGAAGGAAATGCTAGATACTTGATATCAATTATAATATCCCAAATTGCAAAAGAAAAAAAGGGAAAACTAGACTCAGAATGTGAATTAGTAAAGAACAAGTTAAAAAAGGAATTGTTTTTTCATATAGGAATAACAGGAACATTGCTTTGGACAAAACATTTTCAGACTGAAAAGGATTGCTGTTACGAATCCTTTGATCAATCTTTAAATATAATGAAGATGATGCAACATGTACAGAAAGTTACATTGAAGCAAAAGGGAGGGAATTTACATCAATTACACTGATCTGAAATGCAAGGGAAACAAAGGGAAACCTAGACTCAATAAAATGGGAAATAGAGAAGAAAAAGTATCCAAAGGAATGGAATTTTCAATACGAAACAACTTGAAGATTTCGCAACCCAGTCACCCTTTCCACTGTATAGGACTCCTATTAAGAATCCTTTCATACAATTTAAATATAAAGAAGATAATGCATTGTGCACAACACTTCTATTGAAGGAAATGCTAGATACTTGATATCAATTATAATATCCCAAATTGCAAAAGAAAAAAAGGGAAAACTAGACTCAGAATGTGAATTAGTAAAGAACAAGTAAAAAAAGGAATTGTTTTTTCATACAGGAATAACAGGAACATTGCTTTGGACAAAACATTTTCAGACTGAAAAGGATTGCTGTTACGAATCTTTTGATCAATCTTTAAATATAATGAAGATGATGCAACTTGTACAGAAAGTTCCATTGAAGCAAATGGGAGTTAATTTACATCAATTACACTGATCTGAAATGCAAGGGAAACAAAGGGAAACCTAGACTCAATAGAATGGGATATAGAGAAGAACACCTATTCAAAGGAATGGAATTTTCAATAGGAAACAACTTGAAGATTTCGCAACCCAGTCAAGCTATCCAATGTATAGGACTGTTTTAAAGAATCCTTTGGTACAGTTAGAATATAAGGAAGATAATGCATTATGTACAAAACTTCTATTGAAGGAAATGCGAGAGAATTGATATCAACTATACTATCCCAAACAGTAAAAGAAACAAAGGGAAAACTATACTCAGATTGTGAAATAGAGAAGAACAAGTAAGAAAACCAATTGTTTTTTGGTATTGGAATAACCGGACCATTCCTTTGGACAAAATCTTTTTCAGACTTAAATGGATTGCTGTTACGAATGTTTTGATCCATCTTTAAATATAAAGAAGATTATGCAACTTGTAAAGAAAGTTCCATTGAATCAAATGGGAGAGAATTTACATCAATTACAATGATCTGAAATGCAAGGGAAACAAAGTGAAACTTAGACTCAATAAAATGGGAAATAGAGAAGAAAAAGTATCCAAAGGAATGGATTCATCAAAAGGGAATAACTGGAAGATTTCTCTACCCATTCACCCTTTCCACTGTATAGGACTCCTATTAAGAATCCTTTCATACAATTTAAATATAAAGAAAATAATGCATTGTGCACCCAACTTCTATTGAAGGAAATGCGAGAGAATTGATATCAAGTATAATATCCCAAATTGCAAAAGAAAAAAAGGGAAAACTAGACTCAGAATGTGAATTAGTAAAGAACAAGTAAAAAAAGAAATTGTTTTTTCATACAGGAATAACAGGAACATTGCTTTGGACAAAACATTTTCAGACTGAAAAGGATTGCTGTTATGAATCTTTTGATCAATCTTTAAATATAATGAAGATGATGCAACTTGTACAGAAAGTTCCATTGAAGCAAATGGGAGGGAATTTACATCAATTACAATGATCTGAAATTCAAGGGAAACAAAGGGAAACCTAGACTCAATAGAATGGGAAATAGAGAAGAACACCTATTCAAAGGAATGGAATTTTCAATAGGAAACAACTTGAAGATTTCGCAACCCAGTCACCCTTTCCAATGTATCGGACTGTTGTTACGAACCCTTTGGTACAGTTAGAATATAAGAAAGATAATGCATTATGTACAAAACTTCTATTGAAGGAAATGCGAGAGAATTGATATCAACTATACTATCCCAAACAGCAAAAGAAACAGAGGGAAAACTAGACTCAGAATGTGAAATAGAGAAGAACAAGTAAGAAAACCAATTGTTTTTTGGTACTGGAATAACCGGAACATTCCTTTGGACAAAATCTTTTTCAGACTGAAATGGATTGCTGTTACGAATGTTTTGATCCATCTTTAAATATAAAGAAGATTATGCAACTTGTAAAGAACGTTCCATTGAAGTAAATGGGAGAGAATTTACATCAGTTACAATGATCTGAAATGCAAGGGAAACAAAGTGAAACTTAGACTCAATAAAATGGGAAATAGAGAAGAAAAAGTATCCAAAGGAATGGATTTATCAAAAGGGAATAACTGGAAGATTTCTCTACCCATTCACCCTTTCCACTGTAAAGGACTCCTATTAAGAATCCTTTCATACAATTTAAATATAAAGAAGATAATGCATTGTGCACAAAACTTGTATTGAAGGAAATGCGAGATAATTGATATCAAGTATAATATCCCAAATTGCAAAAGAAAAAAAGGGAAAACTAGACTCAGAATGTGAATTAGTAAAGAACAAGTAAAAAAAGGAATTGTTTTTTCATACAAGAATAACAGGAACATTGCTTTGGACAAAAAATTTTCAGACTGAAAAGGATTGCTGTTACGAATCTTTTGATCAATCTTTAAATATAATGAAGATGATGCAACTTGTACAGAAAGTTCCATTGAAGCAAATGGGAGTTAATTTACATCAATTACACTGATCTGAAATGCAAGGGAAACAAAGGGAAACCTAGACTCAATAGAATGGGATATAGAGAAGAACACATATCCAAAGGAATGGAATTTTCAATAGGAAACAACTTGAAGATTTTGCAACCCAGTCCCCCTTTCCAATGTATAGGACTGTTGTTAAGAATCCTTTGGTACAGTTAGAATATAAGGAAGATAATGCATTGTGTACAAAACTTCTATTGAAGGAAATACGAGAGAATTGATATCAACTATACTATCCCAAACAGAAAAAGAAACAGAGGGAAAACTAGACTCAGAATGTGAAATAGAGAAGAACAAGTAAGAAAACCAATTGTTTTTTTGTACTGGAATAACCGGAACATTCCTTTGGACAAAATCTTTTTCAGACTGAAATGGATTGCTGTTACGAATGTTTTGATCCATCTTTTAATATAAAGAAGATTATGCAACTTGTAAAGAAAGTTCCATTGAAGCAAATGGGAGAGAATTTACATCAATTACAATGATCTGAAATGCAAGGGAAACAAAGTGAAACTTAGACTCAATAAAATGGGAAATAGAGAAGAAAAAGTATCCAAAGGAATGGATTCATCAAAAGGGAATAACTGGAAGATTTCTCTACCCATTCACCCTTTCCAGTGTATCGACTCCTATTAAGAATCCTTTCATACAATTTAAATATAAAGAAGATAATGCATTGTGCAAAAAACTTCTATTGAAGGAAATGCGAGATAATTGATATCAAGTATAATATCCCAAATTGCAAAACAAAAAAGGGGAAAACTAGACTCAGAATGTGAATTAGTAAAGAACAAGTAAAAAAAGGAATTGTTTTTTCATACAGGAATAACAGGAACATTGCTTTGGACAAAACATTTTCAGACTGAAAAGGATTGCTGTTACGAATCTTTTGATCCATCTTTAAATATAAAGAAGATTATGCAACTTGTACAGAAAGTTCCATTGAAGCAAATGGGAGTTAATTTACATCAATTACAATGATCTAAAATGCAAGGGAAACAAAGTGAAACTTAGACTCAATAAAATGGAAAATAGAGAAGAAAAAGTATCCAAAGGAATGGATTTATCAAAAGGGAATAACTGGAAGATTTCTCTACCCATTCACCCTTTCCACTGTATAGGACTCCTATTAAGAATCCTTTCATACAATTTAAATATAAAGAAGATAATGCATTGTGCACAAAACTTCTATTGAAGGAAATGCGACAGAAATGATATCAAGTATAATATCCCAAATTGCAAAAGAAAAAAAGGGAAAACTAGACTCAGAATGTGAATTAGTAAAGAACAAGTAAAAAAAGGAATTGTTTTTTCATACAGGAATAACAGGAACATTGCTTTGGACAAAACATTTTCAGACTGAAAAGGATTGCTGTTACGAATATTTTGATCAATCTTTAAATATAATGAAGATGATGCAACTTGTAGAGAAAGTTCCATTGAAGCAAATGGGAGTTAATTTACATCAATTACAATGATCTGAAATTCAAGGGAAACAAAGGGAAAACTAGACTCAATAGAATGGGAAATAGAGAAGAACACCTATTCAAAGGAATGGAATTTTCAATAGGAAACAACTTGAAGATTTCGCAACCCAGTCACCCTTTCCAATGTATAGGACTGTTGTTAAGAATCCTTTGGTAAAGTTAGAATATAAGGAAGATAATGCACTGTGTACAAAACTTCTATTGAAGGAAATACGAGAGAATTGATATCAACTATACTATCCCAAACAGAAAAAGAAACAGAGGGAAAACTAGACTCAGAATGTGAAATAGAGAAGAACAAGTAAGAAAACCAATTGTTTTTTGGTACTGGAATAACCGGAACATTCCTTTGGACAAAATCTTTTTCAGACTGAAATGGATTGCTGTTACGAATGTTTTGATCCATCTTTAAATATAAAGAAGATTATGCAACTTGTAAATAAAGTTCCATTGAAGCAAATGGGAGAGAATTTACATCAATTACAATGATCTGAAATGCAAGGGAAACAAAGTGAAACTTAGACTCAATAAAATGGGAAATAGAGAAGAAAAAGTATCCAAAGGAATGGATTCATCAAAAGGGAATAACTGGAAGATTTCTCTACCCATTCACCCTTTCCACTGTATACGACTCCTATTAAGAATCCTTTCATACAATTTAAATATAAAGAAGATAATGCATTGTGCAAAAAACTTCTATTGAAGGAAATGCGAGATAATTGATATCAAGTATAATATCCCAAATTGCAAAAGAAAAAAAGGGAAAACTAGACTCAGAATGTGAATTAGTAAAGAACAAGTAAAAAAAGGAATTGTTTTTTCATACAGCAATAACAGGAACATTGCTTTGGACAAATCATTTTCAGACTGAAAAGGATTGCGGTTACGAATCCTTTGATCCATCTTGAAATATAAAGAAGATTATGCAACTTGTACAGAAAGGTCCATTGAAGCAAATGGGAGTTAATTTACATCAATTACAATGATCTGAAATGCAAGGGAAACAAAGGGAAACCTAGACTCAATAGAATGGGAAATAGAGAAGAACACATATCCAAAGGAATGGAATTTTCAATAGGAAACAACTTGAAGATTTCGCAACCCAGTCCCCCTTTCCAATGTATAGGACTGTTGTTAAGAATCCTTGGTACAGTTAGAATATAAGGAAGATAAAGCATTGTGTACAAAACTTCTATTGAAGGAAATGCGAGATAATTGATATCAATTATAATATCCCAAATTGCAAAGGAAAAAAAGGGAAAACTAGACTCAGAATGTGAATTAGTAAAGAACAAGTAAAAAAAGGAATTGTTTTTTCATACAGGAATAACAGGAACATTGCTTTGTACAAAACATTTTCAGACTGAAAAGGATTGCTGTTACGAATCTTTTGATCAATCTTTAAATATAATGAAGATGATTCAACTTGTACAGAAAGTTCCATTGAAGCAAATGGGAGTTAATTTACATCAATTACAATGATCTGAAATGCAAGGGAAACAAAGGGAAACCTAGACTCAATAAAATGGGAAATAGAGAAGAAAAAGTATCCAAAGGAATGGATTTATCAAAAGGGAATAACTGGAAGATTTCTCTACCCATTCACCCTTTCCAGTGTATAGGACTCCTATTAAGAATCCTTTCATACAATTTAAATATAAAGAAGATAATGCATTGTGCACAAAACTTCTATTGAAGGAAATGCGAGATAATTGATATCAAGTATAATATCCCAAATTGCAAAACAAAAAAAGGGAAAACTAGACTCAGAATGTGAATTAGTAAAGAACAAGTAAAAAAAGGAATTGTTTTTTCATACAGGAATAACAGGAACATTGCTTTGGACAAAACATTTTAAGACTGAAAAGGATTGCTGTTGCGAATCCTTTGATCAATCTTTAAATATAATGAAGATGATGCAACATGTACAGAAAGTTACATTGAAGCAAAAGGGAGGGAATTTACATCAATTACACTGATCTGAAATTCAAGGGAAACAAAGGGAAACCTAGACTCAATAAAATGGGAAATAGAGAAGAAAAAGTATCCAAAGGAATGGAATTTTCAATAGGAAACAACTTGAAGATTTCGCAACCCAGTCACCCTTTCCACTGTATAGGACTCCTATTAAGAATCCTTTCATACAATTTAAATATAAAGAAGATAATGCATTGTGCACAACACTTCTATTGAAGGAAATGCTAGATACTTGATATCAATTATAATATCCCAAATTGCAAAAGAAAAAAAGGGAAAACTAGACTCAGAATGTGAATTAGTAAAGAACAAGTTAAAAAAGGAATTGTTTTTTCATATAGGAATAACAGGAACATTGCTTTGGACAAAACATTTTCAGACTGAAAAGGATTGCTGTTACGAATCCTTTGATCAATCTTTAAATATAATGAAGATGATGCAACATGTACAGAAAGTTACATTGAAGCAAAAGGGAGGGAATTTACATCAATTACACTGATCTGAAATGCAAGGGAAACAAAGGGAAACCTAGACTCAATAAAATGGGAAATAGAGAAGAAAAAGTATCCAAAGGAATGGAATTTTCAATACGAAACAACTTGAAGATTTCGCAACCCAGTCACCCTTTCCACTGTATAGGACTCCTATTAAGAATCCTTTCATACAATTTAAATATAAAGAAGATAATGCATTGTGCACAACACTTCTATTGAAGGAAATGCTAGATACTTGATATCAATTATAATATCCCAAATTGCAAAAGAAAAAAAGGGAAAACTAGACTCAGAATGTGAATTAGTAAAGAACAAGTAAAAAAAGGAATTGTTTTTTCATACAGGAATAACAGGAACATTGCTTTGGACAAAACATTTTCAGACTGAAAAGGATTGCTGTTACGAATCTTTTGATCAATCTTTAAATATAATGAAGATGATGCAACTTGTAGAGAAAGTTCCATTGAAGCAAATGGGAGTTAATTTACATCAATTACAATGATCTGAAATTCAAGGGAAACAAAGGGAAACCTAGACTCAATAGAATTGGAAATAGAGAAGAACACCTATTCAAAGGAATGGAATTTTCAATAGGAAACAACTTGAAGATTTCGCAACCCAGTCAAGCTATCCAATGTATAGGACTGTTTTAAGAATCCTTTGGTACAGTTAGAATATAAGGAAGATAATGCATTATGTACAAAACTTCTATTGAAGGAAATGCGAGAGAATTGATATCAACTATACTATCCCAAACAGTAAAAGAAACAAAGGGAAAACTATACTCAGATTGTGAAATAGAGAAGAACAAGTAAGAAAACCAATTGTTTTTTGGTATTGGAATAACCGGACCATTCCTTTGGACAAAATCTTTTTCAGACTTAAATGGATTGCTGTTACGAATGTTTTGATCCATCTTTAAATATAAAGAAGATTATGCAACTTGTAAAGAAAGTTCCATTGAATCAAATGGGAGAGAATTTACATCAATTACAATGATCTGAAATGCAAGGGAAACAAAGTGAAACTTAGACTCAATAAAATGGGAAATAGAGAAGAAAAAGTATCCAAAGGAATGGATTCATCAAAAGGGAATAACTGGAAGATTTCTCTACCCATTCACCCTTTCCACTGTATACGACTCCTATTAAGAATCCTTTCATACAATTTAAATATAAAGAAGATAATGCATTGTGCAAAAAACTTCTATTGAAGGAAATGCGAGATAATTGATATCAAGTATAATATCCCAAATTGCAAAAGAAAAAAAGGGAAAACTAGACTCAGAATGTGAATTAGTAAAGAACAAGTAAAAAAAGGAATTGTTTTTTCATACAGCAATAACAGGAACATTGCTTTGGACAAATCATTTTCAGACTGAAAAGGATTGCGGTTACGAATCCTTTGATCCATCTTGAAATATAAAGAAGATTATGCAACTTGTACAGAAAGGTCCATTGAAGCAAATGGGAGTTAATTTACATCAATTACAATGATCTGAAATGCAAGGGAAACAAAGGGAAACCTAGACTCAATAGAATGGGAAATAGAGAAGAACACATATCCAAAGGAATGGAATTTTCAATAGGAAACAACTTGAAGATTTCGCAACCCAGTCCCCCTTTCCAATGTATAGGACTGTTGTTAAGAATCCTTGGTACAGTTAGAATATAAGGAAGATAAAGCATTGTGTACAAAACTTCTATTGAAGGAAATGCGAGATAATTGATATCAATTATAATATCCCAAATTGCAAAGGAAAAAAAGGGAAAACTAGACTCAGAATGTGAATTAGTAAAGAACAAGTAAAAAAAGGAATTGTTTTTTCATACAGGAATAACAGGAACATTGCTTTGTACAAAACATTTTCAGACTGAAAAGGATTGCTGTTACGAATCTTTTGATCAATCTTTAAATATAATGAAGATGATTCAACTTGTACAGAAAGTTCCATTGAAGCAAATGGGAGTTAATTTACATCAATTACCCTGATCTGAAATGCAAGGGAAACAAAGGGAAACCTAGACTCAATAAAATGGGAAATAGAGAAGAAAAAGTATCCAAAGGAATGGATTTATCAAAAGGGAATAACTGGAAGATTTCTCTACCCATTCACCCTTTCCAGTGTATAGGACTCCTATTAAGAATCCTTTCATACAATTTAAATATAAAGAAGATAATGCATTGTGCACAAAACTTCTATTGAAGGAAATGCGAGATAATTGATATCAAGTATAATATCCCAAATTGCAAAACAAAAAAAGGGAAAACTAGACTCAGAATGTGAATTAGTAAAGAACAAGTAAAAAAAGGAATTGTTTTTTCATACAGGAATAACAGGAACATTGCTTTGGACAAAACATTTTCAGACTGAAAAGGATTGCTGTTGCGAATCCTTTGATCAATCTTTAAATATAATGAAGATGATGCAACATGTACAGAAAGTTACATTGAAGCAAAAGGGAGGGAATTTACATCAATTACACTGATCTGAAATGCAAGGGAAACAAAGGGAAACCTAGACTCAATAAAATGGGAAATAGAGAAGAAAAAGTATCCAAAGGAATGGATTCATCAAAAGGGAATAACTGGAAGATTTCTCTACCCATTCACCCTTTCCACTGTATAGGACTCCTATTAAGAATCCTTTCATACAATTTAAATATAAAGAAAATAATGCATTGTGCACCCAACTTCTATTGAAGGAAATGCGAGAGAATTGATATCAAGTATAATATCCCAAATTGCAAAAGAAAAAAAGGGAAAACTAGACTCAGAATGTGAATTAGTAAAGAACAAGTAAAAAAAGAAATTGTTTTTTCATACAGGAATAACAGGAACATTGCTTTGGACAAAACATTTTCAGACTGAAAAGGATTGCTGTTACGAATCTTTTGATCAATCTTTAAATATAATGAAGATGATGCAACTTGTACAGAAAGTTCCATTGAAGCAAATGGGAGGGAATTTACATCAATTACAATGATCTGAAATTCAAGGGAAACAAAGGGAAACCTAGACTCAATAGAATGGGAAATAGAGAAGAACACCTATTCAAAGGAATGGAATTTTCAATAGGAAACAACTTGAAGATTTCGCAACCCAGTCACCCTTTCCAATGTATAGGACTGTTGTTACGAACCCTTTGGTACAGTTAGAATATAAGAAAGATAATGCATTATGTACAAAACTTCTATTGAAGGAAATGCGAGAGAATTGATATCAACTATACTATCCCAAACAGCAAAAGAAACAGAGGGAAAACTAGACTCAGAATGTGAAATAGAGAAGAACAAGTAAGAAAACCAATTGTTTTTTGGTACTGGAATAACCGGAACATTCCTTTGGACAAAATCTTTTTCAGACTGAAATGGATTGCTGTTACGAATGTTTTGATCCATCTTTAAATATAAAGAAGATTATGCAACTTGTAAAGAACGTTCCATTGAAGTAAATGGGAGAGAATTTACATCAGTTACAATGATCTGAAATGCAAGGGAAACAAAGTGAAACTTAGACTCAATAAAATGGGAAATAGAGAAGAAAAAGTATCCAAAGGAATGGATTTATCAAAAGGGAATAACTGGAAGATTTCTCTACCCATTCACCCTTTCCACTGTAAAGGACTCCTATTAAGAATCCTTTCATACAATTTAAATATAAAGAAGATAATGCATTGTGCACAAAACTTGTATTGAAGGAAATGCGAGATAATTGATATCAAGTATAATATCCCAAATTGCAAAAGAAAAAAAGGGAAAACTAGACTCAGAATGTGAATTAGTAAAGAACAAGTAAAAAAAGGAATTGTTTTTTCATACAAGAATAACAGGAACATTGCTTTGGACAAAAAATTTTCAGACTGAAAAGGATTGCTGTTACGAATCTTTTGATCAATCTTTAAATATAATGAAGATGATGCAACTTGTACAGAAAGTTCCATTGAAGCAAATGGGAGTTAATTTACATCAATTACACTGATCTGAAATGCAAGGGAAACAAAGGGAAACCTAGACTCAATAGAATGGGATATAGAGAAGAACACATATCCAAAGGAATGGAATTTTCAATAGGAAACAACTTGAAGATTTTGCAACCCAGTCCCCCTTTCCAATGTATAGGACTGTTGTTAAGAATCCTTTGGTAAAGTTAGAATATAAGGAAGATAATGCACTGTGTACAAAACTTCTATTGAAGGAAATACGAGAGAATTGATATCAACTATACTATCCCAAACAGAAAAAGAAACAGAGGGAAAACTAGACTCAGAATGTGAAATAGAGAAGAACAAGTAAGAAAACCAATTGTTTTTTGGTACTGGAATAACCGGAACATTCCTTTGGACAAAATCTTTTTCAGACTGAAATGGATTGCTGTTACGAATGTTTTGATCCATCTTTAAATATAAAGAAGATTATGCAACTTGTAAATAAAGTTCCATTGAAGCAAATGGGAGAGAATTTACATCAATTACAATGATCTGAAATGCAAGGGAAACAAAGTGAAACTTAGACTCAATAAAATGGGAAATAGAGAAGAAAAAGTATCCAAAGGAATGGATTCATCAAAAGGGAATAACTGGAAGATTTCTCTACCCATTCACCCTTTCCACTGTATACGACTCCTATTAAGAATCCTTTCATACAATTTAAATATAAAGAAGATAATGCATTGTGCAAAAAACTTCTATTGAAGGAAATGCGAGATAATTGATATCAAGTATAATATCCCAAATTGCAAAAGAAAAAAAGGGAAAACTAGACTCAGAATGTGAATTAGTAAAGAACAAGTAAAAAAAGGAATTGTTTTTTCATACAGCAATAACAGGAACATTGCTTTGGACAAATCATTTTCAGACTGAAAAGGATTGCGGTTACGAATCCTTTGATCCATCTTGAAATATAAAGAAGATTATGCAACTTGTACAGAAAGGTCCATTGAAGCAAATGGGAGTTAATTTACATCAATTACAATGATCTGAAATGCAAGGGAAACAAAGGGAAACCTAGACTCAATAGAATGGGAAATAGAGAAGAACACATATCCAAAGGAATGGAATTTTCAATAGGAAACAACTTGAAGATTTCGCAACCCAGTCCCCCTTTCCAATGTATAGGACTGTTGTTAAGAATCCTTGGTACAGTTAGAATATAAGGAAGATAAAGCATTGTGTACAAAACTTCTATTGAAGGAAATGCGAGATAATTGATATCAATTATAATATCCCAAATTGCAAAGGAAAAAAAGGGAAAACTAGACTCAGAATGTGAATTAGTAAAGAACAAGTAAAAAAAGGAATTGTTTTTTCATACAGGAATAACAGGAACATTGCTTTGTACAAAACATTTTCAGACTGAAAAGGATTGCTGTTACGAATCTTTTGATCAATCTTTAAATATAATGAAGATGATTCAACTTGTACAGAAAGTTCCATTGAAGCAAATGGGAGTTAATTTACATCAATTACCCTGATCTGAAATGCAAGGGAAACAAAGGGAAACCTAGACTCAATAAAATGGGAAATAGAGAAGAAAAAGTATCCAAAGGAATGGATTTATCAAAAGGGAATAACTGGAAGATTTCTCTACCCATTCACCCTTTCCAGTGTATAGGACTCCTATTAAGAATCCTTTCATACAATTTAAATATAAAGAAGATAATGCATTGTGCACAAAACTTCTATTGAAGGAAATGCGAGATAATTGATATCAAGTATAATATCCCAAATTGCAAAACAAAAAAAGGGAAAACTAGACTCAGAATGTGAATTAGTAAAGAACAAGTAAAAAAAGGAATTGTTTTTTCATACAGGAATAACAGGAACATTGCTTTCGACAAAACATTTTAAGACTGAAAAGGATTGCTGTTGCGAATCCTTTGATCAATCTTTAAATATAATGAAGATGATGCAACATGTACAGAAAGTTACATTGAAGCAAAAGGGAGGGAATTTACATCAATTACACTGATCTGAAATTCAAGGGAAACAAAGGGAAACCTAGACTCAATAAAATGGGAAATAGAGAAGAAAAAGTATCCAAAGGAATGGAATTTTCAATAGGAAACAACTTGAAGATTTCGCAACCCAGTCACCCTTTCCACTGTATAGGACTCCTATTAAGAATCCTTTCATACAATTTAAATATAAAGAAGATAATGCATTGTGCACAACACTTCTATTGAAGGAAATGCTAGATACTTGATATCAATTATAATATCCCAAATTGCAAAAGAAAAAAAGGGAAAACTAGACTCAGAATGTGAATTAGTAAAGAACAAGTTAAAAAAGGAATTGTTTTTTCATATAGGAATAACAGGAACATTGCTTTGGACAAAACATTTTCAGACTGAAAAGGATTGCTGTTACGAATCCTTTGATCAATCTTTAAATATAATGAAGATGATGCAACATGTACAGAAAGTTACATTGAAGCAAAAGGGAGGGAATTTACATCAATTACACTGATCTGAAATGCAAGGGAAACAAAGGGAAACCTAGACTCAATAAAATGGGAAATAGAGAAGAAAAAGTATCCAAAGGAATGGAATTTTCAATACGAAACAACTTGAAGATTTCGCAACCCAGTCACCCTTTCCACTGTATAGGACTCCTATTAAGAATCCTTTCATACAATTTAAATATAAAGAAGATAATGCATTGTGCACAACACTTCTATTGAAGGAAATGCTAGATACTTGATATCAATTATAATATCCCAAATTGCAAAAGAAAAAAAGGGAAAACTAGACTCAGAATGTGAATTAGTAAAGAACAAGTAAAAAAAGGAATTGTTTTTTCATACAGGAATAACAGGAACATTGCTTTGGACAAAACATTTTCAGACTGAAAAGGATTGCTGTTACGAATCTTTTGATCAATCTTTAAATATAATGAAGATGATGCAACTTGTACAGAAAGTTCCATTGAAGCAAATGGGAGTTAATTTACATCAATTACACTGATCTGAAATGCAAGGGAAACAAAGGGAAACCTAGACTCAATAGAATGGGATATAGAGAAGAACACCTATTCAAAGGAATGGAATTTTCAATAGGAAACAACTTGAAGATTTCGCAACCCAGTCAAGCTATCCAATGTATAGGACTGTTTTAAAGAATCCTTTGGTACAGTTAGAATATAAGGAAGATAATGCATTATGTACAAAACTTCTATTGAAGGAAATGCGAGAGAATTGATATCAACTATACTATCCCAAACAGTAAAAGAAACAAAGGGAAAACTATACTCAGATTGTGAAATAGAGAAGAACAAGTAAGAAAACCAATTGTTTTTTGGTATTGGAATAACCGGACCATTCCTTTGGACAAAATCTTTTTCAGACTTAAATGGATTGCTGTTACGAATGTTTTGATCCATCTTTAAATATAAAGAAGATTATGCAACTTGTAAAGAAAGTTCCATTGAATCAAATGGGAGAGAATTTACATCAATTACAATGATCTGAAATGCAAGGGAAACAAAGTGAAACTTAGACTCAATAAAATGGGAAATAGAGAAGAAAAAGTATCCAAAGGAATGGATTCATCAAAAGGGAATAACTGGAAGATTTCTCTACCCATTCACCCTTTCCACTGTATAGGACTCCTATTAAGAATCCTTTCATACAATTTAAATATAAAGAAAATAATGCATTGTGCACCCAACTTCTATTGAAGGAAATGCGAGAGAATTGATATCAAGTATAATATCCCAAATTGCAAAAGAAAAAAAGGGAAAACTAGACTCAGAATGTGAATTAGTAAAGAACAAGTAAAAAAAGAAATTGTTTTTTCATACAGGAATAACAGGAACATTGCTTTGGACAAAACATTTTCAGACTGAAAAGGATTGCTGTTATGAATCTTTTGATCAATCTTTAAATATAATGAAGATGATGCAACTTGTACAGAAAGTTCCATTGAAGCAAATGGGAGGGAATTTACATCAATTACAATGATCTGAAATTCAAGGGAAACAAAGGGAAACCTAGACTCAATAGAATGGGAAATAGAGAAGAACACCTATTCAAAGGAATGGAATTTTCAATAGGAAACAACTTGAAGATTTCGCAACCCAGTCACCCTTTCCAATGTATCGGACTGTTGTTACGAACCCTTTGGTACAGTTAGAATATAAGAAAGATAATGCATTATGTACAAAACTTCTATTGAAGGAAATGCGAGAGAATTGATATCAACTATACTATCCCAAACAGCAAAAGAAACAGAGGGAAAACTAGACTCAGAATGTGAAATAGAGAAGAACAAGTAAGAAAACCAATTGTTTTTTGGTACTGGAATAACCGGAACATTCCTTTGGACAAAATCTTTTTCAGACTGAAATGGATTGCTGTTACGAATGTTTTGATCCATCTTTAAATATAAAGAAGATTATGCAACTTGTAAAGAACGTTCCATTGAAGTAAATGGGAGAGAATTTACATCAGTTACAATGATCTGAAATGCAAGGGAAACAAAGTGAAACTTAGACTCAATAAAATGGGAAATAGAGAAGAAAAAGTATCCAAAGGAATGGATTTATCAAAAGGGAATAACTGGAAGATTTCTCTACCCATTCACCCTTTCCACTGTAAAGGACTCCTATTAAGAATCCTTTCATACAATTTAAATATAAAGAAGATAATGCATTGTGCACAAAACTTGTATTGAAGGAAATGCGAGATAATTGATATCAAGTATAATATCCCAAATTGCAAAAGAAAAAAAGGGAAAACTAGACTCAGAATGTGAATTAGTAAAGAACAAGTAAAAAAAGGAATTGTTTTTTCATACAAGAATAACAGGAACATTGCTTTGGACAAAAAATTTTCAGACTGAAAAGGATTGCTGTTACGAATCTTTTGATCAATCTTTAAATATAATGAAGATGATGCAACTTGTACAGAAAGTTCCATTGAAGCAAATGGGAGTTAATTTACATCAATTACACTGATCTGAAATGCAAGGGAAACAAAGGGAAACCTAGACTCAATAGAATGGGATATAGAGAAGAACACATATCCAAAGGAATGGAATTTTCAATAGGAAACAACTTGAAGATTTTGCAACCCAGTCCCCCTTTCCAATGTATAGGACTGTTGTTAAGAATCCTTTGGTACAGTTAGAATATAAGGAAGATAATGCATTGTGTACAAAACTTCTATTGAAGGAAATACGAGAGAATTGATATCAACTATACTATCCCAAACAGAAAAAGAAACAGAGGGAAAACTAGACTCAGAATGTGAAATAGAGAAGAACAAGTAAGAAAACCAATTGTTTTTTTGTACTGGAATAACCGGAACATTCCTTTGGACAAAATCTTTTTCAGACTGAAATGGATTGCTGTTACGAATGTTTTGATCCATCTTTTAATATAAAGAAGATTATGCAACTTGTAAAGAAAGTTCCATTGAAGCAAATGGGAGAGAATTTACATCAATTACAATGATCTGAAATGCAAGGGAAACAAAGTGAAACTTAGACTCAATAAAATGGGAAATAGAGAAGAAAAAGTATCCAAAGGAATGGATTCATCAAAAGGGAATAACTGGAAGATTTCTCTACCCATTCACCCTTTCCACTGTATACGACTCCTATTAAGAATCCTTTCATACAATTTAAATATAAAGAAGATAATGCATTGTGCAAAAAACTTCTATTGAAGGAAATGCGAGATAATTGATATCAAGTATAATATCCCAAATTGCAAAACAAAAAAGGGGAAAACTAGACTCAGAATGTGAATTAGTAAAGAACAAGTAAAAAAAGGAATTGTTTTTTCATACAGGAATAACAGGAACATTGCTTTGGACAAAACATTTTCAGACTGAAAAGGATTGCTGTTACGAATCTTTTGATCCATCTTTAAATATAAAGAAGATTATGCAACTTGTACAGAAAGTTCCATTGAAGCAAATGGGAGTTAATTTACATCAATTACAATGATCTAAAATGCAAGGGAAACAAAGTGAAACTTAGACTCAATAAAATGGAAAATAGAGAAGAAAAAGTATCCAAAGGAATGGATTTATCAAAAGGGAATAACTGGAAGATTTCTCTACCCATTCACCCTTTCCACTGTATAGGACTCCTATTAAGAATCCTTTCATACAATTTAAATATAAAGAAGATAATGCATTGTGCACAAAACTTCTATTGAAGGAAATGCGACAGAAATGATATCAAGTATAATATCCCAAATTGCAAAAGAAAAAAAGGGAAAACTAGACTCAGAATGTGAATTAGTAAAGAACAAGTAAAAAAAGGAATTGTTTTTTCATACAGGAATAACAGGAACATTGCTTTGGACAAAACATTTTCAGACTGAAAAGGATTGCTGTTACGAATATTTTGATCAATCTTTAAATATAATGAAGATGATGCAACTTGTAGAGAAAGTTCCATTGAAGCAAATGGGAGTTAATTTACATCAATTACAATGATCTGAAATTCAAGGGAAACAAAGGGAAAACTAGACTCAATAGAATGGGAAATAGAGAAGAACACCTATTCAAAGGAATGGAATTTTCAATAGGAAACAACTTGAAGATTTCGCAACCCAGTCACCCTTTCCAATGTATAGGACTGTTGTTAAGAATCCTTTGGTAAAGTTAGAATATAAGGAAGATAATGCACTGTGTACAAAACTTCTATTGAAGGAAATACGAGAGAATTGATATCAACTATACTATCCCAAACAGAAAAAGAAACAGAGGGAAAACTAGACTCAGAATGTGAAATAGAGAAGAACAAGTAAGAAAACCAATTGTTTTTTGGTACTGGAATAACCGGAACATTCCTTTGGACAAAATCTTTTTCAGACTGAAATGGATTGCTGTTACGAATGTTTTGATCCATCTTTAAATATAAAGAAGATTATGCAACTTGTAAATAAAGTTCCATTGAAGCAAATGGGAGAGAATTTACATCAATTACAATGATCTGAAATGCAAGGGAAACAAAGTGAAACTTAGACTCAATAAAATGGGAAATAGAGAAGAAAAAGTATCCAAAGGAATGGATTCATCAAAAGGGAATAACTGGAAGATTTCTCTACCCATTCACCCTTTCCACTGTATACGACTCCTATTAAGAATCCTTTCATACAATTTAAATATAAAGAAGATAATGCATTGTGCAAAAAACTTCTATTGAAGGAAATGCGAGATAATTGATATCAAGTATAATATCCCAAATTGCAAAAGAAAAAAAGGGAAAACTAGACTCAGAATGTGAATTAGTAAAGAACAAGTAAAAAAAGGAATTGTTTTTTCATACAGCAATAACAGGAACATTGCTTTGGACAAATCATTTTCAGACTGAAAAGGATTGCGGTTACGAATCCTTTGATCCATCTTGAAATATAAAGAAGATTATGCAACTTGTACAGAAAGGTCCATTGAAGCAAATGGGAGTTAATTTACATCAATTACAATGATCTGAAATGCAAGGGAAACAAAGGGAAACCTAGACTCAATAGAATGGGAAATAGAGAAGAACACATATCCAAAGGAATGGAATTTTCAATAGGAAACAACTTGAAGATTTCGCAACCCAGTCCCCCTTTCCAATGTATAGGACTGTTGTTAAGAATCCTTGGTACAGTTAGAATATAAGGAAGATAAAGCATTGTGTACAAAACTTCTATTGAAGGAAATGCGAGATAATTGATATCAATTATAATATCCCAAATTGCAAAGGAAAAAAAGGGAAAACTAGACTCAGAATGTGAATTAGTAAAGAACAAGTAAAAAAAGGAATTGTTTTTTCATACAGGAATAACAGGAACATTGCTTTGTACAAAACATTTTCAGACTGAAAAGGATTGCTGTTACGAATCTTTTGATCAATCTTTAAATATAATGAAGATGATTCAACTTGTACAGAAAGTTCCATTGAAGCAAATGGGAGTTAATTTACATCAATTACAATGATCTGAAATGCAAGGGAAACAAAGGGAAACCTAGACTCAATAAAATGGGAAATAGAGAAGAAAAAGTATCCAAAGGAATGGATTTATCAAAAGGGAATAACTGGAAGATTTCTCTACCCATTCACCCTTTCCAGTGTATAGGACTCCTATTAAGAATCCTTTCATACAATTTAAATATAAAGAAGATAATGCATTGTGCACAAAACTTCTATTGAAGGAAATGCGAGATAATTGATATCAAGTATAATATCCCAAATTGCAAAACAAAAAAAGGGAAAACTAGACTCAGAATGTGAATTAGTAAAGAACAAGTAAAAAAAGGAATTGTTTTTTCATACAGGAATAACAGGAACATTGCTTTGGACAAAACATTTTAAGACTGAAAAGGATTGCTGTTGCGAATCCTTTGATCAATCTTTAAATATAATGAAGATGATGCAACATGTACAGAAAGTTACATTGAAGCAAAAGGGAGGGAATTTACATCAATTACACTGATCTGAAATTCAAGGGAAACAAAGGGAAACCTAGACTCAATAAAATGGGAAATAGAGAAGAAAAAGTATCCAAAGGAATGGAATTTTCAATAGGAAACAACTTGAAGATTTCGCAACCCAGTCACCCTTTCCACTGTATAGGACTCCTATTAAGAATCCTTTCATACAATTTAAATATAAAGAAGATAATGCATTGTGCACAACACTTCTATTGAAGGAAATGCTAGATACTTGATATCAATTATAATATCCCAAATTGCAAAAGAAAAAAAGGGAAAACTAGACTCAGAATGTGAATTAGTAAAGAACAAGTTAAAAAAGGAATTGTTTTTTCATATAGGAATAACAGGAACATTGCTTTGGACAAAACATTTTCAGACTGAAAAGGATTGCTGTTACGAATCCTTTGATCAATCTTTAAATATAATGAAGATGATGCAACATGTACAGAAAGTTACATTGAAGCAAAAGGGAGGGAATTTACATCAATTACACTGATCTGAAATGCAAGGGAAACAAAGGGAAACCTAGACTCAATAAAATGGGAAATAGAGAAGAAAAAGTATCCAAAGGAATGGAATTTTCAATACGAAACAACTTGAAGATTTCGCAACCCAGTCACCCTTTCCACTGTATAGGACTCCTATTAAGAATCCTTTCATACAATTTAAATATAAAGAAGATAATGCATTGTGCACAACACTTCTATTGAAGGAAATGCTAGATACTTGATATCAATTATAATATCCCAAATTGCAAAAGAAAAAAAGGGAAAACTAGACTCAGAATGTGAATTAGTAAAGAACAAGTAAAAAAAGGAATTGTTTTTTCATACAGGAATAACAGGAACATTGCTTTGGACAAAACATTTTCAGACTGAAAAGGATTGCTGTTACGAATCTTTTGATCAATCTTTAAATATAATGAAGATGATGCAACTTGTAGAGAAAGTTCCATTGAAGCAAATGGGAGTTAATTTACATCAATTACAATGATCTGAAATTCAAGGGAAACAAAGGGAAACCTAGACTCAATAGAATTGGAAATAGAGAAGAACACCTATTCAAAGGAATGGAATTTTCAATAGGAAACAACTTGAAGATTTCGCAACCCAGTCACCCTATCCAATGTATAGGACTGTTTTAAAGAATCCTTTGGTACAGTTAGAATATAAGGAAGATAATGCATTATGTACAAAACTTCTATTGAAGGAAATGCGAGAGAATTGATATCAACTATACTATCCCAAACAGTAAAAGAAACAAAGGGAAAACTATACTCAGATTGTGAAATAGAGAAGAACAAGTAAGAAAACCAATTGTTTTTTGGTATTGGAATAACCGGACCATTCCTTTGGACAAAATCTTTTTCAGACTTAAATGGATTGCTGTTACGAATGTTTTGATCCATCTTTAAATATAAAGAAGATTATGCAACTTGTAAAGAAAGTTCCATTGAATCAAATGGGAGAGAATTTACATCAATTACAATGATCTGAAATGCAAGGGAAACAAAGTGAAACTTAGACTCAATAAAATGGGAAATAGAGAAGAAAAAGTATCCAAAGGAATGGATTCATCAAAAGGGAATAACTGGAAGATTTCTCTACCCATTCACCCTTTCCACTGTATACGACTCCTATTAAGAATCCTTTCATACAATTTAAATATAAAGAAGATAATGCATTGTGCAAAAAACTTCTATTGAAGGAAATGCGAGATAATTGATATCAAGTATAATATCCCAAATTGCAAAAGAAAAAAAGGGAAAACTAGACTCAGAATGTGAATTAGTAAAGAACAAGTAAAAAAAGGAATTGTTTTTTCATACAGCAATAACAGGAACATTGCTTTGGACAAATCATTTTCAGACTGAAAAGGATTGCGGTTACGAATCCTTTGATCCATCTTGAAATATAAAGAAGATTATGCAACTTGTACAGAAAGGTCCATTGAAGCAAATGGGAGTTAATTTACATCAATTACAATGATCTGAAATGCAAGGGAAACAAAGGGAAACCTAGACTCAATAGAATGGGAAATAGAGAAGAACACATATCCAAAGGAATGGAATTTTCAATAGGAAACAACTTGAAGATTTCGCAACCCAGTCCCCCTTTCCAATGTATAGGACTGTTGTTAAGAATCCTTGGTACAGTTAGAATATAAGGAAGATAAAGCATTGTGTACAAAACTTCTATTGAAGGAAATGCGAGATAATTGATATCAATTATAATATCCCAAATTGCAAAGGAAAAAAAGGGAAAACTAGACTCAGAATGTGAATTAGTAAAGAACAAGTAAAAAAAGGAATTGTTTTTTCATACAGGAATAACAGGAACATTGCTTTGTACAAAACATTTTCAGACTGAAAAGGATTGCTGTTACGAATCTTTTGATCAATCTTTAAATATAATGAAGATGATTCAACTTGTACAGAAAGTTCCATTGAAGCAAATGGGAGTTAATTTACATCAATTACCCTGATCTGAAATGCAAGGGAAACAAAGGGAAACCTAGACTCAATAAAATGGGAAATAGAGAAGAAAAAGTATCCAAAGGAATGGATTTATCAAAAGGGAATAACTGGAAGATTTCTCTACCCATTCACCCTTTCCAGTGTATAGGACTCCTATTAAGAATCCTTTCATACAATTTAAATATAAAGAAGATAATGCATTGTGCACAAAACTTCTATTGAAGGAAATGCGAGATAATTGATATCAAGTATAATATCCCAAATTGCAAAACAAAAAAAGGGAAAACTAGACTCAGAATGTGAATTAGTAAAGAACAAGTAAAAAAAGGAATTGTTTTTTCATACAGGAATAACAGGAACATTGCTTTGGACAAAACATTTTCAGACTGAAAAGGATTGCTGTTGCGAATCCTTTGATCAATCTTTAAATATAATGAAGATGATGCAACATGTACAGAAAGTTACATTGAAGCAAAAGGGAGGGAATTTACATCAATTACACTGATCTGAAATGCAAGGGAAACAAAGGGAAACCTAGACTCAATAAAATGGGAAATAGAGAAGAAAAAGTATCCAAAGGAATGGATTCATCAAAAGGGAATAACTGGAAGATTTCTCTACCCATTCACCCTTTCCACTGTATAGGACTCCTATTAAGAATCCTTTCATACAATTTAAATATAAAGAAAATAATGCATTGTGCACCCAACTTCTATTGAAGGAAATGCGAGAGAATTGATATCAAGTATAATATCCCAAATTGCAAAAGAAAAAAAGGGAAAACTAGACTCAGAATGTGAATTAGTAAAGAACAAGTAAAAAAAGAAATTGTTTTTTCATACAGGAATAACAGGAACATTGCTTTGGACAAAACATTTTCAGACTGAAAAGGATTGCTGTTACGAATCTTTTGATCAATCTTTAAATATAATGAAGATGATGCAACTTGTACAGAAAGTTCCATTGAAGCAAATGGGAGGGAATTTACATCAATTACAATGATCTGAAATTCAAGGGAAACAAAGGGAAACCTAGACTCAATAGAATGGGAAATAGAGAAGAACACCTATTCAAAGGAATGGAATTTTCAATAGGAAACAACTTGAAGATTTCGCAACCCAGTCACCCTTTCCAATGTATAGGACTGTTGTTACGAACCCTTTGGTACAGTTAGAATATAAGAAAGATAATGCATTATGTACAAAACTTCTATTGAAGGAAATGCGAGAGAATTGATATCAACTATACTATCCCAAACAGCAAAAGAAACAGAGGGAAAACTAGACTCAGAATGTGAAATAGAGAAGAACAAGTAAGAAAACCAATTGTTTTTTGGTACTGGAATAACCGGAACATTCCTTTGGACAAAATCTTTTTCAGACTGAAATGGATTGCTGTTACGAATGTTTTGATCCATCTTTAAATATAAAGAAGATTATGCAACTTGTAAAGAACGTTCCATTGAAGTAAATGGGAGAGAATTTACATCAGTTACAATGATCTGAAATGCAAGGGAAACAAAGTGAAACTTAGACTCAATAAAATGGGAAATAGAGAAGAAAAAGTATCCAAAGGAATGGATTTATCAAAAGGGAATAACTGGAAGATTTCTCTACCCATTCACCCTTTCCACTGTAAAGGACTCCTATTAAGAATCCTTTCATACAATTTAAATATAAAGAAGATAATGCATTGTGCACAAAACTTGTATTGAAGGAAATGCGAGATAATTGATATCAAGTATAATATCCCAAATTGCAAAAGAAAAAAAGGGAAAACTAGACTCAGAATGTGAATTAGTAAAGAACAAGTAAAAAAAGGAATTGTTTTTTCATACAAGAATAACAGGAACATTGCTTTGGACAAAAAATTTTCAGACTGAAAAGGATTGCTGTTACGAATCTTTTGATCAATCTTTAAATATAATGAAGATGATGCAACTTGTACAGAAAGTTCCATTGAAGCAAATGGGAGTTAATTTACATCAATTACACTGATCTGAAATGCAAGGGAAACAAAGGGAAACCTAGACTCAATAGAATGGGATATAGAGAAGAACACATATCCAAAGGAATGGAATTTTCAATAGGAAACAACTTGAAGATTTTGCAACCCAGTCCCCCTTTCCAATGTATAGGACTGTTGTTAAGAATCCTTTGGTAAAGTTAGAATATAAGGAAGATAATGCACTGTGTACAAAACTTCTATTGAAGGAAATACGAGAGAATTGATATCAACTATACTATCCCAAACAGAAAAAGAAACAGAGGGAAAACTAGACTCAGAATGTGAAATAGAGAAGAACAAGTAAGAAAACCAATTGTTTTTTGGTACTGGAATAACCGGAACATTCCTTTGGACAAAATCTTTTTCAGACTGAAATGGATTGCTGTTACGAATGTTTTGATCCATCTTTAAATATAAAGAAGATTATGCAACTTGTAAATAAAGTTCCATTGAAGCAAATGGGAGAGAATTTACATCAATTACAATGATCTGAAATGCAAGGGAAACAAAGTGAAACTTAGACTCAATAAAATGGGAAATAGAGAAGAAAAAGTATCCAAAGGAATGGATTCATCAAAAGGGAATAACTGGAAGATTTCTCTACCCATTCACCCTTTCCAGTGTATCGACTCCTATTAAGAATCCTTTCATACAATTTAAATATAAAGAAGATAATGCATTGTGCAAAAAACTTCTATTGAAGGAAATGCGAGATAATTGATATCAAGTATAATATCCCAAATTGCAAAAGAAAAAAAGGGAAAACTAGACTCAGAATGTGAATTAGTAAAGAACAAGTAAAAAAAGGAATTGTTTTTTCATACAGCAATAACAGGAACATTGCTTTGGACAAATCATTTTCAGACTGAAAAGGATTGCGGTTACGAATCCTTTGATCCATCTTGAAATATAAAGAAGATTATGCAACTTGTACAGAAAGGTCCATTGAAGCAAATGGGAGTTAATTTACATCAATTACAATGATCTGAAATGCAAGGGAAACAAAGGGAAACCTAGACTCAATAGAATGGGAAATAGAGAAGAACACATATCCAAAGGAATGGAATTTTCAATAGGAAACAACTTGAAGATTTCGCAACCCAGTCCCCCTTTCCAATGTATAGGACTGTTGTTAAGAATCCTTGGTACAGTTAGAATATAAGGAAGATAAAGCATTGTGTACAAAACTTCTATTGAAGGAAATGCGAGATAATTGATATCAATTATAATATCCCAAATTGCAAAGGAAAAAAAGGGAAAACTAGACTCAGAATGTGAATTAGTAAAGAACAAGTAAAAAAAGGAATTGTTTTTTCATACAGGAATAACAGGAACATTGCTTTGTACAAAACATTTTCAGACTGAAAAGGATTGCTGTTACGAATCTTTTGATCAATCTTTAAATATAATGAAGATGATTCAACTTGTACAGAAAGTTCCATTGAAGCAAATGGGAGTTAATTTACATCAATTACCCTGATCTGAAATGCAAGGGAAACAAAGGGAAACCTAGACTCAATAAAATGGGAAATAGAGAAGAAAAAGTATCCAAAGGAATGGATTTATCAAAAGGGAATAACTGGAAGATTTCTCTACCCATTCACCCTTTCCAGTGTATAGGACTCCTATTAAGAATCCTTTCATACAATTTAAATATAAAGAAGATAATGCATTGTGCACAAAACTTCTATTGAAGGAAATGCGAGATAATTGATATCAAGTATAATATCCCAAATTGCAAAACAAAAAAAGGGAAAACTAGACTCAGAATGTGAATTAGTAAAGAACAAGTAAAAAAAGGAATTGTTTTTTCATACAGGAATAACAGGAACATTGCTTTGGACAAAAAATTTTAAGACTGAAAAGGATTGCTGTTGCGAATCCTTTGATCAATCTTTAAATATAATGAAGATGATGCAACATGTACAGAAAGTTACATTGAAGCAAAAGGGAGGGAATTTACATCAATTACACTGATCTGAAATTCAAGGGAAACAAAGGGAAACCTAGACTCAATAAAATGGGAAATAGAGAAGAAAAAGTATCCAAAGGAATGGAATTTTCAATAGGAAACAACTTGAAGATTTCGCAACCCAGTCACCCTTTCCACTGTATAGGACTCCTATTAAGAATCCTTTCATACAATTTAAATATAAAGAAGATAATGCATTGTGCACAACACTTCTATTGAAGGAAATGCTAGATACTTGATATCAATTATAATATCCCAAATTGCAAAAGAAAAAAAGGGAAAACTAGACTCAGAATGTGAATTAGTAAAGAACAAGTTAAAAAAGGAATTGTTTTTTCATATAGGAATAACAGGAACATTGCTTTGGACAAAACATTTTCAGACTGAAAAGGATTGCTGTTACGAATCCTTTGATCAATCTTTAAATATAATGAAGATGATGCAACATGTACAGAAAGTTACATTGAAGCAAAAGGGAGGGAATTTACATCAATTACACTGATCTGAAATGCAAGGGAAACAAAGGGAAACCTAGACTCAATAAAATGGGAAATAGAGAAGAAAAAGTATCCAAAGGAATGGAATTTTCAATACGAAACAACTTGAAGATTTCGCAACCCAGTCACCCTTTCCACTGTATAGGACTCCTATTAAGAATCCTTTCATACAATTTAAATATAAAGAAGATAATGCATTGTGCACAACACTTCTATTGAAGGAAATGCTAGATACTTGATATCAATTATAATATCCCAAATTGCAAAAGAAAAAAAGGGAAAACTAGACTCAGAATGTGAATTAGTAAAGAACAAGTAAAAAAAGGAATTGTTTTTTCATACAGGAATAACAGGAACATTGCTTTGGACAAAACATTTTCAGACTGAAAAGGATTGCTGTTACGAATCTTTTGATCAATCTTTAAATATAATGAAGATGATGCAACTTGTAGAGAAAGTTCCATTGAAGCAAATGGGAGTTAATTTACATCAATTACAATGATCTGAAATTCAAGGGAAACAAAGGGAAACCTAGACTCAATAGAATTGGAAATAGAGAAGAACACCTATTCAAAGGAATGGAATTTTCAATAGGAAACAACTTGAAGATTTCGCAACCCAGTCACCCTATCCAATGTATAGGACTGTTTTAAAGAATCCTTTGGTACAGTTAGAATATAAGGAAGATAATGCATTATGTACAAAACTTCTATTGAAGGAAATGCGAGAGAATTGATATCAACTATACTATCCCAAACAGTAAAAGAAACAAAGGGAAAACTATACTCAGATTGTGAAATAGAGAAGAACAAGTAAGAAAACCAATTGTTTTTTGGTATTGGAATAACCGGACCATTCCTTTGGACAAAATCTTTTTCAGACTTAAATGGATTGCTGTTACGAATGTTTTGATCCATCTTTAAATATAAAGAAGATTATGCAACTTGTAAAGAAAGTTCCATTGAATCAAATGGGAGAGAATTTACATCAATTACAATGATCTGAAATGCAAGGGAAACAAAGTGAAACTTAGACTCAATAAAATGGGAAATAGAGAAGAAAAAGTATCCAAAGGAATGGATTCATCAAAAGGGAATAACTGGAAGATTTCTCTACCCATTCACCCTTTCCACTGTATAGGACTCCTATTAAGAATCCTTTCATACAATTTAAATATAAAGAAAATAATGCATTGTGCACCCAACTTCTATTGAAGGAAATGCGAGAGAAATGATATCAAGTATAATATCCCAAATTGCAAAAGAAAAAAAGGGAAAACTAGACTCAGAATGTGAATTAGTAAAGAACAAGTAAAAAAAGAAATTGTTTTTTCATACAGGAATAACAGGAACATTGCTTTGGACAAAACATTTTCAGACTGAAAAGGATTGCTGTTATGAATCTTTTGATCAATCTTTAAATATAATGAAGATGATGCAACTTGTACAGAAAGTTCCATTGAAGCAAATGGGAGGGAATTTACATCAATTACAATGATCTGAAATTCAAGGGAAACAAAGGGAAACCTAGACTCAATAGAATGGGAAATAGAGAAGAACACCTATTCAAAGGAATGGAATTTTCAATAGGAAACAACTTGAAGATTTCGCAACCCAGTCACCCTTTCCAATGTATCGGACTGTTGTTACGAACCCTTTGGTACAGTTAGAATATAAGAAAGATAATGCATTATGTACAAAACTTCTATTGAAGGAAATGCGAGAGAATTGATATCAACTATACTATCCCAAACAGCAAAAGAAACAGAGGGAAAACTAGACTCAGAATGTGAAATAGAGAAGAACAAGTAAGAAAACCAATTGTTTTTTGGTACTGGAATAACCGGAACATTCCTTTGGACAAAATCTTTTTCAGACTGAAATGGATTGCTGTTACGAATGTTTTGATCCATCTTTAAATATAAAGAAGATTATGCAACTTGTAAAGAACGTTCCATTGAAGTAAATGGGAGAGAATTTACATCAGTTACAATGATCTGAAATGCAAGGGAAACAAAGTGAAACTTAGACTCAATAAAATGGGAAATAGAGAAGAAAAAGTATCCAAAGGAATGGATTTATCAAAAGGGAATAACTGGAAGATTTCTCTACCCATTCACCCTTTCCACTGTAAAGGACTCCTATTAAGAATCCTTTCATACAATTTAAATATAAAGAAGATAATGCATTGTGCACAAAACTTGTATTGAAGGAAATGCGAGATAATTGATATCAAGTATAATATCCCAAATTGCAAAAGAAAAAAAGGGAAAACTAGACTCAGAATGTGAATTAGTAAAGAACAAGTAAAAAAAGGAATTGTTTTTTCATACAAGAATAACAGGAACATTGCTTTGGACAAAAAATTTTCAGACTGAAAAGGATTGCTGTTACGAATCTTTTGATCAATCTTTAAATATAATGAAGATGATGCAACTTGTACAGAAAGTTCCATTGAAGCAAATGGGAGTTAATTTACATCAATTACACTGATCTGAAATGCAAGGGAAACAAAGGGAAACCTAGACTCAATAGAATGGGATATAGAGAAGAACACATATCCAAAGGAATGGAATTTTCAATAGGAAACAACTTGAAGATTTTGCAACCCAGTCCCCCTTTCCAATGTATAGGACTGTTGTTAAGAATCCTTTGGTACAGTTAGAATATAAGGAAGATAATGCATTGTGTACAAAACTTCTATTGAAGGAAATACGAGAGAATTGATATCAACTATACTATCCCAAACAGAAAAAGAAACAGAGGGAAAACTAGACTCAGAATGTGAAATAGAGAAGAACAAGTAAGAAAACCAATTGTTTTTTTGTACTGGAATAACCGGAACATTCCTTTGGACAAAATCTTTTTCAGACTGAAATGGATTGCTGTTACGAATGTTTTGATCCATCTTTAAATATAAAGAAGATTATGCAACTTGTAAAGAAAGTTCCATTGAAGCAAATGGGAGAGAATTTACATCAATTACAATGATCTGAAATGCAAGGGAAACAAAGTGAAACTTAGACTCAATAAAATGGGAAATAGAGAAGAAAAAGTATCCAAAGGAATGGATTCATCAAAAGGGAATAACTGGAAGATTTCTCTACCCATTCACCCTTTCCACTGTATACGACTCCTATTAAGAATCCTTTCATACAATTTAAATATAAAGAAGATAATGCATTGTGCAAAAAACTTCTATTGAAGGAAATGCGAGATAATTGATATCAAGTATAATATCCCAAATTGCAAAACAAAAAAGGGGAAAACTAGACTCAGAATGTGAATTAGTAAAGAACAAGTAAAAAAAGGAATTGTTTTTTCATACAGGAATAACAGGAACATTGCTTTGGACAAAACATTTTCAGACTGAAAAGGATTGCTGTTACGAATCTTTTGATCCATCTTTAAATATAAAGAAGATTATGCAACTTGTACAGAAAGTTCCATTGAAGCAAATGGGAGTTAATTTACATCAATTACAATGATCTAAAATGCAAGGGAAACAAAGTGAAACTTAGACTCAATAAAATGGAAAATAGAGAAGAAAAAGTATCCAAAGGAATGGATTTATCAAAAGGGAATAACTGGAAGATTTCTCTACCCATTCACCCTTTCCACTGTATAGGACTCCTATTAAGAATCCTTTCATACAATTTAAATATAAAGAAGATAATGCATTGTGCACAAAACTTCTATTGAAGGAAATGCGAGAGAAATTGATATCAAGTATAATATCCCAAATTGCAAAAGAAAAAAAGGGAAAACTAGACTCAGAATGTGAATTAGTAAAGAACAAGTAAAAAAAGGAATTGTTTTTTCATACAGGAATAACAGGAACATTGCTTTGGACAAAACATTTTCAGACTGAAAAGGATTGCTGTTACGAATATTTTGATCAATCTTTAAATATAATGAAGATGATGCAACTTGTAGAGAAAGTTCCATTGAAGCAAATGGGAGTTAATTTACATCAATTACAATGATCTGAAATTCAAGGGAAACAAAGGGAAAACTAGACTCAATAGAATGGGAAATAGAGAAGAACACCTATTCAAAGGAATGGAATTTTCAATAGGAAACAACTTGAAGATTTCGCAACCCAGTCACCCTTTCCAATGTATAGGACTGTTGTTAAGAACCCTTTGGTACAGGTAGAATATAAGAAAGATAATGCATTATGTACAAAACTTCTATTGAAGGAAATGCGAGAGAATTGATATCAACTATACTATCCCAAACAGCAAAAGAAACAGAGGGAAAAGTAGACTCAGAATGTGAAATAGAGAAGAACAAGTAAGAAAACCAATTGTTTTTTGGTACTGGAATAACCGGAACATTCCTTTGGACAAAATCTTTTTCAGACTGAAATGGATTGCTGTTACGAATGTTTTGATCCATCTTTAAATATAAATAAGATTATGCAACTTGTAAAGAAAGTTCCATTGAAGCAAATGGGAGAGAATTTACATCATTTACAATGATCTGAAATGCAAGGGAAACAAAGTGAAACTTAGACTCAATAAAATGGGAAATAGAGAAGAAAAAGTATCCAAAGGAATGGATTCATCAAAAGGGAATAACTGGAAGATTTCTCTACCCATTCACCCTTTCCACTGTATAGGACTCCTATTAAGAATCCTTTCAAACAATTTAAATATAAAGAAGATAATGCATTGTGCACAAAACTTCTATTGAAGGAAATGCGAGATAATTGATATCAAGTATAATATCCCAAATTGCAAAAGAAAAAAAGGGAAAACTAGACTCAGAATGTGAATTAGTAAAGAACAAGTAAAAAAAGGAATTGTTTTTTCATACAGCAATAACAGGAACATTGCTTTGGACAAATCATTTTCAGACTGAAAAGGATTGCGGTTACGAATCCTTTGATCCATCTTTAAATATAAAGAAGATTATGCAACTTGTAAAGAAAGTTCCATTGAAGCACATGGGAGAGAATTTACATCAATTACAATGATCTGAAATGCAAGGGAAACAAAGGGAAACTTAGACTCAATAAAATGGGAAATAGAGAAGAAAAAGTATCCAAAGGAATGGATTCATCAAAAGGGAATAACTGGAAGATTTCTCTACCCATTCACCCTTTCCACTGTATAGGACTCCTATTAAGAATCCTTTCAAACAATTTAAATATAAAGAAGATAATGCATTGTGCACAAAACTTCTATTGAAGGAAATGCGAGATAATTGATATCAAGTATAATATCCCAAATTGCAAAAGAAAAAAAGGGAAAACTAGACTCAGAACGTGAATTAGTAAAGAACAAGTAAAAAAAGGAATTGTTTTTTCATACAGGAATAACAGGAACATTGCTTTGGACAAAACATTTTCAGACTGAAAAGGATTGCTGTTACGAATCTTTTGATCAATCTTTAAATATAATGAAGATGATGCAACTTGTACAGAAAGTTCCATTGAAGCAAATGGGAGTTAATTTACATCAATTACACTGATCTGAAATGCAAGGGAAACAAAGGGAAACCTAGACTCAATAGAATGGGATATAGAGAAGAACGCATATCCAAAGGAATGGAATTTTCAATAGGAAACAACTTGAAGATTTCGCAACCCAGTAACCCTTTCCAATGTATAGGACTGTTGTTAAGAATCCTTTGGTACAGTTAGAATATAAAGAAGATAATGCATTGTGTACAAAACTTCTATTGAAGGAAATGCGAGAGAATTGATATCAACTATACTATCCCAAACAGCAAAAGAAACAGAGGGAAAACTAGACTCAGAATGTGAAATAGAGAAGAACAAGTAAGAAAACCAATTGTTTTTTGGTACTGGAATAACCGGAACATTCCTTTGGACAAAATCTTTTTCAGACTGAAATAGATTGCTGTTACGAATCCTTTGATCCATCTTTAAATATAAAGAAGATTATGCAACTTGTAAAGAACGTTCCATTGAAGCAAATGGGAGAGAATTTACATCAATTACAATTATCTGAAATGCAAGGGAAACAAAGTGAAACTTAGACTCAATAAAATGGGAAACAGAGAAGAAAAAGTATCCAAAGGAATGGATTTATCAAAAGGGAATAACTGGAAGTTTTCTCTACCCATTCACCCTTTCCAGTGTATCGGACTCCTATTAAGAATCCTTTCATACAATTTAAATATAAAGAAGATAATGCATTGTGCACAAAACTTCTATTGAAGGAAATGCGAGATAATTGATATCAAGTATAATATCCCAAATTGCAAAAGAAAAAAAGGGAAAACTAGACTCAGAATGTGAATTAGTAAAGAACAAGTAAAAAAAGGAATTGTTTTTTCATACAGCAATAACAGGAACATTGCTTTGGACAAATCATTTTCAGACTGAAAAGGATTGCGGTTACGAATCCTTTGATCCATCTTTAAATATAAAGAAGATTATGCAACTTGTAAAGAAAGTTCCATTGAAGCAAATGGGAGAGAATTTACATCAATTACAATGATCTGAAATGCAAGGGAAACAAAGGGAAACTTAGACTCAATAAAATGGGAAATAGAGAAGAAAAAGTATCCAAAGGAATGGATTCATCAAAAGGGAATAACTGGAAGATTTCTCTACCCATTCACCCTTTCCACTGTATAGGACTCCTATTAAGAATCCTTTCAAACAATTTAAATATAAAGAAGATAATGCATTGTGCACAAAACTTCTATTGAAGGAAATGCGAGATAATTGATATCAAGTATAATATCCCAAATTGCAAAAGAAAAAAAGGGAAAACTAGACTCAGAACGTGAATTAGTAAAGAACAAGTAAAAAAAGGAATTGTTTTTTCATACAGGAATAACAGGAACATTGCTTTGGACAAAACATTTTCAGACTGAAAAGGATTGCTGTTACGAATCTTTTGATCAATCTTTAAATATAATGAAGATGATGCAACTTGTACAGAAAGTTCCATTGAAGCAAATGGGAGATAATTTACATCAATTACACTGATCTGAAATGCAAGGGAAACAAAGGGAAACCTAGACTCAATAGAATGGGATATAGAGAAGAACGCATATCCAAAGGAATGGAATTTTCAATAGGAAACAACTTGAAGATTTCGCAACCCAGTAACCCTTTCCAATGTATAGGACTGTTGTTAAGAATCCTTTGGTACAGTTAGAATATAAAGAAGATAATGCATTGTGTACAAAACTTCTATTGAAGGAAATGCGAGAGAATTGATATCAACTATACTATCCCAAACAGCAAAAGAAACAGAGGGAAAACTAGACTCAGAATGTGAAATAGAGAAGAACAAGTAAGAAAACCAATTGTTTTTTGGTACTGGAATAACCGGAACATTCCTTTGGACAAAATCTTTTTCAGACTGAAATGGATTGCTGTTACGAATCCTTTGATCCATCTTTAAATATAAAGAAGATTATGCAACTTGTAAAGAACGTTCCATTGAAGCAAATGGGAGAGAATTTACATCAATTACAATTATCTGAAATGCAAGGGAAACAAAGTGAAACTTAGACTCAATAAAATGGGAAACAGAGAAGAAAAAGTATCCAAAGGAATGGATTTATCAAAAGGGAATAACTGGAAGTTTTCTCTACCCATTCACCCTTTCCAGTGTATAGGACTCCTATTAAGAATCCTTTCATACAATTTAAATATAAAGAAGATAATGCATTGTGCACAAAACTTCTATTGAAGGAAATGCGAGATAATTGATATCAAGTATAATATCCCAAATTGCAAAAGAAAAAAAGGGAAAACTAGACTCAGAATGTGAATTAGTAAAGAACAAGTAAAAAAAGGAATTGTTTTTTCATACAGCAATAACAGGAACATTGCTTTGGACAAATCATTTTCAGACTGAAAAGGATTGCGGTTACGAATCCTTTGATCCATCTTTAAATTTAAAGAAGATTATGCAACTTTTAAAGAAAGTTCCATTGAAGCAAATGGGAGAGAATTTACATCAATTACAATAATCTGAAATTCAAGGGAAACAAAGGGAAACTTAGACTCAATAAAATGGGAAATAGAGAAGAAAAAGTATCCAAAGGAATGGATTCATCAAAAGGGAATAACTGGAAGATTTCTCTACCCATTCACCCTTTCCACTGTATAGGACTCCTATTAAGAATCCTTTCATACAATTTAAATATAAAGAAGATAATGCATTGTGCACAAAACTTCTATTGAAGGAAATGCGAGATAATTGATATCAATTATAATATCCCAAATTGCAAAAGAAAAAAAGGGAAAACTAGACTCAGAACGTGAATTAGTAAAGAACAAGTAAAAAAAGGAATTGTTTTTTCATACAGGAATAACAGGAACATTGCTTTGGACAAAACATTTTCAGACTGAAAACGATTGCTGTTACGAATCTTTTGATCAATCTTTAAATATAATGAAGATGATTCAACTTGTACAGAAAGTTCCATGGAAGCAAATGGGAGGGAATTTACATCAATTACACTGATCTGAAATGCAAGGGAAACAAAGGGAAACCTAGACTCAATAAAATGGGAAATAGAGAAGAAAAAGTATCCAAAGGAATGGAATTTTCAATAGGAAACAACTTGAAGATTTCGCAACCCAGTCCCCCTTTCCAATGTATAGGACTGTTGTTAAGAATCCTTTGGTACAGTTAGAATATAAGGAAAATAATGCATTGTGTACAAAACTTCTATTGAAGGTTATGCGAGATAATTGATATCAAGTATAATATCCCAAATTGCAAAAGAATAAAAGGGAAAACTAGACTCAGAATGTGAATTAGTAAAGAACAAGTAAGAAAACCAATTGTTTTTTCGTACTGGAATAACCGGAACATTCCTTTGGACAAAATCTTTTTCAGACTGAAAAGGATTGCTGTTACGAATGTTTTGATCCATCTTTAAATATAAAGAAGATTATGCAACTTGTAAAGAAAGTTCCATTGAAGCAAATGGGAGAGAATTTACATCAATTACAATGATCTGAAATGCAAGGGAAACAAAGGGAAACTTAGACTCAATAAAATGGGAAATAGAGAAGAAAAAGTATCCAAAGGAATGGATTCATCAAAAGGGAATAACTGGAAGATTTCTCTTCCCATTCACCCTTTCCACTGTATAGGACTCCTATTAAGAATCCTTTCATACAATTTAAATATAAAGAAGATAATGCATTGTGCACAAAACTTCTATTGAAGGAAATGCGAGATAATTGATATCAAGTATAATATCCCAAATTGCAAAAGAAAAAAAGGGAAAACTAGACTCAGAATGTGAATTAGTAAAGAACAAGTAAACAAAGGAATTGTTTTTCCATACAGGAATAACAGGAACATTGCTTTGGACAAAACATTTTCAGACTGAAAAGGATTGCTGTTACGAATCTTTTGATCAATCTTTAAATATAATGAAAATGATGCAACTTGTACAGAAAGTTCCATTGAAGCAAATGGGAGTTAATTTACATCAATTACACTGATCTGAAATGCAAGGGAAACAAAGGGAAACCTAGACTCAATAAAATGGGAAATAGAGAAGAAAAAGTATCCAAAGGAATGGATTTATCAAAAGGGAATAACTGGAAGATTTCTCTACCCATTCACCCTTTCCACTGTATAGGACTCCTATTAAGAATCCTTTCATACAATTTAAATATAAAGAAGATAATGCATTGTGCACAAAACTTCTATTGAAGGAAATGCGACAGAAATGATATCAAGTATAATATCCCAAATTGCAAAAGAAAAAAAGGGAAAACTAGACTCAGAATGTGAATTAGTAAAGAACAAGTAAAAAAAGGAGTTGTTTTTTCATACAGGAATAACAGGAACATTGCTTTGGACAAAACATTTTCAGACTGAAAAGGATTGCTGTTACGAATCTTTTGATCAATCTTTAAATATAATGAAGATGATGCAACTTGTAGAGAAAGTTCCATTGAAGCAAATGGGAGTTAATTTACATCAATTACAATGATCTGAAATTCAAGGGAAACAAAGGGAAAACTAGACTCAATAGAATGGGAAATAGAGAAGAACACCTATTCAAAGGAATGGAATTTTCAATAGGAAACAACTTAAAGATTTCGCAACCCAGTCACCCTTTCCAATGTATAGGACTGTTGTTAAGAACCCTTTGGTACAGTTAGAATATAAGAAAGATAATGCATTATGTACAAAACTTCTATTGAAGGAAATGCGAGAGAATTGATATCAACTATACTATCCCAAACAGCAAAAGAAACAGAGGGAAAAGTAGACTCAGAATGTGAAATAGAGAAGAACAAGTAAGAAAACCAATTGTTTTTTGGTACTGGAATAACCGGAACATTCCTTTGGACAAAATCTTTTTCAGACTGAAATGGATTGCTGTTACGAATGTTTTGATCCATCTTTAAATATAAATAAGATTATGCAACTTGTAAAGAAAGTTCCATTGAAGCAAATGGGAGAGAATTTACATCATTTACAATGATCTGAAATGCAAGGGAAACAAAGTGAAACTTAGACTCAATAAAATGGGAAATAGAGAAGAAAAAGTATCCAAAGGAATGGATTCATCAAAAGGGAATAACTGGAAGATTTCTCCACCCATTCACCCTTTCCACTGTATAGGACTCCTATTAAGAATCCTTTCATACAATTTAAATATAAAGAAGATAATGCATTGTGCACAAAACTTCTATTGAAGGAAATGCGAGATAATTGATATCAAGTATAATATCCCAAATTGCAAAAGAAAAAAAGGGAAAACTAGACTCAGAATGTGAATTAGTAAAGAACAAGTAAAAAAAGGAATTGTTTTTTCATACAGGAATAACAGGAACATTGCTTTGGACAAAACATTTTCAGACTGAAAACGATTGCTGTTACGAATCTTTTGATCAATCTTTAAATATAATGAAGATGATGCAACTTGTACAGAAAGTTCCATTGAAGCAAATGGGAGTTAATTTACATCAATTACACTGATCTGAAATGCAAGGGAAACAAAGGGAAACCTAGACTCAATAGAATGGGATATAGAGAAGAACGCATATCCAAAGGAATGGAATTTTCAATAGGAAACAACTTGAAGATTTCGCAACCCAGTAACCCTTTCCAATGTATAGGACTGTTGTTAAGAATCCTTTGGTACAGTTAGAATATAAAGAAGATAATGCATTGTGTACAAAACTTCTATTGAAGGAAATGCGAGAGAATTGATATCAACTATACTATCCCAAACAGCAAAAGAAACAGAGGGAAAACTAGACTCAGAATGTGAAATAGAGAAGAACAAGTAAGAAAACCAATTGTTTTTTGGTACTGGAATAACCGGAACATTCCTTTGGACAAAATCTTTTTCAGACTGAAATGGATTGCTGTTACGAATCCTTTGATCCATCTTTAAATATAAAGAAGATTATGCAACTTGTAAAGAACGTTCCATTGAAGCAAATGGGAGAGAATTTACATCAATTACAATTATCTGAAATGCAAGGGAAACAAAGTGAAACTTAGACTCAATAAAATGGGAAACAGAGAAGAAAAAGTATCCAAAGGAATGGATTTATCAAAAGGGAATAACTGGAAGATTTCTCTACCCATTCACCCTTTCCAGTGTATCGGACTCCTATTAAGAATCCTTTCATACAATTTAAATATAAAGAAGATAATGCATTGTGCACAAAACTTCTATTGAAGGAAATGCGAGATAATTGATATCAAGTATAATATCCCAAATTGCAAAAGAAAAAAAGGGAAAACTAGACTCAGAATGTGAATTAGTAAAGAACAAGTAAAAAAAGGAATTGTTTTTTCATACAGCAATAACAGGAACATTGCTTTGGACAAATCATTTTCAGACTGAAAAGGATTGCGGTTACGAATCCTTTGATCCATCTTTAAATATAAAGAAGATTATGCAACTTGTAAAGAAAGTTCCATTGAAGCAAATGGGAGAGAATTTACATCAATTACAATGATCTGAAATGCAAGGGAAACAAAGGGAAACTTAGACTCAATAAAATGGGAAATAGAGAAGAAAAAGTATCCAAAGGAATGGATTCATCAAAAGGGAATAACTGGAAGATTTCTCTACCCATTCACCCTTTCCACTGTATAGGACTCCTATTAAGAATCCTTTCATACAATTTAAATATAAAGAAGATAATGCATTGTGCACAAAACTTCTATTGAAGGAAATGCGAGATAATTGATATCAAGTATAATATCCCAAATTGCAAAAGAAAAAAAGGGAAAACTAGACTCAGAACGTGAATTAGTAAAGAACAAGTAAGAAAAGGAACTGTTTTTTCATACAGGAATAACAGGAACAGTGCTTTGGACAAAACATTTTCAGACTGAAAAGGAATGCTGTTACGAATCCTTTGATCAATCTGTAAATATAAAGAAGATTATGCAACTTGTACAGAAAGTTCCATTGGAGCAAATGGGAGAGAATTTCCATCAATTACAATGATCTTAAATGCAAGGGAAACATAGGGAAACCTAGACTCAATACAATGGGAAATAGAGAAGAACAAATATCCAAAATAATGGAATTTTCAGTAGGAAATAACTTGAAGATTTCTCTACCCAGTCACCCTTTCCACTGAATAGGACTGTTGTTAAGAACCCTTTCGTACAGTTTGAATATAAGGAAGATAATGAATTGTGTACAAAACTTCTTTTGAAGAAAATCCGAGAGAATTGATATCAACTATAATATCACAAACAGTAAAAGAAGCAAATGGAAAAATAGACTCAGAATGTGAATTAGTAAAGAACAAGTAAGAAAAGGAACTGTTTTTTCATACAAGAATAACAGGAACAGTGCTTTGGACAAAACATTTTCAGACTGAAAAGGATTGCTGGTACGAATCCTTTGATCAATCTTTAAATATAAAGAAGATTATGCAACTTGTACAGAAAGTTCCATTGGAGCAAATGGGAGAGAATTTACATCAATTACAATGATCTGAAATGCAAGGGAAAGAAAGGGAAACCTAGACTCAATACAATGGGAAATAGAGAAGAACAAATATCCAAAATAATGGAATTTTCAGTAGGAAATAACTTGAAGATTTCTCTACCCAGTCACCCTTTCCACTGAATAGGACTGTTGTTAAGAACCCTTTCGTACAGTTTGAATATAACGAAGATAATGAATTGTATACAAAACTTCTTTTGAAGGAAATCCGAGAGAATTGATATCAACTATAATATCAAAAACAGTAAAAGAAGCAAATGGAAAACTAGACTCAGAATGTGAATTAGTAAAGAACAAGTAAGAAAAGGAACTGTTTTTTCATACAGGAATAACAGGAACAGTGCTTTGGACAAAACATTTTCAGACTGAAAAGGATTGCTGTTACGAATCCTTTGATCAATCTTTAAATATAAAGAAGATTATTCAACTTGTACAGAAAGTACCATTGGAGCAAATGGGAGACAATTTCCATCAATTACAATGATCTGAAATGCAAGGGAAACAAAGGGAAACCTAGACGCAATACAATGGGAAATAGAGAAGAAGAAATATCCAAAATAATGGAATTTTCAATAGGAAATAACTGGAAGATTTCTCTACCCAGTCACCCTTTCCACTGAATAGGACTGTTGTTAAGAACCCTTTCGTACAGTTTGAATATAAGGAAGATAATGAATTGTGTACAAAACTTCTTTTGAAGGAAATCCGAGAGAATTGATATCAACTATAATATCACAAACAGTAAAAGAAGCAAATGGAATACTAGACTCAGAATGTGAATTAGTAAAGAACAAGTAAGAAAAGGAACTGTTTTTTCATACAGGAATAACAGGAACAGTGCTTTGGACAAAACATTTTCAGACTGAAAAGGATTGCTGTTACGAATCCTTTGATCCATCTTTAAATATAAAGAAGATTATGCAACTTGTACAGAAAGTTCCATTGGAGCAAATGGGAGAGAATTTACATCAATTACAATGATCTGAAATGCAAGGGAAACAAAGGGAAACCTAGACTCAATAAAATGGGAAATAGAGAAGAACACATATCCAAAGGAATGGAATTTTCAATAGGAAACAACTTGAAGATTTCGCAACCCAGTCCCCCTTTCCAATGTATAGGACTGTTGTTAAGAATCCTTGGTACAGTTAGAATATAAGGAAGATAAAGCATTGTGTACAAAACTTCTATTGAAGGAAATGCGAGATAATTGATATCAATTATAATATCCCAAATTGCAAAGGAAAAAAAGGGAAAACTAGACTCAGAATGTGAATTAGTAAAGAACAAGTAAAAAAAGGAATTGTTTTTTCATACAGGAATAACAGGAACATTGCTTTGGACAAAACATTTTCAGACTGAAAAGGATTGCTGTTACGAATCTTTTGATCAATCTTTAAATATAATGAAGATGATTCAACTTGTACAGAAAGTTCCATTGAAGCAAATGGGAGTTAATTTACATCAATTACCCTGATCTGAAATGCAAGGGAAACAAAGGGAAACCTAGACTCAATAAAATGGGAAATAAAGAAGAACAAATATCCAAAATAATGGAATTTTCAGTAGGAAATAACTTGAAGATTTCTCTACCCAGTCACCCTTTCCACTGAATAGGACTGTTGTTAAGAACCCTTTCGTACAGTTTGAATATAACGAAGATAATGAATTGTGTACAAAACTTCTTTTGAAGGAAATCCGAGAGAATTGATATCAACTATAATATCAAAAACAGTAAAAGAAGCAAATGGAAAACTAGACTCAGAATGTGAATTAGTAAAGAACAAGTAAGAAAAGGAATTGTTTTTTCAAAAAGGAATAACAGGAACAGTGCTTTGGACAAAACATTTTCAGACTGAAAAGGATTGCTGTTACGAATCCTTTGATCAATCTTTAAATATAAAGAAGATTATGCAAGTTGTACAGAAAGTTCCATTGGAGATAATGGGAGAGAATTGACATCAATCACAATGATCTGAAATGCAAGGGAAACAAATGGGAAATAGAGAAGAACAAATATCCAAAATAATGGAATTTTCAATAGGAAATAACTGGAAGATTTCTTTACCCAGTCACCCTTTCCACTGAATAGGACTGTTGTTAAGAACCCTTTCGTACAGTTTGAATATAAGGAAGATAATGAATTGTGTACAAAACTTCTTTTGAAGGAAATCCGAGAGAATTGATATCAACAATAATATCACAAACAGTAAAAGAAGCAAATGGAAAAATAGACTCAGAATGTGAATTAGTAAAGAACAAGTAAAAAAGGAACTGATTTTTCATACAGGAATAACAGGAACTGTGCTTTGGACAAAACATTTTCAGACTGAAAAGGATTGCTGTTACGAATCCTTTGATCAATCTTTAAATATAATGAAGATGATGCAACTTGAACAGAAAGTTTCACTTAAGGAAATGGTAGAAAATTTCCATCAAGTATAATGATCCCAAATGCAAGAGAAACAAAGGGAAAGCTAGACTCAATAGCATCGGAAATAAAGAAGAACAAGTATCCAAAGGAATGGATTTTTCAATAGGGAATAATTTAAAGATTTCTCAACCCATTCACCCTTTCCACTGTTTAGGACTGCTGTTAAGAATCCTTTGGTACAGTTTGAATATAAGGAAGATAATTCATTGTGCACAAAACTTCGATTGAAACAAATGGAGAAAATTGATATCAACTATAATATCCCAAACTGCAAAAGAAACAAAGGGAAAACTAGACTCAATTGAATGTGAAATAGAGAAGACCAAGTAAAAGCAATTATTTTTTCGTACTGGAATAACCGGAACATTCCTTTGGATAAAAGCTTTTTCAGACTGAAAAGGATTGCTGTTATGAATCCTTTGATCAATCTTTAAATATAAAGAAGATTATGCAACTTGTAAAGAAAGTTCCATTGAAGCAAATGGGAGAAAATTTAAATCAAGTATAATGATCCCAAATGCAAGGGAAACAAAGCGAAACCTAGACTCAATAGAATGGGAAATAGAGAAGAACAAGTATCCAAAGGAATGGATTTTTCAACAGGGAATAACTGGAAGATTTCTCAACCCATTCACCCTTTACACTGAATAAGACTCCTATTAAGAATCCTTTCATGCAGTTTAAATATAAAGAAGATAATGCATTGTGCACAAAACTTCCATCGAAGCAAATGGAGAAAATTGATATCAATTATAATATCCCAAACTTCAAACGAAACAACGGGTAAACTAGACTCAATAGAATGTGAAATAGAGAAAAACAAGTAAGAAAACCAATTGTTTTTTGCTACTGGAATAACCGGAACATTCCTTTGGACAAAACCTTTTTCAGACTGAAAAGGATTGCCTTTACGAATCCTTTGATCAATCTTTAAATATAAAGAAGATTATGCAAGTTGTACAGAAAGTTCCATTGGAGCAAATGGGAGAGAATTGACATCAATCACAATGATCTGAAATGCAAGGGAAACAAATGGGAAATAGAGAAGAACAAATATCCAAAATAATGGAATTTTCAATAGGAAATAACTGGAAGATTTCTTTACCCAGTCACCCTTTCCACTGAATAGGACTGTTGTTAAGAACCCTTTCGTACAGTTTGAATATAAGGAAGATAATGAATTGTGTACCAAATTTATTTTGAAGGAAATCCGAGAGAATTGATATCAACTATAATATCACAAACAGTAAAAGAAGCAAATGGAAAACTAGACTCAGAATGTGAATTAGTAAAGAACAAGTAAGAAAAGGAACTGTTTTTTCATACAGGAATAACAGGAACTGTGCTTTGGACAAAACATTTTCAGACTGAAAAGGATTGCTGTTACGAATCCTTTGATCAATCTTTAAATATAATGAAGATGATGCAACTTGAACAGAAAGTTTCACTTAAGGAAATGGTAGAAAATTTCCATCAAGTATAATGATCCCAAATGCAAGAGAAACAAGGGAAAGCTAGACTCAATAGCATCGGAAATAAAGAAGAACAAGTATCCAAAGGAATGGATTTTTCAATAGGGAATAATTTAAAGATTTCTCAACCCATTCACCCTTTCCACTGTTTAGGACTGCTGTTAAGAATCCTTTGGTACAGTTTGAATATAAGGAAGATAATTCATTGTGCACAAAACTTCGATTGAAACAAATGGAGAAAATTGATATCAACTATAATATCCCAAACTGAAAAAGAAACAAAGGGAAAACTAGACTCAATTGAATGTGAAATAGAGAAGACCAAGTAAAAGCAATTATTTTTTCGTACTGGAATAACCGGAACATTCCTTTGGATAAAAGCTTTTTCAGACTGAAAAGGATTGCTGTTACGAATCCTTTGATCAATCTTTAAATATAAAGAAGATTATGCAACTTGTAAAGAAAGTTCCATTGAAGCAAATGGGAGAAAATTTAAATCAAGTATAATGTTCCCAAATGCAAGGGAAACAAAGCGAAACCTAGACTCAATAGAATGGGAAATAGAGAAGAACAAGTATCCAAAGGAATGGATTTTTCAACAGGGAATAATTTAAAGATTTCTCTACCCAGTCACCCTTTCCACTGAATAGGACTGTTGTTAAGAACCCTTTCGTACAGTTTGAATATAAGGAAGATAATGAATTGTGTACAAAACTTCTTTTGAAGAAAATCCGAGAGAATTGATATCAACTATAATATCACAAACAGTAAAAGAAGCAAATGGAAAAATAGACTCAGAATGTGAATTAGTAAAGAACAAGTAAGAAAAGGAACTGTTTTTTCATACAGGAATAACAGGAGCAGTGCTTTGGACAAAACATTTTGAGACTGAAAAGGATTGCTGTTACGAATCCTTTGATCAATCTTTAAATATAAAGAAGATGATGCAACTTGTACAGAAAGTTCCATTGGAGCAAATGGGAGAGAATTTACATCAATTACAATGATCTGAAATGCAAGGGAAAAAAAGATAAACCTAGACTGAATACAATGGGAAATAGAGAAGAACAAATATCCAAAATAATGGAATTTTCAGTAGGAAATAACTTGAAGATTTCTTTACCCAGTCACCCTTTCCACTGAATAGGACTGTTGTTAAGAACCCTTTCGTACAGTTTGAATATAACGAAGATAATGAATTGTGTACAAAACTTCTTTTGAAGGAAATCCGAGAGAATTGATATCAACTATAATATCACAAACAGTAAAAGAAGCAAATGGAAAACTAGACTCAGAATGTGAATTAGTAAAAAACAAGTAAGAAAAGGAACTGTTTTTTCATACAGGAATAACAGGAACAGTGCTTTGGACAAAACATTTTCAGACTGAAAAGGATTGCTGTTACGAATCCTTTGATCAATCTTTAAATATAAAGAAGATTATGCAACTTGTACAGAAAGTTCCATTGGAGCAAATGGGAGAGAATTTACATCAATTACAATGATCTGAAATGCAAGGGAAACAAAGGGAAACCTAGACTCAATACAATGGGAAATAGAGAAGAACAAATATCCAAAATAATGGAATTTTCAGTAGGAAATAACTTGAAGATTTCTCTACCCAGTCACCCTTTCCACTGAATAGGACTCTTGTTAAGAACCCTTTCGTACAGTTTGAATATAAGGAAGATAATGAATTGTGTACAAAACTTCTTTTGAAGAAAATCCGAGAGAATTGATATCAACTATAATATCACAAACAGTAAAAGAAGCAAATGGAAAACTAGACTCAGAATGTGAATTAGTAAAGAACAAGTAAGAAAAGGAATTGTTTTTTCATACAGGAATAACAGGAACAGTGCTTTGGACAAAACATTTTCAGACTGAAAAGGATTGCTGTTACGAATCCTTTGATCAATCATTAAATATAAAGAAGATTATGCAACTTGTACAGAAAGTTCCATTGGAGCAAATGGGAGAGAATTTACATCAATCACAATGATCTGAAATGCAAGGGAAACAAAGGGAAACCTAGACGCAATACAATGGGAAATAGAGAAGAACAAATATCCAAAATAATGGAATTTTCAATAGGAAATAACTTGAAGATTTCTCTACCCAGTCACCCTTTCCACTGAATAGGACTGTTGTTAAGAACCCTTTCGTACAGTTTGAATATAACGAAGATAATGAATTGTGTACAAAACTTCTTTTGAAGGAAATCCTAGAGAATTGATATCAACTATAATATCACAAACAGTAAAAGAAGCAAATGGAAAACTAGACTCAGAATGTGAATTAGTAAAGAACAAGTAAGAAAAGGAACTGTTTTTTCATACAGGAATAACAGGAACAGTGCTTTGGACAAAACATTTTCAGACTGAAAAGGATTGCTGTTACGAATATTTTGATCAATCTTTAAATATAAAGAAGATTATGCAACTTGTACAGAAAGTTCCATTGGAGCAAATGGGAGAGAATTTACATCAATTACAATGATCTGAAATGCAAGGGAAACAAAGGGAAACCTAGACTCAATACAATGGGAAATAGAGAAGAACAAATATCCAAAATAATGGAATTTTCAGTAGGAAATAACTTGAAGATTTCTTTACCCAGTCACCCTTTCCACTGAATAGGACTGTTGTTAAGAACCCTTTCGTACAGTTTGAATATAAGGAAGATAATGAATTGTGTACAAAATTTCTTTTGAAGGAAATCCGAGAGAATTGATATCAACTATAATATCACAAACAGTAAAAGAAGCAAATGGAAAACTAGACTCAGAATGTGAATTAGTAAAGAACAAGTAAGAAAAGGAACTGTTTTTTCATACAGGAATAACAGGAACTGTGCTTTGGACAAAACATTTTCAGACTGAAAAGGATTGCTGTTACGAATCCTTTGATCAATCTTTAAATATAATGAAGATGATGCAACTTGAACAGAAAGTTTCACTTAAGGAAATGGTAGAAAATTTCCATCAAGTATAATGATCCCAAATGCAAGAGAAACAAAGGGAAAGCTAGACTCAATAGCATCGGAAATAAAGAAGAACAAGTATCCAAAGGAATGGATTTTTCAATAGGGAATAATTTAAAGATTTCTCAACCCATTCACCCTTTCCACTGTTTAGGACTGCTGTTAAGAATCCTTTGGTACAGTTTGAATATAAGGAAGATAATTCATTGTGCACAAAACTTCGATTGAAACAAATGGAGAAAATTGATATCAACTATAATATCCCAAACTGCAAAAGAAACAAAGGGAAAACTAGACTCAATTGAATGTGAAATAGAGAAGACCAAGTAAAAGCAATTATTTTTTCGTACTGGAATAACCGGAACATTCCTTTGGATAAAAGCTTTTTCAGACTGAAAAGGATTGCTGTTATGAATCCTTTGATCAATCTTTAAATATAAAGAAGATTATGAAACTTGTAAAGAAAGTTCCATTGAAGCAAATGGGAGAAAATTTAAATCAAGTATAATGATCCCAAATGCAAGGGAAACAAAGCGAAACCTAGACTCAATAGAATGGGAAATAGAGAAGAACAAGTATCCAAAGGAATGGATTTTTCAACAGGGAATAACTGGAAGATTTCTCAACCCATTCACCCTTTACACTGAATAAGACTCCTATTAAGAATCCTTTCATGCAGTTTAAATATAAAGAAGATAATGCATTGTGCACAAAACTTCCATCGAAGCAAATGGAGAAAATTGATATCAATTATAATATCCCAAACTTCAAACGAAACAACGGGTAAACTAGACTCAATAGAATGTGAAATAGAGAAAAACAAGTAAGAAAACCAATTGTTTTTTGCTACTGGAATAACCGGAACATTCCTTTGGACAAAACCTTTTTCAGACTGAAAAGGATTGCCTTTACGAATCCTTTGATCAATCTTTAAATATAAAGAAGATTATGCAAGTTGTACAGAAAGTTCCATTGGAGCAAATGGGAGAGAATTGACATCAATCACAATGATCTGAAATGCAAGGGAAACAAATGGGAAATAGAGAAGAACAAATATCCAAAATAATGGAATTTTCAATAGGAAATAACTGGAAGATTTCTTTACCCAGTCACCCTTTCCACTGAATAGGACTGTTGTTAAGAACCCTTTCGTACAGTTTGAATATAAGGAAGATAATGAATTGTGTACAAAACTTCTTTTGAAGGAAATCCGAGAGAATTGATATCAACAATAATATCACAAACAGTAAAAGAAGCAAATGGAAAAATAGACTCAGAATGTGAATTAGTAAAGAACAAGTAAAAAAGGAACTGATTTTTCATACAGGAATAACAGGAACTGTGCTTTGGACAAAACATTTTCAGACTGAAAAGGATTGCTGTTATGAATCCTTTGATCAATCTTTAAATATAATGAAGATGATGCAACTTGAACAGAAAGTTTCACTGAAGGAAATGGTAGAAAATTTACATCAAGTATAATGATCCCAAATGCAAGAGAAACAAAGGGAAAGCTAGACTCAATAGCATCGGAAATAAAGAAGAACAAGTATCCAAAGGAATGGATTTTTCAATAGGGAATAATTTAAAGATTTCTCAGCCCATTCACCCATTCCACTGTATAGGACTGCTGTTAAGAATCCTTTGGTACAGTTTGAATGTAAGGAAGATAATTCATTGTGCACAAAACTTCGATTGAAGCAAATGGAGAAAATTGATATCAACTATAATATCCCAAACTGCAAAAGAAACAAAGGGAAAACTAGACTCAATTGAATGTGAAATAGAGAAGACCAAGTAAAAGCAATTATTTTTTCGTACTGGAATAACCGGAACATTCCTTTGGACAAAAGCTTTTTCAGACTGAAAAGGATTGCTGTTACGAATCCTTTGATCAATCTTTAAATATAAAGAAGATTATGCAACTTGTAAAGAAAGTTCCATTGAAGCAAATGGGAGAAAATTTAAATCAAGTATAATGTTCCCAAATGCAAGGGAAACAAAGCGAAACCTAGACTCAATAGAATGGGAAATAGAGAAGAACAAGTATCCAAAGGAATGGATTTTTCAACAGGGAATAATTTAAAGATTTCTCTACCCAGTCACCCTTTCCACTGAATAGGACTGTTGTTAAGAACCCTTTCGTACAGTTTGAATATAAGGAAGATAATGAATTGTGTACAAAACTACTTTTGAAGAAAATCCGAGAGAATTGATATCAACTATAATATCACAAACAGTAAAAGAAGCAAATGGAAAACTAGACTCAGAATGTGAATTAGTAAAGAACAAGTAAGAAAAGGAACTGTTTTTTCATACAGGAATAACAGGAGCAGTGCTTTGGACAAAACATTTTGAGACTGAAAAGGATTGCTGTTACGAATCCTTTGATCAATCTTTAAATATAAAGAAGATGATGCAACTTGTACAGAAAGTTCCATTGGAGCAAATGGGAGAGAATTTACATCAATTACAATGATCTGAAATGCAAGGGAAAAAAAGATAAACCTAGACTGAATACAATGGGAAATAGAGAAGAACAAATATCCAAAATAATGGAATTTTCAGTAGGAAATAACTTGAAGATTTCTTTACCCAGTCACCCTTTCCACTGAATAGGACTGTTGTTAAGAACCCTTTCGTACAGTTTGAATATAACGAAGATAATGAATTGTGTACAAAACTTCTTTTGAAGGAAATCCGAGAGAATTGATATCAACTATAATATCACAAACAGTAAAAGAAGCAAATGGAAAACTAGACTCAGAATGTGAATTAGTAAAAAACAAGTAAGAAAAGGAACTGTTTTTTCATACAGGAATAACAGGAACAGTGCTTTGGACAAAACATTTTCAGACTGAAAAGGATTGCTGTTACGAATCCTTTGATCAATCTTTAAATATAAAGAAGATTATGCAACTTGTACAGAAAGTTCCATTGGAGCAAATGGGAGAGAATTTACATCAATTACAATGATCTGAAATGCAAGGGAAACAAAGGGAAACCTAGACTCAATACAATGGGAAATAGAGAAGAACAAATATCCAAAATAATGGAATTTTCAGTAGGAAATAACTTGAAGATTTCTTTACCCAGTCACCCTTTCCACTGAATAGGACTGTTGTTAAGAACCCTTTCGTACAGTTTGAATATAAGGAAGATAATGAATTGTGTACAAAATTTCTTTTGAAGGAAATCCGAGAGTATTGATATCAACTATAATATCACAAACAGTAAAAGAAGCAAATGGAAAACTAGACTCAGAATGTGAATTAGTAAAGAACAAGTAAGAAAAGGAACTGTTTTTTCATACAGGAATAACAGGAACTGTGCTTTGGACAAAACATTTTCAGACTGAAAAGGATTGCTGTTACGAATCCTTTGATCAATCTTTAAATATAAAGAAGATTATGCAACTTGTACAGAAAGTTCCATTGGAGCAAATGGGAGAGAATTTACATCAATCACAATGATCTGAAATGCAAGGGAAACAAAGGGAAACCTAGACTCAATACAATGGGAAATAGAGAAGAACAAATATCCAAAATAATGGAATTTTCAGTAGGAAATAACTTGAAGATTTCTCTACCCAGTCACCCTTTCCACTGAATAGGACTGTTGTTAAGAACCCTTTCGTACAGTTTGAATATAAGGAAGATAATGAATTGTGTACCAAATTTCTTTTGAAGGAAATCCGAGAGAATTGATATCAACTATAATATCACAAACAGTAAAAGAAGCAAATGGAAAAATAGACTCAGAATGTGAATTAGAAAAGAACAAGTAAGAAAAGGAACTGTTTTTTCATACAGGAATAACAGGAACAGTGCTTTGGACAAAATATTTTCAGACTGAAAAGGATTGCTGTTACGAATCCTTTGATCAATCTTTAAATATAAAGAAGATTATGCAACTTGTACAGAAAGTTCCATTGGAGCAAATGGGAGAGAATTTACATCAATTACAATGATCTGAAATGCAAGGGAAACAAAGGGAAACCTAGACTGAATACAATGGGAAATAAAGAAGAACAAATATCCAAAATAATGGAATTTTCAGTAGGAAATAACTTGAAGATTTCTTTACCCAGTCACCCTTTCCACTGAATAGGACTGTTGTTAAGAACCCTTTCGTACAGTTTGAATATATGGAAGATAATGAATTGTGTACAAAATTTCTTTTGAAGGAAATCTGAGAGAATTGATATCAACTATAATATCACAAACAGTAAAAGAAGCAAATGGAAAACTAGACTCAGAATGTGAATTAGTAAAGAACAAGTAAGAAAAGGAACTGTTTTTTCATACAGGAATAACAGGAACAGTGCTTTGGACAAAACATTTTCAGACTGAAAAGGATTGCTGTTACGAATCCTTTGATCAATCTTTAAATATAAAGAAGATTATGCAACTTGTACAGAAAGTTCCATTGGAGCAAATGGGAGAGAATTTACATCAATCACAATGATCTGAAATGCAAGGGAAACAAAGGGAAACCTAGACGCAATACAATGGAAAATATAGAGAAGAACAAATATCCAAAATAATGGAATTTTCAATAGGAAATAACTTGAAGATTTCTCTACCCAGTCACCCTTTCCACTGAATATGACTGTTGTTAAGAACCCTTTCGTACAGTTTGAATATAAGGAAGATAATGAATTGTGTACAAAACTTCTTTTGAAGGAAATCCGAGAGAATTGATATCAACTATAATATCACAAACAGTAAAAGAAGCAAATGGAAAACTAGACTCAGAATGTGAATTAGTAAAAAACAAGTAAGAAAAGGAACTGTTTTTTCATACAGGAATAACAGGAACAGTGCTTTGGACAAAACATTTTCAGACTGAAAAGGATTGCTGTTACGAATCCTTTGATCAATCTTTAAATATAAAGAAGATTATGCAACTTGTACAGAAAGTTCCATTGGAGCAAATGGGAGAGAATTTACATCAATTACAATGATCTGAAATGCAAGGGAAACAAAGGGAAACCTAGACTCAATACAATGGGAAATAGAGAAGAACAAATATCCAAAATAATGGAATTTTCAGTAGGAAATAACTTGAAGATTTCTCTACCCAGTCACCCTTTCCACTGAATAGGACTCTTGTTAAGAACCCTTTCGTACAGTTTGAATATAAGGAAGATAATGAATTGTGTACAAAACTTCTTTTGAAGAAAATCCGAGAGAATTGATATCAACTATAATATCACAAACAGTAAAAGAAGCAAATGGAAAACTAGACTCAGAATGTGAATTAGTAAAGAACAAGTAAGAAAAGGAATTGTTTTTTCATACAGGAATAACAGGAACAGTGCTTTGGACAAAACATTTTCAGACTGAAAAGGATTGCTGTTACGAATCCTTTGATCAATCATTAAATATAAAGAAGATTATGCAACTTGTACAGAAAGTTCCATTGGAGCAAATGGGAGAGAATTTACATCAATCACAATGATCTGAAATGCAAGGGAAACAAAGGGAAACCTAGACTGCAATACAATGGGAAATAGAGAAGAACAAATATCCAAAATAATGGAATTTTCAATAGGAAATAACTTGAAGATTTCTCTACCCAGTCACCCTTTCCACTGAATAGGACTGTTGTTAAGAACCCTTTCGTACAGTTTGAATATAACGAAGATAATGAATTGTGTACAAAACTTCTTTTGAAGGAAATCCTAGAGAATTGATATCAACTATAATATCACAAACAGTAAAAGAAGCAAATGGAAAACTAGACTCAGAATGTGAATTAGTAAAGAACAAGTAAGAAAAGGAACTGTTTTTTCATACAGGAATAACAGGAACAGTGCTTTGGACAAAACATTTTCAGACTGAAAAGGATTGCTGTTACGAATATTTTGATCAATCTTTAAATATAAAGAAGATTATGCAACTTGTACAGAAAGTTCCATTGGAGCAAATGGGAGAGAATTTACATCAATTACAATGATCTGAAATGCAAGGGAAACAAAGGGAAACCTAGACTCAATACAATGGGAAATAGAGAAGAACAAATATCCAAAATAATGGAATTTTCAGTAGGAAATAACTTGAAGATTTCTTTACCCAGTCACCCTTTCCACTGAATAGGACTGTTGTTAAGAACCCTTTCGTACAGTTTGAATATAAGGAAGATAATGAATTGTGTACAAAATTTCTTTTGAAGGAAATCCGAGAGAATTGATATCAACTATAATATCACAAACAGTAAAAGAAGCAAATGGAAAACTAGACTCAGAATGTGAATTAGTAAAGAACAAGTAAGAAAAGGAACTGTTTTTTCATACAGGAATAACAGGAACTGTGCTTTGGACAAAACATTTTCAGACTGAAAAGGATTGCTGTTACGAATCCTTTGATCAATCTTTAAATATAATGAAGATGATGCAACTTGAACAGAAAGTTTCACTTAAGGAAATGGTAGAAAATTTCCATCAAGTATAATGATCCCAAATGCAAGAGAAACAAAGGGAAAGCTAGACTCAATAGCATCGGAAATAAAGAAGAACAAGTATCCAAAGGAATGGATTTTTCAATAGGGAATAATTTAAAGATTTCTCAACCCATTCACCCTTTCCACTGTTTAGGACTGCTGTTAAGAATCCTTTGGTACAGTTTGAATATAAGGAAGATAATTCATTGTGCACAAAACTTCGATTGAAACAAATGGAGAAAATTGATATCAACTATAATATCCCAAACTGCAAAAGAAACAAAGGGAAAACTAGACTCAATTGAATGTGAAATAGAGAAGACCAAGTAAAAGCAATTATTTTTTCGTACTGGAATAACCGGAACATTCCTTTGGATAAAAGCTTTTTCAGACTGAAAAGGATTGCTGTTATGAATCCTTTGATCAATCTTTAAATATAAAGAAGATTATGAAACTTGTAAAGAAAGTTCCATTGAAGCAAATGGGAGAAAATTTAAATCAAGTATAATGATCCCAAATGCAAGGGAAACAAAGCGAAACCTAGACTCAATAGAATGGGAAATAGAGAAGAACAAGTATCCAAAGGAATGGATTTTTCAACAGGGAATAACTGGAAGATTTCTCAACCCATTCACCCTTTACACTGAATAAGACTCCTATTAAGAATCCTTTCATGCAGTTTAAATATAAAGAAGATAATGCATTGTGCACAAAACTTCCATCGAAGCAAATGGAGAAAATTGATATCAATTATAATATCCCAAACTTCAAACGAAACAACGGGTAAACTAGACTCAATAGAATGTGAAATAGAGAAAAACAAGTAAGAAAACCAATTGTTTTTTGCTACTGGAATAACCGGAACATTCCTTTGGACAAAACCTTTTTCAGACTGAAAAGGATTGCCTTTACGAATCCTTTGATCAATCTTTAAATATAAAGAAGATTATGCAAGTTGTACAGAAAGTTCCATTGGAGCAAATGGGAGAGAATTGACATCAATCACAATGATCTGAAATGCAAGGGAAACAAATGGGAAATAGAGAAGAACAAATATCCAAAATAATGGAATTTTCAATAGGAAATAACTGGAAGATTTCTTTACCCAGTCACCCTTTCCACTGAATAGGACTGTTGTTAAGAACCCTTTCGTACAGTTTGAATATAAGGAAGATAATGAATTGTGTACAAAACTTCTTTTGAAGGAAATCCGAGAGAATTGATATCAACAATAATATCACAAACAGTAAAAGAAGCAAATGGAAAAATAGACTCAGAATGTGAATTAGTAAAGAACAAGTAAAAAAGGAACTGATTTTTCATACAGGAATAACAGGAACTGTGCTTTGGACAAAACATTTTCAGACTGAAAAGGATTGCTGTTATGAATCCTTTGATCAATCTTTAAATATAATGAAGATGATGCAACTTGAACAGAAAGTTTCACTGAAGGAAATGGTAGAAAATTTACATCAAGTATAATGATCCCAAATGCAAGAGAAACAAAGGGAAAGCTAGACTCAATAGCATCGGAAATAAAGAAGAACAAGTATCCAAAGGAATGGATTTTTCAATAGGGAATAATTTAAAGATTTCTCAGCCCATTCACCCATTCCACTGTATAGGACTGCTGTTAAGAATCCTTTGGTACAGTTTGAATGTAAGGAAGATAATTCATTGTGCACAAAACTTCGATTGAACCAAATGGAGAAAATTGATATCAACTATAATATCCCAAACTGCAAAAGAAACAAAGGGAAAACTAGACTCAATTGAATGTGAAATAGAGAAGACCAAGTAAAAGCAATTATTTTTTCGTACTGGAATAACCGGAACATTCCTTTGGACAAAAGCTTTTTCAGACTGAAAAGGATTGCTGTTACGAATCCTTTGATCAATCTTTAAATATAAAGAAGATTATGCAACTTGTAAAGAAAGTTCCATTGAAGCAAATGGGAGAAAATTTAAATCAAGTATAATGTTCCCAAATGCAAGGGAAACAAAGCGAAACCTAGACTCAATAGAATGGGAAATAGAGAAGAACAAGTATCCAAAGGAATGGATTTTTCAACAGGGAATAATTTAAAGATTTCTCTACCCAGTCACCCTTTCCACTGAATAGGACTGTTGTTAAGAACCCTTTCGTACAGTTTGAATATAAGGAAGATAATGAATTGTGTACAAAACTACTTTTGAAGAAAATCCGAGAGAATTGATATCAACTATAATATCACAAACAGTAAAAGAAGCAAATGGAAAACTAGACTCAGAATGTGAATTAGTAAAGAACAAGTAAGAAAAGGAACTGTTTTTTCATACAGGAATAACAGGAGCAGTGCTTTGGACAAAACATTTTGAGACTGAAAAGGATTGCTGTTACGAATCCTTTGATCAATCTTTAAATATAAAGAAGATGATGCAACTTGTACAGAAAGTTCCATTGGAGCAAATGGGAGAGAATTTACATCAATTACAATGATCTGAAATGCAAGGGAAACAAAGATAAACCTAGACGAATACAATGGGAAATAGAGAAGAACAAATATCCAAAATAATGGAATTTTCAGTAGGAAATAACTTGAAGATTTCTTTACCCAGTCACCCTTTCCACTGAATAGGACTGTTGTTAAGAACCCTTTCGTACAGTTTGAATATAACGAAGATAATGAATTGTGTACAAAACTTCTTTTGAAGGAAATCCGAGAGAATTGATATCAACTATAATATCACAAACAGTAAAAGAAGCAAATGGAAAACTAGACTCAGAATGTGAATTAGTAAAAAACAAGTAAGAAAAGGAACTGTTTTTTCATACAGGAATAACAGGAACAGTGCTTTGGACAAAACATTTTCAGACTGAAAAGGATTGCTGTTACGAATCCTTTGATCAATCTTTAAATATAAAGAAGATTATGCAACTTGTACAGAAAGTTCCATTGGAGCAAATGGGAGAGAATTTACATCAATTACAATGATCTGAAATGCAAGGGAAACAAAGGGAAACCTAGACTCAATACAATGGGAAATAGAGAAGAACAAATATCCAAAATAATGGAATTTTCAGTAGGAAATAACTTGAAGATTTCTTTACCCAGTCACCCTTTCCACTGAATAGGACTGTTGTTAAGAACCCTTTCGTACAGTTTGAATATAAGGAAGATAATGAATTGTGTACAAAATTTCTTTTGAAGGAAATCCGAGAGTATTGATATCAACTATAATATCACAAACAGTAAAAGAAGCAAATGGAAAACTAGACTCAGAATGTGAATTAGTAAAGAACAAGTAAGAAAAGGAACTGTTTTTTCATACAGGAATAACAGGAACTGTGCTTTGGACAAAACATTTTCAGACTGAAAAGGATTGCTGTTACGAATCCTTTGATCAATCTTTAAATATAAAGAAGATTATGCAACTTGTACAGAAAGTTCCATTGGAGCAAATGGGAGAGAATTTACATCAATCACAATGATCTGAAATGCAAGGGAAACAAAGGGAAACCTAGACTCAATACAATGGGAAATAGAGAAGAACAAATATCCAAAATAATGGAATTTTCAGTAGGAAATAACTTGAAGATTTCTCTACCCAGTCACCCTTTCCACTGAATAGGACTGTTGTTAAGAACCCTTTCGTACAGTTTGAATATAAGGAAGATAATGAATTGTGTACCAAATTTCTTTTGAAGGAAATCCGAGAGAATTGATATCAACTATAATATCACAAACAGTAAAAGAAGCAAATGGAAAACTAGACTCAGAATGTGAATTAGTAAAGAACAAGTAAGAAAAGGAACTGTTTTTTCATACAGGAATAACAGGAACAGTGCTTTGGACAAAATATTTTCAGACTGAAAAGGATTGCTGTTACGAATCCTTTGATCAATCTTTAAATATAAAGAAGATTATGCAACTTGTACAGAAAGTTCCATTGGAGCAAATGGGAGAGAATTTACATCAATTACAATGATCTGAAATGCAAGGGAAACAAAGGGAAACCTAGACTGAATACAATGGGAAATAAAGAAGAACAAATATCCAAAATAATGGAATTTTCAGTAGGAAATAACTTGAAGATTTCTTTACCCAGTCACCCTTTCCACTGAATAGGACTGTTGTTAAGAACCCTTTCGTACAGTTTGAATATATGGAAGATAATGAATTGTGTACAAAATTTCTTTTGAAGGAAATCTGAGAGAATTGATATCAACTATAATATCACAAACAGTAAAAGAAGCAAATGGAAAACTAGACTCAGAATGTGAATTAGTAAAGAACAAGTAAGAAAAGGAACTGTTTTTTCATACAGGAATAACAGGAACAGTGCTTTGGACAAAACATTTTCAGACTGAAAAGGATTGCTGTTACGAATCCTTTGATCAATCTTTAAATATAAAGAAGATTATGCAACTTGTACAGAAAGTTCCATTGGAGCAAATGGGAGAGAATTTACATCAATCACAATGATCTGAAATGCAAGGGAAACAAAGGGAAACCTAGACGCAATACAATGGAAAATATAGAGAAGAACAAATATCCAAAATAATGGAATTTTCAATAGGAAATAACTTGAAGATTTCTCTACCCAGTCACCCTTTCCACTGAATAGGACTGTTGTTAAGAACCCTTTCGTACAGTTTGAATATAAGGAAGATAATGAATTGTGTACAAAACTTCTTTTGAAGGAAATCCGAGAGAATTGATATCAACTATAATATCACAAACAGTAAAAGAAGCAAATGGAAAACTAGACTCAGAATGTGAATTAGTAAAGAACAAGTAAGAAAAGGAACTGTTTTTTCATACAGGAATAACAGGAGCAGTGCTTTGGACAAAACATTTTGAGACTTAAAAGGACTGCTGTTACGAATCCTTTGATCAATCTTTAAATATAAAGAAGATGATGCAACTTGTACAGAAAGTTCCATTGGAGCAAATGGCAGAGAATTTACATCAATTACAATGATTTGAAATGCAAGGGAAACAAAGGTAAACCTAGACTGAATACAATGGGAAATAGAGAAGAACAAATATCCAAAATAATGGAATTTTCAGTAGGAAATAACTTGAAGATTTCTTTACCCAGTCACCCTTTCCACTGAATAGGACTGTTGTTAAGAACCCTTTCGTACAGTTTGAATATAAGGAAAGTTAATGAATTGTGTACAAAACTTCTTTTGAAGGAAATCCGAGAGAATTGATATCAACTATAATATCACAAACAGTAAAAGAAGCAAATGGAAAAATAGACTCAGAATGTGAATTAGTAAAGAACAAGTAAGAAAAGGAACTGTTTTTTCATACAGGAATAACAGGAACAGTGCTTTGGACAAAACATTTTCAGACTGAAAAGGATTGCTGTTACGAATCCTTTGATCAATCTTTAAATATAAAGAAGATTATGCAACTTGTACAGAAAGTTCCATTGGAGCAAAAGGGAGAGAATTTACATCAATTACAATGATCTGAAATGCAAGGGAAACAAAGGGAAACCTAGACTGAATACAATGGGAAATAAAGAAGAACAAATATCCAAAATAATGGAATTTTCAGTAGGAAATAACTTGAAGATTTCTCTACCCAGTCACCCTTTCCACTGAATAGGACTGTTGTTAAGAACCCTTTCGTACAGTTTGAATATAAGGAAGATAATGAATTGTGTACAAAACTTCTTTTGAAGGAAATCCGAGAGAATTGATATCAACGATAATATCACAAACAGTAAAAGAAGCAAATGGAAAACTAGACTCAGAATGTGAATTAGTAAAAAACAAGTAAGAAAAGGAACTGTTTTTTCATACAGGAATAACAGGAACAGTGCTTTGGACAAAACATTTTCAGACTGAAAAGGATTGCTGTTATGAATCCTTTGATCAATCTTTAAATATAAAGAAGATTATGCAACTTGTAAAGAAAGTTCCATTGAAGCAAATGGGAGAAAATTTAAATCAAGTATAATGATCCCAAATGCAAGGGAAACAAAGCGAAACCTAGACTCAATAGAATGGGAAATAGAGAAGAACAAGTATCCAAAGGAATGGATTTTTCAACAGGGAATAACTGGAAGATTTCTCAACCCATTCACCCTTTACACTGAATAAGACTCCTATTAAGAATCCTTTCATGCAGTTTAAATATAAAGAAGATAATGCATTGTGCACAAAACTTCCATCGAAGCAAATGGAGAAAATTGATATCAATTATAATATCCCAAACTTCAAACGAAACAACGGGTAAACTAGACTCAATAGAATGTGAAATAGAGAAAAACAAGTAAGAAAACCAATTGTTTTTTGCTACTGGAATAACCGGAACATTCCTTTGGACAAAACCTTTTTCAGACTGAAAAGGATTGCCTTTACGAATCCTTTGATCAATCTTTAAATATAAAGAAGATTATGCAAGTTGTACAGAAAGTTCCATTGGAGCAAATGGGAGAGAATTGACATCAATCACAATGATCTGAAATGCAAGGGAAACAAATGGGAAATAGAGAAGAACAAATATCCAAAATAATGGAATTTTCAATAGGAAATAACTGGAAGATTTCTTTACCCAGTCACCCTTTCCACTGAATAGGACTGTTGTTAAGAACCCTTTCGTACAGTTTGAATATAAGGAAGATAATGAATTGTGTACAAAACTTCTTTTGAAGGAAATCCGAGAGAATTGATATCAACAATAATATCACAAACAGTAAAAGAAGCAAATGGAAAAATAGACTCAGAATGTGAATTAGTAAAGAACAAGTAAAAAAGGAACTGATTTTTCATACAGGAATAACAGGAACTGTGCTTTGGACAAAACATTTTCAGACTGAAAAGGATTGCTGTTATGAATCCTTTGATCAATCTTTAAATATAATGAAGATGATGCAACTTGGACAGAAAGTTTCACTGAAGGAAATGGTAGAAAATTTACATCAAGTATAATGATCCCAAATGCAAGAGAAACAAAGGGAAAGCTAGACTCAATAGCATCGGAAATAAAGAAGAACAAGTATCCAAAGGAATGGATTTTTCAATAGGGAATAATTTAAAGATTTCTCAGCCCATTCACCCATTCCACTGTATAGGACTGCTGTTAAGAATCCTTTGGTACAGTTTGAATGTAAGGAAGATAATTCATTGTGCACAAAACTTCAATTGAAGCAAATGGAGAAAATTGATATCAACTATAATATCCCAAACTGCAAAAGAAACAAAGGGAAAACTAGACTCAATTGAATGTGAAATAGAGAAGACCAAGTAAAAGCAATTATTTTTTCGTACTGGAATAACCGGAACATTCCTTTGGACAAAAGCTTTTTCAGACTGAAAAGGATTGCTGTTACGAATCCTTTGATCAATCTTTAAATATAAAGAAGATTATGCAACTTGTAAAGAAAGTTCCATTGAAGCAAATGGGAGAAAATTTAAATCAAGTATAATGATCCCAAATGCAAGGGAAACAAAGCGAAACCTAGACTCAATAGAATGGGAAATAGAGAAGAACAAGTATCCAAAGGAATGGATTTTTCAACAGGGAATAACTGGAAGATTTCTCAACCCATTCACCCTTTACACTGAATAAGACTCCTATTAAGAATCCTTTCATGCAGTTTAAATATAAAGAAGATAATGCATTGTGCACAAAACTTCCATCGAAGCAAATGGAGAAAATTGATATCAATTATAATATCCCAAACTTCAAACGAAACAACGGGTAAACTAGACTCAATAGAATGTGAAATAGAGAAAAACAAGTAAGAAAACCAATTGTTTTTTGCTACTGGAATAACCGGAACATTCCTTTGGACAAAACCTTTTTCAGACTGAAAAGGATTGCCTTTACGAATCCTTTGATCAATCTTTAAATATAAAGAAGATTATGCAAGTTGTACAGAAAGTTCCATTGGAGCAAATGGGAGAGAATTGACATCAATCACAATGATCTGAAATGCAAGGGAAACAAATGGGAAATAGAGAAGAACAAATATCCAAAATAATGGAATTTTCAATAGGAAATAACTGGAAGATTTCTTTACCCAGTCACCCTTTCCACTGAATAGGACTGTTGTTAAGAACCCTTTCGTACAGTTTGAATATAAGGAAGATAATGAATTGTGTACCAAATTTCTTTTGAAGGAAATCCGAGAGAATTGATATCAACTATAATATCACAAACAGTAAAAGAAGCAAATGGAAAACTAGACTCAGAATGTGAATTAGTAAAGAACAAGTAAGAAAAGGAACTGTTTTTTCATACAGGAATAACAGGAACTGTGCTTTGGACAAAACATTTTCAGACTGAAAAGGATTGCTGTTACGAATCCTTTGATCAATCTTTAAATATAATGAAGATGATGCAACTTGAACAGAAAGTTTCACTTAAGGAAATGGTAGAAAATTTCCATCAAGTATAATGATCCCAAATGCAAGAGAAACAAAGGGAAAGCTAGACTCAATAGCATCGGAAATAAAGAAGAACAAGTATCCAAAGGAATGGATTTTTCAATAGGGAATAATTTAAAGATTTCTCAACCCATTCACCCTTTCCACTGTTTAGGACTGCTGTTAAGAATCCTTTGGTACAGTTTGAATATAAGGAAGATAATTCATTGTGCACAAAACTTCGATTGAAACAAATGGAGAAAATTGATATCAACTATAATATCCCAAACTGCAAAAGAAACAAAGGGAAAACTAGACTCAATTGAATGTGAAATAGAGAAGACCAAGTAAAAGCAATTATTTTTTCGTACTGGAATAACCGGAACATTCCTTTGGATAAAAGCTTTTTCAGACTGAAAAGGATTGCTGTTACGAATCCTTTGATCAATCTTTAAATATAAAGAAGATTATGCAACTTGTAAAGAAAGTTCCATTGAAGCAAATGGGAGAAAATTTAAATCAAGTATAATGTTCCCAAATGCAAGGGAAACAAAGCGAAACCTAGACTCAATAGAATGGGAAATAGAGAAGAACAAGTATCCAAAGGAATGGATTTTTCAACAGGGAATAATTTAAAGATTTCTCTACCCAGTCACCCTTTCCACTGAATAGGACTGTTGTTAAGAACCCTTTCGTACAGTTTGAATATAAGGAAGATAATGAATTGTGTACAAAACTTCTTTTGAAGAAAATCCGAGAGAATTGATATCAACTATAATATCACAAACAGTAAAAGAAGCAAATGGAAAAATAGACTCAGAATGTGAATTAGTAAAGAACAAGTAAGAAAAGGAACTGTTTTTTCATACAGGAATAACAGGAGCAGTGCTTTGGACAAAACATTTTGAGACTGAAAAGGATTGCTGTTACGAATCCTTTGATCAATCTTTAAATATAAAGAAGATGATGCAACTTGTACAGAAAGTTCCATTGGAGCAAATGGGAGAGAATTTACATCAATTACAATGATCTGAAATGCAAGGGAAAAAAAGATAAACCTAGACTGAATACAATGGGAAATAGAGAAGAACAAATATCCAAAATAATGGAATTTTCAGTAGGAAATAACTTGAAGATTTCTTTACCCAGTCACCCTTTCCACTGAATAGGACTGTTGTTAAGAACCCTTTCGTACAGTTTGAATATAACGAAGATAATGAATTGTGTACAAAACTTCTTTTGAAGGAAATCCGAGAGAATTGATATCAACTATAATATCACAAACAGTAAAAGAAGCAAATGGAAAACTAGACTCAGAATGTGAATTAGTAAAAAACAAGTAAGAAAAGGAACTGTTTTTTCATACAGGAATAACAGGAACTGTGCTTTGGACAAAACATTTTCAGACTGAAAAGGATTGCTGTTACGAATCCTTTGATCAATCTTTAAATATAAAGAAGATTATGCAACTTGTACAGAAAGTTCCATTGGAGCAAATGGGAGAGAATTTACATCAATCACAATGATCTGAAATGCAAGGGAAACAAAGGGAAACCTAGACTCAATACAATGGGAAATAGAGAAGAACAAATATCCAAAATAATGGAATTTTCAGTAGGAAATAACTTGAAGATTTCTCTACCCAGTCACCCTTTCCACTGAATAGGACTGTTGTTAAGAACCCTTTCGTACAGTTTGAATATAAGGAAGATAATGAATTGTGTACCAAATTTCTTTTGAAGGAAATCCGAGAGAATTGATATCAACTATAATATCACAAACAGTAAAAGAAGCAAATGGAAAACTAGACTCAGAATGTGAATTAGTAAAGAACAAGTAAGAAAAGGAACTGTTTTTTCATACAGGAATAACAGGAACAGTGCTTTGGACAAAATATTTTCAGACTGAAAAGGATTGCTGTTACGAATCCTTTGATCAATCTTTAAATATAAAGAAGATTATGCAACTTGTACAGAAAGTTCCATTGGAGCAAATGGGAGAGAATTTACATCAATTACAATGATCTGAAATGCAAGGGAAACAAAGGGAAACCTAGACTGAATACAATGGGAAATAAAGAAGAACAAATATCCAAAATAATGGAATTTTCAGTAGGAAATAACTTGAAGATTTCTTTACCCAGTCACCCTTTCCACTGAATAGGACTGTTGTTAAGAACCCTTTCGTACAGTTTGAATATATGGAAGATAATGAATTGTGTACAAAATTTCTTTTGAAGGAAATCTGAGAGAATTGATATCAACTATAATATCACAAACAGTAAAAGAAGCAAATGGAAAACTAGACTCAGAATGTGAATTAGTAAAGAACAAGTAAGAAAAGGAACTGTTTTTTCATACAGGAATAACAGGAACAGTGCTTTGGACAAAACATTTTCAGACTGAAAAGGATTGCTGTTACGAATCCTTTGATCAATCTTTAAATATAAAGAAGATTATGCAACTTGTACAGAAAGTTCCATTGGAGCAAATGGGAGAGAATTTACATCAATCACAATGATCTGAAATGCAAGGGAAACAAAGGGAAACCTAGACGCAATACAATGGAAAATATAGAGAAGAACAAATATCCAAAATAATGGAATTTTCAATAGGAAATAACTTGAAGATTTCTCTACCCAGTCACCCTTTCCACTGAATAGGACTGTTGTTAAGAACCCTTTCGTACAGTTTGAATATAAGGAAGATAATGAATTGTGTACAAAACTTCTTTTGAAGGAAATCCGAGAGAATTGATATCAACTATAATATCACAAACAGTAAAAGAAGCAAATGGAAAACTAGACTCAGAATGTGAATTAGTAAAGAACAAGTAAGAAAAGGAACTGTTTTTTCATACAGGAATAACAGGAGCAGTGCTTTGGACAAAACATTTTGAGACTTAAAAGGACTGCTGTTACGAATCCTTTGATCAATCTTTAAATATAAAGAAGATGATGCAACTTGTACAGAAAGTTCCATTGGAGCAAATGGCAGAGAATTTACATCAATTACAATGATTTGAAATGCAAGGGAAACAAAGGTAAACCTAGACTGAATACAATGGGAAATAGAGAAGAACAAATATCCAAAATAATGGAATTTTCAGTAGGAAATAACTTGAAGATTTCTTTACCCAGTCACCCTTTCCACTGAATAGGACTGTTGTTAAGAACCCTTTCGTACAGTTTGAATATAAGGAAAGTTAATGAATTGTGTACAAAACTTCTTTTGAAGGAAATCCGAGAGAATTGATATCAACTATAATATCACAAACAGTAAAAGAAGCAAATGGAAAAATAGACTCAGAATGTGAATTAGTAAAGAACAAGTAAGAAAAGGAACTGTTTTTTCATACAGGAATAACAGGAACAGTGCTTTGGACAAAACATTTTCAGACTGAAAAGGATTGCTGTTACGAATCCTTTGATCAATCTTTAAATATAAAGAAGATTATGCAACTTGTACAGAAAGTTCCATTGGAGCAAAAGGGAGAGAATTTACATCAATTACAATGATCTGAAATGCAAGGGAAACAAAGGGAAACCTAGACTGAATACAATGGGAAATAAAGAAGAACAAATATCCAAAATAATGGAATTTTCAGTAGGAAATAACTTGAAGATTTCTCTACCCAGTCACCCTTTCCACTGAATAGGACTGTTGTTAAGAACCCTTTCGTACAGTTTGAATATAAGGAAGATAATGAATTGTGTACAAAACTTCTTTTGAAGGAAATCCGAGAGAATTGATATCAACGATAATATCACAAACAGTAAAAGAAGCAAATGGAAAACTAGACTCAGAATGTGAATTAGTAAAAAACAAGTAAGAAAAGGAACTGTTTTTTCATACAGGAATAACAGGAACAGTGCTTTGGACAAAACATTTTCAGACTGAAAAGGATTGCTGTTATGAATCCTTTGATCAATCTTTAAATATAAAGAAGATTATGCAACTTGTAAAGAAAGTTCCATTGAAGCAAATGGGAGAAAATTTAAATCAAGTATAATGATCCCAAATGCAAGGGAAACAAAGCGAAACCTAGACTCAATAGAATGGGAAATAGAGAAGAACAAGTATCCAAAGGAATGGATTTTTCAACAGGGAATAACTGGAAGATTTCTCAACCCATTCACCCTTTACACTGAATAAGACTCCTATTAAGAATCCTTTCATGCAGTTTAAATATAAAGAAGATAATGCATTGTGCACAAAACTTCCATCGAAGCAAATGGAGAAAATTGATATCAATTATAATATCCCAAACTTCAAACGAAACAACGGGTAAACTAGACTCAATAGAATGTGAAATAGAGAAAAACAAGTAAGAAAACCAATTGTTTTTTGCTACTGGAATAACCGGAACATTCCTTTGGACAAAACCTTTTTCAGACTGAAAAGGATTGCCTTTACGAATCCTTTGATCAATCTTTAAATATAAAGAAGATTATGCAAGTTGTACAGAAAGTTCCATTGGAGCAAATGGGAGAGAATTGACATCAATCACAATGATCTGAAATGCAAGGGAAACAAATGGGAAATAGAGAAGAACAAATATCCAAAATAATGGAATTTTCAATAGGAAATAACTGGAAGATTTCTTTACCCAGTCACCCTTTCCACTGAATAGGACTGTTGTTAAGAACCCTTTCGTACAGTTTGAATATAAGGAAGATAATGAATTGTGTACAAAACTTCTTTTGAAGGAAATCCGAGAGAATTGATATCAACAATAATATCACAAACAGTAAAAGAAGCAAATGGAAAAATAGACTCAGAATGTGAATTAGTAAAGAACAAGTAAAAAAGGAACTGATTTTTCATACAGGAATAACAGGAACTGTGCTTTGGACAAAACATTTTCAGACTGAAAAGGATTGCTGTTATGAATCCTTTGATCAATCTTTAAATATAATGAAGATGATGCAACTTGGACAGAAAGTTTCACTGAAGGAAATGGTAGAAAATTTACATCAAGTATAATGATCCCAAATGCAAGAGAAACAAAGGGAAAGCTAGACTCAATAGCATCGGAAATAAAGAAGAACAAGTATCCAAAGGAATGGATTTTTCAATAGGGAATAATTTAAAGATTTCTCAGCCCATTCACCCATTCCACTGTATAGGACTGCTGTTAAGAATCCTTTGGTACAGTTTGAATGTAAGGAAGATAATTCATTGTGCACAAAACTTCAATTGAAGCAAATGGAGAAAATTGATATCAACTATAATATCCCAAACTGCAAAAGAAACAAAGGGAAAACTAGACTCAATTGAATGTGAAATAGAGAAGACCAAGTAAAAGCAATTATTTTTTCGTACTGGAATAACCGGAACATTCCTTTGGACAAAAGCTTTTTCAGACTGAAAAGGATTGCTGTTACGAATCCTTTGATCAATCTTTAAATATAAAGAAGATTATGCAACTTGTAAAGAAAGTTCCATTGAAGCAAATGGGAGAAAATTTAAATCAAGTATAATGATCCCAAATGCAAGGGAAACAAAGCGAAACCTAGACTCAATAGAATGGGAAATAGAGAAGAACAAGTATCCAAAGGAATGGATTTTTCAACAGGGAATAACTGGAAGATTTCTCAACCCATTCACCCTTTACACTGAATAAGACTCCTATTAAGAATCCTTTCATGCAGTTTAAATATAAAGAAGATAATGCATTGTGCACAAAACTTCCATCGAAGCAAATGGAGAAAATTGATATCAATTATAATATCCCAAACTTCAAACGAAACAACGGGTAAACTAGACTCAATAGAATGTGAAATAGAGAAAAACAAGTAAGAAAACCAATTGTTTTTTGCTACTGGAATAACCGGAACATTCCTTTGGACAAAACCTTTTTCAGACTGAAAAGGATTGCCTTTACGAATCCTTTGATCAATCTTTAAATATAAAGAAGATTATGCAAGTTGTACAGAAAGTTCCATTGGAGCAAATGGGAGAGAATTGACATCAATCACAATGATCTGAAATGCAAGGGAAACAAATGGGAAATAGAGAAGAACAAATATCCAAAATAATGGAATTTTCAATAGGAAATAACTGGAAGATTTCTTTACCCAGTCACCCTTTCCACTGAATAGGACTGTTGTTAAGAACCCTTTCGTACAGTTTGAATATAAGGAAGATAATGAATTGTGTACCAAATTTCTTTTGAAGGAAATCCGAGAGAATTGATATCAACTATAATATCACAAACAGTAAAAGAAGCAAATGGAAAACTAGACTCAGAATGTGAATTAGTAAAGAACAAGTAAGAAAAGGAACTGTTTTTTCATACAGGAATAACAGGAACTGTGCTTTGGACAAAACATTTTCAGACTGAAAAGGATTGCTGTTACGAATCCTTTGATCAATCTTTAAATATAATGAAGATGATGCAACTTGAACAGAAAGTTTCACTTAAGGAAATGGTAGAAAATTTCCATCAAGTATAATGATCCCAAATGCAAGAGAAACAAAGGGAAAGCTAGACTCAATAGCATCGGAAATAAAGAAGAACAAGTATCCAAAGGAATGGATTTTTCAATAGGGAATAATTTAAAGATTTCTCAACCCATTCACCCTTTCCACTGTTTAGGACTGCTGTTAAGAATCCTTTGGTACAGTTTGAATATAAGGAAGATAATTCATTGTGCACAAAACTTCGATTGAAACAAATGGAGAAAATTGATATCAACTATAATATCCCAAACTGCAAAAGAAACAAAGGGAAAACTAGACTCAATTGAATGTGAAATAGAGAAGACCAAGTAAAAGCAATTATTTTTTCGTACTGGAATAACCGGAACATTCCTTTGGATAAAAGCTTTTTCAGACTGAAAAGGATTGCTGTTACGAATCCTTTGATCAATCTTTAAATATAAAGAAGATTATGCAACTTGTAAAGAAAGTTCCATTGAAGCAAATGGGAGAAAATTTAAATCAAGTATAATGTTCCCAAATGCAAGGGAAACAAAGCGAAACCTAGACTCAATAGAATGGGAAATAGAGAAGAACAAGTATCCAAAGGAATGGATTTTTCAACAGGGAATAATTTAAAGATTTCTCTACCCAGTCACCCTTTCCACTGAATAGGACTGTTGTTAAGAACCCTTTCGTACAGTTTGAATATAAGGAAGATAATGAATTGTGTACAAAACTTCTTTTGAAGAAAATCCGAGAGAATTGATATCAACTATAATATCACAAACAGTAAAAGAAGCAAATGGAAAAATAGACTCAGAATGTGAATTAGTAAAGAACAAGTAAGAAAAGGAACTGTTTTTTCATACAGGAATAACAGGAGCAGTGCTTTGGACAAAACATTTTGAGACTGAAAAGGATTGCTGTTACGAATCCTTTGATCAATCTTTAAATATAAAGAAGATGATGCAACTTGTACAGAAAGTTCCATTGGAGCAAATGGGAGAGAATTTACATCAATTACAATGATCTGAAATGCAAGGGAAAAAAAGATAAACCTAGACTGAATACAATGGGAAATAGAGAAGAACAAATATCCAAAATAATGGAATTTTCAGTAGGAAATAACTTGAAGATTTCTTTACCCAGTCACCCTTTCCACTGAATAGGACTGTTGTTAAGAACCCTTTCGTACAGTTTGAATATAACGAAGATAATGAATTGTGTACAAAACTTCTTTTGAAGGAAATCCGAGAGAATTGATATCAACTATAATATCACAAACAGTAAAAGAAGCAAATGGAAAACTAGACTCAGAATGTGAATTAGTAAAAAACAAGTAAGAAAAGGAACTGTTTTTTCATACAGGAATAACAGGAACAGTGCTTTGGACAAAACATTTTCAGACTGAAAAGGATTGCTGTTACGAATCCTTTGATCAATCTTTAAATATAAAGAAGATTATGCAACTTGTACAGAAAGTTCCATTGGAGCAAATGGGAGAGAATTTACATCAATTACAATGATCTGAAATGCAAGGGAAACAAAGGGAAACCTAGACTCAATACAATGGGAAATAGAGAAGAACAAATATCCAAAATAATGGAATTTTCAGTAGGAAATAACTTGAAGATTTCTCTACCCAGTCACCCTTTCCACTGAATAGGACTCTTGTTAAGAACCCTTTCGTACAGTTTGAATATAAGGAAGATAATGAATTGTGTACAAAACTTCTTTTGAAGAAAATCCGAGAGAATTGATATCAACTATAATATCACAAACAGTAAAAGAAGCAAATGGAAAACTAGACTCAGAATGTGAATTAGTAAAGAACAAGTAAGAAAAGGAATTGTTTTTTCATACAGGAATAACAGGAACAGTGCTTTGGACAAAACATTTTCAGACTGAAAAGGATTGCTGTTACGAATCCTTTGATCAATCATTAAATATAAAGAAGATTATGCAACTTGTACAGAAAGTTCCATTGGAGCAAATGGGAGAGAATTTACATCAATCACAATGATCTGAAATGCAAGGGAAACAAAGGGAAACCTAGACGCAATACAATGGGAAATAGAGAAGAACAAATATCCAAAATAATGGAATTTTCAATAGGAAATAACTTGAAGATTTCTCTACCCAGTCACCCTTTCCACTGAATAGGACTGTTGTTAAGAACCCTTTCGTACAGTTTGAATATAACGAAGATAATGAATTGTGTACAAAACTTCTTTTGAAGGAAATCCTAGAGAATTGATATCAACTATAATATCACAAACAGTAAAAGAAGCAAATGGAAAACTAGACTCAGAATGTGAATTAGTAAAGAACAAGTAAGAAAAGGAACTGTTTTTTCATACAGGAATAACAGGAACAGTGCTTTGGACAAAACATTTTCAGACTGAAAAGGATTGCTGTTACGAATATTTTGATCAATCTTTAAATATAAAGAAGATTATGCAACTTGTACAGAAAGTTCCATTGGAGCAAATGGGAGAGAATTTACATCAATTACAATGATCTGAAATGCAAGGGAAACAAAGGGAAACCTAGACTCAATACAATGGGAAATAGAGAAGAACAAATATCCAAAATAATGGAATTTTCAGTAGGAAATAACTTGAAGATTTCTTTACCCAGTCACCCTTTCCACTGAATAGGACTGTTGTTAAGAACCCTTTCGTACAGTTTGAATATAAGGAAGATAATGAATTGTGTACAAAATTTCTTTTGAAGGAAATCCGAGAGAATTGATATCAACTATAATATCACAAACAGTAAAAGAAGCAAATGGAAAACTAGACTCAGAATGTGAATTAGTAAAGAACAAGTAAGAAAAGGAACTGTTTTTTCATACAGGAATAACAGGAACTGTGCTTTGGACAAAACATTTTCAGACTGAAAAGGATTGCTGTTACGAATCCTTTGATCAATCTTTAAATATAATGAAGATGATGCAACTTGAACAGAAAGTTTCACTTAAGGAAATGGTAGAAAATTTCCATCAAGTATAATGATCCCAAATGCAAGAGAAACAAAGGGAAAGCTAGACTCAATAGCATCGGAAATAAAGAAGAACAAGTATCCAAAGGAATGGATTTTTCAATAGGGAATAATTTAAAGATTTCTCAACCCATTCACCCTTTCCACTGTTTAGGACTGCTGTTAAGAATCCTTTGGTACAGTTTGAATATAAGGAAGATAATTCATTGTGCACAAAACTTCGATTGAAACAAATGGAGAAAATTGATATCAACTATAATATCCCAAACTGCAAAAGAAACAAAGGGAAAACTAGACTCAATTGAATGTGAAATAGAGAAGACCAAGTAAAAGCAATTATTTTTTCGTACTGGAATAACCGGAACATTCCTTTGGATAAAAGCTTTTTCAGACTGAAAAGGATTGCTGTTATGAATCCTTTGATCAATCTTTAAATATAAAGAAGATTATGAAACTTGTAAAGAAAGTTCCATTGAAGCAAATGGGAGAAAATTTAAATCAAGTATAATGATCCCAAATGCAAGGGAAACAAAGCGAAACCTAGACTCAATAGAATGGGAAATAGAGAAGAACAAGTATCCAAAGGAATGGATTTTTCAACAGGGAATAACTGGAAGATTTCTCAACCCATTCACCCTTTACACTGAATAAGACTCCTATTAAGAATCCTTTCATGCAGTTTAAATATAAAGAAGATAATGCATTGTGCACAAAACTTCCATCGAAGCAAATGGAGAAAATTGATATCAATTATAATATCCCAAACTTCAAACGAAACAACGGGTAAACTAGACTCAATAGAATGTGAAATAGAGAAAAACAAGTAAGAAAACCAATTGTTTTTTGCTACTGGAATAACCGGAACATTCCTTTGGACAAAACCTTTTTCAGACTGAAAAGGATTGCCTTTACGAATCCTTTGATCAATCTTTAAATATAAAGAAGATTATGCAAGTTGTACAGAAAGTTCCATTGGAGCAAATGGGAGAGAATTGACATCAATCACAATGATCTGAAATGCAAGGGAAACAAATGGGAAATAGAGAAGAACAAATATCCAAAATAATGGAATTTTCAATAGGAAATAACTGGAAGATTTCTTTACCCAGTCACCCTTTCCACTGAATAGGACTGTTGTTAAGAACCCTTTCGTACAGTTTGAATATAAGGAAGATAATGAATTGTGTACAAAACTTCTTTTGAAGGAAATCCGAGAGAATTGATATCAACAATAATATCACAAACAGTAAAAGAAGCAAATGGAAAAATAGACTCAGAATGTGAATTAGTAAAGAACAAGTAAAAAAGGAACTGATTTTTCATACAGGAATAACAGGAACTGTGCTTTGGACAAAACATTTTCAGACTGAAAAGGATTGCTGTTATGAATCCTTTGATCAATCTTTAAATATAATGAAGATGATGCAACTTGAACAGAAAGTTTCACTGAAGGAAATGGTAGAAAATTTACATCAAGTATAATGATCCCAAATGCAAGAGAAACAAAGGGAAAGCTAGACTCAATAGCATCGGAAATAAAGAAGAACAAGTATCCAAAGGAATGGATTTTTCAATAGGGAATAATTTAAAGATTTCTCAGCCCATTCACCCATTCCACTGTATAGGACTGCTGTTAAGAATCCTTTGGTACAGTTTGAATGTAAGGAAGATAATTCATTGTGCACAAAACTTCGATTGAAGCAAATGGAGAAAATTGATATCAACTATAATATCCCAAACTGCAAAAGAAACAAAGGGAAAACTAGACTCAATTGAATGTGAAATAGAGAAGACCAAGTAAAAGCAATTATTTTTTCGTACTGGAATAACCGGAACATTCCTTTGGACAAAAGCTTTTTCAGACTGAAAAGGATTGCTGTTACGAATCCTTTGATCAATCTTTAAATATAAAGAAGATTATGCAACTTGTAAAGAAAGTTCCATTGAAGCAAATGGGAGAAAATTTAAATCAAGTATAATGTTCCCAAATGCAAGGGAAACAAAGCGAAACCTAGACTCAATAGAATGGGAAATAGAGAAGAACAAGTATCCAAAGGAATGGATTTTTCAACAGGGAATAATTTAAAGATTTCTCTACCCAGTCACCCTTTCCACTGAATAGGACTGTTGTTAAGAACCCTTTCGTACAGTTTGAATATAAGGAAGATAATGAATTGTGTACAAAACTTCTTTTGAAGAAAATCCGAGAGAATTGATATCAACTATAATATCACAAACAGTAAAAGAAGCAAATGGAAAACTAGACTCAGAATGTGAATTAGTAAAGAACAAGTAAGAAAAGGAACTGTTTTTTCATACAGGAATAACAGGAGCAGTGCTTTGGACAAAACATTTTGAGACTGAAAAGGATTGCTGTTACGAATCCTTTGATCAATCTTTAAATATAAAGAAGATGATGCAACTTGTACAGAAAGTTCCATTGGAGCAAATGGGAGAGAATTTACATCAATTACAATGATCTGAAATGCAAGGGAAAAAAAGATAAACCTAGACTGAATACAATGGGAAATAGAGAAGAACAAATATCCAAAATAATGGAATTTTCAGTAGGAAATAACTTGAAGATTTCTTTACCCAGTCACCCTTTCCACTGAATAGGACTGTTGTTAAGAACCCTTTCGTACAGTTTGAATATAACGAAGATAATGAATTGTGTACAAAACTTCTTTTGAAGGAAATCCGAGAGAATTGATATCAACTATAATATCACAAACAGTAAAAGAAGCAAATGGAAAACTAGACTCAGAATGTGAATTAGTAAAGAACAAGTAAGAAAAGGAACTGTTTTTTCATACAGGAATAACAGGAACAGTGCTTTGGACAAAACATTTTCAGACTGAAAAGGATTGCTGTTACGAATCCTTTGATCAATCTTTAAATATAAAGAAGATTATGCAACTTGTACAGAAAGTTCCATTGGAGCAAATGGGAGAGAATTTACATCAATTACAATGATCTGAAATGCAAGGGAAACAAAGGGAAACCTAGACTCAATACAATGGGAAATAGAGAAGAACAAATATCCAAAATAATGGAATTTTCAGTAGGAAATAACTTGAAGATTTCTTTACCCAGTCACCCTTTCCACTGAATAGGACTGTTGTTAAGAACCCTTTCGTACAGTTTGAATATAAGGAAGATAATGAATTGTGTACAAAATTTCTTTTGAAGGAAATCCGAGAGTATTGATATCAACTATAATATCACAAACAGTAAAAGAAGCAAATGGAAAACTAGACTCAGAATGTGAATTAGTAAAGAACAAGTAAGAAAAGGAACTGTTTTTTCATACAGGAATAACAGGAACTGTGCTTTGGACAAAACATTTTCAGACTGAAAAGGATTGCTGTTACGAATCCTTTGATCAATCTTTAAATATAAAGAAGATTATGCAACTTGTACAGAAAGTTCCATTGGAGCAAATGGGAGAGAATTTACATCAATCACAATGATCTGAAATGCAAGGGAAACAAAGGGAAACCTAGACTCAATACAATGGGAAATAGAGAAGAACAAATATCCAAAATAATGGAATTTTCAGTAGGAAATAACTTGAAGATTTCTCTACCCAGTCACCCTTTCCACTGAATAGGACTGTTGTTAAGAACCCTTTCGTACAGTTTGAATATAAGGAAGATAATGAATTGTGTACCAAATTTCTTTTGAAGGAAATCCGAGAGAATTGATATCAACTATAATATCACAAACAGTAAAAGAAGCAAATGGAAAACTAGACTCAGAATGTGAATTAGTAAAGAACAAGTAAGAACAGGAACTGTTTTTTCATACAGGAATAACAGGAACAGTGCTTTGGACAAAATATTTTCAGACTGAAAAGGATTGCTGTTACGAATCCTTTGATCAATCTTTAAATATAAAGAAGATTATGCAACTTGTACAGAAAGTTCCATTGGAGCAAATGGGAGAGAATTTACATCAATTACAATGATCTGAAATGCAAGGGAAACAAAGGGAAACCTAGACTGAATACAATGGGAAATAAAGAAGAACAAATATCCAAAATAATGGAATTTTCAGTAGGAAATAACTTGAAGATTTCTTTACCCAGTCACCCTTTCCACTGAATAGGACTGTTGTTAAGAACCCTTTCGTACAGTTTGAATATAAGGAAGATAATGAATTGTGTACAAAATTTCTTTTGAAGGAAATCTGAGAGAATTGATATCAACTATAATATCACAAACAGTAAAAGAAGCAAATGGAAAACTAGACTCAGAATGTGAATTAGTAAAGAACAAGTAAGAAAAGGAACTGTTTTTTCATACAGGAATAACAGGAACAGTGCTTTGGACAAAACATTTTCAGACTGAAAAGGATTGCTGTTACGAATCCTTTGATCAATCTTTAAATATAAAGAAGATTATGCAACTTGTACAGAAAGTTCCATTGGAGCAAATGGGAGAGAATTTACATCAATCACAATGATCTGAAATGCAAGGGAAACAAAGGGAAACCTAGACGCAATACAATGGAAAATATAGAGAAGAACAAATATCCAAAATAATGGAATTTTCAATAGGAAATAACTTGAAGATTTCTCTACCCAGTCACCCTTTCCACTGAATAGGACTGTTGTTAAGAACCCTTTCGTACAGTTTGAATATAAGGAAGATAATGAATTGTGTACAAAACTTCTTTTGAAGGAAATCCGAGAGAATTGATATCAACTATAATATCACAAACAGTAAAAGAAGCAAATGGAAAACTAGACTCAGAATGTGAATTAGTAAAGAACAAGTAAGAAAAGGAACTGTTTTTTCATACAGGAATAACAGGAGCAGTGCTTTGGACAAAACATTTTGAGACTTAAAAGGACTGCTGTTACGAATCCTTTGATCAATCTTTAAATATAAAGAAGATGATGCAACTTGTACAGAAAGTTCCATTGGAGCAAATGGCAGAGAATTTACATCAATTACAATGATTTGAAATGCAAGGGAAACAAAGGTAAACCTAGACTGAATACAATGGGAAATAGAGAAGAACAAATATCCAAAATAATGGAATTTTCAGTAGGAAATAACTTGAAGATTTCTTTACCCAGTCACCCTTTCCACTGAATAGGACTGTTGTTAAGAACCCTTTCGTACAGTTTGAATATAAGGAAAGTTAATGAATTGTGTACAAAACTTCTTTTGAAGGAAATCCGAGAGAATTGATATCAACTATAATATCACAAACAGTAAAAGAAGCAAATGGAAAAATAGACTCAGAATGTGAATTAGTAAAGAACAAGTAAGAAAAGGAACTGTTTTTTCATACAGGAATAACAGGAACAGTGCTTTGGACAAAACATTTTCAGACTGAAAAGGATTGCTGTTACGAATCCTTTGATCAATCTTTAAATATAAAGAAGATTATGCAACTTGTACAGAAAGTTCCATTGGAGCAAAAGGGAGAGAATTTACATCAATTACAATGATCTGAAATGCAAGGGAAACAAAGGGAAACCTAGACTGAATACAATGGGAAATAAAGAAGAACAAATATCCAAAATAATGGAATTTTCAGTAGGAAATAACTTGAAGATTTCTCTACCCAGTCACCCTTTCCACTGAATAGGACTGTTGTTAAGAACCCTTTCGTACAGTTTGAATATAAGGAAGATAATGAATTGTGTACAAAACTTCTTTTGAAGGAAATCCGAGAGAATTGATATCAACGATAATATCACAAACAGTAAAAGAAGCAAATGGAAAACTAGACTCAGAATGTGAATTAGTAAAAAACAAGTAAGAAAAGGAACTGTTTTTTCATACAGGAATAACAGGAACAGTGCTTTGGACAAAACATTTTCAGACTGAAAAGGATTGCTGTTATGAATCCTTTGATCAATCTTTAAATATAAAGAAGATTATGCAACTTGTAAAGAAAGTTCCATTGAAGCAAATGGGAGAAAATTTAAATCAAGTATAATGATCCCAAATGCAAGGGAAACAAAGCGAAACCTAGACTCAATAGAATGGGAAATAGAGAAGAACAAGTATCCAAAGGAATGGATTTTTCAACAGGGAATAACTGGAAGATTTCTCAACCCATTCACCCTTTACACTGAATAAGACTCCTATTAAGAATCCTTTCATGCAGTTTAAATATAAAGAAGATAATGCATTGTGCACAAAACTTCCATCGAAGCAAATGGAGAAAATTGATATCAATTATAATATCCCAAACTTCAAACGAAACAACGGGTAAACTAGACTCAATAGAATGTGAAATAGAGAAAAACAAGTAAGAAAACCAATTGTTTTTTGCTACTGGAATAACCGGAACATTCCTTTGGACAAAACCTTTTTCAGACTGAAAAGGATTGCCTTTACGAATCCTTTGATCAATCTTTAAATATAAAGAAGATTATGCAAGTTGTACAGAAAGTTCCATTGGAGCAAATGGGAGAGAATTGACATCAATCACAATGATCTGAAATGCAAGGGAAACAAATGGGAAATAGAGAAGAACAAATATCCAAAATAATGGAATTTTCAATAGGAAATAACTGGAAGATTTCTTTACCCAGTCACCCTTTCCACTGAATAGGACTGTTGTTAAGAACCCTTTCGTACAGTTTGAATATAAGGAAGATAATGAATTGTGTACAAAACTTCTTTTGAAGGAAATCCGAGAGAATTGATATCAACAATAATATCACAAACAGTAAAAGAAGCAAATGGAAAAATAGACTCAGAATGTGAATTAGTAAAGAACAAGTAAAAAAGGAACTGATTTTTCATACAGGAATAACAGGAACTGTGCTTTGGACAAAACATTTTCAGACTGAAAAGGATTGCTGTTATGAATCCTTTGATCAATCTTTAAATATAATGAAGATGATGCAACTTGGACAGAAAGTTTCACTGAAGGAAATGGTAGAAAATTTACATCAAGTATAATGATCCCAAATGCAAGAGAAACAAAGGGAAAGCTAGACTCAATAGCATCGGAAATAAAGAAGAACAAGTATCCAAAGGAATGGATTTTTCAATAGGGAATAATTTAAAGATTTCTCAGCCCATTCACCCATTCCACTGTATAGGACTGCTGTTAAGAATCCTTTGGTACAGTTTGAATGTAAGGAAGATAATTCATTGTGCACAAAACTTCAATTGAAGCAAATGGAGAAAATTGATATCAACTATAATATCCCAAACTGCAAAAGAAACAAAGGGAAAACTAGACTCAATTGAATGTGAAATAGAGAAGACCAAGTAAAAGCAATTATTTTTTCGTACTGGAATAACCGGAACATTCCTTTGGACAAAAGCTTTTTCAGACTGAAAAGGATTGCTGTTACGAATCCTTTGATCAATCTTTAAATATAAAGAAGATTATGCAACTTGTAAAGAAAGTTCCATTGAAGCAAATGGGAGAAAATTTAAATCAAGTATAATGTTCCCAAATGCAAGGGAAACAAAGCGAAACCTAGACTCAATAGAATGGGAAATAGAGAAGAACAAGTATCCAAAGGAATGGATTTTTCAACAGGGAATAATTTAAAGATTTCTCTACCCAGTCACCCTTTCCACTGAATAGGACTGTTGTTAAGAACCCTTTCGTACAGTTTGAATATAAGGAAGATAATGAATTGTGTACAAAACTTCTTTTGAAGAAAATCCGAGAGAATTGATATCAACTATAATATCACAAACAGTAAAAGAAGCAAATGGAAAACTAGACTCAGAATGTGAATTAGTAAAGAACAAGTAAGAAAAGGAACTGTTTTTTCATACAGGAATAACAGGAGCAGTGCTTTGGACAAAACATTTTGAGACTGAAAAGGATTGCTGTTACGAATCCTTTGATCAATCTTTAAATATAAAGAAGATGATGCAACTTGTACAGAAAGTTCCATTGGAGCAAATGGGAGAGAATTTACATCAATTACAATGATCTGAAATGCAAGGGAAAAAAAGATAAACCTAGACTGAATACAATGGGAAATAGAGAAGAACAAATATCCAAAATAATGGAATTTTCAGTAGGAAATAACTTGAAGATTTCTTTACCCAGTCACCCTTTCCACTGAATAGGACTGTTGTTAAGAACCCTTTCGTACAGTTTGAATATAACGAAGATAATGAATTGTGTACAAAACTTCTTTTGAAGGAAATCCGAGAGAATTGATATCAACTATAATATCACAAACAGTAAAAGAAGCAAATGGAAAACTAGACTCAGAATGTGAATTAGTAAAAAACAAGTAAGAAAAGGAACTGTTTTTTCATACAGGAATAACAGGAACAGTGCTTTGGACAAAACATTTTCAGACTGAAAAGGATTGCTGTTACGAATCCTTTGATCAATCTTTAAATATAAAGAAGATTATGCAACTTGTACAGAAAGTTCCATTGGAGCAAATGGGAGAGAATTTACATCAATTACAATGATCTGAAATGCAAGGGAAACAAAGGGAAACCTAGACTCAATACAATGGGAAATAGAGAAGAACAAATATCCAAAATAATGGAATTTTCAGTAGGAAATAACTTGAAGATTTCTTTACCCAGTCACCCTTTCCACTGAATAGGACTGTTGTTAAGAACCCTTTCGTACAGTTTGAATATAAGGAAGATAATGAATTGTGTACAAAATTTCTTTTGAAGGAAATCCGAGAGAATTGATATCAACTATAATATCACAAACAGTAAAAGAAGCAAATGGAAAACTAGACTCAGAATGTGAATTAGTAAAGAACAAGTAAGAAAAGGAACTGTTTTTTCATACAGGAATAACAGGAACTGTGCTTTGGACAAAACATTTTCAGACTGAAAAGGATTGCTGTTACGAATCCTTTGATCAATCTTTAAATATAAAGAAGATTATGCAACTTGTACAGAAAGTTCCATTGGAGCAAATGGGAGAGAATTTACATCAATCACAATGATCTGAAATGCAAGGGAAACAAAGGGAAACCTAGACTCAATACAATGGGAAATAGAGAAGAACAAATATCCAAAATAATGGAATTTTCAGTAGGAAATAACTTGAAGATTTCTCTACCCAGTCACCCTTTCCACTGAATAGGACTGTTGTTAAGAACCCTTTCGTACAGTTTGAATATAAGGAAGATAATGAATTGTGTACCAAATTTCTTTTGAAGGAAATCCGAGAGAATTGATATCAACTATAATATCACAAACAGTAAAAGAAGCAAATGGAAAACTAGACTCAGAATGTGAATTAGTAAAGAACAAGTAAGAAAAGGAACTGTTTTTTCATACAGGAATAACAGGAACAGTGCTTTGGACAAAATATTTTCAGACTGAAAAGGATTGCTGTTACGAATCCTTTGATCAATCTTTAAATATAAAGAAGATTATGCAACTTGTACAGAAAGTTCCATTGGAGCAAATGGGAGAGAATTTACATCAATTACAATGATCTGAAATGCAAGGGAAACAAAGGGAAACCTAGACTGAATACAATGGGAAATAAAGAAGAACAAATATCCAAAATAATGGAATTTTCAGTAGGAAATAACTTGAAGATTTCTTTACCCAGTCACCCTTTCCACTGAATAGGACTGTTGTTAAGAACCCTTTCGTACAGTTTGAATATAAGGAAGATAATGAATTGTGTACAAAATTTCTTTTGAAGGAAATCTGAGAGAATTGATATCAACTATAATATCACAAACAGTAAAAGAAGCAAATGGAAAACTAGACTCAGAATGTGAATTAGTAAAGAACAAGTAAGAAAAGGAACTGTTTTTTCATACAGGAATAACAGGAACAGTGCTTTGGACAAAACATTTTCAGACTGAAAAGGATTGCTGTTACGAATCCTTTGATCAATCTTTAAATATAAAGAAGATTATGCAACTTGTACAGAAAGTTCCATTGGAGCAAATGGGAGAGAATTTACATCAATCACAATGATCTGAAATGCAAGGGAAACAAAGGGAAACCTAGACGCAATACAATGGAAAATATAGAGAAGAACAAATATCCAAAATAATGGAATTTTCAATAGGAAATAACTTGAAGATTTCTCTACCCAGTCACCCTTTCCACTGAATAGGACTGTTGTTAAGAACCCTTTCGTACAGTTTGAATATAAGGAAGATAATGAATTGTGTACAAAACTTCTTTTGAAGGAAATCCGAGAGAATTTATATCAACTATAATATCACAAACAGTAAAAGAAGCAAATGGAAAACTAGACTCAGAATGTGAATTAGTAAAGAACAAGTAAGAAAAGGAACTGTTTTTTCATACAGGAATAACAGGAGCAGTGCTTTGGACAAAACATTTTGAGACTTAAAAGGACTGCTGTTACGAATCCTTTGATCAATCTTTAAATATAAAGAAGATGATGCAACTTGTACAGAAAGTTCCATTGGAGCAAATGGCAGAGAATTTACATCAATTACAATGATCTGAAATGCAAGGGAAACAAAGGTAAACCTAGACTGAATACAATGGGAAATAGAGAAGAACAAATATCCAAAATAATGGAATTTTCAGTAGGAAATAACTTGAAGATTTCTTTACCCAGTCACCCTTTCCACTGAATAGGACTGTTGTTAAGAACCCTTTCGTACAGTTTGAATATAAGGAAAGTTAATGAATTGTGTACAAAACTTCTTTTGAAGGAAATCCGAGAGAATTGATATCAACTATAATATCACAAACAGTAAAAGAAGCAAATGGAAAAATAGACTCAGAATGTGAATTAGTAAAGAACAAGTAAGAAAAGGAACTGTTTTTTCATACAGGAATAACAGGAACAGTGCTTTGGACAAAACATTTTCAGACTGAAAAGGATTGCTGTTACGAATCCTTTGATCAATCTTTAAATATAAAGAAGATTATGCAACTTGTACAGAAAGTTCCATTGGAGCAAAAGGGAGAGAATTTACATCAATTACAATGATCTGAAATGCAAGGGAAACAAAGGGAAACCTAGACTGAATACAATGGGAAATAAAGAAGAACAAATATCCAAAATAATGGAATTTTCAGTAGGAAATAACTTGAAGATTTCTCTACCCAGTCACCCTTTCCACTGAATAGGACTGTTGTTAAGAACCCTTTCGTACAGTTTGAATATAAGGAAGATAATGAATTGTGTACAAAACTTCTTTTGAAAAAAATCCGAGAGAATTGATATCAACTATAATATCACAAACAGTAAAAGAAGCAAATGGAAAACTAGACTCAGAATGTGAATTAGTAAAAAACAAGTAAGAAAAGGAACTGTTTTTTCATACAGGAATAACAGGAACAGTGCTTTGGACAAAACATTTTCAGACTGAAAAGGATTGCTGTTATGAATCCTTTGATCAATCTTTAAATATAAAGAAGATTATGCAACTTGTAAAGAAAGTTCCATTGAAGCAAATGGGAGAAAATTTAAATCAAGTATAATGATCCCAAATGCAAGGGAAACAAAGCGAAACCTAGACTCAATAGAATGGGAAATAGAGAAGAACAAGTATCCAAAGGAATGGATTTTTCAACAGGGAATAATTAAAGATTTCTCTACCCAGTCACCCTTTCCACTGAATAGGACTGTTGTTAAGAACCCTTTCGTACAGTTTGAATATAAGGAAGATAATGAATTGTGTACAAAACTTCTTTTGAAGAAAATCCGAGAGAATTGATATCAACTATAATATCACAAACAGTAAAAGAAGCAAATGGAAAACTAGACTCAGAATGTGAATTAGTAAAGAACAAGTAAGAAAAGGAACTGTTTTTTCATACAGGAATAACAGGAGCAGTGCTTTGGACAAAACATTTTGAGACTGAAAAGGATTGCTGTTACGAATCCTTTGATCAATCTTTAAATATAAAGAAGATGATGCAACTTGTACAGAAAGTTCCATTGGAGCAAATGGGAGAGAATTTACATCAATTACAATGATCTGAAATGCAAGGGAAAAAAAGATAAACCTAGACTGAATACAATGGGAAATAGAGAAGAACAAATATCCAAAATAATGGAATTTTCAGTAGGAAATAACTTGAAGATTTCTTTACCCAGTCACCCTTTCCACTGAATAGGACTGTTGTTAAGAACCCTTTCGTACAGTTTGAATATAACGAAGATAATGAATTGTGTACAAAACTTCTTTTGAAGGAAATCCGAGAGAATTGATATCAACTATAATATCACAAACAGTAAAAGAAGCAAATGGAAAACTAGACTCAGAATGTGAATTAGTAAAAAACAAGTAAGAAAAGGAACTGTTTTTTCATACAGGAATAACAGGAACAGTGCTTTGGACAAAATATTTTCAGACTGAAAAGGATTGCTGTTACGAATCCTTTGATCAATCTTTAAATATAAAGAAGATTATGCAACTTGTACAGAAAGTTCCATTGGAGCAAATGGGAGAGAATTTACATCAATTACAATGATCTGAAATGCAAGGGAAACAAAGGGAAACCTAGACTCAATACAATGGGAAATAGAGAAGAACAAATATCCAAAATAATGGAATTTTCAGTAGGAAATAACTTGAAGATTTCTTACCCAGTCACCCTTTCCACTGAATAGGACTGTTGTTAAGAACCCTTTCGTACAGTTTGAATATAAGGAAGATAATGAATTGTGTACAAAATTTCTTTTGAAGGAAATCCGAGAGAATTGATATCAACTATAATATCACAAACAGTAAAAGAAGCAAATGGAAAACTAGACTCAGAATGTGAATTAGTAAAGAACAAGTAAGAAAAGGAACTGTTTTTTCATACAGGAATAACAGGAACTGTGCTTTGGACAAAACATTTTCAGACTGAAAAGGATTGCTGTTACGAATCCTTTGATCAATCTTTAAATATAAAGAAGATTATGCAACTTGTACAGAAAGTTCCATTGGAGCAAATGGGAGAGAATTTACATCAATCACAATGATCTGAAATGCAAGGGAAACAAAGGGAAACCTAGACTCAATACAATGGGAAATAGAGAAGAACAAATATCCAAAATAATGGAATTTTCAGTAGGAAATAACTTGAAGATTTCTCTACCCAGTCACCCTTTCCACTGAATAGGACTGTTGTTAAGAACCCTTTCGTACAGTTTGAATATAAGGAAGATAATGAATTGTGTACCAAATTTTTTTGAAGGAAATCCGAGAGAATTGATATCAACTATAATATCACAAACAGTAAAAGAAGCAAATGGAAAACTAGACTCAGAATGTGAATTAGTAAAGAACAAGTAAGAAAAGGAACTGTTTTTTCATACAGGAATAACAGGAACAGTGCTTTGGACAAAATATTTTCAGACTGAAAAGGATTGCTGTTACGAATCCTTTGATCAATCTTTAAATATAAAGAAGATTATGCAACTTGTACAGAAAGTTCCATTGGAGCAAATGGGAGAGAATTTACATCAATTACAATGATCTGAAATGCAAGGGAAACAAAGGGAAACCTAGACTCAATACAATGGGAAATAGAGAAGAACAAATATCCAAAATAATGGAATTTTCAGTAGGAAATAACTTGAAGATTTCTTTACCCAGTCACCCTTTCCACTGAATAGGACTGTTGTTAAGAACCCTTTCGTACAGTTTGAATATAAGGAAGATAATGAATTGTGTACAAAATTTCTTTTGAAGGAAATCCGAGAGAATTGATATCAACTATAATATCACAAACAGTAAAAGAAGCAAATGGAAAACTAGACTCAGAATGTGAATTAGTAAAGAACAAGTAAGAAAAGGAACTGTTTTTTCATACAGGAATAACAGGAACTGTGCTTTGGACAAAACATTTTCAGACTGAAAAGGATTGCTGTTACGAATCCTTTGATCAATCTTTAAATATAAAGAAGATTATGCAACTTGTACAGAAAGTTCCATTGGAGCAAATGGGAGAGAATTTACATCAATCACAATGATCTGAAATGCAAGGGAAACAAAGGGAAACCTAGACTCAATACAATGGGAAATAGAGAAGAACAAATATCCAAAATAATGGAATTTTCAGTAGGAAATAACTTGAAGATTTCTCTACCCAGTCACCCTTTCCACTGAATAGGACTGTTGTTAAGAACCCTTTCGTACAGTTTGAATATAAGGAAGATAATGAATTGTGTACCAAATTTCTTTTGAAGGAAATCCGAGAGAATTGATATCAACTATAATATCACAAACAGTAAAAGAAGCAAATGGAAAACTAGACTCAGAATGTGAATTAGTAAAGAACAAGTAAGAAAAGGAACTGTTTTTTCATACAGGAATAACAGGAACAGTGCTTTGGACAAAATATTTTCAGACTGAAAAGGATTGCTGTTACGAATCCTTTGATCAATCTTTAAATATAATGAAGATGATGCAACTTGAACAGAAAGTTTCACTTAAGGAAATGGTAGAAAATTTCCATCAAGTATAATGATCCCAAATGCAAGAGAAACAAAGGGAAAGCTAGACTCAATAGCATCGGAAATAAAGAAGAACAAGTATCCAAAGGAATGGATTTTTCAATAGGGAATAATTTAAAGATTTCTCAACCCATTCACCCTTTCCACTGTTTAGGACTGCTGTTAAGAATCCTTTGGTACAGTTTGAATATAAGGAAGATAATTCATTGTGCACAAAACTTCGATTGAAACAAATGGAGAAAATTGATATCAACTATAATATCCCAAACTGCAAAAGAAACAAAGGGAAAACTAGACTCAATTGAATGTGAAATAGAGAAGACCAAGTAAAAGCAATTATTTTTTCGTACTGGAATAACCGGAACATTCCTTTGGATAAAAGCTTTTTCAGACTGAAAAGGATTGCTGTTATGAATCCTTTGATCAATCTTTAAATATAAAGAAGATTATGCAACTTGTAAAGAAAGTTCCATTGAAGCAAATGGGAGAAAATTTAAATCAAGTATAATGATCCCAAATGCAAGGGAAACAAAGCGAAACCTAGACTCAATAGAATGGGAAATAGAGAAGAACAAGTATCCAAAGGAATGGATTTTTCAACAGGGAATAACTGGAAGATTTCTCAACCCATTCACCCTTTACACTGAATAAGACTCCTATTAAGAATCCTTTCATGCAGTTTAAATATAAAGAAGATAATGCATTGTGCACAAAACTTCCATCGAAGCAAATGGAGAAAATTGATATCAATTATAATATCCCAAACTTCAAACGAAACAACGGGTAAACTAGACTCAATAGAATGTGAAATAGAGAAAAACAAGTAAGAAAACCAATTGTTTTTTGCTACTGGAATAACCGGAACATTCCTTTGGACAAAACCTTTTTCAGACTGAAAAGGATTGCCTTTACGAATCCTTTGATCAATCTTTAAATATAAAGAAGATTATGCAAGTTGTACAGAAAGTTCCATTGGAGCAAATGGGAGAGAATTGACATCAATCACAATGATCTGAAATGCAAGGGAAACAAATGGGAAATAGAGAAGAACAAATATCCAAAATAATGGAATTTTCAATAGGAAATAACTGGAAGATTTCTTTACCCAGTCACCCTTTCCACTGAATAGGACTGTTGTTAAGAACCCTTTCGTACAGTTTGAATATAAGGAAGATAATGAATTGTGTACAAAACTTCTTTTGAAGGAAATCCGAGAGAATTGATATCAACAATAATATCACAAACAGTAAAAGAAGCAAATGGAAAAATAGACTCAGAATGTGAATTAGTAAAGAACAAGTAAAAAAGGAACTGATTTTTCATACAGGAATAACAGGAACTGTGCTTTGGACAAAACATTTTCAGACTGAAAAGGATTGCTGTTATGAATCCTTTGATCAATCTTTAAATATAATGAAGATGATGCAACTTGAACAGAAAGTTTCACTGAAGGAAATGGTAGAAAATTTACATCAAGTATAATGATCCCAAATGCAAGAGAAACAAAGGGAAAGCTAGACTCAATAGCATCGGAAATAAAGAAGAACAAGTATCCAAAGGAATGGATTTTTCAATAGGGAATAATTTAAAGATTTCTCAGCCCATTCACCCATTCCACTGTATAGGACTGCTGTTAAGAATCCTTTGGTACAGTTTGAATGTAAGGAAGATAATTCATTGTGCACAAAACTTCAATTGAAGCAAATGGAGAAAATTGATATCAACTATAATATCCCAAACTGCAAAAGAAACAAAGGGAAAACTAGACTCAATTGAATGTGAAATAGAGAAGACCAAGTAAAAGCAATTATTTTTTCGTACTGGAATAACCGGAACATTCCTTTGGACAAAAGCTTTTTCAGACTGAAAAGGATTGCTGTTACGAATCCTTTGATCAATCTTTAAATATAAAGAAGATTATGCAACTTGTAAAGAAAGTTCCATTGAAGCAAATGGGAGAAAATTTAAATCAAGTATAATGTTCCCAAATGCAAGGGAAACAAAGCGAAACCTAGACTCAATAGAATGGGAAATAGAGAAGAACAAGTATCCAAAGGAATGGATTTTTCAACAGGGAATAATTTAAAGATTTCTCTACCCAGTCACCCTTTCCACTGAATAGGACTGTTGTTAAGAACCCTTTCGTACAGTTTGAATATAAGGAAGATAATGAATTGTGTACAAAACTTCTTTTGAAGAAAATCCGAGAGAATTGATATCAACTATAATATCACAAACAGTAAAAGAAGCAAATGGAAAACTAGACTCAGAATGTGAATTAGTAAAGAACAAGTAAGAAAAGGAACTGTTTTTTCATACAGGAATAACAGGAGCAGTGCTTTGGACAAAACATTTTGAGACTGAAAAGGATTGCTGTTACGAATCCTTTGATCAATCTTTAAATATAAAGAAGATGATGCAACTTGTACAGAAAGTTCCATTGGAGCAAATGGGAGAGAATTTACATCAATTACAATGATCTGAAATGCAAGGGAAAAAAAGATAAACCTAGACTGAATACAATGGGAAATAGAGAAGAACAAATATCCAAAATAATGGAATTTTCAGTAGGAAATAACTTGAAGATTTCTTTACCCAGTCACCCTTTCCACTGAATAGGACTGTTGTTAAGAACCCTTTCGTACAGTTTGAATATAACGAAGATAATGAATTGTGTACAAAACTTCTTTTGAAGGAAATCCGAGAGAATTGATATCAACTATAATATCACAAACAGTAAAAGAAGCAAATGGAAAACTAGACTCAGAATGTGAATTAGTAAAAAACAAGTAAGAAAAGGAACTGTTTTTTCATACAGGAATAACAGGAACAGTGCTTTGGACAAAACATTTTCAGACTGAAAAGGATTGCTGTTACGAATCCTTTGATCAATCTTTAAATATAAAGAAGATTATGCAACTTGTACAGAAAGTTCCATTGGAGCAAATGGGAGAGAATTTACATCAATTACAATGATCTGAAATGCAAGGGAAACAAAGGGAAACCTAGACTCAATACAATGGGAAATAGAGAAGAACAAATATCCAAAATAATGGAATTTTCAGTAGGAAATAACTTGAAGATTTCTTTACCCAGTCAACCTTTCCACTGAATAGGACTGTTGTTAAGAACCCTTTCGTACAGTTTGAATATAAGGAAGATAATGAATTGTGTACAAAATTTCTTTTGAAGGAAATCCGAGAGAATTGATATCAACTATAATATCACAAACAGTAAAAGAAGCAAATGGAAAACTAGACTCAGAATGTGAATTAGTAAAGAACAAGTAAGAAAAGGAACTGTTTTTTCATACAGGAATAACAGGAACTGTGCTTTGGACAAAACATTTTCAGACTGAAAAGGATTGCTGTTACGAATCCTTTGATCAATCTTTAAATATAAAGAAGATTATGCAACTTGTACAGAAAGTTCCATTGGAGCAAATGGGAGAGAATTTACATCAATCACAATGATCTGAAATGCAAGGGAAACAAAGGGAAACCTAGACTCAATACAATGGGAAATAGAGAAGAACAAATATCCAAAATAATGGAATTTTCAGTAGGAAATAACTTGAAGATTTCTCTACCCAGTCACCCTTTCCACTGAATAGGACTGTTGTTAAGAACCCTTTCGTACAGTTTGAATATAAGGAAGATAATGAATTGTGTACCAAATTTCTTTTGAAGGAAATCCGAGAGAATTGATATCAACTATAATATCACAAACAGTAAAAGAAGCAAATGGAAAACTAGACTCAGAATGTGAATTAGTAAAGAACAAGTAAGAAAAGGAACTGTTTTTTCATACAGGAATAACAGGAACAGTGCTTTGGACAAAATATTTTCAGACTGAAAAGGATTGCTGTTACGAATCCTTTGATCAATCTTTAAATATAAAGAAGATTATGCAACTTGTACAGAAAGTTCCATTGGAGCAAATGGGAGAGAATTTACGTCAATTACAATGATCTGAAATGCAAGGGAAACAAAGGGAAACCTAGACTGAATACAATGGGAAATAAAGAAGAACAAATATCCAAAATAATGGAATTTTCAGTAGGAAATAACTTGAAGATTTCTTTACCCAGTCACCCTTTCCACTGAATAGGACTGTTGTTAAGAACCCTTTCGTACAGTTTGAATATAAGGAAGATAATGAATTGTGTACAAAATTTCTTTTGAAGGAAATCCGAGAGAATTGATATCAACTATAATATCACAAACAGTAAAAGAAGCAAATGGAAAACTAGACTCAGAATGTGAATTAGTAAAGAACAAGTAAGAAAAGTAATTGTTTTTTCATACAGGAATAACAGGAACTGTGCTTTGGACAAAACATTTTCAGACTGAAAAGGATTGCTGTTACGAATCCTTTGATCAATCTTTAAATATAATGAAGATGATGCAACTTGAACAGAAAGTTTCACTTAAGGAAATGGTAGAAAATTTCCATCAAGTATAATGATCCCAAATGCAAGAGAAACAAAGGGAAAGCTAGACTCAATAGCATCGGAAATAAAGAAGAACAAGTATCCAAAGGAATGGATTTTTCAATAGGGAATAATTTAAAGATTTCTCAACCCATTCACCCTTTCCACTGTTTAGGACTGCTGTTAAGAATCCTTTGGTACAGTTTGAATATAAGGAAGATAATTCATTGTGCACAAAACTTCGATTGAAACAAATGGAGAAAATTGATATCAACTATAATATCCCAAACTGCAAAAGAAACAAAGGGAAAACTAGACTCAATTGAATGTGAAATAGAGAAGACCAAGTAAAAGCAATTATTTTTTCGTACTGGAATAACCGGAACATTCCTTTGGATAAAAGCTTTTTCAGACTGAAAAGGATTGCTGTTATGAATCCTTTGATCAATCTTTAAATATAAAGAAGATTATGCAACTTGTAAAGAAAGTTCCATTGAAGCAAATGGGAGAAAATTTAAATCAAGTATAATGATCCCAAATGCAAGGGAAACAAAGCGAAACCTAGACTCAATAGAATGGGAAATAGAGAAGAACAAGTATCCAAAGGAATGGATTTTTCAACAGGGAATAACTGGAAGATTTCTCAACCCATTCACCCTTTACACTGAATAAGACTCCTATTAAGAATCCTTTCATGCAGTTTAAATATAAAGAAGATAATGCATTGTGCACAAAACTTCCATCGAAGCAAATGGAGAAAATTGATATCAATTATAATATCCCAAACTTCAAACGAAACAACGGGTAAACTAGACTCAATAGAATGTGAAATAGAGAAAAACAAGTAAGAAAACCAATTGTTTTTTGCTACTGGAATAACCGGAACATTCCTTTGGACAAAACCTTTTTCAGACTGAAAAGGATTGCCTTTACGAATCCTTTGATCAATCTTTAAATATAAAGAAGATTATGCAAGTTGTACAGAAAGTTCCATTGGAGCAAATGGGAGAGAATTGACATCAATCACAATGATCTGAAATGCAAGGGAAACAAATGGGAAATAGAGAAGAACAAATATCCAAAATAATGGAATTTTCAATAGGAAATAACTGGAAGATTTCTTTACCCAGTCACCCTTTCCACTGAATAGGACTGTTGTTAAGAACCCTTTCGTACAGTTTGAATATAAGGAAGATAATGAATTGTGTACAAAACTTCTTTTGAAGGAAATCCGAGAGAATTGATATCAACAATAATATCACAAACAGTAAAAGAAGCAAATGGAAAAATAGACTCAGAATGTGAATTAGTAAAGAACAAGTAAAAAAGGAACTGATTTTTCATACAGGAATAACAGGAACTGTGCTTTGGACAAAACATTTTCAGACTGAAAAGGATTGCTGTTATGAATCCTTTGATCAATCTTTAAATATAATGAAGATGATGCAACTTGAACAGAAAGTTTCACTGAAGGAAATGGTAGAAAATTTACATCAAGTATAATGATCCCAAATGCAAGAGAAACAAAGGGAAAGCTAGACTCAATAGCATCGGAAATAAAGAAGAACAAGTATCCAAAGGAATGGATTTTTCAATAGGGAATAATTTAAAGATTTCTCAGCCCATTCACCCATTCCACTGTATAGGACTGCTGTTAAGAATCCTTTGGTACAGTTTGAATGTAAGGAAGATAATTCATTGTGCACAAAACTTCAATTGAAGCAAATGGAGAAAATTGATATCAACTATAATATCCCAAACTGCAAAAGAAACAAAGGGAAAACTAGACTCAATTGAATGTGAAATAGAGAAGACCAAGTAAAAGCAATTATTTTTTCGTACTGGAATAACCGGAACATTCCTTTGGACAAAAGCTTTTTCAGACTGAAAAGGATTGCTGTTACGAATCCTTTGATCAATCTTTAAATATAAAGAAGATTATGCAACTTGTAAAGAAAGTTCCATTGAAGCAAATGGGAGAAAATTTAAATCAAGTATAATGTTCCCAAATGCAAGGGAAACAAAGCGAAACCTAGACTCAATAGAATGGGAAATAGAGAAGAACAAGTATCCAAAGGAATGGATTTTTCAACAGGGAATAATTTAAAGATTTCTCTACCCAGTCACCCTTTCCACTGAATAGGACTGTTGTTAAGAACCCTTTCGTACAGTTTGAATATAAGGAAGATAATGAATTGTGTACAAAACTTCTTTTGAAGAAAATCCGAGAGAATTGATATCAACTATAATATCACAAACAGTAAAAGAAGCAAATGGAAAACTAGACTCAGAATGTGAATTAGTAAAGAACAAGTAAGAAAAGGAACTGTTTTTTCATACAGGAATAACAGGAGCAGTGCTTTGGACAAAACATTTTGAGACTGAAAAGGATTGCTGTTACGAATCCTTTGATCAATCTTTAAATATAAAGAAGATGATGCAACTTGTACAGAAAGTTCCATTGGAGCAAATGGGAGAGAATTTACATCAATTACAATGATCTGAAATGCAAGGGAAAAAAAGATAAACCTAGACTGAATACAATGGGAAATAGAGAAGAACAAATATCCAAAATAATGGAATTTTCAGTAGGAAATAACTTGAAGATTTCTTTACCCAGTCACCCTTTCCACTGAATAGGACTGTTGTTAAGAACCCTTTCGTACAGTTTGAATATAACGAAGATAATGAATTGTGTACAAAACTTCTTTTGAAGGAAATCCGAGAGAATTGATATCAACTATAATATCACAAACAGTAAAAGAAGCAAATGGAAAACTAGACTCAGAATGTGAATTAGTAAAAAACAAGTAAGAAAAGGAACTGTTTTTTCATACAGGAATAACAGGAACAGTGCTTTGGACAAAACATTTTCAGACTGAAAAGGATTGCTGTTACGAATCCTTTGATCAATCTTTAAATATAAAGAAGATTATGCAACTTGTACAGAAAGTTCCATTGGAGCAAATGGGAGAGAATTTCCATCAATTACAATGATCTGAAATGCAAGGGAAACAAAGGGAAACCTAGACTGAATACAATGGGAAAAGAGAAGAACAAATATCCAAAATAATGGAATTTTCAGTAGGAAATAACTTGAAGATTTCTCTACCCAGTCACCCTTTCCACTGAATAGGACTGTTGTTAAGAACCCTTTCGTACAGTTTGAATATAACGAAGATAATGAATTGTGTACAAAACTTCTTTTGAAGGAAATCCTAGAGAATTGATATCAACTATAATATCACAAACAGTAAAAGAAGCAAATGGAAAACTAGACTCAGAATGTGAATTAGTAAAGAACAAGTAAGAAAAGGAACTGTTTTTTCATACAGGAATAACAGGAACAATGCTTTGGACAAAACATTTTCAGACTGAAAAGGATTGCTGTTACGAATCCTTTGATCAATCTTTAAATATAAAGAAGATGATGCAACTTGTACAGAAAGTTCCATTGGAGCAAATGGGAGAGAATTTACATCAATTACAATGATCTGAAATGCAAGGGAAAAAAAGATAAACCTAGACTGAATACAATGGGAAATAGAGAAGAACAAATATCCAAAATAATGGAATTTTCAGTAGGAAATAACTTGAAGATTTCTTTACCCAGTCACCCTTTCCACTGAATAGGACTGTTGTTAAGAACCCTTTCGTACAGTTTGAATATAACGAAGATAATGAATTGTGTACAAAACTTCTTTTGAAGGAAATCCGAGAGAATTGATATCAACTATAATATCACAAACAGTAAAAGAAGCAAATGGAAAACTAGACTCAGAATGTGAATTAGTAAAGAACAAGTAAGAAAAGGAATTGTTTTTTCATACAGGAATAACAGGAACAGTGCTTTGGACAAAACATTTTCAGACTGAAAAGGATTGCTGTTACGAATCCTTTGATCAATCTTTAAATATAAAGAAGATTATGCAAGTTGTACAGAAAGTTCCATTGGAGCAAATGGGAGAGAATTGACATCAATCACAATGATCTGAAATGCAAGGGAAACAAATGGGGAAATAGAGAAGAACAAATATCCAAAATAATGGAATTTTCAATAGGAAATAACTGGAAGATTTCTTTACCCAGTCACCCTTTCCACTGAATAGGACTGTTGTTAAGAACCCTTTCGTACAGTTTGAATATAAGGAAGATAATGAATTGTGTACAAAACTTCTTTTGAAGGAAATCCGAGAGAATTGATATCAACAATAATATCACAAACAGTAAAAGAAGCAAATGGAAAAATAGACTCAGAATGTGAATTAGTAAAGAACAAGTAAAAAAGGAACTGATTTTTCATACAGGAATAACAGGAACTGTGCTTTGGACAAAACATTTTCAGACTGAAAAGGATTGCTGTTATGAATCCTTTGATCAATCTTTAAATATAATGAAGATGATGCAACTTGAACAGAAAGTTTCACTGAAGGAAATGGTAGAAAATTTACATCAAGTATAATGATCCCAAATGCAAGAGAAACAAAGGGAAAGCTAGACTCAATAGCATCGGAAATAAAGAAGAACAAGTATCCAAAGGAATGGATTTTTCAATAGGGAATAATTTAAAGATTTCTCAGCCCATTCACCCATTCCACTGTATAGGACTGCTGTTAAGAATCCTTTGGTACAGTTTGAATGTAAGGAAGATAATTCATTGTGCACAAAACTTCGATTGAAGCAAATGGAGAAAATTGATATCAACTATAATATCCCAAACTGCAAAAGAAACAAAGGGAAAACTAGACTCAATTGAATGTGAAATAGAGAAGACCAAGTAAAAGCAATTATTTTTTCGTACTAGAATAACCGGAACATTCCTTTGGACAAAAGCTTTTTCAGACTGAAAAGGATTGCTGTTACGAATCCTTTGATCAATCTTTAAATATAAAGAAGATTATGCACCTTGTAAAGAAAGTTCCATTGAAGCAAATGGGAGAAAATTTAAATCAAGTATAATGTTCCCAAATGCAAGGGAAACAAAGCGAAACCTAGACTCAATAGAATGGGAAATAGAGAAGAACAAGTATCCAAAGGAATGGATTTTTCAACAGGGAATAATTTAAAGATTTCTCTACCCAGTCACCCTTTCCACTGAATAGGACTGTTGTTAAGAACCCTTTCGTACAGTTTGAATATAAGGAAGATAATGAATTGTGTACAAAACTTCTTTTGAAGAAAATCCGAGAGAATTGATATCAACTATAATATCACAAACAGTAAAAGAAGCAAATGGAAAACTAGACTCAGAATGTGAATTAGTAAAGAACAAGTAAGAAAAGGAACTGTTTTTTCATACAGGAATAACAGGAGCAGTGCTTTGGACAAAACATTTTGAGACTGAAAAGGATTGCTGTTACGAATCCTTTGATCAATCTTTAAATATAAAGAAGATGATGCAACTTGTACAGAAAGTTCCATTGGAGCAAATGGGAGAGAATTTACATCAATTACAATGATCTGAAATGCAAGGGAAAAAAAGATAAACCTAGACTGAATACAATGGGAAATAGAGAAGAACAAATATCCAAAATAATGGAATTTTCAGTAGGAAATAACTTGAAGATTTCTTTACCCAGTCACCCTTTCCACTGAATAGGACTGTTGTTAAGAACCCTTTCGTACAGTTTGAATATAACGAAGATAATGAATTGTGTACAAAACTTCTTTTGAAGGAAATCCGAGAGAATTGATATCAACTATAATATCACAAACAGTAAAAGAAGCAAATGGAAAACTAGACTCAGAATGTGAATTAGTAAAAAACAAGTAAGAAAAGGAACTGTTTTTTCATACAGGAATAACAGAAACAGTGCTTTGGACAAAACATTTTCAGACTGAAAAGGATTGCTGTTACGAATCCTTTGATCAATCTTTAAATATAAAGAAGATTATGCAACTTGTACAGAAAGTTCCATTGGAGCAAATGGGAGAGAATTTACATCAATCACAATGATCTGAAATGCAAGGGAAACAAAGGGAAACCTAGACGCAATACAATGGGAAATAGAGAAGAACAAATATCCAAAATAATGGAATTTTCAATAGGAAATAACTTGAAGATTTCTCTACCCAGTCACCCTTTCCACTGAATAGGACTGTTGTTAAGAACCCTTTCGTACAGTTTGAATATAACGAAGATAATGAATTGTGTACAAAACTTCTTTTGAAGGAAATCCTAGAGAATTGATATCAACTATAATATCACAAACAGTAAAAGAAGCAAATGGAAAACTAGACTCAGAATGTGAATTAGTAAAGAACAAGTAAGAAAAGGAACTGTTTTTTCATACAGGAATAACAGGAACAATGCTTTAGACAAAACATTTTCAGACTGAAAAGGATTGCTGTTACGAATCCTTTGATCAATCTTTAAATATAAAGAAGATGATGCAACTTGTACAGAAAGTTCCATTGGAGCAAATGGGAGAGAATTTACATCAATTACAATGATCTGAAATGCAAGGGAAAAAAAGATAAACCTAGACTGAATACAATGGGAAATAGAGAAGAACAAATATCCAAAATAATGGAATTTTCAGTAGGAAATAACTTGAAGATTTCTTTACCCAGTCACCCTTTCCACTGAATAGGACTGTTGTTAAGAACCCTTTCGTACAGTTTGAATATAACGAAGATAATGAATTGTGTACAAAACTTCTTTTGAAGGAAATCCGAGAGAATTGATATCAACTATAATATCACAAACAGTAAAAGAAGCAAATGGAAAACTAGACTCAGAATGTGAATTAGTAAAAAACAAGTAAGAAAAGGAACTGTTTTTTCATACAGGAATAACAGGAACAGTGCTTTGGACAAAACATTTTCAGACTGAAAAGGATTGCTGTTATGAATCCTTTGATCAATCTTTAAATATAAAGAAGATTATGCAACTTGTACAGAAAGTTCCATTGGAGCAAATGGGAGAGAATTTACATCAATTACAATGATCTGAAATGCAAGGGAAACAAAGGGAAACCTAGACTCAATACAATGGGAAATAGAGAAGAACAAATATCCAAAATAATGGAATTTTCAGTAGGAAATAACTTGAAGATTTCTCTACCCAGTCACCCTTTCCACTGAATAGGACTCTTGTTAAGAACCCTTTCGTACAGTTTGAATATAAGGAAGATAATGAATTGTGTACAAAACTTCTTTTGAAGAAAATCCGAGAGAATTGATATCAACTATAATATCACAAACAGTTAAAGAAGCAAATGGAAAACTAGACTCAGAATGTGAATTAGTAAAGAACAAGTAAGAAAAGGAATTGTTTTTTCATACAGGAATAACAGGAACAGTGCTTTGGACAAAACATTTTCAGACTGAAAAGGATTGCTGTTACGAATCCTTTGATCAATCTTTAAATATAAATAAGATTATGCAACTTGTACAGAAAGTTCCATTGGAGCAAATGGGAGAGAATTTCCATCAATTACAATGATCTGAAATGCAAGGGAAACATAGGGAAACCTAGACTGAATACAATTTGAAATAGAGAAGAACAAATATTCAAAATAATGGAATTTTCAATAGGAAATAACTGGAAGATTTCTCTATCCAGTCACCCTTTCCACTGAATAGGACTGTTGTTAAGAACCCTTTCGTACAGTTTGAATATAAGGAAGATAATGAATTGTGTACAAAACTTCTTTTGAAGGAAATCCGAGAGAATTGATATCAACTATAATATCACAAACAGTAAAAGAAGCAAATGGAAAACTAGACTCAGAATGTGAATTAGTAAAGAACAATTAAGAAAAGGAATTGTTTTTTCATACAGGAATAACAGGAACAGTGCTTTGGACAAAACATTTTCAGACTGAAAAGGATTGCTGTTACCAATCCTTTGATCAATCTTTAAATATAATGAAGATGATGCAACTTGAACAGAAAGTTTCACTGAAGGAAATGGTAGAAAATTTCCATCAAGTATAATGATCCCAAATGCAAGAGAAACAAAGGGAAAGCTAGACTCAATAGCATCGGAAATAAAGAAGAACAAGTATCCAAAGGAATGGATTTTTCAATAGGGAATAATTTAAAGATTTCTCAACCCATTCACCCTTTCCACTGTATAGGACTGCTGTTAAGAATCCTTTGGTACATTTTGAATATAAGGAAGATAATTCATTGTGCACAAAACTTCGATTGAAGCAAATGGAGAAAATTGATATCAACTATAATATCCCAAACTGCAAAAGAAACAAAGGGAAAACTAGACTCAATTGAATGTGAAATAGAGAAGACCAAGTAAAAGCAATTATTTTTTCGTACTGGAATAACCGGAACATTCCTTTGGATAAAAGCTTTTTCAGACTGAAAAGGATTGCTGTTATGAATCCTTTGATCAATCTTTAAATATAAAGAAGATTATGCAACTTGTAAAGAAAGTTCCATTGAAGCAAATGGGAGAAAATTTAAATCAAGTATAATGATCCCAAATGCAAGGGAAACAAAGCGAAACCTAGACTCAATAGAATGGGAAATAGAGAAGAACAAGTATCCAAAGGAATGGATTTTTCAACAGGGAATAACTGGAAGATTTCTCAACCCATTCACCCTTTACACTGAATAAGACTCCTATTAAGAATCCTTTCATGCAGTTTAAATATAAAGAAGATAATGCATTGTGCACAAAACTTCCATCGAAGCAAATGGAGAAAATTGATATCAATTATAATATCCCAAACTTCAAACGAAACAACGGGTAAACTAGACTCAATAGAATGTGAAATAGAGAAAAACAAGTAAGAAAACCAATTGTTTTTTGCTACTGGAATAACCGGAACATTCCTTTGGACAAAACCTTTTTCAGACTGAAAAGGATTGCCGTTACTAATCCTTTGATCAATCTTTAAATATAAAGAAGATTATGCAAGTTGTACAGAAAGTTCCATTGGAGCAAATGGGAGAGAATTGACATCAATCACAATGATCTGAAATGCAAGGGAAACAAATGGGAAATAGAGAAGAACAAATATCCAAAATAATGGAATTTTCAATAGGAAATAACTGGAAGATTTCTTTACCCAGTCACCCTTTCCACTGAATAGGACTGTTGTTAAGAACCCTTTCGTACAGTTTGAATATAAGGAAGATAATGAATTGTGTACAAAACTTCTTTTATAGGAAATCCGAGAGAATTGATATCAACAATAATATCACAAACAGTAAAAGAAGCAAATGGAAAAATAGACTCAGAATGTGAATTAGTAAAGAACAAGTAAAAAAGGAACTGATTTTTCATACAGGAATAACAGGAACTGTGCTTTGGACAAAACATTTTCAGACTGAAAAGGATTGCTGTTATGAATCCTTTGATCAATCTTTAAATATAATGAAGATGATGCAACTTGAACAGAAAGTTTCACTGAAGGAAATGGTAGAAAATTTACATCAAGTATAATGATCCCAAATGCAAGAGAAACAAAGGGAAAGCTAGACTCAATAGCATCGGAAATAAAGAAGAACAAGTATCCAAAGGAATGGATTTTTCAATAGGGAATAATTTAAAGATTTCTCAGCCCATTCACCCATTCCACTGTATAGGACTGCTGTTAAGAATCCTTTGGTACAGTTTGAATGTAAGGAAGATAATTCATTGTGCACAAAACTTCGATTGAAGCAAATGGAGAAAATTGATATCAACTATAATATCCCAAACTGCAAAAGAAACAAAGGGAAAACTAGACTCAATTGAATGTGAAATAGAGAAGACCAAGTAAAAGCAATTATTTTTTCGTACTGGAATAACCGGAACATTCCTTTGGACAAAAGCTTTTTCAGACTGAAAAGGATTGCTGTTACGAATCCTTTGATCAATCTTTAAATATAAAGAAGATTATGCAACTTGTACAGAAAGTTCCATTGGAGCAAATGGGAGAGAATTTACATCAATCACAGTGATCTGAAATGCAAGGGAAACAAAGGGAAACCTAGACTGAATACAATGGGAAATAGAGAAGAACAAATATCCAAAATAATGGATTTTTCAATAGGAATAACTTGAAGATTTCTCTACCCAGTCACCCTTTCCACTGAATAAGACTGTTGTTAAGAACCCTTCGTACAGTTTGAATATAAGGAAGATAATGAATTGTGTACAAAACTTCTTTGGAAGAAAATCCGAGAGAATTGATATCAACTATAATATCACAAACAGTAAAAGAAGCAAATGGAAAACTAGACTCAGAATGTGAATTAGTAAAGAACAAGTAAGAAAAGGAACTGTTTTTTCATACAGGAATAACAGGAACTGTGCTTTGGACAAAACATTTTCAGACTGAAAAGGATTGCCGTTACGAATCCTTTCATCAATCTTTAACTATAAATAAGATTATGCAACTTGTACAGAAAGTTCCATTGGAGCAAATGGGAGAGAATTTACATCAATTACAATGATCTGAAATGCAAGGGAAACATAGGGAAACCTAGACTGAATACAATTTGAAATAGAGAAGAACAAATATTCAAAATAATGGAATTTTCAATAGGAAATAACTGGAAGATTTCTCTATCCAGTCACCCTTTCCACTGAATAGGACTGTTGTTAAGAACCCTTTCGTACAGTTTGAATATAAGGAAGATAATGAATTGTGTACAAAACTTCTTTTGAAGGAAATCCGAGAGAATTGATATCAACTATAATATCACAAACAGTAAAAGAAGCAAATGGAAAACTAGACTCAGAATGTGAATTAGTAAAGAACAATTAAGAAAAGGAATTGTTTTTTCATACAGGAATAACAGGAACAGTGCTTTGGACAAAACATTTTCAGACTGAAAAGGATTGCTGTTACCAATCCTTTGATCAATCTTTAAATATAATGAAGATGATGCAACTTGAACAGAAAGTTTCACTGAAGGAAATGGTAGAAAATTTCCATCAAGTATAATGATCCCAAATGCAAGAGAAACAAAGGGAAAGCTAGACTCAATAGCATCGGAAATAAAGAAGAACAAGTATCCAAAGGAATGGATTTTTCAATAGGGAATAATTTAAAGATTTCTCAACCCATTCACCCTTTCCACTGTATAGGACTGCTGTTAAGAATCCTTTGGTACATTTTGAATATAAGGAAGATAATTCATTGTGCACAAAACTTCGATTGAAGCAAATGGAGAAAATTGATATCAACTATAATATCCCAAACTGCAAAAGAAACAAAGGGAAAACTAGACTCAATTGAATGTGAAATAGAGAAGACCAAGTAAAAGCAATTATTTTTTCGTACTGGAATAACCGGAACATTCCTTTGGATAAAAGCTTTTTCAGACTGAAAAGGATTGCTGTTATGAATCCTTTGATCAATCTTTAAATATAAAGAAGATTATGCAACTTGTAAAGAAAGTTCCATTGAAGCAAATGGGAGAAAATTTAAATCAAGTATAATGATCCCAAATGCAAGGGAAACAAAGCGAAACCTAGACTCAATAGAATGGGAAATAGAGAAGAACAAGTATCCAAAGGAATGGATTTTTCAACAGGGAATAACTGGAAGATTTCTCAACCCATTCACCCTTTACACTGAATAAGACTCCTATTAAGAATCCTTTCATGCAGTTTAAATATAAAGAAGATAATGCATTGTGCACAAAACTTCCATCGAAGCAAATGGAGAAAATTGATATCAATTATAATATCCCAAACTTCAAACGAAACAACGGGTAAACTAGACTCAATAGAATGTGAAATAGAGAAAAACAAGTAAGAAAACCAATTGTTTTTTGCTACTGGAATAACCGGAACATTCCTTTGGACAAAACCTTTTTCAGACTGAAAAGGATTGCCGTTACTAATCCTTTGATCAATCTTTAAATATAAAGAAGATTATGCAAGTTGTACAGAAAGTTCCATTGGAGCAAATGGGAGAGAATTGACATCAATCACAATGATCTGAAATGCAAGGGAAACAAATGGGAAATAGAGAAGAACAAATATCCAAAATAATGGAATTTTCAATAGGAAATAACTGGAAGATTTCTTTACCCAGTCACCCTTTCCACTGAATAGGACTGTTGTTAAGAACCCTTTCGTACAGTTTGAATGATAAGGAAGATAATGAATTGTGTACAAAACTTCTTTTGAAGGAAATCCGAGAGAATTGATATCAACAATAATATCACAAACAGTAAAAGAAGCAAATGGAAAAATAGACTCAGAATGTGAATTAGTAAAGAACAAGTAAAAAAGGAACTGATTTTTCATACAGGAATAACAGGAACTGTGCTTTGGACAAAACATTTTCAGACTGAAAAGGATTGCTGTTATGAATCCTTTGATCAATCTTTAAATATAATGAAGATGATGCAACTTGAACAGAAAGTTTCACTGAAGGAAATGGTAGAAAATTTACATCAAGTATAATGATCCCAAATGCAAGAGAAACAAAGGGAAAGCTAGACTCAATAGCATCGGAAATAAAGAAGAACAAGTATCCAAAGGAATGGATTTTTCAATAGGGAATAATTTAAAGATTTCTCAGCCCATTCACCCATTCCACTGTATAGGACTGCTGTTAAGAATCCTTTGGTACAGTTTGAATGTAAGGAAGATAATTCATTGTGCACAAAACTTCGATTGAAGCAAATGGAGAAAATTGATATCAACTATAATATCCCAAACTGCAAAAGAAACAAAGGGAAAACTAGACTCAATTGAATGTGAAATAGAGAAGACCAAGTAAAAGCAATTATTTTTTCGTACTGGAATAACCGGAACATTCCTTTGGACAAAAGCTTTTTCAGACTGAAAAGGATTGCTGTTACGAATCCTTTGATCAATCTTTAAATATAAAGAAGATTATGCAACTTGTACAGAAAGTTCCATTGGAGCAAATGGGAGAGAATTTACATCAATCACAGTGATCTGAAATGCAAGGGAAACAAAGGGAAACCTAGACTGAATACAATGGGAAATAGAGAAGAACAAATATCCAAAATAATGGATTTTTCAATAGGAATAACTTGAAGATTTCTCTACCCAGTCACCCTTTCCACTGAATAGGACTGTTGTTAAGAACCCTTCGTACAGTTTGAATATAAGGAAGATAATGAATTGTGTACAAAACTTCTTTGGAAGAAAATCCGAGAGAATTGATATCAACTATAATATCACAAACAGTAAAAGAAGCAAATGGAAAACTAGACTCAGAATGTGAATTAGTAAAGAACAAGTAAGAAAAGGAACTGTTTTTTCATACAGGAATAACAGGAACTGTGCTTTGGACAAAACATTTTCAGACTGAAAAGGATTGCCGTTACGAATCCTTTCATCAATCTTTAACTATAAAGAAGATTATGCAACTTGTACAGAAAGTTCCATTGGAGCAAATGGGAGAGAATTTACATCAATTACAATGATCTGAAATGCAAGGGAAACAAAGGGAAACCTAGACTCAATACAATGGGAAATAGAGAAGAACAAATATCCAAAATAATGGAATTTTCAGTAGGAAATAACTTGAAGATTTCTCTACCCAGTCACCCTTTCCACTGAATAGGACTCTTGTTAAGAACCCTTTCGTACAGTTTGAATATAAGGAAGATAATGAATTGTGTACAAAACTTCTTTTGAAGAAAATCCGAGAGAATTGATATCAACTATAATATCACAAACAGTTAAAGAAGCAAATGGAAAACTAGACTCAGAATGTGAATTAGTAAAGAACAAGTAAGAAAAGGAATTGTTTTTTCATACAGGAATAACAGGAACAGTGCTTTGGACAAAACATTTTCAGACTGAAAAGGATTGCTGTTACGAATCCTTTGATCAATCTTTAAATATAAAGAAGATTATGCAACTTGTACAGAAAGTTCCATTGGAGCAACTGGGAGAGAATTTACATCAATCACAATGATATGAAATGCAAGGGAAACAAAGGGAAACCTAGACGCAATACAATGGGAAATAGAGAAGAACAAATATCCAAAATAATGGAATTTTCAATAGGAAATAACTTGAAGATTTCTCTACCCAGTCACCCTTTCCACTGAATAGGACTGTTGTTAAGAACCCTTTCGTACAGTTTGAATATAACGAAGATAATGAATTGTGTACAAAACTTCTTTTGAAGGAAATCCGAGAGAATTGATATCAAGTATAATATCACAAACAGTAAAAGAAGCAAATGGAAAACTAGACTCAGAATGTGAATTAGTAAAGAACAAGTAAGAAAAGGAACTGTTTTTTCATACAGGAATAACAGGAACAGTGCTTTGGACAAAACATTTTCAGACTGAAAAGGATTGTTGTTACGAATCCTTTGATCAATCTTTAAATATAAAGAAGATTATGCAACTTGTACAGAAAGTTCCATTGGAGCAAATGGGAGAGAATTTACATCAATTACAATGATCTGAAATGCAAGGGAAACAAAGGGAAACCTAGACTCAATACAATGGGAAATAGAGAAGAACAAATATCCAAAATAATGGAATTTTCAATAGGAAATAACTGGAAGATTTCTTTACCCAGTCACCCTTTCCACTGAATAGGACTGTTGTTAAGAACCCTTTCGTACAGTTTGAATATAAGGAAGATAATGAATTGTGTACAAAACTTCTTTTGAAGGAAATCCGAGAGAATTGATATCAACAATAATATCACAAACAGTAAAAGAAGCAAATGGAAAAATAGACTCAGAATGTGAATTAGTAAAGAACAAGTAAAAAAGGAACTGATTTTTCATACAGGAATAACAGGAACTGTGCTTTGGACAAAACATTTTCAGACTGAAAAGGATTGCTGTTATGAATCCTTTGATCAATCTTTAAATATAATGAAGATGATGCAACTTGAACAGAAAGTTTCACTGAAGGAAATGGTAGAAAATTTACATCAAGTATAATGATCCCAAATGCAAGAGAAACAAAGGGAAAGCTAGACTCAATAGCATCGGAAATAAAGAAGAACAAGTATCCAAAGGAAAGGATTTTTCAATAGGGAATAATTTAAAGATTTCTCAGCCCATTCACCCATTGCACTGTATAGGACTGCTGTTAAGAATCCTTTGGTACAGTTTGAATGTAAGGAAGATAATTCATTGTGCACAAAACTTCGATTGAAGCAAATGGAGAAAATTGATATCAACTATAATATCCCAAACTGCAAAAGAAACAAAGGGAAAACTAGACTCAATTGAATGTGAAATAGAGAGACCAAGTAAAAGCAATTATTTTTTCGTACTGGAATAACCGGAACATTCCTTTGGACAAAAGCTTTTTCAGACTGAAAAGGATTGCTGTTACGAATCCTTTGATCAATCTTTAAATATAAAGAAGATTATGCAACTTGTACAGAAAGTTCCATTGGAGCAAATGGGAGAGAATTTACATCAATACAATGATCTGAAATGCAAGGGAAACAAAGGGAAACCTAGACTGAATACAATGGGAAATAGAGAAGAACAAATATCCAAAATAATGGAATTTTCAATAGGAAATAACTTGAAGATTTCTCTACCCAGTCACCCTTTCCACTGAATAGGACTGTTGTTAAGAACCCTTCGTACAGTTTGAATATAAGGAAGATAATGAATTGTGTACAAAACTTCTTTGGAAGAAAATCCGAGAGAATTGATATCAACTATAATATCACAAACAGTAAAAGAAGCAAATGGAAAACTAGACTCAGAATGTGAATTAGTAAAGAACAAGTAAGAAAAGGAACTGTTTTTTCATACAGGAATAACAGGAACTGTGCTTTGGACAAAACATTTTCAGACTGAAAAGGATTGCCGTTACGAATCCTTTCATCAATCTTTAAATATAAAGAAGATTATGCAACTTGTACAGAAAGTTCCATTGGAGCAAATGGGAGAGAATTTACATCAATTACAATGATCTGAAATGCAAGGGAAACAAAGGGAAACCTAGACTCAATACAATGGGAAATAGAGAAGAACAAATATCCAAAATAATGGAATTTTCAGTAGGAAATAACTTGAAGATTTCTCTACCCAGTCACCCTTTCCACTGAATAGGACTCTTGTTAAGAACCCTTTCTTACAGTTTGAATATAAGGAAGATAATGAATTGTGTACAAAACTTCTTTTGAAGAAAATCCGAGAGAATTGATATCAACTATAATATCACAAACAGTTAAAGAAGCAAATGGAAAACTAGACTCAGAATGTGAATTAGTAAAGAACAAGTAAGAAAAGGAATTGTTTTTTCATACAGGAATAACAGGAACAGTGCTTTGGACAAAACATTTTCAGACTGAAAAGGATTGCTGTTACGAATCCTTTGATCAATCTTTAAATATAAAGAAGATTATGCAACTTGTACAGAAAGTTCCATTGGAGCAAATGGGAGAGAATTTACATCAATCACAATGATATGAAATGCAAGGGAAACAAAGGGAAACCTAGACGCAATACAATGGGAAATAGAGAAGAACAAATATCCAAAATAATGGAATTTTCAATAGGAAATAACTTGAAGATTTCTCTACCCAGTCACCCTTTCCACTGAATAGGACTGTTGTTAAGAACCCTTTCGTACAGTTTGAATATAACGAAGATAATGAATTGTGTACAAAACTTCTTTTGAAGGAAATCCGAGAGAATTGATATCAAGTATAATATCACAAACAGTAAAAGAAGCAAATGGAAAACTAGACTCAGAATGTGAATTAGTAAAGAACAAGTAAGAAAAGGAACTGTTTTTTCATACAGGAATAACAGGAACAGTGCTTTGGACAAAACATTTTCAGACTGAAAAGGATTGTTGTTACGAATCCTTTGATCAATCTTTAAATATAAAGAAGATTATGCAACTTGTACAGAAAGTTCCATTGGAGTAAATGGGAGAGAATTTACATCAATTACAATGATCTGAAATGCAAGGGAAACAAAGGGAAACCTAGACTCAATACAATGGGAAATAGAGAAGAACAAATATCCAAAATAATGGAATTTTCAATAGGAAATAACTGGAAGATTTCTTTACCCAGTCACCCTTTCCACTGAATAGGACTGTTGTTAAGAACCCTTTCGTACAGTTTGAATATAAGGAAGATAATGAATTGTGTACAAAACTTCTTTTGAAGGAAATCCGAGAGAATTGATATCAACAATAATATCTCAAACAGAAAAAGAAGCAAATGGAAAAATAGACTCAGAATGTGAATTAGTAAAGAACAAGTAAAAAAGGAACTGATTTTTCATACAGGAATAACAGGAACTGTGCTTTGGACAAAACATTTTCAGACTGAAAAGGATTGCTGTTATGAATCCTTTGATCAATCTTTAAATATAATGAAGATGATGCAACTTGAACAGAAAGTTTCACTGAAGGAAATGGTAGAAAATTTACATCAAGTATAATGATCCCAAATGCAAGAGAAACAAAGGGAAAGCTAGACTCAATAGCATCGGAAATAAAGAAGAACAAGTATCCAAAGGAAAGGATTTTTCAATAGGGAATAATTTAAAGATTTCTCAGCCCATTCACCCATTGCACTGTATAGGACTGCTGTTAAGAATCCTTTGGTACAGTTTGAATGTAAGGAAGATAATTCATTGTGCACAAAACTTCGATTGAAGCAAATGGAGAAAATTGATATCAACTATAATATCCCAAACTGCAAAAGAAACAAAGGGAAAACTAGACTCAATTGAATGTGAAATAGAGAGACCAAGTAAAAGCAATTATTTTTTCGTACTGGAATAACCGGAACATTCCTTTGGACAAAAGCTTTTTCAGACTGAAAAGGATTGCTGTTACGAATCCTTTGATCAATCTTTAAATATAAAGAAGATTATGCAACTTGTACAGAAAGTTCCATTGGAGCAAATGGGAGAGAATTTACATCAATCACAGTGATCTGAAATGCAAGGGAAACAAAGGGAAACCTAGACTGAATACAATGGGAAATAGAGAAGAACAAATATCCAAAATAATGGAATTTTCAATAGGAAATAACTTGAAGATTTCTCTACCCAGTCACCCTTTCCACTGAATAGGACTGTTGTTAAGAACCCTTCGTACAGTTTGAATATAAGGAAGATAATGAATTGTGTACAAAACTTCTTTGGAAGAAAATCCGAGAGAATTGATATCAACTATAATATCACAAACAGTAAAAGAAGCAAATGGAAAACTAGACTCAGAATGTGAATTAGTAAAGAACAAGTAAGAAAAGGAACTGTTTTTTCATACAGGAATAACAGGAACTGTGCTTTGGACAAAACATTTTCAGACTGAAAAGGATTGCCGTTACGAATCCTTTCATCAATCTTTAAATATAAAGAAGATTATGCAACTTGTACAGAAAGTTCCATTGGAGCAAATGGGAGAGAATTTACATCAATTACAATGATCTGAAATGCAAGGGAAACAAAGGGAAACCTAGACTCAATACAATGGGAAATAGAGAAGAACAAATATCCAAAATAATGGAATTTTCAGTAGGAAATAACTTGAAGATTTCTCTACCCAGTCACCCTTTCCACTGAATAGGACTCTTGTTAAGAACCCTTTCTTACAGTTTGAATATAAGGAAGATAATGAATTGTGTACAAAACTTCTTTTGAAGAAAATCCGAGAGAATTGATATCAACTATAATATCACAAACAGTTAAAGAAGCAAATGGAAAACTAGACTCAGAATGTGAATTAGTAAAGAACAAGTAAGAAAAGGAATTGTTTTTTCATACAGGAATAACAGGAACAGTGCTTTGGACAAAACATTTTCAGACTGAAAAGGATTGCTGTTACGAATCCTTTGATCAATCTTTAAATATAAAGAAGATTATGCAACTTGTACAGAAAGTTCCATTGGAGCAAATGGGAGAGAATTTACATCAATCACAATGATATGAAATGCAAGGGAAACAAAGGGAAACCTAGACGCAATACAATGGGAAATAGAGAAGAACAAATATCCAAAATAATGGAATTTTCAATAGGAAATAACTTGAAGATTTCTCTACCCAGTCACCCTTTCCACTGAATAGGACTGTTGTTAAGAACCCTTTCGTACAGTTTGAATATAACGAAGATAATGAATTGTGTACAAAACTTCTTTTGAAGGAAATCCGAGAGAATTGATATCAAGTATAATATCACAAACAGTAAAAGAAGCAAATGGAAAACTAGACTCAGAATGTGAATTAGTAAAGAACAAGTAAGAAAAGGAACTGTTTTTTCATACAGGAATAACAGGAACAGTGCTTTGGACAAAACATTTTCAGACTGAAAAGGATTGTTGTTACGAATCCTTTGATCAATCTTTAAATATAAAGAAGATTATGCAACTTGTACAGAAAGTTCCATTGGAGTAAATGGGAGAGAATTTACATCAATTACAATGATCTGAAATGCAAGGGAAACAAAGGGAAACCTAGACTCAATACAATGGGAAATAGAGAAGAACAAATATCCAAAATAATGGAATTTTCAATAGGAAATAACTGGAAGATTTCTTTACCCAGTCACCCTTTCCACTGAATAGGACTGTTGTTAAGAACCCTTTCGTACAGTTTGAATATAAGGAAGATAATGAATTGTGTACAAAACTTCTTTTGAAGGAAATCCGAGAGAATTGATATCAACAATAATATCACAAACAGTAAAAGAAGCAAATGGAAAAATAGACTCAGAATGTGAATTAGTAAAGAACAAGTAAAAAAGGAACTGATTTTTCATACAGGAATAACAGGAACTGTGCTTTGGACAAAACATTTTCAGACTGAAAAGGATTGCTGTTATGAATCCTTTGATCAATCTTTAAATATAATGAAGATGATGCAACTTGAACAGAAAGTTTCACTGAAGGAAATGGTAGAAAATTTACATCAAGTATAATGATCCCAAATGCAAGAGAAACAAAGGGAAAGCTAGACTCAATAGCATCGGAAATAAAGAAGAACAAGTATCCAAAGGAATGGATTTTTCAATAGGGAATAATTTAAAGATTTCTCAGCCCATTCACCCATTGCACTGTATAGGACTGCTGTTAAGAATCCTTTGGTACAGTTTGAATGTAAGGAAGATAATTCATTGTGCACAAAACTTCGATTGAAGCAAATGGAGAAAATTGATATCAACTATAATATCCCAAACTGCAAAAGAAACAAAGGGAAAACTAGACTCAATTGAATGTGAAATAGAGAGACCAAGTAAAAGCAATTATTTTTTCGTACTGGAATAACCGGAACATTCCTTTGGACAAAAGCTTTTTCAGACTGAAAAGGATTGCTGTTACGAATCCTTTGATCAATCTTTAAATATAAAGAAGATTATGCAACTTGTACAGAAAGTTCCATTGGAGCAAATGGGAGAGAATTTACATCAATCACAGTGATCTGAAATGCAAGGGAAACAAAGGGAAACCTAGACTGAATACAATGGGAAATAGAGAAGAACAAATATCCAAAATAATGGAATTTTCAATAGGAAATAACTTGAAGATTTCTCTACCCAGTCACCCTTTCCACTGAATAGGACTGTTGTTAAGAACCCTTCGTACAGTTTGAATATAAGGAAGATAATGAATTGTGTACAAAACTTCTTTGGAAGAAAATCCGAGAGAATTGATATCAACTATAATATCACAAACAGTAAAAGAAGCAAATGGAAAACTAGACTCAGAATGTGAATTAGTAAAGAACAAGTAAGAAAAGGAACTGTTTTTTCATACAGGAATAACAGGAACTGTGCTTTGGACAAAACATTTTCAGACTGAAAAGGATTGCCGTTACGAATCCTTTCATCAATCTTTAAATATAAAGAAGATTATGCAACTTGTACAGAAAGTTCCATTGGAGCAAATGGGAGAGAATTTACATCAATTACAATGATCTGAAATGCAAGGGAAACAAAGGGAAACCTAGACTCAATACAATGGGAAATAGAGAAGAACAAATATCCAAAATAATGGAATTTTCAGTAGGAAATAACTTGAAGATTTCTCTACCCAGTCACCCTTTCCACTGAATAGGACTCTTGTTAAGAACCCTTTCTTACAGTTTGAATATAAGGAAGATAATGAATTGTGTACAAAACTTCTTTTGAAGAAAATCCGAGAGAATTGATATCAACTATAATATCACAAACAGTTAAAGAAGCAAATGGAAAACTAGACTCAGAATGTGAATTAGTAAAGAACAAGTAAGAAAACCAATTGTTTTTTCATACAGGAATAACAGGAACAGTGCTTTGGACAAAACATTTTCAGACTGAAAAGGATTGCTGTTACGAATCCTTTGATCAATCTTTAAATATAAAGAAGATTATGCAACTTGTACAGAAAGTTCCATTGGAGCAAATGGGAGAGAATTTACATCAATCACAATGATATGAAATGCAAGGGAAACAAAGGGAAACCTAGACGCAATACAATGGGAAATAGAGAAGAACAAATATCCAAAATAATGGAATTTTCAATAGGAAATAACTTGAAGATTTCTCTACCCAGTCACCCTTTCCACTGAATAGGACTGTTGTTAAGAACCCTTTCGTACAGTTTGAATATAACGAAGATAATGAATTGTGTACAAAACTTCTTTTGAAGGAAATCCGAGAGAATTGATATCAAGTATAATATCACAAACAGTAAAAGAAGCAAATGGAAAACTAGACTCAGAATGTGAATTAGTAAAGAACAAGTAAGAAAAGGAACTGTTTTTTCATACAGGAATAACAGGAACAGTGCTTTGGACAAAACATTTTCAGACTGAAAAGGATTGTTGTTACGAATCCTTTGATCAATCTTTAAATATAAAGAAGATTATGCAACTTGTACAGAAAGTTCCATTGGAGCAAATGGGAGAGAATTTACATCAATTACAATGATCTGAAATGCAAGGGAAACAAAGGGAAACCTAGACTCAATACAATGGGAAATAGAGAAGAACAAATATCCAAAATAATGGAATTTTCAGTATGAAATAACTTGAAGATTTCTCTACCCAGTCACCCTTTCCACTGAATAGGACTGTTGTTAAGAACCCTTTCGTACAGTTTGAATATAAGGAAGATAATGAATTGTGTACAAAACTTCTTTTGAAGGAAATCCGAGAGAATTGATATCAACTATAATATCACAAACAGTTAAAGAAGCAAATGGAAAACTAGACTCAGAATGTGAATTAGTAAAGAACAAGTAAGAAAAGGAATTGTTTTTTCATACAGGAATAACAGGAACAGTGCTTTGGACAAAACATTTTCAGACTGAAAAGGATTGCTGTTACGAATCCTTTGATCAATCTTTAAATATAATGAAGATGATGCAACTTGAACAGAAAGTTTCACTGAAGGAAATGGTAGAAAATTTCCATCAAGTATAATGATCCCAAATGCAAGAGAAACAAAGGGAAAGCTAGACTCAATAGCATCGGAAATAAAGAAGAACAAGTATCCAAAGGAATGGATTTTTCAATAGGGAATAATTTAAAGATTTCTCAACCCATTCACCCTTTCCACTGTATAGGACTGCTGTTAAGAATCCTTTGGTACATTTTGAATATAAGGAAGATAATTCATTGTGCACAAAACTTTGATTGAAACAAATGGAGAAAATTGATATCAACTATAATATCCAAAACTGCAAAGGAAACAAAGGGAAAACTAGACTCAATTGAATGTGAAATAGAGAAGACCAAGTAAAAGCAATTATTTTTTCGTACTGGAATAACCGGAACATTCCTTTGGATAAAAGCTTTTTCAGACTGAAAAGGATTGCTGTTACGAATCCTTTGATCAATCTTTAAATATAAAGAAGATTATGCAACTTGTAAAGAAAGTTCCATTGAAGCAAATGGGAGAAAATTTAAATCAAGTATAATGATCCCAAATGCAAGGGAAACAAAGCGAAACCTAGACTCAATAGAATGGGAAATAGAGAAGAACAAGTATCCAAAGGAATGGATTTTTCAACAGGGAATAACTGGAAGATTTCTCAACCCATTCACCCTTTACACTGAATAAGACTCCTATTAAGAATCCTTTCATGCAGTTTAAATATAAAGAAGATAATGCATTGTGCACAAAACTTCCATCGAAGCAAATGGAGAAAATTGATATCAACTATAATATCCCAAACTGCAAACGAAACAACGGGTAAACTAGACTCAATAGAATGTGAAATAGAGAAAAACAAGTAAGAAAACCAATTGTTTTTTGCTACTGGAATAACCGGAACATTCCTTTGGACAAAACCTTTTTCAGACTGAAAAGGATTGCCGTTACGAATCCTTTGATCAATCTTTAAATATAAAGAAGTTGATGCAACTTGTACAGAAAGTTCCATTGGAGCAAATGGGAGAGAATTGACATCAATCACAATGATCTGAAATGCAAGGGAAACAAAAGGAAACCTAGACGCAATACAATGGGAAATAGAGAAGAACAAATATCCAAAATAATGGAATTTTCAATAGGAAATAACTTGAAGATTTCTCTACCCAGTCACCCTTTCCACTGAATAGGACTGTTGTTAAGAACCCTTCGTACAGTTTGAATATAAGGAAGATAATGAATTGTGTACAAAACTTCTTTTGAAGGAAATCCGAGAGAATTGATATCAACTATAATATCACAAACAGTAAAAGAAGCAAATGGAAAACTAGACTCAGAATGTGAATTAGTAAAGAACAAGTAAGAAAAGGAATTGTTTTTTCATACAGGAATAACAGGAACTGTGCTTTGGACAAAACATTTTCAGACTGAAAAGGATTGCTGTTACGAATCCTTTGATCAATCTTTAAATATAATGAAGATGATGCAACTTGAACAGAAAGTTTCACTGAAGGAAATGGTAGAAAATTTCCATCAAGTATAATGATCCCAAATGTAAGAGAAACAAAGGGAAAGCTAGACTCAATAGCATCGGAAATAAAGAAGAACAAGTATCCAAAGGAATGGATTTTTCAATAGGGAATAATTTAAAGATTTCTCAACCCATTCACCCTTTCCACTGTATAGGACTGCTGTTAAGAATCCTTTGGTACATTTTGAATATAAGGAAGATAATTCAATGTGCACAAAACTTCGATTGAAACAAATGGAGAAAATTGATATCAACTATAATATCCCAAACTGCAAAAGAAACAAAGGGAAAACTAGACTCAATTGAATGTGAAATAGAGAAGACCAAGTAAAAGCAATTATTGTTTCGTACTGGAATAACCGGAACATTCCTTTGGATAAAAGCTTTTTCAGACTGAAAAGGATTGCTGTTACGAATCCTTTGATCAATATTTAAATATAAAGAAGATTATGCAACTTGTAAAGAAAGTTCCATTGAAGCAAATGGGAGAAAATTTAAATCAAGTATAATAATCCCAAATGCAAGGGAAACAAAGCGAAACCTAGACTCAATAGAATGGGAAATAGAGAAGAACAAGTATCCAAAGGAATGGATTTTTCAACAGGGAATAACTGGAAGATTTCTCAACCCATTCACCCTTTACACTGAATAAGACTCCTATTAAGAATCCTTTCATGCAGTTTAAATATAAAGAAGATAATGCATTGTGCACAAAACTTCCATCGAAGCAAATGGAGAAAATTGATATCAACTATAATATCCCAAACTGCAAACGAAACAACGGGTAAACTAGACTCAATAGAATGTGAAATAGAGAAAAACAAGTAAGAAAACCAATTGTTTTTTGCTACTGGAAAAACCGGAACGTTCCTTTGGACAAAACCTTTTTCAGACAGAAAAGGATTGCCGTTACGAATCCTTTGATCAATCTTTAAATATAAAGAAGATGATGCAACTTGTACAGAAAGTTCCATTGGAGCAAATGGGAGAGAATTGACATCAATCACAATGATCTGAAATGCAAGGGAAACAAAGGGAAACCTAGATGCAATACAATGGGAAATAGAGAAGAACAAATATCCAAAATAATGGAATTTTCAATAGGAAATAACTTGAAGATTTCTCTACCCAGTCACCCTTTCCACTGAATAGGACTGTTGTTAAGAACCCTTCGTACAGTTTGAATATAAGGAAGATAATGAATTGTGTACAAAACTTCTTTTGAAGAAAATCCGAGAGAATTTATATCAACTATAATATCACAAACAGTAAAAGAAGCAAATGGAAAACTAGACTCAGAATGTGAATTAGTAAAGAACAAGTAAGAAAAGGAACTGTTTTTTCATACAGGAATAACAGGAACAGTGCTTTGGACAAAACATTTTCAGACTGAAAAGGATTGCTGTTACGAATCCTTTGATCAATCTTTAAATATAAAGAAGATTATGCAACTTGTACAGAAAGTTCCATTGGAGCAAATGGGAGAGAATTTACATCAATTACAATGATCTGAAATGCAAGGGAAACAAAGGGAAACCTAGACTGAATACAATGGGAAATAAAGAAGAACAAATATCCAAAATAATGGAATTTTCAGTAGTAAATAACTTGAAGATTTCTTTACCCAGTCACCCTTTCCACTGAATAGGACTGTTGTTAAGAACCCTTTCGTACAGTTTGAATATAAGGAAGATAATGAATTGTGTACAAAACTTCTTTTGAAGGAAATCCGAGAGAATTGATATCAACTATAATATCACAAACAGTAAAAGAAGCAAATGGAAAAATAGACTCAGAATGTGAATTAGTAAAGAACAAGTAAGAAAAGGAACTGTTTTTTCATACAGGAATAACAGGAACTGTGCTTTGGACAAAACATTTTCAGACTGAAAAGGATTGCTGTATTGAATCCTTTGATCAATCTTTAAATATAATGAAGATGATGCAACTTGAACAGAAAGTTTCACTGAAGGAAATGGTAGAAAATTTACATCAAGTATAATGATCCCAAATGCAAGAGAAACAAAGGGAAAGCTAGACTCAATAGCATCGGAAATAAAGAAGAACAAGTATCCAAAGGAATGGATTTTTCAATAGGGAATAATTTAAAGATTTCTCAGCCCATTCACCCATTGCACTGTATAGGACTGCTGTTAAGAATCCTTTGGTACGGGGGGCGGAGCCAAGATGGCGGAGAAGAAACACACTACTCAGTGAACGTCCTCACTCCCTCACAACCAATTAGATAAATTAAGTCTCAGAATTAGCTCAGGACTGATAGATACCACAAGGACTGGAAGCACGACTTACCAGCTGAAGAGAATCTGGAGTTTCAACAGGAAAGGTCAGTTCTCAGGGGAGGAATAAGAAAGACCAGCACAGACGGTGGGGTAGGGGCACACTGTGCCCATTGCGCTGGGAGGGGCTCTGGGATCAGAGAAGCCACTGAGGTAAAGGAATCTGGCACAGGCTGTTAGCTCTTCTCTGCTAATTATTTAGCAGTTCAGAAGAGAAAGCCTAAATATTTTAAAACTCAGATTAGATTCCCCCCCCCCCACCCTGGGGGTGACTCAGCAGAGAATCGGCACCAGGGGCTGTGGCCTCAGCTCCCTCCTGAGAATAGTTAAGAGACTGACAAGTGGGTGGATACGGCCCAAGGCAACACACACTGCCTAGCTTAGCTGGAGGGAGTGGAACTCAGCTCCAGGAAGTCCCAGAGAAGCGGAACCTTTGAACTAGGGACCGCGGTTTCTGGCAGACACTTCCAGTTTGAGCGCAGGGGCTTCTCACGTCACCTGCTGCAGACATCCACTCCCCACCCGGACACATAGACTGGGCTTCCTGCTGTCTTCACTATTCTACGCCCTCGAAGCACAGTAGTGCTAATCACCTCTGAGGCACTTCCAGGGAGGGGGTGGGGAACTCTCTCCCAGAGCTCTATCTTAGCTCGGGGGCAGGGGCCGCTGCATCCATCCCGTCTGGGAGGAAGCTGGTAAAGAAGTAAATAATTTCCTACCCCAGGGACAGACCCCAAAAGATTTTTTTTAAGTATGAGCAAAAAAGCTAGAAAAACTATAGATTCCTTCTATACAGAGAAAGAGCGGGTATCCAACCCCGAGGAAGTTAACAGCAAAGATTCAGAAGATAACAACCTAAAGGGGAACGATTCCTGCCCCCCATCACATAACTCTCTCCTAGAAGAAGCTCTTAAAAAATTGAGGGAGATCGAAGATCGAAGAAAAATGGGGAAAGGAAAGAGAAGTTATGATAGAGAATAACAATGTCCTGAAATTGGAGTTGGAAAAAATAAAGAATTCACAGGAGATGCAGGGAAACAAAATTAGTGAATTAGAAAAGGTTAAAAAAACACAGGAAAGTAGGATTTCTGAATTGGAAAAGATAAAAAAGTCTCAAGAAAATAGAATTTCTGAATTGGAAAAAGAAAATAATTCTCAAAAAAAAAAATTAGGGAAATGGAAAAAAATTCAATAGAGCAAAATAACTCATTTAAAAACGAAATTGGGCATTTACAAAAAGAACTAAAAACTGTGAAAGAAGAAAATAACTCCTTAAAAGTCAGGATGGAACAAATAGAAATGAATGATTCACAGAGAACCCAAGAATCAGTCAAACAAAACAAAAAAAATGAGAAGCTGGAGAACAACGTCAAATACTTACTGGGAAAATCTATAGACCTGGAAAATAGATCTAGGAGAGATAATCTGCGGATTATTGGACTTCCCGAAAACTATGACCAAAAAAAGAGCCTAGATTCTATTTTACAGGAAATTATCAAAGAGAACTGTCCAGAGATAATAGAAACAGAAGGGAAAGTAGATGTGGAAAGAATTCATCGAACTCCTTCTGAAATAGACCCTAAAAAAAGAACACCACGGAATATTGTGGCTAAGCTGCAGAATTACCACACAAAGGAGAAAATCCTGCAAGCAGCTAGAAAAAAACAATTTAAATACCAAGGTGCCACAATAAGGGTCACCCAAGATCTGGCTGCCTCCACATTAAAAGATAGAAGGGCCTGGAACCTGATATTCCGAAAGGCAAAAGATCAAGGAATGCAACCAAGAATGAACTACCCAGCTAAGTTTAGCATCTTTTTCCATGGAAGAAGATGGTCATTCAATGAAACAGAGGAATTCTATATGTTTCTAAGAAAAAAACCAGACTTAAACAAAAAATTTGATCTACATCCACAAGACTGAAGAGAAACAGAAAAAGGTACACAGAACCCTTGAGAACTGTAACTCTGTTGTGGGTATATAAAAAATACTCAAGGATAATTTGATTTTACTGATATAAAAGAAAAAAAGGGGGGTGTAGTAAAGGGAAGGAGGTCGGTTCAGAAAAAGGGGAAGGAGTGATAAAAAGAGGGAAACTACATCCCAGGAAGAGACATAGAAAATACACCATATCTGAGGGAACTTAGTGAGGGGGAGAATCATTGTGTGAATCTTACTCTCATCAGAAGAGGCTCAAAGAGTAAATAATTAACATATTTGTTTTTCAGAGAATTTTCTCTCACCTCATTAAAAGGGGGGAGAGGAAAAGGGAAAAGGAAAAGGAGAATAAGTGAAGGGACTTGGAGGGAGGGGGGAGGGATCCAAAAAAAAAAAGAGGGAGGGTTGTGCGGCACAAGGGGGGTCTGTAAATTAAATATCGGGGAGGGGGATCAGGGGGGTCAAGGGAAAAAAGCATAAGCTGGGGATAATACGATGGCAGGAAATACAGAATTAGTAATTTTAACTGTAAATGTAAATGGGATGAACGATCCCATCAAACGGAGACGGATAGTAGATTGGATCAAAAAGCAGAACCCTACAATATGTTGCCTACAGGAAACACACTTAAAGCAGGGAGATACATACAGAGTAAAGGTAAAAGGTTGGAACAGAGCCTACTATGCTTCAGGTAAAACCAAAAAAGCAGGGGTAGCTATCCTTATCTCAGATCAAGCAAAAGCAGAAGTAGATCTTGTTAAAAAAGATAAGGAAGGAAACTATATCCTGCTGAAAGGTAGCATAAATAATGAAGCCATATCAATACTAAACATATATGCACCAAGTGGTATAGCATCTAACTTTCTAAAGGAAAAGTTAGGAGAACTGCAAGAAGAAATAGACAGTAAAACTATAATAGTGGGAGATCTCAACCTTGCACTCTCAGATTTAGACAAATCAAACCACAAAACAAACAAGAAAGAAATTAAAAAAGTAAATAGAACATTAGAAAAACTAGGTATGATAGACCTTTGGAGAAAACTGAATGTCAATAGGAAGGAATATACTTTCTTCTCAGCAGTTCATGGATCCTATACAAAAATTGACCATATACTAGGACATAAAGATCTCAAAATTAAATGTAGGAAGGCAGAAATAATAAATGCCTTCTTCTCAGATCAAAATGCAATAAAAGCTACATTCAGTAAGAAGTTAGGGGTAAATAGACCAAAAAGTAATTGGAAACTGAATAATCTCATCTTAAAGAATGACTGGGTGAAAGAGCAAATTATAGAAACAATTAATAATTTCACCCAAGATAATGATAATGATGAGACATCATATCAAAATCTTTGGGATGCAGCTAAAGCAGTAATAAGGGGAAATTTTATATCTTTAGAGGCTTATTTGAAGAAAATTGAGAAAGAGAAGATTAACGAATTGGGCTTACAACTTAAAAGGCTAGAAAAAGACCAAATTATAAACCCCCAACCAAAAATTAAACTCGAAATACAAAAATTAAAAGGAGAAATCAATAAAATTGAAAGTAAAAAAACTATTGAATTAATAAATAAAACCAAGAGTTGGTTTTATGAAAAAGCCAATAACATAGATAAACCTTTGGTAAATTTGATCAAAAAAAAGAAAGAGAAAAATCAAATTGATAGTCTTACAAATGAAAAGGGGGATCTTTCCACCAATGAAGAGGAAATTAGAGAAATAATAAGGAGTTACTTTGCCCAACTTTATGCCAATAAATTTGATAACTTAAGTGAAATGGATGACTTCCTCCAAAAATATAGGCTCCCTAGATTAACAGAGGAGGAGATAAATTGCTTAAATAGTCCCATTTCAGAAAAAGAAATAGAACAAGCTATTAATCAACTCCCCAGGAAAAAATCCCCAGGGCCAGATGGATTCACATGTGAATTCTACCAAACATTTAAAGAACAATTAGCCCCAATGTTATATAAATTATTTGAAAAAATAGGGGATGAAGGAGTCCTACCAAATTCCTTTTATGACACAATTGTTTTTTCTTACAGGAATAACAGGAACAGTGCTTTGGACAAAACATTTTCAGACTGAAAAGGATTGCTGTTACGAATCCTTTGATCAATCTTTAAATATAAAGAAGATTATGCAACTTGAACAGAAAGTTTCACTGAAGGAAATGGTAGAAAATTTACATCAAGTATAATGATCCCAAATGCAAGAGAAACAAAGGGAAAGCTAGACTCAATAGCATCGGAAATAAAGAACAAGTATCCAAAGGAATGGATTTTTCAATAGGGAATAATTTAAAGATTTCTCAACCCATTCACCCTTTCCACTGTATAGGACTGCTGTTAAGAATCCTTTGGTACATTTTGAATATAAGGAAGATAATTCATTGTGCACAAAACTTCGATTGAAACAAATGGAGAAAATTGATATCAACTATAATATCCCAAACTGCAAAAGAAACAAAGGGAAAACTAGACTCAATTGAATGTGAAATAGAGAAGACCAAGTAAAAGCAATTATTGTTTCGTACTGGAATAACCGGAACATTCCTTTGGATAAAAGCTTTTTCAGACTGAAAAGGATTGCTGTTACGAATCCTTTGATCACTCTTTAAATATAAAGAAGATTATGCAACTTGTAAAGAAAGTTCCATTGAAGCAAATGGGAGAAAATTTAAATCAAGTATAATGATCCCAAATGCAAGGGAAACAAAGCGAAACCTAGACTCAATAGAATGGGAAATAGAGAAGAACAAGTATCCAAAGGAATGGATTTTTCAACAGGGAATAACTGGAAGATTTCTCAACCCATTCACCCTTTACACTGAATAAGACTCCTATTAAGAATCCTTTCATGCAGTTTAAATATAAAGAAGATAATGCATTGTGCACAAAACTTCCATCGAAGCAAATGAAGAAAATTGATATCAACTATAATATCCCAAACTGCAAATGAAACAACGGGTAAACTAGACTCAATAGAATGTGAAATAGAGAAAAACAAGTAAGAAAACCAATTGTTTTTTGCTACTGGAATAACCGGAACATTCCTTTGGACAAAACCTTTTTCAGACTGAAAAGGATTGCCGTTACGAATCCTTTGATCAATCTTTAAATATAAAGAAGATTACGCAACTTGTACAGAAAGTTCCATTGGAGCAAATGGGAGAGAATTTACATCAATCACAGTGATCTGAAATGCAAGGGAAACAAAGGGAAACCTAGACTCAATAGAATGGGAAATAGAGAAGAACAAGTATCCAAAGGAATGGATTTTTCAACGGGGAATAATTTAAAGATTTCTCTACCCAGTAACCCTTTCCACTGAATAGGACTGTTGTTAAGAACTCTTTCGTACAGTTTGAATATAAGGAAGATAATGAATTGTGTACAAAACTTCTTTGGAAGAAAATCCGAGAGAATTGATATCAACTATAATATCACAAACAGTAAAAGAAGCAAATGGAAAACTAGACTCAGAATGTGAATTAGTAAAGAACAAGTAAGAAAAGGAATTGTTTTTTCATACAGGAATAACAGGAACAGTGCTTTGGACAAAACATTTTCAGACTGAAAAGGATTGCTGTTACGAATCCTTTGATCAATCTTTAAATATAAAGAAGATTATGCAACTTGTACACAAAGTTCCATTGCAGCAAATGGGAGAGAATTTACATCAATCACAATGATCTGAAATGCAAGGGAAACAAAGCGAAACCTAGACTCAATAGAATGGGAAATAGAGAAGAACAAGTATCCAAAGGAATGGATTTTTCAACAGGGAATAACTTGAAGATTTCTCTACCCAGTCACCCTTTCCACTGAATAGGACTGTTGTTAAGAACCCTTTCGTACAGTTTGAATATAACGAAGATAATGAATTGTGTACAAAACTTCTTTTGAAGGAAATCAGAGAGAATTGATATCAACTATAATATCACAAACAGTAAAAGAAGCAAATGGAAAACTAGACTCAGAATGTGAATTAGTAAAGAACAAGTAAGAAAAGGAACTGTTTTTTCATACAGGAATAACAGGAACAGTGCTTTGGACAAAACATTTTCAGACTGAAAAGGATTGCTGTTACGAATCCTTTGATCAATCTTTAAATATAAAGAAGATTATGCAACTTGTACAGAAAGTTCCATTGGAGCAAATGGGAGAGAATTTACATCAATTAAAATGATCTGAAATGCAAGGGAAACAAAGGGAAACCTAGACTGAATACAATGGGAAATAGAGAAGAACAAATATCCAAAATAATGGAATTTTCAGTAGGAAATAACTTGAAGATTTCTCTACCCAGTCACCCTTTCCACTGAATAGGACTGTTGTTAAGAACCCTTTCGTACATTTTGAATATAAGGAAGATAATGAATTGTGTACAAAACTTCTTTTGAAGGAAATCCGAGAGAATTGATATCAACTATAATATCACAAACAGTTAAAGAAGCAAATGGAAAACTAGACTCAGAATGTGAATTAGTAAAGAACAAGTAAGAAAAGGAACTGTTTTTTCATACAGGAATAACAGGAACAGTGCTTTGGACAAAACATTTTCAGACTGAAAAGGATTGCTGTTACGAATCCTTTGATCAATCTTTAAATATAAAGAAGATGATGCAACTTGTACAGAAAGTTCCATTGGAGCAAATGGGAGAGAATTTACATCAATTACAATGATCTGAAATGCAAGGGAAACAAAGGGAAACCTAGACTGAATACAATGGGAAATAAAGAAGAACAAATATCCAAAATAATGGAATTTTCAGTAGGAAATAACTTGAAGATTTCTTTATCCAGTCACCCTTTCCACTGAATAGGACTGTTGTTAAGAACCCTTTCGTACAGTTTGAATATAAGGAAGATAATGAATTGTGTACAAAACTTCTTTTGAAGGAAATCCGAGAGAATTGATATCAACTATAATATCAAAAACAGTAAAAGAAGCAAATGGAAAACTAGACTCAGAATGTGAATTAGTAAAGAACAAGTAAGAAAAGGAATTGTTTTTTCAAAAAGGAATCACAGGAACAGTGCTTTGGACAAAACATTTTCAGACTGAAAAGGATTGCTGTTACGAATCCTTTGATCAATCTTTAAATATAAAGAAGATTATGCAACTTGTACAGAAAGTTCCATTGGAGCAAATGGGAGAGAATTTCCATCAATTACAATGATCTGAAATGCAAGGGAAACAAAGGGAAACCTAGACTGAATACAATGGGAAATAGAGAAGAACAAATATCCAAAATAATGGAATTTTCAATAGGAAATAACTGGAAGATTTCTCTATCCAGTCACCCTTTCCACTGAATAGGACTGTTGTTAAGAACCCTTTCGTACAGTTTGAATATAAGGAAAGTTAATGAATTGTGTACAAAACTTCTTTTGAAGGAAATCCGAGAGAATTGATATCAACTATAATATCACAAACAGTAAAAGAAGCAAATGGAAAAATAGACTCAGAATGTGAATTAATAAAGAACAAGTAAGAAAAGGAACTGTTTTTTCATACAGGAATAACAGGAACAGTGCTTTGGACAAAACATTTTCAGACTGAAAAGGATTGCTGTTACGAATCCTTTGATCAATCTTTAAATATAAAGAAGATTATGCAACTTGTACAGAAAGTTCCATTGGAGCAAATGGGAGAGAATTTACATCAATTACAATGATCTGAAATGCAAGGGAAACAAAGGTAAACCTAGACTGAATACAATGGGAAATAGAGAAGAACAAATATCCAAAATAATGGAATTTTCAGTAGGAAATAACTTGAAGATTTCTTTACCCAGTCACCCTTTCCACTGAATAGGACTGTTGTTAAGAACCCTTTCGTACAGTTTGAATATAAGGAAGATAATGAATTGTGTACAAAATTTCTTTTGAAGGAAATCCGAGAGAATTGATATCAACTATAATATCACAAACAGTAAAAGAAGCAAATGGAAAACTAGACTCAGAATGTGAATTAGTAAAGAACAAGTAAGAAAAGGAACTGTTTTTTCATACAGGAATAACAGGAACAGTGCTTTGGACAAAACATTTTCAGACTGAAAAGGATTGCTGTTACGAATCCTTTGATCAATCTTTAAATATAAAGAAGATTATGCAACTTGTACAGAAAGTACCATTGGAGCAAATGGGAGAGAATTTACATCAATCACAATGATCTGAAATGCAAGGGAAACAAAGGGAAACCTAGACGCAATACAATGGGAAATAGAGAAGAACAAATATCCAAAATAATGGAATTTTCAATAGGAAATAACTTGAAGATTTCTCTACCCAGTCACCCTTTCCACTGAATAGGACTGTTGTTAAGAACCCTTTCGTACAGTTTGAATATAAGGAAGATAATGAATTGTGTACAAAACTTCTTTTGAAGGAAATCCGAGAGAATTGATATCAACTATAATATCACAAACAGTAAAAGAAGCAAATGGAATACTAGACTCAGAATGTGAATTAGTAAAGAACAAGTAAGAAAAGGAACTGTTTTTTCATACAGGAATAACAGGAACAGTGCTTTGGACAAAACATTTTCAGACTGAAAAGGATTGCTGTTACGAATCCTTTGATCAATCTTTAAATATAAAGAAGATTATGCAACTTGTACAGAAAGTTCCATTGGAGCAAATGGGAGAGAATTTACATCAATTACAATGATCTGAAATGCAAGGGAAACAAAGGGAAACCTAGACTGAATACAATGGGAAATAAAGAAGAACAAATATCCAAAATAATGGAATTTTCAGTAGGAAATAACTTGAAGATTTCTTTACCCAGTCACCCTTTCCACTGAATAGGACTGTTGTTAAGAACCCTTTCGTACAGTTTGAATATAAGGAAGATAATGAATTGTGTACCAAACTTCTTTTGAAGGAAATCCGAGAGAATTGATATCAACTATAATATCAAAAACAGTAAAAGAAGCAAATGGAAAACTAGACTCAGAATGTGAATTAGTAAAGAACAAGTAAGAAAAGGAATTGTTTTTTCAAAAAGGAATAACAGGAACAGTGCTTTGGACAAAACATTTTCAGACTGAAAAGGATTGCTGTTACGAATCCTTTGATCAATCTTTAAATATAAAGAAGATTATGCAAATTGTACAGAAAGTTCCATTGGAGCAAATGGGAGAGAATTTCCATCAATTACAATGATCTGAAATGCAAGGGAAACAAAGGGAAACCTAGACTGAATACAATGGGAAATAGAGAAGAAGAAATATCCAAAATAATGGAATTTTCAATAGGAAATAATTGGAAGATTTCTCTATCCAGTCACCCTTTCCACTGAATAGGACTGTTGTTAAGAACCCTTTCGTACAGTTTGAATATAAGGAAAGTTAATGAATTGTGTACAAAACTTCTTTTGAAGGAAATCCGAGAGAATTGATATCAACTATAATATCACAAACAGTAAAAGAAGCAAATGGAAAAATAGACTCGGAATGTGAATTAGTAAAGAACAAGTAAGAAAAGGAACTGTTTTTTCATACAGGAATAACAGGAACAGTGCTTTGGACAAAACATTTTCAGACTGAAAAGGATTGCTGTTACGAATATTTTGATCAATCTTTAAATATAAAGAAGATTATGCAACTTGTACAGAAAGTTCCATTGGAGCAAATGGGAGAGAATTTACATCAATTACAATGATCTGAAATGCAAGGGAAACAAAGGGAAACCTAGACTCAATACAATGGGAAATAGAGAAGAACAAATATCCAAAATAATGGAATTTTCAGTAGGAAATAACTTGAAGATTTCTTTACCCAGTCACCCTTTCCACTGAATAGGACTGTTGTTAAGAACCCTTTCGTACAGTTTGAATATAAGGAAGATAATGAATTGTGTACAAAATTTCTTTTGAAGGAAATCCGAGAGAATTGATATCAACTATAATATCACAAACAGTAAAAGAAGCAAATGGAAAACTAGACTCAGAATGTGAATTAGTAAAGAACAAGTAAGAAAAGGAACTGTTTTTTCATACAGGAATAACAGGAACTGTGCTTTGGACAAAACATTTTCAGACTGAAAAGGATTGCTGTTACGAATCCTTTGATCAATCTTTAAATATAATGAAGATGATGCAACTTGAACAGAAAGTTTCACTTAAGGAAATGGTAGAAAATTTCCATCAAGTATAATGATCCCAAATGCAAGAGAAACAAAGGGAAAGCTAGACTCAATAGCATCGGAAATAAAGAAGAACAAGTATCCAAAGGAATGGATTTTTCAATAGGGAATAATTTAAAGATTTCTCAACCCATTCACCCTTTCCACTGTTTAGGACTGCTGTTAAGAATCCTTTGGTACAGTTTGAATATAAGGAAGATAATTCATTGTGCACAAAACTTCGATTGAAACAAATGGAGAAAATTGATATCAACTATAATATCCCAAACTGCAAAAGAAACAAAGGGAAAACTAGACTCAATTGAATGTGAAATAGAGAAGACCAAGTAAAAGCAATTATTTTTTCGTACTGGAATAACCGGAACATTCCTTTGGATAAAAGCTTTTTCAGACTGAAAAGGATTGCTGTTATGAATCCTTTGATCAATCTTTAAATATAAAGAAGATTATGCAACTTGTAAAGAAAGTTCCATTGAAGCAAATGGGAGAAAATTTAAATCAAGTATAATGATCCCAAATGCAAGGGAAACAAAGCGAAACCTAGACTCAATAGAATGGGAAATAGAGAAGAACAAGTATCCAAAGGAATGGATTTTTCAACAGGGAATAACTGGAAGATTTCTCAACCCATTCACCCTTTACACTGAATAAGACTCCTATTAAGAATCCTTTCATGCAGTTTAAATATAAAGAAGATAATGCATTGTGCACAAAACTTCCATCGAAGCAAATGGAGAAAATTGATATCAATTATAATATCCCAAACTTCAAACGAAACAACGGGTAAACTAGACTCAATAGAATGTGAAATAGAGAAAAACAAGTAAGAAAACCAATTGTTTTTTGCTACTGGAATAACCGGAACATTCCTTTGGACAAAACCTTTTTCAGACTGAAAAGGATTGCCTTTACGAATCCTTTGATCAATCTTTAAATATAAAGAAGATTATGCAAGTTGTACAGAAAGTTCCATTGGAGCAAATGGGAGAGAATTGACATCAATCACAATGATCTGAAATGCAAGGGAAACAAATGGGAAATAGAGAAGAACAAATATCCAAAATAATGGAATTTTCAATAGGAAATAACTGGAAGATTTCTTTACCCAGTCACCCTTTCCACTGAATAGGACTGTTGTTAAGAACCCTTTCGTACAGTTTGAATATAAGGAAGATAATGAATTGTGTACAAAACTTCTTTTGAAGGAAATCCGAGAGAATTGATATCAACAATAATATCACAAACAGTAAAAGAAGCAAATGGAAAAATAGACTCAGAATGTGAATTAGTAAAGAACAAGTAAAAAAGGAACTGTTTTTTCATACAGGAATAACAGGAACTGTGCTTTGGACAAAACATTTTAAGACTGAAAAGGATTGCTGTTATGAATCCTTTGATCAATCTTTAAATATAATGAAGATGATGCAACTTGAACAGAAAGTTTCACTGAAGGAAATGGTAGAAAATTTACATCAAGTATAATGATCCCAAATGCAAGAGAAACAAAGGGAAAGCTAGACTCAATAGCATCGGAAATAAAGAAGAACAAGTATCCAAAGGAATGGATTTTTCAATAGGGAATAATTTAAAGATTTCTCAGCCCATTCACCCATTCCACTGTATAGGACTGCTGTTAAGAATCCTTTGGTACAGTTTGAATGTAAGGAAGATAATTCATTGTGCACAAAACTTCGATTGAAGCAAATGGAGAAAATTGATATCAACTATAATATCCCAAACTGCAAAAGAAACAAAGGGAAAACTAGACTCAATTGAATGTGAAATAGAGAAGACCAAGTAAAAGCAATTATTTTTTCGTACTGGAATAACCGGAACATTCCTTTGGACAAAAGCTTTTTCAGACTGAAAAGGATTGCTGTTACGAATCCTTTGATCAATCTTTAAATATAAAGAAGATTATGCAACTTGTAAAGAAAGTTCCATTGGAGCAAATGGGAGAAAATTTAAATCAAGTATAATGTTCCCAAATGCAAGGGAAACAAAGCGAAACCTAGACTCAATAGAATGGGAAATAGAGAAGAACAAGTATCCAAAGGAATGGATTTTTCAACAGGGAATAATTTAAAGATTTCTCTACCCAGTCACCCTTTCCACTGAATAGGACTGTTGTTAAGAACCCTTTCGTACAGTTTGAATATAAGGAAGATAATGAATTGTGTACAAAACTTCTTTTGAAGAAAATCCGAGAGAATTGATATCAACTATAATATCACAAACAGTAAAAGAAGCAAATGGAAAACTAGACTCAGAATGTGAATTAGTAAAGAACAAGTAAGAAAAGGAACTGTTTTTTCATACAGGAATAACAGGAGCAGTGCTTTGGACAAAACATTTTGAGACTGAAAAGGATTGCTGTTACGAATCCTTTGATCAATCTTTAAATATAAAGAAGATGATGCAACTTGTACAGAAAGTTCCATTGGAGCAAATGGGAGAGAATTTACATCAATTACAATGATCTGAAATGCAAGGGAAAAAAAGATAAACCTAGACTGAATACAATGGGAAATAGAGAAGAACAAATATCCAAAATAATGGAATTTTCAGTAGGAAATAACTTGAAGATTTCTTTACCCAGTCACCCTTTCCACTGAATAGGACTGTTGTTAAGAACCCTTTCGTACAGTTTGAATATAACGAAGATAATGAATTGTGTACAAAACTTCTTTTGAAGGAAATCCGAGAGAATTGATATCAACTATAATATCACAAACAGTAAAAGAAGCAAATGGAAAACTAGACTCAGAATGTGAATTAGTAAAAAACAAGTAAGAAAAGGAACTGTTTTTTCATACAGGAATAACAGGAACAGTGCTTTGGACAAAACATTTTCAGACTGAAAAGGATTGCTGTTACGAATCCTTTGATCAATCTTTAAATATAAAGAAGATTATGCAACTTGTACAGAAAGTTCCATTGGAGCAAATGGGAGAGAATTTACATCAATTACAATGATCTGAAATGCAAGGGAAACAAAGGGAAACCTAGACTCAATACAATGGGAAATAGAGAAGAACAAATATCCAAAATAATGGAATTTTCAGTAGGAAATAACTTGAAGATTTCTCTACCCAGTCACCCTTTCCACTGAATAGGACTCTTGTTAAGAACCCTTTCGTACAGTTTGAATATAAGGAAGATAATGAATTGTGTACAAAACTTCTTTTGAAGAAAATCCGAGAGAATTGATATCAACTATAATATCACAAACAGTAAAAGAAGCAAATGGAAAACTAGACTCAGAATGTGAATTAGTAAAGAACAAGTAAGAAAAGGAATTGTTTTTTCATACAGGAATAACAGGAACAGTGCTTTGGACAAAACATTTTCAGACTGAAAAGGATTGCTGTTACGAATCCTTTGATCAATCATTAAATATAAAGAAGATTATGCAACTTGTACAGAAAGTTCCATTGGAGCAAATGGGAGAGAATTTACATCAATCACAATGATCTGAAATGCAAGGGAAACAAAGGGAAACCTAGACGCAATACAATGGGAAATAGAGAAGAACAAATATCCAAAATAATGGAATTTTCAATAGGAAATAACTTGAAGATTTCTCTACCCAGTCACCCTTTCCACTGAATAGGACTGTTGTTAAGAACCCTTTCGTACAGTTTGAATATAACGAAGATAATGAATTGTGTACAAAACTTCTTTTGAAGGAAATCCTAGAGAATTGATATCAACTATAATATCACAAACAGTAAAAGAAGCAAATGGAAAACTAGACTCAGAATGTGAATTAGTAAAGAACAAGTAAGAAAAGGAACTGTTTTTTCATACAGGAATAACAGGAACAATGCTTTGGACAAAACATTTTCAGACTGAAAAGGATTGCTGTTCCGAATCCTTTGATCAATCTTTAAATATAAAGAAGATGATGCAACTTGTACAGAAAGTTCCATTGGAGCAAATGGGAGAGAATTTACATCAATTACAATGATCTGAAATGCAAGGGAAAAAAAGATAAACCTAGACTGAATACAATGGGAAATAGAGAAGAACAAATATCCAAAATAATGGAATTTTCAGTAGGAAATAACTTGAAGATTTCTTTACCCAGTCACCCTTTCCACTGAATAGGACTGTTGTTAAGAACCCTTTCGTACAGTTTGAATATAACGAAGATAATGAATTGTGTACAAAACATCTTTTGAAGGAAATCCGAGAGAATTGATATCAACTATAATATCACAAACAGTAAAAGAAGCAAATGGAAAACTAGACTCAGAATGTGAATTAGTAAAAAACAAGTAAGAAAAGGAACTGTTTTTTCATACAGGAATAACAGGAACAGTGCTTTGGACAAAACATTTTCAGACTGAAAAGGATTGCTGTTACGAATCCTTTGATCAATCTTTAAATATAAAGAAGATTATGCAACTTGTACAGAAAGTTCCATTGGAGCAAATGGGAGAGAATTTACATCAATTACAATGATCTGAAATGCAAGGGAAACAAAGGGAAACCTAGACTCAATACAATGGGAAATAGAGAAGAACAAATATCCAAAATAATGGAATTTTCAGTAGGAAATAACTTGAAGATTTCTCTACCCAGTCACCCTTTCCACTGAATAGGACTGTTGTTAAGAACCCTTTCGTACAGTTTGAATATAAGGAAGATAATGAATTGTGTACAAAACTTCTTTTGAAGAAAATCCGAGAGAATTGATATCAACTATAATATCACAAACAGTAAAAGAAGCAAATGGAAAACTAGACTCAGAATGTGAATTAGTAAAGAACAAGTAAGAAAAGGAATTGTTTTTTCATACAGGAATAACAGGAACAGTGCTTTGGACAAAACATTTTCAGACTGAAAAGGATTGCTGTTACGAATCCTTTGATCAATCTTTAAATATAAATAAGATTATGCAACTTGTACAGAAAGTTCCATTGGAGCAAATGGGAGAGAATTTCCATCAATTACAATGATCTGAAATGCAAGGGAAACATAGGGAAACCTAGACTGAATACAATTTGAAATAGAGAAGAACAAATATCCAAAATAATGGAATTTTCAATAGGAAATAACTGGAAGATTTCTCTATCCAGTCACCCTTTCCACTGAATAGGACTGTTGTTAAGAACCCTTTCGTACAGTTTGAATATAAGGAAGATAATGAATTGTGTACAAAACTTCTTTTGAAGGAAATCCGAGAGAATTGATATCAACTATAATATCACAAACAGTAAAAGAAGCAAATGGAAAACTAGACTCAGAATGTGAATTAGTAAAGAACAAGTAAGAAAAGTAATTGTTTTTTCATACAGGAATAACAGGAACTGTGCTTTGGACAAAACATTTTCAGACTGAAAAGGATTGCTGTTACGAATCCTTTGATCAATCTTTAAATATAATGAAGATGATGCAACTTGAACAGAAAGTTTCACTTAAGGAAATGGTAGAAAATTTCCATCAAGTATAATGATCCCAAATGCAAGAGAAACAAAGGGAAAGCTAGACTCAATAGCATCGGAAATAAAGAAGAACAAGTATCCAAAGGAATGGATTTTTCAATAGGGAATAATTTAAAGATTTCTCAACCCATTCACCCTTTCCACTGTTTAGGACTGCTGTTAAGAATCCTTTGGTACAGTTTGAATATAAGGAAGATAATTCATTGTGCACAAAACTTCGATTGAAACAAATGGAGAAAGTTGATATCAACTATAATATCCCAAACTGCAAAAGAAACAAAGGGAAAACTAGACTCAATTGAATGTGAAATAGAGAAGACCAAGTAAAAGCAATTATTTTTTCGTACTGGAATAACCGGAACATTCCTTTGGATAAAAGCTTTTTCAGACTGAAAAGGATTGCTGTTATGAATCCTTTGATCAATCTTTAAATATAAAGAAGATTATGTAACTTGTAAAGAAAGTTCCATTGAAGCAAATGGGAGAAAATTTAAATCAAGTATAATGATCCCAAATGCAAGGGAAACAAAGCGAAACCTAGACTCAATAGAATGGGAAATAGAGAAGAACAAGTATCCAAAGGAATGGATTTTTCAACAGGGAATAACTGGAAGATTTCTCAACCCATTCACCCTTTACACTGAATAAGACTCCTATTAAGAATCCTTTCATGCAGTTTAAATATAAAGAAGATAATGCATTGTGCACAAAACTTCCATCGAAGCAAATGGAGAAAATTGATATCAATTATAATATCCCAAACTTCAAACGAAACAACGGGTAAACTAGACTCAATAGAATGTGAAATAGAGAAAAACAAGTAAGAAAACCAATTGTTTTTTGCTACTGGAATAACCGGAACATTCCTTTGGACAAAACCTTTTTCAGACTGAAAAGGATTGCCGTTACGAATCCTTTGATCAATCTTTAAATATAAAGAAGATTATGCAAGTTGTACAGAAAGTTCCATTGGAGCAAATGGGAGAGAATTGACATCAATCACAATGATCTGAAATGCAAGGGAAACAAATGGGAAATAGAGAAGAACAAATATCCAAAATAATGGAATTTTCAATAGGAAATAACTGGAAGATTTCTTTACCCAGTCACCCTTTCCACTGAATAGGACTGTTGTTAAGAACCCTTTCGTACAGTTTGAATATAAGGAAGATAATGAATTGTGTACAAAACTTCTTTTGAAGGAAATCCGAGAGAATTGATATCAACAATAATATCACAAACAGTAAAAGAAGCAAATGGAAAAATAGACTCAGAATGTGAATTAGTAAAGAACAAGTAAAAAAGGAACTGATTTTTCATACAGGAATAACAGGAACTGTGCTTTGGACAAAACATTTTCAGACTGAAAAGGATTGCTGTTATGAATCCTTTGATCAATCTTTAAATATAATGAAGATGATGCAACTTGAACAGAAAGTTTCACTGAAAGAAATGGTAGAAAATTTACATCAAGTATAATGATCCCAAATGCAAGAGAAACAAAGGGAAAGCTAGACTCAATAGCATCGGAAATAAAGAAGAACAAGTATCCAAAGGAATGGATTTTTCAATAGGGAATAATTTAAAGATTTCTCAGCCCATTCACCCATTCCACTGTATAAGACTGCTGTTAAGAATCCTTTGGTACAGTTTGAATGTAAGGAAGATAATTCATTGTGCACAAAACTTCGATTGAAGCAAATGGAGAAAATTGATATCAACTATAATATCCCAAACTGTAAAAGAAACAAAGGGAAAACTAGACTCAATTGAATGTGAAATAGAGAAGACCAAGTAAAAGCAATTATTTTTTCGTACTGGAATAACCGGAACATTCCTTTGGACAAAAGCTTTTTCAGACTGAAAAGGATTGCTGTTACGAATCCTTTGATCAATCTTTAAATATAAAGAAGATTATGCAACTTGTACAGAAAGTTCCATTGGAGCAAATGGGAGAGAATTTACATCAATCACAGTGATCTGAAATGCAAGGGAAACAAAGGGAAACCTAGACTGAATACAATGGGAAATAGAGAAGAACAAATATCCAAAATAATGGAATTTTCAATAGGAAATAACTTGAAGATTTCTCTACCCAGTCACCCTTTCCACTGAATAGGACTGTTGTTAAGAACCCTTTCGTACAGTTTGAATATAAGGAAGATAATGAATTGTGTACAAAACTTCTTTGGAAGAAAATCCGAGAGAATTGATATCAACTATAATATCACAAACAGTAAAAGAAGCAAATGGAAAACTAGACTCAGAATGTGAATTAGTAAAGAACAAGTAAGAAAAGGAACTGTTTTTTCATACAGGAATAACAGGAACTGTGCTTTGGACAAAACATTTTCAGACTGAAAAGGATTGCCGTTACGAATCCTTTCATCAATCTTTAAATATAAAGAAGATTATGCAACTTGTACAGAAAGTTCCATTGGAGCAAATGGGAGAGAATTTACATCAATTACAATGATCTGAAATGCAAGGGAAACAAAGGGAAACCTAGACTCAATACAATGGGAAATAGAGAAGAACAAATATCCAAAATAATGGAATTTTCAGTAGGAAATAACTTGAAGATTTCTCTACCCAGTCACCCTTTCCACTGAATAGGACTCTTGTTAAGAACCCTTTCGTACAGTTTGAATATAAGGAAGATAATGAATTGTGTACAAAACTTCTTTTGAAGAAAATCCGAGAGAATTGATATCAACTATAATATCACAAACAGTTAAAGAAGCAAATGGAAAACTAGACTCAGAATGTGAATTAGTAAAGAACAAGTAAGAAAAGGAATTGTTTTTTCATACAGGAATAACAGGAACAGTGCTTTGGACAAAACATTTTCAGACTGAAAAGGATTGCTGTTACGAATCCTTTGATCAATCTTTAAATATAAAGAAGATTATGCAACTTGTACAGAAAGTTCCATTGGAGCAAATGGGAGAGAATTTACATCAATCACAATGATATGAAATGCAAGGGAAACAAAGGGAAACCTAGACGCAATACAATGGGAAATAGAGAAGAACAAATATCCAAAATAATGGAATTTTCAATAGGAAATAACTTGAAGATTTCTCTACCCAGTCACCCTTTCCACTGAATAGGACTGTTGTTAAGAACCCTTTCGTACAGTTTGAATATAACGAAGATAATGAATTGTGTACAAAACTTCTTTTGAAGGAAATCCGAGAGAATTGATATCAAGTATAATATCACAAACAGTAAAAGAAGCAAATGGAAAACTAGACTCAGAATGTGAATTAGTAAAGAACAAGTAAGAAAAGGAACTGTTTTTTCATACAGGAATAACAGGAACAGTGCTTTGGACAAAACATTTTCAGACTGAAAAGGATTGTTGTTACGAATCCTTTGATCAATCTTTAAATATAAAGAAGATTATGCAACTTGTACAGAAAGTTCCATTGGAGCAAATGGGAGAGAATTTACATCAATTACAATGATCTGAAATGCAAGGGAAACAAAGGGAAACCTAGACTCAATACAATGGGAAATAGAGAAGAACAAATATCCAAAATAATGGAATTTTCAGTAGGAAATAACTTGAAGATTTCTCTACCCAGTCACCCTTTCCACTGAATAGGACTGTTGTTAAGAACCCTTTCGTACAGTTTGAATATAAGGAAGATAATGAATTGTGTACAAAACTTCTTTTGAAGGAAATCCGAGAGAATTGATATCAACTATAATATCACAAACAGTTAAAGAAGCAAATGGAAAACTAGACTCAGAATGTGAATTAGTAAAGAACAAGTAAGAAAAGGAATTGTTTTTTCATACAGGAATAACAGGAACAGTGCTTTGGACAAAACATTTTCAGACTGAAAAGGATTGCTGTTACGAATCCTTTGATCAATCTTTAAATATAATGAAGATGATGCAACTTGAACAGAAAGTTTCACTGAAGGAAATGGTAGAAAATTTCCATCAAGTATAATGATCCCAAATGCAAGAGAAACAAAGGGAAAGCTAGACTCAATAGCATCGGAAATAAAGAAGAACAAGTATCCAAAGGAATGGATTTTTCAATAGGGAATAATTTAAAGATTTCTCAACCCATTCACCCTTTCCACTGTATAGGACTGCTGTTAAGAATCCTTTGGTACATTTTGAATATAAGGAAGATAATTCATTGTGCACAAAACTTTGATTGAAACAAATGGAGAAAATTGATATCAACTATAATATCCAAAACTGCAAAGGAAACAAAGGGAAAACAAGACTCAATTGAATGTGAAATAGAGAAGACCAAGTAAAAGCAATTATTTTTTCGTACTGGAATAACCGGAACATTCCTTTGGATAAAAGCTTTTTCAGACTGAAAAGGATTGCTGTTACGAATCCTTTGATCAATCTTTAAATATAAAGAAGATTATGCAACTTGTAAAGAAAGTTCCATTGAAGCAAATGGGAGAAAATTTAAATCAAGTATAATGATCCCAAATGCAAGGGAAACAAAGCGAAACCTAGACTCAATAGAATGGGAAATAGAGAAGAACAAGTATCCAAAGGAATGGATTTTTCAACAGGGAATAACTGGAAGATTTCTCAACCCATTCACCCTTTACACTGAATAAGACTCCTATTAAGAATCCTTTCATGCAGTTTAAATATAAAGAAGATAATGCATTGTGCACAAAACTTCCATCGAAGCAAATGGAGAAAATTGATATCAACTATAATATCCCAAACTGCAAACGAAACAACGGGTAAACTAGACTCAATAGAATGTGAAATAGAGAAAAACAAGTAAGAAAACCAATTGTTTTTTGCTACTGGAATAACCGGAACATTCCTTTGGACAAAACCTTTTTCAGACTGAAAAGGATTGCCGTTACGAATCCTTTGATCAATCTTTAAATATAAAGAAGTTGATGCAACTTGTACAGAAAGTTCCATTGGAGCAAATGGGAGAGAATTGACATCAATCACAATGATCTGAAATGCAAGGGAAACAAAGGGAAACCTAGACGCAATACAATGGGAAATAGAGAAGAACAAATATCCAAAATAATGGAATTTTCAATAGGAAATAACTTGAAGATTTCTCTACCCAGTCACCCTTTCCACTGAATAGGACTGTTGTTAAGAACCCTTCGTACAGTTTGAATATAAGGAAGATAATGAATTGTGTACAAAACTTCTTTTGAAGGAAATCCGAGAGAATTGATATCAACTATAATATCACAAACAGTAAAAGAAGCAAATGGAAAACTAGACTCAGAATGTGAATTAGTAAAGAACAAGTAAGAAAACCAATTGTTTTTTCATACAGGAATAACAGGAACAGTGCTTTGGACAAAACATTTTCAGACTGAAAAGGACTGCTGTTACGAATCCTTTGATCAATCTTTAAATATAAAGAAGATTATGCAACTTGTACAGAAAGTTCCATTGGAGCAAATGGGAGAGAATTTACATCAATTACAATGATCTGAAATGCAAGGGAAACAAAGGGAAACCTAGACTCAATACAATGGGAAATAGAGAAGAACAAATATCCAAAATAATGGAATTTTCAGTAGGAAATAACTTGAAGATTTCTCTACCCAGTCACCCTTTCCACTGAATAGGACTGTTGTTAAGAACCCTTTCGTACAGTTTGAATATAAGGAAGATAATGAATTGTGTACAAAACTTCTTTTGAAGAAAATCCGAGAGAATTGATATCAACTATAATATCACAAACAGTAAAAGAAGCAAATGGAAAACTAGACTCAGAATGTGAATTAGTAAAGATCAAGTAAGAAAAGGAACTGTTTTTTCATACAGGAATAACAGGAACAGTGCTTTGGACAAAACATTTTCAGACTGAAAAGGATTGCTGTTATGAATCCTTTGATCAATCTTTAAATATAAAGAATATTATGCAACTTGTACAGAAAGTTCCATTGGAGCAAATGGGATAGAATTTCCATCAATTACAATGATCTGAAATGCAAGGGAAACAAAGGGAAACCTAGACTCAATACAATGGGAAATGGAGAAGAACAAATATCCAAAATAATGGAATTTTCAGTAGGAAATAACTTGAAGATTTCTCTACCCAGTCACCCTTTCCACTGAATAGGACTGTTGTTAAGAACCCTTTCGTACAGTTTGAATATAAGGAAGAAAATGAATTGTGTAGAAAACTTCTTTTGAAGGAAATCCGAGAGAATTGATATCAACTATAATATCACAAACAGTAAAAGAAGCAAATGGAAAACTAGACTCAGAATGTGAATTAGTAAAGAAGAAGTAAGAAAAGGAATTGTTTTTTCATACAGGAATAACAGGAACTGTGCTTTGGACAAAACATTTTCAGACTGAAAAGGATTGCTGTTACGAATCCTTTGATCAATCTTTAAATATAATGAAGATGATGCAACTTGAACAGAAAGTTTCACTGAAGGAAATGGTAGAAAATTTCCATCAAGTATAATGATCCCAAATGTAAGAGAAACAAAGGGAAAGCTAGACTCAATAGCATCGGAAATAAAGAAGAACAAGTATCCAAAGGAATGGATTTTTCAATAGGGAATAATTTAAAGATTTCTCAACCCATTCACCCTTTCCACTGTATAGGACTGCTGTTAAGAATCCTTTGGTACATTTTGAATATAAGGAAGATAATTCAATGTGCACAAAACTTCGATTGAAACAAATGGAGAAAATTGATATCAACTATAATATCCCAAACTGCAAAAGAAACAAAGGGAAAACTAGACTCAATTGAATGTGAAATAGAGAAGACCAAGTAAAAGCAATTATTGTTTCGTACTGGAATAACCGGAACATTCCTTTGGATAAAAGCTTTTTCAGACTGAAAAGGATTGCTGTTACGAATCCTTTGATCAATATTTAAATATAAAGAAGATTATGCAACTTGTAAAGAAAGTTCCATTGAAGCAAATGGGAGAAAATTTAAATCAAGTATAATAATCCCAAATGCAAGGGAAACAAAGCGAAACCTAGACTCAATAGAATGGGAAATAGAGAAGAACAAGTATCCAAAGGAATGGATTTTTCAACAGGGAATAACTGGAAGATTTCTCAACCCATTCACCCTTTACACTGAATAAGACTCCTATTAAGAATCCTTTCATGCAGTTTAAATATAAAGAAGATAATGCATTGTGCACAAAACTTCCATCGAAGCAAATGGAGAAAATTGATATCAACTATAATATCCCAAACTGCAAACGAAACAACGGGTAAACTAGACTCAATAGAATGTGAAATAGAGAAAAACAAGTAAGAAAACCAATTGTTTTTTGCTACTGGAAAAACCGGAACATTCCTTTGGACAAAACCTTTTTCAGACTGAAAAGGATTGCCGTTACGAATCCTTTGATCAATCTTTAAATATAAAGAAGATGATGCAACTTGTACAGAAAGTTCCATTGGAGCAAATGGGAGAGAATTGACATCAATCACAATGATCTGAAATGCAAGGGAAACAAAGGGAAACCTAGATGCAATACAATGGGAAATAGAGAAGAACAAATATCCAAAATAATGGAATTTTCAATAGGAAATAACTTGAAGATTTCTCTACCCAGTCACCCTTTCCACTGAATAGGACTGTTGTTAAGAACCCTTCGTACAGTTTGAATATAAGGAAGATAATGAATTGTGTACAAAACTTCTTTGGAAGAAAATCCGAGAGAATTGATATCAACTATAATATCACAAACAGTAAAAGAAGCAAATGGAAAACTAGACTCAGAATGTGAATTAGTAAAGAACAAGTAAGAAAACCAATTGTTTTTTCATACAGGAATAACAGGAACAGTGCTTTGGACAAAACATTTTCAGACTGAAAAGGACTGCTGTTACGAATCCTTTGATCAATCTTTAAATATAAAGAAGATTATGCAACTTGTACAGAAAGTTCCATTGGAGCAAATGGGAGAGAATTTACATCAATTACAATGATCTGAAATGCAAGGGAAACAAAGGGAAACCTAGACTGAATACAATGGGAAATAAAGAAGAACAAATATCCAAAATAATGGAATTTTCAGTAGTAAATAACTTGAAGATTTCTTTACCCAGTCACCCTTTCCACTGAATAGGACTGTTGTTAGGAACCCTTTCGTACAGTTTGAATATAAGGAAGATAATGAATTGTGTACAAAACTTCTTTTGAAGAAAATCCGAGAGAATTGATATCAACTATAATATCACAAACAGTAAAAGAAGCAAATGGAAAACTAGACTCAGAATGTGAATTAGTAAAGATCAAGTAAGAAAAGGAACTGTTTTTTCATACAGGAATAACAGGAACAGTGCTTTGGACAAAACATTTTCAGACTGAAAAGGATTGCTGTTATGAATCCTTTGATCAATCTTTAAATATAAAGAAGATTATGCAACTTGTACAGAAAGTTCCATTGGAGCAAATGGGATAGAATTTCCATCAATTACAATGATCTGAAATGCAAGGGAAACAAAGGGAAACCTAGACTCAATACAATGGGAAATGGAGAAGAACAAATATCCAAAATAATGGAATTTTCAGTAGGAAATAACTTGAAGATTTCTCTACCCAGTCACCCTTTCCACTGAATAGGACTGTTGTTAAGAACCCTTTCGTACAGTTTGAATATAAGGAAGATAATGAATTGTGTAGAAAACTTCTTTTGAAGGAAATCCGAGAGAATTGATATCAACTATAATATCACAAACAGTAAAAGAAGCAAATGGAAAACTAGACTCAGAATGTGAATTAGTAAAGAAGAAGTAAGAAAAGGAATTGTTTTTTCATACAGGAATAACAGGAACTGTGCTTTGGACAAAACATTTTCAGACTGAAAAGGATTGCTGTTACGAATCCTTTGATCAATCTTTAAATATAATGAAGATGATGCAACTTGAACAGAAAGTTTCACTGAAGGAAATGGTAGAAAATTTCCATCAAGTATAATGATCCCAAATGTAAGAGAAACAAAGGGAAAGCTAGACTCAATAGCATCGGAAATAAAGAAGAACAAGTATCCAAAGGAATGGATTTTTCAATAGATAATAATTTAAAGATTTCTCAACCCATTCACCTTTTCCACTGTATAGGACTGCTGTTAAGAATCCTTTGGTACATTTTGAATATAAGGAAGATAATTCAATGTGCACAAAACTTCGATTGAAACAAATGGAGAAAATTGATATCAACTATAATATCCCAAACTGCAAAAGAAACAAAGGGAAAACTAGACTCAATTGAATGTGAAATAGAGAAGACCAAGTAAAAGCAATTATTGTTTCGTACTGGAATAACCGGAACATTCCTTTGGATAAAAGCTTTTTCAGACTGAAAAGGATTGCTGTTACGAATCCTTTGATCAATATTTAAATATAAAGAAGATTATGCAACTTGTAAAGAAAGTACTATTGAAGCAAATGGGAGAAAATTTAAATCAAGTATAATAATCCCAAATGCAAGGGAAACAAAGCGAAACCTAGACTCAATAGAATGGGAAATAGAGAAGAACAAGTATCCAAAGGAATGGATTTTTCAACAGGGAATAACTGGAAGATTTCTCAACCCATTCACCCTTTACACTGAATAAGACTCCTATTAAGAATCCTTTCATGCAGTTTAAATATAAAGAAGATAATGCATTGTGCACAAAACTTCCATCGAAGCAAATGGAGAAAATTGATATCAACTATAATATCCCAAACTGCAAACGAAACAACGGGTAAACTAGACTCAATAGAATGTGAAATAGAGAAAAACAAGTAAGAAAACCAATTGTTTTTTGCTACTGGAAAAACCGGAACGTTCCTTTGGACAAAACCTTTTTCAGACAGAAAAGGATTGCCGTTACGAATCCTTTGATCAATCTTTAAATATAAAGAAGATGATGCAACTTGTACAGAAAGTTCCATTGGAGCAAATGGGAGAGAATTGACATCAATCACAATGATCTGAAATGCAAGGGAAACAAAGGGAAACCTAGATGCAATACAATGGGAAATAGAGAAGAACAAATATCCAAAATAATGGAATTTTCAATAGGAAATAACTTGAAGATTTCTCTACCCAGTCACCCTTTCCACTGAATAGGACTGTTGTTAAGAACCCTTCGTACAGTTTGAATATAAGGAAGATAATGAATTGTGTACAAAACTTCTTTTGAAGAAAATCCGAGAGAATTGATATCAACTATAATATCACAAACAGTAAAAGAAGCAAATGGAAAACTAGACTCAGAATGTGAATTAGTAAAGAACAAGTAAGAAAAGGAACTGTTTTTTCATACAGGAATAACAGGAACAGTGCTTTGGACAAAACATTTTCAGACTGAAAAGGATTGCTGTTACGAATCCTTTGATCAATCTTTAAATATAAAGAAGATTATGCAACTTGTACAGAAAGTTCCATTGGAGCAAATGGGAGAGAATTTACATCAATTACAATGATCTGAAATGCAAGGGAAACAAAGGGAAACCTAGACTCAATACAATGGGAAATAGAGAAGAACAAATATCCAAAATAATGGAATTTTCAGTAGGAAATAACTTGAAGATTTCTTTACCCAGTCACCCTTTCCACTGAATAGGACTGTTGTTAAGAACCCTTTCGTACAGTTTGAATATAACGAAGATAATGAATTGTGTACAAAACATCTTTTGAAGGAAATCCGAGAGAATTGATATCAACTATAATATCACAAACAGTAAAAGAAGCAAATGGAAAACTAGACTCAGAATGTGAATTAGTAAAAAACAAGTAAGAAAAGGAACTGTTTTTTCATACAGGAATAACAGGAACAGTGCTTTGGACAAAACATTTTCAGACTGAAAAGGATTGCTGTTACGAATCCTTTGATCAATCTTTAAATATAAAGAAGATTATGCAACTTGTACAGAAAGTTCCATTGGAGCAAATGGGAGAGAATTTACATCAATTACAATGATCTGAAATGCAAGGGAAACAAAGGGAAACCTAGACTCAATACAATGGGAAATAGAGAAGAACAAATATCCAAAATAATGGAATTTTCAGTAGGAAATAACTTGAAGATTTCTCTACCCAGTCACCCTTTCCACTGAATAGGACTGTTGTTAAGAACCCTTTCGTACAGTTTGAATATAAGGAAGATAATGAATTGTGTACAAAACTTCTTTTGAAGAAAATCCGAGAGAATTGATATCAACTATAATATCACAAACAGTAAAAGAAGCAAATGGAAAACTAGACTCAGAATGTGAATTAGTAAAGAACAAGTAAGAAAAGGAATTGTTTTTTCATACAGGAATAACAGGAACAGTGCTTTGGACAAAACATTTTCAGACTGAAAAGGATTGCTGTTACGAATCCTTTGATCAATCTTTAAATATAAATAAGATTATGCAACTTGTACAGAAAGTTCCATTGGAGCAAATGGGAGAGAATTTCCATCAATTACAATGATCTGAAATGCAAGGGAAACATAGGGAAACCTAGACTGAATACAATTTGAAATAGAGAAGAACAAATATCCAAAATAATGGAATTTTCAATAGGAAATAACTGGAAGATTTCTCTATCCAGTCACCCTTTCCACTGAATAGGACTGTTGTTAAGAACCCTTTCGTACAGTTTGAATATAAGGAAGATAATGAATTGTGTACAAAACTTCTTTTGAAGGAAATCCGAGAGAATTGATATCAACTATAATATCACAAACAGTAAAAGAAGCAAATGGAAAACTAGACTCAGAATGTGAATTAGTAAAGAACAAGTAAGAAAAGTAATTGTTTTTTCATACAGGAATAACAGGAACTGTGCTTTGGACAAAACATTTTCAGACTGAAAAGGATTGCTGTTACGAATCCTTTGATCAATCTTTAAATATAATGAAGATGATGCAACTTGAACAGAAAGTTTCACTTAAGGAAATGGTAGAAAATTTCCATCAAGTATAATGATCCCAAATGCAAGAGAAACAAAGGGAAAGCTAGACTCAATAGCATCGGAAATAAAGAAGAACAAGTATCCAAAGGAATGGATTTTTCAATAGGGAATAATTTAAAGATTTCTCAACCCATTCACCCTTTCCACTGTTTAGGACTGCTGTTAAGAATCCTTTGGTACAGTTTGAATATAAGGAAGATAATTCATTGTGCACAAAACTTCGATTGAAACAAATGGAGAAAGTTGATATCAACTATAATATCCCAAACTGCAAAAGAAACAAAGGGAAAACTAGACTCAATTGAATGTGAAATAGAGAAGACCAAGTAAAAGCAATTATTTTTTCGTACTGGAATAACCGGAACATTCCTTTGGATAAAAGCTTTTTCAGACTGAAAAGGATTGCTGTTATGAATCCTTTGATCAATCTTTAAATATAAAGAAGATTATGTAACTTGTAAAGAAAGTTCCATTGAAGCAAATGGGAGAAAATTTAAATCAAGTATAATGATCCCAAATGCAAGGGAAACAAAGCGAAACCTAGACTCAATAGAATGGGAAATAGAGAAGAACAAGTATCCAAAGGAATGGATTTTTCAACAGGGAATAACTGGAAGATTTCTCAACCCATTCACCCTTTACACTGAATAAGACTCCTATTAAGAATCCTTTCATGCAGTTTAAATATAAAGAAGATAATGCATTGTGCACAAAACTTCCATCGAAGCAAATGGAGAAAATTGATATCAATTATAATATCCCAAACTTCAAACGAAACAACGGGTAAACTAGACTCAATAGAATGTGAAATAGAGAAAAACAAGTAAGAAAACCAATTGTTTTTTGCTACTGGAATAACCGGAACATTCCTTTGGACAAAACCTTTTTCAGACTGAAAAGGATTGCCGTTACGAATCCTTTGATCAATCTTTAAATATAAAGAAGATTATGCAAGTTGTACAGAAAGTTCCATTGGAGCAAATGGGAGAGAATTGACATCAATCACAATGATCTGAAATGCAAGGGAAACAAATGGGAAATAGAGAAGAACAAATATCCAAAATAATGGAATTTTCAATAGGAAATAACTGGAAGATTTCTTTACCCAGTCACCCTTTCCACTGAATAGGACTGTTGTTAAGAACCCTTTCGTACAGTTTGAATATAAGGAAGATAATGAATTGTGTACAAAACTTCTTTTGAAGGAAATCCGAGAGAATTGATATCAACAATAATATCACAAACAGTAAAAGAAGCAAATGGAAAAATAGACTCAGAATGTGAATTAGTAAAGAACAAGTAAAAAAGGAACTGATTTTTCATACAGGAATAACAGGAACTGTGCTTTGGACAAAACATTTTCAGACTGAAAAGGATTGCTGTTATGAATCCTTTGATCAATCTTTAAATATAATGAAGATGATGCAACTTGAACAGAAAGTTTCACTGAAAGAAATGGTAGAAAATTTACATCAAGTATAATGATCCCAAATGCAAGAGAAACAAAGGGAAAGCTAGACTCAATAGCATCGGAAATAAAGAAGAACAAGTATCCAAAGGAATGGATTTTTCAATAGGGAATAATTTAAAGATTTCTCAGCCCATTCACCCATTCCACTGTATAAGACTGCTGTTAAGAATCCTTTGGTACAGTTTGAATGTAAGGAAGATAATTCATTGTGCACAAAACTTCGATTGAAGCAAATGGAGAAAATTGATATCAACTATAATATCCCAAACTGTAAAAGAAACAAAGGGAAAACTAGACTCAATTGAATGTGAAATAGAGAAGACCAAGTAAAAGCAATTATTTTTTCGTACTGGAATAACCGGAACATTCCTTTGGACAAAAGCTTTTTCAGACTGAAAAGGATTGCTGTTACGAATCCTTTGATCAATCTTTAAATATAAAGAAGATTATGCAACTTGTACAGAAAGTTCCATTGGAGCAAATGGGAGAGAATTTACATCAATCACAGTGATCTGAAATGCAAGGGAAACAAAGGGAAACCTAGACTGAATACAATGGGAAATAGAGAAGAACAAATATCCAAAATAATGGAATTTTCAATAGGAAATAACTTGAAGATTTCTCTACCCAGTCACCCTTTCCACTGAATAGGACTGTTGTTAAGAACCCTTTCGTACAGTTTGAATATAAGGAAGATAATGAATTGTGTACAAAACTTCTTTGGAAGAAAATCCGAGAGAATTGATATCAACTATAATATCACAAACAGTAAAAGAAGCAAATGGAAAACTAGACTCAGAATGTGAATTAGTAAAGAACAAGTAAGAAAAGGAACTGTTTTTTCATACAGGAATAACAGGAACTGTGCTTTGGACAAAACATTTTCAGACTGAAAAGGATTGCCGTTACGAATCCTTTCATCAATCTTTAAATATAAAGAAGATTATGCAACTTGTACAGAAAGTTCCATTGGAGCAAATGGGAGAGAATTTACATCAATTACAATGATCTGAAATGCAAGGGAAACAAAGGGAAACCTAGACTCAATACAATGGGAAATAGAGAAGAACAAATATCCAAAATAATGGAATTTTCAGTAGGAAATAACTTGAAGATTTCTCTACCCAGTCACCCTTTCCACTGAATAGGACTCTTGTTAAGAACCCTTTCGTACAGTTTGAATATAAGGAAGATAATGAATTGTGTACAAAACTTCTTTTGAAGAAAATCCGAGAGAATTGATATCAACTATAATATCACAAACAGTTAAAGAAGCAAATGGAAAACTAGACTCAGAATGTGAATTAGTAAAGAACAAGTAAGAAAAGGAATTGTTTTTTCATACAGGAATAACAGGAACAGTGCTTTGGACAAAACATTTTCAGACTGAAAAGGATTGCTGTTACGAATCCTTTGATCAATCTTTAAATATAAAGAAGATTATGCAACTTGTACAGAAAGTTCCATTGGAGCAAATGGGAGAGAATTTACATCAATCACAATGATATGAAATGCAAGGGAAACAAAGGGAAACCTAGACGCAATACAATGGGAAATAGAGAAGAACAAATATCCAAAATAATGGAATTTTCAATAGGAAATAACTTGAAGATTTCTCTACCCAGTCACCCTTTCCACTGAATAGGACTGTTGTTAAGAACCCTTTCGTACAGTTTGAATATAACGAAGATAATGAATTGTGTACAAAACTTCTTTTGAAGGAAATCCGAGAGAATTGATATCAAGTATAATATCACAAACAGTAAAAGAAGCAAATGGAAAACTAGACTCAGAATGTGAATTAGTAAAGAACAAGTAAGAAAAGGAACTGTTTTTTCATACAGGAATAACAGGAACAGTGCTTTGGACAAAACATTTTCAGACTGAAAAGGATTGTTGTTACGAATCCTTTGATCAATCTTTAAATATAAAGAAGATTATGCAACTTGTACAGAAAGTTCCATTGGAGCAAATGGGAGAGAATTTACATCAATTACAATGATCTGAAATGCAAGGGAAACAAAGGGAAACCTAGACTCAATACAATGGGAAATAGAGAAGAACAAATATCCAAAATAATGGAATTTTCAGTAGGAAATAACTTGAAGATTTCTCTACCCAGTCACCCTTTCCACTGAATAGGACTGTTGTTAAGAACCCTTTCGTACAGTTTGAATATAAGGAAGATAATGAATTGTGTACAAAACTTCTTTTGAAGGAAATCCGAGAGAATTGATATCAACTATAATATCACAAACAGTTAAAGAAGCAAATGGAAAACTAGACTCAGAATGTGAATTAGTAAAGAACAAGTAAGAAAAGGAATTGTTTTTTCATACAGGAATAACAGGAACAGTGCTTTGGACAAAACATTTTCAGACTGAAAAGGATTGCTGTTACGAATCCTTTGATCAATCTTTAAATATAATGAAGATGATGCAACTTGAACAGAAAGTTTCACTGAAGGAAATGGTAGAAAATTTCCATCAAGTATAATGATCCCAAATGCAAGAGAAACAAAGGGAAAGCTAGACTCAATAGCATCGGAAATAAAGAAGAACAAGTATCCAAAGGAATGGATTTTTCAATAGGGAATAATTTAAAGATTTCTCAACCCATTCACCCTTTCCACTGTATAGGACTGCTGTTAAGAATCCTTTGGTACATTTTGAATATAAGGAAGATAATTCATTGTGCACAAAACTTTGATTGAAACAAATGGAGAAAATTGATATCAACTATAATATCCAAAACTGCAAAGGAAACAAAGGGAAAACAAGACTCAATTGAATGTGAAATAGAGAAGACCAAGTAAAAGCAATTATTTTTTCGTACTGGAATAACCGGAACATTCCTTTGGATAAAAGCTTTTTCAGACTGAAAAGGATTGCTGTTACGAATCCTTTGATCAATCTTTAAATATAAAGAAGATTATGCAACTTGTAAAGAAAGTTCCATTGAAGCAAATGGGAGAAAATTTAAATCAAGTATAATGATCCCAAATGCAAGGGAAACAAAGCGAAACCTAGACTCAATAGAATGGGAAATAGAGAAGAACAAGTATCCAAAGGAATGGATTTTTCAACAGGGAATAACTGGAAGATTTCTCAACCCATTCACCCTTTACACTGAATAAGACTCCTATTAAGAATCCTTTCATGCAGTTTAAATATAAAGAAGATAATGCATTGTGCACAAAACTTCCATCGAAGCAAATGGAGAAAATTGATATCAACTATAATATCCCAAACTGCAAACGAAACAACGGGTAAACTAGACTCAATAGAATGTGAAATAGAGAAAAACAAGTAAGAAAACCAATTGTTTTTTGCTACTGGAATAACCGGAACATTCCTTTGGACAAAACCTTTTTCAGACTGAAAAGGATTGCCGTTACGAATCCTTTGATCAATCTTTAAATATAAAGAAGTTATGCAACTTGTACAGAAAGTTCCATTGGAGCAAATGGGAGAGAATTGACATCAATCACAATGATCTGAAATGCAAGGGAAACAAAGGGAAACCTAGACGCAATACAATGGGAAATAGAGAAGAACAAATATCCAAAATAATGGAATTTTCAATAGGAAATAACTTGAAGATTTCTCTACCCAGTCACCCTTTCCACTGAATAGGACTGTTGTTAAGAACCCTTCGTACAGTTTGAATATAAGGAAGATAATGAATTGTGTACAAAACTTCTTTTGAAGGAAATCCGAGAGAATTGATATCAACTATAATATCACAAACAGTAAAAGAAGCAAATGGAAAACTAGACTCAGAATGTGAATTAGTAAAGAACAAGTAAGAAAACCAATTGTTTTTTCATACAGGAATAACAGGAACAGTGCTTTGGACAAAACATTTTCAGACTGAAAAGGACTGCTGTTACGAATCCTTTGATCAATCTTTAAATATAAAGAAGATTATGCAACTTGTACAGAAAGTTCCATTGGAGCAAATGGGAGAGAATTTACATCAATTACAATGATCTGAAATGCAAGGGAAACAAAGGGAAACCTAGACTCAATACAATGGGAAATAGAGAAGAACAAATATCCAAAATAATGGAATTTTCAGTAGGAAATAACTTGAAGATTTCTCTACCCAGTCACCCTTTCCACTGAATAGGACTGTTGTTAAGAACCCTTTCGTACAGTTTGAATATAAGGAAGATAATGAATTGTGTACAAAACTTCTTTTGAAGAAAATCCGAGAGAATTGATATCAACTATAATATCACAAACAGTAAAAGAAGCAAATGGAAAACTAGACTCAGAATGTGAATTAGTAAAGATCAAGTAAGAAAAGGAACTGTTTTTTCATACAGGAATAACAGGAACAGTGCTTTGGACAAAACATTTTCAGACTGAAAAGGATTGCTGTTATGAATCCTTTGATCAATCTTTAAATATAAAGAATATTATGCAACTTGTACAGAAAGTTCCATTGGAGCAAATGGGATAGAATTTCCATCAATTACAATGATCTGAAATGCAAGGGAAACAAAGGGAAACCTAGACTCAATACAATGGGAAATGGAGAAGAACAAATATCCAAAATAATGGAATTTTCAGTAGGAAATAACTTGAAGATTTCTCTACCCAGTCACCCTTTCCACTGAATAGGACTGTTGTTAAGAACCCTTTCGTACAGTTTGAATATAAGGAAGAAAATGAATTGTGTAGAAAACTTCTTTTGAAGGAAATCCGAGAGAATTGATATCAACTATAATATCACAAACAGTAAAAGAAGCAAATGGAAAACTAGACTCAGAATGTGAATTAGTAAAGAAGAAGTAAGAAAAGGAATTGTTTTTTCATACAGGAATAACAGGAACTGTGCTTTGGACAAAACATTTTCAGACTGAAAAGGATTGCTGTTACGAATCCTTTGATCAATCTTTAAATATAATGAAGATGATGCAACTTGAACAGAAAGTTTCACTGAAGGAAATGGTAGAAAATTTCCATCAAGTATAATGATCCCAAATGTAAGAGAAACAAAGGGAAAGCTAGACTCAATAGCATCGGAAATAAAGAAGAACAAGTATCCAAAGGAATGGATTTTTCAATAGGGAATAATTTAAAGATTTCTCAACCCATTCACCCTTTCCACTGTATAGGACTGCTGTTAAGAATCCTTTGGTACATTTTGAATATAAGGAAGATAATTCAATTGTGCACAAAACTTCGATTGAAACAAATGGAGAAAATTGATATCAACTATAATATCCCAAACTGCAAAAGAAACAAAGGGAAAACTAGACTCAATTGAATGTGAAATAGAGAAGACCAAGTAAAAGCAATTATTGTTTCGTACTGGAATAACCGGAACATTCCTTTGGATAAAAGCTTTTTCAGACTGAAAAGGATTGCTGTTACGAATCCTTTGATCAATATTTAAATATAAAGAAGATTATGCAACTTGTAAAGAAAGTTCCATTGAAGCAAATGGGAGAAAATTTAAATCAAGTATAATAATCCCAAATGCAAGGGAAACAAAGCGAAACCTAGACTCAATAGAATGGGAAATAGAGAAGAACAAGTATCCAAAGGAATGGATTTTTCAACAGGGAATAACTGGAAGATTTCTCAACCCATTCACCCTTTACACTGAATAAGACTCCTATTAAGAATCCTTTCATGCAGTTTAAATATAAAGAAGATAATGCATTGTGCACAAAACTTCCATCGAAGCAAATGGAGAAAATTGATATCAACTATAATATCCCAAACTGCAAACGAAACAACGGGTAAACTAGACTCAATAGAATGTGAAATAGAGAAAAACAAGTAAGAAAACCAATTGTTTTTTGCTACTGGAAAAACCGGAACATTCCTTTGGACAAAACCTTTTTCAGACTGAAAAGGATTGCCGTTACGAATCCTTTGATCAATCTTTAAATATAAAGAAGATGATGCAACTTGTACAGAAAGTTCCATTGGAGCAAATGGGAGAGAATTGACATCAATCACAATGATCTGAAATGCAAGGGAAACAAAGGGAAACCTAGACTGCAATACAATGGGAAATAGAGAAGAACAAATATCCAAAATAATGGAATTTTCAATAGGAAATAACTTGAAGATTTCTCTACCCAGTCACCCTTTCCACTGAATAGGACTGTTGTTAAGAACCCTTCGTACAGTTTGAATATAAGGAAGATAATGAATTGTGTACAAAACTTCTTTGGAAGAAAATCCGAGAGAATTGATATCAACTATAATATCACAAACAGTAAAAGAAGCAAATGGAAAACTAGACTCAGAATGTGAATTAGTAAAGAACAAGTAAGAAAACCAATTGTTTTTTCATACAGGAATAACAGGAACAGTGCTTTGGACAAAACATTTTCAGACTGAAAAGGACTGCTGTTACGAATCCTTTGATCAATCTTTAAATATAAAGAAGATTATGCAACTTGTACAGAAAGTTCCATTGGAGCAAATGGGAGAGAATTTACATCAATTACAATGATCTGAAATGCAAGGGAAACAAAGGGAAACCTAGACTGAATACAATGGGAAATAAAGAAGAACAAATATCCAAAATAATGGAATTTTCAGTAGTAAATAACTTGAAGATTTCTTTACCCAGTCACCCTTTCCACTGAATAGGACTGTTGTTAGGAACCCTTTCGTACAGTTTGAATATAAGGAAGATAATGAATTGTGTACAAAACTTCTTTTGAAGAAAATCCGAGAGAATTGATATCAACTATAATATCACAAACAGTAAAAGAAGCAAATGGAAAACTAGACTCAGAATGTGAATTAGTAAAGATCAAGTAAGAAAAGGAACTGTTTTTTCATACAGGAATAACAGGAACAGTGCTTTGGACAAAACATTTTCAGACTGAAAAGGATTGCTGTTATGAATCCTTTGATCAATCTTTAAATATAAAGAAGATTATGCAACTTGTACAGAAAGTTCCATTGGAGCAAATGGGATAGAATTTCCATCAATTACAATGATCTGAAATGCAAGGGAAACAAAGGGAAACCTAGACTCAATACAATGGGAAATGGAGAAGAACAAATATCCAAAATAATGGAATTTTCAGTAGGAAATAACTTGAAGATTTCTCTACCCAGTCACCCTTTCCACTGAATAGGACTGTTGTTAAGAACCCTTTCGTACAGTTTGAATATAAGGAAGATAATGAATTGTGTAGAAAACTTCTTTTGAAGGAAATCCGAGAGAATTGATATCAACTATAATATCACAAACAGTAAAAGAAGCAAATGGAAAACTAGACTCAGAATGTGAATTAGTAAAGAAGAAGTAAGAAAAGGAATTGTTTTTTCATACAGGAATAACAGGAACTGTGCTTTGGACAAAACATTTTCAGACTGAAAAGGATTGCTGTTACGAATCCTTTGATCAATCTTTAAATATAATGAAGATGATGCAACTTGAACAGAAAGTTTCACTGAAGGAAATGGTAGAAAATTTCCATCAAGTATAATGATCCCAAATGTAAGAGAAACAAAGGGAAAGCTAGACTCAATAGCATCGGAAATAAAGAAGAACAAGTATCCAAAGGAATGGATTTTTCAATAGATAATAATTTAAAGATTTCTCAACCCATTCACCTTTTCCACTGTATAGGACTGCTGTTAAGAATCCTTTGGTACATTTTGAATATAAGGAAGATAATTCAATGTGCACAAAACTTCGATTGAAACAAATGGAGAAAATTGATATCAACTATAATATCCCAAACTGCAAAAGAAACAAAGGGAAAACTAGACTCAATTGAATGTGAAATAGAGAAGACCAAGTAAAAGCAATTATTGTTTCGTACTGGAATAACCGGAACATTCCTTTGGATAAAAGCTTTTTCAGACTGAAAAGGATTGCTGTTACGAATCCTTTGATCAATATTTAAATATAAAGAAGATTATGCAACTTGTAAAGAAAGTACTATTGAAGCAAATGGGAGAAAATTTAAATCAAGTATAATAATCCCAAATGCAAGGGAAACAAAGCGAAACCTAGACTCAATAGAATGGGAAATAGAGAAGAACAAGTATCCAAAGGAATGGATTTTTCAACAGGGAATAACTGGAAGATTTCTCAACCCATTCACCCTTTACACTGAATAAGACTCCTATTAAGAATCCTTTCATGCAGTTTAAATATAAAGAAGATAATGCATTGTGCACAAAACTTCCATCGAAGCAAATGGAGAAAATTGATATCAACTATAATATCCCAAACTGCAAACGAAACAACGGGTAAACTAGACTCAATAGAATGTGAAATAGAGAAAAACAAGTAAGAAAACCAATTGTTTTTTGCTACTGGAAAAACCGGAACGTTCCTTTGGACAAAACCTTTTTCAGACAGAAAAGGATTGCCGTTACGAATCCTTTGATCAATCTTTAAATATAAAGAAGATGATGCAACTTGTACAGAAAGTTCCATTGGAGCAAATGGGAGAGAATTGACATCAATCACAATGATCTGAAATGCAAGGGAAACAAAGGGAAACCTAGACTGCAATACAATGGGAAATAGAGAAGAACAAATATCCAAAATAATGGAATTTTCAATAGGAAATAACTTGAAGATTTCTCTACCCAGTCACCCTTTCCACTGAATAGGACTGTTGTTAAGAACCCTTCGTACAGTTTGAATATAAGGAAGATAATGAATTGTGTACAAAACTTCTTTTGAAGAAAATCCGAGAGAATTGATATCAACTATAATATCACAAACAGTAAAAGAAGCAAATGGAAAACTAGACTCAGAATGTGAATTAGTAAAGAACAAGTAAGAAAAGGAACTGTTTTTTCATACAGGAATAACAGGAACAGTGCTTTGGACAAAACATTTTCAGACTGAAAAGGATTGCTGTTACGAATCCTTTGATCAATCTTTAAATATAAAGAAGATTATGCAACTTGTACAGAAAGTTCCATTGGAGCAAATGGGAGAGAATTTACATCAATTACAATGATCTGAAATGCAAGGGAAACAAAGGGAAACCTAGACTGAATACAATGGGAAATAAAGAAGAACAAATATCCAAAATAATGGAATTTTCAGTAGTAAATAACTTGAAGATTTCTTTACCCAGTCACCCTTTCCACTGAATAGGACTGTTGTTAGGAACCCTTTCGTACAGTTTGAATATAAGGAAGATAATGAATTGTGTACAAAACTTCTTTTGAAGGAAATCCGAGAGAATTGATATCAACTATAATATCACAAACAGTAAAAGAAGCAAATGGAAAACTAGACTCAGAATGTGAATTAGTAAAGAACAAGTAAGAAAACCAATTGTTTTTTCTTACATGAATAACAGGAACAGTGCTTTGGACAAAACATTTTCAGACTGAAAAGGATTGCTGTTACGAATCCTTTGATCAATCTTTAAACATAAAGAAGATTATGCAACTTGTACAGAAAGTTCCATTGGAGCAAATGGGAGAGAATTTACATCAATTACAATGATCTGAAATTCAAGGGAAACAAAGGGAAACCTAGACTCAATACAATGGGAAATAGAGAAGAACAAATATCCAAAATAATGGAATTTTCAGTAGGAAATAACTTGAAGATTTCTCTACCCAGTCACCCTTTCCACTGAATAGGACTGTTGTTAAGAACCCTTTCGTACAGTTTGAATATAAGGAAGATAATGAATTGTGTACAAAACTTCTTTTGAAGAAAATCCGAGAGAATTGATATCAACTATAATATCACAAACAGTAAAAGAAGCAAATGGAAAACTAGACTCAGAATGTGAATTAGTAAAGAACAAGTAAGAAAAGGAATTGTTTTTTCATACAGGAATAACAGGAACAGTGCTTTGGACAAAACATTTTCAGACTGAAAAGGATTGCTGTTACGAATCCTTTGATCAATCTTTAAATATAAAGAAGATTATGCAACTTGTACAGAAAGTTCCATTGGAGCAAATGGGAGAGAATTTCCATCAATTACAATGATCTGAAATGCAAGGGAAACAAAGGGAAACCTAGACTGAATACAATTTGAAATAGAGAAGACCAAATATCCAAAATAATGGAATTTTCAATAGGAAATAACTGGAAGATTTCTCTATCCAGTCACCCTTTCCACTGAATAGGACTGTTGTTAAGAACCCTTTCGTACAGTTTGAATATAAGGAAGATAATGAATTGTGTACAAAACTTCTTTTGAAGGAAATCCGAGAGAATTGATATCAACTATAATATCACAAACAGTAAAAGAAGCAAATGGAAAACTAGACTCAGAATGTGAATTAGTAAAAAACAAGTAAGAAAAGGAATTGTTTTTTCATACAGGAATAACAGGAACTGTGCTTTGGACAAAACATTTTCAGACTGAAAAGGATTGCTGTTACGAATCCTTTGATCAATCTTTAAGTATAATGAAGATGATGCAACTTGAACAGAAAGTTTCACTTAAGGAAATGGTAGAAAATTTCCATCAAGTATAATGATCCCAAATGCAAGAGAAACAAAGGGAAAGCTAGACTCAATAGCATCGGAAATAAAGAAGAACAAGTATCCAAAGGAATTGATTTTTCAATAGGGAATAATTTAAAGATTTCTCAACCCATTCACCCTTTCCACTGTATAGGACTGCTGTTAAGAATCCTTTGGTACAGTTTGAATATAAGGAAGATAATTCAATGTGCACAAAACTTCGATTGAAACAAATGGAGAAAATTGATATCAACTATAATATCCCAAACTGCAAAAGAAACAAAGGGAAAACTAGACTCAATTGAATGTGAAATAGAGAAGACCAAGTAAAAGCAATTATTGTTTCGTACTGGAATAACCGGAACATTCCTTTGGATAAAAGCTTTTTCAGACTGAAAAGGATTGCTGTTACGAATCCTTTGATCAATATTTAAATATAAAGAAGATTATGCAACTTGTAAAGAAAGTTCCATTGAAGCAAATGGGAGAAAATTTAAATCAAGTATAATAATCCCAAATGCAAGGGAAACAAAGCGAAACCTAGACTCAATAGAATGGGAAATAGAGAAGAACAAGTATCCAAAGGAATGGATTTTTCAACAGGGAATAACTGGAAGATTTCTCAACCCATTCACCCTTTACACTGAATAAGACTCCTATTAAGAATCCTTTCATGCAGTTTAAATATAAAGAAGATAATGCATTGTGCACAAAACTTCCATCGAAGCAAATGGAGAAAATTGATATCAACTATAATATCCCAAACTGCAAACGAAACAACGGGTAAACTAGACTCAATAGAATGTGAAATAGAGAAAAACAAGTAAGAAAACCAATTGTTTTTTGCTACTGGAAAAACCGGAACATTCCTTTGGACAAAACCTTTTTCAGACTGAAAAGGATTGCCGTTACGAATCCTTTGATCAATCTTTAAATATAAAGAAGATGATGCAACTTGTACAGAAAGTTCCATTGGAGCAAATGGGAGAGAATTGACATCAATCACAATGATCTGAAATGCAAGGGAAACAAAGGGAAACCTAGACTGCAATACAATGGGAAATAGAGAAGAACAAATATCCAAAATAATGGAATTTTCAATAGGAAATAACTTGAAGATTTCTCTACCCAGTCACCCTTTCCACTGAATAGGACTGTTGTTAAGAACCCTTCGTACAGTTTGAATATAAGGAAGATAATGAATTGTGTACAAAACTTCTTTGGAAGAAAATCCGAGAGAATTGATATCAACTATAATATCACAAACAGTAAAAGAAGCAAATGGAAAACTAGACTCAGAATGTGAATTAGTAAAGAACAAGTAAGAAAACCAATTGTTTTTTCATACAGGAATAACAGGAACAGTGCTTTGGACAAAACATTTTCAGACTGAAAAGGACTGCTGTTACGAATCCTTTGATCAATCTTTAAATATAAAGAAGATTATGCAACTTGTACAGAAAGTTCCATTGGAGCAAATGGGAGAGAATTTACATCAATTACAATGATCTGAAATGCAAGGGAAACAAAGGGAAACCTAGACTGAATACAATGGGAAATAAAGAAGAACAAATATCCAAAATAATGGAATTTTCAGTAGTAAATAACTTGAAGATTTCTTTACCCAGTCACCCTTTCCACTGAATAGGACTGTTGTTAGGAACCCTTTCGTACAGTTTGAATATAAGGAAGATAATGAATTGTGTACAAAACTTCTTTTGAAGAAAATCCGAGAGAATTGATATCAACTATAATATCACAAACAGTAAAAGAAGCAAATGGAAAACTAGACTCAGAATGTGAATTAGTAAAGATCAAGTAAGAAAAGGAACTGTTTTTTCATACAGGAATAACAGGAACAGTGCTTTGGACAAAACATTTTCAGACTGAAAAGGATTGCTGTTATGAATCCTTTGATCAATCTTTAAATATAAAGAAGATTATGCAACTTGTACAGAAAGTTCCATTGGAGCAAATGGGATAGAATTTCCATCAATTACAATGATCTGAAATGCAAGGGAAACAAAGGGAAACCTAGACTCAATACAATGGGAAATGGAGAAGAACAAATATCCAAAATAATGGAATTTTCAGTAGGAAATAACTTGAAGATTTCTCTACCCAGTCACCCTTTCCACTGAATAGGACTGTTGTTAAGAACCCTTTCGTACAGTTTGAATATAAGGAAGATAATGAATTGTGTAGAAAACTTCTTTTGAAGGAAATCCGAGAGAATTGATATCAACTATAATATCACAAACAGTAAAAGAAGCAAATGGAAAACTAGACTCAGAATGTGAATTAGTAAAGAAGAAGTAAGAAAAGGAATTGTTTTTTCATACAGGAATAACAGGAACTGTGCTTTGGACAAAACATTTTCAGACTGAAAAGGATTGCTGTTACGAATCCTTTGATCAATCTTTAAATATAATGAAGATGATGCAACTTGAACAGAAAGTTTCACTGAAGGAAATGGTAGAAAATTTCCATCAAGTATAATGATCCCAAATGTAAGAGAAACAAAGGGAAAGCTAGACTCAATAGCATCGGAAATAAAGAAGAACAAGTATCCAAAGGAATGGATTTTTCAATAGATAATAATTTAAAGATTTCTCAACCCATTCACCTTTTCCACTGTATAGGACTGCTGTTAAGAATCCTTTGGTACATTTTGAATATAAGGAAGATAATTCAATGTGCACAAAACTTCGATTGAAACAAATGGAGAAAATTGATATCAACTATAATATCCCAAACTGCAAAAGAAACAAAGGGAAAACTAGACTCAATTGAATGTGAAATAGAGAAGACCAAGTAAAAGCAATTATTGTTTCGTACTGGAATAACCGGAACATTCCTTTGGATAAAAGCTTTTTCAGACTGAAAAGGATTGCTGTTACGAATCCTTTGATCAATATTTAAATATAAAGAAGATTATGCAACTTGTAAAGAAAGTACTATTGAAGCAAATGGGAGAAAATTTAAATCAAGTATAATAATCCCAAATGCAAGGGAAACAAAGCGAAACCTAGACTCAATAGAATGGGAAATAGAGAAGAACAAGTATCCAAAGGAATGGATTTTTCAACAGGGAATAACTGGAAGATTTCTCAACCCATTCACCCTTTACACTGAATAAGACTCCTATTAAGAATCCTTTCATGCAGTTTAAATATAAAGAAGATAATGCATTGTGCACAAAACTTCCATCGAAGCAAATGGAGAAAATTGATATCAACTATAATATCCCAAACTGCAAACGAAACAACGGGTAAACTAGACTCAATAGAATGTGAAATAGAGAAAAACAAGTAAGAAAACCAATTGTTTTTTGCTACTGGAAAAACCGGAACGTTCCTTTGGACAAAACCTTTTTCAGACAGAAAAGGATTGCCGTTACGAATCCTTTGATCAATCTTTAAATATAAAGAAGATGATGCAACTTGTACAGAAAGTTCCATTGGAGCAAATGGGAGAGAATTGACATCAATCACAATGATCTGAAATGCAAGGGAAACAAAGGGAAACCTAGACTGCAATACAATGGGAAATAGAGAAGAACAAATATCCAAAATAATGGAATTTTCAATAGGAAATAACTTGAAGATTTCTCTACCCAGTCACCCTTTCCACTGAATAGGACTGTTGTTAAGAACCCTTCGTACAGTTTGAATATAAGGAAGATAATGAATTGTGTACAAAACTTCTTTTGAAGAAAATCCGAGAGAATTGATATCAACTATAATATCACAAACAGTAAAAGAAGCAAATGGAAAACTAGACTCAGAATGTGAATTAGTAAAGAACAAGTAAGAAAAGGAACTGTTTTTTCATACAGGAATAACAGGAACAGTGCTTTGGACAAAACATTTTCAGACTGAAAAGGATTGCTGTTACGAATCCTTTGATCAATCTTTAAATATAAAGAAGATTATGCAACTTGTACAGAAAGTTCCATTGGAGCAAATGGGAGAGAATTTACATCAATTACAATGATCTGAAATGCAAGGGAAACAAAGGGAAACCTAGACTGAATACAATGGGAAATAAAGAAGAACAAATATCCAAAATAATGGAATTTTCAGTAGTAAATAACTTGAAGATTTCTTTACCCAGTCACCCTTTCCACTGAATAGGACTGTTGTTAGGAACCCTTTCGTACAGTTTGAATATAAGGAAGATAATGAATTGTGTACAAAACTTCTTTTGAAGGAAATCCGAGAGAATTGATATCAACTATAATATCACAAACAGTAAAAGAAGCAAATGGAAAACTAGACTCAGAATGTGAATTAGTAAAGAACAAGTAAGAAAACCAATTGTTTTTTCTTACATGAATAACAGGAACAGTGCTTTGGACAAAACATTTTCAGACTGAAAAGGATTGCTGTTACGAATCCTTTGATCAATCTTTAAACATAAAGAAGATTATGCAACTTGTACAGAAAGTTCCATTGGAGCAAATGGGAGAGAATTTACATCAATTACAATGATCTGAAATTCAAGGGAAACAAAGGGAAACCTAGACTCAATACAATGGGAAATAGAGAAGAACAAATATCCAAAATAATGGAATTTTCAGTAGGAAATAACTTGAAGATTTCTCTACCCAGTCACCCTTTCCACTGAATAGGACTGTTGTTAAGAACCCTTTCGTACAGTTTGAATATAAGGAAGATAATGAATTGTGTACAAAACTTCTTTTGAAGAAAATCCGAGAGAATTGATATCAACTATAATATCACAAACAGTAAAAGAAGCAAATGGAAAACTAGACTCAGAATGTGAATTAGTAAAGAACAAGTAAGAAAAGGAATTGTTTTTTCATACAGGAATAACAGGAACAGTGCTTTGGACAAAACATTTTCAGACTGAAAAGGATTGCTGTTACGAATCCTTTGATCAATCTTTAAATATAAAGAAGATTATGCAACTTGTACAGAAAGTTCCATTGGAGCAAATGGGAGAGAATTTCCATCAATTACAATGATCTGAAATGCAAGGGAAACAAAGGGAAACCTAGACTGAATACAATTTGAAATAGAGAAGACCAAATATCCAAAATAATGGAATTTTCAATAGGAAATAACTGGAAGATTTCTCTATCCAGTCACCCTTTCCACTGAATAGGACTGTTGTTAAGAACCCTTTCGTACAGTTTGAATATAAGGAAGATAATGAATTGTGTACAAAACTTCTTTTGAAGGAAATCCGAGAGAATTGATATCAACTATAATATCACAAACAGTAAAAGAAGCAAATGGAAAACTAGACTCAGAATGTGAATTAGTAAAGAACAAGTAAGAAAAGGAATTGTTTTTTCATACAGGAATAACAGGAACTGTGCTTTGGACAAAACATTTTCAGACTGAAAAGGATTGCTGTTACGAATCCTTTGATCAATCTTTAAGTATAATGAAGATGATGCAACTTGAACAGAAAGTTTCACTTAAGGAAATGGTAGAAAATTTCCATCAAGTATAATGATCCCAAATGCAAGAGAAACAAAGGGAAAGCTAGACTCAATAGCATCGGAAATAAAGAAGAACAAGTATCCAAAGGAATTGATTTTTCAATAGGGAATAATTTAAAGATTTCTCAACCCATTCACCCTTTCCACTGTATAGGACTGCTGTTAAGAATCCTTTGGTACAGTTTGAATATAAGGAAGATAATTCAATGTGCACAAAACTTCGATTGAAACAAATGGAGAAAATTGATATCAACTATAATATCCCAAACTGCAAAAGAAATAAAGGGAAAACTAGACTCAATTGAATGTGAAATAGAGAAGACCAAGTAAAAGCAATTATTTTTTCGTACTGGAATAACCGGAATATTCCTTTGGATAAAAGCTTTTTCAGACTGAAAAGGATTGCTGTTACGAATCCTTTGATCAATCTTTAAATATAAAGAAGATTATGCAACTTGTAAAGAAAGTTCCATTGAAGCAAATGGGAGAAAATTTAAATCAAGTATAATGATCCCAAATGCAAGGGAAACAAAGCGAAACCTAGACTCAATAGAATGGGAAATAGAGAAGAACAAGTATCCAAAGGAATGGATTTTTCAACAGGGAATAACTGGAAGATTTCTCAACCCATTCACCCTTTACACTGAATAAGACTCCTATTAAGAATCCTTTCATGCAGTTTAAATATAAAGAAGATAATGCATTGTGCACAAAACTTCCATCGAAGCAAATGGAGAAAATTGATATCAACTATAATATCCCAAACTGCAAATGAAACAACGGGTAAACTAGACTCAATAGAATGTGAAATAGAGAAAAACAAGTAAGAAAACCAATTGTTTTTTGCTACTGGAATAACCGGAACATTCCTTTGGACAGACAAAACCTTTTTCAGACTGAAAAGGATTGCCGTTACGAATCCTTTGATCAATCTTTAAATATAAAGAAGATTGATGCAACTTGTACAGAAAGTTCCATTGGAGCAAATGGGAGAGAATTGACATCAATCACAATGATCTGAAATGCAAGGGAAACAAAGGGAAACCTAGACTCAATACAATGGGAAATAGAGAAGAACAAATATCCAAAATAATGGAATTTTCAATAGGAAATAACTGGAAGATTTCTTTACCCAGTCACCCTTTCCACTGAATAGGACTGTTGTTAAGAACCCTTTCGTACAGTTTGAATATAAGGAAGATAATGAATTGTGTACAAAACTTCTTTTGAAGGAAATCCGAGAGAATTGATATCAACTATAATATCACAAACAGTAAAAGAAGCAAATGGAAAACTAGACTCAGAATGTGAATTAGTAAAGAACAAGTAAGAAAAGTAATTGTTTTTTCATACAGGAATAACAGGAACTGTGCTTTGGACAAAACATTTTCAGACTGAAAAGGATTGCTGTTACGAATCCTTTGATCAATCTTTAAATATAATGAAGATGATGCAACTTGAACAGAAAGTTTCACTTAAGGAAATGGTAGAAAATTTCCATCAAGTATAATGATCCCAAATGCAAGAGAAACAAAGGGAAAGCTAGACTCAATAGCATCGGAAATAAAGAAGAACAAGTATCCAAAGGAATGGATTTTTCAATAGGGAATAATTTAAAGATTTCTCAACCCATTCACCCTTTCCACTGTTTAGGACTGCTGTTAAGAATCCTTTGGTACAGTTTGAATATAAGGAAGATAATTCATTGTGCACAAAACTTCGATTGAAACAAATGGAGAAATTGATATCAACTATAATATCCCAAACTGCAAAAGAAACAAAGGGAAAACTAGACTCAATTGAATGTGAAATAGAGAAGACCAAGTAAAAGCAATTATTTTTTCGTACTGGAATAACCGGAACATTCCTTTGGATAAAAGCTTTTTCAGACTGAAAAGGATTGCTGTTATGAATCCTTTGATCAATCTTTAAATATAAAGAAGATTATGTAACTTGTAAAGAAAGTTCCATTGAAGCAAATGGGAGAAAATTTAAATCAAGTATAATGATCCCAAATGCAAGGGAAACAAAGCGAAACCTAGACTCAATAGAATGGGAAATAGAGAAGAACAAGTATCCAAAGGAATGGATTTTTCAACAGGGAATAACTGGAAGATTTCTCAACCCATTCACCCTTTACACTGAATAAGACTCCTATTAAGAATCCTTTCATGCAGTTTAAATATAAAGAAGATAATGCATTGTGCACAAAACTTCCATCGAAGCAAATGGAGAAAATTGATATCAATTATAATATCCCAAACTTCAAACGAAACAACGGGTAAACTAGACTCAATAGAATGTGAAATAGAGAAAAACAAGTAAGAAAACCAATTGTTTTTTGCTACTGGAATAACCGGAACATTCCTTTGGACAAAACCTTTTTCAGACTGAAAAGGATTGCCGTTACGAATCCTTTGATCAATCTTTAAATATAAAGAAGATTATGCAAGTTGTACAGAAAGTTCCATTGGAGCAAATGGGAGAGAATTGACATCAATCACAATGATCTGAAATGCAAGGGAAACAAATGGGAAATAGAGAAGAACAAATATCCAAAATAATGGAATTTTCAATAGGAAATAACTGGAAGATTTCTTTACCCAGTCACCCTTTCCACTGAATAGGACTGTTGTTAAGAACCCTTTCGTACAGTTTGAATATAAGGAAGATAATGAATTGTGTACAAAACTTCTTTTGAAGGAAATCCGAGAGAATTGATATCAACAATAATATCACAAACAGTAAAAGAAGCAAATGGAAAAATAGACTCAGAATGTGAATTAGTAAAGAACAAGTAAAAAAGGAACTGATTTTTCATACAGGAATAACAGGAACTGTGCTTTGGACAAAACATTTTCAGACTGAAAAGGATTGCTGTTATGAATCCTTTGATCAATCTTTAAATATAATGAAGATGATGCAACTTGAACAGAAAGTTTCACTGAAAGAAATGGTAGAAAATTTACATCAAGTATAATGATCCCAAATGCAAGAGAAACAAAGGGAAAGCTAGACTCAATAGCATCGGAAATAAAGAAGAACAAGTATCCAAAGGAATGGATTTTTCAATAGGGAATAATTTAAAGATTTCTCAGCCCATTCACCCATTCCACTGTATAAGACTGCTGTTAAGAATCCTTTGGTACAGTTTGAATGTAAGGAAGATAATTCATTGTGCACAAAACTTCGATTGAAGCAAATGGAGAAAATTGATATCAACTATAATATCCCAAACTGTAAAAGAAACAAAGGGAAAACTAGACTCAATTGAATGTGAAATAGAGAAGACCAAGTAAAAGCAATTATTTTTTCGTACTGGAATAACCGGAACATTCCTTTGGACAAAAGCTTTTTCAGACTGAAAAGGATTGCTGTTACGAATCCTTTGATCAATCTTTAAATATAAAGAAGATTATGCAACTTGTACAGAAAGTTCCATTGGAGCAAATGGGAGAGAATTTACATCAATCACAGTGATCTGAAATGCAAGGGAAACAAAGGGAAACCTAGACTGAATACAATGGGAAATAGAGAAGAACAAATATCCAAAATAATGGAATTTTCAATAGGAAATAACTTGAAGATTTCTCTACCCAGTCACCCTTTCCACTGAATAGGACTGTTGTTAAGAACCCTTTCGTACAGTTTGAATATAAGGAAGATAATGAATTGTGTACAAAACTTCTTTGGAAGAAAATCCGAGAGAATTGATATCAACTATAATATCACAAACAGTAAAAGAAGCAAATGGAAAACTAGACTCAGAATGTGAATTAGTAAAGAACAAGTAAGAAAAGGAACTGTTTTTTCATACAGGAATAACAGGAACTGTGCTTTGGACAAAACATTTTCAGACTGAAAAGGATTGCCGTTACGAATCCTTTCATCAATCTTTAAATATAAAGAAGATTATGCAACTTGTACAGAAAGTTCCATTGGAGCAAATGGGAGAGAATTTACATCAATTACAATGATCTGAAATGCAAGGGAAACAAAGGGAAACCTAGACTCAATACAATGGGAAATAGAGAAGAACAAATATCCAAAATAATGGAATTTTCAGTAGGAAATAACTTGAAGATTTCTCTACCCAGTCACCCTTTCCACTGAATAGGACTCTTGTTAAGAACCCTTTCGTACAGTTTGAATATAAGGAAGATAATGAATTGTGTACAAAACTTCTTTTGAAGAAAATCCGAGAGAATTGATATCAACTATAATATCACAAACAGTTAAAGAAGCAAATGGAAAACTAGACTCAGAATGTGAATTAGTAAAGAACAAGTAAGAAAAGGAATTGTTTTTTCATACAGGAATAACAGGAACAGTGCTTTGGACAAAACATTTTCAGACTGAAAAGGATTGCTGTTACGAATCCTTTGATCAATCTTTAAATATAAAGAAGATTATGCAACTTGTACAGAAAGTTCCATTGGAGCAAATGGGAGAGAATTTACATCAATCACAATGATATGAAATGCAAGGGAAACAAAGGGAAACCTAGACGCAATACAATGGGAAATAGAGAAGAACAAATATCCAAAATAATGGAATTTTCAATAGGAAATAACTTGAAGATTTCTCTACCCAGTCACCCTTTCCACTGAATAGGACTGTTGTTAAGAACCCTTTCGTACAGTTTGAATATAACGAAGATAATGAATTGTGTACAAAACTTCTTTTGAAGGAAATCCGAGAGAATTGATATCAAGTATAATATCACAAACAGTAAAAGAAGCAAATGGAAAACTAGACTCAGAATGTGAATTAGTAAAGAACAAGTAAGAAAAGGAACTGTTTTTTCATACAGGAATAACAGGAACAGTGCTTTGGACAAAACATTTTCAGACTGAAAAGGATTGTTGTTACGAATCCTTTGATCAATCTTTAAATATAAAGAAGATTATGCAACTTGTACAGAAAGTTCCATTGGAGCAAATGGGAGAGAATTTACATCAATTACAATGATCTGAAATGCAAGGGAAACAAAGGGAAACCTAGACTCAATACAATGGGAAATAGAGAAGAACAAATATCCAAAATAATGGAATTTTCAGTAGGAAATAACTTGAAGATTTCTCTACCCAGTCACCCTTTCCACTGAATAGGACTGTTGTTAAGAACCCTTTCGTACAGTTTGAATATAAGGAAGATAATGAATTGTGTACAAAACTTCTTTTGAAGGAAATCCGAGAGAATTGATATCAACTATAATATCACAAACAGTTAAAGAAGCAAATGGAAAACTAGACTCAGAATGTGAATTAGTAAAGAACAAGTAAGAAAAGGAATTGTTTTTTCATACAGGAATAACAGGAACAGTGCTTTGGACAAAACATTTTCAGACTGAAAAGGATTGCTGTTACGAATCCTTTGATCAATCTTTAAATATAATGAAGATGATGCAACTTGAACAGAAAGTTTCACTGAAGGAAATGGTAGAAAATTTCCATCAAGTATAATGATCCCAAATGCAAGAGAAACAAAGGGAAAGCTAGACTCAATAGCATCGGAAATAAAGAAGAACAAGTATCCAAAGGAATGGATTTTTCAATAGGGAATAATTTAAAGATTTCTCAACCCATTCACCCTTTCCACTGTATAGGACTGCTGTTAAGAATCCTTTGGTACATTTTGAATATAAGGAAGATAATTCATTGTGCACAAAACTTTGATTGAAACAAATGGAGAAAATTGATATCAACTATAATATCCAAAACTGCAAAGGAAACAAAGGGAAAACAAGACTCAATTGAATGTGAAATAGAGAAGACCAAGTAAAAGCAATTATTTTTTCGTACTGGAATAACCGGAACATTCCTTTGGATAAAAGCTTTTTCAGACTGAAAAGGATTGCTGTTACGAATCCTTTGATCAATCTTTAAATATAAAGAAGATTATGCAACTTGTAAAGAAAGTTCCATTGAAGCAAATGGGAGAAAATTTAAATCAAGTATAATGATCCCAAATGCAAGGGAAACAAAGCGAAACCTAGACTCAATAGAATGGGAAATAGAGAAGAACAAGTATCCAAAGGAATGGATTTTTCAACAGGGAATAACTGGAAGATTTCTCAACCCATTCACCCTTTACACTGAATAAGACTCCTATTAAGAATCCTTTCATGCAGTTTAAATATAAAGAAGATAATGCATTGTGCACAAAACTTCCATCGAAGCAAATGGAGAAAATTGATATCAACTATAATATCCCAAACTGCAAACGAAACAACGGGTAAACTAGACTCAATAGAATGTGAAATAGAGAAAAACAAGTAAGAAAACCAATTGTTTTTTGCTACTGGAATAACCGGAACATTCCTTTGGACAAAACCTTTTTCAGACTGAAAAGGATTGCCGTTACGAATCCTTTGATCAATCTTTAAATATAAAGAAGATTGATGCAACTTGTACAGAAAGTTCCATTGGAGCAAATGGGAGAGAATTGACATCAATCACAATGATCTGAAATGCAAGGGAAACAAAGGGAAACCTAGACGCAATACAATGGGAAATAGAGAAGAACAAATATCCAAAATAATGGAATTTTCAATAGGAAATAACTTGAAGATTTCTCTACCCAGTCACCCTTTCCACTGAATAGGACTGTTGTTAAGAACCCTTCGTACAGTTTGAATATAAGGAAGATAATGAATTGTGTACAAAACTTCTTTTGAAGGAAATCCGAGAGAATTGATATCAACTATAATATCACAAACAGTAAAAGAAGCAAATGGAAAACTAGACTCAGAATGTGAATTAGTAAAGAACAAGTAAGAAAACCAATTGTTTTTTCATACAGGAATAACAGGAACAGTGCTTTGGACAAAACATTTTCAGACTGAAAAGGACTGCTGTTACGAATCCTTTGATCAATCTTTAAATATAAAGAAGATTATGCAACTTGTACAGAAAGTTCCATTGGAGCAAATGGGAGAGAATTTACATCAATTACAATGATCTGAAATGCAAGGGAAACAAAGGGAAACCTAGACTCAATACAATGGGAAATAGAGAAGAACAAATATCCAAAATAATGGAATTTTCAGTAGGAAATAACTTGAAGATTTCTCTACCCAGTCACCCTTTCCACTGAATAGGACTGTTGTTAAGAACCCTTTCGTACAGTTTGAATATAAGGAAGATAATGAATTGTGTACAAAACTTCTTTTGAAGAAAATCCGAGAGAATTGATATCAACTATAATATCACAAACAGTAAAAGAAGCAAATGGAAAACTAGACTCAGAATGTGAATTAGTAAAGATCAAGTAAGAAAAGGAACTGTTTTTTCATACAGGAATAACAGGAACAGTGCTTTGGACAAAACATTTTCAGACTGAAAAGGATTGCTGTTATGAATCCTTTGATCAATCTTTAAATATAAAGAATATTATGCAACTTGTACAGAAAGTTCCATTGGAGCAAATGGGATAGAATTTCCATCAATTACAATGATCTGAAATGCAAGGGAAACAAAGGGAAACCTAGACTCAATACAATGGGAAATGGAGAAGAACAAATATCCAAAATAATGGAATTTTCAGTAGGAAATAACTTGAAGATTTCTCTACCCAGTCACCCTTTCCACTGAATAGGACTGTTGTTAAGAACCCTTTCGTACAGTTTGAATATAAGGAAGAAAATGAATTGTGTAGAAAACTTCTTTTGAAGGAAATCCGAGAGAATTGATATCAACTATAATATCACAAACAGTAAAAGAAGCAAATGGAAAACTAGACTCAGAATGTGAATTAGTAAAGAAGAAGTAAGAAAAGGAATTGTTTTTTCATACAGGAATAACAGGAACTGTGCTTTGGACAAAACATTTTCAGACTGAAAAGGATTGCTGTTACGAATCCTTTGATCAATCTTTAAATATAATGAAGATGATGCAACTTGAACAGAAAGTTTCACTGAAGGAAATGGTAGAAAATTTCCATCAAGTATAATGATCCCAAATGTAAGAGAAACAAAGGGAAAGCTAGACTCAATAGCATCGGAAATAAAGAAGAACAAGTATCCAAAGGAATGGATTTTTCAATAGGGAATAATTTAAAGATTTCTCAACCCATTCACCCTTTCCACTGTATAGGACTGCTGTTAAGAATCCTTTGGTACATTTTGAATATAAGGAAGATAATTCAATGTGCACAAAACTTCGATTGAAACAAATGGAGAAAATTGATATCAACTATAATATCCCAAACTGCAAAAGAAACAAAGGGAAAACTAGACTCAATTGAATGTGAAATAGAGAAGACCAAGTAAAAGCAATTATTGTTTCGTACTGGAATAACCGGAACATTCCTTTGGATAAAAGCTTTTTCAGACTGAAAAGGATTGCTGTTACGAATCCTTTGATCAATATTTAAATATAAAGAAGATTATGCAACTTGTAAAGAAAGTTCCATTGAAGCAAATGGGAGAAAATTTAAATCAAGTATAATAATCCCAAATGCAAGGGAAACAAAGCGAAACCTAGACTCAATAGAATGGGAAATAGAGAAGAACAAGTATCCAAAGGAATGGATTTTTCAACAGGGAATAACTGGAAGATTTCTCAACCCATTCACCCTTTACACTGAATAAGACTCCTATTAAGAATCCTTTCATGCAGTTTAAATATAAAGAAGATAATGCATTGTGCACAAAACTTCCATCGAAGCAAATGGAGAAAATTGATATCAACTATAATATCCCAAACTGCAAACGAAACAACGGGTAAACTAGACTCAATAGAATGTGAAATAGAGAAAAACAAGTAAGAAAACCAATTGTTTTTTGCTACTGGAAAAACCGGAACATTCCTTTGGACAAAACCTTTTTCAGACTGAAAAGGATTGCCGTTACGAATCCTTTGATCAATCTTTAAATATAAAGAAGATGATGCAACTTGTACAGAAAGTTCCATTGGAGCAAATGGGAGAGAATTGACATCAATCACAATGATCTGAAATGCAAGGGAAACAAAGGGAAACCTAGATGCAATACAATGGGAAATAGAGAAGAACAAATATCCAAAATAATGGAATTTTCAATAGGAAATAACTTGAAGATTTCTCTACCCAGTCACCCTTTCCACTGAATAGGACTGTTGTTAAGAACCCTTCGTACAGTTTGAATATAAGGAAGATAATGAATTGTGTACAAAACTTCTTTGGAAGAAAATCCGAGAGAATTGATATCAACTATAATATCACAAACAGTAAAAGAAGCAAATGGAAAACTAGACTCAGAATGTGAATTAGTAAAGAACAAGTAAGAAAACCAATTGTTTTTTCATACAGGAATAACAGGAACAGTGCTTTGGACAAAACATTTTCAGACTGAAAAGGACTGCTGTTACGAATCCTTTGATCAATCTTTAAATATAAAGAAGATTATGCAACTTGTACAGAAAGTTCCATTGGAGCAAATGGGAGAGAATTTACATCAATTACAATGATCTGAAATGCAAGGGAAACAAAGGGAAACCTAGACTGAATACAATGGGAAATAAAGAAGAACAAATATCCAAAATAATGGAATTTTCAGTAGTAAATAACTTGAAGATTTCTTTACCCAGTCACCCTTTCCACTGAATAGGACTGTTGTTAGGAACCCTTTCGTACAGTTTGAATATAAGGAAGATAATGAATTGTGTACAAAACTTCTTTTGAAGAAAATCCGAGAGAATTGATATCAACTATAATATCACAAACAGTAAAAGAAGCAAATGGAAAACTAGACTCAGAATGTGAATTAGTAAAGATCAAGTAAGAAAAGGAACTGTTTTTTCATACAGGAATAACAGGAACAGTGCTTTGGACAAAACATTTTCAGACTGAAAAGGATTGCTGTTATGAATCCTTTGATCAATCTTTAAATATAAAGAAGATTATGCAACTTGTACAGAAAGTTCCATTGGAGCAAATGGGATAGAATTTCCATCAATTACAATGATCTGAAATGCAAGGGAAACAAAGGGAAACCTAGACTCAATACAATGGGAAATGGAGAAGAACAAATATCCAAAATAATGGAATTTTCAGTAGGAAATAACTTGAAGATTTCTCTACCCAGTCACCCTTTCCACTGAATAGGACTGTTGTTAAGAACCCTTTCGTACAGTTTGAATATAAGGAAGATAATGAATTGTGTAGAAAACTTCTTTTGAAGGAAATCCGAGAGAATTGATATCAACTATAATATCACAAACAGTAAAAGAAGCAAATGGAAAACTAGACTCAGAATGTGAATTAGTAAAGAAGAAGTAAGAAAAGGAATTGTTTTTTCATACAGGAATAACAGGAACTGTGCTTTGGACAAAACATTTTCAGACTGAAAAGGATTGCTGTTACGAATCCTTTGATCAATCTTTAAATATAATGAAGATGATGCAACTTGAACAGAAAGTTTCACTGAAGGAAATGGTAGAAAATTTCCATCAAGTATAATGATCCCAAATGTAAGAGAAACAAAGGGAAAGCTAGACTCAATAGCATCGGAAATAAAGAAGAACAAGTATCCAAAGGAATGGATTTTTCAATAGATAATAATTTAAAGATTTCTCAACCCATTCACCTTTTCCACTGTATAGGACTGCTGTTAAGAATCCTTTGGTACATTTTGAATATAAGGAAGATAATTCAATGTGCACAAAACTTCGATTGAAACAAATGGAGAAAATTGATATCAACTATAATATCCCAAACTGCAAAAGAAACAAAGGGAAAACTAGACTCAATTGAATGTGAAATAGAGAAGACCAAGTAAAAGCAATTATTGTTTCGTACTGGAATAACCGGAACATTCCTTTGGATAAAAGCTTTTTCAGACTGAAAAGGATTGCTGTTACGAATCCTTTGATCAATATTTAAATATAAAGAAGATTATGCAACTTGTAAAGAAAGTACTATTGAAGCAAATGGGAGAAAATTTAAATCAAGTATAATAATCCCAAATGCAAGGGAAACAAAGCGAAACCTAGACTCAATAGAATGGGAAATAGAGAAGAACAAGTATCCAAAGGAATGGATTTTTCAACAGGGAATAACTGGAAGATTTCTCAACCCATTCACCCTTTACACTGAATAAGACTCCTATTAAGAATCCTTTCATGCAGTTTAAATATAAAGAAGATAATGCATTGTGCACAAAACTTCCATCGAAGCAAATGGAGAAAATTGATATCAACTATAATATCCCAAACTGCAAACGAAACAACGGGTAAACTAGACTCAATAGAATGTGAAATAGAGAAAAACAAGTAAGAAAACCAATTGTTTTTTGCTACTGGAAAAACCGGAACGTTCCTTTGGACAAAACCTTTTTCAGACAGAAAAGGATTGCCGTTACGAATCCTTTGATCAATCTTTAAATATAAAGAAGATGATGCAACTTGTACAGAAAGTTCCATTGGAGCAAATGGGAGAGAATTGACATCAATCACAATGATCTGAAATGCAAGGGAAACAAAGGGAAACCTAGATGCAATACAATGGGAAATAGAGAAGAACAAATATCCAAAATAATGGAATTTTCAATAGGAAATAACTTGAAGATTTCTCTACCCAGTCACCCTTTCCACTGAATAGGACTGTTGTTAAGAACCCTTCGTACAGTTTGAATATAAGGAAGATAATGAATTGTGTACAAAACTTCTTTTGAAGAAAATCCGAGAGAATTGATATCAACTATAATATCACAAACAGTAAAAGAAGCAAATGGAAAACTAGACTCAGAATGTGAATTAGTAAAGAACAAGTAAGAAAAGGAACTGTTTTTTCATACAGGAATAACAGGAACAGTGCTTTGGACAAAACATTTTCAGACTGAAAAGGATTGCTGTTACGAATCCTTTGATCAATCTTTAAATATAAAGAAGATTATGCAACTTGTACAGAAAGTTCCATTGGAGCAAATGGGAGAGAATTTACATCAATTACAATGATCTGAAATGCAAGGGAAACAAAGGGAAACCTAGACTGAATACAATGGGAAATAAAGAAGAACAAATATCCAAAATAATGGAATTTTCAGTAGTAAATAACTTGAAGATTTCTTTACCCAGTCACCCTTTCCACTGAATAGGACTGTTGTTAGGAACCCTTTCGTACAGTTTGAATATAAGGAAGATAATGAATTGTGTACAAAACTTCTTTTGAAGGAAATCCGAGAGAATTGATATCAACTATAATATCACAAACAGTAAAAGAAGCAAATGGAAAACTAGACTCAGAATGTGAATTAGTAAAGAACAAGTAAGAAAACCAATTGTTTTTTCTTACATGAATAACAGGAACAGTGCTTTGGACAAAACATTTTCAGACTGAAAAGGATTGCTGTTACGAATCCTTTGATCAATCTTTAAACATAAAGAAGATTATGCAACTTGTACAGAAAGTTCCATTGGAGCAAATGGGAGAGAATTTACATCAATTACAATGATCTGAAATTCAAGGGAAACAAAGGGAAACCTAGACTCAATACAATGGGAAATAGAGAAGAACAAATATCCAAAATAATGGAATTTTCAGTAGGAAATAACTTGAAGATTTCTCTACCCAGTCACCCTTTCCACTGAATAGGACTGTTGTTAAGAACCCTTTCGTACAGTTTGAATATAAGGAAGATAATGAATTGTGTACAAAACTTCTTTTGAAGAAAATCCGAGAGAATTGATATCAACTATAATATCACAAACAGTAAAAGAAGCAAATGGAAAACTAGACTCAGAATGTGAATTAGTAAAGAACAAGTAAGAAAAGGAATTGTTTTTTCATACAGGAATAACAGGAACAGTGCTTTGGACAAAACATTTTCAGACTGAAAAGGATTGCTGTTACGAATCCTTTGATCAATCTTTAAATATAAAGAAGATTATGCAACTTGTACAGAAAGTTCCATTGGAGCAAATGGGAGAGAATTTCCATCAATTACAATGATCTGAAATGCAAGGGAAACAAAGGGAAACCTAGACTGAATACAATTTGAAATAGAGAAGACCAAATATCCAAAATAATGGAATTTTCAATAGGAAATAACTGGAAGATTTCTCTATCCAGTCACCCTTTCCACTGAATAGGACTGTTGTTAAGAACCCTTTCGTACAGTTTGAATATAAGGAAGATAATGAATTGTGTACAAAACTTCTTTTGAAGGAAATCCGAGAGAATTGATATCAACTATAATATCACAAACAGTAAAAGAAGCAAATGGAAAACTAGACTCAGAATGTGAATTAGTAAAGAACAAGTAAGAAAAGGAATTGTTTTTTCATACAGGAATAACAGGAACTGTGCTTTGGACAAAACATTTTCAGACTGAAAAGGATTGCTGTTACGAATCCTTTGATCAATCTTTAAGTATAATGAAGATGATGCAACTTGAACAGAAAGTTTCACTTAAGGAAATGGTAGAAAATTTCCATCAAGTATAATGATCCCAAATGCAAGAGAAACAAAGGGAAAGCTAGACTCAATAGCATCGGAAATAAAGAAGAACAAGTATCCAAAGGAATTGATTTTTCAATAGGGAATAATTTAAAGATTTCTCAACCCATTCACCCTTTCCACTGTATAGGACTGCTGTTAAGAATCCTTTGGTACAGTTTGAATATAAGGAAGATAATTCAATGTGCACAAAACTTCGATTGAAACAAATGGAGAAAATTGATATCAACTATAATATCCCAAACTGCAAAAGAAATAAAGGGAAAACTAGACTCAATTGAATGTGAAATAGAGAAGACCAAGTAAAAGCAATTATTTTTTCGTACTGGAATAACCGGAATATTCCTTTGGATAAAAGCTTTTTCAGACTGAAAAGGATTGCTGTTACGAATCCTTTGATCAATCTTTAAATATAAAGAAGATTATGCAACTTGTAAAGAAAGTTCCATTGAAGCAAATGGGAGAAAATTTAAATCAAGTATAATGATCCCAAATGCAAGGGAAACAAAGCGAAACCTAGACTCAATAGAATGGGAAATAGAGAAGAACAAGTATCCAAAGGAATGGATTTTTCAACAGGGAATAACTGGAAGATTTCTCAACCCATTCACCCTTTACACTGAATAAGACTCCTATTAAGAATCCTTTCATGCAGTTTAAATATAAAGAAGATAATGCATTGTGCACAAAACTTCCATCGAAGCAAATGGAGAAAATTGATATCAACTATAATATCCCAAACTGCAAATGAAACAACGGGTAAACTAGACTCAATAGAATGTGAAATAGAGAAAAACAAGTAAGAAAACCAATTGTTTTTTGCTACTGGAATAACCGGAACATTCCTTTGGACAGACAAAACCTTTTTCAGACTGAAAAGGATTGCCGTTACGAATCCTTTGATCAATCTTTAAATATAAAGAAGTTGATGCAACTTGTACAGAAAGTTCCATTGGAGCAAATGGGAGAGAATTGACATCAATCACAATGATCTGAAATGCAAGGGAAACAAAGGGAAACCTAGACTCAATACAATGGGAAATAGAGAAGAACAAATATCCAAAATAATGGAATTTTCAATAGGAAATAACTGGAAGATTTCTTTACCCAGTCACCCTTTCCACTGAATAGGACTGTTGTTAAGAACCCTTTCGTACAGTTTGAATATAAGGAAGATAATGAATTGTGTACAAAACTTCTTTTGAAGGAAATCCGAGAGAATTGATATCAACTATAATATCACAAACAGTAAAAGAAGCAAATGGAAAAATAGACTCAGAATGTGAATTAGTAAAGAACAAGTAAGAAAAGGAACTGTTTTTTCATACAGGAATAACAGGAACTGTGCTTTGGACAAAACATTTTCAGACTGAAAAGGATTGCTGTTATGAATCCTTTGATCAATCTTTAAATATAATGAAGATGATGCAACTTGAACAGAAAGTTTCACTGAAGGAAATGGTAGAAAATTTACATCAAGTATAATGATCCCAAATGCAAGAGAAACAAAGGGAAAGCTAGACTCAATAGCATCGGAAATAAAGAAGAACAAGTATCCAAAGGAATGGATTTTTCAATAGGGAATAATTTAAAGATTTCTCAGCCCATTCACCCATTGCACTGTATAGGACTGCTGTTAAGAATCCTTTGGTACGGGGGGCGGAGCCAAGATGGCGGAGAAGAAACACACTACTCAGTGAACGTCCTCACTCCCTCACAACCAATTAGATAAATTAAGTCTCAGAATTAGCTCAGGACTGATAGATACCACAAGGACTGGAAGCACGACTTACCAGCTGAAGAGAATCTGGAGTTTCAACAGGAAAGGTCAGTTCTCAGGGGAGGAATAAGAAAGACCAGCACAGACGGTGGGGTAGGGGCACACTGTGCCCATTGCGCTGGGAGGGGCTCTGGGATCAGAGAAGCCACTGAGGTAAAGGAATCTGGCACAGGCTGTTAGCTCTTCTCTGCTAATTATTTAGCAGTTCAGAAGAGAAAGCCTAAATATTTTAAAACTCAGATTAGATTCCTCCCCCCCCCCACCCTGGGGGTGACTCAGCAGAGAATCGGCACCAGGGGCTGTGGCCTCAGCTCCCTCCTGAGAATAGTTAAGAGACTGACAAGTGGGTGGATACGGCCCAAGGCAACACACACTGCCTAGCTTAGCTGGAGGGAGTGGAACTCAGCTCCAGGAAGTCCCAGAGAAGCGGAACCTTTGAACTAGGGACCGCGGTTTCTGGCAGACACTTCCAGTTTGAGCGCAGGGGCTTCTCACGTCACCTGCTGCAGACATCCACTCCCCACCCGGACACATAGACTGGGCTTCCTGCTGTCTTCACTATTCTAAGCCCTCGAAGCACAGTAGTGCTAATCACCTCTGAGGCACTTCCAGGGAGGGGGTGGGGAACTCTCTCCCAGAGCTCTATCTTAGCTCGGGGGCAGGGGCCGCTGCATCCATCCCGTCTGGGAGGAAGCTGGTAAAGAAGTAAATAATTTCCTACCCCAGGGACAGACCCCAAAAGATTTTTTTTAAGTATGAGCAAAAAAGCTAGAAAAACTATAGATTCCTTCTATACAGAGAAAGAGCGGGTATCCAACCCCGAGGAAGTTAACAGCAAAGATTCAGAAGATAACAACCTAAAGGGGAACGATTCCTGCCCCCCATCACATAACTCTCTCCTAGAAGAAGCTCTTAAAAAATTGAGGGAGATCGAAGATCGAAGAAAAATGGGGAAAGGAAAGAGAAGTTATGATAGAGAATAACAATGTCCTGAAATTGGAGTTGGAAAAAATAAAGAATTCACAGGAGATGCAGGGAAACAAAATTAGTGAATTAGAAAAGGTTAAAAAAACACAGGAAAGTAGGATTTCTGAATTGGAAAAGATAAAAAAGTCTCAAGAAAATAGAATTTCTGAATTGGAAAAAGAAAATAATTCTCAAAAAAAAAAATTAGGGAAATGGAAAAAAATTCAATAGAGCAAAATAACTCATTTAAAAACGAAATTGGGCATTTACAAAAAGAACTAAAAACTGTGAAAGAAGAAAATAACTCCTTAAAAGTCAGGATGGAACAAATAGAAATGAATGATTCACAGAGAACCCAAGAATCAGTCAAACAAAACAAAAAAAAATGAGAAGCTGGAGAACAACGTCAAATACTTACTGGGAAAATCTATAGACCTGGAAAATAGATCTAGGAGAGATAATCTGCGGATTATTGGACTTCCCGAAAACTATGACCAAAAAAAGAGCCTAGATTCTATTTTACAGGAAATTATCAAAGAGAACTGTCCAGAGATAATAGAAACAGAAGGGAAAGTAGATGTGGAAAGAATTCATCGAACTCCTTCTGAAATAGACCCTAAAAAAAGAACACCACGGAATATTGTGGCTAAGCTGCAGAATTACCACACAAAGGAGAAAATCCTGCAAGCAGCTAGAAAAAAACAATTTAAATACCAAGGTGCCACAATAAGGGTCACCCAAGATCTGGCTGCCTCCACATTAAAAGATAGAAGGGCCTGGAACCTGATATTCCGAAAGGCAAAAGATCAAGGAATGCAACCAAGAATGAACTACCCAGCTAAGTTTAGCATCTTTTTCCATGGAAGAAGATGGTCATTCAATGAAACAGAGGAATTCTATATGTTTCTAAGAAAAAAACCAGACTTAAACAAAAAATTTGATCTACATCCACAAGACTGAAGAGAAACAGAAAAAGGTACACAGAACCCTTGAGAACTGTAACTCTGTTGTGGGTATATAAAAAATACTCAAGGATAATTTGATTTTACTGATATAAAAGAAAAAAAGGGGGGTGTAGTAAAGGGAAGGAGGTCGGTTCAGAAAAAGGGGAAGGAGTGATAAAAAGAGGGAAACTACATCCCAGGAAGAGACATAGAAAATACACCATATCTGAGGGAACTTAGTGAGGGGGAGAATCATTGTGTGAATCTTACTCTCATCAGAAGAGGCTCAAAGAGTAAATAATTAACATATTTGTTTTTCAGAGAATTTTCTCTCACCTCATTAAAAGGGGGGAGAGGAAAAGGGAAAAGGAAAAGGAGAATAAGTGAAGGGACTTGGAGGGAGGGGGGAGGGATCCAAAAAAAAAAAGAGGGAGGGTTGTGCGGCACAAGGGGGGTCTGTAAATTAAATATCGGGGAGGGGGATCAGGGGGGTCAAGGGAAAAAAGCATAAGCTGGGGATAATACGATGGCAGGAAATACAGAATTAGTAATTTTAACTGTAAATGTAAATGGGATGAACGATCCCATCAAACGGAGACGGATAGTAGATTGGATCAAAAAGCAGAACCCTACAATATGTTGCCTACAGGAAACACACTTAAAGCAGGGAGATACATACAGAGTAAAGGTAAAAGGTTGGAACAGAGCCTACTATGCTTCAGGTAAAACCAAAAAAGCAGGGGTAGCTATCCTTATCTCAGATCAAGCAAAAGCAGAAGTAGATCTTGTTAAAAAAGATAAGGAAGGAAACTATATCCTGCTGAAAGGTAGCATAAATAATGAAGCCATATCAATACTAAACATATATGCACCAAGTGGTATAGCATCTAACTTTCTAAAGGAAAAGTTAGGAGAACTGCAAGAAGAAATAGACAGTAAAACTATAATAGTGGGAGATCTCAACCTTGCACTCTCAGATTTAGACAAATCAAACCACAAAACAAACAAGAAAGAAATTAAAAAAGTAAATAGAACATTAGAAAAACTAGGTATGATAGACCTTTGGAGAAAACTGAATGTCAATAGGAAGGAATATACTTTCTTCTCAGCAGTTCATGGATCCTATACAAAAATTGACCATATACTAGGACATAAAGATCTCAAAATTAAATGTAGGAAGGCAGAAATAATAAATGCCTTCTTCTCAGATCAAAATGCAATAAAAGCTACATTCAGTAAGAAGTTAGGGGTAAATAGACCAAAAAGTAATTGGAAACTGAATAATCTCATCTTAAAGAATGACTGGGTGAAAGAGCAAATTATAGAAACAATTAATAATTTCACCCAAGATAATGATAATGATGAGACATCATATCAAAATCTTTGGGATGCAGCTAAAGCAGTAATAAGGGGAAATTTTATATCTTTAGAGGCTTATTTGAAGAAAATTGAGAAAGAGAAGATTAACGAATTGGGCTTACAACTTAAAAGGCTAGAAAAAGACCAAATTATAAACCCCCAACCAAAAATTAAACTCGAAATACAAAAATTAAAAGGAGAAATCAATAAAATTGAAAGTAAAAAAACTATTGAATTAATAAATAAAACCAAGAGTTGGTTTTATGAAAAAGCCAATAACATAGATAAACCTTTGGTAAATTTGATCAAAAAAAAGAAAGAGAAAAATCAAATTGATAGTCTTACAAATGAAAAGGGGGATCTTTCCACCAATGAAGAGGAAATTAGAGAAATAATAAGGAGTTACTTTGCCCAACTTTATGCCAATAAATTTGATAACTTAAGTGAAATGGATGACTTCCTCCAAAAATATAGGCTCCCTAGATTAACAGAGGAGGAGATAAATTGCTTAAATAGTCCCATTTCAGAAAAAGAAATAGAACAAGCTATTAATCAACTCCCCAGGAAAAAATCCCCAGGGCCAGATGGATTCACATGTGAATTCTACCAAACATTTAAAGAACAATTAGCCCCAATGTTATATAAATTATTTGAAAAAATAGGGGATGAAGGAGTCCTATCAAATTCCTTTTATGACACAGACATGGTACTGATACCTAAACCTGGTAGATCGAAAACTGAGAAAGAAAATTATAGACCAATCTCCTTAATGAATATTGATGCTAAAATCTTAAATAAGATATTAGCAAAAAGACTTCAGAAAATCATCTCCAAGATAATACACTATGATCAAGTAGGATTTATTCCAGGAATGCAGGGCTGGTTTAATATTAGGAAAACTATTAATATAATTGACCATATTAATAATCAAATTAATAAGAACCATATGATCATCTCAATAGATGCAGAAAAAGCATTTGACAAAATCCAACATCCATTCCTACTAAAAACTCTTGAGAGTATAGGAATAAATGGATTATTCCTTAGAATAATCAGGAGTATATATTTAAGACCGTCAGTAAGCATAATATGCAATAGAAATAAACTGCAACCTTTCCCAGTAAGATCAGGAGTGAAACAAGGTTGCCCACTATCACCATTACTATTCAATATAGTACTAGAAACGCTAGCCTCGGCAATAAGAGCCGAGAAAGAGATTCAAGGAATTAGAGTAGGAAATGAGGAAATTAAACTATCACTTTTTGCAGATGACATGATGGTATACTTAGAGAACCCCAAAGACTCTGCTAAAAAGCTACTAGAAATAATTCAAAATTTCAGCAAAGTGGCAGGATACAAAATAAATCCACATAAATCCTCGGCATTTTTATATATCACTAACAAAATGCAACAGCAAGAGATACAAAGAGAAATTCCATTCCAAACAAATGTTGAGAGTATAAAATATTTGGGAATCCATCTACCAAAGAAAAGTCAGGAATTATATGAGAAAAATTACAAAACACTTGCCACAAAAATAAAATCAGATTTAAATAATTGGAAAGACATTCAGTGCTCTTGGATAGGACGAGCGAATATAATAAAGATGACAATACTCTCCAAACTAATCTATTTATTTAGTGCTATACCAATCAGACTCCCAAGAAACTATTTTAATGACCTAGAAAAAATAACAACAAAATTCATATGGAAGAATAAAAGGTCAAGAATTGCAAGGGAACTAATGAAAAAAAACTCAGAGGAAGGTGGTCTAAGTGTACCTGATCTAAAGCTATATTATATAGCAGCAGTCACCAAAACCATTTGGTATTGGCTAAGAAATAGACCGGTAGATCAGTGGAACAGATTAGATACAAAGGACAAAAAAGGGTACATCTATAGCAATCTAATCTTTGACAAACCCAAAGATTCCAACATTAGGGATAAAAATTCATTATTCGGAAAAAACTGTTGGGAAAACTGGAAATTAGTATGGCAGAAATTAGATATGGATCCACACTTAACACCATATACCAAGATAAGATCAAAATGGGTCCATGATTTAGGCATAAAGAGGGAGATAATAAATAGATTAGAGGAACAGAGGATAATCTACCTCTCAGACTTGTGGAGGAGGAAGGAATTTATGACCAGAGGAGAACTAGAGATCATTATTGATCACAAAATAGAAGATTTTGATTACATCAAACTAAAAAGTGTCTGTACAAATAATACTAATGCAAACAAGATTAGAAGGGAAGTAACAAATTGGGAAAATATTTTTAAAAACAAAGGTTCTGACAAAGGTCTCATTTCCAAAATATATAGAGAACTGACCATAATTTATAAGAACCCGAACCATTCTCCAATTGATAAATGGTCAAAGGATATGAACAGACAATTCTCAGAGGAAGAAATTGAAACTATATCCACTCACATGAAAGAGTGTTCCAAATCACTACTGATCAGAGAAATGCAAATTAAGACCACTCTGAGATACCACTACACACCTGTCAGATTGGCTAAGATGACAGGAACAAATAATGACAAATGTTGGAGGGGATGTGGGGAAATTGGGACACTGATACATTGCTGGTGGAGTTGTGAAAGAATCCAGCCATTCTGGAGAGCAATCTGGAATTATGCCCAAAAAGTTATCAAACTGTGCATACCCTTTGACCCAGCAGCGCTACTACTGGGATTATATCCCAAAGAAATACTAAAGAGCGGAAAGAGACATATATGTGCCAAAATGTTTGTGGCAGCTCTTTTTGTTGTAGCTAGAAACTGGAAGATGAATGGATGTCCATCAGTTGGAGAATGGTTGGGTAAATTGTGGTATATGAAAGTTATGGAATATTATTGCTCAGTAAGAAATGACCAGCAGGAGGAATACAGAGAGGGTTGGAGAGACTTAAATCAACTGATGCTGAGTGAAATGAGCAGAACCAGAAGATCACTGTATACTTCAACAACGATACTGTATGAGGATGTATTCTGATGGAAGTGGAAATCTTCAACATAAAGAAGATCCAACTCAGTTCCAGTTGATCAATGATGGACAGAGGTAGATACACCCAGAGAAGAAACACTGGGAGGGGAATGTAAATTGTTAGCACTAATATCTGTCTGCCCAGGTTGCATGTACCTTCGGATTCTAATGTTTATTGTGCAACAAGAAAATGATATTCACACACATGTATTGTACCTAGACTATATTGTAACACATGTAAAATGTATGGTATTGCCTGTCGTCGGGGGGAGGGAATAAGGGAGTGGGGGTAATTTGGAAAAATGAATACAAGGGATAATATTATAAAATATATATATATATATAATAAAAAAAATTAAAAAAAAAAAAAAAAGAATCCTTTGGTACAGTTTGAATATAAGGAAGATAATTCATTGTGAACAAAACTTCGATTGAAGCAAATGGAGAAAATTGATATCAACTATAATATCCCAAACTGCAAAAGAAACAAAGGGAAAACTAGACTCAATTGAATGTGAAATAGAGAAGACCAAGTAAAAGCAATTATTGTTTCGTACTGGAATAACCGGAACATTCCTTTGGATAAAAGCTTTTTCAGACTGAAAAGGATTGCTGTTATGAATCCTTTGATCAATCTTTAAATATAAAGAAGATTATGCAACTTGTAAAGAAAGTTCCATTGAAGCAAATGGGAGAAAATTTAAATCAAGTATAATGTTCCCAAATGCAAGGGAAACAAAGCGAAACCTAGACTCAATAGAATGGGAAATAGAGAAGAACAAGTATCCAAAGGAATGGATTTTTCAACAGGGAATAATTTAAAGATTTCTCTACCCAGTAACCCTTTCCACTGAATAGGACTGTTGTTAAGAACCCTTTCGTACAGTTTGAATATAAGGAAGATAATGAATTGTGTACAAAACTTCTTTGGAAGAAAATCCGAGAGAATTGATATCAACTATAATATCACAAACAGTAAAAGAAGCAAATGGAAAACTAGACTCAGAATGTGAATTAGTAAAGAACAAGTAAGAAAAGGAACTGTTTTTTCATACAGGAATAACAGGAACAGTGCTTTGGACAAAACATTTTCAGACTGAAAAGGATTGCTGTTACGAATCCTTTGATCAATCTTTAAATATAAAGAAGATTATGCAACTTGTACACAAAGATTACAATGATCTGAAATGCAAGGGAAACAAAGGGAAACCTAGACTGAATACAATGGGAAATAGAGAAGAACAAATATCCAAAATAATGGAATTTTCAGTAGGAAATAACTGGAAGATTTCTCTACCCAGTCACCCTTTCCACTGAATAGGACTGTTGTTAAGAACCCTTTCGTACAGTTTGAATATAAGGAAGATAATGAATTGTGTACAAAACTTCTTTTGAAGGAAATCCGAGAGAAGTGATATCAACTATAATATCACAAACAGTAAAAGAAGCAAATGGAAAACTAGACTCAGAATGTGAATTAGTAAAGAACAAGTAAGAAAACCAATTGTTTTTTCTTACAGGAATAACAGGAACAGTGCTTTGGACAAAACATTTTCAGACTGAAAAGGATTGCTGTTACGAATCCTTTGATCAATCTTTAAATATAAAGAAGATTATGCAACTTGTAAAGAAAGTTCCATTGAAGCAAATGGGAGAAAATTTAAATCAAGTATAATGATCCCAAATGCAAGGGAAACAAAGTGAAACCTAGACTCAATAGAATGGGAAATAGAGAAGAACAAGTATCCAAAGGAATGGATTTTTCAACAGGGAATAACTGGAAGATTTCTCAACCCATTCACCCTTTACACTGAATAAGACTCCTATTAAGAATCCTTTCATGCAGTTTAAATATAAAGAAGATAATGCATTGTGCACAAAACTTCCATCGAAGCAAATGGAGAAAATTGATATCAACTATAATATCCCAAACTGCAAACGAAACAACGGGTAAACTAGACTCAATAGAATGTGAAATAGAGAAAAACAAGTAAGAAAACCAATTGTTTTTTGCTACAGGAATAACCGGAACATTCCTTTGGACAAAACCGTTTTCAGACTGAAAAGGAGTGCCGTTACTAATCCTTTGATCAATCTTTAAATATAAAGAAGATTATGCAACTTGTACAGAAAGTTCCATTGGAGCAAATGGGAGAGAATTGACATCAATCACAATGATCTGAAATGCAAGGGAAACAAAGGGAAACCTAGACGCAATACAATGGGAAATAGAGAAGAACAAATATCCAAAATAATGGAATTTTCAATAGGAAATAACTGGAAGATTTCTTTACCCAGTCACCCTTTCCACTGAATAGGTCTGTTGTTAAGAACCCTTTCGTACAGTTTGAATATAAGGAAGATAATGAATTGTGTACAAAACTTCTTTTGAAGGAAATCCGAGAGAATTGATATCAACTATAATATCACAAACAGTAAAAGAAGCAAATGGAAAACTAGACTCAGAATGTGAATTAGTAAAGAACAAGTAAGAAAACCAATTGTTTTTTCTTACAGGAATAACAGGAACAGTGCTTTGGACAAAACATTTTCAGACTGAAAAGGATTGCTGTTACGAATCCTTTGATCAATCTTTAAATATAAAGAAGATTATGCAACTTGAACAGAAAGTTTCACTGAAGGAAATGGTAGAAAATTTACATCAAGTATAATGATCCCAAATGCAAGAGAAACAAAGGGAAAGCTAGACTCAATAGCATCGGAAATAAAGAACAAGTATCCAAAGGAATGGATTTTTCAATAGGGAATAATTTAAAGATTTCTCAACCCATTCACCCTTTCCACTGTATAGGACTGCTGTTAAGAATCCTTTGGTACATTTTGAATATAAGGAAGATAATTCATTGTGCACAAAACTTCGATTGAAACAAATGGAGAAAATTGATATCAACTATAATATCCCAAACTGCAAAAGAAACAAAGGGAAAACTAGACTCAATTGAATGTGAAATAGAGAAGACCAAGTAAAAGCAATTATTTTTCGTACTGGAATAACCGGAACATTCCTTTGGATAAAAGCTTTTTCAGACTGAAAAGGATTGCTGTTACGAATCCTTTGATCAATCTTTAAATATAAAGAAGATTATGCAACTTGTAAAGAAAGTTCCATTGAAGCAAATGGGAGAAAATTTAAATCAAGTATAATGATCCCAAATGCAAGGGAAACAAAGCGAAACCTAGACTCAATAGAATGGGAAATAGAGAAGAACAAGTATCCAAAGGAATGGATTTTTCAACAGGGAATAACTGGAAGATTTCTCAACCCATTCACCCTTTACACTGAATAAGACTCCTATTAAGAATCCTTTCATGCAGTTTAAATATAAAGAAGATAATGCATTGTGCACAAAACTTCCATCGAAGCAAATGGAGAAAATTGATATCAACTATAATATCCCAAACTGCAAACGAAACAACGGGTAAACTAGACTCAATAGAATGTGAAATAGAGAAAAACAAGTAAGAAAACCAATTGTTTTTTGCTACTGGAATAACCGGAACATTCCTTTGGACAAAACCTTTTTCAGACTGAAAAGGATTGCCGTTACGAATCCTTTGATCAATCTTTAAATATAAAGAAGATTACGCAACTTGTACAGAAAGTTTCATTGGAGCAAATGGGAGAGAATTTACATCAATCACAGTGATCTGAAATGCAAGGGAAACAAAGGGAAACCTAGACTCAATAGAATGGGAAATAGAGAAGAACAAGTATCCAAAGGAATGGATTTTTCAACGGGGAATAATTTAAAGATTTCTCTACCCAGTAACCCTTTCCACTGAATAGGACTGTTGTTAAGAACTCTTTCGTACAGTTTGAATATAAGGAAGATAATGAATTGTGTACAAAACTTCTTTGGAAGAAAATCCGAGAGAATTGATATCAACTATAATATCACAAACAGTAAAAGAAGCAAATGGAAAACTAGACTCAGAATGTGAATTAGTAAAGAACAAGTAAGAAAAGGAATTGTTTTTTCATACAGGAATAACAGGAACAGTGCTTTGGACAAAACATTTTCAGACTGAAAAGGATTGCTGTTACGAATCCTTTGATCAATCTTTAAATATAAAGAAGATTATGCAACTTGTACAGAAAGTTCCATTGGAGCAAATGGGAGAGAATTTACATCAATTACAATGATCTGAAATGCAAGGGAAACAAAGGTAAACCTAGACTGAATACAATGGGAAATAGAGAAGAACAAATATCCAAAATAATGGAATTTTCAGTAGGAAATAACTTGAAGATTTCTTTACCCAGTCACCCTTTCCACTGAATAGGACTGTTGTTAAGAACCCTTTCGTACAGTTTGAATATAAGGAAGATAATGAATTGTGTACAAAATTTCTTTTGAAGGAAATCCGAGAGAATTGATATCAACTATAATATCACAAACAGTAAAAGAAGCAAATGGAAAACTAGACTCAGAATGTGAATTAGTAAAGAACAAGTAAGAAAAGGAACTGTTTTTTCATACAGGAATAACAGGAACAGTGCTTTGGACAAAACATTTTCAGACTGAAAAGGATTGCTGTTACGAATCCTTTGATCAATCTTTAAATATAAAGAAGATTATGCAACTTGTACAGAAAGTACCATTGGAGCAAATGGGAGAGAATTTACATCAATCACAATGATCTGAAATGCAAGGGAAACAAAGGGAAACCTAGACGCAATACAATGGGAAATAGAGAAGAACAAATATACAAAATAATGGAATTTTCAATAGGAAATAACTTGAAGATTTCTCTACCCAGTCACCCTTTCCACTGAATAGGACTGTTGTTAAGAACCCTTTCGTACAGTTTGAATATAAGGAAGATAATGAATTGTGTACAAAACTTCTTTTGAAGGAAATCCGAGAGAATTGATATCAACTATAATATCACAAACAGTAAAAGAAGCAAATGGAATACTAGACTCAGAATGTGAATTAGTAAAGAACAAGTAAGAAAAGGAACTGTTTTTTCATACAGGAATAACAGGAACAGTGCTTTGGACAAAACATTTTCAGACTGAAAAGGATTGCTGTTACGAATCCTTTGATCAATCTTTAAATATAAAGAAGATTATGCAACTTGTACAGAAAGTTCCATTGGAGCAAATGGGAGAGAATTTACATCAATTACAATGATCTGAAATGCAAGGGAAACAAAGGGAAACCTAGACTGAATACAATGGGAAATAAAGAAGAACAAATATCCAAAATAATGGAATTTTCAGTAGGAAATAACTTGAAGATTTCTTACCCAGTCACCCTTTCCACTGAATAGGACTGTTGTTAAGAACCCTTTCGTACAGTTTGAATATAAGGAAGATAATGAATTGTGTACCAAACTTCTTTTGAAGGAAATCCGAGAGAATTGATATCAACTATAATATCAAAAACAGTAAAAGAAGCAAATGGAAAACTAGACTCAGAATGTGAATTAGTAAAGAACAAGTAAGAAAAGGAATTGTTTTTTCAAAAAGGAATAACAGGAACAGTGCTTTGGACAAAACATTTTCAGACTGAAAAGGATTGCTGTTACGAATCCTTTGATCAATCTTTAAATATAAAGAAGATTATGCAAATTGTACAGAAAGTTCCATTGGAGCAAATGGGAGAGAATTTCCATCAATTACAATGATCTGAAATGCAAGGGAAACAAAGGGAAACCTAGACTGAATACAATGGGAAATAGAGAAGAAGAAATATCCAAAATAATGGAATTTTCAATAGGAAATAATTGGAAGATTTCTCTATCCAGTCACCCTTTCCACTGAATAGGACTGTTGTTAAGAACCCTTTCGTACAGTTTGAATATAAGGAAAGTTAATGAATTGTGTACCAAACTTCTTTTGAAGGAAATCCGAGAGAATTGATATCAACTATAATATCACAAACAGTAAAAGAAGCAAATGGAAAAATAGACTCAGAATGTGAATTAGTAAAGAACAAGTAAGAAAAGGAACTGTTTTTTCATACAGGAATAACAGGAACAGTGCTTTGGACAAAACATTTTCAGACTGAAAAGGATTGCTGTTACGAATATTTTGATCAATCTTTAAATATAAAGAAGATTATGCAACTTGTACAGAAAGTTCCATTGGAGCAAATGGGAGAGAATTTACATCAATTACAATGATCTGAAATGCAAGGGAAACAAAGGGAAACCTAGACTCAATACAATGGGAAATAGAGAAGAACAAATATCCAAAATAATGGAATTTTCAGTAGGAAATAACTTGAAGATTTCTTTACCCAGTCACCCTTTCCACTGAATAGGACTGTTGTTAAGAACCCTTTCGTACAGTTTGAATATAAGGAAGATAATGAATTGTGTACAAAATTTCTTTTGAAGGAAATCCGAGAGAATTGATATCAACTATAATATCACAAACAGTAAAAGAAGCAAATGGAAAACTAGACTCAGAATGTGAATTAGTAAAGAACAAGTAAGAAAAGGAACTGTTTTTTCATACAGGAATAACAGGAACTGTGCTTTGGACAAAACATTTTCAGACTGAAAAGGATTGCTGTTACGAATCCTTTGATCAATCTTTAAATATAATGAAGATGATGCAACTTGAACAGAAAGTTTCACTTAAGGAAATGGTAGAAAATTTCCATCAAGTATAATGATCCCAAATGCAAGAGAAACAAAGGGAAAGCTAGACTCAATAGCATCGGAAATAAAGAAGAACAAGTATCCAAAGGAATGGATTTTTCAATAGGGAATAATTTAAAGATTTCTCAACCCATTCACCCTTTCCACTGTTTAGGACTGCTGTTAAGAATCCTTTGGTACAGTTTGAATATAAGGAAGATAATTCATTGTGCACAAAACTTCGATTGAAACAAATGGAGAAAATTGATATCAACTATAATATCCCAAACTGCAAAAGAAACAAAGGGAAAACTAGACTCAATTGAATGTGAAATAGAGAAGACCAAGTAAAAGCAATTATTTTTTCGTACTGGAATAACCGGAACATTCCTTTGGATAAAAGCTTTTTCAGACTGAAAAGGATTGCTGTTATGAATCCTTTGATCAATCTTTAAATATAAAGAAGATTTTGCAACTTGTAAAGAAAGTTCCATTGAAGCAAATGGGAGAAAATTTAAATCAAGTATAATGATCCCAAATGCAAGGGAAACAAAGCGAAACCTAGACTCAATAGAATGGGAAATAGAGAAGAACAAGTATCCAAAGGAATGGATTTTTCAACAGGGAATAACTGGAAGATTTCTCAACCCATTCACCCTTTACACTGAATAAGACTCCTATTAAGAATCCTTTCATGCAGTTTAAATATAAAGAAGATAATGCATTGTGCACAAAACTTCCATCGAAGCAAATGGAGAAAATTGATATCAATTATAATATCCCAAACTTCAAACGAAACAACGGGTAAACTAGACTCAATAGAATGTGAAATAGAGAAAAACAAGTAAGAAAACCAATTGTTTTTTGCTACTGGAATAACCGGAACATTCCTTTGGACAAAACCTTTTTCAGACTGAAAAGGATTGCCTTTACGAATCCTTTGATCAATCTTTAAATATAAAGAAGATTATGCAAGTTGTACAGAAAGTTCCATTGGAGCAAATGGGAGAGAATTGACATCAATCACAATGATCTGAAATGCAAGGGAAACAAATGGGAAATAGAGAAGAACAAATATCCAAAATAATGGAATTTTCAATAGGAAATAACTGGAAGATTTCTTTACCCAGTCACCCTTTCCACTGAATAGGACTGTTGTTAAGAACCCTTTCGTACAGTTTGAATATAAGGAAGATAATGAATTGTGTACAAAACTTCTTTTGAAGGAAATCCGAGAGAATTGATATCAACAATAATATCACAAACAGTAAAAGAAGCAAATGGAAAAATAGACTCAGAATGTGAATTAGTAAAGAACAAGTAAAAAAGGAACTGTTTTTTCATACAGGAATAACAGGAACTGTGCTTTGGACAAAACATTTTAAGACTGAAAAGGATTGCTGTTATGAATCCTTTGATCAATCTTTAAATATAATGAAGATGATGCAACTTGAACAGAAAGTTTCACTGAAGGAAATGGTAGAAAATTTACATCAAGTATAATGATCCCAAATGCAAGAGAAACAAAGGGAAAGCTAGACTCAATAGCATCGGAAATAAAGAAGAACAAGTATCCAAAGGAATGGATTTTTCAATAGGGAATAATTTAAAGATTTCTCAGCCCATTCACCCATTCCACTGTATAGGACTGCTGTTAAGAATCCTTTGGTACAGTTTGAATGTAAGGAAGATAATTCATTGTGCACAAAACTTCGATTGAAGCAAATGGAGAAAATTGATATCAACTATAATATCCCAAACTGCAAAAGAAACAAAGGGAAAACTAGACTCAATTGAATGTGAAATAGAGAAGACCAAGTAAAAGCAATTATTTTTTCGTACTGGAATAACCGGAACATTCCTTTGGACAAAAGCTTTTTCAGACTGAAAAGGATTGCTGTTACGAATCCTTTGATCAATCTTTAAATATAAAGAAGATTATGCAACTTGTAAAGAAAGTTCCATTGAAGCAAATGGGAGAAAATTTAAATCAAGTATAATGTTCCCAAATGCAAGGGAAACAAAGCGAAACCTAGACTCAATAGAATGGGAAATAGAGAAGAACAAGTATCCAAAGGAATGGATTTTTCAACAGGGAATAATTTAAAGATTTCTCTACCCAGTCACCCTTTCCACTGAATAGGACTGTTGTTAAGAACCCTTTCGTACAGTTTGAATATAAGGAAGATAATGAATTGTGTACAAAACTTCTTTTGAAGAAAATCCGAGAGAATTGATATCAACTATAATATCACAAACAGTAAAAGAAGCAAATGGAAAACTAGACTCAGAATGTGAATTAGTAAAGAACAAGTAAGAAAAGGAACTGTTTTTTCATACAGGAATAACAGGAGCAGTGCTTTGGACAAAACATTTTGAGACTGAAAAGGATTGCTGTTACGAATCCTTTGATCAATCTTTAAATATAAAGAAGATGATGCAACTTGTACAGAAAGTTCCATTGGAGCAAATGGGAGAGAATTTACATCAATTACAATGATCTGAAATGCAAGGGAAAAAAAGATAAACCTAGACTGAATACAATGGGAAATAGAGAAGAACAAATATCCAAAATAATGGAATTTTCAGTAGGAAATAACTTGAAGATTTCTTTACCCAGTCACCCTTTCCACTGAATAGGACTGTTGTTAAGAACCCTTTCGTACAGTTTGAATATAACGAAGATAATGAATTGTGTACAAAACTTCTTTTGAAGGAAATCCGAGAGAATTGATATCAACTATAATATCACAAACAGTAAAAGAAGCAAATGGAAAACTAGACTCAGAATGTGAATTAGTAAAAAACAAGTAAGAAAAGGAACTGTTTTTTCATACAGGAATAACAGGAACAGTGCTTTGGACAAAACATTTTCAGACTGAAAAGGATTGCTGTTACGAATCCTTTGATCAATCTTTAAATATAAAGAAGATTATGCAACTTGTACAGAAAGTTCCATTGGAGCAAATGGGAGAGAATTTACATCAATTACAATGATCTGAAATGCAAGGGAAACAAAGGGAAACCTAGACTCAATACAATGGGAAATAGAGAAGAACAAATATCCAAAATAATGGAATTTTCAGTAGGAAATAACTTGAAGATTTCTCTACCCAGTCACCCTTTCCACTGAATAGGACTCTTGTTAAGAACCCTTTCGTACAGTTTGAATATAAGGAAGATAATGAATTGTGTACAAAACTTCTTTTGAAGAAAATCCGAGAGAATTGATATCAACTATAATATCACAAACAGTAAAAGAAGCAAATGGAAAACTAGACTCAGAATGTGAATTAGTAAAGAACAAGTAAGAAAAGGAATTGTTTTTTCATACAGGAATAACAGGAACAGTGCTTTGGACAAAACATTTTCAGACTGAAAAGGATTGCTGTTACGAATCCTTTGATCAATCATTAAATATAAAGAAGATTATGCAACTTGTACAGAAAGTTCCATTGGAGCAAATGGGAGAGAATTTACATCAATCACAATGATCTGAAATGCAAGGGAAACAAAGGGAAACCTAGACTGCAATACAATGGGAAATAGAGAAGAACAAATATCCAAAATAATGGAATTTTCAATAGGAAATAACTTGAAGATTTCTCTACCCAGTCACCCTTTCCACTGAATAGGACTGTTGTTAAGAACCCTTTCGTACAGTTTGAATATAAGGAAGATAATGAATTGTGTACAAAACTTCTTTTGAAGGAAATCCGAGAGAATTGATATCAACTATAATATCACAAACAGTAAAAGAAGCAAATGGAAAACTAGACTCAGAATGTGAATTAGTAAAGAACAAGTAAGAAAAGGAACTGTTTTTTCATACAGGAATAACAGGAACTGTGCTTTGGACAAAACATTTTCAGACTGAAAAGGATTGCTGTTACGAATCCTTTGATCAATCTTTAAATATAATGAAGATGATGCAACTTGAACAGAAAGTTTCACTTAAGGAAATGGTAGAAAATTTCCATCAAGTATAATGATCCCAAATGCAAGAGAAACAAAGGGAAAGCTAGACTCAATAGCATCGGAAATAAAGAAGAACAAGTATCCAAAGGAATGGATTTTTCAATAGGGAATAATTTAAAGATTTCTCAACCCATTCACCCTTTCCACTGTTTAGGACTGCTGTTAAGAATCCTTTGGTACAGTTTGAATATAAGGAAGATAATTCATTGTGCACAAAACTTCGATTGAAACAAATGGAGAAAATTGATATCAACTATAATATCCCAAACTGCAAAAGAAACAAAGGGAAAACTAGACTCAATTGAATGTGAAATAGAGAAGACCAAGTAAAAGCAATTATTTTTTCGTACTGGAATAACCGGAACATTCCTTTGGATAAAAGCTTTTTCAGACTGAAAAGGATTGCTGTTATGAATCCTTTGATCAATCTTTAAATATAAAGAAGATTTTGCAACTTGTAAAGAAAGTTCCATTGAAGCAAATGGGAGAAAATTTAAATCAAGTATAATGATCCCAAATGCAAGGGAAACAAAGCGAAACCTAGACTCAATAGAATGGGAAATAGAGAAGAACAAGTATCCAAAGGAATGGATTTTTCAACAGGGAATAACTGGAAGATTTCTCAACCCATTCACCCTTTACACTGAATAAGACTCCTATTAAGAATCCTTTCATGCAGTTTAAATATAAAGAAGATAATGCATTGTGCACAAAACTTCCATCGAAGCAAATGGAGAAAATTGATATCAATTATAATATCCCAAACTTCAAACGAAACAACGGGTAAACTAGACTCAATAGAATGTGAAATAGAGAAAAACAAGTAAGAAAACCAATTGTTTTTTGCTACTGGAATAACCGGAACATTCCTTTGGACAAAACCTTTTTCAGACTGAAAAGGATTGCCTTTACGAATCCTTTGATCAATCTTTAAATATAAAGAAGATTATGCAAGTTGTACAGAAAGTTCCATTGGAGCAAATGGGAGAGAATTGACATCAATCACAATGATCTGAAATGCAAGGGAAACAAATGGGAAATAGAGAAGAACAAATATCCAAAATAATGGAATTTTCAATAGGAAATAACTGGAAGATTTCTTTACCCAGTCACCCTTTCCACTGAATAGGACTGTTGTTAAGAACCCTTTCGTACAGTTTGAATATAAGGAAGATAATGAATTGTGTACAAAACTTCTTTTGAAGGAAATCCGAGAGAATTGATATCAACAATAATATCACAAACAGTAAAAGAAGCAAATGGAAAAATAGACTCAGAATGTGAATTAGTAAAGAACAAGTAAAAAAGGAACTGTTTTTTCATACAGGAATAACAGGAACTGTGCTTTGGACAAAACATTTTAAGACTGAAAAGGATTGCTGTTATGAATCCTTTGATCAATCTTTAAATATAATGAAGATGATGCAACTTGAACAGAAAGTTTCACTGAAGGAAATGGTAGAAAATTTACATCAAGTATAATGATCCCAAATGCAAGAGAAACAAAGGGAAAGCTAGACTCAATAGCATCGGAAATAAAGAAGAACAAGTATCCAAAGGAATGGATTTTTCAATAGGGAATAATTTAAAGATTTCTCAGCCCATTCACCCATTCCACTGTATAGGACTGCTGTTAAGAATCCTTTGGTACAGTTTGAATGTAAGGAAGATAATTCATTGTGCACAAAACTTCGATTGAAGCAAATGGAGAAAATTGATATCAACTATAATATCCCAAACTGCAAAAGAAACAAAGGGAAAACTAGACTCAATTGAATGTGAAATAGAGAAGACCAAGTAAAAGCAATTATTTTTTCGTACTGGAATAACCGGAACATTCCTTTGGACAAAAGCTTTTTCAGACTGAAAAGGATTGCTGTTACGAATCCTTTGATCAATCTTTAAATATAAAGAAGATTATGCAACTTGTAAAGAAAGTTCCATTGAAGCAAATGGGAGAAAATTTAAATCAAGTATAATGTTCCCAAATGCAAGGGAAACAAAGCGAAACCTAGACTCAATAGAATGGGAAATAGAGAAGAACAAGTATCCAAAGGAATGGATTTTTCAACAGGGAATAATTTAAAGATTTCTCTACCCAGTCACCCTTTCCACTGAATAGGACTGTTGTTAAGAACCCTTTCGTACAGTTTGAATATAAGGAAGATAATGAATTGTGTACAAAACTTCTTTTGAAGAAAATCCGAGAGAATTGATATCAACTATAATATCACAAACAGTAAAAGAAGCAAATGGAAAACTAGACTCAGAATGTGAATTAGTAAAGAACAAGTAAGAAAAGGAACTGTTTTTTCATACAGGAATAACAGGAGCAGTGCTTTGGACAAAACATTTTGAGACTGAAAAGGATTGCTGTTACGAATCCTTTGATCAATCTTTAAATATAAAGAAGATGATGCAACTTGTACAGAAAGTTCCATTGGAGCAAATGGGAGAGAATTTACATCAATTACAATGATCTGAAATGCAAGGGAAAAAAAGATAAACCTAGACTGAATACAATGGGAAATAGAGAAGAACAAATATCCAAAATAATGGAATTTTCAGTAGGAAATAACTTGAAGATTTCTTTACCCAGTCACCCTTTCCACTGAATAGGACTGTTGTTAAGAACCCTTTCGTACAGTTTGAATATAACGAAGATAATGAATTGTGTACAAAACTTCTTTTGAAGGAAATCCGAGAGAATTGATATCAACTATAATATCACAAACAGTAAAAGAAGCAAATGGAAAACTAGACTCAGAATGTGAATTAGTAAAAAACAAGTAAGAAAAGGAACTGTTTTTTCATACAGGAATAACAGGAACAGTGCTTTGGACAAAACATTTTCAGACTGAAAAGGATTGCTGTTACGAATCCTTTGATCAATCTTTAAATATAAAGAAGATTATGCAACTTGTACAGAAAGTTCCATTGGAGCAAATGGGAGAGAATTTACATCAATTACAATGATCTGAAATGCAAGGGAAACAAAGGGAAACCTAGACTCAATACAATGGGAAATAGAGAAGAACAAATATCCAAAATAATGGAATTTTCAGTAGGAAATAACTTGAAGATTTCTCTACCCAGTCACCCTTTCCACTGAATAGGACTCTTGTTAAGAACCCTTTCGTACAGTTTGAATATAAGGAAGATAATGAATTGTGTACAAAACTTCTTTTGAAGAAAATCCGAGAGAATTGATATCAACTATAATATCACAAACAGTAAAAGAAGCAAATGGAAAACTAGACTCAGAATGTGAATTAGTAAAGAACAAGTAAGAAAAGGAATTGTTTTTTCATACAGGAATAACAGGAACAGTGCTTTGGACAAAACATTTTCAGACTGAAAAGGATTGCTGTTACGAATCCTTTGATCAATCATTAAATATAAAGAAGATTATGCAACTTGTACAGAAAGTTCCATTGGAGCAAATGGGAGAGAATTTACATCAATCACAATGATCTGAAATGCAAGGGAAACAAAGGGAAACCTAGACGCAATACAATGGGAAATAGAGAAGAACAAATATCCAAAATAATGGAATTTTCAATAGGAAATAACTTGAAGATTTCTCTACCCAGTCACCCTTTCCACTGAATAGGACTGTTGTTAAGAACCCTTTCGTACAGTTTGAATATAACGAAGATAATGAATTGTGTACAAAACTTCTTTTGAAGGAAATCCTAGAGAATTGATATCAACTATAATATCACAAACAGTAAAAGAAGCAAATGGAAAACTAGACTCAGAATGTGAATTAGTAAAGAACAAGTAAGAAAAGGAACTGTTTTTTCATACAGGAATAACAGGAACAATGCTTTGGACAAAACATTTTCAGACTGAAAAGGATTGCTGTTCCGAATCCTTTGATCAATCTTTAAATATAAAGAAGATGATGCAACTTGTACAGAAAGTTCCATTGGAGCAAATGGGAGAGAATTTACATCAATTACAATGATCTGAAATGCAAGGGAAAAAAAGATAAACCTAGACTGAATACAATGGGAAATAGAGAAGAACAAATATCCAAAATAATGGAATTTTCAGTAGGAAATAACTTGAAGATTTCTTTACCCAGTCACCCTTTCCACTGAATAGGACTGTTGTTAAGAACCCTTTCGTACAGTTTGAATATAACGAAGATAATGAATTGTGTACAAAACTTCTTTTGAAGGAAATCCGAGAGAATTGATATCAACTATAATATCACAAACAGTAAAAGAAGCAAATGGAAAACTAGACTCAGAATGTGAATTAGTAAAAAACAAGTAAGAAAAGGAACTGTTTTTTCATACAGGAATAACAGGAACAGTGCTTTGGACAAAACATTTTCAGACTGAAAAGGATTGCTGTTACGAATCCTTTGATCAATCTTTAAATATAAAGAAGATTATGCAACTTGTACAGAAAGTTCCATTGGAGCAAATGGGAGAGAATTTACATCAATTACAATGATCTGAAATGCAAGGGAAACAAAGGGAAACCTAGACTCAATACAATGGGAAATAGAGAAGAACAAATATCCAAAATAATGGAATTTTCAGTAGGAAATAACTTGAAGATTTCTCTACCCAGTCACCCTTTCCACTGAATAGGACTGTTGTTAAGAACCCTTTCGTACAGTTTGAATATAAGGAAGATAATGAATTGTGTACAAAACTTCTTTTGAAGAAAATCCGAGAGAATTGATATCAACTATAATATCACAAACAGTAAAAGAAGCAAATGGAAAACTAGACTCAGAATGTGAATTAGTAAAGAACAAGTAAGAAAAGGAATTGTTTTTTCATACAGGAATAACAGGAACAGTGCTTTGGACAAAACATTTTCAGACTGAAAAGGATTGCTGTTACGAATCCTTTGATCAATCTTTAAATATAAATAAGATTATGCAACTTGTACAGAAAGTTCCATTGGAGCAAATGGGAGAGAATTTCCATCAATTACAATGATCTGAAATGCAAGGGAAACATAGGGAAACCTAGACTGAATACAATTTGAAATAGAGAAGAACAAATATCCAAAATAATGGAATTTTCAATAGGAAATAACTGGAAGATTTCTCTATCCAGTCACCCTTTCCACTGAATAGGACTGTTGTTAAGAACCCTTTCGTACAGTTTGAATATAAGGAAGATAATGAATTGTGTACAAAACTTCTTTTGAAGGAAATCCGAGAGAATTGATATCAACTATAATATCACAAACAGTAAAAGAAGCAAATGGAAAACTAGACTCAGAATGTGAATTAGTAAAGAACAAGTAAGAAAAGTAATTGTTTTTTCATACAGGAATAACAGGAACTGTGCTTTGGACAAAACATTTTCAGACTGAAAAGGATTGCTGTTACGAATCCTTTGATCAATCTTTAAATATAATGAAGATGATGCAACTTGAACAGAAAGTTTCACTTAAGGAAATGGTAGAAAATTTCCATCAAGTATAATGATCCCAAATGCAAGAGAAACAAAGGGAAAGCTAGACTCAATAGCATCGGAAATAAAGAAGAACAAGTATCCAAAGGAATGGATTTTTCAATAGGGAATAATTTAAAGATTTCTCAACCCATTCACCCTTTCCACTGTTTAGGACTGCTGTTAAGAATCCTTTGGTACAGTTTGAATATAAGGAAGATAATTCATTGTGCACAAAACTTCGATTGAAACAAATGGAGAAAGTTGATATCAACTATAATATCCCAAACTGCAAAAGAAACAAAGGGAAAACTAGACTCAATTGAATGTGAAATAGAGAAGACCAAGTAAAAGCAATTATTTTTTCGTACTGGAATAACCGGAACATTCCTTTGGATAAAAGCTTTTTCAGACTGAAAAGGATTGCTGTTATGAATCCTTTGATCAATCTTTAAATATAAAGAAGATTATGTAACTTGTAAAGAAAGTTCCATTGAAGCAAATGGGAGAAAATTTAAATCAAGTATAATGATCCCAAATGCAAGGGAAACAAAGCGAAACCTAGACTCAATAGAATGGGAAATAGAGAAGAACAAGTATCCAAAGGAATGGATTTTTCAACAGGGAATAACTGGAAGATTTCTCAACCCATTCACCCTTTACACTGAATAAGACTCCTATTAAGAATCCTTTCATGCAGTTTAAATATAAAGAAGATAATGCATTGTGCACAAAACTTCCATCGAAGCAAATGGAGAAAATTGATATCAATTATAATATCCCAAACTTCAAACGAAACAACGGGTAAACTAGACTCAATAGAATGTGAAATAGAGAAAAACAAGTAAGAAAACCAATTGTTTTTTGCTACTGGAATAACCGGAACATTCCTTTGGACAAAACCTTTTTCAGACTGAAAAGGATTGCCGTTACGAATCCTTTGATCAATCTTTAAATATAAAGAAGATTATGCAAGTTGTACAGAAAGTTCCATTGGAGCAAATGGGAGAGAATTGACATCAATCACAATGATCTGAAATGCAAGGGAAACAAATGGGAAATAGAGAAGAACAAATATCCAAAATAATGGAATTTTCAATAGGAAATAACTGGAAGATTTCTTTACCCAGTCACCCTTTCCACTGAATAGGACTGTTGTTAAGAACCCTTTCGTACAGTTTGAATATAAGGAAGATAATGAATTGTGTACAAAACTTCTTTTGAAGGAAATCCGAGAGAATTGATATCAACAATAATATCACAAACAGTAAAAGAAGCAAATGGAAAAATAGACTCAGAATGTGAATTAGTAAAGAACAAGTAAAAAAGGAACTGATTTTTCATACAGGAATAACAGGAACTGTGCTTTGGACAAAACATTTTCAGACTGAAAAGGATTGCTGTTATGAATCCTTTGATCAATCTTTAAATATAATGAAGATGATGCAACTTGAACAGAAAGTTTCACTGAAAGAAATGGTAGAAAATTTACATCAAGTATAATGATCCCAAATGCAAGAGAAACAAAGGGAAAGCTAGACTCAATAGCATCGGAAATAAAGAAGAACAAGTATCCAAAGGAATGGATTTTTCAATAGGGAATAATTTAAAGATTTCTCAGCCCATTCACCCATTCCACTGTATAAGACTGCTGTTAAGAATCCTTTGGTACAGTTTGAATGTAAGGAAGATAATTCATTGTGCACAAAACTTCGATTGAAGCAAATGGAGAAAATTGATATCAACTATAATATCCCAAACTGCAAAAGAAACAAAGGGAAAACTAGACTCAATTGAATGTGAAATAGAGAAGACCAAGTAAAAGCAATTATTTTTTCGTACTGGAATAACCGGAACATTCCTTTGGACAAAAGCTTTTTCAGACTGAAAAGGATTGCTGTTACGAATCCTTTGATCAATCTTTAAATATAAAGAAGATTATGCAACTTGTACAGAAAGTTCCATTGGAGCAAATGGGAGAGAATTTACATCAATCACAGTGATCTGAAATGCAAGGGAAACAAAGGGAAACCTAGACTGAATACAATGGGAAATAGAGAAGAACAAATATCCAAAATAATGGAATTTTCAATAGGAAATAACTTGAAGATTTCTCTACCCAGTCACCCTTTCCACTGAATAGGACTGTTGTTAAGAACCCTTCGTACAGTTTGAATATAAGGAAGATAATGAATTGTGTACAAAACTTCTTTGGAAGAAATCCGAGAGAATTGATATCAACTATAATATCACAAACAGTAAAAGAAGCAAATGGAAAACTAGACTCAGAATGTGAATTAGTAAAGAACAAGTAAGAAAAGGAACTGTTTTTTCATACAGGAATAACAGGAACTGTGCTTTGGACAAAACATTTTCAGACTGAAAAGGATTGCCGTTACGAATCCTTTCATCAATCTTTAAATATAAAGAAGATTATGCAACTTGTACAGAAAGTTCCATTGGAGCAAATGGGAGAGAATTTACATCAATTACAATGATCTGAAATGCAAGGGAAACAAAGGGAAACCTAGACTCAATACAATGGGAAATAGAGAAGAACAAATATCCAAAATAATGGAATTTTCAGTAGGAAATAACTTGAAGATTTCTCTACCCAGTCACCCTTTCCACTGAATAGGACTCTTGTTAAGAACCCTTTCGTACAGTTTGAATATAAGGAAGATAATGAATTGTGTACAAAACTTCTTTTGAAGAAAATCCGAGAGAATTGATATCAACTATAATATCACAAACAGTTAAAGAAGCAAATGGAAAACTAGACTCAGAATGTGAATTAGTAAAGAACAAGTAAGAAAAGGAATTGTTTTTTCATACAGGAATAACAGGAACAGTGCTTTGGACAAAACATTTTCAGACTGAAAAGGATTGCTGTTACGAATCCTTTGATCAATCTTTAAATATAAAGAAGATTATGCAACTTGTACAGAAAGTTCCATTGGAGCAAATGGGAGAGAATTTACATCAATCACAATGATATGAAATGCAAGGGAAACAAAGGGAAACCTAGACGCAATACAATGGGAAATAGAGAAGAACAAATATCCAAAATAATGGAATTTTCAATAGGAAATAACTTGAAGATTTCTCTACCCAGTCACCCTTTCCACTGAATAGGACTGTTGTTAAGAACCCTTTCGTACAGTTTGAATATAACGAAGATAATGAATTGTGTACAAAACTTCTTTTGAAGGAAATCCGAGAGAATTGATATCAAGTATAATATCACAAACAGTAAAAGAAGCAAATGGAAAACTAGACTCAGAATGTGAATTAGTAAAGAACAAGTAAGAAAAGGAACTGTTTTTTCATACAGGAATAACAGGAACAGTGCTTTGGACAAAACATTTTCAGATTGAAAAGGATTGTTGTTACGAATCCTTTGATCAATCTTTAAATATAAAGAAGATTATGCAACTTGTACAGAAAGTTCCATTGGAGCAAATGGGAGAGAATTTACATCAATTACAATGATCTGAAATGCAAGGGAAACAAAGGGAAACCTAGACTCAATACAATGGGAAATAGAGAAGAACAAATATCCAAAATAATGGAATTTTCAGTAGGAAATAACTTGAAGATTTCTCTACCCAGTCACCCTTTCCACTGAATAGGACTGTTGTTAAGAACCCTTTCGTACAGTTTGAATATAAGGAAGATAATGAATTGTGTACAAAACTTCTTTTGAAGGAAATCCGAGAGAATTGATATCAACTATAATATCACAAACAGTTAAAGAAGCAAATGGAAAACTAGACTCAGAATGTGAATTAGTAAAGAACAAGTAAGAAAAGGAATTGTTTTTTCATACAGGAATAACAGGAACAGTGCTTTGGACAAAACATTTTCAGACTGAAAAGGATTGCTGTTACGAATCCTTTGATCAATCTTTAAATATAATGAAGATGATGCAACTTGAACAGAAAGTTTCACTGAAGGAAATGGTAGAAAATTTCCATCAAGTATAATGATCCCAAATGCAAGAGAAACAAAGGGAAAGCTAGACTCAATAGCATCGGAAATAAAGAAGAACAAGTATCCAAAGGAATGGATTTTTCAATAGGGAATAATTTAAAGATTTCTCAACCCATTCACCCTTTCCACTGTATAGGACTGCTGTTAAGAATCCTTTGGTACATTTTGAATATAAGGAAGATAATTCATTGTGCACAAAACTTCGATTGAAACAAATGGAGAAAATTGATATCAACTATAATATCCCAAACTGCAAAAGAAACAAAGGGAAAACTAGACTCAATTGAATGTGAAATAGAGAAGACCAAGTAAAAGCAATTATTGTTTCGTACTGGAATAACCGGAACATTCCTTTGGATAAAAGCTTTTTCAGACTGAAAAGGATTGCTGTTACAAATCCTTTGATCAATCTTTAAATATAAAGAAGATTATGCAACTTGTAAAGAAAGTTCCATTGAAGCAAATGGGAGAAAATTTAAATCAAGTATAATGATCCCAAATGCAAGGGAAACAAAGCGAAACCTAGACTCAATAGAATGGGAAATAGAGAAGAACAAGTATCCAAAGGAATGGATTTTTCAACAGGGAATAACTGGAAGATTTCTCAACCCATTCACCCTTTACACTGAATAAGACTCCTATTAAGAATCCTTTCATGCAGTTTAAATATAAAGAAGATAATGCATTGTGCACAAAACTTCCATCGAAGCAAATGGAGAAAATTGATATCAACTATAATATCCCAAACTGCAAACGAAACAACGGGTAAACTAGACTCAATAGAATGTGAAATAGAGAAAAACAAGTAAGAAAACCAATTGTTTTTTGCTACTGGAATAACCGGAACATTCCTTTGGACAAAACCTTTTTCAGACTGAAAAGGATTGCCGTTACGAATCCTTTGATCAATCTTTAAATATAAAGAAGATTACGCAACTTGTACAGAAAGTTCCATTGGAGCAAATGGGAGAGAATTTACATCAATCACAGTGATCTGAAATGCAAGGGAAACAAAGGGAAACCTAGACTCAATAGAATGGGAAATAGAGAAGAACAAGTATCCAAAGGAATGGATTTTTCAACGGGGAATAATTTAAAGATTTCTCTACCCAGTCACCCTTTCCACTGAATAGGACTGTTGTTAAGAACTCTTTCGTACAGTTTGAATATAAGGAAGATAATGAATTGTGTACAAAACTTCTTTGGAAGAAAATCCGAGAGAATTGATATCAACTATAATATCACAAACAGTAAAAGAAGCAAATGGAAACTAGACTCAGAATGTGAATTAGTAAAGAACAAGTAAGAAAAGGAACTGTTTTTTCATACAGGAATAACAGGAACAGTGCTTTGGACAAAACATTTTCAGACTGAAAAGGATTGCTGTTACGAATCCTTTGATCAATCTTTAAATATAAAGAAGATTATGCAACTTGTACAGAAAGTTCCATTGGAGCAAATGGGAGAGAATTTACATCAATTACAATGATCTGAAATGCAAGGGAAACAAAGGTAAACCTAGACTGAATACAATGGGAAATAGAGAAGAACAAATATCCAAAATAATGGAATTTTCAGTAGGAAATAACTTGAAGATTTCTTTACCCAGTCACCCTTTCCACTGAATAGGACTGTTGTTAAGAACCCTTTCGTACAGTTTGAATATAAGGAAGATAATGAATTGTGTACAAAATTTCTTTTGAAGGAAATCCGAGAGAATTGATATCAACTATAATATCACAAACAGTAAAAGAAGCAAATGGAAAACTAGACTCAGAATGTGAATTAGTAAAGAACAAGTAAGAAAAGGAACTGTTTTTTCATACAGGAATAACAGGAACAGTGCTTTGGACAAAACATTTTCAGACTGAAAAGGATTGCTGTTACGAATCCTTTGATCAATCTTTAAATATAAAGAAGATTATGCAACTTGTACAGAAAGTACCATTGGAGCAAATGGGAGAGAATTTACATCAATCACAATGATCTGAAATGCAAGGGAAACAAAGGGAAACCTAGACGCAATACAATGGGAAATAGAGAAGAACAAATATACAAAATAATGGAATTTTCAATAGGAAATAACTTGAAGATTTCTCTACCCAGTCACCCTTTCCACTGAATAGGACTGTTGTTAAGAACCCTTTCGTACAGTTTGAATATAAGGAAGATAATGAATTGTGTACAAAACTTCTTTTGAAGGAAATCCGAGAGAATTGATATCAACTATAATATCACAAACAGTAAAAGAAGCAAATGGAATACTAGACTCAGAATGTGAATTAGTAAAGAACAAGTAAGAAAAGGAACTGTTTTTTCATACAGGAATAACAGGAACAGTGCTTTGGACAAAACATTTTCAGACTGAAAAGGATTGCTGTTACGAATCCTTTGATCAATCTTTAAATATAAAGAAGATTATGCAACTTGTACAGAAAGTTCCATTGGAGCAAATGGGAGAGAATTTACATCAATTACAATGATCTGAAATGCAAGGGAAACAAAGGGAAACCTAGACTGAATACAATGGGAAATAAAGAAGAACAAATATCCAAAATAATGGAATTTTCAGTAGGAAATAACTTGAAGATTTCTTTACCCAGTCACCCTTTCCACTGAATAGGACTGTTGTTAAGAACCCTTTCGTACAGTTTGAATATAAGGAAGATAATGAATTGTGTACCAAACTTCTTTTGAAGGAAATCCGAGAGAATTGATATCAACTATAATATCAAAAACAGTAAAAGAAGCAAATGGAAAACTAGACTCAGAATGTGAATTAGTAAAGAACAAGTAAGAAAAGGAATTGTTTTTTCAAAAAGGAATAACAGGAACAGTGCTTTGGACAAAACATTTTCAGACTGAAAAGGATTGCTGTTACGAATCCTTTGATCAATCTTTAAATATAAAGAAGATTATGCAAATTGTACAGAAAGTTCCATTGGAGCAAATGGGAGAGAATTTACATCAATTACAATGATCTGAAATGCAAGGGAAACAAAGGTAAACCTAGACTGAATACAATGGGAAATAGAGAAGAACAAATATCCAAAATAATGGAATTTTCAGTAGGAAATAACTTGAAGATTTCTTCTACCCAGTCACCCTTTCCACTGAATAGGACTGTTGTTAAGAACCCTTTCGTACAGTTTGAATATAAGGAAGATAATGAATTGTGTACAAAATTTCTTTTGAAGGAAATCCGAGAGAATTGATATCAACTATAATATCACAAACAGTAAAAGAAGCAAATGGAAAACTAGACTCAGAATGTGAATTAGTAAAGAACAAGTAAGAAAAGGAACTGTTTTTTCATACAGGAATAACAGGAACAGTGCTTTGGACAAAACATTTTCAGACTGAAAAGGATTGCTGTTACGAATCCTTTGATCAATCTTTAAATATAAAGAAGATTATGCAACTTGTACAGAAAGTACCATTGGAGCAAATGGGAGAGAATTTACATCAATCACAATGATCTGAAATGCAAGGGAAACAAAGGGAAACCTAGACGCAATACAATGGGAAATAGAGAAGAACAAATATACAAAATAATGGAATTTTCAATAGGAAATAACTTGAAGATTTCTCTACCCAGTCACCCTTTCCACTGAATAGGACTGTTGTTAAGAACCCTTTCGTACAGTTTGAATATAAGGAAGATAATGAATTGTGTACAAAACTTCTTTTGAAGGAAATCCGAGAGAATTGATATCAACTATAATATCACAAACAGTAAAAGAAGCAAATGGAATACTAGACTCAGAATGTGAATTAGTAAAGAACAAGTAAGAAAAGGAACTGTTTTTTCATACAGGAATAACAGGAACAGTGCTTTGGACAAAACATTTTCAGACTGAAAAGGATTGCTGTTACGAATCCTTTGATCAATCTTTAAATATAAAGAAGATTATGCAACTTGTACAGAAAGTTCCATTGGAGCAAATGGGAGAGAATTTACATCAATTACAATGATCTGAAATGCAAGGGAAACAAAGGGAAACCTAGACTGAATACAATGGGAAATAAAGAAGAACAAATATCCAAAATAATGGAATTTTCAGTAGGAAATAACTTGAAGATTTCTTTACCCAGTCACCCTTTCCACTGAATAGGACTGTTGTTAAGAACCCTTTCGTACAGTTTGAATATAAGGAAGATAATGAATTGTGTACCAAACTTCTTTTGAAGGAAATCCGAGAGAATTGATATCAACTATAATATCACAAACAGTAAAAGAAGCAAATGGAAAACTAGACTCAGAATGTGAATTAGTAAAGAACAAGTAAGAAAAGGAATTGTTTTTTCAAAAAGGAATAACAGGAACAGTGCTTTGGACAAAACATTTTCAGACTGAAAAGGATTGCTGTTACGAATCCTTTGATCAATCTTTAAATATAAAGAAGATTATGCAAATTGTACAGAAAGTTCCATTGGAGCAAATGGGAGAGAATTTCCATCAATTACAATGATCTGAAATGCAAGGGAAACAAAGGGAAACCTAGACTGAATACAATGGGAAATAGAGAAGAAGAAATATCCAAAATAATGGAATTTTCAATAGGAAATAATTGGAAGATTTCTCTATCCAGTCACCCTTTCCACTGAATAGGACTGTTGTTAAGAACCCTTTCGTACAGTTTGAATATAAGGAAAGTTAATGAATTGTGTACAAAACTTCTTTTGAAGGAAATCCGAGAGAATTGATATCAACTATAATATCACAAACAGTAAAAGAAGCAAATGGAAAAATAGACTCAGAATGTGAATTAGTAAAGAACAAGTAAGAAAAGGAACTGTTTTTTCATACAGGAATAACAGGAACAGTGCTTTGGACAAAAAATTTTCAGACTGAAAAGGATTGCTGTTACGAATATTTTGATCAATCTTTAAATATAAAGAAGATTATGCAACTTGTACAGAAAGTTCCATTGGAGCAAATGGGAGAGAATTTACATCAATTACAATGATCTGAAATGCAAGGGAAACAAAGGGAAACCTAGACTGAATACAATGGGAAATAAAGAAGAACAAATATCCAAAATAATGGAATTTTCAGTAGGAAATAACTTGAAGATTTCTTTACCCAGTCACCCTTTCCACTGAATAGGACTGTTGTTAAGAACCCTTTCGTACAGTTTGAATATAAGGAAGATAATGAATTGTGTACCAAACTTCTTTTGAAGGAAATCCGAGAGAATTGATATCAACTATAATATCAAAAACAGTAAAAGAAGCAAATGGAAAACTAGACTCAGAATGTGAATTAGTAAAGAACAAGTAAGAAAAGGAATTGTTTTTTCAAAAAGGAATAACAGGAACAGTGCTTTGGACAAAACATTTTCAGACTGAAAAGGATTGCTGTTACGAATCCTTTGATCAATCTTTAAATATAAAGAAGATTATGCAAATTGTACAGAAAGTTCCATTGGAGCAAATGGGAGAGAATTTCCATCAATTACAATGATCTGAAATGCAAGGGAAACAAAGGGAAACCTAGACTGAATACAATGGGAAATAGAGAAGAACAAATATACAAAATAATGGAATTTTCAATAGGAAATAACTTGAAGATTTCTTTACCCAGTCACCCTTTCCACTGAATAGGACTGTTGTTAAGAACCCTTTCGTACAGTTTGAATATAACGAAGATAATGAATTGTGTACAAAACTTCTTTTGAAGGAAATCCGAGAGAATTGATATCAACTATAATATCACAAACAGTAAAAGAAGCAAATGGAAAACTAGACTCAGAATGTGAATTAGTAAAAAACAAGTAAGAAAAGGAACTGTTTTTTCATACAGGAATAACAGGAACAGTGCTTTGGACAAAACATTTTCAGACTGAAAAGGATTGCTGTTACGAATCCTTTGATCAATCTTTAAATATAAAGAAGATTATGCAACTTGTACAGAAAGTTCCATTGGAGCAAATGGGAGAGAATTTACATCAATTACAATGATCTGAAATGCAAGGGAAACAAAGGGAAACCTAGACTCAATACAATGGGAAATAGAGAAGAACAAATATCCAAAATAATGGAATTTTCAGTAGGAAATAACTTGAAGATTTCTCTACCCAGTCACCCTTTCCACTGAATAGGACTCTTGTTAAGAACCCTTTCGTACAGTTTGAATATAAGGAAGATAATGAATTGTGTACAAAACTTCTTTTGAAGAAAATCCGAGAGAATTGATATCAACTATAATATCACAAACAGTAAAAGAAGCAAATGGAAAACTAGACTCAGAATGTGAATTAGTAAAGAACAAGTAAGAAAAGGAATTGTTTTTTCATACAGGAATAACAGGAACAGTGCTTTGGACAAAACATTTTCAGACTGAAAAGGATTGCTGTTACGAATCCTTTGATCAATCATTAAATATAAAGAAGATTATGCAACTTGTACAGAAAGTTCCATTGGAGCAAATGGGAGAGAATTTACATCAATCACAATGATCTGAAATGCAAGGGAAACAAAGGGAAACCTAGACGCAATACAATGGGAAATAGAGAAGAACAAATATCCAAAATAATGGAATTTTCAATAGGAAATAACTTGAAGATTTCTCTACCCAGTCACCCTTTCCACTGAATAGGACTGTTGTTAAGAACCCTTTCGTACAGTTTGAATATAACGAAGATAATGAATTGTGTACAAAACTTCTTTTGAAGGAAATCCTAGAGAATTGATATCAACTATAATATCACAAACAGTAAAAGAAGCAAATGGAAAACTAGACTCAGAATGTGAATTAGTAAAGAACAAGTAAGAAAAGGAACTGTTTTTTCATACAGGAATAACAGGAACAATGCTTTGGACAAAACATTTTCAGACTGAAAAGGATTGCTGTTCCGAATCCTTTGATCAATCTTTAAATATAAAGAAGATGATGCAACTTGTACAGAAAGTTCCATTGGAGCAAATGGGAGAGAATTTACATCAATTACAATGATCTGAAATGCAAGGGAAAAAAAGATAAACCTAGACTGAATACAATGGGAAATAGAGAAGAACAAATATCCAAAATAATGGAATTTTCAGTAGGAAATAACTTGAAGATTTCTTTACCCAGTCACCCTTTCCACTGAATAGGACTGTTGTTAAGAACCCTTTCGTACAGTTTGAATATAACGAAGATAATGAATTGTGTACAAAACTTCTTTTGAAGGAAATCCGAGAGAATTGATATCAACTATAATATCACAAACAGTAAAAGAAGCAAATGGAAAACTAGACTCAGAATGTGAATTAGTAAAAAACAAGTAAGAAAAGGAACTGTTTTTTCATACAGGAATAACAGGAACAGTGCTTTGGACAAAACATTTTCAGACTGAAAAGGATTGCTGTTACGAATCCTTTGATCAATCTTTAAATATAAAGAAGATTATGCAACTTGTACAGAAAGTTCCATTGGAGCAAATGGGAGAGAATTTACATCAATTACAATGATCTGAAATGCAAGGGAAACAAAGGGAAACCTAGACTCAATACAATGGGAAATAGAGAAGAACAAATATCCAAAATAATGGAATTTTCAGTAGGAAATAACTTGAAGATTTCTCTACCCAGTCACCCTTTCCACTGAATAGGACCGTTGTTAAGAACCCTTTCGTACAGTTTGAATATAAGGAAGATAATGAATTGTGTACAAAACTTCTTTTGAAGAAAATCCGAGAGAATTGATATCAACTATAATATCACAAACAGTAAAAGAAGCAAATGGAAAACTAGACTCAGAATGTGAATTAGTAAAGAACAAGTAAGAAAAGGAATTGTTTTTTCATACAGGAATAACAGGAACAGTGCTTTGGACAAAACATTTTCAGACTGAAAAGGATTGCTGTTACGAATCCTTTGATCAATCTTTAAATATAAATAAGATTATGCAACTTGTACAGAAAGTTCCATTGGAGCAAATGGGAGAGAATTTCCATCAATTACAATGATCTGAAATGCAAGGGAAACATAGGGAAACCTAGACTGAATACAATTTGAAATAGAGAAGAACAAATATCCAAAATAATGGAATTTTCAATAGGAAATAACTGGAAGATTTCTCTATCCAGTCACCCTTTCCACTGAATAGGACTGTTGTTAAGAACCCTTTCGTACAGTTTGAATATAAGGAAGATAATGAATTGTGTACAAAACTTCTTTTGAAGGAAATCCGAGAGAATTGATATCAACTATAATATCACAAACAGTAAAAGAAGCAAATGGAAAACTAGACTCAGAATGTGAATTAGTAAAGAACAAGTAAGAAAAGTAATTGTTTTTTCATACAGGAATAACAGGAACTGTGCTTTGGACAAAACATTTTCAGACTGAAAAGGATTGCTGTTACGAATCCTTTGATCAATCTTTAAATATAATGAAGATGATGCAACTTGAACAGAAAGTTTCACTTAAGGAAATGGTAGAAAATTTCCATCAAGTATAATGATCCCAAATGCAAGAGAAACAAAGGGAAAGCTAGACTCAATAGCATCGGAAATAAAGAAGAACAAGTATCCAAAGGAATGGATTTTTCAATAGGGAATAATTTAAAGATTTCTCAACCCATTCACCCTTTCCACTGTTTAGGACTGCTGTTAAGAATCCTTTGGTACAGTTTGAATATAAGGAAGATAATTCATTGTGCACAAAACTTCGATTGAAACAAATTGAGAAAGTTGATATCAACTATAATATCCCAAACTGCAAAAGAAACAAAGGGAAAACTAGACTCAATTGAATGTGAAATAGAGAAGACCAAGTAAAAGCAATTATTTTTTCGTACTGGAATAACCGGAACATTCCTTTGGATAAAAGCTTTTTCAGACTGAAAAGGATTGCTGTTATGAATCCTTTGATCAATCTTTAAATATAAAGAAGATTATGTAACTTGTAAAGAAAGTTCCATTGAAGCAAATGGGAGAAAATTTAAATCAAGTATAATGATCCCAAATGCAAGGGAAACAAAGCGAAACCTAGACTCAATAGAATGGGAAATAGAGAAGAACAAGTATCCAAAGGAATGGATTTTTCAACAGGGAATAACTGGAAGATTTCTCAACCCATTCACCCTTTACACTGAATAAGACTCCTATTAAGAATCCTTTCATGCAGTTTAAATATAAAGAAGATAATGCATTGTGCACAAAACTTCCATCGAAGCAAATGGAGAAAATTGATATCAATTATAATATCCCAAACTTCAAACGAAACAACGGGTAAACTAGACTCAATAGAATGTGAAATAGAGAAAAACAAGTAAGAAAACCAATTGTTTTTTGCTACTGGAATAACCGGAACATTCCTTTGGACAAAACCTTTTTCAGACTGAAAAGGATTGCCGTTACGAATCCTTTGATCAATCTTTAAATATAAAGAAGATTATGCAAGTTGTACAGAAAGTTCCATTGGAGCAAATGGGAGAGAATTGACATCAATCACAATGATCTGAAATGCAAGGGAAACAAATGGGAAATAGAGAAGAACAAATATCCAAAATAATGGAATTTTCAATAGGAAATAACTGGAAGATTTCTTTACCCAGTCACCCTTTCCACTGAATAGGACTGTTGTTAAGAACCCTTTCGTACAGTTTGAATATAAGGAAGATAATGAATTGTGTACAAAACTTCTTTTGAAGGAAATCCGAGAGAATTGATATCAACAATAATATCACAAACAGTAAAAGAAGCAAATGGAAAAATAGACTCAGAATGTGAATTAGTAAAGAACAAGTAAAAAAGGAACTGATTTTTCATACAGGAATAACAGGAACTGTGCTTTGGACAAAACATTTTCAGACTGAAAAGGATTGCTGTTATGAATCCTTTGATCAATCTTTAAATATAATGAAGATGATGCAACTTGAACAGAAAGTTTCACTGAAAGAAATGGTAGAAAATTTACATCAAGTATAATGATCCCAAATGCAAGAGAAACAAAGGGAAAGCTAGACTCAATAGCATCGGAAATAAAGAAGAACAAGTATCCAAAGGAATGGATTTTTCAATAGGGAATAATTTAAAGATTTCTCAGCCCATTCACCCATTCCACTGTATAAGACTGCTGTTAAGAATCCTTTGGTACAGTTTGAATGTAAGGAAGATAATTCATTGTGCACAAAACTTCGATTGAAGCAAATGGAGAAAATTGATATCAACTATAATATCCCAAACTGCAAAAGAAACAAAGGGAAAACTAGACTCAATTGAATGTGAAATAGAGAAGACCAAGTAAAAGCAATTATTTTTTCGTACTGGAATAACCGGAACATTCCTTTGGACAAAAGCTTTTTCAGACTGAAAAGGATTGCTGTTACGAATCCTTTGATCAATCTTTAAATATAAAGAAGATTATGCAACTTGTACAGAAAGTTCCATTGGAGCAAATGGGAGAGAATTTACATCAATCACAGTGATCTGAAATGCAAGGGAAACAAAGGGAAACCTAGACTGAATACAATGGGAAATAGAGAAGAACAAATATCCAAAATAATGGAATTTTCAATAGGAAATAACTTGAAGATTTCTCTACCCAGTCACCCTTTCCACTGAATAGGACTGTTGTTAAGAACCCTTCGTACAGTTTGAATATAAGGAAGATAATGAATTGTGTACAAAACTTCTTTGGAAGAAAATCCGAGAGAATTGATATCAACTATAATATCACAAACAGTAAAAGAAGCAAATGGAAAACTAGACTCAGAATGTGAATTAGTAAAGAACAAGTAAGAAAAGGAACTGTTTTTTCATACAGGAATAACAGGAACTGTGCTTTGGACAAAACATTTTCAGACTGAAAAGGATTGCCGTTACGAATCCTTTCATCAATCTTTAAATATAAAGAAGATTATGCAACTTGTACAGAAAGTTCCATTGGAGCAAATGGGAGAGAATTTACATCAATTACAATGATCTGAAATGCAAGGGAAACAAAGGGAAACCTAGACTCAATACAATGGGAAATAGAGAAGAACAAATATCCAAAATAATGGAATTTTCAGTAGGAAATAACTTGAAGATTTCTCTACCCAGTCACCCTTTCCACTGAATAGGACTCTTGTTAAGAACCCTTTCGTACAGTTTGAATATAAGGAAGATAATGAATTGTGTACAAAACTTCTTTTGAAGAAAATCCGAGAGAATTGATATCAACTATAATATCACAAACAGTTAAAGAAGCAAATGGAAAACTAGACTCAGAATGTGAATTAGTAAAGAACAAGTAAGAAAAGGAATTGTTTTTTCATACAGGAATAACAGGAACAGTGCTTTGGACAAAACATTTTCAGACTGAAAAGGATTGCTGTTACGAATCCTTTGATCAATCTTTAAATATAAAGAAGATTATGCAACTTGTACAGAAAGTTCCATTGGAGCAAATGGGAGAGAATTTACATCAATCACAATGATATGAAATGCAAGGGAAACAAAGGGAAACCTAGACGCAATACAATGGGAAATAGAGAAGAACAAATATCCAAAATAATGGAATTTTCAATAGGAAATAACTTGAAGATTTCTCTACCCAGTCACCCTTTCCACTGAATAGGACTGTTGTTAAGAACCCTTTCGTACAGTTTGAATATAACGAAGATAATGAATTGTGTACAAAACTTCTTTTGAAGGAAATCCGAGAGAATTGATATCAAGTATAATATCACAAACAGTAAAAGAAGCAAATGGAAAACTAGACTCAGAATGTGAATTAGTAAAGAACAAGTAAGAAAAGGAACTGTTTTTTCATACAGGAATAACAGGAACAGTGCTTTGGACAAAACATTTTCAGACTGAAAAGGATTGTTGTTACGAATCCTTTGATCAATCTTTAAATATAAAGAAGATTATGCAACTTGTACAGAAAGTTCCATTGGAGCAAATGGGAGAGAATTTACATCAATTACAATGATCTGAAATGCAAGGGAAACAAAGGGAAACCTAGACTCAATACAATGGGAAATAGAGAAGAACAAATATCCAAAATAATGGAATTTTCAGTAGGAAATAACTTGAAGATTTCTCTACCCAGTCACCCTTTCCACTGAATAGGACTGTTGTTAAGAACCCTTTCGTACAGTTTGAATATAAGGAAGATAATGAATTGTGTACAAAACTTCTTTTGAAGGAAATCCGAGAGAATTGATATCAACTATAATATCACAAACAGTTAAAGAAGCAAATGGAAAACTAGACTCAGAATGTGAATTAGTAAAGAACAAGTAAGAAAAGGAATTGTTTTTTCATACAGGAATAACAGGAACAGTGCTTTGGACAAAACATTTTCAGACTGAAAAGGATTGCTGTTACGAATCCTTTGATCAATCTTTAAATATAATGAAGATGATGCAACTTGAACAGAAAGTTTCACTGAAGGAAATGGTAGAAAATTTCCATCAAGTATAATGATCCCAAATGCAAGAGAAACAAAGGGAAAGCTAGACTCAATAGCATCGGAAATAAAGAAGAACAAGTATCCAAAGGAATGGATTTTTCAATAGGGAATAATTTAAAGATTTCTCAACCCATTCACCCTTTCCACTGTATAGGACTGCTGTTAAGAATCCTTTGGTACATTTTGAATATAAGGAAGATAATTCATTGTGCACAAAACTTTGATTGAAACAAATGGAGAAAATTGATATCAACTATAATATCCAAAACTGCAAAGGAAACAAAGGGAAAACTAGACTCAATTGAATGTGAAATAGAGAAGACCAAGTAAAAGCAATTATTTTTTCGTACTGGAATAACCGGAACATTCCTTTGGATAAAAGCTTTTTCAGACTGAAAAGGATTGCTGTTACGAATCCTTTGATCAATCTTTAAATATAAAGAAGATTATGCAACTTGTAAAGAAAGTTCCATTGAAGCAAATGGGAGAAAATTTAAATCAAGTATAATGATCCCAAATGCAAGGGAAACAAAGCGAAACCTAGACTCAATAGAATGGGAAATAGAGAAGAACAAGTATCCAAAGGAATGGATTTTTCAACAGGGAATAACTGGAAGATTTCTCAACCCATTCACCCTTTACACTGAATAAGACTCCTATTAAGAATCCTTTCATGCAGTTTAAATATAAAGAAGATAATGCATTGTGCACAAAACTTCCATCGAAGCAAATGGAGAAAATTGATATCAACTATAATATCCCAAACTGCAAACGAAACAACGGGTAAACTAGACTCAATAGAATGTGAAATAGAGAAAAACAAGTAAGAAAACCAATTGTTTTTTGCTACTGGAATAACCGGAACATTCCTTTGGACAAAACCTTTTTCAGACTGAAAAGGATTGCCGTTACGAATCCTTTGATCAATCTTTAAATATAAAGAAGATTGATGCAACTTGTACAGAAAGTTCCATTGGAGCAAATGGGAGAGAATTGACATCAATCACAATGATCTGAAATGCAAGGGAAACAAAGGGAAACCTAGACGCAATACAATGGGAAATAGAGAAGAACAAATATCCAAAATAATGGAATTTTCAATAGGAAATAACTTGAAGATTTCTCTACCCAGTCACCCTTTCCACTGAATAGGACTGTTGTTAAGAACCCTTCGTACAGTTTGAATATAAGGAAGATAATGAATTGTGTACAAAACTTCTTTTGAAGGAAATCCGAGAGAATTGATATCAACTATAATATCACAAACAGTAAAAGAAGCAAATGGAAAACTAGACTCAGAATGTGAATTAGTAAAGAACAAGTAAGAAAAGGAATTGTTTTTTCATACAGGAATAACAGGAACTGTGCTTTGGACAAAACATTTTCAGACTGAAAAGGATTGCTGTTACGAATCCTTTGCTCAATCTTTAAATATAATGAAGATGATGCAACTTGAACAGAAAGTTTCACTGAAGGAAATGGTAGAAAATTTCCATCAAGTATAATGATCCCAAATGTAAGAGAAACAAAGGGAAAGCTAGACTCAATAGCATCGGAAATAAAGAAGAACAAGTATCCAAAGGAATGGATTTTTCAATAGGGAATAATTTAAAGATTTCTCAACCCATTCACCCTTTCCACTGTATAGGACAGCTGTTAAGAATCCTTTGGTACATTTTGAATATAAGGAAGATAATTCAATGTGCACAAAACTTCGATTGAAACAAATGGAGAAAATTGATATCAACTATAATATCCCAAACTGCAAAAGAAACAAAGGGAAAACTAGACTCAATTGAATGTGAAATAGAGAAGACCAAGTAAAAGCAATTATTTTTCGTACTGGAATAACCGGAACATTCCTTTGGATAAAAGCTTTTTCAGACTGAAAAGGATTGCTGTTACGAATCCTTTGATCAATATTTAAATATAAAGAAGATTATGCAACTTGTAAAGAAAGTTCCATTGAAGCAAATGGGAGAAAATTTAAATCAAGTATAATAATCCCAAATGCAAGGGAAACAAAGCGAAACCTAGACTCAATAGAATGGGAAATAGAGAAGAACAAGTATCCAAAGAAATGGATTTTTCAACAGGGAATAACTGGAAGATTTCTCAACCCATTCACCCTTTACACTGAATAAGACTCCTATTAAGAATCCTTTCATGCAGTTTAAATATAAAGAAGATAATGCATTGTGCACAAAACTTCCATCGAAGCAAATGGAGAAAATTGATATCAACTATAATATCCCAAACTGCAAACGAAACAACGGGTAAACTAGACTCAATAGAATGTGAAATAGAGAAAAACAAGTAAGAAAACCAATTGTTTTTTGCTACTGGAAAAACCGGAACATTCCTTTGGACAAAACCTTTTTCAGACTGAAAAGGATTGCCGTTACGAATCCTTTGATCAATCTTTAAATATAAAGAAGATGATGCAACTTGTACAGAAAGTTCCATTGGAGCAAATGGGAGAGAATTGACATCAATCACAATGATCTGAAATGCAAGGGAAACAAAGGGAAACCTAGATGCAATACAATGGGAAATAGAGAAGAACAAATATCCAAAATAATGGAATTTTCAATAGGAAATAACTTGAAGATTTCTCTACCCAGTCACCCTTTCCACTGAATAGGACTGTTGTTAAGAACCCTTCGTACAGTTTGAATATAAGGAAGATAATGAATTGTGTACAAAACTTCTTTGGAAGAAAATCCGAGAGAATTGATATCAACTATAATATCACAAACAGTAAAAAAAGCAAATGGAAAACTAGACTCAGAATGTGAATTAGTAAAGAACAAGTAAGAAAACCAATTGTTTTTTCATACAGGAATAACAGGAACAGTGCTTTGGACAAAACATTTTCAGACTGAAAAGGACTGCTGTTACGAATCCTTTGATCAATCTTTAAATATAAAGAAGATTATGCAACTTGTACAGAAAGTTCCATTGGAGCAAATGGGAGAGAATTTACATCAATTACAATGATCTGAAATGCAAGGGAAACAAAGGGAAACCTAGACGCAATACAATGGGAAATAGAGAAGAACAAATATCCAAAATAATGGAATTTTCAGTAGGAAATAACTTGAAGATTTCTCTACCCAGTCACCCTTTCCACTGAATAGGACTGTTGTTAAGAACCCTTTCGTACAGTTTGAATATAAGGAAGATAATGAATTGTGTACAAAACTTCTTTTGAAGAAAATCCGAGAGAATTGATATCAACTATAATATCACAAACAGTAAAAGAAGCAAATGGAAAACTAGACTCAGAATGTGAATTAGTAAAGATCAAGTAAGAAAAGGAACTGTTTTTTCATACAGGAATAACAGGAACAGTGCATTGGACAAAACATTTTCAGACTGAAAAGGATTGCTGTTATGAATCCTTTGATCAATCTTTAAATATAAAGAAGATTATGCAACTTGTACAGAAAGTTCCATTGGAGCAAATGGGATAGAATTTCCATCAATTACAATGATCTGAAATGCAAGGGAAACAAAGGGAAACCTAGACTCAATACAATGGGAAATGGAGAAGAACAAATATCCAAAATAATGGAATTTTCAGTAGGAAATAACTTGAAGATTTCTCTACCCAGTCACCCTTTCCACTGAATAGGACTGTTGTTAAGAACCCTTTCGTACAGTTTGAATATAAGGAAGATAATGAATTGTGTAGAAAACTTCTTTTGAAGGAAATCCGAGAGAATTGATATCAACTATAATATCACAAACAGTAAAAGAAGCAAATGGAAAACTAGACTCAGAATGTGAATTAGTAAAGAAGAAGTAAGAAAAGGAATTGTTTTTTCATACAGGAATAACAGGAACTGTGCTTTGGACAAAACATTTTCAGACTGAAAAGGTTTGCTGTTACGAATCCTTTGATCAATCTTTAAATATAATGAAGATGATGCAACTTGAACAGAAAGTTTCACTGAAGGAAATGGTAGAAAATTTCCATCAAGTATAATGATCCCAAATGTAAGAGAAACAAAGGGAAAGCTAGACTCAATAGCATCGGAAATAAAGAAGAACAAGTATCCAAAGGAATGGATTTTTCAATAGATAATAATTTAAAGATTTCTCAACCCATTCACCTTTTCCACTGTATAGGACTGCTGTTAAGAATCCTTTGGTACATTTTGAATATAAGGAAGATAATTCAATGTGCACAAAACTTCGATTGAAACAAATGGAGAAAATTGATATCAACTATAATATCCCAAACTGCAAAAGAAACAAAGGGAAAACTAGACTCAATTGAATGTGAAATAGAGAAGACCAAGTAAAAGCAATTATTGTTTCGTACTGGAATAACCGGAACATTCCTTTGGATAAAAGCTTTTTCAGACTGAAAAGGATTGCTGTTACGAATCCTTTGATCAATATTTAAATATAAAGAAGATTATGCAACTTGTAAAGAAAGTACTATTGAAGCAAATGGGAGAAAATTTAAATCAAGTATAATAATCCCAAATGCAAGGGAAACAAAGCGAAACCTAGACTCAATAGAATGGGAAATAGAGAAGAACAAGTATCCAAAGGAATGGATTTTTCAACAGGGAATAACTGGAAGATTTCTCAACCCATTCACCCTTTACACTGAATAAGACTCCTATTAAGAATCCTTTCATGCAGTTTAAATATAAAGGAGATAATGCATTGTGCACAAAACTTCCATCGAAGCAAATGGAGAAAATTGATATCAACTATAATATCCCAAACTGCAAACGAAACAACGGGTAAACTAGACTCAATAGAATGTGAAATAGAGAAAAACAAGTAAGAAAACCAATTGTTTTTTGCTACTGGAAAAACCGGAACGTTCCTTTGGACAAAACCTTTTTCAGACAGAAAAGGATTGCCGTTACGAATCCTTTGATCAATCTTTAAATATAAAGAAGATGATGCAACTTGTACAGAAAGTTCCATTGGAGCAAATGGGAGAGAATTGACATCAATCACAATGATCTGAAATGCAAGGGAAACAAAGGGAAACCTAGATGCAATACAATGGGAAATAGAGAAGAACAAATATCCAAAATAATGGAATTTTCAATAGGAAATAACTTGAAGATTTCTCTACCCAGTCACCCTTTCCACTGAATAGGACTGTTGTTAAGAACCCTTCGTACAGTTTGAATATAAGGAAGATAATGAATTGTGTACAAAACTTCTTTTGAAGAAAATCCGAGAGAATTGATATCAACTATAATATCACAAACAGTAAAAGAAGCAAATGGAAAACTAGACTCAGAATGTGAATTAGTAAAGAACAAGTAAGAAAAGGAACTGTTTTTTCATACAGGAATAACAGGAACAGTGCTTTGGACAAAACATTTTCAGACTGAAAAGGATTGCTGTTACGAATCCTTTGATCAATCTTTAAATATAAAGAAGATTATGCAACTTGTACAGAAAGTTCCATTGGAGCAAATGGGAGAGAATTTACATCAATTACAATGATCTGAAATGCAAGGGAAACAAAGGGAAACCTAGACTGAATACAATGGGAAATAAAGAAGAACAAATATCCAAAATAATGGAATTTTCAGTAGTAAATAACTTGAAGATTTCTTTACCCAGTCACCCTTTCCACTGAATAGGACTGTTGTTAGGAACCCTTTCGTACAGTTTGAATATAAGGAAGATAATGAATTGTGTACAAAACTTCTTTTGAAGGAAATCCGAGAGAATTGATATCAACTATAATATCACAAACAGTAAAAGAAGCAAATGGAAAACTAGACTCAGAATGTGAATTAGTAAAGAACAAGTAAGAAAACCAATTGTTTTTTCTTACATGAATAACAGGAACAGTGCTTTGGACAAAACATTTTCAGACTGAAAAGGATTGCTGTTACGAATCCTTTGATCAATCTTTAAACATAAAGAAGATTATGCAACTTGTACAGAAAGTTCCATTGGAGCAAATGGGAGAGAATTTACATCAATTACAATGATCTGAAATTCAAGGGAAACAAAGGGAAACCTAGACTCAATACAATGGGAAATAGAGAAGAACAAATATCCAAAATAATGGAATTTTCAGTAGGAAATAACTTGAAGATTTCTCTACCCAGTCACCCTTTCCACTGAATAGGACTGTTGTTAAGAACCCTTTCGTACAGTTTGAATATAAGGAAGATAATGAATTGTGTACAAAACTTCTTTTGAAGAAAATCCGAGAGAATTGATATCAACTATAATATCACAAACAGTAAAAGAAGCAAATGGAAAACTAGACTCAGAATGTGAATTAGTAAAGAACAAGTAAGAAAAGGAATTGTTTTTTCATACAGGAATAACAGGAACAGTGCTTTGGACAAAACATTTTCAGACTGAAAAGGATTGCTGTTACGAATCCTTTGATCAATCTTTAAATATAAAGAAGATTATGCAACTTGTACAGAAAGTTCCATTGGAGCAAATGGGAGAGAATTTCCATCAATTACAATGATCTGAAATGCAAGGGAAACAAAGGGAAACCTAGACTGAATACAATTTGAAATAGAGAAGACCAATATCCAAAATAATGGAATTTTCAATAGGAAATAACTGGAAGATTTCTCTATCCAGTCACCCTTTCCACTGAATAGGACTGTTGTTAAGAACCCTTTCGTACAGTTTGAATATAAGGAAGATAATGAATTGTGTACAAAACTTCTTTTGATGGAAATCCGAGAGAATTGATATCAACTATAATATCACAAACAGTAAAAGAAGCAAATGGAAAACTAGACTCAGAATGTGAATTAGTAAAGAACAAGTAAGAAAAGGAATTGTTTTTTCATACAGGAATAACAGGAACTGTGCTTTGGACAAAACATTTTCAGACTGAAAAGGATTGCTGTTACGAATCCTTTGATCAATCTTTAAGTATAATGAAGATGATGCAACTTGAACAGAAAGTTTCACTTAAGGAAATGGTAGAAAATTTCCATCAAGTATAATGATCCCAAATGCAAGAGAAACAAAGGGAAAGCTAGACTCAATAGCATCGGAAATAAAGAAGAACAAGTATCCAAAGGAATTGATTTTTCAATAGGGAATAATTTAAAGATTTCTCAACCCATTCACCCTTTCCACTGTATAGGACTGCTGTTAAGAATCCTTTGGTACAGTTTGAATATAAGGAAGATAATTCAATGTGCACAAAACTTCGATTGAAACAAATGGAGAAAATTGATATCAACTATAATATCCCAAACTGCAAAAGAAATAAAGGGAAAACTAGACTCAATTGAATGTGAAATAGAGAAGACCAAGTAAAAGCAATTATTTTTTCGTACTGGAATAACCGGAATATTCCTTTGGATAAAAGCTTTTTCAGACTGAAAAGGATTGCTGTTACGAATCCTTTGATCAATCTTTAAATATAAAGAAGATTATGCAACTTGTAAAGAAAGTTCCATTGAAGCAAATGGGAGAAAATTTAAATCAAGTATAATGATCCCAAATGCAAGGGAAACAAAGCGAAACCTAGACTCAATAGAATGGGAAATAGAGAAGAACAAGTATCCAAAGGAATGGATTTTTCAACAGGGAATAACTGGAAGATTTCTCAACCCATTCACCCTTTACACTGAATAAGACTCCTATTAAGAATCCTTTCATGCAGTTTAAATATAAAGAAGATAATGCATTGTGCACAAAACTTCCATCGAAGCAAATGGAGAAAATTGATATCAACTATAATATCCCAAACTGCAAATGAAACAACGGGTAAACTAGACTCAATAGAATGTGAAATAGAGAAAAACAAGTAAGAAAACCAATTGTTTTTTGCTACTGGAATAACCGGAACATTCCTTTGGACAGACAAAACCTTTTTCAGACTGAAAAGGATTGCCGTTACGAATCCTTTGATCAATCTTTAAATATAAAGAAGTTGATGCAACTTGTACAGAAAGTTCCATTGGAGCAAATGGGAGAGAATTGACATCAATCACAATGATCTGAAATGCAAGGGAAACAAAGGGAAACCTAGACTCAATACAATGGGAAATAGAGAAGAACAAATATCCAAAATAATGGAATTTTCAATAGGAAATAACTGGAAGATTTCTTTACCCAGTCACCCTTTCCACTGAATAGGACTGTTGTTAAGAACCCTTTCGTACAGTTTGAATATAAGGAAGATAATGAATTGTGTACAAAACTTCTTTTGAAGGAAATCCGAGAGAATTGATATCAACTATAATATCACAAACAGTAAAAGAAGCAAATGGAAAAATAGACTCAGAATGTGAATTAGTAAAGAACAAGTAAGAAAAGGAACTGTTTTTTCATACAGGAATAACAGGAACTGTGCTTTGGACAAAACATTTTCAGACTGAAAAGGATTGCTGTTATGAATCCTTTGATCAATCTTTAAATATAATGAAGATGATGCAACTTGAACAGAAAGTTTCACTGAAGGAAATGGTAGAAAATTTACATCAAGTATAATGATCCCAAATGCAAGAGAAACAAAGGGAAAGCTAGACTCAATAGCATCGGAAATAAAGAAGAACAAGTATCCAAAGGAATGGATTTTTCAATAGGGAATAATTTAAAGATTTCTCAGCCCATTCACCCATTGCACTGTATAGGACTGCTGTTAAGAATCCTTTGGTACGGGGGGCGGAGCCAAGATGGCGGAGAAGAAACACACTACTCAGTGAACGTCCTCACTCCCTCACAACCAATTAGATAAATTAAGTCTCAGAATTAGCTCAGGACTGATAGATACCACAAGGACTGGAAGCACGACTTACCAGCTGAAGAGAATCTGGAGTTTCAACAGGAAAGGTCAGTTCTCAGGGGAGGAATAAGAAAGACCAGCACAGACGGTGGGGTAGGGGCACACTGTGCCCATTGCGCTGGGAGGGGCTCTGGGATCAGAGAAGCCACTGAGGTAAAGGAATCTGGCACAGGCTGTTAGCTCTTCTCTGCTAATTATTTAGCAGTTCAGAAGAGAAAGCCTAAATATTTTAAAACTCAGATTAGATTCCTCCCCCCCCCCACCCTGGGGGTGACTCAGCAGAGAATCGGCACCAGGGGCTGTGGCCTCAGCTCCCTCCTGAGAATAGTTAAGAGACTGACAAGTGGGTGGATACGGCCCAAGGCAACACACACTGCCTAGCTTAGCTGGAGGGAGTGGAACTCAGCTCCAGGAAGTCCCAGAGAAGCGGAACCTTTGAACTAGGGACCGCGGTTTCTGGCAGACACTTCCAGTTTGAGCACAGGGGCTTCTCACGTCACCTGCTGCAGACATCCACTCCCCACCCGGACACATAGACTGGGCTTCCTGCTGTCTTCACTATTCTAAGCCCTCGAAGCACAGTAGTGCTAATCACCTCTGAGGCACTTCCAGGGAGGTGGTGGGGAACTCTCTCCCAGAGCTCTATCTTAGCTCGGGCGCAGGGGCCGCTGCATCCATCCCGTCTGGGAGGAAGCTGGTAAAGAAGTAAATAATTTCCTACCCCAGGGACAGACCCCAAAAGATTTTTTTTAAGTATGAGCAAAAAAGCTAGAAAAACTATAGATTCCTTCTATACAGAGAAAGAGCGGGTATCCAACCCCGAGGAAGTTAACAGCAAAGATTCAGAAGATAACAACCTAAAGGGGAACGATTCCTGCCCCCCATCACATAACTCTCTCCTAGAAGAAGCTCTTAAAAAATTGAGGGAGATCGAAGATCGAAGAAAAATGGGGAAAGGAAAGAGAAGTTATGATAGAGAATAACAATGTCCTGAAATTGGAGTTGGAAAAAATAAAGAATTCACAGGAGATGCAGGGAAACAAAATTAGTGAATTAGAAAAGGTTAAAAAAACACAGGAAAGTAGGATTTCTGAATTGGAAAAGATAAAAAAGTCTCAAGAAAATAGAATTTCTGAATTGGAAAAAGAAAATAATTCTCAAAAAAAAAAATTAGGGAAATGGAAAAAAATTCAATAGAGCAAAATAACTCATTTAAAAACGAAATTGGGCATTTACAAAAAGAACTAAAAACTGTGAAAGAAGAAAATAACTCCTTAAAAGTCAGGATGGAACAAATAGAAATGAATGATTCACAGAGAACCCAAGAATCAGTCAAACAAAACAAAAAAAATGAGAAGCTGGAGAACAACGTCAAATACTTACTGGGAAAATCTATAGACCTGGAAAATAGATCTAGGAGAGATAATCTGCGGATTATTGGACTTCCCGAAAACTATGACCAAAAAAAGAGCCTAGATTCTATTTTACAGGAAATTATCAAAGAGAACTGTCCAGAGATAATAGAAACAGAAGGGAAAGTAGATGTGGAAAGAATTCATCGAACTCCTTCTGAAATAGACCCTAAAAAAAGAACACCACGGAATATTGTGGCTAAGCTGCAGAATTACCACACAAAGGAGAAAATCCTGCAAGCAGCTAGAAAAAAACAATTTAAATACCAAGGTGCCACAATAAGGGTCACCCAAGATCTGGCTGCCTCCACATTAAAAGATAGAAGGGCCTGGAACCTGATATTCCGAAAGGCAAAAGATCAAGGAATGCAACCAAGAATGAACTACCCAGCTAAGTTTAGCATCTTTTTCCATGGAAGAAGATGGTCATTCAATGAAACAGAGGAATTCTATATGTTTCTAAGAAAAAAACCAGACTTAAACAAAAAATTTGATCTACATCCACAAGACTGAAGAGAAACAGAAAAAGGTACACAGAACCCTTGAGAACTGTAACTCTGTTGTGGGTATATAAAAAATACTCAAGGATAATTTGATTTTACTGATATAAAAGAAAAAAAGGGGGGTGTAGTAAAGGGAAGGAGGTCGGTTCAGAAAAAGGGGAAGGAGTGATAAAAAGAGGGAAACTACATCCCAGGAAGAGACATAGAAAATACACCATATCTGAGGGAACTTAGTGAGGGGGAGAATCATTGTGTGAATCTTACTCTCATCAGAAGAGGCTCAAAGAGTAAATAATTAACATTTTGTTTTTCAGAGAATTTTCTCTCACCTCATTAAAAGGGGGGAGAGGAAAAGGGAAAAGGAAAAGGAGAATAAGTGAAGGGACTTGGAGGGAGGGGGGAGGGATCCAAAAAAAAAAAAGAGGGAGGGTTGTGCGGCACAAGGGGGGTCTGTAAATTAAATATCGGGGAGGGGGATCAGAGGGGTCAAGGGAAAAAAGCATAAGCTGGGGATAATACGATGGCAGGAAATACAGAATTAGTAATTTTAACTGTAAATGTAAATGGGATGAACGATCCCATCAAACGGAGACGGATAGTAGATTGGATCAAAAAGCAGAACCCTACAATATGTTGCCTACAGGAAACACACTTAAAGCAGGGAGATACATACAGAGTAAAGGTAAAAGGTTGGAACAGAGCCTACTATGCTTCAGGTAAAACCAAAAAAGCAGGGGTAGCTATCCTTATCTCAGATCAAGCAAAAGCAGAAGTAGATCTTGTTAAAAAAGATAAGGAAGGAAACTATATCCTGCTGAAAGGTAGCATAAATAATGAAGCCATATCAATACTAAACATATATGCACCAAGTGGTATAGCATCTAACTTTCTAAAGGAAAAGTTAGGAGAACTGCAAGAAGAAATAGACAGTAAAACTATAATAGTGGGAGATCTCAACCTTGCACTCTCAGATTTAGACAAATCAAACCACAAAACAAACAAGAAAGAAATTAAAAAAGTAAATAGAACATTAGAAAAACTAGGTATGATAGACCTTTGGAGAAAACTGAATGTCAATAGGAAGGAATATACTTTCTTCTCAGCAGTTCATGGATCCTATACAAAAATTGACCATATACTAGGACATAAAGATCTCAAAATTAAATGTAGGAAGGCAGAAATAATAAATGCCTTCTTCTCAGATCAAAATGCAATAAAAGCTACATTCAGTAAGAAGTTAGGGGTAAATAGACCAAAAAGTAATTGGAAACTGAATAATCTCATCTTAAAGAATGACTGGGTGAAAGAGCAAATTATAGAAACAATTAATAATTTCACCCAAGATAATGATAATGATGAGACATCATATCAAAATCTTTGGGATGCAGCTAAAGCAGTAATAAGGGGAAATTTTATATCTTTAGAGGCTTATTTGAAGAAAATTGAGAAAGAGAAGATTAACGAATTGGGCTTACAACTTAAAAGGCTAGAAAAAGACCAAATTATAAACCCCCAACCAAAAATTAAACTCGAAATACAAAAATTAAAAGGAGAAATCAATAAAATTGAAAGTAAAAAAACTATTGAATTAATAAATAAAACCAAGAGTTGGTTTTATGAAAAAGCCAATAACATAGATAAACCTTTGGTAAATTTGATCAAAAAAAAGAAAGAGAAAAATCAAATTGATAGTCTTACAAATGAAAAGGGGGATCTTTCCACCAATGAAGAGGAAATTAGAGAAATAATAAGGAGTTACTTTGCCCAACTTTATGCCAATAAATTTGATAACTTAAGTGAAATGGATGACTTCCTCCAAAAATATAGGCTCCCTAGATTAACAGAGGAGGAGATAAATTGCTTAAATAGTCCCATTTCAGAAAAAGAAATAGAACAAGCTATTAATCAACTCCCCAGGAAAAAATCCCCAGGGCCAGATGGATTCACATGTGAATTCTACCAAACATTTAAAGAACAATTAGCCCCAATGTTATATAAATTATTTGAAAAAATAGGGGATGAAGGAGTCCTATCAAATTCCTTTTATGACACAGACATGGTACTGATACCTAAACCTGGTAGATCGAAAACTGAGAAAGAAAATTATAGACCAATCTCCTTAATGAATATTGATGCTAAAATCTTAAATAAGATATTAGCAAAAAGACTTCAGAAAATCATCTCCAAGATAATACACTATGATCAAGTAGGATTTATTCCAGGAATGCAGGGCTGGTTTAATATTAGGAAAACTATTAATATAATTGACCATATTAATAATCAAATTAATAAGAACCATATGATCATCTCAATAGATGCAGAAAAAGCATTTGACAAAATCCAACATCCATTCCTACTAAAAACTCTTGAGAGTATAGGAATAAATGGATTATTCCTTAGAATAATCAGGAGTATATATTTAAGACCGTCAGTAAGCATAATATGCAATAGAAATAAACTGCAACCTTTCCCAGTAAGATCAGGAGTGAAACAAGGTTGCCCACTATCACCATTACTATTCAATATAGTACTAGAAACGCTAGCCTCGGCAATAAGAGCCGAGAAAGAGATTCAAGGAATTAGAGTAGGAAATGAGGAAATTAAACTATCACTTTTTGCAGATGACATGATGGTATACTTAGAGAACCCCAAAGACTCTGCTAAAAAGCTACTAGAAATAATTCAAAATTTCAGCAAAGTGGCAGGATACAAAATAAATCCACATAAATCCTCGGCATTTTTATATATCACTAACAAAATGCAACAGCAAGAGATACAAAGAGAAATTCCATTCCAAACAAATGTTGAGAGTATAAAATATTTGGGAATCCATCTACCAAAGAAAAGTCAGGAATTATATGAGAAAAATTACAAAACACTTGCCACAAAAATAAAATCAGATTTAAATAATTGGAAAGACATTCAGTTGCTCTTGGATAGGACGAGCGAATATAATAAAGATGACAATACTCTCCAAACTAATCTATTTATTTAGTGCTATACCAATCAGACTCCCAAGAAACTATTTTAATGACCTAGAAAAAATAACAACAAAATTCATATGGAAGAATAAAAGGTCAAGAATTGCAAGGGAACTAATGAAAAAAAACTCAGAGGAAGGTGGTCTAAGTGTACCTGATCTAAAGCTATATTATATAGCAGCAGTCACCAAAACCATTTGGTATTGGCTAAGAAATAGACCGGTAGATCAGTGGAACAGATTAGATACAAAGGACAAAAAAGGGTACATCTATAGCAATCTAATCTTTGACAAACCCAAAGATTCCAACATTAGGGATAAAAATTCATTATTCGGAAAAAACTGTTGGGAAAACTGGAAATTAGTATGGCAGAAATTAGATATGGATCCACACTTAACACCATATACCAAGATAAGATCAAAATGGGTCCATGATTTAGGCATAAAGAGGGAGATAATAAATAGATTAGAGGAACAGAGGATAATCTACCTCTCAGACTTGTGGAGGAGGAAGGAATTTATGACCAGAGGAGAACTAGAGATCATTATTGATCACAAAATAGAAGATTTTGATTACATCAAACTAAAAAGTGTCTGTACAAATAATACTAATGCAAACAAGATTAGAAGGGAAGTAACAAATTGGGAAAATATTTTTAAAAACAAAGGTTCTGACAAAGGTCTCATTTCCAAAATATATAGAGAACTGACCATAATTTATAAGAACCCGAACCATTCTCCAATTGATAAATGGTCAAAGGATATGAAACAGACAATTCTCAGAGGAAGAAATTGAAAACTATATCCACTCACATGAAAAGAGTGTTCCAAAATCACTACTGATCAGAGAAAATGCAAATTAAGACCACTCTGAGATACCACTACACACCTGTCAGATTGGCTAAGATGACAGGAACAAATAATGACAAATGTTGGAGGGGATGTGGGGGAAATTGGGGACACTGATACATTGCTGGTGGAGTTGTGAAAAGAATCCAGCCATTCTGGAGAGCAAATCTGGGAATTATGCCCAAAAAAGTTATCAAAACTGTGCATACCCTTTTGACCCAGCAGCGCTACTACTGGGATTATATCCCAAAGAAATACTAAAGAGCGGAAAGAGACATATATGTGCCAAAAATGTTTTGTGGCAGCTCTTTTTGTTGTAGCTAGAAAACTGGAAGATGAATGGATGTCCATCAGTTGGAGAATGGTTGGGTAAATTGTGGTATATGAAAGTTATGGAATATTATTGCTCAGTAAGAAAATGACCAGCAGGAGGAATACAGAGAGGGGTTGGAGAGACTTAAATCAACTGATGCTGAGTGAAATGAGCAGAACCAGAAAGATCACTGTATACTTCAACAACGATACTGTATGAGGATGTATTTCTGATGGAAGTGGAAAATCTTCAACATAAAGAAGATCCAACTCAGTTTCCAGTTGATCAATGATGGGACAGAGGTAGATACACCCAGAGAAGAAAACACTGGGAGGGGAATGTAAAATTGTTAGCACTAATATCTGTCTGCCCAGGTTTGCATGTACCTTCGGATTCTAATGTTTATTGTGCAACAAGAAAATGATATTCACACACATGTATTGTACCTAGACTATATTGTAAACACATGTAAAAATGTATGGTATTGCCTGTCGTCGGGGGGAGGGAATAAGGGAGTGGGGGTAATTTGGAAAAATGAATACAAGGGATAATATTATAAAATATATATATATATATAATAAAAAAAATTAAAAAAAAAAAAAAAAAGAATCCTTTGGTACAGTTTGAATATAAGGAAGATAATTCATTGTGAACAAAAACTTCGATTGAAGCAAATGGAGAAAAATTGATATCAACTATAATATCCCAAACTGCAAAAAGAAAACAAAGGGAAAAACTAGACTCAATTGAATGTGAAATAGAGAAGACCAAGTAAAAGCAATTATTGTTTTCGTACTGGAATAACCGGAACATTCCTTTGGATAAAAGCTTTTTCAGACTGAAAAGGATTGCTGTTATGAAATCCTTTGATCAATCTTTTAAATATAAAGAAGATTATGCAAACTTGTAAAGAAAAGTTCCATTGAAGCAAATGGGAGAAAATTTAAATCAAGTATAATGTTCCCAAAATGCAAGGGAAACAAAGCGAAAACCTAGACTCAATAGAATGGGGAAATAGAGAAGAACAAGTATCCAAAGGAATGGATTTTTTTCAACAGGGAATAATTTAAAGATTTTCTCTACCCAGTAAACCCTTTTCCACTGAATAGGGACTGTTTGTTAAGAACCCTTTCGTACAGTTTGAATATAAGGAAGATAATGAATTGTGTACAAAAACTTCTTTGGAAGAAAATCCGAGAGAATTGATATCAACTATAATATCACAAACAGTAAAAGAAGCAAATGGAAAACTAGACTCAGAATGTGAATTAGTAAAGAACAAGTAAGAAAAGGAACTGTTTTTTTCATACAGGAATAACAGGAACAGTGCTTTGGACAAAACATTTTCAGACTGAAAAGGATTGCTGTTACGAATCCTTTGATCAATCTTTAAATATAAAGAAGATTATGCAACTTGTACACAAAGATTACAATGATCTGAAATGCAAGGGAAACAAAGGGAAACCTAGACTGAATACAATGGGAAATAGAGAAGAACAAATATCCAAAATAATGGAATTTTCAGTAGGAAATAACTGGAAGATTTCTCTACCCAGTCACCCTTTCCACTGAATAGGACTGTTGTTAAGAACCCTTTCGTACAGTTTGAATATAAGGAAGATAATGAATTGTGTACAAAACTTCTTTTGAAGGAAATCCGAGAGAAGTGATATCAACTATAATATCACAAACAGTAAAAGAAGCAAATGGAAAACTAGACTCAGAATGTGAATTAGTAAAGAACAAGTAAGAAAACCAATTGTTTTTTCTTACAGGAATAACAGGAACAGTGCTTTGGACAAAACATTTTCAGACTGAAAAGGATTGCTGTTACGAATCCTTTGATCAATCTTTAAATATAAAGAAGATTATGCAACTTGTAAAGAAAGTTCCATTGAAGCAAATGGGAGAAAATTTAAATCAAGTATAATGATCCCAAATGCAAGGGAAACAAAGTGAAACCTAGACTCAATAGAATGGGAAATAGAGAAGAACAAGTATCCAAAGGAATGGATTTTTCAACAGGGAATAACTGGAAGATTTCTCAACCCATTCACCCTTTACACTGAATAAGACTCCTATTAAGAATCCTTTCATGCAGTTTAAATATAAAGAAGATAATGCATTGTGCACAAAACTTCTTTGGAAGAAAATCCGAGAGAATTGATATCAACTATAATATCACAAACAGTAAAAGAAGCAAATGGAAAACTAGACTCAGAATGTGAATTAGTAAAGAACAAGTAAGAAAACCAATTGTTTTTTCTTACAGGAATAACAGGAACAGTGCTTTGGACAAAACATTTTCAGACTGAAAAGGATTGCTGTTACGAATCCTTTGATCAATCTTTAAATATAAAGAAGATTATGCAACTTGAACAGAAAGTTTCACTGAAGGAAATGGTAGAAAATTTACATCAAGTATAATGATCCCAAATGCAAGAGAAACAAAGGGAAAGCTAGACTCAATAGCATCGGAAATAAAGAACAAGTATCCAAAGGAATGGATTTTTCAATAGGGAATAATTTAAAGATTTCTCAACCCATTCACCCTTTCCACTGTATAGGACTGCTGTTAAGAATCCTTTGGTACATTTTGAATATAAGGAAGATAATTCATTGTGCACAAAACTTCGATTGAAACAAATGGAGAAAATTGATATCAACTATAATATCCCAAACTGCAAAAGAAACAAAGGGAAAACTAGACTCAATTGAATGTGAAATAGAGAAGACCAAGTAAAAGCAATTATTGTTTCGTACTGGAATAACCGGAACATTCCTTTGGATAAAAGCTTTTTCAGACTGAAAAGGATTGCTGTTACGAATCCTTTGATCAATCTTTAAATATAAAGAAGATTATGCAACTTGTAAAGAAAGTTCCATTGAAGCAAATGGGAGAAAATTTAAATCAAGTATAATGATCCCAAATGCAAGGGAAACAAAGCGAAACCTAGACTCAATAGAATGGGAAATAGAGAAGAACAAGTATCCAAAGGAATGGATTTTTCAACAGGGAATAACTGGAAGATTTCTCAACCCATTCACCCTTTACACTGAATAAGACTCCTATTAAGAATCCTTTCATGCAGTTTAAATATAAAGAAGATAATGCATTGTGCACAAAACTTCCATCGAAGCAAATGGAGAAAATTGATATCAACTATAATATCCCAAACTGCAAACGAAACAACGGGTAAACTAGACTCAATAGAATGTGAAATAGAGAAAAACAAGTAAGAAAACCAATTGTTTTTTGCTACTGGAATAACCGGAACATTCCTTTGGACAAAACCTTTTTCAGACTGAAAAGGATTGCCGTTACGAATCCTTTGATCAATCTTTAAATATAAAGAAGATTACGCAACTTGTACAGAAAGTTCCATTGGAGCAAATGGGAGAGAATTTACATCAATCACAGTGATCTGAAATGCAAGGGAAACAAAGGGAAACCTAGACTCAATAGAATGGGAAATAGAGAAGAACAAGTATCCAAAGGAATGGATTTTTCAACGGGGAATAATTTAAAGATTTCTCTACCCAGTAACCCTTTCCACTGAATAGGACTGTTGTTAAGAACTCTTTCGTACAGTTTGAATATAAGGAAGATAATGAATTGTGTACAAAACTTCTTTGGAAGAAAATCCGAGAGAATTGATATCAACTATAATATCACAAACAGTAAAAGAAGCAAATGGAAAACTAGACTCAGAATGTGAATTAGTAAAGAACAAGTAAGAAAAGGAATTGTTTTTTCATACAGGAATAACAGGAACAGTGCTTTGGACAAAACATTTTCAGACTGAAAAGGATTGCTGTTACGAATCCTTTGATCAATCTTTAAATATAAAGAAGATTATGCAACTTGTACACAAAGTTCCATTGCAGCAAATGGGAGAGAATTTACATCAATCACAATGATCTGAAATGCAAGGGAAACAAAGCGAAACCTAGACTCAATAGAATGGGAAATAGAGAAGAACAAGTATCCAAAGGAATGGATTTTTCAACAGGGAATAACTTGAAGATTTCTCTACCCAGTCACCCTTTCCACTGAATAGGACTGTTGTTAAGAACCCTTTCGTACAGTTTGAATATAACGAAGATAATGAATTGTGTACAAAACTTCTTTTGAAGGAAATCAGAGAGAATTGATATCAACTATAATATCACAAACAGTAAAAGAAGCAAATGGAAAACTAGACTCAGAATGTGAATTAGTAAAGAACAAGTAAGAAAAGGAACTGTTTTTTCATACAGGAATAACAGGAACAGTGCTTTGGACAAAACATTTTCAGACTGAAAAGGATTGCTGTTACGAATCCTTTGATCAATCTTTAAATATAAAGAAGATTATGCAACTTGTACAGAAAGTTCCATTGGAGCAAATGGGAGAGAATTTACATCAATTAAAATGATCTGAAATGCAAGGGAAACAAAGGGAAACCTAGACTGAATACAATGGGAAATAGAGAAGAACAAATATCCAAAATAATGGAATTTTCAGTAGGAAATAACTTGAAGATTTCTCTACCCAGTCACCCTTTCCACTGAATAGGACTGTTGTTAAGAACCCTTTCGTACAGTTTGAATATAAGGAAGATAATGAATTGTGTACAAAACTTCTTTTGAAGGAAATCCGAGAGAATTGATATCAACTATAATATCACAAACAGTAAAAGAAGCAAATGGAAAACTAGACTCAGAATGTGAATTAGTAAAGAACAAGTAAGAAAAGGAATTGTTTTTTCATACAGGAATAACAGGAACTCTGCTTTGGACAAAACATTTTCAGACTGAAAAGGATTGCTGTTACGAATCCTTTGATCAATCTTTAAATATAAAGAAGATTATGCAACTTGTACAGAAAGTTCCATTGGAGCAAATGGGAGAGAATTTACATCAATCACAGTGATCTGTAATGCAAGGGAAACAAAGGGAAACCTAGACTCAATACAATGGGAAATAGAGAAGAACAAATATCCAAAATAATGGAATTTTCAATAGGAAATAACTTGAAGATTTCTCTACCCAGTCACCCTTTCCACTGAATAGGACTGTTGTTAAGAACCCTTTCGTACAGTTTGAATATAAGGAAGATAATGAATTGTGTACAAAACTTCTTTTGAAGGAAATCCGAGAGAATTGATATCAACTATAATATCACAAACAGTAAAAGAAGCAAATGGAAAACTAGACTCAGAATGTGAATTAGTAAAGAACAAGTAAGAAAAGGAATTGTTTTTTCATACAGGAATAACAGGAACTGTGCTTTGGACAAAACATTTTCAGACTGAAAAGGATTGCTGTTATGAATCCTTTGATCAATCTTTAAATATAATGAAGATGATGCAACTTGAACAGAAAGTTTCACTGAAGGAAATGTTAGAAAATTTACATCAAGTATAATGATCCCAAATGCAAGAGAAACAAAGGGAAAGCTAGACTCAATAGCATCGGAAATAAAGAAGAACAAGTATCCAAAGGAATGGATTTTTCAATAGGGAATAATTTAAAGATTTCTCAACCCATTCACCCATTCCACTGTATAGGACTGCTGTTAAGAATCCTTTGGTACAGTTTGAATATAAGGAAGATAATTCATTGTGCAAAAAACTTCGATTGAAGCAAATGGAGAAAATTGATATCAACTATAATATCCCAAACTGCAAAAGAAACAAAGGGAAAACTAGACTCAATTGAATGTGAAATAGAGAAGACCAAGTAAAAGCAATTATTTTTTCGTACTGGAATAACCGGAACATTCCTTTGGATAAAAGCTTTTTCAGACTAAAAAGGATTGCTGTTACGAATCCTTTGATCAATCTTTAAATATAAAGAAGATTATGCAACTTGTAAAGAAAGTTCCATTGAAGCAAATGGGAGAAAATTTAAATCAAGTATAATGTTCCCAAATGCAAGGGAAACAAAGCGAAACCTAGACTCAATAGAATGGGAAATAGAGAAGAACAAGTATCCAAAGGAATGGATTTTTCTACAGGGAATAATTTAAAGATTTCTCTACCCAGTAACCCTTTCCACTGAATAGGACTGTTGTTAAGAACCCTTTCGTACAGTTTGAATATAAGGAAGATAACGAATTGTGTACAAAACTTCTTTGGAAGAAAATCCGAGAGAATTGATATCAACTATAATATCACAAACAGTAAAAGAAGCAAATGGAAAACTAGACTCAGAATGTGAATTAGTAAAGAACAAGTAAGAAAAGGAATTGTTTTTTCATACAGGAATAACAGGAACAGTGCTTTGGACAAAACATTTTCAGACTGAAAAGGATTGCTGTTACAAATCCTTTGATCAATCTTTAAATATAAAGAAGATTATGCAACTTGTACAGAAAGTTCCATTGGAGCAAATGGGAGAGAATTTACATCAATCACAATGATCTGAAATGCAAGGGAAACAAAGGGAAACCTAGACTGAATACAATGGGAAATAAAGAAGAACAAATATCCAAAATAATGGAATTTTCAATAGGAAATAACTTGAAGATTTCTCTACCCAGTCACCCTTTCCACTGAATAGGACTTCTGTTAAGAACCCTTTCGTACAGTTTGAATATAACGAAGATAATGAATTGTGTACAAAACTTCTTTGGAAGAAAATCCGAGAGAATTGATATCAACTATAATATCACAAACAGTAAAAGAAGCAAATGGAAAACTAGACTCAGAATGTGAATTAGTAAAGAACAAGTAAGAAAAGGAACTGTTTTTTCATACAGGAATAACAGGAACAGTGCTTTGGACAAAACATTTTCAGACTGAAAAGGATTGCTGTTACGAATCCTTTGATCAATCTTTAAATATAAAGAAGATTATGCAACTTGTACAGAAAGTTCCATTGGAGCAAATGGGAGAGAATTTACATCAATTACAATGATCTGAAATGCAAGGGAAACAAAGGGAAACCTAGACTGAATACAATGGGAAATGGAGAAGAACAAATATCCAAAATAATGGAATTTTCAATAGGAAATAACTTGAAGATTTCTCTACCCAGTCACCCTTTCCACTGAATAGGACTCTTGTTAAGAACCCTTTCGTACAGTTTGAATATAAGGAAGATAATGAATTGTGTACAAAATTTCTTTTGAAGAAAATCTGAGAGAATTGATATCAACTATAATATCACAAACAGTAAAAGAAGCAAATGGAAAACTAGACTCAGAATGTGAATTAGTAAAGAACAATTAAGAAAAGGAATTGTTTTTTCATACAGGAATAACAGGAACAGTGCTTTGGACATAACATTTTCAGACTGAAAAGGATTGCTGTTACGAATCCTTTGATCAATCTTTAAATATAAAGAAGATTATGCAACGGGTACAGAAAATTCCATTGGAGCAAATGGGAGAGAATTTACATCAATCACAATGATCTGAAATGCAAGGGAAACAAAGGGAAACCTAGACGCAATACAATGGGAAATAGAGAAGAACAAATATCCAAAATAATGGAATTTTCAATAGGAAATAATTTGAAGATTTCTCTACCCAGTCACCCTTTCCACTGAATAGGACTGTTGTTAAGAACCCTTTCGTACAGTTTGAATATAAGGAAGATAATGAATTGTGTACAAAATTTCTTTTGAAGGAAATCCGAGAGAATTGATATCAACTATAATATCACAAACAGTAAAAGAAGTAAATGGAAAACTAGACTCAGAATGTGAATTAGTAAAGAACAAGTAAGAAAACCAATTGTTTTTTCTTACAGGAATAACAGGAACAGTGCTTTGGACAAAACATTTTCAGACTGAAAAGGATTGCTGTTACGAATCCTTTGATCAGTCTTTAAATATAAAGAAGATTATGCAACTTGTACAGAAAGTTCCATTGGAGCAAATGGGAGAGAATTGACATCAATCACAATGATCTGAAATGCAAGGGAAACAAAGGGAAACCTAGACGCAATACAATGGGAAATAGAGAAGAACAAATATCCAAAATAATGGAATTTTCAATAGGAAATAACTTGAAGATTTCTCTACCCAGTCACCCTTTCCACTGAATAGGACTGTTGTTAAGAACCCTTTCGTACAGTTTGAATATAACGAAGATAATGAATTGTGTACAAAACTTCTTTTGAAGGAAATCCGAGAGAATTGATATCAACTATAATATCACAAACAGTAAAAGAAGCAAATGGAAAACTAGACTCAGAATGTGAATTAGTAAAGAACAAGTAAGAAAAGGAATTGTTTTTTCATACAGGAATAACAGGAACTGTGCTTTGGACAAAACATTTTCAGACTGAAAAGGATTGCTGTTACGAATCCTTTGATCAATCTTTAAATATAAAGAAGATTATGCAACTTGTACACAAAGTTCCATTGGAGCAAATGGGAGAGAATTTACATCAATTACAATGATCTGAAATGCAATGGAAACAAAGGGAAACCTAGAATGGATACAATGGGAAATAGAGAAGAACAAATATCCAAAATAATGGAATTTTCAGTAGGAAATAACTGGAAGATTTCTTTACCCAGTCACCCTTTCCACTGAATAGGACTGTTTTTAAGAACCCTTTCGTACAGTTTGAATATAAGGAAGATAATGAATTGTGTACAAAATTTCTTTTGAAGAAAATCCGAGAGAATTGATATCAACTATAATATCACAAACAGTAAAAGAAGCAAATGGAAAACTAGACTCAGAATGTGAATTAGTAAAGAACAAGTAAGAAAACCAATTGTTTTTTGGTACTGGAATAACCGGAACATTCCTTTGGACAAAATCTTTTTCAGACTGAAATGCATTGCTGTTACGAATATTTTGATCCATCTTTAAATATAAAGAAGATTATGCAACTTGTAAAGAAAGTTCGATTGAAGCAAATGGGAGAGAATTTACATCAATCACAATGATCTGAAATGCAAGGGAAACAAAGGGAAACCTAGACTCAATAGAATGGGATATGGAGAAGAACACATATCCAAAGGAATGGAATTTTCAATAGGAAACAACTTGAAGATTTCGCAACCCAGTCACCCTTTCCAATGTATAGGACTGTTGTTAAGAATCCTTTGGTACAGTTAGAATATAAAGAAGATAATGCATTGTGTACAAAACTTCTATTGAAGGAAATGCGAGAGAATTGATATCAACTATACTATCCCAAACAGCAAAAGAAACAGAGGGAAAACTAGACTCAGAATGTGAAATAGAGAAGAACAAGTAAGAAAACCAATTGTTTTTTGGTACTGGAATAACCGGAACATTCCTTTGGACAAAATCTTTTTCAGACTGAAATGGATTGCTGTTACGAATCCTTTGATCCATCTTTAAATATAAAGAAGATTATGCAACTTGTAAAGAACGTTCCATTGAAGCAAATGGGAGAGAATTTACATCAATTACAATGATCTGAAATGCAAGGGAAACAAAGTGAAACTTAGACTCAATAAAATGGGAAACAGAGAAGAAAAAGTATCCAAAGGAATGGATTTATCAAAAGGGAATAACAGGAAGATTTCTCTACCCATTCACCCTTTCCAGTGTATAGGACTCCTATTAAGAATCCTTTCATACAATTTAAATATAAAGAAGATAATGCATTGTGCACAAAACTTCTATTGAAGGAAATGCGAGATAATAGATATCAAGTATAATGTCCCAAATTGCAAAACAAAAAAAGAGAAAACTAGACTCAGAATGTGAATTAGTAAAGAACAAGTAAAAAAAGGAATTGTTTTTTCATACAGGAATAACAGGAACATTGCTTTGGACAAAACATTTTCAGACTGAAAAGGATTGCGGTTACGAATCCTTTGATCAATCTTTAAATATAATGAAGATGATGCAACTTGTACAGAAAGTTCCATTGAAGCAAATGGGAGGGAATTTACATCAATTACAATGATCTGAAATGCAAGGGAAACAAAGGGAAACTTAGACTCAATAAAATGGGAAATAGAGAAGAAAAAGTATCCAAAGGAATGGATTCATCAAAAGGGAATAACTGGAAGATTTCTCTTCCCATTCACCCTTTCCACTGTATAGGACTCCTATTAAGAATCCTTTCATACAATTTAAATATAAAGAAGATAATGCATTGTGCACAAAACTTCTATTGAAGGAAATGCGACAGAATTGATATCAAGTATAATATCCCAAATTGCAAAAGAAAAAAAGGGAAAACTAGACTCAGAATGTGAATTAGTAAAGAACAAGTAAAAAAAGGAATTGTTTTTTCATACAGGAATAACAGGAACATTGCTTTGGACAAAACATTTTCAGACTGAAAAGGATTGCAGTTACGAATCCTTTGATCAATCTTTAAATATAATGAAGATGATGCAACTTTTACAGAAAGTTCCATTGAAGCAAATGGGAGGGAATTTACATCAATTACAATGATCTGAAATGCAAGGGAAACAAAGGGAAACCTAGACTCAATAGAATGGGATATAGAGAAAAACACATATCCAAAGGAATGGAATTTTCAATAGGAAACAACTTGAAGATTTCGCAACCCAGTCCCCCTTTCCAATGTATAGGACTGTTGTTAAGAATCCTTTGGTACAGTTAGAATATAAGGAAAATAATGCATTGTGTACAAAACTTCTATTGAAGGAAATGCGAGATAATTGATATCAAGTATAATATCCCAAATTGCAAAAGAAAAAAAGGGAAAACTAGACTCAGAATGTGAATTAGTAAAGAACAAGTAAGAAAACCAATTGTTTTTTGGTACTGGAATAACCGGAACATTCCTTTGGACAAAATCTTTTTCAGACTGAAATGCATTGCTGTTACGAATGTTTTGATCCATCTTTAAATATAAAGAAGATTATGCAACTTGTAAAGAACGTTCCATTGAAGCAAATGGGAGAGAATTTACATCAATTACAATGATCTGAAATGCAAGGGAAACAAAGTGAAACTTAGACTCAATAAAATGGGAAACAGAGAAGAAAAAGTATCCAAAGGAATGGATTTATCAAAAGGGAATAACAGGAAGATTTCTCTACCCATTCACCCTTTCCAGTGTATAGGACTCCTATTAAGAATCCTTTCATACAATTTAAATATAAAGAAGATAATGCATTGTGCACAAAACTTCTATTGAAGGAAATGCGAGATAATTGATATCAAGTATAATGTCCCAAATTGCAAAACAAAAAAAGGGAAAACTAGACTCAGAATGTGAATTAGTAAAGAACAAGTAAAAAAAGCAATTGTTTTTTCATACAGGAATAACAGGAACATTGCTTTGGACAAAACATTTTCAGACTGAAAAGGATTGCGGTTACGAATCTTTTGATAAATCTTTAAATATAATGAAGATGATGCAACTTGTACAGAAAGTTCCATTGAAGCAAATGGGAGGGAATTTACATCAATTACAATGATCTGAAATGCAAGGGAAACAAAGGGAAACTTAGACTCAATAAAATGGGAAATAGAGAAGAAAAAGTATCCAAAGGAATGGATTCATCAAAAGGTAATAACTGTAAGATTTCTCTACCCATTCACCCTTTCCACTGTATAGGACTCCTATTAAGAATCCTTTCATACAATTTAAATATAAAGAAGATAATGCATTGTGCACAAAACTTCTATTGAAGGAAATGCGACAGAATTGATATCAAGTATAATATCCCAAATTGCAAAAGAAAAAAAGGGAAAACTAGACTCAGAATGTGAATTAGTAAAGAACAAGTAAAAAAAGGAATTGTTTTTTCATACAGGAATAACAGGAACATTGCTTTGGACAAAACATTTTGAGACTGAAAAGGATTGCTGTTACGAATCCTTTGATCAATCTTTAAATATAAAGAAGATTATGCAACTTGTACAGAAAGTTCCATTGGAGCAAATGGGAGAGAATTTCCATCAATTACAATGATCTGAAATGGAAGGGAAACAAAGGGAAACCTAGACTGAATACAATTTGAAATAGAGAAGACCAATATCCAAAATAATGGAATTTTCAGTAGTAAATAACTTGAAGATTTCTTTACCCAGTCACCCTTTCCACTGAATAGGACTGTTGTTAAGAACCCTTTCGTACAGTTTGAATATAAGGAAGATAATGAATTGTGTACAAAACTTCTTTTGAAGGAAATCCGAGAGAATTGATATCAACTATAATATCACAAACAGTAAAAGAAGCAAATGGAAAACTAGACTCAGAATGTGAATTAGTAAAGAACAAGTAAGAAAACCAATTGTTTTTTCTTACATGAATAACAGGAACAGTGCTTTGGACAAAACATTTTCAGACTGAAAAGGATTGCTGTTACGAATCCTTTGATCAATCTTTAAACATAAAGAAGATTATGCAACTTGTACAGAAAGTTCCATTGGAGCAAATGGGAGAGAATTTACATCAATTACAATGATCTGAAATTCAAGGGAAACAAAGGGAAACCTAGACTCAATACAATGGGAAATAGAGAAGAACAAATATCCAAAATAATGGAATTTTCAGTAGGAAATAACTTGAAGATTTCTCTACCCAGTCACCCTTTCCACTGAATAGGACTGTTGTTAAGAACCCTTTCGTACAGTTTGAATATAAGGAAGATAATGAATTTTGTACAAAACTTCTTTTGAAGAAAATCCGAGAGAATTGATATCAACTATAATATCACAAACAGTAAAAGAAGCAAATGGAAAACTAAACTCAGAATGTGAATTAGTAAAGAACAAGTAAGAAAAGGAATTGTTTTTTCATACAGGAATAACAGGAACAGTGCTTTGGACAAAACATTTTCAGACTGAAAAGGATTGCTGTTACGAATCCTTTGATCAATCTTTAAATATAAAGAAGATTATGCAACTTGTACAGAAAGTTCCATTGGAGCAAATGGGAGAGAATTTCCATCAATTACAATGATCTGAAATGGAAGGGAAACAAAGGGAAACCTAGACTGAATACAATTTGAAATAGAGAAGACCAATATCCAAAATAATGGAATTTTCAATAGGAAATAACTGGAAGATTTCTCTATCCAGTCACCCTTTCCACTGAATAGGACTGTTGTTAAGAACCCTTTCGTACAGTTTGAATATAAGGAAGATAATGAATTGTGTACAAAACTTCTTTTGAAGGAAATCCGAGAGAATTGATATCAACTATAATATCACAAACAGTAAAAGAAGCAAATGGAAAACTAGACTCAGAATGTGAATTAGTAAAGAACAAGTAAGAAAAGGAATTGTTTTTTCATACAGGAATAACAGGAACCGTGCTTTGGACAAAACATTTTCAGACTGAAAAGGATTGCTGTTACGAATCCTTTGATCAATCTTTAAGTATAATGAAGATGATGCAACTTGAACAGAAAGTTTCACTTAAGGAAATGGTAGAAAATTTCCATCAAGTATAATGATCCCAAATGCAAGAGAAACAAAGGGAAAGCTAGACTCAATAGCATCGGAAATAAAGAAGAACAAGTATCCAAAGGAATTGATTTTTCAATAGGGAATAATTTAAAGATTTCTCAACCCATTCACCCTTTCCACTGTATAGGACTGCTGTTAAGAATCCTTTGGTACAGTTTGAATATAAGGAAGATAATTCAATGTGCACAAAACTTCGATTGAAACAAATGGAGAAAATTGATATCAACTATAATATCCCAAACTGCAAAAGAAATAAAGGGAACACTAGACTCAATTGAATGTGAAATAGAGAAGACCAAGTAAAAGCAATTATTTTTTCGTACTGGAATAACCGGAATATTCCTTTGGATAAAAGCTTTTTCAGACTGAAAAGGATTGCTGTTACGAATCCTTTGATCAATCTTTAAATATAAAGAAGATTATGCAACTTGTAAAGAAAGTTCCATTGAAGCAAATGGGAGAAAATTTAAATCAAGTATAATGATCCCAAATGCAAGGGAAACAAAGCGAAACCTAGACTCAATAGAATGGTAAATAGAGAAGAACAAGTATCCAAAGGAATGGATTTTTCAACAGGGAATAACTGGAAGATTTCTCAACCCATTCACCCTTTACACTGAATAAGACTCCTATTAAGAATCCTTTCATGCAGTTTAAATATAAAGAAGATAATGCATTGTGCACAAAACTTCCATCGAAGCAAATGGAGAAAATTGATATCAACTATAATATCCCAAACTGCAAATGAAACAACGGGTAAACTAGACTCAATAGAATGTGAAATAGAGAAAAACAAGTAAGAAAACCAATTGTTTTTTGCTACTGGAATAACCGGAACATTCCTTTGGACAGACAAAACCTTTTTCAGACTGAAAAGGATTGCCGTTACGAATCCTTTGATCAATCTTTAAATATAAAGAAGTTGATGCAACTTGTACAGAAAGTTCCATTGGAGCAAATGGGAGAGAATTGACATCAATCACAATGATCTGAAATGCAAGGGAAACAAAGGGAAACCTAGACTCAATACAATGGGAAATAGAGAAGAACAAATATCCAAAATAATGGAATTTTCAATAGGAAATAACTGGAAGATTTCTTTACCCAGTCACCCTTTCCACTGAATAGGACTGTTGTTAAGAACCCTTTCGTACAGTTTGAATATAAGGAAGATAATGAATTGTGTACAAAACTTCTTTTGAAGGAAATCCGAGAGAATTGATATCAACTATAATATCACAAACAGTAAAAGAAGCAAATGGAAAAATAGACTCAGAATGTGAATTAGTAAAGAACAAGTAAGAAAAGGAACTGTTTTTTCATACAGGAATAACAGGAACTGTGCTTTGGACAAAACATTTTCAGACTGAAAAGGATTGCTGTTATGAATCCTTTGATCAATCTTTAAATATAATGAAGATGATGCAACTTGAACAGAAAGTTTCACTGAAGGAAATGGTAGAAAATTTACATCAAGTATAATGATCCCAAATGCAAGAGAAACAAAGGGAAAGCTAGACTCAATAGCATCGGAAATAAAGAAGAACAAGTATCCAAAGGAATGGATTTTTCAATAGGGAATAATTTAAAGATTTCTCAGCCCATTCACCCATTGCACTGTATAGGACTGCTGTTAAGAATCCTTTGGTACGGGGGGCGGAGCCAAGATGGCGGAGAAGAAACACACTACTCAGTGAACGTCCTCACTCCCTCACAACCAATTAGATAAATTAAGTCTCAGAATTAGCTCAGGACTGATAGATACCACAAGGACTGGAAGCACGACTTACCAGCTGAAGAGAATCTGGAGTTTCAACAGGAAAGGTCAGTTCTCAGGGGAGGAATAAGAAAGACCAGCACAGACGGTGGGGTAGGGGCACACTGTGCCCATTGCGCTGGGAGGGGCTCTGGGATCAGAGAAGCCACTGAGGTAAAGGAATCTGGCACAGGCTGTTAGCTCTTCTCTGCTAATTATTTAGCAGTTCAGAAGAGAAAGCCTAAATATTTTAAAACTCAGATTAGATTCCTCCCCCCCCCCACCCTGGGGGTGACTCAGCAGAGAATCGGCACCAGGGGCTGTGGCCTCAGCTCCCTCCTGAGAATAGTTAAGAGACTGACAAGTGGGTGGATACGGCCCAAGGCAACACACACTGCCTAGCTTAGCTGGAGGGAGTGGAACTCAGCTCCAGGAAGTCCCAGAGAAGCGGAACCTTTGAACTAGGGACCGCGGTTTCTGGCAGACACTTCCAGTTTGAGCGCAGGGGCTTCTCACGTCACCTGCTGCAGACATCCACTCCCCACCCGGACACATAGACTGGGCTTCCTGCTGTCTTCACTATTCTAAGCCCTCGAAGCACAGTAGTGCTAATCACCTCTGAGGCACTTCCAGGGAGGGGGTGGGGAACTCTCTCCCAGAGCTCTATCTTAGCTCGGGGGCAGGGGCCGCTGCATCCATCCCGTCTGGGAGGAAGCTGGTAAAGAAGTAAATAATTTCCTACCCCAGGGACAGACCCCAAAAGATTTTTTTTAAGTATGAGCAAAAAAGCTAGAAAAACTATAGATTCCTTCTATACAGAGAAAGAGCGGGTATCCAACCCCGAGGAAGTTAACAGCAAAGATTCAGAAGATAACAACCTAAAGGGGAACGATTCCTGCCCCCCATCACATAACTCTCTCCTAGAAGAAGCTCTTAAAAAATTGAGGGAGATCGAAGATCGAAGAAAAATGGGGAAAGGAAAGAGAAGTTATGATAGAGAATAACAATGTCCTGAAATTGGAGTTGGAAAAAATAAAGAATTCACAGGAGATGCAGGGAAACAAAATTAGTGAATTAGAAAAGGTTAAAAAAACACAGGAAAGTAGGATTTCTGAATTGGAAAAGATAAAAAAGTCTCAAGAAAATAGAATTTCTGAATTGGAAAAAGAAAATAATTCTCAAAAAAAAAAATTAGGGAAATGGAAAAAAATTCAATAGAGCAAAATAACTCATTTAAAAACGAAATTGGGCATTTACAAAAAGAACTAAAAACTGTGAAAGAAGAAAATAACTCCTTAAAAGTCAGGATGGAACAAATAGAAATGAATGATTCACAGAGAACCCAAGAATCAGTCAAACAAAACAAAAAAAAATGAGAAGCTGGAGAACAACGTCAAATACTTACTGGGAAAATCTATAGACCTGGAAAATAGATCTAGGAGAGATAATCTGCGGATTATTGGACTTCCCGAAAACTATGACCAAAAAAAGAGCCTAGATTCTATTTTACAGGAAATTATCAAAGAGAACTGTCCAGAGATAATAGAAACAGAAGGGAAAGTAGATGTGGAAAGAATTCATCGAACTCCTTCTGAAATAGACCCTAAAAAAAGAACACCACGGAATATTGTGGCTAAGCTGCAGAATTACCACACAAAGGAGAAAATCCTGCAAGCAGCTAGAAAAAAACAATTTAAATACCAAGGTGCCACAATAAGGGTCACCCAAGATCTGGCTGCCTCCACATTAAAAGATAGAAGGGCCTGGAACCTGATATTCCGAAAGGCAAAAGATCAAGGAATGCAACCAAGAATGAACTACCCAGCTAAGTTTAGCATCTTTTTCCATGGAAGAAGATGGTCATTCAATGAAACAGAGGAATTCTATATGTTTCTAAGAAAAAAACCAGACTTAAACAAAAAATTTGATCTACATCCACAAGACTGAAGAGAAACAGAAAAAGGTACACAGAACCCTTGAGAACTGTAACTCTGTTGTGGGTATATAAAAAATACTCAAGGATAATTTGATTTTACTGATATAAAAGAAAAAAAGGGGGGTGTAGTAAAGGGAAGGAGGTCGGTTCAGAAAAAGGGGAAGGAGTGATAAAAAGAGGGAAACTACATCCCAGGAAGAGACATAGAAAATACACCATATCTGAGGGAACTTAGTGAGGGGGAGAATCATTGTGTGAATCTTACTCTCATCAGAAGAGGCTCAAAGAGTAAATAATTAACATATTTGTTTTTCAGAGAATTTTCTCTCACCTCATTAAAAGGGGGGAGAGGAAAAGGGAAAAGGAAAAGGAGAATAAGTGAAGGGACTTGGAGGGAGGGGGGAGGGATCCAAAAAAAAAAAGAGGGAGGGTTGTGCGGCACAAGGGGGGTCTGTAAATTAAATATCGGGGAGGGGGATCAGGGGGGTCAAGGGAAAAAAGCATAAGCTGGGGATAATACGATGGCAGGAAATACAGAATTAGTAATTTTAACTGTAAATGTAAATGGGATGAACGATCCCATCAAACGGAGACGGATAGTAGATTGGATCAAAAAGCAGAACCCTACAATATGTTGCCTACAGGAAACACACTTAAAGCAGGGAGATACATACAGAGTAAAGGTAAAAGGTTGGAACAGAGCCTACTATGCTTCAGGTAAAACCAAAAAAGCAGGGGTAGCTATCCTTATCTCAGATCAAGCAAAAGCAGAAGTAGATCTTGTTAAAAAAGATAAGGAAGGAAACTATATCCTGCTGAAAGGTAGCATAAATAATGAAGCCATATCAATACTAAACATATATGCACCAAGTGGTATAGCATCTAACTTTCTAAAGGAAAAGTTAGGAGAACTGCAAGAAGAAATAGACAGTAAAACTATAATAGTGGGAGATCTCAACCTTGCACTCTCAGATTTAGACAAATCAAACCACAAAACAAACAAGAAAGAAATTAAAAAAGTAAATAGAACATTAGAAAAACTAGGTATGATAGACCTTTGGAGAAAACTGAATGTCAATAGGAAGGAATATACTTTCTTCTCAGCAGTTCATGGATCCTATACAAAAATTGACCATATACTAGGACATAAAGATCTCAAAATTAAATGTAGGAAGGCAGAAATAATAAATGCCTTCTTCTCAGATCAAAATGCAATAAAAGCTACATTCAGTAAGAAGTTAGGGGTAAATAGACCAAAAAGTAATTGGAAACTGAATAATCTCATCTTAAAGAATGACTGGGTGAAAGAGCAAATTATAGAAACAATTAATAATTTCACCCAAGATAATGATAATGATGAGACATCATATCAAAATCTTTGGGATGCAGCTAAAGCAGTAATAAGGGGAAATTTTATATCTTTAGAGGCTTATTTGAAGAAAATTGAGAAAGAGAAGATTAACGAATTGGGCTTACAACTTAAAAGGCTAGAAAAAGACCAAATTATAAACCCCCAACCAAAAATTAAACTCGAAATACAAAAATTAAAAGGAGAAATCAATAAAATTGAAAGTAAAAAAACTATTGAATTAATAAATAAAACCAAGAGTTGGTTTTATGAAAAAGCCAATAACATAGATAAACCTTTGGTAAATTTGATCAAAAAAAAGAAAGAGAAAAATCAAATTGATAGTCTTACAAATGAAAAGGGGGATCTTTCCACCAATGAAGAGGAAATTAGAGAAATAATAAGGAGTTACTTTGCCCAACTTTATGCCAATAAATTTGATAACTTAAGTGAAATGGATGACTTCCTCCAAAAATATAGGCTCCCTAGATTAACAGAGGAGGAGATAAATTGCTTAAATAGTCCCATTTCAGAAAAAGAAATAGAACAAGCTATTAATCAACTCCCCAGGAAAAAATCCCCAGGGCCAGATGGATTCACATGTGAATTCTACCAAACATTTAAAGAACAATTAGCCCCAATGTTATATAAATTATTTGAAAAAATAGGGGATGAAGGAGTCCTATCAAATTCCTTTTATGACACAGACATGGTACTGATACCTAAACCTGGTAGATCGAAAACTGAGAAAGAAAATTATAGACCAATCTCCTTAATGAATATTGATGCTAAAATCTTAAATAAGATATTAGCAAAAAGACTTCAGAAAATCATCTCCAAGATAATACACTATGATCAAGTAGGATTTATTCCAGGAATGCAGGGCTGGTTTAATATTAGGAAAACTATTAATATAATTGACCATATTAATAATCAAATTAATAAGAACCATATGATCATCTCAATAGATGCAGAAAAAGCATTTGACAAAATCCAACATCCATTCCTACTAAAAACTCTTGAGAGTATAGGAATAAATGGATTATTCCTTAGAATAATCAGGAGTATATATTTAAGACCGTCAGTAAGCATAATATGCAATAGAAATAAACTGCAACCTTTCCCAGTAAGATCAGGAGTGAAACAAGGTTGCCCACTATCACCATTACTATTCAATATAGTACTAGAAACGCTAGCCTCGGCAATAAGAGCCGAGAAAGAGATTCAAGGAATTAGAGTAGGAAATGAGGAAATTAAACTATCACTTTTTGCAGATGACATGATGGTATACTTAGAGAACCCCAAAGACTCTGCTAAAAAGCTACTAGAAATAATTCAAAATTTCAGCAAAGTGGCAGGATACAAAATAAATCCACATAAATCCTCGGCATTTTTATATATCACTAACAAAATGCAACAGCAAGAGATACAAAGAGAAATTCCATTCCAAACAAATGTTGAGAGTATAAAATATTTGGGAATCCATCTACCAAAGAAAAGTCAGGAATTATATGAGAAAAATTACAAAACACTTGCCACAAAAATAAAATCAGATTTAAATAATTGGAAAGACATTCAGTGCTCTTGGATAGGACGAGCGAATATAATAAAGATGACAATACTCTCCAAACTAATCTATTTATTTAGTGCTATACCAATCAGACTCCCAAGAAACTATTTTAATGACCTAGAAAAAATAACAACAAAATTCATATGGAAGAATAAAAGGTCAAGAATTGCAAGGGAACTAATGAAAAAAAACTCAGAGGAAGGTGGTCTAAGTGTACCTGATCTAAAGCTATATTATATAGCAGCAGTCACCAAAACCATTTGGTATTGGCTAAGAAATAGACCGGTAGATCAGTGGAACAGATTAGATACAAAGGACAAAAAAGGGTACATCTATAGCAATCTAATCTTTGACAAACCCAAAGATTCCAACATTAGGGATAAAAATTCATTATTCGGAAAAAACTGTTGGGAAAACTGGAAATTAGTATGGCAGAAATTAGATATGGATCCACACTTAACACCATATACCAAGATAAGATCAAAATGGGTCCATGATTTAGGCATAAAGAGGGAGATAATAAATAGATTAGAGGAACAGAGGATAATCTACCTCTCAGACTTGTGGAGGAGGAAGGAATTTATGACCAGAGGAGAACTAGAGATCATTATTGATCACAAAATAGAAGATTTTGATTACATCAAACTAAAAAGTGTCTGTACAAATAATACTAATGCAAACAAGATTAGAAGGGAAGTAACAAATTGGGAAAATATTTTTAAAAACAAAGGTTCTGACAAAGGTCTCATTTCCAAAATATATAGAGAACTGACCATAATTTATAAGAACCCGAACCATTCTCCAATTGATAAATGGTCAAAGGATATGAACAGACAATTCTCAGAGGAAGAAATTGAAACTATATCCACTCACATGAAAGAGTGTTCCAAATCACTACTGATCAGAGAAATGCAAATTAAGACCACTCTGAGATACCACTACACACCTGTCAGATTGGCTAAGATGACAGGAACAAATAATGACAAATGTTGGAGGGGATGTGGGGAAATTGGGACACTGATACATTGCTGGTGGAGTTGTGAAAGAATCCAGCCATTCTGGAGAGCAATCTGGAATTATGCCCAAAAAGTTATCAAACTGTGCATACCCTTTGACCCAGCAGCGCTACTACTGGGATTATATCCCAAAGAAATACTAAAGAGCGAAAAGAGACATATATGTGCCAAAATGTTTGTGGCAGCTCTTTTTGTTGTAGCTAGAAACTGGAAGATGAATGGATGTCCATCAGTTGGAGAATGGTTGGGTAAATTGTGGTATATGAAAGTTATGGAATATTATTGCTCAGTAAGAAATGACCAGCAGGAGGAATACAGAGAGGGTTGGAGAGACTTAAATCAACTGATGCTGAGTGAAATGAGCAGAACCAGAAGATCACTGTATACTTCAACAACGATACTGTATGAGGATGTATTCTGATGGAAGTGGAAATCTTCAACATAAAGAAGATCCAACTCAGTTCCAGTTGATCAATGATGGACAGAGGTAGATACACCCAGAGAAGAAACACTGGGAGGGGAATGTAAATTGTTAGCACTAATATCTGTCTGCCCAGGTTGCATGTACCTTCGGATTCTAATGTTTATTGTGCAACAAGAAAATGATATTCACACACATGTATTGTACCTAGACTATATTGTAAGACATGTAAAATGTATGGTATTGCCTGTCGTTGGGGGGAGGGAATAAGGGAGTGGGGGGTAATTTGGAAAAATGAATACAAGGGATAATATTATAAAATATATATATATATATATAATAAAAAAAATTAAAAAAAAAAAAAAAAGAATCCTTTGGTACAGTTTGAATATAAGGAAGATAATTCATTGTGCACAAAACTTCGATTGAAGCAAATGGAGAAAATTGATATCAACTATAATATCCCAAACTGCAAAAGAAACAAAGGGAAAACTAGACTCAATTGAATGTGAAATAGAGAAGACCAAGTAAAAGCAATTATTGTTTCGTACTGGAATAACCGGAACATTCCTTTGGATAAAAGCTTTTTCAGACTGAAAAGGATTGCTGTTATGAATCCTTTGATCAATCTTTAAATATAAAGAAGATTATGCAACTTGTAAAGAAAGTTCCATTGAAGCAAATGGGAGAAAATTTAAATCAAGTATAATGTTCCCAAATGCAAGGGAAACAAAGCGAAACCTAGACTCAATAGAATGGGAAATAGAGAAGAACAAGTATCCAAAGGAATGGATTTTTCAACAGGGAATAATTTAAAGATTTCTCTACCCAGTAACCCTTTCCACTGAATAGGACTGTTGTTAAGAACCCTTTCGTACAGTTTGAATATAAGGAAGATAATGAATTGTGTACAAAACTTCTTTGGAAGAAAATCCGAGAGAATTGATATCAACTATAATATCACAAACAGTAAAAGAAGCAAATGGAAAACTAGACTCAGAATGTGAATTAGTAAAGAACAAGTAAGAAAAGGAACTGTTTTTTCATACAGGAATAACAGGAACAGTGCTTTGGACAAAACATTTTCAGACTGAAAAGGATTGCTGTTACGAATCCTTTGATCAATCTTTAAATATAAAGAAGATTATGCAACTTGTACACAAAGATTACAATGATCTGAAATGCAAGGGAAACAAAGGGAAACCTAGACTGAATACAATGGGAAATAGAGAAGAACAAATATCCAAAATAATGGAATTTTCAGTAGGAAATAACTGGAAGATTTCTCTACCCAGTCACCCTTTCCACTGAATAGGACTGTTGTTAAGAACCCTTTCGTACAGTTTGAATATAAGGAAGATAATGAATTGTGTACAAAACTTCTTTTGAAGGAAATCCGAGAGAAGTGATATCAACTATAATATCACAAACAGTAAAAGAAGCAAATGGAAAACTAGACTCAGAATGTGAATTAGTAAAGAACAAGTAAGAAAACCAATTGTTTTTTCTTACAGGAATAACAGGAACAGTGCTTTGGACAAAACATTTTCAGACTGAAAAGGATTGCTGTTACGAATCCTTTGATCAATCTTTAAATATAAAGAAGATTATGCAACTTGTAAAGAAAGTTCCATTGAAGCAAATGGGAGAAAATTTAAATCAAGTATAATGATCCCAAATGCAAGGGAAACAAAGTGAAACCTAGACTCAATAGAATGGGAAATAGAGAAGAACAAGTATCCAAAGGAATGGATTTTTCAACAGGGAATAACTGGAAGATTTCTCAACCCATTCACCCTTTACACTGAATAAGACTCCTATTAAGAATCCTTTCATGCAGTTTAAATATAAAGAAGATAATGCATTGTGCACAAAACTTCTTTGGAAGAAAATCCGAGAGAATTGATATCAACTATAATATCACAAACAGTAAAAGAAGCAAATGGAAAACTAGACTCAGAATGTGAATTAGTAAAGAACAAGTAAGAAAACCAATTGTTTTTTCTTACAGGAATAACAGGAACAGTGCTTTGGACAAAACATTTTCAGACTGAAAAGGATTGCTGTTACGAATCCTTTGATCAATCTTTAAATATAAAGAAGATTATGCAACTTGAACAGAAAGTTTCACTGAAGGAAATGGTAGAAAATTTACATCAAGTATAATGATCCCAAATGCAAGAGAAACAAAGGGAAAGCTAGACTCAATAGCATCGGAAATAAAGAACAAGTATCCAAAGGAATGGATTTTTCAATAGGGAATAATTTAAAGATTTCTCAACCCATTCACCCTTTCCACTGTATAGGACTGCTGTTAAGAATCCTTTGGTACATTTTGAATATAAGGAAGATAATTCATTGTGCACAAAACTTCGATTGAAACAAATGGAGAAAATTGATATCAACTATAATATCCCAAACTGCAAAAGAAACAAAGGGAAAACTAGACTCAATTGAATGTGAAATAGAGAAGACCAAGTAAAAGCAATTATTGTTTCGTACTGGAATAACCGGAACATTCCTTTGGATAAAAGCTTTTTCAGACTGAAAAGGATTGCTGTTACGAATCCTTTGATCAATCTTTAAATATAAAGAAGATTATGCAACTTGTAAAGAAAGTTCCATTGAAGCAAATGGGAGAAAATTTAAATCAAGTATAATGATCCCAAATGCAAGGGAAACAAAGCGAAACCTAGACTCAATAGAATGGGAAATAGAGAAGAACAAGTATCCAAAGGAATGGATTTTTCAACAGGGAATAACTGGAAGATTTCTCAACCCATTCACCCTTTACACTGAATAAGACTCCTATTAAGAATCCTTTCATGCAGTTTAAATATAAAGAAGATAATGCATTGTGCACAAAACTTCCATCGAAGCAAATGGAGAAAATTGATATCAACTATAATATCCCAAACTGCAAACGAAACAACGGGTAAACTAGACTCAATAGAATGTGAAATAGAGAAAAACAAGTAAGAAAACCAATTGTTTTTTGCTACTGGAATAACCGGAACATTCCTTTGGACAAAACCTTTTTCAGACTGAAAAGGATTGCAGTTACGAATCCTTTGATCAATCTTTAAATATAAAGAAGATTACGCAACTTGTACAGAAAGTTCCATTGGAGCAAATGGGAGGGAATTTACATCAATCACAGTGATCTGAAATGCAAGGGAAACAAAGGGAAACCTAGACTCAATAGAATGGGAAATAGAGAAGAACAAGTATCCAAAGGAATGGATTTTTCAACGGGGAATAATTTAAAGATTTCTCTACCCAGTAACCCTTTCCACTGAATAGGACTGTTGTTAAGAACTCTTTCGTACAGTTTGAATATAAGGAAGATAATGAATTGTGTACAAAACTTCTTTGGAAGAAAATCCGAGAGAATTGATATCAACTATAATATCACAAACAGTAAAAGAAGCAAATGGAAAACTAGACTCAGAATGTGAATTAGTAAAGAACAAGTAAGAAAAGGAATTGTTTTTTCATACAGGAATAACAGGAACAGTGCTTTGGACAAAACATTTTCAGACTGAAAAGGATTGCTGTTACGAATCCTTTGATCAATCTTTAAATATAAAGAAGATTATGCAACTTGTACACAAAGTTCCATTGCAGCAAATGGGAGAGAATTTACATCAATCACAATGATCTGAAATGCAAGGGAAACAAAGCGAAACCTAGACTCAATAGAATGGGAAATAGAGAAGAACAAGTATCCAAAGGAATGGATTTTTCAACAGGGAATAACTTGAAGATTTCTCTACCCAGTCACCCTTTCCACTGAATAGGACTGTTGTTAAGAACCCTTTCGTACAGTTTGAATATAACGAAGATAATGAATTGTGTACAAAACTTCTTTTGAAGGAAATCAGAGAGAATTGATATCAACTATAATATCACAAACAGTAAAAGAAGCAAATGGAAAACTAGACTCAGAATGTGAATTAGTAAAGAACAAGTAAGAAAAGGAACTGTTTTTTCATACAGGAATAACAGGAACAGTGCTTTGGACAAAACATTTTCAGACTGAAAAGGATTGCTGTTACGAATCCTTTGATCAATCTTTAAATATAAAGAAGATTATGCAACTTGTACAGAAAGTTCCATTGGAGTAAATGGGAGAGAATTTACATCAATTAAAATGATCTGAAATGCAAGGGAAACAAAGGGAAACCTAGACTCAATACAATGGGAAATAGAGAAGAACAAATATCCAAAATAATGGAATTTTCAGTAGGAAATAACTTGAAGATTTCTCTACCCAGTCACCCTTTCCACTGAATAGGACTGTTGTTAAGAACCCTTTCGTACAGTTTGAATATAAGGAAGATAATGAATTGTGTACAAAACTTCTTTTGAAGGAAATCCGAGAGAATTGATATCAACTATAATATCACAAACAGTAAAAGAAGCAAATGGAAAACTAGACTCAGAATGTGAATTAGTAAAGAACAAGTAAGAAAAGGAATTGTTTTTTCATACAGGAATAACAGGAACTCTGCTTTGGACAAAACATTTTCAGACTGAAAAGGATTGCTGTTACGAATCCTTTGATCAATCTTTAAATATAAAGAAGATTATGCAACTTGTACACAAAGTTCCATTGCAGCAAATGGGAGAGAATTTACATCAATCACAATGATCTGAAATGCAAGGGAAACAAAGGGAAACCTAGACTCAATAGAATGGGAAATAGAGAAGAACAAGTATCCAAAGGAATGGATTTTTCAACAGGGAATAACTTGAAGATTTCTCTACCCAGTCACCCTTTCCACTGAATAGGACTGTTGTTAAGAACCCTTTCGTACAGTTTGAATATAACGAAGATAATGAATTGTGTACAAAACTTCTTTTGAAGGAAATCAGAGAGAATTGATATCAACTATAATATCACAAACAGTAAAAGAAGCAAATGGAAAACTAGACTCAGAATGTGAATTAGTAAAGAACAAGTAAGAAAAGGAACTGTTTTTTCATACAGGAATAACAGGAACAGTGCTTTGGACAAAACATTTTCAGACTGAAAAGGATTGCTGTTACGAATCCTTTGATCAATCTTTAAATATAAAGAAGATTATGCAACTTGTACAGAAAGTTCCATTGGAGCAAATGGGAGAGAATTTACATCAATCACAGTGATCTGAAATGCAAGGGAAACAAAGGGAAACCTAGACTCAATACAATGGGAAATAGAGAAGAACAAATATCCAAAATAATGGAATTTTCAATAGGAAATAACTTGAAGATTTCTCTACCCAGTCACCCTTTCCACTGAATAGGACTGTTGTTAAGAACCCTTTCGTACAGTTTGAATATAAGGAAGATAATGAATTGTGTACAAAACTTCTTTTGAAGGAAATCCGAGAGAATTGATATCAACTATAATATCACAAACAGTAAAAGAAGCAAATGGAAAACTAGACTCAGAATGTGAATTAGTAAAGAACAAGTAAGAAAAGGAATTGTTTTTTCATACAGGAATAACAGGAACTGTGCTTTGGACAAAACATTTTCAGACTGAAAAGGATTGCTGTTATGAATCCTTTGATCAATCTTTAAATATAATGAAGATGATGCAACTTGAACAGAAAGTTTCACTGAAGGAAATGTTAGAAAATTTACATCAAGTATAATGATCCCAAATGCAAGAGAAACAAAGGGAAAGCTAGACTCAATAGCATCGGAAATAAAGAAGAACAAGTATCCAAAGGAATGGATTTTTCAATAGGGAATAATTTAAAGATTTCTCAACCCATTCACCCATTCCACTGTATAGGACTGCTGTTAAGAATCCTTTGGTACAGTTTGAATATAAGGAAGATAATTCATTGTGCAAAAAACTTCGATTGAAGCAAATGGAGAAAATTGATATCAACTATAATATCCCAAACTGCAAAAGAAACAAAGGGAAAACTAGACTCAATTGAATGTGAAATAGAGAAGACCAAGTAAAAGCAATTATTTTTTCGTACTGGAATAACCGGAACATTCCTTTGGACAAAAGCTTTTTCAGACTAAAAAGGATTGCTGTTACGAATCCTTTGATCAATCTTTAAATATAAAGAAGATTATGCAACTTGTAAAGAAAGTTCCATTGAAGCAAATGGGAGAAAATTTAAATCAAGTATAATATTCCCAAATGCAAGGGAAACAAAGCGAAACCTAGACTCAATAGAATGGGAAATAGAGAAGAACAATTATCCAAAGGAATGGATTTTTCAACAGGGAATAATTTAAAGATTTCTCTACCCAGTAACCCTTTCCACTGAATAGGACTGTTGTTAAGAACCCTTTCGTACAGTTTGAATATAAGGAAGATAATGAATTGTGTACAAAACTTCTTTGGAAGAAAATCCGAGAGAATTGATATCAACTATAATATCACAAACAGTAAAAGAAGCAAATGGAAAACTAGACTCAGAATGTGAATTAGTAAAGAACAAGTAAGAAAAGGAATTGTTTTTTCATACAGGAATAACAGGAACAGTGCTTTGGACAAAACATTTTCAGACTGAAAAGGATTGCTGTTACAAATCCTTTGATCAATCTTTAAATATAAAGAAGATTATGCAACTTGTACAGAAAGTTCCATTGGAGCAAATGGGAGAGAATTTACATCAATCACAATGATCTGAAATGCAAGGGAAACAAAGGGAAACCTAGACTGAATACAATGGGAAATAAAGAAGAACAAATATCCAAAATAATGGAATTTTCAATAGGAAATAACTTGAAGATTTCTCTACCCAGTCACCCTTTCCACTGAATAGGACTCTTGTTAAGAACCCTTTCGTACAGTTTGAATATAAGGAAGATAATGAATTGTGTACAAAATTTCTTTTGAAGAAAATCTGAGAGAATTGATATCAACTATAATATCACAAACAGTAAAAGAAGCAAATGGAAAACTAGACTCAGAATGTGAATTAGTAAAGAACAATTAAGAAAAGGAATTGTTTTTTCATACAGGAATAACAGGAACAGTGCTTTGGACATAACATTTTCAGACTGAAAAGGATTGCTGTTACGAATCCTTTGATCAATCTTTAAATATAAAGAAGATTATGCAACTTGTACAGAAAGTTCCATTGGAGCAAATGGGAGAGAATTTACATCAAACACAATGATCTGAAATGCAAGGGAAACAAAGGGAAACCTAGACGCAATACAATGGGAAATAGAGAAGAACAAATATCCAAAATAATGGAATTTTCAATAGGAAATAATTTGAAGATTTCTCTACCCAGTCACCCTTTCCACTGAATAGGACTGTTGTTAAGAACCCTTTCGTACAGTTTGAATATAAGGAAGATAATGAATTGTGTACAAAATTTCTTTTGAAGGAAATCCGAGAGAATTGATATCAACTATAATATCACAAACAGTAAAAGAAGTAAATGGAAAACTAGACTCAGAATGTGAATTAGTAAAGAACAAGTAAGAAAACCAATTGTTTTTTCTTACAGGAATAACAGGAACAGTGCTTTGGACAAAACATTTTCAGACTGAAAAGGATTGCTGTTACGAATCCTTTGATCAATCTTTAAATATAAAGAAGATTATGCAACTTGTACACAAAGTTCCATTGGAGCAAATGGGAGAGAATTTACATCAATTACAATGATCTGAAATGCAATGGAAACAAAGGGAAACCTAGAATGGATACAATGGGAAATAGAGAAGAACAAATATCCAAAATAATGGAATTTTCAGTAGGAAATAACTGGAAGATTTCTTTACCCAGTCACCCTTTCCACTGAATAGGACTGTTTTTAAGAACCCTTTCGTACAGTTTGAATATAAGGAAGATAATGAATTGTGTACAAAATTTCTTTTGAAGAAAATCCGAGAGAATTGATATCAACTATAATATCACAAACAGTAAAAGAAGCAAATGGAAAACTAGACTCAGAATGTGAATTAGTAAAGAACAAGTAAGAAAACCAATTGTTTTTTGGTACTGGAATAACCGGAACATTCCTTTGGACAAAATCTTTTTCAGACTGAAATGCATTGCTGTTACGAATGTTTTGATCCATCTTTAAATATAAAGAAGATTATGCAACTTGTAAAGAAAGTTCGATTGAAGCAAATGGGAGAGAATTTACATCAATCACAATGATCTGAAATGCAAGGGAAACAAAGGGAAACCTAGACTCAATAGAATGGGATATAGAGAAGAACACATATCCAAAGGAATGGAATTTTCAATAGGAAACAACTTGAAGATTTCGCAACCCAGTCACCCTTTCCAATGTATAGGACTGTTGTTAAGAATCCTTTGGTACAGTTAGAATATAAAGAAGATAATGCATTGTGTACAAAACTTCTATTGAAGGAAATGCGAGAGAATTGATATCAACTATACTATCCCAAACAGCAAAAGAAACAGAGGGAAAACTAGACTCAGAATGTGAAATAGAGAAGAACAAGTAAGAAAACCAATTGTTTTTTGGTACTGGAATAACCGGAACATTCCTTTGGACAAAATCTTTTTCAGACTGAAATGGATTGCTGTTACGAATCCTTTGATCCCTCTTTAAATATAAAGAAGATTATGCAACTTGTAAAGAACGTTCCATTGAAGCAAATGGGAGAGAATTTACATCAATTACAATGATCTGAAATGCAAGGGAAACAAAGTGAAACTTAGACTCAATAAAATGGGAAACAGAGAAGAAAAAGTATCCAAAGGAATGGATTTATCAAAAGGGAATAACAGGAAGATTTCTCTACCCATTCACCCTTTCCAGTGTATAGGACTCCTATTAAGAATCCTTTCATACAATTTAAATATAAAGAAGATAATGCATTGTGCACAAAACTTCTATTGAAGGAAATGCGAGATAATAGATATCAAGTATAATGTCCCAAATTGCAAAACAAAAAAAGAGAAAACTAGACTCAGAATGTGAATTAGTAAAGAACAAGTAAAAAAAGGAATTGTTTTTTCATACAGGAATAACAGGAACATTGCTTTGGACAAAACATTTTCAGACTGAAAAGGATTGCGGTTACGAATCCTTTGATCAATCTTTAAATATAATGAAGATGATGCAACTTGTACAGAAAGTTCCATTGAAGCAAATGGGAGGGAATTTACATCAATTACAATGATCTGAAATGCAAGGGAAACAAAGGGAAACTTAGACTCAATAAAATGGGAAATAGAGAAGAAAAAGTATCCAAAGGAATGGATTCATCAAAAGGGAATAACTGGAAGATTTCTCTTCCCATTCACCCTTTCCACTGTATAGGACTCCTATTAAGAATCCTTTCATACAATTTAAATATAAAGAAGATAATGCATTGTGCACAAAACTTCTATTGAAGGAAATGCGACAGAATTGATATCAAGTATAATATCCCAAATTGCAAAAGAAAAAAAGGGAAAACTAGACTCAGAATGTGAATTAGTAAAGAACAAGTAAAAAAAGGAATTGTTTTTTCATACAGGAATAACAGGAACATTGCTTTGGACAAAACATTTTCAGACTTAAAAGGATTGCGGTTACGAATCCTTTGATCAATCTTTAAATATAATGAAGATGATGCAACTTTTACAGAAAGTTCCATTGAAGCAAATGGGAGGGAATTTACATCAATTACAATGATCTGAAATGCAAGGGAAACAAAGGGAAACCTAGACTCAATAGAATGGGATATAGAGAAAAACACATATCCAAAGGAATGGAATTTTCAATAGGAAACAACTTGAAGATTTCGCAACCCAGTCCCCCTTTCCAATGTATAGGACTTTTGTTAAGAATCCTTTGGTACAGTTAGAATATAAGGAAAATAATGCATTGTGTACAAAACTTCTATTGAAGGAAATGCGAGATAATTGATATCAAGTATAATATCCCAAATTGCAAAAGAAAAAAAGGGAAAACTAGACTCAGAATGTGAATTAGTAAAGAACAAGTAAGAAAACCAATTGTTTTTTCTTACAGGAATAACAGGAACAGTGCTTTGGACAAAATCTTTTTCAGACTGAAATGCATTGCTGTTACGAATGTTTTGATCCATCTTTAAATATAAAGAAGATTATGCAACTTGTAAAGAACGTTCCATTGAAGCAAATGGGAGAGAATTTACATCAATTACAATGATCTGAAATGCAAGGGAAACAAAGTGAAACTTAGACTCAATAAAATGGGAAACAGAGAAGAAAAAGTATCCAAAGGAATGGATTTATCAAAAGGGAATAACAGGAAGATTTCTCTACCCATTCACCCTTTCCAGTGTATAGGACTCCTATTAAGAATCCTTTCATACAATTTAAATATAAAGAAGATAATGCATTGTGCACAAAACTTCTATTGAAGGAAATGCGAGATAATTGATATCAAGTATAATGTCCCAAATTGCAAAACAAAAAAAGGGAAAACTAGACTCAGAATGTGAATTAGTAAAGAACAAGTAAAAAAAGCAATTGTTTTTTCATACAGGAATAACAGGAACATTGCTTTGGACAAAACATTTTCAGACTGAAAAGGATTGCGGTTACGAATCTTTTGATAAATCTTTAAATATAATGAAGATGATGCAACTTGTACAGAAAGTTCCATTGAAGCAAATGGGAGGGAATTTACATCAATTACAATGATCTGAAATGCAAGGGAAACAAAGGGAAACTTAGACTCAATAAAATGGGAAATAGAGAAGAAAAAGTATCCAAAGGAATGGATTCATCAAAAGGGAATAACTGTAAGATTTCTCTACCCATTCACCCTTTCCACTGTATAGGACTCCTATTAAGAATCCTTTCATACAATTTAAATATAAAGAAGATAATGCATTGTGCACAAAACTTCTATTGAAGGAAATGCGACAGAATTGATATCAAGTATAATGTCCCAAATTGCAAAACAAAAAAAGAGAAAACTAGACTCAGAATGTGAATTAGTAAAGAACAAGTAAAAAAAGGAATTGTTTTTTCATACAGGAATAACAGGAACATTGCTTTGGACAAAACATTTTCAGACTGAAAAGGATTGCGGTTACGAATCCTTTGATCAATCTTTAAATATAATGAAGATGATGCAACTTGTACAGAAAGTTCCATTGAAGCAAATGGGAGGGAATTTACATCAATTACAATGATCTGAAATGCAAGGGAAACAAAGGGAAACTTAGACTCAATAAAATGGGAAATAGAGAAGAAAAAGTATCCAAAGGAATGGATTCATCAAAAGGGAATAACTGGAAGATTTCTCTTCCCATTCACCCTTTCCACTGTATAGGACTCCTATTAAGAATCCTTTCATACAATTTAAATATAAAGAAGATAATGCATTGTGCACAAAACTTCTATTGAAGGAAATGCGACAGAATTGATATCAAGTATAATATCCCAAATTGCAAAAGAAAAAAAGGGAAAACTAGACTCAGAATGTGAATTAGTAAAGAACAAGTAAAAAAAGGAATTGTTTTTTCATACAGGAATAACAGGAACATTGCTTTGGACAAAACATTTTCAGACTTAAAAGGATTGCGGTTACGAATCCTTTGATCAATCTTTAAATATAATGAAGATGATGCAACTTTTACAGAAAGTTCCATTGAAGCAAATGGGAGGGAATTTACATCAATTACAATGATCTGAAATGCAAGGGAAACAAAGGGAAACCTAGACTCAATAGAATGGGATATAGAGAAAAACACATATCCAAAGGAATGGAATTTTCAATAGGAAACAACTTGAAGATTTCGCAACCCAGTCCCCCTTTCCAATGTATAGGACTTTTGTTAAGAATCCTTTGGTACAGTTAGAATATAAGGAAAATAATGCATTGTGTACAAAACTTCTATTGAAGGAAATGCGAGATAATTGATATCAAGTATAATATCCCAAATTGCAAAAGAAAAAAAGGGAAAACTAGACTCAGAATGTGAATTAGTAAAGAACAAGTAAGAAAACCAATTGTTTTTTCTTACAGGAATAACAGGAACAGTGCTTTGGACAAAATCTTTTTCAGACTGAAATGCATTGCTGTTACGAATGTTTTGATCCATCTTTAAATATAAAGAAGATTATGCAACTTGTAAAGAACGTTCCATTGAAGCAAATGGGAGAGAATTTACATCAATTACAATGATCTGAAATGCAAGGGAAACAAAGTGAAACTTAGACTCAATAAAATGGGAAACAGAGAAGAAAAAGTATCCAAAGGAATGGATTTATCAAAAGGGAATAACAGGAAGATTTCTCTACCCATTCACCCTTTCCAGTGTATAGGACTCCTATTAAGAATCCTTTCATACAATTTAAATATAAAGAAGATAATGCATTGTGCACAAAACTTCTATTGAAGGAAATGCGAGATAATTGATATCAAGTATAATGTCCCAAATTGCAAAACAAAAAAAGGGAAAACTAGACTCAGAATGTGAATTAGTAAAGAACAAGTAAAAAAAGCAATTGTTTTTTCATACAGGAATAACAGGAACATTGCTTTGGACAAAACATTTTCAGACTGAAAAGGATTGCGGTTACGAATCTTTTGATAAATCTTTAAATATAATGAAGATGATGCAACTTGTACAGAAAGTTCCATTGAAGCAAATGGGAGGGAATTTACATCAATTACAATGATCTGAAATGCAAGGGAAACAAAGGGAAACTTAGACTCAATAAAATGGGAAATAGAGAAGAAAAAGTATCCAAAGGAATGGATTCATCAAAAGGGAATAACTGTAAGATTTCTCTACCCATTCACCCTTTCCACTGTATAGGACTCCTATTAAGAATCCTTTCATACAATTTAAATATAAAGAAGATAATGCATTGTGCACAAAACTTCTATTGAAGGAAATGCGACAGAATTGATATCAAGTATAATATCCCAAATTGCAAAAGAAAAAAAGGGAAAACTAGACTCAGAATGTGAATTAGTAAAGAACAAGTAAAAAAAGGAATTGTTTTTTCATACAGGAATAACAGGAACATTGCTTTGGACAAAACATTTTCAGACTGAAAAGGATTGCGGTTACGAATCCTTTGATCAATCTTTAAATATAATGAAGATGATGCAACTTTTACAGAAAGTTCCATTGAAGCAAATGGGAGGGAATTTACATCAATTACAATGATCTGAAATGTAAGGGAAACAAAGGGAAACCTAGACTCAATAGAATGGGATATAGAGAAAAACACATATCCAAAGGAATGGAATTTTCAATAGGAAACAACTTGAAGATTTCGCAACCCAGTCCCCCTTTCCAATGTATAGGACTGTTGTTAAGAATCCTTTGGTACAGTTAGAATATAAAGAAGATAATGCATTGTGTACAAAACTTCTATTGAAGGAAATGCGAGAGAATTGATATCAACTATACTATCCCAAACAGCAAAAGAAACAGAGGGAAAACTAGACTCAGAATGTGAAATAGAGAAGAACAAGTAAGAAAACCAATTGTTTTTTGGTACTGGAATAACCGGAAGATTCCTTTGGACAAAATCTTTTTCAGACAGAAAAGGATTGCCGTTACGAATCCTTTGATCAATTTTTAAATATAAAGAAGATGATGCAACTTGTACAGAAAGTTCCATTTGAGCAAATGGGAGAGAATTGACATCAATCACAATGATCTGAAATGCAAGGGAAACAAAGGGAAACCTAGATGCAATACAATGGGAAATAGAGAAGAACAAATATCCAAAATAATGGAATTTTCAATAGGAAATAACTTGAAGATTTCTCTACCCAGTCACCCTTTCCACTGAATAGGACTGTTGTTAAGAACCCTTCGTACAGTTTGAATATAAGGAAGATAATGAATTGTGTACAAAACTTCTTTTGAAGAAAATCCGAGAGAATTGATATCAACTATAATATCACAAACAGTAAAAGAAGCAAATGGAAAACTAGACTCAGAATGTGAATTAGTAAAGAACAAGTAAGAAAAGGAACTGTTTTTTCATACAGGAATAACAGGAACAGTGCTTTGGACAAAACATTTTCAGACTGAAAAGGATTGCTGTTACGAATCCTTTGATCAATCTTTAAATATAAAGAAGATTATGCAACTTGTACAGAAAGTTCCATTGGAGCAAATGGGAGAGAATTTACATCAATTACAATGATCTGAAATGCAAGGGAAACAAAGGGAAACCTAGACTGAATACAATGGGAAATAAAGAAGAACAAATATCCAAAATAATGGAATTTTCAGTAGTAAATAACTTGAAGATTTCTTTACCCAGTCACCCTTTCCACTGAATAGGACTGTTGTTAAGAACCCTTTCGTACAGTTTGAATATAAGGAAGATAATGAATTGTGTACAAAACTTCTTTTGAAGGAAATCCGAGAGAATTGATATCAACTATAATATCACAAACAGTAAAAGAAGCAAATGGAAAACTAGACTCAGAATGTGAATTAGTAAAGAACAAGTAAGAAAACCAATTGTTTTTTCTTACATGAATAACAGGAACAGTGCTTTGGACAAAACATTTTCAGACTGAAAAGGATTGCTGTTACGAATCCTTTGATCAATCTTTAAACATAAAGAAGATTATGCAATTTGTACAGAAAGTTCCATTGGAGCAAATGGGAGAGAATTTACATCAATTACAATGATCTGAAATTCAAGGGAAACAAAGGGAAACCTAGACTCAATACAATGGGAAATAGAGAAGAACAAATATCCAAAATAATGGAATTTTCAGTAGGAAATAACTTGAAGATTTCTCTACCCAGTCACCCTTTCCACTGAATAGGACTGTTGTTAAGAACCCTTTCGTACAGTTTGAATATAAGGAAGATAATGAATTGTGTACAAAACTTCTTTTGAAGAAAATCCGAGAGAATTGATATCAACTATAATATCACAAACAGTAAAAGAAGCAAATGGAAAACTAAACTCAGAATGTGAATTAGTAAAGAACAAGTAAGAAAAGGAATTGTTTTTTCATACAGGAATAACAGGAACAGTGCTTTGGACAAAACATTTTCAGACTGAAAAGGATTGCTGTTACGAATCCTTTGATCAATCTTTAAATATAAAGAAGATTATGCAACTTGTACAGAAAGTTCCATTGGAGCAAATGGGAGAGAATTTACATCAATTACAATGATCTGAAATGCAAGGGAAACAAAGGGAAACCTAGACTGAATACAATTTGAAATAGAGAAGACCAATATCCAAAATAATGGAATTTTCAATAGGAAATAACTTGAAGATTTCTCTACCCAGTCACCCTTTCCACTGAATAGGACTGTTGTTAAGAACCCTTTCGTACAGTTTGAATATAACGAAGATAATGAATTGTGTACAAAACTTCTTTGGAAGAAAATCCGAGAGAATTGATATCAACTATAATATCACAAACAGTAAAAGAAGCAAATGGAAAACTAGACTCAGAATGTGAATTAGTAAAGAACAAGTAAGAAAAGGAACTGTTTTTTCATACAGGAATAACAGGAACAGTGCTTTGGACAAAACATTTTCAGACTGAAAAGGATTGCAGTTACGAATCCTTTGATCAATCTTTAAATATAAAGAAGATTATGCAACTTGTACAGAAAGTTCCATTGGAGCAAATGGGAGAGAATTTACATCAATTACAATGATCTGAAATGCAAGGGAAACAAAGGGAAACCTAGACTGAATACAATGGGAAATGGAGAAGAACAAATATCCAAAATAATGGAATTTTCAATAGGAAATAACTTGAAGATTTCTCTACCCAGTCACCCTTTCCACTGAATAGGACTCTTGTTAAGAACCCTTTCGTACAGTTTGAATATAAGGAAGATAATGAATTGTGTACAAAATTTCTTTTGAAGAAAATCTGAGAGAATTGATATCAACTATAATATCACAAACAGTAAAAGAAGCAAATGGAAAACTAGACTCAGAATGTGAATTAGTAAAGAACAATTAAGAAAAGGAATTGTTTTTTCATACAGGAATAACAGGAACAGTGCTTTGGACATAACATTTTCAGACTGAAAAGGATTGCTGTTACGAATCCTTTGATCAATCTTTAAATATAAAGAAGATTATGCAACGGGTACAGAAAGTTCCATTGGAGCAAATGGGAGAGAATTTACATCAAACACAATGATCTGAAATGCAAGGGAAACAAAGGGAAACCTAGACGCAATACAATGGGAAATAGAGAAGAACAAATATCCAAAATAATGGAATTTTCAATAGGAAATAATTTGAAGATTTCTCTACCCAGTCACCCTTTCCACTGAATAGGACTGTTGTTAAGAACCCTTTCGTACAGTTTGAATATAAGGAAGATAATGAATTGTGTACAAAATTTCTTTTGAAGGAAATCCGAGAGAATTGATATCAACTATAATATCACAAACAGTAAAAGAAGTAAATGGAAAACTAGACTCAGAATGTGAATTAGTAAAGAACAAGTAAGAAAACCAATTGTTTTTTCTTACAGGAATAACAGGAACAGTGCTTTGGACAAAACATTTTCAGACTGAAAAGGATTGCTGTTACGAATCCTTTGATCAGTCTTTAAATATAAAGAAGATTATGCAACTTGTACAGAAAGTTCCATTGGAGCAAATGGGAGAGAATTGACATCAATCACAATGATCTGAAATGCAAGGGAAACAAAGGGAAACCTAGACACAATACAATGGGAAATAGAGAAGAACAAATATCCAAAATAATGGAATTTTCAATAGGAAATAACTTGAAGATTTATCTACCCAGTCACCCTTTCCACTGAATAGGACTGTTGTTAAGAACCCTTTCGTACAGTTTGAATATAACGAAGATAATGAATTGTGTACAAAACTTCTTTTGAAGGAAATCCGAGAGAATTGATATCAACTATAATATCACAAACAGTAAAAGAAGCAAATGGAAAACTAGACTCAGAATGTGAATTAGTAAAGAACAAGTAAGAAAAGGAATTGTTTTTTCATACAGGAATAACAGGAACTGTGCTTTGGACAAAACATTTTCAGACTGAAAAGGATTGCTGTTACGAATCCTTTGATCAATCTTTAAATATAAAGAAGATTATGCAACTTGTACACAAAGTTCCATTGGAGCAAATGGGAGAGAATTTACATCAATTACAATGATCTGAAATGCAATGGAAACAAAGGGAAACCTAGAATGGATACAATGGGAAATAGAGAAGAACAAATATCCAAAATAATGGAATTTTCAGTAGGAAATAACTGGAAGATTTCTTTACCCAGTCACCCTTTCCACTGAATAGGACTGTTTTTAAGAACCCTTTCGTACAGTTTGAATATAAGGAAGATAATGAATTGTGTACAAAATTTCTTTTGAAGAAAATCCGAGAGAATTGATATCAACTATAATATCACAAACAGTAAAAGAAGCAAATGGAAAACTAGACTCAGAATGTGAATTAGTAAAGAACAAGTAAGAAAACCAATTGTTTTTTGGTACTGGAATAACCGGAACATTCCTTTGGACAAAATCTTTTTCAGACTGAAATGCATTGCTGTTACGAATGTTTTGATCCATCTTTAAATATAAAGAAGATTATGCAACTTGTAAAGAAAGTTCGATTGAAGCAAATGGGAGAGAATTTACATCAATCACAATGATCTGAAATGCAAGGGAAACAAAGGGAAACCTAGACTCAATAGAATGGGATATAGAGAAGAACACATATCCAAAGGAATGGAATTTTTCAACGGGGAATAATTTAAAGATTTCTCTACCCAGTAACCCTTTCCACTGAATAGGACTGTTGTTAAGAACTCTTTCGTACAGTTTGAATATAAGGAAGATAATGAATTGTGTACAAAACTTCTTTGGAAGAAAATCCGAGAGAATTGATATCAACTATAATATCACAAACAGTAAAAGAAGCAAATGGAAAACTAGACTCAGAATGTGAATTAGTAAAGAACAAGTAAGAAAAGGAATTGTTTTTTCATACAGGAATAACAGGAACAGTGCTTTGGACAAAACATTTTCAGACTGAAAAGGATTGCTGTTACGAATCCTTTGATCAATCTTTAAATATAAAGAAGATTATGCAACTTGTACACAAAGTTCCATTGCAGCAAATGGGAGAGAATTTACATCAATCACAATGATCTGAAATGCAAGGGAAACAAAGCGAAACCTAGACTCAATAGAATGGGAAATAGAGAAGAACAAGTATCCAAAGGAATGGATTTTTCAACAGGGAATAACTTGAAGATTTCTCTACCCAGTCACCCTTTCCACTGAATAGGACTGTTGTTAAGAACCCTTTCGTACAGTTTGAATATAACGAAGATAATGAATTGTGTACAAAACTTCTTTTGAAGGAAATCAGAGAGAATTGATATCAACTATAATATCACAAACAGTAAAAGAAGCAAATGGAAAACTAGACTCAGAATGTGAATTAGTAAAGAACAAGTAAGAAAAGGAACTGTTTTTTCATACAGGAATAACAGGAACAGTGCTTTGGACAAAACATTTTCAGACTGAAAAGGATTGCTGTTACGAATCCTTTGATCAATCTTTAAATATAAAGAAGATTATGCAACTTGTACAGAAAGTTCCATTGGAGTAAATGGGAGAGAATTTACATCAATTAAAATGATCTGAAATGCAAGGGAAACAAAGGGAAACCTAGACTCAATACAATGGGAAATAGAGAAGAACAAATATCCAAAATAATGGAATTTTCAGTAGGAAATAACTTGAAGATTTCTCTACCCAGTCACCCTTTCCACTGAATAGGACTGTTGTTAAGAACCCTTTCGTACAGTTTGAATATAAGGAAGATAATGAATTGTGTACAAAACTTCTTTTGAAGGAAATCCGAGAGAATTGATATCAACTATAATATCACAAACAGTAAAAGAAGCAAATGGAAAACTAGACTCAGAATGTGAATTAGTAAAGAACAAGTAAGAAAAGGAATTGTTTTTTCATACAGGAATAACAGGAACTCTGCTTTGGACAAAACATTTTCAGACTGAAAAGGATTGCTGTTACGAATCCTTTGATCAATCTTTAAATATAAAGAAGATTATGCAACTTGTACACAAAGTTCCATTGCAGCAAATGGGAGAGAATTTACATCAATCACAATGATCTGAAATGCAAGGGAAACAAAGGGAAACCTAGACTCAATAGAATGGGAAATAGAGAAGAACAAGTATCCAAAGGAATGGATTTTTCAACAGGGAATAACTTGAAGATTTCTCTACCCAGTCACCCTTTCCACTGAATAGGACTGTTGTTAAGAACCCTTTCGTACAGTTTGAATATAACGAAGATAATGAATTGTGTACAAAACTTCTTTTGAAGGAAATCAGAGAGAATTGATATCAACTATAATATCACAAACAGTAAAAGAAGCAAATGGAAAACTAGACTCAGAATGTGAATTAGTAAAGAACAAGTAAGAAAAGGAACTGTTTTTTCATACAGGAATAACAGGAACAGTGCTTTGGACAAAACATTTTCAGACTGAAAAGGATTGCTGTTACGAATCCTTTGATCAATCTTTAAATATAAAGAAGATTATGCAACTTGTACAGAAAGTTCCATTGGAGCAAATGGGAGAGAATTTACATCAATCACAGTGATCTGAAATGCAAGGGAAACAAAGGGAAACCTAGACTCAATACAATGGGAAATAGAGAAGAACAAATATCCAAAATAATGGAATTTTCAATAGGAAATAACTTGAAGATTTCTCTACCCAGTCACCCTTTCCACTGAATAGGACTGTTGTTAAGAACCCTTTCGTACAGTTTGAATATAAGGAAGATAATGAATTGTGTACAAAACTTCTTTTGAAGGAAATCCGAGAGAATTGATATCAACTATAATATCACAAACAGTAAAAGAAGCAAATGGAAAACTAGACTCAGAATGTGAATTAGTAAAGAACAAGTAAGAAAAGGAATTGTTTTTTCATACAGGAATAACAGGAACTGTGCTTTGGACAAAACATTTTCAGACTGAAAAGGATTGCTGTTATGAATCCTTTGATCAATCTTTAAATATAATGAAGATGATGCAACTTGAACAGAAAGTTTCACTGAAGGAAATGTTAGAAAATTTACATCAAGTATAATGATCCCAAATGCAAGAGAAACAAAGGGAAAGCTAGACTCAATAGCATCGGAAATAAAGAAGAACAAGTATCCAAAGGAATGGATTTTTCAATAGGGAATAATTTAAAGATTTCTCAACCCATTCACCCATTCCACTGTATAGGACTGCTGTTAAGAATCCTTTGGTACAGTTTGAATATAAGGAAGATAATTCATTGTGCAAAAAACTTCGATTGAAGCAAATGGAGAAAATTGATATCAACTATAATATCCCAAACTGCAAAAGAAACAAAGGGAAAACTAGACTCAATTGAATGTGAAATAGAGAAGACCAAGTAAAAGCAATTATTTTTTCGTACTGGAATAACCGGAACATTCCTTTGGACAAAAGCTTTTTCAGACTAAAAAGGATTGCTGTTACGAATCCTTTGATCAATCTTTAAATATAAAGAAGATTATGCAACTTGTAAAGAAAGTTCCATTGAAGCAAATGGGAGAAAATTTAAATCAAGTATAATATTCCCAAATGCAAGGGAAACAAAGCGAAACCTAGACTCAATAGAATGGGAAATAGAGAAGAACAATTATCCAAAGGAATGGATTTTTCAACAGGGAATAATTTAAAGATTTCTCTACCCAGTAACCCTTTCCACTGAATAGGACTGTTGTTAAGAACCCTTTCGTACAGTTTGAATATAAGGAAGATAATGAATTGTGTACAAAACTTCTTTGGAAGAAAATCCGAGAGAATTGATATCAACTATAATATCACAAACAGTAAAAGAAGCAAATGGAAAACTAGACTCAGAATGTGAATTAGTAAAGAACAAGTAAGAAAAGGAATTGTTTTTTCATACAGGAATAACAGGAACAGTGCTTTGGACAAAACATTTTCAGACTGAAAAGGATTGCTGTTACAAATCCTTTGATCAATCTTTAAATATAAAGAAGATTATGCAACTTGTACAGAAAGTTCCATTGGAGCAAATGGGAGAGAATTTACATCAATCACAATGATCTGAAATGCAAGGGAAACAAAGGGAAACCTAGACTGAATACAATGGGAAATAAAGAAGAACAAATATCCAAAATAATGGAATTTTCAATAGGAAATAACTTGAAGATTTCTCTACCCAGTCACCCTTTCCACTGAATAGGACTCTTGTTAAGAACCCTTTCGTACAGTTTGAATATAAGGAAGATAATGAATTGTGTACAAAATTTCTTTTGAAGAAAATCTGAGAGAATTGATATCAACTATAATATCACAAACAGTAAAAGAAGCAAATGGAAAACTAGACTCAGAATGTGAATTAGTAAAGAACAATTAAGAAAAGGAATTGTTTTTTCATACAGGAATAACAGGAACAGTGCTTTGGACATAACATTTTCAGACTGAAAAGGATTGCTGTTACGAATCCTTTGATCAATCTTTAAATATAAAGAAGATTATGCAACTTGTACAGAAAGTTCCATTGGAGCAAATGGGAGAGAATTTACATCAAACACAATGATCTGAAATGCAAGGGAAACAAAGGGAAACCTAGACGCAATACAATGGGAAATAGAGAAGAACAAATATCCAAAATAATGGAATTTTCAATAGGAAATAATTTGAAGATTTCTCTACCCAGTCACCCTTTCCACTGAATAGGACTGTTGTTAAGAACCCTTTCGTACAGTTTGAATATAAGGAAGATAATGAATTGTGTACAAAATTTCTTTTGAAGGAAATCCGAGAGAATTGATATCAACTATAATATCACAAACAGTAAAAGAAGTAAATGGAAAACTAGACTCAGAATGTGAATTAGTAAAGAACAAGTAAGAAAACCAATTGTTTTTTCTTACAGGAATAACAGGAACAGTGCTTTGGACAAAACATTTTCAGACTGAAAAGGATTGCTGTTACGAATCCTTTGATCAATCTTTAAATATAAAGAAGATTACGCAACTTGTACACAAAGTTCCATTGGAGCAAATGGGAGAGAATTTACATCAATTACAATGATCTGAAATGCAATGGAAACAAAGGGAAACCTAGAATGGATACAATGGGAAATAGAGAAGAACAAATATCCAAAATAATGGAATTTTCAGTAGGAAATAACTGGAAGATTTCTTTACCCAGTCACCCTTTCCACTGAATAGGACTGTTTTTAAGAACCCTTTCGTACAGTTTGAATATAAGGAAGATAATGAATTGTGTACAAAATTTCTTTTGAAGAAAATCCGAGAGAATTGATATCAACTATAATATCACAAACAGTAAAAGAAGCAAATGGAAAACTAGACTCAGAATGTGAATTAGTAAAGAACAAGTAAGAAAACCAATTGTTTTTTGGTACTGGAATAACCGGAACATTCCTTTGGACAAAATCTTTTTCAGACTGAAATGCATTGCTGTTACGAATGTTTTGATCCATCTTTAAATATAAAGAAGATTATGCAACTTGTAAAGAAAGTTCGATTGAAGCAAATGGGAGAGAATTTACATCAATCACAATGATCTGAAATGCAAGGGAAACAAAGGGAAACCTAGACTCAATAGAATGGGATATAGAGAAGAACACATATCCAAAGGAATGGAATTTTCAATAGGAAACAACTTGAAGATTTCGCAACCCAGTCACCCTTTCCAATGTATAGGACTGTTGTTAAGAATCCTTTGGTACAGTTAGAATATAAAGAAGATAATGCATTGTGTACAAAACTTCTATTGAAGGAAATGCGAGAGAATTGATATCAACTATACTATCCCAAACAGCAAAAGAAACAGAGGGAAAACTAGACTCAGAATGTGAAATAGAGAAGAACAAGTAAGAAAACCAATTGTTTTTTGGTACTGGAATAACCGGAACATTCCTTTGGACAAAATCTTTTTCAGACTGAAATGGATTGCTGTTACGAATCCTTTGATCCATCTTTAAATATAAAGAAGATTATGCAACTTGTAAAGAACGTTCCATTGAAGCAAATGGGAGAGAATTTACATCAATTACAATGATCTGAAATGCAAGGGAAACAAAGTGAAACTTAGACTCAATAAAATGGGAAACAGAGAAGAAAAAGTATCCAAAGGAATGGATTTATCAAAAGGGAATAACAGGAAGATTTCTCTACCCATTCACCCTTTCCAGTGTATAGGACTCCTATTAAGAATCCTTTCATACAATTTAAATATAAAGAAGATAATGCATTGTGCACAAAACTTCTATTGAAGGAAATGCGAGATAATAGATATCAAGTATAATGTCCCAAATTGCAAAACAAAAAAAGAGAAAACTAGACTCAGAATGTGAATTAGTAAAGAACAAGTAAAAAAAGGAATTGTTTTTTCATACAGGAATAACAGGAACATTGCTTTGGACAAAACATTTTCAGACTGAAAAGGATTGCGGTTACGAATCCTTTGATCAATCTTTAAATATAATGAAGATGATGCAACTTGTACAGAAAGTTCCATTGAAGCAAATGGGAGGGAATTTACATCAATTACAATGATCTGAAATGCAAGGGAAACAAAGGGAAACTTAGACTCAATAAAATGGGAAATAGAGAAGAAAAAGTATCCAAAGGAATGGATTCATCAAAAGGGAATAACTGTAAGATTTCTCTTCCCATTCACCCTTTCCACTGTATAGGACTCCTATTAAGAATCCTTTCATACAATTTAAATATAAAGAAGATAATGCATTGTGCACAAAACTTCTATTGAAGGAAATGCGACAGAATTGATATCAAGTATAATATCCCAAATTGCAAAAGAAAAAAAGGGAAAACTAGACTCAGAATGTGAATTAGTAAAGAACAAGTAAAAAAAGGAATTGTTTTTTCATACAGGAATAACAGGAACATTGCTTTGGACAAAACATTTTCAGACTTAAAAGGATTGCGGTTACGAATCCTTTGATCAATCTTTAAATATAATGAAGATGATGCAACTTTTACAGAAAGTTCCATTGAAGCAAATGGGAGGGAATTTACATCAATTACAATGATCTGAAATGCAAGGGAAACAAAGGGAAACCTAGACTCAATAGAATGGGATATAGAGAAAAACACATATCCAAAGGAATGGAATTTTCAATAGGAAACAACTTGAAGATTTCGCAACCCAGTCCCCCTTTCCAATGTATAGGACTTTTGTTAAGAATCCTTTGGTACAGTTAGAATATAAGGAAAATAATGCATTGTGTACAAAACTTCTATTGAAGGAAATGCGAGATAATTGATATCAAGTATAATATCCCAAATTGCAAAAGAAAAAAAGGGAAAACTAGACTCAGAATGTGAATTAGTAAAGAACAAGTAAGAAAACCAATTGTTTTTTCTTACAGGAATAACAGGAACAGTGCTTTGGACAAAATCTTTTTCAGACTGAAATGCATTGCTGTTACGAATGTTTTGATCCATCTTTAAATATAAAGAAGATTATGCAACTTGTAAAGAACGTTCCATTGAAGCAAATGGGAGAGAATTTACATCAATTACAATGATCTGAAATGCAAGGGAAACAAAGTGAAACTTAGACTCAATAAAATGGGAAACAGAGAAGAAAAAGTATCCAAAGGAATGGATTTATCAAAAGGGAATAACAGGAAGATTTCTCTACCCATTCACCCTTTCCAGTGTATAGGACTCCTATTAAGAATCCTTTCATACAATTTAAATATAAAGAAGATAATGCATTGTGCACAAAACTTCTATTGAAGGAAATGCGAGATAATTGATATCAAGTATAATGTCCCAAATTGCAAAACAAAAAAAGGGAAAACTAGACTCAGAATGTGAATTAGTAAAGAACAAGTAAAAAAAGCAATTGTTTTTTCATACAGGAATAACAGGAACATTGCTTTGGACAAAACATTTTCAGACTGAAAAGGATTGCGGTTACGAATCTTTTGATAAATCTTTAAATATAATGAAGATGATGCAACTTGTACAGAAAGTTCCATTGAAGCAAATGGGAGGGAATTTACATCAATTACAATGATCTGAAATGCAAGGGAAACAAAGGGAAACTTAGACTCAATAAAATGGGAAATAGAGAAGAAAAAGTATCCAAAGGAATGGATTCATCAAAAGGGAATAACTGTAAGATTTCTCTACCCATTCACCCTTTCCACTGTATAGGACTCCTATTAAGAATCCTTTCATACAATTTAAATATAAAGAAGATAATGCATTGTGCACAAAACTTCTATTGAAGGAAATGCGACAGAATTGATATCAAGTATAATGTCCCAAATTGCAAAACAAAAAAAGAGAAAACTAGACTCAGAATGTGAATTAGTAAAGAACAAGTAAAAAAAGGAATTGTTTTTTCATACAGGAATAACAGGAACATTGCTTTGGACAAAACATTTTCAGACTGAAAAGGATTGCGGTTACGAATCCTTTGATCAATCTTTAAATATAATGAAGATGATGCAACTTGTACAGAAAGTTCCATTGAAGCAAATGGGAGGGAATTTACATCAATTACAATGATCTGAAATGCAAGGGAAACAAAGGGAAACTTAGACTCAATAAAATGGGAAATAGAGAAGAAAAAGTATCCAAAGGAATGGATTCATCAAAAGGGAATAACTGGAAGATTTCTCTTCCCATTCACCCTTTCCACTGTATAGGACTCCTATTAAGAATCCTTTCATACAATTTAAATATAAAGAAGATAATGCATTGTGCACAAAACTTCTATTGAAGGAAATGCGACAGAATTGATATCAAGTATAATATCCCAAATTGCAAAAGAAAAAAAGGGAAAACTAGACTCAGAATGTGAATTAGTAAAGAACAAGTAAAAAAAGGAATTGTTTTTTCATACAGGAATAACAGGAACATTGCTTTGGACAAAACATTTTCAGACTTAAAAGGATTGCGGTTACGAATCCTTTGATCAATCTTTAAATATAATGAAGATGATGCAACTTTTACAGAAAGTTCCATTGAAGCAAATGGGAGGGAATTTACATCAATTACAATGATCTGAAATGCAAGGGAAACAAAGGGAAACCTAGACTCAATAGAATGGGATATAGAGAAAAACACATATCTAAAGGAATGGAATTTTCAATAGGAAACAACTTGAAGATTTCGCAACCCAGTCCCCCTTTCCAATGTATAGGACTTTTGTTAAGAATCCTTTGGTACAGTTAGAATATAAGGAAAATAATGCATTGTGTACAAAACTTCTATTGAAGGAAATGCGAGATAATTGATATCAAGTATAATATCCCAAATTGCAAAAGAAAAAAAGGGAAAACTAGACTCAGAATGTGAATTAGTAAAGAACAAGTAAGAAAACCAATTGTTTTTTCTTACAGGAATAACAGGAACAGTGCTTTGGACAAAATCTTTTTCAGACTGAAATGCATTGCTGTTACGAATGTTTTGATCCATCTTTAAATATAAAGAAGATTATGCAACTTGTAAAGAACGTTCCATTGAAGCAAATGGGAGAGAATTTACATCAATTACAATGATCTGAAATGCAAGGGAAACAAAGTGAAACTTAGACTCAATAAAATGGGAAACAGAGAAGAAAAAGTATCCAAAGGAATGGATTTATCAAAAGGGAATAACAGGAAGATTTCTCTACCCATTCACCCTTTCCAGTGTATAGGACTCCTATTAAGAATCCTTTCATACAATTTAAATATAAAGAAGATAATGCATTGTGCACAAAACTTCTATTGAAGGAAATGCGAGATAATTGATATCAAGTATAATGTCCCAAATTGCAAAACAAAAAAAGGGAAAACTAGACTCAGAATGTGAATTAGTAAAGAACAAGTAAAAAAAGCAATTGTTTTTTCATACAGGAATAACAGGAACATTGCTTTGGACAAAACATTTTCAGACTGAAAAGGATTGCGGTTACGAATCTTTTGATAAATCTTTAAATATAATGAAGATGATGCAACTTGTACAGAAAGTTCCATTGAAGCAAATGGGAGGGAATTTACATCAATTACAATGATCTGAAATGCAAGGGAAACAAAGGGAAACTTAGACTCAATAAAATGGGAAATAGAGAAGAAAAAGTATCCAAAGGAATGGATTCATCAAAAGGGAATAACTGTAAGATTTCTCTACCCATTCACCCTTTCCACTGTATAGGACTCCTATTAAGAATCCTTTCATACAATTTAAATATAAAGAAGATAATGCATTGTGCACAAAACTTCTATTGAAGGAAATGCGACAGAATTGATATCAAGTATAATATCCCAAATTGCAAAAGAAAAAAAGGGAAAACTAGACTCAGAATGTGAATTAGTAAAGAACAAGTAAAAAAAGGAATTGTTTTTTCATACAGGAATAACAGGAACATTGCTTTGGACAAAACATTTTCAGACTGAAAAGGATTGCGGTTACGAATCCTTTGATCAATCTTTAAATATAATGAAGATGATGCAACTTTTACAGAAAGTTCCATTGAAGCAAATGGGAGGGAATTTACATCAATTACAATGATCTGAAATGTAAGGGAAACAAAGGGAAACCTAGACTCAATAGAATGGGATATAGAGAAAAACACATATCCAAAGGAATGGAATTTTCAATAGGAAACAACTTGAAGATTTCGCAACCCAGTCCCCCTTTCCAATGTATAGGACTGTTGTTAAGAATCCTTTGGTACAGTTAGAATATAAAGAAGATAATGCATTGTGTACAAAACTTCTATTGAAGGAAATGCGAGAGAATTGATATCAACTATACTATCCCAAACAGCAAAAGAAACAGAGGGAAAACTAGACTCAGAATGTGAAATAGAGAAGAACAAGTAAGAAAACCAATTGTTTTTTGGTACTGGAATAACCGGAAGATTCCTTTGGACAAAATCTTTTTCAGACAGAAAAGGATTGCCGTTACGAATCCTTTGATCAATTTTTAAATATAAAGAAGATGATGCAACTTGTACAGAAAGTTCCATTTGAGCAAATGGGAGAGAATTGACATCAATCACAATGATCTGAAATGCAAGGGAAACAAAGGGAAACCTAGATGCAATACAATGGGAAATAGAGAAGAACAAATATCCAAAATAATGGAATTTTCAATAGGAAATAACTTGAAGATTTCTCTACCCAGTCACCCTTTCCACTGAATAGGACTGTTGTTAAGAACCCTTCGTACAGTTTGAATATAAGGAAGATAATGAATTGTGTACAAAACTTCTTTTGAAGAAAATCCGAGAGAATTGATATCAACTATAATATCACAAACAGTAAAAGAAGCAAATGGAAAACTAGACTCAGAATGTGAATTAGTAAAGAACAAGTAAGAAAAGGAACTGTTTTTTCATACAGGAATAACAGGAACAGTGCTTTGGACAAAACATTTTCAGACTGAAAAGGATTGCTGTTACGAATCCTTTGATCAATCTTTAAATATAAAGAAGATTATGCAACTTGTACAGAAAGTTCCATTGGAGCAAATGGGAGAGAATTTACATCAATTACAATGATCTGAAATGCAAGGGAAACAAAGGGAAACCTAGACTGAATACAATGGGAAATAAAGAAGAACAAATATCCAAAATAATGGAATTTTCAGTAGTAAATAACTTGAAGATTTCTTTACCCAGTCACCCTTTCCACTGAATAGGACTGTTGTTAAGAACCCTTTCGTACAGTTTGAATATAAGGAAGATAATGAATTGTGTACAAAACTTCTTTTGAAGGAAATCCGAGAGAATTGATATCAACTATAATATCACAAACAGTAAAAGAAGCAAATGGAAAACTAGACTCAGAATGTGAATTAGTAAAGAACAAGTAAGAAAACCAATTGTTTTTTCTTACATGAATAACAGGAACAGTGCTTTGGACAAAACATTTTCAGACTGAAAAGGATTGCTGTTACGAATCCTTTGATCAATCTTTAAACATAAAGAAGATTATGCAATTTGTACAGAAAGTTCCATTGGAGCAAATGGGAGAGAATTTACATCAATTACAATGATCTGAAATTCAAGGGAAACAAAGGGAAACCTAGACTCAATACAATGGGAAATAGAGAAGAACAAATATCCAAAATAATGGAATTTTCAGTAGGAAATAACTTGAAGATTTCTCTACCCAGTCACCCTTTCCACTGAATAGGACTGTTGTTAAGAACCCTTTCGTACAGTTTGAATATAAGGAAGATAATGAATTGTGTACAAAACTTCTTTTGAAGAAAATCCGAGAGAATTGATATCAACTATAATATCACAAACAGTAAAAGAAGCAAATGGAAAACTAAACTCAGAATGTGAATTAGTAAAGAACAAGTAAGAAAAGGAATTGTTTTTTCATACAGGAATAACAGGAACAGTGCTTTGGACAAAACATTTTCAGACTGAAAAGGATTGCTGTTACGAATCCTTTGATCAATCTTTAAATATAAAGAAGATTATGCAACTTGTACAGAAAGTTCCATTGGAGCAAATGGGAGAGAATTTACATCAATTACAATGATCTGAAATGCAAGGGAAACAAAGGGAAACCTAGACTGAATACAATTTGAAATAGAGAAGACCAATATCCAAAATAATGGAATTTTCAATAGGAAATAACTTGAAGATTTCTCTACCCAGTCACCCTTTCCACTGAATAGGACTGTTGTTAAGAACCCTTTCGTACAGTTTGAATATAACGAAGATAATGAATTGTGTACAAAACTTCTTTGGAAGAAAATCCGAGAGAATTGATATCAACTATAATATCACAAACAGTAAAAGAAGCAAATGGAAAACTAGACTCAGAATGTGAATTAGTAAAGAACAAGTAAGAAAAGGAACTGTTTTTTCATACAGGAATAACAGGAACAGTGCTTTGGACAAAACATTTTCAGACTGAAAAGGATTGCTGTTACGAATCCTTTGATCAATCTTTAAATATAAAGAAGATTATGCAACTTGTACAGAAAGTTCCATTGGAGCAAATGGGAGAGAATTTACATCAATTACAATGATCTGAAATGCAAGGGAAACAAAGGGAAACCTAGACTGAATACAATGGGAAATGGAGAAGAACAAATATCCAAAATAATGGAATTTTCAATAGGAAATAACTTGAAGATTTCTCTACCCAGTCACCCTTTCCACTGAATAGGACTCTTGTTAAGAACCCTTTCGTACAGTTTGAATATAAGGAAGATAATGAATTGTGTACAAAATTTCTTTTGAAGAAAATCTGAGAGAATTGATATCAACTATAATATCACAAACAGTAAAAGAAGCAAATGGAAAACTAGACTCAGAATGTGAATTAGTAAAGAACAATTAAGAAAAGGAATTGTTTTTTCATACAGGAATAACAGGAACAGTGCTTTGGACATAACATTTTCAGACTGAAAAGGATTGCTGTTACGAATCCTTTGATCAATCTTTAAATATAAAGAAGATTATGCAACGGGTACAGAAAGTTCCATTGGAGCAAATGGGAGATTCAATAGGGAACTATATAATTGATGTTAATTCTCTCCCATTTGCTTCAATGGAACTTTTTGGGCAAAATCCATCATCTTCTTTATATCTAAAGCTGATCAAAGGATTCTTAACAGGAATCCTATACAGTGCATGAATCAATGTGCAGGCAATATTTCCAGTTCTTTCTTTGAGGAAAATCCATTCCTTTGGATACTTGTTCCTCTCTATTTCCCATTCAATTGAGTCTAGTGTTCCTGATGGTTCCTTTTAAATAGGGAACTATATAATTGATGTTAATTCTCTCCCATTTGCTTCAATGGAACTTTTTGGGCAAATCCTTCATCTTCTGTATATCTAAAGCTGATCAAAGGATTCTTACCAGGAATCCTACACAGTGGAATGAGTGAATGTGCAGGCAATACTTCCAGTCCTTTCCTTTGGGAAAATCCATTCCTTTAGATACTTGTTCCTCTCTATTTCCCATTCAATTGAGTCTAGTGTTCCTGATGGTTCCTTTTCAATAGGGAACTATATATTTGATGTTAATTCTCTCCCATTTGTTTCAATGGAACTTTTTGGGCAAAATCCATCATCTTCTGTATATCTAAAGCTGATCAAAGGATTCTTAATAGGAGTCCTATACAGTGGCATAAGTTAACGTGCAGGCTATAGTTCCAGTTATTTCCTTTGGGAAAATCCATTCCTTTGGATACTTGTTCCTCTCTATTTCCCATTCTATTGAGTCTGTGTCCCTGATGTTTCCTTTTGAATTGGGAACTATATAATTGATGTTAATTCTCTCCCATTTGCTTCAATGGAACTTTTTGTGAAAAATCCATCATCTTCTGTATATCTGAAGCAGATCAAAGGATTCTTAACCGGAATCCTACACAGTGGAATGAGTGAAAGTGCTGGCAATAGTTCTGTTATTTCTTTGGGAAAATCCATTCCTTTGGATACTGGTTCCTCTCTATTAGGCATTCAATTGAGTCTAGTGTTCCTGATGTTTCCTTTTCAATTGGGAACTATATAGTTGATGTTAATTCTCTCCCATTTGCTTCATTGGAATTTTTTGGGCAAAATCTATCATCTTCTGTATATCTAAATCAGATCAAAGGATTCTTAATAGGAATCCTACACAGTGTAATGAGTGAATGTGCAGGCTAATAGTTCCAGTTATTTCCTTTGGGAAAATCCATTCCTTTAGATACTTGTTCCTCTCTATTTCCCATTCTATTGAGTCTGTGTCCCTGATGTTTCCTTTTCAATTGGGAACTATATAGTTGATGTTAATTCTCTCCCATTTGCTTCAATGGAACTTTTTGGGCAAAATCCATCATCTTCTTTATATCTAAAGTTGATCAAAGGATTCTTAACAGGAATCCTATACAGTGGAATGAGTAAATGTGCAGGCAATAGTTCCAGTCCTTTCCTTTGCGAAAATGCATTCCTTTAGATACTTGTTCCTCTCTATTTCCCATTCAATTGAGTCTAGTGTTCCTGATAGTTCCTTTTCAATAGGGAACTATATAATTGATGTTACTTCTCTCCCATTTGCCTCAAAGGAACTTTTTGGGCAAAATCCATCATCTTCTTTATATCTAAAGCTGATCAAAGGATTCTTAACAGGAATCCTATACAGTGGCATAAGTGAATGTGCAGGCTATAGTTCCAGTTATTTCCTTTGGGAAAATCCATTCCTTTGTATACTTGTTCCGCTCTATTTCCCATTCTATTGAGTCTTTGTCCCTGATGTTCCTTTTGAATTGGGAACTATATAATTGATGTTAATTCTCTCCCATTTGCTTCAATGGAACTTTTTGGGCAAAATCATTCATCTTCTTTATATCTAAAGCTGATCAAAGGATTCTTAACAGGAATCCTATACAGTGGAATGAGTAAATGTGCAGGCAATAGTTCCAGTCCTTTCCTTTGGGAAAATCCATTCCTTTAGATACTTGTTCCTCTCTATTTCCCATTCAATTGAGTCTAGTGTTCCTGATGTTTCCTTTTCAATGGGGAACTATATATTTGATGTTAATTCTCTCCCATTTGCTTCAATGGAATTTTTTGGGCAAAATCCATCATCTTCTGTATAAATAAAGCTGATCAAAGGATTCTTAACAGGAATCCTATACAGTGGAATGAGTAAATGTGACAGGCAATAGTTCCAGTCCTTTCCTTTGGGAAAATCCATTCCTTTAGATACTTGTTCCTCTCTATTTCCTATTCTATTGAGTCTAGTGTTCCTGATGGTTCCTTTTCAATAGGGAACTATATAATTCATGTTAATTCCCTCCCTTTTCTTCAATGGAACTTTTTGGGCAAAATCCATCATCTTCTTTATATCTAAAGCTGATCAAAGGATTCTTAACAGGAATCCTATACAGTGGAATGAGTAAATGTGCAGGCAATAGTTCCAGTCCTTTCCTTTGGGAAAATCCATTCCTTTAGATACTTGTTCCTCTCTATTTCCCATTTAATTGAGTCTAGTGTTCCTGATGTTTCCTTTTCAATAGGGAACTATATAATTGATGTTAATTCCCTCCCATTTGCTTCAATGGAACTTTTTGGGCAAAATCCATCATCTTCTGTATATATAAAGCTGATCCAAGGATTCTTAACAGGAATCCTATACAGTGGAATGAGTAAATGTGCAGGCAATAGTTCCAGTCCTTTCCTTTGGGAAAATCCATTCCTTTAGATACTTGTTCCTCTCTATTTCCCATTCAATTGAGTCTAGTGTTCCTGATGTTTCCTTTTCAATAGGGAACTATATAATTGATGTTAATTCTCTCCCATTTGCTTCAATGGAACTTTTTGGGCAAAATCCATCATCTTCTTTATATCTAAAGCTGATCAAAGGATTCTTAACAGGAATCCTATACAGTGGCATGAAGGAACGTGCAGGCCATAGTTCCAGTTATTTCCTTTGGGAAAATCCATTCCTTTGGATACTTGTTCCGCTCTATTTCCCATTCTATTGAGTCTTTGTCCCTGATGTTGCCTTTTGAATTGGGAACTATATAATTGATGTTAATTCTCTCCCATTTGCTTCAATGGAACTTTTTGGGCAAAATCCATTCATCTTCTTTATATCTAAAGCTGATCAAAGGATTCTTAACAGGAATCCTATACAGTGGAATGAGTAAATGTGCAGGCAATAGTTCCAGTCCTTTCCTTTGGGAAAATCCATTCCTTTAGATACTTGTTCCTCTCTATTTCCCATTCAATTGAGTCTAGTGTTCCTGATGTTTCCTTTTCAATGGGGAACTATATATTTGATGTTAATTCTCTCCCATTTGCTTCAATGGAATTTTTTGGGCAAAATCCATCATCTTCTGTATAAATAAAGCTGATCAAAGGATTCTTAACAGGAATCCTATACAGTGGAATGAGTAAATGTGACAGGCAATAGTTCCAGTCCTTTCCTTTGGGAAAATCCATTCCTTTAGATACTTGTTCCTCTCTATTTCCTATTCTATTGAGTCTAGTGTTCCTGATGGTTCCTTTTCAATAGGGAACTATATAATTGATGTTAATTCCCTCCCTTTTCCTTCAATGGAACTTTTTGGGCAAAATCCATCATCTTCTTTATATCTAAAGCTGATCAAAGGATTCTTAACAGGAATCCTATACAGTGGAATGAGTAAATGTGCAGGCAATAGTTCCAGTCCTTTCCTTTGGGAAAATCCATTCCTTTAGATACTTGTTCCTCTCTATTTCCCATTTAATTGAGTCTAGTGTTCCTGATGTTTCCTTTTCAATAGGGAACTATATAATTGATGTTAATTCCCTCCCATTTGCTTCAATGGAACTTTTTGGGCAAAATCCATCATCTTCTGTATTTATAAAGCTGATCCAAGGATTCTTAACAGGAATCCTATACAGTGGAATGAGTAAATGTGCAGGCAATAGTTCCAGTCCTTTCCTTTGGGAAAATCCATTCCTTTAGATACTTGTTCCTCTCTATTTCCCATTCAATTGAGTCTAGTGTTCCTGATGTTTCCTTTTCAATTGGGAACTATATAGTTGTTGTTAATTCTCTCCTGTTTGCTTAATGGAACTTAATGGGCAAAATCCATCATCTTCTTTATATCTAAAGCTGAACAAAAGATTCTTAACAGGAATCCTATACAGTGGAATGAATCAATGTGCAGGAAATATTTCCAGTTCTTTCTTTGAGGAAAATCCATTCCTTTGGATACTTGTTCCTCTCTATTTCCCATTCTATTGAGTCTGTGTTCCTGATGTTTCCTTTGCATTTAAGAACATTATAGTTGATGATAATTCTCACTTATTTCCTTCAATGGAACATTTTGGGCAAAATATATCTTATTCTTTATATCTAAAGCTGATCAAAGGATTCTTAACAGGAATCCTATACAGAGGAATGAGTAAATGTGCAGGCAATAGTTCCAGTCCTTTCCTTTGGGAAAATCCATTCCTTTAGATACTTGTTCCTCTCTATTTCCCATTCAATTTAGTCTAGTGTTCCTGATGGTTCCTTTTCAATAGGGAACTATGTAATTGATGTTAATTCTCTCCCCTTTGCTTCAATGGAACTTTCTGGGCAAAATCCATCATCTTCTTTATATCTAAAGCTGATCAAAGGTTTCTTAACAGGAATCCTACACAGTGGAATGAGTGAAAGTGCTGGCAATAGTTCTGTTATTTCCTTTGGGAAAATCCATTCCTTTGGATACTGGTTCCTCTCTATTAGCCATTCAATTGAGTCTAGTGTTCCTGATGTTTCCTTTTCAATTGGGAACTATATAGTTGATGTTAATTCTCTCCTGTTTGCTTAATGGAACTTTCTGGGCAAAATCCATCATCTTCTTTATATCTAAAGCTGATCAAAGGATCTTAACAGGAATCCTATACAGTGGAATGAATCAATGTGCAGGCAATATTTCCAGTTCTTTCTTTGAGGAAAATCCATTCCTTTGGATACTTGTCCCTCTCAATTTCCCATTCTATTGAGTCTGTGTTCCTGATGTTTCCTTTGCATTTAAGAACATTATAGTTGATGATAATTCTCACTTATTTCCTTCAATGGAACATTTTGGGCAAAATATATCTTATTCTTTATATCTAAAGCTGATCAAAGGATTCTTAACAGGAATCCTATACAGTGGAATGAGTAAATATGCAGGCAATAGTTCCAGTCCTTTCCTTTGTGAAAATCCATTCCTTTAGATACTTCTTCCTCTCTATTTCCCATTCAATTGAGTCTAGTGTTCCTGATGGTTCCTTTTCAATAGGGAACTATATAATTGATGTTAATTCTCTCCCATTGGCTTCAATGGAACTTTTTGGGCAAAATCCATCATCTTCTTTATATCTAAAGCTGATCAAAGGATTCTTAACAGGAATCCTATACAATGGAATGAGTAAATGTGCAGGCAATAGTTCCAGTCCTTTCCTTTGGGAAAATCCATTCCTTTAGATACTTGTTCCTCTCTATTTCCCATTCAATTTAGTCTAGTTTTCCTGATGGTTCCTTTTCAATAGGGAACTATATAATTGATGTTAATTCTCTCCCATTTGCTTCAATGGAACTTTTTGGGCAAAATTCATCATCTTCTTTATATCTAAAGCTGATCAAAGGAATCTTAACAGGAATCCTATACAGTGGAATGAGTAAATGTGCAAGCAATAGTTCCAGTCCTTTGCTTTGGGAAAATCCATTCCTTTAGATACTTGTTCCTCTCTATTTCCCATTCTATTGAGTCTAGTGTTGCTGATGGTTCCTTTTCAATAGGGAACTATATAATTGATGTTAATTCTCTCCCATTTGCTTCAATGGAACTTTTTGGGCAAAATCCATCATCTTCTTTATATCTAAAGCTGATCAAAGGATTCTTAACAGGAATCCTATACAGTGGCATGAGTGAACGTGCAGGCTATAGTTCCAGTTATTTCCTTTGGGAAAATCCATTCCTTTGGATACTTGTTCCTCTCTATTAGCCATTCAATTGAGTCTAGTGTTCCTGATGTTTCCTTTTCAATTGGGAACTATTTAGTTGATGTTAATTCTCTCCTGTTTGCTTAATGGAACTTTCTTGGCAAAATCCATTATCTTCTTTATATCTAAAGCTGAACAAAAGATTCTTAACAGGAATCCTATACAGTGGAATGAATCAATGTGCAGGCAATATTTCCAGTTCTTTCTTTGAGGAAAATCCATTCCTTTGGATACTTGTTCCTATCTATTTCCCATTCTATTTAGTCTCTGTTCCTGATGTTTCCTTTGCATTTAAGAACATTATAGTTGATGATAATTCTCACTTATTTGCTTCAATGGAACATTTTGGGCAAAATATAGCTTCTTCTTTATATCTAAAGCTGATCAAAGGATTCTTAACAGGAATCCTATACAGTGGAATGAGTAAATGTGCAGGCAATAGTTCCAGTCCTTTCCTTTGTGAAAATCCATTCCTTTAGATACTTGTTCCTCTCTATTTCCCATTCAATTTAGTCTAGTGTTCCTGATGGTTCCTTTTCAATAGGGAACTATATAATTGATGTTAATTCTCTCCCCTTTGCTTCAATGGAACTTTCTGGGCAAAATCCATTATCTTCTTTATATCTAAATCTGATCAAAGGTTTCTTAACAAGAATCCTATACAGTGGAATGAGTAAATGTGCAGGCAATAGTTCCAGTCCTTTCCTTTGGGAAAATCCATTCCTTTAGATACTTGTTCCTCTCTATTTCCCATTCAATTGAGTCTAGTGTCCCTGATGTTTCCTTTTCAATAGGGAACTATATAATTGATGTTAATTCTCTCCCCTTTGCTTCAATGGAACTTTCTGGGCAAAATCCATCATCTTCTTTATATCTAAAGCTGATCAAAGGTTTCTTAACAAGAATCCTATACAGTGGAATGAGTAAATGTGCAGGCAATAGTTCCAGTTATTTCCTTTGGGAAAATCCATTCCTTTGGATACTTGTTCCTCTCTATTTCCCATTCTATTGAGTCTGTGTTCCTGATGTTTCCTTTCCATTTAAGAACATTATAGTTGATGATAATTCTCACTTATTTGCTTCAATGGAACCTTTTGGGCAAAATATATCTTCTTCTTTATATCTAAAGCTGATCAAAGGATTCTTAACAGGAATCCTATACAGTGGAATGAGTAAATGTGCAGGCAATAGTTCCAGTCCTTTCCTTTGGGAAAATCCATTCCTTTAGATACTTGTTCCTCTCTATTTCCCATTCAATTTAGTCTAGTGTTCCTGATGGTTCCTTTTCAATAGGGAACTATATAATTGATGTTAATTCTCTCCCATTTGCTTCAATGGAACTTTTTGGGCAAAATCATTCATCTTCTTTATATCTAAAGCTGATCAAAGGATTCTTAACAGGAATCCTATACAGTGGAATGAGTAAATGTGCAGGCAATAGTTCCAGTCCTTTCCTTTGTGAAAATCCATTCCTTTAGATACTTGTTCCTCTCTATTTCCCATTCAATTTAGTCTAGTGTTCCTGATGGTTCCTTTTCAATAGGGAACTATATAATTGATGTTAATTCTCTCCCATTTGCTTCAATGGAACTTTTTGGGCAAAATCCATCATCTTCTTTATATCTAAAGCTGATCAAAGGATTCTTAACAGGAATCCTATACAGTGCAATGAATCAATGTGCAGGCAATATTTCCAGTTCTTTCTTTGAGGAAAATCCATTCCTTTGGATACTTGTTCCTCTCTATTTCCCATTCAATTGAGTCTAGTGTTCCTGATGGTTCCTTTTAAATAGGGAACTATATAATTGATGTTAATTCTCTCCCATTTGCTTCAATGGAACTTTTTGGGCAAATCCTTCATCTTCTGTATATCTAAAGCTGATCAAAGGATTCTTACCAGGAATCCTACACAGTGGAATGAGTGAATGTGCAGGCAATACTTCCAGTCCTTTCCTTTGGGAAAATCCATTCCTTTAGATACTTGTTCCTCTCTATTTCCCATTCAATTGAGTCTAGTGTTCCTGATGGTTCCTTTTCAATAGGGAACTATATATTTGATGTTAATTCTCTCCCATTTGTTTCAATGGAACTTTTTGGGCAAAATCCATCATCTTCTGTATATCTAAAGCTGATCAAAGGATTCTTAATAGGAGTCCTATACAGTGGCATAAGTTAACGTGCAGGCTATAGTTCCAGTTATTTCCTTTGGGAAAATCCATTCCTTTGGATACTTGTTCCTCTCTATTTCCCATTCTATTGAGTCTGTTTCCCTGATGTTTCCTTTTGAATTGGGAACTATATAATTGATGTTAATTCTCTCCCATTTGCTTCAATGGAACTTTTTGTGAAAAATCCATCATCTTCTGTATATCTGAAGCAGATCAAAGGATTCTTAACCGGAATCCTACACAGTGGAATGAGTGAAAGTGCTGGCAATAGTTCTGTTATTTCCTTTGGGAAAATCCATTCCTTTGGATACTGGTTCCTCTCTATTAGGCATTCAATTGAGTCTAGTGTTCCTGATGTTTCCTTTTCAATTGGGAACTATATAGTTGATGTTAATTCTCTCCCATTTGCTTCATTGGAATTTTTTGGGCAAAATCTATCATCTTCTGTATATCTAAATCAGATCAAAGGATTCTTAATAGGAATCCTACACAGTGTAATGAGTGAATGTGCAGGTAATAGTTCCAGTTATTTCCTTTGGGAAAATCCATTCCTTTAGATACTTGTTCCTCTCTATTTCCCATTCTATTGAGTCTGTGTCCCTGATGTTTCCTTTTCAATTGAAAACTATATAGTTGATGTTAATTCTCTCCCATTTGCTTCAATGGAACTTTTTGGGCAAAATCCATCATCTTCTTTATATCTAAAGCTGATCAAAGGATTCTTAACAGGAATCCTATACAGTGGAATGAGTAAATGTGCAGGCAATAGTTCCAGTCCTTTCCTTTGCGAAAATGCATTCCTTTAGATACTTGTTCCTCTCTATTTCCCATTCAATTGAGTCTAGTGTTCCTGATGTTTCCTTTTCAATGGGGAACTATATAATTGATGTTACTTCTCTCCCATTTGCCTCAAAGGAACTTTTTGGGCAAAATCCATCATCTTCTTTATATCTAAAGCTGATCAAAGGATTCTTAACAGGAATCCTATACAGTGGCATAAGTGAACGTGCAGGCTATAGTTCCAGTTATTTCCTTTGGGAAAATCCATTCCTTTGGATACTTGTTCCGCTCTATTTCCCATTCTATTGAGTCTTTGTCCCTGATGTTTCCTTTTGAATTGGGAACTATATAATTGATGTTAATTCTCTCCCATTTGCTTCAATGGAACTTTTTGGGCAAAATCATTCATCTTCTTTATATCTAAAGCTGATCAAAGGATTCTTAACAGGAATCCTATACAGTGGAATGAGTAAATGTGCAGGCAATAGTTCCAGTCCTTTCCTTTGTGAAAATCCATTCCTTTAGATACTTGTTCCTCTCTATTTCCCATTCAATTTAGTCTAGTGTTCCTGATGGTTCCTTTTCAATAGGGAACTATATAATTGATGTTAATTCTCTCCCATTTGCTTCAATGGAACTTTTTGGGCAAAATCATTCATCTTCTTTATATCTAAAGCTGATCAAAGGATTCTTAACAGGAATCCTATACAGTGGAATGAGTAAATGTGCAGGCAATAGTTCCAGTCCTTTCCTTTGTGAAAATCCATTCCTTTAGATACTTGTTCCTCTCTATTTCCCATTCAATTTAGTCTAGTGTTCCTGATGGTTCCTTTTCAATAGGGAACTATATAATTGATGTTAATTCTCTCCCATTTGCTTCAATGGAACTTTTTGGGCAAAATCCATCATCTTCTTTATATCTAAAGCTGATCAAAGGATTCTTAACAGGAATCCTATACAGTGCAATGAATCAATGTGCAGGCAATATTTCCAGTTCTTTCTTTGAGGAAAATCCATTCCTTTGGATACTTGTTCCTCTCTATTTCCCATTCAATTGAGTCTAGTGTTCCTGATGGTTCCTTTTAAATAGGGAACTATATAATTGATGTTAATTCTCTCCCATTTGCTTCAATGGAACTTTTTGGGCAAATCCTTCATCTTCTGTATATCTAAAGCTGATCAAAGGATTCTTACCAGGAATCCTACACAGTGGAATGAGTGAATGTGCAGGCAATACTTCCAGTCCTTTCCTTTGGGAAAATCCATTCCTTTAGATACTTGTTCCTCTCTATTTCCCATTCAATTGAGTCTAGTGTTCCTGATGGTTCCTTTTCAATAGGGAACTATATATTTGATGTTAATTCTCTCCCATTTGTTTCAATGGAACTTTTTGGGCAAAATCCATCATCTTCTGTATATCTAAAGCTGATCAAAGGATTCTTAATAGGAGTCCTATACAGTGGCATAAGTTAACGTGCAGGCTATAGTTCCAGTTATTTCCTTTGGGAAAATCCATTCCTTTGGATACTTGTTCCTCTCTATTTCCCATTCTATTGAGTCTGTGTCCCTGATGTTTCCTTTTGAATTGGGAACTATATAATTGATGTTAATTCTCTCCCATTTGCTTCAATGGAACTTTTTGTGAAAAATCCATCATCTTCTGTATATCTGAAGCAGATCAAAGGATTCTTAACCGGAATCCTACACAGTGGAATGAGTGAAAGTGCTGGCAATAGTTCTGTTATTTCCTTTGGGAAAATCCATTCCTTTGGATACTGGTTCCTCTCTATTAGGCATTCAATTGAGTCTAGTGTTCCTGATGTTTCCTTTTCAATTGGGAACTATATAGTTGATGTTAATTCTCTCCCATTTGCTTCATTGGAATTTTTTGGGCAAAATCTATCATCTTCTGTATATCTAAATCAGATCAAAGGATTCTTAATAGGAATCCTACACAGTGTAATGAGTGAATGTGCAGGTAATAGTTCCAGTTATTTCCTTTGGGAAAATCCATTCCTTTAGATACTTGTTCCTCTCTATTTCCCATTCTATTGAGTCTGTGTCCCTGATGTTTCCTTTTCAATTGGGAACTATATAGTTGATGTTAATTCTCTCCCATTTGCTTCAATGGAACTTTTTGGGCAAAATCCATCATCTTCTTTATATCTAAAGTTGATCAAAGGATTCTTAACAGGAATCCTATACAGTGGAATGAGTAAATGTGCAGGCAATAGTTCCAGTCCTTTCCTTTGCGAAAATGCATTCCTTTAGATACTTGTTCCTCTCTATTTCCCATTCAATTGAGTCTAGTGTTCCTGATAGTTCCTTTTCAATAGGGAACTATATAATTGATGTTACTTCTCTCCCATTTGCCTCAAAGGAACTTTTTGGGCAAAATCCATCATCTTCTTTATATCTAAAGCTGATCAAAGGATTCTTAACAGGAATCCTATACAGTGGCATAAGTGAACGTGCAGGCTATAGTTCCAGTTATTTCCTTTGGGAAAATCCATTCCTTTGGATACTTGTTCCGCTCTATTTCCCATTCTATTGAGTCTTTGTCCCTGATGTTTCCTTTTGAATTGGGAACTATATAATTGATGTTAATTCTCTCCCATTTGCTTCAATGGAACTTTTTGGGCAAAATCATTCATCTTCTTTATATCTAAAGCTGATCAAAGGATTCTTAACAGGAATCCTATACAGTGGAATGAGTAAATGTGCAGGCAATAGTTCCAGTCCTTTCCTTTGTGAAAATCCATTCCTTTAGATACTTGTTCCTCTCTATTTCCCATTCAATTTAGTCTAGTGTTCCTGATGGTTCCTTTTCAATAGGGAACTATATAATTGATGTTAATTCTCTCCCATTTGCTTCAATGGAACTTTTTGGGCAAAATCATTCATCTTCTTTATATCTAAAGCTGATCAAAGGATTCTTAACAGGAATCCTATACAGTGGAATGAGTAAATGTGCAGGCAATAGTTCCAGTCCTTTCCTTTGTGAAAATCCATTCCTTTAGATACTTGTTCCTCTCTATTTCCCATTCAATTTAGTCTAGTGTTCCTGATGGTTCCTTTTCAATAGGGAACTATATAATTGATGTTAATTCTCTCCCATTTGCTTCAATGGAACTTTTTGGGCAAAATCCATCATCTTCTTTATATCTAAAGCTGATCAAAGGATTCTTAACAGGAATCCTATACAGTGCAATGAATCAATGTGCAGGCAATATTTCCAGTTCTTTCTTTGAGGAAAATCCATTCCTTTGGATACTTGTTCCTCTCTATTTCCCATTCAATTGAGTCTAGTGTTCCTGATGGTTCCTTTTAAATAGGGAACTATATAATTGATGTTAATTCTCTCCCATTTGCTTCAATGGAACTTTTTGGGCAAATCCTTCATCTTCTGTATATCTAAAGCTGATCAAAGGATTCTTACCAGGAATCCTACACAGTGGAATGAGTGAATGTGCAGGCAATACTTCCAGTCCTTTCCTTTGGGAAAATCCATTCCTTTAGATACTTGTTCCTCTCTATTTCCCATTCAATTGAGTCTAGTGTTCCTGATGGTTCCTTTTCAATAGGGAACTATATATTTGATGTTAATTCTCTCCCATTTGTTTCAATGGAACTTTTTGGGCAAAATCCATCATCTTCTGTATATCTAAAGCTGATCAAAGGATTCTTAATAGGAGTCCTATACAGTGGCATAAGTTAACGTGCAGGCTATAGTTCCAGTTATTTCCTTTGGGAAAATCCATTCCTTTGGATACTTGTTCCTCTCTATTTCCCATTCTATTGAGTCTGTGTCCCTGATGTTTCCTTTTGAATTGGGAACTATATAATTGATGTTAATTCTCTCCCATTTGCTTCAATGGAACTTTTTGTGAAAAATCCATCATCTTCTGTATATCTGAAGCAGATCAAAGGATTCTTAACCGGAATCCTACACAGTGGAATGAGTGAAAGTGCTGGCAATAGTTCTGTTATTTCCTTTGGGAAAATCCATTCCTTTGGATACTGGTTCCTCTCTATTAGGCATTCAATTGAGTCTAGTGTTCCTGATGTTTCCTTTTCAATTGGGAACTATATAGTTGATGTTAATTCTCTCCCATTTGCTTCATTGGAATTTTTTGGGCAAAATCTATCATCTTCTGTATATCTAAATCAGATCAAAGGATTCTTAATAGGAATCCTACACAGTGTAATGAGTGAATGTGCAGGTAATAGTTCCAGTTATTTCCTTTGGGAAAATCCATTCCTTTAGATACTTGTTCCTCTCTATTTCCCATTCTATTGAGTCTGTGTCCCTGATGTTTCCTTTTCAATTGGGAACTATATAGTTGATGTTAATTCTCTCCCATTTGCTTCAATGGAACTTTTTGGGCAAAATCCATCATCTTCTTTATATCTAAAGTTGATCAAAGGATTCTTAACAGGAATCCTATACAGTGGAATGAGTAAATGTGCAGGCAATAGTTCCAGTCCTTTCCTTTGCGAAAATGCATTCCTTTAGATACTTGTTCCTCTCTATTTCCCATTCAATTGAGTCTAGTGTTCCTGATAGTTCCTTTTCAATAGGGAACTATATAATTGATGTTACTTCTCTCCCATTTGCCTCAAAGGAACTTTTTGGGCAAAATCCATCATCTTCTTTATATCTAAAGCTGATCAAAGGATTCTTAACAGGAATCCTATACAGTGGCATAAGTGAATGTGCAGGCTATAGTTCCAGTTATTTCCTTTGGGAAAATCCATTCCTTTGTATACTTGTTCCGCTCTATTTCCCATTCTATTGAGTCTTTGTCCCTGATGTTCCTTTTGAATTGGGAACTATATAATTGATGTTAATTCTCTCCCATTTGCTTCAATGGAACTTTTTGGGCAAAATCATTCATCTTCTTTATATCTAAAGCTGATCAAAGGATTCTTAACAGGAATCCTATACAGTGGAATGAGTAAATGTGCAGGCAATAGTTCCAGTCCTTTCCTTTGGGAAAATCCATTCCTTTAGATACTTGTTCCTCTCTATTTCCCATTCAATTGAGTCTAGTGTTCCTGATGTTTCCTTTTCAATGGGGAACTATATATTTGATGTTAATTCTCTCCCATTTGCTTCAATGGAATTTTTTGGGCAAAATCCATCATCTTCTGTATAAATAAAGCTGATCAAAGGATTCTTAACAGGAATCCTATACAGTGGAATGAGTAAATGGACAGGCAATAGTTCCAGTCCTTTCCTTTGGGAAAATCCATTCCTTTAGATACTTGTTCCTCTCTATTTCCTATTCTATTGAGTCTAGTGTTCCTGATGGTTCCTTTTCAATAGGGAACTATATAATTCATGTTAATTCCCTCCCTTTTCCTTCAATGGAACTTTTTGGGCAAAATCCATCATCTTCTTTATATCTAAAGCTGATCAAAGGATTCTTAACAGGAATCCTATACAGTGGAATGAGTAAATGTGCAGGCAATAGTTCCAGTCCTTTCCTTTGGGAAAATCCATTCCTTTAGATACTTGTTCCTCTCTATTTCCCATTTAATTGAGTCTAGTGTTCCTGATGTTTCCTTTTCAATAGGGAACTATATAATTGATGTTAATTCCCTCCCATTTGCTTCAATGGAACTTTTTGGGCAAAATCCATCATCTTCTGTATATATAAAGCTGATCCAAGGATTCTTAACAGGAATCCTATACAGTGGAATGAGTAAATGTGCAGGCAATAGTTCCAGTCCTTTCCTTTGGGAAAATCCATTCCTTTAGATACTTGTTCCTCTCTATTTCCCATTCAATTGAGTCTAGTGTTCCTGATGTTTCCTTTTCAATAGGGAACTATATAATTGATGTTAATTCTCTCCCATTTGCTTCAATGGAACTTTTTGGGCAAAATCCATCATCTTCTTTATATCTAAAGCTGATCAAAGGATTCTTAACAGGAATCCTATACAGTGGCATGAAGGAACGTGCAGGCCATAGTTCCAGTTATTTCCTTTGGGAAAATCCATTCCTTTGGATACTTGTTCCGCTCTATTTCCCATTCTATTGAGTCTTTGTCCCTGATGTTGCCTTTTGAATTGGGAACTATATAATTGATGTTAATTCTCTCCCATTTGCTTCAATGGAACTTTTTGGGCAAAATCATTCATCTTCTTTATATCTAAAGCTGATCAAAGGATTCTTAACAGGAATCCTATACAGTGGAATGAGTAAATGTGCAGGCAATAGTTCCAGTCCTTTCCTTTGGGAAAATCCATTCCTTTAGATACTTGTTCCTCTCTATTTCCCATTCAATTGAGTCTAGTGTTCCTGATGTTTCCTTTTCAATGGGGAACTATATATTTGATGTTAATTCTCTCCCATTTGCTTCAATGGAATTTTTTGGGCAAAATCCATCATCTTCTGTATAAATAAAGCTGATCAAAGGATTCTTAACAGGAATCCTATACAGTGGAATGAGTAAATGGACAGGCAATAGTTCCAGTCCTTTCCTTTGGGAAAATCCATTCCTTTAGATACTTGTTCCTCTCTATTTCCTATTCTATTGAGTCTAGTGTTCCTGATGGTTCCTTTTCAATAGGGAACTATATAATTGATGTTAATTCCCTCCCTTTTCCTTCAATGGAACTTTTTGGGCAAAATCCATCATCTTCTTTATATCTAAAGCTGATCAAAGGATTCTTAACAGGAATCCTATACAGTGGAATGAGTAAATGTGCAGGCAATAGTTCCAGTCCTTTCCTTTGGGAAAATCCATTCCTTTAGATACTTGTTCCTCTCTATTTCCCATTTAATTGAGTCTAGTGTTCCTGATGTTTCCTTTTCAATAGGGAACTATATAATTGATGTTAATTCCCTCCCATTTGCTTCAATGGAACTTTTTGGGCAAAATCCATCATCTTCTGTATTTATAAAGCTGATCCAAGGATTCTTAACAGGAATCCTATACAGTGGAATGAGTAAATGTGCAGGCAATAGTTCCAGTCCTTTCCTTTGGGAAAATCCATTCCTTTAGATACTTGTTCCTCTCTATTTCCCATTCAATTGAGTCTAGTGTTCCTGATGTTTCCTTTTCAATTGGGAACTATATAGTTGTTGTTAATTCTCTCCTGTTTGCTTAATGGAACTTAATGGGCAAAATCCATCATCTTCTTTATATCTAAAGCTGAACAAAAGATTCTTAACAGGAATCCTATACAGTGGAATGAATCAATGTGCAGGAAATATTTCCAGTTCTTTCTTTGAGGAAAATCCATTCCTTTGGATACTTGTTCCTCTCTATTTCCCATTCTATTGAGTCTGTGTTCCTGATGTTTCCTTTGCATTTAAGAACATTATAGTTGATGATAATTCTCACTTATTTCCTTCAATGGAACATTTTGGGCAAAATATATCTTATTCTTTATATCTAAAGCTGATCAAAGGATTCTTAACAGGAATCCTATACAGAGGAATGAGTAAATGTGCAGGCAATAGTTCCAGTCCTTTCCTTTGGGAAAATCCATTCCTTTAGATACTTGTTCCTCTCTATTTCCCATTCAATTTAGTCTAGTGTTCCTGATGGTTCCTTTTCAATAGGGAACTATGTAATTGATGTTAATTCTCTCCCCTTTGCTTCAATGGAACTTTCTGGGCAAAATCCATCATCTTCTTTATATCTAAAGCTGATCAAAGGTTTCTTAACAGGAATCCTACACAGTGGAATGAGTGAAAGTGCTGGCAATAGTTCTGTTATTTCCTTTGGGAAAATCCATTCCTTTGGATACTGGTTCCTCTCTATTAGCCATTCAATTGAGTCTAGTGTTCCTGATGTTTCCTTTTCAATTGGGAACTATATAGTTGATGTTAATTCTCTCCTGTTTGCTTAATGGAACTTTCTGGGCAAAATCCATCATCTTCTTTATATCTAAAGGATTCTTAACAGGAATCCTATACAGTGGAATGAATCAATGTGCAGGCAATATTTCCAGTTCTTTCTTTGAGGAAAATCCATTCCTTTGGATACTTGTCCCTCTCAATTTCCCATTCTATTGAGTCTGTGTTCCTGATGTTTCCTTTGCATTTAAGAACATTATAGTTGATGATAATTCTCACTTATTTCCTTCAATGGAACATTTTGGGCAAAATATATCTTATTCTTTATATCTAAAGCTGATCAAAGGATTCTTAACAGGAATCCTATACAGTGGAATGAGTAAATATGCAGGCAATAGTTCCAGTCCTTTCCTTTGTGAAAATCCATTCCTTTAGATACTTCTTCCTCTCTATTTCCCATTCAATTGAGTCTAGTGTTCCTGATGGTTCCTTTTCAATAGGGAACTATATAATTGATGTTAATTCTCTCCCATTGGCTTCAATGGAACTTTTTGGGCAAAATCCATCATCTTCTTTATATCTAAAGCTGATCAAAGGATTCTTAACAGGAATCCTATACAATGGAATGAGTAAATGTGCAGGCAATAGTTCCAGTCCTTTCCTTTGGGAAAATCCATTCCTTTAGATACTTGTTCCTCTCTATTTCCCATTCAATTTAGTCTAGTTTTCCTGATGGTTCCTTTTCAATAGGGAACTATATAATTGATGTTAATTCTCTCCCATTTGCTTCAATGGAACTTTTTGGGCAAAATTCATCATCTTCTTTATATCTAAAGCTGATCAAAGGAATCTTAACAGGAATCCTATACAGTGGAATGAGTAAATGTGCAAGCAATAGTTCCAGTCCTTTGCTTTGGGAAAATCCATTCCTTTAGATACTTGTTCCTCTCTATTTCCCATTCTATTGAGTCTAGTGTTGCTGATGGTTCCTTTTCAATAGGGAACTATATAATTGATGTTAATTCTCTCCCATTTGCTTCAATGGAACTTTTTGGGCAAAATCCATCATCTTCTTTATATCTAAAGCTGATCAAAGGATTCTTAACAGGAATCCTATACAGTGGCATGAGTGAACGTGCAGGCTATAGTTCCAGTTATTTCCTTTGGGAAAATCCATTCCTTTGGATACTTGTTCCTCTCTATTAGCCATTCAATTGAGTCTAGTGTTCCTGATGTTTCCTTTTCAATTGGGAACTATTTAGTTGATGTTAATTCTCTCCTGTTTGCTTAATGGAACTTTCTTGGCAAAATCCATTATCTTCTTTATATCTAAAGCTGAACAAAAGATTCTTAACAGGAATCCTATACAGTGGAATGAATCAATGTGCAGGCAATATTTCCAGTTCTTTCTTTGAGGAAAATCCATTCCTTTGGATACTTGTTCCTATCTATTTCCCATTCTATTTAGTCTCTGTTCCTGATGTTTCCTTTGCATTTAAGAACATTATAGTTGATGATAATTCTCACTTATTTGCTTCAATGGAACATTTTGGGCAAAATATAGCTTCTTCTTTATATCTAAAGCTGATCAAAGGATTCTTAACAGGAATCCTATACAGTGGAATGAGTAAATGTGCAGGCAATAGTTCCAGTCCTTTCCTTTGTGAAAATCCATTCCTTTAGATACTTGTTCCTCTCTATTTCCCATTCAATTTAGTCTAGTGTTCCTGATGGTTCCTTTTCAATAGGGAACTATATAATTGATGTTAATTCTCTCCCCTTTGCTTCAATGGAACTTTCTGGGCAAAATCCATCATCTTCTTTATATCTAAAGCTGATCAAAGGTTTCTTAACAAGAATCCTATACAGTGGAATGAGTAAATGTGCAGGCAATAGTTCCAGTCCTTTCCTTTGGGAAAATCCATTCCTTTAGATACTTGTTCCTCTCTATTTCCCATTCAATTGAGTCTAGTGTCCCTGATGTTTCCTTTTCAATAGGGAACTATATAATTGATGTTAATTCTCTCCCCTTTGCTTCAATGGAACTTTCTGGGCAAAATCCATCATCTTCTTTATATCTAAAGCTGATCAAAGGTTTCTTAACAAGAATCCTATACAGTGGAATGAGTAAATGTGCAGGCAATAGTTCCAGTCCTTTCCTTTGTGAAAATCCATTCCTTTAGATACTTGTTCCTCTCTATTTCCCATTCAATTGAGTCTAGTGTTCCTGATGGTTCCTTTTCAATAGGGAACTATATAATTGATGTTACTTCTCTCCCATTTGCCTCAAAGGAACTTTTTGGGCAAAATCCATCATCTTCTTTATATCTAAAGCTGATCAAAGGATTCTTAACAGGAATCCTATACAGTGGCATAAGTGAACGTGCAGGCTATAGTTCCAGTTATTTCCTTTGGGAAAATCCATTCCTTTGGATACTTGTTCCGCTCTATTTCCCATTCTATTGAGTCTTTGTCCCTGATGTTTCCTTTTGAATTGGGAACTATATAATTGATGTTAATTCTCTCCCATTTGTTTCAATGGAACTTTTTGGGCAAAATCATTCATCTTCTTTATATCTAAAGCTGATCAAAGGATTCTTAACAGGAATCCTATACAGTGGAATGAGTAAATGTGCAGGCAATAGTTCCAGTCCTTTCCTTTGTGAAAATCCATTCCTTTAGATACTTGTTCCTCTCTATTTCCCATTCAATTTAGTCTAGTGTTCCTGATGGTTCCTTTTCAATAGGGAACTATATAATTGATGTTAATTCTCTCCCATTTGCTTCAATGGAACTTTTTGGGCAAAATCATTCATCTTCTTTATATCTAAAGCTGATCAAAGGATTCTTAACAGGAATCCTATACAGTGGAATGAGTAAATGTGCAGGCAATAGTTCCAGTCCTTTCCTTTGTGAAAATCCATTCCTTTAGATACTTGTTCCTCTCTATTTCCCATTCAATTTAGTCTAGTGTTCCTGATGGTTCCTTTTCAATAGGGAACTATATAATTGATGTTAATTCTCTCCCATTTGCTTCAATGGAACTTTTTGGGCAAAATCCATCATCTTCTTTATATCTAAAGCTGATCAAAGGATTCTTAACAGGAATCCTATACAGTGCAATGAATCAATGTGCAGGCAATATTTCCAGTTCTTTCTTTGAGGAAAATCCATTCCTTTGGATACTTGTTCCTCTCTATTTCCCATTCAATTGAGTCTAGTGTTCCTGATGGTTCCTTTTAAATAGGGAACTATATAATTGATGTTAATTCTCTCCCATTTGCTTCAATGGAACTTTTTGGGCAAATCCTTCATCTTCTGTATATCTAAAGCTGATCAAAGGATTCTTACCAGGAATCCTACACAGTGGAATGAGTGAATGTGCAGGCAATACTTCCAGTCCTTTCCTTTGGGAAAATCCATTCCTTTAGATACTTGTTCCTCTCTATTTCCCATTCAATTGAGTCTAGTGTTCCTGATGGTTCCTTTTCAATAGGGAACTATATATTTGATGTTAATTCTCTCCCATTTGTTTCAATGGAACTTTTTGGGCAAAATCCATCATCTTCTGTATATCTAAAGCTGATCAAAGGATTCTTAATAGGAGTCCTATACAGTGGCATAAGTTAACGTGCAGGCTATAGTTCCAGTTATTTCCTTTGGGAAAATCCATTCCTTTGGATACTTGTTCCTCTCTATTTCCCATTCTATTGAGTCTGTGTCCCTGATGTTTCCTTTTGAATTGGGAACTATATAATTGATGTTAATTCTCTCCCATTTGCTTCAATGGAACTTTTTGTGAAAAATCCATCATCTTCTGTATATCTGAAGCAGATCAAAGGATTCTTAACCGGAATCCTACACAGTGGAATGAGTGAAAGTGCTGGCAATAGTTCTGTTATTTCCTTTGGGAAAATCCATTCCTTTGGATACTGGTTCCTCTCTATTAGGCATTCAATTGAGTCTAGTGTTCCTGATGTTTCCTTTTCAATTGGGAACTATATAGTTGATGTTAATTCTCTCCCATTTGCTTCATTGGAATTTTTTGGGCAAAATCTATCATCTTCTGTATATCTAAATCAGATCAAAGGATTCTTAATAGGAATCCTACACAGTGTAATGAGTGAATGTGCAGGTAATAGTTCCAGTTATTTCCTTTGGGAAAATCCATTCCTTTAGATACTTGTTCCTCTCTATTTCCCATTCTATTGAGTCTGTGTCCCTGATGTTTCCTTTTCAATTGGGAACTATATAGTTGATGTTAATTCTCTCCCATTTGCTTCAATGGAACTTTTTGGGCAAAATCCATCATCTTCTTTATATCTAAAGTTGATCAAAGGATTCTTAACAGGAATCCTATACAGTGGAATGAGTAAATGTGCAGGCAATAGTTCCAGTCCTTTCCTTTGCGAAAATGCATTCCTTTAGATACTTGTTCCTCTCTATTTCCCATTCAATTGAGTCTAGTGTTCCTGATAGTTCCTTTTCAATAGGGAACTATATAATTGATGTTACTTCTCTCCCATTTGCCTCAAAGGAACTTTTTGGGCAAAATCCATCATCTTCTTTATATCTAAAGCTGATCAAAGGATTCTTAACAGGAATCCTATACAGTGGCATAAGTGAATGTGCAGGCTATAGTTCCAGTTATTTCCTTTGGGAAAATCCATTCCTTTGTATACTTGTTCCGCTCTATTTCCCATTCTATTGAGTCTTTGTCCCTGATGTTGCCTTTTGAATTGGGAACTATATAATTGATGTTAATTCTCTCCCATTTGCTTCAATGGAACTTTTTGGGCAAAATCATTCATCTTCTTTATATCTAAAGCTGATCAAAGGATTCTTAACAGGAATCCTATACAGTGGAATGAGTAAATGTGCAGGCAATAGTTCCAGTCCTTTCCTTTGGGAAAATCCATTCCTTTAGATACTTGTTCCTCTCTATTTCCCATTCAATTGAGTCTAGTGTTCCTGATGTTTCCTTTTCAATGGGGAACTATATATTTGATGTTAATTCTCTCCCATTTGCTTCAATGGAATTTTTTGGGCAAAATCCATCATCTTCTGTATAAATAAAGCTGATCAAAGGATTCTTAACAGGAATCCTATACAGTGGAATGAGTAAATGGACAGGCAATAGTTCCAGTCCTTTCCTTTGGGAAAATCCATTCCTTTAGATACTTGTTCCTCTCTATTTCCTATTCTATTGAGTCTAGTGTTCCTGATGGTTCCTTTTCAATAGGGAACTATATAATTCATGTTAATTCCCTCCCTTTTCCTTCAATGGAACTTTTTGGGCAAAATCCATCATCTTCTTTATATCTAAAGCTGATCAAAGGATTCTTAACAGGAATCCTATACAGTGGAATGAGTAAATGTGCAGGCAATAGTTCCAGTCCTTTCCTTTGGGAAAATCCATTCCTTTAGATACTTGTTCCTCTCTATTTCCCATTTAATTGAGTCTAGTGTTCCTGATGTTTCCTTTTCAATAGGGAACTATATAATTGATGTTAATTCCCTCCCATTTGCTTCAATGGAACTTTTTGGGCAAAATCCATCATCTTCTGTATATATAAAGCTGATCCAAGGATTCTTAACAGGAATCCTATACAGTGGAATGAGTAAATGTGCAGGCAATAGTTCCAGTCCTTTCCTTTGGGAAAATCCATTCCTTTAGATACTTGTTCCTCTCTATTTCCCATTCAATTGAGTCTAGTGTTCCTGATGTTTCCTTTTCAATAGGGAACTATATAATTGATGTTAATTCTCTCCCATTTGCTTCAATGGAACTTTTTGGGCAAAATCCATCATCTTCTTTATATCTAAAGCTGATCAAAGGATTCTTAACAGGAATCCTATACAGTGGCATGAAGGAACGTGCAGGCCATAGTTCCAGTTATTTCCTTTGGGAAAATCCATTCCTTTGGATACTTGTTCCGCTCTATTTCCCATTCTATTGAGTCTTTGTCCCTGATGTTGCCTTTTGAATTGGGAACTATATAATTGATGTTAATTCTCTCCCATTTGCTTCAATGGAACTTTTTGGGCAAAATCATTCATCTTCTTTATATCTAAAGCTGATCAAAGGATTCTTAACAGGAATCCTATACAGTGGAATGAGTAAATGTGCAGGCAATAGTTCCAGTCCTTTCCTTTGGGAAAATCCATTCCTTTAGATACTTGTTCCTCTCTATTTCCCATTCAATTGAGTCTAGTGTTCCTGATGTTTCCTTTTCAATGGGGAACTATATATTTGATGTTAATTCTCTCCCATTTGCTTCAATGGAATTTTTTGGGCAAAATCCATCATCTTCTGTATAAATAAAGCTGATCAAAGGATTCTTAACAGGAATCCTATACAGTGGAATGAGTAAATGGACAGGCAATAGTTCCAGTCCTTTCCTTTGGGAAAATCCATTCCTTTAGATACTTGTTCCTCTCTATTTCCTATTCTATTGAGTCTAGTGTTCCTGATGGTTCCTTTTCAATAGGGAACTATATAATTGATGTTAATTCCCTCCCTTTTCCTTCAATGGAACTTTTTGGGCAAAATCCATCATCTTCTTTATATCTAAAGCTGATCAAAGGATTCTTAACAGGAATCCTATACAGTGGAATGAGTAAATGTGCAGGCAATAGTTCCAGTCCTTTCCTTTGGGAAAATCCATTCCTTTAGATACTTGTTCCTCTCTATTTCCCATTTAATTGAGTCTAGTGTTCCTGATGTTTCCTTTTCAATAGGGAACTATATAATTGATGTTAATTCCCTCCCATTTGCTTCAATGGAACTTTTTGGGCAAAATCCATCATCTTCTGTATTTATAAAGCTGATCCAAGGATTCTTAACAGGAATCCTATACAGTGGAATGAGTAAATGTGCAGGCAATAGTTCCAGTCCTTTCCTTTGGGAAAATCCATTCCTTTAGATACTTGTTCCTCTCTATTTCCCATTCAATTGAGTCTAGTGTTCCTGATGTTTCCTTTTCAATTGGGAACTATATAGTTGTTGTTAATTCTCTCCTGTTTGCTTAATGGAACTTAATGGGCAAAATCCATCATCTTCTTTATATCTAAAGCTGAACAAAAGATTCTTAACAGGAATCCTATACAGTGGAATGAATCAATGTGCAGGAAATATTTCCAGTTCTTTCTTTGAGGAAAATCCATTCCTTTGGATACTTGTTCCTCTCTATTTCCCATTCTATTGAGTCTGTGTTCCTGATGTTTCCTTTGCATTTAAGAACATTATAGTTGATGATAATTCTCACTTATTTCCTTCAATGGAACATTTTGGGCAAAATATATCTTATTCTTTATATCTAAAGCTGATCAAAGGATTCTTAACAGGAATCCTATACAGAGGAATGAGTAAATGTGCAGGCAATAGTTCCAGTCCTTTCCTTTGGGAAAATCCATTCCTTTAGATACTTGTTCCTCTCTATTTCCCATTCAATTTAGTCTAGTGTTCCTGATGGTTCCTTTTCAATAGGGAACTATGTAATTGATGTTAATTCTCTCCCCTTTGCTTCAATGGAACTTTCTGGGCAAAATCCATCATCTTCTTTATATCTAAAGCTGATCAAAGGTTTCTTAACAGGAATCCTACACAGTGGAATGAGTGAAAGTGCTGGCAATAGTTCTGTTATTTCCTTTGGGAAAATCCATTCCTTTGGATACTGGTTCCTCTCTATTAGCCATTCAATTGAGTCTAGTGTTCCTGATGTTTCCTTTTCAATTGGGAACTATATAGTTGATGTTAATTCTCTCCTGTTTGCTTAATGGAACTTTCTGGGCAAAATCCATCATCTTCTTTATATCTAAAGGATTCTTAACAGGAATCCTATACAGTGGAATGAATCAATGTGCAGGCAATATTTCCAGTTCTTTCTTTGAGGAAAATCCATTCCTTTGGATACTTGTCCCTCTCAATTTCCCATTCTATTGAGTCTGTGTTCCTGATGTTTCCTTTGCATTTAAGAACATTATAGTTGATGATAATTCTCACTTATTTCCTTCAATGGAACATTTTGGGCAAAATATATCTTATTCTTTATATCTAAAGCTGATCAAAGGATTCTTAACAGGAATCCTATACAGTGGAATGAGTAAATATGCAGGCAATAGTTCCAGTCCTTTCCTTTGTGAAAATCCATTCCTTTAGATACTTCTTCCTCTCTATTTCCCATTCAATTGAGTCTAGTGTTCCTGATGGTTCCTTTTCAATAGGGAACTATATAATTGATGTTAATTCTCTCCCATTGGCTTCAATGGAACTTTTTGGGCAAAATCCATCATCTTCTTTATATCTAAAGCTGATCAAAGGATTCTTAACAGGAATCCTATACAATGGAATGAGTAAATGTGCAGGCAATAGTTCCAGTCCTTTCCTTTGGGAAAATCCATTCCTTTAGATACTTGTTCCTCTCTATTTCCCATTCAATTTAGTCTAGTTTTCCTGATGGTTCCTTTTCAATAGGGAACTATATAATTGATGTTAATTCTCTCCCATTTGCTTCAATGGAACTTTTTGGGCAAAATTCATCATCTTCTTTATATCTAAAGCTGATCAAAGGAATCTTAACAGGAATCCTATACAGTGGAATGAGTAAATGTGCAAGCAATAGTTCCAGTCCTTTGCTTTGGGAAAATCCATTCCTTTAGATACTTGTTCCTCTCTATTTCCCATTCTATTGAGTCTAGTGTTGCTGATGGTTCCTTTTCAATAGGGAACTATATAATTGATGTTAATTCTCTCCCATTTGCTTCAATGGAACTTTTTGGGCAAAATCCATCATCTTCTTTATATCTAAAGCTGATCAAAGGATTCTTAACAGGAATCCTATACAGTGGCATGAGTGAACGTGCAGGCTATAGTTCCAGTTATTTCCTTTGGGAAAATCCATTCCTTTGGATACTTGTTCCTCTCTATTAGCCATTCAATTGAGTCTAGTGTTCCTGATGTTTCCTTTTCAATTGGGAACTATTTAGTTGATGTTAATTCTCTCCTGTTTGCTTAATGGAACTTTCTTGGCAAAATCCATTATCTTCTTTATATCTAAAGCTGAACAAAAGATTCTTAACAGGAATCCTATACAGTGGAATGAATCAATGTGCAGGCAATATTTCCAGTTCTTTCTTTGAGGAAAATCCATTCCTTTGGATACTTGTTCCTATCTATTTCCCATTCTATTTAGTCTCTGTTCCTGATGTTTCCTTTGCATTTAAGAACATTATAGTTGATGATAATTCTCACTTATTTGCTTCAATGGAACATTTTGGGCAAAATATAGCTTCTTCTTTATATCTAAAGCTGATCAAAGGATTCTTAACAGGAATCCTATACAGTGGAATGAGTAAATGTGCAGGCAATAGTTCCAGTCCTTTCCTTTGTGAAAATCCATTCCTTTAGATACTTGTTCCTCTCTATTTCCCATTCAATTTAGTCTAGTGTTCCTGATGGTTCCTTTTCAATAGGGAACTATATAATTGATGTTAATTCTCTCCCCTTTGCTTCAATGGAACTTTCTGGGCAAAATCCATCATCTTCTTTATATCTAAAGCTGATCAAAGGTTTCTTAACAAGAATCCTATACAGTGGAATGAGTAAATGTGCAGGCAATAGTTCCAGTCCTTTCCTTTGGGAAAATCCATTCCTTTAGATACTTGTTCCTCTCTATTTCCCATTCAATTGAGTCTAGTGTCCCTGATGTTTCCTTTTCAATAGGGAACTATATAATTGATGTTAATTCTCTCCCCTTTGCTTCAATGGAACTTTCTGGGCAAAATCCATCATCTTCTTTATATCTAAAGCTGATCAAAGGTTTCTTAACAAGAATCCTATACAGTGGAATGAGTAAATGTGCAGGCAATAGTTCCAGTTATTTCCTTTGGGAAAATCCATTCCTTTGGATACTTGTTCCTCTCTATTTCCCATTCTATTGAGTCTGTGTTCCTGATGTTTCCTTTCCATTTAAGAACATTATAGTTGATGATAATTCTCACTTATTTGCTTCAATGGAACCTTTTGGGCAAAATATATCTTCTTCTTTATATCTAAAGCTGGTCAAAGGATTCTTAACAGGAATCCTATACAGTGGAATGAGTAAATATGCAGGCAATAGTTCCAGTCCTTTCCTTAGTGAAAATCCATTCCTTTAGATACTTGTTCCTCTCTATTTCCCATTCAATTTAGTCTAGTGTTCCTGATGGTTCCTTTTCAATAGGGAACTATATAATTGATGTTAATTCTCTCCCCTTTGCTTCAATGGAACTTTTTGGGAATAATCCATCATCTTCTTTATATCTAAAGCTGATCAAAGGATTCTTAACAGGAATCCTATACAGTGGAATGAGTAAATGTGCAGGCAATAGTTCCAGTCCTTTCCTTTGGGAAAATCCATTCCTTTAGATACTTGTTCCTCTCTATTTCCCATTCAATTGAGTCTAGTGTTCCTGATAGTTCCTTTTCAATAGGGAACTATATAATTGATGTTACTTCTCTCCCATTTGCCTCAAAGGAACTTTTTGGGCAAAATCCATCATCTTCTTTATATCTAAAGCTGATCAAAGGATTCTTAACAGGAATCCTATACAGTGGCATAAGTGAATGTGCAGGCTATAGTTCCAGTTATTTCCTTTGGGAAAATCCATTCCTTTGTATACTTGTTCCGCTCTATTTCCCATTCTATTGAGTCTTTGTCCCTGATGTTGCCTTTTGAATTGGGAACTATATAATTGATGTTAATTCTCTCCCATTTGCTTCAATGGAACTTTTTGGGCAAAATCATTCATCTTCTTTATATCTAAAGCTGATCAAAGGATTCTTAACAGGAATCCTATACAGTGGAATGAGTAAATGTGCAGGCAATAGTTCCAGTCCTTTCCTTTGGGAAAATCCATTCCTTTAGATACTTGTTCCTCTCTATTTCCCATTCAATTGAGTCTAGTGTTCCTGATGTTTCCTTTTCAATGGGGAACTATATATTTGATGTTAATTCTCTCCCATTTGCTTCAATGGAATTTTTTGGGCAAAATCCATCATCTTCTGTATAAATAAAGCTGATCAAAGGATTCTTAACAGGAATCCTATACAGTGGAATGAGTAAATGGACAGGCAATAGTTCCAGTCCTTTCCTTTGGGAAAATCCATTCCTTTAGATACTTGTTCCTCTCTATTTCCTATTCTATTGAGTCTAGTGTTCCTGATGGTTCCTTTTCAATAGGGAACTATATAATTCATGTTAATTCCCTCCCTTTTCCTTCAATGGAACTTTTTGGGCAAAATCCATCATCTTCTTTATATCTAAAGCTGATCAAAGGATTCTTAACAGGAATCCTATACAGTGGAATGAGTAAATGTGCAGGCAATAGTTCCAGTCCTTTCCTTTGGGAAAATCCATTCCTTTAGATACTTGTTCCTCTCTATTTCCCATTTAATTGAGTCTAGTGTTCCTGATGTTTCCTTTTCAATAGGGAACTATATAATTGATGTTAATTCCCTCCCATTTGCTTCAATGGAACTTTTTGGGCAAAATCCATCATCTTCTGTATATATAAAGCTGATCCAAGGATTCTTAACAGGAATCCTATACAGTGGAATGAGTAAATGTGCAGGCAATAGTTCCAGTCCTTTCCTTTGGGAAAATCCATTCCTTTAGATACTTGTTCCTCTCTATTTCCCATTCAATTGAGTCTAGTGTTCCTGATGTTTCCTTTTCAATAGGGAACTATATAATTGATGTTAATTCTCTCCCATTTGCTTCAATGGAACTTTTTGGGCAAAATCCATCATCTTCTTTATATCTAAAGCTGATCAAAGGATTCTTAACAGGAATCCTATACAGTGGCATGAAGGAACGTGCAGGCCATAGTTCCAGTTATTTCCTTTGGGAAAATCCATTCCTTTGGATACTTGTTCCGCTCTATTTCCCATTCTATTGAGTCTTTGTCCCTGATGTTGCCTTTTGAATTGGGAACTATATAATTGATGTTAATTCTCTCCCATTTGCTTCAATGGAACTTTTTGGGCAAAATCCATCATCTTCTTTATATCTAAAGCTGATCAAAGGATTCTTAACAGGAATCCTATACAGTGGCATAAGTGAATGTGCAGGCTATAGTTCCAGTTATTTCCTTTGGGAAAATCCATTCCTTTGTATACTTGTTCCGCTCTATTTCCCATTCTATTGAGTCTTTGTCCCTGATGTTGCCTTTTGAATTGGGAACTATATAATTGATGTTAATTCTCTCCCATTTGCTTCAATGGAACTTTTTGGGCAAAATCATTCATCTTCTTTATATCTAAAGCTGATCAAAGGATTCTTAACAGGAATCCTATACAGTGGAATGAGTAAATGTGCAGGCAATAGTTCCAGTCCTTTCCTTTGGGAAAATCCATTCCTTTAGATACTTGTTCCTCTCTATTTCCCATTCAATTGAGTCTAGTGTTCCTGATGTTTCCTTTTCAATGGGGAACTATATATTTGATGTTAATTCTCTCCCATTTGCTTCAATGGAATTTTTTGGGCAAAATCCATCATCTTCTGTATAAATAAAGCTGATCAAAGGATTCTTAACAGGAATCCTATACAGTGGAATGAGTAAATGGACAGGCAATAGTTCCAGTCCTTTCCTTTGGGAAAATCCATTCCTTTAGATACTTGTTCCTCTCTATTTCCTATTCTATTGAGTCTAGTGTTCCTGATGGTTCCTTTTCAATAGGGAACTATATAATTCATGTTAATTCCCTCCCTTTTCCTTCAATGGAACTTTTTGGGCAAAATCCATCATCTTCTTTATATCTAAAGCTGATCAAAGGATTCTTAACAGGAATCCTATACAGTGGAATGAGTAAATGTGCAGGCAATAGTTCCAGTCCTTTCCTTTGGGAAAATCCATTCCTTTAGATACTTGTTCCTCTCTATTTCCCATTTAATTGAGTCTAGTGTTCCTGATGTTTCCTTTTCAATAGGAAACTATATAATTGATGTTAATTCCCTCCCATTTGCTTCAATGGAACTTTTTGGGCAAAATCCATCATCTTCTGTATATATAAAGCTGATCCAAGGATTCTTAACAGGAATCCTATACAGTGGAATGAGTAAATGTGCAGGCAATAGTTCCAGTCCTTTCCTTTGGGAAAATCCATTCCTTTAGATACTTGTTCCTCTCTATTTCCCATTCAATTGAGTCTAGTGTTCCTGATGTTTCCTTTTCAATAGGGAACTATATAATTGATGTTAATTCTCTCCCATTTGCTTCAATGGAACTTTTTGGGCAAAATCCATCATCTTCTTTATATCTAAAGCTGATCAAAGGATTCTTAACAGGAATCCTATACAGTGGCATGAAGGAACGTGCAGGCCATAGTTCCAGTTATTTCCTTTGGGAAAATCCATTCCTTTGGATACTTGTTCCGCTCTATTTCCCATTCTATTGAGTCTTTGTCCCTGATGTTGCCTTTTGAATTGGGAACTATATAATTGATGTTAATTCTCTCCCATTTGCTTCAATGGAACTTTTTGGGCAAAATCATTCATCTTCTTTATATCTAAAGCTGATCAAAGGATTCTTAACAGGAATCCTATACAGTGGAATGAGTAAATGTGCAGGCAATAGTTCCAGTCCTTTCCTTTGGGAAAATCCATTCCTTTAGATACTTGTTCCTCTCTATTTCCCATTCAATTGAGTCTAGTGTTCCTGATGTTTCCTTTTCAATGGGGAACTATATATTTGATGTTAATTCTCTCCCATTTGCTTCAATGGAATTTTTTGGGCAAAATCCATCATCTTCTGTATAAATAAAGCTGATCAAAGGATTCTTAACAGGAATCCTATACAGTGGAATGAGTAAATGGACAGGCAATAGTTCCAGTCCTTTCCTTTGGGAAAATCCATTCCTTTAGATACTTGTTCCTCTCTATTTCCTATTCTATTGAGTCTAGTGTTCCTGATGGTTCCTTTTCAATAGGGAACTATATAATTGATGTTAATTCCCTCCCTTTTCCTTCAATGGAACTTTTTGGGCAAAATCCATCATCTTCTTTATATCTAAAGCTGATCAAAGGATTCTTAACAGGAATCCTATACAGTGGAATGAGTAAATGTGCAGGCAATAGTTCCAGTCCTTTCCTTTGGGAAAATCCATTCCTTTAGATACTTGTTCCTCTCTATTTCCCATTTAATTGAGTCTAGTGTTCCTGATGTTTCCTTTTCAATAGGGAACTATATAATTGATGTTAATTCCCTCCCATTTGCTTCAATGGAACTTTTTGGGCAAAATCCATCATCTTCTGTATTTATAAAGCTGATCCAAGGATTCTTAACAGGAATCCTATACAGTGGAATGAGTAAATGTGCAGGCAATAGTTCCAGTCCTTTCCTTTGGGAAAATCCATTCCTTTAGATACTTGTTCCTCTCTATTTCCCATTCAATTGAGTCTAGTGTTCCTGATGTTTCCTTTTCAATTGGGAACTATATAGTTGTTGTTAATTCTCTCCTGTTTGCTTAATGGAACTTAATGGGCAAAATCCATCATCTTCTTTATATCTAAAGCTGAACAAAAGATTCTTAACAGGAATCCTATACAGTGGAATGAATCAATGTGCAGGAAATATTTCCAGTTCTTTCTTTGAGGAAAATCCATTCCTTTGGATACTTGTTCCTCTCTATTTCCCATTCTATTGAGTCTGTGTTCCTGATGTTTCCTTTGCATTTAAGAACATTATAGTTGATGATAATTCTCACTTATTTCCTTCAATGGAACATTTTGGGCAAAATATATCTTATTCTTTATATCTAAAGCTGATCAAAGGATTCTTAACAGGAATCCTATACAGAGGAATGAGTAAATGTGCAGGCAATAGTTCCAGTCCTTTCCTTTGGGAAAATCCATTCCTTTAGATACTTGTTCCTCTCTATTTCCCATTCAATTTAGTCTAGTGTTCCTGATGGTTCCTTTTCAATAGGGAACTATGTAATTGATGTTAATTCTCTCCCCTTTGCTTCAATGGAACTTTCTGGGCAAAATCCATCATCTTCTTTATATCTAAAGCTGATCAAAGGTTTCTTAACAGGAATCCTACACAGTGGAATGAGTGAAAGTGCTGGCAATAGTTCTGTTATTTCCTTTGGGAAAATCCATTCCTTTGGATACTGGTTCCTCTCTATTAGCCATTCAATTGAGTCTAGTGTTCCTGATGTTTCCTTTTCAATTGGGAACTATATAGTTGATGTTAATTCTCTCCTGTTTGCTTAATGGAACTTTCTGGGCAAAATCCATCATCTTCTTTATATCTAAAGGATTCTTAACAGGAATCCTATACAGTGGAATGAATCAATGTGCAGGCAATATTTCCAGTTCTTTCTTTGAGGAAAATCCATTCCTTTGGATACTTGTCCCTCTCAATTTCCCATTCTATTGAGTCTGTGTTCCTGATGTTTCCTTTGCATTTAAGAACATTATAGTTGATGATAATTCTCACTTATTTCCTTCAATGGAACATTTTGGGCAAAATATATCTTATTCTTTATATCTAAAGCTGATCAAAGGATTCTTAACAGGAATCCTATACAGTGGAATGAGTAAATATGCAGGCAATAGTTCCAGTCCTTTCCTTTGTGAAAATCCATTCCTTTAGATACTTCTTCCTCTCTATTTCCCATTCAATTGAGTCTAGTGTTCCTGATGGTTCCTTTTCAATAGGGAACTATATAATTGATGTTAATTCTCTCCCATTGGCTTCAATGGAACTTTTTGGGCAAAATCCATCATCTTCTTTATATCTAAAGCTGATCAAAGGATTCTTAACAGGAATCCTATACAATGGAATGAGTAAATGTGCAGGCAATAGTTCCAGTCCTTTCCTTTGGGAAAATCCATTCCTTTAGATACTTGTTCCTCTCTATTTCCCATTCAATTTAGTCTAGTTTTCCTGATGGTTCCTTTTCAATAGGGAACTATATAATTGATGTTAATTCTCTCCCATTTGCTTCAATGGAACTTTTTGGGCAAAATTCATCATCTTCTTTATATCTAAAGCTGATCAAAGGAATCTTAACAGGAATCCTATACAGTGGAATGAGTAAATGTGCAAGCAATAGTTCCAGTGCTTTGCTTTGGGAAAATCCATTCCTTTAGATACTTGTTCCTCTCTATTTCCCATTCTATTGAGTCTAGTGTTGCTGATGGTTCCTTTTCAATAGGGAACTATATAATTGATGTTAATTCTCTCCCATTTGCTTCAATGGAACTTTTTGGGCAAAATCCATCATCTTCTTTATATCTAAAGCTGATCAAAGGATTCTTAACAGGAATCCTATACAGTGGCATGAGTGAACGTGCAGGCTATAGTTCCAGTTATTTCCTTTGGGAAAATCCATTCCTTTGGATACTTGTTCCTCTCTATTAGCCATTCAATTGAGTCTAGTGTTCCTGATGTTTCCTTTTCAATTGGGAACTATTTAGTTGATGTTAATTCTCTCCTGTTTGCTTAATGGAACTTTCTTGGCAAAATCCATTATCTTCTTTATATCTAAAGCTGAACAAAAGATTCTTAACAGGAATCCTATACAGTGGAATGAATCAATGTGCAGGCAATATTTCCAGTTCTTTCTTTGAGGAAAATCCATTCCTTTGGATACTTGTTCCTATCTATTTCCCATTCTATTTAGTCTCTGTTCCTGATGTTTCCTTTGCATTTAAGAACATTATAGTTGATGATAATTCTCACTTATTTGCTTCAATGGAACATTTTGGGCAAAATATAGCTTCTTCTTTATATCTAAAGCTGATCAAAGGATTCTTAACAGGAATCCTATACAGTGGAATGAGTAAATGTGCAGGCAATAGTTCCAGTCCTTTCCTTTGTGAAAATCCATTCCTTTAGATACTTGTTCCTCTCTATTTCCCATTCAATTTAGTCTAGTGTTCCTGATGGTTCCTTTTCAATAGGGAACTATATAATTGATGTTAATTCTCTCCCCTTTGCTTCAATGGAACTTTCTGGGCAAAATCCATCATCTTCTTTATATCTAAAGCTGATCAAAGGTTTCTTAACAAGAATCCTATACAGTGGAATGAGTAAATGTGCAGGCAATAGTTCCAGTCCTTTCCTTTGGGAAAATCCATTCCTTTAGATACTTGTTCCTCTCTATTTCCCATTCAATTGAGTCTAGTGTCCCTGATGTTTCCTTTTCAATAGGGAACTATATAATTGATGTTAATTCTCTCCCCTTTGCTTCAATGGAACTTTCTGGGCAAAATCCATCATCTTCTTTATATCTAAAGCTGATCAAAGGTTTCTTAACAAGAATCCTATACAGTGGAATGAGTAAATGTGCAGGCAATAGTTCCAGTTATTTCCTTTGGGAAAATCCATTCCTTTGGATACTTGTTCCTCTCTATTTCCCATTCTATTGAGTCTGTGTTCCTGATGTTTCCTTTCCATTTAAGAACATTATAGTTGATGATAATTCTCACTTATTTGCTTCAATGGAACCTTTTGGGCAAAATATATCTTCTTCTTTATATCTAAAGCTGGTCAAAGGATTCTTAACAGGAATCCTATACAGTGGAATGAGTAAATATGCAGGCAATAGTTCCAGTCCTTTCCTTAGTGAAAATCCATTCCTTTAGATACTTGTTCCTCTCTATTTCCCATTCAATTTAGTCTAGTGTTCCTGATGGTTCCTTTTCAATAGGGAACTATATAATTGATGTTAATTCTCTCCCCTTTGCTTCAATGGAAGTTTTTGGGAATAATCCATCATCTTCTTTATATCTAAAGCTGATCAAAGGATTCTTAACAGGAATCCTATACAGTGGAATGAGTAAATGTGCAGGCAATAGTTCCAGTCCTTTCCTTTGGGAAAATCCATTCCTTTAGATACTTGTTCCTCTCTATTTCCCATTCAATTGAGTCTAGTGTTCCTGATAGTTCCTTTTCAATAGGGAACTATATAATTGATGTTACTTCTCTCCCATTTGCCTCAAAGGAACTTTTTGGGCAAAATCCATCATCTTCTTTATATCTAAAGCTGATCAAAGGATTCTTAACAGGAATCCTATACAGTGGCATAAGTGAATGTGCAGGCTATAGTTCCAGTTATTTCCTTTGGGAAAATCCATTCCTTTGTATACTTGTTCCGCTCTATTTCCCATTCTATTGAGTCTTTGTCCCTGATGTTGCCTTTTGAATTGGGAACTATATAATTGATGTTAATTCTCTCCCATTTGCTTCAATGGAACTTTTTGGGCAAAATCATTCATCTTCTTTATATCTAAAGCTGATCAAAGGATTCTTAACAGGAATCCTATACAGTGGAATGAGTAAATGTGCAGGCAATAGTTCCAGTCCTTTCCTTTGGGAAAATCCATTCCTTTAGATACTTGTTCCTCTCTATTTCCCATTCAATTGAGTCTAGTGTTCCTGATGTTTCCTTTTCAATGGGGAACTATATATTTGATGTTAATTCTCTCCCATTTGCTTCAATGGAATTTTTTGGGCAAAATCCATCATCTTCTGTATAAATAAAGCTGATCAAAGGATTCTTAACAGGAATCCTATACAGTGGAATGAGTAAATGGACAGGCAATAGTTCCAGTCCTTTCCTTTGGGAAAATCCATTCCTTTAGATACTTGTTCCTCTCTATTTCCTATTCTATTGAGTCTAGTGTTCCTGATGGTTCCTTTTCAATAGGGAACTATATAATTCATGTTAATTCCCTCCCTTTTCCTTCAATGGAACTTTTTGGGCAAAATCCATCATCTTCTTTATATCTAAAGCTGATCAAAGGATTCTTAACAGGAATCCTATACAGTGGAATGAGTAAATGTGCAGGCAATAGTTCCAGTCCTTTCCTTTGGGAAAATCCATTCCTTTAGATACTTGTTCCTCTCTATTTCCCATTTAATTGAGTCTAGTGTTCCTGATGTTTCCTTTTCAATAGGGAACTATATAATTGATGTTAATTCCCTCCCATTTGCTTCAATGGAACTTTTTGGGCAAAATCCATCATCTTCTGTATATATAAAGCTGATCCAAGGATTCTTAACAGGAATCCTATACAGTGGAATGAGTAAATGTGCAGGCAATAGTTCCAGTCCTTTCCTTTGGGAAAATCCATTCCTTTAGATACTTGTTCCTCTCTATTTCCCATTCAATTGAGTCTAGTGTTCCTGATGTTTCCTTTTCAATAGGGAACTATATAATTGATGTTAATTCTCTCCCATTTGCTTCAATGGAACTTTTTGGGCAAAATCCATCATCTTCTTTATATCTAAAGCTGATCAAAGGATTCTTAACAGGAATCCTATACAGTGGCATGAAGGAACGTGCAGGCCATAGTTCCAGTTATTTCCTTTGGGAAAATCCATTCCTTTGGATACTTGTTCCGCTCTATTTCCCATTCTATTGAGTCTTTGTCCCTGATGTTGCCTTTTGAATTGGGAACTATATAATTGATGTTAATTCTCTCCCATTTGCTTCAATGGAACTTTTTGGGCAAAATCATTCATCTTCTTTATATCTAAAGCTGATCAAAGGATTCTTAACAGGAATCCTATACAGTGGAATGAGTAAATGTGCAGGCAATAGTTCCAGTCCTTTCCTTTGGGAAAATCCATTCCTTTAGATACTTGTTCCTCTCTATTTCCCATTCAATTGAGTCTAGTGTTCCTGATGTTTCCTTTTCAATGGGGAACTATATATTTGATGTTAATTCTCTCCCATTTGCTTCAATGGAATTTTTTGGGCAAAATCCATCATCTTCTGTATAAATAAAGCTGATCAAAGGATTCTTAACAGGAATCCTATACAGTGGAATGAGTAAATGGACAGGCAATAGTTCCAGTCCTTTCCTTTGGGAAAATCCATTCCTTTAGATACTTGTTCCTCTCTATTTCCTATTCTATTGAGTCTAGTGTTCCTGATGGTTCCTTTTCAATAGGGAACTATATAATTGATGTTAATTCCCTCCCTTTTCCTTCAATGGAACTTTTTGGGCAAAATCCATCATCTTCTTTATATCTAAAGCTGATCAAAGGATTCTTAACAGGAATCCTATACAGTGGAATGAGTAAATGTGCAGGCAATAGTTCCAGTCCTTTCCTTTGGGAAAATACATTCCTTTAGATACTTGTTCCTCTCTATTTCCCATTTAATTGAGTCTAGTGTTCCTGATGTTTCCTTTTCAATAGGGAACTATATAATTGATGTTAATTCCCTCCCATTTGCTTCAATGGAACTTTTTGGGCAAAATCCATCATCTTCTGTATATATAAAGCTGATCCAAGGATTCTTAACAGGAATCCTATACAGTGGAATGAGTAAATGTGCAGGCAATAGTTCCAGTCCTTTCCTTTGGGAAAATCCATTCCTTTAGATACTTGTTCCTCTCTATTTCCCATTCAATTGAGTCTAGTGTTCCTGATGTTTCCTTTTCAATAGGGAACTATTTAATTGATGTTAATTCTCTCCCATTTGCTTCAATGGAACTTTTTGGGCAAAATCCATCATCTTCTTTATATCTAAAGCTGATCAAAGGATTCTTAACAGGAATCCTATACAGTGGCATGAAGGAACGTGCAGGCCATAGTTCCAGTTATTTCCTTTGGGAAAATCCATTCCTTTGGATACTTGTTCCTCTCTATTAGCCATTCAATTGAGTCTAGTGTTCCTGATGTTTCCTTTTCAATTGGGAACTATATAGTTGTTGTTAATTCTCTCCTGTTTGCTTAATGGAACTTAATGGGCAAAATCCATCATCTTCTTTATATCTAAAGCTGAACAAAAGATTCTTAACAGGAATCCTATACAGTGGAATGAATCAATGTGCAGGCAATATTTCCAGTTCTTTCTTTGAGGAAAATCCATTCCTTTGGATACTTGTTCCTCTCTATTTCCCATTCTATTGAGTCTGTGTTCCTGATGTTTCCTTTGCATTTAAGAACATTATAGTTGATGATAATTCTCACTTATTTCCTTCAATGGAACATTTTGGGCAAAATATATCTTATTCTTTATATCTAAAGCTGATCAAAGGATTCTTAACAGGAATCCTATACAGAGGAATGAGTAAATGTGCAGGCAATAGTTCCAGTCCTTTCCTTTGGGAAAATCCATTCCTTTAGATACTTGTTCCTCTCTATTTCCCATTCAATTTAGTCTAGTGTTCCTGATGGTTCCTTTTCAATAGGGAACTATGTAATTGATGTTAATTCTCTCCCCTTTGCTTCAATGGAACTTTCTGGGCAAAATCCATCATCTTCTTTATATCTAAAGCTGATCAAAGGTTTCTTAACAGGAATCCTACACAGTGAAATGAGTGAAAGTGCTGGCAATAGTTCTGTTATTTCCTTTGGGAAAATCCATTCCTTTGGATACTGGTTCCTCTCTATTAGCCATTCAATTGAGTCTAGTGTTCCTGATGTTTCCTTTTCAATTGAGAACTATATAGTTGATGTTAATTCTCTCCTGTTTGCTTAATGGAACTTTCTGGGCAAAATCCATCATCTTCTTTATATCTAAAGGATTCTTAACAGGAATCCTATACAGTGGAATGAATCAATGTGCAGGCAATATTTCCAGTTCTTTCTTTGAGGAAAATCCATTCCTTTGGATACTTGTCCCTCTCAATTTCCCATTCTATTGAGTCTGTGTTCCTGATGTTTCCTTTGCATTTAAGAACATTATAGTTGATGATAATTCTCACTTATTTCCTTCAATGGAACATTTTGGGCAAAATATATCTTATTCTTTATATCTAAAGCTGATCAAAGGATTCTTAACAGGAATCCTATACAGTGGAATGAGTAAATATGCAGGCAATAGTTCCAGTCCTTTCCTTTGTGAAAATCCATTCCTTTAGATACTTCTTCCTCTCTATTTCCCATTCAATTGAGTCTAGTGTTCCTGATGGTTCCTTTTCAATAGGGAACTATATAATTGATGTTAATTCTCTCCCATTGGCTTCAATGGAACTTTTTGGGCAAAATCCATCATCTTCTTTATATCTAAAGCTGATCAAAGGATTCTTAACAGGAATCCTATACAATGGAATGAGTAAATGTGCAGGCAATAGTTCCAGTCCTTTCCTTTGGGAAAATCCATTCCTTTAGATACTTGTTCCTCTCTATTTCCCATTCAATTTAGTCTAGTTTTCCTGATGGTTCCTTTTCAATAGGGAACTATATAATTGATGTTAATTCTCTCCCATTTGCTTCAATGGAACTTTTTGGGCAAAATTCATCATCTTCTTTATATCTAAAGCTGATCAAAGGATTCTTAACAGGAATCCTATACAGTGGAATGAGTAAATGTGCAAGCAATAGTTCCAGTCCTTTGCTTTGGGAAAATCCATTCCTTTAGATACTTGTTCCTCTCTATTTCCCATTCTATTGAGTCTAGTGTTGCTGATGGTTCCTTTTCAATAGGGAACTATATAATTGATGTTAATTCTCTCCCATTTGCTTCAATGGAACTTTTTGGGCAAAATCCATCATCTTCTTTATATCTAAAGCTGATCAAAGGATTCTTAACAGGAATCCTATACAGTGGCATGAGTGAACGTGCAGGCTATAGTTCCAGTTATTTCCTTTGGGAAAATCCATTCCTTTGGATACTTGTTCCTCTCTATTAGCCATTCAATTGAGTCTAGTGTTCCTGATGTTTCCTTTTCAATTGGGAACTATATAGTTGATGTTAATTCTCTCCTGTTTGCTTAATGGAACTTTCTTGGCAAAATCCATTATCTTCTTTATATCTAAAGCTGAACAAAAGATTCTTAACAGGAATCCTATACAGTGGAATGAATCAATGTGCAGGCAATATTTCCAGTTCTTTCTTTGAGGAAAATCCATTCCTTTGGATACTTGTTCCTCTCTATTTCCCATTCTATTGAGTCTCTGTTCCTGATGTTTCCTTTGCATTTAAGAACATTATAGTTGATGATAATTCTCACTTATTTGCTTCAATGGAACATTTTGGGCAAAATATAGCTTCTTCTTTATATCTAAAGCTGATCAAAGGATTCTTAACAGGAATCCTATACAGTGGAATGAGTAAATGTGCAGGCAATAGTTCCAGTCCTTTCCTTTGTGAAAATCCATTCCTTTAGATACTTGTTCCTCTCTATTTCCCATTCAATTTAGTCTAGTGTTCCTGATGGTTCCTTTTCAATAGGGAACTATATAATTGATGTTAATTCTCTCCCCTTTGCTTCAATGGAACTTTCTGGGCAAAATCCATCATCTTCTTTATATCTAAAGCTGATCAAAGGTTTCTTAACAAGAATCCTATACAGTGGAATGAGTAAATGTGCAGGCAATAGTTCCAGTCCTTTCCTTTGGAAAAATCCATTCCTTTAGATACTTGTTCCTCTCTATTTCCCATTCAATTGAGTCTAGTGTCCCTGATGTTTCCTTTTCAATAGGGAACTATATAATTGATGTTAATTCTCTCCCCTTTGCTTCAATGGAACTTTCTGGGCAAAATCCATCATCTTCTTTATATCTAAAGCTGATCAAAGGTTTCTTAACAAGAATCCTATACAGTGGAATGAGTAAATGTGCAGGCAATAGTTCCAGTTATTTCCTTTGGGAAAATCCATTCCTTTAGATACTTGTTCCTCTCTATTTCCCATTTAATTGAGTCTAGTGTTCCTGATGTTTCCTTTTCAATAGGGAACTATATAATTGATGTTAATTCCCTCCCATTTGCTTCAATGGAACTTTTTGGGCAAAATCCATCATCTTCTGTATATATAAAGCTGATCCAAGGATTCTTAACAGGAATCCTATACAGTGGAATGAGTAAATGTGCAGGCAATAGTTCCAGTCCTTTCCTTTGGGAAAATCCATTCCTTTAGATACTTGTTCCTCTCTATTTCCCATTCAATTGAGTCTAGTGTTCCTGATGTTTCCTTTTCAATAGGGAACTATATAATTGATGTTAATTCTCTCCCCTTTGCTTCAATGGAACTTTTTGGGAATAATCCATCATCTTCTTTATATCTAAAGCTGATCAAAGGATTCTTAACAGGAATCCTATACAGTGGAATGAGTAAATGTGCAGGCAATAGTTCCAGTCCTTTCCTTTGGGAAAATCCATTCCTTTAGATACTTGTTCCTCTCTATTTCCCATTCAATTGAGTCTAGTGTCCCTGATGTTTCCTTTTCAATAGGGAACTATATAATTGAGGTTAATTCTCTCCCCTTTGCTTCAATGGAACTTTCTGGGCAAAATCCATCATCTTCTTTATATCTAAAGCTGATCAAAGGTTTCTTAACAAGAATCCTATACAGTGGCATAAGTGAACGTGCAGGCTATAGTTCCAGTTATTTCCTTTGGGAAAATCCATTCCTTTGGATACTTGTTCCTCTCTATTTCCCATTCTATTGAGTCTGTGTTCCTGATGTTTCCTTTGCATTTAAGAACATTATAGATGATGATAATTCTCACTTATTTGCTTCAATGGAACATTGTGGGCAAAATATATCTTCTTCTTTATATCTAAAGCTGGTCAAAGGATTCTTAACAGGAATCCTATACAGTGGAATGAGTAAATATGCAGGCAATAGTTCCAGTCCTTTCCTTTGTGAAAATCCATTCCTTTAGATTCTTGTTCCTCTCTATTTCCCATTCAATTTAGTCTAGTGTTCCTGATGGTTCCTTTTCAATAGGGAACTATATAATTGATGTTAATTCTCTCCCCTTTGCTTCAATGGAACTTTCTGGGCAAAATCCATCATCTTCTTTATATCTAAAGCTGATCAAAGGATTCTTAACAGGAATCCTATACAGTGGAATGAATCAATGTGCAGGCAATATTTCCAGTTCTTTCTTTGAGGAAAATCCATTCCTTTGGATACTGGTTCCTCTCTATTAGCCTTTCAATTGATTCTAGTGTTCCTGAGGTTCCTTTTCAATTGGGAACTATATAATTGATGTTAATTCTCTCCCGTTTGCTTCAATGGAACTTTCTGGGTAAAATCCATCATCTTCTTTATATCTAAAGCTGATGAAAGGATTCTTAACTGGAACCCTGTACAGTGGAATGAGTAAATGTGCAGGCAATAGTTCCAGTCCTTTCCTTTGGGAAAATCCATTCCTTTAGATACTTGTTCCTCTCTATTTCCCATTCAATTGAGTCTAGTGTTCCTGATGGTTGCTTTTCAATAGGGAACTCTATAATTGATGTTAATTCTCTACCCTTTGCTTCAATGGAACTTTTTGGGCAAAATCCATCATCTTCTTTATATCTAAAGCTGATCAAAGGATTCTTAACAGGAATCCTATACAATGGAATGAGTAAATGTGCAAGCTATAGTTCCAGTCCTTTCCTTTGGGAAAATCCATTCCTTTAGATACTTGTTCCTCTCTATTTCCCATTCAATTGAGTCTAGTGTTCCTGATGTTTCCTTTTCAATGGGGAACTATATATTTGATGTTAATTCTCTCCCATTTGCTTCAATGGAATTTTTTGGGCAAAATCCATCATCTTCTGTATAAATAAAGCTGATCAAAGGATTCTTAACAGGAATCCTATACAGTGGAATGAGTAAATGGACAGGCAATAGTTCCAGTCCTTTCCTTTGGGAAAATCCATTCCTTTAGATACTTGTTCCTCTCTATTTCCTAATCTATTGAGTCTAGTGTTCCTGATGGTTCCTTTTCAATAGGGAACTATATAATTGATGTTAATTCCCTCCCTTTTCCTTCAATGGAATTTTTGGGCAAAATCCATCATCTTCTTTATATCTAAAGCTGATCAAAGGATTCTTAACAGGAATCCTATACAGTGGAATGAGTAAATGTGCAGGCAATAGTTCCAGTCCTTTCCTTTGGGAAAATCCATTCCTTTAGATACTTGTTCCTCTCTATTTCCCATTTAATTGAGTCTAGTGTTCCTGATGTTTCCTTTTCAATAGGGAACTATATAATTGATGTTAATTCCCTCCCATTTGCTTCAATGGAACTTTTTGGGCAAAATCCATCATCTTCTGTATATATAAAGCTGATCCAAGGATTCTTAACAGGAATCCTATACAGTGGAATGAGTAAATGTGCAGGCAATAGTTCCAGTCCTTTCCTTTGGGAAAATCCATTCCTTTAGATACTTGTTCCTCTCTATTTCCCATTCAATTGAGTCTAGTGTTCCTGATGTTTCCTTTTCAATAGGGAACTATATAATTGATGTTAATTCTCTCCCATTTGCTTCAATGGAACTTTTTGGGCAAAATCCATCATCTTCTTTATATCTAAAGCTGATCAAAGGATTCTTAACAGGAATCCTATACAGTGGCATGAAGGAACGTGCAGGCCATAGTTCCAGTTATTTCCTTTGGGAAAATCCATTCCTTTGGATACTTGTTCCTCTCTATTAGCCATTCAATTGAGTCTAGTGTTCCTGATGTTTCCTTTTCAATTGGGAACTATATAGTTGTTGTTAATTCTCTCCTGTTTGCTTAATGGAACTTAATGGGCAAAATCCATCATCTTCTTTATATCTAAAGCTGAACAAAAGATTCTTAACAGGAATCCTATACAGTGGAATGAATCAATGTGCAGGCAATATTTCCAGTTCTTTCTTTGAGGAAAATCCATTCCTTTGGATACTTGTTCCTCTCTATTTCCCATTCTATTGAGTCTGTGTTCCTGATGTTTCCTTTGCATTTAAGAACATTATACTTGATGATAATTCTCACTTATTTCCTTCAATGGAACATTTTGGGCAAAATATATCTTATTCTTTATATCTAAAGCTGATCAAAGGATTCTTAACAGGAATCCTATACAGAGGAATGAGTAAATGTGCAGGCAATAGTTCCAGTCCTTTCCTTTGGGAAAATCCATTCCTTTAGATACTTGTTCCTCTCTATTTCCCATTCAATTTAGTCTAGTGTTCCTGATGGTTCCTTTTCAATAGGGAACTATGTAATTGATGTTAATTCTCTCCCCTTTGCTTCAATGGAACTTTCTGGGCAAAATCCATCATCTTCTTTATATCTAAAGCTGATCAAAGGTTTCTTAACAGGAATCCTACACAGTGGAATGAGTGAAAGTGCTGGCAATAGTTCTGTTATTTCCTTTGGGAAAATCCATTCCTTTGGATACTGGTTCCTCTCTATTAGCCATTCAATTGAGTCTAGTGTTCCTGATGTTTCCTTTTCAATTGGGAACTATATAGTTGATGTTAATTCTCTCCTGTTTGCTTAATGGAACTTTCTGGGCAAAATCCATCATCTTCTTTATATCTAAAGGATTCTTAACAGGAATCCTATACAGTGGAATGAATCAATGTGCAGGCAATATTTCCAGTTCTTTCTTTGAGGAAAATCCATTCCTTTGGATACTTGTCCCTCTCAATTTCCCATTCTATTGAGTCTGTGTTCCTGATGTTTCCTTTGCATTTAAGAACATTATAGTTGATGATAATTCTCACTTATTTGCAACAATGGAACATTTTGGGCAAAATATATCTTCTTCTTTATATCTAAAGCTGGTCAAAGGATTCTTAACAGGAATCCTATACAGTGGAATGAGTAAATATGCAGGCAATAGTTCCAGTCCTTTCCTTTGTGAAAATCCATTCCTTTAGATACTTCTTCCTCTCTATTTCCCATTCAATTGAGTCTAATGTTCCTGATGGTTCCTTTTCAATAGGGAACTATATAATTGATGTTAATTCTCTCCCATTTGCTTCAATGGAACTTTTTGGGCAAAATCCATCATCTTCTTTATATCTAAAGCTGATCAAAGGATTCTTAACAGGAATCCTATACAGTGGAATGAGTGAACGTGCAGGCTATAGTTCCAGTTATTTCCTTTGGGAAAATCCATTCCTTTGGATACTTGTTCCTCTCTATTAGCCATTCAATTGAGTCTAGTGTTCCTGATGTTTCCTTTTCAATTGGGAACTATATAGTTGATGTTAATTCTCTCCTGTTTGCTTAATGGAACTTTCTGGGCAAAATCCATCATCTTCTTTATATCTAAAGCTGAACAAAAGATTCTTAACAGGAATCCTATACAGTGGAATGAATCAATGTGCAGGCAATATTTCCAGTTCTTTCTTTGAGGAAAATCCATACCTTTGGATACTTGTTCCTCTCTATTTCCCATTCTATTGAGTCTGTGTTCCTGATGTTTCCTTTGCATTTAAGAACATTATAGTTGATGATAATTCTCACTTATTTCCTTCAATGGAACATTTTGGGCAAAATATATCTTATTCTTTATATCTAAAGCTGATCAAAGGATTCTTAACAGGAATCCTATACAGAGGAATGAGTAAATGTGCAGGCAATAATTCCAGTCCTTTCCTTAGGGAAAATCCATTCCTTTAGATACTTGTTCCTCTCTATTTCCCATTCAATTTAGTCTAGTGTTCCTGATGGTTCCTTTTCAATAGGGAACTATATAATTGATGTTAATTCTCTCCCCTTTGCTTCAATGGAACTTTCTGGGCAAAATCCATCCTCTTCTTTATATCTAAAGCTGATCAAAGGTTTCTTAACAGGAATCCTACACAGTGGAATGAGTGAAAGTGCTGGCAATAGTTCTGTTATTTCCTTTGGGAAAATCCATTCCTTTGGATACTGGTTCCTCTCTATTAGCCATTCACTTGAGTCTAGTGTTCCTGATGTTTCCTTTTCAATTGGGAACTATATAGTTGATGTTAATTCTCTCCTGTTTGCTTAATGGAACTTTCTGGGCAAAATCCATCATCTTCTTTATATCTAAATGATTCTTAACAGGAATCCTATACAGTGGAATGAATCAATGTGCAGGCAATATTTCCAGTTCTTTCTTTGAGGAAAATCCATTCCTTTAGATACTTGTTCCTCTCTATTTCCCATTCTATTGAGTCTGTGTTCCTGATGTTTCCTTTGCATTTAAGAACATTATAGTTGATGATAATTCTCACTTATTTGCAACAATGGAACATTTTGGGCAAAATATATCTTCTTCTTTATATCTAAAGCTGGTCAAAGGATTCTTAACAGGAATCCTATACATTGGAATGAGTAAATATGCAGGCAATAGTTCCAGTCCTTTCCTTTGTGAAAATCCATTCCTTTAGATATTTGTTCCTCTCTATTTCCCATTCAATTTAGTCTAGTTTTCCTGATGGTTCCTTTTCAATAGGTAACTATATAATTGATGATAATTCTCTCCCATTTGTCTCAATGGAACTTTTTGGGCAAAATTCATCATCTTCTTTATATCTAAAGCTGATCAAAGGATTCTTAACAGGAATCCTATACAGTGGAATGAGTAAATGTGCAAGCAATAGTTCCAGTCCTTTCCTTTGGGAAAATCCATTCCTTTAGATACTTGTTCCTCTCTGTTTCCCATTCAATTTAGTCTAGTGTTCCTGATGTTTCCTTTTCAATGGGGAACTATATAATTGATGTTACTTCTCTCCCATTTGCTTCAATGGAACTTTTTGGGCAAAATCCATCATCTTCTGTATATATAAAGCTGATCAAAGGATTCTTAACAGGAATCCTATACAGTGGAATGAGTAAATGTGCAGGCAATAGTTCCAGTCCTTTCCTTTGGGAAAATCCATTCCTTTAGATACTTGTTCCTCTCTATTTCCCATTCTATTGAGTCTAGTGTTCCTGATGGTTCCTTTTCAATAGGGAACTATATAATTGATGTTAATTCTCTCCCATTTGCTTCAATGGAACTTTTTGGGCAAAATCCATCATCTTCTTTATATCTAAAGCTGATCAAAGGATTCTTAACAGGAATCCTATACAGTGGAATGATTAAATGTGCAGGCAATAGTTCCAGTCCTTTCCTTTGGGAAAATCCATTCCTTTAGATACTTGTTCCTCTCTATTTCCCATTCAATTGAGTCTAGTGTTCCTGATGTTTCCTTTTCAATATGGAACTATATAATTGAGGTTAATTCTCTCCCCTTTGCTTCAATGGAACTTTCTGGGCAAAATCATCATCTTCTGTATATATAAAGCTGATCCAAGGATTCTTAACAGGAATCCTATACAGTGGAATGAGTAAATGTGCAGGCAATAGTTCCAGTCCTTTCCTTTGGGAAAATCCATTCCTTTAGATACTTGTTCCTCTCTATTTCCCATTCAATTGAGTCTAGTGTTCCTGATGTTTCCTTTTCAATAGGGAACTATATAATTGATGTTAATTCTCTCCCCTTTGCTTCAATGGAACTTTTTGGGAATAATCCATCATCTTCTTTATATCTAAAGCTGATCAAAGGATTCTTAACAGGAATCCTATACAGTGGAATGAGTAAATGTGCAGGCAATAGTTCCAGTCCTTTCCTTTGGGAAAATCCATTCCTTTAGATACTTGTTCCTCTCTATTTCCCATTCAATTGAGTCTAGTGTCCCTGATGTTTCCTTTTCAATAGGGAACTATATAATTGAGGTTAATTCTCTCCCCTTTGCTTCAATGGAACTTTCTGGGCAAAATCCATCATCTTCTTTATATCTAAAGCTGATCAAAGGTTTCTTAACAAGAATCCTATACAGTGGCATAAGTGAACGTGCAGGCTATAGTTCCAGTTATTTCCTTTGGGAAAATCCATTCCTTTGGATACTTGTTCCTCTCTATTTCCCATTCTATTGAGTCTGTGTTCCTGATGTTTCCTTTGCATTTAAGAACATTATAGATGATGATAATTCTCACTTATTTGCTTCAATGGAACATTGTGGGCAAAATATATCTTCTTCTTTATATCTAAAGCTGGTCAAAGGATTCTTAACAGGAATCCTATACAGTGGAATGAGTAAATATGCAGGCAATAGTTCCAGTCCTTTCCTTTGTGAAAATCCATTCCTTTAGATTCTTGTTCCTCTCTATTTCCCATTCAATTTAGTCTAGTGTTCCTGATGGTTCCTTTTCAATAGGGAACTATATAATTGATGTTAATTCTCTCCCCTTTGCTTCAATGGAACTTTCTGGGCAAAATCCATCATCTTCTTTATATCTAAAGCTGATCAAAGGATTCTTAACAGGAATCCTATACAGTGGAATGAATCAATGTGCAGGCAATATTTCCAGTTCTTTCTTTGAGGAAAATCCATTCCTTTGGATACTGGTTCCTCTCTATTAGCCTTTCAATTGATTCTAGTGTTCCTGAGGTTCCTTTTCAATTGGGAACTATATAATTGATGTTAATTCTCTCCCGTTTGCTTCAATGGAACTTTCTGGGTAAAATCCATCATCTTCTTTATATCTAAAGCTGATGAAAGGATTCTTAACTGGAACCCTGTACAGTGGAATGAGTAAATGTGCAGGCAATAGTTCCAGTCCTTTCCTTTGGGAAAATCCATTCCTTTAGATACTTGTTCCTCTCTATTTCCCATTCAATTGAGTCTAGTGTTCCTGATGGTTGCTTTTCAATAGGGAACTCTATAATTGATGTTAATTCTCTACCCTTTGCTTCAATGGAACTTTTTGGGCAAAATCCATCATCTTCTTTATATCTAAAGCTGATCAAAGGATTCTTAACAGGAATCCTATACAATGGAATGAGTAAATGTGCAAGCTATAGTTCCAGTCCTTTCCTTTGGGAAAATCCATTCCTTTAGATACTTGTTCCTCTCTATTTCCCATTCAATTGAGTCTAGTGTTCCTGATGTTTCCTTTTCAATGGGGAACTATATATTTGATGTTAATTCTCTCCCATTTGCTTCAATGGAATTTTTTGGGCAAAATCCATCATCTTCTGTATAAATAAAGCTGATCAAAGGATTCTTAACAGGAATCCTATACAGTGGAATGAGTAAATGGACAGGCAATAGTTCCAGTCCTTTCCTTTGGGAAAATCCATTCCTTTAGATACTTGTTCCTCTCTATTTCCTAATCTATTGAGTCTAGTGTTCCTGATGGTTCCTTTTCAATAGGGAACTATATAATTGATGTTAATTCCCTCCCTTTTCCTTCAATGGAATTTTTGGGCAAAATCCATCATCTTCTTTATATCTAAAGCTGATCAAAGGATTCTTAACAGGAATCCTATACAGTGGAATGAGTAAATGTGCAGGCAATAGTTCCAGTCCTTTCCTTTGGGAAAATCCATTCCTTTAGATACTTGTTCCTCTCTATTTCCCATTTAATTGAGTCTAGTGTTCCTGATGTTTCCTTTTCAATAGGGAACTATATAATTGATGTTAATTCCCTCCCATTTGCTTCAATGGAACTTTTTGGGCAAAATCCATCATCTTCTGTATATATAAAGCTGATCCAAGGATTCTTAACAGGAATCCTATACAGTGGAATGAGTAAATGTGCAGGCAATAGTTCCAGTCCTTTCCTTTGGGAAAATCCATTCCTTTAGATACTTGTTCCTCTCTATTTCCCATTCAATTGAGTCTAGTGTTCCTGATGTTTCCTTTTCAATAGGGAACTATATAATTGATGTTAATTCTCTCCCATTTGCTTCAATGGAACTTTTTGGGCAAAATCCATCATCTTCTTTATATCTAAAGCTGATCAAAGGATTCTTAACAGGAATCCTATACAGTGGCATGAAGGAACGTGCAGGCCATAGTTCCAGTTATTTCCTTTGGGAAAATCCATTCCTTTGGATACTTTTTCCTCTCTATTAGCCATTCAATTGAGTCTAGTGTTCCTGATGTTTCCTTTTCAATTGGGAACTATATAGTTGTTGTTAATTCTCTCCTGTTTGCTTAATGGAACTTAATGGGCAAAATCCATCATCTTCTTTATATCTAAAGCTGAACAAAAGATTCTTAACAGGAATCCTATACAGTGGAATGAATCAATGTGCAGGCAATATTTCCAGTTCTTTCTTTGAGGAAAATCCATTCCTTTGGATACTTGTTCCTCTCTATTTCCCATTCTATTGAGTCTGTGTTCCTGATGTTTCCTTTGCATTTAAGAACATTATAGTTGATGATAATTCTCACTTATTTCCTTCAATGGAACATTTTGGGCAAAATATATCTTATTCTTTATATCTAAAGCTGATCAAAGGATTCTTAACAGGAATCCTATACAGAGGAATGAGTAAATGTGCAGGCAATAGTTCCAGTCCTTTCCTTTGGGAAAATCCATTCCTTTAGATACTTGTTCCTCTCTATTTCCCATTCAATTTAGTCTAGTGTTCCTGATGGTTCCTTTTCAATAGGGAACTATGTAATTGATGTTAATTCTCTCCCCTTTGCTTCAATGGAACTTTCTGGGCAAAATCCATCATCTTCTTTATATCTAAAGCTGATCAAAGGTTTCTTAACAGGAATCCTACACAGTGGAATGAGTGAAAGTGCTGGCAATAGTTCTGTTATTTCCTTTGGGAAAATCCATTCCTTTGGATACTGGTTCCTCTCTATTAGCCATTCAATTGAGTCTAGTGTTCCTGATGTTTCCTTTTCAATTGGGAACTATATAGTTGATGTTAATTCTCTCCTGTTTGCTTAATGGAACTTTCTGGGCAAAATCCATCATCTTCTTTATATCTAAAGGATTCTTAACAGGAATCCTATACAGTGGAATGAATCAATGTGCAGGCAATATTTCCAGTTCTTTCTTTGAGGAAAATCCATTCCTTTGGATACTTGTCCCTCTCAATTTCCCATTCTATTGAGTCTGTGTTCCTGATGTTTCCTTTGCATTTAAGAACATTATAGTTGATGATAATTCTCACTTATTTGCAACAATGGAACATTTTGGGCAAAATATATCTTCTTCTTTATATCTAAAGCTGGTCAAAGGATTCTTAACAGGAATCCTATACAGTGGAATGAGTAAATATGCAGGCAATAGTTCCAGTCCTTTCCTTTGTGAAAATCCATTCCTTTAGATACTTCTTCCTCTCTATTTCCCATTCAATTGAGTCTAATGTTCCTGATGGTTCCTTTTCAATAGGGAACTATATAATTGATGTTAATTCTCTCCCATTTGCTTCAATGGAACTTTTTGGGCAAAATCCATCATCTTCTTTATATCTAAAGCTGATCAAAGGATTCTTAACAGGAATCCTATACAGTGGAATGAGTGAACGTGCAGGCTATAGTTCCAGTTATTTCCTTTGGGAAAATCCATTCCTTTGGATACTTGTTCCTCTCTATTAGCCATTCAATTGAGTCTAGTGTTCCTGATGTTTCCTTTTCAATTGGGAACTATATAGTTGATGTTAATTCTCTCCTGTTTGCTTAATGGAACTTTCTGGGCAAAATCCATCATCTTCTTTATATCTAAAGCTGAACAAAAGATTCTTAACAGGAATCCTATACAGTGGAATGAATCAATGTGCAGGCAATATTTCCAGTTCTTTCTTTGAGGAAAATCCATACCTTTGGATACTTGTTCCTCTCTATTTCCCATTCTATTGAGTCTGTGTTCCTGATGTTTCCTTTGCATTTAAGAACATTATAGTTGATGATAATTCTCACTTATTTCCTTCAATGGAACATTTTGGGCAAAATATATCTTATTCTTTATATCTAAAGCTGATCAAAGGATTCTTAACAGGAATCCTATACAGAGGAATGAGTAAATGTGCAGGCAATAATTCCAGTCCTTTCCTTAGGGAAAATCCATTCCTTTAGATACTTGTTCCTCTCTATTTCCCATTCAATTTAGTCTAGTGTTCCTGATGGTTCCTTTTCAATAGGGAACTATATAATTGATGTTAATTCTCTCCCCTTTGCTTCAATGGAACTTTCTGGGCAAAATCCATCCTCTTCTTTATATCTAAAGCTGATCAAAGGTTTCTTAACAGGAATCCTACACAGTGGAATGAGTGAAAGTGCTGGCAATAGTTCTGTTATTTCCTTTGGGAAAATCCATTCCTTTGGATACTGGTTCCTCTCTATTAGCCATTCACTTGAGTCTAGTGTTCCTGATGTTTCCTTTTCAATTGGGAACTATATAGTTGATGTTAATTCTCTCCTGTTTGCTTAATGGAACTTTCTGGGCAAAATCCATCATCTTCTTTATATCTAAATGATTCTTAACAGGAATCCTATACAGTGGAATGAATCAATGTGCAGGCAATATTTCCAGTTCTTTCTTTGAGGAAAATCCATTCCTTTAGATACTTGTTCCTCTCTATTTCCCATTCTATTGAGTCTGTGTTCCTGATGTTTCCTTTGCATTTAAGAACATTATAGTTGATGATAATTCTCACTTATTTGCAACAATGGAACATTTTGGGCAAAATATATCTTCTTCTTTATATCTAAAGCTGGTCAAAGGATTCTTAACAGGAATCCTATACATTGGAATGAGTAAATATGCAGGCAATAGTTCCAGTCCTTTCCTTTGTGAAAATCCATTCCTTTAGATATTTGTTCCTCTCTATTTCCCATTCAATTTAGTCTAGTTTTCCTGATGGTTCCTTTTCAATAGGTAACTATATAATTGATGATAATTCTCTCCCATTTGTCTCAATGGAACTTTTTGGGCAAAATTCATCATCTTCTTTATATCTAAAGCTGATCAAAGGATTCTTAACAGGAATCCTATACAGTGGAATGAGTAAATGTGCAAGCAATAGTTCCAGTCCTTTCCTTTGGGAAAATCCATTCCTTTAGATACTTGTTCCTCTCTGTTTCCCATTCAATTTAGTCTAGTGTTCCTGATGTTTCCTTTTCAATGGGGAACTATATAATTGATGTTACTTCTCTCCCATTTGCTTCAATGGAACTTTTTGGGCAAAATCCATCATCTTCTGTATATATAAAGCTGATCAAAGGATTCTTAACAGGAATCCTATACAGTGGAATGAGTAAATGTGCAGGCAATAGTTCCAGTCCTTTCCTTTGGGAAAATCCATTCCTTTAGATACTTGTTCCTCTCTATTTCCCATTCTATTGAGTCTAGTGTTCCTGATGGTTCCTTTTCAATAGGGAACTATATAATTGATGTTAATTCTCTCCCATTTGCTTCAATGGAACTTTTTGGGCAAAATCCATCATCTTCTTTATATCTAAAGCTGATCAAAGGATTCTTAACAGGAATCCTATACAGTGGAATGATTAAATGTGCAGGCAATAGTTCCAGTCCTTTCCTTTGGGAAAATCCATTCCTTTAGATACTTGTTCCTCTCTATTTCCCATTCAATTGAGTCTAGTGTTCCTGATGTTTCCTTTTCAATATGGAACTATATAATTGAGGTTAATTCTCTCCCCTTTGCTTCAATGGAACTTTCTGGGCAAAATCCATCATCTTTATATCTAAAGCTGATCAAAGGTTTCTTAACAAGAATCCTATACAGTGGAATGTGTAAATGTGCAGGCAATAGTTCCAGTCCTTTCCTTTGGGAAAATCCATTCCTTTAGATACTTGTTCCTCTCTATTTCCCATTCAATTGAGTCTAGTGTTCCTGATGTTTCCTTTTCAATATGGAACTATATAATTGAGGTTAATTCTCTCCCCTTTGCTTCAATGGAACTTTCTGGGCAAAATCCATCATCTTTATATCTAAAGCTGATCAAAGGATTCTTAACAGGAATCCTATACAGTGGAATGAGTAAATGTGCAGGCAATAGTTCCAGTCCTTTCCTTTGGGAAAATCCATTCCTTTAGATACTTGTTCCTCTCTATTTCCCATTCAATTGAGTCTAGTGTTCCTGATGTTTCCTTTTCAATAGGGAACTATATAATTGATGTTAATTCTCTCCCCTTTGCTTCAATGGAACTTTTTGGGCAAAATCCATCATCTTCTGTATATATAAAGCTGATCAAAGGATTCTTAACAGGAATCCTATACAGTGGAATGAATAAATGTGCAGGCAATAGTTCCAGTCCTTTCCTTTGGGAAAATCCATTCCTTTAGATACTTGTTCATCTCTATTTCCCATTCTATTGAGTCCAGTGTTCCTGATGGTTTCTTTTCAATAGGGAACTATATAATTGATGTTAATTCTCTCCCATTTGCTTCAATGGAACTTTTTGGGCAAAATCCATCATCTTCTTTATATCTAAAGCTGATCAAAGGATTCTTAACAGGAATCCTATACAGTGGCATGAGTGAACGTGCAGGCTATAGTTCCAGTTATTTCCTTTGGGAAAATCCATTCCTTTGGATACTTGTTCCTCTCTATTAGCCATTCAATTGAGTCTAGTGTTCCTGATGTTTCCTTTTCAATTGGGAACTATATAGTTGATGTTAATTCTCTCCTGTTTGCTTAATGGAACTTTCTGGGCAAAATCCATCATCTTCTTTATATCTAAAGCTGAATAAAAGATTCTTAACAGGAATCCTATACAGTGGAATGAATCAATGTGCAGGCAATATTTCCAGTTCTTTCTTTGAGGAAAATCCATTCCTTTGGATACTTGTTCCTCTCTATTTCCCATTCTATTGAGTCTGTGTTCCTGATGTTTCCTTTGCATTTAAGAACATTATAGATGATGATAATTCTCACTTATTTGCTTCAATGGAACATTGTGGGCAAAATATATCTTCTTCTTTATATCTAAAGCTGGTCAAAGGATTCTTAACAGGAATCCTATACAGTGGAATGAGTAAATATGCAGGCAATAGTTCCAGTCCTTTCCTTTGTGAAAATCCATTCCTTTAGATTCTTGTTCCTCTCTATTTCCCATTCAATTTAGTCTAGTGTTCCTGATGGTTCCTTTTCAATAGGGAACTATATAATTGATGTTAATTCTCTCCCCTTTGGTTCAATGGAACTTTCTGGGCAAAATCCATCATCTTCTTTATATCTAAAGCTGATCAAAGGATTCTTAACAGGAATCCTATACAGTGGAATGAATCAATGTGCAGGCAATATTTCCAGTTCTTTCTTTGAGGAAAATCCATTCCTTTGGATACTGGTTCCTCTCTATTAGCCTTTCAATTGATTCTAGTGTTCCTGAGGTTCCTTTTCAATTGGGAACTATATAATTGATGTTAATTCTCTCCCGTTTGCTTCAATGGAACTTTCTGGGTAAAATCCATCATCTTCTTTATATCTAAAGCTGATGAAAGGATTCTTAACTGGAACCCTGTACAGTGGAATGAGTAAATGTGCAGGCAATAGTTCCAGTCCTTTCCTTTGGGAAAATCCATTCCTTTAGATACTTGTTCCTCTCTATTTCCCATTCAATTGAGTCTAGTGTTCCTGATGGTTCCTTTTCAATAGGGAACTCTATAATTGATGTTAATTCTCTACCCTTTGCTTCAATGGAACTTTTTGGGCAAAATCCATCATCTTCTTTATATCTAAAGCTGATCAAAGGATTCTTAACAGGAATCCTATACAATGGAATGAGTAAATGTGCAAGCTATAGTTCCAGTCCTTTCCTTTGGGAAAATCCATTCCTTTAGATACTTGTTCCTCTCTATTTCCCATTCAATTGAGTCTAGTGTTCCTGATGTTTCCTTTTCAATGGGGAACTATATATTTGATGTTAATTCTCTCCCATTTGCTTCAATGGAATTTTTTGGGCAAAATCCATCATCTTCTGTATAAATAAAGCTGATCAAAGGATTCTTAACAGGAATCCTATACAGTGGAATGAGTAAATGTGACAGGCAATAGTTCCAGTCCTTTCCTTTGGGAAAATCCATTCCTTTAGATACTTGTTCCTCTCTATTTCCTAATCTATTGAGTCTAGTGTTCCTGATGGTTCCTTTTCAATAGGGAACTATATAATTGATGTTAATTCCCTCCCTTTTCCTTCAATGGAACTTTTTGGGCAAAATCCATCATCTTCTTTATATCTAAAGCTGATCAAAGGATTCTTAACAGGAATCCTATACAGTGGAATGAGTAAATGTGCAGGCAATAGTTCCAGTCCTTTCCTTTGGGAAAATCCATTCCTTTAGATACTTGTTCCTCTCTATTTCCCATTTAATTGAGTCTAGTGTTCCTGATGTTTCCTTTTCAATAGGGAACTATATAATTGATGTTAATTCCCTCCCATTTGCTTCAATGGAACTTTTTGGGCAAAATCCATCATCTTCTGTATATATAAAGCTGATCCAAGGATTCTTAACAGGAATCCTATACAGTGGAATGAGTAAATGTGCAGGCAATAGTTCCAGTCCTTTCCTTTGGGAAAATCCATTCCTTTAGATACTTGTTCCTCTCTATTTTCCATTCAATTGAGTCTAGTGTTCCTGATGTTTCCTTTTCAATAGGGAACTATATAATTGATGTTAATTCTCTCCCATTTGCTTCAATGGAACTTTTTGGGCAAAATCCATCATCTTCTTTATATCTAAAGCTGATCAAAGGATTCTTAACAGGAATCCTATACAGTGGCATGAAGGAACGTGCAGGCCATAGTTCCAGTTATTTCCTTTGGGAAAATCCATTCCTTTGGATACTTGTTCCTCTCTATTAGCCATTCAATTGAGTCTAGTGTTCCTGCTGTTTCCTTTTCAATTGGGAACTATATAGTTGTTGTTAATTCTCTCCTGTTTGCTTAATGGAACTTAATGGGCAAAATCCATCATCTTCTTTATATCTAAAGCTGAACAAAAGATTCTTAACAGGAATCCTATACAGTGGAATGAATCAATGTGCAGGCAATATTTCCAGTTCTTTCTTTGAGGAAAATCCATTCCTTTGGATACTTGTTCCTCTCTATTTCCCATTCTATTGAGTCTGTGTTCCTGATGTTTCCTTTGCATTTAAGAACATTATAGTTGATGATAATTCTCACTTATTTCCTTCAATGGAACATTTTGGGCAAAATATATCTTATTCTTTATATCTAAAGCTGATCAAAGGATTCTTAACAGGAATCCTATACAGAGGAATGAGTAAATGTGCAGGCAATAGTTCCAGTCCTTTCCTTTGGGAAAATCCATTCCTTTAGATACTTGTTCCTCTCTATTTCCCATTCAATTTAGTCTAGTGTTCCTGATGGTTCCTTTTCAATAGGGAACTATGTAATTGATGTTAATTCTCTCCTCTTTGCTTCAATGGAACTTTCTGGGCAAAATCCATCATCTTCTTTATATCTAAAGCTGATCAAAGGTTTCTTAACAGGAATCCTACACAGTGGAATGAGTGAAAGTGCTGGCAATAGTTCTGTTATTTCCTTTGGGAAAATCCATTCCTTTGGATACTGGTTCCTCTCTATTAGCCATTCAATTGAGTCTAGTGTTCCTGATGTTTCCTTTTCAATTGGGAACTATATAGTTGATGTTAATTCTCTCCTGTTTGCTTAATGGAACTTTCTGGGCAAAATCCATCATCTTCTTTATATCTAAAGGATTCTTAACAGGAATCCTATACAGTGGAATGAATCAATGTGCAGGCAATATTTCCAGTTCTTTCTTTGAGGAAAATCCATTCCTTTGGATACTTGTTCCTCTCTATTTCCCATTCTATTGAGTCTGTGTTCCTGATGTTTCCTTTGCATTTAAGAACATTATAGTTGATGATAATTCTCACTTATTTGCAACAATGGAACATTTTGGGCACAATATATCTTCTTCTTTATATCTAAAGCTGGTCAAAGGATTCTTAACAGGAATCCTATACAGTGGAATGAGTAAATATGCAGGCAATAGTTCCAGTCCTTTCCTTTGTGAAAATCCATTCCTTTAGATACTTCTTCCTCTCTATTTCCCATTCAATTGAGTCTAATGTTCCTGATGGTTCCTTTTCAATAGGGAACTATATAATTGATGTTAATTCTCTCCCATTTGCTTCAATGGAACTTTTTGGGCAAAATCCATCATCTTCTTTATATCTAAAGCTGATCAAAGGATTCTTAACAGGAATCCTATACAGTGGAATGAGTGAACGTGCAGGCTATAGTTCCAGTTATTTCCTTTGGGAAAATCCATTCCTTTGGATACTTGTTCCTCTCTATTAGCCATTCAATTGAGTCTAGTGTTCCTGATGTTTCCTTTTCAATTGGGAACTATATAGTTGATGTTAATTCTCTCCTGTTTGCTTAATGGAACTTTCTGGGCAAAATCCATCATCTTCTTTATATCTAAAGCTGAACAAAAGATTCTTAACAGGATTCCTATACAGTGGAATGAATCAATGTGCAGGCAATATTTCCAGTTCTTTCTTTGAGGAAAATCCATACCTTTGGATACTTGTTCCTCTCTATTTCCCATTCTATTGAGTCTGTGTTCCTGATGTTTCCTTTGCATTTAAGAACATTATAGTTGATGATAATTCTCACTTATTTCCTTCAATGGAACATTTTGGGCAAAATATATCTTATTCTTTATATCTAAAGCTGATCAAAGGATTCTTAACAGGAATCCTATACAGAGGAATGAGTAAATATGCAGGCAATAGTTCCAGTCCTTTCCTTTGTGAAAATCCATTCCTTTAGATACTTGTTCCTCTCTATTTCCCATTCAATTTAGTCTAGTGTTCCTGATGGTTCCTTTTCAATAGGTAACTATATAATTGATGATAATTCTCTCCCATTTGTCTCAATGGAACTTTTTGGGCAAAATTCATCATCTTCTTTATATCTAAAGCTGATCAAAGGATTCTTAACAGGAATCCTATACAGTGGAATGAGTAAATGTGCAAGCAATAGTTCCAGTCCTTTCCTTTGGGAAAATCCTTTCCTTTAGATACTTGTTCCTCTCTGTTTCCCATTCAATTTAGTCTAGTGTTCCTGATGTTTCCTTTTCAATGGGGAACTATATAATTGATGTTACTTCTCTCCCATTTGCTTCAATGGAACTTTTTGGGCAAAATCCATCATCTTCTGTATATATAAAGCTGATCAAAGGATTCTTAACAGGAATCCTATACAGTGGAATGAGTAAATGTGCAGGCAATAGTTCCAGTCCTTTCCTTTGGGAAAATCCATTCCTTTAGATACTTGTTCCTCTCTATTTCCCATTCTATTGAGTCTAGTGTTCCTGATGGTTCCTTTTCAATGGGGAACTATATAATTGATGTTAATTCTCTCCCATTTGCTTCAATGGAACTTTTTGGGCAAAATCCATCATCTTCTTTATATCTAAAGCTGATCAAAGGATTCTTAACAGGAATCCTATACAGTGGAATGATTAAATGTGCAGGCAATAGTTCCAGTCCTTTCCTTTTGGAAAATCCATTCCTTTAGATACTTGTTCCTCTCTATTTCCCATTCAATTGAGTCTAGTGTTCCTGATTTCCTTTTCAATATGGAACTATATAATTGAGGTTAATTCTCTCCCCTTTGCTTCAATGGAACTTTCTGGGCAAAATCCATCATCTTTATATCTAAAGCTGATCAAAGGTTTCTTAACAAGAATCCTATACAGTGGAATGTGTAAATGTGCAGGCAATAGTTCCAGTCCTTTCCTTTGGGAAAATCCATTCCTTTAGATACTTGTTCCTCTCTATTTCCCATTCAATTGAGTCTAGTGTTCCTGATGTTTCCTTTTCAATATGGAACTATATAATTGAGGTTAATTCTCTCCCCTTTGCTTCAATGGAACTTTCTGGGCAAAATCCATCATCTTTATATCTAAAGCTGATCAAAGGATTCTTAACAGGAATCCTATACAGTGGAATGAGTAAATGTGCAGGCAATAGTTCCAGTCCTTTCCTTTGGGAAAATCCATTCCTTTAGATACTTGTTCCTCTCTATTTCCCATTCAATTGAGTCTAGTGTTCCTGATGTTTCCTTTTCAATAGGGAACTATATAATTGATGTTAATTCTCTCCCCTTTGCTTCAATGGAACTTTTTGGGCAAAATCCATCATCTTCTGTATATATAAAGCTGATCAAAGGATTCTTAACAGGAATCCTATACAGAGGAATGAGTAAATGTGCAGGCAATAGTTCCAGTCCTTTCCTTTGGGAAAATCCATTCCTTTAGATACTTGTTCCTCTCTATATCCCATTCAATTGAGTCTAGTGTTCCTGATGTTTCCTTTTCAATGGGGAACTATATAATTGATGTAAATTCTCTCCCCTTTGCTTCAATGGAACTTTCTGGGCAAAATCCATCATCTTCTTTATATCTAAAGCTGATCAAAGGATTCTTAACAGGAATCCTATACAGTGCAATGAATCAATGTGCAGGCAATATTTCCACTTCTTTCTTTGAGGAAAATCCATTCCTTTGGATACTGGTTCCTCTCTATTAGCCTTTCAATTGAGTCTAGTGTTCCTGATGGTTCCTTTTCAATGGGGAACTATATAATTGATGTAAATTCTCTCCCCTTTGCTTCAATGGAACTTTCTGGGCAAAATCCATCATCTTCTTTATATCTAAAGCTGATCAAAGGATTCTTAACAGGAATCCTATACAGTGCAATGAATCAATGTGCAGGCAATATTTCCACTTCTTTCTTTGAGGAAAATCCATTCCTTTGGATACTGGTTCCTCTCTATTAGCCTTTCAATTGAGTCTAGTGTTCCTGATGGTTCCTTTTCAATTGGGAACTATATAATTGATGTTAATTCTCTCCCGTTTGCTTCAATGGAACTTTCTGGGTAAAATCCATCATCTTCTTTATATCTAAAGCTGATCAAAGGATTCTTAACTGGAACCCTGTACAGTGGAATGAGTAAATGTGCAGGCAATAGTTCCAGTCCTTTCCTTTGGGAAAATCCATTCCTTTAGATACTTGTTCCTCTCTATTTCCCTTTCAATTTAGTCTAGTGTTCCTGATGGTTCCTTTTCAATAGGTAAGTATATAATTGATGTTAATTCTCTCCCATTTGCCTCAATGGAACTTTTTGGGCAAAATCCATCATCTTCTTTATATCTAAAGCTGATCAAAGGATTCTTAACAAGAATCCTATACAGTGGAATGAGTAAATGTGCAGGCAATAGTTCCAGTCCTTTCCTTTGGGAAAATCCATTCCTTTAGATACTTGTTCCTCTCCATTTCCCATTCAATTGAGTCTAGTGTTCCTGATGTTTCCTTTTCAATGGGGAACTATATATTTGATGTTAATTCTCTCCCATTTGCTTCAATGGAATTTTTTGGGCAAAATCCATCATCTTCTGTATATATAAAGCTGATCAAAGGATTCTTAACAGGAATCCTATACAGTGGAATGAGTAAATGTGCAAGCTATAGTTCCAGTCCTTTCCTTTGGGAAAATCCATTCCTTTAGATACTTGTTCCTCTCTATTTCCCTTTCAATTTAGTCTAGTGTTCCTGATGGTTCCTTTTCAATAGGTAAGTATATAATTGATGTTAATTCTCTCCCATTTGCCTCAATGGAACTTTTTGTGCAAAATCCATCATCTTCTTTATATCTAAAGCTGATCAAAGGATTCTTAACAGGAATCCTATACAGTGGAATGAGTAAATGTGCAGGCAATAGTTCCAGTCCTTTCCTTTGGGAAAATCCATTCCTTTAGATACTTGTTCCTCTCTATTTCCCATTCAATTGAGTCTAGTGTTCCTGATGTTTCCTTTTCAATAGGGAACTATATAATTGATGTTAATTCTCTCCCCTTTGCTTCAATGGAACTTTTTGGGCAAAATCCATCATCTTCTGTATATATAAAGCTGATCAAAGGATTCTTAACAGGAATCCTATACAGTGGAATGAATAAATGTGCAGGCAATAGTTCCAGTCCTTTCCTTTGGGAAAATCCATTCCTTTAGATACTTGTTCATCTCTATTTCCCATTCTATTGAGTCCAGTGTTCCTGATGGTTTCTTTTCAATAGGGAACTATATAATTGATGTTAATTCTCTCCCATTTGCTTCAATGGAACTTTTTGGGCAAAATCCATCATCTTCTTTATATCTAAAGCTGATCAAAGGATTCTTAACAGGAATCCTATACAGTGGCATGAGTGAACGTGCAGGCTATAGTTCCAGTTATTTCCTTTGGGAAAATCCATTCCTTTGGATACTTGTTCCTCTCTATTAGCCATTCAATTGAGTCTAGTGTTCCTGATGTTTCCTTTTCAATTGGGAACTATATAGTTGATGTTAATTCTCTCCTGTTTGCTTAATGGAACTTTCTGGGCAAAATCCATCATCTTCTTTATATCTAAAGGATTCTTAACAGGAATCCTATACAGTGGAATGAATCAATGTGCAGGCAATATTTCCAGTTCTTTCTTTGAGGAAAATCCATTCCTTTGGATACTTGTTCCTCTCTATTTCCCATTCTATTGAGTCTGTGTTCCTGATGTTTCCTTTGCATTTAAGAACATTATAGTTGATGATAATTCTCACTTATTTGCAACAATGGAACATTTTGGGCAAAATATATCTTCTTCTTTATATCTAAAGCTGGTCAAAGGATTCTTAACAGGAATCCTATACAGTGGAATGAGTAAATATGCAGGCAATAGTTCCAGTCCTTTCCTTTGTGAAAATCCATTCCTTTAGATACTTCTTCCTCTCTATTTCCCATTCAATTGAGTCTAGTGTTCCTGATGGTTCCTTTTCAATAGGGAACTATATAATTGATGTTAATTCTCTCCCATTTGCTTCAATGGAACTTTTTGGGCAAAATCCATCATCTTCTGTATATATAAAGCTGATCCAAGGATTCTTAACAGGAATCTTATACAATGGAATGACTAAATGTGCAGGCAATAGTTCCAGTCCTTTCCTTTGGGAAAATCCATTCCTTTAGATACTTGTTCCTCTCTATTTCCCATTCAATTTAGTCTAGTGTTCCTGATGGTTCCTTTTCAATAGGTAACTATATAATTGATGTTAATTCTCTCCCATTTGCCTCAATGGAATTTTTCGGCAAAATTCATCATCTTCTTTATATCTAAAGCTGATCAAAGGATTCTTAACAGGAATCCTATACAGTGGAATGAGTAAATGTCCAAGCAATAGTTCCAGTCCTTTCCTTTGGGAAAATCCATTCCTTTAGATACTTGTTCCTCTCTATTTCCCATTCTATTGAGTCTAGTGTTCCTGATGGTTCCTTTTCAATAGGGAACTATATAATTGATGTTAATTCTCTCCCATTTGCTTCAATGGAACTTTTTGGGCAAAATCCATCATCTTCTTTATATCTAAAGCTGATCAAAGGATTCTTAACAGGAATCCTATACAGTGGCATGAGTGAACGTGCAGGCTATAGTTCCAGTTATTTCCTTTGGGAAAATCCATTCCTTTGGATACTTGTTCCTCTCTATTAGCCATTCAATTGAGTCTAGTGTTCCTGATGTTTCCTTTTCAATTGGGAACTATATAGTTGATGTTAATTCTCTCCTGTTTGCTTAATGTAACTTTCTGGGCAAAATCCATCATCTTCTTTATATCTAAAGCTGAACAAAAGATTCTTAACAAGCATCCTATACAGTGGAATGAATCAATGTGCAGGCAATATTTCCAGTTCTTTCTTTGAGGAAAATCCATTCCTTTGGATACTTGTCCCTCTCAATTTCCCATTCTATTGAGTCTGTGTTCCTGATGTTTCCTTTGCATTTAAGAACATTATAGTTGATGATAATTCTCACTTATTTCCTTCAATGGAACATTTTGGGCAAAATATATCTTATTCTTTATATCTAAAGCTGATCAAAGGATTCTTAAGAGGAATCCTATACAGAGGAATGAGTAAATGTGCTGGCAATAGTTCCAGTCCTTTCCTTTGGGAAAATCCATTCCTTTAGATACTTGTTCCTCTCTATTTCCCATTCAATTGAGTCTAGTGTTCCTGATGGTTCCTTTTCAATAGGGAACTATATAATTGATGTTAATTCTCTCCCCTTTGCTTCAATGGAACTTTCTGGGCAAAATCCATCATCTTCTTTATATCTAAAGTTGATCAAAGGTTTCTTAACAGGAATCCTACACAGTGGAATGAGTGAAAGTGCTGGCAATAGTTCTGTTATTTCCTTTGGGAAAATCCATTCCTTTGGATACTGGTTCCTCTCTATTAGCCATTCAATTGAGTCTAGTGTTCCTGATGTTTCCTTTTCAATTGGGAACTATATAGTTGATGTTAATTCTCTCCTGTTTGCTTAATGGAACTTTCTGGGCAAAATCCATCATCTTCTTTATATCTAAAGGATTCTTAACAGGAATCCTATACAGTGGAATGAATCAATGTGCAGGCAATATTTCCAGTTCTTTCTTTGAGGAAAATCCATTCCTTTGGATACTTGTTCCTCTCTATTTCCCATTCTATTGAGTCTGTGTTCCTGATGTTTCCTTTGCATTTAAGAACATTATAGTTGATGATAATTATCACTTATTTGCAACAATGGAACATTTTGGGCAAAATATATCTTCTTCTTTATATCTAAAGCTGGTCAAAGGATTCTTAACAGGAATCCTATACAGTGGAATGAGTAAATGTGCAGGCAATAGTTCATGTCCTTTCCTTTGTGAAAATCCATTCCTTTAGATACTTCTTCCTCTCTATTTCCCATTCAATTGAGTCTAGTGTTCCTGATGGTTCCTTTTCAATAGGGAACTATATAATTGATGTTAATTCTCTCCCATTGGCTTCAATGGAACTTTTTGGGCAAAATCCATCATCTTCTTTATATCTAAAGCTGATCAAAGGATTCTTAACAGGAATCCTATACAATGGAATGAGTAAATGTGCAGGCAATAGTTCCAGTCCTTTCCTTTGGGAAAATCCATTCCTTTACATACTTGTTCCTCTCTATTTCCCATTCAATTTAGTCTAGTTTTCCTGATGGTTCCTTTTCAATAGGTAACTATATAATTGATGTTAATTCTCTCCCATTTTCCTCAATGGAATTTTTTGGGCAAAATTCATCATCTTCTTTATATCTAAAGCTGATCAAAGGATTCTTAACAGGAATCCTATACAGTGGAATGAGTAAATGTGCAAGCAATAGTTCCAGTCCTTTCCTTTGGGAAAATCCATTCCTTTAGATACTTGTTCCTCTCTATTTCCCATTCAATTGAGTCTAGTGTTCCTGATGTTTCCTTTTCAATAGGGAACTATATAATTGATGTTAATTCTCTCCCCTTTGCTTCAATGGAACTTTTTGGGCAAAATCCATCATCTTCTGTATATATAAAGCTGATCAAAGGATTCTTAACAGGAATCCTATACAGTGGAATGAATAAATGTGCAGGCAATAGTTCCAGTCCTTTCCTTTGGGAAAATCCATTCCTTTAGATACTTGTTCATCTCTATTTCCCATTCTATTGAGTCCAGTGTTCCTGATGGTTTCTTTTCAATAGGGAACTATATAATTGATGTTAATTCTCTCCCATTTGCTTCAATGGAACTTTTTGGGCAAAATCCATCATCTTCTTTATATCTAAAGCTGATCAAAGGATTCTTAACAGGAATCCTATACAGTGGCATGAGTGAACGTGCAGGCTATAGTTCCAGTTATTTCCTTTGGGAAAATCCATTCCTTTGGATACTGGTTCCTCTCTATTAGCCATTCAATTGAGTCTAGTGTTCCTGATGTTTCCTTTTCAATTGGGAACTATATAGTTGATGTTAATTCTCTCCTGTTTGCTTAATGGAACTTTCTGGGCAAAATCCATCATCTTCTTTATATCTAAAGCTGAATAAAAGATTCTTAACAGGAATCCTATACAGTGGAATGAATCAATGTGCAGGCAATATTTCCAGTTCTTTCTTTGAGGAAAATCCATTCCTTTGGATACTTGTTCCTCTCTATTTCCCATTCTATTGAGTCTGTGTTCCTGATGTTTCCTTTGCATTTAAGAACATTATAGTTGATGATAATTCTCACTTATTTCCTTCAATGGAACATTTTGGGCAAAATTCATCATCTTCTTTATATCTAAAGCTGATCAAAGGATTCTTAACAGGAATCCTATACAGTGGAATGAGTAAATGTGCAAGCAATAGTTCCAGTCCTTTCCTTTGGGAAAATCCATTCCTTTAGATACTTGTTCCTCTCTATTTCCCATTCAATTGAGTCTAGTGTTCCTGATGTTTCCTTTTCAATAGGGAACTATATAATTGATGTTAATTCTCTCCCCTTTGCTTCAATGGAACTTTTTGGGCAAAATCCATCATCTTCTGTATATATAAAGCTGATCAAAGGATTCTTAACAGGAATCCTATACAGTGGAATGAATAAATGTGCAGGCAATAGTTCCAGTCCTTTCCTTTGGGAAAATCCATTCCTTTAGATACTTGTTCCTCTCTATTTCCCATTCTATTGAGTCTAGTGTTGCTGATGGTTCCTTTTCAATAGGGAACTATATAATTGATGTTAATTCTCTCCCATTTGCTTCAATGGAACTTTTTGGGCAAAATCCATCATCTTCTTTATATCTAAAGCTGATCAAAGGATTCTTAACAGGAATCCTATACAGTGGCATGAGTGAATGTGCAGGCTATAGTTCCAGTTATTTCCTTTGGGAAAATCCATTCCTTTGGATACTTGTTCCTCTCTATTAGCCATTCAATTGAGTCTAGTGTTCCTGATGTTTCCTTTTCAATTGGGAACTATATAGTTGATGTTAATTCTCTCCTGTTTGCTTAATGGAACTTTCTTGGCAAAATCCATCATCTTCTTTATATCTAAAGCTGAACAAAAGATTCTTAACAGGAATCCTATACAGTGGAATGAATCAATGTGCAGGCAATATTTCCAGTTCTTTCTTTGAGGAAAATCCATTCCTTTGGATACTTGTTCCTATCTATTTCCCATTCTATTGAGTCTCTGTTCCTGATGTTTCCTTTGCATTTAAGAACATTATAGTTGATGATAATTCTCACTTATTTGCTTCAATGGAACATTTTGGGCAAAATATAGCTTCTTCTTTATATCTAAAGCTGATCAAAGGATTCTTAACAGGAATCCTATACAGTGGAATGAGTAAATGTGCAGGCAATAGTTCCAGTCCTTTCCTTTGTGAAAATCCATTCCTTTAGATACTTGTTCCTCTCTATTTCCCATTCAATTTAGTCTAGTGTTCCTGATGGTTCCTTTTCAATAGGGAACTATATAATTGATGTTAATTCTCTCCCCTTTGCTTCAATGGAACTTTCTGGGCAAAATCCATCATCTTCTTTATATCTAAAGCTGATCAAAGGTTTCTTAACAAGAATCCTATACAGTGGAATGAGTAAATGTGCAGGCAATAGTTCCAGTTATTTCCTTTGGGAAAATCCATTCCTTTAGATACTTGTTCCTCTCTATTTCCCATTCAATTGAGTCTAGTGTCCCTGATGTTTCCTTTTCAATAGGGAACTATATAATTGAGGTTAATTCTCTCCCCTTTGCTTCAATGGAACTTTCTGGGCAAAATCCATCATCTTCTTTATATCTAAAGCTGATCAAAGGTTTCTTAACAAGAATCCTATACAGTGGCATAAGTGAACGCGCAGGCTATAGTTCCAGTTATTTCCTTTGGGAAAATCCATTCCTTTGGATACTTGTTCCTCTCTATTTCCCATTCTATTGAGTCTGTGTTCCTGATGTTTCCTTTGCATTTAAGAACATTATAGATGATGATAATTCTCACTTATTTGCTTCAATGGAACATTGTGGGCAAAATATATCTTCTTCTTTATATCTAAAGCTGGTCAAAGGATTCTTAACAGGAATCCTATACAGTGGAATGAGTAAATATGCAGGCAATAGTTCCAGTCCTTTCCTTTGTGAAAATCCATTCCTTTAGATTCTTGTTCCTCTCTATTTCCCATTCAATTTAGTCTAGTGTTCCTGATGGTTCCTTTTCAATAGGGAACTATATAATTGAGGTTAATTCTCTCCCCTTTGCTTCAATGGAACTTTCTGGGCAAAATCCATCATCTTCTTTATATCTAAAGCTGATCAAAGGATTCTTAACAGGAATCCTATACAGTGGAATGAATCAATGTGCAGGCAATATTTCCAGTTCTTTCTTTGAGGAAAATCCATTCCTTTGGATACTGGTTCCTCTCTATTAGCCTTTCAATTGATTCTAGTGTTCCTGAGGTTCCTTTTCAATTGGGAACTATATAATTGATGTTAATTCTCTCCCGTTTGCTTCAATGGAACTTTCTGGGTAAAATCCATCATCTTCTTTATATCTAAAGCTGATGAAAGGATTCTTAACTGGAACCCTGTACAGTGGAATGAGTAAATGTGCAGGCAATAGTTCCAGTCCTTTCCTTTGGGAAAATCCATTCCTTTAGATACTTGTTCCTCTCTATTTCCCATTCAATTGAGTCTAGTGTTCCTGATGGTTCCTTTTCAATAGGGAACTCTATAATTGATGTTAATTCTCTACCCTTTGCTTCAATGGAACTTTTTGGGCAAAATCCATCATCTTCTTTATATCTAAAGCTGATCAAAGGATTCTTAACAGGAATCCTATACAATGGAATGAGTAAATGTGCAAGCTATAGTTCCAGTCCTTTCCTTTGGGAAAATCCATTCCTTTAGATACTTGTTCCTCTCTATTTCCCTTTCAATTTAGTCTAGTGTTCCTGATGGTTCCTTTTCAATAGGGAACTATATAATTGATGTTAATTCTCTCCCATTTGCCTCAATGGAACTTTTTAGGCAAAATCCATCATCTTCTTTATATCTAAAGCTGATCAAAGGATTCTTAACAGGAATCCTATACAGTGGAATGAGTAAATGTGCAGGCAATAGTTCCAGTCCTTTCCTTTGGGAAAATCCATTCCTTTAGATACTTGTTCCTCTCTATTTCCCATTCAATTGAGTCTAGTGTTCCTGATGTTTCCTTTTCAATGGGGAACTATATATTTGATGTTAATTCTCTCCCATTTGCTTCAATGGAATTTTTTGGGCAAAATCCATCATCTTCTGTATAAATAAAGCTGATCAAAGGATTCTTAACAGGAATCCTATACAGTGGAATGAGTAAATGGACAGGCAATAGTTCCAGTCCTTTCCTTTGGGAAAATCCATTCCTTTAGATACTTGTTCCTCTCTATTTCCTATTCTATTGAGTCTAGTGTTCCTGATGGTTCCTTTTCAATAGGGAACTATATAATTGATGTTAATTCCCTCCCTTTTCCTTCAATGGAACTTTTTGGGCAAAATCCATCATCTTCTTTATATCTAAAGCTGATCAAAGGATTCTTAACAGGAATCCTATACAGTGGAATGAGTAAATGTGCAGGCAATAGTTCCAGTCCTTTCCTTTGGGAAAATCCATTCCTTTAGATACTTGTTCCTCTCTATTTCCCATTTAATTGAGTCTAGTGTTCCTGATGTTTCCTTTTCAATAGGGAACTATATAATTGATGTTAATTCCCTCCCATTTGCTTCAATGGAACTTTTTGGGCAAAATCCATCATCTTCTGTATATATAAAGCTGATCCAAGGATTCTTAACAGGAATCCTATACAGTGGAATGAGTAAATGTGCAGGCAATAGTTCCAGTCCTTTCCTTTGGGAAAATCCATTCCTTTAGATACTTGTTCCTCTCTATTAGCCATTCAATTGAGTCTAGTGTTCCTGATGTTTCCTTTTCAATTGGGAACTATATAGTTGATGTTAATTCTCTCCTGTTTGCTTAATGGAACTTTCTGGGCAAAATCCATCATCTTCTTTATATCTAAAGGATTCTTAACAGGAATCCTATACAGTGGAATGAATCAATGTGCAGGCAATAATTCCAGTTCTTTCTTTGAGGAAAATCCATTCCTTTGGATACTTGTCCCTCTCAATTTCCCATTCTATTGAGTCTGTGTTCCTGATGTTTCCTTTGCATTTAAGAACATTATAGTTGATGATAATTCTCACTTATTTCCTTCAATGGAACATTTTGGGCAAAATATATCTTATTCTTTATATCTAAAGCTGATCAAAGGATTCTTAACAGGAATCCTATACAGTGGAATGAGTAAATATGCAGGCAATAGTTCCAGTCCTTTCCTTTGTGAAAATCCATTCCTTTAGATACTTCTTCCTCTCTATTTCCCATTCAATTGAGTCTAGTGTTCCTGATGGTTCCTTTTCAATAGGGAACTATATAATTGATGTTAATTCTCTCCCATTGGCTTCAATGGAACTTTTTGGGCAAAATCCATCATCTTCTTTATATCTAAAGCTGATCAAAGGATTCTTAACAGGAATCCTATACAATGGAATGAGTAAATGTGCAGGCAATAGTTCCAGTCCTTTCCTTTGGAAAAATCCATTCCTTTAGATACTTGTTCCTCTCTATTTCCCATTCAATTTAGTCTAGTTTTCCTGATGGTTCCTTTTCAATAGGGAACTATATAATTGATGTTAATTCTCTCCCATTTGCTTCAATGGAACTTTTTGGGCAAAATCCATCATCTTCTTTATATCTAAAGCTGATCAAAGGATTCTTAACAGGAATCCTATACAGTGGCATGAGTGAACGTGCAGGCTATAGTTCCAGTTATTTCCTTTGGGAAAATCCATTCCTTTGGATACTTGTTCCTCTCTATTAGCCATTCAATTGAGTCTAGTGTTCCTGATGTTTCCTTTTCAATTGGGAACTATATAGTTGATGTTAATTCTCTCCTGTTTGCTTAATGGAACTTTCTTGGCAAAATCCATCATCTTCTTTATATCTAAAGCTGAACAAAAGATTCTTAACAGGAATCCTATACAGTGGAATGAATCAATGTGCAGGCAATATTTCCAGTTCTTTCTTTGAGGAAAATCCATTCCTTTGGATACTTGTTCCTATCTATTTCCCATTCTATTGAGTCTCGGTTCCTGATGTTTCCTTTGCATTTAAGAACATTATAGTTGATGATAATTCTCACTTATTTGCTTCAATGGAACATTTTGGGCAAAATATAGCTTCTTCTTTATATCTAAAGCTGATCAAAGGATTCTTAACAGGAATCCTATACAGTGGAATGAGTAAATGTGCAGGCAATAGTTCCAGTCCTTTCCTTTGTGAAAATCCATTCCTTTAGATACTTGTTCCTCTCTATTTCCCATTCAATTTAGTCTAGTGTTCCTGATGGTTCCTTTTCAATAGGGAACTATATAATTGATGTTAATTCTCTCCCCTTTGCTTCAATGGAACTTTCTGGGCAAAATCCATCATCTTCTTTATATCTAAAGCTGATCAAAGGTTTCTTAACAAGAATCCTATACAGTGGAATGAGTAAATATGCAGGCAATAGTTCCAGTTATTTCCTTTGGGAAAATCCATTCCTTTGGATACTTGTTCCTCTCTATTTCCCATTCTATTGAGTCTGTGTTCCTGATGTTTCCTTTCCATTTAAGAACATTATAGTTGATGATAATTCTCACTTATTTGCTTCAATGGAACCTTTTGGGCAAAATATATCTTCTTCTTTATATCTAAAGCTGGTCAAAGGATTCTTAACAGGAATCCTATACAGTGGAATGAGTAAATGTGCAGGCAATAGTTCCAGTCCTTTCCTTTGGGAAAATCCATTCCTTTAGATACTTGTTCCTCTCTATTTCCCATTCAATTGAGTCTAGTGTCCCTGATGTTTCCTTTTCAATAGGGAACTATATAATTGAGGTTAATTCTCTCCCCTTTGCTTCAATGGAACTTTCTGGGCAAAATCCATCATCTTCTTTATATCTAAAGTTGATCAAAGGTTTCTTAACAAGAATCCTATACAGTGGCATAAGTGAACGTGCAGTCTATAGTTCCAGTTATTTCCTTTGGGAAAATCCATTCCTTTGGATACTTGTTCCTCTCTATTTCCCATTCTATTGAGTCTGTGTTCCTGATGTTTCCTTTGCATTTAAGAACATTATAGATGATGATAATTCTCACTTATTTGCTTCAATGGAACATTGTGGGCAAAATATATCTACTTCTTTATATCTAAAGCTGGTCAAAGGATTCTTAACAGGAATCCTATACAGTGGAATGAGTAAATATGCAGGCAATAGTTCCAGTCCTTTCCTTTGTGAAAATCCATTCCTTTAGATTCTTGTTCCTCTCTATTTCCCATTCAATTTAGTCTAGTGTTCCTGATGGTTCCTTTTCAATAGGGAACTATATAATTGATGTTAATTCTCTCCCCTTTGCTTCAATGGAACTTTCTGGGCAAAATCCATCATCTTCTTTATATCTAAAGCTGATCAAAGGATTCTTAACAGGAATCCTATACAGTGGAATGAATCAATGTGCAGGCAATATTTCCAGTTCTTTCTTTGAGGAAAATCCATTCCTTTGGATACTGGTTCCTCTCTATTAGCCTTTCAATTGATTCTAGTGTTCCTGAGGTTCCTTTTCAATTGGGAACTATATAATTGATGTTAATTCTCTCCCGTTTGCTTCAATGGAACTTTCTGGGTAAAATCCATCATCTTCTTTATATCTAAAGCTGATGAAAGGATTCTTAACTGGAACCCTGTACAGTGGAATGAGTAAATGTGCAGGCAATAGTTCCAGTCCTTTCCTTTGGGAAAATCCATTCCTTTAGATACTTGTTCCTCTCTATTTCCCATTCAATTGAGTCTAGTGTTCCTGATGGTTCCTTTTCAATAGGGAACTCTATAATTGATGTTAATTCTCTACCCTTTGCTTCAATGGAACTTTTTGGGCAAAATCCATCATCTTCTTTATATCTAAAGCTGATCAAAGGATTCTTAACAGGAATCCTATACAATGGAATGAGTAAATGTGCAAGCTATAGTTCCAGTCCTTTCCTTTGGGAAAATCCATTCCTTTAGATACTTGTTCCTCTCTATTTCCCTTTCAATTTAGTCTAGTGTTCCTGATGGTTCATTTTCAATAGGGAACTATATAATTGATGTTAATTCTCTCCCATTTGCCTCAATGGAACTTTTTGGGCAAAATCCATCATCTTCTTTATATCTAAAGCTGATCAAAGGATTCTTAACAGGAATCCTATACAGTGGAATGAGTAAATGTGCAGGCAATAGTTCCAGTCCTTTCCTTTGGGAAAATCCATTCCTTTAGATACTTGTTCCTCTCTATTTCCCATTCAATTGAGTCTAGTGTTCCTGATGTTTCCTTTTCAATGGGGAACTATATATTTGATGTTAATTCTCTCCCATTTGCTTCAATGGAATTTTTTGGGCAAAATCCATCATCTTCTGTATAAATAAAGCTGATCAAAGGATTCTTAACAGGAATCCTATACAGTGGAATGAGTAAATGGACAGGCAATAGTTCCAGTCCTTTCCTTTGGGAAAATCCATTCCTTTAGATACTTGTTCCTCTCTATTTCCTAATCTATTGAGTCTAGTGTTCCTGATGGTTCCTTTTCAATAGGGAACTATATAATTGATGTTAATTCCCTCCCTTTTCCTTCAATGGAACTTTTTGGGCAAAATCCATCATCTTCTTTATATCTAAAGCTGATCAAAGGATTCTTAACAGGAATCCTATACAGTGGAATGAGTAAATGTGCAGGCAATAGTTCCAGTCCTTTCCTTTGGGAAAATCCATTCCTTTAGATACTTGTTCCTCTCTATTTCCCATTTAATTGAGTCTAGTGTTCCTGATGTTTCCTTTTCAATAGGGAACTATATAATTGATGTTAATTCCCTCCCATTTGCTTCAATGGAACTTTTTGGGCAAAATCCATCATCTTCTGTATATATAAAGCTGATCCAAGGATTCTTAACAGGAATCCTATACAGTGGAATGAGTAAATGTGCAGGCAATAGTTCCAGTCCTTTCCTTTGGGAAAATCCATTCCTTTAGATACTTGTTCTTCTCTATTTCCCATTCAATTGAGTCTAGTGTTCCTGATGTTTCCTTTTCAATAGGGAACTATATAATTGATGTTAATTCTCTCCCATTTGCTTCAATGGAACTTTTTGGGCAAAATCCATCATCTTCTTTATATCTAAAGCTGATCAAAGGATTCTTAAGAGGAATCCTATACAGTGGCATGAAGGAACGTGCAGACCATAGTTCCAGTTATTTCCTTTGGGAAAATCCATTCCTTTGGATACTTGTTCCTCTCTATTAGCCATTCAATTGAGTCTAGTGTTCCTGATGTTTCCTTTTCAATTGGGAACTATATAGTTGTTGTTAATTCTCTCCTGTTTGCTTAATGGAACTTAATGGGCAAAATCCATCATCTTCTTTATATCTAAAGCTGAACAAAAGATTCTTAACAGGAATCCTATACAGTGGAATGAATCAATGTGCAGGCAATATTTCCAGTTCTTTCTTTGAGGAAAATCCATTCCTTTGGATACTTGTTCCTCTCTATTTCCCATTCTATTGAGTCTGTGTTCCTGATGTTTCCTTTGCATTTAAGAACATTATAGTTGATGATAATTCTCACTTATTTCCTTCAATGGAACATTTTGGGCCAAATATATCTTATTCTTTATATCTAAAGCTGATCAAAGGATTCTTAACAGGAATCCTATACAGAGGAATGAGTAAATGTGCAGGCAATAGTTCCAGTCCTTTCCTTTGGGAAAATCCATTCCTTTAGATACTTGTTCATCTCTATTTCCCATTCTATTGAGTCCAGTGTTCCTGATGGTTTCTTTTCAATAGGGAACTATATAATTGATGTTAATTCTCTCCCATTTGCTTCAATGGAACTTTTTGGGCAAAATCCATCATCTTCTTTATATCTAAAGCTGATCAAAGGATTCTTAACAGGAATCCTATACAGTGGCATGAGTGAACGTGCAGGCTATAGTTCCAGTTATTTCCTTTGGGAAAATCCATTCCTTTGGATACTTGTTCCTCTCTATTAGCCATTCAATTGAGTCTAGTGTTCCTGATGTTTCCTTTTCAATTGGGAACTATATAGTTGATGTTAATTCTCTCCTGTTTGCTTAATGGAACTTTCTGGGCAAAATCCATCATCTTCTTTATATCTAAAGCTGAATAAAAGATTCTTAACAGGAATCCTATACAGTGGAATGAATCAATGTGCAGGCAATATTTCCAGTTCTTTCTTTGAGGAAAATCCATTCCTTTGGATACTTGTTCCTCTCTATTTCCCATTCTATTGAGTCTGTGTTCCTGATGTTTCCTTTGCATTTAAGAACATTATAGTTGATGATAATTCTCACTTATTTCCTTCAATGGAACATTTTGGGCAAAATATATCTTATTCTTTATATCTAAAGCTGATCAAAGGATTCTTAACAGGAATCCTATACAGAGGAATGAGTAAATGTGCAGGCAATAGTTCCAGTCCTTTCCTTTGGGAAAATCCATTCCTTTAGATACTTGTTCCTCTCTATATCCCATTCAATTGAGTCTAGTGTTCCTGATGTTTCCTTTTCAATGGGGAACTATATAATTGATGTAAATTCTCTCCCCTTTGCTTCAATGGAACTTTCTGGGCAAAATCCATCATCTTCTTTATATCTAAAGCTGATCAAAGGATTCTTAACAGGAATCCTATACAGTGCAATGAATCAATGTGCAGGCAATATTTCCACTTCTTTCTTTGAGGAAAATCCATTCCTTTGGATACTGGTTCCTCTCTATTAGCCTTTCAATTGAGTCTAGTGTTCCTGATGGTTCCTTTTCAATTGGGAACTATATAATTGATGTTAATTCTCTCCCGTTTGCTTCAATGGAACTTTCTGGGTAAAATCCATCATCTTCTTTATATCTAAAGCTGATCAAAGGATTCTTAACTGGAACCCTGTACAGTGGAATGAGTAAATGTGCAGGCAATAGTTCCAGTCCTTTCCTTTGGGAAAATCCATTCCTTTAGATACTTGTTCCTCTCTATTTCCCTTTCAATTTAGTCTAGTGTTCCTGATGGTTCCTTTTCAATAGGTAAGTATATAATTGATGTTAATTCTCTCCCATTTGCCTCAATGGAACTTTTTGGGCAAAATCCATCATCTTCTTTATATCTAAAGCTGATCAAAGGATTCTTAACAGGAATCCTATACAGTGGAATGAGTAAATGTGCAGGCAATAGTTCCAGTCCTTTCCTTTGGGAAAATCCATTCCTTTAGATACTTGTTCCTCTCCATTTCCCATTCAATTGAGTCTAGTGTTCCTGATGTTTCCTTTTCAATGGGGAACTATATATTTGATGTTAATTCTCTCCCATTTGCTTCAATGGAACTTTTTGGGCAAAATCCATCATCTTCTTTATATCTAAAGCTGATCAAAGGATTCTTAACAGGAACCCTGTACAGTGGAATGAGTAAATGTGCAGGCAATAGTTCCAGTCCTTTCCTTTGGGAAAATCCATTCCTTTAGATACTTGTTCCTCTCTATTTCCCATTCAATTGAGTCTAGTGTTCCTGATGTTTCCTTTTCAATATGGAACTATATAATTGAGGTTAATTCTCTCCCCTTTGCTTCAATGGAACTTTCTGGGCAAAATCCATCATCTTTATATCTAAAGCTGATCAAAGGTTTCTTAACAAGAATCCTATACAGTGGAATGTGTAAATGTGCAGGCAATAGTTCCAGTCCTTTCCTTTGGGAAAATCCATTCCTTTAGATACTTGTTCCTCTCTATTTCCCATTCAATTGAGTCTAGTGTTCCTGATGTTTCCTTTTCAATATGGAACTATATAATTGAGGTTAATTCTCTCCCCTTTGCTTCAATGGAACTTTCTGGGCAAAATCCATCATCTTTATATCTAAAGCTGATCAAAGGATTCTTAACAGGAATCCTATACAGTGGAATGAGTAAATGGAAAGGCAATAGTTCCAGTCCTTTCCTTTGGGAAAATCCATTCCTTTAGATACTTGTTCCTCTCTATTTCCCATTCAATTGAGTATAGTGTTCCTGATGTTTCCTTTTCAATAGGGAACTATATAATTGATGTTAATTCTCTCCCCTTTGCTTCAATGGAACTTTTTGGGCAAAATCCATCATCTTCTGTATATATAAAGCTGATCAAAGGATTCTTAACAGGAATCCTATACAGTGGAATGAATAAATGTGCAGGCAATAGTTCCAGTCCTTTCCTTTGGGAAAATCCATTCCTTTAGATACTTGTTCATCTCTATTTCCCATTCTATTGAGTCCAGTGTTCCTGATGGTTTCTTTTCAATAGGGAACTATATAATTGATGTTAATTCTCTCCCATTTGCTTCAATGGAACTTTTTGGGCAAAATCCATCATCTTCTTTATATCTAAAGCTGATCAAAGGATTCTTAACAGGAATCCTATACAGTGGCATGAGTGAACGTGCAGGCTATAGTTCCAGTTATTTCCTTTGGGAAAATCCATTCCTTTGGATACTTGTTCCTCTCTATTAGCCATTCAATTGAGTCTAGTGTTCCTGATGTTTCCTTTTCAATTGGGAACTATATAGTTGATGTTAATTCTCTCCTGTTTGCTTAATGGAACTTTCTGGGCAAAATCCATCATCTTCTTTATATCTAAAGCTGAATAAAAGATTCTTAACAGGAATCCTATACAGTGGAATGAATCAATGTGCAGGCAATATTTCCAGTTCTTTCTTTGAGGAAAATCCATTCCTTTGGATACTTGTTCCTCTCTATTTCCCATTCTATTGAGTCTGTGTTCCTGATGTTTCCTTTGCATTTAAGAACATTATAGTTGATGATAATTCTCACTTATTTCCTTCAATGGAACATTTTGGGCAAAATATATCTTATTCTTTATATCTAAAGCTGATCAAAGGATTCTTAAGAGGAATCCTATACAGAGGAATGAGTAAATGTGCAGGCAATAGTTCCAGTCCTTTCCTTTGGGAAAATCCATTCCTTTAGATACTTGTTCCTCTCTATATCCCATTCAATTGAGTCTAGTGTTCCTGATGTTTCCTTTTCAATGGGGAACTATATAATTGATGTAAATTCTCTCCCCTTTGCTTCAATGGAACTTTCTGGGCAAAATCCATCATCTTCTTTATATCTAAAGCTGATCAAAGGATTCTTAACAGGAATCCTATACAGTGCAATGAATCAATGTGCAGGCAATATTTCCACTTCTTTCTTTGAGGAAAATCCATTCCTTTGGATACTGGTTCCTCTCTATTAGCCTTTCAATTGAGTCTAGTGTTCCTGATGGTTCCTTTTCAATTGGGAACTATATAATTGATGTTAATTCTCTCCCGTTTGCTTCAATGGAACTTTCTGGGTAAAATCCATCATCTTCTTTATATCTAAAGCTGATCAAAGGATTCTTAACTGGAACCCTGTACAGTGGAATGAGTAAATGTGCAGGCAATAGTTCCAGTCCTTTCCTTTGGGAAAATCCATTCCTTTAGATACTTGTTCCTCTCTATTTCCCTTTCAATTTAGTCTAGTGTTCCTGATGGTTCCTTTTCAATAGGTAAGTATATAATTGATGTTAATTCTCTCCCATTTGCCTCAATGGAACTTTTTGGGCAAAATCCATCATCTTCTTTATATCTAAAGCTGATCAAAGGATTCTTAACAGGAATCCTATACAGTGGAATGAGTAAATGTGCAGGCAATAGTTCCAGTCCTTTCCTTTGGGAAAATCCATTCCTTTAGATACTTGTTCCTCTCCATTTCCCATTCAATTGAGTCTAGTGTTCCTGATGTTTCCTTTTCAATGGGGAACTATATATTTGATGTTAATTCTCTCCCATTTGCTTCAATGGAATTTTTTGGGCAAAATCCATCATCTTCTGTATATATAAAGCTGATCAAAGGATTCTTAACAGGAATCCTATACAGTGGAATGAGTAAATGTGCAAGCTATAGTTCCAGTCCTTTCCTTTGGGAAAATCCATTCCTTTAGATACTTGTTCCTCTCTATTTCCCATTCAATTGAGTCTAGTGTTCCTGATGGTTCCTTTTCAATAGGGAACTATGTAATTGATGTTAATTCTCTCCCCTTTGCTTCAATGGAACTTTCTGGGCAAAATCCATCATCTTCTTTATATCTAAAGCTGATCAAAGGTTTCTTAACAGGAATCCTACACAGTGGAATGAGTGAAAGTGCTGGCAATAGTTCTGTTATTTCCTTTGGGAAAATCCATTCCTTTGGATACTGGTTCCTCTCTATTAGCCATTCAATTGAGTCTAGTGTTCCTGATGTTTCCTTTTCAATTGGGAACTATATAGTTGACGTTAATTCTCTCCTGTTTGCTTAATGGAACTTTCTGGGCAAAATCCATCATCTTCTTTATATCTAAAGGATTCTTAACAGGAATCCTATACAGTGGAATGAATCAATGTGCAGGCAATATTTCCAGTTCTTTCTTTGAGGAAAAACCATTCCTTTGGATACTTGTTCCTCTCTATTTCCCATTCTATTTAGTCTGTGTTCCTGATGTTTCCTTTGCATTTAAGAACATTATAGTTGATGATAATTCTCACTTATTTGCTTCAATGGAACATTGTGGGCAAAATATATCTTCTTCTTTATATCTAAAGCTGGTCAAAGGATTCTTAACAGGAATCCTATACAGTGGAATGAGTAAATATGCAGGCAATAGTTCCAGTCCTTTCCTTTGTGAAAATCCATTCCTTTAGATACTTCTTCCTCTCTATTTCCCATTCAATTGAGTCTAGTGTTCCTGATGGTTCCTTTTCAATAGGGAACTATATAATTGATGTTAATTCTCTCCCATTTGCTTCAATGGAACTTTTTGGGCAAAATCCATCATCTTCTGTATATATAAAGCTGATCCAAGGATTCTTAACAGGAATCTTATACAATGGAATGACTAAATGTGCAGGCAATAGTTCCAGTCCTTTCCTTTGGGAAAATCCATTCCTTTAGATACTTGTTCCTCTCTATTTCCCATTCAATTTAGTCTACTGTTCCTGATGGTTCCTTTTCAATAGGTAACTATATAATTGATGTTAATTCTCTCCCATTTGCCTCAATGGAATTTTTCGGCAAAATTCATCATCTTCTTTATATCTAAAGCTGATCAAAGGATTCTTAACAGGAATCCTATACAGTGGAATGAGTAAATGTCCAAGCAATAGTTCCAGTCCTTTCCTTTGGGAAAATCCATTCCTTTAGATACTTGTTCCTCTCTATTTCCCATTCTATTGAGTCTAGTGTTCCTGATGGTTCCTTTTCAATAGGGAACTATATAATTGATGTTAATTCTCTCCCATTTGCTTCAATGGAACTTTTTGGGCAAAATCCATCATCTTCTTTATATCTAAAGCTGATCAAAGGATTCTTAACAGGAATCCTATACAGTGGCATGAGTGAACGTGCAGGCTATAGTTCCAGTTATTTCCTTTGGGAAAATCCATTCCTTTGGATACTTGTTCCTCTCTATTAGCCATTCAATTGAGTCTAGTGTTCCTGATGTTTCCTTTTCAATTGGGAACTATATAGTTGATGTTAATTCTCTCCTGTTTGCTTAATGTAACTTTCTGGGCAAAATCCATCATCTTCTTTATATCTAAAGCTGAACAAAAGATTCTTAACAAGCATCCTATACAGTGGAATGAATCAATGTGCAGGGAATATTTCCAGTTCTTTCTTTGAGGAAAATCCATTCCTTTGGATACTTGTCCCTCTCAATTTCCCATTCTATTGAGTCTGTGTTCCTGATGTTTCCTTTGCATTTAAGAACATTATAGTTGATGATAATTCTCACTTATTTCCTTCAATGGAACATTTTGGGCAAAATATATCTTATTCTTTATATCTAAAGCTGATCAAAGGATTCTTAAGAGGAATCCTATACAGAGGAATGAGTAAATGTGCTGGCAATAGTTCCAGTCCTTTCCTTTGGGAAAATCCATTCCTTTAGATACTTGTTCCTCTCTATTTCCCATTCAATTGAGTCTAGTGTTCCTGATGGTTCCTTTTCAATAGGGAACTATATAATTGATGTTAATTCTCTCCCCTTTGCTTCAATGGAACTTTCTGGGCAAAATCCATCATCTTCTTTATATCTAAAGTTGATCAAAGGTTTCTTAACAGGAATCCTACACAGTGGAATGAGTGAAAGTTCTGGCAATAGTTCTGTTATTTCCTTTGGGAAAATCCATTCCTTTGGATACTGGTTCCTCTCTATTAGCCATTCAATTGAGTCTAGTGTTCCTGATGTTTCCTTTTCAATTGGGAACTATATAGTTGATGTTAATTCTCTCCTGTTTGCTTAATGGAACTTTCTGGGCAAAATCCATCATCTTCTTTATATCTAAAGGATTCTTAACAGGAATCCTATACAGTGGAATGAATCAATGTGCAGGCAATATTTCCAGTTCTTTCTTTGAGGAAAATCCATTCCTTTGGATACTTGTTCCTCTCTATTTCCCATTCTATTGAGTCTGTGTTCCTGATGTTTCCTTTGCATTTAAGAACATTATAGTTGATGATAATTATCACTTATTTGCAACAATGGAACATTTTGGGCAAAATATATCTTCTTCTTTATATCTAAAGCTGGTCAAAGGATTCTTAACAGGAATCCTATACAGTGGAATGAGTAAATGTGCAGGCAATAGTTCATGTCCTTTCCTTTGTGAAAATCCATTCCTTTAGATACTTCTTCCTCTCTATTTCCCATTCAATTGAGTCTAGTGTTCCTGATGGTTCCTTTTCAATAGGGAACTATATAATTGATGTTAATTCTCTCCCATTGGCTTCAATGGAACTTTTTGGGCAAAATCCATCATCTTCTTTATATCTAAAGCTGATCAAAGGATTCTTAACAGGAATCCTATACAATGGAATGAGTAAATGTGCAGGCAATAGTTCCAGTCCTTTCCTTTGGGAAAATCCATTCCTTTACATACTTGTTCCTCTCTATTTCCCATTCAATTTAGTCTAGTTTTCCTGATGGTTCCTTTTCAATAGGTAACTATATAATTGATGTTAATTCTCTCCCATTTTCCTCAATGGAATTTTTTGGGCAAAATTCATCATCTTCTTTATATCTAAAGCTGATCAAAGGATTCTTAACAGGAATCCTATACAGTGGAATGAGTAAATGTGCAAGCAATAGTTCCAGTCCTTTCCTTTGGGAAAATCCATTCCTTTAGATACTTGTTCCTCTCTATTTCCCATTCAATTGAGTCTAGTGTTCCTGATGTTTCCTTTTCAATAGGGAACTATATAATTGATGTTAATTCTCTCCCCTTTGCTTCAATGGAACTTTTTGGGCAAAATCCATCATCTTCTGTATATATAAAGCTGATCAAAGGATTCTTAACAGGAATCCTATACAGTGGAATGAATAAATGTGCAGGCAATAGTTCCAGTCCTTTCCTTTGGGAAAATCCATTCCTTTAGATACTTGTTCATCTCTATTTCCCATTCTATTGAGTCCAGTGTTCCTGATGGTTTCTTCTCAATAGAAAACTATATAATTAATGTTAATTCTCTCCCATTTGCTTCAATGGAACTTTTTGGGCAAAATCCATCATCTTCTTTATATCTAAAGCTGATCAAAGGATTCTTAACAGGAATCCTATACAGTGGCATGAGTGAACGTGCAGGCTATCGTTCCAGTTATTTCCTTTGGGAAAATCCATTCCTTTGGATACTTGTTCCTCTCTATTAGCCATTCAAATGAGTCTAGTGTTCCTGATGTTTCCTTTTAAATTGGGAACTATATAGTTGATGTTAATTCTCTCCTGTTTGCTTAATGGAACTTTCTGGGCAAAATCCATCATCTTCTTTATATCTAAAGCTGAACAAAAGATTCTTAACAGGAATCCTATACAGTGGAATGAATCAATGTGCAGGCAATATTTCCAGTTCTTTCTTTGAGGAAAATCCATGCCTTTGGATACTTGTTCCTCTCTATTTCCCATTCTATTGAGTCTGTGTTCCTGATGTTTCCTTTGCATTTAAGAACATTATAGTTGATGATAATTCTCACTTATTTCCTTCAATGGAACATTTTGGGCAAAATATATCTTATTCTTTATATCTAAAGCTGATCAAAGGATTCTTAACAGGAATCCTATACCGAGGAATGAGTAAATGTGCAGGCAATAATTCCAGTCCTTTCCTTTGGGAAAATCCATTCCTTTAGATACTTGTTCCTCTCTATTTCCCATTCAATTTAGTCTAGTGTTCCTGATGGTTCCTTTTCAATAGGGAACTATATAATTGATGTTAATTCTCTCCCCTTTGCTTCAATGGAACTTTCTGGGCAAAATCCATCCTCTTCTTTATATCTAAAGCTGATCAAAGGTTTCTTAACAGGAATCCTATACAGGGGAATGAGTGAAAGTGCTGGCAATAGTTCTGTTATTTCCTTTGGGAAAATCCATTCCTTTGGATACTGGTTCCTCTCTATTAGCCATTCACTTGAGTCTAGTGTTCCTGATGTTTCCTTTTCAATTGGGAACTATATAGTTGACGTTAATTCTCTCCTGTTTGCTTAATGGAACTTTCTGGGCAAAATCCATCATCTTCTTTATATCTAAATGATTCTTAATAGGAATCCTATACAGTGGAATGAATCAATGTGCAGGCAATATTTCCAGTTCTTTCTTTGAGGAAAATCCATTCCTTTAGATACTTGTTCCTCTCTATTTCCCATTCTATTGAGTCTGTGTTCCTGATGTTTCCTTTGCATTTAAGAACATTATAGTTGATGATAATTCTCCCTTATTTGCAACAATGGAACATTTTGGGCAAAATATATCTTCTTCTTTATATCTAAAGCTGGTCAAAGGATTCTTAACAGGAATCCTATACATTGGAATGAGTAAATATGCAGGCAATAGTTCCAGTCCTTTCCTTTGTGAAAATCCATTCCTTTAGATACTTGTTCCTCTCTATTTCCCATTCAATTTAGTCTAGTTTTCCTGATGGTTCCTTTTCAATAGGTAACTATATAATTGATGATAATTCTCTCCCATTTGCTTCAATGGAACTTTTTGGGCAAAATTCATCATCTTCTTTATATCTAAAGCTGATCAAAGGATTCTTAACAGGAATCCTATACAGTGGAATGAGTAAATGTGCAAGCAATAGTTCCAGTCCTTTCCTTTGGGAAAATCCATAACTTTAGATACTTGTTCCTCTCTATTTCCCATTCAATTTAGTCTAGTGTTCCTGATGTTTCCTTTTCAATGGGGAACTATATAATTGATGTTACTTCTCTCCCATTTGCTTCAATGGAACTTTTTGGGCAAAATCCATCATCTTCTGTATATATAAAGCTGATCAAAGGATTCTTAACAGGAATCCTATACAGTGGCATGAGTAAATGTGCAGGCAATAGTTCCAGTCCTTTCCTTTGGGAAAATCCATTCCTTTAGATACTTGTTCCTCTCTATTTCCCATTCTATTGAGTCTAGTGTTCCTGATGGTTCCTTTTCAATAGGGAACTATATAATTGATGTTAATTCTCTCCCATTTGCTTCAATGGAACTTTTTGGGCAAAATCCATCATCTTCTTTATATCTAAAGCTGATCAAAGGATTCTTAACAGGAATCCTATACAGTGGCATGAGTGAACGTGCAGGCTATAGTTCCAGTTATTTCCTTTGGGAAAATCCATTCCTTTGGATACTTGTTCCTCTCTATTAGCCATTCAATTGAGTCTAGTGTTCCTGATGTTTCCTTTTCAATTGGGAACTATATAATTGATGTTAATTCTCTCCTGTTTGCTTAATGGAACTTTCTGGGCAAAATCCATCATCTTCTTTATATCTAAAGCTGAACAAAAGATTCTTAACAGGAATCCTATACAGTGGAATGAATCAATGTGCAGGCAATATTTCCAGTTCTTTCTTTGAGGAAAATCCATTCCTTTGGATACTTGTCCCTCTCAATTTCGCATTCTATTGAGTCTGTGTTCCTGATGTTTCCTTTGCATTTAAGAACATTATAGTTGATGATAATTCTCACTTATTTCCTTCAATGGAACATTTTGGGCAAAATATATCTTATTCTTTATATCTAAAGCTGATCAAAGGATTCTTAACAGGAATCCTATACAGAGGAATGAGTAAATGTGCTGGCAATAGTTCCAGTCCTTTCCTTTGGGAAAATCCATTCCTTTAGATACTTCTTCCTCTCTATTTCCCATTCAATTGAGTCTAGTGTTCCTGATGGTTCCTTTTCAATAGGGAACTATATAATTGATGTTAATTCTCTCCCCTTTGCTTCAGTGGAACTTTATGGGCAAAATCCATCATCTTCTTTATATCTAAAGCTGATCAAAGGTTTCTTAACAGGAATCCTACACAGTGGAATGAGTGAAAGTGCTGGCAATAGTTCTGTTATTTCCTTTGGGAAAATCCATTCCTTTGGATACTGGTTCCTCTCTATTAGCCATTCAATTGAGTCTAGTGTTCCTGATGTTTCCTTTTCAATTGGGAACTATATAGTTGATGTTAATTCTCTCCTGTTTGCTTAATGGAACTTTCTGGGCAAAATCCATCATCTTCTTTATATCTAAAGGATTCTTAACAGGAATCCTATACAGTGGAATGAATCAATGTGCAGGCAATATTTCCAGTTCTTTCTTTGAGGAAAATCCATTCCTTTGGATACTTGTTCCTCTCTATTTCCCATTCTATTGAGTCTGTGTTCCTGATGTTTCCTTTGCATTTAAGAAAATTATAGTTGATGATAATTATCACTTATTTGCAACAATGGAACATTTTGGGCAAAATATATCTTCTTCTTTATATCTAAAGCTGGTCAAAGGATTCTTAACAGGAATCCTATACAGTGGAATGAGTAAATATGCAGGCAATAGTTCCAGTCCTTTCCTTTGTGAAAATCCATTCCTTTAGATACTTCTTCCTCTCTATTTCCCATTCAATTGAGTCTAGTGTTCCTGATGGTTCCTTTTCAATAGGGAACTATATAATTGATGTTAATTCTCTCCCATTTGCTTCAATGGAACTTTTTGGGCAAAATCCATCATCTTTTGTATATATAAAGCTGATCCAAGGATTCTTAACAGGAATCTTATACAATGGAATGAGTAAATGTGCAGGCAATAGTTCCAGTCCTTTCCTTTGGGAAAATCCATTCCTTTAGATACTTGTTCCTCTCTATTTCCCATTCAATTTAGTCTAGTGTTCCTGATGGTTCCTTTTCAATAGGTAACTATATAATTGATGTTAATTCTCTCCCATTTGCCTCAATGGAATTTTTCGGCAAAATTCATCATCTTCTTTATATCTAAAGCTGATCAAAGGATTCTTAACAGGAATCCTATACAGTGGAATGAGTAAATGTCCAAGCAATAGTTCCAGTCCTTTCCTTTGGGAAAATCCATTCCTTTAGATACTTGTTCCTCTCTATTTCCCATTCTATTGAGTCTAGTGTTCCTGATGGTTCCTTTTCAATAGGGAACTATATAATTGATGTTAATTCTCTCCCATTTGCTTCAATGGAACTTTTTGGGCAAAATCCATCATCTTCTTTATATCTAAAGCTGATCAAAGGATTCTTAACAGGAATCCTATACAGTGGCATGAGTGAACGTGCAGGCTATAGTTCCAGTTATTTCCTTTGGGAAAATCCATTCCTTTGGATACTTGTTCCTCTCTATTAGCCATTCAATTGAGTCTAGTGTTCCTGATGTTTCCTTTTCAATTGGGAACTATATAATTGATGTTAATTCTCTCCTGTTTGCTTAATGGAACTTTCCGGGCAAAATCCATCATCTTCTTTATATCTAAAGCTGAACAAAAGATTCTTAACAGGAATCCTATACAGTGGAATGAATCAATGTGCAGGCAATATTTCCAGTTCTTTCTTTGAGGAAAATCCATTCCTTTGGATACTTGTCCCTCTCAATTTCCCATTCTATTGAGTCTGTGTTCCTGATGTTTCCTTTGCATTTAAGAACATTATAGTTGATGATAATTCTCACTTATTTCCTTCAATGGAACATTTTGGGCAAAATATATCTTATTCTTTATATCTAAAGCTGATCAAAGGATTCTTAACAGGAATCCTATACAGAGGAATGAGTAAATGTGCTGGCAATAGTTCCAGTCCTTTCCTTTGGGAAAATCCATTCCTTTAGATACTTGTTCCTCTCTATTTCCCATTCAATTTAGTCTAGTGTTCCTGATGGTTCCTTTTCAATAGGGAACTATATAATTGATGTTAATTCTCTCCCCTTTGCTTCAATGGAACTTTCTGGGCAAAATCCATCATCTTCTTTATATCTAAAGCTGATCAAAGGTTTCTTAACAGGAATCCTACACAGTGGAATGAGTGAAAGTGCTGGCAATAGTTCTGTTATTTCCTTTGGGAAAATCCATTCCTTTGGATACTGGTTCCTCTCTATTAGCCATTCAATTGAGTCTAGTGTTCCTGATGTTTCCTTTTCAATTGGGAACTATATAGTTGATGTTAATTCTCTCCTGTTTGCTTAATGGAACTTTCTGGGCAAAATCCATCATCTTCTTTATATCTAAAGGATTCTTAACAGGAATCCTATACAGTGGAATGAATCAATGTGCAGGCAATATTTCCAGTTCTTTCTTTGAGGAAAATCCATTCCTTTGGATACTTGTTCCTCTCTATTTCCCATTCTATTGAGTCTGTGTTCCTGATGTTTCCTTTGCATTTAAGAAAATTATAGTTGATGATAATTATCACTTATTTGCAACAATGGAACATTTTGGGCAAAATATATCTTCTTCTTTATATCTAAAGCTGGTCAAAGGATTCTTAACAGGAATCCTATACAGTGGAATGAGTAAATATGCAGGCAATAGTTCCAGTCCTTTCCTTTGTGAAAATCCATTCCTTTAGATACTTCTTCCTCTCTATTTCCCATTCAATTGAGTCTAGTGTTCCTGATGGTTCCTTTTCAATAGGGAACTATATAATTGATGTTAATTCTCTCCCATTGGCTTCAATGGAACTTTTTGGGCAAAATCCATCATCTTCTTTATATCTAAAGCTGATCAAAGATTCTTAACAGGAATGCTATACTGTGGAATGAGTGAATGTGCGGGCAATAGTTCCAGTTATTTCCTTTGGGAAAATCCATTCATTTGGATACTTGTTCCTCTCTATTTCCCAATAAATTGAGTCTAGTGTTCCTGATGTTTCCTTCTCAATTGCGAACTATATACTTGTTGTTAATTCTCTCACATTGGCTTCAATGGAACTTTTTGGAAAAATCCCTCATCTTCTTTATATCTAAAGCTGATCAAAGGATTCTTAACAGGAATCCTATACAGTGGAATGAGTGAATGTGCAGGCAATAATTCCAGTTATTTCCTTTGTGAAAATCCATTCCTTTGGATACTTGTTCTTCTCTATTTCCCATTCTATTGAGTCTAGTGTTCCTGATGTTTCCTTTTCAATTGGGAACTATAAAGTTGATATTAATTCTCTCCCATTTGCTTCAATGGAACTTTTTAGGAAAAATCACTCATCTTCTTTATATCTAAAGCTCATCAAAAATTCTTAACAGGAATCCTATACAGTGGAATGAGTGAATGGGCAGGCAATACTTCCAGTTATTTTCTTTGGGAAAATCCATTCCTTTGGATACTTGTTCCTCTCTATTTCCCTTTCAATTGAGTCTAGTGTTACTGATGTTTCCTTTTCAATTTGGAACTTTATAGTTGATGATAATTCTCTCCCATTTGCTTCAATGGAACTTTTTGGGCAAAATCCATCCTCTTCTGTATATCTAAAGCTGATCAAAGGATTCTTAACAGGAATGCTATACAGTGGAATGGGTGAATGTGCAGGCAATAGTTCCAGTTATTTACTTTGGGAAAATCCATTCCCTTAGATACTTGTTCCTCTCTATTTCCCATTCAATTGAGTCTAGTGTTTCTGATGTTTCCTTTTAAATTGGGAACTATATACTTGTTAATTCTCTGCTATTTGCTTCAATGGAACTTTTTGGGCAAAATCCATCCTCTTCTGTATATCTAAAGCTGATCAAAGGATTCTTAAAAGGAATCCTATACAGTGGAATGAGTGAATGTGCACCCAATAGTTCGAGTTATTTCCTTTGGGAAAATCCATTCCTTTGGATACTTGTTCCTCTCTATTTCCCATTCAATTGAGTCTAGTGTTTCTGATGTTTCCTTTACAATTGGGAACTATATAGTTGATGATAATTCTCTGCTATTTGCTTCAATGGAACTTTTTGGGCAAAATCCATCCTCTTCTGTATGTCTAAAGCTGATCAAAGGATTCTTAAAAGGAATCCTATACAGTGGAATGAGTGATTGTGCACCCAATAGTTCGAGTTATTTCCTTTGGGAAAATCCATTCCTTTTGATACTTGTTCTTCTCTATTTCCCATTTTATTGAGGGTAGTGTTCCTGATGTTTCCTTTTCAATTGGGAGCTATATAATTGATGTTACTTCTCTCCCATTTGCTTCAATGGAACTTTTTGGGCAAAATCCATCATCTTCTGTATATATAAAGCTGATCAAAGGATTCTTAACAGGAATCCTATACAGTGGCATGAGTAAATGTGCAGGCAATAGTTCCAGTCCTTTCCTTTGGGAAAATCCATTCCTTTAGATACTTGTTCCTCTCTATTTCCCATTCTATTGAGTCTAGTGTTCCTGATGGTTCCTTTTCAATAGGGAACTATATAATTGATGTTAATTCTCTCCCATTTGCTTCAATGGAACTTTTTGGGCAAAATCCATCATCTTCTTTATATCTAAAGCTGATCAAAGGATTCTTAACAGGAATCCTATACAGTGGCATGAGTGAACGTGCAGGCTATAGTTCCAGTTATTTCCTTTGGGAAAATCCATTCCTTTGGATACTTGTTCCTCTCTATTAGCCATTCAATTGAGTCTAGTGTTCCTGATGTTTCCTTTTCAATTGGGAACTATATAATTGATGTTAATTCTCTCCTGTTTGCTTAATGGAACTTTCTGGGCAAAATCCATCATCTTCTTTATATCTAAAGCTGAACAAAAGATTCTTAACAGGAATCCTATACAGTGGAATGAATCAATGTGCAGGCAATATTTCCAGTTCTTTCTTTGAGGAAAATCCATTCCTTTGGATACTTGTCCCTCTCAATTTCGCATTCTATTGAGTCTGTGTTCCTGATGTTTCCTTTGCATTTAAGAACATTATAGTTGATGATAATTCTCACTTATTTCCTTCAATGGAACATTTTGGGCAAAATATATCTTATTCTTTATATCTAAAGCTGATCAAAGGATTCTTAACAGGAATCCTATACAGAGGAATGAGTAAATGTGCTGGCAATAGTTCCAGTCCTTTCCTTTGGGAAAATCCATTCCTTTAGATACTTCTTCCTCTCTATTTCCCATTCAATTGAGTCTAGTGTTCCTGATGGTTCCTTTTCAATAGGGAACTATATAATTGATGTTAATTCTCTCCCCTTTGCTTCAGTGGAACTTTATGGGCAAAATCCATCATCTTCTTTATATCTAAAGCTGATCAAAGGTTTCTTAACAGGAATCCTACACAGTGGAATGAGTGAAAGTGCTGGCAATAGTTCTGTTATTTCCTTTGGGAAAATCCATTCCTTTGGATACTGGTTCCTCTCTATTAGCCATTCAATTGAGTCTAGTGTTCCTGATGTTTCCTTTTCAATTGGGAACTATATAGTTGATGTTAATTCTCTCCTGTTTGCTTAATGGAACTTTCTGGGCAAAATCCATCATCTTCTTTATATCTAAAGGATTCTTAACAGGAATCCTATACAGTGGAATGAATCAATGTGCAGGCAATATTTCCAGTTCTTTCTTTGAGGAAAATCCATTCCTTTGGATACTTGTTCCTCTCTATTTCCCATTCTATTGAGTCTGTGTTCCTGATGTTTCCTTTGCATTTAAGAAAATTATAGTTGATGATAATTATCACTTATTTGCAACAATGGAACATTTTGGGCAAAATATATCTTCTTCTTTATATCTAAAGCTGGTCAAAGGATTCTTAACAGGAATCCTATACAGTGGAATGAGTAAATATGCAGGCAATAGTTCCAGTCCTTTCCTTTGTGAAAATCCATTCCTTTAGATACTTCTTCCTCTCTATTTCCCATTCAATTGAGTCTAGTGTTCCTGATGGTTCCTTTTCAATAGGGAACTATATAATTGATGTTAATTCTCTCCCATTTGCTTCAATGGAACTTTTTGGGCAAAATCCATCATCTTTTGTATATATAAAGCTGATCCAAGGATTCTTAACAGGAATCTTATACAATGGAATGAGTAAATGTGCAGGCAATAGTTCCAGTCCTTTCCTTTGGGAAAATCCATTCCTTTAGATACTTGTTCCTCTCTATTTCCCATTCAATTTAGTCTAGTGTTCCTGATGGTTCCTTTTCAATAGGTAACTATATAATTGATGTTAATTCTCTCCCATTTGCCTCAATGGAATTTTTCGGCAAAATTCATCATCTTCTTTATATCTAAAGCTGATCAAAGGATTCTTAACAGGAATCCTATACAGTGGAATGAGTAAATGTCCAAGCAATAGTTCCAGTCCTTTCCTTTGGGAAAATCCATTCCTTTAGATACTTGTTCCTCTCTATTTCCCATTCTATTGAGTCTAGTGTTCCTGATGGTTCCTTTTCAATAGGGAACTATATAATTGATGTTAATTCTCTCCCATTTGCTTCAATGGAACTTTTTGGGCAAAATCCATCATCTTCTTTATATCTAAAGCTGATCAAAGGATTCTTAACAGGAATCCTATACAGTGGCATGAGTGAACGTGCAGGCTATAGTTCCAGTTATTTCCTTTGGGAAAATCCATTCCTTTGGATACTTGTTCCTCTCTATTAGCCATTCAATTGAGTCTAGTGTTCCTGATGTTTCCTTTTCAATTGGGAACTATATAATTGATGTTAATTCTCTCCTGTTTGCTTAATGGAACTTTCCGGGCAAAATCCATCATCTTCTTTATATCTAAAGCTGAACAAAAGATTCTTAACAGGAATCCTATACAGTGGAATGAATCAATGTGCAGGCAATATTTCCAGTTCTTTCTTTGAGGAAAATCCATTCCTTTGGATACTTGTCCCTCTCAATTTCCCATTCTATTGAGTCTGTGTTCCTGATGTTTCCTTTGCATTTAAGAACATTATAGTTGATGATAATTCTCACTTATTTCCTTCAATGGAACATTTTGGGCAAAATATATCTTATTCTTTATATCTAAAGCTGATCAAAGGATTCTTAACAGGAATCCTATACAGAGGAATGAGTAAATGTGCTGGCAATAGTTCCAGTCCTTTCCTTTGGGAAAATCCATTCCTTTAGATACTTGTTCCTCTCTATTTCCCATTCAATTTAGTCTAGTGTTCCTGATGGTTCCTTTTCAATAGGGAACTATATAATTGATGTTAATTCTCTCCCCTTTGCTTCAATGGAACTTTCTGGGCAAAATCCATCATCTTCTTTATATCTAAAGCTGATCAAAGGTTTCTTAACAGGAATCCTACACAGTGGAATGAGTGAAAGTGCTGGCAATAGTTCTGTTATTTCCTTTGGGAAAATCCATTCCTTTGGATACTGGTTCCTCTCTATTAGCCATTCAATTGAGTCTAGTGTTCCTGATGTTTCCTTTTCAATTGGGAACTATATAGTTGATGTTAATTCTCTCCTGTTTGCTTAATGGAACTTTCTGGGCAAAATCCATCATCTTCTTTATATCTAAAGGATTCTTAACAGGAATCCTATACAGTGGAATGAATCAATGTGCAGGCAATATTTCCAGTTCTTTCTTTGAGGAAAATCCATTCCTTTGGATACTTGTTCCTCTCTATTTCCCATTCTATTGAGTCTGTGTTCCTGATGTTTCCTTTGCATTTAAGAAAATTATAGTTGATGATAATTATCACTTATTTGCAACAATGGAACATTTTGGGCAAAATATATCTTCTTCTTTATATCTAAAGCTGGTCAAAGGATTCTTAACAGGAATCCTATACAGTGGAATGAGTAAATATGCAGGCAATAGTTCCAGTCCTTTCCTTTGTGAAAATCCATTCCTTTAGATACTTCTTCCTCTCTATTTCCCATTCAATTGAGTCTAGTGTTCCTGATGGTTCCTTTTCAATAGGGAACTATATAATTGATGTTAATTCTCTCCCATTGGCTTCAATGGAACTTTTTGGGCAAAATCCATCATCTTCTTTATATCTAAAGCTGATCAAAGATTCTTAACAGGAATGCTATACTGTGGAATGAGTGAATGTGCGGGCAATAGTTCCAGTTATTTCCTTTGGGAAAATCCATTCATTTGGATACTTGTTCCTCTCTATTTCCCAATAAATTGAGTCTAGTGTTCCTGATGTTTCCTTCTCAATTGCGAACTATATACTTGTTGTTAATTCTCTCACATTGGCTTCAATGGAACTTTTTGGAAAAATCCCTCATCTTCTTTATATCTAAAGCTGATCAAAGGATTCTTAACAGGAATCCTATACAGTGGAATGAGTGAATGTGCAGGCAATAATTCCAGTTATTTCCTTTGTGAAAATCCATTCCTTTGGATACTTGTTCTTCTCTATTTCCCATTCTATTGAGTCTAGTGTTCCTGATGTTTCCTTTTCAATTGGGAACTATAAAGTTGATATTAATTCTCTCCCATTTGCTTCAATGGAACTTTTTAGGAAAAATCACTCATCTTCTTTATATCTAAAGCTCATCAAAAATTCTTAACAGGAATCCTATACAGTGGAATGAGTGAATGGGCAGGCAATACTTCCAGTTATTTTCTTTGGGAAAATCCATTCCTTTGGATACTTGTTCCTCTCTATTTCCCTTTCAATTGAGTCTAGTGTTACTGATGTTTCCTTTTCAATTTGGAACTTTATAGTTGATGATAATTCTCTCCCATTTGCTTCAATGGAACTTTTTGGGCAAAATCCATCCTCTTCTGTATATCTAAAGCTGATCAAAGGATTCTTAACAGGAATGCTATACAGTGGAATGGGTGAATGTGCAGGCAATAGTTCCAGTTATTTACTTTGGGAAAATCCATTCCCTTAGATACTTGTTCCTCTCTATTTCCCATTCAATTGAGTCTAGTGTTTCTGATGTTTCCTTTTAAATTGGGAACTATATACTTGTTAATTCTCTGCTATTTGCTTCAATGGAACTTTTTGGGCAAAATCCATCCTCTTCTGTATATCTAAAGCTGATCAAAGGATTCTTAAAAGGAATCCTATACAGTGGAATGAGTGAATGTGCACCCAATAGTTCGAGTTATTTCCTTTGGGAAAATCCATTCCTTTGGATACTTGTTCCTCTCTATTTCCCATTCTATTGAGTCTGTGTCCCTGATGTTTCCTTTTCAATTGGGAACTATATAGTTGATGTTAATTCTCTCCCATTTCCTTCAATGGAACTTTTTGGGAAAAATCCATCCTCTTCTGTATATCTAAAGCTGATCAAAGGATTCTTAACAGGAATCCTATACAGTGGAATGAGTGAATGAGCTGGCAATAGATCCAGTTATTTCCTTTGGGAAAATCCATTCCTTTGGATACTTGTTCCTCTCTATTTCTCAGTCTATTGAGTCTAGTTTACCCTTCGTTTCCTTTGCATTTAGGAACTTTATAGTTGATGATAATCCTCTCCTATTGGCTTCAATGGAACATTTTGGGCAAAATCCATCCTCTTCTTTATTTCTAAAGCTGATCAAAGAATTCTTAACAGGAATCCTATACAGTGGAATGAGTGAATGTGCAGGCAATAGTTCCAGTTCTTTCTTTTAGGAAAATCCATTCCTTTGGATACTTGTTCCTCTCTATTTCTCATTCTATTGAGTCTAGTTTACCCTTCGTTTCCTTTGCATTTAGGAACTTTATAGTTGATGATAATCCTCTCCTATTGGCTTCAATGGAACTTTTTGGGAAAAATCCATCATCTTCTGTATATCTGAAGCAGATCAAAGGATTATTAACAGGAATCCTATACAGTGGAATGAGTAAATGTGCAGGCAATAGTTCCAGTACTTTCTTTTAGGAAAATCCATTTCTTTGGATACTTGTTCCTCTCTATTTCCCATTCTATTGAGTTTGTGTCCCTGATGTTTCCTTTTCAATAGGGAACTATATAATTGATGTTAATTCTGTCCCATTTGCTTCAATGGAACTTTTTGTGCAAAATCCATCATCTTCTCTATATCTAAAGCTGATCAAAGGATTCTTAATAGGAATCCTACACAGTGGAATGAGTGAATGTGCAGGCAATAGTTCCAGTCATTTTCTTTGGGAAAAACCATTCCTTTGGATACTTGTTCCTCTCTATTAGCCATTCAATTGAGTCTAGTGTTCCTGATGTTTCCTTTGCATTTAAGAACATTATAGTTGATGATAATTCTCACCTATTTGCTTCTATGGAACATTTTTGCCAAAATCCATCATCTTCTGTATATCTAAAGCTGATCAAAGGATTCTTAACAGGAATCCTATACAGTGGAATGACTGAATGTACAGGCAATAGTTCCAGTCATTTCCTTTGGGAAAATTTATTCCTTTGGATACTTGTTCCTCTCTATGCCCCATTCTATTGAGGCTAGTGTTCCTGATGTTTCCTTTTCAATTGGGAACTACAGAGTTGATGTTAATTCTCTCCTATTTGCTTCAAAGGAACTTTTTGGGCAAAATCCATCCTCTTCTGTATGTCTAAAGCTGATCAAAGGATTCTTAAAAGGAATCCTATACAGTGGAATGAGTGATTGTGCACCCAATAGTTCGAGTTATTTCCTTTGGGAAAATCCATTCCTTTTGATACTTGTTCTTCTCTATTTCCCATTTTATTGAGGGTAGTGTTCCTGATGTTTCCTTTTCAATTGGGAGCTATATACTTGAGGTTAATTCTCTCACATTTGCTTCAATGGAACTATTTGGAAAAAATCCCTCATCTTCTTTATATCTAAAGCTGATCAAAGATTCTTAACAGGAATCCTATACAGTGGAATGAGTGAATGTGCAGGCAATAGTTCCAGGTATTTCCTTTGGGAAAATCCATTCCTTTGGATACTTGTTCTTCTCTATTTCCCATTCTATTGAGTCTAGTGTTCCAGATGTTTCCTTTTCAATTGGGAACTATATAGTTGATGTTAATTCTCTCACATTTGCTTCAATGGAACTTTTTGGGAAAAATCCCTCATCTTCTTTATATCTAAAGCTGATCAAAGATTCTTAACAGGAATCCTATACAGTGGAATGAGTGAATGTGCAGGCAATAGTTCCAGTTATTTCCTTTGGAAAACTCTATTCCTTTGGATACTTGTTCTTCTCTATTTCCCATTCAATTGAGTCTAGTGTTTCTGATGTTTCCTTTTCAATTGGGAACTATAAAGTTGATGTTAATTCTCTCCCATTTGCTTCAATGGAACTTTTTAGGAAAAATCACTCATCTTCTTTATATCTAAAGCACATCAAAAATTCTTAACAGGAATCCTATACAGTGGAATGAGTGAATGGGCAGGCAATACTTCCAGTTATTTTCTTTGGGAAAATCCATTCCTTTGGATACTTGTTCCTCTCTATTTCCCTTTCAATTGAGTCTAGTGTTCCTGATGTTTCCTTTACAATTTGGAACTTTATAGTTGATGATAATTCTCTCCCATTTGCTTCAATGGAACTTTTTGGGAAAAATCCATCCTCTTCTGTATATCTAAAGCTGATCAAAGGATTCTTAACAGGAATCTTATACAGTTGAATGAGTGAATGAGCTGGCAATAGTTCCAGTTATTTCCTTTTGGAAAATCCATTCCTTTGGATACTTGTTCCTCTCTATTTCTCAGTCTATTGAGCCTAGTTTACCCTTCATTTCCGTTGCATTTAGGAACATTATAGTTGATGATAATCCTCTCCTATTTGCTTCAATGGAACATTTTGGGCAAAATCCATCATCTTCTTTATATCTAAAGCTGATCAAAGGATTCTTAACAGGAATCCTATACAGTGGCATGAGTGAACGTGCAGGCTATAGTTCCAGTTATTTCCTTTGGGCAAATCCATTCCTTTGGATACTTGTTCCTCTCTATTTCCCATTCTATTGAGTCTGTGTCCCTGATGTTTCCTTTTCAATTGGGAACTATATAGTTGATGTTAATTCTCTCCCATTTCCTTCAATGGAACTTTTTGGGAAAAATCCATCCTCTTCTGTATATCTAAAGCTGATCAAAGGATTCTTAACAGGAATCCTATACAGTGGAATGAGTGAATGAGCTGGCAATAGATCCAGTTATTTCCTTTGGGAAAATCCATTCCTTTGGATACTTGTTCCTCTCTATTTCTCAGTCTATTGAGTCTAGTTTACCCTTCATTTCCGTTGCATTTAGGAACATTATAGTTGATGATAATCCTCTCCTATTTTCTTCAATGGAACATTTTGGGCAAAATCCATCCTCTTCTTTATTTCTAAAGCTGATCAAAGAATTCTTAACAGGAATCCTATACAGTGGAATGAGTGAATGTGCAGGCAATAGTTCCAGTTCTTTCTTTTAGGAAAATCCATTCCTTTGGATACTTGTTCCTCTCTATTTCTCATTCTATTGAGTCTAGTTTACCCTTCGTTTCCTTTGCATTTAGGAACTTTATAGTTGATGATAATCCTGTCCTATTGGCTTCAATGGAACTTTTTGGGAAAAATCCATCATCTTCTGTATATCTGAAGCAGATCAAAGGATTATTAACAGGAATCCTATACAGTGGAATGAGTAAATGTGCAGGCAATAGTTCCAGTACTTTCTTTTAGGAAAATCCATTTCTTTGGATACTTGTTCCTCTCTATTTCCCATTCTATTGAGTTTGTGTCCCTGATGTTTCCTTTTCAATAGGGAACTATATAATTGATGTTAATTCTGTCCCATTTGCTTCAATGGAACTTTTTGTGCAAAATCCATCATCTTCTCTATATCTAAAGCTGATCAAAGGATTCTTAATAGGAATCCTACACAGTGGAATGAGTGAATGTGCAGGCAATAGTTCCAGTCATTTTCTTTGGGAAAAACCATTCCTTTGGATACTTGTTCCTCTCTATTAGCCATTCAATTGAGTCTAGTGTTCCTGATGTTTCCTTTGCATTTAAGAACATTATAGTTGATGATAATTCTCACCTATTTGCTTCTATGGAACATTTTTGCCAAAATCCATCATCTTCTGTATATCTAAAGCTGATTAAAGGATTCTTAACAGGAATCCTATACAGTGGAATGACTGAATGTACAGGCAATAGTTCCAGTCATTTCCTTTGGGAAAATTTATTCCTTTGGATACTTGTTCCTCTCTATGCCCCATTCTATTGAGGCTAGTGTTCCTGATGTTTCCTTTTCAATTGGGAACTACAGAGTTGATGTTAATTCTCTCCTATTTGCTTCAAAGGAACTTTTTGGGCAAAATCCATCATCTTCTGTATATCTAAAGATGATCAAATGATTCTTAACAGGAATCCCATACAGTGGAATGAGTGTATGTGCAGGCAATAGTTCCAGTAACTTCTTTTAGGAAAATCCATTCCTTTGGATACTTGTTCCTATCTATTTCCCTTTCAAATGAGTCTAGTGTTCCTGATGGTTCCTTTTCAATAGGGAACTATATAATTGATGTTAATTCTCTCCCATTTCCTTCAATGGAACTTTTTGGGAAAAATCCATCCTCTTCTGTATATCTAAAGCTGATCAAAGGATTCTTAACAGGAATCCTATACAGTGGAATGAGTGAATGTGCAAGCTATAGTTCCAATTATTTCCTTTGGGAAAATCCATTCCTTTGGATACTTGTTCCTCTCTATTAGCCATTCAATGGAGTCTAGTGTTCCTGATGGTTCCTTTTCAATTGGGAAGTATATAGTTGATATTAATTCTCTCCTGTTTGCTTAATGGAATTTTCTGGGCAAAATCCATCATCTTCTTCATATCTAAAGCTGAACAAAAGATTCTTAAAGGGAATCCTATACAGTGGAGTGAATCAATGTGCAGGCAATATTTCCAGTTCTTTCTTTGAGGAAAATCCATTTCTTTGGATACTTGTTCCTTTCTATTTCCCATTCTATTGAGTCTGTGTTCCTGATGTTTCCTTTGCATTTAAGAACATTATAGTTGATGATAATTCTCACTTATTTGCTTCAATGGAACATTTTGGGCAAAATATATCTTCTTTTTTATATCTAAAGCTGATCAAAGGATTCTTAACAGGAATCCTATACAGTGGAATGAGTAAATGTGCAGGCAATAGTTCCAGTCCATTCCTTTGGGAAAATCCCTTCCTTTGGATACTTGTTCCTTTCCATTATCCATTCAATTGAGTCTAGTGTTCCTGATGTTTCCTTTTCAATTGGGAACTATATAGTTGATGTTAATTCTCTCCCATTTGCTTCAATGGAACTTTTTGAGCAAAATCCATCGTCTTCTGTATATCTAAAGCAGATCAAAGGATTCTTAACAGGAATCCTATACAGTGGCATGAGTGAACGCGCAGGCTATAGTTCCAGTTATTTCCTTTGGGCAAATCCATTCCTTTGGATACTTGTTCCTCTCTATTTCCCATTCTATTGAGTCTGTGTAGCTGATGTTTCCTTTTCAATTGGGAACTATATAGTTGATGTTAATTCTCTCCCATTTCCTTCAATGGAACTTTTTGGGAAAAATCCATCATCTTCTGTATATCTAAAGCTGATCAAAGGATTCTTAACAGGAATCCTATACAGTGGAATGAGTGAATGAGCTGGTAATAGTTCCAGTTATTTCCTTTGGGAAAATCCATTCCTTTGGATACTTGTTCCTCTCTATTTCCCATTCTATTGAGTCTAGTTTACCCTTCGTTTCCTTTGCATTTAGGAACATTATACTTGATGATAATCCTCTCCTATTTGCTTCAATGGAACATTTTGGGCAAAATTCATCCAATACTTTATTTCTAAAGCTGATGAAAGGATTCTTAATAGGAATCCTATACAGTGCAATGAGTGAATGTGCAGGCAATAGTTCCAGTTCTTTCTTTTAGGAAAATCCATTCCTTTGGATACTTGTTCCTCTCTATTTCCCATTCTATTGAGTCTGTGTCCCTGATGTTTCCTTTTCAATTGGGAACTATATAGTTGATGTTAATTCTCTCCCATTTCCTTCAATGGAACTTTTTGGGAAAAATCCATCATCTTCTGTATATCTGAAGCAGATCAAAGGATTCTTAACAGGAATCCTATACAGTGGAATGAGTGAATGTGCAGGCAATAGTTCCAGTAATTTCTTTTAGGAAAATCCATTCCTTTGGATACTTGTTCCTATCTATTTCCCTTTCAAATGAGTCTAGTGTTCCTGATGGTTCCTTTTCAATAGGGAACTATATAATTGATGTTAATTCTCTCCCCTTTGCTTCAATGGAACTTTTTGGGCAAAATCCCTCATCTTCTTTATATCTAAAGCTGATCAAAGGATTCTTAACGGGAATCCTATACAGTGGCATGAGTGAACGTGCAGGCTATAGTTCCAGTTATTTCCTTTGGGCAAATCCATTCCTTTGGATACTTGTTCCTCTCTATTTCCCATTCTATTGAGTCTGTGTCCCTGATGTTTCCTTTTCAATTGGGAACTATATAGTTGATGTTAATTCTCTCCCATTTCCTTCAATGGAACTTTTTGGGAAAAATCCATCCTCTTCTGTATATCTAAAGCTGATCAAAGGATTCTTAACAGGAATCCTATACAGTGGAATGAGTGAATGAGCTGGCAATAGTTCCAGTTATTTCCTTTTGGAAAATCCATTCCTTTGGATACTTGTTCCTCTCTATTTCTCAGTCTATTGAGCCTAGTTTACCCTTCATTTCCGTTGCATTTAGGAACATTATAGTTGATGATAATCCTCTCCTATTTGCTTCAATGGAACATTTTGGGCAAAATCCATCATCTTCTTTATATCTAAAGCTGATCAAAGGATTCTTAACAGGAATCCTATACAGTGGCATGAGTGAACGTGCAGGCTATAGTTCCAGTTATTTCCTTTGGGCAAATCCATTCCTTTGGATACTTGTTCCTCTCTATTTCCCATTCTATTGAGTCTGTGTCCCTGATGTTTCCTTTTCAATTGGGAACTATATAGTTGATGTTAATTCTCTCCCATTTCCTTCAATGGAACTTTTTGGGAAAAATCCATCCTCTTCTGTATATCTAAAGCTGATCAAAGGATTCTTAACAGGAATCCTATACAGTGGAATGAGTGAATGAGCTGGCAATAGATCCAGTTATTTCCTTTGGGAAAATCCATTCCTTTGGATACTTGTTCCTCTCTATTTCTCAGTCTATTGAGTCTAGTTTACCCTTCGTTTCCTTTGCATTTAGGAACTTTATAGTTGATGATAATTCTCACCTATTTGCTTCTATGGAACATTTTTGCCAAAATCCATCATCTTCTGTATATCTAAAGCTGATTAAAGGATTCTTAACAGGAATCCTATACAGTGGAATGACTGAATGTACAGGCAATAGTTCCAGTCATTTCCTTTGGGAAAATTTATTCCTTTGGATACTTGTTCCTCTCTATGCCCCATTCTATTGAGGCTAGTGTTCCTGATGTTTCCTTTTCAATTGGGAACTACAGAGTTGATGTTAATTCTCTCCTATTTGCTTCAAAGGAACTTTTTGGGCAAAATCCATCATCTTCTGTATATCTAAAGATGATCAAATGATTCTTAACAGGAATCCCATACAGTGGAATGAGTGTATGTGCAGGCAATAGTTCCAGTAACTTCTTTTAGGAAAATCCATTCCTTTGGATACTTGTTCCTATCTATTTCCCTTTCAAATGAGTCTAGTGTTCCTGATGGTTCCTTTTCAATAGGGAACTATATAATTGATGTTAATTCTCTCCCATTTCCTTCAATGGAACTTTTTGGGAAAAATCCATCCTCTTCTGTATATCTAAAGCTGATCAAAGGATTCTTAACAGGAATCGTATACAGTGGAATGAGTGAATGTGCAAGCTATAGTTCCAATTATTTCCTTTGGGAAAATCCATTCCTTTGGATACTTGTTCCTCTCTATTAGCCATTCAATGGAGTCTAGTGTTCCTGATGGTTCCTTTTCAATTGGGAAGTATATAGTTGATATTAATTCTCTCCTGTTTGCTTAATGGAATTTTCTGGGCAAAATCCATCATCTTCTTCATATCTAAAGCTGAACAAAAGATTCTTAAAGGGAATCCTATACAGTGGAGTGAATCAATGTGCAGGCAATATTTCCAGTTCTTTCTTTGAGGAAAATCCATTTCTTTGGATACTTGTTCCTTTCTATTTCCCATTCTATTGAGTCTGTGTTCCTGATGTTTCCTTTGCATTTAAGAACATTATAGTTGATGATAATTCTCACTTATTTGCTTCAATGGAACATTTTGGGCAAAATATATCTTCTTTTTTATATCTAAAGCTGATCAAAGGATTCTTAACAGGAATCCTATACAGTGGAATGAGTAAATGTGCAGGCAATAGTTCCAGTCCATTCCTTTGGGAAAATCCCTTCCTTTGGATACTTGTTCCTTTCCATTATCCATTCAATTGAGTCTAGTGTTCCTGATGTTTCCTTTTCAATTGGGAACTATATAGTTGATGTTAATTCTCTCCCATTTGCTTCAATGGAACTTTTTGAGCAAAATCCATCGTCTTCTGTATATCTAAAGCAGATCAAAGGATTCTTAACAGGAATCCTATACAGTGGCATGAGTGAACGCGCAGGCTATAGTTCCAGTTATTTCCTTTGGGCAAATCCATTCCTTTGGATACTTGTTCCTCTCTATTTCCCATTCTATTGAGTCTGTGTAGCTGATGTTTCCTTTTCAATTGGGAACTATATAGTTGATGTTAATTCTCTCCCATTTCCTTCAATGGAACTTTTTGGGAAAAATCCATCATCTTCTGTATATCTAAAGCTGATCAAAGGATTCTTAACAGGAATCCTATACAGTGGAATGAGTGAATGAGCTGGTAATAGTTCCAGTTATTTCCTTTGGGAAAATCCATTCCTTTGGATACTTGTTCCTCTCTATTTCCCATTCTATTGAGTCTAGTTTACCCTTCGTTTCCTTTGCATTTAGGAACATTATACTTGATGATAATCCTCTCCTATTTGCTTCAATGGAACATTTTGGGCAAAATTCATCCAATACTTTATTTCTAAAGCTGATGAAAGGATTCTTAATAGGAATCCTATACAGTGCAATGAGTGAATGTGCAGGCAATAGTTCCAGTTCTTTCTTTTAGGAAAATCCATTCCTTTGGATACTTGTTCCTCTCTATTTCCCATTCTATTGAGTCTGTGTCCCTGATGTTTCCTTTTCAATTGGGAACTATATAGTTGATGTTAATTCTCTCCCATTTCCTTCAATGGAACTTTTTGGGAAAAATCCATCATCTTCTGTATATCTGAAGCAGATCAAAGGATTCTTAACAGGAATCCTATACAGTGGAATGAGTGAATGTGCAGGCAATAGTTCCAGTAATTTCTTTTAGGAAAATCCATTCCTTTGGATACTTGTTCCTATCTATTTCCCTTTCAAATGAGTCTAGTGTTCCTGATGGTTCCTTTTCAATAGGGAACTATATAATTGATGTTAATTCTCTCCCCTTTGCTTCAATGGAACTTTTTGGGCAAAATCCCTCATCTTCTTTATATCTAAAGCTGATCAAAGGATTCTTAACGGGAATCCTATACAGTGGCATGAGTGAACGTGCAGGCTATAGTTCCAGTTATTTCCTTTGGGCAAATCCATTCCTTTGGATACTTGTTCCTCTCTATTTCCCATTCTATTGAGTCTGTGTCCCTGATGTTTCCTTTTCAATTGGGAACTATATAGTTGATGTTAATTCTCTCCCATTTCCTTCAATGGAACTTTTTGGGAAAAATCCATCCTCTTCTGTATATCTAAAGCTGATCAAAGGATTCTTAACAGGAATCCTATACAGTGGAATGAGTGAATGAGCTGGCAATAGTTCCAGTTATTTCCTTTTGGAAAATCCATTCCTTTGGATACTTGTTCCTCTCTATTTCTCAGTCTATTGAGCCTAGTTTACCCTTCATTTCCGTTGCATTTAGGAACATTATAGTTGATGATAATCCTCTCCTATTTGCTTCAATGGAACATTTTGGGCAAAATCCATCATCTTCTTTATATCTAAAGCTGATCAAAGGATTCTTAACAGGAATCCTATACAGTGGCATGAGTGAACGTGCAGGCTATAGTTCCAGTTATTTCCTTTGGGCAAATCCATTCCTTTGGATACTTGTTCCTCTCTATTTCCCATTCTATTGAGTCTGTGTCCCTGATGTTTCCTTTTCAATTGGGAACTATATAGTTGATGTTAATTCTCTCCCATTTCCTTCAATGGAACTTTTTGGGAAAAATCCATCCTCTTCTGTATATCTAAAGCTGATCAAAGGATTCTTAACAGGAATCCTATACAGTGGAATGAGTGAATGAGCTGGCAATAGATCCAGTTATTTCCTTTGGGAAAATCCATTCCTTTGGATACTTGTTCCTCTCTATTTCTCAGTCTATTGAGTCTAGTTTACCCTTCGTTTCCTTTGCATTTAGGAACTTTATAGTTGATGATAATCCTCTCCTATTGGCTTCAATGGAACATTTTGGGCAAAATCCATCCTCTTCTTTATTTCTAAAGCTGATCAAAGAATTCTTAACAGGAATCCTATACAGTGGAATGAGTGAATGTGCAGGCAATAGTTCCAGTTCTTTCTTTTAGGAAAATCCATTCCTTTGGATACTTGTTCCTCTCTATTTCTCATTCTATTGAGTCTAGTTTACCCTTCGTTTCCTTTGCATTTAGGAACTTTATAGTTGATGATAATCCTCTCCTATTGGCTTCAATGGAACTTTTTGGGAAAAATCCATCATCTTCTGTATATCTGAAGCAGATCAAAGGATTATTAACAGGAATCCTATACAGTGGAATGAGTAAATGTGCAGGCAATAGTTCCAGTACTTTCTTTTAGGAAAATCCATTTCTTTGGATACTTGTTCCTCTCTATTTCCCATTCTATTGAGTTTGTGTCCCTGATGTTTCCTTTTCAATAGGGAACTATATAATTGATGTTAATTCTGTCCCATTTGCTTCAATGGAACTTTTTGTGCAAAATCCATCATCTTCTCTATATCTAAAGCTGATCAAAGGATTCTTAATAGGAATCCTACACAGTGGAATGAGTGAATGTGCAGGCAATAGTTCCAGTCATTTTCTTTGGGAAAAACCATTCCTTTGGATACTTGTTCCTCTCTATTAGCCATTCAATTGAGTCTAGTGTTCCTGATGTTTCCTTTGCATTTAAGAACATTATAGTTGATGATAATTCTCACCTATTTGCTTCTATGGAACATTTTTGCCAAAATCCATCATCTTCTGTATATCTAAAGCTGATCAAAGGATTCTTAACAGGAATCCTATACAGTGGAATGACTGAATGTACAGGCAATAGTTCCAGTCATTTCCTTTGGGAAAATTTATTCCTTTGGATACTTGTTCCTCTCTATGCCCCATTCTATTGAGGCTAGTGTTCCTGATGTTTCCTTTTCAATTGGGAACTACAGAGTTGATGTTAATTCTCTCCTATTTGCTTCAAAGGAACTTTTTGGGCAAAATCCATCATCTTCTGTATATCTAAAGATGATCAAAGGATTCTTAACAGGAATCCCATACAGTGGAATGAGTGTATGTGCAGGCAATAGTTCCAGTAACTTCTTTTAGGAAAATCCATTCCTTTGGATACTTGTTCCTATCTATTTCCCTTTCAAATGAGTCTAGTGTTCCTGATGGTTCCTTTTCAATAGGGAACTATATAATTGATGTTAATTCTCTCCCATTTCCTTCAATGGAACTTTTTGGGAAAAATCCATCCTCTTCTGTATATCTAAAGCTGATCAAAGGATTCTTAACAGGAATCCTATACAGTGGAATGAGTGAATGTGCAAGCTATAGTTCCAATTATTTCCTTTGGGAAAATCCATTCCTTTGGATACTTGTTCCTCTCTATTAGCCATTCAATGGAGTCTAGTGTTCCTGATGGTTCCTTTTCAATTGGGAAGTATATAGTTGATATTAATTCTCTCCTGTTTGCTTAATGGAATTTTCTGGGCAAAATCCATCATCTTCTTCATATCTAAAGCTGAACAAAAGATTCTTAAAGGGAATCCTATACAGTGGAGTGAATCAATGTGCAGGCAATATTTCCAGTTCTTTCTTTGAGGAAAATCCATTTCTTTGGATACTTGTTCCTTCTCTATTTCCCATTCTATTGAGTCTGTGTTCCTGATGTTTCCTTTGCATTTAAGAACATTATAGTTGATGATAATTCTCACTTATTTGCTTCAATGGAACATTTTGGGCAAAATATATCTTCTTCTTTATATCTAAAGCTGATCAAAGGCTTCTTAACAGGAATCCTATACAGTGGAATGAGTAAATGTGCAGGCAATAGTTCCAGTCCATTCCTTTGGGAAAATCCCTTCCTTTGGATACTTGTTCCTTTCCATTATCCATTCAATTGAGTCTAGTGTTCCTGATGTTTCCTTTTCAATTGGGAACTATATAGTTGATGTTAATTCTCTCCCATTTGCTTCAATGGAACTTTTTGAGCAAAATCCATCGTCTTCTGTATATCTAAAGCAGATCAAAGGATTCTTAACAGGAATCCTATACAGTGGCATGAGTGAACGCGCAGGCTATAGTTCCAGTTATTTCCTTTGGGCAAATCCATTCCTTTGGATACTTGTTCCTCTCTATTTCCCATTCTATTGAGTCTGTGTCCCTGATGTTTCCTTTTCAATTGGGAACTATATAGTTGATGTTAATTCTCTCCCATTTCCTTCAATGGAACTTTTTGGGAAAAATCCATCATCTTCTGTATATCTAAAGCTGATCAAAGGATTCTTAACAGGAATCCTATACAGTGGAATGAGTGAATGAGCTGGTAATAGTTCCAGTTATTTCCTTTGGGAAAATCCATTCCTTTGGATACTTGTTCCTCTCTATTTCCCATTCTATTGAGTCTAGTTTACCCTTCGTTTCCTTTGCATTTAGGAACATTATACTTGATGATAATCCTCTCCTATTTGCTTCAATGGAACATTTTGGGCAAAATTCATCCTCTACTTTATTTCTAAAGCTGATGAAAGGATTCTTAATAGGAATCCTATACAGTGCAATGAGTGAATGTGCAGGCAATAGTTCCAGTTCTTTCTTTTAGGAAAATCCATTCCTTTGGATACTTGTTCCTCTCTATTTCCCATTCTATTGAGTCTGTGTCCCTGATGTTTCCTTTTCAATTGGGAACTATATAGTTGATGTTAATTCTCTCCCATTTCCTTCAATGGAACTTTTTGGGAAAAATCCATCATCTTCTGTATATCTGAAGCAGATCAAAGGATTCTTAACAGGAATCCTATACAGTGGAATGAGTGAATGTGCAGGCAATAGTTCCAGTAATTTCTTTTAGGAAAATCCATTCCTTTGGATACTTGTTCCTATCTATTTCCCTTTCAAATGAGTCTACTGTTCCTGATGGTTCCTTTTCAATAGGGAACTATATAATTGATGTTAATTCTCTCCCATTTGCTTCAATGGAACTTTTTGGGCAAAATCCCTCATCTTCTTTATATCTAAAGCTGATCAAAGGATTCTTAACAGGAATCCTATACAGTGGCATGAGTGAACGTGCAGGCTATAGTTCCAGTTATTTCCTTTGGGCAAATCCATTCCTTTGGATACTTGTTCCTCTCTATTTCCCATTCTATTGAGTCTGTGTCCCTGATGTTTCCTTTTCAATTGGGAACTATATAGTTGATGTTAATTCTCTCCCATTTCCTTCAATGGAACTTTTTGGGAAAAATCCATCCTCTTCTGTATATCTAAAGCTGATCAAAGGATTCTTAACAGGAATCCTATACAGTGGCATGAGTGAACGTGCAGGCTATAGTTCCAGTTATTTCCTTTGGGCAAATCCATTCCTTTGGATACTTGTTCCTCTCTATTTCCCATTCTATTGAGTCTGTGTCCCTGATGTTTCCTTTTCAATTGGGAACTATATAGTTGATGTTAATTCTCTCCCATTTCCTTCAATGGAACTTTTTGGGAAAAATCCATCCTCTTCTGTATATCTAAAGCTGATCAAAGGATTCTTAACAGGAATCCTATACAGTGGAATGAGTGAATGAGCTGGCAATAGATCCAGTTATTTCCTTTGGGAAAATCCATTCCTTTGGATACTTGTTCCTCTCTATTTCTCAGTCTATTGAGTCTAGTTTACCCTTCATTTCCGTTGCATTTAGGAACATTATAGTTGATGATAATCCTCTCCTATTTGCTTCAATGGAACATTTTGGGCAAAATCCATCCTCTTCTTTATTTCTAAAGCTGATCAAAGAATTCTTAACAGGAATCCTATACAGTGGAATGAGTGAATGTGCAGGCAATAGTTCCAGTTCTTTCTTTTAGGAAAATCCATTCCTTTGGATACTTGTTCCTCTCTATTTCTCATTCTATTGAGTCTAGTTTACCCTTCGTTTCCTTTGCATTTAGGAACTTTATAGTTGATGATAATCCTCTCCTATTGGCTTCAATGGAACTTTTTGGGAAAAATCCATCATCTTCTGTATATCTGAAGCAGATCAAAGGATTATTAACAGGAATCCTATACAGTGGAATGAGTAAATGTGCAGGCAATAGTTCCAGTACTTTCTTTTAGGAAAATCCATTTCTTTGGATACTTGTTCCTCTCTATTTCCCATTCTATTGAGTTTGTGTCCCTGATGTTTCCTTTTCAATAGGGAACTATATAATTGATGTTAATTCTGTCCCATTTGCTTCAATGGAACTTTTTGGGCAAAATCCATCCTCTCATGTATATCTAAAGCTGATCAAAGGATTCTTAACAGGAATGCTATACAGTGGAATGAGTGAATGTGCAGGCAATAGTTCCAGTTATTTCCTTTGGAAAACTCCATTCCTTTGGATACTTGTTCTTCTCTATTTCCCATTCAATTAAGTCTAGTGTTTCTGATGTTTCCTTTTCAATTGGGAACTATAAAGTTGATGTTAATTCTCTCCCATTTGCTTCAATGGAACTTTTTAGGAAAAATCACTCATCTTCTTTATATGTAAAGCTGATCAAAGTTTCTTAACAGGAATCCTATACAGTGGAATGAGTGAATGTGCAGGCAATAGTTCCAGTTCTTTCTTTTAGGAAAATCCATTCCTTTGGATACTTGTTCCTCTCTATTTCTCATTCTATTGAGTCTAGTTTACCCTTCGTTTCCTTTACGTTTAGGAACATTATAGTTGATGATAATCCTCCCCTATTTGCTTCTATGGAACATTTTGGGCAAAATCCATCCTCTTCTTTATTTCTAAAGCTGATCAAAGGATTCTTAACAGGAATCCTATACAATGGAATGAGTGAATGTGCAGGCAATATTTCCAGTTCTTTCTTTTAGGAAAATCCAATCCTTTGGATACTTTTTCCTCTCTATTTCCCATTCTATTGAGTCTGTGTCCCTGATGTTTCCTTTTCAATTGGGAACTATATAGTTGATGTTAATTCTCTCCCATTTGCTTCAATGGAACTTTTTGGGAAAAATCCATCATCTTCTGTATATCTGAATCAGATCAAAGGATTCTTAACCGGAACCCTACACAGTGGAATGAGTGAAAGTGCTGGCAATAGTTCTGTTATTTCCTTTGGGAAAATCCATTTTTTTGGATACTTGTTCCTCTCTATTTCCCATTCTATTGAGTCTAGTTTACCCTTCGTTTCCTTTGCGTTTAGGAACCTTATAGTTGATGATAATTCTCACCTATTTGCTTCAATGGAACATTTTGTGCAAAATATATCCTCTTCTTTATATCTAAAGCTGATCAAAGGATTCTTAACAGGAATCCTATACAGTGGAATGAGTAAATGTGCAGGCAATGGTTCCAGTTATTTCCTTTTGGAAAACCCATTCCTTTAGATACTTGTTCCTGTCTATTTCCCATTCAATTTATTCTAGTGTTCCTGATGTTTCCTTTTCAATTGGGAACTATATAATTGATGTTAATTCTCTCCTATTTGCTTCACTGCAATTTGTTGGGCAAAATCCATCCTCTTCTGTATATCTAAAGCAGATCAAAGGATTCTTAACAGGAATCCTACACAGTGGAATGAGTGAATGTGCAGGCAATAGTTCCAGTAATTTCTTTTAGGAAAATCCATTCCTTTGGATACTTGTTCCTATCTATTTCCCTTTCAAATGAGTCTAGTGTTCCTGATGGTTCCTTTTCAATAGGGAACTATATAATTGATGTTAATTCTCTCCCATTTGCTTCAATGGAACTTTTTGTGCAAAATCCCTCATCTTCTTTATATCTAAAGCTGATCAAAGGATTCTTAACAGGAATCCTATACAGTGGCACGAGTGAATGTTCAGGCTATATTTCCAGTTATTTCCTTTGGGAAAATCCATTCCTTTGGATATTTGTTCCTCTCTATTTCCCATTCTATTGAGTCTGAGTCCCTGATGTTTCCTTTTCAATTGGGAACTATATAGTTGATGTTAATTTTCTCCCATTTCCTTCAATGGAACTTTTTGGGAAAAATCCATCCTCTTCTGTATATCTAAAGCTGATCAAAGGATTCTTAACAGGAATCCTATACAGTGGAATGAGCGAATGAGCTGGCAATAGTTCCAGTTATTTCCTTTGGGAAAATCCATTCCTTTGGATACTTGTTCCTCTCTATTTCCCATTCTATTGAGTCTAGTTTACCCTTCGTTTCCTTTACGTTTAGGAACATTATAGTTGATGATAATCCTCCCCTATTTGCTTCTATGGAACATTTTGGGCAAAATCCATCCTCTTCTTTATTTCTAAAGCTGATCAAAGGATTCTTAACAGGAATCCTATACAATGGAATGAGTGAATGTGCAGGCAATATTTCCAGTTCTTTCTTTTAGGAAAATCCAATCCTTTGGATACTTTTTCCTCTCTATTTCCCATTCTATTGAGTCTGTGTCCCTGATGTTTCCTTTTCAATTGGGAACTATATAGTTGATGTTAATTCTCTCCCATTTGCTTCAATGGAACTTTTTGGGAAAAATCCATCATCTTCTGTATATCTGAATCAGATCAAAGGATTCTTAACCGGAACCCTACACAGTGGAATGAGTGAAAGTGCTGGCAATAGTTCTGTTATTTCCTTTGGGAAAATCCATTTTTTTGGATACTTGTTCCTCTCTATTTCCCATTCTATTGAGTCTAGTTTACCCTTCGTTTCCTTTGCGTTTAGGAACCTTATAGTTGATGATAATTCTCACCTATTTGCTTCAATGGAACATTTTGTGCAAAATATATCCTCTTCTTTATATCTAAAGCTGATCAAAGGATTCTTAACAGGAATCCTATACAGTGGAATGAGTAAATGTGCAGGCAATGGTTCCAGTTATTTCCTTTTGGAAAACCCATTCCTTTAGATACTTGTTCCTGTCTATTTCCCATTCAATTTATTCTAGTGTTCCTGATGTTTCCTTTTCAATTGGGAACTATATAATTGATGTTAATTCTCTCCTATTTGCTTCCCTGCAATTTGTTGGGCAAAATCCATCCTCTTCTGTATATCTAAAGCAGATCAAAGGATTCTTAACAGGAATCCTACACAGTGGAATGAGTGAATGTGCAGGCAATAGTTCCAGTAATTTCTTTTAGGAAAATCCATTCCTTTGGATACTTGTTCCTATCTATTTCCCTTTCAAATGAGTCTAGTGTTCCTGATGGTTCCTTTTCAATAGGGAACTATATAATTGATGTTAATTCTCTCCCATTTGCTTCAATGGAACTTTTTGTGCAAAATCCCTCATCTTCTTTATATCTAAAGCTGATCAAAGGATTCTTAACAGGAATCCTATACAATGGAATGAGTGAATGTGCAGGCAATATTTCCAGTTCTTTCTTTTAGGAAAATCCAATCCTTTGGATACTTTTTCCTCTCTATTTCCCATTCTATTGAGTCTGTGTCCCTGATGTTTCCTTTTCAATTGGGAACTATATAGTTGATGTTAATTCTCTCCCATTTGCTTCAATGGAACTTTTTGGGAAAAATCCATCATCTTCTGTATATCTGAATCAGATCAAAGGATTCTTAACCGGAACCCTACACAGTGGAATGAGTGAAAGTGCTGGCAATAGTTCTGTTATTTCCTTTGGGAAAATCCATTTTTTTGGATACTTGTTCCTCTCTATTTCCCATTCTATTGAGTCTAGTTTACCCTTCGTTTCCTTTGCGTTTAGGAACCTTATAGTTGATGATAATTCTCACCTATTTGCTTCAATGGAACATTTTGTGCAAAATATATCCTCTTCTTTATATCTAAAGCTGATCAAAGGATTCTTAACAGGAATCCTATACAGTGGAATGAGTAAATGTGCAGGCAATGGTTCCAGTTATTTCCTTTTGGAAAACCCATTCCTTTAGATACTTGTTCCTGTCTATTTCCCATTCAATTTATTCTAGTGTTCCTGATGTTTCCTTTTCAATTGGGAACTATATAATTGATGTTAATTCTCTCCTATTTGCTTCACTGCAATTTGTTGGGCAAAATCCATCCTCTTCTGTATATCTAAAGCAGATCAAAGGATTCTTAACAGGAATCCTACACAGTGGAATGAGTGAATGTGCAGGCAATAGTTCCAGTAATTTCTTTTAGGAAAATCCATTCCTTTGGATACTTGTTCCTATCTATTTCCCTTTCAAATGAGTCTAGTGTTCCTGATGGTTCCTTTTCAATAGGGAACTATATAATTGATGTTAATTCTCTCCCATTTGCTTCAATGGAACTTTTTGTGCAAAATCCCTCATCTTCTTTATATCTAAAGCTGATCAAAGGATTCTTAACAGGAATCCTATACAGTGGAATGAGTGAATGTGCAGGCAATAGTTCCAGTTATTTCCTTTGCGAAAATGCATTCCTTTGGATACTTGTTCCTCTCTATTTCTCATTCTATTGAGTCTAGTTTACCCTTCGTTCCTTTGCATTTAGGAACATTATAGTTGATGATAATCCTCTCCTATTTGCTTCAATGGAACTTTTTGGGAAAAATCCATCATCTTCTGTATATCTGAAGCAAATCAAAGGATTCTTAACAGGAATCCTACACAGTGGAATGAGTGAATGTGCAGGCAATAGTTCCAGTCATTTCCTTTGGGAAAATCCATTCCTTTGGATACTTTTTCCTCTCTATTAGGCATTCAATTGAGTCTAGTGTTCCTGATGTTTCCTTTGCATTTAAGAACATTATAGTTGATGATAATTCTCACCTATTTGCTTCTATGGAACATTTTGGGCAAAATCCATCATCTTCTGTATATCTAAAGCTGATCAAAGGATTCTTAACAGGAATCCTATACAGTGTAATGACTGAATGTGCAGGCAATAGTTCCCGTCATTTCCTTTGGGTAAATCCATTCCTTTGGATACTTGTTCCTCTCTATGCCCCATTCTATTGAGGCTAGTGTTCCAGATGTTTCCTTTTCAATTGTGAACTATAGAGTTGATGTTAATTCTCTCCTATTTGTTTCAAAGGAACTTTTTGGGCAAAATCCATCATCTTCTGTATATCTAAAGATGATCAAAGGATTCTTAACAGGAATCCTATACAGTGGAATGAGTGAATGTGCAGGCAATAGTTCCAGTAATTTCTTTTAGGAAAATCCATTCCTTTGGATACTTGTTCCTATCTATTTCCCTTTCAAATGAGTCTAATTTTCCTGATGGTTCCTTTTCAATAGGGAACTATATAATTGATGTTAATTCTCTCCCATTTGCTTCAATGGAACTTTTTGGGCAAAATCCCTCATCTTCTTTATATCTAAAGCTGATCAAAGTATTCTTAACAGGAATCCTATACAGTGGCATGAGTGAACGTGCAGGCTATAGTTCCAGTTATTTCCTTTGGGCAAATCCATTCCTTTGGATACTTGTTCCTCTCTATTTCCCATTCTATTGAGTCTGTGTCCCTGATGTTTGCTTTTCAATTGGGAACTATATAGTTGATGTTAATTCTCTCCCATTTCCTTCAATGGAACTTTTTGGGAAAAATCCATCCTCTTCTGTATATCTAAAGCTGATCAAAGGATTCTTAACAAGAATCCTATACAGTGGAATGAGTAAATGTGCAGGAAATAATTCCAGTACTTTCTTTTAGGAAAATCCATTTCTTTGGATACTTGTTCCTCTCTATTTCCCATTCTATTGAGTCTGTGTCCCTGATGTTTCCTTTTCAATTGGGAACTATAGAGTTGATGTTAATTCTCTCCCATTTCCTTCAATGGAACTTTTTGGGAAAAATCCATCCTCTTCTGTATATCTAAAGCTGATCAAAGGATTCTTAACAGGAATCCTATACAGTGGAATGAGTGAATGAGCTGGCAATAGTTCCAGTTATTTCCTTTGGGAAAATGCATTCCTTTGGATACTTGTTCCTCTCTATTTCCTATTCTATTGAGTCTAGTTTACCCTTCGTTTCCTTTACGTTTAGGAACATTATAGTTGATGATAATCCTCCCCTATTTGCTTCTATGGAACATTTTGGGCAAAATCCATCCTCTTCTTTATTTCTAAAGCTGATCAAAGGATTCTTAACAGGAATCCTATACAATGGAATGAGTGAATGTGCAGGCAATATTTCTAGTTCTTTCTTTTAGGAAAATCCAATCCTTTGGATACTTTTTCCTCTCTATTTCCCATTCTATTGAGTCTGTGTCCCTGATGTTTCCTTTTCAATTGGGAACTATATAGTTGATGTTAATTCTCTCCCATTTGCTTCAATGGAACTTTTTGGGAAAAATCCATCATCTTCTGTATATCTGAATCAGATCAAAGGATTCTTAACCGGAACCCTACACAGTGGAATGAGTGAAAGTGCTGGCAATAGTTCTATTATTTCCTTTGGGAAAATCCATTTTTTTGGATACTTGTTCCTCTCTATTTCCCATTCTATTGAGTCTAGTTTACCCTTCGTTTCCTTTGCGTTTAGGAACTTTATAGTTGATGATAATTCTCACCTATTTGCTTCAATGGAACATTTTGTGCAAAATATATCCTCTTCTTTATATCTAAAGCTGATCAAAGGATTCTTAACAGGAATCCTATACAGTGGAATGAGTAAATGTGCAGGCAATGGTTCCAGTTATTTCCTTTTGGAAAAACCATTCCTTTAGATACTTGTTCCTGTCTATTTCCCATTCAATTTATTCTAGTGTTCCTGATGTTTCCTTTTCAATTGGGAACTATATAATTGATGTTAATTCTCTCCTATTTGCTTCACTGCAATTTGTTGGGCAAAATCCATCCTCTTCTGTATATCTAAAGCTGATCAAAGAATTCTTAACAGGAATCCTATACAGTGGAATGAGTGAATGTGCAGGCAATAGTTCCAGTTCTTTCTTTTAGGAAAATCCATTCCTTTGGATACTTGTTCCTCTCTATTTCCCATTCTATTGAGTCTGTGTCCCTGATGTTTCATTTTCAATTGGGAACTATATATTTGCTTCAATGGAACTTTTTAGAAAAAATAACTCATCTTCTTTATATGTAAAGCTGATCAAAGATTCTTAACAGGAATCCTATACAGTGGAATGAGTTTATGTGAAGGCAATAGTTCCAGTTATTTTCTTTGGGAAAATCCATTCCTTTGGATACTTGTTCCTCTCTATTTCCCATTCTATTGAGTCTGTGTCCCTGATGTTTCCTTTTCAATTGGGAACTATATAGTTGATGTTAATTCTCACCCATTTGCTTCAATGGAACTTTTTGGGAAAAATCCATCATCTTCTGTATATCTGAATCAGATCAAAGGATTCTTAACCGGAACCCTACACAGTGGAATGAGTGAAAGTGCTGGCAATAGTTCTGCTATTTCCTTTGGGAAAATCCATTTTTTTGGATACTTGTTCCTCTCTATTTCCCATTCTATTGAGTCTAGTTTACCCTTCGTTTCCTTTGCGTTTAGGAACATTATAGTTGATGATAATCCTCCCCTATTTGCTTCAATGGAACATTTTGGGCAAAATCCATTCTCTTCTTTATTTCTAAAGCTGATCAAAGGATTCTTAACAGGAATCCTATACAATGGAATGAGTGAATGTGCAGGCAATAGTTCCAGTAATTTCTTTTAGGAAAATCCATTCCTTTGGATACTTGTTCCTATCTATTTCCCTTTCAAATGAGTCTAATTTTCCTGATGGTTCCTTTTCAATAGGGAACTATATAATTGATGTTAATTCTCTCCCATTTGCTTCAATGGAACTTTTTGGGCAAAATCCCTCATCTTCTTTATATCTAAAGCTGATCAAAGTATTCTTAACAGGAATCCTATACAGTGGCATGAGTGAACGTGCAGGCTATAGTTCCAGTTATTTCCTTTGGGCAAATCCATTCCTTTGGATACTTGTTCCTCTCTATTTCCCATTCTATTGAGTCTGTGTCCCTGATGTTTGCTTTTCAATTGGGAACTATATAGTTGATGTTAATTCTCTCCCATTTCCTTCAATGGAACTTTTTGGGAAAAATCCATCCTCTTCTGTATATCTAAAGCTGATCAAAGGATTCTTAACAAGAATCCTATACAGTGGAATGAGTAAATGTGCAGGAAATAATTCCAGTACTTTCTTTTAGGAAAATCCATTTCTTTGGATACTTGTTCCTCTCTATTTCCCATTCTATTGAGTCTGTGTCCCTGATGTTTCCTTTTCAATTGGGAACTATAGAGTTGATGTTAATTCTCTCCCATTTCCTTCAATGGAACTTTTTGGGAAAAATCCATCCTCTTCTGTATATCTAAAGCTGATCAAAGGATTCTTAACAGGAATCCTATACAGTGGAATGAGTGAATGAGCTGGCAATAGTTCCAGTTATTTCCTTTGGGAAAATGCATTCCTTTGGATACTTGTTCCTCTCTATTTCCTATTCTATTGAGTCTAGTTTACCCTTCGTTTCCTTTACGTTTAGGAACATTATAGTTGATGATAATCCTCCCCTATTTGCTTCTATGGAACATTTTGGGCAAAATCCATCCTCTTCTTTATTTCTAAAGCTGATCAAAGGATTCTTAACAGGAATCCTATACAATGGAATGAGTGAATGTGCAGGCAATATTTCTAGTTCTTTCTTTTAGGAAAATCCAATCCTTTGGATACTTTTTCCTCTCTATTTCCCATTCTATTGAGTCTGTGTCCCTGATGTTTCCTTTTCAATTGGGAACTATATAGTTGATGTTAATTCTCTCCCATTTGCTTCAATGGAACTTTTTGGGAAAAATCCATCATCTTCTGTATATCTGAATCAGATCAAAGGATTCTTAACCGGAACCCTACACAGTGGAATGAGTGAAAGTGCTGGCAATAGTTCTATTATTTCCCTTGGGAAAATCCATTTTTTTGGATACTTGTTCCTCTCTATTTCCCATTCTATTGAGTCTAGTTTACCCTTCGTTTCCTTTGCGTTTAGGAACTTTATAGTTGATGATAATTCTCACCTATTTGCTTCAATGGAACATTTTGTGCAAAATATATCCTCTTCTTTATATCTAAAGCTGATCAAAGGATTCTTAACAGGAATCCTATACAGTGGAATGAGTAAATGTGCAGGCAATGGTTCCAGTTATTTCCTTTTGGAAAAACCATTCCTTTAGATACTTGTTCCTGTCTATTTCCCATTCAATTTATTCTAGTGTTCCTGATGTTTCCTTTTCAATTGGGAACTATATAATTGATGTTAATTCTCTCCTATTTGCTTCACTGCAATTTGTTGGGCAAAATCCATCCTCTTCTGTATATCTAAAGCTGATCAAAGAATTCTTAACAGGAATCCTATACAGTGGAATGAGTGAATGTGCAGGCAATAGTTCCAGTTCTTTCTTTTAGGAAAATCCATTCCTTTGGATACTTGTTCCTCTCTATTTCCCATTCTATTGAGTCTGTGTCCCTGATGTTTCATTTTCAATTGGGAACTATATATTTGCTTCAATGGAACTTTTTAGGAAAAATAACTCATCTTCTTTATATGTAAAGCTGATCAAAGATTCTTAACAGGAATCCTATACAGTGGAATGAGTTTATGTGAAGGCAATAGTTCCAGTTATTTTCTTTGGGAAAATCCATTCCTTTGGATACTTGTTCCTCTCTATTTCCCATTCTATTGAGTCTGTGTCCCTGATGTTTCCTTTTCAATTGGGAACTATATAGTTGATGTTAATTCTCACCCATTTGCTTCAATGGAACTTTTTGGGAAAAATCCATCATCTTCTGTATATCTGAATCAGATCAAAGGATTCTTAACCGGAACCCTACACAGTGGAATGAGTGAAAGTGCTGGCAATAGTTCTGCTATTTCCTTTGGGAAAATCCATTTTTTTGGATACTTGTTCCTCTCTATTTCCCATTCTATTGAGTCTAGTTTACCCTTCGTTTCCTTTGCGTTTAGGAACATTATAGTTGATGATAATCCTCCCCTATTTGCTTCAATGGAACATTTTGGGCAAAATCCATTCTCTTCTTTATTTCTAAAGCTGATCAAAGGATTCTTAACAGGAATCCTATACAATGGAATGAGTGAATGTGCAGGCAATAGTTCCAGTAATTTCTTTTAGGAAAATCCATTCCTTTGGATACTTGTTCCTATCTATTTCCCTTTCAAATGAGTCTAATTTTCCTGATGGTTCCTTTTCAATAGGGAACTATATAATTGATGTTAATTCTCTCCCATTTGCTTCAATGGAACTTTTTGGGCAAAATCCCTCATCTTCTTTATATCTAAAGCTGATCAAAGTATTCTTAACAGGAATCCTATACAGTGGCATGAGTGAACGTGCAGGCTATAGTTCCAGTTATTTCCTTTGGGCAAATCCATTCCTTTGGATACTTGTTCCTCTCTATTTCCCATTCTATTGAGTCTGTGTCCCTGATGTTTGCTTTTCAATTGGGAACTATATAGTTGATGTTAATTCTCTCCCATTTCCTTCAATGGAACTTTTTGGGAAAAATCCATCCTCTTCTGTATATCTAAAGCTGATCAAAGGATTCTTAACAAGAATCCTATACAGTGGAATGAGTAAATGTGCAGGAAATAATTCCAGTACTTTCTTTTAGGAAAATCCATTTCTTTGGATACTTGTTCCTCTCTATTTCCCATTCTATTGAGTCTGTGTCCCTGATGTTTCCTTTTCAATTGGGAACTATAGAGTTGATGTTAATTCTCTCCCATTTCCTTCAATGGAACTTTTTGGGAAAAATCCATCCTCTTCTGTATATCTAAAGCTGATCAAAGGATTCTTAACAGGAATCCTATACAGTGGAATGAGCGAATGAGCTGGCAATAGTTCCAGTTATTTCCTTTGGGAAAATGCATTCCTTTGGATACTTGTTCCTCTCTATTTCCCATTCTATTGAGTCTAGTTTACCCTTCGTTTCCTTTACGTTTAGGAACATTATAGTTGATGATAATCCTCCCCTATTTGCTTCTATGGAACATTTTGGGCAAAATCCATCCTCTTCTTTATTTCTAAAGCTGATCAAAGGATTCTTAACAGGAATCCTATACAATGGAATGAGTGAATGTGCAGGCAATATTTCTAGTTCTTTCTTTTAGGAAAATCCAATCCTTTGGATACTTTTTCCTCTCTATTTCCCATTCTATTGAGTCTGTGTCCCTGATGTTTCCTTTTCAATTGGGAACTATATAGTTGATGTTAATTCTCTCCCATTTGCTTCAATGGAACTTTTTGGGAAAAATCCATCATCTTCTGTATATCTGAATCAGATCAAAGGATTCTTAACCGGAACCCTACACAGTGGAATGAGTGAAAGTGCTGGCAATAGTTCTATTATTTCCTTTGGGAAAATCCATTTTTTTGGATACTTGTTCCTCTCTATTTCCCATTCTATTGAGTCTAGTTTACCCTTCGTTTCCTTTGCGTTTAGGAACTTTATAGTTGATGATAATTCTCACCTATTTGCTTCAATGGAACATTTTGTGCAAAATATATCCTCTTCTTTATATCTAAAGCTGATCAAAGGATTCTTAACAGGAATCCTATACAGTGGAATGAGTAAATGTGCAGGCAATGGTTCCAGTTATTTCCTTTTGGAAAAACCATTCCTTTAGATACTTGTTCCTGTCTATTTCCCATTCAATTTATTCTAGTGTTCCTGATGTTTCCTTTTCAATTGGGAACTATATAATTGATGTTAATTCTCTCCTATTTGCTTCACTGCAATTTGTTGGGCAAAATCCATCCTCTTCTGTATATCTAAAGCTGATCAAAGAATTCTTAACAGGAATCCTATACAGTGGAATGAGTGAATGTGCAGGCAATAGTTCCAGTTCTTTCTTTTAGGAAAATCCATTCCTTTGGATACTTGTTCCTCTCTATTTCCCATTCTATTGAGTCTGTGTCCCTGATGTTTCATTTTCAATTGGGAACTATATATTTGCTTCAATGGAACTTTTTAGGAAAAATAACTCATCTTCTTTATATGTAAAGCTGATCAAAGATTCTTAACAGGAATCCTATACAGTGGAATGAGTTTATGTGAAGGCAATAGTTCCAGTTATTTTCTTTGGGAAAATCCATTCCTTTGGATACTTGTTCCTCTCTATTTCCCATTCTATTGAGTGTAGTGGTCCTGATGTTTCCTTTTCAATTGGGAACTATATACTTGAGGTTAATTCTCTCACATTTGCTTCAATGGAACTTTTTAGGAAAAATCCCTCATCTTCTTTATATCTAAAGCTGATCAAAGATTCTTAACAGGAATCCTATACAGTGGAATGAGTTTATGTGCAGGCAATAGTTCCAGTTATTTCCTTGGGGAAAATCCATTCCCTTAGATACTTGTTCCTCTCTATTTCCCATTCAATTGAGTCTAGTGTTTCTGATATTTCCTTTTCAATTGGGAACTATATAGTTGATGTTAATTCTCTGCTATTTGCTTCAATGGAACTTTTTGGGAAAAATCCATCCCCTTCTGTACATCTAAAGCTGATCAAAGGATTCTTAACAGGAATCCTATACAGTGGATTGAGTGAATGTGCAGGCAATAGTTCCAGTTATTTCCTTTGGGAAAATCCATTCCTTTGGATACTTGTTCCTCTCTATTTCCATTCTATTGAGTCTAGTGTTGCTGATGTTTCCTTTTCAATTGGGAACTATATAGTTGATGTAAATTCTCTGCTATTTGCTTCAATGGAACTATTTGGGCAAAATCCATCCTCTTCTGTATATCTAAAGATGATCAAAGGATTCTTAAAAGGAATCCTATACAGTGGAATGAGTTTATGTGCAGGCAATAGTTCCAGTTATTTCATTTGGGAAAATCCATTCCTTTGGATACTTGTTCTTCTCTATTTCCCATTTTATTGAGTGTAGTGTTCCTGATGTTTCCTTTTCAATTGGGAACTCTATACTTGATGTTAATTCTCTCACATTTGCTTCAATGGAACTTTTTGGGAAAAATCCCTCATCTTCTTTATATCTAAATCTGATCAAAAATTCTTAACAGGAATCCTATACAGTGGAATGAGTGAATGTGCAGGCAATAGTTCCAGTTATTTCCTTTGGGAAAATCCATTCATTTGGATACTTGTTCCTCTCTATTTCCCATTCAATTGAGTCTAGTGTTCCTGATGTTTCCTTCTCAACTGCGAACTATATACTTGTTGTTAATTCTCTCACATTTGCTTCAATGGAACTTTTTGGAAAAATCCCTCACCTTCTTTATATCTAAAGCTGATCAAAGGATTCTTAACAGGAATCCTAAACAGTGGAATGAGTGAATGTGCAGGCAATAGTTCCAGTTATTTCCTTTGGGAAAATCCATTCCTTTGGATACTTGTTCTTCTTTATTTCCCATGCTATTGAGTCTAGAGTTCCTGATGTTACCTTTTCAATTGGGAACTATATAGTTGATGTTAATTCTCTCCCATTTGCTTCAATGGAACTTTTTAGGAAAAATCACTCATCTTCTTTATATCTAAAGCGCATCAAAAATTCTTAACAGGAATCCTATACAGTGGAATAAGTGAATGGGCAGGCAATACTTCCAGTTATTTTCTTTGGGAAAATCCATTCCTTTGGATCCTTGTTCCTCTCTATTTCCCTTTCAATTGAGTCTAGCGTTCCTGATGTTTCCTTTTAAATTTGGAACTTTATAGTTGATGATAATTCTCTCCCATTTGCTTCAATGGAACTTTTTGGGCAAAATCCATCCTCTTCTGTATATCTAAAGCTGATCAAAGGATTCTTAACAGGAATGCTATACAGTGGAATGAGTGAATGAGCTGGCAATAGTTCCAGTTATTTCCTTTGGGAACATCCATTCCTTTGGATACTTGTTCCTCTCTATTTCCCATTCAATTGAGTCTAGTGTTCGTAATGTTTCCTTTTCAATTGGTAATTATATAGTTGATGTTAATTCTCTGCTATTTGCTTCAATGGAACTTTTTGGGCAAAATCCATCCCCTTCTGTACATCTAAAGCTGATCAAAGGATTCTTAACAGGAATCCTATACAGTGGAATGAGTGAATGTGCAGGCAATAGTTCCAGTTATTTCCTTTGGGAAAATCCATTCCTTTGGATACTTGTTCCTCTCTATTTCCCATTCTATTGAGTCTAGTGTTGCTGATGTTTCCTTTTCAATTGGGAAATAAATAGTTGATGTTAATTCTCTCACATTTTCTTCAATGGAAATTTTTGGGAAAAATCAGTCATCTTCTTTATATCTAAAGCTGATCACAGATTCTTAACAGGAATGCTATACAGTGGAATGAGTGAATGTGCAGGCAATAGTTCCAGTTATTTCCTTTGGGAAAATCCATTCCCTTAGATACTTGTTCCTCTCTATTTCCCATTCAATTGAGTCTAGTGTTTCTGATATTTCCTTTTCAATTGGGAACTATATAGTTGATGTAAATTCTCTGCTATTTGGTTCAATGGAACTTTTTGGGCAAAATCCATCCTCTTCTGTACATCTAAAGCTGATCAAAGGATTCTTAACAGGAATCCTATACAGTGGAATGAGTGAATGTGCAGGCAATAGTTCCAGTTATTTCCTTTGGGAAAATCCATTCCTTTGGATACTTGTTCTTCTCTATTTCCCATTCTATTGAGTCTAGTGTTCCTGATGTTTCCTTTTCAATTGGGAATTATATCGTTGATGTTAATTCTCTCCCTTTTGCTTCAATGGAACTTTTTAGGAAACATCACTCATCTTCTTTATATCTAAAGCTGATCAAAGATTATTAACAGGAATGCTATACAGTGGAATGAGTGAATGTGCAGGCAATAGTTCCAGTTATTTCCTTTGGGAAAATCCATTCCCTTAGATACTTGTTCCTCTCTATTTCCCATTCTATTGAGTCTAGTGTTTCTGATGTTTCCTTTTCAATTGGGAACTATATAGTTGATGATAATTCTCTGCTATTTGCTTCAATGGAACTTTTTGGGTAAAATCCATCCTCTTCTGTATATCTAAACCTGATCAAAGGATTCTTAAAAGGAATCCTATACAGTGGAATGAGTGAATGTCCACCCAATAGTTCGAGTTATTTCCTTTGGGAAAATCCATTCCTTTGGATACTTGTTCTTCTCTATTTCCCATTTTATTGAGTGTAGTGTTCCTGATGTTTCCTTTTCAATTGGGAATTATATAGTTGATGTTAATTCTCTTCAATTTGCTTCAATGGAAATTTTTGGGCAAAACCCATCATCTTCTGTATATCTAAAGCTGATCACAGGATTCTTAACAATAATGCTATACAGTGGAATGAGTGAATGTGCAGGCAATAGTTCCAGTTATTTACTTTGGGAAAATCCATTCCCTTAGATACTTGTTCCTCTCTATTTCCCATTCAATTGAGTCTAGTGTTTCTGATGTTTCCTTTTCAATTGGGAACTATAAAGTTGATGTTAATTCTCTGCTATTTGCTTCAATGGAACTTTTTGGGCAAAATCCATCCTCTTCTGTATATCTAAAGCTGATCAAAGGATTCTTAACAGGAATTCTATACAGTGGAATGAGTGAATGTGCACCCAATAGTTCGAGTTATTTCCTTTGGGAAAATCCATTCCTTAGGATACTTGTTCTTCTCAATTTACCATTTTATTGAGTGTAGTGTTCCTGATGTTTCCTTTTCAATTGGGAACTCTATACTTGTTAATTCTCTCACATTGGCTTCAATGGAACTTTTTGGAAAAATCCCTCATCGTCTTTATATCTAAAGCTGATCAAAGGATTCTTAACAGGAATCCTACACAGTGGAATGAGTGAATGTGCAGGCAATAGTTCCAGTTATTTCCTTTGTGAAAATCCATTCCTTTGGATACTTGTTCTTCTTTATTTCCCATTCTATTGAGTCTAGTGTTCCTGATGTTTCCTTTTCAATTGGGAACTATAAAGTTGATGTTAATTCTCTCCCATTTGCTTCAATGGAACTTTTTAGGAAAAATCACTCATCTTCTTTATATCTAAAGCTCATCAAAAATTCTTAACAGGAATCCTATACAGTGGAATGAGTGAATGTGCACCCAATAGTTCGAGTTATTTCCTTTGGGAAAATACATTCCTTTGGATACTTGTTCTTCTCTATTTCCCATTCTATTGAGTATAGTGTTTCTGATGTTTCCTTTTCAATTGGGAACTATATAGTTAATGTTAATTCTCTCCCATTTGCTTCAATGGAACTTTTTGGGAAAAATCCCTCATCTTCTTTATATCTAAAGCTGATCAAAGGATTCTTAACAGTTATGCTCTACAGTGGAATGAGAGAATGTGTAGGCAATAGTTCCAGTTATTACCTTTGGGAAAATCCATTCCCTTAGATACTTGTTCCTCTCTATTTCCCATTCAATTGAGTCTAGAGTTTCTAATGTTTCCTTTTCAATTGGGAACTATAAAGTTGATGTTAATTCTCTCCCATTTGCTTCAATTGAACTTTTTAGGAAAAATCCCTCATCTTCTTTATATCTAAAGCTGATCAAAGGATTCTTAACAGTTATGCTCTACAGTGGAATGAGTGAATGTGCAGGCAATATTTCCAGTTATTTCCTTTGGGAAAATCCATTCCCTTAGATACTTGTTCCTCTCTATTTCTCATTCTATTGAGTCTAGTGTTCCTGATGTTTCCTTTTCAATTGGGAACTATAAAGTTGATGTTAATTCTCTCCCATTTGCTTCAATTGAACTTTTTAGGAAAAATCACTCATCTTCTTTATATCTAAAGCTGATCAAAGATTCTTAACAGGAATCCTATACAGTGGAATGAGTTTATGTGCAGGCAATAGTTCCAGTTATTTTCTTGGGAAAATCCATTCCTTTGGATACTTGTTCCTCTCTATTTCCCATTCTATTGAGTGTAGTGTTCCTGATGTTTCCTTTTCAATTGGGAAATATATACTTGATGTTGATTCTCTCACATTTGCTTCAATGGAACTTTTTGGGAAAAATCACTCATCTTCTTTATATCTAAAGCTGATCACAGATTCTTAACAGGAATGCTATACAGTGGAATGAGTGAATGTGCAGGCAATAGTTCCAGTTATTTCCTTTGAGAAAATCCATTCCCTTAGATACTTCTTCCTCTCTATTACCCATTCAATTGAGTCTAGTGTTTCTGATATTTCCTTTTCAATTGGGAACTATATATTTGATGTTAATTCTCTGCTATTTGCTTCAATGGAACTTTTTGAGCAAAATCCATCCTCTTCTGTACATCTAAACCTGATCAAAGATTCTTAACATGAATCCTATACAGTGGAATGAGTTTATGTGCAGGCAATAGTTCCAGTTATTTTCTTTGGGAAAATCCATTCTTTTGGATACTTGTTCCTCTCTATTTCCCATTCTATTGAGTCTAGTGTTCCTGATGTTTCCTTTTCAATTGGGAATTATATAATTGATGTTAATTCTCTCCCTTTTGCTTCAATGGAACTTTTTAGGAAAAATCACTCATCTTCTTTATATCTAAAGCTGATCAAAGATTCTTAACAGGAATCCTATACAGTGGAATGAGTTTATGTGCAGGCAATAGTTCCAGTTATTTTCTTGGGAAAATCCATTCCTTTGGATACTTGTTCCTCTCTATTTCCCATTCTATTGAGTGTAGTGTTCCTGATGTTTCCTTTACAATTGGGAACTATATACTTGATGTTAATTCTCTCACATTTGCTTCAATGGAACTTTTTGGGAAAAATCACTCAACTTCTTTATATCTAAAGCTGATCACAGATTCTTAACAGGAATGCTATACAGTGGAATGAGTGAATGTGCAGGCAATAGTTCCAGTTATTTCCTTTGAGAAAATCCATTCCCTTAGATACTTCTTCCTCTCTATTACCCATTCAATTGAGTCTAGTGTTTCTGATATTTCCTTTTCAATTGGGAACTATATAGTTGATGTTAATTCTCTGCTATTTGCTTCAATGGAACTTTTTGAGCAAAATCCATCCTCTTCTGTACATCTAAACCTGATCAAAGATTCTTAACATGAATCCTATACAGTGGAATGAGTTTATGTGCAGGCAATAGTTCCAGTTATTTTCTTTGGGAAAATCCATTCTTTTGGATACTTGTTCCTCTCTATTTCCCATTCTATTGAGTCTAGTGTTCCTGATGTTTCCTTTTCAATTGGGAATTATATAATTGATGTTAATTCTCTCCCTTTTGCTTCAATGGAACTTTTTAGGAAAAATCACTCATCTTCTTTATATCTAAAGCTGATCAAAGGATTCTTAACAGTAATGCTATACAGTGGAATGAGAGAATGTGTAGGCAATAGTTCCAGTAGTTTTCTTTTGGAAAATCCATTCCCTTAGATACTTGTTCTTCTCTATTTCCCATTCTATTGAGTCTAGTGTTCCTGATGTTTCCTTTTCAATTGGGAACTATAAAGTTGATGTTAATTCTCTCCCTTTTGCTTCAATGGAACTTTTTAGGAAAAATCACTCATCTTCTTTATATCTAAAGCTGATCAAAGGATTCTTAACAGTAATGCTATACAGTGGAATGAGAGAATGTGTAGGCAATAGTTCCAGTTATTTTCTTTGGGAAAATCCATTCCCTTAGATACTTGTTCCTCTCTATTTCCCATTCTATTGAGTCTAGTGTTCCTGATGTTTCCTTTTCAATTGGGAACTATATAGTTGATGTTAATTCTCTCCCATTTGCTTCAATGGAACTTTTTAGGAAAAATCACTCATCTTCTTTATATCTAAAGCTGATCAAAGGATTCTTAACAGTAATGCTATACAGTGGAATGAGAGAATGTGTAGGCAATAGTTCCAGTTATTTTCTTTGGGAAAATCCATTCCTTTGGATACTTGTTCCTCTCTATTTCCCATTCTATTGAGTGTAGTGTTCCTGATGTTTCCTTTTCAATTGGGAACTATATAGTTGATGTTAATTCTCTGCTATTTGCTTCAATGGAACTTTTTGGGCAAAAGTCCATCCTCTTCTGTATATCTAAAGCTGATCAAAGTATTCTTAAAAGCAATCCTATACAGTGAAATGAGTGAATGTGCAGGCAATAGTTCCAGTTATTTCCTTTGGGAAAATCCATTCCTTTGGATACTTGTTCTTCTCTATTTCCTATTCTATTGAGTATAGTGTTGCTGATGTTTCCTTTTCAATTGGGAACTATATAGTTGATGTTAATTCTCTCCCATTTGCTTCAATGGAACTTTTTGGGCAAAATCCCGCATCTTATTTATATCTAAAGCTGATCAAAGGATTCTTAACAGTAATGCTCTACAGTGGAATGAGAGAATGTGTAGGCAATAATTCCAGTTATTTCCTTTGGGAATAACCATTCCCTTAGATACTTGTTCTTCTCTATTTCCCATTCTATTGAGTCTAGTGTTCCTGATGTTTCCTTTTCAATTGGGAACTATAAAGTTGATGTTAATTCTCTCCCTTTTGCTTCAATGGAACTTTTTAGGAAAAATCACTCATCTTCTTTATATCTAAAGCTGATCAAAGGATTCTTAACAGTAATGCTATACAGTGGAATGAGAGAATGTGTAGGCAATAGTTCCAGTTATTTTCTTTGGGAAAATCCATTCCCTTAGATACTTGTTCCTCTCTATTTCCCATTCTATTGAGTCTAGTGTTCCTGATGTTTCCTTTTCAATTGGGAACTATATAGTTGATGTTAATTCTCTCCCATTTGCTTCAATGGAACTTTTTAGGAAAAATCACTCATCTTCTTTATATCTAAAGCTGATCAAAGGATTCTTAACAGTAATGCTATACAGTGGAATGAGAGAATGTGTAGGCAATAGTTCCAGTTATTTTCTTTGGGAAAATCCATTCCTTTGGATACTTGTTCCTCTCTATTTCCCATTCTATTGAGTGTAGTGTTCCTGATGTTTCCTTTTCAATTGGGAACTATATAGTTGATGTTAATTCTCTGCTATTTGCTTCAATGGAACTTTTTGGGCAAAAGTCCATCCTCTTCTGTATATCTAAAGCTGATCAAAGTATTCTTAAAAGCAATCCTATACAGTGAAATGAGTGAATGTGCAGGCAATAGTTTCAGTTATTTCCTTTGGGAAAATCCATTCCTTTGGATACTTGTTCTTCTCTATTTCCTATTCTATTGAGTATAGTGTTGCTGATGTTTCCTTTTCAATTGGGAACTATATAGTTGATGTTAATTCTCTCCCATTTGCTTCAATGGAACTTTTTGGGCAAAATCCCGCATCTTATTTATATCTAAAGCTGATCAAAGGATTCTTAACAGTAATGCTCTACAGTGGAATGAGAGAATGTGTAGGCAATAATTCCAGTTATTTCCTTTGGGAATAACCATTCCCTTAGATACTTGTTCCTCTCTATTTCCCATTCTATTGAGTCTAGTGTTCTTGATGTTTCCTTTTCAATTGGGAACTCTATACATGATGTTAATTCTCTCCCATTTGCTTCAATGGAACTTTTTAGGAAAAATCACTCATCTTCTTTATATCTAAAGCTGATCAAAGATTCTTAACAGGAATCCTATACAGTGGAATGAGTTTATGTGCAGGCAATAGTTCCAGTTATTTTCTTTGGGAAAATCCATTCCTTTGGATACTTGTTCCTCTCTATTTCCCATTCTATTGAGTGTAGTGTTCCTGATGTTTCCTTTTCAATTGGGAACTATATAGTTGATGTTAATTCTCTGCTATTTGCTTCAATGGAACTTTTTGGGCAAAAGTCCATCCTCTTCTGTATATCTAAAGCTGATCAAAGTATTCTTAAAAGGAATCCTATACAGTGAAATGAGTGAATGTGCAGGCAATAGTTCCACATATTTCCTTTGGGAAAATACATTCCTTTGGATACTTGTTCTTCTCTATTTCCCATTCTATTGAGTATAGTGTTCCTGATGATTCCTTTTCAATTGGGAACTATATAGTTGATGTTAATTCTCTCCCTTTTGCTTCAATTGGGAATTATATAGTTGATGATAATTCTCTTCTATTTGCTTCAATGCAAATATTTGGGCAAAATCCATCCTCTTCTGTATATCTAAAGCTGATCAAAGGATTCTTAAAAGGAATCCTATACAGTGGAATGAGTGAATGTGCACCCAATAGTTCGAGTTATTTCCTTTGGGAAAATCCATTCCTTTGGATACTTGTTCCTCTCTATTTCCCATTCTATTGAGTGTAGTGGTCCTGATGTTTCCTTTTCAATTGGGAACTATATACTTGAGGTTAATTCTCTCACATTTGCTTCAATGGAACTTTTTGGGAAAAATCCCTCATCTTCTTTATATCTAAAGCTGATCAAAGATTCTTAACAGGAATGCTATACAGTGGAATGAGTGAATGTTCAGGCAATAGTTCCAGTTATTTCCTTGGGGAAAATCCATTCCCTTAGATACTTGTTCCTCTCTAATTCCCATTCAATTGAGTCTAGTGTTTCTGATATTTCCTTTTCAATTTGGAACTTTATAGTTGATGTTAATTCTCTGCTATTTGCTTCAATGGAACTTTTTGGGCAAAATCCATCCTCTTCTGTATATCTAAAGCTGATCAAAGATTTTTAAAAGTAATCCTATACAGTGGAATGAGTGAATGTGCAGGCAATAGTTCCAGTTATTTCCTTTTGGAAACATCCATTCCTTTGGATACTTGTTCTTCTCTATTTCCCATTCTATTTAGTCTAGTGTTGCTGATGTTTCCTTTTCAATTGGGAACTATATAGTTGATGTTAATTCTCTGCTATTTGCTTCAATGGAACTTTTTGGGAAAAATCACTCATCTTCTTTATATCTAAAGCTGATCAAAGATTCTTAACAGGAATGCTATACAGTTAATGAGTGAATGTGCAGGCAATAGTTCCAGTTATTTCCTTTGGGAAAATCCATTCTCTTAGATACTTGTTCCTCTCTATTTCCCATTCAATTGAGTCTAGTGTTTCTGATATTTCCTTTTCAATTGGGAACTATATAGTTGATGTTAATTCTCTGCTATTTGCTTCAATGGAATTTTTTGGGAAAAATCACTCATCTTCTTTACATCTAAAGCTGATCAAAGATTCTTAACAGGAATCCTATACAGTGGAATGAGTTTATGTGCAGGCAATAGTTCCAGTTATTTTCTTTGGGAAAATCTATTCCTTTGGATACTTGTTCCTCTCTATTTCCCATTCTATTGAGTCTAGTGTTCCTGATGTTTCCTTTTCAATTGGGAATTATATAATTGATGTTAATTCTCTCCCTTTTGTTTCAATGGAACTTTTTAGGAAAAATCACTCATCTTCTTTATATCTAAAGCTGATCAAAGATTCTTAACAGGAATCCTATACAGTGGAATGAGTTTATGTGCAGGCAATAGTTCCAGTTATTTTCTTGGGAAAATCCATTCCTTTGGATACTTGTTCCTCTGTATTTCCCATTCTATTGAGTGTAGTGTTCCTGATGTTTCCTTTTCAATTGGGAACTATATACTTGATGTTAATTTTCTCACATTTGCTTCAATGGAACTTTTTGGGAAAAATCACTCATCTTCTTTATATCTAAAGCTGATCACAGATTCTTAACAGGAATGCTATACAGTGGAATGAGTGAATGTGCAGGCAATAGTTCCAGTTATTTCCTTTGGGAAAATCCATTCCCTTAGATACTTCTTCCTCTCTATTTCCCATTCAATTGAGTCTAGTGTTTCTGATATTTCCTTTTCAATTGGGAACTATATAGTTGATGTTAATTCTCTGCTATTTGCTTCAATGGAACTTTTTGGGCAAAATCCATCCTCTTCTGTACATCTAAAGCTGATCAAAGGATTCTTAAGAGGAATCCTATACAGTGGAATGAGTGAATGTGCAGGCAATAGTTCCAGTTATTTCCTTTGGGAAAATCCATTCCTTTGGATACTTGTTCTTCTCTATTTCCTATTCTATTGAGTATAGTGTTGCTGATGTTTCCTTTTCAATTGGGAACTATATAGTTGATGTTAATTCTCTCCCATTTGCTTCAATGGAACTTTTTGGGCAAAATCCCGCATCTTATTTATATCTAAAGCTGATCAAAGGATTCTTAACAGTAATGCTCTACAGTGGAATGAGAGAATGTGTAGGCAATAATTCCAGTTATTTCCTTTGGGAATAACCATTCCCTTAGATACTTGTTCCTCTCTATTTCCCATTCTATTGAGTCTAGTGTTCTTGATGTTTCCTTTTCAATTGGGAACTCTATACATGATGTTAATTCTCTCCCATTTGCTTCAATGGAACTTTTTAGGAAAAATCACTCATCTTCTTTATATCTAAAGCTGATCAAAGATTCTTAACAGGAATCCTATACAGTGGAATGAGTTTATGTGCAGGCAATAGTTCCAGTTATTTTCTTTGGGAAAATCCATTCCTTTGGATACTTGTTCCTCTCTATTTCCCATTCTATTGAGTGTAGTGTTCCTGATGTTTCCTTTTCAATTGGGAACTATATAGTTGATGTTAATTCTCTGCTATTTGCTTCAATGGAACTTTTTGGGCAAAAGTCCATCCTCTTCTGTATATCTAAAGCTGATCAAAGTATTCTTAAAAGGAATCCTATACAGTGAAATGAGTGAATGTGCAGGCAATAGTTCCACATATTTCCTTTGGGAAAATACATTCCTTTGGATACTTGTTCTTCTCTATTTCCCATTCTATTGAGTATAGTGTTCCTGATGATTCCTTTTCAATTGGGAACTATATAGTTGATGTTAATTCTCTCCCTTTTGCTTCAATTGGGAATTATATAGTTGATGATAATTCTCTTCTATTTGCTTCAATGCAAATATTTGGGCAAAATCCATCCTCTTCTGTATATCTAAAGCTGATCAAAGGATTCTTAAAAGGAATCCTATACAGTGGAATGAGTGAATGTGCACCCAATAGTTCGAGTTATTTCCTTTGGGAAAATCCATTCCTTTGGATACTTGTTCCTCTCTATTTCCCATTCTATTGAGTGTAGTGGTCCTGATGTTTCCTTTTCAATTGGGAACTATATACTTGAGGTTAATTCTCTCACATTTGCTTCAATGGAACTTTTTGGGAAAAATCCCTCATCTTCTTTATATCTAAAGCTGATCAAAGATTCTTAACAGGAATGCTATACAGTGGAATGAGTGAATGTTCAGGCAATAGTTCCAGTTATTTCCTTGGGGAAAATCCATTCCCTTAGATACTTGTTCCTCTCTAATTCCCATTCAATTGAGTCTAGTGTTTCTGATATTTCCTTTTCAATTTGGAACTTTATAGTTGATGTTAATTCTCTGCTATTTGCTTCAATGGAACTTTTTGGGCAAAATCCATCCTCTTCTGTATATCTAAAGCTGATCAAAGATTTTTAAAAGTAATCCTATACAGTGGAATGAGTGAATGTGCAGGCAATAGTTCCAGTTATTTCCTTTTGGAAACATCCATTCCTTTGGATACTTGTTCTTCTCTATTTCCCATTCTATTTAGTCTAGTGTTGCTGATGTTTCCTTTTCAATTGGGAACTATATAGTTGATGTTAATTCTCTGCTATTTGCTTCAATGGAACTTTTTGGGAAAAATCACTCATCTTCTTTATATCTAAAGCTGATCAAAGATTCTTAACAGGAATGCTATACAGTTAATGAGTGAATGTGCAGGCAATAGTTCCAGTTATTTCCTTTGGGAAAATCCATTCCCTTAGATACTTGTTCCTCTCTATTTCCCATTCAATTGAGTCTAGTGTTTCTGATATTTCCTTTTCAATTGGGAACTATATAGTTGATGTTAATTCTCTGCTATTTGCTTCAATGGAATTTTTTGGGAAAAATCACTCATCTTCTTTACATCTAAAGCTGATCAAAGATTCTTAACAGGAATCCTATACAGTGGAATGAGTTTATGTGCAGGCAATAGTTCCAGTTATTTTCTTTGGGAAAATCTATTCCTTTGGATACTTGTTCCTCTCTATTTCCCATTCTATTGAGTCTAGTGTTCCTGATGTTTCCTTTTCAATTGGGAATTATATAATTGATGTTAATTCTCTCCCTTTTGTTTCAATGGAACTTTTTAGGAAAAATCACTCATCTTCTTTATATCTAAAGCTGATCAAAGATTCTTAACAGGAATCCTATACAGTGGAATGAGTTTATGTGCAGGCAATAGTTCCAGTTATTTTCTTGGGAAAATCCATTCCTTTGGATACTTGTTCCTCTGTATTTCCCATTCTATTGAGTGTAGTGTTCCTGATGTTTCCTTTTCAATTGGGAACTATATACTTGATGTTAATTTTCTCACATTTGCTTCAATGGAACTTTTTGGGAAAAATCACTCATCTTCTTTATATCTAAAGCTGATCACAGATTCTTAACAGGAATGCTATACAGTGGAATGAGTGAATGTGCAGGCAATAGTTCCAGTTATTTCCTTTGGGAAAATCCATTCCCTTAGATACTTCTTCCTCTCTATTTCCCATTCAATTGAGTCTAGTGTTTCTGATATTTCCTTTTCAATTGGGAACTATATAGTTGATGTTAATTCTCTGCTATTTGCTTCAATGGAACTTTTTGGGCAAAATCCATCCTCTTCTGTACATCTAAAGCTGATCAAAGGATTCTTAAGAGGAATCCTATACAGTGGAATGAGTGAATGTGCAGGCAATAGTTCCAGTTATTTCCTTTGGGAAAATCCATTCCTTTGGATACTTGTTCTTCTCTATTTCCCATTCTATTGAGTCTAGTGTTCCTGATGTTTCCTTTTCAATTGGGAAATATATAATTGATGTTAATTCTCTCCCTTTTGCTTCAATGGAACTTTTTAGGAAAAATCACTCATCTTCTTTATATCTAAAGCTGATCAAAGGATTCTTAACAGTAATGCTATACAGTGGAATGAGAGAATGTGTAGGCAATAGTTCCAGTAGTTTTCTTTGGGAAAATCCATTCCCTTAGATACTTGTTCTTCTCTATTTCCCATTCTATTGAGTCTAGTGTTCCTGATGTTTCCTTTTCAATTGGGAACTATAAAGTTGATGTTAATTCTCTCCCTTTTGCTTCAATGGAACTTTTTAGGAAAAATCACTCATCTTCTTTATATCTAAAGCTGATCAAAGGATTCTTAACAGTAATGCTATACAGTGGAATGAGAGAATGTGTAGGCAATAGTTCCAGTTATTTTCTTTGGGAAAATCCATTCCCTTAGATACTTGTTCCTCTCTATTTCCCATTCTATTGAGTCTAGTGTTCCTGATGTTTCCTTTTCAATTGGGAACTATATAGTTGATGTTAATTCTCTCCCATTTGCTTCAATGGAACTTTTTAGGAAAAATCACTCATCTTCTTTATATCTAAAGCTGATCAAAGGATTCTTAACAGTTATGCTATACAGTGGAATGAGAGAATGTGTAGGCAATAGTTCCAGTTATTTTCTTTGGGAAAATCCATTCCTTTGGATACTTGTTCCTCTCTATTTCCCATTCTATTGAGTGTAGTGTTCCTGATGTTTCCTTTTCAATTGGGAACTATATAGTTGATGTTAATTCTCTGCTATTTGCTTCAATGGAACTTTTTGGGCAAAAGTCCATCCTCTTCTGTATATCTAAAGCTGATCAAAGTATTCTTAAAAGCAATCCTATACAGTGAAATGAGTGAATGTGCAGGCAATAGTTCCAGTTATTTCCTTTGGGAAAATCCATTCCTTTGGATACTTGTTCTTCTCTATTTCCTATTCTATTGAGTATAGTGTTGCTGATGTTTCCTTTTCAATTGGGAACTATATAGTTGATGTTAATTCTCTCCCATTTGCTTCAATGGAACTTTTTGGGCAAAATCCCGCATCTTATTTATATCTAAAGCTGATCAAAGGATTCTTAACAGTAATGCTCTACAGTGGAATGAGAGAATGTTTAGGCAATAATTCCAGTTATTTCCTTTGGGAATAACCATTCCCTTAGATACTTGTTCCTCTCTATTTCCCATTCTATTGAGTCTAGTGTTCTTGATGTTTCCTTTTCAATTGGGAACTCTATACATGATGTTAATTCTCTCCCATTTGCTTCAATGGAACTTTTTAGGAAAAATCACTCATCTTCTTTATATCTAAAGCTGATCAAAGATTCTTAACAGGAATCCTATACAGTGGAATGAGTTTATGTGCAGGCAATAGTTCCAGTTATTTTCTTTGGGAAAATCCATTCCTTTGGATACTTGTTCCTCTCTATTTCCCATTCTATTGAGTGTAGTGTTCCTGATGTTTCCTTTTCAATTGGGAACTATATAGTTGATGTTAATTCTCTGCTATTTGCTTCAATGGAACTTTTTGGGCAAAAGTCCATCCTCTTCTGTATATCTAAAGCTGATCAAAGTATTCTTAAAAGGAATCCTATACAGTGAAATGAGTGAATGTGCAGGCAATAGTTCCACATATTTCCTTTGGGAAAATCCATTCCTTTGGATACTTGTTCTTCTCTATTTCCCATTCTATTGAGTATAGTGTTCCTGATGATTCCTTTTCAATTGGGAACTATATAGTTGATGTTAATTCTCTCCCTTTTGCTTCAATTGGGAATTATATAGTTGATGATAATTCTCTTCTATTTGCTTCAATGCAAATATTTGGGCAAAATCCATCCTCTTCTGTATATCTAAAGCTGATCAAAGGATTCTTAAAAGGAATCCTATACAGTGGAATGAGTGAATGTGCACCCAATAGTTCGAGTTATTTCCTTTGGGAAAATCCATTCCTTTGGATACTTGTTCCTCTCTATTTCCCATTCTATTGAGTGTAGTGGTCCTGATGTTTCCTTTTCAATTGGGAACTATATACTTGAGGTTAATTCTCTCACATTTGCTTCAATGGAACTTTTTGGGAAAAATCCCTCATCTTCTTTATATCTAAAGCTGATAAAAGATTCTTAACAGGAATGCTATACAGTGGAATGAGTGAATGTTCAGGCAATAGTTCCAGTTATTTCCTTGGGGAAAATCCATTCCCTTAGATACTTGTTCCTCTCTAATTCCCATTCAATTGAGTCTAGTGTTTCTGATATTTCCTTTTCAATTTGGAACTTTATAGTTGATGATAATTCTCTGCTATTTGCTTCAATGGAACTTTTTGGGCAAAATCCATCCTCTTCTGTATATCTAAAGCTGATCAAAGATTTTTAAAAGTAATCCTATACAGTGGAATGAGTGAATGTGCAGGCAATAGTTCCAGTTATTTCCTTTTGGAAACATCCATTCCTTTGGATACTTGTTCTTCTCTATTTCCCATTCTATTTAGTCTAGTGTTGCTGATGTTTCCTTTTCAATTGGGAACTATATAGTTGATGTTAATTCTCTGCTATTTGCTTCAATGGAACTTTTTGGGAAAAATCACTCATCTTCTTTATATCTAAAGCTGATCAAAGATTCTTAACAGGAATGCTATACAGTTAATGAGTGAATGTGCAGGCAATAGTTCCAGTTATTTCCTTTGGGAAAATCCATTCCCTTAGATACTTGTTCCTCTCTATTTCCCATTCAATTGAGTCTAGTGTTTCTGATATTTCCTTTTCAATTGGGAACTATATAGTTGATGTTAATTCTCTGCTATTTGCTTCAATGGAACTTTTTGGGAAAAATCACTCATCTTCTTTACATCTAAAGCTGATCAAAGATTCTTAACAGGAATCCTATACAGTGGAATGAGTTTATGTGCAGGCAATAGTTCCAGTTATTTTCTTTGGGAAAATCCATTCATTTGGATACTTGTTTCCCTCTATTTCCCATTCTATTGAGTCTAGTGTTTCTGATGTTTCCTTTTAAATTGGGAATTATATAGTTGATGATAATTCTCTGCTATTTGCTTCAATGCAACTATTTGGGCAAAATCCATCCTCTTCTCTATATCTAAAACTGATCAAAGGATTCTTAAAAGGAATCATATACAGTGGAATGAGTGAATGTGCACCCAATAGTTCGAGTTATTTCCTTTGGGAAAATCCATTCCTTTGGATACTTGTTCCTCTCTATTTCCCATTCTATTGAGTGTAGTGGTCCTGATGTTTCCTTTTCAATTGGGAACTATATACTTGAGGTTAATTCTCTCACATTTGCTTCAATGGAACTTTTTGGGAAAAATCACTCATCTTCTTTATATCTAAAGCAGATCAAAGATTCTTAACAGGAATGCTATACAGTGGAATGAGTGAATGTGCAGGCAATAGTTCCAGTTATTTCCTTTGGGAAAATCCATTCCTTTGGATACTTGTTCCTCTCTATTTCTCATTCTATTGAGTCTAGTGTTCCTGATGTTTCCTTTTCAATTGGGAACTATAAAGTTGATGTTAATTCTCTCCCATTTGCTTCAATTGAACTTTTTAGGAAAAATCACTCATCTTCTTTATATCTAAAGCTGATCAAAGATTCTTAACAGGAATCCTATACAGTGGAATGAGTTTATGTGCAGGCAATAGTTCCAGTTATTTTCTTGGGAAAATCCATTCCTTTGGATACTTGTTCCTCTCTATTTCCCATTCTATTGAGTGTAGTGTTCCTGATGTTTCCTTTTCAATTGGGAAATATATACTTGATGTTGATTCTCTCACATTTGCTTCAATGGAACTTTTTGGGAAAAATCACTCATCTTCTTTATATCTAAAGCTGATCACAGATTCTTAACAGGAATGCTATACAGTGGAATGAGTGAATGTGCAGGCAATAGTTCCAGTTATTTCCTTTGAGAAAATCCATTCCCTTAGATACTTCTTCCTCTCTATTACCCATTCAATTGAGTCTAGTGTTTCTGATATTTCCTTTTCAATTGGGAACTATATATTTGATGTTAATTCTCTGCTATTTGCTTCAATGGAACTTTTTGAGCAAAATCCATCCTCTTCTGTACATCTAAACCTGATCAAAGATTCTTAACATGAATCCTATACAGTGGAATGAGTTTATGTGCAGGCAATAGTTCCAGTTATTTTCTTTGGGAAAATCCATTCTTTTGGATACTTGTTCCTCTCTATTTCCCATTCTATTGAGTCTAGTGTTCCTGATGTTTCCTTTTCAATTGGGAATTATATAATTGATGTTAATTCTCTCCCTTTTGCTTCAATGGAACTTTTTAGGAAAAATCACTCATCTTCTTTATATCTAAAGCTGATCAAAGATTCTTAACAGGAATCCTATACAGTGGAATGAGTTTATGTGCAGGCAATAGTTCCAGTTATTTTCTTGGGAAAATCCATTCCTTTGGATACTTGTTCCTCTCTATTTCCCATTCTATTGAGTGTAGTGTTCCTGATGTTTCCTTTACAATTGGGAACTATATACTTGATGTTAATTCTCTCACATTTGCTTCAATGGAACTTTTTGGGAAAAATCACTCAACTTCTTTATATCTAAAGCTGATCACAGATTCTTAACAGGAATGCTATACAGTGGAATGAGTGAATGTGCAGGCAATAGTTCCAGTTATTTCCTTTGAGAAAATCCATTCCCTTAGATACTTCTTCCTCTCTATTACCCATTCAATTGAGTCTAGTGTTTCTGATATTTCCTTTTCAATTGGGAACTATATATTTGATGTTAATTCTCTGCTATTTGCTTCAGTGGAACTTTTTGAGCAAAATCCATCCTCTTCTGTACATCTAAACCTGATCAAAGATTCTTAACATGAATCCTATACAGTGGAATGAGTTTATGTGCAGGCAATAGTTCCAGTTATTTTCTTTGGGAAAATCCATTCTTTTGGATACTTGTTCCTCTCTATTTCCCATTCTATTGAGTCTAGTGTTCCTGATGTTTCCTTTTCAATTGGGAATTATATAATTGATGTTAATTCTCTCCCTTTTGCTTCAATGGAACTTTTTAGGAAAAATCACTCATCTTCTTTATATCTAAAGCTGATCAAAGATTCTTAACAGGAATCCTATACAGTGGAATGAGTTTATGTGCAGGCAATAGTTCCAGTTATTTTCTTGGGAAAATCCATTCCTTTGGATACTTGTTCCTCTCTATATCCCATTCTATTGAGTGTAGTGTTCCTGATGTTTCCTTTACAATTGGGAACTATATACTTGATGTTAATTCTCTCACATTTGCTTCAATGGAACTTTTTGGGAAAAATCACTCAACTTCTTTATATCTAAAGCTGATCACAGATTCTTAACAGGAATGCTATACAGTGGAATGAGTGAATGTGCAGGCAATAGTTCCAGTTATTTCCTTTGAGAAAATCCATTCCCTTAGATACTTCTTCCTCTCTATTACCCATTCAATTGAGTCTAGTGTTTCTGATATTTCCTTTTCAATTGGGAACTATATAGTTGATGTTAATTCTCTGCTATTTGCTTCAATGGAACTTTTTGAGCAAAATCCATCCTCTTCTGTACATCTAAACCTGATCAAAGATTCTTAACATGAATCCTATACAGTGGAATGAGTTTATGTGCAGGCAATAGTTCCAGTTATTTTCTTTGGGAAAATCCATTCTTTTGGATACTTGTTCCTCTCTATTTCCCATTCTATTGAGTCTAGTGTTCCTGATGTTTCCTTTTCAATTGGGAATTATATAATTGATGTTAATTCTCTCCCTTTTGCTTCAATGGAACTTTTTAGGAAAAATCACTCATCTTCTTTATATCTAAAGCTGATCAAAGGATTCTTAACAGTAATGCTATACAGTGGAATGAGAGAATGTGTAGGCAATAGTTCCAGTAGTTTTCTTTTGGAAAATCCATTCCCTTAGATACTTGTTCTTCTCTATTTCCCATTCTATTGAGTCTAGTGTTCCTGATGTTTCCTTTTCAATTGGGAACTATAAAGTTGATGTTAATTCTCTCCCTTTTGCTTCAATGGAACTTTTTAGGAAAAATCACTCATCTTCTTTATATCTAAAGCTGATCAAAGGATTCTTAACAGTAATGCTATACAGTGGAATGAGAGAATGTATAGGCAATAGTTCCAGTTATTTTCTTTGGGAAAATCCATTCCCTTAGATACTTGTTCCTCTCTATTTCCCATTCTATTGAGTCTAGTGTTCCTGATGTTTCCTTTTCAATTGGGAACTATATAGTTGATGTTAATTCTCTCCCATTTGCTTCAATGGAACTTTTTAGGAAAAATCACTCATCTTCTTTATATCTAAAGCTGATCAAAGGATTCTTAACAGTAATGCTATACAGTGGAATGAGAGAATGTGTAGGCAATAGTTCCAGTTATTTTCTTTGGGAAAATCCATTCCTTTGGATACTTGTTCCTCTCTATTTCCCATTCTATTGAGTGTAGTGTTCCTGATGTTTCCTTTTCAATTGGGAACTATATAGTTGATGTTAATTCTCTGCTATTTGCTTCAATGGAACTTTTTGGGCAAAAGTCCATCCTCTTCTGTATATCTAAAGCTGATCAAAGTATTCTTAAAAGCAATCCTATACAGTGAAATGAGTGAATGTGCAGGCAATAGTTCCAGTTATTTCCTTTGGGAAAATCCATTCCTTTGGATACTTGTTCTTCTCTATTTCCTATTCTATTGAGTATAGTGTTGCTGATGTTTCCTTTTCAATTGGGAACTATATAGTTGATGTTAATTCTCTCCCATTTGCTTCAATGGAACTTTTTGGGCAAAATCCCGCATCTTATTTATATCTAAAGCTGATCAAAGGATTCTTAACAGTAATGCTCTACAGTGGAATGAGAGAATGTGTAGGCAATAATTCCAGTTATTTCCTTTGGGAATAACCATTCCCTTAGATACTTGTTCCTCTCTATTTCCCATTCTATTGAGTCTAGTGTTCTTGATGTTTCCTTTTCAATTGGGAACTCTATACATGATGTTAATTCTCTCCCATTTGCTTCAATGGAACTTTTTAGGAAAAATCACTCATCTTCTTTATATCTAAAGCTGATCAAAGATTCTTAACAGGAATCCTATACAGTGGAATGAGTTTATGTGCAGGCAATAGTTCCAGTTATTTTCTTTGGGAAAATCCATTCCTTTGGATACTTGTTCCTCTCTATTTCCCATTCTATTGAGTGTAGTGTTCCTGATGTTTCCTTTTCAATTGGGAACTATATAGTTGATGTTAATTCTCTGCTATTTGCTTCAATGGAACTTTTTGGGCAAAAGTCCATCCTCTTCTGTATATCTAAAGCTGATCAAAGTATTCTTAAAAGGAATCCTATACAGTGAAATGAGTGAATGTGCAGGCAATAGTTCCACATATTTCCTTTGGGAAAATACATTCCTTTGGATACTTGTTCTTCTCTATTTCCCATTCTATTGAGTATAGTGTTCCTGATGATTCCTTTTCAATTGGGAACTATGTAGTTGATGTTAATTCTCTCCCTTTTGCTTCAATTGGGAATTATATAGTTGATGATAATTCTCTTCTATTTGCTTCAATGCAAATATTTGGGCAAAATCCATCCTCTTCTGTATATCTAAAGCTGATCAAAGGATTCTTAAAAGGAATCCTATACAGTGGAATGAGTGAATGTGCACCCAATAGTTCGAGTTATTTCCTTTGGGAAAATCCATTCCTTTGGATACTTGTTCCTCTCTATTTCCCATTCTATTGAGTGTAGTGGTCCTGATGTTTCCTTTTCAATTGGGAACTATATACTTGAGGTTAATTCTCTCACATTTGCTTCAATGGAACTTTTTGGGAAAAATCCCTCATCTTCTTTATATCTAAAGCTGATCAAAGATTCTTAACAGGAATGCTATACAGTGGAATGAGTGAATGTTCAGGCAATAGTTCCAGTTATTTCCTTGGGGAAAATCCATTCCCTTAGATACTTGTTCCTCTCTAATTCCCATTCAATTGAGTCTAGTGTTTCTGATATTTCCTTTTCAATTTGGAACTTTATAGTTGATGTTAATTCTCTGCTATTTGCTTCAATGGAACTTTTTGGGCAAAATCCATCCTCTTCTGTATATCTAAAGCTGATCAAAGATTTTTAAAAGTAATCCTATACAGTGGAATGAGTGAATGTGCAGGCAATAGTTCCAGTTATTTCCTTTTGGAAACATCCATTCCTTTGGATACTTGTTCTTCTCTATTTCCCATTCTATTTAGTCTAGTGTTGCTGATGTTTCCTTTTCAATTGGGAACTATATAGTTGATGTTAATTCTCTACTATTTGCTTCAATGGAACTTTTTGGGAAAAATCACTCATCTTCTTTATATCTAAAGCTGATCAAAGATTCTTAACAGGAATGCTATACAGTTAATGAGTGAATGTGCAGGCAATAGTTCCAGTTATTTCCTTTGGGAAAATCCATTCTCTTAGATACTTGTTCCTCTCTATTTCCCATTCAATTGAGTCTAGTGTTTCTGATATTTCCTTTTCAATTGGGAACTATATAGTTGATGTTAATTCTCTGCTATTTGCTTCAATGGAATTTTTTGGGAAAAATCACTCATCTTCTTTACATCTAAAGCTGATCAAAGATTCTTAACAGGAATCCTATACAGTGGAATGAGTTTATGTGCAGGCAATAGTTCCAGTTATTTTCTTTGGGAAAATCTATTCCTTTGGATACTTGTTCCTCTCTATTTCCCATTCTATTGAGTCTAGTGTTCCTGATGTTTCCTTTTCAATTGGGAATTATATAATTGATGTTAATTCTCTCCCTTTTGTTTCAATGGAACTTTTTAGGAAAAATCACTCATCTTCTTTATATCTAAAGCTGATCAAAGATTCTTAACAGGAATCCTATACAGTGGAATGAGTTTATGTGCAGGCAATAGTTCCAGTTATTTTCTTGGGAAAATCCATTCCTTTGGATACTTGTTCCTCTGTATTTCCCATTCTATTGAGTGTAGTGTTCCTGATGTTTCCTTTTCAATTGGGAACTATATACTTGATGTTAATTTTCTCACATTTGCTTCAATGGAACTTTTTGGGAAAAATCACTCATCTTCTTTATATCTAAAGCTGATCACAGATTCTTAACAGGAATGCTATACAGTGGAATGAGTGAATGTGCAGGCAATAGTTCCAGTTATTTCCTTTGGGAAAATCCATTCCCTTAGATACTTCTTCCTCTCTATTTCCCATTCAATTGAGTCTAGTGTTTCTGATATTTCCTTTTCAATTGGGAACTATATAGTTGATGTTAATTCTCTGCTATTTGCTTCAATGGAACTTTTTGGGCAAAATCCATCCTCTTCTGTACATCTAAAGCTGATCAAAGGATTCTTAAGAGGAATCCTATACAGTGGAATGAGTGAATGTGCAGGCAATAGTTCCAGTTATTTCCTTTGGGAAAATCCATTCCTTTGGATACTTGTTCTTCTCTATTTCCCATTCTATTGAGTCTAGTGTTCCTGATGTTTCCTTTTCAATTGGGAAATATATAATTGATGTTAATTCTCTCCCTTTTGCTTCAATGGAACTTTTTAGGAAAAATCACTCATCTTCTTTATATCTAAAGCTGATCAAAGGATTCTTAACAGTAATGCTATACAGTGGAATGAGAGAATGTGTAGGCAATAGTTCCAGTAGTTTTCTTTGGGAAAATCCATTCCCTTAGATACTTGTTCTTCTCTATTTCCCATTCTATTGAGTCTAGTGTTCCTGATGTTTCCTTTTCAATTGGGAACTATAAAGTTGATGTTAATTCTCTCCCTTTTGCTTCAATGGAACTTTTTAGGAAAAATCACTCATCTTCTTTATATCTAAAGCTGATCAAAGGATTCTTAACAGTAATGCTATACAGTGGAATGAGAGAATGTGTAGGCAATAGTTCCAGTTATTTTCTTTGGGAAAATCCATTCCCTTAGATACTTGTTCCTCTCTATTTCCCATTCTATTGAGTCTAGTGTTCCTGATGTTTCCTTTTCAATTGGGAACTATATAGTTGATGTTAATTCTCTCCCATTTGCTTCAATGGAACTTTTTAGGAAAAATCACTCATCTTCTTTATATCTAAAGCTGATCAAAGGATTCTTAACAGTAATGCTATACAGTGGAATGAGAGAATGTGTAGGCAATAGTTCCAGTTATTTTCTTTGGGAAAATCCATTCCTTTGGATACTTGTTCCTCTCTATTTCCCATTCTATTGAGTGTAGTGTTCCTGATGTTTCCTTTTCAATTGGGAACTATATAGTTGATGTTAATTCTCTGCTATTTGCTTCAATGGAACTTTTTGGGCAAAAGTCCATCCTCTTCTGTATATCTAAAGCTGATCAAAGTATTCTTAAAAGCAATCCTATACAGTGAAATGAGTGAATGTGCAGGCAATAGTTCCAGTTATTTCCTTTGGGAAAATCCATTCCTTTGGATACTTGTTCTTCTCTATTTCCTATTCTATTGAGTATAGTGTTGCTGATGTTTCCTTTTCAATTGGGAACTATATAGTTGATGTTAATTCTCTCCCATTTGCTTCAATGGAACTTTTTGGGCAAAATCCCGCATCTTATTTATATCTAAAGCTGATCAAAGGATTCTTAACAGTAATGCTCTACAGTGGAATGAGAGAATGTGTAGGCAATAATTCCAGTTATTTCCTTTGGGAATAACCATTCCCTTAGATACTTGTTCCTCTCTATTTCCCATTCTATTGAGTCTAGTGTTCTTGATGTTTCCTTTTCAATTGGGAACTCTATACATGATGTTAATTCTCTCCCATTTGCTTCAATGGAACTTTTTAGGAAAAATCACTCATCTTCTTTATATCTAAAGCTGATCAAAGATTCTTAACAGGAATCCTATACAGTGGAATGAGTTTATGTGCAGGCAATAGTTCCAGTTATTTTCTTTGGGAAAATCCATTCCTTTGGATACTTGTTCCTCTCTATTTCCCATTCTATTGAGTGTAGTGTTCCTGATGTTTCCTTTTCAATTGGGAACTATATAGTTGATGTTAATTCTCTGCTATTTGCTTCAATGGAACTTTTTGGGCAAAAGTCCATCCTCTTCTGTATATCTAAAGCTGATCAAAGTATTCTTAAAAGGAATCCTATACAGTGAAATGAGTGAATGTGCAGGCAATAGTTCCACATATTTCCTTTGGGAAAATCCATTCCTTTGGATACTTGTTCTTCTCTATTTCCCATTCTATTGAGTATAGTGTTCCTGATGATTCCTTTTCAATTGGGAACTATATAGTTGATGTTAATTCTCTCCCTTTTGCTTCAATTGGGAATTATATAGTTGATGATAATTCTCTTCTATTTGCTTCAATGCAAATATTTGGGCAAAATCCATCCTCTTCTGTATATCTAAAGCTGATCAAAGGATTCTTAAAAGGAATCCTATACAGTGGAATGAGTGAATGTGCACCCAATAGTTCGAGTTATTTCCTTTGGGAAAATCCATTCCTTTGGATACTTGTTCCTCTCTATTTCCCATTCTATTGAGTGTAGTGGTCCTGATGTTTCCTTTTCAATTGGGAACTATATACTTGAGGTTAATTCTCTCACATTTGCTTCAATGGAACTTTTTGGGAAAAATCCCTCATCTTCTTTATATCTAAAGCTGATAAAAGATTCTTAACAGGAATGCTATACAGTGGAATGAGTGAATGTTCAGGCAATAGTTCCAGTTATTTCCTTGGGGAAAATCCATTCCCTTAGATACTTGTTCCTCTCTAATTCCCATTCAATTGAGTCTAGTGTTTCTGATATTTCCTTTTCAATTTGGAACTTTATAGTTGATGATAATTCTCTGCTATTTGCTTCAATGGAACTTTTTGGGCAAAATCCATCCTCTTCTGTATATCTAAAGCTGATCAAAGATTTTTAAAAGTAATCCTATACAGTGGAATGAGTGAATGTGCAGGCAATAGTTCCAGTTATTTCCTTTTGGAAACATCCATTCCTTTGGATACTTGTTCTTCTCTATTTCCCATTCTATTTAGTCTAGTGTTGCTGATGTTTCCTTTTCAATTGGGAACTATATAGTTGATGTTAATTCTCTGCTATTTGCTTCAATGGAACTTTTTGGGAAAAATCACTCATCTTCTTTATATCTAAAGCTGATCAAAGATTCTTAACAGGAATGCTATACAGTTAATGAGTGAATGTGCAGGCAATAGTTCCAGTTATTTCCTTTGGGAAAATCCATTCCCTTAGATACTTGTTCCTCTCTATTTCCCATTCAATTGAGTCTAGTGTTTCTGATATTTCCTTTTCAATTGGGAACTATATAGTTGATGTTAATTCTCTGCTATTTGCTTCAATGGAACTTTTTGGGAAAAATCACTCATCTTCTTTACATCTAAAGCTGATCAAAGATTCTTAACAGGAATCCTATACAGTGGAATGAGTTTATGTGCAGGCAATAGTTCCAGTTATTTTCTTTGGGAAAATCCATTCATTTGGATACTTGTTTCCCTCTATTTCCCATTCTATTGAGTCTAGTGTTTCTGATGTTTCCTTTTAAATTGGGAATTATATAGTTGATGATAATTCTCTGCTATTTGCTTCAATGCAACTATTTGGGCAAAATCCATCCTCTTCTCTATATCTAAAACTGATCAAAGGATTCTTAAAAGGAATCATATACAGTGGAATGAGTGAATGTGCACCCAATAGTTCGAGTTATTTCCTTTGGGAAAATCCATTCCTTTGGATACTTGTTCCTCTCTATTTCCCATTCTATTGAGTGTAGTGGTCCTGATGTTTCCTTTTCAATTGGGAACTATATACTTGAGGTTAATTCTCTCACATTTGCTTCAATGGAACTTTTTGGGAAAAATCACTCATCTTCTTTATATCTAAAGCAGATCAAAGATTCTTAACAGGAATGCTATACAGTGGAATGAGTGAATGTGCAGGCAATAGTTCCAGTTATTTCCTTTGGGAAAATCCATTCCTTTGGATACTTGTTCCTCTCTATTTCCCATTCTATTGAGTCTAGTGTTGCTGATGTTTCCTTTTCAATTGGGAACTAAATACTTGATGTTAATTCTCTGCTATTTGTTTCAATGGAACGTTTTGGGCAATATCCATCCTCTTCTGTATATCTAAAGCTGATCAAAGATTTTTAAAAGTAATCCTATACAGTGGAATGAGTGAATGTGCAGGCAATAGTTCCAGTTATTTCCTTTTGGAAACATCCATTCCTTTGGATACTTGTTCTTCTCTATTTCCCATTCTATTTAGTCTAGTGTTGCTGATGTTTCCTTTTCAATTGGGAACTATATAGTTGATGTTAATTCTCTGCTATTTGCTTCAATGGAACTTTTTGGGAAAAATCACTCATCTTCTTTATATCTAAAGCTGATCAAAGATTCTTAACAGGAATGCTATACAGTTAATGAGTGAATGTGCAGGCAATAGTTCCAGTTATTTCCTTTGGGAAAATCCATTCCCTTAGATACTTGTTCCTCTCTATTTCCCATTCAATTGAGTCTAGTGTTTCTGATATTTCCTTTTCAATTGGGAACTATATTGTTGATGTTAATTCTCTGCTATTTGCTTCAATGGAATTTTTTGGGAAAAATCACTCAACTTCTTTACATCTAAAGCTGATCAAAGATTCTTAACAGGAATCCTATACAGTGGAATGAGTTTATGTGCAGGCAATAGTTCCAGTTATTTTCTTTGGGAAAATCTATTCCTTTGGATACTTGTTCCTCTCTATTTCCCATTCTATTGAGTCTAGTGTTCCTGATGTTTCCTTTTCAATTGGGAATTATATAATTGATTTTAATTCTCTCCCTTTTGCTTCAATGGAACTTTTTAGGAAAAATCACTCATCTTCTTTATATCTAAAGCTGATCAAAGATTCTTAACAGGAATCCTATACAGTGGAATGAGTTTATGTGCAGGCAATAGTTCCAGTTATTTTCTTGGGAAAATCCATTCCTTTGGATACTTGTTCCTCTGTATTTCCCATTCTATTGAGTGTAGTGTTCCTGATGTTTCCTTTTCAATTGGGAACTATATACTTGATGTTAATTTTCTCACATTTGCTTCAATGGAACTTTTTGGGAAAAATCACTCATCTTCTTTATATCTAAAGCTGATCACAGATTCTTAACAGGAATGCTATACAGTGGAATGAGTGAATGTGCAGGCAATAGTTCCAGTTATTTCCTTTGGGAAAATCCATTCCCTTAGATACTTCTTCCTCTCTATTTCCCATTCAATTGAGTCTAGTGTTTCTGATATTTCCTTTTCAATTGGGAACTATATAGTTGATGTTAATTCTCTGCTATTTGCTTCAATGGAACTTTTTGGGCAAAATCCATCCTCTTCTGTACATCTAAAGCTGATCAAAGGATTCTTAAGAGGAATCCTATACAGTGGAATGAGTGAATGTGCAGGCAATAGTTCCAGTTATTTCCTTTGGGAAAATCCATTCCTTTGGATACTTGTTCTTCTCTATTTCCCATTCTATTGAGTCTAGTGTTCCTGATGTTTCCTTTTCAATTGGGAAATATATAATTGATGTTAATTCTCTCCCTTTTGCTTCAATGGAACTTTTTAGGAAAAATCACTCATCTTCTTTATATCTAAAGCTGATCAAAGGATTCTTAACAGTAATGCTATACAGTGGAATGAGAGAATGTGTAGGCAATAGTTCCAGTAGTTTTCTTTGGGAAAATCCATTCCCTTAGATACTTGTTCTTCTCTATTTCCCATTCTATTGAGTCTAGTGTTCCTGATGTTTCCTTTTCAATTGGGAACTATAAAGTTGATGTTAATTCTCTCCCTTTTGCTTCAATGGAACTTTTTAGGAAAAATCACTCATCTTCTTTATATCTAAAGCTGATCAAAGGATTCTTAACAGTAATGCTATACAGTGGAATGAGAGAATGTGTAGGCAATAGTTCCAGTTATTTTCTTTGGGAAAATCCATTCCCTTAGATACTTGTTCCTCTCTATTTCCCATTCTATTGAGTCTAGTGTTCCTGATGTTTCCTTTTCAATTGGGAACTATATAGTTGATGTTAATTCTCTCCCATTTGCTTCAATGGAACTTTTTAGGAAAAATCACTCATCTTCTTTATATCTAAAGCTGATCAAAGGATTCTTAACAGTAATGCTATACAGTGGAATGAGAGAATGTGTAGGCAATAGTTCCAGTTATTTTCTTTGGGAAAATCCATTCCTTTGGATACTTGTTCCTCTCTATTTCCCATTCTATTGAGTGTAGTGTTCCTGATGTTTCCTTTTCAATTGGGAACTATATAGTTGATGTTAATTCTCTGCTATTTGCTTCAATGGAACTTTTTGGGCAAAAGTCCATCCTCTTCTGTATATCTAAAGCTGATCAAAGTATTCTTAAAAGCAATCCTATACAGTGAAATGAGTGAATGTGCAGGCAATAGTTCCAGTTATTTCCTTTGGGAAAATCCATTCCTTTGGATACTTGTTCTTCTCTATTTCCTATTCTATTGAGTATAGTGTTGCTGATGTTTCCTTTTCAATTGGGAACTATATAGTTGATGTTAATTCTCTCCCATTTGCTTCAATGGAACTTTTTGGGCAAAATCCCGCATCTTATTTATATCTAAAGCTGATCAAAGGATTCTTAACAGTAATGCTCTACAGTGGAATGAGAGAATGTGTAGGCAATAATTCCAGTTATTTCCTTTGGGAATAACCATTCCCTTAGATACTTGTTCCTCTCTATTTCCCATTCTATTGAGTCTAGTGTTCTTGATGTTTCCTTTTCAATTGGGAACTCTATACATGATGTTAATTCTCTCCCATTTGCTTCAATGGAACTTTTTAGGAAAAATCACTCATGTTCTTTATATCTAAAGCTGATCAAAGATTCTTAACAGGAATCCTATACAGTGGAATGAGTTTATGTGCAGGCAATAGTTCCAGTTATTTTCTTTGGGAAAATCCATTCCTTTGGATACTTGTTCCTCTCTATTTCCCATTCTATTGAGTGTAGTGTTCCTGATGTTTCCTTTTCAATTGGGAACTATATAGTTGATGTTAATTCTCTGCTATTTGCTTCAATGGAACTTTTTGGGCAAAAGTCCATCCTCTTCTGTATATCTAAAGCTGATCAAAGTATTCTTAAAAGGAATCCTATACAGTGAAATGAGTGAATGTGCAGGCAATAGTTCCATATATTTCCTTTGGGAAAATCCATTCCTTTGGATACTTGTTCTTCTCTATTTCCCATTCTATTGAGTATAGTGTTCCTGATGATTCCTTTTCAATTGGGAACTATATAGTTGATGTTAATTCTCTCCCTTTTGCTTCAATTGGGAATTATATAGTTGATGATAATTCTCTTCTATTTGCTTCAATGCAAATATTTGGGCAAAATCCATCCTCTTCTGTATATCTAAAGCTGATCAAAGGATTCTTAAAAGGAATCCTATACAGTGGAATGAGTGAATGTGCACCCAATAGTTCGAGTTATTTCCTTTGGGAAAATCCATTCCTTTGGATACTTGTTCCTCTCTATTTCCCATTCTATTGAGTCTAGTGTTGCTGATGTTTCCTTTTCAATTGGGAACTAAATAGTTGATGTTAATTCTCTGCTATTTGTTTCAATGGAACTTTTTGGGCAAAATCCATCCTCTTCTGTATATCTAAAGCTGATCAAAGATTTTTAAAAGTAATCCTATACAGTGGAATGAGTGAATGTGCAGGCAATAGTTCCAGTTATTTCCTTTTGGAAACATCCATTCCTTTGGATACTTGTTCTTCTCTATTTCCCATTCTATTTAGTCTAGTGTTGCTGATGTTTCCTTTTCAATTGGGAACTATATAGTTGATGTTAATTCCCTGCTATTTGCTTCAATGGAACTTTTTGGGGAAAATCATTCATCTTCTTTATATCTAAAGCTGATCAAAGATTCTTAACAGGAATGCTATACAGTTAATGAGTGAATGTGCAGGCAATAGTTCCAGTTATTTCCTTTGGGAAAATCCATTCCCTTAGATACTTGTTCCTCTCTATTTCCCATTCAATTGAGTCTAGTGTTTCTGATATTTCCTTTTCAATTGGGAACTATATAGTTGATGTTAATTCTCTGCTATTTGCTTCAATGGAACTTTTTGGGAAAAATCACTCATCTTCTTTACATCTAAAGCTGATCAAAGATTCTTAACAGGAATCCTATACAGTGGAATGAGTTTATGTGCAGGCAATACTTCCAGTTATTTTCTTTGGGAAAATCCATTCCTTTGGATACTTGTTCCTCTCTATTTCCCTTTCAATTGAGTCTAGTGTTCCTGATGTTTCCTTTTCAATTTGGAACTTTATAGTTGATGATAATTCTCTGCTATTTGTTTCAATGGAACTTTTTGGGCAAAATCCATCCTCTTCTGTATATCTAAAGCTGATCAAAGATTTTTAAAAGTAATCCTATACAGTGGAATGAGTGAATGTGCAGGCAATAGTTCCAGCTATTTCCTTTTGTTAACATCCATTCCTTTGGATACTTGTTCCTCTCTATTTCCCTTTCAATTGAGTCTAGTGTTTCTGATATTTCCTTTTCACTTGGGAACTATATAGTTGATGTTAATTCTCTCCCATTTGCTTCAATGGAACTTTTTGGGCAAAATCCATCCTCTTCTGTATATCTAAAGCTGATCAAAGGATTCTTAACAGGAATGCTATACAGTGGAATGAGTGAATGAGCTGGCAATAGTTCCAGTTATTTCCTTTGGGAAAATCCATTCCTTTGGATACTTGTTCCTCTCTATTTCCCATTCAATTGAGTCTAGTGTTGCTGATGTTTCCTTTTCAATTGGGAACTAAATAGTTGATGTTAATTCTCTGCTATTTGTTTCAATGGAACTTTTTGGGCAAAATCCATCCTCTTCTGTATATCTAAAGCTGATCAAAGATTTTTAAAAGTAATCCTATACAGTGGAATGAGTGAATGTGCAGGCAATAGTTCCAGTTATTTCCTTTGGGAAAATACATTCATTCCCTTAGATACTTTTTCCTCTCTATTTCCCATTCAATTGAGTCTAGTGTTTCTGATATTTCCTTTTCAATTGGGAACTATATAGTTGATGTTAATTCTCTGCTATTTGCTTCATTGGAACTTTTTGGGAAAAATCACTCATCTTCTTTACATCTAAAGCTGATCAAAGATTCTTAACAGGAATCCTATACAGTGGAATGAGTTTATGTGCAGGCAATAGTTCCAGTTATTTTCTTTGGGAAAATCCATTCATTTGGATACTTGTTTCCCTCTATTTCCCATTCTATTGAGTCTAGTGTTTCTGATGTTTCCTTTTAAATTGGGAATTATATAGTTGATGATAATTCTCTGCTATTTGCTTCAATGCAACTATTTGGGCAAAATCCATCCTCTTCTCTATATCTAAAACTGATCAAAGGATTCTTAAAAGGAATCATATACAGTGGAATGAGTGAATGTGCACCCAATAGTTCGAGTTATTTCCTTTGGGAAAATCCATTCCTTTGGATACTTGTTCCTCTCTATTTCCCATTCTATTGAGTGTAGTGGTCCTGATGTTTCCTTTTCAATTGGGAACTATATACTTGAGGTTAATTCTCTCACATTTGCTTCAATGGAACTTTTTGGGAAAAATCACTCATCTTCTTTATATCTAAAGCAGATCAAAGATTCTTAACAGGAATGCTATACAGTGGAATGAGTGAATGTTCAGGCAATAGTTCCAGTTATTTCCTTGGGGAAAATCCATTCCCTTAGATACTTGTTCCTCTCTATTTCCCATTCAATTGAGTCTAGTGTTTCTGATATTTCCTTTTCAATTGGGAACTATATAGTTGATGTTAATTCTCTGCTATTTGCTTCAATGGAACTTTTTGGGCAAAATCCATCCCCTTCTGTACATCTAAAGCTGATCAAAGGATTCTTAACAGGAATCCTATACAGTGGAATGAGTGAATGTGCAGGCAATAGTTCCAGTTATTTCCTTTGGGAAAATCCATTCCTTTGGATACTTGTTCCTCTCTATTTCCCATTCTATTGAGTCTAGTGTTGCTGATGTTTCCTTTTCAATTGGGAACTAAATACTTGATGTTAATTCTCTGCTATTTGTTTCAATGGAACTTTTTGGGCAAAATCCATCCTCTTCTGTATATCTAAAGCTGATCAAAGATTTTTAAAAGTAATCCTATACAGTGGAATGAGTGAATGTGCAGGCAATAGTTCCAGTTATTTCCTTTTGGAAACATCCATTCCTTTGGATACTTGTTCTTCTCTATTTCCCATTCTATTTAGTCTAGTGTTGCTGATGTTTCCTTTTCAATTGGGAACTATATAGTTGATGTTAATTCTCTGCTATTTGCTTCAATGGAACTTTTTGGGAAAAATCACTCATCTTCTTTATATCTAAAGCTGATCAAAGATTCTTAACAGGAATGCTATACAGTTAAATGAGTGAATGTGCAGGCAATAGTTCCAGTTATTTCCTTTGGGAAAATCCATTCCCTTAGATACTTGTTCCTCTCTATTTCCCATTCAATTGAGTCTAGTGTTTCTGATATTTCCTTTTCAATTGGGAACTATATAGTTGATGTTAATTCTCTGCTATTTGCTTCAATGGAACTTTTTGGGAAAAATCACTCATCTTCTTTACATCTAAAGCTGATCAAAGATTCTTAACAGGAATCCTATACAGTGGAATGAGTTTATGTGCAGGCAATAGTTCCAGTTATTTTCTTTGGGAAAATCCATTCATTTGGATACTTGTTTCCCTCTATTTCCCATTCTATTGAGTCTAGTGTTTCTGATGTTTCCTTTTAAATTGGGAATTATATAGTTGATGATAATTCTCTGCTATTTGCTTCAATGCAACTATTTGGGCAAAATCCATCCTCTTCTCTATATCTAAAGCTGATCAAAGGATTCTTAAAAGGAATCCTATACAGTGGAATGAGTGAATGTGCACCTAATAGTTCGAGTTATTTCCTTTGGGAAAATCCATTCCTTTGGATACTTGTTCCTCTCTATTTCCCATTCTATTGAGTGTAGTTGTCCTGATGTTTCCTTTTCAATTGGGAACTATATACTTGAGGTTAATTCTCTCACATTTGCTTCAATGGAACTTTTTGGGAAAAATCCCTCATCTTCTTTATATCTAAAGCTGATCAAAGATTCTTAACAGGAATGCTATACAGTGGAATGAGTGAATGTTCAGGCAATAGTTCCAGTTATTTCCTTGGGGAAAATCCATTCCCTTAGATACTTGTTCCTCTCTATTTCCCATTCAATTGAGTCTAGTGTTTCTGATATTTCCTTTTCAATTGGGAACTATATAGTTGATGTTAATTCTCTGCTATTTGCTTCAATGGAACTTTTTGGGCAAAATCCATCCCCTTCTGTACATCTAAAGCTGATCAAAGGATTCTTAAAAGGAATCCTATACAGTGGAATGAGTAAATGTGCACCCAATAGTTCGAGTTATTTCCTTTGGGAAAATCCATTCCTTTGGATACTTGTTCCTCTCTATTTCCCATTCTATTGAGTCTAGTGTTGCTGATGTTTCCTTTTCAATTGGGAACTAAATAGTTGATGTTAATTCTCTGCTATTTGTTTCAATGGAACTTTTTGGGCAAAATCCATCCTCTTCTGTATATCTAAAGCTGATCAAAGATTTTTAAAAGTAATCCTATACAGTGGAATGAGTGAATGTGCAGGCAATAGTTCCAGTTATTTCCTTTTGGAAACATCCATTCCTTTGGATACTTGTTCCTCTCTATTTCCCATTCAATTGAGTCTAGTGTTCCTAATGTTTCCTTTTCAATTGGGAACTATATAGTTGATGTAAATTCTCTGCTATTTGCTTCAATGGAACTTTTTGGGCAAAATCCATCCTCTTCTGTATATCTAAAGATGATCAAAGGATTCTTAAAAGGAATCCTATACAGTGGAATGAGTTTATGTGCAGGCAATAGTTCCAGTTATTTCCTTTGGGAAAATCCATTCCTTTGGATACTTGTTCTTCTCTATTTCCCATTTTATTGAGTGTAGTGTTCTTGATGTTTCCTTTTCAATTGGGAACTCTATACTTGACGTTAATTCTCTCACATTTGCTTCAATGGAACTTTTTGGGAAAAATCCCTCATCTTCTTTATATCTAAATCTGATCAAAAATTCTTAACAGGAATCCTATACAGTGGAATGAGTGAATGTGCAGGCAATAGTTCCAGTTATTTCCTTTGGGAAAATCCATTCATTTGGATACTTGTTTCCCTCTATTTCCCATTCTATTGAGTCTAGTGTTTCTGATGTTTCCTTTTAAATTGGGAATTATATAGTTGATGATAATTCTCTGTTATTTGCTTCAATGCAACTATTTGGGCAAAATCCATCCTCTTCTGTATATCTAAAGCTGATCAAAGGATTCTTAAAAGGAATCCTATACAGTGGAATGAGTGAATGTGCACCCAATAGTTCGAGTTATTTCCTTGGGAAAATCCATTCCTTTGGATACTTGTTCCTCTCTATTTCCCATTCTATTGAGTGTAGTGGTCCTGATGTTTCCTTTTCAATTGGGAACTATATACTTGAGGTTAATTCTCTCACATTTGCTTCAATGGAACTTTTTGGGAAAAATCCCTCATCTTCTTTATATCTAAAGCTGATCAAAGATTCTTAACAGGAATGCTATACAGTGGAATGAGTGAATGTTCAGGCAATAGTTCCAGTTATTTCCTTGGGGAAAATCCATTCCCTTAGATACTTGTTCCTCTCTATTTCCCATTCAATTGAGTCTAGTGTTTCTGATATTTCCTTTTCAATTGGGAACTATATAGTTGATGTTAATTCTCTGCTATTTGCTTCAATGGAACTTTTTGGGCAAAATCCATCCCCTTCTGTACATCTAAAGCTGATCAAAGGATTCTTAACAGGAATCCTATACAGTGGAATGAGTGAATGTGCAGGCAATAGTTCCAGTTATTTCCTTTGGGAAAATCCATTCCTTTGGATACTTGTTCCTCTCTATTTCCCATTCTATTGAGTCTAGTGTTGCTGATGTTTCCTTTTCAATTGGGAACTAAATAGTTGATGTTAATTCTCTGCTATTTGTTTCAATGGAACTTTTTGGGCAAAATCCATCCTCTTCTGTATATCTAAAGCTGATCAAAGATTTTTAAAAGTAATCCTATACAGTGGAATGAGTGAATGTGCAGGCAATAGTTCCAGTTATTTCCTTTTGGAAACATCCATTCCTTTGGATACTTGTTCCTCTCTATTTCCCATTCAATTGAGTCTAGTGTTGCTGATGTTTCCTTTTCAATTGGGAACTATATAGTTGATGTAAATTCTCTGCTATTTGCTTCAATGGAACTTTTTGGGCAAAATGCATCCTCTTCTGTATATCTAAAGATGATCAAAGGATTCTTAAAAGGAATCCTATACAGTGGAATGAGTTTATGTGCAGGCAATAGTTCCAGTTATTTCCTTTGGGAAAATCCATTCCTTTGGATACTTGTTCTTCTCTATTTCCCATTTTATTGAGTGTAGTGTTCCTGATGTTTCCTTTTCAATTGGGAACTCTATACTTGACGTTAATTCTCTCACATTTGCTTCAATGGAACTTTTTGGGAAAAATCCCTCATCTTCTTTATATCTAAATCTGATCAAAAATTCTTAACAGGAATCCTATACAGTGGAATGAGTGAATGTGCAGGCAATAGTTCCAGTTATTTCCTTTGGGAAAATCCATTCATTTGGATACTTGTTCCTCTCTATTTCCCATTCAATTGAGTCTAGTGTTCCTGATGTTTCCTTCTCAACTGCGAACTATATACTTGTTGTTAATTCTCTCACATTTGCTTCAATGGAACTTTTTGGAAAAATCCCTCATCTTCTTTATATCTAAAGCTGATCAAAGGATTCTTAACAGGAATCCTATGCAGTGGAATGAGTGAATGTGCAGGCAATAGTTCCAGTTATTTCCTTTGTCAAAATCCATTCCTTTGGATACTTGTTCTTCTTTATTTCCCATTCTATTGAGTCTAGAGTTCCTGATGTTACCTTTTCAATTGGGAACTATATAGTTGATGTTAATTCTCTCCCATTTGCTTCAATGGAACTTTTTAGGAAAAATCACTCATCTTCTTTATATCTAAAGCGCATCAAAAATTCTTAACAGGAATCCTATACAGTGGAATGAGTGAATGGGCAGGCAATACTTCCAGTTATTTTCTTTGGGAAAATCCATTCCTTTGGATACTTGTTCCTCTCTATTTCCCTTTCAATTGAGTCTAGTGTTCCTGATGTTTCCTTTTCAATTTGGAACTTTATAGTTGATGATAATTCTCTGCTATTTGTTTCAATGGAACTTTTTGGGCAAAATCCATCCTCTTCTGTATATCTAAAGCTGATCAAAGATTTTTAAAAGTAATCCTATACAGTGGAATGAGTGAATGTGCAGGCAATAGTTCCAGCTATTTCCTTTTGTTAACATCCATTCCTTTGGATACTTGTTCTTCTCTATTTCCCATTCTATTGAGTCTAGTGTTGTTGATGTTTCCTTTTCAATTGGGAACTATATAGTTGATGTTAATTCTCTGCTATTTGCTTCAATGGAACTTTTTGGGAAAAATCACTCATCTTCTTTATATCTAAAGCTGATCAAAGATTCTTAACAGGAATGCTATACAGTTAAATGAGTGAATGTGCAGGCAATAGTTCCAGTTATTTCCTTTGGCAAAATCCATTCCCTTAGATACTTGTTCCTCTCTATTTCCCATTCAATTGAGTCTAGTGTTTCTGATATTTCCTTTTCAATTGGGAACTATATAGTTGATGTTAATTCTCTGCTATTTGCTTCAATGGAACTTTTTGGGAAAAATCACTCATCTTCTTTACATCTAAAGCTGATCAAAGATTCTTAACAGGAATCCTATACAGTGGAATGAGTTTATGTGCAGGCAATACTTCCAGTTATTTTCTTTGGGAAAATCCATTCCTTTGGATACTTGTTCCTCTCTATTTCCCTTTCAATTGAGTCTAGTGTTCCTGATGTTTCCTTTTCAATTTGGATCTTTATAGTTGATGATAATTCTCTGCTATTTGTTTCAATGGAACTTTTTGGGCAAAATCCATCCTCTTCTTTATATCTAAAGCTGATCAAAGATTTTTAAAAGTAATCCCATACAGTGGAATGAGTGAATGTGCAGGCAATAGTTCCAGCTATTTCCTTTTGTTAACATCCATTCCTTTGGATACTTGTTCCTCTCTATTTCCCTTTCAATTGAGTCTAGTGTTTCTGATATTTCCTTTTCACTTGGGAACTATATAGTTGATGTTAATTCTCTCCCATTTGCTTCAATGGAACTTTTTGGGCAAAATCCATCCTCTTCTGTATATCTAAAGCTGATCAAAGGATTCTTAACAGGAATGCTATACAGTGGAATGAGTGAATGAGCTGGCAATAGTTCCAGTTATTTCCTTTGGGAAAATCCATTCCTTTGGATACTTGTTCCTCTCTATTTCCCATTCAATTGAGTCTAGTGTTGCTGATGTTTCCTTTTCAATTGGGAACTAAATAGTTGATGTTAATTCTCTGCTATTTGTTTCAATGGAACTTTTTGGGCAAAATCCATCCTCTTCTGTATATCTAAAGCTGATCAAAGATTTTTAAAAGTAATCCTATACAGTGGAATGAGTGAATGTGCAGGCAATAGTTCCAGTTATTTCCTTTGGGAAAATCCATTCATTCCCTTAGATACTTTTTCCTCTCTATTTCCCATTCAATTGAGTCTAGTGTTTCTGATGTTTCCTTTTCAATTGGGAACTATATAGTTGATGATAATTCTCTGCTATTTGCTGCAATGAAACTTTTTGGTCAAAATCCAGTCTCTTCTGTATATCTAAAGCTGATCAAAGGATTCTTAAAAGGAATCCTAAACAGTGGAATGAGTGAATGTGCACCCAGTAGTTCGAGTTATTTCCTTTGGGAAAATCCATTCCTTTCGATACTTCTCCTTCTCTATTTCCCATTTTATTGAGGGTAGTGTTCCTGATGTTTCCTTTTCAATTGGGAACTCTATACTTGATGTTAATTCTCTCCCTTTGCTTCAATGGAACTTTTTGGGCAAAATCCATCCTCTTCTGTATATCTAAAGCTGATCAAAGGATTCTTAACAGGAATGCTATACAGTGGAATGAGTGAATGAGCTGGCAATAGTTCCAGTTATTTCCTTTGGGAAAATCCATTCCTTTGGATACTTGTTCCTCTCTATTTCCCATTCAATTGAGTCTAGTGTTGCTGATGTTTCCTTTTCAATTGGGAACTAAATAGTTGATGTTAATTCTCTGCTATTTGTTTCAATGGAACTTTTTGGGCAAAATCCATCCTCTTCTGTATATCTAAAGCTGATCAAAGATTTTTAAAAGTAATCCTATACAGTGGAATGAGTGAATGTGCAGGCAATAGTTCCAGTTATTTCCTTTGGGAAAATCCATTCATTCCCTTAGATACTTTTTCCTCTCTATTTCCCATTCAATTGAGTCTAGTGTTTCTGATGTTTCCTTTTCAATTGGGAACTATATAGTTGATGATAATTCTCTGCTATTTGCTGCAATGAAACTTTTTGGTCAAAATCCAGTCTCTTCTGTATATCTAAAGCTGATCAAAGGATTCTTAAAAGGAATCCTAAACAGTGGAATGAGTGAATGTGCACCCAGTAGTTCGAGTTATTTCCTTTGGGAAAAACCATTCCTTTCGATACTTCTCCTTCTCTATTTCCCATTTTATTGAGGGTAGTGTTCCTGATGTTTCCTTTTCAATTGGGAACTCTATACTTGATGTTAATTCTCTCCCTTTTGCTTCAATGGAACTTTTTGGGCAAAATCCATCCTCTTCTGTATATCTAAAGCTGATCAAAGGATTCTTAACAGGAATGCTATACAGTGGAATGAGTGAATGAGCTGGCAATAGTTCCAGTTATTTCCTTTGGGAAAATCCATTCCTTTGGATACTTGTTCTTCTCTATTTCCCATTCTATTGAGTCTTGTTTTCCTGAGGTTTCCTTTTCAATTGGGAACTATAAAGTTGATGTTAATTCTCTCCCATTTTCTTCAATGGAACTTTTTAGGAAAAATCATTCATCTTCTTTATATCTAAACTGATCAAAGATTCTTAACAGGAATCCTATACAGTGGAATGAGTTTATGTGCAGGCAATAGTTCCAGTTATTTTCTTTGGGAAAATCCATTCCTTTGGATACTTGTACCTGTCTATTTCCCATTCTATTGAGTCTAGTGTTGTTGATGTTTCCTTTTCAATTGGGAAGTATATAGTTGATGTTAATTCTCTGCTATTTGCTTCAATGGAACTTTTTGGGAAAAATCACTCATCTTCTTTATATCTAAAGCTGATCAAAGATTCTTAACAGGAATGCTATACAGTTAAATGAGTGAATGTGCAGGCAATAGTTACAGTTATTTCCTTTGGGAAAATCCATTCCCTTAGATACTTGTTCCTCTCTATTTCCCATTCAATTGAGTCTAGTGTTGCTGATGTTTCCTTTTCAATTGGGAACTAAATAGTTGATGTTAATTCTCTGCTATTTGTTTCAATGGAACTTTTTGGGCAAAATCCATCCTCTTCTGTATATCTAAAGCTGATCAAAGATTTTTAAAAGTAATCCTATACAGTGGAATGAGTGAATGTGCAGGCAATAGTTCCAGTTATTTCCTTTGGGAAAATCCATTCATTCCCTTAGATACTTTTTCCTCTCTATTTCCCATTCAATTGAGTCTAGTGTTTCTGATGTTTCCTTTTCAATTGGGAACTATATAGTTGATGATAATTCTCTGCTATTTGCTTAAATGAAACTTTTTGGTCAAAATCCAGTCTCTTCTGTATATCTAAAGCTGATCAAAGGATTCTTAAAAGGAATCCTAAACAGTGGAATGAGTGAATGTGCACCCAGTAGTTCGAGTTATTTCCTTTGGGAAAATCCATTCCTTTCGATACTTCTCCTTCTCTATTTCCCATTTTATTGAGGGTAGTGTTCCTGATGTTTCCTTTTCAATTGGGAACTCTATACTTGATGTTAATTCTCTCACATTTGCTTCAATGGAACTTTTTGGGAAAAATCCCTCATCTTCTTGATATCTAAAGCTGATCAAAAATTCTTAACAGGAATCCTATACAGTGGAATGAGTGAAAGTGCAGGCAATAGTTCCAGTTATTTCCTTTGGGAAAATCCATTCCTTTGGATACTTGTTCTTCTCTATTTCCCATTCTATTGAGTCTTGTTTTCCTGAGGTTTCCTTTTCAATTGGGAACTATAAAGTTGATGTTAATTCTCTCCCATTTTCTTCAATGGAACTTTTTAGGAAAAATCATTCATCTTCTTTATATCTAAACTGATCAAAGATTCTTAACAGGAATCCTATACAGTGGAATGAGTTTATGTGCAGGCAATAGTTCCAGTTATTTTCTTTGGGAAAATCCATTCCTTTGGATACTTGTACCTCTCTATTTCCCATTCTATTGAGTCTAGTGTTGTTGATGTTTCCTTTTCAATTGGGAAGTATATAGTTGATGTTAATTCTCTGCTATTTGCTTCAATGGAACTTTTTGGGAAAAATCACTCATCTTCTTTATATCTAAAGCTGATCAAAGATTCTTAACAGGAATGCTATACAGTTAAATGAGTGAATGTGCAGGCAATAGTTACAGTTATTTCCTTTGGGAAAATCCATTTCCTTAGATACTTGTTCCTCTCTATTTCCCATTCAATTGAGTCTAGTGTTTCTGATATTTCCTTTTCAATTGGGAACTATATAGTTGATGTTAATTCTCTGCTATTTGCTTCAATGGAACTTTTTGGGCAAAATCCATCCCCTTCTGTACATCTAAAGCTGATCAAAGGATTCTTAACAGGAATCCTATACAGTGGAATGAATGAATGTGCAGGCAATAGTTCCAGTTATTTCCTTTGGGAAAATCCATTCCTTTGGATACTTGTTCCTCTCTTTTCCCATTCTATTGAGTCTAGTGTTGCTGATGTTTCCTTTTCAATTGGGAACTAAATAGTTGATGTTAATTCTCTGCTATTTGTTTCAATGGAACTTTTTGGGCAAAATCCATCCTCTTCTGTATATCTAAAGCTGATCAAAGATTTTTAAAAGTAATCCTATACAGTGGAATGAGTGAATGTGTAGGCAATAGTTCCAGTTATTTCCTTTTGGAAACATCCATTCCTTTGGATACTTGTTCTTCTCTATTTCCCATTCAATTGAGTCTAGTGTTCCTGATGTTTCCTTTTCAATTGGGAACTATATAGTTGATGTAAATTCTCTGCTATTTGCTTAAATGAAACTTTTTGGTCAAAATCCAGTCTCTTCTGTATATCTAAAGCTGATCAAAGGATTCTTAAAAGGAATCCTAAACAGTGGAATGAGTGAATGTGCACCCAGTAGTTCGAGTTATTTCCTTTGGGAAAATCCATTCCTTTCGATACTTCTCCTTCTCTATTTCCCATTTTATTGAGGGTAGTGTTCCTGATGTTTCCTTTTCAATTGGGAACTCTATACTTGATGTTAATTCTCTCACATTTGCTTCAATGGAACTTTTTGGGAAAAATCCCTCATCTTCTTGATATCTAAAGCTGATCAAAAATTCTTAACAGGAATCCTATACAGTGGAATGAGTGAAAGTGCAGGCAATAGTTCCAGTTATTTCCTTTGGGAAAATCCATTCCTTTGGATACTTGTTCTTCTCTATTTCCCATTCTATTGAGTCTTGTTTTCCTGAGGTTTCCTTTTCAATTGGGAACTATAAAGTTGATGTTAATTCTCTCCCATTTTCTTCAATGGAACTTTTTAGGAAAAATCATTCATCTTCTTTATATCTAAACTGATCAAAGATTCTTAACAGGAATCCTATACAGTGGAATGAGTTTATGTGCAGGCAATAGTTCCAGTTATTTTCTTTGGGAAAATCCATTCCTTTGGATACTTGTACCTCTCTATTTCCCATTCTATTGAGTCTAGTGTTGTTGATGTTTCCTTTTCAATTGGGAAGTATATAGTTGATGTTAATTCTCTGCTATTTGCTTCAATGGAACTTTTTGGGAAAAATCACTCATCTTCTTTATATCTAAAGCTGATCAAAGATTCTTAACAGGAATGCTATACAGTTAAATGAGTGAATGTGCAGGCAATAGTTACAGTTATTTCCTTTGGGAAAATCCATTTCCTTAGATACTTGTTCCTCTCTATTTCCCATTCAATTGAGTCTAGTGTTTCTGATATTTCCTTTTCAATTGGGAACTATATAGTTGATGTTAATTCTCTGCTATTTGCTTCAATGGAACTTTTTGGGCAAAATCCATCCCCTTCTGTACATCTAAAGCTGATCAAAGGATTCTTAACAGGAATCTTATACAGTGGAATGAGTGAATGTGCAGGCAATAGTTCCAGTTATTTCCTTTGGGAAAATCCATTCCTTTGGATACTTGTTCCTCTCTTTTCCCATTCTATTGAGTCTAGTGTTGCTGATGTTTCCTTTTCAATTGGGAACTAAATAGTTGATGTTAATTCTCTGCTATTTGTTTCAATGGAACTTTTTGGGCAAAATCCATCCTCTTCTGTATATCTAAAGCTGATCAAAGATTTTTAAAAGTAATCCTATACAGTGGAATGAGTGAATGTGTAGGCAATAGTTCCAGTTATTTCCTTTTGGAAACATCCATTCCTTTGGATACTTGTTCTTCTCTATTTCCCATTCAATTGAGTCTAGTGTTCCTGATGTTTCCTTTTCAATTGGGAACTATATAGTTGATGTAAATTCTCTGCTATTTGCTTCAATGAAACTTTTTGGTCAAAATCCAGTCTCTTCTGTATATCTAAAGCTGATCAAAGGATTCTTAAAAGGAATCCTAAACAGTGGAATGAGTGAATGTGCACCCAGTAGTTCGATTTATTTCCTTTGGGAAAATCCATTCCTTTCGATACTTCTCCTTCTCTATTTCCCATTTTATTGAGGGTAGTGTTCCTGATGTTTCCTTTTCAATTGGGAACTCTATACTTGATGTTAATTCTCTCACATTTGCTTCAATGGAACTTTTTGGGAAAAATCCCTCATCTTCTTGATATCTAAAGCTGATCAAAAATTCTTAACAGGAATCCTATACAGTGGAATGAGTGAAAGTGCAGGCAATAGTTCCAGTTATTTCCTTTGGGAAAATCCATTCCTTTGGATACTTGTTCTTCTCTATTTCCCATTCTATTGAGTCTTGTTTTCCTGAGGTTTCCTTTTCAATTGGGAACTATAAAGTTGATGTTAATTCTCTCCCATTTTCTTCAATGGAACTTTTTAGGAAAAATCATTCATCTTCTTTATATCTAAACTGATCAAAGATTCTTAACAGGAATCCTATACAGTGGAATGAGTTTATGTGCAGGCAATAGTTCCAGTTATTTTCTTTGGGAAAATCCATTCCTTTGGATACTTGTACCTCTCTATTTCCCATTCTATTGAGTCTAGTGTTGTTGATGTTTCCTTTTCAATTGGGAAGTATATAGTTGATGTTAATTCTCTGCTATTTGCTTCAATGGAACTTTTTGGGAAAAATCACTCATCTTCTTTATATCTAAAGCTGATCAAAGATTCTTAACAGGAATGCTATACAGTTAAATGAGTGAATGTGCAGGCAATAGTTACAGTTATTTCCTTTGGGAAAATCCATTCCCTTAGATACTTGTTCCTCTCTATTTCCCATTCAATTGAGTCTAGTGTTTCTGATATTTCCTTTTCAATTGGGAACTATATAGTTGATGTTAATTCTCTGCTATTTGCTTCAATGGAACTTTTTGGGCAAAATCCATCCCCTTCTGTACATCTAAAGCTGATCAAAGGATTCTTAACAGGAATCCTATACAGTGGAATGAGTGAATGTGCAGGCAATAGTTCCAGTTATTTCCTTTGGGAAAATCCATTCCTTTGGATACTTGTTCCTCTCTATTTCCCATTCTATTGAGTCTAGTGTTGCTGATGTTTCCTTTTCAATTGGGAACTAAATAGTTGATGTTAATTCTCTGCTATTTGTTTCAATGGAACTTTTTGGGCAAAATCCATCCTCTTCTGTATATCTAAAGCTGATCAAAGATTTTTAAAAGTAATCCTATACAGTGGAATGAGTGAATGTGTAGGCAATAGTTCCAGTTATTTCCTTTTGGAAACATCCATTCCTTTGGATACTTGTTCTTCTCTATTTCCCATTCAATTGAGTCTAGTGTTCCTGATGTTTCCTTTTCAATTGGGAACTATATAGTTGATGTAAATTCTCTGCTATTTGCTTCAATGGAACTTTTTGGGCAAAATCCATCCTCTTCTGTATATCTAAAGATGATCAAAGGATTCTTAAAAGGAATCCTATACAGTGGAATGAGTTTATCTGCAGGCAATAGTTCCAGTTATTTCCTTTGGGAAAATCCATTCCTTTGGATACTTGTTCTTCTCTATTTCCCATTTTATTGAGTGTAGTGTTCCTGATGTTTCCTTTTCAATTGGGAACTCTATACTTGATGTTAATTCTCTCACATTTGCTTCAATGGAACTTTTTGGGAAAAATCCCTCATCTTCTTTATATCTAAATATGATCAAAAATTCTTAACAGGAATCCTATACAGTGGAATGAGTGAATGTGCAGGCAATAGTTCCAGTTATTTCCTTTGGGAAAATCCATTCATTTGGATACTTGTTCCTCTCTATTTCCCATTCAATTGAGTCTAGTGTTCCTGATGTTTCCTTTTCAACTGCGAACTATATACTTGTTGTTAATTCTCTCACATTTGCTTCAATGGAACTTTTTGGAAAAATCCCTCATCTTCTTTATATCTAAAGCTGATCAAAGGATTCTTAACAGGAATCCTATGCAGTGGAATGAGTGAATGTGCAGGCAATAGTTCCAGTTATTTCCTTTGGGAAAATCCATTCCTTTGGATACTTGTTCCTCTCTATTTCCCATTCAATTGAGTCTAGTGTTGCTGATGTTTCCTTTTCAATTGGGAACTAAATAGTTGATGTTAATTCTCTGCTATTTGTTTCAATGGAACTTTTTGGGCAAAATCCATCCTCTTCTGTATATCTAAAGCTGATCAAAGATTTTTAAAAGTAATCCTATACAGTGGAATGAGTGAATGTGCAGGCAATAGTTCCAGTTATTTCCTTTGGGAAAATCCATTCATTCCCTTAGATACTTTTTCCTCTCTATTTCCCATTCAATTGAGTCTAGTGTTTCTGATGTTTCCTTTTCAATTGGGAACTATATAGTTGATGATAATTCTCTGCTATTTGCTGCAATGAAACTTTTTGGTCAAAATCCAGTCTCTTCTGTATATCTAAAGCTGATCAAAGGATTCTTAAAAGGAATCCTAAACAGTGGAATGAGTGAATGTGCACCCAGTAGTTCGAGTTATTTCCTTTGGGAAAATCCATTCCTTTCGATACTTCTCCTTCTCTATTTCCCATTTTATTGAGGGTAGTGTTCCTGATGTTTCCTTTTCAATTGGGAACTCTATACTTGATGTTAATTCTCTCCCTTTGCTTCAATGGAACTTTTTGGGCAAAATCCATCCTCTTCTGTATATCTAAAGCTGATCAAAGGATTCTTAACAGGAATGCTATACAGTGGAATGAGTGAATGAGCTGGCAATAGTTCCAGTTATTTCCTTTGGGAAAATCCATTCCTTTGGATACTTGTTCCTCTCTATTTCCCATTCAATTGAGTCTAGTGTTGCTGATGTTTCCTTTTCAATTGGGAACTAAATAGTTGATGTTAATTCTCTGCTATTTGTTTCAATGGAACTTTTTGGGCAAAATCCATCCTCTTCTGTATATCTAAAGCTGATCAAAGATTTTTAAAAGTAATCCTATACAGTGGAATGAGTGAATGTGCAGGCAATAGTTCCAGTTATTTCCTTTGGGAAAATCCATTCATTCCCTTAGATACTTTTTCCTCTCTATTTCCCATTCAATTGAGTCTAGTGTTTCTGATGTTTCCTTTTCAATTGGGAACTATATAGTTGATGATAATTCTCTGCTATTTGCTGCAATGAAACTTTTTGGTCAAAATCCAGTCTCTTCTGTATATCTAAAGCTGATCAAAGGATTCTTAAAAGGAATCCTAAACAGTGGAATGAGTGAATGTGCACCCAGTAGTTCGAGTTATTTCCTTTGGGAAAAACCATTCCTTTCGATACTTCTCCTTCTCTATTTCCCATTTTATTGAGGGTAGTGTTCCTGATGTTTCCTTTTCAATTGGGAACTCTATACTTGATGTTAATTCTCTCCCTTTTGCTTCAATGGAACTTTTTGGGCAAAATCCATCCTCTTCTGTATATCTAAAGCTGATCAAAGGATTCTTAACAGGAATGCTATACAGTGGAATGAGTGAATGAGCTGGCAATAGTTCCAGTTATTTCCTTTGGGAAAATCCATTCCTTTGGATACTTGTTCTTCTCTATTTCCCATTCTATTGAGTCTTGTTTTCCTGAGGTTTCCTTTTCAATTGGGAACTATAAAGTTGATGTTAATTCTCTCCCATTTTCTTCAATGGAACTTTTTAGGAAAAATCATTCATCTTCTTTATATCTAAACTGATCAAAGATTCTTAACAGGAATCCTATACAGTGGAATGAGTTTATGTGCAGGCAATAGTTCCAGTTATTTTCTTTGGGAAAATCCATTCCTTTGGATACTTGTACCTGTCTATTTCCCATTCTATTGAGTCTAGTGTTGTTGATGTTTCCTTTTCAATTGGGAAGTATATAGTTGATGTTAATTCTCTGCTATTTGCTTCAATGGAACTTTTTGGGAAAAATCACTCATCTTCTTTATATCTAAAGCTGATCAAAGATTCTTAACAGGAATGCTATACAGTGGAATGAGTGAATGTGCAGGCAATAGTTCCAGTTATTTCCTTTGGGAAAATCCATTCATTCCCTTAGATACTTTTTCCTCTCTATTTCCCATTCAATTGAGTCTAGTGTTTCTGATGTTTCCTTTTCAATTGGGAACTATATAGTTGATGATAATTCTCTGCTATTTGCTTAAATGAAACTTTTTGGTCAAAATCCAGTCTCTTCTGTATATCTAAAGCTGATCAAAGGATTCTTAAAAGGAATCCTAAACAGTGGAATGAGTGAATGTGCACCCAGTAGTTCGAGTTATTTCCTTTGGGAAAATCCATTCCTTTCGATACTTCTCCTTCTCTATTTCCCATTTTATTGAGGGTAGTGTTCCTGATGTTTCCTTTTCAATTGGGAACTCTATACTTGATGTTAATTCTCTCACATTTGCTTCAATGGAACTTTTTGGGAAAAATCCCTCATCTTCTTGATATCTAAAGCTGATCAAAAATTCTTAACAGGAATCCTATACAGTGGAATGAGTGAAAGTGCAGGCAATAGTTCCAGTTATTTCCTTTGGGAAAATCCATTCCTTTGGATACTTGTTCTTCTCTATTTCCCATTCTATTGAGTCTTGTTTTCCTGAGGTTTCCTTTTCAATTGGGAACTAAATAGTTGATGTTAATTCTCTGCTATTTGTTTCAATGGAACTTTTTGGGCAAAATCCATCCTCTTCTGTATATCTAAAGCTGATCAAAGATTTTTAAAAGTAATCCTATACAGTGGAATGAGTGAATGTGTAGGCAATAGTTCCAGTTATTTCCTTTTGGAAACATCCATTCCTTTGGATACTTGTTCTTCTCTATTTCCCATTCAATTGAGTCTAGTGTTCCTGATGTTTCCTTTTCAATTGGGAACTATATAGTTGATGTAAATTCTCTGCTATTTGCTTCAATGGAACTTTTTGGGCAAAATCCATCCTCTTCTGTATATCTAAAGATGATCAAAGGATTCTTAAAAGGAATCCTATACAGTGGAATGAGTTTATCTGCAGGCAATAGTTCCAGTTATTTCCTTTGGGAAAATCCATTCCTTTGGATACTTGTTCTTCTCTATTTCCCATTTTATTGAGTGTAGTGTTCCTGATGTTTCCTTTTCAATTGGGAACTCTATACTTGATGTTAATTCTCTCACATTTGCTTCAATGGAACTTTTTGGGAAAAATCCCTCATCTTCTTTATATCTAAATATGATCAAAAATTCTTAACAGGAATCCTATACAGTGGAATGAGTGAATGTGCAGGCAATAGTTCCAGTTATTTCCTTTGGGAAAATCCATTCATTTGGATACTTGTTCCTCTCTATTTCCCATTCAATTGAGTCTAGTGTTCCTGATGTTTCCTTTTCAACTGCGAACTATATACTTGTTGTTAATTCTCTCACATTTGCTTCAATGGAACTTTTTGGAAAAATCCCTCATCTTCTTTATATCTAAAGCTGATCAAAGGATTCTTAACAGGAATCCTATGCAGTGGAATGAGTGAATGTGCAGGCAATAGTTCCAGTTATTTCCTTTGGGAAAATCCATTCCTTTGGATACTTGTTCCTCTCTATTTCCCATTCAATTGAGTCTAGTGTTGCTGATGTTTCCTTTTCAATTGGGAACTAAATAGTTGATGTTAATTCTCTGCTATTTGTTTCAATGGAACTTTTTGGGCAAAATCCATCCTCTTCTGTATATCTAAAGCTGATCAAAGATTTTTAAAAGTAATCCTATACAGTGGAATGAGTGAATGTGCAGGCAATAGTTCCAGTTATTTCCTTTGGGAAAATCCATTCATTCCCTTAGATACTTTTTCCTCTCTATTTCCCATTCAATTGAGTCTAGTGTTTCTGATGTTTCCTTTTCAATTGGGAACTATATAGTTGATGATAATTCTCTGCTATTTGCTGCAATGAAACTTTTTGGTCAAAATCCAGTCTCTTCTGTATATCTAAAGCTGATCAAAGGATTCTTAAAAGGAATCCTAAACAGTGGAATGAGTGAATGTGCACCCAGTAGTTCGAGTTATTTCCTTTGGGAAAATCCATTCCTTTCGATACTTCTCCTTCTCTATTTCCCATTTTATTGAGGGTAGTGTTCCTGATGTTTCCTTTTCAATTGGGAACTCTATACTTGATGTTAATTCTCTCCCTTTGCTTCAATGGAACTTTTTGGGCAAAATCCATCCTCTTCTGTATATCTAAAGCTGATCAAAGGATTCTTAACAGGAATGCTATACAGTGGAATGAGTGAATGAGCTGGCAATAGTTCCAGTTATTTCCTTTGGGAAAATCCATTCCTTTGGATACTTGTTCCTCTCTATTTCCCATTCAATTGAGTCTAGTGTTGCTGATGTTTCCTTTTCAATTGGGAACTAAATAGTTGATGTTAATTCTCTGCTATTTGTTTCAATGGAACTTTTTGGGCAAAATCCATCCTCTTCTGTATATCTAAAGCTGATCAAAGATTTTTAAAAGTAATCCTATACAGTGGAATGAGTGAATGTGCAGGCAATAGTTCCAGTTATTTCCTTTGGGAAAATCCATTCATTCCCTTAGATACTTTTTCCTCTCTATTTCCCATTCAATTGAGTCTAGTGTTTCTGATGTTTCCTTTTCAATTGGGAACTATATAGTTGATGATAATTCTCTGCTATTTGCTGCAATGAAACTTTTTGGTCAAAATCCAGTCTCTTCTGTATATCTAAAGCTGATCAAAGGATTCTTAAAAGGAATCCTAAACAGTGGAATGAGTGAATGTGCACCCAGTAGTTCGAGTTATTTCCTTTGGGAAAAACCATTCCTTTCGATACTTCTCCTTCTCTATTTCCCATTTTATTGAGGGTAGTGTTCCTGATGTTTCCTTTTCAATTGGGAACTCTATACTTGATGTTAATTCTCTCCCTTTTGCTTCAATGGAACTTTTTGGGCAAAATCCATCCTCTTCTGTATATCTAAAGCTGATCAAAGGATTCTTAACAGGAATGCTATACAGTGGAATGAGTGAATGAGCTGGCAATAGTTCCAGTTATTTCCTTTGGGAAAATCCATTCCTTTGGATACTTGTTCTTCTCTATTTCCCATTCTATTGAGTCTTGTTTTCCTGAGGTTTCCTTTTCAATTGGGAACTATAAAGTTGATGTTAATTCTCTCCCATTTTCTTCAATGGAACTTTTTAGGAAAAATCATTCATCTTCTTTATATCTAAACTGATCAAAGATTCTTAACAGGAATCCTATACAGTGGAATGAGTTTATGTGCAGGCAATAGTTCCAGTTATTTTCTTTGGGAAAATCCATTCCTTTGGATACTTGTACCTGTCTATTTCCCATTCTATTGAGTCTAGTGTTGTTGATGTTTCCTTTTCAATTGGGAAGTATATAGTTGATGTTAATTCTCTGCTATTTGCTTCAATGGAACTTTTTGGGAAAAATCACTCATCTTCTTTATATCTAAAGCTGATCAAAGATTCTTAACAGGAATGCTATACAGTGGAATGAGTGAATGTGCAGGCAATAGTTCCAGTTATTTCCTTTGGGAAAATCCATTCATTCCCTTAGATACTTTTTCCTCTCTATTTCCCATTCAATTGAGTCTAGTGTTTCTGATGTTTCCTTTTCAATTGGGAACTATATAGTTGATGATAATTCTCTGCTATTTGCTTAAATGAAACTTTTTGGTCAAAATCCAGTCTCTTCTGTATATCTAAAGCTGATCAAAGGATTCTTAAAAGGAATCCTAAACAGTGGAATGAGTGAATGTGCACCCAGTAGTTCGAGTTATTTCCTTTGGGAAAATCCATTCCTTTCGATACTTCTCCTTCTCTATTTCCCATTTTATTGAGGGTAGTGTTCCTGATGTTTCCTTTTCAATTGGGAACTCTATACTTGATGTTAATTCTCTCACATTTGCTTCAATGGAACTTTTTGGGAAAAATCCCTCATCTTCTTGATATCTAAAGCTGATCAAAAATTCTTAACAGGAATCCTATACAGTGGAATGAGTGAAAGTGCAGGCAATAGTTCCAGTTATTTCCTTTGGGAAAATCCATTCCTTTGGATACTTGTTCTTCTCTATTTCCCATTCTATTGAGTCTTGTTTTCCTGAGGTTTCCTTTTCAATTGGGAACTATAAAGTTGATGTTAATTCTCTCCCATTTTCTTCAATGGAACTTTTTAGGAAAAATCATTCATCTTCTTTATATCTAAACTGATCAAAGATTCTTAACAGGAATCCTATACAGTGGAATGAGTTTATGTGCAGGCAATAGTTCCAGTTATTTTCTTTGGGAAAATCCATTCCTTTGGATACTTGTACCTCTCTATTTCCCATTCTATTGAGTCTAGTGTTGTTGATGTTTCCTTTTCAATTGGGAAGTATATAGTTGATGTTAATTCTCTGCTATTTGCTTCAATGGAACTTTTTGGGAAAAATCACTCATCTTCTTTATATCTAAAGCTGATCAAAGATTCTTAACAGGAATGCTATACAGTTAAATGAGTGAATGTGCAGGCAATAGTTACAGTTATTTCCTTTGGGAAAATCCATTTCCTTAGATACTTGTTCCTCTCTATTTCCCATTCAATTGAGTCTAGTGTTTCTGATATTTCCTTTTCAATTGGGAACTATATAGTTGATGTTAATTCTCTGCTATTTGCTTCAATGGAACTTTTTGGGCAAAATCCATCCCCTTCTGTACATCTAAAGCTGATCAAAGGATTCTTAACAGGAATCCTATACAGTGGAATGAGTGAATGTGCAGGCAATAGTTCCAGTTATTTCCTTTGGGAAAATCCATTCCTTTGGATACTTGTTCCTCTCTTTTCCCATTCTATTGAGTCTAGTGTTGCTGATGTTTCCTTTTCAATTGGGAACTAAATAGTTGATGTTAATTCTCTGCTATTTGTTTCAATGGAACTTTTTGGGCAAAATCCATCCTCTTCTGTATATCTAAAGCTGATCAAAGATTTTTAAAAGTAATCCTATACAGTGGAATGAGTGAATGTGTAGGCAATAGTTCCAGTTATTTCCTTTTGGAAACATCCATTCCTTTGGATACTTGTTCTTCTCTATTTCCCATTCAATTGAGTCTAGTGTTCCTGATGTTTCCTTTTCAATTGGGAACTATATAGTTGATGTAAATTCTCTGCTATTTGCTTAAATGAAACTTTTTGGTCAAAATCCAGTCTCTTCTGTATATCTAAAGCTGATCAAAGGATTCTTAAAAGGAATCCTAAACAGTGGAATGAGTGAATGTGCACCCAGTAGTTCGAGTTATTTCCTTTGGGAAAATCCATTCCTTTCGATACTTCTCCTTCTCTATTTCCCATTTTATTGAGGGTAGTGTTCCTGATGTTTCCTTTTCAATTGGGAACTCTATACTTGATGTTAATTCTCTCACATTTGCTTCAATGGAACTTTTTGGGAAAAATCCCTCATCTTCTTGATATCTAAAGCTGATCAAAAATTCTTAACAGGAATCCTATACAGTGGAATGAGTGAAAGTGCAGGCAATAGTTCCAGTTATTTCCTTTGGGAAAATCCATTCCTTTGGATACTTGTTCTTCTCTATTTCCCATTCTATTGAGTCTTGTTTTCCTGAGGTTTCCTTTTCAATTGGGAACTATAAAGTTGATGTTAATTCTCTCCCATTTTCTTCAATGGAACTTTTTAGGAAAAATCATTCATCTTCTTTATATCTAAACTGATCAAAGATTCTTAACAGGAATCCTATACAGTGGAATGAGTTTATGTGCAGGCAATAGTTCCAGTTATTTTCTTTGGGAAAATCCATTCCTTTGGATACTTGTACCTCTCTATTTCCCATTCTATTGAGTCTAGTGTTGTTGATGTTTCCTTTTCAATTGGGAAGTATATAGTTGATGTTAATTCTCTGCTATTTGCTTCAATGGAACTTTTTGGGAAAAATCACTCATCTTCTTTATATCTAAAGCTGATCAAAGATTCTTAACAGGAATGCTATACAGTTAAATGAGTGAATGTGCAGGCAATAGTTACAGTTATTTCCTTTGGGAAAATCCATTTCCTTAGATACTTGTTCCTCTCTATTTCCCATTCAATTGAGTCTAGTGTTTCTGATATTTCCTTTTCAATTGGGAACTATATAGTTGATGTTAATTCTCTGCTATTTGCTTCAATGGAACTTTTTGGGCAAAATCCATCCCCTTCTGTACATCTAAAGCTGATCAAAGGATTCTTAACAGGAATCTTATACAGTGGAATGAGTGAATGTGCAGGCAATAGTTCCAGTTATTTCCTTTGGGAAAATCCATTCCTTTGGATACTTGTTCCTCTCTTTTCCCATTCTATTGAGTCTAGTGTTGCTGATGTTTCCTTTTCAATTGGGAACTAAATAGTTGATGTTAATTCTCTGCTATTTGTTTCAATGGAACTTTTTGGGCAAAATCCATCCTCTTCTGTATATCTAAAGCTGATCAAAGATTTTTAAAAGTAATCCTATACAGTGGAATGAGTGAATGTGTAGGCAATAGTTCCAGTTATTTCCTTTTGGAAACATCCATTCCTTTGGATACTTGTTCTTCTCTATTTCCCATTCAATTGAGTCTAGTGTTCCTGATGTTTCCTTTTCAATTGGGAACTATATAGTTGATGTAAATTCTCTGCTATTTGCTTCAATGAAACTTTTTGGTCAAAATCCAGTCTCTTCTGTATATCTAAAGCTGATCAAAGGATTCTTAAAAGGAATCCTAAACAGTGGAATGAGTGAATGTGCACCCAGTAGTTCGATTTATTTCCTTTGGGAAAATCCATTCCTTTCGATACTTCTCCTTCTCTATTTCCCATTTTATTGAGGGTAGTGTTCCTGATGTTTCCTTTTCAATTGGGAACTCTATACTTGATGTTAATTCTCTCACATTTGCTTCAATGGAACTTTTTGGGAAAAATCCCTCATCTTCTTGATATCTAAAGCTGATCAAAAATTCTTAACAGGAATCCTATACAGTGGAATGAGTGAAAGTGCAGGCAATAGTTCCAGTTATTTCCTTTGGGAAAATCCATTCCTTTGGATACTTGTTCTTCTCTATTTCCCATTCTATTGAGTCTTGTTTTCCTGAGGTTTCCTTTTCAATTGGGAACTATAAAGTTGATGTTAATTCTCTCCCATTTTCTTCAATGGAACTTTTTAGGAAAAATCATTCATCTTCTTTATATCTAAACTGATCAAAGATTCTTAACAGGAATCCTATACAGTGGAATGAGTTTATGTGCAGGCAATAGTTCCAGTTATTTTCTTTGGGAAAATCCATTCCTTTGGATACTTGTACCTCTCTATTTCCCATTCTATTGAGTCTAGTGTTGTTGATGTTTCCTTTTCAATTGGGAAGTATATAGTTGATGTTAATTCTCTGCTATTTGCTTCAATGGAACTTTTTGGGAAAAATCACTCATCTTCTTTATATCTAAAGCTGATCAAAGATTCTTAACAGGAATGCTATACAGTTAAATGAGTGAATGTGCAGGCAATAGTTACAGTTATTTCCTTTGGGAAAATCCATTCCCTTAGATACTTGTTCCTCTCTATTTCCCATTCAATTGAGTCTAGTGTTTCTGATATTTCCTTTTCAATTGGGAACTATATAGTTGATGTTAATTCTCTGCTATTTGCTTCAATGGAACTTTTTGGGCAAAATCCATCCCCTTCTGTACATCTAAAGCTGATCAAAGGATTCTTAACAGGAATCCTATACAGTGGAATGAGTGAATGTGCAGGCAATAGTTCCAGTTATTTCCTTTGGGAAAATCCATTCCTTTGGATACTTGTTCCTCTCTATTTCCCATTCTATTGAGTCTAGTGTTGCTGATGTTTCCTTTTCAATTGGGAACTAAATAGTTGATGTTAATTCTCTGCTATTTGTTTCAATGGAACTTTTTGGGCAAAATCCATCCTCTTCTGTATATCTAAAGCTGATCAAAGATTTTTAAAAGTAATCCTATACAGTGGAATGAGTGAATGTGTAGGCAATAGTTCCAGTTATTTCCTTTTGGAAACATCCATTCCTTTGGATACTTGTTCTTCTCTATTTCCCATTCAATTGAGTCTAGTGTTCCTGATGTTTCCTTTTCAATTGGGAACTATATAGTTGATGATAATTCTCTGCTATTTGCTTCAATGCAACTATTTGGGCAAAATCCATCCTCTTCTGTATATCTAAAGCTTATCAAAGGATTCTTAAAAGGAATCCTATACAGTGGAATGAGTGAATGTGCACCCAATAGTTCGAGTTATTTCCTTTGGGAAAATCCATTCCTTTGGATACTTGTTCCTCTCTATTTCCCATTCTATTGAGTGTAGTGGTCCTGATGTTTCCTTTTCAATTGGGAACTCTATACTTGACGTTAATTCTCTCACATTTGCTTCAATGGAACTTTTTGGGCAAAATCCCTCATCTTCTTTATATCTAAATCTGATCAAAAATTCTTAACAGGAATCCTATACAGTGGAATGAGTGAATGTGCAGGCAATAGTTCCAGTTATTTCCTTTGGGAAAATCCATTCATTTGGATACTTGTTCCTCTCTATTTCCCATTCAATTGAGTCTAGTGTTCCTGATGTTTCCTTCTCAACTGCGAACTATATACTTGTTGTTAATTCTCTCACATTTGCTTCAATGGAACTTTTTGGAAAAATCCCTCATCTTCTTTATATCTAAAGCTGATCAAAGGATTCTTAACAGGAATCCTATGCAGTGGAATGAGTGAATGTGCAGGCAATAGTTCCAGTTATTTCCTTTGTGAAAATCCATTCCTTTGGATACTTGTTCTTCTTTATTTCCCATTCTATTGAGTCTAGAGTTCCTGATGTTACCTTTTCAATTGGGAACTATATAGTTGATGTTAATTCTCTCCCATTTGCTTCAATGGAACTTTTTAGGAAAAATCACTCATCTTCTTTATATCTAAAGCGCATCAAAAATTCTTAACAGGAATCCTATACAGTGGAATGAGTGAATGGGCAGGCAATACTTCCAGTTATTTTCTTTGGGAAAATCCATTCCTTTGGATACTTGTTCCTCTCTATTTCCCTTTCAATTGAGTCTAGTGTTCCTGATGTTTCCTTTTCAATTTGGAACTTTATAGTTGATGATAATTCTCTGCTATTTGTTTCAATGGAACTTTTTGGGCAAAATCCATCCTCTTCTGTATATCTAAAGCTGATCAAAGATTTTTAAAAGTAATCCTATACAGTGGAATGAGTGAATGTGCAGGCAATAGTTCCAGCTATTTCTTTTGTTAACATCCATTCCTTTGGATACTTGTTCTTCTCTATTTCCCATTCTATTGAGTCTAGTGTTGTTGATGTTTCCTTTTCAATTGGGAACTATATAGTTGATGTTAATTCTCTGCTATTTGCTTCAATGGAACTTTTTGGGAAAAATCACTCATCTTCTTTATATCTAAAGCTGATCAAAGATTCTTAACAGGAATGCTATACAGTTAAATGAGTGAATGTGCAGGCAATAGTTCCAGTTATTTCCTTGGGGAAAATCCATTCCCTTAGATACTTGTTCCTCTCTATTTCCCATTCAATTGAGTCTAGTGTTTCTGATATTTCCTTTTCAATTGGGAACTATATAGTTGATGTTAATTCTCTGCTATTTGCTTCAATGGAACTTTTTGGGAAAAATCACTCATCTTCTTTACATCTAAAGCTGATCAAAGATTCTTAACAGGAATCCTATACAGTGGAATGAGTTTATGTGCAGGCAATAGTTCCAGTTATTTTCTTTGGGAAAATCCATTCATTTGGATACTTGTTTCCCTCTATTTCCCATTCTATTGAGTGTTTCTGATGTTTCCTTTTAAATTGGGAATTATATAGTTGATGATAATTCTCTGTTTTTTGCTTCAATGCAACTATTTGGGCAAAATCCATCCTCTTCTGTAAATCTAAAGCTGATCAAAGGATTCTTAAAAGGAATCCTATACAGTGGAATGAGTGAATGTGCACCCAATAGTTCGAGTTATTTCCTTTGGGAAAATCCATTCCTTTGGATACTTGTTCCTCTCTATTTCCCATTCTATTGAGTGTAGTGGTCCTGATGTTTCCTTTTCAATTGGGAACTATATACTTGAGGTTAATTCTCTCACATTTGCTTCAATGGAACTTTTTGGGAAAAATCCCTCATCTTCTTTATATCTAAAGCTGATCAAAGATTCTTAACAGGAATGCTATACAGTGGAATGAGTGAATGTTCAGGCAATAGTTCCAGTTATTTCCTTGGGGAAAATCCATTCCCTTAGATACTTGTTCCTCTCTATTTCCCATTCAATTGAGTCTAGTGTTTCTGATATTTCCTTTTCAATTGGGAACTATATAGTTGATGTTAATTCTCTGCTATTTGCTTCAATGGAACTTTTTGGGCAAAATCCATCCCCTTCTGTACATCTAAAGCTGATCAAAGGATTCTTAACAGGAATCCTATACAGTGGAATGAGTGAATGTGCAGGCAATAGTTCCAGTTATTTCCTTTGGGAAAATCCATTCCTTTGGATACTTGTTCCTCTCTATTTCCCATTCTATTGAGTCTAGTGTTGCTGATGTTTCCTTTTCAATTGGGAACTAAATAGTTGATGTTAATTCTCTGCTATTTGTTTCAATGGAACTTTTTGGGCAAAATCCATCCTCTTCTGTATATCTAAAGCTGATCAAAGATTTTTAAAAGTAATCCTATACAGTGGAATGAGTGAATGTGCAGGCAATAGTTCCAGTTATTTCCTTTTGGAAACATCCATTCCTTTGGATACTTGTTCCTCTCTATTTCCCATTCAATTGAGTCTAGTGTTCCTAATGTTTCCTTTTCAATTGGGAACTATATAGTTGATGTAAATTCTCTGCTATTTGCTTCAATGGAACTTTTTGGGCAAAATCCATCCTCTTCTGTATATCTAAAGATGATCAAAGGATTCTTAAAAGGAATCCTATACAGTGGAATGAGTTTATGTGCAGGCAATAGTTCCAGTTATTTCCTTTGGGAAAATCCATTCCTTTGGATACTTGTTCTTCTCTATTTCCCATTTTATTGAGTGTAGTGTTCCTGATGTTTCCTTTTCAATTGGGAACTCTATACTTGATGTTAATTCTCTCCCATTTGCTTCAATGGAACTTTTTGGGCAAAATCCATCCTCTTCTGTATATCTAAAGCTGATCAAAGGATTCTTAACAGGAATGCTATACAGTGGAATGAGTGAATGAGCTGGCAATAGTTCCAGTTATTTCCTTTGGGAAAATCCATTCCTTTGGATACTTGTTCCTCTCTATTTCCCATTCTATTGAGTCTAGTGTTGCTGATGTTTCCTTTTCAATTGGGAACTAAATAGTTGATGTTAATTCTCTGCTATTTGTTTCAATGGAACTTTTTGGGCAAAATCCATCCTCTTCTGTATATCTAAAGCTGATCAAAGATTTTTAAAAGTAATCCTATACAGTGGAATGAGTGAATGTGCAGGAAATAGTTCCAGTTATTTCCTTTTGGAAACATCCATTCCTTTGGATACTTGTTCCTCTCTATTTCCCATTCAATTGAGTCTAGTGTTCCTAATGTTTCCTTTTCAATTGGGAACTATATAGTTGATGTAAATTCTCTGCTATTTGCTTCAATGGAACTTTTTGGGCAAAATCCATCCTCTTCTGTATATCTAAAGATGATCAAAGGATTCTTAAAAGGAATCCTATACAGTGGAATGAGTTTATGTGCAGGCAATAGTTCCAGTTATTTCCTTTGGGAAAATCCATTCCTTTGGATACTTGTTCTTCTCTATTTCCCATTTTATTGAGTGTAGTGTTCCTGATGTTTCCTTTTCAATTGGGAACTCTATACTTGACGTTAATTCTCTCACATTTGCTTCAATGGAACTTTTTGGGAAAAATCCCTCATCTTCTTTATATCTAAATCTGATCAAAAATTCTTAACAGGAATCCTATACAGTGGAATGAGTGAATGTGCAGGCAATAGTTCCAGTTATTTCCTTTGGGAAAATCCATTCATTTGGATACTTGTTCCTCTCTATTTCCCATTCAATTGAGTCTAGTGTTCCTGATGTTTCCTTCTCAACTGCGAACTATATACTTGTTGTTAATTCTCTCACATTTGCTTCAATGGAACTTTTTGGAAAAATCCCTCATCTTCTTTATATCTAAAGCTGATCAAAGGATTCTTAACAGGAATCCTATGCAGTGGAATGAGTGAATGTGCAGGCAATAGTTCCAGTTATTTCCTTTGTGAAAATCCATTCCTTTGGATACTTGTTCTTCTTTATTTCCCATTCTATTGAGTCTAGATTTCCTGATGTTACCTTTTCAATTGGGAACTATATAGTTGATGTTAATTATCTCCCATTTGCTTCAATGGAACTTTTTAGGAAAAATCACTCATCTTCTTTATATCTAAAGCGCATCAAAAATTCTTAACAGGAATCCTATACAGTGGAATGAGTGAATGGGCAGGCAATACTTCCAGTTATTTTCTTTGGGAAAATCCATTCCTTTGGATACTTGTTCCTCTCTATTTCCCTTTCAATTGAGTCTAGTGTTCCTGATGTTTCCTTTTCAATTTGGAACTTTATAGTTGATGATAATTCTCTGCTATTTGTTTCAATGGAACTTTTTGGGCAAAATCCATCCTCTTCTGTATATCTAAAGCTGATCAAAGATTTTTAAAAGTAATCCTATACAGTGGAATGAGTGAATGTGCAGGCAATAGTTCCAGCTATTTCCTTTTGTTAACATCCATTCCTTTGGATACTTGTTCCTCTCTATTTCCCTTTCAATTGAGTCTAGTGTTTCTGATATTTCCTTTTCAATTGGGAACTATATAGTTGATGTTAATTCTCTCCCATTTGCTTCAATGGAACTTTTTGGGCAAAATCCATCCTCTTCTGTATATCTAAAGCTGATCAAAGGATTCTTAACAGGAATGCTATACAGTGGAATGAGTGAATGAGCTGGCAATAGTTCCAGTTATTTCCTTTGGGAAAATCCATTCCTTTGGATACTTGTTCCTCTCTATTTCCCATTCAATTGAGTCTAGTGTTGCTGATGTTTCCTTTTCAATTGGGAACTAAATAGTTGATGTTAATTCTCTGCTATTTGTTTCAATGGAACTTTTTGGGCAAAATCCATCCTCTTCTGTATATCTAAAGCTGATCAAAGATTTTTAAAAGTAATCCTATACAGTGGAATGAGTGAATGTGCAGGCAATAGTTCCAGTTATTTCCTTTGGGAAAATCCATTCATTCCCTTAGATACTTTTTCCTCTCTATTTCCCATTCAATTGAGTCTAGTGTTTCTGATGTTTCCTTTTCAATTGGGAACTATATAGTTGATGATAATTCTCTGCTATTTGCTGCAATTAAACTTTTTGGTCAAAATCCAGTCTCTTCTGTATATCTAAAGCTGATCAAAGGATTCTTAAAAGAAATCCTAAACAGTGGAATGTGTGAATGTGCACCCAGTAGTTCGAGTTATTTCCTTTGGGAAAATCCATTCCTTTCGATACTTCTCCTTCTCTATTTCCCATTTTATTGAGGGTAGTGTTCCTGATGTTTCCTTTTCAATTGGGAAGTCTATACTTGATGTTAATTCTCTCCCATTTGCTTCAATGGAATTTTTTGGGCAAAATCCATCCTCTTCTGTATATCTAAAGCTGATCAAAGGATTCTTAACAGGAATGCTATACAGTGGAATGAGTGAATGAGCTGGCAATAGTTCCAGTTATTTCCTTTGGGAAAATCCATTCCTTTGGATACTTGTTCCTCTCTATTTCCCATTCTATTGAGTCTAGTGTTGCTGATGTTTCCTTTTCAATTGGGAACTAAATAGTTGATGTTAATTCTCTGCTATTTGTTTCAATGGAACTTTTTGGGCAAAATCCATCCTCTTCTGTATATCTAAAGCTGATCAAAGATTTTTAAAAGTAATCCTATACAGTGGAATGAGTGAATGTGCAGGCAATAGTTCCAGTTATTTCCTTTTGGAAACATCCATTCCTTTGGATACTTGTTCCTCTCTATTTCCCATTCAATTGAGTCTAGTGTTCCTAATGTTTCCTTTTCAATTGGGAACTATATAGTTGATGTAAATTCTCTGCTATTTGCTTCAATGGAACTTTTTGGGCAAAATCCATCCTCTTCTGTATATCTAAAGATGATCAAAGGATTCTTAAAAGGAATCCTATACAGTGGAATGAGTTTATGTGCAGGCAATAGTTCCAGTTATTTCCTTTGGGAAAATCCATTCCTTTGGATACTTGTTCTTCTCTATTTCCCATTTTATTGAGTGTAGTGTTCCTGATGTTTCCTTTTCAATTGGGAACTCTATACTTGACGTTAATTCTCTCACATTTGCTTCAATGGAACTTTTTGGGAAAAATCCCTCATCTTCTTTATATCTAAATCTGATCAAAAATTCTTAACAGGAATCCTATACAGTGGAATGAGTGAATGTGCAGGCAATAGTTCCAGTTATTTCCTTTGGGAAAATCCATTCATTTGGATACTTGTTCCTCTCTATTTCCCATTCAATTGAGTCTAGTGTTCCTGATGTTTCCTTCTCAACTGCGAACTATATACTTGTTGTTAATTCTCTCACATTTGCTTCAATGGAACTTTTTGGAAAAATCCCTCATCTTCTTTATATCTAAAGCTGATCAAAGGATTCTTAACAGGAATCCTATGCAGTGGAATGAGTGAATGTGCAGGCAATAGTTCCAGTTATTTCCTTTGTGAAAATCCATTCCTTTGGATACTTGTTCTTCTTTATTTCCCATTCTATTGAGTCTAGATTTCCTGATGTTACCTTTTCAATTGGGAACTATATAGTTGATGTTAATTATCTCCCATTTGCTTCAATGGAACTTTTTAGGAAAAATCACTCATCTTCTTTATATCTAAAGCGCATCAAAAATTCTTAACAGGAATCCTATACAGTGGAATGAGTGAATGGGCAGGCAATACTTCCAGTTATTTTCTTTGGGAAAATCCATTCCTTTGGATACTTGTTCCTCTCTATTTCCCTTTCAATTGAGTCTAGTGTTCCTGATGTTTCCTTTTCAATTTGGAACTTTATAGTTGATGATAATTCTCTGCTATTTGTTTCAATGGAACTTTTTGGGCAAAATCCATCCTCTTCTGTATATCTAAAGCTGATCAAAGATTTTTAAAAGTAATCCTATACAGTGGAATGAGTGAATGTGCAGGCAATAGTTCCAGCTATTTCCTTTTGTTAACATCCATTCCTTTGGATACTTGTTCCTCTCTATTTCCCTTTCAATTGAGTCTAGTGTTTCTGATATTTCCTTTTCAATTGGGAACTATATAGTTGATGTTAATTCTCTCCCATTTGCTTCAATGGAACTTTTTGGGCAAAATCCATCCTCTTCTGTATATCTAAAGCTGATCAAAGGATTCTTAACAGGAATGCTATACAGTGGAATGAGTGAATGAGCTGGCAATAGTTCCAGTTATTTCCTTTGGGAAAATCCATTCCTTTGGATACTTGTTCCTCTCTATTTCCCATTCAATTGAGTCTAGTGTTGCTGATGTTTCCTTTTCAATTGGGAACTAAATAGTTGATGTTAATTCTCTGCTATTTGTTTCAATGGAACTTTTTGGGCAAAATCCATCCTCTTCTGTATATCTAAAGCTGATCAAAGATTTTTAAAAGTAATCCTATACAGTGGAATGAGTGAATGTGCAGGCAATAGTTCCAGTTATTTCCTTTGGGAAAATCCATTCATTCCCTTAGATACTTTTTCCTCTCTATTTCCCATTCAATTGAGTCTAGTGTTTCTGATGTTTCCTTTTCAATTGGGAACTATATAGTTGATGTAAATTCTCTGCTATTTGCTTCAATGGAACTTTTTGGGCAAAATCCAGTCTCTTCTGTATATCTAAAGCTGATCAAAGGATTCTTAAAAGGAATCCTAAACAGTGGAATGAGTGAATGTGCACCCAGTAGTTCGAGTTATTTCCTTTGGGAAAATCCATTCCTTTCGATACTTCTCCTTCTCTATTTCCCATTTTATTGAGGGTAGTGTTCCTGATGTTTCCTTTTCAATTGGGAACTCTATACTTGATGTTAATTCTCTCACATTTGCTTCAATGGAACTTTTTGGGAAAAATCCCTCATCTTCTTTATATCTAAATCTGATCAAAAATTCTTAACAGGAATCCTATACAGTGGAATGAGTGAATGTGCAGGCAATAGTTCCAGTTATTTCCTTTGGGAAAATCCATTCATTTGGATACTTGTTCCTCTCTATTTCCCATTCAATTGAGTCTAGTGTTCCTGATGTTTCCTTCTCAATTGCGAACTATATACTTTTTGTTAATTCTCTCACATTTGCTTCAATGGAACTTTTTGGAAAAATCACTCATCTTCTTTATATCTAAACTGATCAAAGATTCTTAACAGGAATCCTATACAGTGGAATCAGTTTATGTGCAGGCAATAGTTCCAGTTATTTCCTTTGGGAAAATCCATTCATTCCCTTAGATACTTTTTCCTCTCTATTTCCCATTTAATTGAGTCTAGTGTTTCTGATGTTTCCTTTTTAATTGGGAACTATATAGTTGATGATTATTCTCTGCTATTTGCTTCAATGGATCTTTTTGGGCAAAATCCATCCTCTTCTATACATCTAAAGTTGATCAAAGGATTCTTAACAGGAATCCTATACAGTGGAATGAGTGAATGTGCAGGCAATAGTTCCAGGTATTTCCTTTGGGAAAATCCATTCCTTTGGATACTTGTTCTTCTCTATTTCCCATTCTATTGAGTCTAGTGTTCCTGATGTTTCCTTTTCAATTGGGAATTATATAGTTGATGTTAATTCTCTCCCTTTTGCTTCAATGGAACTTTTTAGGAAAAATCACTCATCTTCTTTATATCTAAAGGTGATCAAAGATTCTTAACAGGAATCCTATACAGTGGAATGAGTGAATGTGCAGGCAATAGTTCCAGTTATTTCCTTTGGGAAAATCCATTCCTTTGGATACTTGTTCCTCTCTATTTCCCATTCAATTGAGTCTAGTGTTTCTGATGTTTCCTTTACAATTGGGAACTATATAGTTGATGATAATTCTCTGCTATTTTGCTTCAATGGAACTTTTTGGGCAAAATCCATCCTTTTCTGTATATCTAAAGCTGATCAAAGGATTCTTAAAAGGAATCCTATACAGTGGAATGAGTGATTGTGCACCCAATAGTTCGAGTTATTTCCTTTGGGAAAATCCATTCCTTTGGATACTTGTTCTTCTCTATTTCCCATTTTATTGAGGGTAGTGTTCCTGATGTTTCCTTTTCAATTGGGAACTCTATACTTGAAGTCAATTCTCTCACATTTGCTTCAATGGAACTTTTTGGGAAAAATTCCTCATCTACTTTATATCTAAAGCTGATCAAAGATTCTTAACAGGAATCCTATACAGTGGAATGAGTGAATGTGCAGGCAATAGTTCCAGTTATTTCCTTTGGGAAAATCCATTCCCTTAGATACTTGTTCCTCTCTATTTCCCATTCTATTGAGTCTAGTGTTCCTGATGTTTCCTTTTCAATTGGGAACTATAAAGTTGATGTTAATTCTCTCCCATTTGCTTCAATGGAACTTTTTGGGCAAAATCCATCCTCTCATGTATATCTAAAGCTGATCAAAGGATTCTTAAGAGGAATCCTATACAGTGGAATGAGTGAATGTGCAGGCAATAGTTCCAGTTATTTCCTTTGGGAAAATCCATTCCTTTGGATACTTGTTCTTCTCTATTTCCCATTCTATTGAGTCTAGTGTTCCTGATGTTTCCTTTTCAATTGGGAAATATATAATTGATGTTAATTCTCTCCCTTTTGCTTCAATGGAACTTTTTAGGAAAAATCACTCATCTTCTTTATATCTAAAGCTGATCAAAGGATTCTTAACAGTAATGCTATACAGTGGAATGAGAGAATGTGTAGGCAATAGTTCCAGTAGTTTTCTTTGGGAAAATCCATTCCCTTAGATACTTGTTCTTCTCTATTTCCCATTCTATTGAGTCTAGTGTTCCTGATGTTTCCTTTTCAATTGGGAACTATAAAGTTGATGTTAATTCTCTCCCTTTTGCTTCAATGGAACTTTTTAGGAAAAATCACTCATCTTCTTTATATCTAAAGCTGATCAAAGGATTCTTAACAGTAATGCTATACAGTGGAATGAGAGAATGTGTAGGCAATAGTTCCAGTTATTTTCTTTGGGAAAATCCATTCCCTTAGATACTTGTTCCTCTCTATTTCCCATTCTATTGAGTCTAGTGTTCCTGATGTTTCCTTTTCAATTGGGAACTCTATACATGATGTTAATTCTCTCCCATTTGCTTCAATGGAACTTTTTAGGAAAAATCACTCATCTTCTTTATATCTAAAGCTGATCAAAGGATTCTTAACAGTTATGCTATACAGTGGAATGAGAGAATGTGTAGGCAATAGTTCCAGTTATTTTCTTTGGGAAAATCCATTCCTTTGGATACTTGTTCCTCTCTATTTCCCATTCTATTGAGTGTAGTGTTCCTGATGTTTCCTTTTCAATTGGGAACTATATAGTTGATGTTAATTCTCTGCTATTTGCTTCAATGGAACTTTTTGGGCAAAAGTCCATCCTCTTCTGTATATCTAAAGCTGATCAAAGTATTCTTAAAAGCAATCCTATACAGTGAAATGAGTGAATGTGCAGGCAATAGTTCCAGTTATTTCCTTTGGGAAAATCCATTCCTTTGGATACTTGTTCTTCTCTATTTCCTATTCTATTGAGTATAGTGTTGCTGATGTTTCCTTTTCAATTGGGAACTATATAGTTGATGTTAATTCTCTCCCATTTGCTTCAATGGAACTTTTTGGGCAAAACCCGCATCTTATTTATATCTAAAGCTGATCAAAGGATTCTTAACAGTAATGCTCTACAGTGGAATGAGAGAATGTGTAGGCAATAATTCCAGTTATTTCCTTTGGGAATAACCATTCCCTTAGATACTTGTTCCTCTCTATTTCCCATTCTATTGAGTCTAGTGTTCTTGATGTTTCCTTTTCAATTGGGAACTCTATACATGATGTTAATTCTCTCCCATTTGCTTCAATGGAACTTTTTAGGAAAAATCACTCATCTTCTTTATATCTAAAGCTGATCAAAGATTCTTAACAGGAATCCTATACAGTGGAATGAGTTTATGTGCAGGCAATAGTTCCAGTTATTTTCTTTGGGAAAATCCATTCCTTTGGATACTTGTTCCTCTCTATTTCCCATTCTATTGAGTGTAGTGTTCCTGATGTTTCCTTTTCAATTGGGAACTATATAGTTGATGTTAATTCTCTGCTATTTGCTTCAATGGAACTTTTTGGGCAAAAGTCCATCCTCTTCTGTATATCTAAAGCTGATCAAAGTATTCTTAAAAGGAATCCTATACAGTGAAATGAGTGAATGTGCAGGCAATAGTTCCACATATTTCCTTTGGGAAAATCCATTCCTTTGGATACTTGTTCTTCTCTATTTCCCATTCTATTGAGTATAGTGTTCCTGATGATTCCTTTTCAATTGGGAACTATATAGTTGATGTTAATTCTCTCCCTTTTGCTTCAATTGGGAATTATATAGTTGATGATAATTCTCTTCAATTTGCTTCAATGCAAATATTTGGGCAAAATCCATCCTCTTCTGTATATCTAAAGCTGATCAAAGGATTCTTAAAAGGAATCCTATACAGTGGAATGAGTGAATGTGCACCCAATAGTTCGAGTTATTTCCTTTGGGAAAATCCATTCCTTTGGATACTTGTTCCTCTCTATTTCCCATTCTATTGAGTGTAGTGGTCCTGATGTTTCCTTTTCAATTGGGAACTATATACTTGAGGTTAATTCTCTCACATTTGCTTCAATGGAACTTTTTGGGAAAAATCCCTCATCTTCTTTATATCTAAAGCTGATAAAAGATTCTTAACAGGAATGCTATACAGTGGAATGAGTGAATGTTCAGGCAATAGTTCCAGTTATTTCCTTGGGGAAAATCCATTCCCTTAGATACTTGTTCCTCTCTAATTCCCATTCAATTGAGTCTAGTGTTTCTGATATTTCCTTTTCAATTTGGAACTTTATAGTTGATGATAATTCTCTGCTATTTGCTTCAATGGAACTTTTTGGGCAAAATCCATCCTCTTCTGTATATCTAAAGCTGATCAAAGATTTTTAAAAGTAATCCTATACAGTGGAATGAGTGAATGTGCAGGCAATAGTTCCAGTTATTTCCTTTTGGAAACATCCATTCCTTTGGATACTTGTTCTTCTCTATTTCCCATTCTATTTAGTCTAGTGTTGCTGATGTTTCCTTTTCAATTGGGAACTATATAGTTGATGTTAATTCTCTGCTATTTGCTTCAATGGAACTTTTTGGGAAAAATCACTCATCTTCTTTATATCTAAAGCTGATCAAAGATTCTTAACAGGAATGCTATACAGTTAATGAGTGAATGTGCAGGCAATAGTTCCAGTTATTTCCTTTGGGAAAATCCATTCCCTTAGATACTTGTTCCTCTCTATTTCCCATTCAATTGAGTCTAGTGTTTCTGATGTTTCCTTTTAAATTGGGAATTATATAGTTGATGATAATTCTCTGCTATTTGCTTCAATGCAACTATTTGGGCAAAATCCATCCTCTTCTCTATATCTAAAACTGATCAAAGGATTCTTAAAAGGAATCATATACAGTGGAATGAGTGAATGTGCACCCAATAGTTCGAGTTATTTCCTTTGGGAAGATCCATTCCTTTGGATACTTGTTCCTCTCTATTTCCCATTCTATTGAGTGTAGTGGTCCTGATGTTTCCTTTTCAATTGGGAACTATATACTTGAGGTTAATTCTCTCACATTTGCTTCAATGGAACTTTTTGGGAAAAATCACTCATCTTCTTTATATCTAAAGCAGATCAAAGATTCTTAACAGGAATGCTATACAGTGGAATGAGTGAATGTGCAGGCAATAGTTCCAGTTATTTCCTTTGGGAAAATCCATTCCTTTGGATACTTGTTCCTCTCTATTTCCCATTCTATTGAGTCTAGTGTTGCTGATGTTTCCTTTTCAATTGGGAACTAAATACTTGATGTTAATTCTCTGCTATTTGTTTCAATGGAACGTTTTGGGCAATATCCATCCTCTTCTGTATATCTAAAGCTGATCAAAGATTTTTAAAAGTAATCCTATACAGTGGAATGAGTGAATGTGCAGGCAATAGTTCCAGTTATTTCCTTTTGGAAACATCCATTCCTTTGGATACTTGTTCTTCTCTATTTCCCATTCTATTTAGTCTAGTGTTGCTGATGTTTCCTTTTCAATTGGGAACTATATAGTTGATGTTAATTCTCTGCTATTTGCTTCAATGGAACTTTTTGGGAAAAATCACTCATCTTCTTTATATCTAAAGCTGATCAAAGATTCTTAACAGGAATGCTATACAGTTAAATGAGTGAATGTGCAGGCAATAGTTCCAGTTATTTCCTTTGGGAAAATCCATTCCCTTAGATACTTGTTCCTCTCTATTTCCCATTCAATTGAGTCTGGTGTTTCTGATATTTCCTTTTCAATTGGGAACTATATAGTTGATGTTAATTCTCTGCTATTTGCTTCAATGGAACTTTTTGGGAAAAATCACTCATCTTCTTTACATCTAAAGCTGATCAAAGATTCTTAACAGGAATCCTATACAGTGGAATGAGTTTATGTGCAGGCAATAGTTCCAGTTATTTTCTTTGGGAAAATCCATTCATTTGGATACTTGTTCCTCTCTATTTCCCATTCTATTGAGTGTAGTGTTCCTGATGTTTCCTTTTCAATTGGGAACTATATAGTTGATGTTAATTCTCTGCTATTTGCTTCAATGGAACTTTTTGGGCAAAAGTCCATCCTCTTCTGTATATCTAAAGCTGATCAAAGTATTCTTAAAAGCAATCCTATACAGTGAAATGAGTGAATGTGCAGGCAATAGTTCCAGTTATTTCCTTTGGGAAAATCCATTCCTTTGGATACTTGTTCTTCTCTATTTCCTATTCTATTGAGTATAGTGTTGCTGATGTTTCCTTTTCAATTGGGAACTATATAGTTGATGTTAATTCTCTCCCATTTGCTTCAATGGAACTTTTTGGGCAAAATCCCGCATCTTATTTATATCTAAAGCTGATCAAAGGATTCTTAACAGTAATGCTCTACAGTGGAATGAGAGAATGTGTAGGCAATAATTCCAGTTATTTCCTTTGGGAATAACCATTCCCTTAGATACTTGTTCCTCTCTATTTCCCATTCTATTGAGTCTAGTGTTCTTGATGTTTCCTTTTCAATTGGGAACTCTATACATGATGTTAATTCTCTCCCATTTGCTTCAATGGAACTTTTTAGGAAAAATCACTCATCTTCTTTATATCTAAAGCTGATCAAAGATTCTTAACAGGAATCCTATACAGTGGAATGAGTTTATGTGCAGGCAATAGTTCCAGTTATTTTCTTTGGGAAAATCCATTCCTTTGGATACTTGTTCCTCTCTATTTCCCATTCTATTGAGTGTAGTGTTCCTGATGTTTCCTTTTCAATTGGGAACTATATAGTTGATGTTAATTCTCTGCTATTTGCTTCAATGGAACTTTTTGGGCAAAAGTCCATCCTCTTCTGTATATCTAAAGCTGATCAAAGTATTCTTAAAAGGAATCCTATACAGTGAAATGAGTGAATGTGCAGGCAATAGTTCCACATATTTCCTTTGGGAAAATCCATTCCTTTGGATACTTGTTCTTCTCTATTTCCCATTCTATTGAGTATAGTGTTCCTGATGATTCCTTTTCAATTGGGAACTATATAGTTGATGTTAATTCTCTCCCTTTTGCTTCAATTGGGAATTATATAGTTGATGATAATTCTCTTCTATTTGCTTCAATGCAAATATTTGGGCAAAATCCATCCTCTTCTGTATATCTAAAGCTGATCAAAGGATTCTTAAAAGGAATCCTATACAGTGGAATGAGTGAATGTGCACCCAATAGTTCGAGTTATTTCCTTTGGGAAAATCCATTCCTTTGGATACTTGTTCCTCTCTATTTCCCATTCTATTGAGTGTAGTGGTCCTGATGTTTCCTTTTCAATTGGGAACTATATACTTGAGGTTAATTCTCTCACATTTGCTTCAATGGAACTTTTTGGGAAAAATCCCTCATCTTCTTTATATCTAAAGCTGATCAAAGATTCTTAACAGGAATGCTATACAGTGGAATGAGTGAATGTTCAGGCAATAGTTCCAGTTATTTCCTTGGGGAAAATCCATTCCCTTAGATACTTGTTCCTCTCTAATTCCCATTCAATTGAGTCTAGTGTTTCTGATATTTCCTTTTCAATTTGGAACTTTATAGTTGATGTTAATTCTCTGCTATTTGCTTCAATGGAACTTTTTGGGCAAAATCCATCCTCTTCTGTATATCTAAAGCTGATCAAAGATTTTTAAAAGTAATCCTATACAGTGGAATGAGTATATGTGCAGGCAATAGTTCCAGTTATTTCCTTTTGGAAACATCCATTCCTTTGGATACTTGTTCTTCTCTATTTCCCATTCTATTTAGTCTAGTGTTGCTGATGTTTCCTTTTCAATTGGGAACTTTATAGTTGATGTTAATTCTCTGCTATTTGCTTCAATGGAACTTTTTGGGAAAAATCACTCATCTTCTTTATATCTAAAGCTGATCAAAGATTCTTAACAGGAATGCTATACAGTTAATGAGTGAATGTGCAGGCAATAGTTCCAGTTATTTCCTTTGGGAAAATCCATTCCCTTAGATACTTGTTCCTCTCTATTTCCCATTCAATTGAGTCTAGTGTTTCTGATATTTCCTTTTCAATTGGGAACTATATAGTTGATGTTAATTCTCTGCTATTTGCTTCAATGGAATTTTTTGGGAAAAATCACTCATCTTCTTTACATCTAAAGCTGATCAAAGATTCTTAACAGGAATCCTATACAGTGGAATGAGTTTATGTGCAGGCAATAGTTCCAGTTATTTTCTTTGGGAAAATCTATTCCTTTGGATACTTGTTCCTCTCTATTTCCCATTCTATTGAGTCTAGTGTTCCTGATGTTTCCTTTTCAATTGGGAATTATATAATTGATGTTAATTCTCTCCCTTTTGCTTCAATGGAACTTTTTAGGAAAAATCACTCATCTTCTTTATATCTAAAGCTGATCAAAGATTCTTAACAGGAATCCTATACAGTGGAATGAGTTTATGTGCAGGCAATAGTTCCAGTTATTTTCTTGGGAAAATCCATTCCTTTGGATACTTGTTCCTCTGTATTTCCCATTCTATTGAGTGTAGTGTTCCTGATGTTTCCTTTTCAATTGGGAACTATATACTTGATGTTAATTTTCTCACATTTGCTTCAATGGAACTTTTTGGGAAAAATCACTCATCTTCTTTATATCTAAAGCTGATCACAGATTCTTAACAGGAATGCTATACAGTGGAATGAGTGAATGTGCAGGCAATAGTTCCAGTTATTTCCTTTGGGAAAATCCATTCCTTTGGATACTTGTTCTTCTCTATTTCCCATTCTATTGAGTCTAGTGTTCCTGATGTTTCCTTTTCAATTGGGAAATATATAATTGATGTTAATTCTCTCCCTTTTGCTTCAATGGAACTTTTTAGGAAAAATCACTCATCTTCTTTATATCTAAAGCTGATCAAAGGATTCTTAACAGTAATGCTATACAGTGGAATGAGAGAATGTGTAGGCAATAGTTCCAGTAGTTTTCTTTGGGAAAATCCATTCCCTTAGATACTTGTTCTTCTCTATTTCCCATTCTATTGAGTCTAGTGTTCCTGATGTTTCCTTTTCAATTGGGAACTATAAAGTTGATGTTAATTCTCTCCCTTTTGCTTCAATGGAACTTTTTAGGAAAAATCACTCATCTTCTTTATATCTAAAGCTGATCAAAGGATTCTTAACAGTAATGCTATACAGTGGAATGAGAGAATGTGTAGGCAATAGTTCCAGTTATTTTCTTTGGGAAAATCCATTCCCTTAGATACTTGTTCCTCTCTATTTCCCATTCTATTGAGTCTAGTGTTCCTGATGTTTCCTTTTCAATTGGGAACTATATAGTTGATGTTAATTCTCTCCCATTTGCTTCAATGGAACTTTTTAGGAAAAATCACTCATCTTCTTTATATCTAAAGCTGATCAAAGGATTCTTAACAGTTATGCTATACAGTGGAATGAGAGAATGTGTAGGCAATAGTTCCAGTTATTTTCTTTGGGAAAATCCATTCCTTTGGATACTTGTTCCTCTCTATTTCCCATTCTATTGAGTGTAGTGTTCCTGATGTTTCCTTTTCAATTGGGAACTATATAGTTGATGTTAATTCTCTGCTATTTGCTTCAATGGAACTTTTTGGGCAAAAGTCCATCCTCTTCTGTATATCTAAAGCTGATCAAAGTATTCTTAAAAGCAATCCTATACAGTGAAATGAGTGAATGTGCAGGCAATAGTTCCAGTTATTTCCTTTGGGAAAATCCATTCCTTTGGATACTTGTTCTTCTCTATTTCCTATTCTATTGAGTATAGTGTTGCTGATGTTTCCTTTTCAATTGGGAACTATATAGTTGATGTTAATTCTCTCCCATTTGCTTCAATGGAACTTTTTGGGCAAAATCCCGCATCTTATTTATATCTAAAGCTGATCAAAGGATTCTTAACAGTAATGCTCTACAGTGGAATGAGAGAATGTGTAGGAAATAATTCCAGTTATTTCCTTTGGGAATAACCATTCCCTTAGATACTTGTTCCTCTCTATTTCCCATTCTATTGAGTCTAGTGTTCTTGATGTTTCCTTTTCAATTGGGAACTCTATACATGATGTTAATTCTCTCCCATTTGCTTCAATGGAACTTTTTAGGAAAAATCACTCATGTTCTTTATATCTAAAGCTGATCAAAGATTCTTAACAGGAATCCTATACAGTGGAATGAGTTTATGTGCAGGCAATAGTTCCAGTTATTTTCTTTGGGAAAATCCATTCCTTTGGATACTTGTTCCTCTCTATTTCCCATTCTATTGAGTGTAGTGTTCCTGATGTTTCCTTTTCAATTGGGAACTATATAGTTGATGTTAATTCTCTGCTATTTGCTTCAATGGAACTTTTTGGGCAAAAGTCCATCCTCTTCTGTATATCTAAAGCTGATCAAAGTATTCTTAAAAGGAATCCTATACAGTGAAATGAGTGAATGTGCAGGCAATAGTTCCATATATTTCCTTTGGGAAAATCCATTCCTTTGGATACTTGTTCTTCTCTATTTCCCATTCTATTGAGTATAGTGTTCCTGATGATTCCTTTTCAATTGGGAACTATATAGTTGATGTTAATTCTCTCCCTTTTGCTTCAATTGGGAATTATATAGTTGATGATAATTCTCTTCTATTTGCTTCAATGCAAATATTTGGGCAAAATCCATCCTCTTCTGTATATCTAAAGCTGATCAAAGGATTCTTAAAAGGAATCCTATACAGTGGAATGAGTGAATGTGCACCCAATAGTTCGAGTTATTTCCTTTGGGAAAATCCATTCCCTTAGATACTTCTTCCTCTCTATTTCCCATTCAATTGAGTCTAGTGTTTCTGATATTTCCTTTTCAATTGGGAACTATATAGTTGATGTTAATTCTCTGCTATTTGCTTCAATGGAACTTTTTGGGCAAAATCCATCCTCTTCTGTACATCTAAAGCTGATCAAAGGATTCTTAAGAGGAATCCTATACAGTGGAATGAGTGAATGTGCAGGCAATAGTTCCAGTTATTTCCTTTGGGAAAATCCATTCCTTTGGATACTTGTTCTTCTCTATTTCCCATTCTATTGAGTCTAGTGTTCCTGATGTTTCCTTTTCAATTGGGAAATATATAATTGATGTTAATTCTCTCCCTTTTGCTTCAATGGAACTTTTTAGGAAAAATCACTCATCTTCTTTATATCTAAAGCTGATCAAAGGATTCTTAACAGTAATGCTATACAGTGGAATGAGAGAATGTGTAGGCAATAGTTCCAGTAGTTTTCTTTGGGAAAATCCATTCCCTTAGATACTTGTTCTTCTCTATTTCCCATTCTATTGAGTCTAGTGTTCCTGATGTTTCCTTTTCAATTGGGAACTATAAAGTTGATGTTAATTCTCTCCCTTTTGCTTCAATGGAACTTTTTAGGAAAAATCACTCATCTTTATATCTAAAGCTGATCAAAGGATTCTTAACAGTAATGCTATACAGTGGAATGAGAGAATGTGTAGGCAATAGTTCCAGTTATTTTCTTTGGGAAAATCCATTCCCTTAGATACTTGTTCCTCTCTATTTCCCATTCTATTGAGTCTAGTGTTCCTGATGTTTCCTTTTCAATTGGGAACTATATAGTTGATGTTAATTCTCTCCCATTTGCTTCAATGGAACTTTTTAGGAAAAATCACTCATCTTCTTTATATCTAAAGCTGATCAAAGGATTCTTAACAGTTATGCTATACAGTGGAATGAGAGAATGTGTAGGCAATAGTTCCAGTTATTTTCTTTGGGAAAATCCATTCCTTTGGATACTTGTTCCTCTCTATTTCCCATTCTATTGAGTGTAGTGTTCCTGATGTTTCCTTTTCAATTGGGAACTATATAGTTGATGTTAATTCTCTGCTATTTGCTTCAATGGAACTTTTTGGGCAAAAGTCCATCCTCTTCTGTATATCTAAAGCTGATCAAAGTATTCTTAAAAGCAATCCTATACAGTGAAATGAGTGAATGTGCAGGCAATAGTTCCAGTTATTTCCTTTGGGAAAATCCATTCCTTTGGATACTTGTTCTTCTCTATTTCCTATTCTATTGAGTATAGTGTTGCTGATGTTTCCTTTTCAATTGGGAACTATATAGTTGATGTTAATTCTCTCCCATTTGCTTCAATGGAACTTTTTGGGCAAAATCCCGCATCTTATTTATATCTAAAGCTGATCAAAGGATTCTTAACAGTAATGCTCTACAGTGGAATGAGAGAATGTGTAGGCAATAATTCCAGTTATTTCCTTTGGGAATAACCATTCCCTTAGATACTTGTTCCTCTCTATTTCCCATTCTATTGAGTCTAGTGTTCTTGATGTTTCCTTTTCAATTGGGAACTCTATACATGATGTTAATTCTCTCCCATTTGCTTCAATGGAACTTTTTAGGAAAAATCACTCATCTTCTTTATATCTAAAGCTGATCAAAGATTCTTAACAGGAATCCTATACAGTGGAATGAGTTTATGTGCAGGCAATAGTTCCAGTTATTTTCTTTGGGAAAATCCATTCCTTTGGATACTTGTTCCTCTCTATTTCCCATTCTATTGAGTGTAGTGTTCCTGATGTTTCCTTTTCAATTGGGAACTATATAGTTGATGTTAATTCTCTGCTATTTGCTTCAATGGAACTTTTTGGGCAAAAGTCCATCCTCTTCTGTATATCTAAAGCTGATCAAAGTATTCTTAAAAGGAATCCTATACAGTGAAATGAGTGAATGTGCAGGCAATAGTTCCACATATTTCCTTTGGGAAAATCCATTCCTTTGGATACTTGTTCTTCTCTATTTCCCATTCTATTGAGTATAGTGTTCCTGATGATTCCTTTTCAATTGGGAACTATATAGTTGATGTTAATTCTCTCCCTTTTGCTTCAATTGGGAATTATATAGTTGATGATAATTCTCTTCTATTTGCTTCAATGCAAATATTTGGGCAAAATCCATCCTCTTCTGTATATCTAAAGCTGATCAAAGGATTCTTAAAAGGAATCCTATACAGTGGAATGAGTGAATGTGCACCCAATAGTTCGAGTTATTTCCTTTGGGAAAATCCATTCCTTTGGATACTTGTTCCTCTCTATTTCCCATTCTATTGAGTGTAGTGGTCCTGATGTTTCCTTTTCAATTGGGAACTATATACTTGAGGTTAATTCTCTCACATTTGCTTCAATGGAACTTTTTGGGAAAAATCCCTCATCTTCTTTATATCTAAAGCTGATAAAAGATTCTTAACAGGAATGCTATACAGTGGAATGAGTGAATGTTCAGGCAATAGTTCCAGTTATTTCCTTGGGGAAAATCCATTCCCTTAGATACTTGTTCCTCTCTAATTCCCATTCAATTGAGTCTAGTGTTTCTGATATTTCCTTTTCAATTTGGAACTTTATAGTTGATGATAATTCTCTGCTATTTGCTTCAATGGAACTTTTTGGGCAAAATCCATCCTCTTCTGTATATCTAAAGCTGATCAAAGATTTTTAAAAGTAATCCTATACAGTGGAATGAGTGAATGTGCAGGCAATAGTTCCAGTTATTTCCTTTTGGAAACATCCATTCCTTTGGATACTTGTTCTTCTCTATTTCCCATTCTATTTAGTCTAGTGTTGCTGATGTTTCCTTTTCAATTGGGAACTATATAGTTGATGTTAATTCTCTGCTATTTGCTTCAATGGAACTTTTTGGGAAAAATCACTCATCTTCTTTATATCTAAAGCTGATCAAAGATTCTTAACAGGAATGCTATACAGTTAATGAGTGAATGTGCAGGCAATAGTTCCAGTTATTTCCTTTGGGAAAATCCATTCCCTTAGATACTTGTTCCTCTCTATTTCCCATTCAATTGAGTCTAGTGTTTCTGATATTTCCTTTTCAATTGGGAACTATATAGTTGATGTTAATTCTCTGCTATTTGCTTCAATGGAACTTTTTGGGAAAAATCACTCATCTTCTTTACATCTAAAGCTGATCAAAGATTCTTAACAGGAATCCTATACAGTGGAATGAGTTTATGTGCAGGCAATAGTTCCAGTTATTTTCTTTGGGAAAATCCATTCATTTGGATACTTGTTTCCCTCTATTTCCCATTCTATTGAGTCTAGTGTTTCTGATGTTTCCTTTTAAATTGGGAATTATATAGTTGATGATAATTCTCTGCTATTTGCTTCAATGCAACTATTTGGGCAAAATCCATCCTCTTCTCTATATCTAAAACTGATCAAAGGATTCTTAAAAGGAATCATATACAGTGGAATGAGTGAATGTGCACCCAATAGTTCGAGTTATTTCCTTTGGGAAAATCCATTCCTTTGGATACTTGTTCCTCTCTATTTCCCATTCTATTGAGTGTAGTGGTCCTGATGTTTCCTTTTCAATTGGGAACTATATACTTGAGGTTAATTCTCTCACATTTGCTTCAATGGAACTTTTTGGGAAAAATCACTCATCTTCTTTATATCTAAAGCAGATCAAAGATTCTTAACAGGAATGCTATACAGTGGAATGAGTGAATGTGCAGGCAATAGTTCCAGTTATTTCCTTTGGGAAAATCCATTCCTTTGGATACTTGTTCCTCTCTATTTCCCATTCTATTGAGTCTAGTGTTGCTGATGTTTCCTTTTCAATTGGGAACTAAATACTTGATGTTAATTCTCTGCTATTTGTTTCAATGGAACGTTTTGGGCAATATCCATCCTCTTCTGTATATCTAAAGCTGATCAAAGATTTTTAAAAGTAATCCTATACAGTGGAATGAGTGAATGTGCAGGCAATAGTTCCAGTTATTTCCTTTGGGAAAATCCATTCCCTTAGATACTTGTTCCTCTCTATTTCCCATTCAATTGAGTCTGGTGTTTCTGATATTTCCTTTTCAATTGGGAACTATATAGTTGATGTTAATTCTCTGCTATTTGCTTCAATGGAACTTTTTGGGAAAAATCACTCATCTTCTTTACATCTAAAGCTGATCAAAGATTCTTAACAGGAATCCTATACAGTGGAATGAGTTTATGTGCAGGCAATAGTTCCAGTTATTTTCTTTGGGAAAATCCATTCCTTTGGATACTTGTTCCTCTCTATTTCCCATTCTATTGAGTGTAGTGTTCCTGATGTTTCCTTTTCAATTGGGAACTATATAGTTGATGTTAATTCTCTGCTATTTGCTTCAATGGAACTTTTTGGGCAAAAGTCCATCCTCTTCTGTATATCTAAAGCTGATCAAAGTATTCTTAAAAGGAATCCTATACAGTGAAATGAATGAATGTGCAGGCAATAGTTCCACATATTTCCTTTGGGAAAATCCATTCCTTTGGATACTTGTTCTTCTCTATTTCCCATTCTATTGAGTATAGTGTTCCTGATGATTCCTTTTCAATTGGGAACTATATAGTTGATGTTAATTCTCTCCCTTTTGCTTCAATTGGGAATTATATAGTTGATGATAATTCTCTTCTATTTGCTTCAATGCAAATATTTGGGCAAAATCCATCCTCTTCTGTATATCTAAAGCTGATCAAAGGATTCTTAAAAGGAATCCTATACAGTGGAATGAGTGAATGTGCACCCAATAGTTCGAGTTATTTCCTTTGGGAAAATCCATTCCTTTGGATACTTGTTCCTCTCTATTTCCCATTCTATTGAGTGTAGTGGTCCTGATGTTTCCTTTTCAATTGGGAACTATATACTTGAGGTTAATTCTCTCACATTTGCTTCAATGGAACTTTTTGGGAAAAATCCCTCATCTTCTTTATATCTAAAGCTGATCAAAGATTCTTAACAGGAATGCTATACAGTGGAATGAGTGAATGTTCAGGCAATAGTTCCAGTTATTTCCTTGGGGAAAATCCATTCCCTTAGATACTTGTTCCTCTCTAATTCCCATTCAATTGAGTCTAGTGTTTCTGATATTTCCTTTTCAATTTGGAACTTTATAGTTGATGTTAATTCTCTGCTATTTGCTTCAATGGAACTTTTTGGGCAAAATCCATCCTCTTCTGTATATCTAAAGCTGATCAAAGATTTTTAAAAGTAATCCTATACAGTGGAATGAGTGAATGTGCAGGCAATAGTTCCAGTTATTTCCTTTTGGAAACATCCATTCCTTTGGATACTTGTTCTTCTCTATTTCCCATTCTATTTAGTCTAGTGTTGCTGATGTTTCCTTTTCAATTGGGAACTATATAGTTGATGTTAATTCTCTGCTATTTGCTTCAATGGAACTTTTTGGGAAAAATCACTCATCTTCTTTATATCTAAAGCTGATCAAAGATTCTTAACAGGAATGCTATACAGTTAATGAGTGAATGTGCAGGCAATAGTTCCAGTTATTTCCTTTGGGAAAATCCATTCTCTTAGATACTTGTTCCTCTCTATTTCCCATTCAATTGAGTCTAGTGTTTCTGATATTTCCTTTTCAATTGGGAACTATATAGTTGATGTTAATTCTCTGCTATTTGCTTCAATGGAATTTTTTGGGAAAAATCACTCATCTTCTTTACATCTAAAGCTGATCAAAGATTCTTAACAGGAATCCTATACAGTGGAATGAGTTTATGTGCAGGCAATAGTTCCAGTTATTTTCTTTGGGAAAATCTATTCCTTTGGATACTTGTTCCTCTCTATTTCCCATTCTATTGAGTCTAGTGTTCCTGATGTTTCCTTTTCAATTGGGAATTATATAATTGATGTTAATTCTCTCCCTTTTGTTTCAATGGAACTTTTTAGGAAAAATCACTCATCTTCTTTATATCTAAAGCTGATCAAAGATTCTTAACAGGAATCCTATACAGTGGAATGAGTTTATGTGCAGGCAATAGTTCCAGTTATTTTCTTGGGAAAATCCATTCCTTTGGATACTTGTTCCTCTGTATTTCCCATTCTATTGAGTGTAGTGTTCCTGATGTTTCCTTTTCAATTGGGAACTATATACTTGATGTTAATTTTCTCACATTTGCTTCAATGGAACTTTTTGGGAAAAATCACTCATCTTCTTTATATCTAAAGCTGATCACAGATTCTTAACAGGAATGCTATACAGTGGAATGAGTGAATGTGCAGGCAATAGTTCCAGTTATTTCCTTTGGGAAAATCCATTCCCTTAGATACTTCTTCCTCTCTATTTCCCATTCAATTGAGTCTAGTGTTTCTGATATTTCCTTTTCAATTGGGAACTATATAGTTGATGTTAATTCTCTGCTATTTGCTTCAATGGAACTTTTTGGGCAAAATCCATCCTCTTCTGTACATCTAAAGCTGATCAAAGGATTCTTAAGAGGAATCCTATACAGTGGAATGAGTGAATGTGCAGGCAATAGTTCCAGTTATTTCCTTTGGGAAAATCCATTCCTTTGGATACTTGTTCTTCTCTATTTCCCATTCTATTGAGTCTAGTGTTCCTGATGTTTCCTTTTCAATTGGGAAATATATAATTGATGTTAATTCTCTCCCTTTTGCTTCAATGGAACTTTTTAGGAAAAATCACTCATCTTCTTTATATCTAAAGCTGATCAAAGGATTCTTAACAGTAATGCTATACAGTGGAATGAGAGAATGTGTAGGCAATAGTTCCAGTAGTTTTCTTTGGGAAAATCCATTCCCTTAGATACTTGTTCTTCTCTATTTCCCATTCTATTGAGTCTAGTGTTCCTGATGTTTCCTTTTCAATTGGGAACTATAAAGTTGATGTTAATTCTCTCCCTTTTGCTTCAATGGAACTTTTTAGGAAAAATCACTCATCTTCTTTATATCTAAAGCTGATCAAAGGATTCTTAACAGTAATGCTATACAGTGGAATGAGAGAATGTGTAGGCAATAGTTCCAGTTATTTTCTTTGGGAAAATCCATTCCCTTAGATACTTGTTCCTCTCTATTTCCCATTCTATTGAGTCTAGTGTTCCTGATGTTTCCTTTTCAATTGGGAACTATATAGTTGATGTTAATTCTCTCCCATTTGCTTCAATGGAACTTTTTAGGAAAAATCACTCATCTTCTTTATATCTAAAGCTGATCAAAGGATTCTTAACAGTTATGCTATACAGTGGAATGAGAGAATGTGTAGGCAATAGTTCCAGTTATTTTCTTTGGGAAAATCCATTCCTTTGGATACTTGTTCCTCTCTATTTCCCATTCTATTGAGTGTAGTGTTCCTGATGTTTCCTTTTCAATTGGGAACTATATAGTTGATGTTAATTCTCTGCTATTTGCTTCAATGGAACTTTTTGGGCAAAAGTCCATCCTCTTCTGTATATCTAAAGCTGATCAAAGTATTCTTAAAAGCAATCCTATACAGTGAAATGAGTGAATGTGCAGGCAATAGTTCCAGTTATTTCCTTTGGGAAAATCCATTCCTTTGGATACTTGTTCTTCTCTATTTCCTATTCTATTGAGTATAGTGTTGCTGATGTTTCCTTTTCAATTGGGAACTATATAGTTGATGTTAATTCTCTCCCATTTGCTTCAATGGAACTTTTTGGGCAAAATCCCGCATCTTATTTATATCTAAAGCTGATCAAAGGATTCTTAACAGTAATGCTCTACAGTGGAATGAGAGAATGTGTAGGCAATAATTCCAGTTATTTCCTTTGGGAATAACCATTCCCTTAGATACTTGTTCCTCTCTATTTCCCATTCTATTGAGTCTAGTGTTCTTGATGTTTCCTTTTCAATTGGGAACTCTATACATGATGTTAATTCTCTCCCATTTGCTTCAATGGAACTTTTTAGGAAAAATCACTCATGTTCTTTATATCTAAAGCTGATCAAAGATTCTTAACAGGAATCCTATACAGTGGAATGAGTTTATGTGCAGGCAATAGTTCCAGTTATTTTCTTTGGGAAAATCCATTCCTTTGGATACTTGTTCCTCTCTATTTCCCATTCTATTGAGTGTAGTGTTCCTGATGTTTCCTTTTCAATTGGGAACTATATAGTTGATGTTAATTCTCTGCTATTTGCTTCAATGGAACTTTTTGGGCAAAAGTCCATCCTCTTCTGTATATCTAAAGCTGATCAAAGTATTCTTAAAAGGAATCCTATACAGTGAAATGAGTGAATGTGCAGGCAATAGTTCCATATATTTCCTTTGGGAAAATCCATTCCTTTGGATACTTGTTCTTCTCTATTTCCCATTCTATTGAGTATAGTGTTCCTGATGATTCCTTTTCAATTGGGAACTATATAGTTGATGTTAATTCTCTCCCTTTTGCTTCAATTGGGAATTATATAGTTGATGATAATTCTCTTCTATTTGCTTCAATGCAAATATTTGGGCAAAATCCATCCTCTTCTGTATATCTAAAGCTGATCAAAGGATTCTTAAAAGGAATCCTATACAGTGGAATGAGTGAATGTGCACCCAATAGTTCGAGTTATTTCCTTTGGGAAAATCCATTCCCTTAGATACTTCTTCCTCTCTATTTCCCATTCAATTGAGTCTAGTGTTTCTGATATTTCCTTTTCAATTGGGAACTATATAGTTGATGTTAATTCTCTGCTATTTGCTTCAATGGAACTTTTTGGGCAAAATCCATCCTCTTCTGTACATCTAAAGCTGATCAAAGGATTCTTAAGAGGAATCCTATACAGTGGAATGAGTGAATGTGCAGGCAATAGTTCCAGTTATTTCCTTTGGGAAAATCCATTCCTTTGGATACTTGTTCTTCTCTATTTCCCATTCTATTGAGTCTAGTGTTCCTGATGTTTCCTTTTCAATTGGGAAATATATAATTGATGTTAATTCTCTCCCTTTTGCTTCAATGGAACTTTTTAGGAAAAATCACTCATCTTCTTTATATCTAAAGCTGATCAAAGGATTCTTAACAGTAATGCTATACAGTGGAATGAGAGAATGTGTAGGCAATAGTTCCAGTAGTTTTCTTTGGGAAAATCCATTCCCTTAGATACTTGTTCTTCTCTATTTCCCATTCTATTGAGTCTAGTGTTCCTGATGTTTCCTTTTCAATTGGGAACTATAAAGTTGATGTTAATTCTCTCCCTTTTGCTTCAATGGAACTTTTTAGGAAAAATCACTCATCTTTATATCTAAAGCTGATCAAAGGATTCTTAACAGTAATGCTATACAGTGGAATGAGAGAATGTGTAGGCAATAGTTCCAGTTATTTTCTTTGGGAAAATCCATTCCCTTAGATACTTGTTCCTCTCTATTTCCCATTCTATTGAGTCTAGTGTTCCTGATGTTTCCTTTTCAATTGGGAACTATATAGTTGATGTTAATTCTCTCCCATTTGCTTCAATGGAACTTTTTAGGAAAAATCACTCATCTTCTTTATATCTAAAGCTGATCAAAGGATTCTTAACAGTTATGCTATACAGTGGAATGAGAGAATGTGTAGGCAATAGTTCCAGTTATTTTCTTTGGGAAAATCCATTCCTTTGGATACTTGTTCCTCTCTATTTCCCATTCTATTGAGTGTAGTGTTCCTGATGTTTCCTTTTCAATTGGGAACTATATAGTTGATGTTAATTCTCTGCTATTTGCTTCAATGGAACTTTTTGGGCAAAAGTCCATCCTCTTCTGTATATCTAAAGCTGATCAAAGTATTCTTAAAAGCAATCCTATACAGTGAAATGAGTGAATGTGCAGGCAATAGTTCCAGTTATTTCCTTTGGGAAAATCCATTCCTTTGGATACTTGTTCTTCTCTATTTCCTATTCTATTGAGTATAGTGTTGCTGATGTTTCCTTTTCAATTGGGAACTATATAGTTGATGTTAATTCTCTCCCATTTGCTTCAATGGAACTTTTTGGGCAAAATCCCGCATCTTATTTATATCTAAAGCTGATCAAAGGATTCTTAACAGTAATGCTCTACAGTGGAATGAGAGAATGTGTAGGCAATAATTCCAGTTATTTCCTTTGGGAATAACCATTCCCTTAGATACTTGTTCCTCTCTATTTCCCATTCTATTGAGTCTAGTGTTCTTGATGTTTCCTTTTCAATTGGGAACTCTATACATGATGTTAATTCTCTCCCATTTGCTTCAATGGAACTTTTTAGGAAAAATCACTCATCTTCTTTATATCTAAAGCTGATCAAAGATTCTTAACAGGAATCCTATACAGTGGAATGAGTTTATGTGCAGGCAATAGTTCCAGTTATTTTCTTTGGGAAAATCCATTCCTTTGGATACTTGTTCCTCTCTATTTCCCATTCTATTGAGTGTAGTGTTCCTGATGTTTCCTTTTCAATTGGGAACTATATAGTTGATGTTAATTCTCTGCTATTTGCTTCAATGGAACTTTTTGGGCAAAAGTCCATCCTCTTCTGTATATCTAAAGCTGATCAAAGTATTCTTAAAAGGAATCCTATACAGTGAAATGAGTGAATGTGCAGGCAATAGTTCCACATATTTCCTTTGGGAAAATCCATTCCTTTGGATACTTGTTCTTCTCTATTTCCCATTCTATTGAGTATAGTGTTCCTGATGATTCCTTTTCAATTGGGAACTATATAGTTGATGTTAATTCTCTCCCTTTTGCTTCAATTGGGAATTATATAGTTGATGATAATTCTCTTCTATTTGCTTCAATGCAAATATTTGGGCAAAATCCATCCTCTTCTGTATATCTAAAGCTGATCAAAGGATTCTTAAAAGGAATCCTATACAGTGGAATGAGTGAATGTGCACCCAATAGTTCGAGTTATTTCCTTTGGGAAAATCCATTCCTTTGGATACTTGTTCCTCTCTATTTCCCATTCTATTGAGTGTAGTGGTCCTGATGTTTCCTTTTCAATTGGGAACTATATACTTGAGGTTAATTCTCTCACATTTGCTTCAATGGAACTTTTTGGGAAAAATCCCTCATCTTCTTTATATCTAAAGCTGATAAAAGATTCTTAACAGGAATGCTATACAGTGGAATGAGTGAATGTTCAGGCAATAGTTCCAGTTATTTCCTTGGGGAAAATCCATTCCCTTAGATACTTGTTCCTCTCTAATTCCCATTCAATTGAGTCTAGTGTTTCTGATATTTCCTTTTCAATTTGGAACTTTATAGTTGATGATAATTCTCTGCTATTTGCTTCAATGGAACTTTTTGGGCAAAATCCATCCTCTTCTGTATATCTAAAGCTGATCAAAGATTTTTAAAAGTAATCCTATACAGTGGAATGAGTGAATGTGCAGGCAATAGTTCCAGTTATTTCCTTTTGGAAACATCCATTCCTTTGGATACTTGTTCTTCTCTATTTCCCATTCTATTTAGTCTAGTGTTGCTGATGTTTCCTTTTCAATTGGGAACTATATAGTTGATGTTAATTCTCTGCTATTTGCTTCAATGGAACTTTTTGGGAAAAATCACTCATCTTCTTTATATCTAAAGCTGATCAAAGATTCTTAACAGGAATGCTATACAGTTAATGAGTGAATGTGCAGGCAATAGTTCCAGTTATTTCCTTTGGGAAAATCCATTCCCTTAGATACTTGTTCCTCTCTATTTCCCATTCAATTGAGTCTAGTGTTTCTGATATTTCCTTTTCAATTGGGAACTATATAGTTGATGTTAATTCTCTGCTATTTGCTTCAATGGAAATTTTTGGGAAAAATCACTCATCTTCTTTACATCTAAAGCTGATCAAAGATTCTTAACAGGAATCCTATACAGTGGAATGAGTTTATGTGCAGGCAATAGTTCCAGTTATTTTCTTTGGGAAAATCCATTCATTTGGATACTTGTTTCCCTCTATTTCCCATTCTATTGAGTCTAGTGTTTCTGATGTTTCCTTTTAAATTGGGAATTATATAGTTGATGATAATTCTCTGCTATTTGCTTCAATGCAACTATTTGGGCAAAATCCATCCTCTTCTCTATATCTAAAACTGATCAAAGGATTCTTAAAAGGAATCATATACAGTGGAATGAGTGAATGTGCACCCAATAGTTCGAGTTATTTCCTTTGGGAAAATCCATTCCTTTGGATACTTGTTCCTCTCTATTTCCCATTCTATTGAGTGTAGTGGTCCTGATGTTTCCTTTTCAATTGGGAACTATATACTTGAGGTTAATTCTCTCACATTTGCTTCAATGGAACTTTTTGGGAAAAATCACTCATCTTCTTTATATCTAAAGCAGATCAAAGATTCTTAACAGGAATGCTATACAGTGGAATGAGTGAATGTGCAGGCAATAGTTCCAGTTATTTCCTTTGGGAAAATCCATTCCTTTGGATACTTGTTCCTCTCTATTTCCCATTCTATTGAGTCTAGTGTTGCTGATGTTTCCTTTTCAATTGGGAACTAAATACTTGATGTTAATTCTCTGCTATTTGTTTCAATGGAACGTTTTGGGCAATATCCATCCTCTTCTGTATATCTAAAGCTGATCAAAGATTTTTAAAAGTAATCCTATACAGTGGAATGAGTGAATGTGCAGGCAATAGTTCCAGTTATTTCCTTTGGGAAAATCCATTCCCTTAGATACTTGTTCCTCTCTATTTCCCATTCAATTGAGTCTGGTGTTTCTGATATTTCCTTTTCAATTGGGAACTATATAGTTGATGTTAATTCTCTGCTATTTGCTTCAATGGAACTTTTTGGGAAAAATCACTCATCTTCTTTACATCTAAAGCTGATCAAAGATTCTTAACAGGAATCCTATACAGTGGAATGAGTTTATGTGCAGGCAATAGTTCCAGTTATTTTCTTTGGGAAAATCCATTCATTTGGATACTTGTTCCTCACTATTTCCCATTCTATTGAGTGTAGTGTTCCTGATGTTTCCTTTTCAATTGGGAACTATATAGTTGATGTTAATTCTCTGCTATTTGCTTCAATGGAACTTTTTGGGCAAAAGTCCATCCTCTTCTGTATATCTAAAGCTGATCAAAGTATTCTTAAAAGCAATCCTATACAGTGAAATGAGTGAATGTGCAGGCAATAGTTCCAGTTATTTCCTTTGGGAAAATCCATTCCTTTGGATACTTGTTCTTCTCTATTTCCTATTCTATTGAGTATAGTGTTGCTGATGTTTCCTTTTCAATTGGGAACTATATAGTTGATGTTAATTCTCTCCCATTTGCTTCAATGGAACTTTTTGGGCAAAATCCCGCATCTTATTTATATCTAAAGCTGATCAAAGGATTCTTAACAGTAATGCTCTACAGTGGAATGAGAGAATGTGTAGGCAATAATTCCAGTTATTTCCTTTGGGAATAACCATTCCCTTAGATACTTGTTCCTCTCTATTTCCCATTCTATTGAGTCTAGTGTTCTTGATGTTTCCTTTTCAATTGGGAACTCTATACATGATGTTAATTCTCTCCCATTTGCTTCAATGGAACTTTTTAGGAAAAATCACTCATCTTCTTTATATCTAAAGCTGATCAAAGATTCTTAACAGGAATCCTATACAGTGGAATGAGTTTATGTGCAGGCAATAGTTCCAGTTATTTTCTTTGGGAAAATCCATTCCTTTGGATACTTGTTCCTCTCTATTTCCCATTCTATTGAGTGTAGTGTTCCTGATGTTTCCTTTTCAATTGGGAACTATATAGTTGATGTTAATTCTCTGCTATTTGCTTCAATGGAACTTTTTGGGCAAAAGTCCATCCTCTTCTGTATATCTAAAGCTGATCAAAGTATTCTTAAAAGGAATCCTATACAGTGAAATGAGTGAATGTGCAGGCAATAGTTCCACATATTTCCTTTGGGAAAATCCATTCCTTTGGATACTTGTTCTTCTCTATTTCCCATTCTATTGAGTATAGTGTTCCTGATGATTCCTTTTCAATTGGGAACTATATAGTTGATGTTAATTCTCTCCCTTTTGCTTCAATTGGGAATTATATAGTTGATGATAATTCTCTTCTATTTGCTTCAATGCAAATATTTGGGCAAAATCCATCCTCTTCTGTATATCTAAAGCTGATCAAAGGATTCTTAAAAGGAATCCTATACAGTGGAATGAGTGAATGTGCACCCAATAGTTCGAGTTATTTCCTTTGGGAAAATCCATTCCTTTGGATACTTGTTCCTCTCTATTTCCCATTCTATTGAGTGTAGTGGTCCTGATGTTTCCTTTTCAATTGGGAACTATATACTTGAGGTTAATTCTCTCACATTTGCTTCAATGGAACTTTTTGGGAAAAATCCCTCATCTTCTTTATATCTAAAGCTGATCAAAGATTCTTAACAGGAATGCTATACAGTGGAATGAGTGAATGTTCAGGCAATAGTTCCAGTTATTTCCTTGGGGAAAATCCATTCCCTTAGATACTTGTTCCTCTCTAATTCCCATTCAATTGAGTCTAGTGTTTCTGATATTTCCTTTTCAATTTGGAACTTTATAGTTGATGTTAATTCTCTGCTATTTGCTTCAATGGAACTTTTTGGGCAAAATCCATCCTCTTCTGTATATCTAAAGCTGATCAAAGATTTTTAAAAGTAATCCTATACAGTGGAATGAGTGAATGTGCAGGCAATAGTTCCAGTTATTTCCTTTTGGAAACATCCATTCCTTTGGATACTTGTTCTTCTCTATTTCCCATTCTATTTAGTCTAGTGTTGCTGATGTTTCCTTTTCAATTGGGAACTATATAGTTGATGTTAATTCTCTGCTATTTGCTTCAATGGAACTTTTTGGGAAAAATCACTCATCTTCTTTATATCTAAAGCTGATCAAAGATTCTTAACAGGAATGCTATACAGTTAATGAGTGAATGTGCAGGCAATAGTTCCAGTTATTTCCTTTGGGAAAATCCATTCCCTTAGATACTTGTTCCTCTCTATTTCCCATTCAATTGAGTCTAGTGTTTCTGATATTTCCTTTTCAATTGGGAACTATATAGTTGATGTTAATTCTCTGCTATTTGCTTCAATGGAATTTTTTGGGAAAAATCACTCATCTTCTTTACATCTAAAGCTGATCAAAGATTCTTAACAGGAATCCTATACAGTGGAATGAGTTTATGTGCAGGCAATAGTTCCAGTTATTTTCTTTGGGAAAATCTATTCCTTTGGATACTTGTTCCTCTCTATTTCCCATTCTATTGAGTCTAGTGTTCCTGATGTTTCCTTTTCAATTGGGAATTATATAATTGATGTTAATTCTCTCCCTTTTGCTTCAATGGAACTTTTTAGGAAAAATCACTCATCTTCTTTATATCTAAAGCTGATCAAAGATTCTTAACAGGAATCCTATACAGTGGAATGAGTTTATGTGCAGGCAATAGTTCCAGTTATTTTCTTGGGAAAATCCATTCCTTTGGATACTTGTTCCTCTGTATTTCCCATTCTATTGAGTGTAGTGTTCCTGATGTTTCCTTTTCAATTGGGAACTATATACTTGATGTTAATTTTCTCACATTTGCTTCAATGGAACTTTTTGGGAAAAATCACTCATCTTCTTTATATCTAAAGCTGATCACAGATTCTTAACAGGAATGCTATACAGTGGAATGAGTGAATGTGCAGGCAATAGTTCCAGTTATTTCCTTTGGGAAAATCCATTCCCTTAGATACTTCTTCCTCTCTATTTCCCATTCAATTGAGTCTAGTGTTTCTGATATTTCCTTTTCAATTGGGAACTATATAGTTGATGTTAATTCTCTGCTATTTGCTTCAATGGAACTTTTTGGGCAAAATCCATCCTCTTCTGTACATCTAAAGCTGATCAAAGGATTCTTAAGAGGAATCCTATACAGTGGAATGAGTGAATGTGCAGGCAATAGTTCCAGTTATTTCCTTTGGGAAAATCCATTCCTTTGGATACTTGTTCTTCTCTATTTCCCATTCTATTGAGTCTAGTGTTCCTGATGTTTCCTTTTCAATTGGGAAATATATAATTGATGTTAATTCTCTCCCTTTTGCTTCAATGGAACTTTTTAGGAAAAATCACTCATCTTCTTTATATCTAAAGCTGATCAAAGGATTCTTAACAGTAATGCTATACAGTGGAATGAGAGAATGTGTAGGCAATAGTTCCAGTAGTTTTCTTTGGGAAAATCCATTCCCTTAGATACTTGTTCTTCTCTATTTCCCATTCTATTGAGTCTAGTGTTCCTGATGTTTCCTTTTCAATTGGGAACTATAAAGTTGATGTTAATTCTCTCCCTTTTGCTTCAATGGAACTTTTTAGGAAAAATCACTCATCTTCTTTATATCTAAAGCTGATCAAAGGATTCTTAACAGTAATGCTATACAGTGGAATGAGAGAATGTGTAGGCAATAGTTCCAGTTATTTTCTTTGGGAAAATCCATTCCCTTAGATACTTGTTCCTCTCTATTTCCCATTCTATTGAGTCTAGTGTTCCTGATGTTTCCTTTTCAATTGGGAACTATATAGTTGATGTTAATTCTCTCCCATTTGCTTCAATGGAACTTTTTAGGAAAAATCACTCATCTTCTTTATATCTAAAGCTGATCAAAGGATTCTTAACAGTTATGTTATACAGTGGAATGAGAGAATGTGTAGGCAATAGTTCCAGTTATTTTCTTTGGGAAAATCCATTCCTTTGGATACTTGTTCCTCTCTATTTCCCATTCTATTGAGTGTAGTGTTCCTGATGTTTCCTTTTCAATTGGGAACTATATAGTTGATGTTAATTCTCTGCTATTTGCTTCAATGGAACTTTTTGGGCAAAAGTCCATCCTCTTCTGTATATCTAAAGCTGATCAAAGTATTCTTAAAAGCAATCCTATACAGTGAAATGAGTGAATGTGCAGGCAATAGTTCCAGTTATTTCCTTTGGGAAAATCCATTCCTTTGGATACTTGTTCTTCTCTATTTCCTATTCTATTGAGTATAGTGTTGCTGATGTTTCCTTTTCAATTGGGAACTATATAGTTGATGTTAATTCTCTCCCATTTGCTTCAATGGAACTTTTTGGGCAAAATCCCGCATCTTATTTATATCTAAAGCTGATCAAAGGATTCTTAACAGTAATGCTCTACAGTGGAATGAGAGAATGTGTAGGCAATAATTCCAGTTATTTCCTTTGGGAATAACCATTCCCTTAGATACTTTTTCCTCTCTATTTCCCATTCTATTGAGTCTAGTGTTCTTGATGTTTCCTTTTCAATTGGGAACTCTATACATGATGTTAATTCTCTCCCATTTGCTTCAATGGAACTTTTTAGGAAAAATCACTCATGTTCTTTATATCTAAAGCTGATCAAAGATTCTTAACAGGAATCCTATACAGTGGAATGAGTTTATGTGCAGGCAATAGTTCCAGTTATTTTCTTTGGGAAAATCCATTCCTTTGGATACTTGTTCCTCTCTATTTCCCATTCTATTGAGTGTAGTGTTCCTGATGTTTCCTTTTCAATTGGGAACTATATAGTTGATGTTAATTCTCTGCTATTTGCTTCAATGGAACTTTTTGGGCAAAAGTCCATCCTCTTCTGTATATCTAAAGCTGATCAAAGTATTCTTAAAAGGAATCCTATACAGTGAAATGAGTGAATGTGCAGGCAATAGTTCCATATATTTCCTTTGGGAAAATCCATTCCTTTGGATACTTGTTCTTCTCTATTTCCCATTCTATTGAGTATAGTGTTCCTGATGATTCCTTTTCAATTGGGAACTATATAGTTGATGTTAATTCTCTCCCTTTTGCTTCAATTGGGAATTATATAGTTGATGATAATTCTCTTCTATTTGCTTCAATGCAAATATTTGGGCAAAATCCATCCTCTTCTGTATATCTAAAGCTGATCAAAGGATTCTTAAAAGGAATCCTATACAGTGGAATGAGTGAATGTGCACCCAATAGTTCGAGTTATTTCCTTTGGGAAAATCCATTCCTTTGGATACTTGTTCCTCTCTATTTCCCATTCTATTGAGTCTAGTGTTGCTGATGTTTCCTTTTCAATTGGGAACTAAATAGTTGATGTTAATTCTCTGCTATTTGTTTCAATGGAACTTTTTGGGCAAAATCCATCCTCTTCTGTATATCTAAAGCTGATCAAAGATTTTTAAAAGTAATCCTATACAGTGGAATGAGTGAATGTGCAGGCAATAGTTCCAGTTATTTCCTTTTGGAAACATCCATTCCTTTGGATACTTGTTCTTCTCTATTTCCCATTCTATTTAGTCTAGTGTTGCTGATGTTTCCTTTTCAATTGGGAACTATATAGTTGATGTTAATTCCCTGCTATTTGCTTCAATGGAACTTTTTGGGGAAAATCATTCATCTTCTTTATATCTAAAGCTGATCAAAGATTCTTAACAGGAATGCTATACAGTTAATGAGTGAATGTGCAGGCAATAGTTCCAGTTATTTCCTTTGGGAAAATCCATTCCCTTAGATACTTGTTCCTCTCTATTTCCCATTCAATTGAGTCTAGTGTTTCTGATATTTCCTTTTCAATTGGGAACTATATAGTTGATGTTAATTCTCTGCTATTTGCTTCAATGGAACTTTTTGGGAAAAATCACTCATCTTCTTTACATCTAAAGCTGATCAAAGATTCTTAACAGGAATCCTATACAGTGGAATGAGTTTATGTGCAGGCAATACTTCCAGTTATTTTCTTTGGGAAAATCCATTCCTTTGGATACTTGTTCCTCTCAATTTCCCTTTCAATTGAGTCTAGTGTTCCTGATGTTTCCTTTTCAATTTGGAACTTTATAGTTGATGATAATTCTCTGCTATTTGTTTCAATGGAACTTTTTGGGCAAAATCCATCCTCTTCTGTATATCTAAAGCTGATCAAAGATTTTTAAAAGTAATCCTATACAGTGGAATGAGTGAATGTGCAGGCAATAGTTCCAGCTATTTCCTTTTGTTAACATCCATTCCTTTGGATACTTGTTCCTCTCTATTTCCCTTTCAATTGAGTCTAGTGTTTCTGATATTTCCTTTTCACTTGGGAACTATATAGTTGATGTTAATTCTCTCCCATTTGCTTCAATGGAACTTTTTGGGCAAAATCCATCCTCTTCTGTATATCTAAAGCTGATCAAAGGATTCTTAACAGGAATGCTATACAGTGGAATGAGTGAATGAGCTGGCAATAGTTCCAGTTATTTCCTTTGGGAAAATCCATTCCTTTGGATACTTGTTCCTCTCTATTTCCCATTCAATTGAGTCTAGTGTTGCTGATGTTTCCTTTTCAATTGGGAACTAAATAGTTGATGTTAATTCTCTGCTATTTGTTTCAATGGAACTTTTTGGGCAAAATCCATCCTCTTCTGTATATCTAAAGCTGATCAAAGATTTTTAAAAGTAATCCTATACAGTGGAATGAGTGAATGTGCAGGCAATAGTTCCAGTTATTTCCTTTGGGAAAATACATTCATTCCCTTAGATACTTTTTCCTCTCTATTTCCCATTCAATTGAGTCTAGTGTTTCTGATATTTCCTTTTCAATTGGGAACTATATAGTTGATGTTAATTCTCTGCTGTTTGCTTCATTGGAACTTTTTGGGAAAAATCACTCATCTTCTTTACATCTAAAGCTGATCAAAGATTCTTAACAGGAATCCTATACAGTGGAATGAGTTTATGTGCAGGCAATAGTTCCAGTTATTTTCTTTGGGAAAATCCATTCATTTGGATACTTGTTTCCCTCTATTTCCCATTCTATTGAGTCTAGTGTTTCTGATGTTTCCTTTTAAATTGGGAATTATATAGTTGATGATAATTCTCTGCTATTTGCTTCAATGCAACTATTTGGGCAAAATCCATCCTCTTCTCTATATCTAAAACTGATCAAAGGATTCTTAAAAGGAATCATATACAGTGGAATGAGTGAATGTGCACCCAATAGTTCGAGTTATTTCCTTTGGGAAAATCCATTCCTTTGGATACTTGTTCCTCTCTATTTCCCATTCTATTGAGTGTAGTGGTCCTGATGTTTCCTTTTCAATTGGGAACTATATACTTGAGGTTAATTCTCTCACATTTGCTTCAATGGAACTTTTTGGGAAAAATCACTCATCTTCTTTATATCTAAAGCAGATCAAAGATTCTTAACAGGAATGCTATACAGTGGAATGAGTGAATGTTCAGGCAATAGTTCCAGTTATTTCCTTGGGGAAAATCCATTCCCTTAGATACTTGTTCCTCTCTATTTCCCATTCAATTGAGTCTAGTGTTTCTGATATTTCCTTTTCAATTGGGAACTATATAGTTGATGTTAATTCTCTGCTATTTGCTTCAATGGAACTTTTTGGGCAAAATCCATCCCCTTCTGTACATCTAAAGCTGATCAAAGGATTCTTAACAGGAATCCTATACAGTGGAATGAGTGAATGTGCAGGCAATAGTTCCAGTTATTTCCTTTGGGAAAATCCATTCCTTTGGATACTTGTTCCTCTCTATTTCCCATTCTATTGAGTCTAGTGTTGCTGATGTTTCCTTTTCAATTGGGAACTAAATACTTGATGTTAATTCTCTGCTATTTGTTTCAATGGAACTTTTTGGGCAAAATCCATCCTCTTCTGTATATCTAAAGCTGATCAAAGATTTTTAAAAGTAATCCTATACAGTGGAATGAGTGAATGTGCAGGCAATAGTTCCAGTTATTTCCTTTTGGAAACATCCATTCCTTTGGATACTTGTTCTTCTCTATTTCCCATTCTATTTAGTCTAGTGTTGCTGATGTTTCCTTTTCAATTGGGAACTATATAGTTGATGTTAATTCTCTGCTATTTGCTTCAATGGAACTTTTTGGGAAAAATCACTCATCTTCTTTATATCTAAAGCTGATCAAAGATTCTTAACAGGAATGCTATACAGTTAAATGAGTGAATGTGCAGGCAATAGTTCCAGTTATTTCCTTTGGGAAAATCCATTCCCTTAGATACTTGTTCCTCTCTATTTCCCATTCAATTGAGTCTAGTGTTTCTGATATTTCCTTTTCAATTGGGAACTATATAGTTGATGTTAATTCTCTGCTATTTGCTTCAATGGAACTTTTTGGGAAAAATCACTCATCTTCTTTACATCTAAAGCTGATCAAAGATTCTTAACAGGAATCCTATACAGTGGAATGAGTTTATGTGCAGGCAATAGTTCCAGTTATTTTCTTTGGGAAAATCCATTCATTTGGATACTTGTTTCCCTCTATTTCCCATTCTATTGAGTCTAGTGTTTCTGATGTTTCCTTTTAAATTGGGAATTATATAGTTGATGATAATTCTCTGCTATTTGCTTCAATGCAACTATTTGGGCAAAATCCATCCTCTTCTCTATATCTAAAGCTGATCAAAGGATTCTTAAAAGGAATCCTATACAGTGGAATGAGTGAATGTGCACCTAATAGTTCGAGTTATTTCCTTTGGGAAAATCCATTCCTTTGGATACTTGTTCCTCTCTATTTCCCATTCTATTGAGTGTAGTTGTCCTGATGTTTCCTTTTCAATTGGGAACTATATACTTGAGGTTAATTCTCTCACATTTGCTTCAATGGAACTTTTTGGGAAAAATCCCTCATCTTCTTTATATCTAAAGCTGATCAAAGATTCTTAACAGGAATGCTATACAGTGGAATGAGTGAATGTTCAGGCAATAGTTCCAGTTATTTCCTTGGGGAAAATCCATTCCCTTAGATACTTGTTCCTCTCTATTTCCCATTCAATTGAGTCTAGTGTTTCTGATATTTCCTTTTCAATTGGGAACTATATAGTTGATGTTAATTCTCTGCTATTTGCTTCAATGGAACTTTTTGGGCAAAATCCATCCCCTTCTGTACATCTAAAGCTGATCAAAGGATTCTTAAAAGGAATCCTATACAGTGGAATGAGTGAATGTGCACCCAATAGTTCGAGTTATTTCCTTTGGGAAAATCCATTCCTTTGGATACTTGTTCCTCTCTATTTCCCATTCTATTGAGTCTAGTGTTGCTGATGTTTCCTTTTCAATTGGGAACTAAATAGTTGATGTTAATTCTCTGCTATTTGTTTCAATGGAACTTTTTGGGCAAAATCCATCCTCTTCTGTATATCTAAAGCTGATCAAAGATTTTTAAAAGTAATCCTATACAGTGGAATGAGTGAATGTGCAGGCAATAGTTCCAGTTATTTCCTTTTGGAAACATCCATTCCTTTGGATACTTGTTCCTCTCTATTTCCCATTCAATTGAGTCTAGTGTTCCTAATGTTTCCTTTTCAATTGGGAACTATATAGTTGATGTAAATTCTCTGCTATTTGCTTCAATGGAACTTTTTGGGCAAAATCCATCCTCTTCTGTATATCTAAAGATGATCAAAGGATTCTTAAAAGGAATCCTATACAGTGGAATGAGTTTATGTGCAGGCAATAGTTCCAGTTATTTCCTTTGGGAAAATCCATTCCTTTGGATACTTGTTCTTCTCTATTTCCCATTTTATTGAGTGTAGTGTTCTTGATGTTTCCTTTTCAATTGGGAACTCTATACTTGACGTTAATTCTCTCACATTTGCTTCAATGGAACTTTTTGGGAAAAATCCCTCATCTTCTTTATATCTAAATCTGATCAAAAATTCTTAACAGGAATCCTATACAGTGGAATGAGTGAATGTGCAGGCAATAGTTCCAGTTATTTCCTTTGGGAAAATCCATTCATTTGGATACTTGTTTCCCTCTATTTCCCATTCTATTGAGTCTAGTGTTTCTGATGTTTCCTTTTAAATTGGGAATTATATAGTTGATGATAATTCTCTGTTATTTGCTTCAATGCAACTATTTGGGCAAAATCCATCCTCTTCTGTATATCTAAAGCTGATCAAAGGATTCTTAAAAGGAATCCTATACAGTGGAATGAGTGAATGTGCACCCAATAGTTCGAGTTATTTCCTTGGGAAAATCCATTCCTTTGGATACTTGTTCCTCTCTATTTCCCATTCTATTGAGTGTAGTGGTCCTGATGTTTCCTTTTCAATTGGGAACTATATACTTGAGGTTAATTCTCTCACATTTGCTTCAATGGAACTTTTTGGGAAAAATCCCTCATCTTCTTTATATCTAAAGCTGATCAAAGATTCTTAACAGGAATGCTATACAGTGGAATGAGTGAATGTTCAGGCAATAGTTCCAGTTATTTCCTTGGGGAAAATCCATTCCCTTAGATACTTGTTCCTCTCTATTTCCCATTCAATTGAGTCTAGTGTTTCTGATATTTCCTTTTCAATTGGGAACTATATAGTTGATGTTAATTCTCTGCTATTTGCTTCAATGGAACTTTTTGGGCAAAATCCATCCCCTTCTGTACATCTAAAGCTGATCAAAGGATTCTTAACAGGAATCCTATACAGTGGAATGAGTGAATGTGCAGGCAATAGTTCCAGTTATTTCCTTTGGGAAAATCCATTCCTTTGGATACTTGTTCCTCTCTATTTCCCATTCTATTGAGTCTAGTGTTGCTGATGTTTCCTTTTCAATTGGGAACTAAATAGTTGATGTTAATTCTCTGCTATTTGTTTCAATGGAACTTTTTGGGCAAAATCCATCCTCTTCTGTATATCTAAAGCTGATCAAAGATTTTTAAAAGTAATCCTATACAGTGGAATGAGTGAATGTGCAGGCAATAGTTCCAGTTATTTCCTTTTGGAAACATCCATTCCTTTGGATACTTGTTCCTCTCTATTTCCCATTCAATTGAGTCTAGTGTTGCTGATGTTTCCTTTTCAATTGGGAACTATATAGTTGATGTAAATTCTCTGCTATTTGCTTCAATGGAACTTTTTGGGCAAAATGCATCCTCTTCTGTATATCTAAAGATGATCAAAGGATTCTTAAAAGGAATCCTATACAGTGGAATGAGTTTATGTGCAGGCAATAGTTCCAGTTATTTCCTTTGGGAAAATCCATTCCTTTGGATACTTGTTCTTCTCTATTTCCCATTTTATTGAGTGTAGTGTTCTTGATGTTTCCTTTTCAATTGGGAACTCTATACTTGACGTTAATTCTCTCACATTTGCTTCAATGGAACTTTTTGGGAAAAATCCCTCATCTTCTTTATATCTAAATCTGATCAAAAATTCTTAACAGGAATCCTATACAGTGGAATGAGTGAATGTGCAGGCAATAGTTCCAGTTATTTCCTTTGGGAAAATCCATTCATTTGGATACTTGTTCCTCTCTATTTCCCATTCAATTGAGTCTAGTGTTCCTGATGTTTCCTTCTCAACTGCGAACTATATACTTGTTGTTAATTCTCTCACATTTGCTTCAATGGAACTTTTTGGAAAAATCCCTCATCTTCTTTATATCTAAAGCTGATCAAAGGATTCTTAACAGGAATCCTATGCAGTGGAATGAGTGAATGTGCAGGCAATAGTTCCAGTTATTTCCTTTGTCAAAATCCATTCCTTTGGATACTTGTTCTTCTTTATTTCCCATTCTATTGAGTCTAGAGTTCCTGATGTTACCTTTTCAATTGGGAACTATATAGTTGATGTTAATTCTCTCCCATTTGCTTCAATGGAACTTTTTAGGAAAAATCACTCATCTTCTTTATATCTAAAGCGCATCAAAAATTCTTAACAGGAATCCTATACAGTGGAATGAGTGAATGGGCAGGCAATACTTCCAGTTATTTTCTTTGGGAAAATCCATTCCTTTGGATACTTGTTCCTCTCTATTTCCCTTTCAATTGAGTCTAGTGTTCCTGATGTTTCCTTTTCAATTTGGAACTTTATAGTTGATGATAATTCTCTGCTATTTGTTTCAATGGAACTTTTTGGGCAAAATCCATCCTCTTCTGTATATCTAAAGCTGATCAAAGATTTTTAAAAGTAATCCTATACAGTGGAATGAGTGAATGTGCAGGCAATAGTTCCAGCTATTTCCTTTTGTTAACATCCATTCCTTTGGATACTTGTTCTTCTCTATTTCCCATTCTATTGAGTCTAGTGTTGTTGATGTTTCCTTTTCAATTGGGAACTATATAGTTGATGTTAATTCTCTGCTATTTGCTTCAATGGAACTTTTTGGGAAAAATCACTCATCTTCTTTATATCTAAAGCTGATCAAAGATTCTTAACAGGAATGCTATACAGTTAAATGAGTGAATGTGCAGGCAATAGTTCCAGTTATTTCCTTTGGCAAAATCCATTCCCTTAGATACTTGTTCCTCTCTATTTTCCATTCAATTGAGTCTAGTGTTTCTGATATTTCCTTTTCAATTGGGAACTATATAGTTGATGTTAATTCTCTGCTATTTGCTTCAATGGAACTTTTTGGGAAAAATCACTCATCTTCTTTACATCTAAAGCTGATCAAAGATTCTTAACAAGAATCCTATACAGTGGAATGAGTTTATGTGCAGGCAATAGTTCCAGTTATTTTCTTTGGGAAAATCCATTCATTTGGATACTTGTTTCCCTCTATTTCCCATTCTATTGAGTCTAGTGTTTCTGATGTTTCCTTTTAAATTGGGAATTATATAGTTGATGATAATTCTCTGCTATTTGCTTCAATGCAACTATTTGGGCAAAATCCATCCTCTTCTGTATATCTAAAGCTGATCAAAGGATTCTTAAAAGGAATCCTATACAGTGGAATGAGTGAATGTGCACCCAATAGTTCGAGTTATTTCCTTTGGGAAAATCCATTCCTTTGGATACTTGTTCCTCTCTATTTCCCATTCTATTGAGTCTAGTGTTGCTGATGTTTCCTTTTCAATTGGGAACTAAATAGTTGATGTTAATTCTCTGCTATTTGTTTCAATGGAACTTTTTGGGCAAAATCCATCCTCTTCTGTATATCTAAAGCTGATCAAAGATTTTTAAAAGTAATCCTATACAGTGGAATGAGTGAATGTGCAGGCAATAGTTCCAGTTATTTCCTTTTGGAAACATCCATTCCTTTGGATACTTGTTCTTCTCTATTTCCCATTCTATTTAGTCTAGTGTTGCTGATGTTTCCTTTTCAATTGGGAACTATATAGTTGATGTTAATTCTCTGCTATTTGCTTCAATGGAACTTTTTGGGGAAAATCACTCATCTTCTTTATATCTAAAGCTGATCAAAGATTCTTAACAGGAATGCTATACAGTTAATGAGTGAATGTGCAGGCAATAGTTCCAGTTATTTCCTTTGGGAAAATCCATTCCCTTAGATACTTGTTCCTCTCTATTTCCCATTCAATTGAGTCTAGTGTTTCTGATATTTCCTTTTCAATTGGGAACTATATAGTTGATGTTAATTCTCTGCTATTTGCTTCAATGGAACTTTTTGGGAAAAATCACTCATCTTCTTTACATCTAAAGCTGATCAAAGATTCTTAACAGGAATCCTATACAGTGGAATGAGTTTATGTGCAGGCAATACTTCCAGTTATTTTCTTTGGGAAAATCCATTCCTTTGGATACTTGTTCCTCTCTATTTCCCTTTCAATTGAGTCTAGTGTTCCTGATGTTTCCTTTTCAATTTGGATCTTTATAGTTGATGATAATTCTCTGCTATTTGTTTCAATGGAACTTTTTGGGCAAAATCCATCCTCTTCTTTATATCTAAAGCTGATCAAAGATTTTTAAAAGTAATCCCATACAGTGGAATGAGTGAATGTGCAGGCAATAGTTCCAGCTATTTCCTTTTGTTAACATCCATTCCTTTGGATACTTGTTCCTCTCTATTTCCCTTTCAATTGAGTCTAGTGTTTCTGATATTTCCTTTTCACTTGGGAACTATATAGTTGATGTTAATTCTCTCCCATTTGCTTCAATGGAACTTTTTGGGCAAAATCCATCCTCTTCTGTATATCTAAAGCTGATCAAAGGATTCTTAACAGGAATGCTATACAGTGGAATGAGTGAATGAGCTGGCAATAGTTCCAGTTATTTCCTTTGGGAAAATCCATTCCTTTGGATACTTGTTCCTCTCTATTTCCCATTCAATTGAGTCTAGTGTTGCTGATGTTTCCTTTTCAATTGGGAACTAAATAGTTGATGTTAATTCTCTGCTATTTGTTTCAATGGAACTTTTTGGGCAAAATCCATCCTCTTCTGTATATCTAAAGCTGATCAAAGATTTTTAAAAGTAATCCTATACAGTGGAATGAGTGAATGTGCAGGCAATAGTTCCAGTTATTTCCTTTGGGAAAATCCATTCATTCCCTTAGATACTTTTTCCTCTCTATTTCCCATTCAATTGAGTCTAGTGTTTCTGATGTTTCCTTTTCAATTGGGAACTATATAGTTGATGATAATTCTCTGCTATTTGCTGCAATGAAACTTTTTGGTCAAAATCCAGTCTCATCTGTATATCTAAAGCTGATCAAAGGATTCTTAAAAGGAATCCTAAACAGTGGAATGAGTGAATGTGCACCCAGTAGTTCGAGTTATTTCCTTTGGGAAAATCCATTCCTTTCGATACTTCTCCTTCTCTATTTCCCATTTTATTGAGGGTAGTGTTCCTGATGTTTCCTTTTCAATTGGGAACTCTATACTTGATGTTAATTCTCTCCCTTTGCTTCAATGGAACTTTTTGGGCAAAATCCATCCTCTTCTGTATATCTAAAGCTGATCAAAGGATTCTTAACAGGAATGCTATACAGTGGAATGAGTGAATGAGCTGGCAATAGTTCCAGTTATTTCCTTTGGGAAAATCCATTCCTTTGGATACTTGTTCCTCTCTATTTCCCATTCAATTGAGTCTAGTGTTGCTGATGTTTCCTTTTCAATTGGGAACTAAATAGTTGATGTTAATTCTCTGCTATTTGTTTCAATGGAACTTTTTGGGCAAAATCCATCCTCTTCTGTATATCTAAAGCTGATCAAAGATTTTTAAAAGTAATCCTATACAGTGGAATGAGTGAATGTGCAGGCAATAGTTCCAGTTATTTCCTTTGGGAAAATCCATTCATTCCCTTAGATACTTTTTCCTCTCTATTTCCCATTCAATTGAGTCTAGTGTTTCTGATGTTTCCTTTTCAATTGGGAACTATATAGTTGATGATAATTCTCTGCTATTTGCTGCAATGAAACTTTTTGGTCAAAATCCAGTCTCTTCTGTATATCTAAAGCTGATCAAAGGATTCTTAAAAGGAATCCTAAACAGTGGAATGAGTGAATGTGCACCCAGTAGTTCGAGTTATTTCCTTTGGGAAAAACCATTCCTTTCGATACTTCTCCTTCTCTATTTCCCATTTTATTGAGGGTAGTGTTCCTGATGTTTCCTTTTCAATTGGGAACTCTATACTTGATGTTAATTCTCTCCCTTTTGCTTCAATGGAACTTTTTGGGCAAAATCCATCCTCTTCTGTATATCTAAAGCTGATCAAAGGATTCTTAACAGGAATGCTATACAGTGGAATGAGTGAATGAGCTGGCAATAGTTCCAGTTATTTCCTTTGGGAAAATCCATTCCTTTGGATACTTGTTCTTCTCTATTTCCCATTCTATTGAGTCTTGTTTTCCTGAGGTTTCCTTTTCAATTGGGAACTATAAAGTTGATGTTAATTCTCTCCCATTTTCTTCAATGGAACTTTTTAGGAAAAATCATTCATCTTCTTTATATCTAAACTGATCAAAGATTCTTAACAGGAATCCTATACAGTGGAATGAGTTTATGTGCAGGCAATAGTTCCAGTTATTTTCTTTGGGAAAATCCATTCCTTTGGATACTTGTACCTGTCTATTTCCCATTCTATTGAGTCTAGTGTTGTTGATGTTTCCTTTTCAATTGGGAAGTATATAGTTGATGTTCATTCTCTGCTATTTGCTTCAATGGAACTTTTTGGGAAAAATCACTCATCTTCTTTATATCTAAAGCTGATCAAAGATTCTTAACAGGAATGCTATACAGTTAAATGAGTGAATGTGCAGGCAATAGTTACAGTTATTTCCTTTGGGAAAATCCATTCCCTTAGATACTTGTTCCTCTCTATTTCCCATTCAATTGAGTCTAGTGTTGCTGATGTTTCCTTTTCAATTGGGAACTAAATAGTTGATGTTAATTCTCTGCTATTTGTTTCAATGGAACTTTTTGGGCAAAATCCATCCTCTTCTGTATATCTAAAGCTGATCAAAGATTTTTAAAAGTAATCCTATACAGTGGAATGAGTGAATGTGCAGGCAATAGTTCCAGTTATTTCCTTTGGGAAAATCCATTCATTCCCTTAGATACTTTTTCCTCTCTATTTCCCATTCAATTGAGTCTAGTGTTTCTGATGTTTCCTTTTCAATTGGGAACTATATAGTTGATGATAATTCTCTGCTATTTGCTTAAATGAAACTTTTTGGTCAAAATCCAGTCTCTTCTGTATATCTAAAGCTGATCAAAGGATTCTTAAAAGGAATCCTAAACAGTGGAATGAGTGAATGTGCACCCAGTAGTTCGAGTTATTTCCTTTGGGAAAATCCATTCCTTTCGATACTTCTCCTTCTCTATTTCCCATTTTATTGAGGGTAGTGTTCCTGATGTTTCCTTTTCAATTGGGAACTCTATACTTGATGTTAATTCTCTCACATTTGCTTCAATGGAACTTTTTGGGAAAAATCCCTCATCTTCTTGATATCTAAAGCTGATCAAAAATTCTTAACAGGAATCCTATACAGTGGAATGAGTGAAAGTGCAGGCAATAGTTCCAGTTATTTCCTTTGGGAAAATCCATTCCTTTGGATACTTGTTCTTCTCTATTTCCCATTCTATTGAGTCTTGTTTTCCTGAGGTTTCCTTTTCAATTGGGAACTATAAAGTTGATGTTAATTCTCTCCCATTTTCTTCAATGGAACTTTTTAGGAAAAATCATTCATCTTCTTTATATCTAAACTGATCAAAGATTCTTAACAGGAATCCTATACAGTGGAATGAGTTTATGTGCAGGCAATAGTTCCAGTTATTTTCTTTGGGAAAATCCATTCCTTTGGATACTTGTACCTCTCTATTTCCCATTCTATTGAGTCTAGTGTTGTTGATGTTTCCTTTTCAATTGGGAAGTATATAGTTGATGTTAATTCTCTGCTATTTGCTTCAATGGAACTTTTTGGGAAAAATCACTCATCTTCTTTATATCTAAAGCTGATCAAAGATTCTTAACAGGAATGCTATACAGTTAAATGAGTGAATGTGCAGGCAATAGTTACAGTTATTTCCTTTGGGAAAATCCATTTCCTTAGATACTTGTTCCTCTCTATTTCCCATTCAATTGAGTCTAGTGTTTCTGATATTTCCTTTTCAATTGGGAACTATATAGTTGATGTTAATTCTCTGCTATTTGCTTCAATGGAACTTTTTGGGCAAAATCCATCCCCTTCTGTACATCTAAAGCTGATCAAAGGATTCTTAACAGGAATCCTATACAGTGGAATGAGTGAATGTGCAGGCAATAGTTCCAGTTATTTCCTTTGGGAAAATCCATTCCTTTGGATACTTGTTCCTCTCTTTTCCCATTCTATTGAGTCTAGTGTTGCTGATGTTTCCTTTTCAATTGGGAACTAAATAGTTGATGTTAATTCTCTGCTATTTGTTTCAATGGAACTTTTTGGGCAAAATCCATCCTCTTCTGTATATCTAAAGCTGATCAAAGATTTTTAAAAGTAATCCTATACAGTGGAATGAGTGAATGTGTAGGCAATAGTTCCAGTTATTTCCTTTTGGAAACATCCATTCCTTTGGATACTTGTTCTTCTCTATTTCCCATTCAATTGAGTCTAGTGTTCCTGATGTTTCCTTTTCAATTGGGAACTATATAGTTGATGTAAATTCTCTGCTATTTGCTTAAATGAAACTTTTTGGTCAAAATCCAGTCTCTTCTGTATATCTAAAGCTGATCAAAGGATTCTTAAAAGGAATCCTAAACAGTGGAATGAGTGAATGTGCACCCAGTAGTTCGAGTTATTTCCTTTGGGAAAATCCATTCCTTTCGATACTTCTCCTTCTCTATTTCCCATTTTATTGAGGGTAGTGTTCCTGATGTTTCCTTTTCAATTGGGAACTCTATACTTGATGTTAATTCTCTCACATTTGCTTCAATGGAACTTTTTGGGAAAAATCCCTCATCTTCTTGATATCTAAAGCTGATCAAAAATTCTTAACAGGAATCCTATACAGTGGAATGAGTGAAAGTGCAGGCAATAGTTCCAGTTATTTCCTTTGGGAAAATCCATTCCTTTGGATACTTGTTCTTCTCTATTTCCCATTCTATTGAGTCTTGTTTTCCTGAGGTTTCCTTTTCAATTGGGAACTATAAAGTTGATGTTAATTCTCTCCCATTTTCTTCAATGGAACTTTTTAGGAAAAATCATTCATCTTCTTTATATCTAAACTGATCAAAGATTCTTAACAGGAATCCTATACAGTGGAATGAGTTTATGTGCAGGCAATAGTTCCAGTTATTTTCTTTGGGAAAATCCATTCCTTTGGATACTTGTACCTCTCTATTTCCCATTCTATTGAGTCTAGTGTTGTTGATGTTTCCTTTTCAATTGGGAAGTATATAGTTGATGTTAATTCTCTGCTATTTGCTTCAATGGAACTTTTTGGGAAAAATCACTCATCTTCTTTATATCTAAAGCTGATCAAAGATTCTTAACAGGAATGCTATACAGTTAAATGAGTGAATGTGCAGGCAATAGTTACAGTTATTTCCTTTGGGAAAATCCATTTCCTTAGATACTTGTTCCTCTCTATTTCCCATTCAATTGAGTCTAGTGTTTCTGATATTTCCTTTTCAATTGGGAACTATATAGTTGATGTTAATTCTCTGCTATTTGCTTCAATGGAACTTTTTGGGCAAAATCCATCCCCTTCTGTACATCTAAAGCTGATCAAAGGATTCTTAACAGGAATCTTATACAGTGGAATGAGTGAATGTGCAGGCAATAGTTCCAGTTATTTCCTTTGGGAAAATCCATTCCTTTGGATACTTGTTCCTCTCTTTTCCCATTCTATTGAGTCTAGTGTTGCTGATGTTTCCTTTTCAATTGGGAACTAAATAGTTGATGTTAATTCTCTGCTATTTGTTTCAATGGAACTTTTTGGGCAAAATCCATCCTCTTCTGTATATCTAAAGCTGATCAAAGATTTTTAAAAGTAATCCTATACAGTGGAATGAGTGAATGTGTAGGCAATAGTTCCAGTTATTTCCTTTTGGAAACATCCATTCCTTTGGATACTTGTTCTTCTCTATTTCCCATTCAATTGAGTCTAGTGTTCCTGATGTTTCCTTTTCAATTGGGAACTATATAGTTGATGTAAATTCTCTGCTATTTGCTTCAATGAAACTTTTTGGTCAAAATCCAGTCTCTTCTGTATATCTAAAGCTGATCAAAGGATTCTTAAAAGGAATCCTAAACAGTGGAATGAGTGAATGTGCACCCAGTAGTTCGAGTTATTTCCTTTGGGAAAATCCATTCCTTTCGATACTTCTCCTTCTCTATTTCCCATTTTATTGAGGGTAGTGTTCCTGATGTTTCCTTTTCAATTGGGAACTCTATACTTGATGTTAATTCTCTCACATTTGCTTCAATGGAACTTTTTGGGAAAAATCCCTCATCTTCTTGATATCTAAAGCTGATCAAAAATTCTTAACAGGAATCCTATACAGTGGAATGAGTGAAAGTGCAGGCAATAGTTCCAGTTATTTCCTTTGGGAAAATCCATTCCTTTGGATACTTGTTCTTCTCTATTTCCCATTCTATTGAGTCTTGTTTTCCTGAGGTTTCCTTTTCAATTGGGAACTATAAAGTTGATGTTAATTCTCTCCCATTTTCTTCAATGGAACTTTTTAGGAAAAATCATTCATCTTCTTTATATCTAAACTGATCAAAGATTCTTAACAGGAATCCTATACAGTGGAATGAGTTTATGTGCAGGCAATAGGTCCAGTTATTTTCTTTGGGAAAATCCATTCCTTTGGATACTTGTACCTCTCTATTTCCCATTCTATTGAGTCTAGTGTTGTTGATGTTTCCTTTTCAATTGGGAAGTATATAGTTGATGTTAATTCTCTGCTATTTGCTTCAATGGAACTTTTTGGGAAAAATCACTCATCTTCTTTATATCTAAAGCTGATCAAAGATTCTTAACAGGAATGCTATACAGTTAAATGAGTGAATGTGCAGGCAATAGTTACAGTTATTTCCTTTGGGAAAATCCATTCCCTTAGATACTTGTTCCTCTCTATTTCCCATTCAATTGAGTCTAGTGTTTCTGATATTTCCTTTTCAATTGGGAACTATATAGTTGATGTTAATTCTCTGCTATTTGCTTCAATGGAACTTTTTGGGCAAAATCCATCCCCTTCTGTACATCTAAAGCTGATCAAAGGATTCTTAACAGGAATCCTATACAGTGGAATGAGTGAATGTGCAGGCAATAGTTCCAGTTATTTCCTTTGGGAAAATCCATTCCTTTGGATACTTGTTCCTCTCTATTTCCCATTCTATTGAGTCTAGTGTTGCTGATGTTTCCTTTTCAATTGGGAACTAAATAGTTGATGTTAATTCTCTGCTATTTGTTTCAATGGAACTTTTTGGGCAAAATCCATCCTCTTCTGTATATCTAAAGCTGATCAAAGATTTTTAAAAGTAATCCTATACAGTGGAATGAGTGAATGTGTAGGCAATAGTTCCAGTTATTTCCTTTTGGAAACATCCATTCCTTTGGATACTTGTTCTTCTCTATTTCCCATTCAATTGAGTCTAGTGTTCCTGATGTTTCCTTTTCAATTGGGAACTATATAGTTGATGTAAATTCTCTGCTATTTGCTTCAATGGAACTTTTTGGGCAAAATCCATCCTCTTCTGTATATCTAAAGATGATCAAAGGATTCTTAAAAGGAATCCTATACAGTGGAATGAGTTTATCTGCAGGCAATAGTTCCAGTTATTTCCTTTGGGAAAATCCATTCCTTTGGATACTTGTTCTTCTCTATTTCCCATTTTATTGAGTGTAGTGTTCCTGATGTTTCCTTTTCAATTGGGAACTCTATACTTGATGTTAATTCTCTCACATTTGCTTCAATGGAACTTTTTGGGAAAAATCCCTCATCTTCTTTATATCTAAATATGATCAAAAATTCTTAACAGGAATCCTATACAGTGGAATGAGTGAATGTGCAGGCAATAGTTCCAGTTATTTCCTTTGGGAAAATCCATTCATTTGGATACTTGTTCCTCTCTATTTCCCATTCAATTGAGTCTAGTGTTCCTGATGTTTCCTTTTCAACTGCGAACTATATACTTGTTGTTAATTCTCTCACATTTGCTTCAATGGAACTTTTTGGAAAAATCCCTCATCTTCTTTATATCTAAAGCTGATCAAAGGATTCTTAACAGGAATCCTATGCAGTGGAATGAGTGAATGTGCAGGCAATAGTTCCAGTTATTTCCTTTGTGAAAATCCATTCCTTTGGTTACTTGTTCTTCTTAATTTCCCATTCTATTGAGTCTAGAGTTCCTTATGTTACCTTTTCAATTGGGAACTATATAATTGATGTTAATTCTCTCCCATTTGCTTCAATGGAACTTTTTAGGAAAAATCACTCATCTTCTTTATATCTAAAGCGCATCAAAAATTCTTAACAGGAATCCTATACAGTGGAATGAGTGAATGGGCAGGCAATACTTCCAGTTATTTTCTTTGGGAAAATCCATTCCTTTGGATACTTGTTCCTCTCTATTTCCCTTTCAATTGAGTCTAGTGTTCCCGATATTTCCTTTTCAATTGGGAACTATATAGTTGATGTTAATTCTCTCCCATTTGCTTCAATGGAACTTTTTGGGCAAAATCTATCCTCTTCTCTATATCTAAAGCTGATCAAAGGATTCTTAAAAGGAATCCTAAACAGTGGAATGAGTGAATGTGCACCCAGTAGTTCGAGTTATTTCCTTTGGGAAAATCCATTCCTTTCGATACTTCTCCTTCTCTATTTCCCATTTTATTGAGGGTAGTGTTCCTGATGTTTCCTTTTCAATTGGGAACTCTATACTTGATGTTAATTCTCTCACATTTGCTTCAATGGAACTTTTTGGGAAAAATCTCTCATCTTCTTGATATCTAAAGCTGATCAAAAATTCTTAACAGGAATCCTATACAGTGGAATGAGTGAAAGTGCAGGCAATAGTTCCAGTTATTTCCTTTGGGAAAATCCATTCCTTTGGATACTTGTTCTTCTCTATTTCCCATTCTATTGAGTCTTGTTTTCCTGAGGTTTCCTTTTCAATTGGGAACTATAAAGTTGATGTTAATTCTCTCCCATTTTCTTCAATGGAACTTTTTAGGAAAAATCATTCATCTTCTTTATATCTAAACTGATCAAAGATTCTTAACAGGAATCCTATACAGTGGAATGAGTTTATGTGCAGGCAATAGGTCCAGTTATTTTCTTTGGGAAAATCCATTCCTTTGGATACTTGTACCTCTCTATTTCCCATTCTATTGAGTCTAGTGTTGTTGATGTTTCCTTTTCAATTGGGAAGTATATAGTTGATGTTAATTCTCTGCTATTTGCTTCAATGGAACTTTTTGGGAAAAATCACTCATCTTCTTTATATCTAAAGCTGATCAAAGATTCTTAACAGGAATGCTATACAGTTAAATGAGTGAATGTGCAGGCAATAGTTACAGTTATTTCCTTTGGGAAAATCCATTCCCTTAGATACTTGTTCCTCTCTATTTCCCATTCAATTGAGTCTAGTGTTTCTGATATTTCCTTTTCAATTGGGAACTATATAGTTGATGTTAATTCTCTGCTATTTGCTTCAATGGAACTTTTTGGGCAAAATCCATCCCCTTCTGTACATCTAAAGCTGATCAAAGGATTCTTAACAGGAATCCTATACAGTGGAATGAGTGAATGTGCAGGCAATAGTTCCAGTTATTTCCTTTGGGAAAATCCATTCCTTTGGATACTTGTTCCTCTCTATTTCCCATTCTATTGAGTCTAGTGTTGCTGATGTTTCCTTTTCAATTGGGAACTAAATAGTTGATGTTAATTCTCTGCTATTTGTTTCAATGGAACTTTTTGGGCAAAATCCATCCTCTTCTGTATATCTAAAGCTGATCAAAGATTTTTAAAAGTAATCCTATACAGTGGAATGAGTGAATGTGTAGGCAATAGTTCCAGTTATTTCCTTTTGGAAACATCCATTCCTTTGGATACTTGTTCTTCTCTATTTCCCATTCAATTGAGTCTAGTGTTCCTGATGTTTCCTTTTCAATTGGGAACTATATAGTTGATGTAAATTCTCTGCTATTTGCTTCAATGGAACTTTTTGGGCAAAATCCATCCTCTTCTGTATATCTAAAGATGATCAAAGGATTCTTAAAAGGAATCCTATACAGTGGAATGAGTTTATCTGCAGGCAATAGTTCCAGTTATTTCCTTTGGGAAAATCCATTCCTTTGGATACTTGTTCTTCTCTATTTCCCATTTTATTGAGTGTAGTGTTCCTGATGTTTCCTTTTCAATTGGGAACTCTATACTTGATGTTAATTCTCTCACATTTGCTTCAATGGAACTTTTTGGGAAAAATCCCTCATCTTCTTTATATCTAAATATGATCAAAAATTCTTAACAGGAATCCTATACAGTGGAATGAGTGAATGTGCAGGCAATAGTTCCAGTTATTTCCTTTGGGAAAATCCATTCATTTGGATACTTGTTCCTCTCTATTTCCCATTCAATTGAGTCTAGTGTTCCTGATGTTTCCTTTTCAACTGCGAACTATATACTTGTTGTTAATTCTCTCACATTTGCTTCAATGGAACTTTTTGGAAAAATCCCTCATCTTCTTTATATCTAAAGCTGATCAAAGGATTCTTAACAGGAATCCTATGCAGTGGAATGAGTGAATGTGCAGGCAATAGTTCCAGTTATTTCCTTTGTGAAAATCCATTCCTTTGGTTACTTGTTCTTCTTAATTTCCCATTCTATTGAGTCTAGAGTTCCTTATGTTACCTTTTCAATTGGGAACTATATAATTGATGTTAATTCTCTCCCATTTGCTTCAATGGAACTTTTTAGGAAAAATCACTCATCTTCTTTATATCTAAAGCGCATCAAAAATTCTTAACAGGAATCCTATACAGTGGAATGAGTGAATGGGCAGGCAATACTTCCAGTTATTTTCTTTGGGAAAATCCATTCCTTTGGATACTTGTTCCTCTCTATTTCCCTTTCAATTGAGTCTAGTGTTCCCGATATTTCCTTTTCAATTGGGAACTATATAGTTGATGTTAATTCTCTCCCATTTGCTTCAATGGAACTTTTTGGGCAAAATCTATCCTCTTCTCTATATCTAAAGCTGATCAAAGGATTCTTAAAAGGAATCCTAAACAGTGGAATGAGTGAATGTGCACCCAGTAGTTCGAGTTATTTCCTTTGGGAAAATCCATTCCTTTCGATACTTCTCCTTCTCTATTTCCCATTTTATTGAGGGTAGTGTTCCTGATGTTTCCTTTTCAATTGGGAACTCTATACTTGATGTTAATTCTCTCACATTTGCTTCAATGGAACTTTTTGGGAAAAATCTCTCATCTTCTTGATATCTAAAGCTGATCAAAAATTCTTAACAGGAATCCTATACAGTGGAATGAGTGAAAGTGCAGGCAATAGTTCCAGTTATTTCCTTTGGGAAAATCCATTCCTTTGGATACTTGTTCTTCTCTATTTCCCATTCTATTGAGTCTTGTGTTCCTGAGGTTTCCTTTTCAATTGGGAACTATAAAGTTGATGTTAATTCTCTCCCATTTGCTTCAATGGAACTTTTTAGGAAAAATCACTCATCTTCTTTATATCTAAAGCAGAGCAAAGATTCTTAACAGGAATGCTATACAGTTAAATGAGTGAATGTGCAGGCAATAGTTCCAGTTATTTCCTTTGGGAAAATCCATTCCCTTAGATCTTTATTCCTCTCTATTTCCCATTCAATTGAGTCTAGTGTTTCTGATGTTTCCTTTTAAATTGGGAATTATATAGTTGATGATAATTCTCTGCTATTTGCTTCAATGCAACTATTTGGGCAAAATCCATCCTCTTCTGTATATCTAAAGCTTATCAAAGGATTCTTAAAAGGAATCCTATACAGTGGAATGAGTGAATGTGCACCCAATAGTTCGAGTTATTTCCTTTGGGAAAATCCATTCCTTTGGATACTTGTTCCTCTCTATTTCCCATTCTATTGAGTGTAGTGGTCCTGATGTTTCCTTTTCAATTGGGAACTCTATACTTGACGTTAATTCTCTCACATTTGCTTCAATGGAACTTTTTGGGCAAAATCCCTCATCTTCTTTATATCTAAATCTGATCAAAAATTCTTAACAGGAATCCTATACAGTGGAATGAGTGAATGTGCAGGCAATAGTTCCAGTTATTTCCTTTGGGAAAATCCATTCATTTGGATACTTGTTCCTCTCTATTTCCCATTCAATTGAGTCTAGTGTTCCTGATGTTTCCTTCTCAACTGCGAACTATATACTTGTTGTTAATTCTCTCACATTTGCTTCAATGGAACTTTTTGGAAAAATCCCTCATCTTCTTTATATCTAAAGCTGATCAAAGGATTCTTAACAGGAATCCTATGCAGTGGAATGAGTGAATGTGCAGGCAATAGTTCCAGTTATTTCCTTTGTGAAAATCCATTCCTTTGGATACTTGTTCTTCTTTATTTCCCATTCTATTGAGTCTAGAGTTCCTGATGTTACCTTTTCAATTGGGAACTATATAGTTGATGTTAATTCTCTCCCATTTGCTTCAATGGAACTTTTTAGGAAAAATCACTCATCTTCTTTATATCTAAAGCGCATCAAAAATTCTTAACAGGAATCCTATACAGTGGAATGAGTGAATGGGCAGGCAATACTTCCAGTTATTTTCTTTGGGAAAATCCATTCCTTTGGATACTTGTTCCTCTCTATTTCCCTTTCAATTGAGTCTAGTGTTCCTGATGTTTCCTTTTCAATTTGGAACTTTATAGTTGATGATAATTCTCTGCTATTTGTTTCAATGGAACTTTTTGGGCAAAATCCATCCTCTTCTGTATATCTAAAGCTGATCAAAGATTTTTAAAAGTAATCCTATACAGTGGAATGAGTGAATGTGCAGGCAATAGTTCCAGCTATTTCCTTTTGTTAACATCCATTCCTTTGGATACTTGTTCTTCTCTATTTCCCATTCTATTGAGTCTAGTGTTGTTGATGTTTCCTTTTCAATTGGGAACTATATAGTTGATGTTAATTCTCTGCTATTTGCTTCAATGGAACTTTTTGGGAAAAATCACTCATCTTCTTTATATCTAAAGCTGATCAAAGATTCTTAACAGGAATGCTATACAGTTAAATGAGTGAATGTGCAGGCAATAGTTCCAGTTATTTCCTTGGGGAAAATCCATTCCCTTAGATACTTGTTCCTCTCTATTTCCCATTCAATTGAGTCTAGTGTTTCTGATATTTCCTTTTCAATTGGGAACTATATAGTTGATGTTAATTCTCTGCTATTTGCTTCAATGGAACTTTTTGGGAAAAATCACTCATCTTCTTTACATCTAAAGCTGATCAAAGATTCTTAACAGGAATCCTATACAGTGGAATGAGTTTATGTGCAGGCAATAGTTCCAGTTATTTTCTTTGGGAAAATCCATTCATTTGGATACTTGTTTCCCTCTATTTCCCATTCTATTGAGTGTTTCTGATGTTTCCTTTTAAATTGGGAATTATATAGTTGATGATAATTCTCTGTTTTTTGCTTCAATGCAACTATTTGGGCAAAATCCATCCTCTTCTGTAAATCTAAAGCTGATCAAAGGATTCTTAAAAGGAATCCTATACAGTGGAATGAGTGAATGTGCACCCAATAGTTCGAGTTATTTCCTTTGGGAAAATCCATTCCTTTGGATACTTGTTCCTCTCTATTTCCCATTCTATTGAGTGTAGTGGTCCTGATGTTTCCTTTTCAATTGGGAACTATATACTTGAGGTTAATTCTCTCACATTTGCTTCAATGGAACTTTTTGGGAAAAATCCCTCATCTTCTTTATATCTAAAGCTGATCAAAGATTCTTAACAGGAATGCTATACAGTGGAATGAGTGAATGTTCAGGCAATAGTTCCAGTTATTTCCTTGGGGAAAATCCATTCCCTTAGATACTTGTTCCTCTCTATTTCCCATTCAATTGAGTCTAGTGTTTCTGATATTTCCTTTTCAATTGGGAACTATATAGTTGATGTTAATTCTCTGCTATTTGCTTCAATGGAACTTTTTGGGCAAAATCCATCCCCTTCTGTACATCTAAAGCTGATCAAAGGATTCTTAACAGGAATCCTATACAGTGGAATGAGTGAATGTGCAGGCAATAGTTCCAGTTATTTCCTTTGGGAAAATCCATTCCTTTGGATACTTGTTCCTCTCTATTTCCCATTCTATTGAGTCTAGTGTTGCTGATGTTTCCTTTTCAATTGGGAACTAAATAGTTGATGTTAATTCTCTGCTATTTGTTTCAATGGAACTTTTTGGGCAAAATCCATCCTCTTCTGTATATCTAAAGCTGATCAAAGATTTTTAAAAGTAATCCTATACAGTGGAATGAGTGAATGTGCAGGCAATAGTTCCAGTTATTTCCTTTTGGAAACATCCATTCCTTTGGATACTTGTTCCTCTCTATTTCCCATTCAATTGAGTCTAGTGTTCCTAATGTTTCCTTTTCAATTGGGAACTATATAGTTGATGTAAATTCTCTGCTATTTGCTTCAATGGAACTTTTTGGGCAAAATCCATCCTCTTCTGTATATCTAAAGATGATCAAAGGATTCTTAAAAGGAATCCTATACAGTGGAATGAGTTTATGTGCAGGCAATAGTTCCAGTTATTTCCTTTGGGAAAATCCATTCCTTTGGATACTTGTTCTTCTCTATTTCCCATTTTATTGAGTGTAGTGTTCCTGATGTTTCCTTTTCAATTGGGAACTCTATACTTGATGTTAATTCTCTCCCATTTGCTTCAATGGAACTTTTTGGGCAAAATCCATCCTCTTCTGTATATCTAAAGCTGATCAAAGGATTCTTAACAGGAATGCTATACAGTGGAATGAGTGAATGAGCTGGCAATAGTTCCAGTTATTTCCTTTGGGAAAATCCATTCCTTTGGATACTTGTTCCTCTCTATTTCCCATTCTATTGAGTCTAGTGTTGCTGATGTTTCCTTTTCAATTGGGAACTAAATAGTTGATGTTAATTCTCTGCTATTTGTTTCAATGGAACTTTTTGGGCAAAATCCATCCTCTTCTGTATATCTAAAGCTGATCAAAGATTTTTAAAAGTAATCCTATACAGTGGAATGAGTGAATGTGCAGGAAATAGTTCCAGTTATTTCCTTTTGGAAACATCCATTCCTTTGGATACTTGTTCCTCTCTATTTCCCATTCAATTGAGTCTAGTGTTCCTAATGTTTCCTTTTCAATTGGGAACTATATAGTTGATGTAAATTCTCTGCTATTTGCTTCAATGGAACTTTTTGGGCAAAATCCATCCTCTTCTGTATATCTAAAGATGATCAAAGGATTCTTAAAAGGAATCCTATACAGTGGAATGAGTTTATGTGCAGGCAATAGTTCCAGTTATTTCCTTTGGGAAAATCCATTCCTTTGGATACTTGTTCTTCTCTATTTCCCATTTTATTGAGTGTAGTGTTCCTGATGTTTCCTTTTCAATTGGGAACTCTATACTTGACGTTAATTCTCTCACATTTGCTTCAATGGAACTTTTTGGGAAAAATCCCTCATCTTCTTTATATCTAAATCTGATCAAAAATTCTTAACAGGAATCCTATACAGTGGAATGAGTTTATGTGCAGGCAATAGTTCCAGTTATTTCCTTTGGGAAAATCCATTCATTTGGATACTTGTTCCTCTCTATTTCCCATTCAATTGAGTCTAGTGTTCCTGATGTTTCCTTCTCAACTGCGAACTATATACTTGTTGTTAATTCTCTCACATTTGCTTCAATGGAACTTTTTGGAAAAATCCCTCATCTTCTTTATATCTAAAGCTGATCAAAGGATTCTTAACAGGAATCCTATGCAGTGGAATGAGTGAATGTGCAGGCAATAGTTCCAGTTATTTCCTTTGTGAAAATCCATTCCTTTGGATACTTGTTCTTCTTTATTTCCCATTCTATTGAGTCTAGATTTCCTGATGTTACCTTTTCAATTGGGAACTATATAGTTGATGTTAATTATCTCCCATTTGCTTCAATGGAACTTTTTAGGAAAAATCACTCATCTTCTTTATATCTAAAGCGCATCAAAAATTCTTAACAGGAATCCTATACAGTGGAATGAGTGAATGGGCAGGCAATACTTCCAGTTATTTTCTTTGGGAAAATCCATTCCTTTGGATACTTGTTCCTCTCTATTTCCCTTTCAATTGAGTCTAGTGTTCCTGATGTTTCCTTTTCAATTTGGAACTTTATAGTTGATGATAATTCTCTGCTATTTGTTTCAATGGAACTTTTTGGGCAAAATCCATCCTCTTCTGTATATCTAAAGCTGATCAAAGATTTTTAAAAGTAATCCTATACAGTGGAATGAGTGAATGTGCAGGCAATAGTTCCAGCTATTTCCTTTTGTTAACATCCATTCCTTTGGATACTTGTTCCTCTCTATTTCCCTTTCAATTGAGTCTAGTGTTTCTGATATTTCCTTTTCAATTGGGAACTATATAGTTGATGTTAATTCTCTCCCATTTGCTTCAATGGAACTTTTTGGGCAAAATCCATCCTCTTCTGTATATCTAAAGCTGATCAAAGGATTCTTAACAGGAATGCTATACAGTGGAATGAGTGAATGAGCTGGCAATAGTTCCAGTTATTTCCTTTGGGAAAATCCATTCCTTTGGATACTTGTTCCTCTCTATTTCCCATTCAATTGAGTCTAGTGTTGCTGATGTTTCCTTTTCAATTGGGAACTAAATAGTTGATGTTAATTCTCTGCTATTTGTTTCAATGGAACTTTTTGGGCAAAATCCATCCTCTTCTGTATATCTAAAGCTGATCAAAGATTTTTAAAAGTAATCCTATACAGTGGAATGAGTGAATGTGCAGGCAATAGTTCCAGTTATTTCCTTTGGGAAAATCCATTCATTCCCTTAGATACTTTTTCCTCTCTATTTCCCATTCAATTGAGTCTAGTGTTTCTGATGTTTCCTTTTCAATTGGGAACTATATAGTTGATGATAATTCTCTGCTATTTGCTGCAATTAAACTTTTTGGTCAAAATCCAGTCTCTTCTGTATATCTAAAGCTGATCAAAGGATTCTTAAAAGAAATCCTAAACAGTGGAATGAGTGAATGTGCACCCAGTAGTTCGAGTTATTTCCTTTGGGAAAATCCATTCCTTTCGATACTTCTCCTTCTCTATTTCCCATTTTATTGAGAGTAGTGTTCCTGATGTTTCCTTTTCAATTGGGAACTCTATACTTGATGTTAATTCTCTCCCATTTGCTTCAATGGAACTTTTTGGGCAAAATCCATCCTCTTCTGTATATCTAAAGCTGATCAAAGGATTCTTAACAGGAATGCTATACAGTGGAATGAGTGAATGAGCTGGCAATAGTTCCAGTTATTTCCTTTGGGAAAATCCATTCCTTTGGATACTTGTTCCTCTCTATTTCCCATTCAATTGAGTCTAGTGTTGCTGATGTTTCCTTTTCAATTGGGAACTAAATAGTTGATGTTAATTCTCTGCTATTTGTTTCAATGGAACTTTTTGGGCAAAATCCATCCTCTTCTGTATATCTAAAGCTGATCAAAGATTTTTAAAAGTAATCCTATACAGTGGAATGAGTGAATGTGCAGGCAATAGTTCCAGTTATTTCCTTTGGGAAAATCCATTCATTCCCTTAGATACTTTTTCCTCTCTATTTCCCATTCAATTGAGTCTAGTGTTTCTGATGTTTCCTTTTCAATTGGGAACTATATAGTTGATGATAATTCTCTGCTATTTGCTGCAATTAAACTTTTTGGTCAAAATCCAGTCTCTTCTGTATATCTAAAGCTGATCAAAGGATTCTTAAAAGAAATCCTAAACAGTGGAATGAGTGAATGTGCACCCAGTAGTTCGAGTTATTTCCTTTGGGAAAATCCATTCCTTTCGATACTTCTCCTTCTCTATTTCCCATTTTATTGAGGGTAGTGTTCCTGATGTTTCCTTTTCAATTGGGAACTCTATACTTGATGTTAATTCTCTCCCATTTGCTTCAATGGAACTTTTTGGGCAAAATCCATCCTCTTCTGTATATCTAAAGCTGATCAAAGGATTCTTAACAGGAATGCTATACAGTTAAATGAGTGAATGTGCAGGCAATAGTTCCAGTTATTTCCTTTGGGAAAATCCATTCCCTTAGATCTTTATTCCTCTCTATTTCCCATTCAATTGAGTCTAGTGTTTCTGATGTTTCCTTTTAAATTGGGAATTATATAGTTGATGATAATTCTCTGCTATTTGCTTCAATGCAACTATTTGGGCAAAATCCATCCTCTTCTGTATATCTAAAGCTTATCAAAGGATTCTTAAAAGGAATCCTATACAGTGGAATGAGTGAATGTGCACCCAATAGTTCGAGTTATTTCCTTTGGGAAAATCCATTCCTTTGGATACTTGTTCCTCTCTATTTCCCATTCTATTGAGTGTAGTGGTCCTGATGTTTCCTTTTCAATTGGGAACTCTATACTTGACGTTAATTCTCTCACATTTGCTTCAATGGAACTTTTTGGGCAAAATCCCTCATCTTCTTTATATCTAAATCTGATCAAAAATTCTTAACAGGAATCCTATACAGTGGAATGAGTGAATGTGCAGGCAATAGTTCCAGTTATTTCCTTTGGGAAAATCCATTCATTTGGATACTTGTTCCTCTCTATTTCCCATTCAATTGAGTCTAGTGTTCCTGATGTTTCCTTCTCAACTGCGAACTATATACTTGTTGTTAATTCTCTCACATTTGCTTCAATGGAACTTTTTGGAAAAATCCCTCATCTTCTTTATATCTAAAGCTGATCAAAGGATTCTTAACAGGAATCCTATGCAGTGGAATGAGTGAATGTGCAGGCAATAGTTCCAGTTATTTCCTTTGTGAAAATCCATTCCTTTGGATACTTGTTCTTCTTTATTTCCCATTCTATTGAGTCTAGAGTTCCTGATGTTACCTTTTCAATTGGGAACTATATAGTTGATGTTAATTCTCTCCCATTTGCTTCAATGGAACTTTTTAGGAAAAATCACTCATCTTCTTTATATCTAAAGCGCATCAAAAATTCTTAACAGGAATCCTATACAGTGGAATGAGTGAATGGGCAGGCAATACTTCCAGTTATTTTCTTTGGGAAAATCCATTCCTTTGGATACTTGTTCCTCTCTATTTCCCTTTCAATTGAGTCTAGTGTTCCTGATGTTTCCTTTTCAATTTGGAACTTTATAGTTGATGATAATTCTCTGCTATTTGTTTCAATGGAACTTTTTGGGCAAAATCCATCCTCTTCTGTATATCTAAAGCTGATCAAAGATTTTTAAAAGTAATCCTATACAGTGGAATGAGTGAATGTGCAGGCAATAGTTCCAGCTATTTCCTTTTGTTAACATCCATTCCTTTGGATACTTGTTCTTCTCTATTTCCCATTCTATTGAGTCTAGTGTTGTTGATGTTTCCTTTTCAATTGGGAACTATATAGTTGATGTTAATTCTCTGCTATTTGCTTCAATGGAACTTTTTGGGAAAAATCACTCATCTTCTTTATATCTAAAGCTGATCAAAGATTCTTAACAGGAATGCTATACAGTTAAATGAGTGAATGTGCAGGCAATAGTTCCAGTTATTTCCTTGGGGAAAATCCATTCCCTTAGATACTTGTTCCTCTCTATTTCCCATTCAATTGAGTCTAGTGTTTCTGATATTTCCTTTTCAATTGGGAACTATATAGTTGATGTTAATTCTCTGCTATTTGCTTCAATGGAACTTTTTGGGAAAAATCACTCATCTTCTTTACATCTAAAGCTGATCAAAGATTCTTAACAGGAATCCTATACAGTGGAATGAGTTTATGTGCAGGCAATAGTTCCAGTTATTTTCTTTGGGAAAATCCATTCATTTGGATACTTGTTTCCCTCTATTTCCCATTCTATTGAGTGTTTCTGATGTTTCCTTTTAAATTGGGAATTATATAGTTGATGATAATTCTCTGTTTTTTGCTTCAATGCAACTATTTGGGCAAAATCCATCCTCTTCTGTAAATCTAAAGCTGATCAAAGGATTCTTAAAAGGAATCCTATACAGTGGAATGAGTGAATGTGCACCCAATAGTTCGAGTTATTTCCTTTGGGAAAATCCATTCCTTTGGATACTTGTTCCTCTCTATTTCCCATTCTATTGAGTGTAGTGGTCCTGATGTTTCCTTTTCAATTGGGAACTATATACTTGAGGTTAATTCTCTCACATTTGCTTCAATGGAACTTTTTGGGAAAAATCCCTCATCTTCTTTATATCTAAAGCTGATCAAAGATTCTTAACAGGAATGCTATACAGTGGAATGAGTGAATGTTCAGGCAATAGTTCCAGTTATTTCCTTGGGGAAAATCCATTCCCTTAGATACTTGTTCCTCTCTATTTCCCATTCAATTGAGTCTAGTGTTTCTGATATTTCCTTTTCAATTGGGAACTATATAGTTGATGTTAATTCTCTGCTATTTGCTTCAATGGAACTTTTTGGGCAAAATCCATCCCCTTCTGTACATCTAAAGCTGATCAAAGGATTCTTAACAGGAATCCTATACAGTGGAATGAGTGAATGTGCAGGCAATAGTTCCAGTTATTTCCTTTGGGAAAATCCATTCCTTTGGATACTTGTTCCTCTCTATTTCCCATTCTATTGAGTCTAGTGTTGCTGATGTTTCCTTTTCAATTGGGAACTAAATAGTTGATGTTAATTCTCTGCTATTTGTTTCAATGGAACTTTTTGGGCAAAATCCATCCTCTTCTGTATATCTAAAGCTGATCAAAGATTTTTAAAAGTAATCCTATACAGTGGAATGAGTGAATGTGCAGGCAATAGTTCCAGTTATTTCCTTTTGGAAACATCCATTCCTTTGGATACTTGTTCCTCTCTATTTCCCATTCAATTGAGTCTAGTGTTCCTAATGTTTCCTTTTCAATTGGGAACTATATAGTTGATGTAAATTCTCTGCTATTTGCTTCAATGGAACTTTTTGGGCAAAATCCATCCTCTTCTGTATATCTAAAGATGATCAAAGGATTCTTAAAAGGAATCCTATACAGTGGAATGAGTTTATGTGCAGGCAATAGTTCCAGTTATTTCCTTTGGGAAAATCCATTCCTTTGGATACTTGTTCTTCTCTATTTCCCATTTTATTGAGTGTAGTGTTCCTGATGTTTCCTTTTCAATTGGGAACTCTATACTTGATGTTAATTCTCTCCCATTTGCTTCAATGGAACTTTTTGGGCAAAATCCATCCTCTTCTGTATATCTAAAGCTGATCAAAGGATTCTTAACAGGAATGCTATACAGTGGAATGAGTGAATGAGCTGGCAATAGTTCCAGTTATTTCCTTTGGGAAAATCCATTCCTTTGGATACTTGTTCCTCTCTATTTCCCATTCTATTGAGTCTAGTGTTGCTGATGTTTCCTTTTCAATTGGGAACTAAATAGTTGATGTTAATTCTCTGCTATTTGTTTCAATGGAACTTTTTGGGCAAAATCCATCCTCTTCTGTATATCTAAAGCTGATCAAAGATTTTTAAAAGTAATCCTATACAGTGGAATGAGTGAATGTGCAGGAAATAGTTCCAGTTATTTCCTTTTGGAAACATCCATTCCTTTGGATACTTGTTCCTCTCTATTTCCCATTCAATTGAGTCTAGTGTTCCTAATGTTTCCTTTTCAATTGGGAACTATATAGTTGATGTAAATTCTCTGCTATTTGCTTCAATGGAACTTTTTGGGCAAAATCCATCCTCTTCTGTATATCTAAAGATGATCAAAGGATTCTTAAAAGGAATCCTATACAGTGGAATGAGTTTATGTGCAGGCAATAGTTCCAGTTATTTCCTTTGGGAAAATCCATTCCTTTGGATACTTGTTCTTCTCTATTTCCCATTTTATTGAGTGTAGTGTTCCTGATGTTTCCTTTTCAATTGGGAACTCTATACTTGACGTTAATTCTCTCACATTTGCTTCAATGGAACTTTTTGGGAAAAATCCCTCATCTTCTTTATATCTAAATCTGATCAAAAATTCTTAACAGGAATCCTATACAGTGGAATGAGTTTATGTGCAGGCAATAGTTCCAGTTATTTCCTTTGGGAAAATCCATTCATTTGGATACTTGTTCCTCTCTATTTCCCATTCAATTGAGTCTAGTGTTCCTGATGTTTCCTTCTCAACTGCGAACTATATACTTGTTGTTAATTCTCTCACATTTGCTTCAATGGAACTTTTTGGAAAAATCCCTCATCTTCTTTATATCTAAAGCTGATCAAAGGATTCTTAACAGGAATCCTATGCAGTGGAATGAGTGAATGGGCAGGCAATACTTCCAGTTATTTTCTTTGGGAAAATCCATTCCTTTGGATACTTGTTCCTCTCTATTTCCCTTTCAATTGAGTCTAGTGTTCCTGATGTTTCCTTTTCAATTTGGAACTTTATAGTTGATGATAATTCTCTGCTATTTGTTTCAATGGAACTTTTTGGGCAAAATCCATCCTCTTCTGTATATCTAAAGCTGATCAAAGATTTTTAAAAGTAATCCTATACAGTGGAATGAGTGAATGTGCAGGCAATAGTTCCAGCTATTTCCTTTTGTTAACATCCATTCCTTTGGATACTTGTTCCTCTCTATTTCCCTTTCAATTGAGTCTAGTGTTTCTGATATTTCCTTTTCAATTGGGAACTATATAGTTGATGTTAATTCTCTCCCATTTGCTTCAATGGAACTTTTTGGGCAAAATCCATCCTCTTCTGTATATCTAAAGCTGATCAAAGGATTCTTAACAGGAATGCTATACAGTGGAATGAGTGAATGAGCTGGCAATAGTTCCAGTTATTTCCTTTGGGAAAATCCATTCCTTTGGATACTTGTTCCTCTCTATTTCCCATTCAATTGAGTCTAGTGTTGCTGATGTTTCCTTTTCAATTGGGAACTAAATAGTTGATGTTAATTCTCTGCTATTTGTTTCAATGGAACTTTTTGGGCAAAATCCATCCTCTTCTGTATATCTAAAGCTGATCAAAGATTTTTAAAAGTAATCCTATACAGTGGAATGAGTGAATGTGCAGGCAATAGTTCCAGTTATTTCCTTTGGGAAAATCCATTCATTCCCTTAGATACTTTTTCCTCTCTATTTCCCATTCAATTGAGTCTAGTGTTTCTGATGTTTCCTTTTCAATTGGGAACTATATAGTTGATGATAATTCTCTGCTATTTGCTGCAATTAAACTTTTTGGTCAAAATCCAGTCTCTTCTGTATATCTAAAGCTGATCAAAGGATTCTTAAAAGAAATCCTAAACAGTGGAATGAGTGAATGTGCACCCAGTAGTTCGAGTTATTTCCTTTGGGAAAATCCATTCCTTTCGATACTTCTCCTTCTCTATTTCCCATTTTATTGAGAGTAGTGTTCCTGATGTTTCCTTTTCAATTGGGAACTCTATACTTGATGTTAATTCTCTCCCATTTGCTTCAATGGAACTTTTTGGGCAAAATCCATCCTCTTCTGTATATCTAAAGCTGATCAAAGGATTCTTAACAGGAATGCTATACAGTGGAATGAGTGAATGAGCTGGCAATAGTTCCAGTTATTTCCTTTGGGAAAATCCATTCCTTTGGATACTTGTTCCTCTCTATTTCCCATTCTATTGAGTCTAGTGTTGCTGATGTTTCCTTTTCAATTGGGAACTAAATAGTTGATGTTAATTCTCTGCTATTTGTTTCAATGGAACTTTTTGGGCAAAATCCATCCTCTTCTGTATATCTAAAGCTGATCAAAGATTTTTAAAAGTAATCCTATACAGTGGAATGAGTGAATGTGCAGGCAATAGTTCCAGTTATTTCCTTTTGGAAACATCCATTCCTTTGGATACTTGTTCCTCTCTATTTCCCATTCAATTGAGTCTAGTGTTCCTAATGTTTCCTTTTCAATTGGGAACTATATAGTTGATGTAAATTCTCTGCTATTTGCTTCAATGGAACTTTTTGGGCAAAATCCATCCTCTTCTGTATATCTAAAGATGATCAAAGGATTCTTAAAAGGAATCCTATACAGTGGAATGAGTTTATGTGCAGGCAATAGTTCCAGTTATTTCCTTTGGGAAAATCCATTCCTTTGGATACTTGTTCTTCTCTATTTCCCATTTTATTGAGTGTAGTGTTCCTGATGTTTCCTTTTCAATTGGGAACTCTATACTTGACGTTAATTCTCTCACATTTGCTTCAATGGAACTTTTTGGGAAAAATCCCTCATCTTCTTTATATCTAAATCTGATCAAAAATTCTTAACAGGAATCCTATACAGTGGAATGAGTGAATGTGCAGGCAATAGTTCCAGTTATTTCCTTTGGGAAAATCCATTCATTTGGATACTTGTTCCTCTCTATTTCCCATTCAATTGAGTCTAGTGTTCCTGATGTTTCCTTCTCAACTGCGAACTATATACTTGTTGTTAATTCTCTCACATTTGCTTCAATGGAACTTTTTGGAAAAATCCCTCATCTTCTTTATATCTAAAGCTGATCAAAGGATTCTTAACAGGAATCCTATGCAGTGGAATGAGTGAATGTGCAGGCAATAGTTCCAGTTATTTCCTTTGTGAAAATCCATTCCTTTGGATACTTGTTCTTCTTTATTTCCCATTCTATTGAGTCTAGATTTCCTGATGTTACCTTTTCAATTGGGAACTATATAGTTGATGTTAATTATCTCCCATTTGCTTCAATGGAACTTTTTAGGAAAAATCACTCATCTTCTTTATATCTAAAGCGCATCAAAAATTCTTAACAGGAATCCTATACAGTGGAATGAGTGAATGGGCAGGCAATACTTCCAGTTATTTTCTTTGGGAAAATCCATTCCTTTGGATACTTGTTCCTCTCTATTTCCCTTTCAATTGAGTCTAGTGTTCCTGATGTTTCCTTTTCAATTTGGAACTTTATAGTTGATGATAATTCTCTGCTATTTGTTTCAATGGAACTTTTTGGGCAAAATCCATCCTCTTCTGTATATCTAAAGCTGATCAAAGATTTTTAAAAGTAATCCTATACAGTGGAATGAGTGAATGTGCAGGCAATAGTTCCAGCTATTTCCTTTTGTTAACATCCATTCCTTTGGATACTTGTTCCTCTCTATTTCCCTTTCAATTGAGTCTAGTGTTTCTGATATTTCCTTTTCAATTGGGAACTATATAGTTGATGTTAATTCTCTCCCATTTGCTTCAATGGAACTTTTTGGGCAAAATCCATCCTCTTCTGTATATCTAAAGCTGATCAAAGGATTCTTAACAGGAATGCTATACAGTGGAATGAGTGAATGAGCTGGCAATAGTTCCAGTTATTTCCTTTGGGAAAATCCATTCCTTTGGATACTTGTTCCTCTCTATTTCCCATTCAATTGAGTCTAGTGTTGCTGATGTTTCCTTTTCAATTGGGAACTAAATAGTTGATGTTAATTCTCTGCTATTTGTTTCAATGGAACTTTTTGGGCAAAATCCATCCTCTTCTGTATATCTAAAGCTGATCAAAGATTTTTAAAAGTAATCCTATACAGTGGAATGAGTGAATGTGCAGGCAATAGTTCCAGTTATTTCCTTTGGGAAAATCCATTCATTCCCTTAGATACTTTTTCCTCTCTATTTCCCATTCAATTGAGTCTAGTGTTTCTGATGTTTCCTTTTCAATTGGGAACTATATAGTTGATGATAATTCTCTGCTATTTGCTGCAATTAAACTTTTTGGTCAAAATCCAGTCTCTTCTGTATATCTAAAGCTGATCAAAGGATTCTTAAAAGAAATCCTAAACAGTGGAATGAGTGAATGTGCACCCAGTAGTTCGAGTTATTTCCTTTGGGAAAATCCATTCCTTTCGATACTTCTCCTTCTCTATTTCCCATTTTATTGAGGGTAGTGTTCCTGATGTTTCCTTTTCAATTGGGAACTCTATACTTGATGTTAATTCTCTCCCATTTGCTTCAATGGAACTTTTTGGGCAAAATCCATCCTCTTCTGTATATCTAAAGCTGATCAAAGGATTCTTAACAGGAATGCTATACAGTGGAATGAGTGAATGAGCTGGCAATAGTTCCAGTTATTTCCTTTGGGAAAATCCATTCCTTTGGATACTTGTTCCTCTCTATTTCCCATTCAATTGAGTCTAGTGTTGCTGATGTTTCCTTTTCAATTGGGAACTAAATAGTTGATGTTAATTCTCTGCTATTTGTTTCAATGGAACTTTTTGGGCAAAATCCATCCTCTTCTGTATATCTAAAGCTGATCAAAGATTTTTAAAAGTAATCCTATACAGTGGAATGAGTGAATGTGCAGGCAATAGTTCCAGTTATTTCCTTTGGGAAAATCCATTCATTCCCTTAGATACTTTTTCCTCTCTATTTCCCATTCAATTGAGTCTAGTGTTTCTGATGTTTCCTTTTCAATTGGGAACTATATAGTTGATGTAAATTCTCTGCTATTTGCTTCAATGGAACTTTTTGGGCAAAATCCAGTCTCTTCTGTATATCTAAAGCTGATCAAAGGATTCTTAAAAGGAATCCTAAACAGTGGAATGAGTGAATGTGCACCCAGTAGTTCGAGTTATTTCCTTTGGGAAAATCCATTCCTTTCGATACTTCTCCTTCTCTATTTCCCATTTTATTGAGGGTAGTGTTCCTGATGTTTCCTTTTCAATTGGGAACTCTATACTTGATGTTAATTCTCTCACATTTGCTTCAATGGAACTTTTTGGGAAAAATCCCTCATCTTCTTGATATCTAAAGCTGATCAAAAATTCTTAACAGGAATCCTATACAGTGGAATGAGTGAAAGTGCAGGCAATAGTTCCAGTTATTTCCTTTGGGAAAATCCATTCCTTTGGATACTTGTTCTTCTCTATTTCCCATTCTATTGAGTCTTGTTTTCCTGAGGTTTCCCTTTCAATTGGGAACTATAAAGTTGATGTTAATTCTCTCCCATTTTCTTCAATGGAACTTTTTAGGAAAAATCATTCATCTTCTTTATATCTAAACTGATCAAAGATTCTTAACAGGAATCCTATACAGTGGAATGAGTTTATGTGCAGGCAATAGTTCCAGTTATTTTCTTTGGGAAAATCCATTCCTTTGGATACTTGTACCTCTCTATTTCCCATTCTATTGAGTCTAGTGTTGTTGATGTTTCCTTTTCAATTGGGAACTATATAGTTGATGTTAATTCTCTGCTATTTGCTTCAATGGAACTTTTTGGGAAAAATCACTCATCTTCTTTATATCTAAAGCTGATCAAAGATTCTTAACAGGAATGCTATACAGTTAAATGAGTGAATGTGCAGGCAATAGTTCCAGTTATTTCCTTGGGGAAAATCCATTCCCTTAGATACTTGTTTTCCTCTCTATTTCCCATTCAATTGAGTCTAGTGTTTCTGATATTTCCTTTTTAATTGGGAACTATATAGTTGATGTTAATTCTCTGCTATTTGCTTCAATGGAACTTTTTGGGAAAAATCACTCATCTTCTTTACATCTAAAGCTGATCAAAGATTCTTAACAGGAATCCTATACAGTGGAATGAGTTTATGTGCAGGCAATAGTTCCAGTTATTTTCTTTGGGAAAATCCATTCATTTGGATACTTGTTTCCCTCTATTTCCCATTCTATTGAATCTAGTGTTTCTGATGTTTCCTTTTAAATTGGGAATTATATAGTTGATGATAATTCTCTGTTTTTTGCTTCAATGCAACTATTTGGGCAAAATCCATCCTCTTCTGTAAATCTAAAGCTGATCAAAGGATTCTTAAAAGGAATCCTATACAGTGGAATGAGTGAATGTGCACCCAATAGTTCGAGTTATTTCCTTTGGGAAAATCCATTCCTTTGGATACTTGTTCCTCTCTATTTCCCATTCTATTGAGTGTAGTGGTCCTGATGTTTCCTTTTCAATTGGGAACTATATACTTGAGGTTAATTCTCTCACATTTGCTTCAATGGAACTTTTTGGGAAAAATCCCTCATCTTCTTTATATCTAAAGCTGATCAAAGATTCTTAACAGGAATGCTATACAGTGGAATGAGTGAATATTCAGGCAATAGTTCCAGTTATTTCCTTGGGGAAAATCCATTCCCTTAGATACTTGTTCCTCTCTATTTCCCATTCAATTGAGTCTAGTGTTTCTGATATTTCCTTTTCAATTGGGAACTATATAGTTGATGTTAATTCTCTGCTATTTGCTTCAATGGAACTTTTTGGGCAAAATCCATCCCCTTCTGTACATCTAAAGCTGATCAAAGGATTCTTAACAGGAATCCTATACAGTGGAATGAGTGAATGTGCAGGCAATAGTTCCAGTTATTTCCTTTGGGAAAATCCATTCCTTTGGATACTTGTTCCTCTCTATTTCCCATTCTATTGAGTCTAGTGTTGCTGATTTTTCCTTTTCAATTGGGAACTAAATAGTTGATGTTAATTCTCTGCTATTTGTTTCAATGGAACTTTTTGGGCAAAATCCATCCTCTTCTGTATATCTAAAGCTGATCAAAGATTTTTAAAAGTAATCCTATACAGTGGAATGAGTGAATGTGCAGGCAATAGTTCCAGTTATTTTCTTTTGGAAACATCCATTCCTTTGGATACTTGTTCCTCTCTATTTCCCATTCAATTGAGTCTAGTGTTCCTAATGTTTCCTTTTCAATTGGGAACTATATAGTTGATGTTAATTCTCTCCCATTTGCTTCAATGGAACTTTTTGGGCAAAATCCATCCTCTTCTGTATATCTAAAGATGATCAAAGGATTCTTAAAAGGAATCCTATACAGTGGAATGAGTTTATGTGCAGGCAATAGTTCCAGTTATTTCCTTTGGGAAAATCCATTCCTTTGGATACTTGTTCTTCTCTATTTCCCATTTTATTGAGTGTAGTGTTCCTGATGTTTCCTTTTCAATTGGGAACTCTATACTTGACGTTAATTCTCTCACATTTGCTTCAATGGAACTTTTTGGGAAAAATCCCTCATCTTCTTTATATCTAAATCTGATCAAAAATTCTTAACAGGAATCCTATACAGTGGAATGAGTGAATGTGCAGGCAATAGTTCCAGTTATTTCCTTTGGGAAAATCCATTCATTTGGATACTTGTTCCTCTCTATTTCCCATTCAATTGAGTCTAGTGTTCCTGATGTTTCCTTCTCAACTGCGAACTATATACTTGTTGTTAATTCTCTCACATTTGCTTCAATGGAACTTTTTGGAAAAATCCCTCATCTTCTTTATATCTAAAGCTGATCAAAGGATTTTTAACAGGAATCCTATGCAGTGGAATGAGTGAATGTGCAGGCAATAGTTCCAGTTATTTCCTTTGTGAAAATCCATTCCTTTGGATACTTGTTCTTCTTTATTTCCCATTCTATTGAGTCTAGAGTTCCTGATGTTACCTTTTCAATTGGGAACTATATAGTTGATGTTAATTCTCTCCCATTTGCTTCAATGGAACTTTTTAGGAAAAATCACTCATCTTCTTTATATCTAAAGCGCATCAAAAATTCTTAACAGGAATCCTATACAGTGGAATGAGTTTATGTGCAGGCAATAGTTCCAGTTATTTTCTTTGGGAAAATCCATTCCTTTGGATACTTGTTCCTCTCTATTTCCCTTTCAATTGAGTCTAGTGTTCCTGATATTTCCTTTTCAATTGGGAACTATATAGTTGATGTTAATTCTCTCCCATTTGCTTCAATGGAACTTTTTGGGCAAAATCCATCCTCTTCTGTATATCTAAAGCTGATCAAAGGATTCTTAACAGGAATGCTATACATTTAAATGAGTGAATGTGCAGGCAATAGTTCCAGTTATTTCCTTTGGGAAAATCCATTCCTTGGGATACTTGTTCCTCTCTATTTCCCATTCTATTGAGTCTAGTATTTCTGATGTTTCCTTTTCAATTGGGAACTATATAGTTGATGATAATTCTCTGCTATTTGCTTCAATGGAACTTTTTGGGTAAAATCCGTCCTCTTCTGTATATCTAAACCTGATCAAAGGATTCTTAACAGGAATCCTATACAGTGGAATGAGTGAATGTGCAGGCAATAGTTCCAGTTATTTCCTTTGGGAAAATCCATTCATTCCCTTAGATACTTTTTCCTCTCTATTTCCCATTCAATTGAGTCTAGTGTTTCTGATGTTTCCTTTTCAATTGGGAACTATATAGTTGATGTTAATTCTCTGTTATTTGCTTCAATGGAACTTTTTGGGCAAAATCCATCCTCTTCTGTACATCTAAAGCTGATCAAAGGATTCTTAAAAGGAATCCTATACAGTGGAATGAGTGAATGTGCAGGCAATAGTTCCAGTTATTTTCTTTGGGAAAATCCATTCCTTTGGATACTTGTTCCTCTCTATTTCCCATTCTATTGAGTGTAGTGTTCCTGATGGTTCCTTTTCAATTGGGAACTATATACTTGATGTTAATTCTCTCACATTTGCTTCAATGGAACTTTTTGGGAAAAATCACTCACCTTCTTTATATCTAAAGCTGATCAAAAATTCTTAACAGGAATGCTATACAGTGAAATGAGTAAATGTGCAGGCAATAGTTCCAGTTATTTCCTTTGGGAAAATCCATTCATTCCCTTAGATACTTTTTCCTCTCTATTTCCCATTCAATTGAGTCTAGTGTTTCTGGTGTTTCCTTTTCAATTGGGAACTATATAGTTGATGATAATTCTCTGCTATTTGCTGCAATGGAACTTTTTGGGCAAAATCCATCCTCTTATGTATATCTAAAGCTGATCAAAGGATTCTTAACAGGAATCCTATACAGTGGAATGAGTGAATGTGCAGGCAATAGTTCCAGGTATTTCCTTTGGGAAAATCCATTCCTTGGGATACTTGTTCTTCTCTATTTCCCATTCTATTGAGTCTAGTGTTCCTGATGTTTCCTTTTCAATTGGGAATTATATAGTTGATGTTAATTCTCTCCCTTTTGCTTCACTGGAACTTTTTAGGAAAAATCACTCATCTTCTTTATATCTAAAGCTGATCAAAGATTCTTAACAGGAATCCTATACAGTGGAATGAGTGAATGTGCAGGCAATAGTTCCAGTTATTTACTTTGGGAAAATCCATTCCCTTAGATACTTGTTCCTCTCTATTTCCCATTCTATTGAGTCTGGTGTTCCTGATGTTTCCTTTTCAATTGGGAACTATATACTTGATGTTAATTCTCTCACATTTGCTTCAAAGGAATATTTTGGGAAAAATCCCTCATCTTATTTATATCTAAAGCTGATCAAAAATTCTTAACAGGAATCCTATACAGTGGAATGAGTGAATGTGCAGGCAATAGTTCCAGTTATTTCCTTTGGGAACATCCATTCCTTTGGATACTTGTTCCTCTCTATTTCCCATTCAATTGAGTCTAGTGTTCCTAATGTTTCCTTTTCAATTGGGAATTATATAGTTGATGTTAATTCTCTTCAATTTGCTTCAATGGAAATTTTTGGGCAAAGCCCATCATCTTCTCTATATCTAAAGCTGATCAAGGGATTCTTAACAGTAATGCTATACAGTGGAATGAGTGAATGTGCAGGCAATAGTTCCAGTTATTTCCTTTGGGAAAATCCATTCCCTTAGAGACTTGTTCCTCTCTATTTCCCATTCAATTGAGTCTAGTGTTTCTGATATTTCCTTTTCAATTGGGAACTATATAGTTGATGTAAATTCTCTGCTATTTGCTTCAATGGAACTTTTTGGGAAAAATCACTCATCTTCTTTATATCTAAAGCTGATCAAAGATTCTTAACAGGAATCCTATACAGTGGAATGAGTGAATGTGCAGGCAATAGTTCCAGTTATTTTCTTTGGGAAAATCCTTTCCTTTGGATACTTGTTTCTCTCTATTTCCCATTCTATTGAGTCTAGTGTTGTTGATGTTTCCTTTTCAATTGGGAAGTATATAGTTGATGTTAATTCTCTGCTATTTGCTTCAATGGAACTTTTTGGGAAAAATCACTCATCTTCTTTATATCTAAAGCTGATCAAAGATTCTTAACAGGAATGCTATACAGTTAAATGAGTGAATGTGCAGGCAATAGTTACAGTTATTTCCTTTGGGAAAATCCATTTCCTTAGATACTTGTTCCTCTCTATTTCCCATTCAATTGAGTCTAGTGTTTCTGATATTTCCTTTTCAATTGGGAACTATATAGTTGATGTTAATTCTCTGCTATTTGCTTCAATGGAACTTTTTGGGCAAAATCCATCCCCTTCTGTACATCTAAAGCTGATCAAAGGATTCTTAACAGGAATCTTATACAGTGGAATGAGTGAATGTGCAGGCAATAGTTCCAGTTATTTCCTTTGGGAAAATCCATTCCTTTGGATACTTGTTCCTCTCTTTTCCCATTCTATTGAGTCTAGTGTTGCTGATGTTTCCTTTTCAATTGGGAACTAAATAGTTGATGTTAATTCTCTGCTATTTGTTTCAATGGAACTTTTTGGGCAAAATCCATCCTCTTCTGTATATCTAAAGCTGATCAAAGATTTTTAAAAGTAATCCTATACAGTGGAATGAGTGAATGTGTAGGCAATAGTTCCAGTTATTTCCTTTTGGAAACATCCATTCCTTTGGATACTTGTTCTTCTCTATTTCCCATTCAATTGAGTCTAGTGTTCCTGATGTTTCCTTTTCAATTGGGAACTATATAGTTGATGTAAATTCTCTGCTATTTGCTTCAATGAAACTTTTTGGTCAAAATCCATCCTCTTCTGTATATCTAAAGCTGATCAAAGATTTTTAAAAGTAATCCTATACAGTGGAATGAGTTTATGTGCAGGCAATAGTTCCAGTTATTTCCTTTGGGAAAATCCATTCCTTTGGATACTTGTTCTTCTCTATTTCCCATTTTATTGAGTGTAGTGTTCCTGATGTTTCCTTTTCAATTGGGAACTCTATACTTGACGTTAATTCTCTCACATTTGCTTCAATGGAACTTTTTGGGAAAAATCCCTCATCTTCTTTATATCTAAATCTGATCAAAAATTCTTAACAGGAATCCTATACAGTGGAATGAGTGAATGTGCAGGCAATAGTTCCAGTTATTTCCTTTGGGAAAATCCATTCATTTGGATACTTGTTCCTCTCTATTTCCCATTCAATTGAGTCTAGTGTTCCTGATGTTTCCTTCTCAACTGCGAACTATATACTTGTTGTTAATTCTCTCACATTTGCTTCAATGGAACTTTTTGGAAAAATCCCTCATCTTCTTTATATCTAAAGCTGATCAAAGGATTTTTAACAGGAATCCTATGCAGTGGAATGAGTGAATGTGCAGGCAATAGTTCCAGTTATTTCCTTTGTGAAAATCCATTCCTTTGGATACTTGTTCTTCTTTATTTCCCATTCTATTGAGTCTAGAGTTCCTGATGTTACCTTTTCAATTGGGAACTATATAGTTGATGTTAATTCTCTCCCATTTGCTTCAATGGAACTTTTTAGGAAAAATCACTCATCTTCTTTATATCTAAAGCGCATCAAAAATTCTTAACAGGAATCCTATACAGTGGAATGAGTTTATGTGCAGGCAATAGTTCCAGTTATTTTCTTTGGGAAAATCCATTCCTTTGGATACTTGTTCCTCTCTATTTCCCTTTCAATTGAGTCTAGTGTTCCTGATATTTCCTTTTCAATTGGGAACTATATAGTTGATGTTAATTCTCTCCCATTTGCTTCAATGGAACTTTTTGGGCAAAATCCATCCTCTTCTGTATATCTAAAGCTGATCAAAGGATTCTTAACAGGAATGCTATACATTTAAATGAGTGAATGTGCAGGCAATAGTTCCAGTTATTTCCTTTGGGAAAATCCATTCCTTGGGATACTTGTTCCTCTCTATTTCCCATTCTATTGAGTCTAGTATTTCTGATGTTTCCTTTTCAATTGGGAACTATATAGTTGATGATAATTCTCTGCTATTTGCTTCAATGGAACTTTTTGGGTAAAATCCGTCCTCTTCTGTATATCTAAACCTGATCAAAGGATTCTTAACAGGAATCCTATACAGTGGAATGAGTGAATGTGCAGGCAATAGTTCCAGTTATTTCCTTTGGGAAAATCCATTCATTCCCTTAGATACTTTTTCCTCTCTATTTCCCATTCAATTGAGTCTAGTGTTTCTGATGTTTCCTTTTCAATTGGGAACTATATAGTTGATGTTAATTCTCTGTTATTTGCTTCAATGGAACTTTTTGGGCAAAATCCATCCTCTTCTGTACATCTAAAGCTGATCAAAGGATTCTTAAAAGGAATCCTATACAGTGGAATGAGTGAATGTGCAGGCAATAGTTCCAGTTATTTTCTTTGGGAAAATCCATTCCTTTGGATACTTGTTCCTCTCTATTTCCCATTCTATTGAGTGTAGTGTTCCTGATGGTTCCTTTTCAATTGGGAACTCTATACTTGATGTTAATTCTCTCACATTTGCTTCAATGGAACTTTTTGGGAAAAATCACTCACCTTCTTTATATCTAAAGCTGATCAAAAATTCTTAACAGGAATGCTATACAGTGAAATGAGTAAATGTGCAGGCAATAGTTCCAGTTATTTCCTTTGGGAAAATCCATTCATTCCCTTAGATACTTTTTCCTCTCTATTTCCCATTCAATTGAGTCTAGTGTTTCTGGTGTTTCCTTTTCAATTGGGAACTATATAGTTGATGATAATTCTCTGCTATTTGCTGCAATGGAACTTTTTGGGCAAAATCCATCCTCTTATGTATATCTAAAGCTGATCAAAGGATTCTTAACAGGAATCCTATACAGTGGAATGAGTGAATGTGCAGGCAATAGTTCCAGGTATTTCCTTTGGGAAAATCCATTCCTTGGGATACTTGTTCTTCTCTATTTCCCATTCTATTGAGTCTAGTGTTCCTGATGTTTCCTTTTCAATTGGGAATTATATAGTTGATGTTAATTCTCTCCCTTTTGCTTCACTGGAACTTTTTAGGAAAAATCACTCATCTTCTTTATATCTAAAGCTGATCAAAGATTCTTAACAGGAATCCTATACAGTGGAATGAGTGAATGTGCAGGCAATAGTTCCAGTTATTTACTTTGGGAAAATCCATTCCCTTAGATACTTGTTCCTCTCTATTTCCCATTCTATTGAGTCTGGTGTTCCTGATGTTTCCTTTTCAATTGGGAACTATATACTTGATGTTAATTCTCTCACATTTGCTTCAAAGGAATATTTTGGGAAAAATCACTCATCTTCTTTATATCTAAAGCTGATCAAAAATTCTTAACAGGAATCCTATACAGTGGAATGAGTGAATGTGCAGGCAATAGTTCCAGTTATTTTCTTTGGGAAAATCCTTTCCTTTGGATACTTGTTTCTCTCTATTTCCCATTCTATTGAGTCTAGTGTTGTTGATGTTTCCTTTTCAATTGGGAAGTATATAGTTGATGTTAATTCTCTGCTATTTGCTTCAATGGAACTTTTTGGGAAAAATCACTCATCTTCTTTATATCTAAAGCTGATCAAAGATTCTTAACAGGAATGCTATACAGTTAAATGAGTGAATGTGCAGGCAATAGTTACAGTTATTTCCTTTGGGAAAATCCATTTCCTTAGATACTTGTTCCTCTCTATTTCCCATTCAATTGAGTCTAGTGTTTCTGATATTTCCTTTTCAATTGGGAACTATATAGTTGATGTTAATTCTCTGCTATTTGCTTCAATGGAACTTTTTGGGCAAAATCCATCCCCTTCTGTACATCTAAAGCTGATCAAAGGATTCTTAACAGGAATCTTATACAGTGGAATGAGTGAATGTGCAGGCAATAGTTCCAGTTATTTCCTTTGGGAAAATCCATTCCTTTGGATACTTGTTCCTCTCTTTTCCCATTCTATTGAGTCTAGTGTTGCTGATGTTTCCTTTTCAATTGGGAACTAAATAGTTGATGTTAATTCTCTGCTATTTGTTTCAATGGAACTTTTTGGGCAAAATCCATCCTCTTCTGTATATCTAAAGCTGATCAAAGATTTTTAAAAGTAATCCTATACAGTGGAATGAGTGAATGTGTAGGCAATAGTTCCAGTTATTTCCTTTTGGAAACATCCATTCCTTTGGATACTTGTTCTTCTCTATTTCCCATTCAATTGAGTCTAGTGTTCCTGATGTTTCCTTTTCAATTGGGAACTATATAGTTGATGTAAATTCTCTGCTATTTGCTTCAATGAAACTTTTTGGTCAAAATCCATCCTCTTCTGTATATCTAAAGCTGATCAAAGATTTTTAAAAGTAATCCTATACAGTGGAATGAGTTTATGTGCAGGCAATAGTTCCAGTTATTTCCTTTGGGAAAATCCATTCCTTTGGATACTTGTTCTTCTCTATTTCCCATTTTATTGAGTGTAGTGTTCCTGATGTTTCCTTTTCAATTGGGAACTCTATACTTGACGTTAATTCTCTCACATTTGCTTCAATGGAACTTTTTGGGAAAAATCCCTCATCTTCTTTATATCTAAATCTGATCAAAAATTCTTAACAGGAATCCTATACAGTGGAATGAGTGAATGTGCAGGCAATAGTTCCAGTTATTTCCTTTGGGAAAATCCATTCATTTGGATACTTGTTCCTCTCTATTTCCCATTCAATTGAGTCTAGTGTTCCTGATGTTTCCTTCTCAACTGCGAACTATATACTTGTTGTTAATTCTCTCACATTTGCTTCAATGGAACTTTTTGGAAAAATCCCTCATCTTCTTTATATCTAAAGCTGATCAAAGGATTTTTAACAGGAATCCTATGCAGTGGAATGAGTGAATGTGCAGGCAATAGTTCCAGTTATTTCCTTTGTGAAAATCCATTCCTTTGGATACTTGTTCTTCTTTATTTCCCATTCTATTGAGTCTAGAGTTCCTGATGTTACCTTTTCAATTGGGAACTATATAGTTGATGTTAATTCTCTCCCATTTGCTTCAATGGAACTTTTTAGGAAAAATCACTCATCTTCTTTATATCTAAAGCGCATCAAAAATTCTTAACAGGAATCCTATACAGTGGAATGAGTTTATGTGCAGGCAATAGTTCCAGTTATTTTCTTTGGGAAAATCCATTCCTTTGGATACTTGTTCCTCTCTATTTCCCTTTCAATTGAGTCTAGTGTTCCTGATATTTCCTTTTCAATTGGGAACTATATAGTTGATGTTAATTCTCTCCCATTTGCTTCAATGGAACTTTTTGGGCAAAATCCATCCTCTTCTGTATATCTAAAGCTGATCAAAGGATTCTTAACAGGAATGCTATACATTTAAATGAGTGAATGTGCAGGCAATAGTTCCAGTTATTTCCTTTGGGAAAATCCATTCCTTGGGATACTTGTTCCTCTCTATTTCCCATTCTATTGAGTCTAGTATTTCTGATGTTTCCTTTTCAATTGGGAACTATATAGTTGATGATAATTCTCTGCTATTTGCTTCAATGGAACTTTTTGGGTAAAATCCGTCCTCTTCTGTATATCTAAACCTGATCAAAGGATTCTTAACAGGAATCCTATACAGTGGAATGAGTGAATGTGCAGGCAATAGTTCCAGTTATTTCCTTTGGGAAAATCCATTCATTCCCTTAGATACTTTTTCCTCTCTATTTCCCATTCAATTGAGTCTAGTGTTTCTGATGTTTCCTTTTCAATTGGGAACTATATAGTTGATGTTAATTCTCTGTTATTTGCTTCAATGGAACTTTTTGGGCAAAATCCATCCTCTTCTGTACATCTAAAGCTGATCAAAGGATTCTTAAAAGGAATCCTATACAGTGGAATGAGTGAATGTGCAGGCAATAGTTCCAGTTATTTTCTTTGGGAAAATCCATTCCTTTGGATACTTGTTCCTCTCTATTTCCCATTCTATTGAGTGTAGTGTTCCTGATGGTTCCTTTTCAATTGGGAACTCTATACTTGATGTTAATTCTCTCACATTTGCTTCAATGGAACTTTTTGGGAAAAATCACTCACCTTCTTTATATCTAAAGCTGATCAAAAATTCTTAACAGGAATGCTATACAGTGAAATGAGTAAATGTGCAGGCAATAGTTCCAGTTATTTCCTTTGGGAAAATCCATTCATTCCCTTAGATACTTTTTCCTCTCTATTTCCCATTCAATTGAGTCTAGTGTTTCTGGTGTTTCCTTTTCAATTGGGAACTATATAGTTGATGATAATTCTCTGCTATTTGCTGCAATGGAACTTTTTGGGCAAAATCCATCCTCTTATGTATATCTAAAGCTGATCAAAGGATTCTTAACAGGAATCCTATACAGTGGAATGAGTGAATGTGCAGGCAATAGTTCCAGGTATTTCCTTTGGGAAAATCCATTCCTTGGGATACTTGTTCTTCTCTATTTCCCATTCTATTGAGTCTAGTGTTCCTGATGTTTCCTTTTCAATTGGGAATTATATAGTTGATGTTAATTCTCTCCCTTTTGCTTCACTGGAACTTTTTAGGAAAAATCACTCATCTTCTTTATATCTAAAGCTGATCAAAGATTCTTAACAGGAATCCTATACAGTGGAATGAGTGAATGTGCAGGCAATAGTTCCAGTTATTTACTTTGGGAAAATCCATTCCCTTAGATACTTGTTCCTCTCTATTTCCCATTCTATTGAGTCTGGTGTTCCTGATGTTTCCTTTTCAATTGGGAACTATATACTTGATGTTAATTCTCTCACATTTGCTTCAAAGGAATATTTTGGGAAAAATCCCTCATCTTATTTATATCTAAAGCTGATCAAAAATTCTTAACAGGAATCCTATACAGTGGAATGAGTGAATGTGCAGGCAATAGTTCCAGTTATTTCCTTTGGGAACATCCATTCCTTTGGATACTTGTTCCTCTCTATTTCCCATTCAATTGAGTCTAGTGTTCCTAATGTTTCCTTTTCAATTGGGAATTATATAGTTGATGTTAATTCTCTTCAATTTGCTTCAATGGAAATTTTTGGGCAAAGCCCATCATCTTCTCTATATCTAAAGCTGATCAAGGGATTTTTAACAGTAATGCTATACAGTGGAATGAGTGAATGTGCAGGCAATAGTTCCAGTTATTTCCTTTGGGAAAATCCATTCCCTTAGAGACTTGTTCCTCTCTATTTCCCATTCAATTGAGTCTAGTGTTTCTGATATTTCCTTTTCAATTGGGAACTATATAGTTGATGTAAATTCTCTGCTATTTGCTTCAATGGAACTTTTTGGGAAAAATCACTCATCTTCTTTATATCTAAAGCTGATCAAAGATTCTTAACAGGAATCCTATACAGTGGAATGAGTGAATGTGCAGGCAATAGTTCCAGTTATTTTCTTTGGGAAAATCCTTTCCTTTGGATACTTGTTTCTCTCTATTTCCCATTCTATTGAGTCTAGTGTTGTTGATGTTTCCTTTTCAATTGGGAAGTATATAGTTGATGTTAATTCTCTGCTATTTGCTTCAATGGAACTTTTTGGGAAAAATCACTCATCTTCTTTATATCTAAAGCTGATCAAAGATTCTTAACAGGAATGCTATACAGTTAAATGAGTGAATGTGCAGGCAATAGTTACAGTTATTTCCTTTGGGAAAATCCATTTCCTTAGATACTTGTTCCTCTCTATTTCCCATTCAATTGAGTCTAGTGTTTCTGATATTTCCTTTTCAATTGGGAACTATATAGTTGATGTTAATTCTCTGCTATTTGCTTCAATGGAACTTTTTGGGCAAAATCCATCCCCTTCTGTACATCTAAAGCTGATCAAAGGATTCTTAACAGGAATCTTATACAGTGGAATGAGTGAATGTGCAGGCAATAGTTCCAGTTATTTCCTTTGGGAAAATCCATTCCTTTGGATACTTGTTCCTCTCTTTTCCCATTCTATTGAGTCTAGTGTTGCTGATGTTTCCTTTTCAATTGGGAACTAAATAGTTGATGTTAATTCTCTGCTATTTGTTTCAATGGAACTTTTTGGGCAAAATCCATCCTCTTCTGTATATCTAAAGCTGATCAAAGATTTTTAAAAGTAATCCTATACAGTGGAATGAGTGAATGTGTAGGCAATAGTTCCAGTTATTTCCTTATGGAAACATCCATTCCTTTGGATACTTGTTCTTCTCTATTTCCCATTCAATTGAGTCTAGTGTTCCTGATGTTTCCTTTTCAATTGGGAACTATATAGTTGATGTAAATTCTCTGCTATTTGCTTCAATGAAACTTTTTGGTCAAAATCCAGTCTCTTCTGTATATCTAAAGCTGATCAAAGGATTCTTAAAAGGAATCCTAAACAGTGGAATGAGTGAATGTGCACCCAGTAGTTCGAGTTATTTCCTTTGGGAAAATCCATTCCTTTCGATACTTCTCCTTCTCTATTTCCCATTTTATTGAGGGTAGTGTTCCTGATGTTTCCTTTTCAATTGGGAACTCTATACTTGATGTTAATTCTCTCACATTTGCTTCAATGGAACTTTTTGGGAAAAATCCCTCATCTTCTTGATATCTAAAGCTGATCAAAAATTCTTAACAGGAATCCTATACAGTGGAATGAGTGAAAGTGCAGGCAATAGTTCCAGTTATTTCCTTTGGGAAAATCCATTCCTTTGGATACTTGTTCTTCTCTATTTCCCATTCTATTGAGTCTTGTTTTCCTGAGGTTTCCTTTTCAATTGGGAACTATAAAGTTGATGTTAATTCTCTCCCATTTTCTTCAATGGAACTTTTTAGGAAAAATCATTCATCTTCTTTATATCTAAACTGATCAAAGATTCTTAACAGGAATCCTATACAGTGGAATGAGTTTATGTGCAGGCAATAGTTCCAGTTATTTTCTTTGGGAAAATCCATTCCTTTGGATACTTGTACCTCTCTATTTCCCATTCTATTGAGTCTAGTGTTGTTGATGTTTCCTTTTCAATTGGGAAGTATATAGTTGATGTTAATTCTCTGCTATTTGCTTCAATGGAACTTTTTGGGAAAAATCACTCATCTTCTTTATATCTAAAGCTGATCAAAGATTCTTAACAGGAATGCTATACAGTTAAATGAGTGAATGTGCAGGCAATAGTTACAGTTATTTCCTTTGGGAAAATCCATTCCCTTAGATACTTGTTCCTCTCTATTTCCCATTCAATTGAGTCTAGTGTTTCTGATATTTCCTTTTCAATTGGGAACTATATAGTTGATGTTAATTCTCTGCTATTTGCTTCAATGGAACTTTTTGGGCAAAATCCATCCCCTTCTGTACATCTAAAGCTGATCAAAGGATTCTTAACAGGAATCCTATACAGTGGAATGAGTGAATGTGCAGGCAATAGTTCCAGTTATTTCCTTTGGGAAAATCCATTCCTTTGGATACTTGTTCCTCTCTATTTCCCATTCTATTGAGTCTAGTGTTGCTGATGTTTCCTTTTCAATTGGGAACTAAATAGTAGATGTTAATTCTCTGCTATTTGTTTCAATGGAACTTTTTGGGCAAAATCCATCCTCTTCTGTATATCTAAAGCTGATCAAAGATTTTTAAAAGTAATCCTATACAGTGGAATGAGTGAATGTGTAGGCAATAGTTCCAGTTATTTCCTTTTGGAAACATCCATTCCTTTGGATACTTGTTCTTCTCTATTTCCCATTCAATTGAGTCTAGTGTTCCTGATGTTTCCTTTTCAATTGGGAACTATATAGTTGATGTAAATTCTCTGCTATTTGCTTCAATGGAACTTTTTGGGCAAAATCCATCCTCTTCTGTATATCTAAAGATGATCAAAGGATTCTTAAAAGGAATCCTATACAGTGGAATGAGTTTATCTGCAGGCAATAGTTCCAGTTATTTCCTTTGGGAAAATCCATTCCTTTGGATACTTGTTCTTCTCTATTTCCCATTTTATTGAGTGTAGTGTTCCTGATGTTTCCTTTTCAATTGGGAACTCTATACTTGATGTTAATTCTCTCACATTTGCTTCAATGGAACTTTTTGGGAAAAATCCCTCATCTTCTTTATATCTAAATATGATCAAAAATTCTTAACAGGAATCCTATACAGTGGAATGAGTGAATGTGCAGGCAATAGTTCCAGTTATTTCCTTTGGGAAAATCCATTCATTTGGATACTTGTTCCTCTCTATTTCCCATTCAATTGAGTCTAGTGTTCCTGATGTTTCCTTTTCAACTGCGAACTATATACTTATTGTTAATTCTCTCACATTTGCTTCAATGGAACTTTTTGGAAAAATCCCTCATCTTCTTTATATCTAAAGCTGATCAAAGGATTCTTAACAGGAATCCTATGCAGTGGAATGAGTGAATGTGCAGGCAATAGTTCCAGTTATTTCCTTTGTGAAAATCCATTCCTTTGGTTACTTGTTCTTCTTAATTTCCCATTCTATTGAGTCTAGAGTTCCTTATGTTACCTTTTCAATTGGGAACTATATAATTGATGTTAATTCTCTCCCATTTGCTTCAATGGAACTTTTTAGGAAAAATCACTCATCTTCTTTATATCTAAAGCGCATCAAAAATTCTTAACAGGAATCCTATACAGTGGAATGAGTGAATGGGCAGGCAATACTTCCAGTTATTTTCTTTGGGAAAATCCATTCCTTTGGATACTTGTTCCTCTCTATTTCCCTTTCAATTGAGTCTAGTGTTCCCGATATTTCCTTTTCAATTGGGAACTATATAGTTGATGTTAATTCTCTCCCATTTGCTTCAATGGAACTTTTTGGGCAAAATCTATCCTCTTCTCTATATCTAAAGCTGATCAAAGGATTCTTAAAAGGAATCCTAAACAGTGGAATGAGTGAATGTGCACCCAGTAGTTCGAGTTATTTCCTTTGGGAAAATCCATTCCTTTCGATACTTCTCCTTCTCTATTTCCCATTTTATTGATGGTAGTGTTCCTGATGTTTCCTTTTCAATTGGGAACTCTATACTTGATGTTAATTCTCTCACATTTGCTTCAATGGAACTTTTTGGGAAAAATCTCTCATCTTCTTGATATCTAAAGCTGATCAAAAATTCTTAACAGGAATCCTATACAGTGGAATGAGTGAAAGTGCAGGCAATAGTTCCAGTTATTTCCTTTGGGAAAATCCATTCCTTTGGATACTTGTTCTTCTCTATTTCCCATTCTATTGAGTCTTGTGTTCCTGAGGTTTCCTTTTCAATTGGGAACTATAAAGTTGATGTTAATTCTCTCCCATTTGCTTCAATGGAACTTTTTAGGAAAAATCACTCATCTTCTTTATATCTAAAGCAGAGCAAAGATTCTTAACAGGAATGCTATACAGTTAAATGAGTGAATGTGCAGGCAATAGTTCCAGTTATTTCCTTTGGGAAAATCCATTCCCTTAGATCTTTATTCCTCTCTATTTCCCATTCAATTGAGTCTAGTGTTTCTGATGTTTCCTTTTAAATTGGGAATTATATAGTTGATGATAATTCTCTGCTATTTGCTTCAATGCAACTATTTGGGCAAAATCCATCCTCTTCTGTATATCTAAAGCTTATCAAAGGATTCTTAAAAGGAATCCTATACAGTGGAATGAGTGAATGTGCACCCAATAGTTCGAGTTATTTCCTTTGGGAAAATCCATTCCTTTGGATACTTGTTCCTCTCTATTTCCCATTCTATTGAGTGTAGTGGTCCTGATGTTTCCTTTTCAATTGGGAACTCTATACTTGACGTTAATTCTCTCACATTTGCTTCAATGGAACTTTTTGGGCAAAATCCCTCATCTTCTTTATATCTAAATCTGATCAAAAATTCTTAACAGGAATCCTATACAGTGGAATGAGTGAATGTGCAGGCAATAGTTCCAGTTATTTCCTTTGGGAAAATCCATTCATTTGGATACTTGTTCCTCTCTATTTCCCATTCAATTGAGTCTAGTGTTCCTGATGTTTCCTTCTCAACTGCGAACTATATACTTGTTGTTAATTCTCTCACATTTGCTTCAATGGAACTTTTTGGAAAAATCCCTCATCTTCTTTATATCTAAAGCTGATCAAAGGATTCTTAACAGGAATCCTATGCAGTGGAATGAGTGAATGTGCAGGCAATAGTTCCAGTTATTTCCTTTGTGAAAATCCATTCCTTTGGATACTTGTTCTTCTTTATTTCCCATTCTATTGAGTCTAGAGTTCCTGATGTTACCTTTTCAATTGGGAACTATATAGTTGATGTTAATTCTCTCCCATTTGCTTCAATGGAACTTTTTAGGAAAAATCACTCATCTTCTTTATATCTAAAGCGCATCAAAAATTCTTAACAGGAATCCTATACAGTGGAATGAGTGAATGGGCAGGCAATACTTCCAGTTATTTTCTTTGGGAAAATCCATTCCTTTGGATACTTGTTCCTCTCTATTTCCCTTTCAATTGAGTCTAGTGTTCCTGATGTTTCCTTTTCAATTTGGAACTTTATAGTTGATGATAATTCTCTGCTATTTGTTTCAATGGAACTTTTTGGGCAAAATCCATCCTCTTCTGTATATCTAAAGCTGATCAAAGATTTTTAAAAGTAATCCTATACAGTGGAATGAGTGAATGTGCAGGCAATAGTTCCAGCTATTTCCTTTTGTTAACATCCATTCCTTTGGATACTTGTTCTTCTCTATTTCCCATTCTATTGAGTCTAGTGTTGTTGATGTTTCCTTTTCAATTGGGAACTATATAGTTGATGTTAATTCTCTGCTATTTGCTTCAATGGAACTTTTTGGGAAAAATCACTCATCTTCTTTATATCTAAAGCTGATCAAAGATTCTTAACAGGAATGCTATACAGTTAAATGAGTGAATGTGCAGGCAATAGTTCCAGTTATTTCCTTGGGGAAAATCCATTCCCTTAGATACTTGTTCCTCTCTATTTCCCATTCAATTGAGTCTAGTGTTTCTGATATTTCCTTTTCAATTGGGAACTATATAGTTGATGTTAATTCTCTGCTATTTGCTTCAATGGAACTTTTTGGGAAAAATCACTCATCTTCTTTACATCTAAAGCTGATCAAAGATTCTTAACAGGAATCCTATACAGTGGAATGAGTTTATGTGCAGGCAATAGTTCCAGTTATTTTCTTTGGGAAAATCCATTCATTTGGATACTTGTTTCCCTCTATTTCCCATTCTATTGAGTGTTTCTGATGTTTCCTTTTAAATTGGGAATTATATAGTTGATGATAATTCTCTGTTTTTTGCTTCAATGCAACTATTTGGGCAAAATCCATCCTCTTCTGTAAATCTAAAGCTGATCAAAGGATTCTTAAAAGGAATCCTATACAGTGGAATGAGTGAATGTGCACCCAATAGTTCGAGTTATTTCCTTTGGGAAAATCCATTCCTTTGGATACTTGTTCCTCTCTATTTCCCATTCTATTGAGTGTAGTGGTCCTGATGTTTCCTTTTCAATTGGGAACTATATACTTGATGTTAATTCTCTCACATTTGCTTCAATGGAACTTTTTGGGAAAAATCCCTCATCTTCTTTATATCTAAAGCTGATCAAAGATTCTTAACAGGAATGCTATACAGTGGAATGAGTGAATGTTCAGGCAATAGTTCCAGTTATTTCCTTGGGGAAAATCCATTCCCTTAGATACTTGTTCCTCTCTATTTCCCATTCAATTGAGTCTAGTGTTTCTGATATTTCCTTTTCAATTGGGAACTATATAGTTGATGTTAATTCTCTGCTATTTGCTTCAATGGAACTTTTTGGGCAAAATCCATCCCCTTCTGTACATCTAAAGCTGATCAAAGGATTCTTAACAGGAATCCTATACAGTGGAATGAGTGAATGTGCAGGCAATAGTTCCAGTTATTTCCTTTGGGAAAATCCATTCCTTTGGATACTTGTTCCTCTCTATTTCCCATTCTATTGAGTCTAGTGTTGCTGATGTTTCCTTTTCAATTGGGAACTAAATAGTTGATGTTAATTCTCTGCTATTTGTTTCAATGGAACTTTTTGGGCAAAATCCATGCTCTTCTGTATATCTAAAGCTGATCAAAGATTTTTAAAAGTAATCCTATACAGTGGAATGAGTGAATGTGCAGGCAATAGTTCCAGTTATTTCCTTTTGGAAACATCCATTCCTTTGGATACTTGTTCCTCTCTATTTCCCATTCAATTGAGTCTAGTGTTCCTAATGTTTCCTTTTCAATTGGGAACTATATAGTTGATGTAAATTCTCTGCTATTTGCTTCAATGGAACTTTTTGGGCAAAATCCATCCTCTTCTGTATATCTAAAGATGATCAAAGGATTCTTAAAAGGAATCCTATACAGTGGAATGAGTTTATGTGCAGGCAATAGTTCCAGTTATTTCCTTTGGGAAAATCCATTCCTTTGGATACTTGTTCTTCTCTATTTCCCATTTTATTGAGTGTAGTGTTCCTGATGTTTCCTTTTCAATTGGGAACTCTATACTTGATGTTAATTCTCTCCCATTTGCTTCAATGGAACTTTTTGGGCAAAATCCATCCTCTTCTGTATATCTAAAGCTGATCAAAGGATTCTTAACAGGAATGCTATACAGTGGAATGAGTGAATGAGCTGGCAATAGTTCCAGTTATTTCCTTTGGGAAAATCCATTCCTTTGGATACTTGTTCCTCTCTATTTCCCATTCTATTGAGTCTAGTGTTGCTGATGTTTCCTTTTCAATTGGGAACTAAATAGTTGATGTTAATTCTCTGCTATTTGTTTCAATGGAACTTTTTGGGCAAAATCCATCCTCTTCTGTATATCTAAAGCTGATCAAAGATTTTTAAAAGTAATCCTATACAGTGGAATGAGTGAATGTGCAGGAAATAGTTCCAGTTATTTCCTTTTGGAAACATCCATTCCTTTGGATACTTGTTCCTCTCTATTTCCCATTCAATTGAGTCTAGTGTTCCTAATGTTTCCTTTTCAATTGGGAACTATATAGTTGATGTAAATTCTCTGCTATTTGCTTCAATGGAACTTTTTGGGCAAAATCCATCCTCTTCTGTATATCTAAAGATGATCAAAGGATTCTTAAAAGGAATCCTATACAGTGGAATGAGTTTATGTGCAGGCAATAGTTCCAGTTATTTCCTTTGGGAAAATCCATTCCTTTGGATACTTGTTCTTCTCTATTTCCCATTTTATTGAGTGTAGTGTTCCTGATGTTTCCTTTTCAATTGGGAACTCTATACTTGACGTTAATTCTCTCACATTTGCTTCAATGGAACTTTTTGGGAAAAATCCCTCATCTTCTTTATATCTAAATCTGATCAAAAATTCTTAACAGGAATCCTATACAGTGGAATGAGTGAATGTGCAGGCAATAGTTCCAGTTATTTCCTTTGGGAAAATCCATTCATTTGGATACTTGTTCCTCTCTATTTCCCATTCAATTGAGTCTAGTGTTCCTGATGTTTCCTTCTCAACTGCGAACTTGTTGTTAATTCTCTCACATTTGCTTCAATGGAACTTTTTGGAAAAATCCCTCATCTTCTTTATATCTAAAGCTGATCAAAGGATTCTTAACAGGAATCCTATGCAGTGGAATGAGTGAATGTGCAGGCAATAGTTCCAGTTATTTCCTTTGTGAAAATCCATTCCTTTGGATACTTGTTCTTCTTTATTTCCCATTCTATTGAGTCTAGATTTCCTGATGTTACCTTTTCAATTGGGAACTATATAGTTGATGTTAATTATCTCCCATTTGCTTCAATGGAACTTTTTAGGAAAAATCACTCATCTTCTTTATATCTAAAGCGCATCAAAAATTCTTAACAGGAATCCTATACAGTGGAATGAGTGAATGGGCAGGCAATACTTCCAGTTATTTTCTTTGGGAAAATCCATTCCTTTGGATACTTGTTCCTCTCTATTTCCCTTTCAATTGAGTCTAGTGTTCCTGATGTTTCCTTTTCAATTTGGAACTTTATAGTTGATGATAATTCTCTGCTATTTGTTTCAATGGAACTTTTTGGGCAAAATCCATCCTCTTCTGTATATCTAAAGCTGATCAAAGATTTTTAAAAGTAATCCTATACAGTGGAATGAGTGAATGTGCAGGCAATAGTTCCAGCTATTTCCTTTTGTTAACATCCATTCCTTTGGATACTTGTTCCTCTCTATTTCCCTTTCAATTGAGTCTAGTGTTTCTGATATTTCCTTTTCAATTGGGAACTATATAGTTGATGTTAATTCTCTCCCATTTGCTTCAATGGAACTTTTTGGGCAAAATCCATCCTCTTCTGTATATCTAAAGCTGATCAAAGGATTCTTAACAGGAATGCTATACAGTGGAATGAGTGAATGAGCTGGCAATAGTTCCAGTTATTTCCTTTGGGAAAATCCATTCCTTTGGATACTTGTTCCTCTCTATTTCCCATTCAATTGAGTCTAGTGTTGCTGATGTTTCCTTTTCAATTGGGAACTAAATAGTTGATGTTAATTCTCTGCTATTTGTTTCAATGGAACTTTTTGGGCAAAATCCATCCTCTTCTGTATATCTAAAGCTGATCAAAGATTTTTAAAAGTAATCCTATACAGTGGAATGAGTGAATGTGCAGGCAATAGTTCCAGTTATTTCCTTTGGGAAAATCCATTCATTCCCTTAGATACTTTTTCCTCTCTATTTCCCATTCAATTGAGTCTAGTGTTTCTGATGTTTCCTTTTCAATTGGGAACTATATAGTTGATGATAATTCTCTGCTATTTGCTGCAATTAAACTTTTTGGTCAAAATCCAGTCTCTTCTGTATATCTAAAGCTGATCAAAGGATTCTTAAAAGAAATCCTAAACAGTGGAATGAGTGAATGTGCACCCAGTAGTTCGAGTTATTTCCTTTGGGAAAATCCATTCCTTTCGATACTTCTCCTTCTCTATTTCCCATTTTATTGAGGGTAGTGTTCCTGATGTTTCCTTTTCAATTGGGAACTCTATACTTGATGTTAATTCTCTCCCATTTGCTTCAATGGAACTTTTTGGGCAAAATCCATCCTCTTCTGTATATCTAAAGCTGATCAAAGGATTCTTAACAGGAATGCTATACAGTGGAATGAGTGAATGAGCTGGCAATAGTTCCAGTTATTTCCTTTGGGAAAATCCATTCCTTTGGATACTTGTTCCTCTCTATTTCCCATTCTATTGAGTCTAGTGTTGCTGATGTTTCCTTTTCAATTGGGAACTAAATAGTTGATGTTAATTCTCTGCTATTTGTTTCAATGGAACTTTTTGGGCAAAATCCATCCTCTTCTGTATATCTAAAGCTGATCAAAGATTTTTAAAAGTAATCCTATACAGTGGAATGAGTGAATGTGCAGGCAATAGTTCCAGTTATTTCCTTTTGGAAACATCCATTCCTTTGGATACTTGTTCCTCTCTATTTCCCATTCAATTGAGTCTAGTGTTCCTAATGTTTCCTTTTCAATTGGGAACTATATAGTTGATGTAAATTCTCTGCTATTTGCTTCAATGGAACTTTTTGGGCAAAATCCATCCTCTTCTGTATATCTAAAGATGATCAAAGGATTCTTAAAAGGAATCCTATACAGTGGAATGAGTTTATGTGCAGGCAATAGTTCCAGTTATTTCCTTTGGGAAAATCCATTCCTTTGGATACTTGTTCTTCTCTATTTCCCATTTTATTGAGTGTAGTGTTCCTGATGTTTCCTTTTCAATTGGGAACTCTATACTTGACGTTAATTCTCTCACATTTGCTTCAATGGAACTTTTTGGGAAAAATCCCTCATCTTCTTTATATCTAAATCTGATCAAAAATTCTTAACAGGAATCCTATACAGTGGAATGAGTGAATGTGCAGGCAATAGTTCCAGTTATTTCCTTTGGGAAAATCCATTCATTTGGATACTTGTTCCTCTCTATTTCCCATTCAATTGAGTCTAGTGTTCCTGATGTTTCCTTCTCAACTGCGAACTATATACTTGTTGTTAATTCTCTCACATTTGCTTCAATGGAACTTTTTGGAAAAATCCCTCATCTTCTTTATATCTAAAGCTGATCAAAGGATTCTTAACAGGAATCCTATGCAGTGGAATGAGTGAATGTGCAGGCAATAGTTCCAGTTATTTCCTTTGTGAAAATCCATTCCTTTGGATACTTGTTCTTCTTTATTTCCCATTCTATTGAGTCTAGATTTCCTGATGTTACCTTTTCAATTGGGAACTATATAGTTGATGTTAATTATCTCCCATTTGCTTCAATGGAACTTTTTAGGAAAAATCACTCATCTTCTTTATATCTAAAGCGCATCAAAAATTCTTAACAGGAATCCTATACAGTGGAATGAGTGAATGGGCAGGCAATACTTCCAGTTATTTTCTTTGGGAAAATCCATTCCTTTGGATACTTGTTCCTCTCTATTTCCCTTTCAATTGAGTCTAGTGTTCCTGATGTTTCCTTTTCAATTTGGAACTTTATAGTTGATGATAATTCTCTGCTATTTGTTTCAATGGAACTTTTTGGGCAAAATCCATCCTCTTCTGTATATCTAAAGCTGATCAAAGATTTTTAAAAGTAATCCTATACAGTGGAATGAGTGAATGTGCAGGCAATAGTTCCAGCTATTTCCTTTTGTTAACATCCATTCCTTTGGATACTTGTTCCTCTCTATTTCCCTTTCAATTGAGTCTAGTGTTTCTGATATTTCCTTTTCAATTGGGAACTATATAGTTGATGTTAATTCTCTCCCATTTGCTTCAATGGAACTTTTTGGGCAAAATCCATCCTCTTCTGTATATCTAAAGCTGATCAAAGGATTCTTAACAGGAATGCTATACAGTGGAATGAGTGAATGAGCTGGCAATAGTTCCAGTTATTTCCTTTGGGAAAATCCATTCCTTTGGATACTTGTTCCTCTCTATTTCCCATTCAATTGAGTCTAGTGTTGCTGATGTTTCCTTTTCAATTGGGAACTAAATAGTTGATGTTAATTCTCTGCTATTTGTTTCAATGGAACTTTTTGGGCAAAATCCATCCTCTTCTGTATATCTAAAGCTGATCAAAGATTTTTAAAAGTAATCCTATACAGTGGAATGAGTGAATGTGCAGGCAATAGTTCCAGTTATTTCCTTTGGGAAAATCCATTCATTCCCTTAGATACTTTTTCCTCTCTATTTCCCATTCAATTGAGTCTAGTGTTTCTGATGTTTCCTTTTCAATTGGGAACTATATAGTTGATGATAATTCTCTGCTATTTGCTGCAATTAAACTTTTTGGTCAAAATCCAGTCTCTTCTGTATATCTAAAGCTGATCAAAGGATTCTTAAAAGAAATCCTAAACAGTGGAATGAGTGAATGTGCACCCAGTAGTTCGAGTTATTTCCTTTGGGAAAATCCATTCCTTTCGATACTTCTCCTTCTCTATTTCCCATTTTATTGAGGGTAGTGTTCCTGATGTTTCCTTTTCAATTGGGAACTCTATACTTGATGTTAATTCTCTCCCATTTGCTTCAATGGAACTTTTTGGGCAAAATCCATCCTCTTCTGTATATCTAAAGCTGATCAAAGGATTCTTAACAGGAATGCTATACAGTGGAATGAGTGAATGAGCTGGCAATAGTTCCAGTTATTTCCTTTGGGAAAATCCATTCCTTTGGATACTTGTTCCTCTCTATTTCCCATTCAATTGAGTCTAGTGTTGCTGATGTTTCCTTTTCAATTGGGAACTAAATAGTTGATGTTAATTCTCTGCTATTTGTTTCAATGGAACTTTTTGGGCAAAATCCATCCTCTTCTGTATATCTAAAGCTGATCAAAGATTTTTAAAAGTAATCCTATACAGTGGAATGAGTGAATGTGCAGGCAATAGTTCCAGTTATTTCCTTTGGGAAAATCCATTCATTCCCTTAGATACTTTTTCCTCTCTATTTCCCATTCAATTGAGTCTAGTGTTTCTGATGTTTCCTTTTCAATTGGGAACTATATAGTTGATGTAAATTCTCTGCTATTTGCTTCAATGGAACTTTTTGGGCAAAATCCAGTCTCTTCTGTATATCTAAAGCTGATCAAAGGATTCTTAAAAGGAATCCTAAACAGTGGAATGAGTGAATGTGCACCCAGTAGTTCGAGTTATTTCCTTTGGGAAAATCCATTCCTTTCGATACTTCTCCTTCTCTATTTCCCATTTTATTGAGGGTAGTGTTCCTGATGTTTCCTTTTCAATTGGGAACTCTATACTTGATGTTAATTCTCTCACATTTGCTTCAATGGAACTTTTTGGGAAAAATCCCTCATCTTCTTGATATCTAAAGCTGATCAAAAATTCTTAACAGGAATCCTATACAGTGGAATGAGTGAAAGTGCAGGCAATAGTTCCAGTTATTTCCTTTGGGAAAATCCATTCCTTTGGATACTTGTTCTTCTCTATTTCCCATTCTATTGAGTCTTGTTTTCCTGAGGTTTCCCTTTCAATTGGGAACTATAAAGTTGATGTTAATTCTCTCCCATTTTCTTCAATGGAACTTTTTAGGAAAAATCATTCATCTTCTTTATATCTAAACTGATCAAAGATTCTTAACAGGAATCCTATACAGTGGAATGAGTTTATGTGCAGGCAATAGTTCCAGTTATTTTCTTTGGGAAAATCCATTCCTTTGGATACTTGTACCTCTCTATTTCCCATTCTATTGAGTCTAGTGTTGTTGATGTTTCCTTTTCAATTGGGAACTATATAGTTGATGTTAATTCTCTGCTATTTGCTTCAATGGAACTTTTTGGGAAAAATCACTCATCTTCTTTATATCTAAAGCTGATCAAAGATTCTTAACAGGAATGCTATACAGTTAAATGAGTGAATGTGCAGGCAATAGTTCCAGTTATTTCCTTGGGGAAAATCCATTCCCTTAGATACTTGTTTTCCTCTCTATTTCCCATTCAATTGAGTCTAGTGTTTCTGATATTTCCTTTTCAATTGGGAACTATATAGTTGATGTTAATTCTCTGCTATTTGCTTCAATGGAACTTTTTGGGAAAAATCACTCATCTTCTTTACATCTAAAGCTGATCAAAGATTCTTAACAGGAATCCTATACAGTGGAATGAGTTTATGTGCAGGCAATAGTTCCAGTTATTTTCTTTGGGAAAATCCATTCATTTGGATACTTGTTTCCCTCTATTTCCCATTCTATTGAATCTAGTGTTTCTGATGTTTCCTTTTAAATTGGGAATTATATAGTTGATGATAATTCTCTGTTTTTTGCTTCAATGCAACTATTTGGGCAAAATCCATCCTCTTCTGTAAATCTAAAGCTGATCAAAGGATTCTTAAAAGGAATCCTATACAGTGGAATGAGTGAATGTGCACCCAATAGTTCGAGTTATTTCCTTTGGGAAAATCCATTCCTTTGGATACTTGTTCCTCTCTATTTCCCATTCTATTGAGTGTAGTTGTCCTGATGTTTCCTTTTCAATTGGGAACTATATACTTGAGGTTAATTCTCTCACATTTGCTTCAATGGAACTTTTTGGGAAAAATCCCTCATCTTCTTTATATCTAAAGCTGATCAAAGATTCTTAACAGGAATGCTATACAGTGGAATGAGTGAATATTCAGGCAATAGTTCCAGTTATTTCCTTGGGGAAAATCCATTCCCTTAGATACTTGTTCCTCTCTATTTCCCATTCAATTGAGTCTAGTGTTTCTGATATTTCCTTTTCAATTGGGAACTATATAGTTGATGTTAATTCTCTGCTATTTGCTTCAATGGAACTTTTTGGGCAAAATCCATCCCCTTCTGTACATCTAAAGCTGATCAAAGGATTCTTAACAGGAATCCTATACAGTGGAATGAGTGAATGTGCAGGCAATAGTTCCAGTTATTTCCTTTGGGAAAATCCATTCCTTTGGATACTTGTTCCTCTCTATTTCCCATTCTATTGAGTCTAGTGTTGCTGATTTTTCCTTTTCAATTGGGAACTAAATAGTTGATGTTAATTCTCTGCTATTTGTTTCAATGGAACTTTTTGGGCAAAATCCATCCTCTTCTGTATATCTAAAGCTGATCAAAGATTTTTAAAAGTAATCCTATACAGTGGAATGAGTGAATGTGCAGGCAATAGTTCCAGTTATTTTCTTTTGGAAACATCCATTCCTTTGGATACTTGTTCCTCTCTATTTCCCATTCAATTGAGTCTAGTGTTCCTAATGTTTCCTTTTCAATTGGGAACTATATAGTTGATGTTAATTCTCTCCCATTTGCTTCAATGGAACTTTTTGGGCAAAATCCATCCTCTTCTGTATATCTAAAGATGATCAAAGGATTCTTAAAAGGAATCCTATACAGTGGAATGAGTTTATGTGCAGGCAATAGTTCCAGTTATTTCCTTTGGGAAAATCCATTCCTTTGGATACTTGTTCTTCTCTATTTCCCATTTTATTGAGTGTAGTGTTCCTGATGTTTCCTTTTCAATTGGGAACTCTATACTTGACGTTAATTCTCTCACATTTGCTTCAATGGAACTTTTTGGGAAAAATCCCTCATCTTCTTTATATCTAAATCTGATCAAAAATTCTTAACAGGAATCCTATACAGTGGAATGAGTGAATGTGCAGGCAATAGTTCCAGTTATTTCCTTTGGGAAAATCCATTCATTTGGATACTTGTTCCTCTCTATTTCCCATTCAATTGAGTCTAGTGTTCCTGATGTTTCCTTCTCAACTGCGAACTATATACTTGTTGTTAATTCTCTCACATTTGCTTCAATGGAACTTTTTGGAAAAATCCCTCATCTTCTTTATATCTAAAGCTGATCAAAGGATTCTTAACAGGAATCCTATGCAGTGGAATGAGTGAATGTGCAGGCAATAGTTCCAGTTATTTCCTTTGTGAAAATCCATTCCTTTGGATACTTGTTCTTCTTTATTTCCCATTCTATTGAGTCTAGAGTTCCTGATGTTACCTTTTCAATTGGGAACTATATAGTTGATGTTAATTCTCTCCCATTTGCTTCAATGGAACTTTTTAGGAAAAATCACTCATCTTCTTTATATCTAAAGCGCATCAAAAATTCTTAACAGGAATCCTATACAGTGGAATGAGTTTATGTGCAGGCAATAGTTCCAGTTATTTTCTTTGGGAAAATCCATTCCTTTGGATACTTGTTCCTCTCTATTTCCCTTTCAATTGAGTCTAGTGTTCCTGATATTTCCTTTTCAATTGGGAACTATATAGTTGATGTTAATTCTCTCCCATTTGCTTCAATGGAACTTTTTGGGCAAAATCCATCCTCTTCTGTATATCTAAAGCTGATCAAAGGATTCTTAACAGGAATGCTATACATTTAAATGAGTGAATGTGCAGGCAATAGTTCCAGTTATTTCCTTTGGGAAAATCCATTCCTTGGGATACTTGTTCCTCTCTATTTCCCATTCTATTGAGTCTAGTATTTCTGATGTTTCCTTTTCAATTGGGAACTATATAGTTGATGATAATTCTCTGCTATTTGCTTCAATGGAACTTTTTGGGTAAAATCCGTCCTCTTCTGTATATCTAAACCTGATCAAAGGATTCTTAACAGGAATCCTATACAGTGGAATGAGTGAATGTGCAGGCAATAGTTCCAGTTATTTCCTTTGGGAAAATCCATTCATTCCCTTAGATACTTTTTCCTCTCTATTTCCCATTCAATTGAGTCTAGTGTTTCTGATGTTTCCTTTTCAATTGGGAACTATATAGTTGATGTTAATTCTCTGTTATTTGCTTCAATGGAACTTTTTGGGCAAAATCCATCCTCTTCTGTACATCTAAAGCTGATCAAAGGATTCTTAAAAGGAATCCTATACAGTGGAATGAGTGAATGTGCAGGCAATAGTTCCAGTTATTTTCTTTGGGAAAATCCATTCCTTTGGATACTTGTTCCTCTCTATTTCCCATTCTATTGAGTGTAGTGTTCCTGATGGTTCCTTTTCAATTGGGAACTATATACTTGATGTTAATTCTCTCACATTTGCTTCAATGGAACTTTTTGGGAAAAATCACTCACCTTCTTTATATCTAAAGCTGATCAAAAATTCTTAACAGGAATGCTATACAGTGAAATGAGTAAATGTGCAGGCAATAGTTCCAGTTATTTCCTTTGGGAAAATCCATTCATTCCCTTAGATACTTTTTCCTCTCTATTTCCCATTCAATTGAGTCTAGTGTTTCTGGTGTTTCCTTTTCAATTGGGAACTATATAGTTGATGATAATTCTCTGCTATTTGCTGCAATGGAACTTTTTGGGCAAAATCCATCCTCTTATGTATATCTAAAGCTGATCAAAGGATTCTTAACAGGAATCCTATACAGTGGAATGAGTGAATGTGCAGGCAATAGTTCCAGGTATTTCCTTTGGGAAAATCCATTCCTTGGGATACTTGTTCTTCTCTATTTCCCATTCTATTGAGTCTAGTGTTCCTGATGTTTCCTTTTCAATTGGGAATTATATAGTTGATGTTAATTCTCTCCCTTTTGCTTCACTGGAACTTTTTAGGAAAAATCACTCATCTTCTTTATATCTAAAGCTGATCAAAGATTCTTAACAGGAATCCTATACAGTGGAATGAGTGAATGTGCAGGCAATAGTTCCAGTTATTTACTTTGGGAAAATCCATTCCCTTAGATACTTGTTCCTCTCTATTTCCCATTCTATTGAGTCTGGTGTTCCTGATGTTTCCTTTTCAATTGGGAACTATATACTTGATGTTAATTCTCTCACATTTGCTTCAAAGGAATATTTTGGGAAAAATCCCTCATCTTATTTATATCTAAAGCTGATCAAAAATTCTTAACAGGAATCCTATACAGTGGAATGAGTGAATGTGCAGGCAATAGTTCCAGTTATTTCCTTTGGGAACATCCATTCCTTTGGATACTTGTTCCTCTCTATTTCCCATTCAATTGAGTCTAGTGTTCCTAATGTTTCCTTTTCAATTGGGAATTATATAGTTGATGTTAATTCTCTTCAATTTGCTTCAATGGAAATTTTTGGGCAAAGCCCATCATCTTCTCTATATCTAAAGCTGATCAAGGGATTCTTAACAGTAATGCTATACAGTGGAATGAGTGAATGTGCAGGCAATAGTTCCAGTTATTTCCTTTGGGAAAATCCATTCCCTTAGAGACTTGTTCCTCTCTATTTCCCATTCAATTGAGTCTAGTGTTTCTGATATTTCCTTTTCAATTGGGAACTATATAGTTGATGTAAATTCTCTGCTATTTGCTTCAATGGAACTTTTTGGGAAAAATCACTCATCTTCTTTATATCTAAAGCTGATCAAAGATTCTTAACAGGAATCCTATACAGTGGAATGAGTGAATGTGCAGGCAATAGTTCCAGTTATTTTCTTTGGGAAAATCCTTTCCTTTGGATACTTGTTTCTCTCTATTTCCCATTCTATTGAGTCTAGTGTTTCTGATGTTTCCTTTTAAATTGGGAACTATATAGTTGATGATAATTCTCTGCTATTTGCTTCAATGCAATTTTTTCGGCAAAATCCATCCTCTTCTGTATATCTAAAGCTGATCAAAGGATTCTTAACAGGAATCCTATACAGTGGAATGAGTGAATGTGCACCCAATAGTTCGAGTTATTTCCTTTGGGAAAATCCATTCCTTTGGATACTTGTTCCTCTCTATTTCCCATTTTATTGAGTGTAGTGTTCCTGATGTTTCCTTTTCAATTGGGATCTATAAAGTTGATGTTAATTCTCTCCCATTTGCTTCAATGGAACTTTTTAGGAAAAATAACTCATCTTCTTTATATGTAAAGCTGATCAAAGATTCTTAACAGGAATCCTATACAGTGGAATGAGTTTATGTGCAGGCAATAGTTCCAGTTATTTTCTTTGGGAAAATCAATTCCTTTGGATACTTGTTCCTCTCTATTTCCCATTCTATTGAGTGTAGTGTTCCTAATGTTTCCTTTTCAATTGGGAATTATATAGTTTATGTTATTTCTCTTCAATTTGCTTGAATGGAAATTTTTGGGCAAAACCCATCATCTTCTGTATATCTAAAGCTAATCAAAGGATTCTTAACAGTAATGCTATACAGTGGAATGAGTGAATGTGCAGGCAATAGTTCCAGTTATTTACTTTGGGAAAATCCATTCCCTTAGATACTTGTTCCTCTCTATTTCCCATTCTATTGAGTCTGGTGTTCCTGATGTTTCCTTTTCAATTGGGAACTATATACTTGATGTTAATTCTCTCACATTTGCTTCAATGGAATATTTTGGGAAAAACCCATCATCTTCTGTATATCTAAAGTTGATCAAAAATTCTTAACAGGAATCCTATACAGTGGAATGAGTGAATGTGCAGGCAATAGTTCCAGTTATTTCCTTTGGGAAAATCCATTCCCTTAGAGACTTGTTCCTCTCTATTCCCCATTCAATTGAGTCTAGTGTTTCTGATATTTCCTTTTCAATTGGGAACTATATAGTTGATGTAAATTCTCTGCTATTTGCTTCAATGGAACTTTTTGGGCAAAATCCATCCTCTTCTGTATATCTAAAGATGATCAAAGGATTCTTAAAAGGAATCCTATACAGTGGAATGAGTTTATGTGCAGGCAATAGTTACAGTTATTTCCCTTGGGAAAATCCATTCCTTTGGATACTTGTTCTTCTCTATTTCCCATTTTATTGAGTGTAGTGTTCCTGATGTTTCCTTTTCAATTGGGAACTCTATACTTGATGTTAATTCTCTCACATTTGCTTCAATGGAACTTTTTGGGAAAAATCCCTCATCTTCTTTATATCTAAATCTGATCAAAAATTCTTAACAGGAATCCTATACAGTGGAATGAGTGAATGTGCAGGCAATAGTTCCAGGTATTTCCTTTGGGAAAATCCATTCATTTGGATACTTGTTCCTCTCTATTTCCCATTCAATTGAGTCTAGTGTTCCTGATGTTTCCTTCTCAATTGCGAACTATATACTTTTTGTTAATTCTCTCACATTTGCTTCAATGGAACTTTTTGGAAAAATCACTCATCTTCTTTATATCTAAACTGATCAAAGATTCTTAACAGGAATCCTATACAGTGGAATCAGTTTATGTGCAGGCAATAGTTCCAGTTATTTCCTTTGGGAAAATCCATTCATTCCCTTAGATACTTTTTCCTCTCTATTTCCCATTTAATTGAGTCTAGTGTTTCTGATGTTTCCTTTTTAATTGGGAACTATATAGTTGATGATTATTCTCTGCTATTTGCTTCAATGGATCTTTTTGGGCAAAATCCATCCTCTTCTATACATCTAAAGCTGATCAAAGGATTCTTAACAGGAATCCTATACAGTGGAATGAGTGAATGTGCAGGCAATAGTTCCAGGTATTTCCTTTGGGAAAATCCATTCCTTTGGATACTTGTTCTTCTCTATTTCCCATTCTATTGAGTCTAGTGTTCCTGATGTTTCCTTTTCAATTGGGAATTATATAGTTGATGTTAATTCTCTCCCTTTTGCTTCAATGGAACTTTTTAGGAAAAATCACTCATCTTCTTTATATCTAAAGGTGATCAAAGATTCTTAACAGGAATCCTATACAGTGGAATGAGTGAATGTGCAGGCAATAGTTCCAGTTATTTCCTTTGGGAAAATCCATTCCTTTGGATACTTGTTCCTCTCTATTTCCCATTCAATTGAGTCTAGTGTTTCTGATGTTTCCTTTACAATTGGGAACTATATAGTTGATGATAATTCTCTGCTATTTTGCTTCAATGGAACTTTTTGGGCAAAATCCATCCTTTTCTGTATATCTAAAGCTGATCAAAGGATTCTTAAAAGGAATCCTATACAGTGGAATGAGTGATTGTGCACCCAATAGTTCGAGTTATTTCCTTTGGGAAAATCCATTCCTTTGGATACTTGTTCTTCTCTATTTCCCATTTTATTGAGGGTAGTGTTCCTGATGTTTCCTTTTCAATTGGGAACTCTATACTTGAAGTCAATTCTCTCACATTTGCTTCAATGGAACTTTTTGGGAAAAATTCCTCATCTACTTTATATCTAAAGCTGATCAAAGATTCTTAACAGGAATCCTATACAGTGGAATGAGTGAATGTGCAGGCAATAGTTCCAGTTATTTCCTTTGGGAAAATCCATTCCCTTAGATACTTGTTCCTCTCTAGTTCCCATTCTATTGAGTCTAGTGTTCCTGATGTTTCCTTTTCAATTGGGAACTATAAAGTTGATGTTAATTCTCTCCCATTTGCTTCAATGGAACTTTTTGGGCAAAATCCATCCTCTCATGTATATCTAAAGCTGATCAAAGGATTCTTAACAGGAATGCTATACAGTGGAATGAGTGAATGTGCAGGCAATAGTTCCAGTTATTTCCTTTGGAAAACTCCATTCCTTTGGATACTTGTTCTTCTCTATTTCCCATTCAATTGAGTCTAGTGTTTCTGATGTTTCCTTTTCAATTGGGAACTATAAAGTTGATGTTAATTCTCTCCCATTTGCTTCAATGGAACTTTTTTAAAAAAATCACTCATCTTCTTTATATCTAAAGCGCATCAAAAATTCTTAACAGGAATCCTATACAGTGGAATGAGTGAATGGGCAGGCAATACTTCCAGTTATTTTCTTTGGGAAAATCCATAACTTTGGATACTTGTTCCTCTCTATTTCCCTTTCAATTGAGTCTAGTGTTCCTGATGTTTCCTTTTCAATTTGGAACTTTATAGTTGATGATAATTCTCTCCCATTTGCTTCAATGGAACTTTTTGGGCAAAATCCATCCTCTTCTGTATATCTAAAGGTGATCAAAGGATTCTTAACAGGAATGCTATACAGTGGAATGAGTGAATGAGCTGGCAATAGTTCCAGTTATTTCCTTTGGGAACATCCATTCCTTTGGATACTTGTTCCTCTCTATTTCCCATTCAATTGAGTCTAGTGTTCCTAATGTTTCCTTTTCAATTGGGAATTATAGTGTTGATGTTAATTCTCTCCAATTTGCTTCAATGGAAATTTTTGGGCAAAACCCATCATCTTCTGTATATCTAAAGCTGATCAAAGGATTCTTAACAGGAATCCTATACAGTGGAATGAGTGAATGTGCAGGCAATAGTTCCAGTTATTTCCTTTGGGAAAATCCATTCATTCCCTTAGATACTTTTTCCTCTCTATTTCCCATTCAATTGAGTCTAGTGTTTCTGATGTTTCCTTTTCAATTGGGAACTATATAGTTGATGATAATTCTCTGCTATTTGCTGCAATGAAACTTTTTGGTCAAAATCCAGTCTCTTCTGTATATCTAAAGCTGATCAAAGGATTCTTAAAAGGAATCCTAAACAGTGGAATGAGTGAATGTGCACCCAGTAGTTCGAGTTATTTCCTTTGGGAAAATCCATTCCTTTCGATACTTCTCCTTCTCTATTTCCCATTTTATTGAGGGTAGTGTTCCTGATGTTTCCTTTTCAATTGGGAACTCTATACTTGATGTTAATTCTCTCACATTTGCTTCAATGGAACTTTTTGGGAAAAATCACTCATCTTCTTTATATCTAAAGCGCATCAAAAATTCTTAACAGGAATCCTATACAGTGGAATGAGTGAATGGGCAGGCAATACTTCCAGTTATTTTCTTTGGGAAAATCCATTCCTTTGGATACTTGTTCCTCTCTATTTCCCTTTCAATTGAGTCTAGTGTTCCTGATGTTTCCTTTTCAATTTGGAACTTTATAGTTGATGATAATTCTCTCCCATTTGCTTCAATGGAACTTTTTGGGCAAAATCCATCCTCTTCTGTATATCTAAAGCTGATCAAAGGATTCTTAACAGGAATGCTATACAGTGGAATGAGTGAATGAGCTGGCAATAGTTCCAGTTATTTCCTTTGGGAACATCCATTCCTTTGGATACTTGTTCCTCTCTATTTCCCATTCAATTGAGTCTAGTGTTCCTAATGTTTCCTTTTCAATTGGGAATTATAGAGTTGATGTTAATTCTCTCCAATTTGCTTCAATGGAAATTTTTGGGCAAAACCCATCATCTTCTGTATATCTAAACCTGATCAAAGGATTCTTAACAGGAATCCTATACAGTGGAATGAGTAAATGTGGACCCAATAGTTCGAGTTATTTCCTTTGGGAAAATCCATTCCTTTGGATACTTGTTCCTCTCTATTTCCCATTCTATTGAGTGTAGTGGTCCTGATGTTTCCTTTTCAATTGGGAACTATATACTTGAGGTTAATTCTCTCACATTTGCTTCAATGGAACTTTTTGGGAAAAATCCCTCATCTTCTTTATATCTAAAGCTGATCAAAGATTCTTAACAGGAATGCTATACAGTGGAATGAGTGAATGTTCAGGAAATAGTTCCAGTTATTTCCTTGGGGAAAATCCATTCCCTTAGATACTTGTTCCTCTCTATTTCCCATTCAATTGAGTCTAGTGTTTCTGATATTTCCTTTTCAATTGGGAACTATATAGTTGATGTTAATTCTCTGCTATTTGCTTCAATGGAACTTTTTGGGCAAAATCCATCCCCCTTCTGTACATCTAAAGCTGATCAAAGGATTCTTAACAGGAATCCTATACAGTGGAATGAGTGAATGTGCAGGCAATAGTTCCAGTTATTTCCTTTTGGAAACATCCATTCCTTTGGAAACTTGTTCCTCTCTATTTCCCATTCAATTGAGTCTAGTGTTCCTAATGTTTCCTTTTCAATTGGGAACTATATAGTTGATGTAAATTCTCTGCTATTTGCTTCAATGGAACTTTTTGGGCAAAATCCATCCTCTTCTGTATATCTAAAGATGATCAAAGGATTCTTAAAAGGAATCCTATACAGTGGAATGAGTTTATGTGCAGGCAATAGTTCCAGTTATTTCCTTTGGGAAAATCCATTCGTTTGGATACTTGTTCTTCTCTATTTCCCATTTTATTGAGTGTAGTGTTCCTGATGTTTCCTTTTCAATTGGGAACTCTATACTTGATGTTAATTCTCTCACATTTGCTTCAATGGAACTTTTTGGAAAAATCCCTAATCTTCTTTATATCTAAAGCTGATCAAAGGATTCTTAACAGGAATCCTATACAGTGGAATGAGTGAATGTGCAGGCAATAGTTCCAGTTATTTCCTTTGGGAAAATCCATTCCTTTGGATACTTGTTCTTCTTTATTTCCCATTCTATTGAGTCTAGAGTTCCTGATGTTACCTTTTCAATTGGGAACTATATAGTTGATGTTAATTCTCACCCATTTGCTTCAATGGAACTTTTTAGGAAAAATCACTCATCTTCTTTATATCTAAAGCGCATCAAAAATTCTTAACAGGAATCCTATACAGTGGAATGAGTGAATGGGCAGGAAATACTTCCAGTTATTTTCTTTGGGAAAATCCATTCCTTGGGATACTTGTACCTCTCTATTTCCCATTCTATTGAGTCTAGTGTTGCTGATGTTTCCTTTTCAATTGGGAACTATATAGTTGATGTTAATTCTCTGCTATTTGCTTCAATGGAACTTTTTGGGAAAAATCACTCATCTTCTTTATATCTAAAGCTGATCAAAGATTCTTAACAGGAATGCTATACAGTTAAATGAGTGAATGTGCAGGCAATAGTTCCAGTTATTTCCTTAGGGAAAATCCATTCCCTTAGATACTTGTTCCTCTCTATTTCCCATTCAATTGAGTCTAGTGTTTCTGATATTTCCTTTTCAATTGGGAACTATATAGTTGATGTTAATTCTCTGCTATTTGCTTCAATGGAACTTTTTGGGAAAAATCACTCATCTTCTTTATATCTAAAGATGATCAAAGATTCTTAACAGGAATCCTATACAGTGGAATCAGTTTATGTGCAGGCAATAGTTCCAGTTATTTCCTTTGGGAAAATCCATTCATTCCCTTAGATACTTTTTCCTCTCTATTTCCCATTTAATTGAGTCTAGTGTTTCTGATGTTTCCTTTTTAATTGGGAACTATATCGTTGATGATAATTCTCTGCTATTTGCTTCAATGGATCTTTTTGGGCAAAATCCATCCTCTTCTGTACATCTAAAGCTGATCAAAGGATTCTTAACAGGAATCCTATACAGTGGAATGAGTGAATGTGCAGGCAATAGTTCCAGGTATTTCCTTTGGGAAAATCCATTCCTTTGGATACTTGTTCTTCTCTATTTCCCATTCTATTGAGTCTAGTGTTCCTGATGTTTCCTTTTCAATTGGGAATTATATAGTTGATGTTAATTCTCTCCCTTTTGCTTCAATGGAACTTTTTAGGAAAAATCACTCATCTTCTTTATATCTAAAGCTGATCAAAGATTCTTAACAGAAATCCTATACAGTGGAATGAGTGAATGTGCAGGCAATAGTTCCAGTTATTTCCTTTGGGAAAATCCATTCCCTTAGATACTTGTTCCTCTCGATTTCCCATTCTATTGAGTCTAGTGTTCCTGATGTTTCCTTTTCAATTGGGAACTATAAAGTTGATGTTAATTCTCTCCCATTTGCTTCAATGGAACTTTTTGGGCAAAATCCATCCTCTTATGTATATCTAAAGCTGATCAAAGGATTGTTAACAGGAATGCTATACAGTGGAATGAGTGAATGTGCAGGCAATAGTTCCAGTTATTTCCTTTGGGAAAATCCATTCCTTTGGATACTTGTTCCTCTCTATTTCCCATTCAATTGAGTCTAGTGTTTCTGATGTTTCCTTTACAATTGGGAACTATATAGTTGATGATAATTCTCTGCTATTTTGCTTCAATGGAACTTTTTGGGCAAAATCCATCCTTTTCTGTATATCTAAAGCTGATCAAAGGATTCTTAAAAGGAATCCTATACAGTGGAATGAGTGATTGTGCACCCAATAGTTCGAGTTATTTCCTTTGGGAAAATCCATTCCTTTGGATACTTGTTCTTCTCTATTTCCCATTTTATTGAGGGTAGTGTTCCTGATGTTTCCTTTTCAATTGGGAACTCTATACTTGAAGTCAATTCTCTCACATTTGCTTCAATGGAACTTTTTGGGAAAAATTCCTCATCTACTTTATATCTAAAGCTGATCAAAGATTCTTAACAGGAATCCTATACAGTGGAATGAGTGAATGTGCAGGCAATAGTTCCAGTTATTTCCTTTGGGAAAATCCATTCCCTTAGATACTTGTTCCTCTCTATTTCCCATTCTATTGAGTCTAGTGTTCCTGATGTTTCCTTTTCAATTGGGAACTATAAAGTTGATGTTAATTCTCTCCCATTTGCTTCAATGGAACTTTTTGGGCAAAATCCATCCTCTCATGTATATCTAAAGCTGATCAAAGGATTCTTAACAGGAATGCTATACAGTGGAATGAGTGAATGTGCAGGCAATAGTTCCAGTTATTTCCTTTGGAAAACTCCATTCCTTTGGATACTTGTTCTTTATTTCCCATTCAATTGAGTCTAGTGTTTCTGATGTTTCCTTTTCAATTGGGAACTATAAAGTTGATGTTAATTCTCTCCCATTTGCTTCAATGGAACTTTTTAGGAAAAATCACTCATCTTCTTTATATCTAAAGCGCATCAAAAATTCTTAACAGGAATCCTATACAGTGGAATGAGTGAATGGGCAGGCAATACTTCCAGTTATTTTCTTGGGGAAAATCCATTCCTTTGGATACTTGTTCCTCTCTATTTCCCTTTCAATTGAGTCTAGTGTTCCTGATGTTTCCTTTTCAATTTGGAACTTTATAGTTGATGATAATTCTCTCCCATTTGCTTCAATGGAACTTTTTGGGCAAAATCCATCCTCTTCTGTATATCTAAAGGTGATCAAAGGATTCTTAACAGGAATGCTATACAGTGGAATGAGTGAATGAGCTGGCAATAGTTCCAGTTATTTCCTTTGGGAACATCCATTCCTTTGCAAACTTGTTCCTCTCTATTTCCCATTCAATTGAGTCTAGTGTTCCTAATGTTTCCTTTTCAATTGGGAATTATAGTGTTGATGTTAATTCTCTCCAATTTGCTTCAATGGAAATTTTTGGGCAAAACCCATCATCTTCTGTATATCTAAAGCTGATCAAAGGATTCTTAACAGGAATCCTATACAGTGGAATGAGTGAATGTGCAGGCAATAGTTCCAGTTATTTCCTTTGGGAAAATCCATTCATTTGGATACTTGTTCCTCTCTATTTCCCATTCAATTGAGTCTAGTGTTCCTGATGTTTCCTTCTCAATTGCGAACTATATACTTGTTGTTAATTCTCTCACATTTGCTTCAATGGAACTTTTTGGAAAAATCACTCATCTTCTTTATATCTAAACTGATCAAAGATTCTTAACAGGAATCCTATACAGTGGAATCAGTTTATGTGCAGGCAATAGTTCCAGTTATTTCCTTTGGGAAAATCCATTCATTCCCTTAGATACTTTTTCCTCTCTATTTCCCATTTAATTGAGTCTAGTGTTTCTGATGTTTCCTTTTTAATTGGGAACTATATAGTTGATGATAATTCTCTGCTATTTGCTTCAATGGATCTTTTTGGGCAAAATCCATCCTCTTCTGTACATCTAAAGCTGATCAAAGGATTCTTAACAGGAATCCTATAGAGTGGAATGAGTGAATGTGCAGGCAATAGTTCCAGTTATTTCCTTTGGGAAAATCCATTCCTTTGGATACTTGTTCTTCTCTATTTCCCATTCTATTGAGTCTAGTGTTCCTGATGTTTCCTTTTCAATTGGGAATTATATAGTTGATGTTAATTCTCTCCCTTTTGCTTCAATGGAACTTTTTAGGAAAAATCACTCATCTTCTTTATATCTAAAGCTGATCAAAGATTCTTAACAGGAATCCTATACAGTGGAATGAGTGAATGTGCAGGCAATAGTTCCAGTTATTTCCTTTGGGAAAATCCATTCCCTTATATACTTGTTCCTCTCGATTTCCCATTCTATTAAGTCTAGTGTTCCTGATGTTTCCTTTTCAATTGGGAACTATTAAGTTGATGTTAATTCTCTCCCATTTGCTTCAATGGAACTTTTTGGGCAAAATCCATCCTCTTATGTATATCTAAAGCTGATCAAAGGATTGTTAACAGGAATGCTATACAGTGGAATGAGTGAATGTGCAGGCAATAGTTCCAGTTACTTCCTTTGGGAACATCCATTCCTTTGCAAACTTGTTCCTCTCTATTTCCCATTCAATTGAGTGTAGTGTTCCTAATGTTTCCTGTTCAATTGGGAATTATGGAGTTGATGTTAATTCTCTCCAATTTGCTTCAATGGAAATTTTTGGGCAAAACCCATCATCTTCTGTATATCTAAAGCTGATCAAAGGATTCTTAACAGGAATCCTATACAGTGGAATGAGTGAATGGGCAGGCAATAGTTCCAGTTATTTCCTTTGGGAAAATCCATTCATTCCCTTAAATACTTTTTCCTCTCTATTTCCCATTCAATTGAGTCTAGTGTTTCTGATGTTTCCTTTTCAATTGGGAACTATATAGTTGATGATAATTATCTGCTATTTGCTGCAATGGAACTTTTTGGGAAAAATCCCTCATCTTCTTTATATCTAAAGGTGATCAAAGATTCTTAACAGGAATCCTATACAGTGGAATGAGTGAATGTGCAGGCAATAGTTCCAGTTATTTCCTTTGGGAAAATCCATTCCTTTGGATACTTGTTCCTCTCTATTTCCCATTCAATTGAGTCTAGTGTTTCTGATGTTTCCTTTACAATTGGGAACTATATAGTTGATGATAATTCTCTGCTATTTTGCTTCAATGGAACTTTTTGGGCAAAATCCATCCTTTTCTGTATATCTAAAGCTGATCAAAGGATTCTTAAAAGGAATCCTATACAGTGGAATGAGTGATTGTGCACCCAATAGTTCGAGTTATTTCCTTTGGGAAAATCCATTCCTTTGGATACTTGTTCTTCTCTATTTCCCATTTTATTGAGGGTAGTGTTCCTAATGTTTCCTTTTCAATTGGGAATTATAGAGTTGATGTTAATTCTCTCCAATTTGCTTCAATGGAAATTTTTGGGCAAAACCCATCATCTTCTTTATATCTAAAGCTGATCAAAGATTCTTAACAGGAATCCTATACAGTGGAATGAATTTATGTGCAGGTAATAGTTCCAGTTATTTTCTTTGGGAAAATCCATTCCTTTGGATACTTGTTACTCTCTATTTCCCATTCTATTGAGGGTAGTGTTCCTGATGTTTCCTTTGCAATTGGGAACTCCATACTTGATGTTAATTCTCTCACATTTGCTTCAATGGAACTTTTTGGGCAAAATCCATCCTCTTCTGTACATCTAAAGCTGATCAAAGGATTCTTAACAGGAATCCTATACAGTGGAATGAGTGAATGTGCAGGCAATAGTTCCAGTTATTTCCTTTGGGAAAATCCATTCCTTTGGATACTTGTTCCTCTCTATTTCCCATTCTATTGAGTCTAGTGTTGCTGATGTTTCCTTTTCAATTGGGAACTATATAGTTGATGTTAATTCTATGCTATTTGTTTCAATGGAACTTTTTGGGCAAAATCCATCCTCTTCTGTATATCTAAAGCTGATCAAAGGATTCTTAAAAGTAATCCTATACAGTGGAATGAGTGAATGTGCAGGCAATAGTTCCAGTTATTTCCTTTTGAGAACATCCATTCCTTTGGATACTTGTTCCTCTCTATTTCCCATTCAATTGAGTCTAGTGTTCCTAATGTTTCCTTTTCAATTGGGAATTATAGAGTTGATGTTAATTCTCTCCAATTTGCTTCAATGGAAATTTTTGCGCAAAACCCATCATCTTCTGTATATCTAAAGCTGATCAAAGGATTCTTAACAGGAATCCTATACAGTGGAATGAGTGAATGTGCAGGCAATAGTTCCAGTTATTTCCTTTGGGAAAATCCATTCATTCCCTTAGATACTTTTTCCTCTCTATTTCCCATTCAATTGAGTCTAGTGTTTCTGATGTTTCCTTTTCAATTGGGAACTATATAGTTGATGTTAATTCTCTCCTATTTGCTTCAATGGAACTTTTTGGGCAAAACCCATCATCTTCTGTATATCTAAAGCTGATCAAAGGATTCTTAACAGGAATCCTATACAGTGGAATGAGTGAATGTGCAGGCAATAGTTCCAGTTATTTCCTTTGGGAAAATCCATTCATTTGGATACTTGTTCCTCTCTATTTCCCATTCAATTGAGTCTAGTGTTCCTGATGTTTCCTTCTCAATTGCGAACTATATACTTGTTGTTAATTCTCTCACATTTGCTTCAATGGAACTTTTTGGAAAAATCACTCATCTTCTTTATATCTAAACTGATCAAAGATTCTTAACAGGAATCCTATACAGTGGAATCAGTTTATGTGCAGGCAATAGTTCCAGTTATTTCCTTTGGGAAAATCCATTCATTCCCTTAGATACTTTTTCCTCTCTATTTCCCATTTAATTGAGTCTAGTGTTTCTGATGTTTCCTTTTTAATTGGGAACTATATAGTTGATGATAATTCTCTGCTATTTGCTTCAATGGATCTTTTTGGGCAAAATCCATCCTCTTCTGTACATCTAAAGCTGATCAAAGGATTCTTAACAGGAATCCTATACAGTGGAATGAGTGAATGTGCAGGCAATAGTTCCAGGTATTTCCTTTGGGAAAATCCATTCCTTTGGATACTTGTTCTTCTCTATTTCCCATTCTATTGAGTCTAGTGTTCCTGATGTTTCCTTTTCAATTGGGAATTATATAGTTGATGTTAATTCTCTCCCTTTTGCTTCAATGGAACTTTTTAGGAAAAATCACTCATCTTCTTTATATCTAAAGCTGATCAAAGATTCTTAACAGAAATCCTATACAGTGGAATGAGTGAATGTGCAGGCAATAGTTCCAGTTATTTCCTTTGGGAAAATCCATTCCCTTAGATACTTGTTCCTCTCGATTTCCCATTCTTTTGAGTCTAGTGTTCCTGATGTTTCCTTTTCAATTGGGAACTATAAAGTTGATGTTAATTCTCTCCCATTTGCTTCAATGGAACTTTTTGGGCAAAATCCATCCTCTTATGTATATCTAAAGCTGATCAAAGGATTGTTAACAGGAATGCTATACAGTGGAATGAGTGAATGTGCAGGCAATAGTTCCAGTTACTTCCTTTGGGAACATCCATTCCTTTGCAAACTTGTTCCTCTCTATTTCCCATTCAATTGAGTCTAGTGTTCCTAATGTTTCCTTTTCAATTGGGAATTATAGAGTTGATGTTAATTCTCTCCAATTTGCTTCAATGGAAATTTTTGGGCAAAACCCATCATCTTCTGTATATCTAAAGCTGATCAAAGGATTCTTAACAGGAATCCTATACAGTGGAATGAGTGAATGTGCAGGCAATAGTTCCAGTTATTTCCTTTGGGAAAATCCATTCATTCCCTTAAATACTTTTTCCTCTCTATTTCCCATTCAATTGAGTCTAGTGTTTCTGATGTTTCCTTTTCAATTGGGAACTATATAGTTGATGTTAATTCTCTCCCATTTGCTTCAATGGAACTTTTTGGGCAAAATCCATCCTCTCATGTATATCTAAAGCTGATCAAAGGATTCTTAACAGGAATGCTATAGAGTGGAATGAGTGAATGTGCAGGCAATAGTTTCAGTTATTTCCTTTGGAAAACTCCATTCCTTTGGATACTTGTTCTTCTCTATTTCCCATTCAATTGAGTCTAGTGTTTCTGATGTTTCCTTTTCAATTGGGAACTATAAAGTTGATGTTAATTCTCTCCCATTTGCTTCAATGGAACTTTTTAGGAAAAATCACTCATCTTCTTTATATGTAAAGCTGATCAAAGTTTCTTAACAGGAATCCTATACAGTGGAATGAGTTTATGTGCAGGCAATAGTTCCAGTTATTTTCTTTGGGAAAATCCATTCCTTTGGATACTTGTTCCTCTCTATTTCCCATTCTATTGAGTGTAGTGTTACTGATGTTTCCTTTTCAATTGGGAACTATATACTTGAGGTTAATTCTCTCACATTTGCTTCAATGGAACTATTTGGGAAAAATCCCTCATCTTCTTTATATCTAAAACTGATCAAAGATTCTTAACAGGAATGCTATACAGTGGAATGAGTGAATGTTCAGGCAATAGTTCCAGTTATTTCCTTGGGGAAAATCCATTCCCTTCGATACTTGTTCCTCTCTATTTCCCATTCAATTGAGTCTAGTGTTTCTGATATTTCCTTTTCAATTGGGAACTATATAGTTGATGTTAATTCTCTGCTATTTGCTTCAATGGAACTTTTTGGGCAAAATCCATCCTCTTCTGTATATCTAAAGCTGATCAAAGGATTCTTAACAGGAATCCTATACAGTGGAATGAGTGAATGTGCAGGCAATAATTCCAGTTATTTACTTTGGGAAAATCCATTCCCTTAGATACTTGTTCCTCTCTATTTCCCATTCAATTGAGTCTAGTGTTTCTGATGTTTCCTTTTCAATTGGGAACTATATAGTTGATGATAATTCTCTGCTATTTGCTTCAATGGAACTTTTTGGGCAAAATCCATCCTCTTCTGTATATCTAAAGCTGATCAAAGGATTCTTAACAGGAATCCTATACAGTGGAATGAGTGAATGTGCAGGCAATAGTTCCAGTTATTTCCTTTGGGAAAATCCATTCCCTTAGATACTTGTGCCTCTCGATTTCCCATTCTATTGAGTCTAGTGTTCCTGATGTTTCCTTTTCAATTGGGAACTATAAAGTTGATGTTAATTCTCTCCTATTTGCTTCAATGGAACTTTTTGGGCAAAATCCATCCTCTTATGTATATCTAAAGCTGATCAAAGGATTCTTAACAGGAATGCTATACAGTGGAATGAGTGAATGTGCAGGCAATAGTTCCAGTTACTTCCTTTGGGAACATCCATTCCTTTGCAAACTTGTTCCTCTCTATTTCACATTCAATTGAGTGTAGTGTTCCTAATGTTTCCTGTTCAATTGGGAATTATGGAGTTGATGTTAATTCTCTCCAATTTGCTTCAATGGAAATTTTTGGGCAAAACTCATCATCTTCTGTATATCTAAAGCTGATCAAAGGATTCTTAACAGGAATCCTATACAGTGGAATGAGTGAATGTGCAGGCAATAGTTCCAGTTATTTCCTTTGAGAAAATCCATTCATTCCCTTAAATACTTGTTCTTCTCTATTTCCCATTCAATTGAGTCTAGTGTTTCTGATGTTTCCTTTTCAATTGGGAACTATAAAGTTGATGTTAATTCTCTCCCATTTGCTTCAATGGAACTTTTTAGGAAAAATCACTCATCTTCTTTATATGTAAAGCTGATCAAAGTTTCTTAACAGGAATCCTATACAGTGGAATGAGTTTATGTGCAGGCAATAGTTTCAATTATTTTCTTTGGGAAAATCCATTCCTTTGGATACTTGTTCCTCTCTATTTCCCATTCTATTGAGTGTAGTGTTACTGATGTTTCCTTTTCAAATGGGAACTATATACTTGAGGTTAATTCTCTCACATTTGCTTCAATGGAACTATTTGGGAAAAATCCCTCATCTTCTTTATATCTAAAGCTGATCAAAGATTCTTAACAGGAATGCTATACAGTGGAATGAGTGAATGTTCAAGCAATAGTTCCAGTTATTTCCTTGGGGAAAATCCATTCCGTTCGATACTTGTTCCTCTCTATTTCCCATTCAATTGAGTCTAGTGTTTCTGATATTTCCTTTTCAATTGGGAACTATATATTTGATGTTAATTCTCTGCTATTTGCTTCAATGGAACTTTTTGGGCAAAATCCATCCTCTTCTGTATATCTAAAGCTGATCAAAGGATTCTTAACAGGAATCCTATACAGTGGAATGAGTGAATGTGCAGGCAATAGTTCCAGTTATTTCCTTTGGGAAAATCCATTCATTCCCTTAGATACTTTTTCTTCGCTATTTCCCATTCAATTGAGTCTAGTGTTTCTGATGTTTCCTTTTCAATTGGGAACTATATAGTTGATGATAATTCTCTGCTATTTGCTGCAATGAAACTTTTTGGTCAAAATCCAGTCTCTTCTGTATATCTAAAGCTGATCAAAGGATTCTTAAAAGGAATCCTAAACAGTGGAATGAGTGAATGTGCACCCAGTAGTTCGAGTTATTTCCTTTGGGAAAATCCATTCCTTTCGATACTTCTCCTTCTCTATTTCCCAATTTTTTGAGGGTAGTGTTCCTGATGTTTCCTTTTCAATTGGGAACTCTATACTTGATGTTAATTCTCTCACATTTGCTTCAATGGAACTTTTTGGGAAAAATCACTCATCTTCTTTATATCTAAAGCGCATCAAAAATTCTTAACAGGAATCCTATACAGTGGAATGAGTGAATGGGCAGGCAATACTTCCAGTTATTTTCTTTGGGAAAATCCATTCCTTTGGATACTTGTTCCTCTCTATTTACCTTTCAATTGAGTATAGTGTTCCTGATGTTTCCTTTTCAATTTGGAACTTTATAGTTGATGATAATTCTCTCCCATTTGCTTCAATGGAACTTTTTGGGCAAAATCCATCCTCTTCTGTATATCTAAAGCTGATCAAAGGATTCTTAACAGGAATGCTATACAGTGGAATGAGTGAATGAGCTGGCAATAGTTCCAGTTATTTCCTTTGGGAACATCCATTCCTTTGGATACTTGTTCCTCTCTATTTCCCATTCAATTGAGTCTAGTGTTCCTAATGTTTCCTTTTCAATTGGGAATTATAGAGTTGATGTTAATTCTCTCCAATTTGCTTCAATGGAAATTTTTGGGCAAAACCCATCATCTTCTGTATATCTAAACCTGATCAAAGGATTCTTAACAGGAATCCTATACAGTGGAATGAGTGAATGTGCACCCAATAGTTCGAGTTATTTCCTTTGGGAAAATCCATTCCTTTGGATACTTGTTCCTCTCTATTTCCCATTCTATTGAGTGTAGTGGTTCTGATGTTTCCTTTTCAATTGGGAACTATATACTTGAGGTTAATTCTCTCACATTTGCTTCAATGGAACTTTTTGGGAAAAATCCCTCATCTTCTTTATATCTAAAGCTGATCAAAGATTCTTAACAGGAATGCTATACAGTGGAATGAGTGAATGTTCAGGAAATAGTTCCAGTTATTTCCTTGGGGAAAATCCATTCCCTTAGATACTTGTTCCTCTCTATTTCCCATTCAATTGAGTCTAGTGTTTCTGATATTTCCTTTTCAATTGGGAACTATATAGTTGATGTTAATTCTCTGCTATTTGCTTCAATGGAACTTTTTGGGCAAAATCCATCCTCTTCTGTACATCTAAAGCTGATCAAAGGATTCTTAACAGGAATCCTATACAGTGGAATGAGTGAATGTGCAGGCAATAGTTCCAGTTATTTCCTTTTGGAAACATCCATTCCTTTGGATACTTGTTCCTCTCTATTTCCCATTAAATTGAGTCTAGTGTTCCTAATGTTTCCTTTTCAATTGGGAACTATATAGTTGATGTAAATTCTCTGCTATTTGCTTCAATGGAACTTTTTGGGCAAAATCCATCCTCTTCTGTATATCTAAAGATGATCAAATGATTCTTAACAGGAATCCTATACAGTGGAATGAGTGAATGTGCACCCAATAGTTCGAGTTATTTCCTTTGGGAAAATCCATTCCTTTGGATACTTGTTCTTCTCTATTTCCCATTTTATTGAGGGTAGTGTTCCTGATGTTTCCTTTTCAATTGGGAACTCTATACTTGAAGTCAATTCTCTCACATTTGCTTCAATGGAACTTTTTAGGAAAAATCACTCATCTTCTTTATATGTAAAGCTGATCAAAGTTTCTTAACAGGAATCCTATACAGTGGAATGAGTGAATGTGCAGGCAATAGTTCCAGTTATTTCCTTTGGAAAACTACATTCCTTTGGATACTTGTTCTTCTCTATTTCCCATTCAATTGAGTCTAGTGTTTCTGATGTTTGCTTTTCAATTGGGAACTATAAAGTTGATGTTAATTCTCTCCCATTTGCTTCAATGGAACTTTTTAGGAAAAATCACTCATCTTCTTTATATGTAAAGCTGATCAAAGTTTCTTAACAGGAATCCTATACAGTGGAATGAGTTTATGTGCAGGCAATAGTTCCAGTTATTTTCTTTGGGAAAATCCATTCCTTTGGATACTTGTTCTTCTCAATTTCCCATTTTATTGAGTGTAGTGTTCCGGATGTTTCCTTTCCAATTGGGAACTCTATACTTGATGTCAATTCTCTCACATTTGCTTCAATGGAACTTTTTGGGAAAAATTCCTCATCTTCTTTATATCTAAAGCTGATCAAAGATTCTTAACAGGAATCCTATACAGTGGAATGAGTGAATGTGCAGGCAATAGTTCCAGTTATTTCCTTTGGGAAAATCCATTCCCTTAGATACTTGTTCCTCTCGATTTCCCATTCTATTGAGTCTAGTGTTCCTGATGTTTCCTTTTCAATTGGGAACTATAAAGTTGATGTTAATTCTCTCCTATTTGCTTCAATGGAACTTTTTGGGCAAAATCCATCCTCTTATGTATATCTAAAGCTGATCAAAGGATTCTTAACAGGAATGCTATACAGTGGAATGAGTGAATGTGCAGGCAATAGTTCCAGTTACTTCCTTTGGGAACATCCATTCCTTTGCAAATTTGTTCCTCTCTATTTCCCATTCAATTGAGTGTAGTGTTCCTAATGTTTCCTGTTCAATTGGGAATTATGGAGTTGATGTTAATTCTCTCCAATTTGCTTCAATGGAAATTTTTGGGCAAAACCCATCATCTTCTGTATATCTAAAGCTGATCAAAGGATTCTTAACAGGAATCCTATACAGTGGAATGAGTGAATGTGCAGGCAATAGTTCCAGTTATTTCCTTTGGGAAAATCCATTCATTCCCTTAAATACTTTTTCCTCTCTATTTCCCATTCAATTGAGTCTAGTGTTTCTGATGTTTCCTTTTCAATTGGGAACTATATAGTTGATGTTAATTCTCTCCCATTTGCTTCAATGGAACTTTTTGGGCAAAATCCATCCTCTCATGTATATCTAAAGCTGATCAAAGGATTCTTAACAGGAATGCTATACAGTGGAATGAGTGAATGTGCAGGTAATAGTTCCAGTTATTTCCTTTGGAAAACTCCATTCCTTTGGATACTTGTTCTTCTCTATTTCCCATTCAATTGAGTCTAGTGTTTCTGATGTTTCCTTTTCAATTGGGAACTATAAAGTTGATGTTAATTCTCTCCCATTTGCTTCAATGGAACTTTTTAGGAAAAATCACTCATCTTCTTTATATGTAAAGCTGATCAAAGTTTCTTAACAGGAATCCTATACAGTGGAATGAGTGAATGTGCACCCAATAGTTCGAGTTATTTCCTTTGGGAAAATCCATTCCTTTGGATACTTGTTCCTCTCTATTTCCCATTCTATTGAGTGTAGTGTTACTGATGTTTCCTTTTCAATTGGGAACTATATACTTGAGGTTAATTCTCTCACATTTGCTTCAATGGAACTATTTGGGAAAAATCCCTCATCTTCTTTATATCTAAAGCTGATCAAAGATTCTTAACAGGAATGCTATACAGTGGAATGAGTGAATGTTCAGGCAATAGTTCCAGTTATTTCCTTGGGGAAAATCCATTCCCTTCGATACTTGTTCCTCTCTATTTCCCATTCAATTGAGTCTAGTGTTTCTGATATTTCCTTTTCAATTGGGAACTATATAGTTGATGTTAATTCTCTGCTATTTGCTTCAATGGAACTTTTTGGGCAAAATCCATCCTCTTCTGTATATCTAAAGCTGATCAAAGGATTCTTAACAGGAATCCTATACAGTGGAATGAGTGAATGTGCAGGCAATAATTCCAGTTATTTACTTTGGGAAAATCCATTCCCTTAGATACTTGTTCCTCTCTATTTCCCATTCAATTGAGTCTAGTGTTTCTGATGTTTCCTTTTCAATTGGGAACTATATAGTTGATGATAATTCTCTGCTATTTGCTTCAATGGAACTTTTTGGGCAAAATCCATCCTCTTCTGTATATCTAAAGCTGATCAAAGGATGCTTAACAGGAATCCTATACAGTGGAATGAGTGAATGTGCACCCAATAGTTCGAGTTATTTCCTTTGGGAAAATCCATTCCTTTGGATACTTGTTCTTCTCTATTTCCCATTTTATTGAGGGTAGTGTTCCTGATGTTTCCTTTCCAATTGGGAACTCTATACTTGATGTCAATTCTCTCACATTTGCTTCAATGGAACTTTTTGGGAAAAATCCCTCATCTTCTTTATATCTAAAGCTGATCAAAGATTCTTAACAGGAATCCTATACAGTGGAATGAGTGAATGTGCAGGCAATAGTTCCAGTTATTTCCTTTGGGAAAATCCATTCCCTTAGATACTTGTTCCTCTCGATTTCCCATTCTATTGAGTCTAGTGTTTCTGATATTTCCTTTTCAATTGGGAACTATATAGTTGATGTTAATTCTCTGCTATTTGCTTCAATGGAACTTTTTGGGCAAAATCCATCCTTTTCTGTATATCTAAAGCTGATCAAAGGATTCTTAACAGGAATCCTATACAGTGGAATGAGTGAATGTGCAGGCAATAATTCCAGTTATTTACTTTGGGAAAATCCATTCCCTTAGATACTTGTTCCTCTCTATTTCCCATTCAATTGAGTCTAGTGTTTCTGATGTTTCCTTTTCAATTGGGAACTATATAGTTGATGATAATTCTCTGCTATTTGCTTCAATGGAACTTTTTGGGCAAAATCCATCCTCTTCTGTATATCTAAAGCTGATCAAAGGATTCTTAACAGGAATCCTATACAGTGGAATGAGTGAATGTGCACCCAATAGTTCGAGTTATTTCCTTTGGGAAAATCCATTCCTTTGGATACTTGTTCTTCTCTATTTCCCATTTTATTGAGGGTAGTGTTCCTGATGTTTCCTTTCCAATTGGGAACTCTATACTTGATGTCAATTCTCTCACATTTGCTTCAATGGAACTTTTTGGGCAAAATCCATCCTCTTCTGTATATCTAAAGCTGATCAAAGGATTCTTAACAGGAATGCTATACAGTGGAATGAGTGAATGAGCTGGCAATAGTTCCAGTTATTTCCTTTGGGAACATCCATTCCTTTGGATACTTGTTCCTCTCTATTTCCCATTCAATTGAGTCTAGTGTTCCTAATGTTTCCTTTTCAATTGGGAATTATAGAGTTGATGTTAATTCTCTCCAATTTGCTTCAATGGAAATTTTTGGGCAAAACCCATCATCTTCTGTATATCTAAACCTGATCAAAGAATTCTTAACAGGAATCCTATACAGTGGAATGAGTGAATGTGCACCCAATAGTTCGAGTTATTTCCTTTGGGAAAATCCATTCCTTTGGATACTTGTTCCTCTCTATTTCCCATTCTATTGAGTGTAGTGGTCCTGATGTTTCCTTTTCAATTGGGAACTATATACTTGAGGTTAATTCTCTCACATTTGCTTCAATGGAACTTTTTGGGAAAAATCCCTCATCTTCTTTATATCTAAAGCTGATCAAAGATTCTTAACAGGAATGCTATACAGTGGAATGAGTGAATGTTCAGGAAATAGTTCCAGTTATTTCCTTGGGGAAAATCCATTCCCTTAGATACTTGTTCCTCTCTATTTCCCATTCAATTGAGTCTAGTGTTTCTGATATTTCCTTTTCAATTGGGAACTATATAGTTGATGTTAATTCTCTGCTATTTGCTTCAATGGAACTTTTTGGGCAAAATCCATCCTCTTCTGTACATCTAAAGCTGATCAAAGGATTCTTAACAGGAATCCTATACAGTGGAATGAGTGAATGTGCAGGCAATAGTTCCAGTTATTTCCTTTTGGAAACATCCATTCCTTTGGATACTTGTTCCTCTCTATTTCCCATTAAATTGAGTCTAGTGTTCCTAATGTTTCCTTTTCAATTGGGAACTATATAGTTGATGTAAATTCTCTGCTATTTGCTTCAATGGAACTTTTTGGGCAAAATCCATCCTCTTCTGTATATCTAAAGATGATCAAAGGATTCTTAACAGGAATCCTATACAGTGGAATGAGTGAATGTGCACCCAATCGTTCGAGTTATTTCCTTTGGGAAAATCCATTCCTTTGGATACTTGTTCTTCTCTATTTCCCATTTTATTGAGGGTAGTGTTCCTGATGTTTCCTTTTCAATTGGGAACTCTATACTTGAAGTCAATTCTCTCACATTTGCTTCAATGGAACTTTTTAGGAAAAATCACTCATCTTCTTTATATGTAAAGCTGATCAAAGTTTCTTAACAGGAATCCTATACAGTGGAATGAGTGAATGTGCAGGCAATAGTTCCAGTTATTTCCTTTGGAAAACTCCATTCCTTTGGATACTTGTTCTTCTCTATTTCCCATTCAATTGAGTCTAGTGTTTCTGATGTTTCCTTTTCAATTGGGAACTATAAAGTTGATGTTAATTCTCTCCCATTTGCTTCAATGGAACTTTTTAGGAAAAATCACTCATCTTCTTTATATGTAAAGCTGATCAAAGTTTCTTAACAGGAATCCTATACAGTGGAATGAGTTTATGTGCAGGCAATAGTTCCAGTTATTTTCTTTGGGAAAATCCATTCCTTTGGATACTTGTTCTTCTCAATTTCCCATTTTATTGAGTGTAGTGTTCCGGATGTTTCCTTTCCAATTGGGAACTCTATACTTGATGTCAATTCTCTCACATTTGCTTCAATGGAACTTTTTGGGAAAAATTCCTCATCTTCTTTATATCTAAAGCTGATCAAAGATTCTTAACAGGAATCCTATACAGTGGAATGAGTGAATGTGCAGGCAATAGTTCCAGTTATTTCCTTTGGGAAAATCCATTCCCTTAGATACTTGTTCCTCTCGATTTCCCATTCTATTGAGTCTAGTGTTCCTGATGTTTCCTTTTCAATTGGGAACTATAAAGTTGATGTTAATTCTCTCCTATTTGCTTCAATGGAACTTTTTGGGCAAAATCCATCCTCTTATGTATATCTAAAGCTGATCAAAGGATTCTTAACAGGAATGCTATACAGTGGAATGAGTGAATGTGCAGGCAATAGTTCCAGTTACTTCCTTTGGGAACATCCATTCCTTTGCAAATTTGTTCCTCTCTATTTCCCATTCAATTGAGTGTAGTGTTCCTAATGTTTCCTGTTCAATTGGGAATTATGGAGTTGATGTTAATTCTCTCCAATTTGCTTCAATGGAAATTTTTGGGCAAAACCCATCATCTTCTGTATATCTAAAGCTGATCAAAGGATTCTTAACAGGAATCCTATACAGTGGAATGAGTGAATGTGCAGGCAATAGTTCCAGTTATTTCCTTTGGGAAAATCCATTCATTCCCTTAAATACTTTTTCCTCTCTATTTCCCATTCAATTGAGTCTAGTGTTTCTGATGTTTCCTTTTCAATTGGGAACTATATAGTTGATGTTAATTCTCTCCCATTTGCTTCAATGGAACTTTTTGGGCAAAATCCATCCTCTCATGTATATCTAAAGCTGATCAAAGGATTCTTAACAGGAATGCTATACAGTGGAATGAGTGAATGTGCAGGCAATAGTTCCAGTTATTTCCTTTGGAAAACTCCATTCCTTTGGATACTTGTTCTTCTCTATTTCCCATTCAATTGAGTCTAGTGTTTTTGATGTTTCCTTTTCAATTGGGAACTATAAAGTTGATGTTAATTCTCTCCCATTTGCTTCAATGGAACTTTTTAGGAAAAATCACTCATCTTCTTTATATGTAAAGCTGATCAAAGTTTCTTAACAGGAATCCTATACAGTGGAATGAGTTTATGTGCAGGCAATAGTTCCAGTTATTTTCTTTGGGAAAATCCATTCCTTTGGATACTTGTTCCTCTCTATTTCCCATTCTATTGAGTGTAGTGTTCCTGATGTTTCCTTTTCAATTGGGAACTCTATACTTGAAGTCAATTCTCTCACATTTGCTTCAATGGAACTTTTTAGGAAAAATCACTCATCTTCTTTATATGTAAAGCTGATCAAAGTTTCTTAACAGGAATCCTATACAGTGGAATGAGTGAATGTGCAGGCAATAGTTCCAGTTATTTCCTTTGGAAAACTCCATTCCTTTGGATACTTGTTCTTCTCTATTTCCCATTCAATTGAGTCTAGTGTTTCTGATGTTTCCTTTTCAATTGGGAACTATAAAGTTGATGTTAATTCTCTCCCATTTGCTTCAATGGAACTTTTTAGGAAAAATCACTCATCTTCTTTATATGTAAAGCTGATCAAAGTTTCTTAACAGGAATCCTATACAGTGGAATGAGTTTATGTGCAGGCAATAGTTCCAGTTATTTTCTTTGGGAAAATCCATTCCTTTGGATACTTGTTCTTCTCAATTTCCCATTTTATTGAGTGTAGTGTTCCGGATGTTTCCTTTCCAATTGGGAACTCTATACTTGATGTCAATTCTCTCACATTTGCTTCAATGGAACTTTTTGGGAAAAATTCCTCATCTTCTTTATATCTAAAGCTGATCAAAGATTCTTAACAGGAATCCTATACAGTGGAATGAGTGAATGTGCAGGCAATAGTTCCAGTTATTTCCTTTGGGAAAATCCATTCCCTTAGATACTTGTTCCTCTCGATTTCCCATTCTATTGAGTCTAGTGTTCCTGATGTTTCCTTTTCAATTGGGAACTATAAAGTTGATGTTAATTCTCTCCTATTTGCTTCAATGGAACTTTTTGGGCAAAATCCATCCTCTTATGTATATCTAAAGCTGATCAAAGGATTCTTAACAGGAATGCTATACAGTGGAATGAGTGAATGTGCAGGCAATAGTTCCAGTTACTTCCTTTGGGAACATCCATTCCTTTGCAAATTTGTTCCTCTCTATTTCCCATTCAATTGAGTGTAGTGTTCCTAATGTTTCCTGTTCAATTGGGAATTATGGAGTTGATGTTAATTCTCTCCAATTTGCTTCAATGGAAATTTTTGGGCAAAACCCATCATCTTCTGTATATCTAAAGCTGATCAAAGGATTCTTAACAGGAATCCTATACAGTGGAATGAGTGAATGTGCAGGCAATAGTTCCAGTTATTTCCTTTGGGAAAATCCATTCATTCCCTTAAATACTTTTTCCTCTCTATTTCCCATTCAATTGAGTCTAGTGTTTCTGATGTTTCCTTTTCAATTGGGAACTATATAGTTGATGTTAATTCTCTCCCATTTGCTTCAATGGAACTTTTTGGGCAAAATCCATCCTCTCATGTATATCTAAAGCTGATCAAAGGATTCTTAACAGGAATGCTATACAGTGGAATGAGTGAATGTGCAGGCAATAGTTCCAGTTATTTCCTTTGGAAAACTCCATTCCTTTGGATACTTGTTCTTCTCTATTTCCCATTCAATTGAGTCTAGTGTTTCTGATGTTTCCTTTTCAATTGGGAACTATAAAGTTGATGTTAATTCTCTCCCATTTGCTTCAATGGAACTTTTTAGGAAAAATCACTCATCTTCTTTATATGTAAAGCTGATCAAAGTTTCTTAACAGGAATCCTATACAGTGGAATGAGTGAATGTGCACCCAATAGTTCGAGTTATTTCCTTTGGGAAAATCCATTCCTTTGGATACTTGTTCCTCTCTATTTCCCATTCTATTGAGTGTAGTGTTACTGATGTTTCCTTTTCAATTGGGAACTATATACTTGAGGTTAATTCTCTCACATTTGCTTCAATGGAACTATTTGGGAAAAATCCCTCATCTTCTTTATATCTAAAGCTGATCAAAGATTCTTAACAGGAATGCTATACAGTGGAATGAGTGAATGTTCAGGCAATAGTTCCAGTTATTTCCTTGGGGAAAATCCATTCCCTTCGATACTTGTTCCTCTCTATTTCCCATTCAATTGAGTCTAGTGTTTCTGATATTTCCTTTTCAATTGGGAACTATATAGTTGATGTTAATTCTCTGCTATTTGCTTCAATGGAACTTTTTGGGCAAAATCCATCCTCTTCTGTATATCTAAAGCTGATCAAAGGATTCTTAACAGGAATCCTATACAGTGGAATGAGTGAATGTGCAGGCAATAATTCCAGTTATTTACTTTGGGAAAATCCATTCCCTTAGATACTTGTTCCTCTCTATTTCCCATTCAATTGAGTCTAGTGTTTCTGATGTTTCCTTTTCAATTGGGAACTATAAAGTTGATGTTAATTCTCTCCCATTTGCTTCAATGGAACTTTTTAGGAAAAATCACTCATCTTCTTTATATGTAAAGCTGATCAAAGTTTCTTAACAGGAATCCTATACAGTGGAATGAGTGAATGTGCACCCAATAGTTCGAGTTATTTCCTTTGGGAAAATCCATTCCTTTGGATACTTGTTCCTCTCTATTTCCCATTCTATTGAGTGTAGTGTTACTGATGTTTCCTTTTCAATTGGGAACTATATACTTGAGGTTAATTCTCTCACATTTGCTTCAATGGAACTATTTGGGAAAAATCCCTCATCTTCTTTATATCTAAAGCTGATCAAAGATTCTTAACAGGAATGCTATACAGTGGAATGAGTGAATGTTCAGGCAATAGTTCCAGTTATTTCCTTGGGGAAAATCCATTCCCTTCGATACTTGTTCCTCTCTATTTCCCATTCAATTGAGTCTAGTGTTTCTGATATTTCCTTTTCAATTGGGAACTATATAGTTGATGTTAATTCTCTGCTATTTGCTTCAATGGAACTTTTTGGGCAAAATCCATCCTTTTCTGTATATCTAAAGCTGATCAAAGGATTCTTAACAGGAATCCTATACAGTGGAATGAGTGAATGTGCAGGCAATAATTCCAGTTATTTACTTTGGGAAAATCCATTCCCTTAGATACTTGTTCCTCTCTATTTCCCATTCAATTGAGTCTAGTGTTTCTGATGTTTCCTTTTCAATTGGGAACTATATAGTTGATGATAATTCTCTGCTATTTGCTTCAATGGAACTTTTTGGGCAAAATCCATCCTCTTCTGTATATCTAAAGCTGATCAAAGGATTCTTAACAGGAATCCTATACAGTGGAATGAGTGAATGTGCACCCAATAGTTCGAGTTATTTCCTTTGGGAAAATCCATTCCTTTGGATACTTGTTCTTCTCTATTTCCCATTTTATTGAGGGTAGTGTTCCTGATGTTTCCTTTCCAATTGGGAACTCTATACTTGATGTCAATTCTCTCACATTTGCTTCAATGGAACTTTTTGGGCAAAATCCATCCTCTTCTGTATATCTAAAGCTGATCAAAGGATTCTTAACAGGAATGCTATACAGTGGAATGAGTGAATGAGCTGGCAATAGTTCCAGTTATTTCCTTTGGGAACATCCATTCCTTTGGATACTTGTTCCTCTCTATTTCCCATTCAATTGAGTCTAGTGTTCCTAATGTTTCCTTTTCAATTGGGAATTATAGAGTTGATGTTAATTCTCTCCAATTTGCTTCAATGGAAATTTTTGGGCAAAACCCATCATCTTCTGTATATCTAAACCTGATCAAAGGATTCTTAACAGGAATCCTATACAGTGGAATGAGTGAATGTGCACCCAATAGTTCGAGTTATTTCCTTTGGGAAAATCCATTCCTTTGGATACTTGTTCCTCTCTATTTCCCATTCTATTGAGTGTAGTGGTCCTGATGTTTCCTTTTCAATTGGGAACTATATACTTGAGGTTAATTCTCTCACATTTGCTTCAATGGAACTTTTTGGGAAAAATCCCTCATCTTCTTTATATCTAAAGCTGATCAAAGATTCTTAACAGGAATGCTATACAGTGGAATGAGTGAATGTTCAGGAAATAGTTCCAGTTATTTCCTTGGGGAAAATCCATTCCCTTAGATACTTGTTCCTCTCTATTTCCCATTCAATTGAGTCTAGTGTTTCTGATATTTCCTTTTCAATTGGGAACTATATAGTTGATGTTAATTCTCTGCTATTTGCTTCAATGGAACTTTTTGGGCAAAATCCATCCTCTTCTGTACATCTAAAGCTGATCAAAGGATTCTTAACAGGAATCCTATACAGTGGAATGAGTGAATGTGCAGGCAATAGTTCCAGTTATTTCCTTTTGGAAACATCCATTCCTTTGGATACTTGTTCCTCTCTATTTCCCATTAAATTGAGTCTAGTGTTCCTAATGTTTCCTTTTCAATTGGGAACTATATAGTTGATGTAAATTCTCTGCTATTTGCTTCAATGGAACTTTTTGGGCAAAATCCATCCTCTTCTGTATATCTAAAGATGATCAAAGGATTCTTAACAGGAATCCTATACAGTGGAATGAGTGAATGTGCACCCAATCGTTCGAGTTATTTCCTTTGGGAAAATCCATTCCTTTGGATACTTGTTCTTCTCTATTTCCCATTTTATTGAGGGTAGTGTTCCTGATGTTTCCTTTTCAATTGGGAACTCTATACTTGAAGTCAATTCTCTCACATTTGCTTCAATGGAACTTTTTAGGAAAAATCACTCATCTTCTTTATATGTAAAGCTGATCAAAGTTTCTTAACAGGAATCCTATACAGTGGAATGAGTGAATGTGCAGGCAATAGTTCCAGTTATTTCCTTTGGAAAACTCCATTCCTTTGGATACTTGTTCTTCTCTATTTCCCATTCAATTGAGTCTAGTGTTTCTGATGTTTCCTTTTCAATTGGGAACTATAAAGTTGATGTTAATTCTCTCCCATTTGCTTCAATGGAACTTTTTAGGAAAAATCACTCATCTTCTTTATATGTAAAGCTGATCAAAGTTTCTTAACAGGAATCCTATACAGTGGAATGAGTTTATGTGCAGGCAATAGTTCCAGTTATTTTCTTTGGGAAAATCCATTCCTTTGGATACTTGTTCTTCTCAATTTCCCATTTTATTGAGTGTAGTGTTCCGGATGTTTCCTTTCCAATTGGGAACTCTATACTTGATGTCAATTCTCTCACATTTGCTTCAATGGAACTTTTTGGGAAAAATTCCTCATCTTCTTTATATCTAAAGCTGATCAAAGATTCTTAACAGGAATCCTATACAGTGGAATGAGTGAATGTGCAGGCAATAGTTCCAGTTATTTCCTTTGGGAAAATCCATTCCCTTAGATACTTGTTCCTCTCGATTTCCCATTCTATTGAGTCTAGTGTTCCTGATGTTTCCTTTTCAATTGGGAACTATAAAGTTGATGTTAATTCTCTCCTATTTGCTTCAATGGAACTTTTTGGGCAAAATCCATCCTCTTATGTATATCTAAAGCTGATCAAAGGATTCTTAACAGGAATGCTATACAGTGGAATGAGTGAATGTGCAGGCAATAGTTCCAGTTACTTCCTTTGGGAACATCCATTCCTTTGCAAATTTGTTCCTCTCTATTTCCCATTCAATTGAGTGTAGTGTTCCTAATGTTTCCTGTTCAATTGGGAATTATGGAGTTGATGTTAATTCTCTCCAATTTGCTTCAATGGAAATTTTTGGGCAAAACCCATCATCTTCTGTATATCTAAAGCTGATCAAAGGATTCTTAACAGGAATCCTATACAGTGGAATGAGTGAATGTGCAGGCAATAGTTCCAGTTATTTCCTTTGGGAAAATCCATTCATTCCCTTAAATACTTTTTCCTCTCTATTTCCCATTCAATTGAGTCTAGTGTTTCTGATGTTTCCTTTTCAATTGGGAACTATATAGTTGATGTTAATTCTCTCCCATTTGCTTCAATGGAACTTTTTGGGCAAAATCCATCCTCTCATGTATATCTAAAGCTGATCAAAGGATTCTTAACAGGAATGCTATACAGTGGAATGAGTGAATGTGCAGGCAATAGTTCCAGTTATTTCCTTTGGAAAACTCCATTCCTTTGGATACTTGTTCTTCTCTATTTCCCATTCAATTGAGTCTAGTGTTTCTGATGTTTCCTTTTCAATTGGGAACTATAAAGTTGATGTTAATTCTCTCCCATTTGCTTCAATGGAACTTTTTAGGAAAAATCACTCATCTTCTTTATATGTAAAGCTGATCAAAGTTTCTTAACAGGAATCCTATACAGTGGAATGAGTTTATGTGCAGGCAATAGTTCCAGTTATTTTCTTTGGGAAAATCCATTCCTTTGGATACTTGTTCCTCTCTATTTCCCATTCTATTGAGTGTAGTGTTAATGATGTTTCCTTTTCAATTGGGAACTATATACTTGAGGTTAATTCTCTCACATTTGCTTCAATGGAACTATTTGGGAAAAATCCCTCATCTTCTTTATATCTAAAGCTGATCAAAGATTCTTAACAGGAATGCTATACAGTGGAATGAGTGAATGTTCAGGCAATAGTTCCAGTTATTTCCTTGGGGAAAATCCATTCCCTTCGATACTTGTTCCTCTCTATTTCCCATTCAATTGAGTCTAGTGTTTCTGATATTTCCTTTTCAATTGGGAACTATATAGTTGATGTTAATTCTCTGCTATTTGCTTCAATGGAACTTTTTGGGCAAAATCCATCCTCTTCTGTATATCTAAAGCTGATCAAAGGATTCTTAACAGGAATCCTATACAGTGGAATGAGTGAATGTGCAGGCAATAATTCCAGTTATTTACTTTGGGAAAATCCATTCCCTTAGATACTTGTTCCTCTCTATTTCCCATTCAATTGAGTCTAGTGTTTCTGATGTTTCCTTTTCAATTGGGAACTATATAGTTGATGATAATTCTCTGCTATTTGCTTCAATGGAACTTTTTGGGCAAAATCCATCCTCTTCTGTATATCTAAAGCTGATCAAAGGATGCTTAACAGGAATCCTATACAGTGGAATGAGTGAATGTGCACCCAATAGTTCGAGTTATTTCCTTTGGGAAAATCCATTCCTTTGGATACTTGTTCTTCTCTATTTCCCATTTTATTGAGGGTAGTGTTCCTGATGTTTCCTTTCCAATTGGGAACTCTATACTTGATGTCAATTCTCTCACATTTGCTTCAATGGAACTTTTTGGGAAAAATCCCTCATCTTCTTTATATCTAAAGCTGATCAAAGATTCTTAACAGGAATCCTATACAGTGGAATGAGTGAATGTGCAGGCAATAGTTCCAGTTATTTCCTTTGGGAAAATCCATTCCCTTAGATACTTGTTCCTCTCGATTTCCCATTCTATTGAGTCTAGTGTTTCTGATATTTCCTTTTCAATTGGGAACTATATAGTTGATGTTAATTCTCTGCTATTTGCTTCAATGGAACTTTTTGGGCAAAATCCATCCTCTTCTGTATATCTAAAGCTGATCAAAGGATTCTTAACAGGAATCCTATACAGTGGAATGAGTGAATGTGCAGGCAATAATTCCAGTTATTTACTTTGGGAAAATCCATTCCCTTAGATACTTGTTCCTCTCTATTTCCCATTCAATTGAGTCTAGTGTTTCTGATGTTTCCTTTTCAATTGGGAACTATATAGTTGATGATAATTCTCTGCTATTTGCTTCAATGGAACTTTTTGGGCAAAATCCATCCTCTTCTGTATATCTAAAGCTGATCAAAGGATTCTTAACAGGAATCCTATACAGTGGAATGAGTGAATGTGCACCCAATAGTTCGAGTTATTTCCTTTGGGAAAATCCATTCCTTTGGATACTTGTTCTTCTCTATTTCCCATTTTATTGAGGGTAGTGTTCCTGATGTTTCCTTTCCAATTGGGAACTCTATACTTGATGTCAATTCTCTCACATTTGCTTCAATGGAACTTTTTGGGCAAAATCCATCCTCTTCTGTATATCTAAAGCTGATCAAAGGATTCTTAACAGGAATGCTATACAGTGGAATGAGTGAATGAGCTGGCAATAGTTCCAGTTATTTCCTTTGGGAACATCCATTCCTTTGGATACTTGTTCCTCTCTATTTCCCATTCAATTGAGTCTAGTGTTCCTAATGTTTCCTTTTCAATTGGGAATTATAGAGTTGATGTTAATTCTCTCCAATTTGCTTCAATGGAAATTTTTGGGCAAAACCCATCATCTTCTGTATATCTAAACCTGATCAAAGGATTCTTAACAGGAATCCTATACAGTGGAATGAGTGAATGTGCACCCAATAGTTCGAGTTATTTCCTTTGGGAAAATCCATTCCTTTGGATACTTGTTCCTCTCTATTTCCCATTCTATTGAGTGTAGTGGTTCTGATGTTTCCTTTTCAATTGGGAACTATATACTTGAGGTTAATTCTCTCACATTTGCTTCAATGGAACTTTTTGGGAAAAATCCCTCATCTTCTTTATATCTAAAGCTGATCAAAGATTCTTAACAGGAATGCTATACAGTGGAATGAGTGAATGTTCAGGAAATAGTTCCAGTTATTTCCTTGGGGAAAATCCATTCCCTTAGATACTTGTTCCTCTCTATTTCCCATTCAATTGAGTCTAGTGTTTCTGATATTTCCTTTTCAATTGGGAACTATATAGTTGATGTTAATTCTCTGCTATTTGCTTCAATGGAACTTTTTGGGCAAAATCCATCCTCTTCTGTACATCTAAAGCTGATCAAAGGATTCTTAACAGGAATCCTATACAGTGGAATGAGTGAATGTGCAGGCAATAGTTCCAGTTATTTCCTTTTGGAAACATCCATTCCTTTGGATACTTGTTCCTCTCTATTTCCCATTAAATTGAGTCTAGTGTTCCTAATGTTTCCTTTTCAATTGGGAACTATATAGTTGATGTAAATTCTCTGCTATTTGCTTCAATGGAACTTTTTGGGCAAAATCCATCCTCTTCTGTATATCTAAAGATGATCAAATGATTCTTAACAGGAATCCTATACAGTGGAATGAGTGAATGTGCACCCAATAGTTCGAGTTATTTCCTTTGGGAAAATCCATTCCTTTGGATACTTGTTCTTCTCTATTTCCCATTTTATTGAGGGTAGTGTTCCTGATGTTTCCTTTTCAATTGGGAACTCTATACTTGAAGTCAATTCTCTCACATTTGCTTCAATGGAACTTTTTAGGAAAAATCACTCATCTTCTTTATATGTAAAGCTGATCAAAGTTTCTTAACAGGAATCCTATACAGTGGAATGAGTGAATGTGCAGGCAATAGTTCCAGTTATTTCCTTTGGAAAACTCCATTCCTTTGGATACTTGTTCTTCTCTATTTCCCATTCAATTGAGTCTAGTGTTTCTGATGTTTGCTTTTCAATTGGGAACTATAAAGTTGATGTTAATTCTCTCCCATTTGCTTCAATGGAACTTTTTAGGAAAAATCACTCATCTTCTTTATATGTAAAGCTGATCAAAGTTTCTTAACAGGAATCCTATACAGTGGAATGAGTTTATGTGCAGGCAATAGTTCCAGTTATTTTCTTTGGGAAAATCCATTCCTTTGGATACTTGTTCTTCTCAATTTCCCATTTTATTGAGTGTAGTGTTCCGGATGTTTCCTTTCCAATTGGGAACTCTATACTTGATGTCAATTCTCTCACATTTGCTTCAATGGAACTTTTTGGGAAAAATTCCTCATCTTCTTTATATCTAAAGCTGATCAAAGATTCTTAACAGGAATCCTATACAGTGGAATGAGTGAATGTGCAGGCAATAGTTCCAGTTATTTCCTTTGGGAAAATCCATTCCCTTAGATACTTGTTCCTCTCGATTTCCCATTCTATTGAGTCTAGTGTTCCTGATGTTTCCTTTTCAATTGGGAACTATAAAGTTGATGTTAATTCTCTCCTATTTGCTTCAATGGAACTTTTTGGGCAAAATCCATCCTCTTATGTATATCTAAAGCTGATCAAAGGATTCTTAACAGGAATGCTATACAGTGGAATGAGTGAATGTGCAGGCAATAGTTCCAGTTACTTCCTTTGGGAACATCCATTCCTTTGCAAATTTGTTCCTCTCTATTTCCCATTCAATTGAGTGTAGTGTTCCTAATGTTTCCTGTTCAATTGGGAATTATGGAGTTGATGTTAATTCTCTCCAATTTGCTTCAATGGAAATTTTTGGGCAAAACCCATCATCTTCTGTATATCTAAAGCTGATCAAAGGATTCTTAACAGGAATCCTATACAGTGGAATGAGTGAATGTGCAGGCAATAGTTCCAGTTATTTCCTTTGGGAAAATCCATTCATTCCCTTAAATACTTTTTCCTCTCTATTTCCCATTCAATTGAGTCTAGTGTTTCTGATGTTTCCTTTTCAATTGGGAACTATATAGTTGATGTTAATTCTCTCCCATTTGCTTCAATGGAACTTTTTGGGCAAAATCCATCCTCTCATGTATATCTAAAGCTGATCAAAGGATTCTTAACAGGAATGCTATACAGTGGAATGAGTGAATGTGCAGGTAATAGTTCCAGTTATTTCCTTTGGAAAACTCCATTCCTTTGGATACTTGTTCTTCTCTATTTCCCATTCAATTGAGTCTAGTGTTTCTGATGTTTCCTTTTCAATTGGGAACTATAAAGTTGATGTTAATTCTCTCCCATTTGCTTCAATGGAACTTTTTAGGAAAAATCACTCATCTTCTTTATATGTAAAGCTGATCAAAGTTTCTTAACAGGAATCCTATACAGTGGAATGAGTGAATGTGCACCCAATAGTTCGAGTTATTTCCTTTGGGAAAATCCATTCCTTTGGATACTTGTTCCTCTCTATTTCCCATTCTATTGAGTGTAGTGTTACTGATGTTTCCTTTTCAATTGGGAACTATATACTTGAGGTTAATTCTCTCACATTTGCTTCAATGGAACTATTTGGGAAAAATCCCTCATCTTCTTTATATCTAAAGCTGATCAAAGATTCTTAACAGGAATGCTATACAGTGGAATGAGTGAATGTTCAGGCAATAGTTCCAGTTATTTCCTTGGGGAAAATCCATTCCCTTCGATACTTGTTCCTCTCTATTTCCCATTCAATTGAGTCTAGTGTTTCTGATATTTCCTTTTCAATTGGGAACTATATAGTTGATGTTAATTCTCTGCTATTTGCTTCAATGGAACTTTTTGGGCAAAATCCATCCTCTTCTGTATATCTAAAGCTGATCAAAGGATTCTTAACAGGAATCCTATACAGTGGAATGAGTGAATGTGCAGGCAATAATTCCAGTTATTTACTTTGGGAAAATCCATTCCCTTAGATACTTGTTCCTCTCTATTTCCCATTCAATTGAGTCTAGTGTTTCTGATGTTTCCTTTTCAATTGGGAACTATATAGTTGATGATAATTCTCTGCTATTTGCTTCAATGGAACTTTTTGGGCAAAATCCATCCTCTTCTGTATATCTAAAGCTGATCAAAGGATGCTTAACAGGAATCCTATACAGTGGAATGAGTGAATGTGCACCCAATAGTTCGAGTTATTTCCTTTGGGAAAATCCATTCCTTTGGATACTTGTTCTTCTCTATTTCCCATTTTATTGAGGGTAGTGTTCCTGATGTTTCCTTTCCAATTGGGAACTCTATACTTGATGTCAATTCTCTCACATTTGCTTCAATGGAACTTTTTGGGCAAAATCCATCCTCTTCTGTATATCTAAAGCTGATCAAAGGATTCTTAACAGGAATGCTATACAGTGGAATGAGTGAATGAGCTGGCAATAGTTCCAGTTATTTCCTTTGGGAACATCCATTCCTTTGGATACTTGTTCCTCTCTATTTCCCATTCAATTGAGTCTAGTGTTCCTAATGTTTCCTTTTCAATTGGGAATTATAGAGTTGATGTTAATTCTCTCCAATTTGCTTCAATGGAAATTTTTGGGCAAAACCCATCATCTTCTGTATATCTAAACCTGATCAAAGGATTCTTAACAGGAATCCTATACAGTGGAATGAGTGAATGTGCACCCAATAGTTCGAGTTATTTCCTTTGGGAAAATCCATTCCTTTGGATACTTGTTCCTCTCTATTTCCCATTCTATTGAGTGTAGTGGTCCTGATGTTTCCTTTTCAATTGGGAACTATATACTTGAGGTTAATTCTCTCACATTTGCTTCAATGGAACTTTTTGGGAAAAATCCCTCATCTTCTTTATATCTAAAGCTGATCAAAGATTCTTAACAGGAATGCTATACAGTGGAATGAGTGAATGTTCAGGAAATAGTTCCAGTTATTTCCTTGGGGAAAATCCATTCCCTTAGATACTTGTTCCTCTCTATTTCCCATTCAATTGAGTCTAGTGTTTCTGATATTTCCTTTTCAATTGGGAACTATATAGTTGATGTTAATTCTCTGCTATTTGCTTCAATGGAACTTTTTGGGCAAAATCCATCCTCTTCTGTACATCTAAAGCTGATCAAAGGATTCTTAACAGGAATCCTATACAGTGGAATGAGTGAATGTGCAGGCAATAGTTCCAGTTATTTCCTTTTGGAAACATCCATTCCTTTGGATACTTGTTCCTCTCTATTTCCCATTAAATTGAGTCTAGTGTTCCTAATGTTTCCTTTTCAATTGGGAACTATATAGTTGATGTAAATTCTCTGCTATTTGCTTCAATGGAACTTTTTGGGCAAAATCCATCCTCTTCTGCATATCTAAAGATGATCAAAGGATTCTTAACAGGAATCCTATACAGTGGAATGAGTGAATGTGCACCCAATCGTTCGAGTTATTTCCTTTGGGAAAATCCATTCCTTTGGATACTTGTTCTTCTCTATTTCCCATTTTATTGAGGGTAGTGTTCCTGATGTTTCCTTTTCAATTGGGAACTCTATACTTGAAGTCAATTCTCTCACATTTGCTTCAATGGAACTTTTTAGGAAAAATCACTCATCTTCTTTATATGTAAAGCTGATCAAAGTTTCTTAACAGGAATCCTATACAGTGGAATGAGTGAATGTGCAGGCAATAGTTCCAGTTATTTCCTTTGGAAAACTCCATTCCTTTGGATACTTGTTCTTCTCTATTTCCCATTCATTGAGTCTAGTGTTTCTGATGTTTCCTTTTCAATTGGGAACTATAAAGTTGATGTTAATTCTCTCCCATTTGCTTCAATGGAACTTTTTAGGAAAAATCACTCATCTTCTTTATATGTAAAGCTGATCAAAGTTTCTTAACAGGAATCCTATACAGTGGAATGAGTTTATGTGCAGGCAATAGTTCCAGTTATTTTCTTTGGGAAAATCCATTCCTTTGGATACTTGTTCTTCTCAATTTCCCATTTTATTGAGTGTAGTGTTCCGGATGTTTCCTTTCCAATTGGGAACTCTATACTTGATGTCAATTCTCTCACATTTGCTTCAATGGAACTTTTTGGGAAAAATTCCTCATCTTCTTTATATCTAAAGCTGATCAAAGATTCTTAACAGGAATCCTATACAGTGGAATGAGTGAATGTGCAGGCAATAGTTCCAGTTATTTCCTTTGGGAAAATCCATTCCCTTAGATACTTGTTCCTCTCGATTTCCCATTCTATTGAGTCTAGTGTTCCTGATGTTTCCTTTTCAATTGGGAACTATAAAGTTGATGTTAATTCTCTCCTATTTGCTTCAATGGAACTTTTTGGGCAAAATCCATCCTCTTATGTATATCTAAAGCTGATCAAAGGATTCTTAACAGGAATGCTATACAGTGGAATGAGTGAATGTGCAGGCAATAGTTCCAGTTACTTCCTTTGGGAACATCCATTCCTTTGCAAATTTGTTCCTCTCTATTTCCCATTCAATTGAGTGTAGTGTTCCTAATGTTTCCTGTTCAATTGGGAATTATGGAGTTGATGTTAATTCTCTCCAATTTGCTTCAATGGAAATTTTTGGGCAAAACCCATCATCTTCTGTATATCTAAAGCTGATCAAAGGATTCTTAACAGGAATCCTATACAGTGGAATGAGTGAATGTGCAGGCAATAGTTCCAGTTATTTCCTTTGGGAAAATCCATTCATTCCCTTAAATACTTTTTCCTCTCTATTTCCCATTCAATTGAGTCTAGTGTTTCTGATGTTTCCTTTTCAATTGGGAACTATATAGTTGATGTTAATTCTCTCCCATTTGCTTCAATGGAACTTTTTGGGCAAAATCCATCCTCTCATGTATATCTAAAGCTGATCAAAGGATTCTTAACAGGAATGCTATACAGTGGAATGAGTGAATGTGCAGGCAATAGTTCCAGTTATTTCCTTTGGAAAACTCCATTCCTTTGGATACTTGTTCTTCTCTATTTCCCATTCAATTGAGTCTAGTGTTTCTGATGTTTCCTTTTCAATTGGGAACTATAAAGTTGATGTTAATTCTCTCCCATTTGCTTCAATGGAACTTTTTAGGAAAAATCACTCATCTTCTTTATATGTAAAGCTGATCAAAGTTTCTTAACAGGAATCCTATACAGTGGAATGAGTTTATGTGCAGGCAATAGTTCCAGTTATTTTCTTTGGGAAAATCCATTCCTTTGGATACTTGTTCCTCTCTATTTCCCATTCTATTGAGTGTAGTGTTCCTGATGTTTCCTTTTCAATTGGGAACTCTATACTTGAAGTCAATTCTCTCACATTTGCTTCAATGGAACTTTTTAGGAAAAATCACTCATCTTCTTTATATGTAAAGCTGATCAAAGTTTCTTAACAGGAATCCTATACAGTGGAATGAGTGAATGTGCAGGCAATAGTTCCAGTTATTTCCTTTGGAAAACTCCATTCCTTTGGATACTTGTTCTTCTCTATTTCCCATTCAATTGAGTCTAGTGTTTCTGATGTTTCCTTTTCAATTGGGAACTATAAAGTTGATGTTAATTCTCTCCCATTTGCTTCAATGGAACTTTTTAGGAAAAATCACTCATCTTCTTTATATGTAAAGCTGATCAAAGTTTCTTAACAGGAATCCTATACAGTGGAATGAGTTTATGTGCAGGCAATAGTTCCAGTTATTTTCTTTGGGAAAATCCATTCCTTTGGATACTTGTTCTTCTCAATTTCCCATTTTATTGAGTGTAGTGTTCCGGATGTTTCCTTTCCAATTGGGAACTCTATACTTGATGTCAATTCTCTCACATTTGCTTCAATGGAACTTTTTGGGAAAAATTCCTCATCTTCTTTATATCTAAAGCTGATCAAAGATTCTTAACAGGAATCCTATACAGTGGAATGAGTGAATGTGCAGGCAATAGTTCCAGTTATTTCCTTTGGGAAAATCCATTCCCTTAGATACTTGTTCCTCTCGATTTCCCATTCTATTGAGTCTAGTGTTCCTGATGTTTCCTTTTCAATTGGGAACTATAAAGTTGATGTTAATTCTCTCCTATTAGCTTCAATGGAACTTTTTGGGCAAAATCCATCCTCTTATGTATATCTAAAGCTGATCAAAGGATTCTTAACAGGAATGCTATACAGTGGAATGAGTGAATGTGCAGGCAATAGTTCCAGTTACTTCCTTTGGGAACATCCATTCCTTTGCAAATTTGTTCCTCTCTATTTCCCATTCAATTGAGTGTAGTGTTCCTAATGTTTCCTGTTCAATTGGGAATTATGGAGTTGATGTTAATTCTCTCCAATTTGCTTCAATGGAAATTTTTGGGCAAAACCCATCATCTTCTGTATATCTAAAGCTGATCAAAGGATTCTTAACAGGAATCCTATACAGTGGAATGAGTGAATGTGCAGGCAATAGTTCCAGTTATTTCCTTTGGGAAAATCCATTCATTCCCTTAAATACTTTTTCCTCTCTATTTCCCATTCAATTGAGTCTAGTGTTTCTGATGTTTCCTTTTCAATTGGGAACTATATAGTTGATGTTAATTCTCTCCCATTTGCTTCAATGGAACTTTTTGGGCAAAATCCATCCTCTCATGTATATCTAAAGCTGATCAAAGGATTCTTAACAGGAATGCTATACAGTGGAATGAGTGAATGTGCAGGCAATAGTTCCAGTTATTTCCTTTGGAAAACTCCATTCCTTTGGATACTTGTTCTTCTCTATTTCCCATTCAATTGAGTCTAGTGTTTCTGATGTTTCCTTTTCAATTGGGAACTATAAAGTTGATGTTAATTCTCTCCCATTTGCTTCAATGGAACTTTTTAGGAAAAATCACTCATCTTCTTTATATGTAAAGCTGATCAAAGTTTCTTAACAGGAATCCTATACAGTGGAATGAGTGAATGTGCACCCAATAGTTCGAGTTATTTCCTTTGGGAAAATCCATTCCTTTGGATACTTGTTCCTCTCTATTTCCCATTCTATTGAGTGTAGTGTTACTGATGTTTCCTTTTCAATTGGGAACTATATACTTGAGGTTAATTCTCTCACATTTGCTTCAATGGAACTATTTGGGAAAAATCCCTCATCTTCTTTATATCTAAAGCTGATCAAAGATTCTTAACAGGAATGCTATACAGTGGAATGAGTGAATGTTCAGGCAATAGTTCCAGTTATTTCCTTGGGGAAAATCCATTCCCTTCGATACTTGTTCCTCTCTATTTCCCATTCAATTGAGTCTAGTGTTTCTGATATTTCCTTTTCAATTGGGAACTATATAGTTGATGTTAATTCTCTGCTATTTGCTTCAATGGAACTTTTTGGGCAAAATCCATCCTCTTCTGTATATCTAAAGCTGATCAAAGGATTCTTAACAGGAATCCTATACAGTGGAATGAGTGAATGTGCAGGCAATAATTCCAGTTATTTACTTTGGGAAAATCCATTCCCTTAGATACTTGTTCCTCTCTATTTCCCATTCAATTGAGTCTAGTGTTTCTGATGTTTCCTTTTCAATTGGGAACTATAAAGTTGATGTTAATTCTCTCCCATTTGCTTCAATGGAACTTTTTAGGAAAAATCACTCATCTTCTTTATATGTAAAGCTGATCAAAGTTTCTTAACAGGAATCCTATACAGTGGAATGAGTGAATGTGCACCCAATAGTTCGAGTTATTTCCTTTGGGAAAATCCATTCCTTTGGATACTTGTTCCTCTCTATTTCCCATTCTATTGAGTGTAGTGTTACTGATGTTTCCTTTTCAATTGGGAACTATATACTTGAGGTTAATTCTCTCACATTTGCTTCAATGGAACTATTTGGGAAAAATCCCTCATCTTCTTTATATCTAAAGCTGATCAAAGATTCTTAACAGGAATGCTATACAGTGGAATGAGTGAATGTTCAGGCAATAGTTCCAGTTATTTCCTTGGGGAAAATCCATTCCCTTCGATACTTGTTCCTCTCTATTTCCCATTCAATTGAGTCTAGTGTTTCTGATATTTCCTTTTCAATTGGGAACTATATAGTTGATGTTAATTCTCTGCTATTTGCTTCAATGGAACTTTTTGGGCAAAATCCATCCTTTTCTGTATATCTAAAGCTGATCAAAGGATTCTTAACAGGAATCCTATACAGTGGAATGAGTGAATGTGCAGGCAATAATTCCAGTTATTTACTTTGGGAAAATCCATTCCCTTAGATACTTGTTCCTCTCTATTTCCCATTCAATTGAGTCTAGTGTTTCTGATGTTTCCTTTTCAATTGGGAACTATATAGTTGATGATAATTCTCTGCTATTTGCTTCAATGGAACTTTTTGGGCAAAATCCATCCTCTTCTGTATATCTAAAGCTGATCAAAGGATTCTTAACAGGAATCCTATACAGTGGAATGAGTGAATGTGCACCCAATAGTTCGAGTTATTTCCTTTGGGAAAATCCATTCCTTTGGATACTTGTTCTTCTCTATTTCCCATTTTATTGAGGGTAGTGTTCCTGATGTTTCCTTTCCAATTGGGAACTCTATACTTGATGTCAATTCTCTCACATTTGCTTCAATGGAACTTTTTGGGCAAAATCCATCCTCTTCTGTATATCTAAAGCTGATCAAAGGATTCTTAACAGGAATGCTATACAGTGGAATGAGTGAATGAGCTGGCAATAGTTCCAGTTATTTCCTTTGGGAACATCCATTCCTTTGGATACTTGTTCCTCTCTATTTCCCATTCAATTGAGTCTAGTGTTCCTAATGTTTCCTTTTCAATTGGGAATTATAGAGTTGATGTTAATTCTCTCCAATTTGCTTCAATGGAAATTTTTGGGCAAAACCCATCATCTTCTGTATATCTAAACCTGATCAAAGGATTCTTAACAGGAATCCTATACAGTGGAATGAGTGAATGTGCACCCAATAGTTCGAGTTATTTCCTTTGGGAAAATCCATTCCTTTGGATACTTGTTCCTCTCTATTTCCCATTCTATTGAGTGTAGTGGTCCTGATGTTTCCTTTTCAATTGGGAACTATATACTTGAGGTTAATTCTCTCACATTTGCTTCAATGGAACTTTTTGGGAAAAATCCCTCATCTTCTTTATATCTAAAGCTGATCAAAGATTCTTAACAGGAATGCTATACAGTGGAATGAGTGAATGTTCAGGAAATAGTTCCAGTTATTTCCTTGGGGAAAATCCATTCCCTTAGATACTTGTTCCTCTCTATTTCCCATTCAATTGAGTCTAGTGTTTCTGATATTTCCTTTTCAATTGGGAACTATATAGTTGATGTTAATTCTCTGCTATTTGCTTCAATGGAACTTTTTGGGCAAAATCCATCCTCTTCTGTACATCTAAAGCTGATCAAAGGATTCTTAACAGGAATCCTATACAGTGGAATGAGTGAATGTGCAGGCAATAGTTCCAGTTATTTCCTTTTGGAAACATCCATTCCTTTGGATACTTGTTCCTCTCTATTTCCCATTAAATTGAGTCTAGTGTTCCTAATGTTTCCTTTTCAATTGGGAACTATATAGTTGATGTAAATTCTCTGCTATTTGCTTCAATGGAACTTTTTGGGCAAAATCCATCCTCTTCTGTATATCTAAAGATGATCAAAGGATTCTTAACAGGAATCCTATACAGTGGAATGAGTGAATGTGCACCCAATCGTTCGAGTTATTTCCTTTGGGAAAATCCATTCCTTTGGATACTTGTTCTTCTCTATTTCCCATTTTATTGAGGGTAGTGTTCCTGATGTTTCCTTTTCAATTGGGAACTCTATACTTGAAGTCAATTCTCTCACATTTGCTTCAATGGAACTTTTTAGGAAAAATCACTCATCTTCTTTATATGTAAAGCTGATCAAAGTTTCTTAACAGGAATCCTATACAGTGGAATGAGTGAATGTGCAGGCAATAGTTCCAGTTATTTCCTTTGGAAAACTCCATTCCTTTGGATACTTGTTCTTCTCTATTTCCCATTCAATTGAGTCTAGTGTTTCTGATGTTTCCTTTTCAATTGGGAACTATAAAGTTGATGTTAATTCTCTCCCATTTGCTTCAATGGAACTTTTTAGGAAAAATCACTCATCTTCTTTATATGTAAAGCTGATCAAAGTTTCTTAACAGGAATCCTATACAGTGGAATGAGTTTATGTGCAGGCAATAGTTCCAGTTATTTTCTTTGGGAAAATCCATTCCTTTGGATACTTGTTCTTCTCAATTTCCCATTTTATTGAGTGTAGTGTTCCGGATGTTTCCTTTCCAATTGGGAACTCTATACTTGATGTCAATTCTCTCACATTTGCTTCAATGGAACTTTTTGGGAAAAATTCCTCATCTTCTTTATATCTAAAGCTGATCAAAGATTCTTAACAGGAATCCTATACAGTGGAATGAGTGAATGTGCAGGCAATAGTTCCAGTTATTTCCTTTGGGAAAATCCATTCCCTTAGATACTTGTTCCTCTCGATTTCCCATTCTATTGAGTCTAGTGTTCCTGATGTTTCCTTTTCAATTGGGAACTATAAAGTTGATGTTAATTCTCTCCTATTTGCTTCAATGGAACTTTTTGGGCAAAATCCATCCTCTTATGTATATCTAAAGCTGATCAAAGGATTCTTAACAGGAATGCTATACAGTGGAATGAGTGAATGTGCAGGCAATAGTTCCAGTTACTTCCTTTGGGAACATCCATTCCTTTGCAAATTTGTTCCTCTCTATTTCCCATTCAATTGAGTGTAGTGTTCCTAATGTTTCCTGTTCAATTGGGAATTATGGAGTTGATGTTAATTCTCTCCAATTTGCTTCAATGGAAATTTTTGGGCAAAACCCATCATCTTCTGTATATCTAAAGCTGATCAAAGGATTCTTAACAGGAATCCTATACAGTGGAATGAGTGAATGTGCAGGCAATAGTTCCAGTTATTTCCTTTGGGAAAATCCATTCATTCCCTTAAATACTTTTTCCTCTCTATTTCCCATTCAATTGAGTCTAGTGTTTCTGATGTTTCCTTTTCAATTGGGAACTATATAGTTGATGTTAATTCTCTCCCATTTGCTTCAATGGAACTTTTTGGGCAAAATCCATCCTCTCATGTATATCTAAAGCTGATCAAAGGATTCTTAACAGGAATGCTATACAGTGGAATGAGTGAATGTGCAGGCAATAGTTCCAGTTATTTCCTTTGGAAAACTCCATTCCTTTGGATACTTGTTCTTCTCTATTTCCCATTCAATTGAGTCTAGTGTTTCTGATGTTTCCTTTTCAATTGGGAACTATAAAGTTGATGTTAATTCTCTCCCATTTGCTTCAATGGAACTTTTTAGGAAAAATCACTCATCTTCTTTATATGTAAAGCTGATCAAAGTTTCTTAACAGGAATCCTATACAGTGGAATGAGTTTATGTGCAGGCAATAGTTCCAGTTATTTTCTTTGGGAAAATCCATTCCTTTGGATACTTGTTCCTCTCTATTTCCCATTCTATTGAGTGTAGTGTTAATGATGTTTCCTTTTCAATTGGGAACTATATACTTGAGGTTAATTCTCTCACATTTGCTTCAATGGAACTATTTGGGAAAAATCCCTCATCTTCTTTATATCTAAAGCTGATCAAAGATTCTTAACAGGAATGCTATACAGTGGAATGAGTGAATGTTCAGGCAATAGTTCCAGTTATTTCCTTGGGGAAAATCCATTCCCTTCGATACTTGTTCCTCTCTATTTCCCATTCAATTGAGTCTAGTGTTTCTGATATTTCCTTTTCAATTGGGAACTATATAGTTGATGTTAATTCTCTGCTATTTGCTTCAATGGAACTTTTTGGGCAAAATCCATCCTCTTCTGTATATCTAAAGCTGATCAAAGGATTCTTAACAGGAATCCTATACAGTGGAATGAGTGAATGTGCAGGCAATAATTCCAGTTATTTACTTTGGGAAAATCCATTCCCTTAGATACTTGTTCCTCTCTATTTCCCATTCAATTGAGTCTAGTGTTTCTGATGTTTCCTTTTCAATTGGGAACTATATAGTTGATGATTATTCTCTGCTATTTGCTTCAATGGAACTTTTTGGGCAAAATCCATCCTCTTCTGTATATCTAAAGCTGATCAAAGGATGCTTAACAGGAATCCTATACAGTGGAATGAGTGAATGTGCACCCAATAGTTCGAGTTATTTCCTTTGGGAAAATCCATTCCTTTGGATACTTGTTCTTCTCTATTTCCCATTTTATTGAGGGTAGTGTTCCTGATGTTTCCTTTCCAATTGGGAACTCTATACTTGATGTCAATTCTCTCACATTTGCTTCAATGGAACTTTTTGGGAAAAATCCCTCATCTTCTTTATATCTAAAGCTGATCAAAGATTCTTAACAGGAATCCTATACAGTGGAATGAGTGAATGTGCAGGCAATAGTTCCAGTTATTTCCTTTGGGAAAATCCATTCCCTTAGATACTTGTTCCTCTCGATTTCCCATTCTATTGAGTCTAGTGTTTCTGATATTTCCTTTTCAATTGGGAACTATATAGTTGATGTTAATTCTCTGCTATTTGCTTCAATGGAACTTTTTGGGCAAAATCCATCCTCTTCTGTATATCTAAAGCTGATCAAAGGATTCTTAACAGGAATCCTATACAGTGGAATGAGTGAATGTGCAGGCAATAATTCCAGTTATTTACTTTGGGAAAATCCATTCCCTTAGATACTTGTTCCTCTCTATTTCCCATTCAATTGAGTCTAGTGTTTCTGATGTTTCCTTTTCAATTGGGAACTATATAGTTGATGATAATTCTCTGCTATTTGCTTCAATGGAACTTTTTGGGCAAAATCCATCCTCTTCTGTATATCTAAAGCTGATCAAAGGATTCTTAACAGGAATCCTATACAGTGGAATGAGTGAATGTGCACCCAATAGTTCGAGTTATTTCCTTTGGGAAAATCCATTCCTTTGGATACTTGTTCTTCTCTATTTCCCATTTTATTGAGGGTAGTGTTCCTGATGTTTCCTTTCCAATTGGGAACTCTATACTTGATGTCAATTCTCTCACATTTGCTTCAATGGAACTTTTTGGGCAAAATCCATCCTCTTCTGTATATCTAAAGCTGATCAAAGGATTCTTAACAGGAATGCTATACAGTGGAATGAGTGAATGAGCTGGCAATAGTTCCAGTTATTTCCTTTGGGAACATCCATTCCTTTGGATACTTGTTCCTCTCTATTTCCCATTCAATTGAGTCTAGTGTTCCTAATGTTTCCTTTTCAATTGGGAATTATAGAGTTGATGTTAATTCTCTCCAATTTGCTTCAATGGAAATTTTTGGGCAAAACCCATCATCTTCTGTATATCTAAACCTGATCAAAGGATTCTTAACAGGAATCCTATACAGTGGAATGAGTGAATGTGCACCCAATAGTTCGAGTTATTTCCTTTGGGAAAATCCATTCCTTTGGATACTTGTTCCTCTCTATTTCCCATTCTATTGAGTGTAGTGGTCCTGATGTTTCCTTTTCAATTGGGAACTATATACTTGAGGTTAATTCTCTCACATTTGCTTCAATGGAACTTTTTGGGAAAAATCCCTCATCTTCTTTATATCTAAAGCTGATCAAAGATTCTTAACAGGAATGCTATACAGTGGAATGAGTGAATGTTCAGGAAATAGTTCCAGTTATTTCCTTGGGGAAAATCCATTCCCTTAGATACTTGTTCCTCTCTATTTCCCATTCAATTGAGTCTAGTGTTTCTGATATTTCCTTTTCAATTGGGAACTATATAGTTGATGTTAATTCTCTGCTATTTGCTTCAATGGAACTTTTTGGGCAAAATCCATCCTCTTCTGTACATCTAAAGCTGATCAAAGGATTCTTAACAGGAATCCTATACAGTGGAATGAGTGAATGTGCAGGCAATAGTTCCAGTTATTTCCTTTTGGAAACATCCATTCCTTTGGATACTTGTTCCTCTCTATTTCCCATTAAATTGAGTCTAGTGTTCCTAATGTTTCCTTTTCAATTGGGAACTATATAGTTGATGTAAATTCTCTGCTATTTGCTTCAATGGAACTTTTTGGGCAAAATCCATCCTCTTCTGCATATCTAAAGATGATCAAAGGATTCTTAACAGGAATCCTATACAGTGGAATGAGTGAATGTGCACCCAATCGTTCGAGTTATTTCCTTTGGGAAAATCCATTCCTTTGGATACTTGTTCTTCTCTATTTCCCATTTTATTGAGGGTAGTGTTCCTGATGTTTCCTTTTCAATTGGGAACTCTATACTTGAAGTCAATTCTCTCACATTTGCTTCAATGGAACTTTTTAGGAAAAATCACTCATCTTCTTTATATGTAAAGCTGATCAAAGTTTCTTAACAGGAATCCTATACAGTGGAATGAGTGAATGTGCAGGCAATAGTTCCAGTTATTTCCTTTGGAAAACTCCATTCCTTTGGATACTTGTTCTTCTCTATTTCCCATTCATTGAGTCTAGTGTTTCTGATGTTTCCTTTTCAATTGGGAACTATAAAGTTGATGTTAATTCTCTCCCATTTGCTTCAATGGAACTTTTTAGGAAAAATCACTCATCTTCTTTATATGTAAAGCTGATCAAAGTTTCTTAACAGGAATCCTATACAGTGGAATGAGTTTATGTGCAGGCAATAGTTCCAGTTATTTTCTTTGGGAAAATCCATTCCTTTGGATACTTGTTCTTCTCAATTTCCCATTTTATTGAGTGTAGTGTTCCGGATGTTTCCTTTCCAATTGGGAACTCTATACTTGATGTCAATTCTCTCACATTTGCTTCAATGGAACTTTTTGGGAAAAATTCCTCATCTTCTTTATATCTAAAGCTGATCAAAGATTCTTAACAGGAATCCTATACAGTGGAATGAGTGAATGTGCAGGCAATAGTTCCAGTTATTTCCTTTGGGAAAATCCATTCCCTTAGATACTTGTTCCTCTCGATTTCCCATTCTATTGAGTCTAGTGTTCCTGATGTTTCCTTTTCAATTGGGAACTATAAAGTTGATGTTAATTCTCTCCTATTTGCTTCAATGGAACTTTTTGGGCAAAATCCATCCTCTTATGTATATCTAAAGCTGATCAAAGGATTCTTAACAGGAATGCTATACAGTGGAATGAGTGAATGTGCAGGCAATAGTTCCAGTTACTTCCTTTGGGAACATCCATTCCTTTGCAAATTTGTTCCTCTCTATTTCCCATTCAATTGAGTGTAGTGTTCCTAATGTTTCCTGTTCAATTGGGAATTATGGAGTTGATGTTAATTCTCTCCAATTTGCTTCAATGGAAATTTTTGGGCAAAACCCATCATCTTCTGTATATCTAAAGCTGATCAAAGGATTCTTAACAGGAATCCTATACAGTGGAATGAGTGAATGTGCAGGCAATAGTTCCAGTTATTTCCTTTGGGAAAATCCATTCATTCCCTTAAATACTTTTTCCTCTCTATTTCCCATTCAATTGAGTCTAGTGTTTCTGATGTTTCCTTTTCAATTGGGAACTATATAGTTGATGTTAATTCTCTCCCATTTGCTTCAATGGAACTTTTTGGGCAAAATCCATCCTCTCATGTATATCTAAAGCTGATCAAAGGATTCTTAACAGGAATGCTATACAGTGGAATGAGTGAATGTGCAGGCAATAGTTCCAGTTATTTCCTTTGGAAAACTCCATTCCTTTGGATACTTGTTCTTCTCTATTTCCCATTCAATTGAGTCTAGTGTTTCTGATGTTTCCTTTTCAATTGGGAACTATAAAGTTGATGTTAATTCTCTCCCATTTGCTTCAATGGAACTTTTTAGGAAAAATCACTCATCTTCTTTATATGTAAAGCTGATCAAAGTTTCTTAACAGGAATCCTATACAGTGGAATGAGTTTATGTGCAGGCAATAGTTCCAGTTATTTTCTTTGGGAAAATCCATTCCTTTGGATACTTGTTCCTCTCTATTTCCCATTCTATTGAGTGTAGTGTTCCTGATGTTTCCTTTTCAATTGGGAACTCTATACTTGAAGTCAATTCTCTCACATTTGCTTCAATGGAACTTTTTAGGAAAAATCACTCATCTTCTTTATATGTAAAGCTGATCAAAGTTTCTTAACAGGAATCCTATACAGTGGAATGAGTGAATGTGCAGGCAATAGTTCCAGTTATTTCCTTTGGAAAACTCCATTCCTTTGGATACTTGTTCTTCTCTATTTCCCATTCAATTGAGTCTAGTGTTTCTGATGTTTCCTTTTCAATTGGGAACTATAAAGTTGATGTTAATTCTCTCCCATTTGCTTCAATGGAACTTTTTAGGAAAAATCACTCATCTTCTTTATATGTAAAGCTGATCAAAGTTTCTTAACAGGAATCCTATACAGTGGAATGAGTTTATGTGCAGGCAATAGTTCCAGTTATTTTCTTTGGGAAAATCCATTCCTTTGGATACTTGTTCTTCTCAATTTCCCATTTTATTGAGTGTAGTGTTCCGGATGTTTCCTTTCCAATTGGGAACTCTATACTTGATGTCAATTCTCTCACATTTGCTTCAATGGAACTTTTTGGGAAAAATTCCTCATCTTCTTTATATCTAAAGCTGATCAAAGATTCTTAACAGGAATCCTATACAGTGGAATGAGTGAATGTGCAGGCAATAGTTCCAGTTATTTCCTTTGGGAAAATCCATTCCCTTAGATACTTGTTCCTCTCGATTTCCCATTCTATTGAGTCTAGTGTTCCTGATGTTTCCTTTTCAATTGGGAACTATAAAGTTGATGTTAATTCTCTCCTATTAGCTTCAATGGAACTTTTTGGGCAAAATCCATCCTCTTATGTATATCTAAAGCTGATCAAAGGATTCTTAACAGGAATGCTATACAGTGGAATGAGTGAATGTGCAGGCAATAGTTCCAGTTACTTCCTTTGGGAACATCCATTCCTTTGCAAATTTGTTCCTCTCTATTTCCCATTCAATTGAGTGTAGTGTTCCTAATGTTTCCTGTTCAATTGGGAATTATGGAGTTGATGTTAATTCTCTCCAATTTGCTTCAATGGAAATTTTTGGGCAAAACCCATCATCTTCTGTATATCTAAAGCTGATCAAAGGATTCTTAACAGGAATCCTATACAGTGGAATGAGTGAATGTGCAGGCAATAGTTCCAGTTATTTCCTTTGGGAAAATCCATTCATTCCCTTAAATACTTTTTCCTCTCTATTTCCCATTCAATTGAGTCTAGTGTTTCTGATGTTTCCTTTTCAATTGGGAACTATATAGTTGATGTTAATTCTCTCCCATTTGCTTCAATGGAACTTTTTGGGCAAAATCCATCCTCTCATGTATATCTAAAGCTGATCAAAGGATTCTTAACAGGAATGCTATACAGTGGAATGAGTGAATGTGCAGGCAATAGTTCCAGTTATTTCCTTTGGAAAACTCCATTCCTTTGGATACTTGTTCTTCTCTATTTCCCATTCAATTGAGTCTAGTGTTTCTGATGTTTCCTTTTCAATTGGGAACTATAAAGTTGATGTTAATTCTCTCCCATTTGCTTCAATGGAACTTTTTAGGAAAAATCACTCATCTTCTTTATATGTAAAGCTGATCAAAGTTTCTTAACAGGAATCCTATACAGTGGAATGAGTGAATGTGCACCCAATAGTTCGAGTTATTTCCTTTGGGAAAATCCATTCCTTTGGATACTTGTTCCTCTCTATTTCCCATTCTATTGAGTGTAGTGTTACTGATGTTTCCTTTTCAATTGGGAACTATATACTTGAGGTTAATTCTCTCACATTTGCTTCAATGGAACTATTTGGGAAAAATCCCTCATCTTCTTTATATCTAAAGCTGATCAAAGATTCTTAACAGGAATGCTATACAGTGGAATGAGTGAATGTTCAGGCAATAGTTCCAGTTATTTCCTTGGGGAAAATCCATTCCCTTCGATACTTGTTCCTCTCTATTTCCCATTCAATTGAGTCTAGTGTTTCTGATATTTCCTTTTCAATTGGGAACTATATAGTTGATGTTAATTCTCTGCTATTTGCTTCAATGGAACTTTTTGGGCAAAATCCATCCTCTTCTGTATATCTAAAGCTGATCAAAGGATTCTTAACAGGAATCCTATACAGTGGAATGAGTGAATGTGCAGGCAATAATTCCAGTTATTTACTTTGGGAAAATCCATTCCCTTAGATACTTGTTCCTCTCTATTTCCCATTCAATTGAGTCTAGTGTTTCTGATGTTTCCTTTTCAATTGGGAACTATAAAGTTGATGTTAATTCTCTCCCATTTGCTTCAATGGAACTTTTTAGGAAAAATCACTCATCTTCTTTATATGTAAAGCTGATCAAAGTTTCTTAACAGGAATCCTATACAGTGGAATGAGTGAATGTGCACCCAATAGTTCGAGTTATTTCCTTTGGGAAAATCCATTCCTTTGGATACTTGTTCCTCTCTATTTCCCATTCTATTGAGTGTAGTGTTACTGATGTTTCCTTTTCAATTGGGAACTATATACTTGAGGTTAATTCTCTCACATTTGCTTCAATGGAACTATTTGGGAAAAATCCCTCATCTTCTTTATATCTAAAGCTGATCAAAGATTCTTAACAGGAATGCTATACAGTGGAATGAGTGAATGTTCAGGCAATAGTTCCAGTTATTTCCTTGGGGAAAATCCATTCCCTTCGATACTTGTTCCTCTCTATTTCCCATTCAATTGAGTCTAGTGTTTCTGATATTTCCTTTTCAATTGGGAACTATATAGTTGATGTTAATTCTCTGCTATTTGCTTCAATGGAACTTTTTGGGCAAAATCCATCCTTTTCTGTATATCTAAAGCTGATCAAAGGATTCTTAACAGGAATCCTATACAGTGGAATGAGTGAATGTGCAGGCAATAATTCCAGTTATTTACTTTGGGAAAATCCATTCCCTTAGATACTTGTTCCTCTCTATTTCCCATTCAATTGAGTCTAGTGTTTCTGATGTTTCCTTTTCAATTGGGAACTATATAGTTGATGATAATTCTCTGCTATTTGCTTCAATGGAACTTTTTGGGCAAAATCCATCCTCTTCTGTATATCTAAAGCTGATCAAAGGATTCTTAACAGGAATCCTATACAGTGGAATGAGTGAATGTGCACCCAATAGTTCGAGTTATTTCCTTTGGGAAAATCCATTCCTTTGGATACTTGTTCTTCTCTATTTCCCATTTTATTGAGGGTAGTGTTCCTGATGTTTCCTTTCCAATTGGGAACTCTATACTTGATGTCAATTCTCTCACATTTGCTTCAATGGAACTTTTTGGGCAAAATCCATCCTCTTCTGTATATCTAAAGCTGATCAAAGGATTCTTAACAGGAATGCTATACAGTGGAATGAGTGAATGAGCTGGCAATAGTTCCAGTTATTTCCTTTGGGAACATCCATTCCTTTGGATACTTGTTCCTCTCTATTTCCCATTCAATTGAGTCTAGTGTTCCTAATGTTTCCTTTTCAATTGGGAATTATAGAGTTGATGTTAATTCTCTCCAATTTGCTTCAATGGAAATTTTTGGGCAAAACCCATCATCTTCTGTATATCTAAACCTGATCAAAGGATTCTTAACAGGAATCCTATACAGTGGAATGAGTGAATGTGCACCCAATAGTTCGAGTTATTTCCTTTGGGAAAATCCATTCCTTTGGATACTTGTTCCTCTCTATTTCCCATTCTATTGAGTGTAGTGGTCCTGATGTTTCCTTTTCAATTGGGAACTATATACTTGAGGTTAATTCTCTCACATTTGCTTCAATGGAACTTTTTGGGAAAAATCCCTCATCTTCTTTATATCTAAAGCTGATCAAAGATTCTTAACAGGAATGCTATACAGTGGAATGAGTGAATGTTCAGGAAATAGTTCCAGTTATTTCCTTGGGGAAAATCCATTCCCTTAGATACTTGTTCCTCTCTATTTCCCATTCAATTGAGTCTAGTGTTTCTGATATTTCCTTTTCAATTGGGAACTATATAGTTGATGTTAATTCTCTGCTATTTGCTTCAATGGAACTTTTTGGGCAAAATCCATCCTCTTCTGTACATCTAAAGCTGATCAAAGGATTCTTAACAGGAATCCTATACAGTGGAATGAGTGAATGTGCAGGCAATAGTTCCAGTTATTTCCTTTTGGAAACATCCATTCCTTTGGATACTTGTTCCTCTCTATTTCCCATTAAATTGAGTCTAGTGTTCCTAATGTTTCCTTTTCAATTGGGAACTATATAGTTGATGTAAATTCTCTGCTATTTGCTTCAATGGAACTTTTTGGGCAAAATCCATCCTCTTCTGTATATCTAAAGATGATCAAAGGATTCTTAACAGGAATCCTATACAGTGGAATGAGTGAATGTGCACCCAATCGTTCGAGTTATTTCCTTTGGGAAAATCCATTCCTTTGGATACTTGTTCTTCTCTATTTCCCATTTTATTGAGGGTAGTGTTCCTGATGTTTCCTTTTCAATTGGGAACTCTATACTTGAAGTCAATTCTCTCACATTTGCTTCAATGGAACTTTTTAGGAAAAATCACTCATCTTCTTTATATGTAAAGCTGATCAAAGTTTCTTAACAGGAATCCTATACAGTGGAATGAGTGAATGTGCAGGCAATAGTTCCAGTTATTTCCTTTGGAAAACTCCATTCCTTTGGATACTTGTTCTTCTCTATTTCCCATTCAATTGAGTCTAGTGTTTCTGATGTTTCCTTTTCAATTGGGAACTATAAAGTTGATGTTAATTCTCTCCCATTTGCTTCAATGGAACTTTTTAGGAAAAATCACTCATCTTCTTTATATGTAAAGCTGATCAAAGTTTCTTAACAGGAATCCTATACAGTGGAATGAGTTTATGTGCAGGCAATAGTTCCAGTTATTTTCTTTGGGAAAATCCATTCCTTTGGATACTTGTTCTTCTCAATTTCCCATTTTATTGAGTGTAGTGTTCCGGATGTTTCCTTTCCAATTGGGAACTCTATACTTGATGTCAATTCTCTCACATTTGCTTCAATGGAACTTTTTGGGAAAAATTCCTCATCTTCTTTATATCTAAAGCTGATCAAAGATTCTTAACAGGAATCCTATACAGTGGAATGAGTGAATGTGCAGGCAATAGTTCCAGTTATTTCCTTTGGGAAAATCCATTCCCTTAGATACTTGTTCCTCTCGATTTCCCATTCTATTGAGTCTAGTGTTCCTGATGTTTCCTTTTCAATTGGGAACTATAAAGTTGATGTTAATTCTCTCCTATTTGCTTCAATGGAACTTTTTGGGCAAAATCCATCCTCTTATGTATATCTAAAGCTGATCAAAGGATTCTTAACAGGAATGCTATACAGTGGAATGAGTGAATGTGCAGGCAATAGTTCCAGTTACTTCCTTTGGGAACATCCATTCCTTTGCAAATTTGTTCCTCTCTATTTCCCATTCAATTGAGTGTAGTGTTCCTAATGTTTCCTGTTCAATTGGGAATTATGGAGTTGATGTTAATTCTCTCCAATTTGCTTCAATGGAAATTTTTGGGCAAAACCCATCATCTTCTGTATATCTAAAGCTGATCAAAGGATTCTTAACAGGAATCCTATACAGTGGAATGAGTGAATGTGCAGGCAATAGTTCCAGTTATTTCCTTTGGGAAAATCCATTCATTCCCTTAAATACTTTTTCCTCTCTATTTCCCATTCAATTGAGTCTAGTGTTTCTGATGTTTCCTTTTCAATTGGGAACTATATAGTTGATGTTAATTCTCTCCCATTTGCTTCAATGGAACTTTTTGGGCAAAATCCATCCTCTCATGTATATCTAAAGCTGATCAAAGGATTCTTAACAGGAATGCTATACAGTGGAATGAGTGAATGTGCAGGCAATAGTTCCAGTTATTTCCTTTGGAAAACTCCATTCCTTTGGATACTTGTTCTTCTCTATTTCCCATTCAATTGAGTCTAGTGTTTCTGATGTTTCCTTTTCAATTGGGAACTATAAAGTTGATGTTAATTCTCTCCCATTTGCTTCAATGGAACTTTTTAGGAAAAATCACTCATCTTCTTTATATGTAAAGCTGATCAAAGTTTCTTAACAGGAATCCTATACAGTGGAATGAGTTTATGTGCAGGCAATAGTTCCAGTTATTTTCTTTGGGAAAATCCATTCCTTTGGATACTTGTTCCTCTCTATTTCCCATTCTATTGAGTGTAGTGTTAATGATGTTTCCTTTTCAATTGGGAACTATATACTTGAGGTTAATTCTCTCACATTTGCTTCAATGGAACTATTTGGGAAAAATCCCTCATCTTCTTTATATCTAAAGCTGATCAAAGATTCTTAACAGGAATGCTATACAGTGGAATGAGTGAATGTTCAGGCAATAGTTCCAGTTATTTCCTTGGGGAAAATCCATTCCCTTCGATACTTGTTCCTCTCTATTTCCCATTCAATTGAGTCTAGTGTTTCTGATATTTCCTTTTCAATTGGGAACTATATAGTTGATGTTAATTCTCTGCTATTTGCTTCAATGGAACTTTTTGGGCAAAATCCATCCTCTTCTGTATATCTAAAGCTGATCAAAGGATTCTTAACAGGAATCCTATACAGTGGAATGAGTGAATGTGCAGGCAATAATTCCAGTTATTTACTTTGGGAAAATCCATTCCCTTAGATACTTGTTCCTCTCTATTTCCCATTCAATTGAGTCTAGTGTTTCTGATGTTTCCTTTTCAATTGGGAACTATATAGTTGATGATTATTCTCTGCTATTTGCTTCAATGGAACTTTTTGGGCAAAATCCATCCTCTTCTGTATATCTAAAGCTGATCAAAGGATGCTTAACAGGAATCCTATACAGTGGAATGAGTGAATGTGCACCCAATAGTTCGAGTTATTTCCTTTGGGAAAATCCATTCCTTTGGATACTTGTTCTTCTCTATTTCCCATTTTATTGAGGGTAGTGTTCCTGATGTTTCCTTTCCAATTGGGAACTCTATACTTGATGTCAATTCTCTCACATTTGCTTCAATGGAACTTTTTGGGAAAAATCCCTCATCTTCTTTATATCTAAAGCTGATCAAAGATTCTTAACAGGAATCCTATACAGTGGAATGAGTGAATGTGCAGGCAATAGTTCCAGTTATTTCCTTTGGGAAAATCCATTCCCTTAGATACTTGTTCCTCTCGATTTCCCATTCTATTGAGTCTAGTGTTTCTGATATTTCCTTTTCAATTGGGAACTATATAGTTGATGTTAATTCTCTGCTATTTGCTTCAATGGAACTTTTTGGGCAAAATCCATCCTCTTCTGTATATCTAAAGCTGATCAAAGGATTCTTAACAGGAATCCTATACAGTGGAATGAGTGAATGTGCAGGCAATAATTCCAGTTATTTACTTTGGGAAAATCCATTCCCTTAGATACTTGTTCCTCTCTATTTCCCATTCAATTGAGTCTAGTGTTTCTGATGTTTCCTTTTCAATTGGGAACTATATAGTTGATGATAATTCTCTGCTATTTGCTTCAATGGAACTTTTTGGGCAAAATCCATCCTCTTCTGTATATCTAAAGCTGATCAAAGGATTCTTAACAGGAATCCTATACAGTGGAATGAGTGAATGTGCACCCAATAGTTCGAGTTATTTCCTTTGGGAAAATCCATTCCTTTGGATACTTGTTCTTCTCTATTTCCCATTTTATTGAGGGTAGTGTTCCTGATGTTTCCTTTCCAATTGGGAACTCTATACTTGATGTCAATTCTCTCACATTTGCTTCAATGGAACTTTTTGGGCAAAATCCATCCTCTTCTGTATATCTAAAGCTGATCAAAGGATTCTTAACAGGAATGCTATACAGTGGAATGAGTGAATGAGCTGGCAATAGTTCCAGTTATTTCCTTTGGGAACATCCATTCCTTTGGATACTTGTTCCTCTCTATTTCCCATTCAATTGAGTCTAGTGTTCCTAATGTTTCCTTTTCAATTGGGAATTATAGAGTTGATGTTAATTCTCTCCAATTTGCTTCAATGGAAATTTTTGGGCAAAACCCATCATCTTCTGTATATCTAAACCTGATCAAAGGATTCTTAACAGGAATCCTATACAGTGGAATGAGTGAATGTGCACCCAATAGTTCGAGTTATTTCCTTTGGGAAAATCCATTCCTTTGGATACTTGTTCCTCTCTATTTCCCATTCTATTGAGTGTAGTGGTCCTGATGTTTCCTTTTCAATTGGGAACTATATACTTGAGGTTAATTCTCTCACATTTGCTTCAATGGAACTTTTTGGGAAAAATCCCTCATCTTCTTTATATCTAAAGCTGATCAAAGATTCTTAACAGGAATGCTATACAGTGGAATGAGTGAATGTTCAGGAAATAGTTCCAGTTATTTCCTTGGGGAAAATCCATTCCCTTAGATACTTGTTCCTCTCTATTTCCCATTCAATTGAGTCTAGTGTTTCTGATATTTCCTTTTCAATTGGGAACTATATAGTTGATGTTAATTCTCTGCTATTTGCTTCAATGGAACTTTTTGGGCAAAATCCATCCTCTTCTGTACATCTAAAGCTGATCAAAGGATTCTTAACAGGAATCCTATACAGTGGAATGAGTGAATGTGCAGGCAATAGTTCCAGTTATTTCCTTTTGGAAACATCCATTCCTTTGGATACTTGTTCCTCTCTATTTCCCATTAAATTGAGTCTAGTGTTCCTAATGTTTCCTTTTCAATTGGGAACTATATAGTTGATGTAAATTCTCTGCTATTTGCTTCAATGGAACTTTTTGGGCAAAATCCATCCTCTTCTGTATATCTAAAGATGATCAAAGGATTCTTAACAGGAATCCTATACAGTGGAATGAGTGAATGTGCAGGCAATAGTTCCAGTTATTTCCTTTGGGAAAATCCATTCATTCCCTTAGATACTTTTTCTTCGCTATTTCCCATTCAATTGAGTCTAGTGTTTCTGATGTTTCCTTTTCAATTGGGAACTATATAGTTGATGATAATTCTCTGCTATTTGCTGCAATGAAACTTTTTGGTCAAAATCCAGTCTCTTCTGTATATCTAAAGCTGATCAAAGGATTCTTAAAAGGAATCCTAAACAGTGGAATGAGTGAATGTGCACCCAGTAGTTCGAGTTATTTCCTTTGGGAAAATCCATTCCTTTCGATACTTCTCCTTCTCTATTTCCCATTTTTTTGAGGGTAGTGTTCCTGATGTTTCCTTTTCAATTGGGAACTCTATACTTGATGTTAATTCTCTCACATTTGCTTCAATGGAACTTTTTGGGAAAAATCACTCATCTTCTTTATATCTAAAGCGCATCAAAAATTCTTAACAGGAATCCTATACAGTGGAATGAGTGAATGGGCAGGCAATACTTCCAGTTATTTTCTTTGGGAAAATCCATTCCTTTGGATACTTGTTCATCTCTATTTCCCTTTCAATTGAGTATAGTGTTCCTGATGTTTCCTTTTCAATTTGGAACTTTATAGTTGATGATAATTCTCTCCCATTTGCTTCAATGGAACTTTTTGGGCAAAATCCATCCTCTTCTGTATATCTAAAGCTGATCAAAGGATTCTTAACAGGAATGCTATACAGTGGAATGAGTGAATGAGCTGGCAATAGTTCCAGTTATTTCCTTTGGGAACATCCATTCCTTTGGATACTTGTTCCTCTCTATTTCCCATTCAATTGAGTCTAGTGTTCCTAATGTTTCCTTTTCAATTGGGAATTATAGAGTTGATGTTAATTCTCTCCAATTTGCTTCAATGGAAATTTTTGGGCAAAACCCATCATCTTCTGTATATCTAAACCTGATCAAAGGATTCTTAACAGGAATCCTATACAGTGGAATGAGTGAATGTGCACCCAATAGTTCGAGTTATTTCCTTTGGGAAAATCCATTCCTTTGGATACTTGTTCCTCTCTATTTCCCATTCTATTGAGTGTAGTGGTTCTGATGTTTCCTTTTCAATTGGGAACTATATACTTGAGGTTAATTCTCTCACATTTGCTTCAATGGAACTTTTTGGGAAAAATCCCTCATCTTCTTTATATCTAAAGCTGATCAAAGATTCTTAACAGGAATGCTATACAGTGGAATGAGTGAATGTTCAGGAAATAGTTCCAGTTATTTCCTTGGGGAAAATCCATTCCCTTAGATACTTGTTCCTCTCTATTTCCCATTCAATTGAGTCTAGTGTTTCTGATATTTCCTTTTCAATTGGGAACTATATAGTTGATGTTAATTCTCTGCTATTTGCTTCAATGGAACTTTTTGGGCAAAATCCATCCTCTTCTGTACATCTAAAGCTGATCAAAGGATTCTTAACAGGAATCCTATACAGTGGAATGAGTGAATGTGCAGGCAATAGTTCCAGTTATTTCCTTTTGGAAACATCCATTCCTTTGGATATTTGTTCCTCTCTATTTCCCATTAAATTGAGTCTAGTGTTCCTAATGTTTCCTTTTCAATTGGGAACTATATAGTTGATGTAAATTCTCTGCTATTTGCTTCAATGGAACTTTTTGGGCAAAATCCATCCTCTTCTGTATATCTAAAGATGATCAAATGATTCTTAACAGGAATCCTATACAGTGGAATGAGTGAATGTGCACCCAATAGTTCGAGTTATTTCCTTTGGGAAAATCCATTCCTTTGGATACTTGTTCTTCTCTATTTCCCATTTTATTGAGGGTAGTGTTCCTGATGTTTCCTTTTCAATTGGGAACTCTATACTTGAAGTCAATTCTCTCACATTTGCTTCAATGGAACTTTTTAGGAAAAATCACTCATCTTCTTTATATGTAAAGCTGATCAAAGTTTCTTAACAGGAATCCTATACAGTGGAATGAGTGAATGTGCAGGCAATAATTCCAGTTATTTACTTTGGGAAAATCCATTCCTTTGGATACTTGTTCTTCTCTATTTCCCATTCAATTGAGTCTAGTGTTTCTGATGTTTCCTTTTCAATTGGGAACTATAAAGTTGATGTTAATTCTCTCCCATTTGCTTCAATGGAACTTTTTAGGAAAAATCACTCATCTTCTTTATATGTAAAGCTGATCAAAGTTTCTTAACAGGAATCCTATACAGTGGAATGAGTTTATGTGCAGGCAATAGTTCCAGTTATTTTCTTTGGGAAAATCCATTCCTTTGGATACTTGTTCTTCTCAATTTCCCATTTTATTGAGTGTAGTGTTCCGGATGTTTCCTTTCCAATTGGGAACTCTATACTTGATGTCAATTCTCTCACATTTGCTTCAATGGAACTTTTTGGGAAAAATTCCTCATCTTCTTTATATCTAAAGCTGATCAAAGATTCTTAACAGGAATCCTATACAGTGGAATGAGTGAATGTGCAGGCAATAGTTCCAGTTATTTCCTTTGGGAAAATCCATTCCCTTAGATACTTGTTCCTCTCGATTTCCCATTCTATTGAGTCTAGTGTTCCTGATGTTTCCTTTTCAATTGGGAATTATAAAGTTGATGTTAATTCTCTCCTATTTGCTTCAATGGAACTTTTTGGGCAAAATCCATCCTCTTATGTATATCTAAAGCTGATCAAAGGATTCTTAACAGGAATGCTATACAGTGGAATGAGTGAATGTGCAGGCAATAGTTCCAGTTACTTCCTTTGGGAACATCCATTCCTTTGCAAATTTGTTCCTCTCTATTTCCCATTCAATTGAGTGTAGTGTTCCTAATGTTTCCTGTTCAATTGGGAATTATGGAGTTGATGTTAATTCTCTCCAATTTGCTTCAATGGAAATTTTTGGGCAAAACCCATCATCTTCTGTATATCTAAAGCTGATCAAAGGATTCTTAACAGGAATCCTATACAGTGGAATGAGTGAATGTGCAGGCAATAGTTCCAGTTATTTCCTTTGGGAAAATCCATTCATTCCCTTAAATACTTTTTCCTCTCTATTTCCCATTCAATTGAGTCTAGTGTTTCTGATGTTTCCTTTTCAATTGGGAACTATATAGTTGATGTTAATTCTCTCCCATTTGCTTCAATGGAACTTTTTGGGCAAAATCCATCCTCTCATGTATATCTAAAGCTGATCAAAGGATTCTTAACAGGAATGCTATACAGTGGAATGAGTGAATGTGCAGGTAATAGTTCCAGTTATTTCCTTTGGAAAACTCCATTCCTTTGGATACTTGTTCTTCTCTATTTCCCATTCAATTGAGTCTAGTGTTTCTGATGTTTCCTTTTCAATTGGGAACTATAAAGTTGATGTTAATTCTCTCCCATTTGCTTCAATGGAACTTTTTAGGAAAAATCACTCATCTTCTTTATATGTAAAGCTGATCAAAGTTTCTTAACAGGAATCCTATACAGTGGAATGAGTGAATGTGCACCCAATAGTTCGAGTTATTTCCTTTGGGAAAATCCATTCCTTTGGATACTTGTTCCTCTCTATTTCCCATTCTATTGAGTGTAGTGTTACTGATGTTTCCTTTTCAATTGGGAACTATATACTTGAGGTTAATTCTCTCACATTTGCTTCAATGGAACTATTTGGGAAAAATCCCTCATCTTCTTTATATCTAAAGCTGATCAAAGATTCTTAACAGGAATGCTATACAGTGGAATGAGTGAATGTTCAGGCAATAGTTCCAGTTATTTCCTTGGGGAAAATCCATTCCCTTCGATACTTGTTCCTCTCTATTTCCCATTCAATTGAGTCTAGTGTTTCTGATATTTCCTTTTCAATTGGGAACTATATAGTTGATGTTAATTCTCTGCTATTTGCTTCAATGGAACTTTTTGGGCAAAATCCATCCTCTTCTGTATATCTAAAGCTGATCAAAGGATTCTTAACAGGAATCCTATACAGTGGAATGAGTGAATGTGCAGGCAATAATTCCAGTTATTTACTTTGGGAAAATCCATTCCCTTAGATACTTGTTCCTCTCTATTTCCCATTCAATTGAGTCTAGTGTTTCTGATATTTCCTTTTCAATTGGGAACTATATAGTTGATGTTAATTCTCTGCTATTTGCTTCAATGGAACTTTTTGGGCAAAATCCATCCTCTTCTGTACATCTAAAGCTGATCAAAGGATTCTTAACAGGAATCCTATACAGTGGAATGAGTGAATGTGCAGGCAATAGTTCCAGTTATTTCCTTTTGGAAACATCCATTCCTTTGGATACTTGTTCCTCTCTATTTCCCATTAAATTGAGTCTAGTGTTCCTAATGTTTCCTTTTCAATTGGGAACTATATAGTTGATGTAAATTCTCTGCTATTTGCTTCAATGGAACTTTTTGGGCAAAATCCATCCTCTTCTGTATATCTAAAGCTGATCAAAGGATTCTTAACAGGAATCCTATACAGTGGAATGAGTGAATGTGCAGGCAATAGTTCCAGTTATTTCCTTTGGGAAAATCCATTCATTCCCTTAGATACTTTTTCTTCGCTATTTCCCATTCAATTGAGTCTAGTGTTTCTGATGTTTCCTTTTCAATTGGGAACTATATAGTTGATGATAATTCTCTGCTATTTGCTGCAATGAAACTTTTTGGTCAAAATCCAGTCTCTTCTGTATATCTAAAGCTGATCAAAGGATTCTTAAAAGGAATCCTAAACAGTGGAATGAGTGAATGTGCACCCAGTAGTTCGAGTTATTTCCTTTGGGAAAATCCATTCCTTTCGATACTTCTCCTTCTCTATTTCCCATTTTTTTGAGGGTAGTGTTCCTGATGTTTCCTTTTCAATTGGGAACTCTATACTTGATGTTAATTCTCTCACATTTGCTTCAATGGAACTTTTTGGGAAAAATCACTCATCTTCTTTATATCTAAAGCGCATCAAAAATTCTTAACAGGAATCCTATACAGTGGAATGAGTGAATGGGCAGGCAATACTTCCAGTTATTTTCTTTGGGAAAATCCATTCCTTTGGATACTTGTTCATCTCTATTTCCCTTTCAATTGAGTATAGTGTTCCTGATGTTTCCTTTTCAATTTGGAACTTTATAGTTGATGATAATTCTCTCCCATTTGCTTCAATGGAACTTTTTGGGCAAAATCCATCCTCTTCTGTATATCTAAAGCTGATCAAAGGATTCTTAACAGGAATGCTATACAGTGGAATGAGTGAATGAGCTGGCAATAGTTCCAGTTATTTCCTTTGGGAACATCCATTCCTTTGGATACTTGTTCCTCTCTATTTCCCATTCAATTGAGTCTAGTGTTCCTAATGTTTCCTTTTCAATTGGGAATTATAGAGTTGATGTTAATTCTCTCCAATTTGCTTCAATGGAAATTTTTGGGCAAAACCCATCATCTTCTGTATATCTAAACCTGATCAAAGGATTCTTAACAGGAATCCTATACAGTGGAATGAGTGAATGTGCACCCAATAGTTCGAGTTATTTCCTTTGGGAAAATCCATTCCTTTGGATACTTGTTCCTCTCTATTTCCCATTCTATTGAGTGTAGTGGTTCTGATGTTTCCTTTTCAATTGGGAACTATATACTTGAGGTTAATTCTCTCACATTTGCTTCAATGGAACTTTTTGGGAAAAATCCCTCATCTTCTTTATATCTAAAGCTGATCAAAGATTCTTAACAGGAATGCTATACAGTGGAATGAGTGAATGTTCAGGAAATAGTTCCAGTTATTTCCTTGGGGAAAATCCATTCCCTTAGATACTTGTTCCTCTCTATTTCCCATTCAATTGAGTCTAGTGTTTCTGATATTTCCTTTTCAATTGGGAACTATATAGTTGATGTTAATTCTCTGCTATTTGCTTCAATGGAACTTTTTGGGCAAAATCCATCCTCTTCTGTACATCTAAAGCTGATCAAAGGATTCTTAACAGGAATCCTATACAGTGGAATGAGTGAATGTGCAGGCAATAGTTCCAGTTATTTCCTTTTGGAAACATCCATTCCTTTGGATACTTGTTCCTCTCTATTTCCCATTAAATTGAGTCTAGTGTTCCTAATGTTTCCTTTTCAATTGGGAACTATATAGTTGATGTAAATTCTCTGCTATTTGCTTCAATGGAACTTTTTGGGCAAAATCCATCCTCTTCTGTATATCTAAAGATGATCAAATGATTCTTAACAGGAATCCTATACAGTGGAATGAGTGAATGTGCACCCAATAGTTCGAGTTATTTCCTTTGGGAAAATCCATTCCTTTGGATACTTGTTCTTCTCTATTTCCCATTTTATTGAGGGTAGTGTTCCTGATGTTTCCTTTTCAATTGGGAACTCTATACTTGAAGTCAATTCTCTCACATTTGCTTCAATGGAACTTTTTAGGAAAAATCACTCATCTTCTTTATATGTAAAGCTGATCAAAGTTTCTTAACAGGAATCCTATACAGTGGAATGAGTGAATGTGCAGGCAATAATTCCAGTTATTTACTTTGGGAAAATCCATTCCTTTGGATACTTGTTCTTCTCTATTTCCCATTCAATTGAGTCTAGTGTTTCTGATGTTTCCTTTTCAATTGGGAACTATAAAGTTGATGTTAATTCTCTCCCATTTGCTTCAATGGAACTTTTTAGGAAAAATCACTCATCTTCTTTATATGTAAAGCTGATCAAAGTTTCTTAACAGGAATCCTATACAGTGGAATGAGTTTATGTGCAGGCAATAGTTCCAGTTATTTTCTTTGGGAAAATCCATTCCTTTGGATACTTGTTCTTCTCAATTTCCCATTTTATTGAGTGTAGTGTTCCGGATGTTTCCTTTCCAATTGGGAACTCTATACTTGATGTCAATTCTCTCACATTTGCTTCAATGGAACTTTTTGGGAAAAATTCCTCATCTTCTTTATATCTAAAGCTGATCAAAGATTCTTAACAGGAATCCTATACAGTGGAATGAGTGAATGTGCAGGCAATAGTTCCAGTTATTTCCTTTGGGAAAATCCATTCCCTTAGATACTTGTTCCTCTCGATTTCCCATTCTATTGAGTCTAGTGTTCCTGATGTTTCCTTTTCAATTGGGAACTATAAAGTTGATGTTAATTCTCTCCTATTTGCTTCAATGGAACTTTTTGGGCAAAATCCATCCTCTTATGTATATCTAAAGCTGATCAAAGGATTCTTAACAGGAATGCTATACAGTGGAATGAGTGAATGTGCAGGCAATAGTTCCAGTTACTTCCTTTGGGAACATCCATTCCTTTGCAAATTTGTTCCTCTCTATTTCCCATTCAATTGAGTGTAGTGTTCCTAATGTTTCCTGTTCAATTGGGAATTATGGAGTTGATGTTAATTCTCTCCAATTTGCTTCAATGGAAATTTTTGGGCAAAACCCATCATCTTCTGTATATCTAAAGCTGATCAAAGGATTCTTAACAGGAATCCTATACAGTGGAATGAGTGAATGTGCAGGCAATAGTTCCAGTTATTTCCTTTGGGAAAATCCATTCATTCCCTTAAATACTTTTTCCTCTCTATTTCCCATTCAATTGAGTCTAGTGTTTCTGATGTTTCCTTTTCAATTGGGAACTATATAGTTGATGTTAATTCTCTCCCATTTGCTTCAATGGAACTTTTTGGGCAAAATCCATCCTCTCATGTATATCTAAAGCTGATCAAAGGATTCTTAACAGGAATGCTATACAGTGGAATGAGTGAATGTGCAGGTAATAGTTCCAGTTATTTCCTTTGGAAAACTCCATTCCTTTGGATACTTGTTCTTCTCTATTTCCCATTCAATTGAGTCTAGTGTTTCTGATGTTTCCTTTTCAATTGGGAACTATAAAGTTGATGTTAATTCTCTCCCATTTGCTTCAATGGAACTTTTTAGGAAAAATCACTCATCTTCTTTATATGTAAAGCTGATCAAAGTTTCTTAACAGGAATCCTATACAGTGGAATGAGTGAATGTGCACCCAATAGTTCGAGTTATTTCCTTTGGGAAAATCCATTCCTTTGGATACTTGTTCCTCTCTATTTCCCATTCTATTGAGTGTAGTGTTACTGATGTTTCCTTTTCAATTGGGAACTATATACTTGAGGTTAATTCTCTCACATTTGCTTCAATGGAACTATTTGGGAAAAATCCCTCATCTTCTTTATATCTAAAGCTGATCAAAGATTCTTAACAGGAATGCTATACAGTGGAATGAGTGAATGTTCAGGCAATAGTTCCAGTTATTTCCTTGGGGAAAATCCATTCCCTTCGATACTTGTTCCTCTCTATTTCCCATTCAATTGAGTCTAGTGTTTCTGATATTTCCTTTTCAATTGGGAACTATATAGTTGATGTTAATTCTCTGCTATTTGCTTCAATGGAACTTTTTGGGCAAAATCCATCCTCTTCTGTATATCTAAAGCTGATCAAAGGATTCTTAACAGGAATCCTATACAGTGGAATGAGTGAATGTGCAGGCAATAATTCCAGTTATTTACTTTGGGAAAATCCATTCCCTTAGATACTTGTTCCTCTCTATTTCCCATTCAATTGAGTCTAGTGTTTCTGATGTTTCCTTTTCAATTGGGAACTATATAGTTGATGATAATTCTCTGCTATTTGCTTCAATGGAACTTTTTGGGCAAAATCCATCCTCTTCTGTATATCTAAAGCTGATCAAAGGATGCTTAACAGGAATCCTATACAGTGGAATGAGTGAATGTGCACCCAATAGTTCGAGTTATTTCCTTTGGGAAAATCCATTCCTTTGGATACTTGTTCTTCTCTATTTCCCATTTTATTGAGGGTAGTGTTCCTGATGTTTCCTTTCCAATTGGGAACTCTATACTTGATGTCAATTCTCTCACATTTGCTTCAATGGAACTTTTTGGGAAAAATCCCTCATCTTCTTTATATCTAAAGCTGATCAAAGATTCTTAACAGGAATCCTATACAGTGGAATGAGTGAATGTACAGGCAATAGTTCCAGTTATTTCCTTTGGGAAAATCCATTCCCTTAGATACTTGTTCCTCTCGATTTCCCATTCTATTGAGTCTAGTGTTTCTGATATTTCCTTTTCAATTGGGAACTATATAGTTGATGTTAATTCTCTGCTATTTGCTTCAATGGAACTTTTTGGGCAAAATCCATCCTTTTCTGTATATCTAAAGCTGATCAAAGGATTCTTAACAGGAATCCTATACAGTGGAATGAGTGAATGTGCAGGCAATAATTCCAGTTATTTACTTTGGGAAAATCCATTCCCTTAGATACTTGTTCCTCTCTATTTCCCATTCAATTGAGTCTAGTGTTTCTGATGTTTCCTTTTCAATTGGGAACTATATAGTTGATGATAATTCTCTGCTATTTGCTTCAATGGAACTTTTTGGGCAAAATCCATCCTCTTCTGTATATCTAAAGCTGATCAAAGGATTCTTAACAGGAATCCTATACAGTGGAATGAGTGAATGTGCACCCAATAGTTCGAGTTATTTCCTTTGGGAAAATCCATTCCTTTGGATACTTGTTCTTCTCTATTTCCCATTTTATTGAGGGTAGTGTTCCTGATGTTTCCTTTCCAATTGGGAACTCTATACTTGATGTCAATTCTCTCACATTTGCTTCAATGGAACTTTTTGGGCAAAATCCATCCTCTTCTGTATATCTAAAGCTGATCAAAGGATTCTTAACAGGAATGCTATACAGTGGAATGAGTGAATGAGCTGGCAATAGTTCCAGTTATTTCCTTTGGGAACATCCATTCCTTTGGATACTTGTTCCTCTCTATTTCCCATTCAATTGAGTCTAGTGTTCCTAATGTTTCCTTTTCAATTGGGAATTATAGAGTTGATGTTAATTCTCTCCAATTTGCTTCAATGGAAATTTTTGGGCAAAACCCATCATCTTCTGTATATCTAAACCTGATCAAAGGATTCTTAACAGGAATCCTATACAGTGGAATGAGTGAATGTGCACCCAATAGTTCGAGTTATTTCCTTTGGGAAAATCCATTCCTTTGGATACTTGTTCCTCTCTATTTCCCATTCTATTGAGTGTAGTGGTCCTGATGTTTCCTTTTCAATTGGGAACTATATACTTGAGGTTAATTCTCTCACATTTGCTTCAATGGAACTTTTTGGGAAAAATCCCTCATCTTCTTTATATCTAAAGCTGATCAAAGATTCTTAACAGGAATGCTATACAGTGGAATGAGTGAATGTTCAGGAAATAGTTCCAGTTATTTCCTTGGGGAAAATCCATTCCCTTAGATACTTGTTCCTCTCTATTTCCCATTCAATTGAGTCTAGTGTTTCTGATATTTCCTTTTCAATTGGGAACTATATAGTTGATGTTAATTCTCTGCTATTTGCTTCAATGGAACTTTTTGGGCAAAATCCATCCTCTTCTGTACATCTAAAGCTGATCAAAGGATTCTTAACAGGAATCCTATACAGTGGAATGAGTGAATGTGCAGGCAATAGTTCCAGTTATTTCCTTTTGGAAACATCCATTCCTTTGGATACTTGTTCCTCTCTATTTCCCATTAAATTGAGTCTAGTGTTCCTGATGTTTCCTTTTCAATTGGGAACTCTATACTTGAAGTCAATTCTCTCACATTTGCTTCAATGGAACTTTTTAGGAAAAATCACTCATCTTCTTTATATGTAAAGCTGATCAAAGTTTCTTAACAGGAATCCTATACAGTGGAATGAGTGAATGTGCAGGCAATAGTTCCAGTTATTTCCTTTGGAAAACTCCATTCCTTTGGATACTTGTTCTTCTCTATTTCCCATTCAATTGAGTCTAGTGTTTCTGATGTTTCCTTTTCAATTGGGAACTATAAAGTTGATGTTAATTCTCTCCCATTTGCTTCAATGGAACTTTTTAGGAAAAATCACTCATCTTCTTTATATGTAAAGCTGATCAAAGTTTCTTAACAGGAATCCTATACAGTGGAATGAGTTTATGTGCAGGCAATAGTTCCAGTTATTTTCTTTGGGAAAATCCATTCCTTTGGATACTTGTTCTTCTCAATTTCCCATTTTATTGAGTGTAGTGTTCCGGATGTTTCCTTTCCAATTGGGAACTCTATACTTGATGTCAATTCTCTCACATTTGCTTCAATGGAACTTTTTGGGAAAAATTCCTCATCTTCTTTATATCTAAAGCTGATCAAAGATTCTTAACAGGAATCCTATACAGTGGAATGAGTGAATGTGCAGGCAATAGTTCCAGTTATTTCCTTTGGGAAAATCCATTCCCTTAGATACTTGTTCCTCTCGATTTCCCATTCTATTGAGTCTAGTGTTCCTGATGTTTCCTTTTCAATTGGGAACTATAAAGTTGATGTTAATTCTCTCCTATTTGCTTCAATGGAACTTTTTGGGCAAAATCCATCCTCTTATGTATATCTAAAGCTGATCAAAGGATTCTTAACAGGAATGCTATACAGTGGAATGAGTGAATGTGCAGGCAATAGTTCCAGTTACTTCCTTTGGGAACATCCATTCCTTTGCAAATTTGTTCCTCTCTATTTCCCATTCAATTGAGTGTAGTGTTCCTAATGTTTCCTGTTCAATTGGGAATTATGGAGTTGATGTTAATTCTCTCCAATTTGCTTCAATGGAAATTTTTGGGCAAAACCCATCATCTTCTGTATATCTAAAGCTGATCAAAGGATTCTTAACAGGAATCCTATACAGTGGAATGAGTGAATGTGCAGGCAATAGTTCCAGTTATTTCCTTTGGGAAAATCCATTCATTCCCTTAAATACTTTTTCCTCTCTATTTCCCATTCAATTGAGTCTAGTGTTTCTGATGTTTCCTTTTCAATTGGGAACTATATAGTTGATGTTAATTCTCTCCCATTTGCTTCAATGGAACTTTTTGGGCAAAATCCATCCTCTCATGTATATCTAAAGCTGATCAAAGGATTCTTAACAGGAATGCTATACAGTGGAATGAGTGAATGTGCAGGCAATAGTTCCAGTTATTTCCTTTGGAAAACTCCATTCCTTTGGATACTTGTTCTTCTCTATTTCCCATTCAATTGAGTCTAGTGTTTCTGATGTTTCCTTTTCAATTGGGAACTATAAAGTTGATGTTAATTCTCTCCCATTTGCTTCAATGGAACTTTTTAGGAAAAATCACTCATCTTCTTTATATGTAAAGCTGATCAAAGTTTCTTAACAGGAATCCTATACAGTGGAATGAGTTTATGTGCAGGCAATAGTTCCAGTTATTTTCTTTGGGAAAATCCATTCCTTTGGATACTTGTTCCTCTCTATTTCCCATTCTATTGAGTGTAGTGTTACTGATGTTTCCTTTTCAATTGGGAACTATATACTTGAGGTTAATTCTCTCACATTTGCTTCAATGGAACTATTTGGGAAAAATCCCTCATCTTCTTTATATCTAAAGCTGATCAAAGATTCTTAACAGGAATGCTATACAGTGGAATGAGTGAATGTTCAGGCAATAGTTCCAGTTATTTCCTTGGGGAAAATCCATTCCCTTCGATACTTGTTCCTCTCTATTTCCCATTCAATTGAGTCTAGTGTTTCTGATATTTCCTTTTCAATTGGGAACTATATAGTTGATGTTAATTCTCTGCTATTTGCTTCAATGGAACTTTTTGGGCAAAATCCATCCTCTTCTGTATATCTAAAGCTGATCAAAGGATTCTTAACAGGAATCCTATACAGTGGAATGAGTGAATGTGCAGGCAATAATTCCAGTTATTTACTTTGGGAAAATCCATTCCCTTAGATACTTGTTCCTCTCTATTTCCCATTCAATTGAGTCTAGTGTTTCTGATGTTTCCTTTTCAATTGGGAACTATATAGTTGATGATAATTCTCTGCTATTTGCTTCAATGGAACTTTTTGGGCAAAATCCATCCTCTTCTGTATATCTAAAGCTGATCAAAGGATGCTTAACAGGAATCCTATACAGTGGAATGAGTGAATGTGCACCCAATAGTTCGAGTTATTTCCTTTGGGAAAATCCATTCCTTTGGATACTTGTTCTTCTCTATTTCCCATTTTATTGAGGGTAGTGTTCCTGATGTTTCCTTTCCAATTGGGAACTCTATACTTGATGTCAATTCTCTCACATTTGCTTCAATGGAACTTTTTGGGAAAAATCCCTCATCTTCTTTATATCTAAAGCTGATCAAAGATTCTTAACAGGAATCCTATACAGTGGAATGAGTGAATGTGCAGGCAATAGTTCCAGTTATTTCCTTTGGGAAAATCCATTCCCTTAGATACTTGTTCCTCTCGATTTCCCATTCTATTGAGTCTAGTGTTTCTGATATTTCCTTTTCAATTGGGAACTATATAGTTGATGTTAATTCTCTGCTATTTGCTTCAATGGAACTTTTTGGGCAAAATCCATCCTCTTCTGTATATCTAAAGCTGATCAAAGGATTCTTAACAGGAATCCTATACAGTGGAATGAGTGAATGTGCAGGCAATAATTCCAGTTATTTACTTTGGGAAAATCCATTCCCTTAGATACTTGTTCCTCTCTATTTCCCATTCAATTGAGTCTAGTGTTTCTGATGTTTCCTTTTCAATTGGGAACTATATAGTTGATGATAATTCTCTGCTATTTGCTTCAATGGAACTTTTTGGGCAAAATCCATCCTCTTCTGTATATCTAAAGCTGATCAAAGGATTCTTAACAGGAATCCTATACAGTGGAATGAGTGAATGTGCACCCAATAGTTCGAGTTATTTCCTTTGGGAAAATCCATTCCTTTGGATACTTGTTCTTCTCTATTTCCCATTTTATTGAGGGTAGTGTTCCTGATGTTTCCTTTCCAATTGGGAACTCTATACTTGATGTCAATTCTCTCACATTTGCTTCAATGGAACTTTTTGGGCAAAATCCATCCTCTTCTGTATATCTAAAGCTGATCAAAGGATTCTTAACAGGAATGCTATACAGTGGAATGAGTGAATGAGCTGGCAATAGTTCCAGTTATTTCCTTTGGGAACATCCATTCCTTTGGATACTTGTTCCTCTCTATTTCCCATTCAATTGAGTCTAGTGTTCCTAATGTTTCCTTTTCAATTGGGAATTATAGAGTTGATGTTAATTCTCTCCAATTTGCTTCAATGGAAATTTTTGGGCAAAACCCATCATCTTCTGTATATCTAAACCTGATCAAAGGATTCTTAACAGGAATCCTATACAGTGGAATGAGTGAATGTGCACCCAATAGTTCGAGTTATTTCCTTTGGGAAAATCCATTCCTTTGGATACTTGTTCCTCTCTATTTCCCATTCTATTGAGTGTAGTGGTCCTGATGTTTCCTTTTCAATTGGGAACTATATACTTGATGTTAATTCTCTCACATTTGCTTCAATGGAACTTTTTGGGAAAAATCCCTCATCTTCTTTATATCTAAAGCTGATCAAAGATTCTTAACAGGAATGCTATACAGTGGAATGAGTGAATGTTCAGGAAATAGTTCCAGTTATTTCCTTGGGGAAAATCCATTCCCTTAGATACTTGTTCCTCTCTATTTCCCATTCAATTGAGTCTAGTGTTTCTGATATTTCCTTTTCAATTGGGAACTATATAGTTGATGTTAATTCTCTGCTATTTGCTTCAATGGAACTTTTTGGGCAAAATCCATCCTCTTCTGTACATCTAAAGCTGATCAAAGGATTCTTAACAGGAATCCTATACAGTGGAATGAGTGAATGTGCAGGCAATAGTTCCAGTTATTTCCTTTTGGTAACATCCATTCCTTTGGATACTTGTTCCTCTCTATTTCCCATTAAATTGAGTCTAGTGTTCCTAATGTTTCCTTTTCAATTGGGAACTATATAGTTGATGTAAATTCTCTGCTATTTGCTTCAATGGAACTTTTTGGGCAAAATCCATCCTCTTCTGTATATCTAAAGATGATCAAAGGATTCTTAACAGGAATCCTATACAGTGGAATGAGTGAATGTGCACCCAATAGTTCGAGTTATTTCCTTTGGGAAAATCCATTCCTTTGGATACTTGTTCTTCTCTATTTCCCATTTTATTGAGGGTAGTGTTCCTGATGTTTCCTTTTCAATTGGGAACTCTATACTTGAAGTCAATTCTCTCACATTTGCTTCAATGGAACTTTTTAGGAAAAATCACTCATCTTCTTTATATGTAAAGCTGATCAAAGTTTCTTAACAGGAATCCTATACAGTGGAATGAGTGAATGTGCAGGCAATAGTTCCAGTTATTTCCTTTGGAAAACTCCATTCCTTTGGATACTTGTTCTTCTCTATTTCCCATTCAATTGAGTCTAGTGTTTCTGATGTTTCCTTTTCAATTGGGAACTATAAAGTTGATGTTAATTCTCTCCCATTTGCTTCAATGGAACTTTTTAGGAAAAATCACTCATCTTCTTTATATGTAAAGCTGATCAAAGTTTCTTAACAGGAATCCTATACAGTGGAATGAGTTTATGTGCAGGCAATAGTTCCAGTTATTTTCTTTGGGAAAATCCATTCCTTTGGATACTTGTTCTTCTCAATTTCCCATTTTATTGAGTGTAGTGTTCCGGATGTTTCCTTTCCAATTGGGAACTCTATACTTGATGTCAATTCTCTCACATTTGCTTCAATGGAACTTTTTGGGAAAAATTCCTCATCTTCTTTATATCTAAAGCTGATCAAAGATTCTTAACAGGAATCCTATACAGTGGAATGAGTGAATGTGCAGGCAATAGTTCCAGTTATTTCCTTTGGGAAAATCCATTCCCTTAGATACTTGTTCCTCTCGATTTCCCATTCTATTGAGTCTAGTGTTCCTGATGTTTCCTTTTCAATTGGGAACTATAAAGTTGATGTTAATTCTCTCCTATTTGCTTCAATGGAACTTTTTGGGCAAAATCCATCCTCTTATGTATATCTAAAGCTGATCAAAGGATTCTTAACAGGAATGCTATACAGTGGAATGAGCAGGCAATAGTTCCAGTTACTTCCTTTGGGAACATCCATTCCTTTGCAAATTTGTTCCTCTCTATTTCCCATTCAATTGAGTGTAGTGTTCCTAATGTTTCCTGTTCAATTGGGAATTATGGAGTTGATGTTAATTCTCTCCAATTTGCTTCAATGGAAATTTTTGGGCAAAACCCATCATCTTCTGTATATCTAAAGCTGATCAAAGGATTCTTAACAGGAATCCTATACAGTGGAATGAGTGAATGTGCAGGCAATAGTTCCAGTTATTTCCTTTGGAAAACTCCATTCCTTTGGATACTTGTTCTTCTCTATTTCCCATTCAATTGAGTCTAGTGTTTCTGATGTTTCCTTTTCAATTGGGAACTATAAAGTTGATGTTAATTCTCTCCCATTTGCTTCAATGGAACTTTTTAGGAAAAATCACTCATCTTCTTTATATGTAAAGCTGATCAAAGTTTCTTAACAGGAATCCTATACAGTGGAATGAGTTTATGTGCAGGCAATAGTTCCAGTTATTTTCTTTGGGAAAATCCATTCCTTTGGATACTTGTTCCTCTCTATTTCCCATTCTATTGAGTGTAGTGTTACTGATGTTTCCTTTTCAATTGGGAACTATATACTTGAGGTTAATTCTCTCACATTTGCTTCAATGGAACTATTTGGGAAAAATCCCTCATCTTCTTTATATCTAAAGCTGATCAAAGATTCTTAACAGGAATGCTATACAGTGGAATGAGTGAATGTTCAGGCAATAGTTCCAGTTATTTCCTTGGGGAAAATCCATTCCCTTCGATACTTGTTCCTCTCTATTTCCCATTCAATTGAGTCTAGTGTTTCTGATATTTCCTTTTCAATTGGGAACTATATAGTTGATGTTAATTCTCTGCTATTTGCTTCAATGGAACTTTTTGGGCAAAATCCATCCTCTTCTGTATATCTAAAGCTGATCAAAGGATTCTTAACAGGAATCCTATACAGTGGAATGAGTGAATGTGCAGGCAATAATTCCAGTTATTTACTTTGGGAAAATCCATTCCCTTAGATACTTGTTCCTCTCTATTTCCCATTCAATTGAGTCTAGTGTTTCTGATGTTTCCTTTTCAATTGGGAACTATATAGTTGATGATAATTCTCTGCTATTTGCTTCAATGGAACTTTTTGGGCAAAATCCATCCTCTTCTGTATATCTAAAGCTGATCAAAGGATGCTTAACAGGAATCCTATACAGTGGAATGAGTGAATGTGCACCCAATAGTTCGAGTTATTTCCTTTGGGAAAATCCATTCCTTTGGATACTTGTTCTTCTCTATTTCCCATTTTATTGAGGGTAGTGTTCCTGATGTTTCCTTTCCAATTGGGAACTCTATACTTGATGTCAATTCTCTCACATTTGCTTCAATGGAACTTTTTGGGAAAAATCCCTCATCTTCTTTATATCTAAAGCTGATCAAAGATTCTTAACAGGAATCCTATACAGTGGAATGAGTGAATGTGCAGGCAATAGTTCCAGTTATTTCCTTTGGGAAAATCCATTCCCTTAGATACTTGTTCCTCTCGATTTCCCATTCTATTGAGTCTAGTGTTTCTGATATTTCCTTTTCAATTGGGAACTATATAGTTGATGTTAATTCTCTGCTATTTGCTTCAATGGAACTTTTTGGGCAAAATCCATCCTCTTCTGTATATCTAAAGCTGATCAAAGGATTCTTAACAGGAATCCTATACAGTGGAATGAGTGAATGTGCAGGCAATAATTCCAGTTATTTACTTTGGGAAAATCCATTCCCTTAGATACTTGTTCCTCTCTATTTCCCATTCAATTGAGTCTAGTGTTTCTGATGTTTCCTTTTCAATTGGGAACTATATAGTTGATGATAATTCTCTGCTATTTGCTTCAATGGAACTTTTTGGGCAAAATCCATCCTCTTCTGTATATCTAAAGCTGATCAAAGGATTCTTAACAGGAATCCTATACAGTGGAATGAGTGAATGTGCAGGCAATAATTCCAGTTATTTACTTTGGGAAAATCCATTCCCTTAGATACTTGTTCCTCTCTATTTCCCATTCAATTGAGTCTAGTGTTTCTGATGTTTCCTTTTCAATTGGGAACTATATAGTTGATGATAATTCTCTGCTATTTGCTTCAATGGAACTTTTTGGGCAAAATCCATCCTCTTCTGTATATCTAAAGCTGATCAAAGGATGCTTAACAGGAATCCTATACAGTGGAATGAGTGAATGTGCACCCAATAGTTCGAGTTATTTCCTTTGGGAAAATCCATTCCTTTGGATACTTGTTCTTCTCTATTTCCCATTTTATTGAGGGTAGTGTTCCTGATGTTTCCTTTCCAATTGGGAACTCTATACTTGATGTCAATTCTCTCACATTTGCTTCAATGGAACTTTTTGGGAAAAATCCCTCATCTTCTTTATATCTAAAGCTGATCAAAGATTCTTAACAGGAATCCTATACAGTGGAATGAGTGAATGTGCAGGCAATAGTTCCAGTTATTTCCTTTGGGAAAATCCATTCCCTTAGATACTTGTTCCTCTCGATTTCCCATTCTATTGAGTCTAGTGTTTCTGATATTTCCTTTTCAATTGGGAACTATATAGTTGATGTTAATTCTCTGCTATTTGCTTCAATGGAACTTTTTGGGCAAAATCCATCCTCTTCTGTATATCTAAAGCTGATCAAAGGATTCTTAACAGGAATCCTATACAGTGGAATGAGTGCATGTGCAGGCAATAATTCCAGTTATTTACTTTGGGAAAATCCATTCCCTTAGATACTTGTTCCTCTCTATTTCCCATTCAATTGAGTCTAGTGTTTCTGATGTTTCCTTTTCAATTGGGAACTATATAGTTGATGATAATTCTCTGCTATTTGCTTCAATGGAACTTTTTGGGCAAAATCCATCCTCTTCTGTATATCTAAAGCTGATCAAAGGATTCTTAACAGGAATCCTATACAGTGGAATGAGTGAATGTGCAGGCAATAATTCCAGTTATTTACTTTGGGAAAATCCATTCCCTTAGATACTTGTTCCTCTCTATTTCCCATTCAATTGAGTCTAGTGTTTCTGATGTTTCCTTTTCAATTGGGAACTATATAGTTGATGATAATTCTCTGCTATTTGCTTCAATGGAACTTTTTGGGCAAAATCCATCCTCTTCTGTATATCTAAAGCTGATCAAAGGATGCTTAACAGGAATCCTATACAGTGGAATGAGTGAATGTGCACCCAATAGTTCGAGTTATTTCCTTTGGGAAAATCCATTCCTTTGGATACTTGTTCTTCTCTATTTCCCATTTTATTGAGGGTAGTGTTCCTGATGTTTCCTTTCCAATTGGGAACTCTATACTTGATGTCAATTCTCTCACATTTGCTTCAATGGAACTTTTTGGGAAAAATCCCTCATCTTCTTTATATCTAAAGCTGATCAAAGATTCTTAACAGGAATCCTATACAGTGGAATGAGTGAATGTGCAGGCAATAGTTCCAGTTATTTCCTTTGGGAAAATCCATTCCCTTAGATACTTGTTCCTCTCGATTTCCCATTCTATTGAGTCTAGTGTTTCTGATATTTCCTTTTCAATTGGGAACTATATAGTTGATGTTAATTCTCTGCTATTTGCTTCAATGGAACTTTTTGGGCAAAATCCATCCTCTTCTGTATATCTAAAGCTGATCAAAGGATTCTTAACAGGAATCCTATACAGTGGAATGAGTGAATGTGCAGGCAATAATTCCAGTTATTTACTTTGGGAAAATCCATTCCCTTAGATACTTGTTCCTCTCTATTTCCCATTCAATTGAGTCTAGTGTTTCTGATGTTTCCTTTTCAATTGGGAACTATATAGTTGATGATAATTCTCTGCTATTTGCTTCAATGGAACTTTTTGGGCAAAATCCATCCTCTTCTGTATATCTAAAGCTGATCAAAGGATTCTTAACAGGAATCCTATACAGTGGAATGAGTGAATGTGCACCCAATAGTTCGAGTTATTTCCTTTGGGAAAATCCATTCCTTTGGATACTTGTTCTTCTCTATTTCCCATTTTATTGAGGGTAGTGTTCCTGATGTTTCCTTTCCAATTGGGAACTCTATACTTGATGTCAATTCTCTCACATTTGCTTCAATGGAACTTTTTGGGCAAAATCCATCCTCTTCTGTATATCTAAAGCTGATCAAAGGATTCTTAACAGGAATGCTATACAGTGGAATGAGTGAATGAGCTGGCAATAGTTCCAGTTATTTCCTTTGGGAACATCCATTCCTTTGGATACTTGTTCCTCTCTATTTCCCATTCAATTGAGTCTAGTGTTCCTAATGTTTCCTTTTCAATTGGGAATTATAGAGTTGATGTTAATTCTCTCAAATTTGCTTCAATGGAAATTTTTGGGCAAAACCCATCATCTTCTGTATATCTAAACCTGATCAAAGGATTCTTAACAGGAATCCTATACAGTGGAATGAGTGAATGTGCACCCAATAGTTCGAGTTATTTCCTTTGGGAAAATCCATTCCTTTGGATACTTGTTCCTCTCTATTTCCCATTCTATTGAGTGTAGTGGTCCTGATGTTTCCTTTTCAATTGGGAACTATATACTTGAAGTCAATTCTCTCACATTTGCTTCAATGGAACTTTTTAGGAAAAATCACTCATCTTCTTTATATGTAAAGCTGATCAAAGTTTCTTAACAGGAATCCTATACAGTGGAATGAGTGAATGTGCAGGCAATAGTTCCAGTTATTTCCTTTGGAAAACTCCATTCCTTTGGATACTTGTTCTTCTCTATTTCCCATTCAATTGAGTCTAGTGTTTCTGATGTTTCCTTTTCAATTGGGAACTATAAAGTTGATGTTAATTCTCTCCCATTTGCTTCAATGGAACTTTTTAGGAAAAATCACTCATCTTCTTTATATGTAAAGCTGATCAAAGTTTCTTAACAGGAATCCTATACAGTGGAATGAGTTTATGTGCAGGCAATAGTTCCAGTTATTTTCTTTGGGAAAATCCATTCCTTTGGATACTTGTTCTTCTCAATTTCCCATTTTATTGAGTGTAGTGTTCCGGATGTTTCCTTTCCAATTGGGAACTCTATACTTGATGTCAATTCTCTCACATTTGCTTCAATGGAACTTTTTGGGAAAAATTCCTCATCTTCTTTATATCTAAAGCTGATCAAAGATTCTTAACAGGAATCCTATACAGTGGAATGAGTGAATGTGCAGGCAATAGTTCCAGTTATTTCCTTTGGGAAAATCCATTCCCTTAGATACTTGTTCCTCTCGATTTCCCATTCTATTGAGTCTAGTGTTCCTGATGTTTCCTTTTCAATTGGGAACTATAAAGTTGATGTTAATTCTCTCCTATTTGCTTCAATGGAACTTTTTGGGCAAAATACATCCTCTTATGTATATCTAAAGCTGATCAAAGGATTCTTAACAGGAATGCTATACAGTGGAATGAGCAGGCAATAGTTCCAGTTACTTCCTTTGGGAACATCCATTCCTTTGCAAATTTGTTCCTCTCTATTTCCCATTCAATTGAGTGTAGTGTTCCTAATGTTTCCTGTTCAATTGGGAATTATGGAGTTGATGTTAATTCTCTCCAATTTGCTTCAATGGAAATTTTTGGGCAAAACCCATCATCTTCTGTATATCTAAAGCTGATCAAAGGATTCTTAACAGGAATCCTATACAGTGGAATGAGTGAATGTGCAGGCAATAGTTCCAGTTATTTCCTTTGGGAAAATCCATTCATTCCCTTAAATGCTTTTTCCTCTCTATTTCCCATTCAATTGAGTCTAGTGTTTCTGATGTTTCCTTTTCAATTGGGAACTATATAGTTGATGTTAATTCTCTCCCATTTGCTTCAATGGAACTTTTTGGGCAAAATCCATCCTCTCATGTATATCTAAAGCTGATCAAAGGATTCTTAACAGGAATGCTATACAGTGGAATGAGTGAATGTGCAGGCAATAGTTCCAGTTATTTCCTTTGGAAAACTCCATTCCTTTGGATACTTGTTCTTCTCTATTTCCCATTCAATTGAGTCTAGTGTTTCTGATGTTTCCTTTTCAATTGGGAACTATAAAGTTGATGTTAATTCTCTCCCATTTGCTTCAATGGAACTTTTTAGGAAAAATCACTCATCTTCTTTATATGTAAAGCTGATCAAAGTTTCTTAACAGGAATCCTATACAGTGGAATGAGTTTATGTGCAGGCAATAGTTCCAGTTATTTTCTTTGGGAAAATCCATTCCTTTGGATACTTGTTCCTCTCTATTTCCCATTCTATTGAGTGTAGTGTTACTGATGTTTCCTTTTCAATTGGGAACTATATACTTGAGGTTAATTCTCTCACATTTGCTTCAATGGAACTATTTGGGAAAAATCCCTAATCTTCTTTATATCTAAAGCTGATCAAAGATTCTTAACAGGAATGCTATACAGTGGAATGAGTGAATGTTCAGGCAATAGTTCCAGTTATTTCCTTGGGGAAAATCCATTCCCTTCGATACTTGTTCCTCTCTATTTCCCATTCAATTGAGTCTAGTGTTTCTGATATTTCCTTTTCAATTGGGAACTATATAGTTGATGTTAATTCTCTGCTATTTGCTTCAATGGAACTTTTTGGGCAAAATCCATCCTCTTCTGTATATCTAAAGCTGATCAAAGGATTCTTAACAGGAATCCTATACAGTGGAATGAGTGAATGTGCAGGCAATAATTCCAGTTATTTACTTTGGGAAAATCCATTCCCTTAGATACTTGTTCCTCTCTATTTCCCATTCAATTGAGTCTAGTGTTTCTGATGTTTCCTTTTCAATTGGGAACTATATAGTTGATGATAATTCTCTGCTATTTGCTTCAATGGAACTTTTTGGGCAAAATCCATCCTCTTCTGTATATCTAAAGCTGATCAAAGGATGCTTAACAGGAATCCTATACAGTGGAATGAGTGAATGTGCACCCAATAGTTCGAGTTATTTCCTTTGGGAAAATCCATTCCTTTGGATACTTGTTCTTCTCTATTTCCCATTTTATTGAGGGTAGTGTTCCTGATGTTTCCTTTCCAATTGGGAACTCTATACTTGATGTCAATTCTCTCACATTTGCTTCAATGGAACTTTTTGGGAAAAATCCCTCATCTTCTTTATATCTAAAGCTGATCAAAGATTCTTAACAGGAATCCTATACAGTGGAATGAGTGAATGTGCAGGCAATAGTTCCAGTTATTTCCTTTGGGAAAATCCATTCCCTTAGATACTTGTTCCTCTCGATTTCCCATTCTATTGAGTCTAGTGTTTCTGATATTTCCTTTTCAATTGGGAACTATATAGTTGATGTTAATTCTCTGCTATTTGCTTCAATGGAACTTTTTGGGCAAAATCCATCCTCTTCTGTATATCTAAAGCTGATCAAAGGATTCTTAACAGGAATCCTATACAGTGGAATGAGTGAATGTGCAGGCAATAATTCCAGTTATTTACTTTGGGAAAATCCATTCCCTTAGATACTTGTTCCTCTCTATTTCCCATTCAATTGAGTCTAGTGTTTCTGATGTTTCCTTTTCAATTGGGAACTATATAGTTGATGATAATTCTCTGCTATTTGCTTCAATGGAACTTTTTGGGCAAAATCCATCCTCTTCTGTATATCTAAAGCTGATCAAAGGATTCTTAACAGGAATCCTATACAGTGGAATGAGTGAATGTGCACCCAATAGTTCGAGTTATTTCCTTTGGGAAAATCCATTCCTTTGGATACTTGTTCTTCTCTATTTCCCATTTTATTGAGGGTAGTGTTCCTGATGTTTCCTTTCCAATTGGGAACTCTATACTTGATGTCAATTCTCTCACATTTGCTTCAATGGAACTTTTTGGGCAAAATCCATCCTCTTCTGTATATCTAAAGCTGATCAAAGGATTCTTAACAGGAATGCTATACAGTGGAATGAGTGAATGAGCTGGCAATAGTTCCAGTTATTTCCTTTGGGAACATCCATTCCTTTGGATACTTGTTCCTCTCTATTTCCCATTCAATTGAGTCTAGTGTTCCTAATGTTTCCTTTTCAATTGGGAATTATAGAGTTGATGTTAATTCTCTCCAATTTGCTTCAATGGAAATTTTTGGGCAAAACCCATCATCTTCTGTATATCTAAACCTGATCAAAGGATTCTTAACAGGAATCCTATACAGTGGAATGAGTGAATGTGCACCCAATAGTTCGAGTTATTTCCTTTGGGAAAATCCATTCCTTTGGATACTTGTTCCTCTCTATTTCCCATTCTATTGAGTGTAGTGGTCCTGATGTTTCCTTTTCAATTGGGAACTATATACTTGAGGTTAATTCTCTCACATTTGCTTCAATGGAACTTTTTGGGAAAAATCCCTCATCTTCTTTATATCTAAAGCTGATCAAAGATTCTTAACAGGAATGCTATACAGTGGAATGAGTGAATGTTCAGGAAATAGTTCCAGTTATTTCCTTGGGGAAAATCCATTCCCTTAGATACTTGTTCCTCTCTATTTCCCATTCAATTGAGTCTAGTGTTTCTGATATTTCCTTTTCAATTGGGAACTATATAGTTGATGTTAATTCTCTGCTATTTGCTTCAATGGAACTTTTTGGGCAAAATCCATCCTCTTCTGTACATCTAAAGCTGATCAAAGGATTCTTAACAGGAATCCTATACAGTGGAATGAGTGAATGTGCAGGCAATAGTTCCAGTTATTTCCTTTTGGAAACATCCATTCCTTTGGATACTTGTTCCTCTCTATTTCCCATTAAATTGAGTCTAGTGTTCCTAATGTTTCCTTTTCAATTGGGAACTATATAGTTGATGATAATTCTCTGCTATTTGCTTCAATGGAACTTTTTGGGCAAAATCCATCCTCTTCTGTATATCTAAAGATGATCAAAGGATTCTTAACAGGAATCCTATACAGTGGAATGAGTGAATGTGCACCCAATAGTTCGAGTTATTTCCTTTGGGAAAATCCATTCCTTTGGATACTTGTTCTTCTCTATTTCCCATTTTATTGAGGGTAGTGTTCCTGATGTTTCCTTTTCAACTGGGAACTCTATACTTGAAGTCAATTCTCTCACATTTGCTTCAATGGAACTTTTTAGGAAAAATCACTCATCTTCTTTATATGTAAAGCTGATCAAAGTTTCTTAACAGGAATCCTATACAGTGGAATGAGTGAATGTGCAGGCAATAGTTCCAGTTATTTCCTTTGGAAAACTCCATTCCTTTGGATACTTGTTCTTCTCTATTTCCCATTCAATTGAGTCTAGTGTTTCTGATGTTTCCTTTTCAATTGGGAACTATAAAGTTGATGTTAATTCTCTCCCATTTGCTTCAATGGAACTTTTTAGGAAAAATCACTCATCTTCTTTATATGTAAAGCTGATCAAAGTTTCTTAACAGGAATCCTATACAGTGGAATGAGTTTATGTGCAGGCAATAGTTCCAGTTATTTTCTTTGGGAAAATCCATTCCTTTGGATACTTGTTCTTCTCAATTTCCCATTTTATTGAGTGTAGTGTTCCGGATGTTTCTTTTCCAATTGGGAACTCTATACTTGATGTCAATTCTCTCACATTTGCTTCAATGGAACTTTTTGGGAAAAATTCCTCATCTTCTTTATATCTAAAGCTGATCAAAGATTCTTAACAGGAATCCTATACAGTGGAATGAGTGAATGTGCAGGCAATAGTTCCAGTTATTTCCTTTGGGAAAATCCATTCCCTTAGATACTTGTTCCTCTCGATTTCCCATTCTATTGAGTCTAGTGTTCCTGATGTTTCCTTTTCAATTGGGAACTATAAAGTTGATGTTAATTCTCTCCTATTTGCTTCAATGGAACTTTTTGGGCAAAATCCATCCTCTTATGTATATCTAAAGCTGATCAAAGGATTCTTAACAGGAATGCTATACAGTGGAATGAGCAGGCAATAGTTCCAGTTACTTCCTTTGGGAACATCCATTCCTTTGCAAATTTGTTCCTCTCTATTTCCCATTCAATTGAGTGTAGTGTTCCTAATGTTTCCTGTTCAATTGGGAATTATGGAGTTGATGTTAATTCTCTCCAATTTGCTTCAATGGAAATTTTTGGGCAAAACCCATCATCTTCTGTATATCTAAAGCTGATCAAAGGATTCTTAACAGGAATCCTATACAGTGGAATGAGTGAATGTGCAGGCAATAGTTCCAGTTATTTCCTTTGGGAAAATCCATTCATTCCCTTAAATGCTTTTTCCTCTCTATTTCCCATTCAATTGAGTCTAGTGTTTCTGATGTTTCCTTTTCAATTGGGAACTATATAGTTGATGTTAATTCTCTCCCATTTGCTTCAATGGAACTTTTTGGGCAAAATCCATCCTCTCATGTATATCTAAAGCTGATCAAAGGATTCTTAACAGGAATGCTATACAGTGGAATGAGTGAATGTGCAGGCAATAGTTCCAGTTATTTCCTTTGGAAAACTCCATTCCTTTGGATACTTGTTCTTCTCTATTTCCCATTCAATTGAGTCTAGTGTTTCTGATGTTTCCTTTTCAATTGGGAACTATAAAGTTGATGTTAATTCTCTCCCATTTGCTTCAATGGAACTTTTTAGGAAAAATCACTCATCTTCTTTATATGTAAAGCTGATCAAAGTTTCTTAACAGGAATCCTATACAGTGGAATGAGTTTATGTGCAGGCAATAGTTCCAGTTATTTTCTTTGGGAAAATCCATTCCTTTGGATACTTGTTCCTCTCTATTTCCCATTCTATTGAGTGTAGTGTTACTGATGTTTCCTTTTCAATTGGGAACTATATACTTGAGGTTAATTCTCTCACATTTGCTTCAATGGAACTATTTGGGAAAAATCCCTCATCTTCTTTATATCTAAAGCTGATCAAAGATTCTTAACAGGAATGCTATACAGTGGAATGAGTGAATGTTCAGGCAATAGTTCCAGTTATTTCCTTGGGGAAAATCCATTCCCTTCGATACTTGTTCCTCTCTATTTCCCATTCAATTGAGTCTAGTGTTTCTGATATTTCCTTTTCAATTGGGAACTATATAGTTGATGTTAATTCTCTGCTATTTGCTTCAATGGAACTTTTTGGGCAAAATCCATCCTCTTCTGTATATCTAAAGCTGATCAAAGGATTCTTAACAGGAATCCTATACAGTGGAATGAGTGAATGTGCAGGCAATAATTCCAGTTATTTACTTTGGGAAAATCCATTCCCTTAGATACTTGTTCCTCTCTATTTCCCATTCAATTGAGTCTAGTGTTTCTGATGTTTCCTTTTCAATTGGGAACTATATAGTTGATGATAATTCTCTGCTATTTGCTTCAATGGAACTTTTTGGGCAAAATCCATCCTCTTCTGTATATCTAAAGCTGATCAAAGGATGCTTAACAGGAATCCTATACAGTGGAATGAGTGAATGTGCACCCAATAGTTCGAGTTATTTCCTTTGGGAAAATCCATTCCTTTGGATACTTGTTCTTCTCTATTTCCCATTTTATTGAGGGTAGTGTTCCTGATGTTTCCTTTCCAATTGGGAACTCTATACTTGATGTCAATTCTCTCACATTTGCTTCAATGGAACTTTTTGGGAAAAATCCCTCATCTTCTTTATATCTAAAGCTGATCAAAGATTCTTAACAGGAATCCTATACAGTGGAATGAGTGAATGTGCAGGCAATAGTTCCAGTTATTTCCTTTGGGAAAATCCATTCCCTTAGATACTTGTTCCTCTCGATTTCCCATTCTATTGAGTCTAGTGTTTCTGATATTTCCTTTTCAATTGGGAACTATATAGTTGATGTTAATTCTCTGCTATTTGCTTCAATGGAACTTTTTGGGCAAAATCCATCCTCTTCTGTATATCTAAAGCTGATCAAAGGATTCTTAACAGGAATCCTATACAGTGGAATGAGTGAATGTGCAGGCAATAATTCCAGTTATTTACTTTGGGAAAATCCATTCCCTTAGATACTTGTTCCTCTCTATTTCCCATTCAATTGAGTCTAGTGTTTCTGATGTTTCCTTTTCAATTGGGAACTATATAGTTGATGATAATTCTCTGCTATTTGCTTCAATGGAACTTTTTGGGCAAAATCCATCCTCTTCTGTATATCTAAAACTGATCAAAGGATTCTTAACAGGAATCCTATACAGTGGAATGAGTGAATGTGCACCCAATAGTTCGAGTTATTTCCTTTGGGAAAATCCATTCCTTTGGATACTTGTTCTTCTCTATTTCCCATTTTATTGAGGGTAGTGTTCCTGATGTTTCCTTTCCAATTGGGAACTCTATACTTGATGTCAATTCTCTCACATTTGCTTCAATGGAACTTTTTGGGCAAAATCCATCCTCTTCTGTATATCTAAAGCTGATCAAAGGATTCTTAACAGGAATGCTATACAGTGGAATGAGTGAATGAGCTGGCAATAGTTCCAGTTATTTCCTTTGGGAACATCCATTCCTTTGGATACTTGTTCCTCTCTATTTCCCATTCAATTGAGTCTAGTGTTCCTAATGTTTCCTTTTCAATTGGGAATTATAGAGTTGATGTTAATTCTCTCCAATTTGCTTCAATGGAAATTTTTGGGCAAAACCCATCATCTTCTGTATATCTAAACCTGATCAAAGGATTCTTAACAGGAATCCTATACAGTGGAATGAGTGAATGTGCACCCAATAGTTCGAGTTATTTCCTTTGGGAAAATCCATTCCTTTGGATACTTGTTCCTCTCTATTTCCCATTCTATTGAGTGTAGTGGTCCTGATGTTTCCTTTTCAATTGGGAACTATATACTTGAGGTTAATTCTCTCACATTTGCTTCAATGGAACTTTTTGGGAAAAATCCCTCATCTTCTTTATATCTAAAGCTGATCAAAGATTCTTAACAGGAATGCTATACAGTGGAATGAGTGAATGTTCAGGAAATAGTTCCAGTTATTTCCTTGGGGAAAATCCATTCCCTTAGATACTTGTTCCTCTCTATTTCCCATTCAATTGAGTCTAGTGTTTCTGATATTTCCTTTTCAATTGGGAACTATATAGTTGATGTTAATTCTCTGCTATTTGCTTCAATGGAACTTTTTGGGCAAAATCCATCCTCTTCTGTACATCTAAAGCTGATCAAAGGATTCTTAACAGGAATCCTATACAGTGGAATGAGTGAATGTGCAGGCAATAGTTCCAGTTATTTCCTTTTGGAAACATCCATTCCTTTGGATACTTGTTCCTCTCTATTTCCCATTAAATTGAGTCTAGTGTTCCTAATGTTTCCTTTTCAATTGGGAACTATATAGTTGATGTAAATTCTCTGCTATTTGCTTCAATGGAACTTTTTGGGCAAAATCCATCCTCTTCTGTATATCTAAAGATGATCAAAGGATTCTTAACAGGAATCCTATACAGTGGAATGAGTGAATGTGCACCCAATAGTTCGAGTTATTTCCTTTGGGAAAATCCATTCCTTTGGATACTTGTTCTTCTCTATTTCCCATTTTATTGAGGGTAGTGTTCCTGATGTTTCCTTTTCAATTGGGAACTCTATACTTGAAGTCAATTCTCTCACATTTGCTTCAATGGAACTTTTTAGGAAAAATCACTCATCTTCTTTATATGTAAAGCTGATCAAAGTTTCTTAACAGGAATCCTATACAGTGGAATGAGTGAATGTGCAGGCAATAGTTCCAGTTATTTCCTTTGGAAAACTCCATTCCTTTGGATACTTGTTCTTCTCTATTTCCCATTCAATTGAGTCTAGTGTTTCTGATGTTTCCTTTTCAATTGGGAACTATAAAGTTGATGTTAATTCTCTCCCATTTGCTTCAATGGAACTTTTTAGGAAAAATCACTCATCTTCTTTATATGTAAAGCTGATCAAAGTTTCTTAACAGGAATCCTATACAGTGGAATGAGTTTATGTGCAGGCAATAGTTCCAGTTATTTTCTTTGGGAAAATCCATTCCTTTGGATACTTGTTCTTCTCAATTTCCCATTTTATTGAGTGTAGTGTTCCGGATGTTTCCTTTCCAATTGGGAACTCTATACTTGATGTCAATTCTCTCACATTTGCTTCAATGGAACTTTTTGGGAAAAATTCCTCACCTTCTTTATATCTAAAGCTGATCAAAGATTCTTAACAGGAATCCTATACAGTGGAATGAGTGAATGTGCAGGCAATAGTTCCAGTTATTTCCTTTGGGAAAATCCATTCCCTTAGATACTTGTTCCTCTCGATTTCCCATTCTATTGAGTCTAGTGTTCCTGATGTTTCCTTTTCAATTGGGAACTATAAAGTTGATGTTAATTCTCTCCTATTTGCTTCAATGGAACTTTTTGGGCAAAATCCATCCTCTTATGTATATCTAAAGCTGATCAAAGGATTCTTAACAGGAATGCTATACAGTGGAATGAGCAGGCAATAGTTCCAGTTACTTCCTTTGGGAACATCCATTCCTTTGCAAATTTGTTCCTCTCTATTTCCCATTCAATTGAGTGTAGTGTTCCTAATGTTTCCTGTTCAATTGGGAATTATGGAGTTGATGTTAATTCTCTCCAATTTGCTTCAATGGAAATTTTTGGGCAAAACCCATCATCTTCTGTATATCTAAAGCTGATCAAAGGATTCTTAACAGGAATCCTATACAGTGGAATGAGTGAATGTGCAGGCAATAGTTCCAGTTATTTCCTTTGGGAAAATCCATTCATTCCCTTAAATGCTTTTTCCTCTCTATTTCCCATTCAATTGAGTCTAGTGTTTCTGATGTTTCCTTTTCAATTGGGAACTATATAGTTGATGTTAATTCTCTCCCATTTGCTTCAATGGAACTTTTTGGGCAAAATCCATCCTCTCATGTATATCTAAAGCTGATCAAAGGATTCTTAACAGGAATGCTATACAGTGGAATGAGTGAATGTGCAGGCAATAGTTCCAGTTATTTCCTTTGGAAAACTCCATTCCTTTGGATACTTGTTCTTCTCTATTTCCCATTCAATTGAGTCTAGTGTTTCTGATGTTTCCTTTTCAATTGGGAACTATAAAGTTGATGTTAATTCTCTCCCATTTGCTTCAATGGAACTTTTTAGGAAAAATCACTCATCTTCTTTATATGTAAAGCTGATCAAAGTTTCTTAACAGGAATCCTATACAGTGGAATGAGTTTATGTGCAGGCAATAGTTCCAGTTATTTTCTTTGGGAAAATCCATTCCTTTGGATACTTGTTCCTCTCTATTTCCCATTCTATTGAGTGTAGTGTTACTGATGTTTCCTTTTCAATTGGGAACTATATACTTGAGGTTAATTCTCTCACATTTGCTTCAATGGAACTATTTGGGAAAAATCCCTCATCTTCTTTATATCTAAAGCTGATCAAAGATTCTTAACAGGAATGCTATACAGTGGAATGAGTGAATGTTCAGGCAATAGTTCCAGTTATTTCCTTGGGGAAAATCCATTCCCTTCGATACTTGTTCCTCTCTATTTCCCATTCAATTGAGTCTAGTGTTTCTGATATTTCCTTTTCAATTGGGAACTATATAGTTGATGTTAATTCTCTGCTATTTGCTTCAATGGAACTTTTTGGGCAAAATCCATCCTCTTCTGTATATCTAAAGCTGATCAAAGGATTCTTAACAGGAATCCTATACAGTGGAATGAGTGAATGTGCAGGCAATAATTCCAGTTATTTACTTTGGGAAAATCCATTCCCTTAGATACTTGTTCCTCTCTATTTCCCATTCAATTGAGTCTAGTGTTTCTGATGTTTCCTTTTCAATTGGGAATTATATAGTTGATGATAATTCTCTGCTATTTGCTTCAATGGAACTTTTTGGGCAAAATCCATCCTCTTCTGTATATCTAAAGCTGATCAAAGGATTCTTAACAGGAATCCTATACAGTGGAATGAGTGAATGTGCACCCAATAATTCGAGTTATTTCCTTTGGGAAAATCCATTCCTTTGGATACTTGTTCTTCTCTATTTCCCATTTTATTGAGGGTAGTGTTCCTGATGTTTCCTTTCCAATTGGGAACTCTATACTTGATGTCAATTCTCTCACATTTGCTTCAATGGAACTTTTTGGGCAAAATCCATCCTCTTCTGTATGTCTAAAGCTGATCAAAGGATTCTTAACAGGAATGCTATACAGTGGAATGAGTGAATGAGCTGGCAATAGTTCCAGTTATTTCCTTTGGGAACATCCATTCCTTTGGATACTTGTTCCTCTCTATTTCCCATTCAATTGAGTCTAGTGTTCCTAATGTTTCCTTTTCAATTGGGAATTATAGAGTTGATGTTAATTCTCTCCAATTTGCTTCAATGGAAATTTTTGGGCAAAACCCATCATCTTCTGTATATCTAAACCTGATCAAAGGATTCTTAACAGGAATCCTATACGGTGGAATGAGTGAATGTGCACCCAATAGTTCGAGTTATTTCCTTTGGGAAAATCCATTCCTTTGGATACTTGTTCCTCTCTATTTCCCATTCTATTGAGTGTAGTGGTCCTGATGTTTCCTTTTCAATTGGGAACTATATACTTGAGGTTAATTCTCTCACATTTGCTTCAATGGAACTTTTTGGGAAAAATCCCTCATCTTCTTTATATCTAAAGCTGATCAAAGATTTTTAACAGGAATGCTATACAGTGGAATGAGTGAATGTTCAGGAAATAGTTCCAGTTATTTCCTTGGGGAAAATCCATTCCCTTAGATACTTGTTCCTCTCTATTTCCCATTCAATTGAGTCTAGTGTTTCTGATATTTCCTTTTCAATTGGGAACTATATAGTTGATGTTAATTCTCTGCTATTTGCTTCAATGGAACTTTTTGGGCAAAATCCATCCTCTTCTGTACATCTAAAGCTGATCAAAGGATTCTTAACAGGAATCCTATACAGTGGAATGAGTGAATGTGCAGGCAATAGTTCCAGTTATTTCCTTTTGGAAACATCCATTCCTTTGGATACTTGTTCCTCTCTATTTCCCATTAAATTGAGTCTAGTGTTCCTAATGTTTCCTTTTCAATTGGGAACTATATAGTTGATGTAAATTCTCTGCTATTTGCTTCAATGGAACTTTTTGGGCAAAATCCATCCTCTTCTGTATATCTAAAGATGATCAAAGGATTCTTAAAAGGAATCCTATACAGTGGAATGAGTGATTGTGCACCCAATAGTTCGAGTTATTTCCTTTGGGAAAATCCATTCCTTTGGATACTTGTTCTTCTCTATTTCCCATTTTATTGAGGGTAGTGTTCCTGATGTTTCCTTTTCAATTGGGAACTCTATACTTGAAGTCAATTCTCTCACATTTGCTTCAATGGAACTTTTTAGGAAAAATCACTCATCTTCTTTATATGTAAAGCTGATCAAAGTTTCTTAACAGGAATCCTATACAGTGGAATGAGTGAATGTGCAGGCAATAGTTCCAGTTATTTCCTTTGGAAAACTCCATTCCTTTGGATACTTGTTCTTCTCTATTTCCCATTCAATTGAGTCTAGTGTTTCTGATGTTTCCTTTTCAATTGGGAACTATAAAGTTGATGTTAATTCTCTCCCATTTGCTTCAATGGAACTTTTTAGGAAAAATCACTCATCTTCTTTATATGTAAAGCTAATCAAAGTTTCTTAACAGGAATCCTATACAGTGGAATGAGTTTATGTGTAGGCAATAGTTCCAGTTATTTTCTTTGGGAAAATCCATTCCTTTGGATACTTGTTCTTCTCAATTTCCCATTTTATTGAGTGTAGTGTTCCGGATGTTTCCTTTCCAATTGGGAACTCTATACTTGATGTCAATTCTCTCACATTTGCTTCAATGGAACTTTTTGGGAAAAATTCCTCATCTTCTTTATATCTAAAGCTGATCAAAGATTCTTAACAGGAATCCTATACAGTGGAATGAGTGAATGTGCAGGCAATAGTTCCAGTTATTTCCTTTGGGAAAATCCATTCCCTTAGATACTTGTTCCTCTCGATTTCCCATTCTATTGAGTCTAGTGTTCCTGATGTTTCCTTTTCAATTGGGAACTATAAAGTTGATGTTAATTCTCTCCTATTTGCTTCAATGGAACTTTTTGGGCAAAATCCATCCTCTTATGTATATCTAAAGCTGATCAAAGGATTCTTAACAGGAATGCTATACAGTGGAATGAGCAGGCAATAGTTCCAGTTACTTCCTTTGGGAACATCCATTCCTTTGCAAATTTGTTCCTCTCTATTTCGCATTCAATTGAGTGTAGTGTTCCTAATGTTTCCTGTTCAATTGGGAATTATGGAGTTGATGTTAATTCTCTCCAATTTGCTTCAATGGAAATTTTTGGGCAAAACCCATCATCTTCTGTATATCTAAAGCTGATCAAAGGATTCTTAACAGGAATCCTATACAGTGGAATGAGTGAATGTGCAGGCAATAGTTCCAGTTATTTCCTTTGGGAAAATCCATTCATTCCCTTAAATGCTTTTTCCTCTCTATTTCCCATTCAATTGAGTCTAGTGTTTCTGATGTTTCCTTTTCAATTGGGAACTATATAGTTGATGTTAATTCTCTCCCATTTGCTTCAATGGAACTTTTTGGGCAAAATCCATCCTCTCATGTATATCTAAAGCTGATCAAAGGATTCTTAACAGGAATGCTATACAGTGGAATGAGTGAATGTGCAGGCAATAGTTCCAGTTATTTCCTTTGGAAAACTCCATTCCTTTGGATACTTGTTCTTCTCTATTTCCCATTCAATTGAGTCTAGTGTTTCTGATGTTTCCTTTTCAATTGGGAACTATAAAGTTGATGTTAATTCTCTCCCATTTGCTTCAATGGAACTTTTTAGGAAAAATCACTCATCTTCTTTATATGTAAAGCTGATCAAAGTTTCTTAACAGGAATCCTATACAGTGGAATGAGTTTATGTGCAGGCAATAGTTCCAGTTATTTTCTTTGGGAAAATCCATTCCTTTGGATACTTGTTCCTCTCTATTTCCCATTCTATTGAGTGTAGTGTTACTGATGTTTCCTTTTCAATTGGGAACTATATACTTGAGGTTAATTCTCTCACATTTGCTTCAATGGAACTATTTGGGAAAAATCCCTCATCTTCTTTATATCTAAAGCTGATCAAAGATTCTTAACAGGAATGCTATACAGTGGAATGAGTGAATGTTCAGGCAATAGTTCCAGTTATTTCCTTGGGGAAAATCCATTCCCTTCGATACTTGTTCCTCTCTATTTCCCATTCAATTGAGTCTAGTGTTTCTGATATTTCCTTTTCAATTGGGAACTATATAGTTGATGTTAATTCTCTGCTATTTGCTTCAATGGAACTTTTTGGGCAAAATCCATCCTCTTCTGTATATCTAAAGCTGATCAAAGGATTCTTAACAGGAATCCTATACAGTGGAATGAGTGAATGTGCAGGCAATAATTCCAGTTATTTACTTTGGGAAAATCCATTCCCTTAGATACTTGTTCCTCTCTATTTCCCATTCAATTGAGTCTAGTGTTTCTGATGTTTCCTTTTCAATTGGGAACTATATAGTTGATGATAATTCTCTGCTATTTGCTTCAATGGAACTTTTTGGGCAAAATCCATCCTCTTCTGTATATCTAAAGCTGATCAAAGGATGCTTAACAGGAATCCTATACAGTGGAATGAGTGAATGTGCACCCAATAGTTCGAGTTATTTCCTTTGGGAAAATCCATTCCTTTGGATACTTGTTCTTCTCTATTTCCCATTCAATTGAGTCTAGTGTTTCTGATGTTTCCTTTTCAATTGGGAACTATATAGTTGATGATAATTCTCTGCTATTTGCTTCAATGGAACTTTTTGGGCAAAATCCATCCTCTTCTGTATATCTAAAGCTGATCAAAGGATTCTTAACAGGAATCCTATACAGTGGAATGAGTGAATGTGCACCCAATAGTTCGAGTTATTTCCTTTGGGAAAATCCATTCCCTTGGATACTTGTTCCTCTCTATTTCCCATTCAATTGAGTCTAGTGTTTCTGATGTTTCCTTTTCAATTGGGAACTATATAGTTGATGATAATTCTCTGCTATTTGCTTCAATGGAACTTTTTGGGCAAAATCCATCCTCTTCTGTATATCTAAAGCTGATCAAAGGATTCTTAACAGGAATCCTATACAGTGGAATGAGTGAATGTGCACCCAATAGTTCGAGTTATTTCCTTTGGGAAAATCCATTCCTTTGGATACTTGTTCTTCTCTATTTCCCATTTTATTGAGGGTAGTGTTCCTGATGTTTCCTTTCCAATTGGGAACTCTATACTTGATGTCAATTCTCTCACATTTGCTTCAATGGAACTTTTTGGGCAAAATCCATCCTCTTCTGTATATCTAAAGCTGATCAAAGGATTCTTAACAGGAATGCTATACAGTGGAATGAGTGAATGAGCTGGCAATAGTTCCAGTTATTTCCTTTGGGAACATCCATTCCTTTGGATACTTGTTCCTCTCTATTTCCCATTCAATTGAGTCTAGTGTTTCTGATGTTTCCTTTTCAATTGGGAACTATAAAGTTGATGTTAATTCTCTCCCATTTGCTTCAATGGAACTTTTTAGGAAAAATCACTCATCTTCTTTATATGTAAAGCTGATCAAAGTTTCTTAACAGGAATCCTATACAGTGGAATGAGTTTATGTGCAGGCAATAGTTCCAGTTATTTTCTTTGGGAAAATCCATTCCTTTGGATACTTGTTCTTCTCAATTTCCCATTTTATTGAGTGTAGTGTTCCGGATGTTTCCTTTCCAATTGGGAACTCTATACTTGATGTCAATTCTCTCACATTTGCTTCAATGGAACTTTTTGGGAAAAATTCCTCATCTTCTTTATATCTAAAGCTGATCAAAGATTCTTAACAGGAATCCTATACAGTGGAATGAGTGAATGTGCAGGCAATAGTTCCAGTTATTTCCTTTGGGAAAATCCATTCCCTTAGATACTTGTTCCTCTCGATTTCCCATTCTATTGAGTCTAGTGTTCCTGATGTTTCCTTTTCAATTGGGAACTATAAAGTTGATGTTAATTCGCTCCTATTTGCTTCAATGGAACTTTTTGGGCAAAATCCATCCTCTTATGTATATCTAAAGCTGATCAAAGGATTCTTAACAGGAATGCTATACAGTGGAATGAGTGAATGTGCAGGCAATAGTTCCAGTTACTTCCTTTGGGAACATCCATTCCTTTGCAAATTTGTTCCTCTCTATTTCCCATTCAATTGAGTGTAGTGTTCCTAATGTTTCCTGTTCAATTGGGAATTATGGAGTTGATGTTAATTCTCTCCAATTTGCTTCAATGGAAATTTTTGGGCAAAACCCATCATCTTCTGTATATCTAAAGCTGATCAAAGGATTCTTAACAGGAATCCTATACAGTGGAATGAGTGAATGTGCAGGCAATAGTTCCAGTTATTTCCTTTGGGAAAATCCATTCATTCCCTTAAATACTTTTTCCTCTCTATTTCCCATTCAATTGAGTCTAGTGTTTCTGATGTTTCCTTTTCAATTGGGAACTATATAGTTGATGTTAATTCTCTCCCATTTGCTTCAATGGAACTTTTTGGGCAAAATCCATCCTCTCATGTATATCTAAAGCTGATCAAAGGATTCTTAACAGGAATGCTATACAGTGGAATGAGTGAATGTGCAGGCAATAGTTCCAGTTATTTCCTTTGGAAAACTCCATTCCTTTGGATACTTGTTCTTCTCTATTTCCCATTCAATTGAGTCTAGTGTTTCTGATGTTTCCTTTTCAATTGGGAACTATAAAGTTGATGTTAATTCTCTCCCATTTGCTTCAATGGAACTTTTTAGGAAAAATCACTCATCTTCTTTATATGTAAAGCTGATCAAAGTTTCTTAACAGGAATCCTATACAGTGGAATGAGTTTATGTGCAGGCAATAGTTCCAGTTATTTTCTTTGGGAAAATCCATTCCTTTGGATACTTGTTCCTCTCTATTTCCCATTCTATTGAGTGTAGTGTTACTGATGTTTCCTTTTCAATTGGGAACTATATACTTGAGGTTAATTCTCTCACATTTGCTTCAATGGAACTATTTGGGAAAAATCCCTCATCTTCTTTATATCTAAAGCTGATCAAAGATTCTTAACAGGAATGCTATACAGTGGAATGAGTGAATGTTCAGGCAATAGTTCCAGTTATTTCCTTGGGGAAAATCCATTCCTTTGGATACTTGTTCCTCTCTATTTCCCTTTCAATTGAGTCTAGTGTTCCTGATGTTTCCTTTTCAATTTGGAACTTTATAGTTGATGATAATTCTCTCCCATTTGCTTCAATGGAACTTTTTGGGCAAAATCCATCCTCTTCTGTATATCTAAAGGTGATCAAAGGATTCTTAACAGGAATGCTATACAGTGGAATGAGTGAATGAGCTGGCAATAGTTCCAGTTATTTCCTTTGGGAACATCCATTCCTTTGGATACTTGTTCCTCTCTATTTCCCATTCAATTGAGTCTAGTGTTCCTAATGTTTCCTTTTCAATTGGGAATTATAGTGTTGATGTTAATTCTCTCCAATTTGCTTCAATGGAAATTTTTGGGCAAAACCCACCATCTTCTGTATATCTAAAGCTGATCAAAGGATTCTTAACAGGAATCCTATACAGTGGAATGAGTGAATGTGCAGGCAATAGTTCCAGTTATTTCCTTTGGGAAAATCCATTCATTCCCTTAGATACTTTTTCTTCGCTATTTCCCATTCAATTGAGTCTAGTGTTTCTGATGTTTCCTTTTCAATTGGGAACTATATAGTTGATGATAATTCTCTGCTATTTGCTGCAATGAAACTTTTTGGTCAAAATCCAGTCTCTTCTGTATATCTAAAGCTGATCAAAGGATTCTTAAAAGGAATCCTAAACAGTGGAATGAGTGAATGTGCACCCAGTAGTTCGAGTTATTTCCTTTGGGAAAATCCATTCCTTTCGATACTTCTCCTTCTCTATTTCCCATTTTATTGAGGGTAGTGTTCCTGATGTTTCCTTTTCAATTGGGAACTCTATACTTGATGTTAATTCTCTCACATTTGCTTCAATGGAACTTTTTGGGAAAAATCACTCATCTTCTTTATATCTAAAGCGCATCAAAAATTCTTAACAGGAATCCTATACAGTGGAATGAGTGAATGGGCAGGCAATACTTCCAGTTATTTTCTTTGGGAAAATCCATTCCTTTGGATACTTGTTCCTCTCTATTTCCCTTTCAATTGAGTATAGTGTTCCTGATGTTTCCTTTTCAATTTGGAACTTTATAGTTGATGATAATTCTCTCCCATTTGCTTCAATGGAACTTTTTGGGCAAAATCCATCCTCTTCTGTATATCTAAAGCTGATCAAAGGATTCTTAACAGGAATGCTATACAGTGGAATGAGTGAATGAGCTGGCAATAGTTCCAGTTATTTCCTTTGGGAACATCCATTCCTTTGGATACTTGTTCCTCTCTATTTCCCATTCAATTGAGTCTAGTGTTCCTAATGTTTCCTTTTCAATTGGGAATTATAGAGTTGATGTTAATTCTCTCCAATTTGCTTCAATGGAAATTTTTGGGCAAAACCCATCATCTTCTGTATATCTAAACCTGATCAAAGGATTCTTAACAGGAATCCTATACAGTGGAATGACTGAATGTGCACCCAATAGTTCGAGTTATTTCCTTTGGGAAAATCCATTCCTTTGGATACTTGTTCCTCTCTATTTCCCATTCTATTGAGTGTAGTGGTCCTGATGTTTCCTTTTCAATTGGGAACTATATACTTGAGGTTAATTCTCTCACATTTGCTTCAATGGAACTTTTTGGGAAAAATCCCTCATCTTCTTTATATCTAAAGCTGATCAAAGATTCTTAACAGGAATGCTATACAGTGGAATGAGTGAATGTTCAGGAAATAGTTCCAGTTATTTCCTTGGGGAAAATCCATTCCCTTAGATACTTGTTCCTCTCTATTTCCCATTCAATTGAGTCTAGTGTTTCTGATATTTCCTTTTCAATTGGGAACTATATAGTTGATGTTAATTCTCTGCTATTTGCTTCAATGGAACTTTTTGGGCAAAATCCATCCTCTTCTGTACATCTAAAGCTGATCAAAGGATTCTTAACAGGAATCCTATACAGTGGAATGAGTGAATGTGCAGGCAATAGTTCCAGTTATTTCCTTTTGGAAACATCCATTCCTTTGGATACTTGTTCCTCTCTATTTCCCATTAAATTGAGTCTAGTGTTCCTAATGTTTCCTTTTCAATTGGGAACTATATAGTTGATGTAAATTCTCTGCTATTTGCTTCAATGGAACTTTTTGGGCAAAATCCATCCTCTTCTGTATATCTAAAGCTGATCAAAGGATTCTTAACAGGAATCCTATACAGTGGAATGAGTGAATGTGCACCCAATAGTTCGAGTTATTTCCTTTGGGAAAATCCATTCCTTTGGATACTTGTTCTTCTCTATTTCCCATTTTATTGAGGGTAGTGTTCCTGATGTTTCCTTTTCAATTGGGAACTCTATACTTGAAGTCAATTCTCTCACATTTGCTTCAATGGAACTTTTTAGGAAAAATCACTCATCTTCTTTATATGTAAAGCTGATCAAAGTTTCTTAACAGGAATCCTATACAGTGGAATGAGTGAATGTGCAGGCAATAGTTCCAGTTATTTCCTTTGGAAAACTCCATTCCTTTGGATACTTGTTCTTCTCTATTTCCCATTCAATTGAGTCTAGTGTTTCTGATGTTTCCTTTTCAATTGGGAACTATAAAGTTGATGTTAATTCTCTCCCATTTGCTTCAATGGAACTTTTTAGGAAAAATCACTCATCTTCTTTATATGTAAAGCTGATCAAAGTTTCTTAACAGGAATCCTATACAGTGGAATGAGTGAATGTGCAGGCAATAATTCCAGTTATTTACTTTGGGAAAATCCATTCCCTTAGATACTTGTTCCTCTCTATTTCCCATTCAATTGAGTCTAGTGTTTCTGATGTTTCCTTTTCAATTGGGAACTATATAGTTGATGATAATTCTCTGCTATTTGCTTCAATGGAACTTTTTGGGCAAAATCCATTCTCTTCTGTATATCTAAAGCTGATCAAAGGATTCTTAACAGGAATCCTATACAGTGGAATGAGTGAATGTGCACCCAATAGTTCGAGTTATTTCCTTTGGGAAAATCCATTCCTTTGGATACTTGTTCTTCTCTATTTCCCATTTTATTGAGGGTAGTGTTGCTGATGTTTCCTTTCCAATTGGGAACTCTATACTTGATGTCAATTCTCTCACATTTGCTTCAATGGAACTTTTTGGGCAAAATCCATCCTCTTCTGTATATCTAAAGCTGATCAAAGGATTCTTAACAGGAATGCTATACAGTGGAATGAGTGAATGAGCTGGCAATAGTTCCAGTTATTTCCTTTGGGAACATCCATTCCTTTGGATACTTGTTCCTCTCTATTTCCCATTCAATTGAGTCTAGTGTTCCTAATGTTTCCTTTTCAATTGGGAATTATAGAGTTGATGTTAATTCTCTCCAATTTGCTTCAATGGAAATTTTTGGGCAAAACCCATCATCTTCTGTATATCTAAACCTGATCAAAGGATTCTTAACAGGAATCCTATACAGTGGAATGAGTGAATGTGCACCCAATAGTTCGAGTTATTTCCTTTGGGAAAATCCATTCCTTTGGATACTTGTTCCTCTCTATTTCCCATTCTATTGAGTGTAGTGGTCCTGATGTTTCCTTTTCAATTGGGAACTATATACTTGAGGTTAATTCTCTCACATTTGCTTCAATGGAACTTTTTGGGAAAAATCCCTCATCTTCTTTATATCTAAAGCTGATCAAAGATTCTTAACAGGAATGCTATACAGTGGAATGAGTGAATGTTCAGGAAATAGTTCCAGTTATTTCCTTGGGGAAAATCCATTCCCTTAGATACTTGTTCCTCTCTATTTCCCATTCAATTGAGTCTAGTGTTTCTGATATTTCCTTTTCAATTGGGAACTATATAGTTGATGTTAATTCTCTGCTATTTGCTTCAATGGAACTTTTTGGGCAAAATCCATCCTCTTCTGTACATCTAAAGCTGATCAAAGGATTCTTAACAGGAATCCTATACAGTGGAATGAGTGAATGTGCAGGCAATAGTTCCAGTTATTTCCTTTTGGAAACATCCATTCCTTTGGATACTTGTTCCTCTCTATTTCCCATTAAATTGAGTCTAGTGTTCCTAAAGTTTCCTTTTCAATTGGGAACTATATAGTTGATGTAAATTCTCTGCTATTTGCTTCAATGGAACTTTTTGGGCAAAATCCATCCTCTTCTGTATATCTAAGGATGATCAAAGGATTCTTAACAGGAATCCTATACAGTGGAATGAGTGAATGTGCACCCAATAGTTCGAGTTATTTCCTTTGGGAAAATCCATTCCTTTGGATACTTGTTCTTCTCTATTTCCCATTTTATTGAGGGTAGTGTTCCTGATGTTTCCTTTTCAATTGGGAACTCTATACTTGAAGTCAATTCTCTCACATTTGCTTCAATGGAACTTTTTAGGAAAAATCACTCATCTTCTTTATATGTAAAGCTGATCAAAGTTTCTTAACAGGAATCCTATACAGTGGAATGAGTGAATGTGCAGGCAATAGTTCCAGTTATTTCCTTTGGAAAACTCCATTCCTTTGGATACTTGTTCTTCTCTATTTCCCATTCAATTGAGTCTAGTGTTTCTGATGTTTCCTTTTCAATTGGGAACTATAAAGTTGATGTTAATTCTCTCCCATTTGCTTCAATGGAACTTTTTAGGAAAAATCACTCATCTTCTTTATATGTAAAGCTGATCAAAGTTTCTTAACAGGAATCCTATACAGTGGAATGAGTTTATGTGCAGGCAATAGTTCCAGTTATTTTCTTTGGGAAAATCCATTCCTTTGGATACTTGTTCTTCTCAATTTCCCATTTTATTGAGTGTAGTGTTCCGGATGTTTCCTTTCCAATTGGGAACTCTATACTTGATGTCAATTCTCTCACATTTGCTTCAATGGAACTTTTTGGGAAAAATTCCTCATCTTCTTTATATCTAAAGCTGATCAAAGATTCTTAACAGGAATCCTATACAGTGGAATGAGTGAATGTGCAGGCAATAGTTCCATTTATTTCCTTTGGGAAAATCCATTCCCTTAGATACTTGTTCCTCTCGATTTCCCATTCTATTGAGTCTAGTGTTCCTGATGTTTCCTTTTCAATTGGGAACTATAAAGTTGATGTTAATTCTCTCCTATTTGCTTCAATGGAACTTTTTGGGCAAAATCCATCCTCTTATGTATATCTAAAGCTGATCAAAGGATTCTTAACAGGAATGCTATACAGTGGAATGAGTGAATGTGCAGGCAATAGTTCCAGTTACTTCCTTTGGGAACATCCATTCCTTTGCAAATTTGTTCCTCTGTATTTCCCATTCAATTGAGTGTAGTGTTCCTGATGTTTCCTGTTCAATTGGGAATTATGGAGTTGATGTTAATTCTCTCCAATTTGCTTCAATGGAAATTTTTGGGCAAAACCCATCATCTTCTGTATATCTAAAGCTGATCAAAGGATTCTTAACAGGAATCCTATACAGTGGAATGAGTGAATGTGCAGGCAATAGTTCCAGTTATTTCCTTTGGGAAAATCCATTCATTCCCTTAAATGCTTTTTCCTCTCTATTTCCCATTCAATTGAGTCTAGTGTTTCTGATGTTTCCTTTTCAATTGGGAACTATATAGTTGATGTTAATTCTCTCCCATTTGCTTCAATGGAACTTTTTGGGCAAAATCCATCCTCTCATGTATATCTAAAGCTGATCAAAGGATTCTTAACAGGAATGCTATACAGTGGAATGAGTGAATGTGCAGGCAATAGTTCCAGTTATTTCCTTTGGAAAACTCCATTCCTTTGGATACTTGTTCTCTATTTCCCATTCAATTGAGTCTAGTGTTTCTGATGTTTCCTTTTCAATTGGGAACTATAAAGTTGATGTTAATTCTCTCCCATTTGCTTCAATGGAACTTTTTAGGAAAAATCACTCATCTTCTTTATATGTAAAGCTGATCAAAGTTTCTTAACAGGAATCCTATACAGTGGAATGAGTTTATGTGCAGGCAATAGTTCCAGTTATTTTCTTTGGGAAAATCCATTCCTTTGGATACTTGTTCCTCTCTATTTCCCATTTTATTGAGTGTAGTGTTCCGGATGTTTCCTTTCCAATTGGGAACTCTATACTTGATGTCAATTCTCTCACATTTGCTTCAATGGAACTTTTTGGGAAAAATCCCTCATCTTCTTTATATCTAAAGCTGATCAAAGATTCTTAACAGGAATGCTATACAGTGGAATGAGTGAATGTTCAGGCAATAGTTCCAGTTATTTCCTTGGGGAAAATCCATTCCCTTCGATACTTGTTCCTCTCTATTTCCCATTCAATTGAGTCTAGTGTTTCTGATATTTCCTTTTCAATTGGGAACTATATAGTTGATGTTAATTCTCTGCTATTTGCTTCAATGGATCTTTTTGGGCAAAATCCATCCTCTTCTGTATATCTAAAGCTGATCAAAGGATTCTTAACAGGAATCCTATACAGTGGAATGAGTGAATGTGCAGGCAATAATTCCAGTTATTTACTTTGGGAAAATCCATTCCCTTAGATACTTGTTCCTCTCTATATCCCATTCAATTGAGTCTAGTGTTTCTGATGTTTCCTTTTCAATTGGGAACTATATAGTTGATGATAATTCTCTGCTATTTGCTTCAATGGAACTTTTTGGGCAAAATCCATCCTCTTCTGTATATCTAAAGCTGATCAAAGGATGCTTAACAGGAATCCTATACAGTGGAATGAGTGAATGTGCACCCAATAGTTCGAGTTATTTCCTTTGGGAAAATCCATTCCTTTGGATACTTGTTCTTCTCTATTTCCCATTTTATTGAGGGTAGTGTTCCTGATGTTTCCTTTCCAATTGGGAACTCTATACTTGATGTCAATTCTCTCACATTTGCTTCAATGGAACTTTTTGGGAAAAATCCCTCATCTTCTTTATATCTAAAGCTGATCAAAGATTCTTAACAGGAATCCTATACAGTGGAATGAGTGAATGTGCAGGCAATAGTTCCAGTTATTTCCTTTGGGAAAATCCATTCCCTTAGATACTTGTTCCTCTCGATTTCCCATTCTATTGAGTCTAGTGTTTCTGATATTTCCTTTTCAATTGGGAACTATATAGTTGATGTTAATTCTCTGCTATTTGCTTCAATGGAACTTTTTGGGCAAAATCCATCCTCTTCTGTATATCTAAAGCTGATCAAAGGATTCTTAACAGGAATCCTATACAGTGGAATGAGTGAATGTGCAGGCAATAATTCCAGTTATTTACTTTGGGAAAATCCATTCCCTTAGATACTTGTTCCTCTCTATTTCCCATTCAATTGAGTCTAGTGTTTCTGATGTTTCCTTTTCAATTGGGAACTATATAGTTGATGATAATTCTCTGCTATTTGCTTCAATGGAACTTTTTGGGCAAAATCCATCCTCTTCTGTATATCTAAAGCTGATCAAAGGATTCTTAACAGGAATCCTATACAGTGGAATGAGTGAATGTGCACCCAATAGTTCGAGTTATTTCCTTTGGGAAAATCCATTCCTTTGGATACTTGTTCCTCTCTATTTCCCATTCTATTGAGTGTAGTGGTCCTGATGTTTCCTTTTCAATTGGGAACTCTATACTTGATGTCAATTCTCTCACATTTGCTTCAATGGAACTTTTTGGGCAAAATCCATCCTCTTCTGTATATCTAAAGCTGATCAAAGGATTCTTAACAGGAATGCTATACAGTGGAATGAGTGAATGAGCTGGCAATAGTTCCAGTTATTTCCTTTGGGAACATCCATTCCTTTGGATACTTGTTCCTCTCTATTTCCCATTCAATTGAGTCTAGTGTTCCTAATGTTTCCTTTTCAATTGGGAATTATAGAGTTGATGTTAATTCTCTCCAATTTGCTTCAATGGAAATTTTTGGGCAAAACCCATCATCTTCTGTATATCTAAACCTGATCAAAGGATTCTTAACAGGAATCCTATACAGTGGAATGAGTGAATGTGCACCCAATAGTTCGAGTTATTTCCTTTGGGAAAATCCATTCCTTTGGATACTTGTTCCTCTCTATTTCCCATTCTATTGAGTGTAGTGGTCCTGATGTTTCCTTTTCAATTGGGAACTATATACTTGAGGTTAATTCTCTCACATTTGCTTCAATGGAACTTTTTGGGAAAAATCCCTCATCTTCTTTATATCTAAAGCTGATCAAAGATTCTTAACAGGAATGCTATACAGTGGAATGAGTGAATGTTCAGGAAATAGTTCCAGTTATTTCCTTGGGGAAAATCCATTCCCTTAGATACTTGTTCCTCTCTATTTCCCATTCAATTGAGTCTAGTGTTTCTGATATTTCCTTTTCAATTGGGAACTATATAGTTGATGTTAATTCTCTGCTATTTGCTTCAATGGAACTTTTTGGGCAAAATCCATCCTCTTCTGTACATCTAAAGCTGATCAAAGGATTCTTAACAGGAATCCTATACAGTGGAATGAGTGAATGTGCAGGCAATAGTTCCAGTTATTTCCTTTTGGAAACATCCATTCCTTTGGATACTTGTTCCTCTCTATTTCCCATTAAATTGAGTCTAGTGTTCCTAATGTTTCCTTTTCAATTGGGAACTATATAGTTGATGTAAATTCTCTGCTATTTGCTTCAATGGAACTTTTTGGGCAAAATCCATCCTCTTCTGTATATCTAAAGATGATCAAAGGATTCTTAACAGGAATCCTATACAGTGGAATGAGTGAATGTGCACCCAATAGTTCGAGTTATTTCCTTTGGGAAAATCCATTCCTTTGGATACTTGTTCTTCTCTATTTCCCATTTTATTGAGGGTAGTGTTCCTGATGTTTCCTTTTCAATTGGGAACTCTATACTTGAAGTCAATTCTCTCACATTTGCTTCAATGGAACTTTTTAGGAAAAATCACTCATCTTCTTTATATGTAAAGCTGATCAAAGTTTCTTAACAGGAATCCTATACAGTGGAATGAGTGAATGTGCAGGCAATAGTTCCAGTTATTTCCTTTGGAAAACTCCATTCCTTTGGATACTTGTTCTTCTCTATTTCCCATTCAATTGAGTCTAGTGTTTCTGATGTTTCCTTTTCAATTGGGAACTATAAAGTTGATGTTAATTCTCTCCCATTTGCTTCAATGGAACTTTTTAGGAAAAATCACTCATCTTCTTTATATGTAAAGCTGATCAAAGTTTCTTAACAGGAATCCTATACAGTGGAATGAGTTTATGTGCAGGCAATAGTTCCAGTTATTTTCTTTGGGAAAATCCATTCCTTTGGATACTTGTTCTTCTCAATTTCCCATTTTATTGAGTGTAGTGTTCCGGATGTTTCCTTTCCAATTGGGAACTCTATACTTGATGTCAATTCTCTCACATTTGCTTCAATGGAACTTTTTGGGAAAAATTCCTCATCTTCTTTATATCTAAAGCTGATCAAAGATTCTTAACAGGAATCCTATACAGTGGAATGAGTGAATGTGCAGGCAATAGTTCCAGTTATTTCCTTTGGGAAAATCCATTCCCTTAGATACTTGTTCCTCTCGATTTCCCATTCTATTGAGTCTAGTGTTCCTGATGTTTCCTTTTCAATTGGGAACTATAAAGTTGATGTTAATTCTCTCCTATTTGCTTCAATGGAACTTTTTGGGCAAAATCCATCCTCTTATGTATATCTAAAGCTGATCAAAGGATTCTTAACAGGAATGCTATACAGTGGAATGAGCAGGCAATAGTTCCAGTTACTTCCTTTGGGAACATCCATTCCTTTGCAAATTTGTTCCTCTCTATTTCCCATTCAATTGAGTGTAGTGTTCCTAATGTTTCCTGTTCAATTGGGAATTATGGAGTTGATGTTAATTCTCTCCAATTTGCTTCAATGGAAATTTTTGGGCAAAACCCATCATCTTCTGTATATCTAAAGCTGATCAAAGGATTCTTAACAGGAATCCTATACAGTGGAATGAGTGAATGTGCAGGCAATAGTTCCAGTTATTTCCTTTGGGAAAATCCATTCATTCCCTTAAATGCTTTTTCCTCTCTATTTCCCATTCAATTGAGTCTAGTGTTTCTGATGTTTCCTTTTCAATTGGGAACTATATAGTTGATGTTAATTCTCTCCCATTTGCTTCAATGGAACTTTTTGGGCAAAATCCATCCTCTCATGTATATCTAAAGCTGATCAAAGGATTCTTAACAGGAATGCTATACAGTGGAATGAGTGAATGTGCAGGCAATAGTTCCAGTTATTTCCTTTGGAAAACTCCATTCCTTTGGATACTTGTTCTTCTCTATTTCCCATTCAATTGAGTCTAGTGTTTCTGATGTTTCCTTTTCAATTGGGAACTATAAAGTTGATGTTAATTCTCTCCCATTTGCTTCAATGGAACTTTTTAGGAAAAATCACTCATCTTCTTTATATGTAAAGCTGATCAAAGTTTCTTAACAGGAATCCTATACAGTGGAATGAGTTTATGTGCAGGCAATAGTTCCAGTTATTTTCTTTGGGAAAATCCATTCCTTTGGATACTTGTTCCTCTCTATTTCCCATTCTATTGAGTGTAGTGTTACTGATGTTTCCTTTTCAATTGGGAACTATATACTTGAGGTTAATTCTCTCACATTTGCTTCAATGGAACTATTTGGGAAAAATCCCTCATCTTCTTTATATCTAAAGCTGATCAAAGATTCTTAACAGGAATGCTATACAGTGGAATGAGTGAATGTTCAGGCAATAGTTCCAGTTATTTCCTTGGGGAAAATCCATTCCCTTCGATACTTGTTCCTCTCTATTTCCCATTCAATTGAGTCTAGTGTTTCTGATATTTCCTTTTCAATTGGGAACTATATAGTTGATGTTAATTCTCTGCTATTTGCTTCAATGGAACTTTTTGGGCAAAATCCATCCTCTTCTGTATATCTAAAGCTGATCAAAGGATTCTTAACAGGAATCCTATACAGTGGAATGAGTGAATGTGCAGGCAATAATTCCAGTTATTTACTTTGGGAAAATCCATTCCCTTAGATACTTGTTCCTCTCTATTTCCCATTCAATTGAGTCTAGTGTTTCTGATGTTTCCTTTTCAATTGGGAATTATATAGTTGATGATAATTCTCTGCTATTTGCTTCAATGGAACTTTTTGGGCAAAATCCATCCTCTTCTGTATATCTAAAGCTGATCAAAGGATTCTTAACAGGAATCCTATACAGTGGAATGAGTGAATGTGCACCCAATAATTCGAGTTATTTCCTTTGGGAAAATCCATTCCTTTGGATACTTGTTCTTCTCTATTTCCCATTTTATTGAGGGTAGTGTTCCTGATGTTTCCTTTCCAATTGGGAACTCTATACTTGATGTCAATTCTCTCACATTTGCTTCAATGGAACTTTTTGGGCAAAATCCATCCTCTTCTGTATGTCTAAAGCTGATCAAAGGATTCTTAACAGGAATGCTATACAGTGGAATGAGTGAATGAGCTGGCAATAGTTCCAGTTATTTCCTTTGGGAACATCCATTCCTTTGGATACTTGTTCCTCTCTATTTCCCATTCAATTGAGTCTAGTGTTCCTAATGTTTCCTTTTCAATTGGGAATTATAGAGTTGATGTTAATTCTCTCCAATTTGCTTCAATGGAAATTTTTGGGCAAAACCCATCATCTTCTGTATATCTAAACCTTATCAAAGGATTCTTAACAGGAATCCTATACGGTGGAATGAGTGAATGTGCACCCAATAGTTCGAGTTATTTCCTTTGGGAAAATCCATTCCTTTGGATACTTGTTCCTCTCTATTTCCCATTCTATTGAGTGTAGTGGTCCTGATGTTTCCTTTTCAATTGGGAACTATATACTTGAGGTTAATTCTCTCACATTTGCTTCAATGGAACTTTTTGGGAAAAATCCCTCATCTTCTTTATATCTAAAGCTGATCAAAGATTTTTAACAGGAATGCTATACAGTGGAATGAGTGAATGTTCAGGAAATAGTTCCAGTTATTTCCTTGGGGAAAATCCATTCCCTTAGATACTTGTTCCTCTCTATTTCCCATTCAATTGAGTCTAGTGTTTCTGATATTTCCTTTTCAATTGGGAACTATATAGTTGATGTTAATTCTCTGCTATTTGCTTCAATGGAACTTTTTGGGCAAAATCCATCCTCTTCTGTACATCTAAAGCTGATCAAAGGATTCTTAACAGGAATCCTATACAGTGGAATGAGTGAATGTGCAGGCAATAGTTCCAGTTATTTCCTTTTGGAAACATCCATTCCTTTGGATACTTGTTCCTCTCTATTTCCCATTAAATTGAGTCTAGTGTTCCTAATGTTTCCTTTTCAATTGGGAACTATATAGTTGATGTAAATTCTCTGCTATTTGCTTCAATGGAACTTTTTGGGCAAAATCCATCCTCTTCTGTATATCTAAAGATGATCAAAGGATTCTTAACAGGAATCCTATACAGTGGAATGAGTGAATGTGCACCCAATAGTTCGAGTTATTTCCTTTGGGAAAATCCATTCCTTTGGATACTTGTTCTTCTCTATTTCCCATTTTATTGAGGGTAGTGTTCCTGATGTTTCCTTTTCAATTGGGAACTCTATACTTGAAGTCAATTCTCTCACATTTGCTTCAATGGAACTTTTTAGGAAAAATCACTCATCTTCTTTATATGTAAAGCTGATTAAAGTTTCTTAACAGGAATCCTATACAGTGGAATGAGTGAATGTGCAGGCAATAGTTCCAGTTATTTCCTTTGGAAAACTCCATTCCTTTGGATACTTGTTCTTCTCTATTTCCCATTCAATTGAGTCTAGTGTTTCTGATGTTTCCTTTTCAATTGGGAACTATAAAGTTGATGTTAATTCTCTCCCATTTGCTTCAATGGAACTTTTTAGGAAAAATCACTCATCTTCTTTATATGTAAAGCTGATCAAAGTTTCTTAACAGGAATCCTATACAGTGGAATGAGTTTATGTGCAGGCAATAGTTCCAGTTATTTTCTTTGGGAAAATCCATTCCTTTGGATACTTGTTCTTCTCAATTTCCCATTTTATTGAGTGTAGTGTTCCGGATGTTTCCTTTCCAATTGGGAACTCTATACTTGATGTCAATTCTCTCACATTTGCTTCAATGGAACTTTTTGGGAAAAATTCCTCATCTTCTTTATATCTAAAGCTGATCAAAGATTCTTAACAGGAATCCTATACAGTGGAATGAGTGAATGTGCAGGCAATAGTTCCAGTTATTTCCTTTGGGAAAATCCATTCCCTTAGATACTTGTTCCTCTCGATTTCCCATTCTATTGAGTCTAGTGTTCCTGATGTTTCCTTTTCAATTGGGAACTATAAAGTTGATGTTAATTCTCTCCTATTTGCTTCAATGGAACTTTTTGGGCAAAATCCATCCTCTTATGTATATCTAAAGCTGATCAAAGGATTCTTAACAGGAATGCTATACAGTGGAATGAGCAGGCAATAGTTCCAGTTACTTCCTTTGGGAACATCCATTCCTTTGCAAATTTGTTCCTCTCTATTTCCCATTCAATTGAGTGTAGTGTTCCTAATGTTTCCTGTTCAATTGGGAATTATGGAGTTGATGTTAATTCTCTCCAATTTGCTTCAATGGAAATTTTTGGGCAAAACCCATCATCTTCTGTATATCTAAAGCTGATCAAAGGATTCTTAACAGGAATCCTATACAGTGGAATGAGTGAATGTGCAGGCAATAGTTCCAGTTATTTCCTTTGGGAAAATCCATTCATTCCCTTAAATGCTTTTTCCTCTCTATTTCCCATTCAATTGAGTCTAGTGTTTCTGATGTTTCCTTTTCAATTGGGAACTATATAGTTGATGTTAATTCTCTCCCATTTGCTTCAATGGAACTTTTTGGGCAAAATCCATCCTCTCATGTATATCTAAAGCTGATCAAAGGATTCTTAACAGGAATGCTATACAGTGGAATGAGTGAATGTGCAGGCAATAGTTCCAGTTATTTCCTTTGGAAAACTCCATTCCTTTGGATACTTGTTCTTCTCTATTTCCCATTCAATTGAGTCTAGTGTTTCTGATGTTTCCTTTTCAATTGGGAACTATAAAGTTGATGTTAATTCTCTCCCATTTGCTTCAATGGAACTTTTTAGGAAAAATCACTCATCTTCTTTATATGTAAAGCTGATCAAAGTTTCTTAACAGGAATCCTATACAGTGGAATGAGTTTATGTGCAGGCAATAGTTCCAGTTATTTTCTTTGGGAAAATCCATTCCTTTGGATACTTGTTCCTCTCTATTTCCCATTCTATTGAGTGTAGTGTTACTGATGTTTCCTTTTCAATTGGGAACTATATACTTGAGGTTAATTCTCTCACATTTGCTTCAATGGAACTATTTGGGAAAAATCCCTCATCTTCTTTATATCTAAAGCTGATCAAAGATTCTTAACAGGAATGCTATACAGTGGAATGAGTGAATGTTCAGGCAATAGTTCCAGTTATTTCCTTGGGGAAAATCCATTCCCTTCGATACTTGTTCCTCTCTATTTCCCATTCAATTGAGTCTAGTGTTTCTGATATTTCCTTTTCAATTGGGAACTATATAGTTGATGTTAATTCTCTGCTATTTGCTTCAATGGAACTTTTTGGGCAAAATCCATCCTCTTCTGTATATCTAAAGCTGATCAAAGGATTCTTAACAGGAATCCTATACAGTGGAATGAGTGAATGTGCAGGCAATAATTCCAGTTATTTACTTTGGGAAAATCCATTCCCTTAGATACTTGTTCCTCTCTATTTCCCATTCAATTGAGTCTAGTGTTTCTGATGTTTCCTTTTCAATTGGGAACTATATAGTTGATGATAATTCTCTGCTATTTGCTTCAATGGAACTTTTTGGGCAAAATCCATCCTCTTCTGTATATCTAAAGCTGATCAAAGGATGCTTAACAGGAATCCTATACAGTGGAATGAGTGAATGTGCACCCAATAGTTCGAGTTATTTCCTTTGGGAAAATCCATTCCTTTGGATACTTGTTCTTCTCTATTTCCCATTCAATTGAGTCTAGTGTTTCTGATGTTTCCTTTTCAATTGGGAACTATATAGTTGATGATAATTCTCTGCTATTTGCTTCAATGGAACTTTTTGGGCAAAATCCATCCTCTTCTGTATATCTAAAGCTGATCAAAGGATTCTTAACAGGAATCCTATACAGTGGAATGAGTGAATGTGCACCCAATAGTTCGAGTTATTTCCTTTGGGAAAATCCATTCCCTTGGATACTTGTTCCTCTCTATTTCCCATTCAATTGAGTCTAGTGTTTCTGATGTTTCCTTTTCAATTGGGAACTATATAGTTGATGATAATTCTCTGCTATTTGCTTCAATGGAACTTTTTGGGCAAAATCCATCCTCTTCTGTATATCTAAAGCTGATCAAAGGATTCTTAACAGGAATCCTATACAGTGGAATGAGTGAATGTGCACCCAATAGTTCGAGTTATTTCCTTTGGGAAAATCCATTCCTTTGGATACTTGTTCTTCTCTATTTCCCATTTTATTGAGGGTAGTGTTCCTGATGTTTCCTTTCCAATTGGGAACTCTATACTTGATGTCAATTCTCTCACATTTGCTTCAATGGAACTTTTTGGGCAAAATCCATCCTCTTCTGTATATCTAAAGCTGATCAAAGGATTCTTAACAGGAATGCTATACAGTGGAATGAGTGAATGAGCTGGCAATAGTTCCAGTTATTTCCTTTGGGAACATCCATTCCTTTGGATACTTGTTCCTCTCTATTTCCCATTCAATTGAGTCTAGTGTTTCTGATGTTTCCTTTTCAATTGGGAACTATAAAGTTGATGTTAATTCTCTCCCATTTGCTTCAATGGAACTTTTTAGGAAAAATCACTCATCTTCTTTATATGTAAAGCTGATCAAAGTTTCTTAACAGGAATCCTATACAGTGGAATGAGTTTATGTGCAGGCAATAGTTCCAGTTATTTTCTTTGGGAAAATCCATTCCTTTGGATACTTGTTCTTCTCAATTTCCCATTTTATTGAGTGTAGTGTTCCGGATGTTTCCTTTACAATTGGGAACTCTATACTTGATGTCAATTCTCTCACATTTGCTTCAATGGAACTTTTTGGGAAAAATTCCTCATCTTCTTTATATCTAAAGCTGATCAAAGATTCTTAACAGGAATCCTATACAGTGGAATGAGTGAATGTGCAGGCAATAGTTCCAGTTATTTCCTTTGGGAAAATCCATTCCCTTAGATACTTGTTCCTCTCGATTTCCCATTCTATTGAGTCTAGTGTTCCTGATGTTTCCTTTTCAATTGGGAACTATAAAGTTGATGTTAATTCGCTCCTATTTGCTTCAATGGAACTTTTTGGGCAAAATCCATCCTCTTATGTATATCTAAAGCTGATCAAAGGATTCTTAACAGGAATGCTATACAGTGGAATGAGTGAATGTGCAGGCAATAGTTCCAGTTACTTCCTTTGGGAACATCCATTCCTTTGCAAATTTGTTCCTCTCTATTTCCCATTCAATTGAGTGTAGTGTTCCTAATGTTTCCTGTTCAATTGGGAATTATGGAGTTGATGTTAATTCTCTCCAATTTGCTTCAATGGAAATTTTTGGGCAAAACCCATCATCTTCTGTATATCTAAAGCTGATCAAAGGATTCTTAACAGGAATCCTATACAGTGGAATGAGTGAATGTGCAGGCAATAGTTCCAGTTATTTCCTTTGGGAAAATCCATTCATTCCCTTAAATACTTTTTCCTCTCTATTTCCCATTCAATTGAGTCTAGTGTTTCTGATGTTTCCTTTTCAATTGGGAACTATATAGTTGATGTTAATTCTCTCCCATTTGCTTCAATGGAACTTTTTGGGCAAAATCCATCCTCTCATGTATATCTAAAGCTGATCAAAGGATTCTTAACAGGAATGCTATACAGTGGAATGAGTGAATGTGCAGGCAATAGTTCCAGTTATTTCCTTTGGAAAACTCCATTCCTTTGGATACTTGTTCTTCTCTATTTCCCATTCAATTGAGTCTAGTGTTTCTGATGTTTCCTTTTCAATTGGGAACTATAAAGTTGATGTTAATTCTCTCCCATTTGCTTCAATGGAACTTTTTAGGAAAAATCACTCATCTTCTTTATATGTAAAGCTGATCAAAGTTTCTTAACAGGAATCCTATACAGTGGAATGAGTTTATGTGCAGGCAATAGTTCCAGTTATTTTCTTTGGGAAAATCCATTCCTTTGGATACTTGTTCCTCTCTATTTCCCATTCTATTGAGTGTAGTGTTACTGATGTTTCCTTTTCAATTGGGAACTATATACTTGAGGTTAATTCTCTCACATTTGCTTCAATGGAACTATTTGGGAAAAATCCCTCATCTTCTTTATATCTAAAGCTGATCAAAGCTTCTTAACAGGAATGCTATACAGTGGAATGAGTGAATGTTCAGGCAATAGTTCCAGTTATTTCCTTGGGGAAAATCCATTCCTTTGGATACTTGTTCCTCTCTATTTCCCTTTCAATTGAGTCTAGTGTTCCTGATGTTTCCTTTTCAATTTGGAACTTTATAGTTGATGATAATTCTCTCCCATTTGCTTCAATGGAACTTTTTGGGCAAAATCCATCCTCTTCTGTATATCTAAAGGTGATCAAAGGATTCTTAACAGGAATGCTATACAGTGGAATGAGTGAATGAGCTGGCAATAGTTCCAGTTATTTCCTTTGGGAACATCCATTCCTTTGGATACTTGTTCCTCTCTATTTCCCATTCAATTGAGTCTAGTGTTCCTAATGTTTCCTTTTCAATTGGGAATTATAGTGTTGATGTTAATTCTCTCCAATTTGCTTCAATGGAAATTTTTGGGCAAAACCCACCATCTTCTGTATATCTAAAGCTGATCAAAGGATTCTTAACAGGAATCCTATACAGTGGAATGAGTGAATGTGCAGGCAATAGTTCCAGTTATTTCCTTTGGGAAAATCCATTCATTCCCTTAGATACTTTTTCTTCGCTATTTCCCATTCAATTGAGTCTAGTGTTTCTGATGTTTCCTTTTCAATTGGGAACTATATAGTTGATGATAATTCTCTGCTATTTGCTGCAATGAAACTTTTTGGTCAAAATCCAGTCTCTTCTGTATATCTAAAGCTGATCAAAGGATTCTTAAAAGGAATCCTAAACAGTGGAATGAGTGAATGTGCACCCAGTAGTTCGAGTTATTTCCTTTGGGAAAATCCATTCCTTTGGATACTTGTTCTTCTCTATTTCCCATTTTATTGAGGGTAGTGTTCCTGATGTTTCCTTTCCAATTGGGAACTCTATACTTGATGTCAATTCTCTCACATTTGCTTCAATGGAACTTTTTGGGCAAAATCCATCCTCTTCTGTATATCTAAAGCTGATCAAAGGATTCTTAACAGGAATGCTATACAGTGGAATGAGTGAATGAGCTGGCAATAGTTCCAGTTATTTCCTTTGGGAACATCCATTCCTTTGGATACTTGTTCCTCTCTATTTCCCATTCAATTGAGTCTAGTGTTCCTAATGTTTCCTTTTCAATTGGGAATTATAGAGTTGATGTTAATTCTCTCCAATTTGCTTCAATGGAAATTTTTGGGCAAAACCCATCATCTTCTGTATATCTAAACCTGATCAAAGGATTCTTAACAGGAATCCTATACAGTGGAATGAGTGAATGTGCACCCAATAGTTCGAGTTATTTCCTTTTGGGAAAATCCATTCCTTTGGATACTTGTTCCTCTCTATTTCCCATTCTATTGAGTGTAGTGGTCCTGATGTTTCCTTTTCAATTGGGAACTATATACTTGAGGTTAATTCTCTCACATTTGCTTCAATGGAACTTTTTGGGAAAAATCCCTCATCTTCTTTATATCTAAAGCTGATCAAAGATTCTTAACAGGAATGCTATACAGTGGAATGAGTGAATGTTCAGGAAATAGTTCCAGTTATTTCCTTGGGGAAAATCCATTCCCTTAGATACTTGTTCCTCTCTATTTCCCATTCAATTGAGTCTAGTGTTTCTGATATTTCCTTTTCAATTGGGAACTATATAGTTGATGTTAATTCTCTGCTATTTGCTTCAATGGAACTTTTTGGGCAAAATCCATCCTCTTCTGTACATCTAAAGCTGATCAAAGGATTCTTAACAGGAATCCTATACAGTGGAATGAGTGAATGTGCAGGCAATAGTTCCAGTTATTTCCTTTTGGAAACATCCATTCCTTTGGATACTTGTTCCTCTCTATTTCCCATTAAATTGAGTCTAGTGTTCCTAATGTTTCCTTTTCAATTGGGAACTATATAGTTGATGTAAATTCTCTGCTATTTGCTTCAATGGAACTTTTTGGGCAAAATCCATCCTCTTCTGTATATCTAAAGATGATCAAAGGATTCTTAACAGGAATCCTATACAGTGGAATGAGTGAATGAGCACCCAATCGTTCGAGTTATTTCCTTTGGGAAAATCCATTCCTTTGGATACTTGTTCTTCTCTATTTCCCATTTTATTGAGGGTAGTGTTCCTGATGTTTCCTTTTCAATTGGGAACTCTATACTTGAAGTCAATTCTCTCACATTTGCTTCAATGGAACTTTTTAGGAAAAATCACTCATCTTCTTTATATGTAAAGCTGATCAAAGTTTCTTAACAGGAATCCTATACAGTGGAATGAGTGAATGTGCAGGCAATAGTTCCAGTTATTTCCTTTGGAAAACTCCATTCCTTTGGATACTTGTTCTTCTCTATTTCCCATTCAATTGAGTCTAGTGTTTCTGATGTTTCCTTTTCAATTGGGAACTATAAAGTTGATGTTAATTCTCTCCCATTTGCTTCAATGGAACTTTTTAGGAAAAATCACTCATCTTCTTTATATGTAAAGCTGATCAAAGTTTCTTAACAGGAATCCTATACAGTGGAATGAGTTTATGTGCAGGCAATAGTTCCAGTTATTTTCTTTGGGAAAATCCATTCCTTTGGATACTTGTTCTTCTCAATTTCCCATTTTATTGAGTGTAGTGTTCCGGATGTTTCCTTTCCAATTGGGAACTCTATACTTGATGTCAATTCTCTCACATTTGCTTCAATGGAACTTTTTGGGAAAAATTCCTCATCTTCTTTATATCTAAAGCTGATCAAAGATTCTTAACAGGAATCCTATACAGTGGAATGAGTGAATGTGCAGGCAATAGTTCCAGTTATTTCCTTTGGGAAAATCCATTCCCTTAGATACTTGTTCCTCTCGATTTCCCATTCTATTGAGTCTAGTGTTCCTGATGTTTCCTTTTCAATTGGGAACTATAAAGTTGATGTTAATTCGCTCCTATTTGCTTCAATGGAACTTTTTGGGCAAAATCCATCCTCTTATGTATATCTAAAGCTGATCAAAGGATTCTTAACAGGAATGCTATACAGTGGAATGAGTGAATGTGCAGGCAATAGTTCCAGTTACTTCCTTTGGGAACATCCATTCCTTTGCAAATTTGTTCCTCTCTATTTCCCATTCAATTGAGTGTAGTGTTCCTAATGTTTCCTGTTCAATTGGGAATTATGGAGTTGATGTTAATTCTCTCCAATTTGCTTCAATGGAAATTTTTGGGCAAAACCCATCATCTTCTGTATATCTAAAGCTGATCAAAGGATTCTTAACAGGAATCCTATACAGTGGAATGAGTGAATGTGCAGGCAATAGTTCCAGTTATTTCCTTTGGGAAAATCCATTCATTCCCTTAAATACTTTTTCCTCTCTATTTCCCATTTAATTGAGTCTAGTGTTTCTGATGTTTCCTTTTCAATTGGGAACTATATAGTTGATGTTAATTCTCTCCCATTTGCTTCAATGGAACTTTTTGGGCAAAATCCATCCTCTCATGTATATCTAAAGCTGATCAAAGGATTCTTAACAGGAATGCTATACAGTGGAATGAGTGAATGTGCAGGCAATAGTTCCAGTTATTTCCTTTGGAAAACTCCATTCCTTTGGATACTTGTTCTTCTCTATTTCCCATTCAATTGAGTCTAGTGTTTCTGATGTTTCCTTTTCAATTGGGAACTATAAAGTTGATGTTAATTCTCTCCCATTTGCTTCAATGGAACTTTTTAGGAAAAATCACTCATCTTCTTTATATGTAAAGCTGATCAAAGTTTCTTAACAGGAATCCTATACAGTGGAATGAGTTTATGTGCAGGCAATAGTTCCAGTTATTTTCTTTGGGAAAATCCATTCCTTTGGATACTTGTTCCTCTCTATTTCCCATTCTATTGAGTGTAGTGTTACTGAAGTTTCCTTTTCAATTGGGAACTATATACTTGAGGTTAATTCTCTCACATTTGCTTCAATGGAACTATTTGGGAAAAATCCCTCATCTTCTTTATATCTAAAGCTGATCAAAGATTCTTAACAGGAATGCTATACAGTGGAATGAGTGAATGTTCAGGCAATAGTTCCAGTTATTTCCTTGGGGAAAATCCATTCCTTTGGATACTTGTTCCTCTCTATTTCCCTTTCAATTGAGTCTAGTGTTCCTGATGTTTCCTTTTCAATTTGGAACTTTATACTTGATGATAATTCTCTCCCATTTGCTTCAATGGAACTTTTTGGGCAAAATCCATCCTCTTCTGTATATCTAAAGGTGATCAAAGGATTCTTAACAGGAATGCTATACAGTGGAATGAGTGAATGAGCTGGCTATAGTTCCAGTTATTTCCTTTGGGAACATCCATTCCTTTGGATACTTGTTCCTCTCTATTTCCCATTCAATTGAGTCTAGTGTTCCTAATGTTTCCTTTTCAATTGGGAATTATAGTGTTGATGTTAATTCTCTCCAATTTGCTTCAATGGAAATTTTTGGGCAAAACCCACCATCTTCTGTATATCTAAAGCTGATCAAAGGATTCTTAACAGGAATCCTATACAGTGGAATGAGTGAATGTGCAGGCAATAGTTCCAGTTATTTCCTTTGGGAAAATCCATTCATTCCCTTAGATACTTTTTCTTCGCTATTTCCGATTCAATTGAGTCTAGTGTTTCTGATGTTTCCTTTTCAATTGGGAACTATATAGTTGATGATAATTCTCTGCTATTTGCTGCAATGAAACGTTTTGGTCAAAATCCAGTCTCTTCTGTATATCTAAAGCTGATCAAAGGATTCTTAAAAGGAATCCTAAACAGTGGAATGAGTGAATGTGCACCCAGTAGTTCGAGTTATTTCCTTTGGGAAAATCCATTCCTTTCGATACTTCTCCTTCTCTATTTCCCATTTTATTGAGGGTAGTGTTCCTGATGTTTCCTTTTCAATTGGGAACTCTATACTTGATGTTAATTCTCTCACATTTGCTTCAATGGAACTTTTTGGGAAAAATCACTCATCTTCTTTATATCTAAAGCGCATCAAAAATTCTTAACAGGAATCCTATACAGTGGAATGAGTGAATGGGCAGGCAATACTTCCAGTTATTTTCTTTGGGAAAATCCATTCCTTTGGATACTTGTTCCTCTCTATTTCCCTTTCAATTGAGTATAGTGTTCCTGATGTTTCCTTTTCAATTTGGAACTTTATAGTTGATGATAATTCTCTCCCATTTGCTTCAATGGAACTTTTTGGGCAAAATCCATCCTCTTCTGTATATCTAAAGCTGATCAAAGGATTCTTAACAGGAATGCTATACAGTGGAATGAGTGAATGAGCTGGCAATAGTTCCAGTTATTTCCTTTTGGAACATCCATTCCTTTGGATACTTGTTCCTCTCTATTTCCCATTCAATTGAGTCTAGTGTTCCTAATGTTTCCTTTTCAATTGGGAATTATAGAGTTGATGTTAATTCTCTCCAATTTGCTTCAATGGAAATTTTTGGGCAAAACCCATCATCTTCTGTATATCTAAACCTGATCAAAGGATTCTTAACAGGAATCCTATACAGTGGAATGAGTGAATGTGCACCCAATAGTTCGAGTTATTTCCTTTGGGAAAATCCATTCCTTTGGATACTTGTTCCTCTCTATTTCCCATTCTATTGAGTGTAGTGGTCCTGATGTTTCCTTTTCAATTGGGAACTATATACTTGAGGTTAATTCTCTCACATTTGCTTCAATGGAACTTTTTGGGAAAAATCCCTCATCTTCTTTATATCTAAAGCTGATCAAAGATTCTTAACAGGAATGCTATACAGTGGAATGAGTGAATGTTCAGGAAATAGTTCCAGTTATTTCCTTGGGGAAAATCCATTCCCTTAGATACTTGTTCCTCTCTATTTCCCATTCAATTGAGTCTAGTGTTTCTGATATTTCCTTTTCAATTGGGAACTATATAGTTGATGTTAATTCTCTGCTATTTGCTTCAATGGAACTTTTTGGGCAAAATCCATCCTCTTCTGTACATCTAAAGCTGATCAAAGGATTCTTAACAGGAATCCTATACAGTGGAATGAGTGAATGTGCAGGCAATAGTTCCAGTTATTTCCTTTTGGAAACATCCATTCCTTTGGATACTTGTTCCTCTCTATTTCCCATTAAATTGAGTCTAGTGTTCCTAATGTTTCCTTTTCAATTGGGAACTATATAGTTGATGTAAATTCTCTGCTATTTGCTTCAATGGAACTTTTTGGGCAAAATCCATCCTCTTCTGTATATCTAAAGATGATCAAAGGATTCTTAACAGGAATCCTATACAGTGGAATGAGTGAATGTGCACCCAATAGTTCGAGTTATTTCCTTTGGGAAAATCCATTCCTTTGGATACTTGTTCTTCTCTATTTCCCATTTTATTGAGGGTAGTGTTCCTGATGTTTCCTTTTCAATTGGGAACTCTATACTTGAAGTCAATTCTCTCACATTTGCTTCAATGGAACTTTTTAGGAAAAATCACTCATCTTCTTTATATGTAAAGCTGATCAAAGTTTCTTAACAGGAATCCTATACAGTGGAATGAGTGAATGTGCAGGCAATAGTTCCAGTTATTTCCTTTGGAAAACTCCATTCCTTTGGATACTTGTTCTTCTCTATTTCCCATTCAATTGAGTCTAGTGTTTCTGATGTTTCCTTTTCAATTGGGAACTATAAAGTTGATGTTAATTCTCTCCCATTTGCTTCAATGGAACTTTTTAGGAAAAATCACTCATCTTCTTTATATGTAAAGCTGATCAAAGTTTCTTAACAGGAATCCTATACAGTGGAATGAGTTTATGTGCAGGCAATAGTTCCAGTTATTTTCTTTGGGAAAATCCATTCCTTTGGATACTTGTTCTTCTCAATTTCCCATTTTATTGAGTGTAGTGTTCCGGATGTTTCCTTTCCAATTGGGAACTCTATACTTGATGTCAATTCTCTCACATTTGCTTCAATGGAACTTTTTGGGAAAAATTCCTCATCTTCTTTATATCTAAAGCTGATCAAAGATTCTTAACAGGAATCCTATACAGTGGAATGAGTGAATGTGCAGGCAATAGTTCCAGTTATTTCCTTTGGGAAAATCCATTCCCTTAGATACTTGTTCCTCTCGATTTCCCATTCTATTGAGTCTAGTGTTCCTGATGTTTCCTTTTCAATTGGGAACTATAAAGTTGATGTTAATTCTCTCCTATTTGCTTCAATGGAACTTTTTGGGCAAAATCCATCCTCTTATGTATATCTAAAGCTGATCAAAGGATTCTTAACAGGAATGCTATACAGTGGAATGAGTGAATGTGCAGGCAATAGTTCCAGTTACTTCCTTTGGGAACATCCATTCCTTTGCAAACTTGTTCCTCTCTATTTCCCATTCAATTGAGTGTAGTGTTCCTAATGTTTCCTGTTCAATTGGGAATTATGGAGTTGATGTTAATTCTCTCCAATTTGCTTCAATGGAAATTTTTGGGCAAAACCCATCATCTTCTGTATATCTAAAGCTGATCAAAGGATTCTTAACAGGAATCCTATACAGTGGAATGAGTGAATGTGCAGGCAATAGTTCCAGTTATTTCCTTTGGGAAAATCCATTCATTCCCTTAAATACTTTTTCCTCTCTATTTCCCATTTAATTGAGTCTAGTGTTTCTGATGTTTCCTTTTCAATTGGGAACTATATAGTTGATGTTAATTCTCTCCCATTTGCTTCAATGGAACTTTTTGGGCAAAATCCATCCTCTCATGTATATCTAAAGCTGATCAAAGGATTCTTAACAGGAATGCTATACAGTGGAATGAGTGAATGTGCAGGCAATAGTTCCAGTTATTTCCTTTGGAAAACTCCATTCCTTTGGATACTTGTTCTTCTCTATTTCCCATTCAATTGAGTCTAGTGTTTCTGATGTTTCCTTTTCAATTGGGAACTATAAAGTTGATGTTAATTCTCTCCCATTTGCTTCAATGGAACTTTTTAGGAAAAATCACTCATCTTCTTTATATGTAAAGCTGATCAAAGTTTCTTAACAGGAATCCTATACAGTGGAATGAGTTTATGTGCAGGCAATAGTTCCAGTTATTTTCTTTGGGAAAATCCATTCCTTTGGATACTTGTTCCTCTCTATTTCCCATTCTATTGAGTGTAGTGTTACTGAAGTTTCCTTTTCAATTGGGAACTATATACTTGAGGTTAATTCTCTCACATTTGCTTCAATGGAACTATTTGGGAAAAATCCCTCATCTTCTTTATATCTAAAGCTGATCAAAGATTCTTAACAGGAATGCTATACAGTGGAATGAGTGAATGTTCAGGCAATAGTTCCAGTTATTTCCTTGGGGAAAATCCATTCCTTTGGATACTTGTTCCTCTCTATTTCCCTTTCAATTGAGTCTAGTGTTCCTGATGTTTCCTTTTCAATTTGGAACTTTATACTTGATGATAATTCTCTCCCATTTGCTTCAATGGAACTTTTTGGGCAAAATCCATCCTCTTCTGTATATCTAAAGGTGATCAAAGGATTCTTAACAGGAATGCTATACAGTGGAATGAGTGAATGAGCTGGCAATAGTTCCAGTTATTTCCTTTGGGAACATCCATTCCTTTGGATACTTGTTCCTCTCTATTTCCCATTCAATTGAGTCTAGTGTTCCTAATGTTTCCTTTTCAATTGGGAATTATAGTGTTGATGTTAATTCTCTCCAATTTGCTTCAATGGAAATTTTTGGGCAAAACCCACCATCTTCTGTATATCTAAAGCTGATCAAAGGATTCTTAACAGGAATCCTATACAGTGGAATGAGTGAATGTGCAGGCAATAGTTCCAGTTATTTCCTTTGGGAAAATCCATTCATTCCCTTAGATACTTTTTCTTCGCTATTTCCGATTCAATTGAGTCTAGTGTTTCTGATGTTTCCTTTTCAATTGGGAACTATATAGTTGATGATAATTCTCTGCTATTTGCTGCAATGAAACGTTTTGGTCAAAATCCAGTCTCTTCTGTATATCTAAAGCTGATCAAAGGATTCTTAAAAGGAATCCTAAACAGTGGAATGAGTGAATGTGCACCCAGTAGTTCGAGTTATTTCCTTTGGGAAAATCCATTCCTTTCGATACTTCTCCTTCTCTATTTCCCATTTTATTGAGGGTAGTGTTCCTGATGTTTCCTTTTCAATTGGGAACTCTATACTTGATGTTAATTCTCTCACATTTGCTTCAATGGAACTTTTTGGGAAAAATCACTCATCTTCTTTATATCTAAAGCGCATCAAAAATTCTTAACAGGAATCCTATACAGTGGAATGAGTGAATGGGCAGGCAATACTTCCAGTTATTTTCTTTGGGAAAATCCATTCCTTTGGATACTTGTTCCTCTCTATTTCCCTTTCAATTGAGTCTAGTGTTCCTGATGTTTCCTTTTCAATTTGGAACTTTATAGTTGATGATAATTCTCTCCCATTTGCTTCAATGGAACTTTTTGGGCAAAATCCATCCTCTTCTGTATATCTAAAGCTGATCAAAGGATTCTTAACAGGAATGCTATACAGTGGAATGAGTGAATGAGCTGGCAATAGTTCCAGTTATTTCCTTTTGGAACATCCATTCCTTTGGATACTTGTTCCTCTCTATTTCCCATTCAATTGAGTCTAGTGTTCCTAATGTTTCCTTTTCAATTGGGAATTATAGAGTTGATGTTAATTCTCTCCAATTTGCTTCAATGGAAATTTTTGGGCAAAACCCATCATCTTCTGTATATCTAAACCTGATCAAAGGATTCTTAACAGGAATCCTATACAGTGGAATGAGTGAATGTGCACCCAATAGTTCGAGTTATTTCCTTTGGGAAAATCCATTCCTTTGGATACTTGTTCCTCTCTATTTCCCATTCTATTGAGTGTAGTGGTCCTGATGTTTCCTTTTCAATTGGGAACTATATACTTGAGGTTAATTCTCTCACATTTGCTTCAATGGAACTTTTTGGGAAAAATCCCTCATCTTCTTTATATCTAAAGCTGATCAAAGATTCTTAACAGGAATGCTATACAGTGGAATGAGTGAATGTTCAGGAAATAGTTCCAGTTATTTCCTTGGGGAAAATCCATTCCCTTAGATACTTGTTCCTCTCTATTTCCCATTCAATTGAGTCTAGTGTTTCTGATATTTCCTTTTCAATTGGGAACTATATAGTTGATGTTAATTCTCTGCTATTTGCTTCAATGGAACTTTTTGGGCAAAATCCATCCTCTTCTGTACATCTAAAGCTGATCAAAGGATTCTTAACAGGAATCCTATACAGTGGAATGAGTGAATGTGCAGGCAATAGTTCCAGTTATTTCCTTTTGGAAACATCCATTCCTTTGGATACTTGTTCCTCTCTATTTCCCATTAAATTGAGTCTAGTGTTCCTAATGTTTCCTTTTCAATTGGGAACTATATAGTTGATGTAAATTCTCTGCTATTTGCTTCAATGGAACTTTTTGGGCAAAATCCATCCTCTTCTGTATATCTAAAGATGATCAAAGGATTCTTAACAGGAATCCTATACAGTGGAATGAGTGAATGTGCACCCAATAGTTCGAGTTATTTCCTTTGGGAAAATCCATTCCTTTGGATACTTGTTCTTCTCTATTTCCCATTTTATTGAGGGTAGTGTTCCTGATGTTTCCTTTTCAATTGGGAACTCTATACTTGAAGTCAATTCTCTCACATTTGCTTCAATGGAACTTTTTAGGAAAAATCACTCATCTTCTTTATATGTAAAGCTGATCAAAGTTTCTTAACAGGAATCCTATACAGTGGAATGAGTGAATGTGCAGGCAATAGTTCCAGTTATTTCCTTTGGAAAACTCCATTCCTTTGGATACTTGTTCTTCTCTATTTCCCATTCAATTGAGTCTAGTGTTTCTGATGTTTCCTTTTCAATTGGGAACTATAAAGTTGATGTTAATTCTCTCCCATTTGCTTCAATGGAACTTTTTAGGAAAAATCACTCATCTTCTTTATATGTAAAGCTGATCAAAGTTTCTTAACAGGAATCCTATACAGTGGAATGAGTTTATGTGCAGGCAATAGTTCCAGTTATTTTCTTTGGGAAAATCCATTCCTTTGGATACTTGTTCTTCTCAATTTCCCATTTTATTGAGTGTAGTGTTCCGGATGTTTCCTTTCCAATTGGGAACTCTATACTTGATGTCAATTCTCTCACATTTGCTTCAATGGAACTTTTTGGGAAAAATTCCTCATCTTCTTTATATCTAAAGCTGATCAAAGATTCTTAACAGGAATCCTATACAGTGGAATGAGTGAATGTGCAGGCAATAGTTCCAGTTATTTCCTTTGGGAAAATCCATTCCCTTAGATACTTGTTCCTCTCGATTTCCCATTCTATTGAGTCTAGTGTTCCTGATGTTTCCTTTTCAATTGGGAACTATAAAGTTGATGTTAATTCTCTCCTATTTGCTTCAATGGAACTTTTTGGGCAAAATCCATCCTCTTATGTATATCTAAAGCTGATCAAAGGATTCTTAACAGGAATGCTATACAGTGGAATGAGTGAATGTGCAGGCAATAGTTCCAGTTACTTCCTTTGGGAACATCCATTCCTTTGCAAACTTGTTCCTCTCTATTTCCCATTCAATTGAGTGTAGTGTTCCTAATGTTTCCTGTTCAATTGGGAATTATGGAGTTGATGTTAATTCTCTCCAATTTGCTTCAATGGAAATTTTTGGGCAAAACCCATCATCTTCTGTATATCTAAAGCTGATCAAAGGATTCTTAACAGGAATCCTATACAGTGGAATGAGTGAATGTGCAGGCAATAGTTCCAGTTATTTCCTTTGGGAAAATCCATTCCCTTAGATACTTGTTCCTCTCTATTTCCCATTCAATTGAGTCTAGTGTTTCTGATATTTCCTTTTCAATTGGGAACTATATAGTTGATGTTAATTCTCTGCTATTTGCTTCAATGGAACTTTTTGGGCAAAATCCATCCTCTTCTGTACATCTAAAGCTGATCAAAGGATTCTTAACAGGAATCCTATACAGTGGAATGAGTGAATGTGCAGGCAATAGTTCCAGTTATTTCCTTTTGGAAACATCCATTCCTTTGGATACTTGTTCCTCTCTATTTCCCATTAAATTGAGTCTAGTGTTCCTAATGTTTCCTTTTCAATTGGGAACTATATAGTTGATGTAAATTCTCTGCTATTTGCTTCAATGGAACTTTTTGGGCAAAATCCATCCTCTTCTGTATATCTAAAGATGATCAAAGGATTCTTAACAGGAATCCTATACAGTGGAATGAGTGAATGTGCACCCAATAGTTCGAGTTATTTCCTTTGGGAAAATCCATTCCTTTGGATACTTGTTCTTCTCTATTTCCCATTTTATTGAGGGTAGTGTTCCTGATGTTTCCTTTTCAATTGGGAACTCTATACTTGAAGTCAATTCTCTCACATTTGCTTCAATGGAACTTTTTAGGAAAAATCACTCATCTTCTTTATATGTAAAGCTGATCAAAGTTTCTTAACAGGAATCCTATACAGTGGAATGAGTGAATGTGCAGGCAATAGTTCCAGTTATTTCCTTTGGAAAACTCCATTCCTTTGGATACTTGTTCTTCTCTATTTCCCATTCAATTGAGTCTAGTGTTTCTGATGTTTCCTTTTCAATTGGGAACTATAAAGTTGATGTTAATTCTCTCCCATTTGCTTCAATGGAACTTTTTAGGAAAAATCACTCATCTTCTTTATATGTAAAGCTGATCAAAGTTTCTTAACAGGAATCCTATACAGTGGAATGAGTTTATGTGCAGGCAATAGTTCCAGTTATTTTCTTTGGGAAAATCCATTCCTTTGGATACTTGTTCCTCTCTATTTCCCATTTTATTGAGTGTAGTGTTCCGGATGTTTCCTTTCCAATTGGGAACTCTATACTTGATGTCAATTCTCTCACATTTGCTTCAATGGAACTTTTTGGGAAAAATCCCTCATCTTCTTTATATCTAAAGCTGATCAAAGATTCTTAACAGGAATGCTATACAGTGGAATGAGTGAATGTTCAGGCAATAGTTCCAGTTATTTCCTTGGGGAAAATCCATTCCCTTCGATACTTGTTCCTCTCTATTTCCCATTCAATTGAGTCTAGTGTTTCTGATATTTCCTTTTCAATTGGGAACTATATAGTTGATGTTAATTCTCTGCTATTTGCTTCAATGGAACTTTTTGGGCAAAATCCATCCTCTTCTGTATATCTAAAGCTGATCAAAGGATTCTTAACAGGAATCCTATACAGTGGAATGAGTGAATGTGCAGGCAATAATTCCAGTTATTTACTTTGGGAAAATCCATTCCCTTAGATACTTGTTCCTCTCTATATCCCATTCAATTGAGTCTAGTGTTTCTGATGTTTCCTTTTCAATTGGGAACTATATAGTTGATGATAATTCTCTGCTATTTGCTTCAATGGAACTTTTTGGGCAAAATCCATCCTCTTCTGTATATCTAAAGCTGATCAAAGGATGCTTAACAGGAATCCTATACAGTGGAATGAGTGAATGTGCACCCAATAGTTCGAGTTATTTCCTTTGGGAAAATCCATTCCTTTGGATACTTGTTCTTCTCTATTTCCCATTTTATTGAGGGTAGTGTTCCTGATGTTTCCTTTCCAATTGGGAACTCTATACTTGATGTCAATTCTCTCACATTTGCTTCAATGGAACTTTTTGGGAAAAATCCCTCATCTTCTTTATATCTAAAGCTGATCAAAGATTCTTAACAGGAATCCTATACAGTGGAATGAGTGAATGTGCAGGCAATAGTTCCAGTTATTTCCTTTGGGAAAATCCATTCCCTTAGATACTTGTTCCTCTCGATTTCCCATTCTATTGAGTCTAGTGTTTCTGATATTTCCTTTTCAATTGGGAACTATATAGTTGATGTTAATTCTCTGCTATTTGCTTCAATGGAACTTTTTGGGCAAAATCCATCCTCTTCTGTATATCTAAAGCTGATCAAAGGATTCTTAACAGGAATCCTATACAGTGGAATGAGTGAATGTGCAGGCAATAATTCCAGTTATTTACTTTGGGAAAATCCATTCCCTTAGATACTTGTTCCTCTCTATTTCCCATTCAATTGAGTCTAGTGTTTCTGATGTTTCCTTTTCAATTGGGAACTATATAGTTGATGATAATTCTCTGCTATTTGCTTCAATGGAACTTTTTGGGCAAAATCCATCCTCTTCTGTATATCTAAAGCTGATCAAAGGATTCTTAACAGGAATCCTATACAGTGGAATGAGTGAATGTGCACCCAATAGTTCGAGTTATTTCCTTTGGGAAAATCCATTCCTTTGGATACTTGTTCTTCTCTATTTCCCATTTTATTGAGGGTAGTGTTCCTGATGTTTCCTTTCCAATTGGGAACTCTATACTTGATGTCAATTCTCTCACATTTGCTTCAATGGAACTTTTTGGGCAAAATCCATCCTCTTCTGTATATCTAAAGCTGATCAAAGGATTCTTAACAGGAATGCTATACAGTGGAATGAGTGAATGAGCTGGCAATAGTTCCAGTTATTTCCTTTGGGAACATCCATTCCTTTGGATACTTGTTCCTCTCTATTTCCCATTCAATTGAGTCTAGTGTTCCTAATGTTTCCTTTTCAATTGGGAATTATAGAGTTGATGTTAATTCTCTCCAATTTGCTTCAATGGAAATTTTTGGGCAAAACCCATCATCTTCTGTATATCTAAACCTGATCAAAGGATTCTTAACAGGAATCCTATACAGTGGAATGAGTGAATGTGCACCCAATAGTTCGAGTTATTTCCTTTGGGAAAATCCATTCCTTTGGATACTTGTTCCTCTCTATTTCCCATTCTATTGAGTGTAGTGGTCCTGATGTTTCCTTTTCAATTGGGAACTATATACTTGAGGTTAATTCTCTCACATTTGCTTCAATGGAACTTTTTGGGAAAAATCCCTCATCTTCTTTATATCTAAAGCTGATCAAAGATTCTTAACAGGAATGCTATACAGTGGAATGAGTGAATGTTCAGGAAATAGTTCCAGTTATTTCCTTGGGGAAAATCCATTCCCTTAGATACTTGTTCCTCTCTATTTCCCATTCAATTGAGTCTAGTGTTTCTGATATTTCCTTTTCAATTGGGAACTATATAGTTGATGTTAATTCTCTGCTATTTGCTTCAATGGAACTTTTTGGGCAAAATCCATCCTCTTCTGTACATCTAAAGCTGATCAAAGGATTCTTAACAGGAATCCTATACAGTGGAATGAGTGAATGTGCAGGCAATAGTTCCAGTTATTTCCTTTTGGAAACATCCATTCCTTTGGATACTTGTTCCTCTCTATTTCCCATTAAATTGAGTCTAGTGTTCCTAATGTTTCCTTTTCAATTGGGAACTATATAGTTGATGTAAATTCTCTGCTATTTGCTTCAATGGAACTTTTTGGGCAAAATCCATCCTCTTCTGTATATCTAAAGATGATCAAAGGATTCTTAACAGGAATCCTATACAGTGGAATGAGTGAATGAGCACCCAATCGTTCGAGTTATTTCCTTTGGGAAAATCCATTCCTTTGGATACTTGTTCTTCTCTATTTCCCATTTTATTGAGGGTAGTGTTCCTGATGTTTCCTTTTCAATTGGGAACTCTATACTTGAAGTCAATTCTCTCACATTTGCTTCAATGGAACTTTTTAGGAAAAATCACTCATCTTCTTTATATGTAAAGCTGATCAAAGTTTCTTAACAGGAATCCTATACAGTGGAATGAGTGAAAGTGCAGGCAATAGTTCCAGTTATTTCCTTTGGAAAACTCCATTCCTTTGGATACTTGTTCTTCTCTATTTCCCATTCAATTGAGTCTAGTGTTTCTGATGTTTCCTTTTCAATTGGGAACTATAAAGTTGATGTTAATTCTCTCCCATTTGCTTCAATGGAACTTTTTAGGAAAAATCACTCATCTTCTTTATATGTAAAGCTGATCAAAGTTTCTTAACAGGAATCCTATACAGTGGAATGAGTTTATGTGCAGGCAATAGTTCCAGTTATTTTCTTTGGGAAAATCCATTCCTTTGGATACTTGTTCTTCTCAATTTCCCATTTTATTGAGTGTAGTGTTCCGGATGTTTCCTTTCCAATTGGGAACTCTATACTTGATGTCAATTCTCTCACATTTGCTTCAATGGAACTTTTTGGGAAAAATTCCTCATCTTCTTTATATCTAAAGCTGATCAAAGATTCTTAACAGGAATCCTATACAGTGGAATGAGTGAATGTGCAGGCAATAGTTCCAGTTATTTCCTTTGGGAAAATCCATTCCCTTAGATACTTGTTCCTCTCGATTTCCCATTCTATTGAGTCTAGTGTTCCTGATGTTTCCTTTTCAATTGGGAACTATAAAGTTGATGTTAATTCGCTCCTATTTGCTTCAATGGAACTTTTTGGGCAAAATCCATCCTCTTATGTATATCTAAAGCTGATCAAAGGATTCTTAACAGGAATGCTATACAGTGGAATGAGTGAATGTGCAGGCAATAGTTCCAGTTACTTCCTTTGGGAACATCCATTCCTTTGCAAATTTGTTCCTCTCTATTTCCCATTCAATTGAGTGTAGTGTTCCTAATGTTTCCTGTTCAATTGGGAATTATGGAGTTGATGTTAATTCTCTCCAATTTGCTTCAATGGAAATTTTTGGGCAAAACCCATCATCTTCTGTATATCTAAAGCTGATCAAAGGATTCTTAACAGGAATCCTATACAGTGGAATGAGTGAATGTGCAGGCAATAGTTCCAGTTATTTCCTTTGGGAAAATCCATTCATTCCCTTAAATACTTTTTCCTCTCTATTTCCCATTTAATTGAGTCTAGTGTTTCTGATGTTTCCTTTTCAATTGGGAACTATATAGTTGATGTTAATTCTCTCCCATTTGCTTCAATGGAACTTTTTGGGCAAAATCCATCCTCTCATGTATATCTAAAGCTGATCAAAGGATTCTTAACAGGAATGCTATACAGTGGAATGAGTGAATGTGCAGGCAATAGTTCCAGTTATTTCCTTTGGAAAACTCCATTCCTTTGGATACTTGTTCTTCTCTATTTCCCATTCAATTGAGTCTAGTGTTTCTGATGTTTCCTTTTCAATTGGGAACTATAAAGTTGATGTTAATTCTCTCCCATTTGCTTCAATGGAACTTTTTAGGAAAAATCACTCATCTTCTTTATATGTAAAGCTGATCAAAGTTTCTTAACAGGAATCCTATACAGTGGAATGAGTTTATGTGCAGGCAATAGTTCCAGTTATTTTCTTTGGGAAAATCCATTCCTTTGGATACTTGTTCCTCTCTATTTCCCATTCTATTGAGTGTAGTGTTACTGAAGTTTCCTTTTCAATTGGGAACTATATACTTGAGGTTAATTCTCTCACATTTGCTTCAATGGAACTATTTGGGAAAAATCCCTCATCTTCTTTATATCTAAAGCTGATCAAAGATTCTTAACAGGAATGCTATACAGTGGAATGAGTGAATGTTCAGGCAATAGTTCCAGTTATTTCCTTGGGGAAAATCCATTCCTTTGGATACTTGTTCCTCTCTATTTCCCTTTCAATTGAGTCTAGTGTTCCTGATGTTTCCTTTTCAATTTGGAACTTTATACTTGATGATAATTCTCTCCCATTTGCTTCAATGGAACTTTTTGGGCAAAATCCATCCTCTTCTGTATATCTAAAGGTGATCAAAGGATTCTTAACAGGAATGCTATACAGTGGAATGAGTGAATGAGCTGGCAATAGTTCCAGTTATTTCCTTTGGGAACATCCATTCCTTTGGATACTTGTTCCTCTCTATTTCCCATTCAATTGAGTCTAGTGTTCCTAATGTTTCCTTTTCAATTGGGAATTATAGTGTTGATGTTAATTCTCTCCAATTTGCTTCAATGGAAATTTTTGGGCAAAACCCACCATCTTCTGTATATCTAAAGCTGATCAAAGGATTCTTAACAGGAATCCTATACAGTGGAATGAGTGAATGTGCAGGCAATAGTTCCAGTTATTTCCTTTGGGAAAATCCATTCATTCCCTTAGATACTTTTTCTTCGCTATTTCCGATTCAATTGAGTCTAGTGTTTCTGATGTTTCCTTTTCAATTGGGAACTATATAGTTGATGATAATTCTCTGCTATTTGCTGCAATGAAACGTTTTGGTCAAAATCCAGTCTCTTCTGTATATCTAAAGCTGATCAAAGGATTCTTAAAAGGAATCCTAAACAGTGGAATGAGTGAATGTGCACCCAGTAGTTCGAGTTATTTCCTTTGGGAAAATCCATTCCTTTCGATACTTCTCCTTCTCTATTTCCCATTTTATTGAGGGTAGTGTTCCTGATGTTTCCTTTTCAATTGGGAACTCTATACTTGATGTTAATTCTCTCACATTTGCTTCAATGGAACTTTTTGGGAAAAATCACTCATCTTCTTTATATCTAAAGCGCATCAAAAATTCTTAACAGGAATCCTATACAGTGGAATGAGTGAATGGGCAGGCAATACTTCCAGTTATTTTCTTTGGGAAAATCCATTCCTTTGGATACTTGTTCCTCTCTATTTCCCTTTCAATTGAGTCTAGTGTTCCTGATGTTTCCTTTTCAATTTGGAACTTTATAGTTGATGATAATTCTCTCCCATTTGCTTCAATGGAACTTTTTGGGCAAAATCCATCCTCTTCTGTATATCTAAAGCTGATCAAAGGATTCTTAACAGGAATGCTATACAGTGGAATGAGTGAATGAGCTGGCAATAGTTCCAGTTATTTCCTTTTGGAACATCCATTCCTTTGGATACTTGTTCCTCTCTATTTCCCATTCAATTGAGTCTAGTGTTCCTAATGTTTCCTTTTCAATTGGGAATTATAGAGTTGATGTTAATTCTCTCCAATTTGCTTCAATGGAAATTTTTGGGCAAAACCCATCATCTTCTGTATATCTAAACCTGATCAAAGGATTCTTAACAGGAATCCTATACAGTGGAATGAGTGAATGTGCACCCAATAGTTCGAGTTATTTCCTTTGGGAAAATCCATTCCTTTGGATACTTGTTCCTCGCTATTTCCCATTCTATTGAGTGTAGTGGTCCTGATGTTTCCTTTTCAATTGGGAACTATATACTTGAGGTTAATTCTCTCACATTTGCTTCAATGGAACTTTTTGGGAAAAATCCCTCATCTTCTTTATATCTAAAGCTGATCAAAGATTCTTAACAGGAATGCTATACAGTGGAATGAGTGAATGTTCAGGAAATAGTTCCAGTTATTTCCTTGGGGAAAATCCATTCCCTTAGATACTTGTTCCTCTCTATTTCCCATTCAATTGAGTCTAGTGTTTCTGATATTTCCTTTTCAATTGGGAACTATATAGTTGATGTTAATTCTCTGCTATTTGCTTCAATGGAACTTTTTGGGCAAAATCCATCCTCTTCTGTACATCTAAAGCTGATCAAAGGATTCTTAACAGGAATCCTATACAGTGGAATGAGTGAATGTGCAGGCAATAGTTCCAGTTATTTCCTTTTGGAAACATCCATTCCTTTGGATACTTGTTCCTCTCTATTTCCCATTAAATTGAGTCTAGTGTTCCTAATGTTTCCTTTTCAATTGGGAACTATATAGTTGATGTAAATTCTCTGCTATTTGCTTCAATGGAACTTTTTGGGCAAAATCCATCCTCTTCTGTATATCTAAAGATGATCAAAGGATTCTTAACAGGAATCCTATACAGTGGAATGAGTGAATGTGCACCCAATAGTTCGAGTTATTTCCTTTGGGAAAATCCATTCCTTTGGATACTTGTTCTTCTCTATTTCCCATTTTATTGAGGGTAGTGTTCCTGATGTTTCCTTTTCAATTGGGAACTCTATACTTGAAGTCAATTCTCTCACATTTGCTTCAATGGAACTTTTTAGGAAAAATCACTCATCTTCTTTATATGTAAAGCTGATCAAAGTTTCTTAACAGGAATCCTATACAGTGGAATGAGTGAATTTGCAGGCAATAGTTCCAGTTATTTCCTTTGGAAAACTCCATTCCTTTGGATACTTGTTCTTCTCTATTTCCCATTCAATTGAGTCTAGTGTTTCTGATGTTTCCTTTTCAATTGGGAACTATAAAGTTGATGTTAATTCTCTCCCATTTGCTTCAATGGAACTTTTTAGGAAAAATCACTCATCTTCTTTATATGTAAAGCTGATCAAAGTTTCTTAACAGGAATCCTATACAGTGGAATGAGTTTATGTGCAGGCAATAGTTCCAGTTATTTTCTTTGGGAAAATCCATTCCTTTGGATACTTGTTCTTCTCAATTTCCCATTTTATTGAGTGTAGTGTTCCGGATGTTTCCTTTCCAATTGGGAACTCTATACTTGATGTCAATTCTCTCACATTTGCTTCAATGGAACTTTTTGGGAAAAATTCCTCATCTTCTTTATATCTAAAGCTGATCAAAGATTCTTAACAGGAATCCTATACAGTGGAATGAGTGAATGTGCAGGCAATAGTTCCAGTTATTTCCTTTGGGAAAATCCATTCCCTTAGATACTTGTTCCTCTCGATTTCCCATTCTATTGAGTCTAGTGTTCCTGATGTTTCCTTTTCAATTGGGAACTATAAAGTTGATGTTAATTCTCTCCTATTTGCTTCAATGGAACTTTTTGGGCAAAATCCATCCTCTTATGTATATCTAAAGCTGATCAAAGGATTCTTAACAGGAATGCTATACAGTGGAATGAGTGAATGTGCAGGCAATAGTTCCAGTTACTTCCTTTGGGAACATCCATTCCTTTGCAAACTTGTTCCTCTCTATTTCCCATTCAATTGAGTGTAGTGTTCCTAATGTTTCCTGTTCAATTGGGAATTATGGAGTTGATGTTAATTCTCTCCAATTTGCTTCAATGGAAATTTTTGGGCAAAACCCATCATCTTCTGTATATCTAAAGCTGATCAAAGGATTCTTAACAGGAATCCTATACAGTGGAATGAGTGAATGTGCAGGCAATAGTTCCAGTTATTTCCTTTGGGAAAATCCATTCCCTTAGATACTTGTTCCTCTCTATTTCCCATTCAATTGAGTCTAGTGTTTCTGATATTTCCTTTTCAATTGGGAACTATATAGTTGATGTTAATTCTCTGCTATTTGCTTCAATGGAACTTTTTGGGCAAAATCCATCCTCTTCTGTACATCTAAAGCTGATCAAAGGATTCTTAACAGGAATCCTATACAGTGGAATGAGTGAATGTGCAGGCAATAGTTCCAGTTATTTCCTTTTGGAAACATCCATTCCTTTGGATACTTGTTCCTCTCTATTTCCCATTAAATTGAGTCTAGTGTTCCTAATGTTTCCTTTTCAATTGGGAACTATATAGTTGATGTAAATTCTCTGCTATTTGCTTCAATGGAACTTTTTGGGCAAAATCCATCCTCTTCTGTATATCTAAAGATGATCAAAGGATTCTTAACAGGAATCCTATACAGTGGAATGAGTGAATGTGCACCCAATAGTTCGAGTTATTTCCTTTGGGAAAATCCATTCCTTTGGATACTTGTTCTTCTCTATTTCCCATTTTATTGAGGGTAGTGTTCCTGATGTTTCCTTTTCAATTGGGAACTCTATACTTGAAGTCAATTCTCTCACATTTGCTTCAATGGAACTTTTTAGGAAAAATCACTCATCTTCTTTATATGTAAAGCTGATCAAAGTTTCTTAACAGGAATCCTATACAGTGGAATGAGTGAATGTGCAGGCAATAGTTCCAGTTATTTCCTTTGGAAAACTCCATTCCTTTGGATACTTGTTCTTCTCTATTTCCCATTCAATTGAGTCTAGTGTTTCTGATGTTTCCTTTTCAATTGGGAACTATAAAGTTGATGTTAATTCTCTCCCATTTGCTTCAATGGAACTTTTTAGGAAAAATCACTCATCTTCTTTATATGTAAAGCTGATCAAAGTTTCTTAACAGGAATCCTATACAGTGGAATGAGTTTATGTGCAGGCAATAGTTCCAGTTATTTTCTTTGGGAAAATCCATTCCTTTGGATACTTGTTCCTCTCTATTTCCCATTCTATTGAGTGTAGTGTTACTGATGTTTCCTTTTCAATTGGGAACTATATACTTGAGGTTAATTCTCTCACATTTGCTTCAATGGAACTATTTGGGAAAAATCCCTCATCTTCTTTATATCTAAAGCTGATCAAAGATTCTTAACAGGAATGCTATACAGTGGAATGAGTGAATGTTCAGGCAATAGTTCCAGTTATTTCCTTGGGGAAAATCCATTCCCTTCGATACTTGTTCCTCTCTATTTCCCATTCAATTGAGTCTAGTGTTTCTGATATTTCCTTTTCAATTGGGAACTATATAGTTGATGTTAATTCTCTGCTATTTGCTTCAATGGAACTTTTTGGGCAAAATCCATCCTCTTCTGTATATCTAAAGCTGATCAAAGGATTCTTAACAGGAATCCTATACAGTGGAATGAGTGAATGTGCAGGCAATAATTCCAGTTATTTACTTTGGGAAAATCCATTCCCTTAGATACTTGTTCCTCTCTATTTCCCATTCAATTGAGTCTAGTGTTTCTGATGTTTTCCTTTACAATTGGGAACTATATAGTTGATGATAATTCTCTGCTATTTGCTTCAATGGAACTTTTTGGGCAAAATCCATCCTCTTCTGTATATCTAAAGCTGATCAAAGGATTCTTAACAGGAATCCTATACAGTGGAATGAGTGAATGTGCACCCAATAGTTCGAGTTATTTCCTTTGGGAAAATCCATTCCTTTGGATACTTGTTCTTCTCTATTTCCCATTTTATTGAGGGTAGTGTTCCTGATGTTTCCTTTCCAATTGGGAACTCTATACTTGATGTCAATTCTCTCACATTTGCTTCAATGGAACTTTTTGGGAAAAATCCCTCATCTTCTTTATATCTAAAGCTGATCAAAGATTCTTAACAGGAATCCTATACAGTGGAATGAGTGAATGTGCAGGCAATAGTTCCAGTTATTTCCTTTGGGAAAATCCATTCCCTTAGATACTTGTTCCTCTCGATTTCCCATTCTATTGAGTCTAGTGTTTCTGATATTTCCTTTTCAATTGGGAACTATATAGTTGATGTTAATTCTCTGCTATTTGCTTCAATGGAACTTTTTGGGCAAAATCCATCCTCTTCTGTATATCTAAAGCTCATCAAAGGATTCTTAACAGGAATCCTATACAGTGGAATGAGTGAATGTGCAGGCAATAATTCCAGTTATTTACTTTGGGAAAATCCATTCCCTTAGATACTTGTTCCTCTCTATTTCCCATTCAATTGAGTCTAGTGTTTCTGATGTTTCCTTTTCAATTGGGAACTATATAGTTGATGATAATTCTCTGCTATTTGCTTCAATGGAACTTTTTGGGCAAAATCCATCCTCTTCTGTATATCTAAAGCTGATCAAAGGATTCTTAACAGGAATCCTATACAGTGGAATGAGTGAATGTGCACCCAATAGTTCGAGTTATTTCCTTTGGGAAAATCCATTCCTTTGGATACTTGTTCTTCTCTATTTCCCATTTTATTGAGGGTAGTGTTCCTGATGTTTCCTTTCCAATTGGGAACTCTATACTTGATGTCAATTCTCTCACATTTGCTTCAATGGAACTTTTTGGGAAAAATTCCTCATCTTCTTTATATCTAAAGCTGATCAAAGATTCTTAACAGGAATCCTATACAGTGGAATGAGTGAATGTGCAGGCAATAGTTCCAGTTATTTCCTTTGGGAAAATCCATTACCTTAGATACTTGTTCCTCTCGATTTCCCATTCTATTGAGTCTAGTGTTTCTGATATTTCCTTTTCAATTGGGAACTATATAGTTGATGTTAATTCTCTGCTATTTGCTTCAATGGAACTTTTTGGGCAAAATCCATCCTCTTCTGTATATCTAAAGCTGATCAAAGGATTCTTAACAGGAATCCTATACAGTGGAATGAGTGAATGTGCAGGCAATAATTCCAGTTATTTACTTTGGGAAAATCCATTCCCTTAGATACTTGTTCCTCTCTATTTCCCATTCAATTGAGTCTAGTGTTTCTGATGTTTCCTTTTCAATTGGGAACTATATAGTTGATGATAATTCTCTGCTATTTGCTTCAATGGAACTTTTTGGGCAAAATCCATCCTCTTCTGTATATCTAAAGCTGATCAAAGGATTCTTAACAGGAATCCTATACAGTGGAATGAGTGAATGTGCACCCAATAGTTCGAGTTATTTCCTTTGGGAAAATCCATTCCTTTGGATACTTGTTCTTCTCTATTTCCCATTTTATTGAGGGTAGTGTTCCTGATGTTTCCTTTCCAATTGGGAACTCTATACTTGATGTCAATTCTCTCACATTTGCTTCAATGGAACTTTTTGGGAAAAATTCCTCATCTTCTTTATATCTAAAGCTGATCAAAGATTCTTAACAGGAATCCTATACAGTGGAATGAGTGAATGTGCAGGCAATAGTTCCAGTTATTTCCTTTGGGAAAATCCATTACCTTAGATACTTGTTCCTCTCGATTTCCCATTCTATTGAGTATAGTGTTTCTGATATTTCCTTTTCAATTGGGAACTATATAGTTGATGTTAATTCTCTGCTATTTGCTTCAATGGAACTTTTTGGGCAAAATCCATCCTCTTCTGTATATCTAAAGCTGATCAAAGGATTCTTAACAGGAATCCTATACAGTGGAATGAGTGAATGTGCAGGCAATAGTTCCAGTTATTTACTTTGGGAAAATCCATTCCCTTAGATACTTGTTCCTCTCTATTTCCCATTCAATTGAGTCTAGTGTTTCTGATGTTTCCTTTTCAATTGGGAACTATATAGTTGATGATAATTCTCTGCTATTTGCTTCAATGGAACTTTTTGGGCAAAATCCATCCTCTTCTGTATATCTAAAGCTGATCAAAGGATTCTTAACAGGAATCCTATACAGTGGAATGAGTGAATGTGCACCCAATAGCTCGAGTTATTTCCTTTGGGAAAATCCATTCCTTTGGATACTTGTTCTTCTCAATTTCCCATTTTATTGAGTGTAGTGTTCCTGATGTTTCCTTTCCAATTGGGAACTCTATACTTGATGTCAATTCTCTCACATTTGCTTCAATGGAACTTTTTGGGAAAAATTCCTCATCTTCTTTATATCTAAAGCTGATCAAAGATTCTTAACAGGAATCCTATACAGTGGAATGAGTGAATGTGCAGGCAATAGTTCCAGTTATTTCCTTTGGGAAAATCCATTCCCTTAGATACTTGTTCCTCTCGATTTCCCATTCTATTGAGTCTAGTGTTCCTGATGTTTCCTTTTCAATTGGGAACGATAAAGTTGATGTTAATTCTCTCCCATTTGCTTCAATGGAACTTTTTGGGCAAAATCCATCCTCTTATGTATATCTAAAGCTGATCAAAGGATTCTTAACAGGAATGCTATACAGTGGAATGAGTGAATGTGCAGGCAATAGTTCCAGTTACTTCCTTTGGGAACATCCATTCCTTTGCAAAGTTGTTCCTCTCTATTTCCCATTCAATTAAGTGTAGTGTTCCTAATGTTTCCTGTTCAATTGGGAATTATGGAGTTGATGTTAATTCTCTCCAATTTGCTTCAATGGAAATTTTTGGGCAAAACCCATCATCTTCTGTATATCTAAAGCTGATCAAAGGATTCTTAACAGGAATCCTATACAGTGGAATGAGTGAATGTGCAGGCAATAGTTCCAGTTATTTCCTTTGGGAAAATCCATTCATTCCCTTAAATACTTTTTCCTCTCTATTTCCCATTCAATTGAGTCTAGTGTTTCTGATGTTTCCTTTTCAATTGGGAACTATATAGTTGATGATAATTATCTGCTATTTGCTGCAATGGAACTTTTTGGGAAAAATCCCTCATCTTCTTTATATCTAAAGGTGATCAAAGATTCTTAACAGGAATCCTATACAGTGGAATGAGTGAATGTGCAGGCAATAGTTCCAGTTATTTCCTTTGGGAAAATCCATTACCTTAGATACTTGTTCCTCTCGATTTCCCATTCTATTGAGTCTAGTGTTTCTGATATTTCCTTTTCAATTGGGAACTATATAGTTGATGTTAATTCTCTGCTATTTGCTTCAATGGAACTTTTTGGGCAAAATCCATCCTCTTCTGTATATCTAAAGCTGATCAAAGGATTCTTAACAGGAATCCTATACAGTGGAATGAGTGAATGTGCAGGCAATAGTTCCAGTTATTTACTTTGGGAAAATCCATTCCCTTAGATACTTGTTCCTCTCTATTTCCCATTCAATTGAGTCTAGTGTTTCTGATGTTTCCTTTTCAATTGGGAACTATATAGTTGATGATAATTCTCTGCTATTTGCTTCAATGGAACTTTTTGGGCAAAATCCATCCTCTTCTGTATATCTAAAGCTGATCAAAGGATTCTTAACAGGAATCCTATACAGTGGAATGAGTGAATGTGCACCCAATAGCTCGAGTTATTTCCTTTGGGAAAATCCATTCCTTTGGATACTTGTTCTTCTCAATTTCCCATTTTATTGAGTGTAGTGTTCCTGATGTTTCCTTTCCAATTGGGAACTCTATACTTGATGTCAATTCTCTCACATTTGCTTCAATGGAACTTTTTGGGAAAAATTCCTCATCTTCTTTATATCTAAAGCTGATCAAAGATTCTTAACAGGAATCCTATACAGTGGAATGAGTGAATGTGCAGGCAATAGTTCCAGTTATTTCCTTTGGGAAAATCCATTCCCTTAGATACTTGTTCCTCTCGATTTCCCATTCTATTGAGTCTAGTGTTCCTGATGTTTCCTTTTCAATTGGGAACGATAAAGTTGATGTTAATTCTCTCCTATTTGCTTCAATGGAACTTTTTGGGCAAAATCCATCCTCTTATGTATATCTAAAGCTGATCAAAGGATTCTTAACAGGAATGCTATACAGTGGAATGAGTGAATGTGCAGGCAATAGTTCCAGTTACTTCCTTTGGGAACATCCATTCCTTTGCAAACTTGTTCCTCTCTATTTCCCATTCAATTGAGTCTAGTGTTTCTGATGTTTCCTTTTCAATTGGGAACTATATAGTTGATGATAATTATCTGCTATTTGCTGCAATGGAACTTTTTGGGAAAAATCCCTCATCTTCTTTATATCTAAAGGTGATCAAAGATTCTTAACAGGAATCCTATACAGTGGAATGAGTGAATGTGCAGGCAATAGTTCCAGTTATTTCCTTTGGGAAAATCCATTCCTTTGGATACTTGTTCCTCTCTATTTCCCATTCAATTGAGTCTAGTGTTTCTGATGTTTCCTTTACAATTGGGAACTATATAGTTGATGATAATTCTCTGCTATTTTGCTTCAATGGAACTTTTTGGGCAAAATCCATCCTTTTCTGTATATCTAAAGCTGATCAAAGGATTCTTAAAAGGAATCCTATACAGTGGAATGAGTGATTGTGCACCCAATAGTTCGAGTTATTTCCTTTGGGAAAATCCATTCCTTTGGATACTTGTTCTTCTCTATTTCCCATTTTATTGAGGGTAGTGTTCCTGATGTTTCCTTTTCAATTGGGAACTCTATACTTGAAGTCAATTCTCTCACATTTGCTTCAATGGAACTTTTTAGGAAAAATTCCTCATCTACTTTATATCTAAAGCTGATCAAAGATTCTTAACAGGAATCCTATACAGTGGAATGAGTGAATGTGCAGGCAATAGTTCCAGTTATTTCCTTTGGGAAAATCCATTCCCTTAGATACTTGTTCCTCTCTATTTCCCATTCTATTGAGTCTAGTGTTCCTGATGTTTCCTTTTCAATTGGGAACTATAAAGTTGATGTTAATTCTCTCCCATTTGCTTCAATGGAACTTTTTGGGCAAAATCCATCCTCTTCTGTATATCTAAAGGTGATCAAAGGATTCTTAACAGGAATGCTATACAGTGGAATGAGTGAATGAGCTGGCAATAGTTCCATTTATTTCCTTTGGGAACATCCATTCCTTTGGATACTTGTTCCTCTCTATTTCCCATTCAATTGAGTCTAGTGTTCCTAATGTTTCCTTTTCAATTGGGAATTATAGTGTTGATGTTAATTCTCTCCAATTTGCTTCAATGGAAATTTTTGGGCAAAACCCATCATCTTCTGTATATCTAAAGCTGATCAAAGGATTCTTAACAGGAATCCTATACAGTGGAATGAGTGAATGTGCAGGCAATAGTTCCAGTTATTTCCTTTGGGAAAATCCATTCATTCCCTTAGATACTTTTTCTTCGCTATTTCCCATTCAATTGAGTCTAGTGTTTCTGATGTTTCCTTTTCAATTGGGAACTATATAGTTGATGATAATTCTCTGCTATTTGCTGCAATGAAACTTTTTGGTCAAAATCCAGTCTCTTCTGTATATCTAAAGCTGATCAAAGGATTCTTAAAAGGAATCCTAAACAGTGGAATGAGTGAATGTGCACCCAGTAGTTCGAGTTATTTCCTTTGGGAAAATCCATTCCTTTCGATACTTCTCCTTCACTATTTCCCATTTTATTGAGGGTAGTGTTCCTGATGTTTCCTTTTCAATTGGGAACTCTATACTTGATGTTAATTCTCTCACATTTGCTTCAATGGAACGTTTTGGGAAAAATCACTCATCTTCTTTATATCTAAAGCGCATCAAAAATTCTTAACAGGAATCCTATACAGTGGAATGAGTGAATGGGCAGGCAATACTTCCAGTTATTTTCTTTGGGAAAATCCATTCCTTTGGATACTTGTTCCTCTCTATTTCCCTTTCAATTGAGTATAGTGTTCCTGATGTTTCCTTTTCAATTTGGAACTTTATAGTTGATGATAATTCTCTCCCATTTGCTTCAATGGAACTTTTTGGGCAAAATCCATCCTCTTCTGTATATCTAAAGCTGATCAAAGGATTCTTAACAGGAATGCTATACAGTGGAATGAGTGAATGAGCTGGCAATAGTTCCAGTTATTTCCTTTGGGAACATCCATTCCTTTGGATACTTGTTCCTCTCTATTTCCCATTCAATTGAGTCTAGTGTTCCTAATGTTTCCTTTTCAATTGGGAATTATAGAGTAATGTTAATTCTCTCCAATTTGCTTCAATGGAAATTTTTGGGCAAAACCCATCATCTTCTTTATATCTAAACCTGATCAAAGGATTCTTAACAGGAATCCTATACAGTGGAATGAGTGAATGTGCACCCAATAGTTCGAGTTATTTCCTTTGGGAAAATCCATTCCTTTGGATACTTGTTATTCTCTATTTCCCATTTTATTGAGGGTAGTGTTCCTGATGTTTCCTTTCCAATTGGGAACTCTATACTTGATGTCAATTCTCTCACATTTGCTTCAATGGAACTTTTTGGGAAAAATTCCTCATCTTCTTTATATCTAAAGCTGATCAAAGATTCTTAACAGGAATCCTATACAGTGGAATGAGTGAATGTGCAGGCAATAGTTCCAGTTATTTCCTTTGGGAAAATCCATTCATTCCCTTAGATACTTTTTCTTCGCTATTTCCCATTCAATTGAGTCTAGTGTTTCTGATGTTTCCTTTTCAATTGGGAACTATATAGTTGATGATAATTCTCTGCTATTTGCTGCAATGAAACTTTTTGGTCAAAATCCAGTCTCTTCTGTATATCTAAAGCTGATCAAAGGATTCTTAAAAGGAATCCTAAACAGTGGAATGAGTGAATGTGCACCCAGTAGTTCGAGTTATTTCCTTTGGGAAAATCCATTCCTTTCGATACTTCTCCTTCTCTATTTCCCATTTTATTGAGGGTAGTGTTCCTGATGTTTCCTTTTCAATTGGGAACTCTATACTTGATGTTAATTCTCTCACATTTGCTTCAATGGAACTTTTTGGGAAAAATCACTCATCTTCTTTATATCTAAAGCGCATCAAAAATTCTTAACAGGAATCCTATACAGTGGAATGAGTGAATGGGCAGGCAATACTTCCAGTTATTTTTTTTGGGAAAATCCATTCCTTTGGATACTTGTTCCTCTCTATTTCCCTTTCAATTGAGTCTAGTGTTCCTGATGTTTCCTTTTCAATTTGGAACTTTATAGTTGATGATAATTCTCTCCCATTTGCTTCAATGGAACTTTTTGGGCAAAATCCATCCTCTTCTGTATATCTAAAGCTGATCAAAGGATTCTTAACAGGAATGCTATACAGTGGAATGAGTGAATGAGCTGGCAATAGTTCCAGTTATTTCCTTTGGGAACATCCATTCCTTTGGATACTTGTTCCTCTCTATTTCCCATTCAATTGAGTCTAGTGTTCCTAATGTTTCCTTTTCAATTGGGAATTATAGAGTTGATGTTAATTCTCTCCAATTTGCTTCAATGGAAATTTTTGGGCAAAACCCATCATCTTCTGTATATCTAAACCTGATCAAAGGATTCTTAACAGGAATCCTATACAGTGGAATGAGTGAATGTGCACCCAATAGTTCGAGTTATTTCCTTTGGGAAAATCCATTCCTTTGGATACTTGTTCCTCTCTATTTCCCATTCTATTGAGTGTAGTGGTCCTGATGTTTCCTTTTCAATTGGGAACTATATACTTGAGGTTAATTCTCTCACATTTGCTTCAATGGAACTTTTTGGGAAAAATCCCTCATCTTCTTTATATCTAAAGCTGATCAAAGATTCTTAACAGGAATCCTATACAGTGGAATGAGTGAATGTGCAGGCAATAGTTCCACTTATTTCCTTTGGGAAAATCCATTCCCTTAGATACTTGTTCCTCTCGATTTCCCATTCTATTGAGTCTAGTGTTCCTGATGTTTCCTTTTCAATTGGGAACTATAAAGTTGATGTTAATTCTCTCCTATTTGCTTCAATGGAACTTTTTGTGCAAAATCCATCCTCTTATGTATATCTAAAGCTGATCAAAGGATTCTTAACAGGAATCCTATACAGTGGAATGAGTGAATGTGCACCCAATAGTTCGAGTTATTTCCTTTGGGAAAATCCATTCCTTTGGATACTTGTTCTTCTCTATTTCCCATTTTATTGAGGGTAGTGTTCCTGATGTTTCCTTTCCAATTGGGAACTCTATACTTGATGTCAATTCTCTCACATTTGCTTCAATGGAACTTTTTGGGAAAAATCCATCCTCTTATGTATATCTAAAGCTGATCAAAGGATTCTTAACAGGAATGCTATACAGTGGAATGAGTGAATGTGCAGGCAATAGTTCTAGTTACTTCCTTTGGGAACATCCATTCCTTTGCAAACTTGTTCCTCTCTATTTCCTATTCAATTAAGTGTAGTGTTCCTAATGTTTCCTGTTCAATTGGGAATTATGGAGTTGATGTTAATTCTCTCCAATTTGCTTCAATGGAAATTTTTGGGCAAAACCCATCATCTTCTGTATATCTAAAGCTGATCAAAGGATTCTTAACAGGAATCCTATACAGTGGAATGAGTGAATGTGCACACAATATTTCGAGTTATTTCCTTTGGGAAAATCCATTCCTTTGGATACTTGTTCTTCTCTATTTCCCATTTTATTGAGGGTAGTGTTCCTGATGTTTCCTTTCCAATTGGGAACTCTATACTTGATGTCAATTCTCTCACATTTGCTTCAATGGAACTTTTTGGGAAAAATTCCTCATCTTCTTTATATCTAAAGCTGATCAAAGATTCTTAACAGGAATCCTATACAGTGGAATGAGTGAATGTGCAGGCAATAGTTCCAGTTATTTCCTTTGGAAAAATCCATTCCCTTAGATACTTGTTCCTCTCGATTTCCCATTCTATTGAGTCTAGTGTTCCTGATGTTTCCTTTTCAATTGGGAACTATAAAGTTGATGTTAAATCTCTCCCATTTGCTTCAATGGAACTTTTTGGGCAAAATCCATCCTCTTATGTATATCTAAAGCTGATCAAAGGATTCTTAACAGGAATGCTATACAGTGGAATGAGTGAATGTGCAGGCAATAGTTCCAGTTATTTCCTTTGGGAAAATCCATTCCTTTGGATACTTGTTCCTCTCTATTTCCCTTTCAATTGAGTCTAGTGTTCCTGATGTTTCCTTTTCAATTTGGAACTTTATAGTTGATGATAATTCACTCCCATTTGCTTCAATGGAACTTTTTGGGCAAAATCCATCCTCTTCTGTATATCTAAAGGTGATCAAAGGATTCTTAACAGGAATGCTATACAGTGGAATGAGTGAATGAGCTGGCAATAGTTCCATTTATTTCCTTTGGGAACATCCATTCCTTTGGATACTTGTTCCTCTCTATTTCCCATTCAATTGAGTCTAGTGTTCCTAATGTTTCCTTTTCAATTGGGAATTATAGTGTTGATGTTAATTCTCTCCAATTTGCTTCAATGGAAATTTTTGGGCAAAACCCATCATCTTCTGTATATCTAAAGCTGATCAAAGGATTCTTAACAGGAATCCTATACAGTGGAATGAGTGAATGTGCAGGCAATAGTTCCAGTTATTTCCTTTGGGAAAATCCATTCATTCCCTTAGATACTTTTTCTTCGCTATTTCCCATTCAATTGAGTCTAGTGTTTCTGATGTTTCCTTTTCAATTGGGAACTATATAGTTGATGATAATTCTCTGCTATTTGCTGCAATGAAACTTTTTGGTCAAAATCCAGTCTCTTCTGTATATCTAAAGCTGATCAAAGGATTCTTAAAAGGAATCCTAAACAGTGGAATGAGTGAATGTGCACCCAGTAGTTCGAGTTATTTCCTTTGGGAAAATCCATTCCTTTCGATACTTCTCCTTCTGTATTTCCCATTTTATTGAGGGTAGTGTTCCTGATGTTTCCTTTTCAATTGGGAACTCTATACTTGATGTTAATTCTCTCACATTTGCTTCAATGGAACTTTTTGGGAAAAATCACTCATCTTCTTTATATCTAAAGCGCATCAAAAATTCTTAACAGGAATCCTATACAGTGGAATGAGTGAATGGGCAGGCAATACTTCCAGTTATTTTCTTTGGGAAAATCCATTCCTTTGGATATTTGTTCCTCTCTATTTCCCTTTCAATTGAGTATAGTGTTCCTGATGTTTCCTTTTCAATTTGGAACTTTATAGTTGATGATAATTCTCTCCCATTTGCTTCAATGGAACTTTTTGGGCAAAATCCATCCTCTTCTGTATATCTAAAGCTTATCAAAGGATTCTTAACAGGAATGCTATACAGTGGAATGAGTGAATGAGCTGGCAATAGTTCCAGTTATTTCCTTTGGGAACATCCATTCCTTTGGATACTTGTTCCTCTCTATTTCCCATTCAATTGAGTCTAGTGTTCCTAATGTTTCCTTTTCAATTGGGAATTATAGAGTTGATGTTAATTCTCTCCAATTTGCTTCAATGGAAATTTTTGGGCAAAACCCATCATCTTCTGTATATCTAAACCTGATCAAAGGATTCTTAACAGGAATCCTATACAGTGGAATGAGTGAATGTGCACCCAATAGTTCGAGTTATTTCCTTTGGGAAAATCCATTCCTTTGGATACTTGTTCCTCTCTATTTCCCATTCTATTGAGGGTAGTGGACCTGATGTTTGCTTTTCAATTGGGAACTATATACTTGAGGTTAATTCTCTCACATTTGCTTCAATGGAACTTTTTTGGGAAAAATCCCTCATCTTCTTTATATCTAAAGCTGATCAAAGATTCTTAACAGGAATCCTATACAGTGGAATGAGTGAATGTGCAGGCAATAGTTCCACTTATTTCCTTTGGGAAAATCCATTCCCTTAGATACTTGTTCCTCTCGATTTCCCATTCTATTGAGTCTAGTGTTCCTGATGTTTCCTTTTCAATTGGGAACTATAAAGTTGATGTTAATTCTCTCCTATTTGCTTCAATGGAACTTTTTGTGCAAAATCCATCCTCTTATGTATATCTAAAGCTGATCAAAGGATTCTTAACAGGAATCCTATACAGTGGAATGAGTGAATGTGCACCCAATAGTTCGAGTTATTTCCTTTGGGAAAATCCATTCCTTTGGATACTTGTTCTTCTCTATTTCCCATTTTATTGAGGGTAGTGTTCCTGATGTTTCCTTTCCAATTGGGAACTCTATACTTGATGTCAATTCTCTCACATTTGCTTCAATGGAACTTTTTGGGAAAAATTCCTCATCTTCTTTATATCTAAAGCTGATCAAAGATTCTTAACAGGAATCCTATACAGTGGAATGAGTGAATGTGCAGGCAATAGTTCCAGTTATTTCCTTTGGGAAAATCCATTCCCTTAGATACTTGTTCCTCTCGATTTCCCATTCTATTGAGTCTAGTGTTCCTGATGTTTCCTTTTTAATTGGGAACTATAAAGTTGATGTTAAATCTCTCCCATTTGCTTCAATGGAACTTTTTGGGCAAAATCCATCCTCTTATGTATATCTAAAGCTGATCAAAGGATTCTTAACAGGAATGCTATACAGTGGAATGAGTGAATGTGCAGGCAATAGTTCTAGTTACTTCCTTTGGGAACATCCATTCCTTTGCAAACTTGTTCCTCTCTATTTCCTATTCAATTAAGTGTAGTGTTCCTAATGTTTCCTGTTCAATTGGGAATTATGGAGTTGATGTTAATTCTCTCCCATTTGCTTCAATGGAAATTTTTGGGCAAAACCCATCATCTTCTGTATATCTAAAGCTGATCAAAGGATTCTTAACAGGAATCCTATACAGTGGAATGAGTGAATGTGCACCCAATAGTTCGAGTTATTTCCTTTGGGAAAATCCATTCCTTTGGATACTTGTTCTTCTCTATTTCCCATTTTATTGAGGGTAGTGTTCCTGATGTTTCCTTTCCAATTGGGAACTCTATACTTGATGTCAATTCTCTCACATTTGCTTCAATGGAACTTTTTGGGAAAAATTCCTCATCTTCTTTATATCTAAAGCTGATCAAAGATTCTTAAGAGGAATCCTATACAGTGGAATGAGTGAATGTGCAGGCAATAGTTCCAGTTATTTCCTTTGGGAAAATCCATTCCCTTAGATACTTGTTCCTCTCGATTTCCCATTCTATTGAGTCTAGTGTTCCTGATGTTTCCTTTTCAATTGGGAACTATAAAGTTGATGTTAAATCTCTCCCATTTGCTTCAATGGAACTTTTTGGGCAAAATCCATCCTCTTATATATATATAAAGCTGATCAAAGGATTCTTAACAGGAATGCTATACAGTGGAATGAGTGAATGTGCAGGCAATAGTTCCAGTTACTTCCTTTGGGAACATCCATTCCTTTGCAAACTTGTTCCTCTCTATTTCCCATTCAATTAAGTGTAGTGTTCCTAATGTTTCCTGTTCAATTGGGAATTATGGAGTTGATGTTAATTCTCTCCAATTTGCTTCAATGGAAATTTTTGGGCAAAACCCATCATCTTCTGTATATCTAAAGCTGATCAAAGGATTCTTAACAGGAATCCTATACAGTGGAATGAGTGAATGTGCAGGCAATAGTTCCAGTTATTTCCTTTGGGAAAATCGATTCATTCCCTTAAATACTTTTTCCTCTCTATTTCCCATTCAATTGAGTCTAGTGTTTCTGATGTTTCCTTTTCAATTGGGAACTATATAGTTGATGATAATTATCTGCTATTTGCTGCAATGGAACTTTTTGGGAAAAATCCCTCATCTTCTTTATATCTAAAGGTGATCAAAGATTCTTAACAGGAATCCTATACAGTGGAATGAGTGAATGTGCAGGCAATAGTTCCAGTTATTTCCTTTGGGAAAATCCATTTTTTTGGATACTTGTTCCTCTCTATTTCCCATTCAATTGAGTCTAGTGTTTCTGATGTTTCCTTTACAATTGGGAACTATATAGTTGATGATAATTCTCTGCTATTTTGCTTCAATGGAACTTTTTGGGCAAAATCCATCCTTTTCTGTATATCTAAAGCTGATCAAAGGATTCTTAAAAGGAATCCTATACAGTGGAATGAGTGATTGTGCACCCAATAGTTCGAGTTATTTCCTTTGGGAAAATCCATTCCTTTGGATACTTGTTCTTCTCTATTTCCCATTTTATTGAGGGTAGTGTTCCTGATGTTTCCTTTTCAATTGGGAACTCTATACTTGAAGTCAATTCTCTCCCATTTGCTTCAATGGAACTTTTTAGGAAAAATCACTCATCTTCTTTATATCTACAGCGCATCAAAAATTCTTAACAGGAATCCTATACAGTGGAATGAGTGAATGGGCAGGCAATACTTCCAGTTATTTTCTTTGGGAAAATCCATTCCTTTGGATACTTGTTCCTCTCTATTTCCCTTTCAATTGAGTCTAGTGTTCCTGATGTTTCCTTTTCAATTTGTAACTTTATAGTTGATGATAATTCTCTCCCATTTGCTTCAATGGAACTTTTTGGGCAAAATCCATCCTCTTCTGTATATCTAAAGGTGATCAAAGGATTCTTAACAGGAGTGCTATACAGTGGAATGAGTGAATGAGCTGGCAATAGTTCCATTTATTTCCTTTGGGAACATCCATTCCTTTGGATACTTGTTCCTCTCTATTTCCCATTCAATTGAGTCTAGTGTTCCTAATGTTTCCTTTTCAATTGGGAATTATAGTGTTGATGTTAATTCTCTCCAATTTGCTTCAATGGAAATTTTTGGGCAAAACCCATCATCTTCTGTATATCTAAAGCTGATCAAAGGATTCTTAACAGGAATCCTATACAGTGGAATGAGTGAATGTGCAGGCAATAGTTCCAGTTACTTCCTTTGGGAAAATCCATTCATTCCCTTAGATACTTTTTCTTCGCTATTTCCCATTCAATTGAGTCAAGTGTTTCTGATGTTTCCTTTTCAATTGGGAACTATATAGTTGATGATAATTCTCTGCTATTTGCTGCAATGAAACTTTTTGGTCAAAATCCAGTCTCTTCTGTATATCTAAAGCTGATCAAAGGATTCTTAAAAGGAATCCTAAACAGTGGAATGAGTGAATGTGCACCCAGTAGTTCGAGTTATTTCCTTTGGGAAAATCCATTCCTTTCGATACTTCTTCTCTATTTCCCATTTTATTGAGGGTAGTGTTCCTGATGTTTCCTTTTCAATTGGGAACTCTATACTTGATGTTAATTCTCTCACATTTGCTTCAATGGAACTTTTTGGGAAAAATCACTCATCTTCTTTATATCTAAAGCGCATCAAAAATTCTTAACAGGAATCCTATACAGTGGAATGAGTGAATGGGCAGGCAATACTTCCAGTTATTTTCTTTGGGAAAATCCATTCCTTTGGATACTTGTTCCTCTCTATTTCCCTTTCAATTGAGTCTAGTGTTCCTGATGTTTCCTTTTCAATTTGGAACTTTATAGTTGATGATAATTCTCTCCCATTTGCTTCAATGGAACTTTTTGGGCAAAATCCATCCTCTTCTCTATATCTAAAGCTGATCAAAGGATTCTTAACAGGAATGCTATACAGTGGAATGAGTGAATGAGCTGGCAATAGTTCCAGTTATTTCCTTTGGGAACATCCATTCCTTTGGATACTTGTTCCTCTCTATTTCCCATTCAATTGAGTCTAGTGTTCCTAATGTTTCCTTTTCAATTGGGAATTATAGAGTTGATGTTAATTCTCTCCAATTTGCTTCAATGGAAATTTTTGGGCAAAACCCAGCATCTTCTGTATATCTAAACCTGATCAAAGGATTCTTAACAGGAATCCTATACAGTGGAATGAGTGAATGTGCACCCAATAGTTCGAGTTATTTCCTTTGGGAAAATCCATTCCTTTGGATACTTGTTCCTCTCTATTTCCCATTCTATTGAGTGTAGTGGTCCTGATGTTTCCTTTTCAATTGGGAACTATATACTTGAGGTTAATTCTCTCACATTTGCTTCAATGGAACTTTTTGGGAAAAATCCCTCATCTTTATATCTAAAGCTGATCAAAGATTCTTAACAGGAATCCTATACAGTGGAATGAGTGAATGTGCAGGCAATAGTTCCAGTTATTTCCTTTGGGAAAATCCATTCCCTTAGATACTTGTTCCTCTCGATTTCCCATTCTATTGAGTCTAGTGTTCCTGATGTTTCCTTTTCAATTGGGAACTATAAAGTTGATGTTAATTCTCTCCCATTTGCTTCAATGGAACTTTTTGGGCAAAATCCATCCTCTTATGTATATCTAAAGCTGATCAAAGGATTCTTAACAGGAATGCTATACAGTGGAATGAGTGAATGTGCAGGCAATAGTTCCAGTTACTTCCTTTGGGAACATCCATTCCTTTGCAAACTTGTTCCTCTCTATTTCCCATTCAATTAAGTGTAGTGTTCCTAATGTTTCCTGTTCAATTGGGAATTATGGAGTTGATGTTAATTCTCTCCAATTTGCTTCAATGGAAATTTTTGGGCAAAACCCATCATCTTCTGTATATCTAAAGCTGATCAAAGGATTCTTAACAGGAATCCTATACAGTGGAATGAGTGAATGTGCAGGCAATAGTTCCAGTTATTTCCTTTGGGAAAATCCATTCATTCCCTTAAATACTTTTTCCTCTCTATTTCCCATTCAATTGAGTCTAGTGTTTCTGATGTTTCCTTTTCAATTGGGAACTATATAGTTGATGATAATTATCTGCTATTTGCTGCAATGGAACTTTTTGGGAAAAATCCCTCATCTTCTTTATATCTAAAGGTGATCAAAGATTCTTAACAGGAATCCTATACAGTGGAATGAGTGAATGTGCAGGCAATAGTTCCAGTTATTTCCTTTGGGAAAATCCATTTTTTTGGATACTTGTTCCTCTCTATTTCCCATTCAATTGAGTCTAGTGTTTCTGATGTTTCCTTTACAATTGGGAACTATATAGTTGATGATAATTCTCTGCTATTTTGCTTCAATGGAACTTTTTGGGCAAAATCCATCCTTTTCTGTATATCTAAAGCTGATCAAAGGATTCTTAAAAGGAATCCTATACAGTGGAATGAGTGATTGTGCACCCAATAGTTCGAGTTATTTCCTTTGGGAAAATCCATTCCTTTGGATACTTGTTCTTCTCTATTTCCCATTTTATTGAGGGTAGTGTTCCTGATGTTTCCTTTTCAATTGGGAACTCTATACTTGAAGTCAATTCTCTCCCATTTGCTTCAATGGAACTTTTTAGGAAAAATCACTCATCTTCTTTATATCTACAGCGCATCAAAAATTCTTAACAGGAATCCTATACAGTGGAATGAGTGAATGGGCAGGCAATACTTCCAGTTATTTTCTTTGGGAAAATCCATTCCTTTGGATACTTGTTCCTCTCTATTTCCCTTTCAATTGAGTCTAGTGTTCCTGATGTTTCCTTTTCAATTTGGAACTTTATAGTTGATGATAATTCTCTCCCATTTGCTTCAATGGAACTTTTTGGGCAAAATCCATCCTCTTCTGTATATCTAAAGGTGATCAAAGGATTCTTAACAGGAGTGCTATACAGTGGAATGAGTGAATGAGCTGGCAATAGTTCCATTTATTTCCTTTGGGAACATCCATTCCTTAGGATACTTGTTCCTCTCTATTTCCCATTCAATTGAGTCTAGTGTTCCTAATGTTTCCTTTTCAATTGGGAATTATAGTGTTGATGTTAATTCTCTCCAATTTGCTTCAATGGAAATTTTTGGGCAAAACCCATCATCTTCTGTATATCTAAAGCTGATCAAAGGATTCTTAACAGGAATCCTATACAGTGGAATGAGTGACTGTGCAGGCAATAGTTCCAGTTACTTCCTTTGGGAAAATCCATTCATTCCCTTAGATACTTTTTCTTCGCTATTTCCCATTCAATTGAGTCAAGTGTTTCTGATGTTTCCTTTTCAATTGGGAACTATATAGTTGATGATAATTCTCTGCTATTTGCTGCAATGAAACTTTTTGGTCAAAATCCAGTCTCTTCTGTATATCTAAAGCTGATCAAAGGATTCTTAAAAGGAATCCTAAACAGTGGAATGAGTGAATGTGCACCCAGTAGTTCGAGTTATTTCCTTTGGGAAAATCCATTCCTTTCGATACTTCTCCTTCTCTATTTCCCATTTTATTGAGGGTAGTGTTCCTGATGTTTCCTTTTCAATTGGGAACTCTATACTTGATGTTAATTCTCTCACATTTGCTTCAATGGAACTTTTTGGGAAAAATCACTCATCTTCTTTATATCTAAAGCGCATCAAAAATTCTTAACAGGAATCCTATACAGTGGAATGAGTGAATGGGCAGGCAATACTTCCAGTTATTTTCTTTGGGAAAATCCATTCCTTTGGATACTTGTTCCTCTCTTTTTCCCTTTCAATTGAGTCTAGTGTTCCTGATGTTTCCTTTTCAATTTGGAACTTTATAGTTGATGATAATTCTCTCCCATTTGCTTCAATGGAACTTTTTGGGCAAAATCCATCCTCTTCTGTATATCTAAAGGTGATCAAAGGATTCTTAACAGGAATGCTATACAGTGGAATGAGTGAATGAGCTGGCAATAGTTCCAGTTATTTCCTTTGGGAACATCCATTCCTTTGGATACTTGTTCCTCTCTATTTCCCATTCAATTGAGTCTAGTGTTCCTAATGTTTCCTTTTCAATTGGGAATTATAGAGTTGATGTTAATTCTCTCCAATTTGCTTCAATGGAAATTTTTGGGCAAAACCCAGCATCTTCTGTATATCTAAACCTGATCAAAGGATTCTTAACAGGAATCCTATACAGTGGAATGAGTGAATGTGCACCCAATAGTTCGAGTTATTTCCTTTGGGAAAATCCATTCCTTTGGATACTTGTTCCTCTCTATTTCCCATTCTATTGAGTGTAGTGGTCCTGATGTTTCCTTTTCAATTGGGAACTATATACTTGAGGTTAATTCTCTCACATTTGCTTCAATGGAACTTTTTGGGAAAAATCCCTCATCTTTATATCTAAAGCTGATCAAAGATTCTTAACAGGAATCCTATACAGTGGAATGAGTGAATGTGCAGGCAATAGTTCCAGTTATTTCCTTTGGGAAAATCCATTCCCTTAGATACTTGTTCCTCTCGATTTCCCATTCTATTGAGTCTAGTGTTCCTGATGTTTCCTTTTCAATTGGGAACTATAAAGTTGATGTTAATTCTCTCCCATTTGCTTCAATGGAACTTTTTGGGCAAAATCCATCCTCTTATGTATATCTAAAGCTAATCAAAGGATTCTTAACAGGAATGCTATACAGTGGAATGAGTGAATGTGCAGGCAATAGTTCCAGTTACTTCCTTTGGGAACATCCATTCCTTTGCAAACTTGTTCCTCTCTATTTCCCATTCAATTAAGTGTAGTGTTCCTAATGTTTCCTGTTCAATTGGGAATTATGGAGTTGATGTTAATTCTCTCCTATTTGCTTCAATGGAAATTTTTGGGCAAAACCCATCATCTTCTGTATATCTAAAGCTGATCAAAGGATTCTTAACAGGAATCCTATACAGTGGAATGAGTGAATGTGCAGGCAATAGTTCCAGTTATTTCCTTTGGAAAACTCCATTCCTTTGGATACTTGTTCTTCTCTATTTCCCATTCAATTGAGTCTAGTGTTTCTGATGTTTCCTTTTCAATTGGGAACTATAAAGTTGATGTTAATTCTCTCCCATTTGCTTCAATGGAACTTTTTAGGAAAAATCACTCATCTTCTTTATATCTAAAGCGCATCAAAAATTCTTAACAGGAATCCTATACAGTGGAATGAGTGAATGGGCAGGCAATACTTCCAGTTATTTTCTTTGGGAAAATCCATTCCTTTGGATACTTGTTCCTCTCTATTTCCCTTTCAATTGAGTCTAGTGTTCCTAATGTTTCCTGTTCAATTGGGAATTATGGAGTTGATGTTAATTCTCTCCAATTTGCTTCAATGGAAATTTTTGGGCAAAACCCATCATCTTCTGTATATCTAAAGCTGATCAAAGGATTCTTAACAGGAATCCTATACAGTGGAATGAGTGAATGTGCAGGCAATAGTTCCAGTTATTTCCTTTGGGAAAATCCATTCATTCCCTTAAATACTTTTTCCTCTCTATTTCCCATTCAATTGAGTCTAGTGTTTCTGATGTTTCCTTTTCAATTGGGAACTATATAGTTGATGATAATTATCTGCTATTTGCTGCAATGGAACTTTTTGGGAAAAATCCCTCATCTTCTTTATATCTAAAGGTGATCAAAGATTCTTAACAGGAATCCTATACAGTGGAATGAGTGAATGTGCAGGCAATAGTTCCAGTTATTTCCTTTGGGAAAATCCATTTTTTTGGATACTTGTTCCTCTCTATTTCCCATTCAATTGAGTCTAGTGTTTCTGATGTTTCCTTTACAATTGGGAACTATATAGTTGATGATAATTCTCTGCTATTTTGCTTCAATGGAACTTTTTGGGCAAAATCCATCCTTTTCTGTATATCTAAAGCTGATCAAAGGATTCTTAAAAGGAATCCTATACAGTGGAATGAGTGATTGTGCACCCAATAGTTCGAGTTATTTCCTTTGGGAAAATCCATTCCTTTGGATACTTGTTCTTCTCTATTTCCCATTTTATTGAGGGTAGTGTTCCTGATGTTTCCTTTTCAATTGGGAACTATAAAGTTGATGTTAATTCTTTCCAATTTGCTTCAATGGAACTTTTTAGGAAAAATCACTCATCTTCTTTATATCTAAAGCTCATCAAAAATTCTTAACAGGAATCCTATACAGTGGAATGAGTGAATGTGCAGGCAATAGTTCCAGTTATTTCCTTTGGAAAAATCCATTCATTCCCTTAGATACTTTTTCTTCGCTATTTCCCATTCAATTGAGTCTAGTGTTCCTGATGTTTCCTATTCAATTGGGAACTATAAAGTTGATGTTAATTCTCTCCTATTTGCTTCAATGGAAATTTTTGGGCAAAACCCATCCTCTTCTGTATATCTAAAGCTGATCAAAGGATTCTTAACAGGAATCCTATACAGTGGAATGAGTGAATGTGCACCCAATAGTTCGAGTTATTTCCTTTGGGAAAATCCATTCCTTTGGATACTTGTTCTTCTCTATTTCCCATTTTATTGAGGGTAGTGTTCCTGATGTTTCCTTTCCAATTGGGAACTCTATACTTGATGTCAATTCTCTCACATTTGCTTCAATGGAACTTTTTGGGAAAAATTCCTCATCTTCTTTATATCTAAAGCTGATCAAAGGATTCTTAACAGGAATGCTATACAGTGGAATGAGTGAATGTGCAGGCAATAGTTCCAGTTATTTCCTTTGGAAAACTCCATTCCTTTGGATACTTGTTCTTCTCTATTTCCCATTCAATTGAGTCTAGTGTTTCTGATGTTTCCTTTTCAATTGGGAACTATAAAGTTGATGTTAATTCTCTCCCATTTGCTTCAATGGAACTTTTTAGGAAAAATCACTCATCTTCTTTATATCTAAAGCGCATCAAAAATTCTTAACAGGAATCCTATACAGTGGAATGAGTGAATGGGCAGGCAATACTTCCAGTTATTTTCTTTGGGAAAATCCATTCCTTTGGATACTTGTTCCTCTCTATTTCCCTTTCAATTGAGTCTAGTGTTCCTGATGTTTCCTTTTCAATTTGGAACTTTATAGTTGATGATAATTCTCTCCCATTTGCTTCAATGGAACTTTTTGGGCAAAATCCATCCTCTTCTGTATATCTAAAGGTGATCAAAGGATTCTTAACAGGAATGCTATACAGTGGAATGAGTGAATGAGCTGGCAATAGTTCCATTTATTTCCTTTGGGAACATCCATTCCTTTGGATACTTGTTCCTCTCTATTTCCCATTCAATTGAGTCTAGTGTTCCTAATGTTTCCTTTTTAATTGGGAATTATAGTGTTGATGTTAATTCTTTCCAATTTGCTTCAATGGAAATTTTTGGGCAAAACCCATCATCTTCTGTATATCTAAAGCTGATCAAAAGATTCTTAACAGGAATCCTATACAGTGGAATGAGTGAATGTGCAGGCAATAGTTCCAGTTATTTCCTTTGGGAAAATCCATTCATTCCCTTAGATACTTTTTCTTCGCTATTTCCCATTCAATTGAGTCTAGTGTTCCTGATGTTTCCTTTTCAATTGGGAACTATAAAGTTGATGTTAATTCTCTCCTATTTGCTTCAATGGAACTTTTTGGGCAAAATCCATCCTCTTATGTATATCTAAAGCTGATCAAAGGATTCTTAACAGGAATCCTATACAGTGGAATGAGTGAATGTGCACCCAATAGTTCGAGTTATTTCCTTTGGGAAAATCCATTCCTTTGGATACTTGTTCTTCTCTATTTCCCATTTTATTGAGGGTAGTGTTCCTGATGTTTCCTTTCCAATTGGGAACTCTATACTTGATGTCAATTCTCTCACATTTGCTTCAATGGAACTTTTTGGGAAAAATTCCTCATCTTCTTTATATCTAAAGCTGATCAAAGATTCTTAACAGGAATCCTATACAGTGGAATGAGTGAATGTGCAGGCAATAGTTCCAGTTATTTCCTTTGGGAAAATCCATTCCCTTAGATACTTGTTCCTCTCGATTTCCCATTCTATTGAGTCTAGTGTTCCTGATGTTTCCTTTTCAATTGGGAACTATAAAGTTGATGTTAATTCTCTCCCATTTGCTTCAATGGAACTTTTTGGGCAAAATCCATCCTCTTATGTATATCTAAAGCTGATCAAAGGATTCTTAACAGGAATGCTATACAGTGGAATGAGTGAATGTGCAGGCAATAGTTCCAGTTACTTCCTTTGGGAACATCCATTCCTTTGCAAACTTGTTCCTCTCTATTTCCCATTCAATTAAGTGTAGTGTTCCTAATGTTTCCTGTTCAATTGGGAATTATGGAGTTGATGTTAATTCTCTCCAATTTGCTTCAATGGAAATTTTTGGGCAAAACCCATCATCTTCTGTATATCTAAAGCTGATCAAAGGATTCTTAACAGGAATCCTATACAGTGGAATGAGTGAATGTGCAGGCAATAGTTCCAGTTATTTCCTTTGGGAAAATCCATTCATTCCCTTAGATACTTTTTCTTCGCTATTTCCCATTCAATTGAGTCTAGTGTTTCTGATGTTTCCTTTTCAATTGGGAACTATATAGTTGATGATAATTCTCTGCTATTTGCTGCAATGAAACTTTTTGGTCAAAATCCAGTCTCTTCTGTATATCTAAAGCTGATCAAAGGATTCTTAAAAGGAATCCTAAACAGTGGAATGAGTGAATGTGCACCCAGTAGTTCGAGTTATTTCCTTTGGGAAAATCCATTCCTTTCGATACTTCTCCTTCTCTATTTCCCATTTTATTGAGGGTAGTGTTCCTGATGTTTCCTTTTCAATTGGGAACTCTATACTTGATGTTAATTCTCTCACATTTGCTTCAATGGAACTTTTTGGGAAAAATCACTCATCTTCTTTATATCTAAAGCGCATCAAAAATTCTTAACAGGAATCCTATACAGTGGAATGAGTGAATGGGCAGGCAATACTTCCAGTTATTTTCTTTGGGAAAATCCATTCCTTTGGATACTTGTTCCTCTCTATTTCCCTTTCAATTGAGTATAGTGTTCCTGATGTTTCCTTTTCAATTTGGAACTTTATAGTTGATGATAATTCTCTCCCATTTGCTTCAATGGAACTTTTTGGGCAAAATCCATCCTCTTCTGTATATCTAAAGCTGATCAAAGGATTCTTAACAGGAATGCTATACAGTGGAATGAGTGAATGAGCTGGCAATAGTTCCAGTTATTTCCTTTGGGAACATCCATTCCTTTGGATACTTGTTCCTCTCTATTTCCCATTCAATTGAGTCTAGTGTTCCTAATGTTTCCTGTTCAATTGGGAATTATGGAGTTGATGTTAATTCTCTCCAATTTGCTTCAATGGAACTTTTTGGGAAAAATCCCTCATCTTCTTTATATCTAAAGCTGATCAAAGATTCTTAACAGGAATCCTATACAGTGGAATGAGTGAATGTGCAGGCAATAGTTCCACTTATTTCCTTTGGGAAAATCCATTCCCTTAGATACTTGTTCCTCTCGATTTCCCATTCTATTGAGTCTAGTGTTCCTGATGTTTCCTTTTCAATTGGGAACTATAAAGTTGATGTTAATTCTCTCCTATTTGCTTCAATGGAACTTTTTGTGCAAAATCCATCCTCTTATGTATATCTAAAGCTGATCAAAGGATTCTTAACAGGAATCCTATACAGTGGAATGAGTGAATGTGCACCCAATATTTCGAGTTATTTCCTTTGGGAAAATCCATTCCTTTGGATACTTGTTCTTCTCTATTTCCCATTTTATTGAGGGTAGTGTTCCTGATGTTTCCTTTCCAATTGGGAATTCTATACTTGATGTCAATTCTCTCACATTTGCTTCAATGGAACTTTTTGGGAAAAATTCCTCATCTTCTTTATATCTAAAGCTGATCAAAGATTCTTAACAGGAATCCTATACAGTGGAATGAGTGAATGTGCAGGCAATAGTTCCAGTTATTTCCTTTGGGAAAATCCATTCCCTTAGATACTTGTTCCTCTCGATTTCCCATTCTATTGAGTCTAGTGTTCCTGATGTTTCCTTTTCAATTGGGAACTATAAAGTTGATGTTAAATCTCTCACATTTGCTTCAATGGAACTTTTTGGGCAAAATCCATCCTCTTATGTATATCTAAAGCTGATCAAAGGATTCTTAACAGGAATGCTATACAGTGGAATGAGTGAATGTGCAGGCAATAGTTCTAGTTACTTCCTTTGGGAACATCCATTCCTTTGCAAACTTGTTCCTCTCTATTTCCTATTCAATTAAGTGTAGTGTTCCTAATGTTTCCTGTTCAATTGGGAATTATGGAGTTGATGTTAATTCTCTCCAATTTGCTTCAATGGAAATTTTTGGGCAAAACCCATCATCTTCTGTATATCTAAAGCTGATCAAAGGATTCTTAACAGGAATCCTATACAGTGGAATGAGTGAATGTGCACCCAATAGTTCGAGTTATTTCCTTTGGGAAAATCCATTCCTTTGGATACTTGTTCTTCTCTATTTCCCATTTTATTGAGGGTAGTGTTCCTGATGTTTCCTTTCCAATTGGGAACTCTATACTTGAGGTTAATTCTCTCACATTTGCTTCAATGGAACTTTTTGGGAAAAATCCCTCATCTTTATATCTAAAGCTGATCAAAGATTCTTAACAGGAATCCTATACAGTGGAATGAGTGAATGTGCAGGCAATAGTTCCAGTTATTTCCTTTGGGAAAATCCATTCCCTTAGATACTTGTTCCTCTCGATTTCCCATTCTATTGAGTCTAGTGTTCCTGATGTTTCCTTTTCAATTGGGAACTATAAAGTTGATGTTAATTCTCTCCTATTTGCTTCAATGGAACTTTTTGTGCAAAATCCATCCTCTTATGTATATCTAAAGCTGATCAAAGGATTCTTAACAGGAATCCTATACAGTGGAATGAGTGAATGTGCACCCAATATTTCGAGTTATTTCCTTTGGGAAAATCCATTCCTTTGGATACTTGTTCTTCTCTATTTCCCATTTTATTGAGGGTAGTGTTCCTGATGTTTCCTTTCCAATTGGGAATTCTATACTTGATGTCAATTCTCTCACATTTGCTTCAATGGAACTTTTTGGGAAAAATTCCTCATCTTCTTTATATCTAAAGCTGATCAAAGATTCTTAACAGGAATCCTATACAGTGGAATGAGTGAATGTGCAGGCAATAGTTCCAGTTATTTCCTTTGGGAAAATCCATTCCCTTAGATACTTGTTCCTCTCGATTTCCCATTCTATTGAGTCTAGTGTTCCTGATGTTTCCTTTTCAATTGGGAACTATAAAGTTGATGTTAAATCTCTCACATTTGCTTCAATGGAACTTTTTGGGCAAAATCCATCCTCTTATGTATATCTAAAGCTGATCAAAGGATTCTTAACAGGAATGCTATACAGTGGAATGAGTGAATGTGCAGGCAATAGTTCTAGTTACTTCCTTTGGGAACATCCATTCCTTTGCAAACTTGTTCCTCTCTATTTCCTATTCAATTAAGTGTAGTGTTCCTAATGTTTCCTGTTCAATTGGGAATTATGGAGTTGATGTTAATTCTCTCCAATTTGCTTCAATGGAAATTTTTGGGCAAAACCCATCATCTTCTGTATATCTAAAGCTGATCAAAGGATTCTTAACAGGAATCCTATACAGTGGAATGAGTGAATGTGCACCCAATAGTTCGAGTTATTTCCTTTGGGAAAATCCATTCCTTTGGATACTTGTTCTTCTCTATTTCCCATTTTATTGAGGGTAGTGTTCCTGATGTTTCCTTTCCAATTGGGAACTCTATACTTGAGGTTAATTCTCTCACATTTGCTTCAATGGAACTTTTTGGGAAAAATCCCTCATCTTTATATCTAAAGCTGATCAAAGATTCTTAACAGGAATCCTATACAGTGGAATGAGTGAATGTGCAGGCAATAGTTCCAGTTATTTCCTTTGGGAAAATCCATTCCCTTAGATACTTGTTCCTCTCGATTTCCCATTCTATTGAGTCTAGTGTTCCTGATGTTTCCTTTTCAATTGGGAACTATAAAGTTGATGTTAATTCTCTCCCATTTGCTTCAATGGAACTTTTTGGGCAAAATCCATCCTCTTATGTATATCTAAAGCTGATCAAAGGATTCTTAACAGGAATGCTATACAGTGGAATGAGTGAATGTGCAGGCAATAGTTCCAGTTACTTCCTTTGGGAACATCCATTCCTTTGCAAACTTGTTCCTCTCTATTTCCCATTCAATTAAGTGTAGTGTTCCTAATGTTTCCTGTTCAATTGGGAATTATGGAGTTGATGTTAATTCTCTCCAATTTGCTTCAATGGAAATTTTTGGGCAAAACCCATCATCTTCTCTATATCTAAAGCTGATCAAAGGATTCTTAACAGGAATCCTATACAGTGGAATGAGTGAATGTGCAGGCAATAGTTCCAGTTATTTCCTTTGGGAAAATCCATTCATTCCCTTAAATACTTTTTCCTCTCTATTTCCCATTCAATTGAGTCTAGTGTTTCTGATGTTTCCTTTTCAATTGGGAACTATATAGTTGATGATAATTATCTGCTATTTGCTGCAATGGAACTTTTTGGGAAAAATCCCTCATCTTCTTTATATCTAAAGGTGATCAAAGATTCTTAACAGGAATCCTATACAGTGGAATGAGTGAATGTGCAGGCAATAGTTCCAGTTATTTCCTTTGGGAAAATCCATTTTTTTGGATACTTGTTCCTCTCTATTTCCCATTCAATTGAGTCTAGTGTTTCTGATGTTTCCTTTACAATTGGGAACTATATAGTTGATGATAATTCTCTGCTATTTTGCTTCAATGGAACTTTTTGGGCAAAATCCATCCTTTTCTGTATATCTAAAGCTGATCAAAGGATTCTTAAAAGGAATCCTATACAGTGGAATGAGTGATTGTGCACCCAATAGTTCGAGTTATTTCCTTTGGGAAAATCCATTCCTTTGGATACTTGTTCTTCTCTATTTCCCATTTTATTGAGGGTAGTGTTCCTGATGTTTCCTTTTCAATTGGGAACTCTATAGTTGAAGTCAATTCTCTCCCATTTGCTTCAATGGAACTTTTTAGGAAAAATCACTCATCTTCTTTATATCTACAGCGCATCAAAAATTCTTAACAGGAATCCTATACAGTGGAATGAGTGAATGGGCAGGCAATACTTCCAGTTATTTTCTTTGGGAAAATCCATTCCTTTGGATACTTGTTCCTCTCTATTTCCCTTTCAATTGAGTCTAGTGTTCCTGATGTTTCCTTTTCAATTTGGAACTTTATAGTTGATGATAATTCTCTCCCATTTGCTTCAATGGAACTTTTTGGGCAAAATCCATCCTCTTCTGTATATCTAAAGGTGATCAAAGGATTCTTAACAGGAGTGCTATACAGTGGAATGAGTGAATGAGCTGGCAATAGTTCCATTTATTTCCTTTGGGAACATCCATTCCTTAGGATACTTTTTCCTCTCTATTTCCCATTCAATTGAGTCTAGTGTTCCTAATGTTTCCTTTTCAATTGGGAATTATAGTGTTGATGTTAATTCTCTCCAATTTGCTTCAATGGAAATTTTTGGGCAAAACCCATCATCTTCTGTATATCTAAAGCTGATCAAAGGATTCTTAACAGGAATCCTATACAGTGGAATGAGTGAATGTGCAGGCAATAGTTCCAGTTACTTCCTTTGGGAAAATCCATTCATTCCCTTAGATACTTTTTCTTCGCTATTTCCCATTCAATTGAGTCAAGTGTTTCTGATGTTTCCTTTTCAATTGGGAACTATATAGTTGATGATAATTCTCTGCTATTTGCTGCAATGAAACTTTTTGGTCAAAATCCAGTCTCTTCTGTATATCTAAAGCTGATCAAAGGATTCTTAAAAGGAATCCTAAACAGTGGAATGAGTGAATGTGCACCCAGTAGTTCGAGTTATTTCCTTTGGGAAAATCCATTCCTTTCGATACTTCTCCTTCTCTATTTCCCATTTTATTGAGGGTAGTGTTCCTGATGTTTCCTTTTCAATTGGGAACTCTATACTTGATGTTAATTCTCTCACATTTGCTTCAATGGAACTTTTTGGGAAAAATCACTCATCTTCTTTATATCTAAAGCGCATCAAAAATTCTTAACAGGAATCCTATACAGTGGAATGAGTGAATGGGCAGGCAATACTTCCAGTTATTTTCTTTGGGAAAATCCATTCCTTTGGATACTTGTTCCTCTCTATTTCCCTTTCAATTGAGTCTAGTGTTCCTGATGTTTCCTTTTCAATTTGGAACTTTATAGTTGATGATAATTCTCTCCCATTTGCTTCAATGGAACTTTTTGGGCAAAATCCATCCTCTTCTCTATATCTAAAGCTGATCAAAGGATTCTTAACAGGAATGCTATACAGTGGAATGAGTGAATGAGCTGGCAATAGTTCCAGTTATTTCCTTTGGGAACATCCATTCCTTTGGATACTTGTTCCTCTCTATTTCCCATTCAATTGAGTCTAGTGTTCCTAATGTTTCCTTTTCAATTGGGAATTATAGAGTTGATGTTAATTCTCTCCAATTTGCTTCAATGGAAATTTTTGGGCAAAACCCAGCATCTTCTGTATATCTAAACCTGATCAAAGGATTCTTAACAGGAATCCTATACAGTGGAATGAGTGAATGTGCACCCAATAGTTCGAGTTATTTCCTTTGGGAAAATCCATTCCTTTGGATACTTGTTCCTCTCTATTTCCCATTCTATTGAGTGTAGTGGTCCTGATGTTTCCTTTTCAATTGGGAACTATATACTTGAGGTTAATTCTCTCACATTTGCTTCAATGGAACTTTTTGGGAAAAATCCCTCATCTTTATATCTAAAGCTGATCAAAGATTCTTAACAGGAATCCTATACAGTGGAATGAGTGAATGTGCAGGCAATAGTTCCAGTTATTTCCTTTGGGAAAATCCATTCCCTTAGATACTTGTTCCTCTCGATTTCCCATTCTATTGAGTCTAGTGTTCCTGATCTTTCCTTTTCAATTGGGAACTATAAAGTTGATGTTAATTCTCTCCCATTTGCTTCAATGGAACTTTTTGGGCAAAATCCATCCTCTTATGTATATCTAAAGCTGATCAAAGGATTCTTAACAGGAATGCTATACAGTGGAATGAGTGAATGTGCAGGCAATAGTTCCAGTTACTTCCTTTGGGAACATCCATTCCTTTGCAAACTTGTTCCTCTCTATTTCCCATTCAATTAAGTGTAGTGTTCCTAATGTTTCCTGTTCAATTGGGAATTATGGAGTTGATGTTAATTCTCTCCAATTTGCTTCAATGGAAATTTTTGGGCAAAACCCATCATCTTCTGTATATCTAAAGCTGATCAAAGGATTCTTAACAGGAATCCTATACAGTGGAATGAGTGAATGTGCAGGCAATAGTTCCAGTTATTTCCTTTGGAAAACTCCATTCCTTTGGATACTTGTTCTTCTCTATTTCCCATTCAATTGAGTCTAGTGTTTCTGATGTTTCCTTTTCAATTGGGAACTATAAAGTTGATGTTAATTCTCTCCCATTTGCTTCAATGGAACTTTTTAGGAAAAATCACTCATCTTCTTTATATCTAAAGCGCATCAAAAATTCTTAACAGGAATCCTATACAGTGGAATGAGTGAATGGGCAGGCAATACTTCCAGTTATTTTCTTTGGGAAAATCCATTCCTTTGGATACTTGTTCCTCTCTATTTCCCTTTCAATTGAGTCTAGTGTTCCTGATGTTTCCTTTTCAATTTGGAACTTTATAGTTGATGATAATTCTCTCCCATTTGCTTCAATGGAACTTTTTGGGCAAAATCCATCCTCTTCTGTATATCTAAAGGTGATCAAAGGATTCTTAACAGGAATGCTATACAGTGGAATGAGTGAATGAGCTGGCAATAGTTCCATTTATTTCCTTTGGGAACATCCATTCCTTTGGATACTTGTTCCTCTCTATTTCCCATTCAATTGAATCTAGTGTTCCTAATGTTTCCTTTTCAATTGGGAATTATAGTGTTGATGTTAATTCTTTCCAATTTGCTTCAATGGAAATTTTTGGGCAAAACCCATCATCTTCTGTATATCTAAAGCTGATCAAAAGATTCTTAACAGGAATCCTATACAGTGGAATGAGTGAATGTGCAGGCAATAGTTCCAGTTATTTCCTTTGGAAAAATCCATTCATTCCCTTAGATACTTTTTCTTCGCTATTTCCCATTCAATTGAGTCTAGTGTTCCTGATGTTTCCTTTTCAATTGGGAACTATAAAGTTGATGTTAATTCTCTCCTATTTGCTTCAATGGAAATTTTTGGGCAAAACCCATCCTCTTCTGTATATCTAAAGCTGATCAAAGGATTCTTAACAGGAATCCTATACAGTGGAATGAGTGAATGTGCACCCAATAGTTCGAGTTATTTCCTTTGGGAAAATCCATTCCTTTGGATACTTGTTCTTCTCTATTTCCCATTTTATTGAGGGTAGTGTTCCTGATGTTTCCTTTCCAATTGGGAACTCTATACTTGATGTCAATTCTCTCACATTTGCTTCAATGGAACTTTTTGGGAAAAATTCCTCATCTTCTTTATATCTAAAGCTGATCAAAGGATTCTTAACAGGAATGCTATACAGTGGAATGAGTGAATGTGCAGGCAATAGTTCCAGTTATTTCCTTTGGAAAACTCCATTCCTTTGGATACTTGTTCTTCTCTATTTCCCATTCAATTGAGTCTAGTGTTTCTGATGTTTCCTTTTCAATTGGGAACTATAAAGTTGATGTTAATTCTCTCCCATTTGCTTCAATGGAACTTTTTAGGAAAAATCACTCATCTTCTTTATATCTAAAGCGCATCAAAAATTCTTAACAGGAATCCTATACAGTGGAATGAGTGAATGGGCAGGCAATACTTCCAGTTATTTTCTTTGGGAAAATCCATTCCTTTGGATACTTGTTCCTCTCTATTTCCCTTTCAATTGAGTCTACTGTTCCTGATGTTTCCTTTTCAATTTGGAACTTTATAGTTGATGATAATTCTCTCCCATTTGCTTCAATGGAACTTTTTGGGCAAAATCCATCCTCTTCTGTATATCTAAAGGTGATCAAAGGATTCTTAACAGGAATGCTATACAGTGGAATGAGTGAATGAGCTGGCAATAGTTCCATTTATTTCCTTTGGGAACATCCATTCCTTTGGATACTTGTTCCTCTCTATTTCCCATTCAATTGAGTCTAGTGTTCCTAATGTTTCCTTTTCAATTGGGAATTATAGTGTTGATGTTAATTCTTTCCAATTTGCTTCAATGGAAATTTTTGGGCAAAACCCATCATCTTCTGTATATCTAAAGCTGATCAAAAGATTCTTAACAGGAATCCTATACAGTGGAATGAGTGAATGTGCAGGCAATAGTTCCAGTTATTTCCTTTGGAAAAATCCATTCATTCCCTTAGATACTTTTTCTTCGCTATTTCCCATTCAATTGAGTCTAGTGTTCCTGATGTTTCCTTTTCAATTGGGAACTATAAAGTTGATGTTAATTCTCTCCTATTTGCTTCAATGGAACTTTTTGGGCAAAATCCATCCTCTTATGTATATCTAAAGCTGATCAAAGGATTCTTAACAGGAATCCTATACAGTGGAATGAGTGAATGTGCACCCAATAGTTCGAGTTATTTCCTTTGGGAAAATCCATTCCTTTGGATACTTGTTCTTCTCTATTTCCCATTTTATTGAGGGTAGTGTTCCTGATGTTTCCTTTCCAATTGGGAACTCTATACTTGATGTCAATTCTCTCACATTTGCTTCAATGGAACTTTTTGGGAAAAATTCCTCATCTTCTTTATATCTAAAGCTGATCAAAGATTCTTAACAGGAATCCTATACAGTGGAATGAGTGAATGTGCAGGCAAAAGTTCCAGTTATTTCCTTTGGGAAAATCCATTCCCTTAGATACTTGTTCCTCTCGATTTCCCATTCTATTGAGTCTAGTGTTCCTGATGTTTCCTTTTCAATTGGGAACTATAAAGTTGATGTTAATTCTCTCCCATTTGCTTCAATGGAACTTTTTGGGCAAAATCCATCCTCTTATGTATATCTAAAGCTGATCAAAGGATTCTTAACAGGAATGCTATACAGTGGAATGAGTGAATGTGCAGGCAATAGTTCCAGTTACTTCCTTTGGGAACATCCATTCCTTTGCAAACTTGTTCCTCTCTATTTCCCATTCAATTAAGTGTAGTGTTCCTAATGTTTCCTGTTCAATTGGGAATTATGGAGTTGATGTTAATTCTCTCCAATTTGCTTCAATGGAAATTTTTGGGCAAAACCCATCATCTTCTGTATATCTAAAGCTGATCAAAGGATTCTTAACAGGAATCCTATACAGTGGAATGAGTGAATGTGCAGGCAATAGTTCCAGTTATTTCCTTTGGGAAAATCCATTCATTCCCTTAGATACTTTTTCTTCGCTATTTCCCATTCAATTGAGTCTAGTGTTTCTGATGTTTCCTTTTCAATTGGGAACTATATAGTTGATGATAATTCTCTGCTATTTGCTGCAATGAAACGTTTTGGTCAAAATCCAGTCTCTTCTGTATATCTAAAGCTGATCAAAGGATTCTTAAAAGGAATCCTAAACAGTGGAATGAGTGAATGTGCACCCAGTAGTTCGAGTTATTTCCTTTGGGAAAATCCATTCCTTTCGATACTTCTCCTTCTCTATTTCCCATTTTATTGAGGGTAGTGTTCCTGATGTTTCCTTTTCAATTGGGAACTCTATACTTGATGTTAATTCTCTCACATTTGCTTCAATGGAACTTTTTGGGAAAAATCACTCATCTTCTTTATATCTAAAGCGCATCAAAAATTCTTAACAGGAATCCTATACAGTGGAATGAGTGAATGGGCAGGCAATACTTCCAGTTATTTTCTTTGGGAAAATCCATTCCTTTGGATACTTGTTCCTCTCTATTTCCCTTTCAATTGAGTATAGTGTTCCTGATGTTTCCTTTTCAATTTGGAACTTTATAGTTGATGATAATTCTCTCCCATTTGCTTCAATGGAACTTTTTGGGCAAAATCCATCCTCTTCTGTATATCTAAAGCTGATCAAAGGATTCTTAACAGGAATGCTATACAGTGGAATGAGTGAATGAGCTGGCAATAGTTCCAGTTATTTCCTTTGGGAACATCCATTCCTTTGGATACTTGTTCCTCTCTATTTCCCATTCAATTGAGTCTAGTGTTCCTGATCTTTCCTTTTCAATTGGGAACTATAAAGTTGATGTTAATTCTCTCCCATTTGCTTCAATGGAACTTTTTGGGCAAAATCCATCCTCTTATGTATATCTAAAGCTGATCAAAGGATTCTTAACAGGAATGCTATACAGTGGAATGAGTGAATGTGCAGGCAATAGTTCCAGTTACTTCCTTTGGGAACATCCATTCCTTTGCAAACTTGTTCCTCTCTATTTCCCATTCAATTAAGTGTAGTGTTCCTAATGTTTCCTGTTCAATTGGGAATTATGGAGTTGATGTTAATTCTCTCCAATTTGCTTCAATGGAAATTTTTGGGCAAAACCCATCATCTTCTGTATATCTAAAGCTGATCAAAGGATTCTTAACAGGAATCCTATACAGTGGAATGAGTGAATGTGCAGGCAATAGTTCCAGTTATTTCCTTTGGAAAACTCCATTCCTTTGGATACTTGTTCTTCTCTATTTCGCATTCAATTGAGTCTAGTGTTTCTGATGTTTCCTTTTCAATTGGGAACTATAAAGTTGATGTTAATTCTCTCCCATTTGCTTCAATGGAACTTTTTAGGAAAAATCACTCATCTTCTTTATATCTAAAGCGCATCAAAAATTCTTAACAGGAATCCTATACAGTGGAATGAGTGAATGGGCAGGCAATACTTCCAGTTATTTTCTTTGGGAAAATCCATTCCTTTGGATACTTGTTCCTCTCTATTTCCCTTTCAATTGAGTCTAGTGTTCCTGATGTTTCCTTTTCAATTTGGAACTTTATAGTTGATGATAATTCTCTCCCATTTGCTTCAATGGAACTTTTTGGGCAAAATCCATCCTCTTCTGTATATCTAAAGGTGATCAAAGGATTCTTAACAGGAATGCTATACAGTGGAATGAGTGAATGAGCTGGCAATAGTTCCATTTATTTCCTTTGGGAACATCCATTCCTTTGGATACTTGTTCCTCTCTATTTCCCATTCAATTGAATCTAGTGTTCCTAATGTTTCCTTTTCAATTGGGAATTATAGTGTTGATGTTAATTCTTTCCAATTTGCTTCAATGGAAATTTTTGGGCAAAACCCATCATCTTCTGTATATCTAAAGCTGATCAAAAGATTCTTAACAGGAATCCTATACAGTGGAATGAGTGAATGTGCAGGCAATAGTTCCAGTTATTTCCTTTGGAAAAATCCATTCATTCCCTTAGATACTTTTTCTTCGCTATTTCCCATTCAATTGAGTCTAGTGTTCCTGATGTTTCCTTTTCAATTGGGAACTATAAAGTTGATGTTAATTCTCTCCTATTTGCTTCAATGGAAATTTTTGGGCAAAACCCATCCTCTTCTGTATATCTAAAGCTGATCAAAGGATTCTTAACAGGAATCCTATACAGTGGAATGAGTGAATGTGCACCCAATAGTTCGAGTTATTTCCTTTGGGAAAATCCATTCCTTTGGATACTTGTTCTTCTCTATTTCCCATTTTATTGAGGGTAGTGTTCCTGATGTTTCCTTTCCAATTGGGAACTCTATACTTGATGTCAATTCTCTCACATTTGCTTCAATGGAACTTTTTGGGAAAAATTCCTCATCTTCTTTATATCTAAAGCTGATCAAAGGATTCTTAACAGGAATGCTATACAGTGGAATGAGTGAATGTGCAGGCAATAGTTCCAGTTATTTCCTTTGGAAAACTCCATTCCTTTGGATACTTGTTCTTCTCTATTTCCCATTCAATTGAGTCTAGTGTTTCTGATGTTTCCTTTTCAATTGGGAACTATAAAGTTGATGTTAATTCTCTCCCATTTGCTTCAATGGAACTTTTTAGGAAAAATCACTCATCTTCTTTATATCTAAAGCGCATCAAAAATTCTTAACAGGAATCCTATACAGTGGAATGAGTGAATGGGCAGGCAATACTTCCAGTTATTTTCTTTGGGAAAATCCATTCCTTTGGATACTTGTTCCTCTCTATTTCCCTTTCAATTGAGTCTACTGTTCCTGATGTTTCCTTTTCAATTTGGAACTTTATAGTTGATGATAATTCTCTCCCATTTGCTTCAATGGAACTTTTTGGGCAAAATCCATCCTCTTCTGTATATCTAAAGGTGATCAAAGGATTCTTAACAGGAATGCTATACAGTGGAATGAGTGAATGAGCTGGCAATAGTTCCATTTATTTCCTTTGGGAACATCCATTCCTTTGGATACTTGTTCCTCTCTATTTCCCATTCAATTGAGTCTAGTGTTCCTAATGTTTCCTTTTCAATTGGGAATTATAGTGTTGATGTTAATTCTTTCCAATTTGCTTCAATGGAAATTTTTGGGCAAAACCCATCATCTTCTGTATATCTAAAGCTGATCAAAAGATTCTTAACAGGAATCCTATACAGTGGAATGAGTGAATGTGCAGGCAATAGTTCCAGTTATTTCCTTTGGAAAAATCCATTCATTCCCTTAGATACTTTTTCTTCGCTATTTCCCATTCAATTGAGTCTAGTGTTCCTGATGTTTCCTTTTCAATTGGGAACTATAAAGTTGATGTTAATTCTCTCCTATTTGCTTCAATGGAACTTTTTGGGCAAAATCCATCCTCTTATGTATATCTAAAGCTGATCAAAGGATTCTTAACAGGAATCCTATACAGTGGAATGAGTGAATGTGCACCCAATAGTTCGAGTTATTTCCTTTGGGAAAATCCATTCCTTTGGATACTTGTTCTTCTCTATTTCCCATTTTATTGAGGGTAGTGTTCCTGATGTTTCCTTTCCAATTGGGAACTCTATACTTGATGTCAATTCTCTCACATTTGCTTCAATGGAACTTTTTGGGAAAAATTCCTCATCTTCTTTATATGTAAAGCTGATCAAAGATTCTTAACAGGAATCCTATACAGTGGAATGAGTGAATGTGCAGGCAAAAGTTCCAGTTATTTCCTTTGGGAAAATCCATTCCCTTAGATACTTGTTCCTCTCGATTTCCCATTCTATTGAGTCTAGTGTTCCTGATGTTTCCTTTTCAATTGGGAACTATAAAGTTGATGTTAATTCTCTCCCATTTGCTTCAATGGAACTTTTTGGGCAAAATCCATCCTCTTATGTATATCTAAAGCTGATCAAAGGATTCTTAACAGGAATGCTATACAGTGGAATGAGTGAATGTGCAGGCAATAGTTCCAGTTACTTCCTTTGGGAACATCCATTCCTTTGCAAACTTGTTCCTCTCTATTTCCCATTCAATTAAGTGTAGTGTTCCTAATGTTTCCTGTTCAATTGGGAATTATGGAGTTGATGTTAATTCTCTCCAATTTGCTTCAATGGAAATTTTTGGGCAAAACCCATCATCTTCTGTATATCTAAAGCTGATCAAAGGATTCTTAACAGGAATCCTATACAGTGGAATGAGTGAATGTGCAGGTAATAGTTCCAGTTATTTCCTTTGGGAAAATCCATTCATTCCCTTAGATACTTTTTCTTCGCTATTTCCCATTCAATTGAGTCTAGTGTTTCTGATGTTTCCTTTTCAATTGGGAACTATATAGTTGATGATAATTCTCTGCTATTTGCTGCAATGAAACGTTTTGGTCAAAATCCAGTCTCTTCTGTATATCTAAAGCTGATCAAAGGATTCTTAAAAGGAATCCTAAACAGTGGAATGAGTGAATGTGCACCCAGTAGTTCGAGTTATTTCCTTTGGGAAAATCCATTCCTTTCGATACTTCTCCTTCTCTATTTCCCATTTTATTGAGGGTAGTGTTCCTGATGTTTCCTTTTCAATTGGGAACTCTATACTTGATGTTAATTCTCTCACATTTGCTTCAATGGAACTTTTTGGGAAAAATCACTCATCTTCTTTATATCTAAAGCGCATCAAAAATTCTTAACAGGAATCCTATACAGTGGAATGAGTGAATGGGCAGGCAATACTTCCAGTTATTTTCTTTGGGAAAATCCATTCCTTTGGATACTTGTTCCTCTCTATTTCCCTTTCAATTGAGTATAGTGTTCCTGATGTTTCCTTTTCAATTTGGAACTTTATAGTTGATGAAAATTCTCTCCCATTTGCTTCAATGGAACTTTTTGGGCAAAATCCATCCTCTTCTGTATATCTAAAGCTGATCAAAGGATTCTTAACAGGAATGCTATACAGTGGAATGAGTGAATGAGCTGGCAATAGTTCCAGTTATTTCCTTTGGGAACATCCATTCCTTTGGATACTTGTTCCTCTCTATTTCCCATTCAATTGAGTCTAGTGTTCCTAATGTTTCCTTTTCAATTGGGAATTATAGAGTTGATGTTAATTCTCTCCAATTTGCTTCAATGGAAATTTTTGGGCAAAACCCATCATCTTCTGTATATCTAAACCTGATCAAAGGATTCTTAACAGGAATCCTATACAGTGGAATGAGTGAATGTGCACCCAATAGTTCGAGTTATTTCCTTTGGGAAAATCCATTCCTTTGGATACTTGTTCCTCTCTATTTCCCATTCTATTGAGTGTAGTGGTCCTGATGTTTCCTTTTCAATTGGGAACTATATACTTGAGGTTAATTCTCTCACATTTGCTTCAATGGAACTTTTTGGGAAAAATCCCTCATCTTCTTTATATCTAAAGCTGATCAAAGATTCTTAACAGGAATGCTATACAGTGGAATGAGTGTATGTTCAGGAAATAGTTCCAGTTATTTCCTTTTGGAAACATCCATTCCTTTGGATACTTGTTCCTCTCTATTTCCCATTCAATTGAGTCTAGTGTTCCTAATGTTTCCTTTTCAATTGGGAACTATATAGTTGATGTAAATTCTCTGCTATTTGCTTCAATGGAACTTTTTGGGCAAAATCCATCCTCTTCTGTATATCTAAAGATGATCAAAGGATTCTTAAAAGGAATCCTATACAGTGGAATGAGTTTATATGCAGGCAATAGTTCAAGTTATTTCCTTTGGGAAAATCCATTCCTTTGGATACTTGTTCTTCTCTATTTCCCATTTTATTGAGTGTAGTGTTTCTGATGTTTCCTTTTCAATTGGGAACTATAAAGTTGATGATAATTATCTGCTATTTGCTGCAATGGAACTTTTTGGGAAAAATCCCTCATCTTCTTTATATCTAAATCTGATCAAAAATTCTTAACAGGAATCCTGTACAGTGGAATGAGTGAATGTGCAGGCAATAGTTCCAGTTATTTCCTTTGGGAAAATCCATTCATTTGGATACTTGTTCCTCTCTATTTCCCATTCAATTGAGTCTACTGTTTCTGATATTTCCTTTTCAATTGGGAACTATATAGTTGATGTTAATTCTCTGCTATTTGGTTCAATGGAACTTTTTGGGAAAAATCACTCATCTTCTTTACATCTAAAGCTGATCAAAGATTCTTAACAGGAAACCTATACAGTGGAATGAGTTTATGTGCAGGCAATAGTTCCAGTTATTTTCTTTGGGAAAATCCATTCCTTTGGATACTTATTTCTCTCTATTTCCCATTCTATTGAGTCTAGTGTTTCTGATGTTTCCTTTTAAATTGGGAATTATATAGTTGATGATAATTCTCGGCTATTTGCTTCAATGCAACTTTTTGGGCAAAATCCATCCTCTTCTGTATATCTAAAGCTGATCAAAGGATTCTTAAAAGGAATCCTATACAGTGGAATGAGTGAATGTGCACCCAATAATTCGAGTTATTTCCTTTGGGCAAATCCATTCCTTTGGATACTTGTTGTTCTCTATTTCCCATTTTATTGAGTGTAGTGTTCCTGATGTTTCCTTTTCAATTGGGTACTCTATACTTGATGTTAATTCTCTCATATTTGCTTCAATGGAACTTTTTGGGAAAAATCCCTCATCTTCTTTATATCTAAAGCTGATCAAAGATTCTTAATAGGAATCCTATACAGTGGAATGAGTGCATGTGCAGGCAATAATTCCAGTTATTTCCTTTGGAAAACTCCATTCCTTTGGATACTTGTTCTTCTCTATTTCCCATTCAATTGAGTCTAGTGTTCCTGATGTTTCCTTTTCAATTGGGAACTATAAAGTTGATGTTAATTCTCTCCCATTTGCTTCAATGGAACTTTTTAGGAAAAATCACTCATCTTCTTTATATCTAAAGCTCATCAAAAATTCTTAACAGGAATCCTATACAGTGGAATGAGTGAATGGGCAGGCAATACTTCCAGTTATTTTCTTTGGGAAAATCCATTCCTTTGGATACTTGTTCCTCTCTATTTCCCTTTCAATTGAGTCTAGTGTTACTGATGTTTCCTTTTCAATTTGGAACTTTATAGTTGATGATAATTCTCTCCCATTTGCTTCAATGGAACTTTTTGGGCAAAATCCATCCTCTTCTGTATATCTAAAGCTGATCAAAGGATTCTTAAGAGGAATGCTATACAGTGGAATGAGTGAATGTGCAGGCAATAGTTCCAGTTATTTACTTTGGGAAAATCCATTCCCTTAGATACTTGTTCCTCTCTATTTCCCATTCAATTGAGTCTAGTGTTTCTGATGTTTCCTTTTCAATTGGGAACTATATACTTGTTGTTAATTCTCTGCTATTTGCTTCAATGGAACTTTTTGGGCAAAATCCATCCTATTCTGTATATCTAAAGCTGATCAAAGGATTCTTAACAGGAATCCTATACAGTGGAATGAGTGAATGTGCAGGCAATAGTTCCAGTTATTTCCTTTGGAAAACTCCATTCCTTTGGATACTTGTTCTTCTCTATTTCCCATTCAATTGAGTCTAGTGTTTCTGATATTTCCTTTTCAATTGGGAACTATAAAGTTGATGTTAATTCTCTCCCATTTGCTTCAATGGAACTTTTTAGGAAAAATCACTCATCTTCTTTATATGTAAAGCTGATCAAAGATTCTTAACAGGAATCCTATACAGTGGAATGAGTTTATGTGCAGGCAATAGTTCCAGTTATTTTCTTTGGGAAAATCCATTCCTTTGGATACTTGTTCCTCTCTATTTCCCATTCTATTGAGTGTAGTGTTCCTGATGTTTCCTTTTCAATTGGGAACTATATACTTGAGGTTAATTCTCTCACATTTGCTTCAATGGAACTATTTTGGAAAAATCCCTCATCTTCTTTATATCTAAAGCTGATCAAAGATTCTTAACAGGAATGCTATACAGTGGAATGAGTGAATGTGCAGGCAATAGTTCCAGTTATTTCCTTTGGGAAAATCCATTCATTTGGATACTTGTTCCTCTCTATTTCCCAATAAATTGAGTCTAGTGTTCCTGATGTTTCCTTCTCAATTGCGAACTATATACTTGTTGTTAATTCTCTCACATTGGCTTCAATGGAACTTTTTGGAAAAATCCCTCATCTTCTTAATATCTAAAGCTGATCAAAGGATTCTTAACAGGAATCCTATACAGTGGAATGAGTGAATGTGCAGGCAATAGTTCCAGTTATTTTCTTTGGGAAAATCCATTCCTTTGGATACTTATTTCTCTCTATTTCCCATTCTATTGAGTCTAGTGTTTCTGATGTTTCCTTTTAAATTGGGAATTATATAGTTGATGATAATTCTCGGCTATTTGCTTCAATGCAACTTTTTGGGCAAAATCCATCCTCTTCTGTATATCTAAAGCTGATCAAAGGATTCTTAAAAGGAATCCTATACAGTGGAATGAGTGAATGTGCACCCAATAATTCGAGTTATTTCCTTTGGGCAAATCCATTCCTTTGGATACTTGTTGTTCTCTATTTCCCATTTTATTGAGTGTAGTGGTCCTGATGTTTCCTTTTCAATTGGGAACTATATACTTGAGGTTAATTCTCTCACATTTGCTTCAATGGAACTTTTTGGGAAAAATCCCTCATCTTCTTTATATCTAAAGCTGATCAAAGATTCTTAACAGGAATGCTATACAGTGGAATGAGTGAATGTTCAGGAAATAGTTCCAGTTATTTCCTTTTGGAAACATCCATTCCTTTGGATACTTGTTCCTCTCTATTTCCCATTCAATTGAGTCTAGTGTTCCTAATGTTTCCTTTTCAATTGGGAACTATATAGTTGATGTAAATTCTCTGCTATTTGCTTCAATGGAAGTTTTTGGGCAAAATCCATCCTCTTCTGTATATCTAAAGATGATCAAAGGATTCTTAAAAGGAATCCTATACAGTGGAATGAGTTTATGTGAAGGCAATAGTTCCAGTTATTTCCTTTGGGAAAATCCATTCCTTTGGATACTTGTTCTTCTCTATTTCCCATTTTATTGAGTGTAGTGTTTCTGATGTTTCCTTTTCAATTGGGAACTATAAAGTTGATGATAATTATCTGCTATTTGCTGCAATGGAACTTTTTGGGAAAAATCCCTCATCTTCTTTATATCTAAATCTGATCAAAAATTCTTAACAGGAATCCTATACAGTGGAATGAGTGAATGTGCAGGCAATAGTTCCAGTTATTTCCTTTGGGAAAATCCATTCCCTTAGATACTTGTTCCTCTCGATTTCCCATTCTATTGAGTCTAGTGTTCCTGATGTTTCCTTTTCAATTGGGAACTATAAAGTTGATGTTAATTCTCTCCCATTTGCTTCAATGGAACTTTTTGGGCAAAATCCATCCTCTTATGTATATCTAAAGCTGATCAAAGGATTCTTAACAGGAATGCTATACAGTGGAATGAGTGAATGTGCAGGCAATAGTTCCAGTTACTTCCTTTGGGAACATCCATTCCTTTGCAAACTTGTTCCTCTCTATTTCCCATTCAATTAAGTGTAGTGTTCCTAATGTTTCCTGTTCAATTGGGAATTATGGAGTTGATGTTAATTCTCTCCAATTTGCTTCAATGGAAATTTTTGGGCAAAACCCATCATCTTCTGTATATCTAAAGCTGATCAAAGGATTCTTAACAGGAATCCTATACAGTGGAATGAGTGAATGTGCAGGCAATAGTTCCAGTTATTTCCTTTGGGAAAATCCATTCATTCCCTTAGATACTTTTTCTTCGCTATTTCCCATTCAATTGAGTCTAGTGTTTCTGATGTTTCCTTTTCAATTGGGAACTATATAGTTGATGATAATTCTCTGCTATTTGCTGCAATGAAACGTTTTGGTCAAAATCCAGTCTCTTCTGTATATCTAAAGCTGATCAAAGGATTCTTAAAAGGAATCCTAAACAGTGGAATGAGTGAATGTGCACCCAGTAGTTCGAGTTATTTCCTTTGGGAAAATCCATTCCTTTCGATACTTCTCCTTCTCTATTTCCCATTTTATTGAGGGTAGTGTTCCTGATGTTTCCTTTTCAATTGGGAACTCTATACTTGATGTTAATTCTCTCACATTTGCTTCAATGGAACTTTTTGGGAAAAATCACTCATCTTCTTTATATCTAAAGCGCATCAAAAATTCTTAACAGGAATCCTATACAGTGGAATGAGTGAATGGGCAGGCAATACTTCCAGTTATTTTCTTTGGGAAAATCCATTCCTTTGGATACTTGTTCCTCTCTATTTCCCTTTCAATTGAGTATAGTGTTCCTGATGTTTCCTTTTCAATTTGGAACTTTATAGTTGATGATAATTCTCTCCCATTTGCTTCAATGGAACTTTTTGGGCAAAATCCATCCTCTTCTGTATATCTAAAGCTGATCAAAGGATTCTTAACAGGAATGCTATACAGTGGAATGAGTGAATGAGCTGGCAATAGTTCCAGTTATTTCCTTTGGGAACATCCATTCCTTTGGATACTTGTTCCTCTCTATTTCCCATTCAATTGAGTCTAGTGTTCCTGATCTTTCCTTTTCAATTGGGAACTATAAAGTTGATGTTAATTCTCTCCCATTTGCTTCAATGGAACTTTTTGGGCAAAATCCATCCTCTTATGTATATCTAAAGCTGATCAAAGGATTCTTAACAGGAATGCTATACAGTGGAATGAGTGAATGTGCAGGCAATAGTTCCAGTTACTTCCTTTGGGAACATCCATTCCTTTGCAAACTTGTTCCTCTCTATTTCCCATTCAATTAAGTGTAGTGTTCCTAATGTTTCCTGTTCAATTGGGAATTATGGAGTTGATGTTAATTCTCTCCAATTTGCTTCAATGGAAATTTTTGGGCAAAACCCATCATCTTCTGTATATCTAAAGCTGATCAAAGGATTCTTAACAGGAATCCTATACAGTGGAATGAGTGAATGTGCAGGCAATAGTTCCAGTTATTTCCTTTGGAAAACTCCATTCCTTTGGATACTTGTTCTTCTCTATTTCCCATTCAATTGAGTCTAGTGTTTCTGATGTTTCCTTTTCAATTGGGAACTATAAAGTTGATGTTAATTCTCTCCCATTTGCTTCAATGGAACTTTTTAGGAAAAATCACTCATCTTCTTTATATCTAAAGCGCATCAAAAATTCTTAACAGGAATCCTATACAGTGGAATGAGTGAATGGGCAGGCAATACTTCCAGTTATTTTCTTTGGGAAAATCCATTCCTTTGGATACTTGTTCCTCTCTATTTCCCTTTCAATTGAGTCTAGTGTTCCTGATGTTTCCTTTTCAATTTGGAACTTTATAGTTGATGATAATTCTCTCCCATTTGCTTCAATGGAACTTTTTGGGCAAAATCCATCCTCTTCTGTATATCTAAAGGTGATCAAAGGATTCTTAACAGGAATGCTATACAGTGGAATGAGTGAATGAGCTGGCAATAGTTCCATTTATTTCCTTTGGGAACATCCATTCCTTTGGATACTTGTTCCTCTCTATTTCCCATTCAATTGAATCTAGTGTTCCTAATGTTTCCTTTTCAATTGGGAATTATAGTGTTGATGTTAATTCTTTCCAATTTGCTTCAATGGAAATTTTTGGGCAAAACCCATCATCTTCTGTATATCTAAAGCTGATCAAAAGATTCTTAACAGGAATCCTATACAGTGGAATGAGTGAATGTGCAGGCAATAGTTCCAGTTATTTCCTTTGGAAAAATCCATTCATTCCCTTAGATACTTTTTCTTCGCTATTTCCCATTCAATTGAGTCTAGTGTTCCTGATGTTTCCTTTTCAATTGGGAACTATAAAGTTGATGTTAATTCTCTCCTATTTGCTTCAATGGAAATTTTTGGGCAAAACCCATCCTCTTCTGTATATCTAAAGCTGATCAAAGGATTCTTAACAGGAATCCTATACAGTGGAATGAGTGAATGTGCACCCAATAGTTCGAGTTATTTCCTTTGGGAAAATCCATTCCTTTGGATACTTGTTCTTCTCTATTTCCCATTTTATTGAGGGTAGTGTTCCTGATGTTTCCTTTCCAATTGGGAACTCTATACTTGATGTCAATTCTCTCACATTTGCTTCAATGGAACTTTTTGGGAAAAATTCCTCATCTTCTTTATATCTAAAGCTGATCAAAGGATTCTTAACAGGAATGCTATACAGTGGAATGAGTGAATGTGCAGGCAATAGTTCCAGTTATTTCCTTTGGAAAACTCCATTCCTTTGGATACTTGTTCTTCTCTATTTCCCATTCAATTGAGTCTAGTGTTTCTGATGTTTCCTTTTCAATTGGGAACTATAAAGTTGATGTTAATTCTCTCCCATTTGCTTCAATGGAACTTTTTAGGAAAAATCACTCATCTTCTTTATATCTAAAGCGCATCAAAAATTCTTAACAGGAATCCTATACAGTGGAATGAGTGAATGGGCAGGCAATACTTCCAGTTATTTTCTTTGGGAAAATCCATTCCTTTGGATACTTGTTCCTCTCTATTTCCCTTTCAATTGAGTCTACTGTTCCTGATGTTTCCTTTTCAATTTGGAACTTTATAGTTGATGATAATTCTCTCCCATTTGCTTCAATGGAACTTTTTGGGCAAAATCCATCCTCTTCTGTATATCTAAAGGTGATCAAAGGATTCTTAACAGGAATGCTATACAGTGGAATGAGTGAATGAGCTGGCAATAGTTCCATTTATTTCCTTTGGGAACATCCATTCCTTTGGATACTTGTTCCTCTCTATTTCCCATTCAATTGAGTCTAGTGTTCCTAATGTTTCCTTTTCAATTGGGAATTATAGTGTTGATGTTAATTCTTTCCAATTTGCTTCAATGGAAATTTTTGGGCAAAACCCATCATCTTCTGTATATCTAAAGCTGATCAAAAGATTCTTAACAGGAATCCTATACAGTGGAATGAGTGAATGTGCAGGCAATAGTTCCAGTTATTTCCTTTGGAAAAATCCATTCATTCCCTTAGATACTTTTTCTTCGCTATTTCCCATTCAATTGAGTCTAGTGTTCCTGATGTTTCCTTTTCAATTGGGAACTATAAAGTTGATGTTAATTCTCTCCTATTTGCTTCAATGGAACTTTTTGGGCAAAATCCATCCTCTTATGTATATCTAAAGCTGATCAAAGGATTCTTAACAGGAATCCTATACAGTGGAATGAGTGAATGTGCACCCAATAGTTCGAGTTATTTCCTTTGGGAAAATCCATTCCTTTGGATACTTGTTCTTCTCTATTTCCCATTTTATTGAGGGTAGTGTTCCTGATGTTTCCTTTCCAATTGGGAACTCTATACTTGATGTCAATTCTCTCACATTTGCTTCAATGGAACTTTTTGGGAAAAATTCCTCATCTTCTTTATATGTAAAGCTGATCAAAGATTCTTAACAGGAATCCTATACAGTGGAATGAGTGAATGTGCAGGCAAAAGTTCCAGTTATTTCCTTTGGGAAAATCCATTCCCTTAGATACTTGTTCCTCTCGATTTCCCATTCTATTGAGTCTAGTGTTCCTGATGTTTCCTTTTCAATTGGGAACTATAAAGTTGATGTTAATTCTCTCCCATTTGCTTCAATGGAACTTTTTGGGCAAAATCCATCCTCTTATGTATATCTAAAGCTGATCAAAGGATTCTTAACAGGAATGCTATACAGTGGAATGAGTGAATGTGCAGGCAATAGTTCCAGTTACTTCCTTTGGGAACATCCATTCCTTTGCAAACTTGTTCCTCTCTATTTCCCATTCAATTAAGTGTAGTGTTCCTAATGTTTCCTGTTCAATTGGGAATTATGGAGTTGATGTTAATTCTCTCCAATTTGCTTCAATGGAAATTTTTGGGCAAAACCCATCATCTTCTGTATATCTAAAGCTGATCAAAGGATTCTTAACAGGAATCCTATACAGTGGAATGAGTGAATGTGCAGGCAATAGTTCCAGTTATTTCCTTTGGGAAAATCCATTCATTCCCTTAGATACTTTTTCTTCGCTATTTCCCATTCAATTGAGTCTAGTGTTTCTGATGTTTCCTTTTCAATTGGGAACTATATAGTTGATGATAATTCTCTGCTATTTGCTGCAATGAAACGTTTTGGTCAAAATCCAGTCTCTTCTGTATATCTAAAGCTGATCAAAGGATTCTTAAAAGGAATCCTAAACAGTGGAATGAGTGAATGTGCACCCAGTAGTTCGAGTTATTTCCTTTGGGAAAATCCATTCCTTTCGATACTTCTCCTTCTCTATTTCCCATTTTATTGAGGGTAGTGTTCCTGATGTTTCCTTTTCAATTGGGAACTCTATACTTGATGTTAATTCTCTCACATTTGCTTCAATGGAACTTTTTGGGAAAAATCACTCATCTTCTTTATATCTAAAGCGCATCAAAAATTCTTAACAGGAATCCTATACAGTGGAATGAGTGAATGGGCAGGCAATACTTCCAGTTATTTTCTTTGGGAAAATCCATTCCTTTGGATACTTGTTCCTCTCTATTTCCCTTTCAATTGAGTATAGTGTTCCTGATGTTTCCTTTTCAATTTGGAACTTTATAGTTGATGATAATTCTCTCCCATTTGCTTCAATGGAACTTTTTGGGCAAAATCCATCCTCTTCTGTATATCTAAAGCTGATCAAAGGATTCTTAACAGGAATGCTATACAGTGGAATGAGTGAATGAGCTGGCAATAGTTCCAGTTATTTCCTTTGGGAACATCCATTCCTTTGGATACTTGTTCCTCTCTATTTCCCATTCAATTGAGTCTAGTGTTCCTAATGTTTCCTTTTCAATTGGGAATTATAGAGTTGATGTTAATTCTCTCCAATTTGCTTCAATGGAAATTTTTGGGCAAAACCCATCATCTTCTGTATATCTAAACCTGATCAAAGGATTCTTAACAGGAATCCTATACAGTGGAATGAGTGAATGTGCACCCAATAGTTCGAGTTATTTCCTTTGGGAAAATCCATTCCTTTGGATACTTGTTCCTCTCTATTTCCCATTCTATTGAGTGTAGTGGTCCTGATGTTTCCTTTTCAATTGGGAACTATATACTTGAGGTTAATTCTCTCACATTTGCTTCAATGGAACTTTTTGGGAAAAATCCCTCATCTTCTTTATATCTAAAGCTGATCAAAGATTCTTAACAGGAATGCTATACAGTGGAATGAGTGTATGTTCAGGAAATAGTTCCAGTTATTTCCTTTTGGAAACATCCATTCCTTTGGATACTTGTTCCTCTCTATTTCCCATTCAATTGAGTCTAGTGTTCCTAATGTTTCCTTTTCAATTGGGAACTATATAGTTGATGTAAATTCTCTGCTATTTGCTTCAATGGAACTTTTTGGGCAAAATCCATCCTCTTCTGTATATCTAAAGATGATCAAAGGATTCTTAAAAGGAATCCTATACAGTGGAATGAGTTTATATGCAGGCAATAGTTCAAGTTATTTCCTTTGGGAAAATCCATTCCTTTGGATACTTGTTCTTCTCTATTTCCCATTTTATTGAGTGTAGTGTTTCTGATGTTTCCTTTTCAATTGGGAACTATAAAGTTGATGATAATTATCTGCTATTTGCTGCAATGGAACTTTTTGGGAAAAATCCCTCATCTTCTTTATATCTAAATCTGATCAAAAATTCTTAACAGGAATCCTGTACAGTGGAATGAGTGAATGTGCAGGCAATAGTTCCAGTTATTTCCTTTGGGAAAATCCATTCATTTGGATACTTGTTCCTCTCTATTTCCCATTCAATTGAGTCTACTGTTTCTGATATTTCCTTTTCAATTGGGAACTATATAGTTGATGTTAATTCTCTGCTATTTGGTTCAATGGAACTTTTTGGGAAAAATCACTCATCTTCTTTACATCTAAAGCTGATCAAAGATTCTTAACAGGAAACCTATACAGTGGAATGAGTTTATGTGCAGGCAATAGTTCCAGTTATTTTCTTTGGGAAAATCCATTCCTTTGGATACTTATTTCTCTCTATTTCCCATTCTATTGAGTCTAGTGTTTCTGATGTTTCCTTTTAAATTGGGAATTATATAGTTGATGATAATTCTCGGCTATTTGCTTCAATGCAACTTTTTGGGCAAAATCCATCCTCTTCTGTATATCTAAAGCTGATCAAAGGATTCTTAAAAGGAATCCTATACAGTGGAATGAGTGAATGTGCACCCAATAATTCGAGTTATTTCCTTTGGGCAAATCCATTCCTTTGGATACTTGTTGTTCTCTATTTCCCATTTTATTGAGTGTAGTGTTCCTGATGTTTCCTTTTCAATTGGGTACTCTATACTTGATGTTAATTCTCTCATATTTGCTTCAATGGAACTTTTTGGGAAAAATCCCTCATCTTCTTTATATCTAAAGCTGATCAAAGATTCTTAATAGGAATCCTATACAGTGGAATGAGTGCATGTGCAGGCAATAATTCCAGTTATTTCCTTTGGAAAACTCCATTCCTTTGGATACTTGTTCTTCTCTATTTCCCATTCAATTGAGTCTAGTGTTCCTGATGTTTCCTTTTCAATTGGGAACTATAAAGTTGATGTTAATTCTCTCCCATTTGCTTCAATGGAACTTTTTAGGAAAAATCACTCATCTTCTTTATATCTAAAGCTCATCAAAAATTCTTAACAGGAATCCTATACAGTGGAATGAGTGAATGGGCAGGCAATACTTCCAGTTATTTTCTTTGGGAAAATCCATTCCTTTGGATACTTGTTCCTCTCTATTTCCCTTTCAATTGAGTCTAGTGTTACTGATGTTTCCTTTTCAATTTGGAACTTTATAGTTGATGATAATTCTCTCCCATTTGCTTCAATGGAACTTTTTGGGCAAAATCCATCCTCTTCTGTATATCTAAAGCTGATCAAAGGATTCTTAAGAGGAATGCTATACAGTGGAATGAGTGAATGTGCAGGCAATAGTTCCAGTTATTTACTTTGGGAAAATCCATTCCCTTAGATACTTGTTCCTCTCTATTTCCCATTCAATTGAGTCTAGTGTTTCTGATGTTTCCTTTTCAATTGGGAACTATATACTTGTTGTTAATTCTCTGCTATTTGCTTCAATGGAACTTTTTGGGCAAAATCCATCCTATTCTGTATATCTAAAGCTGATCAAAGGATTCTTAACAGGAATCCTATACAGTGGAATGAGTGAATGTGCAGGCAATAGTTCCAGTTATTTCCTTTGGAAAACTCCATTCCTTTGGATACTTGTTCTTCTCTATTTCCCATTCAATTGAGTCTAGTGTTTCTGATATTTCCTTTTCAATTGGGAACTATAAAGTTGATGTTAATTCTCTCCCATTTGCTTCAATGGAACTTTTTAGGAAAAATCACTCATCTTCTTTATATGTAAAGCTGATCAAAGATTCTTAACAGGAATCCTATACAGTGGAATGAGTTTATGTGCAGGCAATAGTTCCAGTTATTTTCTTTGGGAAAATCCATTCCTTTGGATACTTGTTCCTCTCTATTTCCCATTCTATTGAGTGTAGTGTTCCTGATGTTTCCTTTTCAATTGGGAACTATATACTTGAGGTTAATTCTCTCACATTTGCTTCAATGGAACTATTTTGGAAAAATCCCTCATCTTCTTTATATCTAAAGCTGATCAAAGATTCTTAACAGGAATGCTATACAGTGGAATGAGTGAATGTGCAGGCAATAGTTCCAGTTATTTCCTTTGGGAAAATCCATTCATTTGGATACTTGTTCCTCTCTATTTCCCAATAAATTGAGTCTAGTGTTCCTGATGTTTCCTTCTCAATTGCGAACTATATACTTGTTGTTAATTCTCTCACATTGGCTTCAATGGAACTTTTTGGAAAAATCCCTCATCTTCTTAATATCTAAAGCTGATCAAAGGATTCTTAACAGGAATCCTATACAGTGGAATGAGTGAATGTGCAGGCAATAGTTCCAGTTATTTTCTTTGGGAAAATCCATTCCTTTGGATACTTATTTCTCTCTATTTCCCATTCTATTGAGTCTAGTGTTTCTGATGTTTCCTTTTAAATTGGGAATTATATAGTTGATGATAATTCTCGGCTATTTGCTTCAATGCAACTTTTTGGGCAAAATCCATCCTCTTCTGTATATCTAAAGCTGATCAAAGGATTCTTAAAAGGAATCCTATACAGTGGAATGAGTGAATGTGCACCCAATAATTCGAGTTATTTCCTTTGGGCAAATCCATTCCTTTGGATACTTGTTGTTCTCTATTTCCCATTTTATTGAGTGTAGTGGTCCTGATGTTTCCTTTTCAATTGGGAACTATATACTTGAGGTTAATTCTCTCACATTTGCTTCAATGGAACTTTTTGGGAAAAATCCCTCATCTTCTTTATATCTAAAGCTGATCAAAGATTCTTAACAGGAATGCTATACAGTGGAATGAGTGAATGTTCAGGAAATAGTTCCAGTTATTTCCTTTTGGAAACATCCATTCCTTTGGATACTTGTTCCTCTCTATTTCCCATTCAATTGAGTCTAGTGTTCCTAATGTTTCCTTTTCAATTGGGAACTATATAGTTGATGTAAATTCTCTGCTATTTGCTTCAATGGAAGTTTTTGGGCAAAATCCATCCTCTTCTGTATATCTAAAGATGATCAAAGGATTCTTAAAAGGAATCCTATACAGTGGAATGAGTTTATGTGAAGGCAATAGTTCCAGTTATTTCCTTTGGGAAAATCCATTCCTTTGGATACTTGTTCTTCTCTATTTCCCATTTTATTGAGTGTAGTGTTTCTGATGTTTCCTTTTCAATTGGGAACTATAAAGTTGATGATAATTATCTGCTATTTGCTGCAATGGAACTTTTTGGGAAAAATCCCTCATCTTCTTTATATCTAAATCTGATCAAAAATTCTTAACAGGAATCCTATACAGTGGAATGAGTGAATGTGCAGGCAATAGTTCCAGTTATTTCCTTTGGGAAAATCCATTCATTTGGATACTTGTTCCTCTCTATTTCCCATTCAATTGAGTCTACTGTTTCTGATATTTCCTTTTCAATTGGGAACTATATAGTTGATGTTAATTCTCTGCTATTTGCTTCAATGGAACTTTTTGGGAAAAATCACTCATCTTCTTTACATCTAAAGCTGATCAAAGATTCTTAACAGGAAACCTATACAGTGGAATGAGTTTATGTGCAGGCAATAGTTCCAGTTATTTTCTTTGGGAAAATCCATTCCTTTGGATACTTATTTCTCTCTATTTCCCATTCTATTGAGTCTAGTGTTTCTGATGTTTCCTTTTAAATTGGGAATTATATAGTTGATGATAATTCTCGGCTATTTGCTTCAATGCAACTTTTTGGGCAAAATCCATCCTCTTCTGTATATCTAAAGCTGATCAAAGGATTCTTAAAAGGAATCCTATACAGTGGAATGAGTGAATGTGCACCCAATAATTCGAGTTATTTCCTTTGGGCAAATCCATTCCTTTGGATACTTGTTGTTCTCTATTTCCCATTTTATTGAGTGTAGTGTTCCTGATGTTTCCTTTTCAATTGGGTACTCTATACTTGATGTTAATTCTCTCATATTTGCTTCAATGGAACTTTTTGGGAAAAATCCCTCATCTTCTTTATATCTAAAGCTGATCAAAGATTCTTAATAGGAATCCTATACAGTGGAATGAGTGCATGTGCAGGCAATAATTCCAGTTATTTCCTTTGGAAAACTCCATTCCTTTGGATACTTGTTCTTCTCTATTTCCCATTCAATTGAGTCTAGTGTTCCTGATGTTTCCTTTTCAATTGGGAACTATAAAGTTGATGTTAATTCTCTCCCATTTGCTTCAATGGAACTTTTTAGGAAAAATCACTCATCTTCTTTATATCTAAAGCTCATCAAAAATTCTTAACAGGAATCCTATACAGTGGAATGAGTGAATGGGCAGGCAATACTTCCAGTTATTTTCTTTGGGAAAATCCATTCCTTTGGATACTTGTTCCTCTCTATTTCCCTTTCAATTGAGTCTAGTGTTACTGATGTTTCCTTTTCAATTTGGAACTTTATAGTTGATGATAATTCTCTCCCATTTGCTTCAATGGAACTTTTTGGGCAAAATCCATCCTCTTCTGTATATCTAAAGCTGATCAAATGATTCTTAAGAGGAATGCTATACAGTGGAATGAGTGAATGTGCAGGCAATAGTTCCAGTTATTTACTTTGGGAAAATCCATTCCCTTAGATACTTGTTCCTCTCTATTTCCCATTCAATTGAGTCTAGTGTTTCTGATGTTTCCTTTTCAATTGGGAACTATATACTTGTTGTTAATTCTCTGCTATTTGCTTCAATGGAACTTTTTGGGCAAAATCCATCCTATTCTGTATATCTAAAGCTGATCAAAGGATTCTTAACAGGAATCCTATACAGTGGAATGAGTGAATGTGCAGGCAATAGTTCCAGTTATTTCCTTTGGAAAACTCCATTCCTTTGGATACTTGTTCTTCTCTATTTCCCATTCAATTGAGTCTAGTGTTTCTGATATTTCCTTTTCAATTGGGAACTATAAAGTTGATGTTAATTCTCTCCCATTTGCTTCAATGGAACTTTTTAGGAAAAATCACTCATCTTCTTTATATGTAAAGCTGATCAAAGATTCTTAACAGGAATCCTATACAGTGGAATGAGTTTATGTGCAGGCAATAGTTCCAGTTATTTTCTTTGGGAAAATCCATTCCTTTGGATACTTGTTCCTCTCTATTTCCCATTCTATTGAGTGTAGTGTTCCTGATGTTTCCTTTTCAATTGGGAACTATATACTTGAAGTTAATTCTCTCACATTTGCTTCAATGGAACTATTTTGGAAAAATCCCTCATCTTCTTTATATCTAAAGCTGATCAAAGATTCTTAACAGGAATGCTATACAGTGGAATGAGTGAATGTGCAGGCAATAGTTCCAGTTATTTCCTTTGGGAAAATCCATTCATTTGGATACTTGTTCCTCTCTATTTCCCAATAAATTGAGTCTAGTGTTCCTGATGTTTCCTTCTCAATTGCGAACTATATACTTGTTGTTAATTCTCTCACATTGGCTTCAATGGAACTTTTTGGAAAAATCCCTCATCTTCTTAATATCTAAAGCTGATCAAAGGATTCTTAACAGGAATCCTATACAGTGGAATGAGTGAATGTGCAGGCAATAGTTCCAGTTATTTCCTTTGGGAAAATCCATTCATTCCCTTAAATACTTTTTCCTCTCTATTTCCCATTCAATTCAGTCTAGTGTTTCTGATGTTTCCTTTTCAATTGGGAACTATAAAGTTGATGATAATTATCTGCTATTTGCTGCAATGGAACTTTTTGGGAAAAATCCCTCATCTTCTTTATATCTAAAGGTGATCAAAGATTCTTAACAGGAATCCTATACAGTGGAATGAGTGAATGTGCAGGCAATAGTTCCAGTTATTTCCTTTGGGAAAATCCATTCCTTTGGATACTTGTTCCTCTCTATTTCCCATTCAATTGAGTCTAGTGTTTCTGATGTTTCCTTTACAATTGGGAACTATATAGTTGATGATAATTCTCTGCTATTTTGCTTCAATGGAACTTTTTGGGCAAAATCCATCCTTTTCTGTATATCTAAAGCTGATCAAAGGATTCTTAAAAGGAATCCTATACAGTGGAATGAGTGATTGTGCACCCAATAGTTCGAGTTATTTCCTTTGGGAAAATCCATTCCTTTGGATACTTGTTCTTCTCTATTTCCCATTTTATTGGGGGTAGTGTTCCTGATGTTTCCTTTTCAATTGGGAACTCTATACTTGAAGTCAATTCTCTCACATTTGCTTCAATGGAACTTTTTGGGAAAAATTCCTCATCTACTTTATATCTAACGCTGATCAAAGATTCTTAACAGGAATCCTATACAGTGGAATGAGTGAATGTGCAGGCAATAGTTCCAGTTATTTCCTTTGGGAAAATCCATTTCCTTAGATACTTGTTCCTCTCTATTTCCCATTCTATTGAGTCTAGTGTTACTGATGTTTCCTTTTCAATTGGGAACTATAAAGTTGATGTTAATTCTCTCCCATTTGCTTCAATGGAACTTTTTGGGCAAAATCCATCCTCTCATGTATATCTAAAGCTGATCAAAGGATTCTTAACAGGAATGCTATACAGTGGAATGAGTGAATGTGCACCCAATAGTTCGAGTTATTTCCTTTGGGAAAATCCATTCCTTTGGATACTTGTTCCTCTCTATTTCCCATTCAATTGAGTCTAGTGTTTCTGATGTTTCCTTTTCAATTGGAAACTATAAAGTTGATGTTAATTCTCTCCCATTTGCTTCAATGGAACTTTTTAGGAAAAATCACTCATCTTCTTTATATCTGAAGCGCATCAAAAATTCTTAACAGGAATCCTATACAGTGGAATGAGTGAATGGGCAGGCAATACTTCCAGTTATTTTCTTTGGGAAAATCCATTCCTTTGGATACTTGTTCCTCTCTATTTCCCTTTCAATTGAGTCTAGTGTTCCTGATGTTTCCTTTTCAATTTGGAACTTTATAGTTGATGATAATTCTCTCCCATTTGCTTCAATGGAACATTTTGGGCAAAATCCATCCTCTTCTGTATATCTAAAGGTGATCAAAGGATTCTTAACAGGAATGCTATACAGTGGAATGAGTGAATGAGCTGGCAATAGTTCCAGTTATTTCCTTTGGGAACATCCATTCCTTTGGATACTTGTTCCTCTCTATTTCCCATTCAATTGAGTCTAGTGTTCCTAATGTTTCCTTTTCAATTGGGAATTATAGTGTTGATGTTAATTCTCTCCAATTTGCTTCAATGGAAATTTTTGGGCAAAACCCATCATCTTCTGTATATCTAAAGCTGATCAAAGGATTCTTAACAGGAATCCTATACAGTGGAATGAGTGAATGTGCAGGCAATAGTTCCAGTTATTTCCTTTGGGAAAATCCATTCATTCCCTTAGATACTTTTTCTTCGCTATTTCCCATTCAATTGAGTCTAGTGTTTCTGATGTTTCCTTTTCAATTGGGAACTATATAGTTGATGATAATTCTCTGCTATTTGCTGCAATGAAACTTTTTGGTCAAAATCCAGTCTCTTCTGTATATCTAAAGCTGATCAAAGGATTCTTAAAAGGAATCCTAAACAGTGGAATGAGTGAATGTGCACCCAGTAGTTCGAGTTATTTCCTTTGGGAAAATCCATTCCTTTCGATACTTCTCCTTCTCTATTTCCCATTTTATTGAGGGTAGTGTTCCTGATGTTTCCTTTTCAATTGGGAACTCTATACTTGATGTTAATTCTCTCACATTTGCTTCAATGGAACTTTTTGGGAAAAATCACTCATCTTCTTCATATCTAAAGCGCATCAAAAATTCTTAACAGGAATCCTATACAGTGGAATGAGTGAATGGGCAGGCAATACTTCCAGTTATTTTCTTTGGGAAAATCCATTCCTTTGGATACTTGTTCCTCTCTATTTCCCTTTCAATTGAGTATAGTGTTCCTGATGTTTCCTTTTCAATTTGGAACTTTATAGTTGATGATAATTCTCTCCCATTTGCTTCAATGGAACTTTTTGGGCAAAATCCATCCACTTCTGTTTATCTAAAGCTGATCAAAGGATTCTTAACAGGAATGCTATACAGTGGAATGAGTGAATGAGCTGGCAATAGTTCCAGTTATTTCCTTTGGGAAAATCCATTCCTTTGGATACTTGTTCCTCTCTATTTCCCATTCAATTGAGTCTAGTGTTCCTAATGTTTCCTTTTCAATTGGGAATTATAGAGTTGATGTTAATTCTCTCCAATTTGCTTCAATGGAAATTTTTGGGCAAAACCCATCATCTTCTGTATATCTAAAGCTGATCAAAGGATTCTTAACAGGAATCCTATACAGTGGAATGAGTGAATGTGCACTCAATAGTTCGAGTTATTTCCTTTGGGAAAATCCATTCCTTTGGATACTTGTTCCTCTCTATTTCCCATTCTATTGAGTGTAGTGGTCCTGATGTTTCCTTTTCAATTGGGAACTATATACTTGAGGTTAATTCTCTCACATTTGCTTCAATGGAACTTTTTGGGAAAAATCCCTCATCTTCTTTATATCTAAAGCTGATCAAAGATTCTTAACAGGAATGCTATACAGTGGAATGAGTGAATGTTCAGGAAATAGTTCCAGTTATTTCCTTGGGGAAAATCCATTCCCTTAGATACTTGTTCCTCTCTATTTCCCATTCAATTGAGTCTAGTGTTTCCTTTTCAATTGGGAACTATATAGTTGATGTTAATTCTCTGCTATTTGCTTCAATGGAACTTTTTGGGCAAAATCCATCCCCTTCTGTACATCTAAAGCTGATCAAAGGATTCTTAACAGGAATGCTATACAGTGGAATGAGTGAATGTGCAGGCAATAGTTCCAGTTATTTCCTTTGGGAAAATCCATTCATTTGGATACTTGTTCCTCTCTATTTCCCAATAAATTGAGTCTAGTGTTCCTGATGTTTCCTTCTCAATTGCGAACTATATACTTGTTGTTAATTCTCTCACATTGGCTTCAATGGAACTTTTTGGAAAAATCCCTCATCTTCTTAATATCTAAAGCTGATCAAAGGATTCTTAACAGGAATCCTATACAGTGGAATGAGTGAATGTGCAGGCAATAGTTCCAGTTATTTTCTTTGGGAAAATCCATTCCTTTGGATACTTATTTCTCTCTATTTCCCATTCTATTGAGTCTAGTGTTTCTGATGTTTCCTTTTAAATTGGGAATTATATAGTTGATGATAATTCTCGGCTATTTGCTTCAATGCAACTTTTTGGGCAAAATCCATCCTCTTCTGTATATCTAAAGCTGATCAAAGGATTCTTAAAAGGAATCCTATACAGTGGAATGAGTGAATGTGCACCCAATAATTCGAGTTATTTCCTTTGGGCAAATCCATTCCTTTGGATACTTGTTGTTCTCTATTTCCCATTTTATTGAGTGTAGTGGTCCTGATGTTTCCTTTTCAATTGGGAACTATATACTTGAGGTTAATTCTCTCACATTTGCTTCAATGGAACTTTTTGGGAAAAATCCCTCATCTTCTTTATATCTAAAGCTGATCAAAGATTCTTAACAGGAATGCTATACAGTGGAATGAGTGAATGTTCAGGAAATAGTTCCAGTTATTTCCTTTTGGAAACATCCATTCCTTTGGATACTTGTTCCTCTCTATTTCCCATTCAATTGAGTCTAGTGTTCCTAATGTTTCCTTTTCAATTGGGAACTATATAGTTGATGTAAATTCTCTGCTATTTGCTTCAATGGAAGTTTTTGGGCAAAATCCATCCTCTTCTGTATATCTAAAGATGATCAAAGGATTCTTAAAAGGAATCCTATACAGTGGAATGAGTTTATGTGAAGGCAATAGTTCCAGTTATTTCCTTTGGGAAAATCCATTCCTTTGGATACTTGTTCTTCTCTATTTCCCATTTTATTGAGTGTAGTGTTTCTGATGTTTCCTTTTCAATTGGGAACTATAAAGTTGATGATAATTATCTGCTATTTGCTGCAATGGAACTTTTTGGGAAAAATCCCTCATCTTCTTTATATCTAAATCTGATCAAAAATTCTTAACAGGAATCCTATACAGTGGAATGAGTGAATGTGCAGGCAATAGTTCCAGTTATTTCCTTTGGGAAAATCCATTCATTTGGATACTTGTTCCTCTCTATTTCCCATTCAATTGAGTCTACTGTTTCTGATATTTCCTTTTCAATTGGGAACTATATAGTTGATGTTAATTCTCTGCTATTTGCTTCAATGGAACTTTTTGGGAAAAATCACTCATCTTCTTTACATCTAAAGCTGATCAAAGATTCTTAACAGGAAACCTATACAGTGGAATGAGTTTATGTGCAGGCAATAGTTCCAGTTATTTTCTTTGGGAAAATCCATTCCTTTGGATACTTATTTCTCTCTATTTCCCATTCTATTGAGTCTAGTGTTTCTGATGTTTCCTTTTAAATTGGGAATTATATAGTTGATGATAATTCTCGGCTATTTGCTTCAATGCAACTTTTTGGGCAAAATCCATCCTCTTCTGTATATCTAAAGCTGATCAAAGGATTCTTAAAAGGAATCCTATACAGTGGAATGAGTGAATGTGCACCCAATAATTCGAGTTATTTCCTTTGGGCAAATCCATTCCTTTGGATACTTGTTGTTCTCTATTTCCCATTTTATTGAGTGTAGTGTTCCTGATGTTTCCTTTTCAATTGGGTACTCTATACTTGATGTTAATTCTCTCATATTTGCTTCAATGGAACTTTTTGGGAAAAATCCCTCATCTTCTTTATATCTAAAGCTGATCAAAGATTCTTAATAGGAATCCTATACAGTGGAATGAGTGCATGTGCAGGCAATAATTCCAGTTATTTCCTTTGGAAAACTCCATTCCTTTGGATACTTGTTCTTCTCTATTTCCCATTCAATTGAGTCTAGTGTTCCTGATGTTTCCTTTTCAATTGGGAACTATAAAGTTGATGTTAATTCTCTCCCATTTGCTTCAATGGAACTTTTTAGGAAAAATCACTCATCTTCTTTATATCTAAAGCTCATCAAAAATTCTTAACAGGAATCCTATACAGTGGAATGAGTGAATGGGCAGGCAATACTTCCAGTTATTTTCTTTGGGAAAATCCATTCCTTTGGATACTTGTTCCTCTCTATTTCCCTTTCAATTGAGTCTAGTGTTACTGATGTTTCCTTTTCAATTTGGAACTTTATAGTTGATGATAATTCTCTCCCATTTGCTTCAATGGAACTTTTTGGGCAAAATCCATCCTCTTCTGTATATCTAAAGCTGATCAAAGGATTCTTAAGAGGAATGCTATACAGTGGAATGAGTGAATGTGCAGGCAATAGTTCCAGTTATTTACTTTGGGAAAATCCATTCCCTTAGATACTTGTTCCTCTCTATTTCCCATTCAATTGAGTCTAGTGTTTCTGATGTTTCCTTTTCAATTGGGAACTATATACTTGTTGTTAATTCTCTGCTATTTGCTTCAATGGAACTTTTTGGGCAAAATCCATCCTATTCTGTATATCTAAAGCTGATCAAAGGATTCTTAACAGGAATCCTATACAGTGGAATGAGTGAATGTGCAGGCAATAGTTCCAGTTATTTCCTTTGGAAAACTCCATTCCTTTGGATACTTGTTCTTCTCTATTTCCCATTCAATTGAGTCTAGTGTTTCTGATATTTCCTTTTCAATTGGGAACTATAAAGTTGATGTTAATTCTCTCCCATTTGCTTCAATGGAACTTTTTAGGAAAAATCACTCATCTTCTTTATATGTAAAGCTGATCAAAGATTCTTAACAGGAATCCTATACAGTGGAATGAGTTTATGTGCAGGCAATAGTTCCAGTTATTTTCTTTGGGAAAATCCATTCCTTTGGATACTTGTTCCTCTCTATTTCCCATTCTATTGAGTGTAGTGTTCCTGATGTTTCCTTTTCAATTGGGAACTATATACTTGAGGTTAATTCTCTCACATTTGCTTCAATGGAACTATTTTGGAAAAATCCCTCATCTTCTTTATATCTAAAGCTGATCAAAGATTCTTAACAGGAATGCTATACAGTGGAATGAGTGAATGTGCAGGCAATAGTTCCAGTTATTTCCTTTGGGAAAATCCATTCATTTGGATACTTGTTCCTCTCTATTTCCCAATAAATTGAGTCTAGTGTTCCTGATGTTTCCTTCTCAATTGCGAACTATATACTTGTTGTTAATTCTCTCACATTTGCTTCAATGGAACTTTTTGGGACAAATCCCTCATCTTCTTTATATCTAAATCTGATCAAAAATTCTTAACAGGAATCCTGTACAGTGGAATGAGTGAATGTGCAGGCAATAGTTCCAGTTATTTCCTTTGGAAAACTCCATTCCTTTGGATACTTGTTCTTCTCTATTTCCCATTCAATTGAGTCTAGTGTTTCTGATGTTTCCTTTTCAATTGGGAACTATAAAGTTGATGTTAATTCTCTCCCATTTGCTTCAATGGAACTTTTTAGGAAAAATCACTCATCTTCTTTATATCTAAAGCGCATCAAAAATTCTTAACAGGAATCCTATACAGTGTAATGAGTGAATGGGCAGGCAATACTTCCAGTTATTTTCTTTGGGAAAATCCATTCCTTTGGATACTTGTTCCTCTCTATTTCCCATTCTATTGAGTGTAGTGTTCCTGATGTTTCCTTTTCAATTGGGAACTATATACTTGAGGTTAATTCTCTCACATTGGCTTCAATGGAACTTTTTGGAAAAATCCCTCATCTTCTTAATATCTAAAGCTGATCAAAGGATTCTTAACAGGAATCCTATACAGTGGAATGAGTGAATGTGCAGGCAATAGTTCCAGTTATTTCCTTTGGGAAAATCCATTCATTCCCTTAAATACTTTTTCCTCTCTATTTCCCATTCAATTCAGTCTAGTGTTTCTGATGTTTCCTTTTCAATTGGGAACTATAAAGTTGATGATAATTATCTGCTATTTGCTGCAATGGAACTTTTTGGGAAAAATCCCTCATCTTCTTTATATCTAAAGGTGATCAAAGATTCTTAACAGGAATCCTATACAGTGGAATGAGTGAATGTGCAGGCAATAGTTCCAGTTATTTCCTTTGGGAAAATCCATTCCTTTGGATACTTGTTCCTCTCTATTTCCCATTCAATTGAGTCTAGTGTTTCTGATGTTTCCTTTACAATTGGGAACTATATAGTTGATGATAATTCTCTGCTATTTTGCTTCAATGGAACTTTTTGGGCAAAATCCATCCTTTTCTGTATATCTAAAGCTGATCAAAGGATTCTTAAAAGGAATCCTATACAGTGGAATGAGTGATTGTGCACCCAATAGTTCGAGTTATTTCCTTTGGGAAAATCCATTCCTTTGGATACTTGTTCTTCTCTATTTCCCATTTTATTGGGGGTAGTGTTCCTGATGTTTCCTTTTCAATTGGGAACTCTATACTTGAAGTCAATTCTCTCACATTTGCTTCAATGGAACTTTTTGGGAAAAATTCCTCATCTACTTTATATCTAACGCTGATCAAAGATTCTTAACAGGAATCCTATACAGTGGAATGAGTGAATGTGCAGGCAATAGTTCCAGTTATTTCCTTTGGGAAAATCCATTTCCTTAGATACTTGTTCCTCTCTATTTCCCATTCTATTGAGTCTAGTGTTACTGATGTTTCCTTTTCAATTGGGAACTATAAAGTTGATGTTAATTCTCTCCCATTTGCTTCAATGGAACTTTTTGGGCAAAATCCATCCTCTCATGTATATCTAAAGCTGATCAAAGGATTCTTAACAGGAATGCTATACAGTGGAATGAGTGAATGTGCACCCAATAGTTCGAGTTATTTCCTTTGGGAAAATCCATTCCTTTGGATACTTGTTCCTCTCTATTTCCCATTCAATTGAGTCTAGTGTTTCTGATGTTTCCTTTTCAATTGGAAACTATAAAGTTGATGTTAATTCTCTCCCATTTGCTTCAATGGAACTTTTTAGGAAAAATCACTCATCTTCTTTATATCTGAAGCGCATCAAAAATTCTTAACAGGAATCCTATACAGTGGAATGAGTGAATGGGCAGGCAATACTTCCAGTTATTTTCTTTGGGAAAATCCATTCCTTTGGATACTTGTTCCTCTCTATTTCCCTTTCAATTGAGTCTAGTGTTCCTGATGTTTCCTTTTCAATTTGGAACTTTATAGTTGATGATAATTCTCTCCCATTTGCTTCAATGGAACATTTTGGGCAAAATCCATCCTCTTCTGTATATCTAAAGGTGATCAAAGGATTCTTAACAGGAATGCTATACAGTGGAATGAGTGAATGAGCTGGCAATAGTTCCAGTTATTTCCTTTGGGAACATCCATTCCTTTGGATACTTGTTCCTCTCTATTTCCCATTCAATTGAGTCTAGTGTTCCTAATGTTTCCTTTTCAATTGGGAATTATAGTGTTGATGTTAATTCTCTCCAATTTGCTTCAATGGAAATTTTTGGGCAAAACCCATCATCTTCTGTATATCTAAAGCTGATCAAAGGATTCTTAACAGGAATCCTATACAGTGGAATGAGTGAATGTGCAGGCAATAGTTCCAGTTATTTCCTTTGGGAAAATCCATTCATTCCCTTAGATACTTTTTCTTCGCTATTTCCCATTCAATTGAGTCTAGTGTTTCTGATGTTTCCTTTTCAATTGGGAACTATATAGTTGATGATAATTCTCTGCTATTTGCTGCAATGAAACTTTTTGGTCAAAATCCAGTCTCTTCTGTATATCTAAAGCTGATCAAAGGATTCTTAAAAGGAATCCTAAACAGTGGAATGAGAGAATGTGCACCCAGTAGTTCGAGTTATTTCCTTTGGGAAAATCCATTCCTTTCGATACTTCTCCTTCTCTATTTCCCATTTTATTGAGGGTAGTGTTCCTGATGTTTCCTTTTCAATTGGGAACTCTATACTTGATGTTAATTCTCTCACATTTGCTTCAATGGAACTTTTTGGGAAAAATCACTCATCTTCTTCATATCTAAAGCGCATCAAAAATTCTTAACAGGAATCCTATACAGTGGAATGAGTGAATGGGCAGGCAATACTTCCAGTTATTTTCTTTGGGAAAATCCATTCCTTTGGATACTTGTTCCTCTCTATTTCCCTTTCAATTGAGTATAGTGTTCCTGATGTTTCCTTTTCAATTTGGAACTTTATAGTTGATGATAATTCTCTCCCATTTGCTTCAATGGAACTTTTTGGGCAAAATCCATCCTCTTCTGTATATCTAAAGCTGATCAAAGGATTCTTAACAGGAATGCTATACAGTGGAATGAGTGAATGAGCTGGCAATAGTTCCAGTTATTTCCTTTGGGAAAATCCATTCCTTTGGATACTTGTTCCTCTCTATTTCCCATTCAATTGAGTCTAGTGTTCCTAATGTTTCCTTTTCAATTGGGAATTATAGAGTTGATGTTAATTCTCTCCAATTTGCTTCAATGGAAATTTTTGGGCAAAACCCATCATCTTCTGTATATCTAAAGCTGATCAAAGGATTCTTAACAGGAATCCTATACAGTGGAATGAGTGAATGTGCACTCAATAGTTCGAGTTATTTCCTTTGGGAAAATCCATTCCTTTGGATACTTGTTCCTCTCTATTTCCCATTCTATTGAGTGTAGTGGTCCTGATGTTTCCTTTTCAATTGGGAACTATATACTTGAGGTTAATTCTCTCACATTTGCTTCAATGGAACTTTTTGGGAAAAATCCCTCATCTTCTTTATATCTAAAGCTGATCAAAGATTCTTAACAGGAATGCTATACAGTGGAATGAGTGAATGTTCAGGAAATAGTTCCAGTTATTTCCTTGGGGAAAATCCATTCCCTTAGATACTTGTTCCTCTCTATTTCCCATTCAATTGAGTCTAGTGTTTCCTTTTCAATTGGGAACTATATAGTTGATGTTAATTCTCTGCTATTTGCTTCAATGGAACTTTTTGGGCAAAATCCATCCCCTTCTGTACATCTAAAGCTGATCAAATGATTCTTAACAGGAATCCTATACAGTGGAATGAGTGAATGTGCAGGCAATAGTTCCAGTTATTTCCTTTTGGAAACATCCATTCCTTTGGATACTTGTTCCTCTCTATTTCCCATTCAATTGAGTCTAGTGTTCCTAATGTTTCCTTTTCAATTGGGAACTATATAGTTGATGTAAATTCTCTGCTATTTGCTTCAATGGAACTTTTTGGGCAAAATCCATCCTCTTCTGTATATCTAAAGATGATCAAAGGATTCTTAAAAGGAATCCTATACAGTGGAATGAGTTTATGTGCAGGCAATAGTTCCAGTTATTTCCTTTGGGAAAATCCATTCCTTTGGATACTTGTTCTTCTCTATTTCCCATTTTATTGAGTGTAGTGTTCCTGATGTTTCCTTTTCAATTGGGAACTCTGTACTTGATGTTAATTCTCTCACATTTGCTTCAATGGAACTTTTTGGGACAAATCCCTCATCTTCTTTATATCTAAATCTGATCAAAAATTCTTAACAGGAATCCTGTACAGTGGAATGAGTGAATGTGCAGGCAATAGTTCCAGTTATTTCCTTTGGAAAACTCCATTCCTTTGGATACTTGTTCTTCTCTATTTCCCATTCAATTGAGTCTAGTGTTTCTGATGTTTCCTTTTCAATTGGGAACTATAAAGTTGATGTTAATTCTCTCCCATTTGCTTCAATGGAACTTTTTAGGAAAAATCACTCATCTTCTTTATATCTAAAGCGCATCAAAAATTCTTAACAGGAATCCTATACAGTGTAATGAGTGAATGGGCAGGCAATACTTCCAGTTATTTTCTTTGGGAAAATCCATTCCTTTGGATACTTGTTCCTCTCTATTTCCCATTCTATTGAGTGTAGTGTTCCTGATGTTTCCTTTTCAATTGGGAACTATATACTTGAGGTTAATTCTCTCACATTGGCTTCAATGGAACTTTTTGGAAAAATCCCTCATCTTCTTAATATCTAAAGCTGATCAAAGGATTCTTAACAGGAATCCTATACAGTGGAATGAGTGAATGTGCAGGCAATAGTTCCAGTTATTTCCTTTGGGAAAATCCATTCATTCCCTTAAATACTTTTTCCTCTCTATTTCCCATTCAATTCAGTCTAGTGTTTCTGATGTTTCCTTTTCAATTGGGAACTATAAAGTTGATGATAATTATCTGCTATTTGCTGCAATGGAACTTTTTGGGAAAAATCCCTCATCTTCTTTATATCTAAAGGTGATCAAAGATTCTTAACAGGAATCCTATACAGTGGAATGAGTGAATGTGCAGGCAATAGTTCCAGTTATTTCCTTTGGGAAAATCCATTCCTTTGGATACTTGTTCCTCTCTATTTCCCATTCAATTGAGTCTAGTGTTTCTGATGTTTCCTTTACAATTGGGAACTATATAGTTGATGATAATTCTCTGCTATTTTGCTTCAATGGAACTTTTTGGGCAAAATCCATCCTTTTCTGTATATCTAAAGCTGATCAAAGGATTCTTAAAAGGAATCCTATACAGTGGAATGAGTGATTGTGCACCCAATAGTTCGAGTTATTTCCTTTGGGAAAATCCATTCCTTTGGATACTTGTTCTTCTCTATTTCCCATTTTATTGGGGGTAGTGTTCCTGATGTTTCCTTTTCAATTGGGAACTCTATACTTGAAGTCAATTCTCTCACATTTGCTTCAATGGAACTTTTTGGGAAAAATTCCTCATCTACTTTATATCTAACGCTGATCAAAGATTCTTAACAGGAATCCTATACAGTGGAATGAGTGAATGTGCAGGCAATAGTTCCAGTTATTTCCTTTGGGAAAATCCATTCCCTTAGATACTTGTTCCTCTCTATTTCCCATTCTATTGAGTCTAGTGTTACTGATGTTTCCTTTTCAATTGGGAACTATAAAGTTGATGTTAATTCTCTCCCATTTGCTTCAATGGAACTTTTTGGGCAAAATCCATCCTCTCATGTATATCTAAAGCTGATCAAAGGATTCTTAACAGGAATGCTATACAGTGGAATGAGTGAATGTGCAGGCAATAGTTCCAGTTATTTCCTTTGGAAAACTCCATTCCATTGGATACTTGTTCTTTATTTCCCATTCAATTGAGTCTAGTGTTTCTGATGTTTCCTTTTCAATTGGGAACTATAAAGTTGATGTTAATTCTCTCCCATTTGCTTCAATGGAACTTTTTAGGAAAAATCACTCATCTTCTTTATATCTAAAGCGCATCAAAAATTCTTAACAGGAATCCTATACAGTGGAATGAGTGAATGGGCAGGCAATACTTCCAGTTATTTTTTTGGGGAAAATCCATTCCTTTGGATACTTGTTCCTCTCTATTTCCCTTTCAATTGAGTCTAGTGTTCCTGATGTTTCCTTTTCAATTTGGAACTTTATAGTTGATGATAATTCTCTCCCATTTGCTTCAATGGAACTTTTTGGGCAAAATCCATCCTCTTCTGTATATCTAAAGGTGATCAAAGGATTCTTAACAGGAATGCTATACAGTGGAATGAGTGAATGAGCTGGCAATAGTTCCAGTTATTTCCTTTGGGAACATCCATTCCTTTGGATACTTGTTCCTCTCTATTTCCCATTCAATTGAGTCTAGTGTTCCTAATGTTTCCTTTTCAATTGGGAATTATAGTGTTGATGTTAATTCTCTCCAATTTGCTTCAATGGAAATTTTTGGGCAAAACCCATCATCTTCTGTATATCTAAAGCTGATCAAAGGATTCTTAACAGGAATCCTATACAGTGGAATGAGTGAATGTGCAGGCAATAGTTCCAGTTATTTCCTTTGGGAAAATCCATTCATTCCCTTAGATACTTTTTCTTCGCTATATCCCATTCAATTGAGTCTAGTGTTTCTGATGTTTCCTTTTCAATTGGGAACTATATAGTTGATGATAATTCTCTACTATTTGCTGCAATGAAACTTTTTGGTCAAAATCCAGTCTCTTCTGTATATCTAAAGCTGATCAAAGGATTCTTAAAAGGAATCCTAAACAGTGGAATGAGTGAATGTGCACCCAGTAGTTCGAGTTATTTCCTTTGGGAAAATCCATTCCTTTCGATACTTCTCCTTCTCTATTTCCCATTTTATTGAGGGTAGTGTTCCTGATGTTTCATTTTCAATTGGGAACTCTATACTTGATGTTAATTCTCTCACATTTGCTTCAATGGAACTTTTTGGGAAAAATCACTCATCTTCTTTATATCTAAAGCGCATCAAAAATTCTTAACAGGAATCCTATACAGTGGAATGAGTGAATGGGCAGGCAATACTTCCAGTTATTTTCTTTGGGAAAATCCATTCCTTTGGATACTTGTTCCTCTCTATTTCCCTTTCAATTGAGTCTAGTGTTCCTGATGTTTCCTTTTCAATTTGGAACTTTATAGTTGATGATAATTCTCTCCCATTTGCTTCAATGGAACTTTTTGGGCAAAATCCATCCTCTTCTGTATATCTAAAGCTGATCAAAGGATTCTTAACAGGAATGCTATACAGTGGAATGAGTGAATGAGCTGGCAATAGTTCCAGTTATTTCCTTTGGGAACATCCATTCCTTTGGATACTTGTTCCTCTCTATTTCCCATTCAATTGAGTCTAGTGTTCCTAATGTTTCCTTTTCAATTGGGAATTATAGAGTTGATGTTAATTCTCTCCAATTTGCTTCAATGGAAATTTTTGGGCAAAACCCATCATCTTCTGTATATCTAAACCTGATCAAAGGATTCTTAACAGGAATCCTATACAGTGGAATGAGTGAATGTGCACCCAATAGTTCGAGTTATTTCCTTTGGGAAAATCCATTCCTTTGGATACTTGTTCCTCTCTATTTCCCATTCTATTGAGTGTAGTGGTCCTGATGTTTCCTTTTCAATTGGGAACTATATACTTGAGGTTAATTCTCTCACATTTGCTTCAATGGAACTTTTTGGGAAAAATCCCTCATCTTCTTTATATCTAAAGCTGATCAAAGATTCTTAACAGGAATGCTATACAGTGGAATGAGTGAATGTTCAGGAAATAGTTCCAGTTATTTCCTTGGGGAAAATCCATTCCCTTAGATACTTGTTCCTCTCTATTTCCCATTCAATTGAGTCTAGTGTTTCTGATATTTCCTTTTCAATTGGGAACTATATAGTTGATGTTAATTCTCTGCTATTTGCTTCAATGGAACTTTTTGGGCAAAATCCATCCTCTTCTGTACATCTAAAGCTGATCAAAGGATTCTTAAAAGGAATCCTATACAGTGGAATGAGTGAATGTGCAGGCAATAGTTCCAGTTATTTCCTTTTGGAAACATCCATTCCTTTGGATACTTGTTCCTCTCTATTTCCCATTAAATTGAGTCTAGTGTTCCTAATGTTTCCTTTTCAATTGGGAACTATATAGTTGATGTAAATTCTCTGCTATTTGCTTCAATGGAACTTTTTGGGCAAAATCCATCCTCTTCTGTATATCTAAAGATGATCAAAGGATTCTTAACAGGAATCCTATACAGTGGAATGAGTGAATGTGCACCCAATAGTTCGAGTTATTTCCTTTGGGAAAATCCATTCCTTTGGATACTTGTTCTTCTCAATTTCCCATTTTATTGAGTGTAGTCTTCCTGATGTTTCCTTTCCAATTGGGAACTCTATACTTGATGTCAATTCTCTCACATTTGCTTCAATGGAACTTTTTGGGAAAAATTCCTCATCTTCCTTATATCTAAAGCTGATCAAAGGATTCTTAACAGGAATCCTATACAGTGTTATGAGTGAATGTGCAGGCAATAGTTCCAGTTATTTCCTTTGGGAAAATCCATTCATTCCCTTAAGTACTTTTTCCTCTCTATTTCCCATTCAATTGAGTCTAGTGTTTCTGATGTTTCCTTTTCAATTGGGAACTATATAGTTGATGATAATTATCTGCTATTTGCTGCAATGGAACTTTTTGGGAAAAATCCCTCATCTTCTTTATATCTAAAGGTGATCAAAGATTCTTAACAGGAATCCTATACAGTGGAATGAGTGAATGTGCAGGCAATAGTTCCAGTTATTTCCTTTGGGAAAATCCATTCCTTTGGATAATGGTTCCTCTCTATTTCCCATTCAATTGAGTCTATGTTTCTGATGTTTCCTTTACAATTGGGAACTATATAGTTGATGATAATTCTCTGCTATTTTGCTTCAATGGAACTTTTTGGGCAAAATCCATCCTTTTCTGTATATCTAAAGCTGATCAAAGGATTCTTAAAAGGAATGAGTGGAATGAGTGATTGTGCACCCAATAGTTCGAGTTATTTCCTTTGGGAAAATCCATTCCTTTGGATACTTGTTCTTCTCTATTTCCCATTTTATTGAGGGTAGTGTTCCTGATGTTTCCTTTTCAATTGGGAACTCTATACTTGAAGTCAATTCTCTCACATTTGCTTCAATGGAACTTTTTGGGAAAAATTCCTCATCTACTTTATATCTAAAGCTGATCAAAGATTCTTAACAGGAATCCTATACAGTGGAATGAGTGAATGTGCAGGCAATAGTTCCAGTTATTTCCTTTGGGAAAATCCATTCCCTTAGATACTTGTTCCTCTCTATTTCCCATTCTATTGAGTCTAGTGTTCCTGATGTTTCCTTTTCAATTGGGAACTATAAAGTTGATATTAATTCTCTCCCATTTGCTTCAATGGAACTTTTTGGGCAAAATCCATCCTCTCATGTATATCAAAAGCTGATCAAAGGATTCTTAACAGGAATGCTATACAGTGGAATGAGTGAATGTGCAGGCAATAGTTCCAGTTATTTCCTTTGGAAAACTCCATTCCTTTGGATACTTGTTCTTCTCTATTTCCCATTCAATTGAGTCTAGTGTTTCTGATGTTTCCTTTTCAATTGGGAATTATATAGTTGATGTTAATTCTCTCCCTTTTGCTTCAATGGAACTTTTTAGGAAAAATCACTCATCTTCTTTATATCTAAAGCCGATCAAAGATTCTTAACAGGAATCCTATACAGTGGAATGAATGAATGTGCAGGCAATAGTTCCAGTTATTTTCTTTGGGAAAATCCATTCCTTTGGATACTTGTTTCTCTCTATTTCCCATTCTATTGAGTCTAGTGTTTTTGATCTTTCCTTTTAAATTGGGAATGATATAGTTGATGATAATTCTCTGCTATTTGCTTCAATGCAACTTTTTGGGCAAAATCCATCCTCTTCTGTATATCTAAAGCTGATCAAAGGATTCTTAAAAGGAATCCTATACAGTGGAATGAGTGAATGTGCACCCAATAGTTCGAGTTATTTCCTTTGGGAAAATCCATTCCTTTGGATACTTGTTCTTCTCTATTTCCCATTTTATTGAGTGTAGTGTTCCAGATGTTTCCTTTTCAATTGGGTACTCTATACTTGATGTTAATTCTCTCACATTTGCTTCAATGGAACTTTTTGGGAAAAATCCCTCATCTTCTTTATATCTAAAGCTGATCAAAGATTCTTAACAGGAATCCTATACAGTGGAATGAGTGAATGTGCAGGCAATAGTTCCAGTTATTTCCTTTGGAAAACTCCATTCCTTTAGATACTTGTTCTTCTCTATTTCCCATTCAATTGAGTCTAGTGTTTCTGATATTTCCTTTTCAATTGGGAACTATAAAGTTGATGTTAATTCTCTCCCATTTGCTTCAATGGAACTTTTTAGGAAAAATCACTCATCTTCTTTATATGTAAAGCTGATCAAAGATTCTTAACAGGAATCCTATACAGTGGAATGAGTTTATGTGCAGGCAATAGTTCCAGTTATTTTCTTTGGGAAAATCCATTCCTTTGGATACTTGTTCCTCTCTATTTCCCATTCTATTGAGTGTAGTGTTCCTGATGTTTCCTTTTCAATTGGGAACTATATACTTGAGGTTAATTCTCTCACATTTGCTTCAATGGAACTATTTTGGAAAAATCCCTCATCTTCTTTATATCTAAAGCTGATCAAAGATTCTTAACAGCAATGCTATACAGTGGAATGAGTGAATGTGCAGGCAATAGTTCCAGTTATTTCCTTTGGGAAAATCCATTCATTTGGATACTTGTTCCTCTCTATTTCCCAATAAATTGAGTCTAGTGTTCCTGATGTTTCCTTCTCAATTGCGAACTATATACTTGTTGTTAATTCTCTCACATTGGCTTCAATGGAACTTTTTGGAAAAATCCCTCATCTTCTTTATATCTAAAGCTGATCAAAGGATTCTTAACAGGAATCCTATACAGTGGAATGAGTGAATGTGCAGGCAATAGTTCCAGTTATTTCCTTTGGAAAACTCCATTCCTTTGGATACTTGTTCTTCTCTATTTCCCATTCAATTGAGTCTAGTGTTTCTGATATTTCCTTTTCAATTGGGAACTATAAAGTTGATGTTAATTCTCTCCCATTTGCTTCAATGGAACTTTTTAGGAAAAATCACTCATCTTCTTTATATGTAAAGCTGATCAAAGATTCTTAACAGGAATCCTATACAGTGGAATGAGTTTATGTGTAGGCAATAGTTCCAGTTATTTTCTTTGGGAAAATCCATTCCTTTGGATACTTGTTCCTCTCTATTTCCCATTCTATTGAGTGTAGTGTTCCTGATGTTTCCTTTTCAATTGGGAACAATATACTTGAGGTTAATTCTCTCACATTTGCTTCAATGGAACTATTTTGGAAAAATCCCTCATCTTCTTTATATCTAAAGCTGATCAAAGATTCTTAACAGGAATGCTATACAGTGGAATGAGTGAATGTGCAGGCAATAGTTCCAGTTATTTCCTTTGGGAAAATCCATTCATTTGGATACTTGTTCCTCTCTATTTCCCAATAAATTGAGTCTAGTGTTCCTGATGTTTCCTTCTCAATTGGGAACTCTATACTTGAAGTCAATTCTCTCACACTGGCTTCAATGGAACTTTTTGGAAAAATCCCTCATCTTCTTTATATCTAAAGCTGATCAAAGGATTCTTAACAGGAATCGTATACAGTGGAATGAGTGAATGTGCAGGCAATAGTTCCAGTTATTTCCTTTGGGAAAATCCATTCATTCCCTTAAATACTTTTTCCTCTCTAATTCCCATTCAATTGAGTCTAGTGTTTCTGATGTTTCCTTTTCAATTGGGAACTATATAGTTGATGATAATTATCTGCTATTTGCTGCAATGGAACTTTTTGGGAAAAATCCCTCATCTTCTTTATATCTAAAGGTGATCAAAGATTCTTAACAGGAATCCTATACAGTGGAATGAGTGAATGTGCAGGCAATAGTTCCAGTTATTTCCTTTGGGAAAATCCATTCCTTTGGATACTTGTTCCTCTCTATTTCCCATTCAATTGAGTCTAGTGTTTCTGATGTTTCCTTTACAATTGGGAACTATATAGTTGATGATAATTCTCTGCTATTTTGCTTCAATGGAACTTTTTGGGCAAAATCCATCCTTTTCTGTATATCTAAAGCTGATCAAAGGATTCTTAAAAGGAATCCTATACAGTGGAATGAGTGATTGTGCACCCAATAGTTCGAGTTATTTCCTTTGGGAAAATCCATTCCTTTGGATACTTGTTCTTCTCTATTTCCCATTTTATTGAGGGTAGTGTTCCTGATGTTTCCTTTTCAATTGGGAACTCTATACTTGAAGTCAATTCTCTCACATTTGCTTCAATGGAACTTTTTGGGAAAAATTCCTCATCTACTTTATATCTAAAGCTGATCAAAGATTCTTAACAGGAATCCTATACAGTGGAATGAGTGAATGTGCAGGCAATAGTTCCAGTTATTTCCTTTGGGAAAATCCATTCCCTTAGATACTTGTTCCTCTCTATTTCCCATTCTATTGAGTCTAGTGTTCCTGATGTTTCCTTTTCAATTGGGAACTATAAAGTTGATGTTAATTCTCTCCCATTTGCTTCAATGGAACTTTTTGGGCAAAATCCATCCTCTCATGTATATCTAAAGCTGATCAAAGGATTCTTAACAGGAATCCTATACAGTGGAATGAGTGAATGTGCAGGCAATAGTTCCAGTTATTTCCTTTGGAAAACTCCATTCCTTTGGATACTTGTTCTTCTCTATTTCCCATTCATTTGAGTCTAGTGTTTCTGATGTTTCCTTTTCAATTGGGAACTATAAAGTTGATGTTAATTCTCTCCCATTTGCTTCAATGGAACTTTTTAGGAAAAATCACTCATCTTCTTTATATCTAAAGCGCATCAAAAATTCTTAACAGGAATCCTATACAGTGGAATGAGTGAATGGGCAGGCAATACTTCCAGTTATTTTCTTTGGGAAAATCCATTCCTTTGGATACTTGTTCCTCTCTATTTCCCATTCTATTGAGTGTAGTGTTCCTGATGTTTCCTTTTCAATTGGGAACTATATACTTGAGGTTAATTCTCTCACATTTGCTTCAATGGAACTATTTTGGAAAAATCCCTCATCTTCTTTATATCTAAAGCTGATCAAAGATTCTTAACAGGAATGCTATACAGTGGAATGAGTGAATGTGCAGGCAATAGTTCCAGTTATTTCCTTTGGGAAAATCCATTCCTTTGGATACTTGTTCCTCTCTATTTCCCTTTCAATTGAGTCTAGTGTTCCTGATGTTTCCTTTTCAATTTGGAACTTTATAGTTGATGATAATTCTCTCCCATTTGCTTCAATGGAACTTTTTGGGCAAAATCCATCCTCTTCTGTATATCTAAAGGTGATCAAAGGATTCTTAACAGGAATGCTATACAGTGGAATGAGTGAATGAGCTGGCAATAGTTCCATTTATTTCCTTTGGGAACATCCATTCCTTTGGATACTTGTTCCTCTCTATTTCCCATTCAATTGAGTCTAGTGTTCCTAATGTTTCCTTTTCAATTGGGAATTATAGTGTTGATGTTAATTCTCTCCAATTTGCTTCAATGGAAATTTTTGGGCAAAACCCATCATCTTCTGTATATCTAAAGCTGATCAAAGGATTCTTAACAGGAATCCTATACAGTGGAATGAGTGAATGTGCAGGCAATAGTTCCAGTTATTTCCTTTGGGAAAATCCATTCATTCCCTTAGATACTTTTTCTTCGCTATTTCCCATTCAATTGAGTCTAGTGTTTCTGATGTTTCCTTTTCAATTGGGAACTATATAGTTGATGATAATTCTCTGCTATTTGCTGCAATGAAACTTTTTGGTCAAAATCCAGTCTCTTCTGTATATCTAAAGCTGATCAAAGGATTCTTAAAAGGAATCCTAAACAGTGGAATGAGTGAATGTGCACCCAGTAGTTCGAGTTATTTCCTTTGGGAAAATCCATTCCTTTCGATACTTCTCCTTCACTATTTCCCATTTTATTGAGGGTAGTGTTCCTGATGTTTCCTTTTCAATTGGGAACTCTATACTTGATGTTAATTCTCTCACATTTGCTTCAATGGAACGTTTTGGGAAAAATCACTCATCTTTATATCTAAAGCGCATCAAAAATTCTTAACAGGAATCCTATACAGTGGAATGAGTGAATGGGCAGGCAATACTTCCAGTTATTTTCTTTGGGAAAATCCATTCCTTTGGATACTTGTTCCTCTCTATTTCCCTTTCAATTGAGTCTAGTGTTCCTGATGTTTCCTTTTCAATTTGGAACTTTATAGTTGATGATAATTCTCTCCCATTTGCTTCAATGGAACTTTTTGGGCAAAATCCATCCTCTTCTCTATATCTAAAGCTGATCAAAGGATTCTTAACAGGAATGCTATACAGTGGAATGAGTGAATGAGCTGGCAATAGTTCCAGTTATTTCCTTTGGGAACATCCATTCCTTTGGATACTTGTTCCTCTCTATTTCCCATTCAATTGAGTCTAGTGTTCCTAATGTTTCCTTTTCAATTGGGAATTATAGAGTTGATGTTAATTCTCTCCAATTTGCTTCAATGGAAATTTTTGGGCAAAACCCAGCATCTTCTGTATATCTAAACCTGATCAAAGGATTCTTAACAGGAATCCTATACAGTGGAATGAGTGAATGTGCACCCAATAGTTCGAGTTATTTCCTTTGGGAAAATCCATTCCTTTGGATACTTGTTCCTCTCTATTTCCCATTCTATTGAGTGTAGTGGTCCTGATGTTTCCTTTTCAATTGGGAACTATATACTTGAGGTTAATTCTCTCACATTTGCTTCAATGGAACTTTTTGGGAAAAATCCCTCATCTTTATATCTAAAGCTGATCAAAGATTCTTAACAGGAATCCTATACAGTGGAATGAGTGAATGTGCAGGCAATAGTTCCAGTTATTTCCTTTGGGAAAATCCATTCCCTTAGATACTTGTTCCTCTCGATTTCCCATTCTATTGAGTCTAGTGTTCCTGATGTTTCCTTTTCAATTGGGAACTATAAAGTTGATGTTAATTCTCTCCCATTTGCTTCAATGGAACTTTTTGGGCAAAATCCATCCTCTTATGTATATCTAAAGCTGATCAAAGGATTCTTAACAGGAATGCTATACAGTGGAATGAGTGAATGTGCAGGCAATAGTTCCAGTTACTTCCTTTGGGAACATCCATTCCTTTGCAAACTTGTTCCTCTCTATTTCCCATTCAATTAAGTGTAGTGTTCCTAATGTTTCCTGTTCAATTGGGAATTATGGAGTTGATGTTAATTCTCTCCAATTTGCTTCAATGGAAATTTTTGGGCAAAACCCATCATCTTCTGTATATCTAAAGCTGATCAAAGGATTCTTAACAGGAATCCTATACAGTGGAATGAGTGAATGTGCAGGCAATAGTTCCAGTTATTTCCTTTGGGAAAATCCATTCATTCCCTTAAATACTTTTTCCTCTCTATTTCCCATTCAATTGAGTCTAGTGTTTCTGATGTTTCCTTTTCAATTGGGAACTATATACTTGATGATAATTATCTGCTATTTGCTGCAATGGAACTTTTTGGGAAAAATCCCTCATCTTCTTTATATCTAAAGGTGATCAAAGATTCTTAACAGGAATCCTATACAGTGGAATGAGTGAATGTGCAGGCAATAGTTCCAGTTATTTCCTTTGGGAAAATCCATTTTTTTGGATACTTGTTCCTCTCTATTTCCCATTCAATTGAGTCTAGTGTTTCTGATGTTTCCTTTACAATTGGGAACTATATAGTTGATGATAATTCTCTGCTATTTTGCTTCAATGGAACTTTTTGGGCAAAATCCATCCTTTTCTGTATATCTAAAGCTGATCAAAGGATTCTTAAAAGGAATCCTATACAGTGGAATGAGTGATTGTGCACCCAATAGTTCGAGTTATTTCCTTTGGGAAAATCCATTCCTTTGGATACTTGTTCTTCTCTATTTCCCATTTTATTGAGGGTAGTGTTCCTGATGTTTCCTTTTCAATTGGGAACTCTATACTTGAAGTCAATTCTCTCCCATTTGCTTCAATGGAACTTTTTAGGAAAAATCACTCATCTTCTTTATATCTACAGCGCATCAAAAATTCTTAACAGGAATCCTATACAGTGGAATGAGTGAATGGGCAGGCAATACTTCCAGTTATTTTCTTTGGGAAAATCCATTCCTTTGGATACTTGTTCCTCTCTATTTCCCTTTCAATTGAGTCTAGTGTTTTTGATGTTTCCTTTTCAATTTGGAACTTTATAGTTGATGATAATTCTCTCCCATTTGCTTCAATGGAACTTTTTGGGCAAAATCCATCCTCTTCTGTATATCTAAAGGTGATCAAAGGATTCTTAACAGGAGTGCTATACAGTGGAATGAGTGAATGAGCTGGCAATAGTTCCATTTATTTCCTTTGGGAACATCCATTCCTTAGGATACTTGTTCCTCTCTATTTCCCATTCAATTGAGTCTAGTGTTCCTAATGTTTCCTTTTCAATTGGGAATTATAGTGTTGATGTTAATTCTCTCCAATTTGCTTCAATGGAAATTTTTGGGCAAAACCCATCATCTTCTGTATATCTAAAGCTGATCAAAGGATTCTTAACAGGAATCCTATACAGTGGAATGAGTGACTGTGCAGGCAATAGTTCCAGTTACTTCCTTTGGGAAAATCCATTCATTCCCTTAGATACTTTTTCTTCGCTATTTCCCATTCAATTGAGTCAAGTGTTTCTGATGTTTCCTTTTCAATTGGGAACTATATAGTTGATGATAATTCTCTGCTATTTGCTGCAATGAAACTTTTTGGTCAAAATCCAGTCTCTTCTGTATATCTAAAGCTGATCAAAGGATTCTTAAAAGGAATCCTAAACAGTGGAATGAGTGAATGTGCACCCAGTAGTTCGAGTTATTTCCTTTGGGAAAATCCATTCCTTTCGATACTTCTCCTTCTCTATTTCCCATTTTATTGAGGGTAGTGTTCCTGATGTTTCCTTTTCAATTGGGAACTCTATACTTGATGTTAATTCTCTCACATTTGCTTCAATGGAACTTTTTGGGAAAAATCACTCATCTTCTTTATATCTAAAGCGCATCAAAAATTCTTAACAGGAATCCTATACAGTGGAATGAGTGAATGGGCAGGCAATACTTCCAGTTATTTTCTTTGGGAAAATCCATTCCTTTGGATACTTGTTCCTCTCTATTTCCCTTTCAATTGAGTCTAGTGTTCCTGATGTTTCCTTTTCAATTTGGAACTTTATAGTTGATGATAATTCTCTCCCATTTGCTTCAATGGAACTTTTTGGGCAAAATCCATCCTCTTCTGTATATCTAAAGGTGATCAAAGGATTCTTAACAGGAATGCTATACAGTGGAATGAGTGAATGAGCTGGCAATAGTTCCAGTTATTTCCTTTGGGAACATCCATTCCTTTGGATACTTGTTCCTCTCTATTTCCCATTCAATTGAGTCTAGTGTTCCTAATGTTTCCTTTTCAATTGGGAATTATAGAGTTGATGTTAATTCTCTCCAATTTGCTTCAATGGAAATTTTTGGGCAAAACCCAGCATCTTCTGTATATCTAAACCTGATCAAAGGATTCTTAACAGGAATCCTATACAGTGGAATGAGTGAATGTGCACCCAATAGTTCGAGTTATTTCCTTTGGGAAAATCCATTCCTTTGGATACTTGTTCCTCTCTATTTCCCATTCTATTGAGTGTAGTGGTCCTGATGTTTCCTTTTCAATTGGGAACTATATACTTGAGGTTAATTCTCTCACATTTGCTTCAATGGAACTTTTTGGGAAAAATCCCTCATCTTTATATCTAAAGCTGATCAAAGATTCTTAACAGGAATCCTATACAGTGGAATGAGTGAATGTGCAGGCAATAGTTCCAGTTATTTCCTTTGGGAAAATCCATTCCCTTAGATACTTGTTCCTCTCGATTTCCCATTCTATTGAGTCTAGTGTTCCTGATGTTTCCTTTTCTATTGGGAACTATAAAGTTGATGTTAATTCTCTCCCATTTGCTTCAATGGAACTTTTTGGGCAAAATCCATCCTCTTATGTATATCTAAAGCTGATCAAAGGATTCTTAACAGGAATGCTATACAGTGGAATGAGTGAATGTGCAGGCAATAGTTCCAGTTACTTCCTTTGGGAACATCCATTCCTTTGCAAACTTGTTCCTCTCTATTTCCCATTCAATTAAGTGTAGTGTTCCTAATGTTTCCTGTTCAATTGGGAATTATGGAGTTGATGTTAATTCTCTCCAATTTGCTTCAATGGAAATTTTTGGGCAAAACCCATCATCTTCTGTATATCTAAAGCTGATCAAAGGATTCTTAACAGGAATCCTATACAGTGGAATGAGTGAATGTGCAGGCAATAGTTCCAGTTATTTCCTTTGGAAAACTCCATTCCTTTGGATACTTGTTCTTCTCTATTTCCCATTCAATTGAGTCTAGTGTTTCTGATGTTTCCTTTTCAATTGGGAACTATAAAGTTGATGTTAATTCTCTCCCATTTGCTTCAATGGAACTTTTTAGGAAAAATCACTCATCTTCTTTATATCTAAAGCGCATCAAAAATTCTTAACAGGAATCCTATACAGTGGAATGAGTGAATGGGCAGGCAATACTTCCAGTTATTTTCTTTGGGAAAATCCATTCCTTTGGATACTTGTTCCTCTCTATTTCCCTTTCAATTGAGTCTAGTGTTCCTGATGTTTCCTTTTCAATTTGGAACTTTATAGTTGATGATAATTCTCTCCCATTTGCTTCAATGGAACTTTTTGGGCAAAATCCATCCTCTTCTGTATATCTAAAGGTGATCAAAGGATTCTTAACAGGAATGCTATACAGTGGAATGAGTGAATGAGCTGGCAATAGTTCCATTTATTTCCTTTGGGAACATCCATTCCTTTGGATACTTGTTCCTCTCTATTTCCCATTCAATTGAATCTAGTGTTCCTAATGTTTCCTTTTCAATTGGGAATTATAGTGTTGATGTTAATTCTTTCCAATTTGCTTCAATGGAAATTTTTGGGCAAAACCCATCATCTTCTGTATATCTAAAGCTGATCAAAAGATTCTTAACAGGAATCCTATACAGTGGAATGAGTGAATGTGCAGGCAATAGTTCCAGTTATTTCCTTTGGGAAAATCCATTCATTCCCTTAGATACTTTTTCTTCGCTATTTCCCATTCAATTGAGTCTAGTGTTCCTGATGTTTCCTTTTCAATTGGGAACTATTAAGTTGATGTTAATTCTCTCCTATTTGCTTCAATGGAACTTTTTGGGCAAAATCCATCCTCTTATGTATATCTAAAGCTGATCAAAGGATTCTTAACAGGAATCCTATACAGTGGAATGAGTGAATGTGCACCCAATAGTTCGAGTTATTTCCTTTGGGAAAATCCATTCCTTTGGATACTTGTTCTTCTCTATTTCCCATTTTATTGAGGGTAGTGTTCCTGATGTTTCCTTTCCAATTGGGAACTCTATACTTGATGTCAATTCTCTCACATTTGCTTCAATGGAACTTTTTGGGAAAAATTCCTCATCTTCTTTATATCTAAAGCTGATCAAAGGATTCTTAACAGGAATGCTATACAGTGGAATGAGTGAATGTGCAGGCAATAGTTCCAGTTATTTCCTTTGGAAAACTCCATTCCTTTGGATACTTGTTCTTCTCTATTTCCCATTCAATTGAGTCTAGTGTTTCTGATGTTTCCTTTTCAATTGGGAACTATAAAGTTGATGTTAATTCTCTCCCATTTGCTTCAATGGAACTTTTTAGGAAAAATCACTCATCTTCTTTATATCTAAAGCGCATCAAAAATTCTTAACAGGAATCCTATACAGTGGAATGAGTGAATGGGCAGGCAATACTTCCAGTTATTTTCTTTGGGAAAATCCATTCCTTTGGATACTTGTTCCTCTCTATTTCCCTTTCAATTGAGTCTAGTGTTCCTGATGTTTCCTTTTCAATTTGGAACTTTATAGTTGATGATAATTCTCTCCCATTTGCTTCAATGGAACTTTTTGGGCAAAATCCATCCTCTTCTGTATATCTAAAGGTGATCAAAGGATTCTTAACAGGAATGCTATACAGTGGAATGAGTGAATGAGCTGGCAATAGTTCCATTTATTTCCTTTGGGAACATCCATTCCTTTGGATACTTGTTCCTCTCTATTTCCCATTCAATTGAGTCTAGTGTTCCTAATGTTTCCTTTTCAATTGGGAATTATAGTGTTGATGTTAAATCTTTCCAATTTGCTTCAATGGAAATTTTTGGGCAAAACCCATCATCTTCTGTATATCTAAAGCTGATCAAAAGATTCTTAACAGGAATCCTATACAGTGGAATGAGTGAATGTGCAGGCAATAGTTCCAGTTATTTCCTTTGGGAAAATCCATTCATTCCCTTAGATACTTTTTCTTCGCTATTTCCCATTCAATTGAGTCTAGTGTTCCTGATGTTTCCTTTTCAATTGGGAACTATAAAGTTGATGTTAATTCTCTCCTATTTGCTTCAATGGAACTTTTTGGGCAAAATCCATCCTCTTATGTATATCTAAAGCTGATCAAAGGATTCTTAACAGGAATCCTATACAGTGGAATGAGTGAATGTGCACCCAATAGTTCGAGTTATTGCCTTTGGGAAAATCCATTCCTTTGGATACTTGTACTTCTCTATTTCCCATTTTATTGAGGGTAGTGTTCCTGATGTTTCCTTTCCAATTGGGAACTCTATACTTGATGTCAATTCTCTCACATTTGCTTCAATGGAACTTTTTGGGAAAAATTCCTCATCTTCTTTATATCTAAAGCTGATCAAAGATTCTTAACAGGAATCCTATACAGTGGAATGAGTGAATGTGCAGGCAATAGTTCCAGTTATTTCCTTTGGGAAAATCCATTCCCTTAGATACTTGTTCCTCTCGATTTCCCATTCTATTGAGTCTAGTGTTCCTGATGTTTCCTTTTCAATTGGGAACTATAAAGTTGATGTTAATTCTCTCCCATTTGCTTCAATGGAACTTTTTGGGCAAAATCCATCCTCTTATGTATATCTAAAGCTGATCAAAGGATTCTTAACAGGAATGCTATACAGTGGAATGAGTGAATGTGCAGGCAATAGTTCCAGTTACTTCCTTTGGGAACATCCATTCCTTTGCAAACTTGTTCCTCTCTATTTCCCATTCAATTAAGTGTAGTGTTCCTAATGTTTCCTGTTCAATTGGGAATTATGGAGTTGATGTTAATTCTCTCCAATTTGCTTCAATGGAAATTTTTGGGCAAAACCCATCATCTTCTGTATATCTAAAGCTGATCAAAGGATTCTTAACAGGAATCCTATACAGTGGAATGAGTGAATGTGCAGGCAATAGTTCCAGTTATTTCCTTTGGGAAAATCCATTCATTCCCTTAGATACTTTTTCTTCGCTATTTCCCATTCAATTGAGTCTAGTGTTTCTGATGTTTCCTTTTCAATTGGGAACTATATAGTTGATGATAATTCTCTGCTATTTGCTGCAATGAAACTTTTTGGTCAAAATCCAGTCTCTTCTGTATATCTAAAGCTGATCAAAGGATTCTTAAAAGGAATCCTAAACAGTGGAATGAGTGAATGTGCACCCAGTAGTTCGAGTTATTTCCTTTGGGAAAATCCATTCCTTTCGATACTTCTCCTTCTCTATTTCCCATTTTATTGAGGGTAGTGTTCCTGATGTTTCCTTTTCAATTGGGAACTCTATACTTGATGTTAATTCTCTCACATTTGCTTCAATGGAACTTTTTGGGAAAAATCACTCATCTTCTTTATATCTAAAGCGCATCAAAAATTCTTAACAGGAATCCTATACAGTGGAATGAGTGAATGGGCAGGCAATACTTCCAGTTATTTTCTTTGGGAAAATCCATTCCTTTGGATACTTGTTCCTCTCTATTTCCCTTTCAATTGAGTATAGTGTTCCTGATGTTTCCTTTTCAATTTGGAACTTTATAGTTGATGATAATTCTCTCCCATTTGCTTCAATGGAACTTTTTGGGCAAAATCCATCCTCTTCTCTATATCTAAAGCTGATCAAAGGATTCTTAACAGGAATGCTATACAGTGGAATGAGTGAATGAGCTGGCAATAGTTCCAGTTATTTCCTTTGGGAACATCCATTCCTTTGGATACTTGTTCCTCTCTATTTCCCATTCAATTGAGTCTAGTGTTCCTAATGTTTCCTTTTCAATTGGGAATTATAGAGTTGATGTTAATTCTCTCCAATTTGCTTCAATGGAAATTTTTGGGCAAAACCCATCATCTTCTGTATATCTAAACCTGATCAAAGGATTCTTAACAGGAATCCTATACAGTGGAATGAGTGAATGTGCACCCAATAGTTCGAGTTATTTCCTTTGGGAAAATCCATTCCTTTGGATACTTGTTCCTCTCTATTTCCCATTCTATTGAGTGTAGTGGTCCTGATGTTTCCTTTTCAATTGGGAACTATATACTTGAGGTTAATTCTCTCACATTTGCTTCAATGGAACTTTTTGGGAAAAATCCCTCATCTTCTTTATATCTAAAGCTGATCAAAGATTCTTAACAGGAATGCTATACAGTGGAATGAGTGAATGTTCAGGAAATAGTTCCAGTTATTTCCTTTTGGAAACATCCATTCCTTTGGATACTTGTTCCTCTCTATTTCCCATTCAATTGAGTCTAGTGTTCCTAATGTTTCCTTTTCAATTGGGAACTATATAGTTGATGTAAATTCTCTGCTATTTGCTTCAATGGAACTTTTTGGGCAAAATCCATCCTCTTCTGTATATCTAAAGATGATCAAAGGATTCTTAAAAGGAATCCTATACAGTGGAATGAGTTTATGTGCAGGCAATAGTTCCAGTTATTTCCTTTGGGAAAATCCATTCCTTTGGATACTTGTTCTTCTCTATTTCCCATTTTATTGAGTGTAGTGTTTCTGATGTTTCCTTTTCAATTGGGAACTATAAAGTTGATGATAATTATCTGCTATTTGCTGCAATGGAACTTTTTGGGAAAAATCCCTCATCTTCTTTATATCTAAATCTGATCAAAAATTCTTAACAGGAATCCTATACAGTGGAATGAGTGAATGTGCAGGCAATAGTTCCAGTTATTTCCTTTGGGAAAATCCATTCATTTGGATACTTGTTCCTCTCTATTTCCCATTCAATTGAGTCTACTGTTTCTGATATTTCCTTTTCAATTGGGAACTATATAGTTGATGTTAATTCTCTGCTATTTGGTTCAATGGAACTTTTTGGGAAAAATCACTCATCTTCTTTACATCTAAAGCTGATCAAAGATTCTTAACAGGAAACCTATACAGTGGAATGAGTTTATGTACAGGCAATAGTTCCAGTTATTTTCTTTGGGAAAATCCATTCCTTTGGATACTTATTTCTCTCTATTTCCCATTCTATTGAGTCTAGTGTTTCTGATGTTTCCTTTTAAATTGGGAATTATATAGTTGATGATAATTCTCGGCTATTTGCTTCAATGCAACTTTTTGGGCAAAATCCATCCTCTTCTGTATATCTAAAGCTGATCAAAGGATTCTTAAAAGGAATCCTATACAGTGGAATGAGTGAATGTGCACCCAATAATTCAAGTTATTTCCTTTGGGCAAATCCATTCCTTTGGATACTTGTTGTTCTCTATTTCCCATTTTATTGAGTGTAGTGGTCCTGATGTTTCCTTTTCAATTGGGAACTATATACTTGAGGTTAATTCTCTCACATTTGCTTCAATGGAACTTTTTGGGAAAAATCCCTCATCTTCTTTATATCTAAAGCTGATCAAAGATTCTTAACAGGAATGCTATACAGTGGAATGAGTGAATGTTCAGGAAATAGTTCCAGTTATTTCCTTTTGGAAACATCCATTCCTTTGGATACTTGTTCCTCTCTATTTCCCATTCAATTGAGTCTAGTGTTCCTAATGTTTCCTTTTCAATTGGGAACTATATAGTTGATGTAAATTCTCTGCTATTTGCTTCAATGGAAGTTTTTGGGCAAAATCCATCCTCTTCTGTATATCTAAAGATGATCAAAGGATTCTTAAAAGGAATCCTATACAGTGGAATGAGTTTATGTGAAGGCAATAGTTCCAGTTATTTCCTTTGGGAAAATCCATTCCTTTGGATACTTGTTCTTCTCTATTTCCCATTTTATTGAGTGTAGTGTTTCTGATGTTTCCTTTTCAATTGGGAACTATAAAGTTGATGATAATTATCTGCTATTTGCTGCAATGGAACTTTTTGGGAAAAATCCCTCATCTTCTTTATATCTAAATCTGATCAAAAATTCTTAACAGGAATCCTATACAGTGGAATGAGTGAATGTGCAGGCAATAGTTCCAGTTATTTCCTTTGGGAAAATCCATTCATTTGGATACTTGTTCCTCTCTATTTCCCTTTCAATTGAGTCTAGTGTTACTGATGTTTCCTTTTCAATTGGGAACTATATAGTTGATGTTAATTTTCTGCTATTTGCTTCAATGGAACTTTTTGGGCAAAATCCATCCTCTTCTTTACATCTAAAGCTGATCAAAGATTCTTAACAGGAAACCTATACAGTGGTATGAGTTTATGTGATGGCAATAGTTCCAGTTATTTTCTTTGGGAAAATCCATTCCTTTGGATACTGATTTCTCTCTATTTCCCATTCAATTGAGTCTAGTGTTTCTGATGTTTCCTTTTCAATTGGGAACTATATACTTGTTGTTAATTCTCTGCTATTTGCTTCAATGGAACTTTTTGGGCAAAATCCATCCTATTCTGTATATCTAAAGCTGATCAAAGGATTCTTTCTTAACAGGAATCCTATACAGTGGAATGAGTGAATGTGCAGGCAATAGTTCCAGTTATTTCCTTTGGAAAACTCCATTCCTTTGGATACTTGTTCTTCTCTATTTCCCATTCAATTGAGTCTAGTGTTTCTGATATTTCCTTTTCAATTGGGAACTATAAAGTTGATGTTAATTCTCTCCCATTTGCTTCAATGGAACTTTTTAGGAAAAATCACTCATCTTCTTTATATGTAAAGCTGATCAAAGATTCTTAACAGGAATCCTATACAGTGGAATGAGTTTATGTGCAGGCAATAGTTCCAGTTATTTTCTTTGGGAAAATCCATTCCTTTGGATACTTGTTCCTCTCTATTTCCCATTCTATTGAGTGTAGTGTTCCTGATGTTTCCTTTTCAATTGGGAACTATATACTTGAGGTTAATTCTCTCACATTTGCTTCAATGGAACTATTTTGGAAAAATCCCTCATCTTCTTTATATCTAAAGCTGATCAAAGATTCTTAACAGGAATGCTATACAGTGGAATGAGTGAATGTGCAGGCAATAGTTCCAGTTATTTCCTTTGGGAAAATCCATTCATTTGGATACTTGTTCCTCTCTATTTCCCAATAAATTGAGTCTAGTGTTCCTGATGTTTCCTTCTCAATTGCGAACTATATACTTGTTGTTAATTCTCTCACATTGGCTTCAATGGAACTTTTTGGAAAAATCCCTCATCTTCTTAATATCTAAAGCTGATCAAAGGATTCTTAACAGGAATCCTATACAGTGGAATGAGTGAATGTGCAGGCAATAGTTCCAGTTATTTCCTTTGGGAAAATCCATTCATTCCCTTAAATACTTTTTCCTCTCTATTTCCCATTCAATTCAGTCTAGTGTTTCTGATGTTTCCTTTTCAATTGGGAACTATAAAGTTGATGATAATTATCTGCTATTTGCTGCAATGGAACTTTTTGGGAAAAATCCCTCATCTTCTTTATATCTAAAGGTGATCAAAGATTCTTAACAGGAATCCTATACAGTGGAATGAGTGAATGTGCAGGCAATAGTTCCAGTTATTTCCTTTGGGAAAATCCATTCCTTTGGATACTTGTTCCTCTCTATTTCCCATTCAATTGAGTCTAGTGTTTCTGATGTTTCCTTTACAATTGGGAACTATATAGTTGATGATAATTCTCTGCTATTTTGCTTCAATGGAACTTTTTGGGCAAAATCCATCCTTTTCTGTATATCTAAAGCTGATCAAAGGATTCTTAAAAGGAATCCTATACAGTGGAATGAGTGATTGTGCACCCAATAGTTCGAGTTATTTCCTTTGGGAAAATCCATTCCTTTGGATACTTGTTCTTCTCTATTTCCCATTTTATTGGGGGTAGTGTTCCTGATGTTTCCTTTTCAATTGGGAACTCTATACTTGAAGTCAATTCTCTCACATTTGCTTCAATGGAACTTTTTGGGAAAAATTCCTCATCTACTTTATATCTAACGCTGATCAAAGATTCTTAACAGGAATCCTATACAGTGGAATGAGTGAATGTGCAGGCAATAGTTCCAGTTATTTCCTTTGGGAAAATCCATTCCCTTAGATACTTGTTCCTCTCTATTTCCCATTCTATTGAGTCTAGTGTTACTGATGTTTCCTTTTCAATTGGGAACTATAAAGTTGATGTTAATTCTCTCCCATTTGCTTCAATGGAACTTTTTGGGCAAAATCCATCCTCTCATGTATATCTAAAGCTGATCAAAGGATTCTTAACAGGAATGCTATACAGTGGAATGAGTGAATGTGCAGGCAATAGTTCCAGTTATTTCCTTTGGAAAACTCCATTCCTTTGGATACTTGTTCCTCTCTATTTCCCATTCAATTGAGTCTAGTGTTTCTGATGTTTCCTTTTCAATTGGAAACTATAAAGTTGATGTTAATTCTCTCCCATTTGCTTCAATGGAACTTTTTAGGAAAAATCACTCATCTTCTTTATATCTGAAGCGCATCAAAAATTCTTAACAGGAATCCTATACAGTGGAATGAGTGAATGGGCAGGCAATACTTCCAGTTATTTTCTTTGGGAAAATCCATTCCTTTGGATACTTGTTCCTCTCTATTTCCCTTTCAATTGAGTCTAGTGTTCCTGATGTTTCCTTTTCAATTTGGAACTTTATAGTTGATGATAATTCTCTCCCATTTGCTTCAATGGAACATTTTGGGCAAAATCCATCCTCTTCTGTATATCTAAAGGTGATCAAAGGATTCTTAACAGGAATGCTATACAGTGGAATGAGTGAATGAGCTGGCAATAGTTCCAGTTATTTCCTTTGGGAACATCCATTCCTTTGGATACTTGTTCCTCTCTATTTCCCATTCAATTGAGTCTAGTGTTCCTAATGTTTCCTTTTCAATTGGGAATTATAGTGTTGATGTTAATTCTCTCCAATTTGCTTCAATGGAAATTTTTGGGCAAAACCCATCATCTTCTGTATATCTAAAGCTGATCAAAGGATTCTTAACAGGAATCCTATACAGTGGAATGAGTGAATGTGCAGGCAATAGTTCCAGTTATTTCCTTTGGGAAAATCCATTCATTCCCTTAGATACTTTTTCTTCGCTATTTCCCATTCAATTGAGTCTAGTGTTTCTGATGTTTCCTTTTCAATTGGGAACTATATAGTTGATGATAATTCTCTGCTATTTGCTGCAATGAAACTTTTTGGTCAAAATCCAGTCTCTTCTGTATATCTAAAGCTGATCAAAGGATTCTTAAAAGGAATCCTAAACAGTGGAATGAGTGAATGTGCACCCAGTAGTTCGAGTTATTTCCTTTGGGAAAATCCATTCCTTTCGATACTTCTCCTTCTCTATTTCCCATTTTATTGAGGGTAGTGTTCCTGATGTTTCCTTTTCAATTGGGAACTCTATACTTGATGTTAATTCTCTCCTATTTGCTTCAATGGAACTTTTTGGGCAAAATCCATCCTCTTATGTATATCTAAAGCTGATCAAAGGATTCTTAACAGGAATCCTATACAGTGGAATGAGTGAATGTGCACCCAATAGTTCGAGTTATTGCCTTTGGGAAAATCCATTCCTTTGGATACTTGTTCTTCTCTATTTCCCATTTTATTGAGGGTAGTGTTCCTGATGTTTCCTTTCCAATTGGGAACTCTATACTTGATGTCAATTCTCTCACATTTGCTTCAATGGAACTTTTTAGGAAAAATTCCTCATCTTCTTTATATCTAAAGCTGATCAAAGATTCTTAACAGGAATCCTATACAGTGGAATGAGTGAATGTGCAGGCAATAGTTCCAGTTATTTCCTTTGGGAAAATCCATTCCCTTAGATACTTGTTCCTCTCGATTTCCCATTCTATTGAGTCTAGTGTTCCTGATGTTTCCTTTTCAATTGGGAACTATAAAGTTGATGTTAATTCTCTCCCATTTGCTTCAATGGAACTTTTTGGGCAAAATCCATCCTCTTATGTATATCTAAAGCTGATCAAAGGATTCTTAACAGGAATGCTATACAGTGGAATGAGTGAATGTGCAGGCAATAGTTCCAGTTACTTCCTTTGGGAACATCCATTCCTTTGCAAACTTGTTCCTCTCTATTTCCCATTTTATTGAGTGTAGTGTTCCTAATGTTTCCTGTTCAATTGGGAATTATGGAGTTGATGTTAATTCTCTCCAATTTGCTTCAATGGAAATTTTTGGGCAAAACCCATCATCTTCTGTATATCTAAAGCTGATCAAAGGATTCTTAACAGGAATCCTATACAGTGGAATGAGTGAATGTGCAGGCAATAGTTCCAGTTATTTCCTTTGGGAAAATCCATTCATTCCCTTAGATACTTTTACTTCGCTATTTCCCATTCAATTGAGTCTAGTGTTTCTGATGTTTCCTTTTCAATTGGGAACTATATAGTTGATGATAATTCTCTGCTATTTGCTGCAATGAAACTTTTTGGTCAAAATCCAGTCTCTTCTGTATATCTAAAGCTGATCAAAGGATTCTTAAAAGGAATCCTAAACAGTGGAATGAGTGAATGTGCACCCAGTATTTCGAGTTATTTCCTTTGGGAAAATCCATTCCTTTCGATACTTCTCCTTCTCTATTTCCCATTTTATTGAGGGTAGTGTTCCTGATGTTTCCTTTTCAATTGGGAACTCTATACTTGATGTTAATTCTCTCACATTTGCTTCAATGGAACTTTTTGGGAAAAATCACTCATCTTCTTTATATCTAAAGCGCATCAAAAATTCTTAACAGGAATCCTATACAGTGGAATGAGTGAATGGGCAGGCAATACTTCCAGTTATTTTCTTTGGGAAAATCCATTCCTTTGGATACTTGTTCCTCTCTATTTCCCTTTCAATTGAGTATAGTGTTCCTGATGTTTCCTTTTCAATTTGGAACTTTATAGTTGATGATAATTCTCTCCCATTTGCTTCAATGGAACTTTTTGGGCAAAATCCATCCTCTTCTCTATATCTAAAGCTGATCAAAGGATTCTTAACAGGAATGCTATACAGTGGAATGAGTGAATGAGCTGGCAATAGTTCCAGTTATTTCCTTTGGGAACATCCATTCCTTTGGATACTTGTTCCTCTCTATTTCCCATTCAATTGAGTCTAGTGTTCCTAATGTTTCCTTTTCAATTGGGAATTATAGAGTTGATGTTAATTCTCTCCAATTTGCTTCAATGGAAATTTTTGGGCAAAACCCATCATCTTCTGTATATCTAAACCTGATCAAAGGATTCTTAACAGGAATCCTATACAGTGGAATGAGTGAATGTGCACCCAATAGTTCGAGTTATTTCCTTTGGGAAAATCCATTCCTTTGGATACTTGTTCCTCTCTATTTCCCATTCTATTGAGTGTAGTGGTCCTGATGTTTCCTTTTCAATTGGGAACTATATACTTGAGGTTAATTCTCTCACATTTGCTTCAATGGAACTTTTTGGGAAAAATCCCTCATCTTCTTTATATCTAAAGCTGATCAAAGATTCTTAACAGGAATGCTATACAGTGGAATGAGTGAATGTTCAGGAAATAGTTCCAGTTATTTCCTTTTGGAAACATCCATTCCTTTGGATACTTGTTCCTCTCTATTTCCCATTCAATTGAGTCTAGTGTTCCTAATGTTTCCTTTTCAATTGGGAACTATATAGTTGATGTAAATTCTCTGCTATTTGCTTCAATGGAACTTTTTGGGCAAAATCCATCCTCTTCTGTATATCTAAAGATGATCAAAGGATTCTTAAAAGGAATCCTATACAGTGGAATGAGTTTATGTGCAGGCAATAGTTCCAGTTATTTCCTTTGGGAAAATCCATTCCTTTGGATACTTGTTCTTCTCTATTTCCCATTTTATTGAGTGTAGTGTTTCTGATGTTTCCTTTTCAATTGGGAACTATAAAGTTGATGATAATTATCTGCTATTTGCTGCAATGGAACTTTTTGGGAAAAATCCCTCATCTTCTTTATATCTAAATCTGATCAAAAATTCTTAACAGGAATCCTATACAGTGGAATGAGTGAATGTGCAGGCAATAGTTCCAGTTATTTCCTTTGGGAAAATCCATTCATTTGGATACTTGTTCCTCTCTATTTCCCATTCAATTGAGTCTACTGTTTCTGATATTTCCTTTTCAATTGGGAACTATATAGTTGATGTTAATTCTCTGCTATTTGGTTCAATGGAACTTTTTGGGAAAAATCACTCATCTTCTTTACATCTAAAGCTGATCAAAGATTCTTAACAGGAAACCTATACAGTGGAATGAGTTTATGTACAGGCAATAGTTCCAGTTATTTTCTTTGGGAAAATCCATTCCTTTGGATACTTATTTCTCTCTATTTCCCATTCTATTGAGTCTAGTGTTTCTGATGTTTCCTTTTAAATTGGGAATTATATAGTTGATGATAATTCTCGGCTATTTGCTTCAATGCAACTTTTTGGGCAAAATCCATCCTCTTCTGTATATCTAAAGCTGATCAAAGGATTCTTAAAAGGAATCCTATACAGTGGAATGAGTGAATGTGCCCCCAATAATTCAAGTTATTTCCTTTGGGCAAATCCATTCCTTTGGATACTTGTTGTTCTCTATTTCCCATTTTATTGAGTGTAGTGGTCCTGATGTTTCCTTTTCAATTGGGAACTATATACTTGAGGTTAATTCTCTCACATTTGCTTCAATGGAACTTTTTGGGAAAAATCCCTCATCTTCTTTATATCTAAAGCTGATCAAAGATTCTTAACAGGAATGCTATACAGTGGAATGAGTGAATGTTCAGGAAATAGTTCCAGTTATTTCCTTTTGGAAACATCCATTCCTTTGGATACTTGTTCCTCTCTATTTCCCATTCAATTGAGTCTAGTGTTCCTAATGTTTCCTTTTCAATTGGGAACTATATAGTTGATGTAAATTCTCTGCTATTTGCTTCAATGGAAGTTTTTGGGCAAAATCCATCCTCTTCTGTATATCTAAAGATGATCAAAGGATTCTTAAAAGGAATCCTATACAGTGGAATGAGTTTATGTGAAGGCAATAGTTCCAGTTATTTCCTTTGGGAAAATCCATTCCTTTGGATACTTGTTCTTCTCTATTTCCCATTTTATTGAGTGTAGTGTTTCTGATGTTTCCTTTTCAATTGGGAACTATAAAGTTGATGATAATTATCTGCTATTTGCTGCAATGGAACTTTTTGGGAAAAATCCCTCATCTTCTTTATATCTAAATCTGATCAAAAATTCTTAACAGGAATCCTATACAGTGGAATGAGTGAATGTGCAGGCAATAGTTCCAGTTATTTCCTTTGGGAAAATCCATTCATTTGGATACTTGTTCCTCTCTATTTCCCATTCAATTGAGTCTACTGTTTCTGATATTTCCTTTTCAATTGGGAACTATATAGTTGATGTTAATTCTCTGCTATTTGCTTCAATGGAACTTTTTGGGAAAAATCACTCATCTTCTTTACATCTAAAGCTGATCAAAGATTCTTAACAGGAAACCTATACAGTGGAATGAGTTTATGTGCAGGCAATAGTTCCAGTTATTTTCTTTGGGAAAATCCATTCCTTTGGATACTGATTTCTCTCTATTTCCCATTCTATTGAGTCTAGTGTTTCTGATGTTTCCTTTTAAATTGGGAATTATATAGTTGATGATAATTCTCGGCTATTTGCTTCAATGCAACTTTTTGGGCAAAATCCATCCTCTTCTGTATATCTAAAGCTGATCAAAGGATTCTTAAAAGGAATCCTATACAGTGGAATGAGTGAATGTGCACCCAATAATTCGAGTTATTTCCTTTGGGCAAATCCATTCCTTTGGATACTTGTTGTTCTCTATTTCCCATTTTATTGAGTGTAGTGTTCCTGATGTTTCCTTTTCAATTGGGTACTCTATACTTGATGTTAATTCTCTCATATTTGCTTCAATGGAACTTTTTGGGAAAAATCCCTCATCTTCTTTATATCTAAAGCTGATCAAAGATTCTTAATAGGAATCCTATACAGTGGAATGAGTGCATGTGCAGGCAATAATTCCAGTTATTTCCTTTGGAAAACTCCATTCCTTTGGATACTTGTTCTTCTCTATTTCCCATTCAATTGAGTCTAGTGTTCCTGATGTTTCCTTTTCAATTGGGAACTATAAAGTTGATGTTAATTCTCTCCCATTTGCTTCAATGGAACTTTTTAGGAAAAATCACTCATCTTCTTTATATCTAAAGCTCATCAAAAATTCTTAACAGGAATCCTATACAGTGGAATGAGTGAATGGGCAGGCAATACTTCCAATTATTTTCTTTGGGAAAATCCATTCCTTTGGATACTTGTTCCTCTCTATTTCCCTTTCAATTGAGTCTAGTGTTACTGATGTTTCCTTTTCAATTTGGAACTTTATAGTTGATGATAATTCTCTCCCATTTGCTTCAATGGAACTTTTTGGGCAAAATCCATCCTCTTCTGTATATCTAAAGCTGATCAAAGGATTCTTAACAGGAATGCTATACAGTGGAATGAGTGAATGTGCAGGCAATAGTTCCAGTTATTTACTTTGGGAAAATCCATTCCCTTAGATACTTGTTCCTCTCTATTTCCCATTCAATTGAGTCTAGTGTTTCTGATGTTTCCTTTTCAATTGGGAACTATATACTTGTTGTTAATTCTCTGCTATTTGCTTCAATGGAACTTTTTGGGCAAAATCCATCCTATTCTGTATATCTAAAGCTGATCAAAGGATTCTTAACAGGAATCCTATACAGTGGAATGAGTGAATGTGCAGGCAATAGTTCCAGTTATTTCCTTTGGAAAACTCCATTCCTTTGGATACTTGTTCTTCTCTATTTCCCATTCAATTGAGTCTAGTGTTTCTGATATTTCCTTTTCAATTGGGAACTATAAAGTTGATGTTAATTCTCTCCCATTTGCTTCAATGGAACTTTTTAGGAAAAATCACTCATCTTCTTTATATTTAAAGCTGATCAAAGATTCTTAACAGGAATCCTATACAGTGGAATGAGTTTATGTGCAGGCAATAGTTCCAGTTATTTTCTTTGGGAAAATCCATTCCTTTGGATACTTGTTCCTCTCTATTTCCCATTCTATTGAGTGTAGTGTTCCTGATGTTTCCTTTTCAATTGGGAACTATATACTTGAGGTTAATTCTCTCACATTTGCTTCAATGGAACTATTTTGGAAAAATCCCTCATCTTCTTTATATCTAAAGCTGATCAAAGATTCTTAACAGGAATGCTATACAGTGGAATGAGTGAATGTGCAGGCAATAGTTCCAGTTATTTCCTTTGGGAAAATCCATTCATTTGGATACTTGTTCCTCTCTATTTCCCAATAAATTGAGTCTAGTGTTCCTGATGTTTCCTTCTCAATTGCGAACTATATACTTGTTGTTAATTCTCTCACATTGGCTTCAATGGAACTTTTTGGAAAAATCCCTCATCTTCTTAATATCTAAAGCTGATCAAAGGATTCTTAACAGGAATCCTATACAGTGGAATGAGTGAATGTGCAGGCAATAGTTCCAGTTATTTCCTTTGGGAAAATCCATTCATTCCCTTAAATACTTTTTCCTCTCTATTTCCCATTCAATTCAGTCTAGTGTTTCTGATGTTTCCTTTTCAATTGGGAATTATAAAGTTGATGATAATTATCTGCTATTTGCTGCAATGGAACTTTTTGGGAAAAATCCCTCATCTTCTTTATATCTAAAGGTGATCAAAGATTCTTAACAGGAATCCTATACAGTGGAATGAGTGAATGTGCAGGCAATAGTTCCAGTTATTTCCTTTGGGAAAATCCATTCCTTTGGATACTTGTTCCTCTCTATTTCCCATTCAATTGAGTCTAGTGTTTCTGATGTTTCCTTTACAATTGGGAACTATATAGTTGATGATAATTCTCTGCTATTTTGCTTCAATGGAACTTTTTGGGCAAAATCCATCCTTTTCTGTATATCTAAAGCTGATCAAAGGATTCTTAAAAGGAATCCTATACAGTGGAATGAGTGATTGTGCACCCAATAGTTCGAGTTATTTCCTTTGGGAAAATCCATTCCTTTGGATACTTGTTCTTCTCTATTTCCCATTTTATTGGGGGTAGTGTTCCTGATGTTTCCTTTTCAATTGGGAACTCTATACTTGAAGTCAATTCTCTCACATTTGCTTCAATGGAAATTTTTGGGAAAAATTCCTCATCTACTTTATATCGAACGCTGATCAAAGATTCTTAACAGGAATCCTATACAGTGCAATGAGTGAATGTGCAGGCAATAGTTCCAGTTATTTCCTTTGGGAAAATCCATTCCCTTAGATACTTGTTCCTCTCTATTTCCCATTCTATTGAGTCTAGTGTTACTGATGTTTCCTTTTCAATTGGGAACTATAAAGTTGATGTTAATTCTCTCCCATTTGCTTCAATGGAACTTTTTGGGCAAAATCCATCCTCTCATGTATATCTAAAGCTGATCAAAGGATTCTTAACAGGAATGCTATACAGTGGAATGAGTGAATGTGCAGGCAATAGTTCCAGTTATTTCCTTTGGAAAACTCCATTCCTTTGGATACTTGTTCCTCTCTATTTCCCATTCAATTGAGTCTAGTGTTTCTGATGTTTCCTTTTCAATTGGAAACTATAAAGTTGATGTTAATTCTCTCCCATTTGCTTCAATGGAACTTTTTAGGAAAAATCACTCATCTTCTTTATATCTGAAGCGCATCAAAAATTCTTAACAGGAATCCTATACAGTGGAATGAGTGAATGGGCAGGCAATACTTCCAGTTATTTTCTTTGGGAAAATCCATTCCTTTGGATACTTGTTCCTCTCTATTTCCCTTTCAATTGAGTCTAGTGTTCCTGATGTTTCCTTTTCAATTTGGAACTTTATAGTTGATGATAATTCTCTCCCATTTGCTTCAATGGAACATTTTGGGCAAAATCCATCCTCTTCTGTATATCTAAAGGTGATCAAAGGATTCTTAACAGGAATGCTATACAGTGGAATGAGTGAATGAGCTGGCAATAGTTCCAGTTATTTCCTTTGGGAACATCCATTCCTTTGGATACTTGTTCCTCTCTATTTCCCATTCAATTGAGTCTAGTGTTCCTAATGTTTCCTTTTCAATTGGGAATTATAGTGTTGATGTTAATTCTCTCCAATTTGCTTCAATGGAAATTTTTGGGCAAAACCCATCATCTTCTGTATATCTAAAGCTGATCAAAGGATTCTTAACAGGAATCCTATACAGTGGAATGAGTGAATGTGCAGGCAATAGTTCCAGTTATTTCCTTTGGGAAAATCCATTCATTCCCTTAGATACTTTTTCTTCGCTATTTCCCATTCAATTGAGTCTAGTGTTTCTGATGTTTCCTTTTCAATTGGGAACTATATAGTTGATGATAATTCTCTGCTATTTGCTGCAATGAAACTTTTTGGTCAAAATCCAGTCTCTTCTGTATATCTAAAGCTGATCAAAGGATTCTTAAAAGGAATCCTAAACAGTGGAATGAGTGAATGTGCACCCAGTAGTTCGAGTTATTTCCTTTGGGAAAATCCATTCCTTTCGATACTTCTCCTTCTCTATTTCCCATTTTATTGAGGGTAGTGTTCCTGATGTTTCCTTTTCAATTGGGAACTCTATACTTGATGTTAATTCTCTCACATTTGCTTCAATGGAACTTTTTGGGAAAAATCACTCATCTTCTTCATATCTAAAGCGCATCAAAAATTCTTAACAGGAATCCTATACAGTGGAATGAGTGAATGGGCAGGCAATACTTCCAGTTATTTTCTTTGGGAAAATCCATTCCTTTGGATACTTGTTCCTCTCTATTTCCCTTTCAATTGAGTATAGTGTTCCTGATGTTTCCTTTTCAATTTGGAACTTTATAGTTGATGATAATTCTCTCCCATTTGCTTCAATGGAACTTTTTGGGCAAAATCCATCCTCTTCTGTATATCTAAAGCTGATCAAAGGATTCTTAACAGGAATGCTATACAGTGGAATGAGTGAATGAGCTGGCAATAGTTCCAGTTATTTCCTTTGGGAACATCCATTCCTTTGGATACTTGTTCCTCTCTATTTCCCATTCAATTGAGTCTAGTGTTCCTAATGTTTCCTTTTCAATTGGGAATTATAGAGTTGATGTTAATTCTCTCCAATTTGCTTCAATGGAAATTTTTGGGCAAAACCCATCATCTTCTGTATATCTAAAGCTGATCAAAGGATTCTTAACAGGAATCCTATACAGTGGAATGAGTGAATGTGCACTCAATAGTTCGAGTTATTTCCTTTGGGAAAATCCATTCCTTTGGATACTTGTTCCTCTCTATTTCCCATTCTATTGAGTGTAGTGGTCCTGATGTTTCCTTTTCAATTGGGAACTATATACTTGAGGTTAATTCTCTCACATTTGCTTCAATGGAACTTTTTGGGAAAAATCCCTCATCTTCTTTATATCTAAAGCTGATCAAAGATTCTTAACAGGAATGCTATACAGTGGAATGAGTGAATGTTCAGGAAATAGTTCCAGTTATTTCCTTGGGGAAAATCCATTCCCTTAGATACTTGTTCCTCTCTATTTCCCATTCAATTGAGTCTAGTGTTTCCTTTTCAATTGGGAACTATATAGTTGATGTTAATTCTCTGCTATTTGCTTCAATGGAACTTTTTGGGCAAAATCCATCCCCTTCTGTACATCTAAAGCTGATCAAAGGATTCTTAACAGGAATCCTATACAGTGGAATGAGTGAATGTGCAGGCAATAGTTCCAGTTATTTCCTTTTGGAAACATCCATTCCTTTGGATACTTGTTCCTCTCTATTTCCCATTCAATTGAGTCTAGTGTTCCTAATGTTTCCTTTTCAATTGGGAACTATATAGTTGATGTAAATTCTCTGCTATTTGCTTCAATGGAACTTTTTGGGCAAAATCCATCCTCTTCTGTATATCTAAAGATGATCAAAGGATTCTTAAAAGGAATCCTATACAGTGGAATGAGTTTATGTGCAGGCAATAGTTCCAGTTATTTCCTTTGGGAAAATCCATTCCTTTGGATACTTGTTCTTCTCTATTTCCCATTTTATTGAGTGTAGTGTTCCTGATGTTTCCTTTTCAATTGGGAACTCTGTACTTGATGTTAATTCTCTCACATTTGCTTCAATGGAACTTTTTGGGAAAAATCCCTCATCTTCTTTATATCTAAATCTGATCAAAAATTCTTAACAGGAATCCTGTACAGTGGAATGAGTGAATGTGCAGGCAATAGTTCCAGTTATTTCCTTTGGAAAACTCCATTCCTTTGGATACTTGTTCTTCTCTATTTCCCATTCAATTGAGTCTAGTGTTTCTGATGTTTCCTTTTCAATTGGGAACTATAAAGTTGATGTTAATTCTCTCCCATTTGCTTCAATGGAACTTTTTAGGAAAAATCACTCATCTTCTTTATATCTAAAGCGCATCAAAAATTCTTAACAGGAATCCTATACAGTGTAATGAGTGAATGGGCAGGCAATACTTCCAGTTATTTTCTTTGGGAAAATCCATTCCTTTGGATACTTGTTCCTTTCTATTTCCCTTTCAATTCAGTCTAGTGTTCCTGATGTTTCCTTTTCAATTTGGAACTTTATAGTTGATGATAATTCTCTCCCATTTGCTCCAATGGAACTTTTTGGGCAAAATCCATCCTCTTCTGTATATCTAAAGGTGATCAAAGGATTCTTAACAGGAATGCTATACAGTGGAATGAGTGAATGAGCTTGCAATAGTTCCAGTTATTTCCTTTGGGAACTTCCATTCCTTTGGATACTTGTTCTTCTCTATTTCCCATTCAATTGAGTCTAGTGTTCCTAATGTTTCCTTTTCAATTGGGAATTATAGAGTTGATGTTAATTCTCTCCAATTTGCTTCAATGGAAATTTTTGGGCAAAACCCATCATCTTCTGTATATCTAAAGCTGATCAAAGGATTCTTAACAGGAATCCTATACAGTGGAATGAGTGAATGTGCAGGCAATAGTTCCAGGTATTTCCTTTGGGAAAATCCATTCCTTTGGATACTTGTTCCTCTCTATTTCCCATTCTATTGAGTCTAGTGTTCCTGATGTTTCCTTTTCAATTGGGAATTTTATAGTTGATGTTAATTCTCTCCCTTTTGCTTCAATGGAACTTTTTAGGAAAAATCACTCATCTTCTTTATATCTAAAGCCGATCAAAGATTCTTAACAGGAATCCTATACAGTGGAATAAATGAATGTGCAGGCAATAGTTCCAGTTATTTTCTTTGGTAAAATCCATTCCTTTGGATACTTGTTTCTCTCTATTTCCCATTCTATTGAGTCTAGTGTTTCTGATGTTTCCTTTTAAATTGGGAATTATATAGTTGATGATAATTCTCTGCTATTTGCTGCAATGAAACTTTTTGGTCAAAATCCATCCTCTTCTGTATATCTAAAGCTGATCAAAGGATTCTTAAAAGGAATCCTATACAGTGGAATGAGTGAATGTGCACCCAATAGTTCGAGTTATTTCCTTTGGGAAAATCCATTCCTTTGGATACTTGTTCTTCTCTATTTCCCATTTTATTGAGTCTAGTGTTCCAGATGTTTCCTTTTCAATTGGGTACTCTATACTTGATTTTAATTCTCTCACATTTGCTTTAATGGAACTTTTTGGAAAAAATCCCTCATCTTCTTTATATCTAAAGCTGATCAAAGATTCTTATCAGGAATCCTATACAGTGGAATGAGTGAATGTGCAGGCAATAGTTCCAGTTATTTCCTTTGGGAAAATCCATTCCCTTAGATACTTGTTCCTCTCTATTTCCCATTCTATTGAGACTAGTGTTCCTGATGTTTCCTTTTCAATTGGGAACTATAAAGTTGATGTTAATTCTCTCCCATTTGCTTCAATGGAACTTTTTAGGAAAAATCACTCATCTTCTTTATATGTAAAGCTGATCAAAGATTCTTAACAGGAATCCTATACAGTGGAATGAGTTTATGTGCAGGCAATAGTTCCAGTTATTTTCTTTGGGAAAATCCATTCCTTTGGATACTTGTTCCTCTCTATTTCCCATTCTATTGAGTGTAGTGTTCCTGATGTTTCCTTTTCAATTGGGAACTATATACTTGAGGTTAATTCTCTCACATTTGCTTCAATGGAACTATTTGGGAAAAATCCATCCTCTTCTGTATATCTAAAGCTGATCAAAGGATTCTTAACAGGAATCCTATACAGTGGAATGAGTGAATGTGCAGGCAATAGTTCCAGTTATTTACTTTGGGAAAATCCATTCCCTTAGATACTTGTTCCTCTCTATTTCCCATTCAATTGAGTCTAGTGTTTCTGATGTTTCCTTTTCAATTGGGAACTATAGAGTTGATGATAATTCTCTGCTATTTGCTTCAATGGAACTTTTTGGGCAAAATCCATCCTCTTCTGTATATCTGAAGCTGATCAAAGGATTCTTAACAGGAATCCTATACAGTGGAATGAGTGAATGTGCACCCAATAGTTCGAGTTATTTCCTTTGGGAAAATCCATTCCTTTGGATACTTGTTCTTCTCAATTTCCCATTTTATTGAGTGTAGTGTTCCTGATGTTTCCTTTCCAATTGGGAACTCTATACTTGATGTCAATTCTCTCACATTTGCTTCAATGGAACTTTTTGGGAAAAATTCCTCATCTTCCTTATATCTAAAGCTGATCAAAGATTCTTAACATGAATCCTATACAGTGGAATGAGTGAATGTGCAGGCAATAGTTCCAGTTATTTCCTTTGGGAAAATCCATTCCCTTAGATACTTGTTCCTCTCTATTTCTCATTCTATTGAGACTAGTGTTCCTGATGTTTCCTTTTCAATTGGGAACTATAAAGTTGATGTTAATTCTCTCCCATTTGCTTCAATGGAACTTTTTGGGCAAAATCCATCCTCTTATGTATATCTAAAGCTGATCAAAGGATTCTTAACAGGAATGCTATACAGTGGAATGAGTGAATGTGCAGGCAATAGTTCCAGTTACTTCCTTTGGGAACATCCATTCCTTTGCAAACTTGTTCCTCTCTATTTCCCATTCAATTGAGTCTAGTGTTCCTAATGTTTCCTTTTCAATTGGGAATTATAGAGTTGATGTTAATTCTCTCCAATTTGCTTCAATGGAAATTTTTGGGCAAAACCCATCATCTTCTGTATATCTATAGCTGATCAAAGGATTCTTAACAGGAATCCTATACAGTGGAATGAGTGAATGTGCAGGCACTAGTTCCAGTTATTTCCTTTGGGAAAATCCATTCATTCCCTTAAATACTTTTTCCTCTCTATTTCCTATTCAATTGAGTCTAGTGTTTCTGATGTTTCCTTTTCAATTGGGAACTATATAGTTGATGATAATTATCTGCTATTTGCTGCAATGGAACTTTTTGGGAAAAATCCCTCATCTTCTTTATATCTAAAGGTGATCAAAGATTCTTAACAGGAATCCTATACAGTGGAATGAGTGAATGTGCAGGCAATAGTTCCAGTTATTTCCTTTGGGAAAATCCATTCCTTTGGATACTTGTTCCTCTCTATTTCCCATTCAATTGAGTCTAGTGTTTCTGATCTTTCCTTTACAATTGGGAACTATATAGTTGATGATAATTCTCTCCTATTTGCTTCAATGGAAATTTTTGGGCAAAATCCATCCTCTTCTGTATGTCTAAAGCTGATCAAAGGATTCTTAAATGGAATCCTATACAGTGGAATGAGTGATTGTGCACCCAATAGTTCGAGTTATTTCCTTTGAGAAAATCCATTCCTTTGGATACATGTTCTTCTCTATTTCCCATTTTATTGAGGGTAGTGTTCCTGATGTTTCCTTTTCAATTGGGAACTCTATACTTGATGTTAATTCTCTCACATTTGCTTTAATGGAAATTTTTGGGCAAAACCCATCATCTTCTATATACCTAAAGCTGATCAAAGGATTCTTAACAGTAATGCTATACAGTGGAATGAGTGAATGTGCAGGCAATAGTTCCAGTTATTTCCTTTGGGAAAATCCATTCCCTTAGATACTTGTTCCTCTCTATTTCCCATTCTATTGAGTCTAGTGTTCCTGATGTTTCCTTTTCAATTGGGAACTATAAAGTTGATGTTAATTCTCTCCCATTTGCTTCAATGGAACTTTTTGGGCAAAATCCATCCTCTTATGTATATCTAAAGCTGATCAAAGGATTCTTAACAGGAATGCTATACAGTGGAATGAGTCAATGTGCAGGCAATAGTTCCAGTTACTTCCTTTGGGAACATCCATTCCTTTGCAAACTTGTTCCTCTCTATTTCCCATTCAATTCAGTCTAGTGTTCCTAATGTTTCCTTTTCAATTGGGAATTATAGAGTTGATGTTAATTCTCTCCAATTTGCTTCAATGGAAATTTTTGGGCAAAACCCATCATCTTCTGTATATCTAAAGCTGATCAAAGGATTCTTAACAGGAATCCTATACAGTGGAATGAGTGAATGTGCAGGGAAAAGTTCCAGTTATTTCCTTTGGGAAAATCCATTCATTCCCTTAAATACTTTTTCCTCTCTATTTCCCATTCAATTGAGTCTAGTGTTTCTGATGTTTCCTTTTCAATTGGGAACTATATAGTTGATGATAATTATCTGCTATTTGCTGCAATGGAACTTTTTGGGAAAAATCCCTCATCTTCTTTATATCTAAAGGTGATCAAAGATTCTTAACAGGAATCCTATACAGTGGAATGAGTGAATGTGCAGGCAATAGTTCCAGGTATTTCCTTTGGGAAAATCCATTCCTTTGGATACTTGTCCCTCTCTATTTCTCATTCAATTGAGTCTAGTGTTTCTGATGTTTCCTTTACAATTGGGAACTATATAGTTGATGATAATTCTCTGCTATTTGCTTCAATGGAACTTTTTGGGCAAAATCCATCCTCTTCTGTATGTCTAAAGCTGATCAAAGGATTCTTAAAAGGAATCCTATAGAGTGGAATGAGTGATTGTGCACCCAATAGTTCGAGTTATTTCCTTTGAGAAAATCCATTCCTTTGGATACTTGTTCTTCTCTATTTCCCATTTTATTGAGGGTATTGTTCCTGATGTTTCCTTTTCAATTGGGAACTCTATACTTGATGTTAATTCTCTCACATTTGCTTCAATGGAAATTTTTGGGCAAAACCCATCATCTTCTGTATATCTAAAGCTGATCAAAGGATTCTTAACAGTAATGCTATACAGTGGAATGAGTGAATGTGCAGGCAATAATTCCAGTTATTTACTTTGGGAAAATCCATTCCCTTAGATACTTGTTCCTCTCTATTTCCCATTCAATTGAGTCTAGTGTTTCTGATGTTTCCTTTTCAATCGGGAACTATATACTTGTTGTTAATTCTCTGCTATTTGCTTCAATGGAACTTTTTGGGCAAAATCCATCCTCTTCTGTATATCTAAAGCTGATCAAAGGATTCTTAACAGGAATCCTATACAGTGGAATGAGTGAATGTTCACCCAATAGTTCGCGTTATTTCCTTTGGGAAAATCCATTCCTTTGGATACTTGTTCTTCTCAATTTCCCATTTTATTGAGTGTAGTGTTCCTGATGTTTCCTTTTCAATTGGGATCTCTATACTTGATGTTAATTCTCTCACATTTGCTTCAATGGAACTTTTTGGGAAAAATCCCTCATCTTCTTTATATCTAAAGCTGATCAAAGATTCTTAACAGGAATCCTATACAGTGGAAGGAGTGAATGAGCAGGCAATAGTTCCAGTTATTTCCTTTGTGAAAATCCATTCCCTTAGATACTTGTTCTTCTCTATTTCCCATTCAATTGAGTCTAGTGTTCCTGATGTTTCCTTTTCAATTGGGAAGTATAAAGTTGATGTTAATTCGCTCCTATTTGCTTCAATGGAACTTTTTGGGCAAAATCCATCCTCTTATGTATATCTAAAGCTGATCAAAGGATTCTTAACAGTAATGCTATACAGTGGAATTAGTGAATGTGCAGGCAATAGTTCCAGTTATTTCCTTTGGGAAAATCCATTCCCTTAGATACTTGTTCATCCCTATTTCCAATTCAATTGATTCTAGTGTTTCTGATATTTCCTTTTCAATTGGGAACTATATAGTTGATGATAATTCTCTGCTATTTGCTTCAATAGAACTTTTTGGGCAAAATCCATCCTCTTCTGTATATCTAAAGATGATCAAAGGATTCTTAAAAGGAATCCTATACAGTGGAATGAGTTTATGTGCAGGCAATAGTTCCAGTTATTTCCTTTGGGAAAATCCATTCCTTTGGATACTTGTTCTTCTCTATTTCCCATTTTATTGAGTGTAGTGTTCCTGATGTTTCCTTTTCAATTGCGAACTATATACTTGTTGTTAATTCTCCCACATTGGCTTCAATGGAACTTTTTGGAAAAATCCCTCATCTTCTTTATATCTAAAGCTGATCAAAGGCTTCTTAACAGGAATCCTATACAGTGGAATGAGTGAATGTGCAGGCAATAGTTCCAGTTATTTCCTTTGTGAAAAACCATTCCTTTGGATACTTGTTCTTCTTTATTTCCCATTCTATTGAGTCTAGTGTTCCTGATGTTTCCTTTTCAATTGGGTACTCTATACTTGATGTTAATTCTCTCACATTTGCTTCAATGGAACTTTTTGGGAAAAATCCCTCATCTTCTTTATATCTAAAGCTGATCAAAGATTCTTAACAGGAATCCTATACAGTGGAATGAGTGAATGTGCAGGCAATAGTTCCAGTTATTTCCTTTGGAAAACACCATTCCTTTGGATACTTGTTCTTCTCTATTTCCCATTCTATTGAGTCTAGTGTTGCTGATGTTTCCTTTTCAATTGGGAACTATATAGTTGATGTTAATTCTCTGCTATTTGCTTCAATGGAACTTTTTGGGAAAAATCACTCATCTTCTTTATATCTAAAGCTGATCAAAGATTCTTAACAGGAATCCTATACAGTGGAATGAATGAATGTGCAGGCAATAGTTCCAGTTATTTTCTTTGGGAAAATCCATTCCTTTGGATACTTGTTTCTCTCTATTTCCCATTCTATTGAGTCTAGTGTTTCTGATGTTTCCTTTTAAATTGGGAATTACATAGTTGATGATAATTCTCTGCTATTTGCTTCAATGCAACTTTTTGGGCAAAATCCATCCTCTTCTGTATATCTAAAGCTGATCAAAGGGTTCTTAAAAGGAATCCTATACAGTGGAATGAGTGAATGTGCACCCAATAGTTCGAGTTATTTCCTTTGGAAAACACCATTCCTTTGGATACTTGTTCTTCTCTATTTCCCATTCAATTGAGTCTAGTGTTTCTGATGTTTCCTTTTCAATTGGGAACTATAAAGTTGATGTTAATTCTCTCACATTTGCTTCAATGGAACTTTTTAGGAAAAATCACTCATCTTCTTTATATGTAAAGCTGATCAAAGATTCTTAACAGGAATCCTATACAGTGGAATGAGTTTATGTGCAGGCAATAGTTCCAATTATTTTCTTTGGGAAAATCCATTCCTTTGGATACTTGTTCCTCTCTATTTCCCATTCTATTGAGTGTAGTGTTACTGATGTTTCCTTTTCAATTGGGAACTATATACTTGAGGTTAATTCTCTCACATTTGCTTCAATGGAACTATTTTGGAAAAATCCCTCATCTTCTTTATATCTAAAGCTGATCAAAGATTCTTAACAGGAATGCTATACAGTGGAATGAGTGAATGTGCAGGCAATAGTTCCAGTTATTTCCTTTGGGAAAATCCATTCATTTGGATACTTGTTCCTCTCTATTTCCCAATAAATTGAGTCTAGTGTTCCTGATGTTTCCTTCTCAATTGCGAACTATATACTTGTTGTTAATTCTCTCACATTGGCTTCAATGGAACTTTTTGGAAAAATCCCTCATCTTCTTTATATCTAAAGCTGATCAAAGGATTCTTAACAGGAATCCTATACAGTGGAATGAGTGAATGTGCAGGCAATAATTCCAGTTATTTCCTTTGTGAAAATCCATTCCTTTGGATACTTGTTCTTCTCTATTTCCCATTCTATTGAGTCTAGAGTTCCTGTTGTTTCCTTTTCAATTGGGAACTATAAAGTTGATGTTAATTCTCTCCCATTTGCTTCAATGGAACTTTTTAGGAAAAATCACTCATCTTCTTTATATCTAAAGCTCATCAAAAATTCTTAACAGGAATCCTATACAGTGGAATGAGTGAATGGGCAGGCAATACTTCCAGTTATTTTCTTTGGGAAAATCCATTCCTTTGGATACTTGTTCCTCTCTATTTCCCTTTCAATTGAGTCTAGTGTTACTGATGTTTCCTTTTCAATTTGGAACTTTATAGTTGATGATAATTCTCTCCCATTTGCTTCAATGGAACTTTTTGGGCAAAACCCATCTTCTTCTGTATATCTAAAGCTGATCAAAGGATTCTTAACAGGAATGCTATACAGTGGAATGAGTGAATGTGCAGGCAATAGTTCCAGTTATTTACTTTGGGAAAATCCATTCCCTTAGATACTTGTTCTTCTTTATTTCCCATTCTATTGAGTCTAGTGTTCCTGATGTTTCCTTTTCAATTGGGAACTATAAAGTTGATGTTAATTCTCTCCCATTTGCTTCAATGGAACTTTTTAGGAAAAATCACTCATCTTCTTTATATCTAAACCTCATCAAAAATTCTTAACAGGAATCCTATACAGTGGAATGAGTGAATGGGCAGGCAATACTTCCTTTGGATACTTGTACCTCTCTATTTCCCATTCTATTGAGTCTAGTGTTGCTGATGTTTCCTTTTCAATTGGGAACTATATAGTTGATGTTAATTCTCTGCTATTTGCTTCAATGGAACTTTTTGGGAAAAATCACTCATCTTCTTTATATCTAAAGCTGATCAAAGATTCTTAACAGGAATGCTATACAGTTAAATGAGTGAATGTGCAGGCAATAGTTCCAGTTATTTCCTTTGGGAAAATCCATTCCCTTAGATACTTGTTCCTCTCTATTTCCCATTCAATTGAGTCTAGTGTTTCTGATATTTCCTTTTCAATTGGGAACTATATAGTTGATGTTAATTCTCTGCTATTTGCTTCAATGGAACTTTTTGGGCAAAATCGATCCTCTTCTGTACATCAAAAGCTGATCAAAGGATTCTTAACAGGAATCCTATACAGTGGAATGAGTGAATGTGCAGGCAATAGTTCCAGGTATTTCCTTTGGGAAAATCCATTCCTTTGGATACTTGTTCTTCTCTATTTCCCATTCTATTGAGTCTAGTGTTCCTGATGTTTCCTTTTCAATTGAGAATTATATAGTTGATGTTAATTCTCTCCCTTTTGCTTCAATGGAACTTTTTAGGAAAAATCACTCATCTTCTTTATATCTAAAGCCGATCAAAGATTCTTAACAGGAATCCTATACAGTGGAATGAATGAATGTGCAGGCAATATTTCCAGTTATTTTCTTTGGGAAAATCCATTCCTTTGGATACTTGTTTCTCTCTATTTCCCATTATATTGAGTCTAGTGTTTCTGATGTTTCCTTTTAAATTGGGAATGATATAGTTGATGATAATTCTCTGCTATTTGCTTCAATGCAACTTTTTGGGCAAAATCCATCCTCTTCTGTATATCTAAAGCTGATCAAAGGATTCTTAAAAGGAATCCTATACAGTGGAATGAGTGAATGTGCACCCAATAGTTCGAGTTATTTCCTTTGGGAAAATCCATTCCTTTGGATACTTGTTCTTCTCTATTTCCCATTATATTGAGTCTAGTGTTTTTGATGTTTCCTTTTAAATTGGGAATGATATAGTTGATGATAATTCTCTGCTATTTGCTTCAATGCAACTTTTTGGGCAAAATCCATCCTCTTCTGTATATCTAAAGGTGATCAAAGGATTCTTAAAAGGAATCCTATACAGTGGAATGAGTGAATGTGCACCCAATAGTTCGAGTTATTTCCTTTGGGAAAATCCATTCCTTTGGATACTTGTTCTTCTCTATTTCCCATTTTATTGAGTGTAGTGTTCCAGATGTTTCCTTTTCAATTGGGTACTCTATACTTGATGTTAATTCTCTCACATTTGCTTCAATGGAACTTTTTGGGAAAAATCCCTCATCTTCTTTATATCTAAAGCTGATCAAAGATTCTTAACAGGAATCCTATACAGTGGAATGAGTGAATGTGCAGGCAATAGTTCCAGTTATTTCCTTTGGAAAACACCATTCCTTTGGATACTTGTTCTTCTCTATTTCCCATTCAATTGAGTCTAGTGTTTCTGATGTTTCCTTTTCAATTGGGAACTATAAAGTTGATGTTAATTCTCTCCCATTTGCTTCAATGGAACTTTTTAGGAAAAATCACTCATCTTCTTTATATGTAAAGCTGATCAAAGATTCTTAACAGGAATGCTATACAGTGGAATGAGTGAATGTGCTGACAATAGTTCCAGTTATTTCCTTTGGGAAAATCCATTCATTTGGATACTTGTTCCTCTCTATTTCCCAATAAATTGAGTCTAGTGTTCCTGATGTTTCCTTCTCAATTGCGAACTATATACTTGTTGTTAATTCTCTCACATTGGCTTCAATGGAACTTTTTGGAAAAATCCCTCATCTTCTTTATATCTAAAGCTGATCAAAGGATTCTTAACAGGAATCCTATACAGTGGAATGAGTGAATGTGCAGGCAATAATTCCAGTTATTTCCTTTGTGAAAATCCATTCCTTTGGATACTTGTTCTTCTCTATTTCCCATTCTATTGAGTCTAGTGTTCCTGATGTTTCCTTTTCAATTGGGAACTATAAAGTTGATGTTAATTCTCTCCCATTTGCTTCAATGGAACTTTTTAGGAAAAATCACTCATCTTCTTTATATCTAAAGCTCATCAAAAATTCTTAACAGGAATCCTATACAGTGGAATGAGTGAATACTTCCAGTTATTTTCTTTGGGAAAATCCATTCCTTTGGATACTTGTTCCTCTCTATTTCCCTTTCAATTGAGTCTAGTGTTACTGATGTTTCCTTTTCAATTTGGAACTTTATAGTTGATGATAATTCTCTCCCATTTGCTTCAATGGAACTTTTTGGGCAAAATCCATCCTCTTCTGTATATCTAAAGCTGATCAAAGGATTCTTAACAGGAATGCTATACAGTGGAATGAGTGAATGTGCAGGCAATAGTTCCAGTTATTTACTTTGGGAAAATCCATTCCCTTAGATACTTGTTCCTCTCTATTTCCCATTCAATTGAGTCTAGAGTTTCTGATGTTTCCTTTTCAATTGGGAACTATATACTTGTTGTTAATTCTCTGCTATTTGCTTCAATGGAACTTTTTGGGCAAAATCCATCCTATTCTGTATATCTAAAGCTGATCAAAGGATTCTTAACAGGAATCCTATACAGTGGAATGAGTGAATGTGCACCCAATAGTTCGAGTTATTTCCTTTGGGAAAATCCATTCCTTTGGATACTTGTTCCTCTCTATTTCCCATTCAATTGAGTCTAGTGTTTCTGATGTTTCCTTTACAATTGGGAACGATATAGTTGATGATAATTCTCTGCTATTTGCTTCAATGGAACTTTTTGGGCAAAATCCAGCCTCTTCTGTATGTCTAAAGCTGATCAAAGGATTCTTAAAAGGAATCCTATACAGTGGAATGAGTGATTGTGCACCCAATAGTTCGAGTTATTTCCTTTGGCAAAATCCATTCCCTTAGATACTTGTTCCTCTCTATTTCCCATTCAATTGAGTCTAGTGTTTCTGATATTTCCTTTTCAATTGGGAACTATATAGTTGATGTTAATTCTCTCCCATTTGCTTCAATGGAACTTTTTGGGCAAAATCCATCCTCTTCTGTACATCTAAAGCTGATCAAAGATTCTTAACAGGAATCCTATACAGTGGAATGAGTGAATGTGCAGGCAATAGTTCCAGTTATTTCCTTTGGAAAACTCCATTCCTTTGGATACTTGTTCTTCTCTATTTCCCATTCAATTGAGTCTAGTGTTTCTGATGTTTCCTTTTCAATTGGGAACTATAAAGTTGATGTTAATTCTCTCACATTTGCTTCAATGGAACTTTTTAGGAAAAATCACTCATCTTCTTTATATGTAAAGCTGATCAAAGATTCTTAACAGGAATCCTATACAGTGGAATGAGTTTATGTGCAGGCAATAGTTCCAATTATTTTCTTTGGGAAAATCCATTCCTTTGGATACTTGTTCCTCTCTATTTCCCATTCTATTGAGTGTAGTGTTACTGATGTTTCCTTTTCAATTGGGAACTATATACTTGAGGTTAATTCTCTCACATTTGCTTCAATGGAACTATTTTGGAAAAATCCCTCATCTTCTTTATATCTAAAGCTGATCAAAGATTCTTAACAGGAATGCTATACAGTGGAATGAGTGAATGTGCAGGCAATAGTTCCAGTTATTTCCTTTGGGAAAATCCATTCATTTGGATACTTGTTCCTCTCTATTTCCCAATAAATTGAGTCTAGTGTTCCTGATGTTTCCTTCTCAATTGCGAACTATATACTTGTTGTTAATTCTCTCACATTGGCTTCAATGGAACTTTTTGGAAAAATCCCTCATCTTCTTTATATCTAAAGCTGATCAAAGGATTCTTAACAGGAATCCTATACAGTGGAATGAGTGAATGTGCAGGCAATAATTCCAGTTATTTCCTTTGTGAAAATCCATTCCTTTGGATACTTGTTCTTCTCTATTTCCCATTCTATTGAGTCTAGAGTTCCTGATGTTTCCTTTTCAATTGGGAACTATAAAGTTGATGTTAATTCTCTCCCATTTGCTTCAATGGAACTTTTTAGGAAAAATCACTCATCTTCTTTATATCTAAAGCTCATCAAAAATTCTTAACAGGAATCCTATACAGTGGAATGAGTGAATGGGCAGGCAATACTTCCAGTTATTTTCTTTGGGAAAATCCATTCCTTTGGATACTTGTTCCTCTCTATTTCCCTTTCAATTGAGTCTAGTGTTACTGATGTTTCCTTTTCAATTTGGAACTTTATAGTTGATGATAATTCTCTCCCATTTGCTTCAATGGAACTTTTTGGGCAAAACCCATCCTCTTCTGTATATCTAAAGCTGATCAAAGGATTCTTAACAGGAATGCTATACAGTGGAATGAGTGAATGTGCAGGCAATAGTTCCAGTTATTTACTTTGGGAAAATCCATTCCCTTAGATACTTGTTCTTCTTTATTTCCCATTCTATTGAGTCTAGTGTTCCTGATGTTTCCTTTTCAATTGGGAACTATAAAGTTGATGTTAATTCTCTCCCATTTGCTTCAATGGAACTTTTTAGGAAAAATCACTCATCTTCTTTATATCTAAACCTCATCAAAAATTCTTAACAGGAATCCTATACAGTGGAATGAGTGAATGGGCAGGCAATACTTCCTTTGGATACTTGTACCTCTCTATTTCCCATTCTATTGAGTCTAGTGTTGCTGATGTTTCCTTTTCAATTGGGAACTATATAGTTGATGTTAATTCTCTGCTATTTGCTTCAATGGAACTTTTTGGGAAAAATCACTCATCTTCTTTATATCTAAAGCTGATCAAAGATTCTTAACAGGAATGCTATACAGTTAAATGAGTGAATGTGCAGGCAATAGTTCCAGTTATTTCCTTTGGGAAAATCCATTCCCTTAGATACTTGTTCCTCTCTATTTCCCATTCAATTGAGTCTAGTGTTTCTGATATTTCCTTTTCAATTGGGAACTATATAGTTGATGTTAATTCTCTGCTATTTGCTTCAATGGAACTTTTTGGGCAAAATCGATCCTCTTCTGTACATCAAAAGCTGATCAAAGGATTCTTAACAGGAATCCTATACAGTGGAATGAGTGAATGTGCAGGCAATAGTTCCAGGTATTTCCTTTGGGAAAATCCATTCCTTTGGATACTTGTTCTTCTCTATTTCCCATTCTATTGAGTCTAGTGTTCCTGATGTTTCCTTTTCAATTGAGAATTATATAGTTGATGTTAATTCTCTCCCTTTTGCTTCAATGGAACTTTTTAGGAAAAATCACTCATCTTCTTTATATCTAAAGCCGATCAAAGATTCTTAACAGGAATCCTATACAGTGGAATGAATGAATGTGCAGGCAATATTTCCAGTTATTTTCTTTGGGAAAATCCATTCCTTTGGATACTTGTTTCTCTCTATTTCCCATTATATTGAGTCTAGTGTTTCTGATGTTTCCTTTTAAATTGGGAATGATATAGTTGATGATAATTCTCTGCTATTTGCTTCAATGCAACTTTTTGGGCAAAATCCATCCTCTTCTGTATATCTAAAGCTGATCAAAGGATTCTTAAAAGGAATCCTATACAGTGGAATGAGTGAATGTGCACCCAATAGTTCGAGTTATTTCCTTTGGGAAAATCCATTCCTTTGGATACTTGTTCTTCTCTATTTCCCATTATATTGAGTCTAGTGTTTTTGATGTTTCCTTTTAAATTGGGAATGATATAGTTGATGATAATTCTCTGCTATTTGCTTCAATGCAACTTTTTGGGCAAAATCCATCCTCTTCTGTATATCTAAAGGTGATCAAAGGATTCTTAAAAGGAATCCTATACAGTGGAATGAGTGAATGTGCACCCAATAGTTCGAGTTATTTCCTTTGGGAAAATCCATTCCTTTGGATACTTGTTCTTCTCTATTTCCCATTTTATTGAGTGTAGTGTTCCAGATGTTTCCTTTTCAATTGGGTACTCTATACTTGATGTTAATTCTCTCACATTTGCTTCAATGGAACTTTTTGGGAAAAATCCCTCATCTTCTTTATATCTAAAGCTGATCAAAGATTCTTAACAGGAATCCTATACAGTGGAATGAGTGAATGTGCAGGCAATAGTTCCAGTTATTTCCTTTGGAAAACACCATTCCTTTGGATACTTGTTCTTCTCTATTTCCCATTCAATTGAGTCTAGTGTTTCTGATGTTTCCTTTTCAATTGGGAACTATAAAGTTGATGTTAATTCTCTCCCATTTGCTTCAATGGAACTTTTTAGGAAAAATCACTCATCTTCTTTATATGTAAAGCTGATCAAAGATTCTTAACAGGAATGCTATACAGTGGAATGAGTGAATGTGCAGACAATAGTTCCAGTTATTTCCTTTGGGAAAATCCATTCATTTGGATACTTGTTCCTCTCTATTTCCCAATAAATTGAGTCTAGTGTTCCTGATGTTTCCTTCTCAATTGCGAACTATATACTTGTTGTTAATTCTCTCACATTGGCTTCAATGGAACTTTTTGGAAAAATCCCTCATCTTCTTTATATCTAAAGCTGATCAAAGGATTCTTAACAGGAATCCTATACAGTGGAATGAGTGAATGTGCAGGCAATAATTCCAGTTATTTCCTTTGTGAAAATCCATTCCTTTGGATACTTGTTCTTCTCTATTTCCCATTCTATTGAGTCTAGTGTTCCTGATGTTTCCTTTTCAATTGGGAACTATAAAGTTGATGTTAATTCTCTCCCATTTGCTTCAATGGAACTTTTTAGGAAAAATCACTCATCTTCTTTATATCTAAAGCTCATCAAAAATTCTTAACAGGAATCCTATACAGTGGAATGAGTGAATACTTCCAGTTATTTTCTTTGGGAAAATCCATTCCTTTGGATACTTGTTCCTCTCTATTTCCCTTTCAATTGAGTCTAGTGTTACTGATGTTTCCTTTTCAATTTGGAACTTTATAGTTGATGATAATTCTCTCCCATTTGCTTCAATGGAACTTTTTGGGCAAAATCCATCCTCTTCTGTATATCTAAAGCTGATCAAAGGATTCTTAACAGGAATGCTATACAGTGGAATGAGTGAATGTGCAGGCAATAGTTCCAGTTATTTACTTTGGGAAAATCCATTCCCTTAGATACTTGTTCCTCTCTATTTCCCATTCAATTGAGTCTAGTGTTTCTGATGTTTCCTTTTCAATTGGGAACTATATACTTGTTGTTAATTCTCTGCTATTTGCTTCAATGGAACTTTTTGGGCAAAATCCATCCTATTCTGTATATCTAAAGCTGATCAAAGGATTCTTAACAGGAATCCTATACAGTGGAATGAGTGAATGTGCACCCAATAGTTCGAGTTATTTCCTTTGGGAAAATCCATTCCTTTGGATACTTGTTCCTCTCTATTTCCCATTCAATTGAGTCTAGTGTTTCTGATGTTTCCTTTACAATTGGGAACGATATAGTTGATGATAATTCTCTGCTATTTGCTTCAATGGAACTTTTTGGGCAAAATCCAGCCTCTTCTGTATGTCTAAAGCTGATCAAAGGATTCTTAAAAGGAATCCTATACAGTGGAATGAGTGATTGTGCACCCAATAGTTCGAGTTATTTCCTTTGGCAAAATCCATTCCCTTAGATACTTGTTCCTCTCTATTTCCCATTCAATTGAGTCTAGTGTTTCTGATATTTCCTTTTCAATTGGGAACTATATAGTTGATGTTAATTCTCTCCCATTTGCTTCAATGGAACTTTTTGGGCAAAATCCATCCTCTTCTGTACATCTAAAGCTGATCAAAGATTCTTAACAGGAATCCTATACAGTGGAATGAGTGAATGTGCAGGCAATAGTTCCAGTTATTTCCTTTGGAAAACACCATTCCTTTGGATACTTGTTCTTCTCTATTTCCCATTCAATTGAGTCTAGTGTTTCTGATGTTTCCTTTTCAATTGGGAACTATAAAGTTCATGTTAATTCTCTCCCATTTGCTTCAATGGAACTTTTTAGGAAAAATCACTCATCTTCTTTATATGTAAAGCTGATCAAAGATTCTTAACAGGAATGCTATACAGTGGAATGAGTGAATGTGCAGGCAATAGTTCCAGTTATTTCCTTTGGTAAAATCTATTCATTTGGATACTTGTTCCTCTCTATTTCCCAATAAATTGAGTCTAGTGTTCCTGATGTTTCCTTCTCAATTGCGAACTATATACTTGTTGTTAATTCTCTCACATTGGCTTCAATGGAACTTTTTGGAAAAATCCCTCATCTTCTTTATATCTAAAGCTGATCAAAGGATTCTTAACAGGAATCCTATACAGTGGAATGAGTGAATGTGCAGGCAATAATTCCAGTTATTTTCTTTGGGAAAATCCATTCCTTTGGATACTTGTTTCTCTCCTTTTCCCTTTCAATTGAGTCTAGTGTTACTGATGTTTCCTTTTCAATTTGGAACTTTATAGTTGATGATAATTCTCTCCCATTTGCTTCAATGGAACTTTTTGGGCAAAATCCATCCTCTTCTGTATATCTAAAGCTGATCAAAGGATTCTTAACAGGAATGCTATACAGTGGAATGAGTGAATGTGCAGGCAATAGTTCCAGTTATTTACTTTGGGAAAATCCATTCCCTTAGATACTTGTTCCTCTCTATTTCCCATTCAATTGAGTCTAGTGTTTCTGATGTTTCCTTTTCAATTGGGAACTATATACTTGTTGTTAATTCTCTGCTATTTGCTTCAATGGAACTTTTTGGGCAAAATCCATCCTATTCTGTATATCTAAAGCTGATCAAAGATTCTTAACAGGAATCCTATACAGTGGAATGAGTGAATGTGCACCCAATAGTTCGAGTTATTTCCTTTGGGAAAATCCATTCCTTTGGATACTTGTTCCTCTCTATTTCCCATTCAATTGAGTCTAGTGTTTCTGATGTTTCCTTTACAATTGGGAACGATATAGTTGATGATAATTCTCTGCTATTTGCTTCAATGGAACTTTTTGGGCAAAATCCAGCCTCTTCTGTATGTCTAAAGCTGATCAAAGGATTCTTAAAAGGAATCCTATACAGTGGAATGAGTGATTGTGCACCCAATAGTTCGAGTTATTTCCTTTGGCAAAATCCATTCCCTTAGATACTTGTTCCTCTCTATTTCCCATTCAATTGAGTCTAGTGTTTCTGATATTTCCTTTTCAATTGGGAACTATATAGTTGATGTTAATTCTCTCCCATTTGCTTCAATGGAACTTTTTGGGCAAAATCCATCCTCTTCTGTACATCTAAAGCTGATCAAAGATTCTTAACAGGAATCCTATACAGTGGAATGAGTGAATGTGCAGGCAATAGTTCCAGTTATTTCCTTTGGAAAACACCATTCCTTTGGATACTTGTTCTTCTCTATTTCCCATTCAATTGAGTCTAGTGTTTCTGATGTTTCCTTTTCAATTGGGAACTATAAAGTTGATGTTAATTCTCTCCCATTTGCTTCAATGGAACTTTTTAGGAAAAATCACTCATCTTCTTTATATGTAAAGCTGATCAAAGATTCTTAACAGGAATGCTATACAGTGGAATGAGTGAATGTGCAGACAATAGTTCCAGTTATTTCCTTTGGGAAAATCCATTCATTTGGATACTTGTTCCTCTCTATTTCCCAATAAATTGAGTCTAGTGTTCCTGATGTTTCCTTCTCAATTGCGAACTATATACTTGTTGTTAATTCTCTCACATTGGCTTCAATGGAACTTTTTGGAAAAATCCCTCATCTTCTTTATATCTAAAGCTGATCAAAGGATTCTTAACAGGAATCCTATACAGTGGAATGAGTGAATGTGCAGGCAATAATTCCAGTTATTTCCTTTGTGAAAATCCATTCCTTTGGATACTTGTTCTTCTCTATTTCCCATTCTATTGAGTCTAGTGTTCCTGATGTTTCCTTTTCAATTGGGAACTATAAAGTTGATGTTAATTCTCTCCCATTTGCTTCAATGGAACTTTTTAGGAAAAATCACTCATCTTCTTTATATCTAAAGCTCATCAAAAATTCTTAACAGGAATCCTATACAGTGGAATGAGTGAATGGGCAGGCAATACTTCCAGTTATTTTCTTTGGGAAAATCCATTCCTTTGGATACTTGTTCCTCTCTATTTCCCTTTCAATTGAGTCTAGTGTTACTGATGTTTCCTTTTCAATTTGGAACTTTATAGTTGATGATAATTCTCTCCCATTTGCTTCAATGGAACTTTTTGGGCAAAATCCATCCTCTTCTGTATATCTAAAGCTGATCAAAGGATTCTTAACAGGAATGCTATACAGTGGAATGAGTGAATGTGCAGGCAATAGTTCCAGTTATTTACTTTGGGAAAATCCATTCCCTTAGATACTTGTTCCTCTCTATTTCCCATTCAATTGAGTCTAGTGTTTCTGATGTTTCCTTTTCAATTGGGAACTATATACTTGTTGTTAATTCTCTGCTATTTGCTTCAATGGAACTTTTTGGGCAAAATCCATCCTATTCTGTATATCTAAAGCTGATCAAAGGATTCTTAACAGGAATCCTATACAGTGGAATGAGTGAATGTGCACCCAATAGTTCGAGTTATTTCCTTTGGGAAAATCCATTCCTTTGGATACTTGTTCCTCTCTATTTCCCATTCAATTGAGTCTAGTGTTTCTGATGTTTCCTTTACAATTGGGAACGATATAGTTGATGATAATTCTCTGCTATTTGCTTCAATGGAACTTTTTGGGCAAAATCCAGCCTCTTCTGTATGTCTAAAGCTGATCAAAGGATTCTTAAAAGGAATCCTATACAGTGGAATGAGTGATTGTGCACCCAATAGTTCGAGTTATTTCCTTTGGCAAAATCCATTCCCTTAGATACTTGTTCCTCTCTATTTCCCATTCAATTGAGTCTAGTGTTTCTGATATTTCCTTTTCAATTGGGAACTATATAGTTGATGTTAATTCTCTCCCATTTGCTTCAATGGAACTTTTTGGGCAAAATCCATCCTCTTCTGTACATCTAAAGCTGAACAAAGATTCTTAACAGGAATCCTATACAGTGGAATGAGTGAATGTGCAGGCAATAGTTCCAGTTATTTCCTTTGGAAAACACCATTCCTTTGGATACTTGTTCTTCTCTATTTCCCATTCAATTGAGTCTAGTGTTTCTGATGTTTCCTTTTCAATTGGGAACTATAAAGTTGATGTTAATTCTCTCCCATTTGCTTCAATGGAACTTTTTAGGAAAAATCACTCATCTTCTTTATATGTAAAGCTGATCAAAGATTCTTAACAGGAATGCTATACAGTGGAATGAGTGAATGTGCAGGCAATAGTTCCAGTTATTTCCTTTGGTAAAATCCATTCATTTGGATACTTGTTCCTCTCTATTTCCCAATAAATTGAGTCTAGTGTTCCTGATGTTTCCTTCTCAATTGCGAACTATATACTTGTTGTTAATTCTCTCACATTGGCTTCAATGGAACTTTTTGGAAAAATCCCTCATCTTCTTTATATCTAAAGCTGATCAAAGGATTCTTAACAGGAATCCTATACAGTGGAATGAGTGAATGTGCAGGCAATAATTCCAGTTATTTTCTTTGGGAAAATCCATTCCTTTGGATACTTGTTCCTCTCTTTTCCCTTTCAATTGAGTCTAGTGTTACTGATGTTTCCTTTTCAATTTGGAACTTTATAGTTGATGATAATTCTCTCCCATTTGCTTCAATGGAACTTTTTGGGCAAAATCCATCCTCTTCTGTATATCTAAAGCTGATCAAAGGATTCTTAACAGGAATGCTATACAGTGGAATGAGTGAATGTGCAGGCAATAGTTCCAGTTATTTACTTTGGGAAAATCCATTCCCTTAGATACTTGTTCCTCTCTATTTCCCATTCAATTGAGTCTAGTGTTTCTGATGTTTCCTTTTCAATTGGGAACTATATACTTGTTGTTAATTCTCTGCTATTTGCTTCAATGGAACTTTTTGGGCAAAATCCATCCTATTCTGTATATCTAAAGCTGATCAAAGATTCTTAACAGGAATCCTATACAGTGGAATGAGTGAATGTGCACCCAATAGTTCGAGTTATTTCCTTTGGGAAAATCCATTCCTTTGGATACTTGTACCTCTCTATTTCCCATTCAATTGAGTCTAGTGTTTCTGATGTTTCCTTTACAATTGGGAACGATATAGTTGATGATAATTCTCTGCTATTTGCTTCAATGGAACTTTTTGGGCAAAATCCAGCCTCTTCTGTATGTCTAAAGCTGATCAAAGGATTCTTAAAAGGAATCCTATACAGTGGAATGAGTGATTGTGCACCCAATAGTTCGAGTTATTTCCTTTGGGAAAATCCATTCCCTTAGATACTTGTTCCTCTCTATTTCCCATTCAATTGAGTCCAGTGTTTCTGATATTTCCTTTTCAATTGGGAACTATATAGTTGATGTTAATTCTCTGCTATTTGCTTCAATGGAACTTTTTGGGCAAAATCCATCCTCTTCTGTACATCTAAAGCTGATCAAAGGATTCTTAACAGGAATACTATACAGTGGAATGAGTGAATGTGCAGGCAATAGTTTCAGGTATTTCCATTGGGAAAATCCATTCCTTTGGATACTTGTTCTTCTCTATTTCCCATTCTATTGAGTCTAGTGTTCCTGATGTTTCCTTTTCAATTGGGAATTATATAGTTGATGTTAATTCTCTCCCTTTTGCTTCAATGGAACTTTTTAGGAAAAATCACTCATCTTCTTTATATCTAAAGCCGATCAAAGATTCTTAACAGGAATCCTATACAGTGGAATGAATGAATGTGCAGGCAATAGTTCCAGTTATTTTCTTTGGGAAAATCCATTCCTTTGGATACTTGTTTCTCTCTATTTCCCATTCTATTGAGTCTAGTGTTTTTGATGTTTCCTTTTAAATTGGGAATGATATAGTTGATGATAATTCTCTGCTATTTGCTTCAATGCAACTTTTTGGGCAAAATCCATCCTCTTCTGTATATCTAAAGCTGATCAAAGGATTCTTAAAAGGAATCCTATACAGTGGAATGAGTGAATGTGCACCCAATAGTTCGAGTTATTTCCTTTGGGAAAATCCATTCCTTTGGATACTTGTTCTTCTCTATTTCCCATTTTATTGAGTGTAGTGTTCCAGATGTTTCCTTTTCAATTGGGTACTCTATACTTGATGTTAATTCTCTCACATTTGCTTCAATGGAACTTTTTGGGAAAAATCCCTCATCTTCTTTATATCTAAAGCTGATCAAAGATTCTTAACAGGAATCCTATACAGTGGAATGAGTGAATGTGCAGGCAATAGTTCCAGTTATTTCCTTTGGAAAACTCCATTCCTTTGGATACTTGTTCTTCTCTATTTCCCATTCAATTGAGTCTAGTGTTTCTGATATTTCCTTTTCAATTGGGAACTATAAAGTTGATGTTAATTCTCTCCCATTTGCTTCAATGGAACTTTTTAGGAAAAATCACTCATCTTCTTTATATGTAAAGCTGATCAAAGATTCTTAACAGGAATCCTATACAGTGGAATGAGTTTATGTGCAGGCAATAGTTCCAGTTATTTTCTTTGGGAAAATCCATTCCTTTGGATACTTGTTCCTCTCTATTTCCCATTCTATTGAGTGTAGTGTTCCTGATGTTTCCTTTTCAATTGGGAACTATATACTTGAGGTTAATTCTCTCACATTTGCTTCAATGGAACTATTTTGGAAAAATCCCTCATCTTCTTTATATCTAAAGCTGATCAAAGATTCTTAACAGGAATGCTATACAGTGGAATGAGTGAATGTGCAGGCAATAGTTCCAGGTATTTCCTTTGGAAAACACCATTCCTTTGGATACTTGTTCTTCTCTATTTCCCATTCAATTGAGTCTAGTGTTTCTGATGTTTCCTTTTCAATTGGGAACTATAAAGTTGATGTTAATTCTCTCCCATTTGCTTCAATGGAACCTTTTAGGAAAAATCACTCATCTTCTTTATATGTAAAGCTGATCAAAGATTCTTAACAGGAATGCTATACAGTGGAATGAGTGAATGTGCAGGCAATAGTTCCAGTTATTTCCTTTGGGAAAATCTATTCATTTGGATACTTGTTCCTCTCTATTTCCCAATAAATTGAGTCTAGTGTTCCTGATGTTTCCTTCTCAATTGCGAACTATATACTTGTTGTTAATTCTCTCACATTGGCTTCAATGGAACTTTTGGGAAAAATCCCTCATCTTCTTTATATCTAAAGCTGATCAAAGGATTCTTAACAGGAATCCTATACAGTGGAATGAGTGAATTTGCAGGCAATAATTCCAGTTATTTCCTTTGTGAAAATCCATTCCTTTGGATACTTGTTCTTCTCTATTTCCCATTCTATTGAGTCTAGTGTTCCTGATGTTTCCTTTTCAATTGGGAACTATAAAGTTGATGTTAATTCTCTCCCATTTGCTTCAATGGAACTTTTTAGGAAAAATCACTCATCTTCTTTATATCTAAAGCTCATCAAAAATTCTTAACAGGAATCCTATACAGTGGAATGAGTGAATGGGCAGGCAATACTTCCAGTTATTTTCTTTGGGAAAATCCATTCCTTTGGATACTTGTTCCTCTCTATTTCCCTTTCAATTGAGTCTAGTGTTACTGATGTTTCCTTTTCAATTTGGAACTTTATAGTTGATGATAATTCTCTCCCATTTGCTTCAATGGAACTTTTTGGGCAAAATCCATCCTCTTCTGTATATCTAAAGCTGATCAAAGGATTCTTAACAGGAATGCTATACAGTGGAATGAGTGAATGTGCAGGCAATAGTTCCAGTTATTTACTTTGGGAAAATCCATTCCCTTAGATACTTGTTCCTCTCTATTTCCCATTCAATTGAGTCTAGTGTTTCTGATGTTTCCTTTTCAATTGGGAACTATAAACTTGTTGTTAATTCTCTGCTATTTGCTTCAATGGAACTTTTTGGGCAAAGTCCATCCTATTCTGTATATCTAAAGCTGATCAAAGGATTCTTAACAGGAATCCTATACAGTGGAATGAGTGAATGTGCACCCAATAGTTCGAGTTATTTCCTTTGGGAAAATCCATTCCTTTGGATACTTGTTCCTCTCTATTTCCCATTCAATTGAGTCTACTGTTTCTGATGTTTCCTTTACAATTGGGAACGATATAGTTGATGATAATTCTCTGCTATTTGCTTCAATGGAACTTTTTGGGCAAAATCCAGCCTCTTCTGTATGTCTAAAGCTGATCAAAGGATTCTTAAAAGGAATCCTATACAGTGGAATGAGTGATTGTGCACCCAATAGTTCGAGTTATTTCCTTTGAGAAAATCCATTCCCTTAGATACTTGTTCCTCTCTATTTCCCATTCAATTGAGTCTAGTGTTTCTGATATTTCCTTTTCAATTGGGAACTATATAGTTGATGTTAATTCTCTGCTATTTGCTTCAATGGAACTTTTTGGGCAAAATCCATCCTCTTCTGTACATCTAAAGCTGATCAAAGGATTCTTAACAGGAATACTATACAGTGGAATGAGTGAATGTGCAGGCAATAGTTCCAGGTATTTCCTTTGGGAAAATCCATTCCTTTGGATACTTGTTCTTCTCTATTTCCCATTCTATTGAGTCTAGTGTTCCTGATGTTTCCTTTTCAATTGGGAATTATATAGTTGATGTTAATTCTCTCCCTTTTGCTTCAATGGAACTTTTTAGGAAAAATCACTCATCTTCTTTATATCTAAAGCCGATCAAAGATTCTTAACAGGAATCCTATACAGTGGAATGAATGAATGTGCAGGCAATAGTTCCAGTTATTTTCTTTGGGAAAATCCATTCCTTTGGATACTTGTTTCTCTCTATTTCCCATTCTATTGAGTCTAGTGTTTTTGATGTTTCCTTTTAAATTGGGAATGATATAGTTGATGATAATTCTCTGCTATTTGCTTCAATGCAACTTTTTGGGCAAAATCCATCCTCTTCTGTATATCTAAAGCTGATCAAAGCATTCTTAAAAGGAATCCTATACAGTGGAATGAGTGAATGTGCACCCAATAGTTCGAGTTATTTCCTTTGGGAAAATCCATTCCTTTGGATACTTGTTCTTCTCTATTTCCCATTCAATTGAGTCTAGTGTTTCTGATATTTCCTTTTCAATTGGGAACTATAAAGTTGATGTTAATTCTCTCCCATTTGCTTCAATGGAACTTTTTGGGAAAAATCCCTCATCTTCTTTATATCTAAAGCTGATCAAAGATTCTTAACAGGAATCCTATACAGTGGAATGAGTGAATGTGCAGGCAATAGTTCCAGTTATTTCCTTTGGAAAACTCCATTCCTTTGGATACTTGTACCTCTCTATTTCCCATTCTATTGAGTCTAGTGTTCTGATGTTTCCTTTTCAATTGGGAACTATATAGTTGATGTTAATTCTCTCCCATTTGCTTCAATGGAACTTTTTAGGAAAAATCACTCATCTTCTTTATATGTAAAGCTGATCAAAGATTCTTAACAGGAATCCTATACAGTGGAATGAGTTTATGTGCAGGCAATAGTTCCAGTTATTTTCTTTGGGAAAATCCATTCCTTTGGATACTTGTTCCTCTCTATTTCCCATTCTATTGAATGTAGTGTTCCTGATGTTTCCTTTTCAATTGGGAACTATATACTTGAGGTTAATTCTCTCACATTTGCTTCAATGGAACTATTTTGGAAAAATCCCTCATCTTCTTTATATCTAAAGCTGATCAAAGATTCTTAACAGGAATGCTATACAGTGGAATGAGTGAATGTGCAGGCAATAGTTCCAGTTATTTCCTTTGGAAAACACCATTCCTTTGGATACTTGTTCTTCTCTATTTCCCATTCAATTGAGTCTAGTGTTTCTGATGTTTCCTTTTCAATTGGGAACTATAAAGTTGATGTTAATTCTCTCCCATTTGCTTCAATGGAACTTTTTAGGAAAAATCACTCATCTTCTTTATATGTAAAGCTGATCAAAGATTCTTAACAGGAATGCTATACAGTGGAATGAGTGAATGTGCAGGCAATAGTTCCAGTTATTTCCTTTGGGAAAATCTATTCATTTGGATACTTGTTCCTCTCTATTTCCCAATAAATTGAGTCTAGTGTTCCTGATGTTTCCTTCTCAATTGCGAACTATATACTTGTTGTTAATTCTCTCACATTGGCTTCAATGGAACTTTTTGGAAAAATCCCTCATCTTCTTTATATCTAAAGCTGATCAAAGGATTCTTAACAGGAATCCTATACAGTGGAATGAGTGAATTTGCAGGCAATAATTCCAGTTATTTCCTTTGTGAAAATCCATTCCTTTGGATACTTGTTCTTCTCTATTTCCCATTCTATTGAGTCTAGTGTTCCTGATGTTTCCTTTTCAATTGGGAACTATAAAGTTGATGTTAATTCTCTCCCATTTGCTTCAATGGAACTTTTTAGGAAAAATCACTCATCTTCTTTATATCTAAAGCTCATCAAAAATTCTTAACAGGAATCCTATACAGTGGAATGAGTGAATGGGCAGGCAATACTTCCAGTTATTTTCTTTGGGAAAATCCATTCCTTTGGATACTTGTTCCTCTCTATTTCCCTTTCAATTGAGTCTAGTGTTACTGATGTTTCCTTTTCAATTTGGAACTTTATAGTTGATGATAATTCTCTCCCATTTGCTTCAATGGAACTTTTTGGGCAAAATCCATCCTCTTCTGTATATCTAAAGCTGATCAAAGGATTCTTAACAGGAATGCTATACAGTGGAATGAGTGAATGTGCAGGCAATAGTTCCAGTTATTTACTTTGGGAAAATCCATTCCCTTAGATACTTGTTCCTCTCTATTTCCCATTCAATTGAGTCTAGTGTTTCTGATGTTTCCTTTTCAATTGGGAACTATATACTTGTTGTTAATTCTCTGCTATTTGCTTCAATGGAACTTTTTGGGCAAAGTCCATCCTATTCTGTATATCTAAAGCTGATCAAAGGATTCTTAACAGGAATCCTATACAGTGGAATGAGTGAATGTGCACCCAATAGTTCGAGTTATTTCCTTTGGGAAAATCCATTCCTTTGGATACTTGTTCCTCTCTATTTCCCATTCAATTGAGTCTAGTGTTTCTGATGTTTCCTTTACAATTGGGAACGATATAGTTGATGATAATTCTCTGCTATTTGCTTCAATGGAACTTTTTGGGCAAAATCCAGCCTCTTCTGTATGTCTAAAGCTGATCAAAGGATTCTTAAAAGGAATCCTATACAGTGGAATGAGTGATTGTGCACCCAATAGTTCGAGTTATTTCCTTTGAGAAAATCCATTCCCTTAGATACTTGTTCCTCTCTATTTCCCATTCAATTGAGTCTAGTGTTTCTGATATTTCCTTTTCAATTGGGAACTATATAGTTGATGTTAATTCTCTGCTATTTGCTTCAATGGAACTTTTTGGGCAAAATCCATCCTCTTCTGTACATCTAAAGCTGATTAAAGGATTCTTAACAGGAATACTATACAGTGGAATGAGTGAATGTGCAGGCAATAGTTCCAGGTATTTCCTTTGGGAAAATCCATTCCTTTGGATACTTGTTCTTCTCTATTTCCCATTCTATTGAGTCTAGTGTTCCTGATGTTTCCTTTTCAATTGGGAATTATATAGTTGATGTTAATTCTCTCCCTTTTGCTTCAATGGAACTTTTTAGGAAAAATCACTCATCTTCTTTATATCTAAAGCCGATCAAAGATTCTTAACAGGAATCCTATACAGTGGAATGAATGAATGTGCAGGCAATAGTTCCAGTTATTTTCTTTGGGAAAATCCATTCCTTTGGATACTTGTTTCTCTCTATTTCCCATTCTATTGAGTCTAGTGTTTTTGATGTTTCCTTTTAAATTGGGAATGATATAGTTGATGATAATTCTCTGCTATTTGCTTCAATGCAACTTTTTGGGCAAAATCCATCCTCTTCTGTATATCTAAAGCTGATCAAAGGATTCTTAAAAGGAATCCTATACAGTGGAATGAGTGAATGTGCACCCAATAGTTCGAGTTATTTCCTTTGGGAAAATCCATTCCTTTGGATACTTGTTCTTCTCTATTTCCCATTTTATTGATTGTAGTGTTCCAGATGTTTCCTTTTCAATTGGGTACTCTATACTTGATGTTAATTCTCTCACATTTGCTTCAATGGAACTTTTTGGGAAAAATCCCTCATCTTCTTTATATCTAAAGCTGATCAAAGATTCTTAACAGGAATCCTATACAGTGGAATGAGTGAATGTGCAGGCAATAGTTCCAGTTATTTACTTTGGAAAACTCCATTCCTTTGGATACTTGTTCTTCTCTATTTCCCATTCAATTGAGTCTAGTGTTTCTGATATTTCCTTTTCAATTGGGAACTATAAAGTTGATGTTAATTCTCTCCCATTTGCTTCAATGGAACTTTTTAGGAAAAATCACTCATCTTCTTTATATGTAAAGCTGATCAAAGATTCTTAACAGGAATCCTATACAGTGGAATGAGTTTATGTGCAGGCAATAGTTCCAGTTATTTTCTTTGGGAAAATCCATTCCTTTGGATACTTGTTCCTCTCTATTTCCCATTCTATTGAGTGTAGTGTTCCTGATGTTTCCTTTTCAATTGGGAACTATATACTTGAGGTTAATTCTCTCACATTTGCTTCAATGGAACTATTTTGGAAAAATCCCTCATCTTCTTTATATCTAAAGCTGATCAAAGATTCTTAACAGGAATGCTATACAGTGGAATGAGTGAATGTGCAGGCAATAGTTCCAGGTATTTCCTTTGGAAAACACCATTCCTTTGGATACTTGTTCTTCTCTATTTCACATTCAATTGAGTCTAGTGTTTCTGATGTTTCCTTTTCAATTGGGAACTATAAAGTTGATGTTAATTCTCTCCCATTTGCTTCAATGGAACTTTTTAGGAAAAATCACTCATCTTCTTTATATGTAAAGCTGATCAAAGGATTCTTAACAGGAATGCTATACAGTGGAATGAGTGAATGTGCAGGCAATAGTTCCAGTTATTTCCTTTGGGAAAATCCATTCATTTGGATACTTGTTCCTCTCTATTTCCCATTCAATTGAGTCTAGTGTTTCTGATGTTTCCTTTTCAATTGGGAACTATATACTTGTTAATTCTCTGCTATTTGCTTCAATGGAACTTTTTGGGCAAAGTCCATCCTATTCTGTATATCTAAAGCTGATCAAAGGATTCTTAACAGGAATCCTATACAGTGGAATGAGTGAATGTGCACCCAATAGTTCGAGTTATTTCCTTTGGGAAAATCCATTCCTTTGGATACTTGTTCCTCTCTATTTCCCATTCAATTGAGTCTAGTGTTTCTGATGTTTCCTTTACAATTGGGAACGATATAGTTGATGATAATTCTCTGCTATTTACTTCAATGGAACTTTTTGGGCAAAATCCAGCCTCTTCTGTATGTCTAAAGCTGATCAAAGGATTCTTAAAAGGAATCCTATACAGTGGAATGAGTGATTGTGCACCCAATAGTTCGAGTTATTTCCTTTGGGAAAATCCATTCCCTTAGATACTTGTTCCTCTCTATTTCCCATTCAATTGAGTCTAGTGTTTCCTGATATTTCCTTTTCAATTGGGAACTATATAGTTGATGTTAATTCTCTGCTATTTGCTTCAATGGAACTTTTTGGGCAAAATCCATCCTCTTCTGTACATCTAAAGCTGATCAAAGGATTCTTAACAGGAATACTATACAGTGGAATGAGTGAATGTGCAGGCAATAGTTCCAGGTATTTCCTTTGGGAAAATCCATTCCTTTGGATACCTGTTCTTCTCTATTTCCCATTCTATTGAGTCTAGTGTTCCTGATGTTTCCTTTTCAATTGGGAATTATATAGTTGATGTTAATTCTCTCCCTTTCGCTTCAATGGAACTTTTTAGGAAAAATCACTCATCTTCTTTATATCTAAAGCCGATCAAAGATTCTTAACAGGAATCCTATACAGTGGAATGAATGAATGTGCAGGCAATAGTTCCAGTTATTTTCTTTGGGAAAATCCATTCCTTTGGATACTTGTTTCTCTCTATTTCCCATTCTATTGAGTCTAGTGTTTTTGATGTTTCCTTTTAAATTGGGAATGATATAGTTGATGATAATTCTCTGCTATTTGCTTCAATGCAACTTTTTGGGCAAAATCCATCCTCTTCTGTATATCTAAAGCTGAACAAAGGATTCTTAAAAGGAATCCTATACAGTGGAATGAGTGAATGTGCACCCAATAGTTCGAGTTATTTCCTTTGGGAAAATCCATTCCTTTGGATACTTGTTCTTCTCTATTTCCCATTTTATTGAGTGTAGTGTTCCAGATGTTTCCTTTTCAATTGGGTACTCTATACTTGATGTTAATTCTCTCACATTTGCTTCAATGGAACTTTTTGGGAAAAATCACTCATCTTCTTTATATCTAAAGCTGATCAAAGATTCTTAACAGGAATCCTATACAGTGGAATGAGTGAATGTGCAGGCAATAGTTCCAGTTATTTACTTTGGAAAACTCCATTCCTTTGGATACTTGTTCTTCTCTATTTCCCATTCAATTGAGTCTAGTGTTTCTGATATTTCCTTTTCAATTGGGAACTATAAAGTTGATGTTAATTCTCTCCCATTTGCTTCAATGGAACTTTTTAGGAAAAATCACTCATCTTCTTTATATGTAAAGCTGATCAAAGATTCTTAACAGGAATTCTATACAGTGGAATGAGTTTATGTGCAGGCAATAGTTCCAGTTATTTTCTTTGGGAAAATCCATTCCTTTGGATACTTGTTCCTCTCTATTTCCCATTCTATTGAGTGTAGTGTTCCTGATGTTTCCTTTTCAATTGGGAACTATATACTTGAGGTTAATTCTCTCACATTTGCTTCAATGGAACTATTTTGGAAAAATCCCTCATCTTCTTTATATCTAAAGCTGATCAAAGATTCTTAACAGGAATGCTATACAGTGGAATGAGTGAATGGGCAGGCAATACTTCCAGTTATTTTCTTTGGGAAAATCCATTCCTTTGGATACTTGTTCCTCTCTATTTCCCTTTCAATTGAGTCTAGTGTTACTGATGTTTCCTTTTCAATTTGGAACTTTATAGTTGATGATAATTCTCTCCCATTTGCTTCAATGGAACTTTTTGGGCAAAATCCTCCTCTTCTGTATATCTAAAGCTGATCAAAGGATTCTTAACAGGAATGCTATACAGTGGAATGAGTGAATGTGCAGGCAATAGTTCCAGTTATTTACTTTGGGAAAATCCATTCCCTTAGATACTTGTTCCTCTCTATTTCCCATTCAATTGAGTCTAGTGTTTCTGATGTTTCCTTTTCAATTGGGAACTATATACTTGTTGTTAATTCTCTGCTATTTGCTTCAATGGAACTTTTTGGGCAAAATCCATCCTATTCTGTATATCTAAAGCTGATCAAAGGATTCTTAACAGGAATCCTATACAGTGGAATGAGTGAATGTGCACCCAATAGTTCGAGTTATTTCCTTTGGGAAAATCCATTCCTTTGGATACTTGTTCCTCTCTATTTCCCATTCAATTGAGTCTAGTGTTTCTGATGTTTCCTTTACAATTGGGAACGATATAGTTGATGATAATTCTCTGCTATTTGCTTCAATGGAACTTTTTGGGCAAAATCCATCCTCTTCTGTACATCTAAAGCTGATCAAAGGATTCTTAACAGGAATACTATACAGTGGAATGAGTGAATGTGCAGGCAATAGTTCCAGGTATTTCCTTTGGGAAAATCCATTCCTTTGGATACTTGTTCTTCTCTATTTCCCATTCTATTGAGTCTAGTGTTCCTGATGTTTCCTTTTCAATTGGGAATTATATAGTTGATGTTAATTCTCTCCCTTTTGCTTCAATGGAACTTTTTAGGAAAAATCACTCATCTTCTTTATATCTAAAGCCGATCAAAGATTCTTAACAGGAATCCTATACAGTGGAATGAATGAATGTGCAGGCAATAGTTCCAGTTATTTTCTTTGGGAAAATCCATTCCTTTGGATACTTGTTTCTCTCTATTTCCCATTCTATTGAGTCTAGTGTTTTTGATGTTTCCTTTTAAATTGGGAATGATATAGTTGATGATAATTCTCTGCTATTTGCTTCAATGCAACTTTTTGGGCAAAATCCATCCTCTTCTGTATATCTAAAGCTGATCAAAGGATTCTTAAAAGGAATCCTATACAGTGAATGAGTGAATGTGCACCCAATAGTTCGAGTTATTTCCTTTGGGAAAATCCATTCCTTTGGATACTTGTTCTTCTCTATTTCCCATTTTATTGAGTGTAGTGTTCCAGATGTTTCCTTTTCAATTGGGTACTCTATACTTGATGTTAATTCTCTCACATTTGCTTCAATGGAACTTTTTGGGAAAAATCCCTCATCTTCTTTATATCTAAAGCTGATCAAAGATTCTTAACAGGAATCCTATACAGTGGAATGAGTGAATGTGCAGGCAATAGTTCCAGTTATTTACTTTGGAAAACTCCATTCCTTTGGATACTTGTTCTTCTCTATTTCCCATTCAATTGAGTCTAGTGTTTCTGATATTTCCTTTTCAATTGGGAACTATAAAGTTGATGTTAATTCTCTCCCATTTGCTTCAATGGAACTTTTTAGGAAAAATCACTCATCTTCTTTATATGTAAAGTTGATCAAAGATTCTTAACAGGAATCCTATACAGTGGAATGAGTTTATGTGCAGGCAATAGTTCCAGTTATTTTCTTTGGGAAAATCCATTCCTTTGGATACTTGTTCCTCTCTATTTCCCATTCTATTGAGTGTAGTGTTCCTGATGTTTCCTTTTCAATTGGGAACTATATACTTGAGGTTAATTCTCTCACATTTGCTTCAATGGAACTATTTTGGAAAAATCCCTCATCTTCTTTATATCTAAAGCTGATCAAAGATTCTTAACAGGAATGCTATACAGTGGAATGAGTGAATGTGCAGGCAATAGTTCCAGTTATTTCCTTTGGGAAAATCCATTCATTTGGATACTTGTTCCTCTCTATTTCCCATTCAATTGAGTCTAGTGTTTCTGATGTTTCCTTTTCAATTGGGAACTATATACTTGTTAATTCTCTGCTATTTGCTTCAATGGAACTTTTTGGGCAAAGTCCATCCTATTCTGTATATCTAAAGCTGATCAAAGGATTCTTAACAGGAATCCTATACAGTGGAATGAGTGAATGTGCACCCAATAGTTCGAGTTATTTCCTTTGGGAAAATCCATTCCTTTGGATACTTGTTCCTCTCTATTTCCCATTCAATTGAGTCTAGTGTTTCTGATGTTTCCTTTACAATTGGGAACGATATAGTTGATGATAATTCTCTGCTATTTGCTTCAATGGAACTTTTTGGGCAAAATCCAGCCTCTTCTGTATGTCTAAAGCTGATCAAAGGATTCTTAAAAGGAATCCTATACAGTGGAATGAGTGATTGTGCACCCAATAGTTCGAGTTATTTCCTTTGGGAAAATCCATTCCCTTAGATACTTGTTCCTCTCTATTTCCCATTCAATTGAGTCTAGTGTTTCTGATATTTCCTTTTCAATTGGGAACTATATAGTTGATGTTAATTCTCTGCTATTTGCTTCAATGGAACTTTTTGGGCAAAATCCATCCTCTTCTGTACATCTAAAGCTGATCAAAGGATTCTTAACAGGAATACTATACAGTGGAATGAGTGAATGTGCAGGCAATAGTTCCAGGTATTTCCTTTGGGAAAATCCATTCCTTTGGATACTTGTTCTTCTCTATTTCCCATTCTATTGAGTCTAGTGTTCCTGATGTTTCCTTTTCAATTGGGAATTATATAGTTGATGTTAATTCTCTCCCTTTCGCTTCAATGGAACTTTTTAGGAAAAATCACTCATCTTCTTTATATCTAAAGCCGATCAAAGATTCTTAACAGGAATCCTATACAGTGGAATGAATGAATGTGCAGGCAATAGTTCCAGTTATTTTCTTTGGGAAAATCCATTCCTTTGGATACTTGTTTCTCTCTATTTCCCATTCTATTGAGTCTAGTGTTTTTGATGTTTCCTTTTAAATTGGGAATGATATAGTTGATGATAATTCTCTGCTATTTGCTTCAATGCAACTTTTTGGGCAAAATCCATCCTCTTCTGTATATCTAAAGCTGAACAAAGGATTCTTAAAAGGAATCCTATACAGTGGAATGAGTGAATGTGCACCCAATAGTTCGAGTTATTTCCTTTGGGAAAATCCATTCCTTTGGATACTTGTTCTTCTCTATTTCCCATTTTATTGAGTGTAGTGTTCCAGATGTTTCCTTTTCAATTGGGTACTCTATACTTGATGTTAATTCTCTCACATTTGCTTCAATGGAACTTTTTGGGAAAAATCCCTCATCTTCTTTATATCTAAAGCTGATCAAAGATTCTTAACAGGAATCCTATACAGTGGAATGAGTGAATGTGCAGGCAATAGTTCCAGTTATTTACTTTGGAAAACTCCATTCCTTTGGATACTTGTTCTTCTCTATTTCCCATTCAATTGAGTCTAGTGTTTCTGATATTTCCTTTTCAATTGGGAACTATAAAGTTGATGTTAATTCTCTCCCATTTGCTTCAATGGAACTTTTTAGGAAAAATCACTCATCTTCTTTATATGTAAAGCTGATCAAAGATTCTTAACAGGAATTCTATACAGTGGAATGAGTTTATGTGCAGGCAATAGTTCCAGTTATTTTCTTTGGGAAAATCCATTCCTTTGTATACTTGTTCCTCTCTATTTCCCATTCTATTGAGTGTAGTGTTCCTGATGTTTCCTTTTCAATTGGGAACTATATACTTGAGGTTAATTCTCTCACATTTGCTTCAATGGAACTATTTTGGAAAAATCCCTCATCTTCTTTATATCTAAAGCTGATCAAAGATTCTTAACAGGAATGCTATACAGTGGAATGAGTGAATGGGCAGGCAATACTTCCAGTTATTTTCTTTGGGAAAATCCATTCCTTTGGATATTTGTTCCTCTCTATTTCCCTTTCAATTGAGTCTAGTGTTACTGATGTTTCCTTTTCAATTTGGAACTTTATAGTTGATGATAATTCTCTCCCATTTGCTTCAATGGAACTTTTTGGGCAAAATCCATCCTCTTCTGTATATCTAAAGCTGATCAAAGGATTCTTAACAGGAATGCTATACAGTGGAATGAGTGAATGTGCAGGCAATAGTTCCAGTTATTTACTTTGGGAAAATCCATTCCCTTAGATACTTGTTCCTCTCTATTTCCCATTCAATTGAGTCTAGTGTTTCTGATGTTTCCTTTTCAATTGGGAACTATATACTTGTTGTTAATTCTCTGCTATTTGCTTCAATGGAACTTTTTGGGCAAAATCCATCCTATTCTGTATATCTAAAGCTGATCAAAGGATTCTTAACAGGAATCCTATACAGTGGAATGAGTGAATGTGCACCCAATAGTTCGAGTTATTTCCTTTGGGAAAATCCATTCCTTTGGATACTTGTTCCTCTCTATTTCCCATTCAATTGAGTCTAGTGTTTCTGATGTTTCCTTTACAATTGGGAACGATATAGTTGATGATAATTCTCTGCTATTTGCTTCAATGGAACTTTTTGGGCAAAATCCAGCCTCTTCTGTATGTCTAAAGCTGATCAAAGGATTCTTAAAAGGAATCCTATACAGTGGAATGAGTGATTGTGCACCCAATAGTTCGAGTTATTTCCTTTGGCAAAATCCATTCCCTTAGATACTTGTTCCTCTCTATTTCCCATTCAATTGAGTCTAGTGTTTCTGATATTTCCTTTTCAATTGGGAACTATATAGTTGATGTTAATTCTCTCCCATTTGCTTCAATGGAACTTTTTGGGCAAAATCCATCCTCTTCTGTACATCTAAAGCTGATCAAAGATTCTTAACAGGAATCCTATACAGTGGAATGAGTGAATGTGCAGGCAATAGTTCTAGTTATTTCCTTTGTAAAACACCATTCCTTTGGATACTTGTTCTTCTCTATTTCCCATTCAATTGAGTCTAGTGTTTCTGATGTTTCCTTTTCAATTGGGAACTATAAAGTTGATGTTAATTCTCTCCCATTTGCTTCAATGGAACTTTTTAGGAAAAATCACTCATCTTCTTTATATGTAAAGCTGATCAAAGATTCTTAACAGGAATGCTATACAGTGGAATGAGTGAATGTGCAGACAATAGTTCCAGTTATTTCCTTTGGGAAAATCCATTCATTTGGATACTTGTTCCTCTCTATTTCCCAATAAATTGAGTCTAGTGTTCCTGATGTTTCCTTCTCAATTGCGAACTATATACTTGTTAATTCTCTCACATTGGCTTCAATGGAACTTTTTGGAAAAATCCCTCATCTTCTTTATATCTAAAGCTGATCAAAGGATTCTTAACAGGAATCCTATACAGTGGAATGAGTGAATGTGCAGGCAATAATTCCAGTTATTTCCTTTGTGAAAATCCATTCCTTTGGATACTTGTTCTTCTCTATTTCCCATTCTATTGAGTCTAGTGTTCCTGATGTTTCCTTTTCAATTGGGAACTATAAAGTTGATGTTAATTCTCTCCCATTTGCTTCAATGGAACTTTTTAGGAAAAATCACTCATCTTCTTTATATCTAAAGCTCATCAAAAATTCTTAACAGGAATCCTATACAGTGGAATGAGTGAATGGGCAGGCAATACTTCCAGTTATTTTCTTTGGGAAAATCCATTCCTTTGGATACTTGTTCCTCTCTATTTCCCTTTCAATTGAGTCTAGTGTTACTGATGTTTCCTTTTCAATTTGGAACTTTATAGTTGATGATAATTCTCTCCCATTTGCTTCAATGGAACTTTTTGGGCAAAATCCATCCTCTTCTGTATATCTAAAGCTGATCAAAGGATTCTTAACAGGAATGCTATACAGTGGAATGAGTGAATGTGCAGGCAATAGTTCCAGTTATTTACTTTGGGAAAATCCATTCCCTTAGATACTTGTTCCTCTCTATTTCCCATTCAATTGAGTCTAGTGTTTCTGATGTTTCCTTTTCAATTGGGAACTATATACTTGTTGTTAATTCTCTGCTATTTGCTTCAATGGAACTTTTTGGGCAAAATCCATCCTATTCTGTATATCTAAAGCTGATCAAAGGATTCTTAACAGGAATCCTATACAGTGGAATGAGTGAATGTGCACCCAATAGTTCGAGTTATTTCCTTTGGGAAAATCCATTCCTTTGGTTACTTGTTCCTCTCTATTTCCCATTCAATTGAGTCTAGTGTTTCTGATGTTTCCTTTACAATTGGGAACGATATAGTTGATGATAATTCTCTGCTATTTGCTTCAATGGAACTTTTTGGGCAAAATCCATCCTCTTCTGTACATCTAAAGCTGATCAAAGGATTCTTAACAGGAATACTATACAGTGGAATGAGTGAATGTGCAGGCAATAGTTCCAGGTATTTCCTTTGGGAAAATCCATTCCTTTGGATACTTGTTCTTCTCTATTTCCCATTCTATTGAGTCTAGTGTTCCTGATGTTTCCTTTTCAATTGGGAATTATATAGTTGATGTTAATTCTCTCCCTTTTGCTTCAATGGAACTTTTTAGGAAAAATCACTCATCTTCTTTATATCTAAAGCTCATCAAAAATTCTTAACAGGAATCCTATACAGTTGAATGAGTGAATGGGCAGGCAATACTTCCAGTTATTTTCTTTGGGAAAATCCATTCCTTTGGATACTTGTTCCTCTCTATTTCTCTTTCAATTGAGTCTAGTTTTACTGATGTTTCCTTTTCAATTTGGAACTTTATAGTTGATGATAATTCTCTCCCATTTGCTTCAATGGAACTTTTTGGGCAAAATCCATCCTCTTCTGTATATCTAAAGCTGATCAAAGGATTCTTAACAGGAATGCTATACAGTGGAATGAGTGAATGTGCAGGCAATAGTTCCAGTTATTTACTTTGGGAAAATCCATTCCCTTAGATACTTGTTCCTCTCTATTTCCCATTCAATTGAGTCTAGTGTTTCTGATGTTTCCTTTTCAATTGGGAACTATATACTTGTTGTTAATTCTCTGCTATTTGCTTCAATGGAACTTTTTGGGCAAAATCCATCCTATTCTGTATATCTAAAGCTGATCAAAGGATTCTTAACAGGAATCCTATACAGTGGAATGAGTGAATGTGCACCCAATAGTTCGAGTTATTTCCTTTGGGAAAATCCATTCCTTTGGATACTTGTTCCTCTCTATTTCCCATTCAATTGAGTCTAGTGTTTCTGATGTTTCCTTTACATTTGGGAACGATATAGTTGATGATAATTCTCTGCTATTTGCTTCAATGGAAATTTTTGGGCAAAATCCAGCCTCTTCTGTATGTCTAAAGCTGATCAAAGGATTCTTAAAAGGAATCCTATACAGTGGAATGAGTGATTGTGCACCCAATAGTTCGAGTTATTTCCTTTGGCAAAATCCATTCCCTTAGATACTTGTTCCTCTCTATTTCCCATTCAATTGAGTCTAGTGTTTCTGATATTTCCTTTTCAATTGGGAACTATATAGTTGATGTTAATTCTCTCCCATTTGCTTCAATGGAACTTTTTGGGCAAAATCCATCCTCTTCTGTACATCTAAAGCTGATCAAAGGATTCTTAACAGGAATACTATACAGTGGAATGAGTGAATGTGCAGGCAATAGTTCCAGGTATTTCCTTTGGGAAAATCCATTCCTTTGGATACTTGTTCTTCTCTATTTCCCATTCTATTGAGTCTAGTGTTCCTGATGTTTCCTTTTCAATTGGGAATTATATAGTTGATGTTAATTCTCTCCCTTTTGCTTCAATGGAACTTTTTAGGAAAAATCACTCATCTTCTTTATATCTAAAGCCGATCAAAGATTCTTAACAGGAATCCTATACAGTGGAATGAATGAATGTGCAGGCAATAGTTCCAGTTATTTTCATTGGGAAAACTCCATTCCTTTGGATACTTGTTCTTCTCTATTTCCCATTCAATTGAGTCTAGTGTTTCTGATATTTCCTTTTCAATTGGGAACTATAAAGTTGATGTTAATTCTCTCCCATTTGCTTCAATGGAACTTTTTAGGAAAAATCACTCATCTTCTTTATATGTAAAGCTGATCAAAGATTCTTAACAGGAATCCTATACAGTGGAATGAGTTTATGTGCAGGCAATAGTTCCAGTTATTTTCTTTGGGAAAATCCATTCCTTTGGATACTTGTTCCTCTCTATTTCCCATTCTATTGAGTGTAGTGTTCCTGATGTTTCCTTTTCAATTGGGAACTATATACTTGAGGTTAATTCTCTCACATTTGCTTCAATGGAACTATTTTGGAAAAATCCCTCATCTTCTTTATATCTAAAGCTGATCAAAGATTCTTAACAGGAATGCTATACAGTGGAATGAGTGAATGTGCAGGCAATAGTTCCAGTTATTTCCTTTGGAAAACACCATTCCTTTGGATACTTGTTCTTCTCTATTTCCCATTCAATTGAGTCTAGTGTTTCTGATGTTTCCTTTTCAATTGGGAACTATAAAGTTGATGTTAATTCTCTCCCATTTGCTTCAATGGAACTTTTTAGGAAAAATCACTCATCTTCTTTATATGTAAAGCTGATCAAAGATTCTTAACAGGAATGCTATACAGTGGAATGAGTGAATGTGCAGGCAATAGTTCCAGTTATTTCCTTTGGTAAAATCCATTCATTTGGATACTTGTTCCTCTCTATTTCCCAATAAATTGAGTCTAGTGTTCCTGATGTTTCCTTCTCAATTGCGAACTATATACTTGTTGTTAATTCTGTCACATTGGCTTCAATGGAACTTTTTGGAAAAATCCCTCATCTTCTTTATATCTAAAGCTGATCAAAGGATTCTTAACAGGAATCCTATACAGTGGAATGAGTGAATGTGCAGGCAATAATTCCAGTTATTTTCTTTGGGAAAATCCATTCCTTTGGATACTTGTTCCTCTCCTTTTCCCTTTCAATTGAGTCTAGTGTTACTGATGTTTCCTTTTCAATTTGGAACTTTATAGTTGATGATAATTCTCTCCCATTTGCTTCAATGGAACTTTTTGGGCAAAATCCATTCTCTTCTGTATATCTAAAGCTGATCAAAGGATTCTTAACAGGAATGCTATACAGTGGAATGAGTGAATGTGCAGGCAATAGTTCCAGTTATTTACTTTGGGAAAATCCATTCCCTTAGATACTTGTTCCTCTCTATTTCCCATTCAATTGAGTCTAGTGTTTCTGATGTTTCCTTTACAATTGGGAACGATATAGTTGATGATAATTCTCTGCTATTTGCTTCAATGGAACTTTTTGGGCAAAATCCAGCCTCTTCTGTATGTCTAAAGCTGATCAAAGGATTCTTAAAAGGAATCCTATACAGTGGAATGAGTGATTGTGCACCCAATAGCTCGAGTTATTTCCTTTGGGAAAATCCATTCCCTTAGATACTTGTTCCTCTCTATTTCCCATTCAATTGAGTCTAGTGTTTCTGATATTTCCTTTTCAATTGGGAACTATAAAGTTGATGTTAATTCTCTCCCATTTGCTTCAATGGAACTTTTTAGGAAAAATCACTCATCTTCTTTATATGTAAAGCTGATCAAAGATTCTTAACAGGAATGCTATACAGTGGAATGAGTGAATGTGCAGGCAATAGTTCCAGTTATTTCCTTTGGGAAAATCCATTCATTTGGATACTTGTTCCTCTCTATTTCCCAATAAATTGAGTCTAGTGTTCCTGATGTTTCCTTCTCAATTGCGAACTATATACTTGTTGTTAATTCTCTCACATTGGCTTCAATGGAACTTTTTGGAAAAATCCCTCATCTTCTTTATATCTAAAGCTGATCAAAGGATTCTTAACAGGAATCCTATACAGTGGAATGAGTGAATGTGCAGGCAATAGTTCCAGGTATTTCCATTGGGAAAATCCATTCCTTTGGATACTTGTTCTTCTCTATTTCCCATTCTATTGAGTCTAGTGTTCCTGATGTTTCCTTTTCAATTGGGAATTATATAGTTGATGTTAATTCTCTCCCTTTTGCTTCAATGGAACTTTTTAGGAAAAATCACTCATCTTCTTTATATCTAAAGCCGATCAAAGATTCTTAACAGGAATCCTATACAGTGGAATGAATGAATGTGCAGGCAATAGTTCCAGTTATTTTCTTTGGGAAAATCCATTCCTTTGGATACTTGTTTCTCTCTATTTCCCATTCTATTGAGTCTAGTGTTTTTGATGTTTCCTTTTAAATTGGGAATGATATAGTTGATGATAATTCTCTGCTATTTGCTTCAATGCAACTTTTTGGGCAAAATCCATCCTCTTCTGTATATCTAAAGCTGATCAAAGGATTCTTAAAAGGAATCCTATACAGTGGAATGAGTGAATGTGCACCCAATAGTTCGAGTTATTTCCTTTGGGAAAATACATTCCTTTGGATACTTGTTCTTCTCTATTTCCCATTTTATTGAGTGTAGTGTTCCAGATGTTTCCTTTTCAATTGGGTACTCTATACTTGATGTTAATTCTCTCACATTTGCTTCAATGGAACTTTTTGGGAAAAATCCCTCATCTTCTTTATATCTAAAGCTGATCAAAGATTCTTAACAGGAATCCTATACAGTGGAATGAGTGAATGTGCAGGCAATAGTTCCAGTTATTTACTTTGGAAAACTCCATTCCTTTGGATACTTGTTCTTCTCTATTTCCCATTCAATTGAGTCTAGTGTTTCTGATATTTCCTTTTCAATTGGGAACTATAAAGTTGATGTTAATTCTCTCCCATTTGCTTCAATGGAACTTTTTAGGAAAAATCACTCATCTTCTTTATATGTAAAGCTGATCAAAGATTCTTAACAGGAATCCTATACAGTGGAATGAGTTTATGTGCAGGCAATAGTTCCAGTTATTTTCTTTGGGAAAATCCATTCCTTTGGATACTTGTTCCTCTCTATTTCCCATTCTATTGAGTGTAGTGTTCCTGATGTTTCCTTTTCAATTGGGAACTATATACTTGAGGTTAATTCTCTCACATTTGCTTCAATGGAACTATTTTGGAAAAATCCCTCATCTTCTTTATATCTAAAGCTGATCAAAGATTCTTAACAGGAATGCTATACAGTGGAATGAGTGAATGTGCAGGCAATAGTTCCAGTTATTTCCTTTGGGAAAATCCATTCATTTGGATACTTGTTCCTCTCTATTTCCCATTCAATTGAGTCTAGTGTTTCTGATGTTTCCTTTTCAATTGGGAACTATAAAGTTGATGTTAATTCTCTCCCATTTGCTTCAATGGAACTTTTTAGGAAAAATCACTCATCTTCTTTATATGTAAAGCTGATCAAAGATTCTTAACAGGAATGCTATACAGTGGAATGAGTGAATGTGCAGGCAATAGTTCCAGTTATTTCCTTTGGGAAAATCTATTCATTTGGATACTTGTTCCTCTCTATTTCCCTTTCAATTGAGTCTAGTGTTACTGATGTTTCCTTTTCAATTTGGAACTTTATAGTTGATGATAATTCTCTCCCATTTGCTTCAATGGAACTTTTTGGGCAAAATCCATCCTCTTCTGTATATCTAAAGCTGATCAAAGGATTCTTAACAGGAATGCTATACAGTGGAATGAGTGAATGTGCAGGCAATAGTTCCAGTTATTTACTTTGGGAAAATCCATTCCCTTAGATACTTGTTCCTCTCTATTTCCCATTCAATTGAGTCTAGTGTTTCTGATGTTTCCTTTTCAATTGGGAACTATATACTTGTTGTTAATTCTCTGCTATTTGCTTCAATGGAACTTTTTGGGCAAAGTCCATCCTATTCTGTATATCTAAAGCTGATCAAAGGATTCTTAACAGGAATCCTATACAGTGGAATGAGTGAATGTGCACCCAATAGTTCGAGTTATTTCCTTTGGGAAAATCCATTCCTTTGGATACTTGTTCCTCTCTATTTCCCATTCAATTGAGTCTAGTGTTTCTGATGTTTCCTTTACAATTGGGAACGATATAGTTGATGATAATTCTCTGCTATTTGCTTCAATGGAACTTTTTGGGCAAAATCCAGCCTCTTCTGTATGTCTAAAGCTGATCAAAGGATTCTTAAAAGGAATCCTATACAGTGGAATGAGTGATTGTGCACCCAATAGTTCGAGTTATTTCCTTTGGGAAAATCCATTCCCTTAGATACTTGTTCCTCTCTATTTCCCATTCAATTGAGTCTAGTGTTTCTGATATTTCCTTTTCAATTGGGAACTATATAGTTGATGTTCATTCTCTGCTATTTGCTTCAATGGAACTTTTTGGGCAAAATCCATCCTCTTCTGTACATCTAAAGCTGATCAAAGGATTCTTAACAGGAATACTATACAGTGGAATGAGTGAATGTGCAGGCAATAGTTCCAGGTATTTCCTTTGGAAAAATGCATTCCTTTGGATACTTGTTCTTCTCTGTTTCCCATTCTATTGAGTCTAGTGTTCCTGATGTTTCCTTTTCAATTGGGAATTATATAGTTGATGTTAATTCTCTCCCTTTTGCTTCAATGGAACTTTTTAGGAAAAATCACTCATCTTCTTTATATCTAAAGCCGATCAAAGATTCTTAACAGGAATCCTATACAGTGGAATGAATGAATGTGCAGGCAATAGTTCCAGTTATTTTCTTTGGGAAAATCCATTCCTTTGGATACTTGTTTCTCTCTATTTCCCATTCTATTGAGTCTAGTGTTTTTGATGTTTCCTTTTAAATTGGGAATGATATAGTTGATGATAATTCTCTGCTATTTGCTTCAATGCAACTTTTTGGGCAAAATCCATCCTCTTCTGTATATCTAAAGCTGATCAAAGGATTCTTAAAAGGAATCCTATACAGTGGAATGAGTGAATGTGCACCCAATAGTTCGAGTTATTTCCTTTGGGAAAATCCATTCCTTTGGATACTTGTTCTTCTCTATTTCCCATTTTATTGAGTGTAGTGTTCCAGATGTTTCCTTTTCAATTGGGTACTCTATACTTGATGTTAATTCTCTCACATTTGCTTCAATGGAACTTTTTGGGAAAAATCCCACATCTTCTTTATATCTAAAGCTGATCAAAGATTCTTAACAGGAATCCTATACAGTGGAATGAGTGAATTTGCAGGCAATAGTTCCAGTTATTTACTTTGGAAAACTCCATTCCTTTGGATACTTGTTCTTCTCTATTTCCCATTCAATTGAGTCTAGTGTTTCTGATATTTCCTTTTCAATTGGGAACTATAAAGTTGATGTTAATTCTCTCCCATTTGCTTCAATGGAACTTTTTAGGAAAAATCACTCATCTTCTTTATATGTAAAGCTGATCAAAGATTCTTAACAGGAATCCTATACAGTGGAATGAGTTTATGTGCAGGCAATAGTTCCAGTTATTTCCTTTGGGAAAATCCATTCCTTTGGATACTTGTTCCTCTCTATTTCCCATTCTATTGAGTGTAGTGTTCCTGATGTTTCCTTTTCAATTGGGAACTATATACTTGAGGTTAATTCTCTCACATTTGCTTCAATGGAACTATTTTGGAAAAATCCCTCATCTTCTTTATATCTAAAGCTGATCAAAGATTCTTAACAGGAATGCTATACAGTGGAATGAGTGAATGTGCACCCAATAGTTCGAGTTATTTCCTTTGGGAAAATCCATTCCTTTGGATACTTGTTCCTCTCTATTTCCCATTCAATTGAGTCTAGTGTTTCTGATGTTTCCTTTACAATTGGGAACGATATAGTTGATGATAATTCTCTGCTATTTGCTTCAATGGAACTTTTTGGGCAAAATCCAGCCTCTTCTGTATGTCTAAAGCTGATCAAAGGATTCTTAAAAGGAATCCTATACAGTGGAATGAGTGATTGTGCACCCAATAGTTCGAGTTATTTCCTTTGGCAAAATCCATTCCCTTAGATACTTGTTCCTCTCTATTTCCCATTCAATTGAGTCTAGTGTTTCTGATATTTCCTTTTCAATTGGGAACTATATAGTTGATGTTAATTCTCTCCCATTTGCTTCAATGGAACTTTTTGGGCAAAATCCATCCTCTTCTGTACATCTAAAGCTGATCAAAGATTCTTAACAGGAATCCTATACAGTGGAATGAGTGAATGTGCAGGCAATAGTTCTAGTTATTTCCTTTGTAAAACACCATTCCTTTGGATACTTGTTCTTCTCTATTTCCCATTCAATTGAGTCTAGTGTTTCTGATGTTTCCTTTTCAATTGGGAACTATAAAGTTGATGTTAATTCTCTCCCATTTGCTTCAATGGAACTTTTTAGGAAAAATCACTCATCTTCTTTATATGTAAAGCTGATCAAAGATTCTTAACAGGAATGCTATACAGTGGAATGAGTGAATGTGCAGACAATAGTTCCAGTTATTTCCTTTGGGAAAATCCATTCATTTGGATACTTGTTCCTCTCTATTTCCCAATAAATTGAGTCTAGTGTTCCTGATGTTTCCTTCTCAATTGCGAACTATATACTTGTTAATTCTCTCACATTGGCTTCAATGGAACTTTTTGGAAAAATCCCTCATCTTCTTTATATCTAAAGCTGATCAAAGGATTCTTAACAGGAATCCTATACAGTGGAATGAGTGAATGTGCAGGCAATAATTCCAGTTATTTCCTTTGTGAAAATCCATTCCTTTGGATACTTGTTCTTCTCTATTTCCCATTCTATTGAGTCTAGTGTTCCTGATGTTTCCTTTTCAATTGGGAACTATAAAGTTGATGTTAATTCTCTCCCATTTGCTTCAATGGAACTTTTTAGGAAAAATCACTCATCTTCTTTATATCTAAAGCTCATCAAAAATTCTTAACAGGAATCCTATACAGTGGAATGAGTGAATGGGCAGGCAATACTTCCAGTTATTTTCTTTGGGAAAATCCATTCCTTTGGATACTTGTTCCTCTCTATTTCCCTTTCAATTGAGTCTAGTGTTACTGATGTTTCCTTTTCAATTTGGAACTTTATAGTTGATGATAATTCTCTCCCATTTGCTTCAATGGAACTTTTTGGGCAAAATCCATCCTCTTCTGTATATCTAAAGCTGATCAAAGGATTCTTAACAGGAATGCTATACAGTGGAATGAGTGAATGTGCAGGCAATAGTTCCAGTTATTTACTTTGGGAAAATCCATTCCCTTAGATACTTGTTCCTCTCTATTTCCCATTCAATTGAGTCTAGTGTTTCTGATGTTTCCTTTTCAATTGGGAACTATATACTTGTTGTTAATTCTCTGCTATTTGCTTCAATGGAACTTTTTGGGCAAAATCCATCCTATTCTGTATATCTAAAGCTGATCAAAGGATTCTTAACAGGAATCCTATACAGTGGAATGAGTGAATGTGCACCCAATAGTTCGAGTTATTTCCTTTGGGAAAATCCATTCCTTTGGTTACTTGTTCCTCTCTATTTCCCATTCAATTGAGTCTAGTGTTTCTGATGTTTCCTTTACAATTGGGAACGATATAGTTGATGATAATTCTCTGCTATTTGCTTCAATGGAACTTTTTGGGCAAAATCCATCCTCTTCTGTACATCTAAAGCTGATCAAAGGATTCTTAACAGGAATACTATACAGTGGAATGAGTGAATGTGCAGGCAATAGTTCCAGGTATTTCCTTTGGGAAAATCCATTCCTTTGGATACTTGTTCTTCTCTATTTCCCATTCTATTGAGTCTAGTGTTCCTGATGTTTCCTTTTCAATTGGGAATTATATAGTTGATGTTAATTCTCTCCCTTTTGCTTCAATGGAACTTTTTAGGAAAAATCACTCATCTTCTTTATATCTAAAGCTCATCAAAAATTCTTAACAGGAATCCTATACAGTTGAATGAGTGAATGGGCAGGCAATACTTCCAGTTATTTTCTTTGGGAAAATCCATTCCTTTGGATACTTGTTCCTCTCTATTTCTCTTTCAATTGAGTCTAGTTTTACTGATGTTTCCTTTTCAATTTGGAACTTTATAGTTGATGATAATTCTCTCCCATTTGCTTCAATGGAACTTTTTGGGCAAAATCCATCCTCTTCTGTATATCTAAAGCTGATCAAAGGATTCTTAACAGGAATGCTATACAGTGGAATGAGTGAATGTGCAGGCAATAGTTCCAGTTATTTACTTTGGGAAAATCCATTCCCTTAGATACTTGTTCCTCTCTATTTCCCATTCAATTGAGTCTAGTGTTTCTGATGTTTCCTTTTCAATTGGGAACTATATACTTGTTGTTAATTCTCTGCTATTTGCTTCAATGGAACTTTTTGGGCAAAATCCATCCTATTCTGTATATCTAAAGCTGATCAAAGGATTCTTAACAGGAATCCTATACAGTGGAATGAGTGAATGTGCACCCAATAGTTCGAGTTATTTCCTTTGGGAAAATCCATTCCTTTGGATACTTGTTCCTCTCTATTTCCCATTCAATTGAGTCTAGTGTTTCTGATGTTTCCTTTACATTTGGGAACGATATAGTTGATGATAATTCTCTGCTATTTGCTTCAATGGAAATTTTTGGGCAAAATCCAGCCTCTTCTGTATGTCTAAAGCTGATCAAAGGATTCTTAAAAGGAATCCTATACAGTGGAATGAGTGATTGTGCACCCAATAGTTCGAGTTATTTCCTTTGGCAAAATCCATTCCCTTAGATACTTGTTCCTCTCTATTTCCCATTCAATTGAGTCTAGTGTTTCTGATATTTCCTTTTCAATTGGGAACTATATAGTTGATGTTAATTCTCTCCCATTTGCTTCAATGGAACTTTTTGGGCAAAATCCATCCTCTTCTGTACATCTAAAGCTGATCAAAGGATTCTTAACAGGAATACTATACAGTGGAATGAGTGAATGTGCAGGCAATAGTTCCAGGTATTTCCTTTGGGAAAATCCATTCCTTTGGATACTTGTTCTTCTCTATTTCCCATTCTATTGAGTCTAGTGTTCCTGATGTTTCCTTTTCAATTGGGAATTATATAGTTGATGTTAATTCTCTCCCTTTTGCTTCAATGGAACTTTTTAGGAAAAATCACTCATCTTCTTTATATCTAAAGCCGATCAAAGATTCTTAACAGGAATCCTATACAGTGGAATGAATGAATGTGCAGGCAATAGTTCCAGTTATTTTCATTGGGAAAACTCCATTCCTTTGGATACTTGTTCTTCTCTATTTCCCATTCAATTGAGTCTAGTGTTTCTGATATTTCCTTTTCAATTGGGAACTATAAAGTTGATGTTAATTCTCTCCCATTTGCTTCAATGGAACTTTTTAGGAAAAATCACTCATCTTCTTTATATGTAAAGCTGATCAAAGATTCTTAACAGGAATCCTATACAGTGGAATGAGTTTATGTGCAGGCAATAGTTCCAGTTATTTTCTTTGGGAAAATCCATTCCTTTGGATACTTGTTCCTCTCTATTTCCCATTCTATTGAGTGTAGTGTTCCTGATGTTTCCTTTTCAATTGGGAACTATATACTTGAGGTTAATTCTCTCACATTTGCTTCAATGGAACTATTTTGGAAAAATCCCTCATCTTCTTTATATCTAAAGCTGATCAAAGATTCTTAACAGGAATGCTATACAGTGGAATGAGTGAATGTGCAGGCAATAGTTCCAGTTATTTCCTTTGGAAAACACCATTCCTTTGGATACTTGTTCTTCTCTATTTCCCATTCAATTGAGTCTAGTGTTTCTGATGTTTCCTTTTCAATTGGGAACTATAAAGTTGATGTTAATTCTCTCCCATTTGCTTCAATGGAACTTTTTAGGAAAAATCACTCATCTTCTTTATATGTAAAGCTGATCAAAGATTCTTAACAGGAATGCTATACAGTGGAATGAGTGAATGTGCAGGCAATAGTTCCAGTTATTTCCTTTGGTAAAATCCATTCATTTGGATACTTGTTCCTCTCTATTTCCCAATAAATTGAGTCTAGTGTTCCTGATGTTTCCTTCTCAATTGCGAACTATATACTTGTTGTTAATTCTGTCACATTGGCTTCAATGGAACTTTTTGGAAAAATCCCTCATCTTCTTTATATCTAAAGCTGATCAAAGGATTCTTAACAGGAATCCTATACAGTGGAATGAGTGAATGTGCAGGCAATAATTCCAGTTATTTTCTTTGGGAAAATCCATTCCTTTGGATACTTGTTCCTCTCCTTTTCCCTTTCAATTGAGTCTAGTGTTACTGATGTTTCCTTTTCAATTTGGAACTTTATAGTTGATGATAATTCTCTCCCATTTGCTTCAATGGAACTTTTTGGGCAAAATCCATTCTCTTCTGTATATCTAAAGCTGATCAAAGGATTCTTAACAGGAATGCTATACAGTGGAATGAGTGAATGTGCAGGCAATAGTTCCAGTTATTTACTTTGGGAAAATCCATTCCCTTAGATACTTGTTCCTCTCTATTTCCCATTCAATTGAGTCTAGTGTTTCTGATGTTTCCTTTACAATTGGGAACGATATAGTTGATGATAATTCTCTGCTATTTGCTTCAATGGAACTTTTTGGGCAAAATCCAGCCTCTTCTGTATGTCTAAAGCTGATCAAAGGATTCTTAAAAGGAATCCTATACAGTGGAATGAGTTTATGTGCAGGCAATAGTTCCAGTTATTTTCTTTGGGAAAATCCATTCCTTTGGATACTTGTTCCTCTCTATTTCCCATTCTATTGAGTGTAGTGTTCCTGATGTTTCCTTTTCAATTGGGAACTATATACTTGAGGTTAATTCTCTCACATTTGCTTCAATGGAACTATTTTGGAAAAATCCCTCATCTTCTTTATATCTAAAGCTGATCAAAGATTCTTAACAGGAATGCTATACAGTGGAATGAGTGAATGTGCAGGCAATAGTTCCAGTTATTTCCTTTGGGAAAATCCATTCATTTGGATACTTGTTCCTCTCTATTTCCCATTCAATTGAGTCTAGTGTTTCTGATGTTTCCTTTTCAATTGGGAACTATAAAGTTGATGTTAATTCTCTCCCATTTGCTTCAATGGAACTTTTTAGGAAAAATCACTCATCTTCTTTATATGTAAAGCTGATCAAAGATTCTTAACAGGAATGCTATACAGTGGAATGAGTGAATGTGCAGGCAATAGTTCCAGTTATTTCCTTTGGGAAAATCTATTCATTTGGATACTTGTTCCTCTCTATTTCCCAATAAATTGAGTCTAGTGTTCCTGATGTTTCCTTCTCAATTGCGAACTATATACTTGTTGTTAATTCTCTCACATTGGCTTCAATGGAACTTTTTGGAAAAATCCCTCATCTTCTTTATATCTAAAGCTGATCAAAGGATTCTTAACAGGAATCCTATACAGTGGAATGAGTGAATTTGCAGGCAATAATTCCAGTTATTTCCTTTGTGAAAATCCATTCCTTTGGATACTTGTTCTTCTCTATTTCCCATTCTATTGAGTCTAGTGTTCCTGATGTTTCCTTTTCAATTGGGAACTATAAAGTTGATGTTAATTCTCTCCCATTTGCTTCAATGGAACTTTTTAGGAAAAATCACTCATCTTCTTTATATCTAAAGCTCATCAAAAATTCTTAACAGGAATCCTATACAGTGGAATGAGTGAATGGGCAGGCAATACTTCCAGTTATTTTCTTTGGGAAAATCCATTCCTTTGGATACTTGTTCCTCTCTATTTCCCTTTCAATTGAGTCTAGTGTTACTGATGTTTCCTTTTCAATTTGGAACTTTATAGTTGATGATAATTCTCTCCCATTTGCTTCAATGGAACTTTTTGGGCAAAATCCATCCTCTTCTGTATATCTAAAGCTGATCAAAGGATTCTTAACAGGAATGCTATACAGTGGAATGAGTGAATGTGCAGGCAATAGTTCCAGTTATTTACTTTGGGAAAATCCATTCCCTTAGATACTTGTTCCTCTCTATTTCCCATTCAATTGAGTCTAGTGTTTCTGATGTTTCCTTTTCAATTGGGAACTATATACTTGTTGTTAATTCTCTGCTATTTGCTTCAATGGAACTTTTTGGGCAAAGTCCATCCTATTCTGTATATCTAAAGCTGATCAAAGGATTCTTAACAGGAATCCTATACAGTGGAATGAGTGAATGTGCACCCAATAGTTCGAGTTATTTCCTTTGGGAAAATCCATTCCTTTGGATACTTGTTCCTCTCTATTTCCCATTCAATTGAGTCTAGTGTTTCTGATGTTTCCTTTACAATTGGGAACGATATAGTTGATGATAATTCTCTGCTATTTGCTTCAATGGAACTTTTTGGGCAAAATCCAGCCTCTTCTGTATGTCTAAAGCTGATCAAAGGATTCTTAAAAGGAATCCTATACAGTGGAATGAGTGATTGTGCACCCAATAGTTCGAGTTATTTCCTTTGGGAAAATCCATTCCCTTAGATACTTGTTCCTCTCTATTTCCCATTCAATTGAGTCTAGTGTTTCTGATATTTCCTTTTCAATTGGGAACTATATAGTTGATGTTCATTCTCTGCTATTTGCTTCAATGGAACTTTTTGGGCAAAATCCATCCTCTTCTGTACATCTAAAGCTGATCAAAGGATTCTTAACAGGAATACTATACAGTGGAATGAGTGAATGTGCAGGCAATAGTTCCAGGTATTTCCTTTGGGAAAATGCATTCCTTTGGATACTTGTTCTTCTCTGTTTCCCATTCTATTGAGTCTAGTGTTCCTGATGTTTCCTTTTCAATTGGGAATTATATAGTTGATGTTAATTCTCTCCCTTTTGCTTCAATGGAACTTTTTAGGAAAAATCACTCATCTTCTTTATATCTAAAGCCGATCAAAGATTCTTAACAGGAATCCTATACAGTGGAATGAATGAATGTGCAGGCAATAGTTCCAGTTATTTTCTTTGGGAAAATCCATTCCTTTGGATACTTGTTTCTCTCTATTTCCCATTCTATTGAGTCTAGTGTTTTTGATGTTTCCTTTTAAATTGGGAATGATATAGTTGATGATAATTCTCTGCTATTTGCTTCAATGCAACTTTTTGGGCAAAATCCATCCTCTTCTGTATATCTAAAGCTGATCAAAGGATTCTTAAAAGGAATCCTATACAGTGGAATGAGTGAATGTGCACCCAATAGTTCGAGTTATTTCCTTTGGGAAAATCCATTCCTTTGGATACTTGTTCTTCTCTATTTCCCATTTTATTGAGTGTAGTGTTCCAGATGTTTCCTTTTCAATTGGGTACTCTATACTTGATGTTAATTCTCTCACATTTGCTTCAATGGAACTTTTTGGGAAAAATCCCACATCTTCTTTATATCTAAAGCTGATCAAAGATTCTTAACAGGAATCCTATACAGTGGAATGAGTGAATTTGCAGGCAATAGTTCCAGTTATTTACTTTGGAAAACTCCATTCCTTTGGATACTTGTTCTTCTCTATTTCCCATTCAATTGAGTCTAGTGTTTCTGATATTTCCTTTTCAATTGGGAACTATAAAGTTGATGTTAATTCTCTCCCATTTGCTTCAATGGAACTTTTTAGGAAAAATCACTCATCTTCTTTATATGTAAAGCTGATCAAAGATTCTTAACAGGAATCCTATACAGTGGAATGAGTTTATGTGCAGGCAATAGTTCCAGTTATTTCCTTTGGGAAAATCCATTCCTTTGGATACTTGTTCCTCTCTATTTCCCATTCTATTGAGTGTAGTGTTCCTGATGTTTCCTTTTCAATTGGGAACTATATACTTGAGGTTAATTCTCTCACATTTGCTTCAATGGAACTATTTTGGAAAAATCCCTCATCTTCTTTATATCTAAAGCTGATCAAAGATTCTTAACAGGAATGCTATACAGTGGAATGAGTGAATGTGCAGGCAATAGTTCCAGTTATTTCCTTTGGGAAAATCCATTCATTTGGATACTTGTTCCTCTCTATTTCCCATTCAATTGAGTCTAGTGTTTCTGATGTTTCCTTTTCAATTGGGAACTATATACTTGTTGTTAATTCTCTGCTATTTGCTTCAATGGAACTTTTTGGGCAAAGTCCATCCTATTCTGTATATCTAAAGCTGATCAAAGGATTCTTAACAGGAATCCTATACAGTGGAATGAGTGAATGTGCACCCAATAGTTCGAGTTATTTCCTTTGGGAAAATCCATTCCTTTGGATACTTGTTCCTCTCTATTTCCCATTCAATTGAGTCTAGTGTTTCTGATGTTTCCTTTACAATTGGGAACGATATAGTTGATGATAATTCTCTGCTATTTGCTTCAATGGAACTTTTTGGGCAAAATCCATCCTCTTCTGTACATCTAAAGCTGATCAAAGGATTCTTAACAGGAATACTATACAGTGGAATGAGTGAATGTGCAGGCAATAGTTCCAGGTATTTCCTTTGGGAAAATCCATTCCTTTGGATACTTGTTCTTCTCTATTTCCCATTCTATTGAGTCTAGTGTTCCTGATGTTTCCTTTTCAATTGGGAATTATATAGTTGATGTTAATTCTCTCCCATTTGCTTCAATGGAACTTTTTAGGAAAAATCACTCATCTTCTTTATATGTAAAGCTGATCAAAGATTCTTAACAGGAATGCTATACAGTGGAATGAGTGAATGTGCAGGCAATATTTCCAGTTATTTCCTTTGGGAAAATCCATTCATTTGGATACTTGTTCCTCTCTATTTCCCAATAAATTGAGTCTAGTGTTCCTGATGTTTCCTTCTCAATTGCGAACTATATACTTGTTGTTAATTCTCTCACATTGGCTTCAATGGAACTTTTTGGAAAAATCCCTCATCTTCTTTATATCTAAAGCTGATCAAAGGATTCTTAACAGGAATCCTATACAGTGGAATGAGTGAATGTGCAGGCAATAGTTCCAGTTATTTCCTTTGGAAAACTCCATTCCTTTGGGTACTTGTTCTTCTCTATTTCCCATTCAATTGAGTCTAGTGTTTCTGATATTTCCTTTTCAATTGGGAACTATAAAGTTGATGTTAATTCTCTCCCATTTGCTTCAATGGAACTTTTTAGGAAAAATCACTCATCTTCTTTATATGTAAAGCTGATCAAAGATTCTTAACAGGAATCCTATACAGTGGAATGAGTTTATGTGCAGGCAATAGTTCCAGTTATTTTCTTTGGGAAAATCCATTCCTTTGGATACTTGTTCCTCTCTATTTCCCATTCTATTGAGTGTAGTGTTCCTGATGTTTCCTTTTCAATTGGGAACTATATACTTGAGGTTAATTCTCTCACATTTGCTTCAATGGAACTATTTTGGAAAAATCCCTCATCTTCTTTATATCTAAAGCTGATCAAAGATTCTTAACAGGAATGCTATACAGTGGAATGAGTGAATGTGCAGGCAATAGTTCCAGTTATTTCCTTTGGAAAACACCATTCCTTTGGATACTTGTTCTTCTCTATTTCCCATTCAATTGAGTCTAGTGTTTCTGATGTTTCCTTTTCAATTGGGAACTATAAAGTTGATGTTAATTCTCTCCCATTTGCTTCAATGGAACTTTTTAGGAAAAATCACTCATCTTCTTTATATCTAAAGCTCATCAAAAATTCTTAACAGGAATCCTATACAGTGGAATGAGTGAATGGGCAGGCAATACTTCCAGTTATTTTCTTTGGGAAAATCCATTCCTTTGGATACTTGTTCCTCTCTATTTCCCTTTCAATTGAGTCTAGTGTTACTGATGTTTCCTTTTCAATTTGGAACTTTATAGTTGATGATAATTCTCTCCCATTTGCTTCAATGGAACTTTTTGGGCAAAATCCATCCTCTTCTGTATATCTAAAGCTGATCAAAGGATTCTTAACAGGAATGCTATACAGTGGAATGAGTGAATGTGCAGGCAATAGTTCCAGTTATTTACTTTGGGAAAATCCATTCCCTTAGATACTTGTTCCTCTCTATTTCCCATTCAATTGAGTCTAGTGTTTCTGATGTTTCCTTTTCAATTGGGAACTATATACTTGTTGTTAATTCTCTGCTATTTGCTTCAATGGAACTTTTTGGGCAAAATCCATCCTATTCTGTATATCTAAAGCTGATCAAAGGATTCTTAACAGGAATCCTATACAGTGGAATGAGTGAATGTTCACCCAATAGTTCGAGTTATTTCCTTTGGGAAAATCCATTCCTTTGGATACTTGTTCCTCTCTATTTCCCATTCAATTGAGTCTAGTGTTTCTGATGTTTCCTTTACATTTGGGAACGATATAGTTGATGATAATTCTCTGCTATTTGCTTCAATGGAACTTTTTGGGCAAAATCCAGCCTCTTCTGTATGTCTAAAGCTGATCAAAGGATTCTTAAAAGGAATCCTATACAGTGGAATGAGTGATTGTGCACCCAATAGTTCGAGTTATTTCCTTTGGCAAAATCCATTCCCTTAGATACTTGTTCCTCTCTATTTCCCATTCAATTGAGTCTAGTGTTTCTGATATTTCCTTTTCAATTGGGAACTATATAGTTGATGTTAATTCTCTCCCATTTGCTTCAATGGAACTTTTTGGGCAAAATCCATCCTCTTCTGTACATCTAAAGCTGATCAAAGGATTCTTAACAGGAATACTATACAGTGGAATGAGTGAATGTGCAGGCAATAGTTCCAGGTATTTCCTTTGGGAAAATCCATTCCTTTGGATACTTGTTCTTCTCTATTTCCCATTCTATTGAGTCTAGTGTTCCTGATGTTTCCTTTTCAATTGGGAATTATATAGTTGATGTTAATTATCTCCCTTTTGCTTCAATGGAACTTTTTAGGAAAAATCACTCATCTTCTTTATATCTAAAGCCGATCAAAGATTCTTAACAGGAATCCTATACAGTGGAATGAATGAATGTGCAGGCAATAGTTCCAATTATTTTCTTTGGGAAAACTCCATTCCTTTGGATACTTGTTCTTCTCTATTTCCCATTCAATTGAGTCTAGTGTTTCTGATATTTCCTTTTCAATTGGGAACTATAAAGTTGATGTTAATTCTCTCCCATTTGCTTCAATGGAACTTTTTAGGAAAAATCACTCATCTTCTTTATATGTAAAGCTGATCAAAGATTCTTAACAGGAATCCTATACAGTGGAATGAGTTTATGTGCAGGCAATAGTTCCAGTTATTTTCTTTGGGAAAATCCATTCCTTTGGATACTTGTTCCTCTCTATTTCCCATTCTATTGAGTGTAGTGTTCCTGATGTTTCCTTTTCAATTGGGAACTATATACTTGAGGTTAATTCTCTCACATTTGCTTCAATGGAACTATTTTGGAAAAATCCCTCATCTTCTTTATATCTAAAGCTGATCAAAGATTCTTAACAGGAATGCTATACAGTGGAATGAGTGAATGTGCAGGCAATAGTTCCAGTTATTTCCTTTGGAAAACACCATTCCTTTGGATACTTGTTCTTCTCTATTTCCCATTCAATTGAGTCTAGTGTTTCTGATGTTTCCTTTTCAATTGGGAACTATAAAGTTGATGTTAATTCTCTCCCATTTGCTTCAATGGAACTTTTTAGGAAAAATCACTCATCTTCTTTATATCTAAAGCTCATCAAAAATTCTTAACAGGAATCCTATACAGTGGAATGAGTGAATGGGCAGGCAATAGTTCCAGTTATTTACTTTGGGAAAATCCATTCCCTTAGATACTTGTTCCTCTCTATTTCCCATTCAATTGAGTCTAGTGTTTCTGATGTTTCCTTTTCAATTGGGAACTATATACTTGTTGTTAATTCTCTGCTATTTGCTTCAATGGAACTTTTTGGGCAAAATCCATCCTATTCTGTATATCTAAAGCTGATCAAAGGATTCTTAACAGGAATCCTATACAGTGGAATGAGTGAATGTTCACCCAATAGTTCGAGTTATTTCCTTTGGGAAAATCCATTCCTTTGGATACTTGTTCCTCTCTATTTCCCATTCAATTGAGTCTAGTGTTTCTGATGTTTCCTTTACATTTGGGAACGATATAGTTGATGATAATTCTCTGCTGTTTGCTTCAATGGAACTTTTTGGGCAAAATCCAGCCTCTTCTGTATGTCTAAAGCTGATCAAAGGATTCTTAAAAGGAATCCTATACAGTGGAATGAGTGATTGTGCACCCAATAGTTCGAGTTATTTCCTTTGGGAAAATCCATTCCCTTAGATACTTGTTCCTCTCTATTTCCCATTCAATTGAGTCTAGTGTTTCTGATGTTTCCTTTTCAATTGGGAACTATATACTTGTTGTTAATTCTCTGCTATTTGCTTCAATGGAACTTTTTGGGCAAAGTCCATCCTATTCTGTATATCTAAAGCTGATCAAAGGATTCTTAACAGGAATCCTATACAGTGGAATGAGTGAATGTGCACCCAATAGTTCGAGTTATTTCCTTTGGGAAAATCCATTCCTTTGGATACTTGTTCCTCTCTATTTCCCATTCAATTGAGTCTAGTGTTTCTGATGTTTCCTTTACAATTGGGAACGATATAGTTGATGATAATTCTCTGCTATTTGCTTCAATGGAACTTTTTGGGCAAAATCCAGCCTCTTCTGTATGTCTAAAGCTGATCAAAGGATTCTTAAAAGGAATCCTATACAGTGGAATGAGTGATTGTGCACCCAATAGTTCGAGTTATTTCCTTTGGGAAAATCCATTCCCTTAGATACTTGTTCCTCTCTATTTCCCATTCAATTGAGTCTAGTGTTTCTGATATTTCCTTTTCAATTGGGAACTATATAGTTGATGTTCATTCTCTGCTATTTGCTTCAATGGAACTTTTTGGGCAAAATCCATCCTCTTCTGTACATCTAAAGCTGATCAAAGGATTCTTAACAGGAATACTATACAGTGGAATGAGTGAATGTGCAGGCAATAGTTCCAGGTATTTCCTTTGGGAAAATGCATTCCTTTGGATACTTGTTCTTCTCTGTTTCCCATTCTATTGAGTCTAGTGTTCCTGATGTTTCCTTTTCAATTGGGAATTATATAGTTGATGTTAATTCTCTCCCTTTTGCTTCAATGGAACTTTTTAGGAAAAATCACTCATCTTCTTTATATCTAAAGCCGATCAAAGATTCTTAACAGGAATCCTATACAGTGGAATGAATGAATGTGCAGGCAATAGTTCCAGTTATTTTCTTTGGGAAAATCCATTCCTTTGGATACTTGTTTCTCTCTATTTCCCATTCTATTGAGTCTAGTGTTTTTGATGTTTCCTTTTAAATTGGGAATGATATAGTTGATGATAATTCTCTGCTATTTGCTTCAATGCAACTTTTTGGGCAAAATCCATCCTCTTCTGTATATCTAAAGCTGATCAAAGGATTCTTAAAAGGAATCCTATACAGTGGAATGAGTGAATGTGCACCCAATAGTTCGAGTTATTTCCTTTGGGAAAATCCATTCCTTTGGATACTTGTTCTTCTCTATTTCCCATTTTATTGAGTGTAGTGTTCCAGATGTTTCCTTTTCAATTGGGTACTCTATACTTGATGTTAATTCTCTCACATTTGCTTCAATGGAACTTTTTGGGAAAAATCCCACATCTTCTTTATATCTAAAGCTGATCAAAGATTCTTAACAGGAATCCTATACAGTGGAATGAGTGAATTTGCAGGCAATAGTTCCAGTTATTTACTTTGGAAAACTCCATTCCTTTGGATACTTGTTCTTCTCTATTTCCCATTCAATTGAGTCTAGTGTTTCTGATATTTCCTTTTCAATTGGGAACTATAAAGTTGATGTTAATTCTCTCCCATTTGCTTCAATGGAACTTTTTAGGAAAAATCACTCATCTTCTTTATATGTAAAGCTGATCAAAGATTCTTAACAGGAATCCTATACAGTGGAATGAGTTTATGTGCAGGCAATAGTTCCAGTTATTTCCTTTGGGAAAATCCATTCCTTTGGATACTTGTTCCTCTCTATTTCCCATTCTATTGAGTGTAGTGTTCCTGATGTTTCCTTTTCAATTGGGAACTATATACTTGAGGTTAATTCTCTCACATTTGCTTCAATGGAACTATTTTGGAAAAATCCCTCATCTTCTTTATATCTAAAGCTGATCAAAGATTCTTAACAGGAATGCTATACAGTGGAATGAGTGAATGTGCAGGCAATAGTTCCAGTTATTTCCTTTGGGAAAATCCATTCATTTGGATACTTGTTCCTCTCTATTTCCCATTCAATTGAGTCTAGTGTTTCTGATGTTTCCTTTTCAATTGGGAACTATATACTTGTTGTTAATTCTCTGCTATTTGCTTCAATGGAACTTTTTGGGCAAAGTCCATCCTATTCTGTATATCTAAAGCTGATCAAAGGATTCTTAACAGGAATCCTATACAGTGGAATGAGTGAATGTGCACCCAATAGTTCGAGTTATTTCCTTTGGGAAAATCCATTCCTTTGGATACTTGTTCCTCTCTATTTCCCATTCAATTGAGTCTAGTGTTTCTGATGTTTCCTTTACAATTGGGAACGATATAGTTGATGATAATTCTCTGCTATTTGCTTCAATGGAACTTTTTGGGCAAAATCCATCCTCTTCTGTACATCTAAAGCTGATCAAAGGATTCTTAACAGGAATACTATACAGTGGAATGAGTGAATGTGCAGGCAATAGTTCCAGGTATTTCCTTTGGGAAAATCCATTCCTTTGGATACTTGTTCTTCTCTATTTCCCATTCTATTGAGTCTAGTGTTCCTGATGTTTCCTTTTCAATTGGGAATTATATAGTTGATGTTAATTCTCTCCCATTTGCTTCAATGGAACTTTTTAGGAAAAATCACTCATCTTCTTTATATGTAAAGCTGATCAAAGATTCTTAACAGGAATGCTATACAGTGGAATGAGTGAATGTGCAGGCAATATTTCCAGTTATTTCCTTTGGGAAAATCCATTCATTTGGATACTTGTTCCTCTCTATTTCCCAATAAATTGAGTCTAGTGTTCCTGATGTTTCCTTCTCAATTGCGAACTATATACTTGTTGTTAATTCTCTCACATTGGCTTCAATGGAACTTTTTGGAAAAATCCCTCATCTTCTTTATATCTAAAGCTGATCAAAGGATTCTTAACAGGAATCCTATACAGTGGAATGAGTGAATGTGCAGGCAATAGTTCCAGTTATTTCCTTTGGAAAACTCCATTCCTTTGGGTACTTGTTCTTCTCTATTTCCCATTCAATTGAGTCTAGTGTTTCTGATATTTCCTTTTCAATTGGGAACTATAAAGTTGATGTTAATTCTCTCCCATTTGCTTCAATGGAACTTTTTAGGAAAAATCACTCATCTTCTTTATATGTAAAGCTGATCAAAGATTCTTAACAGGAATCCTATACAGTGGAATGAGTTTATGTGCAGGCAATAGTTCCAGTTATTTTCTTTGGGAAAATCCATTCCTTTGGATACTTGTTCCTCTCTATTTCCCATTCTATTGAGTGTAGTGTTCCTGATGTTTCCTTTTCAATTGGGAACTATATACTTGAGGTTAATTCTCTCACATTTGCTTCAATGGAACTATTTTGGAAAAATCCCTCATCTTCTTTATATCTAAAGCTGATCAAAGATTCTTAACAGGAATGCTATACAGTGGAATGAGTGAATGTGCAGGCAATAGTTCCAGTTATTTCCTTTGGAAAACACCATTCCTTTGGATACTTGTTCTTCTCTATTTCCCATTCAATTGAGTCTAGTGTTTCTGATGTTTCCTTTTCAATTGGGAACTATAAAGTTGATGTTAATTCTCTCCCATTTGCTTCAATGGAACTTTTTAGGAAAAATCACTCATCTTCTTTATATCTAAAGCTCATCAAAAATTCTTAACAGGAATCCTATACAGTGGAATGAGTGAATGGGCAGGCAATACTTCCAGTTATTTTCTTTGGGAAAATCCATTCCTTTGGATACTTGTTCCTCTCTATTTCCCTTTCAATTGAGTCTAGTGTTACTGATGTTTCCTTTTCAATTTGGAACTTTATAGTTGATGATAATTCTCTCCCATTTGCTTCAATGGAACTTTTTGGGCAAAATCCATCCTCTTCTGTATATCTAAAGCTGATCAAAGGATTCTTAACAGGAATGCTATACAGTGGAATGAGTGAATGTGCAGGCAATAGTTCCAGTTATTTACTTTGGGAAAATCCATTCCCTTAGATACTTGTTCCTCTCTATTTCCCATTCAATTGAGTCTAGTGTTTCTGATGTTTCCTTTTCAATTGGGAACTATATACTTGTTGTTAATTCTCTGCTATTTGCTTCAATGGAACTTTTTGGGCAAAATCCATCCTATTCTGTATATCTAAAGCTGATCAAAGGATTCTTAACAGGAATCCTATACAGTGGAATGAGTGAATGTTCACCCAATAGTTCGAGTTATTTCCTTTGGGAAAATCCATTCCTTTGGATACTTGTTCCTCTCTATTTCCCATTCAATTGAGTCTAGTGTTTCTGATGTTTCCTTTACATTTGGGAACGATATAGTTGATGATAATTCTCTGCTATTTGCTTCAATGGAACTTTTTGGGCAAAATCCAGCCTCTTCTGTATGTCTAAAGCTGATCAAAGGATTCTTAAAAGGAATCCTATACAGTGGAATGAGTGATTGTGCACCCAATAGTTCGAGTTATTTCCTTTGGCAAAATCCATTCCCTTAGATACTTGTTCCTCTCTATTTCCCATTCAATTGAGTCTAGTGTTTCTGATATTTCCTTTTCAATTGGGAACTATATAATTGATGTTAATTCTCTCCCATTTGCTTCAATGGAACTTTTTGGGCAAAATCCATCCTCTTCTGTACATCTAAAGCTGATCAAAGGATTCTTAACAGGAATACTATACAGTGGAATGAGTGAATGTGCAGGCAATAGTTCCAGGTATTTCCTTTGGGAAAATCCATTCCTTTGGATACTTGTTCTTCTCTATTTCCCATTCTATTGAGTCTAGTGTTCCTGATGTTTCCTTTTCAATTGGGAATTATATAGTTGATGTTAATTATCTCCCTTTTGCTTCAATGGAACTTTTTAGGAAAAATCACTCATCTTCTTTATATCTAAAGCCGATCAAAGATTCTTAACAGGAATCCTATACAGTGGAATGAATGAATGTGCAGGCAATAGTTCCAGTTATTTTCTTTGGGAAAACTCCATTCCTTTGGATACTTGTTCTTCTCTATTTCCCATTCAATTGAGTCTAGTGTTTCTGATATTTCCTTTTCAATTGGGAACTATAAAGTTGATGTTAATTCTCTCCCATTTGCTTCAATGGAACTTTTTAGGAAAAATCACTCATCTTCTTTATATGTAAAGCTGATCAAAGATTCTTAACAGGAATCCTATACAGTGGAATGAGTTTATGTGCAGGCAATAGTTCCAGTTATTTTCTTTGGGAAAATCCATTCCTTTGGATACTTGTTCCTCTCTATTTCCCATTCTATTGAGTGTAGTGTTCCTGATGTTTCCTTTTCAATTGGGAACTATATACTTGAGGTTAATTCTCTCACATTTGCTTCAATGGAACTATTTTGGAAAAATCCCTCATCTTCTTTATATCTAAAGCTGATCAAAGATTCTTAACAGGAATGCTATACAGTGGAATGAGTGAATGTGCAGGCAATAGTTCCAGTTATTTCCTTTGGAAAACACCATTCCTTTGGATACTTGTTCTTCTCTATTTCCCATTCAATTGAGTCTAGTGTTTCTGATGTTTCCTTTTCAATTGGGAACTATAAAGTTGATGTTAATTCTCTCCCATTTGCTTCAATGGAACTTTTTAGGAAAAATCACTCATCTTCTTTATATCTAAAGCTCATCAAAAATTCTTAACAGGAATCCTATACAGTGGAATGAGTGAATGGGCAGGCAATAGTTCCAGTTATTTACTTTGGGAAAATCCATTCCCTTAGATACTTGTTCCTCTCTATTTCCCATTCAATTGAGTCTAGTGTTTCTGATGTTTCCTTTTCAATTGGGAACTATATACTTGTTGTTAATTCTCTGCTATTTGCTTCAATGGAACTTTTTGGGCAAAATCCATCCTATTCTGTATATCTAAAGCTGATCAAAGGATTCTTAACAGGAATCCTATACAGTGGAATGAGTGAATGTTCACCCAATAGTTCGAGTTATTTCCTTTGGGAAAATCCATTCCTTTGGATACTTGTTCCTCTCTATTTCCCATTCAATTGAGTCTAGTGTTTCTGATGTTTCCTTTACATTTGGGAACGATATAGTTGATGATAATTCTCTGCTGTTTGCTTCAATGGAACTTTTTGGGCAAAATCCAGCCTCTTCTGTATGTCTAAAGCTGATCAAAGGATTCTTAAAAGGAATCCTATACAGTGGAATGAGTGATTGTGCACCCAATAGTTCGAGTTATTTCCTTTGGGAAAATCCATTCCCTTAGATACTTGTTCCTCTCTATTTCCCATTCAATTGAGTCTAGTGTTTCTGATGTTTCCTTTTCAATTGGGAACTATATACTTATTGTTAATTCTCTGCTATTTGCTTCAATGGAACTTTTTGGGCAAAGTCCATCCTATTCTGTATATCTAAAGCTGATCAAAGGATTCTTAACAGGAATCCTATACAGTGGAATGAGTGAATGTGCACCCAATAGTTCGAGTTATTTCCTTTGGGAAAATCCATTCCTTTGGATACTTGTTCCTCTCTATTTCCCATTCAATTGAGTCTAGTGTTTCTGATGTTTCCTTTACAATTGGGAACGATATAGTTGATGATAATTCTCTGCTATTTGCTTCAATGGAACTTTTTGGGCAAAATCCAGCCTCTTCTGTATGTCTAAAGCTGATCAAAGGATTCTTAAAAGGAATCCTATACAGTGGAATGAGTGATTGTGCACCCAATAGTTCGAGTTATTTCCTTTGGGAAAATCCATTCCCTTAGATACTTGTTCCTCTCTATTTCCCATTCAATTGAGTCTAGTGTTTCTGATATTTCCTTTTCAATTGGGAACTATATAGTTGATGTTCATTCTCTGCTATTTGCTTCAATGGAACTTTTTGGGCAAAATCCATCCTCTTCTGTACATCTAAAGCTGATCAAAGGATTCTTAACAGGAATACTATACAGTGGAATGAGTGAATGTGCAGGCAATAGTTCCAGGTATTTCCTTTGGGAAAATGCATTCCTTTGGATACTTGTTCTTCTCTATTTCCCATTCTATTGAGTCTAGTGTTCCTGATGTTTCCTTTTCAATTGGGAATTATATAGTTGATGTTAATTCTCTCCCTTTTGCTTCAATGGAACTTTTTAGGAAAAATCACTCATCTTCTTTATATCTAAAGCCGATCAAAGATTCTTAACAGGAATCCTATACAGTGGAATGAATGAATGTGCAGGCAATAGTTCCAGTTATTTTCTTTGGGAAAATCCATTCCTTTGGATACTTGTTTCTCTCTATTTCCCATTCTATTGAGTCTAGTGTTTTTGATGTTTCCTTTTAAATTGGGAATGATATAGTTAATGATAATTCTCTGCTATTTGCTTCAATGCAACTTTTTGGGCAAAATCCATCCTCTTCTGTATATCTAAAGCTGATCAAAGGATTCTTAAAAGGAATCCTATACAGTGGAATGAGTGAATGTGCACCCAATAGTTCGAGTTATTTCCTTTGGGAAAATCCATTCCTTTGGATACTTGTTCTTCTCTATTTCCCATTTTATTGAGTGTAGTGTTCCAGATGTTTCCTTTTCAATTGGGTACTCTATACTTGATGTTAATTCTCTCACATTTGCTTCAATGGAACTTTTTGGGAAAAATCCCACATCTTCTTTATATCTAAAGCTGATCAAAGATTCTTAACAGGAATCCTATACAGTGGAATGAGTGAATTTGCAGGCAATAGTTCCAGTTATTTACTTTGGAAAACTCCATTCCTTTGGATACTTGTTCTTCTCTATTTCCCATTCAATTGAGTCTAGTGTTTCTGATATTTCCTTTTCAATTGGGAACTATAAAGTTGATGTTAATTCTCTCCCATTTGCTTCAATGGAACTTTTTAGGAAAAATCACTCATCTTCTTTATATGTAAAGCTGATCAAAGATTCTTAACAGGAATCCTATACAGTGGAATGAGTTTATGTGCAGGCAATAGTTCCAGTTATTTCCTTTGGGAAAATCCATTCCTTTGGATACTTGTTCCTCTCTATTTCCCATTCTATTGAGTGTAGTGTTCCTGATGTTTCCTTTTCAATTGGGAACTATATACTTGAGGTTAATTCTCTCACATTTGCTTCAATGGAACTTTTTGGGCAAAGTCCATCCTATTCTGTATATCTAAAGCTGATCAAAGGATTCTTAACAGGAATCCTATACAGTGGAATGAGTGAATGTGCACCCAATAGTTCGAGTTATTTCCTTTGGGAAAATCCATTCCTTTGGATACTTGTTCCTCTCTATTTCCCATTCAATTGAGTCTAGTGTTTCTGATGTTTCCTTTACAATTGGGAACGATATAGTTGATGATAATTCTCTGCTATTTGCTTCAATGGAACTTTTTGGGCAAAATCCAGCCTCTTCTGTATGTCTAAAGCTGATCAAAGGATTCTTAAAAGGAATCCTATACAGTGGAATGAGTGATTGTGCACCCAATAGTTCGAGTTATTTCCTTTGGGAAAATCCATTCCCTTAGATACTTGTTCCTCTCTATTTCCCATTCAATTGAGTCTAGTGTTTCTGATATTTCCTTTTCAATTGGGAACTATATAGTTGATGTTAATTCTCTGCTATTTGCTTCAATGGAACTTTTTGGGCAAAATCCATCCTCTTCTGTACATCTAAAGCTGATCAAAGGATTCTTAACAGGAATCCTATACAGTGGAATGAGTGAATGTGCAGGCAATAGTTCCAGGTATTTCCTTTGGGAAAATGCATTCCTTTGGATACTTGTTCTTCTCTATTTCCCATTCTATTGAGTCTAGTGTTCCTGATGTTTCCTTTTCAATTGGGAATTATATAGTTGATGTTAATTCTCTCCCTTTTGCTTCAATGGAACTTTTTAGGAAAAATCACTCATCTTCTTTATATCTAAAGCCGATCAAAGATTCTTAACAGGAATCCTATACAGTGGAATGAATGAATGTGCAGGCAATAGTTCCAGTTATTTTCTTTGGGAAAATCCATTCCTTTGGATACTTGTTTCTCTCTATTTCCCATTCTATTAAGTCTAGTGTTTTTGATGTTTCCTTTTAAATTGGGAATGATATAGTTGATGATAATTCTCTACTATTTGCTTCAATGCAACTTTTTGGGCAAAATCCATCCTCTTCTGTATATCTAAAGCTGATCAAAGGATTCTTAAAAGGAATCCTATACAGTGGAATGAGTGAATGTGCACCCAATAGTTCGAGTTATTTCCTTTGGGAAAATCCATTCCTTTGGATACTTGTTCTTCTCTATTTCCCATTTTATTGAGTGTAGTGTTCCAGATGTTTCCTTTTCAATTGGGTACTCTATACTTGATGTTAATTCTCTCACATTTGCTTCAATGGAACTTTTTGGGAAAAATCCCTCATCTTCTTTATATCTAAAGCTGATCAAAGATTCTTAACAGGAATCCTATACAGTGGAATGAGTGAATGTGCAGGCAATAGTTCCAGTTATTTACTTTGGAAAACTCCATTCCTTTGGATACTTGTTCTTCTCTATTTCCCATTCAATTGAGTCTAGTGTTTCTGATATTTCCTTTTCAATTGGGAACTATAAAGTTGATGTTAATTCTCTCCCATTTGCTTCAATGGAACTTTTTAGGAAAAATCACTCATCTTCTTTATATGTAAAGCTGATCAAAGATTCTTAACAGGAATCCTATACAGTGGAATGAGTTTATGTGCAGGCAATAGTTCCAGTTATTTTCTTTGGGAAAATCCATTCCTTTGGATACTTGTTCCTCTCTATTTCCCATTCTATTGAGTGTAGTGTTCCTGATGTTTCCTTTTCAATTGGGAACTATATACTTGAGGTTAATTCTCTCACATTTGCTTCAATGGAACTATTTTGGAAAAATCCCTCATCTTCTTTATATCTAAAGCTGATCAAAGATTCTTAACAGGAATGCTATACAGTGGAATGAGTGAATATGCAGGCAATAGTTCCAGTTATTTCCTTTGGGAAAATCCATTCATTTGGATACTTGTTCCTCTCTATTTCCCATTCAATTGAGTCTAGTGTTTCTGATGTTTCCTTTTCAATTGGGAACTATAAAGTTGATGTTAATTCTCTCCCATTTGCTTCAATGGAACTTTTTAGGAAAAATCAGTCATCTTCTTTATATGTAAAGCTGATCAAAGATTCTTAACAGGAATGCTATACAGTGGAATGAGTGAATGTGCAGGCAATAGTTCCAGTTATTTCCTTTGGGAAAATCTATTCATTTGGATACTTGTTCCTCTCTATTTCCCAATAAATTGAGTCTAGTGTTCCTGATGTTTCCTTCTCAATTGCGAACTATATACTTGTTGTTAATTCTCTCACATTGGCTTCAATGGAACTTTTTGGAAAAATCCCTCATCTTCTTTATATCTAAAGCTGATCAAAGGATTCTTAACAGGAATCCTATACAGTGGAATGAATGAATTTGCAGGCAATAATTCCAGTTATTTCCTTTGTGAAAATCCATTCCTTTGGATACTTGTTCTTCTCTATTTCCCATTCTATTGAGTCTAGTGTTCCTGATGTTTCCTTTTCAATTGGGAACTATAAAGTTGATGTTAATTCTCTCCCATTTGCTTCAATGGAACTTTTTGGGCAAAATCCATCCTCTTCTGTATATCTAAAGCTGATCAAAGGATTCTTAACAGGAATGCTATACAGTGGAATGAGTGAATGTGCAGGCAATAGTTCCAGTTATTTACTTTGGGAAAATCCATTCCCTTAGATACTTGTTCCTCTCTATTTCCCATTCAATTGAGTCTAGTGTTTCTGATGTTTCCTTTTCAATTGGGAACTATATACTTGTTGTTAATTCTCTGCTATTTGCTTCAATGGAACTTTTTGGGCAAAGTCCATCCTATTCTGTATATCTAAAGCTGATCAAAGGATTCTTAACAGGAATCCTATACAGTGGAATGAGTGAATGTGCACCCAATAGTTCGAGTTATTTCCTTTGGGAAAATCCATTCCTTTGGATACTTGTTCCTCTCTATTTCCCATTCAATTGAGTCTAGTGTTTCTGATGTTTCCTTTACAATTGGGAACGATATAGTTGATGATAATTCTCTGCTATTTGCTTCAATGGAACTTTTTGGGCAAAATCCAGCCTCTTCTGTATGTCTAAAGCTGATCAAAGGATTCTTAAAAGGAATCCTATACAGTGGAATGAGTGATTGTGCACCCAATAGTTCGAGTTATTTCCTTTGGGAAAATCCATTCCCTTAGATACTTGTTCCTCTCTATTTCCCATTCAATTGAGTCTAGTGTTTCTGATATTTCCTTTTCAATTGGGAACTATATAGTTGATGTTAATTCTCTGCTATTTGCTTCAATGGAACTTTTTGGGCAAAATCCATCCTCTTCTGTACATCTAAAGCTGATCAAAGGATTCTTAACAGGAATACTATACAGTGGAATGAGTGAATGTGCAGGCAATAGTTCCAGGTATTTCCTTTGGGAAAATCCATTCCTTTGGATACTTGTTCTTCTCTATTTCCCATTCTATTGAGTCTAGTGTTCCTGATGTTTCCTTTTCAATTGGGAATTATATAGTTGATGTTAATTCTCTCCCTTTTGCTTCAATGGAACTTTTTAGGAAAAATCACTCATCTTCTTTATATCTAAAGCCGATCAAAGATTCTTAACAGGAATCCTATACAGTGGAGTGAATGAATGTGCAGGCAATAGTTCCAGTTATTTTCTTTGGGAAAATCCATTCCTTTGGATACTTGTTTCTCTCTATTTCCCATTCTATTGAGTCTAGTGTTTTTGATGTTTCCTTTTAAATTGGGAATGATATAGTTGATGATAATTCTCTGCTATTTGCTTCAATGCAACTTTTTGGGCAAAATCCATCCTCTTCTGTATATCTAAAGCTGATCAAAGGATTCTTAACAGGAATGCTATACAGTGTAATGGGTGAATGGGCAGGCAATAGTTCCAGTTATTTACTTTGGGAAAATCCATTCCCTTAGATACTTGTTCCTCTCTATTTCCCATTCAATTGAGTCTAGTGTTTCTGATGTTTCCTTTTCAATTGGGACCTATATACTTGTTGTTAATTCTCTGCTATTTGCTTCAATGGAACTTTTTGGGCAAAATCCATCCTCTTCTGTATATCTAAAGCTGATCAAAGGATTCTTAACAGTAATCCTATACAGTGGAATGAGTGAATGTGCACCCAATAGTTCGAGTTATTTCCTTTGGGAAAATCCATTCCTTTGGATACTTGTTCCTCTCTATTTCCCATTCAATTGAGTCTAGTGTTTCTGATGTTTCCTTTACAATTGGGAACTATATAGTTGATGATAATTCTCTGCTATTTGCTTCAATGGAACTTTTTGGGCAAAATCCATCCTCTTCTGTATGTCTAAAGCTGATCAAAGGATTCTTAAAAGGAATCCTATACAGTGGAATGAGTGATTGTGCACCCAATAGTTCGAGTTATTTCCTTTGGGAAAATCCATTCCTTTGGATACTTGTTCTTCTCTATTTCCCATTTTATTGAGGGTAGTGTTCCTGATGTTTCTTTTTCAATTGGGAACTATATAGTTGATGTTAATTCTCTGCTATTTGCTTCAATGGAACTTTTTGGGAAAAATCACTCATCTTCTTTATATCTAAAGCTGATCAAAGATTCCTAACAGGAATGCTATACAGTTAAATGAGTGAATTTGCAGGCAATAGTTCCAGTTATTTCCTTTGGGAAAATCCATTCCCTTAGATACTTGTTCCTCTCTATTTCCCATTCAATCGAGTCTAGTGTTTCTGATATTTCCTTTTCAATTGGGAACTATATAGTTGATGTTAATTCTCTGCTATTTGCTTCAATGGAACTTTTTGGGCAAAATCCATCCTCTTCTGTACATCTAAAGCTGATCAAATGATTCTTAACAGGAATCTTATATAGTGGAATGAGTGAATGTGCAGGCAATAGTTCCAGTTATTTCCTTTGGAAAACTCCATTCCTTTGGATACTTGTTCTTCTCTATTTCCCATTCAATTGAGTCTAGTGTTTCTGATATTTCCTTTTCAATTGGGAACTATAAAGTTGATGTTAATTCTCTCCCATTTGCTTCAATGGAACTTTTTGGGAAAAATCCCTCATCTTCTTTATATCTAAAGCTGATCAAAGATTCTTAACAGGAATCCTATACAGTGGAATGAGTGAATGTGCAGGCAATAGTTCCAGTTATTTCCTTTGGAAAACTCCATTCCTTTGGATACTTGTTCTTCTCTATTTCCCATTCTATTGAGTCTAGTGTTCCAGATGTTTCCTTTTCAATTGGGTACTCTATACTTGATGTTAATTCTCTCACATTTGCTTCAATGGAACTTTTTGGGAAAAATCCCTCATCTTCTTTATATCTAAAGCTGATCAATGATTCTTAACAGGAATCCTATACAGTGGAATGAGTGAATGTGCAGGCAATAGTTCCAGTTATTTCCTTTGGAAAACTCCATTCCTTTGGATACTTGTTCTTCTCTATTTCCCATTCTATTGAGTCTAGTGTTTCTGATGTTTTCTTTTCAATTGGGAATTATAAAGTTGATGTTAATTCTCTCCCTTTTGCTTCAATGGAACTTTTTAGGAAAAATCACTCATCTTCTTTATATCTAAAGCTGATCAAAGGATTCTTAACAGGAATCCTATACAGTGGAATGAGTGAATGTGCAGGCAATAGTTCCAGTTATTTACTTTGGGAAAATCCATTCCCTTAGATACTTGTTCCTCTCTATTTCCCATTCAATTGAGTCTAGTGTTTCTGATGTTTCCTTTTCAATTGGGAACTATATGGTTGATGATAATTCTCTGCTATTTGCTTCAATGGAACTTTTTGGGCAAAATCCATCCTCTTCTGTATATCTAAAGCTGATCAAAGGATTCTTAACAGGAATCCTATACAGTGGAATGAGTGAATGTGCACCCAATAGTTCGAGTTATTTCCTTTGGGAAAATCCATTCCTTTGGATACTTGTTCTTCTCAATTTCCCATTTTATTGAGTGTAGTGTTCCTGATGTTTCCTTTCCAATTGGGAACTCTATACTTGATGTCAATTCTCTCACATTTGCTTCAATGGAACTTTTTGGGAAAAATTCCTCATCTTCTTTATATCTAAAGCTGATCAAAGATTCTTAACAGGAATCCTATACAGTGGAATGAGTGAATGTGCAGGCAATAGTTCCATTTATTTCCTTTGGGAAAATCCATTCCCTTAGACACTTGTTCCTCTCGATTTCCCATTCTATTGAGTCTAGTGTTCCTGATGTTTCCTTTTCAATTGGGAACTATAAAGTTGATGTTAATTCTCTCCCATTTGCTTCAATGGAACTTTTTGGGCAAAATCCATCCTCTTATGTATATCTAAAGCTGATCAAAGGATTCTTAACAGGAATGCTATACAGTGGAATGAGTGAATGTGCAGGCAATAGTTCCAGTTACTTCCTTTGGGAACATCCATTCCTTTGCAAACTTGTTCCTCTCTATTTCCCATTCATTTGAGTGTAGTGTTTCCTGTTCAATTGGGAATTATGGAGTTGATGTTAATTCTCTCCAATTTGCTTCAATGGAAATTTTTGGGCAAAACCCATCATCTTCTGTATATCTAAAGCTGATCAAAGGATTCTTAACAGGAATCCTATACAGTGGAATGAGTGAATGTGCAGGCAATAGTTCCAGGTATTTCCTTTGGGAAAATCCATTCATTCCCTTAGGTACTTTTTCCTCTCTATTTCCCATTCAATTGAGTCTAGTGTTTCTGATGTTTCCTTTTCAATTGGGAACTATATAGTTGATGATAATTATCTGCTATTTGCTGCAATGGAACTTTTTGGGAAATATCCCTCATCTTCTTTATATCTAAAGGTGATCAAAGATTCTTAACAGGAATCCTATACAGTGGAATGAGTGAATGTGCAGGCAATAGTTCCAGTTATTTCCTTTGGGAAAATCCATTCCTTTGGATACTTGTTCCTCTCTATTTCCCATTCAATTAAGTCTAGTGTTTCTGATGTTTCCTTTACAATTGGGAACTATATAGTTGATGATAATTCTCTGCTATTTTGCTTCAATGGAACTTTTTGGGCAAAATCCATCCTTTTCTGTATATCTAAAGCTGATCAAAGGATTCTTAAAAGGAATCCTATACAGTGGAATGAGTGATTGTGCACCCAATAGTTCGAGTTATTTCCTTTGGGAAAATCCATTCCTTTGGATACTTGTTCTTCTCTATTTCCCATTTTATTGAGGGTAGTGTTCCTGATGTTTCCTTTTCAATTGGGAACTCTATACTTGAAGTCAATTCTCTCACATTTGCTTCAATGGAACTTTTTGGGAAAAATTCCTCATCTACTTTATATCTAAAGCTGATCAAAGATTCTTAACAGGAATCCTATACAGTGGAATGAGTGAATGTGCAGGCAATAGTTCCAGTTATTTCCTTTGGGAAAATCCATTCCCTTAGATACTTGTTCCTCTCTATTTCCCATTCTATTGAGTCTAGTGTTCCTGATGTTTCCTTTTCAATTGGGAACTATAAAGTTGATGTTAATTCTCTCCCATTTGCTTCAATGGAACTTTTTGGGCAAAATCTATCCTCTCATGTATATCTAAAGCTGATCAAAGGATTCTTAACAGGAATGCTATACAGTGGAATGAGTGAATGTGCAGGCAATAGTTCCAGTTATTTCCTTTGGAAAACTCCATTCCTTTGGATACTTGTTCTTCTCTATTTACCATTCAATTGAGTCTAGTGTTTCTGATGTTTCCTTTTCAATTGGGAACTATAAAGTTGATGTTAATTCTCTCCAATTTGCTTCAATGGAACTTTTTAGGAAAAATCACTCATCTTCTTTATATCTAAAGCGCATCAAAAATTCTTAACAGGAATCCTATACAGTGGAATGAGTGAATGGGCAGGCAATACTTCCAGTTATTTTCTTTGGGAAAATCCATTCCTTTGGATACTTGTTCCTCTCTATTTCCCTTTCAATTGAGTCTAGTGTTCCTGATGTTTCCTTTTCAATTTGGAACTTTATAATTGATGATAATTCTCTCCCATTTGCTTCAATGGAACTTTTTGGGCAAAATCCATCCTCTTCTGTATATCTAAAGGTGATCAAAGGATTCTTAACAGGAATGCTATACAGTGGAATGAGTGAATGAGCTAGCAATAGTTCCAGTTATTTCCTTTGGGAACATCCATTCCTTTGGATACTTGTTCCTCTCTATTTCCCATTCAATTGAGTCTAGTGTTCCTAATGTTTCCTTTTCAATTGGGAATTATAGTGTTGATGTTAATTCTCTCCAATTTGCTTCAATGGAAATTTTTGGGCAAAACCCATCATCTTCTGTATATCAAAGCTGATCAAAGGATTCTTAACAGGAATCCTATACAGTGGAGGGAGTGAATGTGCAGGCAATAGTTCCAGGTATTTCCTTTGGGAAAATCCATTCATTCCCTTAGATACTTTTTCCTCTCTATTTCCCATTCAATTGAGTCTAGTGTTTCTGATGTTTCCTTTTCAATTGGGAACTATAAAGTTGATGTTAATTCTCTCCAATTTGCTTCAATGGAACTTTTTAGGAAAAATCACTCATCTTCTTTATATCTAAAGCGCATCAAAAATTCTTAACAGGAATCCTATACAGTGGAATGAGTGAATGGGCAGGCAATACTTCCAGTTATTTTCTTTGGGAAAATCCATTCCTTTGGATACTTGTTCCTCTCTATTTCCCTTTCAATTGAGTCTAGTGTTCCTGATGTTTCCTTTTCAATTTGGAACTTTATAATTGATGATAATTCTCTCCCATTTGCTTCAATGGAACTTTTTGGGCAAAATCCATCCTCTTCTGTATATCTAAAGGTGATCAAAGGATTCTTAACAGGAATGCTATACAGTGGAATGAGTGAATGAGCTGGCAATAGTTCCAGTTATTTCCTTTGGGAACATCCATTCCTTTGGATACTTGTTCCTCTCTATTTCCCATTCAATTGAGTCTAGTGTTCCTAATGTTTCCTTTTCAATTGGGAATTATAGTGTTGATGTTAATTCTCTCCAATTTGCTTCAATGGAAATTTTTGGGCAAAACCCATCATCTTCTGTATATCAAAGCTGATCAAAGGATTCTTAACAGGAATCCTATACAGTGGAGGGAGTGAATGTGCAGGCAATAGTTCCAGTTATTTCCTTTGGGAAAATCCATTCATTCCCTTAGATACTTTTTCCTCTCTATTTCCCATTCAATTGAGTCTAGTGTTTCTGATGTTTCCTTTTCAATTGGGAACTATATAGTTGATGATAATTCTCTGCTATTTGCTGCAATGAAACTTTTTGGTCAAAATCCAGTCTCTTCTGTATATCTAAAGCTGATCCAAGGATTCTTAAAAGGAATCCTAAACAGTGGAATGAGTGAATGTACACCCAGTAGTTCGAGTTATTTCCTTTGGGAAAATCCATTCCTTTCGATACTTCTCCTTCTCTATTTCCCATTTTATTGAGGGTAGTGTTCCTGATGTTTCCTTTTCAATTGGGAACTCTATACTTGATGTTAATTCTCTCACATTTGCTTCAATGGAACTTTTTGGGAAAAATCACTCATCTTCTTTATATCTAAAGCGCATCAAAAATTCTTAACAGGAATCCTATACAGTGGAATGAGTGAATGGGCAGGCAATACTTCCAGTTATTTTCTTTGGGAAAATCCATTCCTTTGGATACTTGTTCCTCTCTATTTCCCTTTCAATTGAGTCTAGTGTTCCTGATGTTTCCTTTTCAATTTGGAACTTTATAGTTGATGATAATTCTCTCCCATTTGCTTCAATGGAACTTTTTGGGCAAAATCCATCCTCTTCTGTATATCTAAAGCTGATCAAAGGATTCTTAACAGGAATGCTATACAGTGGAATGAGTGAATGAGCTGGCAATAGTTCCAGTTATTTCCTTTGGGAACATCCATTCCTTTGGATACTTGTTCCTCTCTATTTCCCATTCAATTGAGTCTAGTGTTCCTAATGTTTCCTTTTCAATTGGGAATTATAGTGTTGATGTTAATTCTCTCCAATTTGCTTCAATGGAAATTTTTGGGCAAAACCCATCATCTTCTGTATATCAAAGCTGATCAAAGGATTCTTAACAGGAATCCTATACAGTGGAGGGAGTGAATGTGCAGGCAATAGTTCCAGTTATTTCCTTTGGGAAAATCCATTCATTCCCTTAGATACTTTTTCCTCTCTATTTCCCATTCAATTGAGTCTAGTGTTTCTGATGTTTCCTTTTCAATTGGGAACTATATAGTTGATGATAATTCTCTGCTATTTGCTGCAATGAAACTTTTTGGTCAAAATCCAGTCTCTTCTGTATATCTAAAGCTGATCCAAGGATTCTTAAAAGGAATCCTAAACAGTGGAATGAGTGAATGTACACCCAGTAGTTCGAGTTATTTCCTTTGGGAAAATCCATTCCTTTCGATACTTCTCCTTCTCTATTTCCCATTTTATTGAGGGTAGTGTTCCTGATGTTTCCTTTTCAATTGGGAACTCTATACTTGATGTTAATTCTCTCACATTTGCTTCAATGGAACTTTTTGGGAAAAATCACTCATCTTCTTTATATCTAAAGCGCATCAAAAATTCTTAACAGGAATCCTATACAGTGGAATGAGTGAATGGGCAGGCAATACTTCCAGTTATTTTCTTTGGGAAAATCCATTCCTTTGGATACTTGTTCCTCTCTATTTCCCTTTCAATTGAGTCTAGTGTTCCTGATGTTTCCTTTTCAATTTGGAACTTTATAGTTGATGATAATTCTCTCCCATTTGCTTCAATGGAACTTTTTGGGCAAAATCCATCCTCTTCTGTATATCTAAAGCTGATCAAAGGATTCTTAACAGGAATGCTATACAGTGGAATGAGTGAATGAGCTGACAATAGTTCCAGTTATTTCCTTTGGGAACATCCATTCCTTTGGATACTTGTTCCTCTCTATTTCCCATTCAATTGAGTCTAGTGTTCCTAATGTTTCCTTTTCAATTGGGAATTATAGAGTTGATGTTAATTCTCTCCAATTTGCTTCAATGGAAATTTTTGGGCAAAACCCATCATCTTCTGTATATCTAAAGCTGATCAAAGTTTTCTTAACAGGAATCCTATACAGTGGAATGAGTGAATGTGCACCCAATAGTTCGAGTTATTTCCTTTGGGAAAATCCATTCCTTTGGATACTTGTTCCTCTCTATTTCCCATTCTATTGAGTGTAGTGGTCCTGATGTTTCCTTTTCAATTGGGAACTATATACTTGAGGTTAATTCTCTCACATTTGCTTCAATGGAACTTTTTGGGAAAAATCCCTCATCTTCTTTATATCTAAAGCTGATCAAAGATTCTTAACAGGAATGCTATACAGTGGAATGAGTGAATGTTCAGGAAATAGTTCCAGTTATTTCCTTGGGGAAAATCCATTCCCTTATATACTTGTTCCTCTCTATTTCCCATTCAATTGAGTCTAGTGTTTCTGATATTTCCTTTTCAATTGGGAACTATATAGTTGATGTTAATTCTCTCACATTTGCTTCAATGGAACTTTTTGGGAAAAATCCCTCATCTTCTTGATATCTAAAGCTGATCAAAAATTCTTAACAGGAATCCTATACAGTGGAATGAGTGAATGTGCAGGCAATAGTTCCAGTTATTTCCTTTTGGAAACATCCATTCCTTTGGATATTTGTTCCTCTCTATTTCCCATTCAATTGAGTCTAGTGTTCCTAATGTTTCCTTTTCAATTGGGAACTATATAGTTGATGTAAATTCTCTGCTATTTGCTTCAATGGAACTTTTTGGGCAAAATCCATCCTCTTCTGTATATCTAAAGATGATCAAAGGATTCTTAAAAGGAATCCTATACAGTGGAATGAGTTTATGTGCAGGCAATAGTTCCAGTAATTTCCTTTGGGAAAATCCATTCCTTTGGATACTTGTTCTTCTCTATTTCCCATTTTATTGAGTGTAGTGTTCCTCATGTTTCCTTTTCAATTGGGTACTCTATACTTGATGTTAATTCTCTCACATTTGCTTCAATGGAACTTTTTAGGAAAAATCACTCATCTTCTTTATATCTAAAGCGCATCAAAAATTCTTAACAGGAATCCTATACAGTGGAATGAGTGAATGGGCAGGCAATACTTCCAGTTATTTTCTTTGGGAAAATCCATTCCTTTGGATACTTGTTCCTCTCTATTTCCCTTTCAATTGAGTCTAGTGTTCCTGATGTTTCCTTTTCAATTTGGAACTTTATAGTTGATGATAATTCTCTCCCATTTGCTTCAATGGAACTTTTTGGGCAAAATCCATCCTCTTCTGTATATCTAAAGGTGATCAAAGGATTCTTAACAGGAATGCTATACAGTGGAATGAGTGAATGAGCTGGCAATAGTTCCAGTTATTTCCTTTGGGAACATCCATTCCTTTGGATACTTGTTCCTATCTATTTCCCATTCAATTGAGTCTAGTGTTCCTAATGTTTCCTTTTCACTTGGGAAGTATAGAGTTGATGTTAATTCTCTCCAATTTGCTTCAATGGAAAATTTTGGGCAAAACCCATCATCTTCTGTATATCTAAAGCTGATCAAAGGATTCTTAACAGGAATCCTATACAGTGGAATGAGTGAATGTGCAGGCAATAGTTCCAGTTATTTCCTTTGGGAAAATCCATTCATTCCCTTAGATACTTTTTCCTCTCTATTTCCCATTCAATTGAGTATAGTGTTTCTGATGTTTCCTTTTCAATTGGGAACTATATAGTTGATGATAATTCTCTGCTATTTGCTGCAATGAAACTTTTTGGTCAAAATCCAGTCTCTTCTGTATATCTAAAGCTAATCAAAGGATTCTTAAAAGGAATCGTAAACAGTGGAATGAGTGAATGTGCACCCAGTAGTTCGAGTTATTTCCTTTGGGAAAATCCATTCCTTTCGATACTTCTCCTTCTCAATTTCCCATTTTATTGAGGGTAGTGTTCCTGATGTTTCCTTTTCAATTGGGAACTCTATACTTGATGTTAATTCTCTCACATTTGCTTCAATGGAACTTTTTGGGAAAAATCCCTCATCTTCTTGATATCTAAAGCTGATCAAAAATTCTTAACAGGAATCCTATACAGTGGAATGAGTGAATGTGCAGGCAATAGTTCCAGTTATTTCCTTTGGGAAAATCCATTCCTTTGGATACTTGTTCTTCTCTATTTCCCATTCTATTGAGTCTAGTGTTCCTGATGTTTCCTTTTCAATTGGGAACTATAAAGTTGATGTCAATTCTCTCACATTTGCTTCAATGGAACATTTTGGGAAAAATTCCTCATCTTCTTTATATCTAAAGCTGATCAAAGATTCTTAACAGGAATCCTATACAGTGGAATGAGTGAATGTGCAGGCAATAGTTCCAGTTATTTCCTTTGGGAAAATCCATTCCCTTAGATACTTGTTCCTCTCGATTTCCCATTCTATTGAGTCTAGTGTTCCTGATGTTTCCTTTTCAATTGGGAACTATAAAGTTGATGTTAATTCTCTCCCATTTGCTTCAATGGAACTTTTTGGGCAAAATCCATCCTCTTATGTATATCTAAAGCTGATCAAAGGATTCTTAACAGGAATGCTATACAGTGGAATGAGTGAATGTGCAGGCAATAGTTCCAGTTACTTCCTTTGGGAACATCCATTCCTTTGCAAACTTGTTCCTCTCTATTTCCCATTCAATTGAGTGTAGTGTTCCTAATGTTTCCTGTTCAATTGGGAATTATGGAGTTGATGTTAATTCTCTTTAATTTGCTTCAATGGAAATTATTGGGCAAAACCCATCATCTTCTGTATATCTAAAGCTGATCAAAGGATTCTTAACAGGAATCCTATACAGTGGAATGAGTGAATGTGCAGGCAATAGTTCCAGTTATTTCCTTTGGGAAAATCCATTCATTCCCTTAAATACTTTTTCCTCTCTATTTCCCATTCAATTGTGTCTAGTGTTTCTGATGTTTCCTTTTCAATTGGGAACTATATAGTTGATGATAATTATCTGCTATTTGCTGCAATGGAACTTTTTGGGAAATATCCCTCATCTTCTTTATATCTAAAGGTGATCAAAGATTCTTAACAGGAATCCTATACAGTGGAATGAGTGAATGTGCAGGCAATAGTTCCAGTTATTTCCTTTGGGAAAATCCATTCCTTTGGATACTTGTTCCTCTCTATTTCCCATTCAATTGAGTCTAGTGTTTCTGATGTTTCCTTTACAATTGGGAACTATATAGTTGATGATGATTCTCTGCTATTTTGCTTCAATGGAACTTTTTGGGCAAAATCCATCCTTTTCTGTATATCTAAAGCTGATCAAAGGATTCTTAAAAGGAATCCTATACAGTGGAATGAGTGATTGTGCACCCAATAGTTCGAGTTATTTCCTTTGGGAAAATCCATTCCTTTGGATACTTGTTCTTCTCTATTTCCCATTTTATTGAGGGTAGTGTTCCTGATGTTTCCTTTTCAATTGGGAACTCTATACTTGAAGTCAATTCTCTCACATTTGCTTCAATGGAACTTTTTGGGAAAAATTCCTCATCTACTTTATATCTAAAGCTGATCAAAGGATTCTTAACAGGAATGCTATACAGTGGAATGAGTGAATGAGCTGGCAATAGTTCCAGTTATTTCCTTTGGGAACATCCATTCCTTTGGATACTTGTTCCTCTCTATTTCCCATTCAATTGAGTCTAGTGTTCCTAATGTTTCCTTTTCAATTGGGAATTATAGAGTTGATGTTAATTCTCTCCAATTTGCTTCAATGGAAATTTTTGGGCAAAACCCATCATCTTCTGTATATCTAAAGCTGATCAAAGGATTCTTAACAGGAATCCTATACAGTGGAATGAGTGAATGTGCACCCAATAGTTCGAGTTATTTCCTTTGGGAAAATCCATTCCTTTGGATACTTGTTCCTCTCTATTTCCCATTCTATTGAGTGTAGTGGTCCTGATGTTTCCTTTTCAATTGGGAACTATATACTTGAGGTTAATTCTCTCACATTTGCTTCAATGGAACTTTTTGGGAAAAAGCCCTCATCTTCTTTATATCTAAAGCTGATCAAAGATTCTTAACAGGAATGCTATACAGTGGAATGAGTGAATGTTCAGGAAATAGTTCCAGTTATTTCCTTGGGGAAAATCCATTCCCTTAGATATTTGTTCCTATCTATTTCCCATTCAATTGAGTCTAGTGTTCCTAATGTTTCCTTTTCACTTGGGAATTATAGAGTTGATGTTAATTCTCTCCAGTTTGCTTCAATGGAAATTTTTGGGCAAAACCCATCATCTTCTGTATATCTAAAGCTGATCAAAGGATTCTTAACAGGAATCCTATACAGTGGAATGAGTGAATGTGCAGGCAATAGTTCCAGTTATTTCCTTTGGGAAAATCCATTCATTCCCTTAGATACTTTTTCCTCTCTATTTCCCATTCAATTGAGTCTAGTGTTTCTGATGTTTCCTTTTCAATTGGGAACTATATAGTTGATGATAATTCTCTGCTATTTGCTTCAATGGAACTTTTTGGGCAAAATCCAGCCTCTTCTGTATGTCTAAAGCTGATCAAAGGATTCTTAAAAGGAATCCTATACAGTGGAATGAGTGATTGTGCACCCAATAGTTCGAGTTATTTCCTTTGGCAAAATCCATTCCCTTAGATACTTGTTCCTCTCTATTTCCCATTCAATTGAGTCTAGTGTTTCTGATATTTCCTTTTCAATTGGGAACTATATAGTTGATGTTAATTCTCTCCCATTTGCTTCAATGGAACTTTTTGGGCAAAATCCATCCTCTTCTGTACATCTAAAGCTGATCAAAGGATTCTTAACAGGAATACTATACAGTGGAATGAGTGAATGTGCAGGCAATAGTTCCAGGTATTTCCTTTGGGAAAATCCATTCCTTTGGATACTTGTTCTTCTCTATTTCCCATTCTATTGAGTCTAGTGTTCCTGATGTTTCCTTTTCAATTGGGAATTATATAGTTGATGTTAATTCTCTCCCTTTTGCTTCAATGGAACTTTTTAGGAAAAATCACTCATCTTCTTTATATCTAAAGCCGATCAAAGATTCTTAACAGGAATCCTATACAGTGGAATGAATGAATGTGCAGGCAATAGTTCCAGTTATTTTCTTTGGGAAAACTCCATTCCTTTGGATACTTGTTCTTCTCTATTTCCCATTCAATTGAGTCTAGTGTTTCTGATATTTCCTTTTCAATTGGGAACTATAAAGTTGATGTTAATTCTCTCCCATTTGCTTCAATGGAACTTTTTAGGAAAAATCACTCATCTTCTTTATATGTAAAGCTGATCAAAGATTCTTAACAGGAATCCTATTCAGTGGAATGAGTTTATGTGCAGGCAATAGTTCCAGTTATTTTCTTTGGGAAAATCCATTCCTTTGGATACTTGTTCCTCTCTATTTCCCATTCTATTGAGTGTAGAGTTCCTGATGTTTCCTTTTCAATTGGGAAGTATATACTTGAGGTTAATTCTCTCACATTTGCTTCAATGGAACTATTTTGGAAAAATCCCTCATCTTCTTTATATCTAAAGCTGATCAAAGATTCTTAACAGGAATGCTATACAGTGGAATGAGTGAATGTGCAGGCAATAGTTCCAGTTCTTTCCTTTGGAAAACACCATTCCTTTGGGTACTTGTTCTTCTCTATTTCCCATTCAATTGAGTCTAGTGTTTCTGATGTTTCCTTTTCAATTGGGAACTATAAAGTTGATGTTAATTCTCTCCCATTTGCTTCAATGGAACTTTTTAGGAAAAATCACTCATCTTCTTTATATGTAAAGCTGATCAAAGATTCTTAACAGGAATGCTATACAGTGGAATGAGTGAATGTGCAGGCAATAGTTCCAGTTATTTCCTTTGGGAAAATCCATTCATTTGGATACTTGTTCCTCTCTATTTCCCAATAAATTGAGTCTAGTGTTCCTGATGTTTCCTTCTCAATTGCGAACTATATACTTGTTGTTAATTCTCTCACATTGGCTTCAATGGAACTTTTTGGAAAAATCCCTCATCTTCTTTATATCTAAAGCTGATCAAAGGATTCTTAACAGGAATCCTATACAGTGGAATGAGTGAATGTGCAGGCAATAGTTCCAGGTATTTCCATTGGGAAAATCCATTCCTTTGGATACTTGTTCTTCTCTATTTCCCATTCTATTGAGTCTAGTGTTCCTGATGTTTCCTTTTCAATTGGGAATTATATAGTTGATGTTAATTCTCTCCCTTTTGCTTCAATGGAACTTTTTAGGAAAAATCACTCATCTTCTTTATATCTAAAGCCGATCAAAGATTCTTAACAGGAATCCTATACAGTGGAATGAATGAATGTGCAGGCAATAGTTCCAGTTATTTTCTTTGGGAAAATCCATTCCTTTGGATACTTGTTTCTCTCTATTTCCCATTCTATTGAGTCTAGTGTTTTTGATGTTTCCTTTTAAATTGGGAATGATATAGTTGATGATAATTCTCTGCTATTTGCTTCAATGCAACTTTTTGGGCAAAATCCATCCTCTTCTGTATATCTAAAGCTGATCAAAGGATTCTTAAAAGGAATCCTATACAGTGGAATGAGTGAATGTGCACCCAATAGTTCGAGTTATTTCCTTTGGGAAAATCCATTCCTTTGGATACTTGTTCTTCTCTATTTCCCATTTTATTGAGTGTAGTGTTCCAGATGTTTCCTTTTCAATTGGGTACTCTATACTTGATGTTAATTCTCTCACATTTGCTTCAATGGAACTTTTTGGGAAAAATCCCTCATCTTCTTTATATCTAAAGCTGATCAAAGATTCTTAACAGGAATCCTATACAGTGGAATGAGTGAATGTGCAGGCAATAGTTCCAGTTATTTACTTTGGAAAACTCCATTCCTTTGGATACTTGTTCTTCTCTATTTCCCATTCAATTGAGTCTAGTGTTTCTGATATTTCCTTTTCAATTGGGAACTATAAAGTTGATGTTAATTCTCTCCCATTTGCTTCAATGGAACTTTTTAGGAAAAATCACTCATCTTCTTTATATGTAAAGCTGATCAAAGATTCTTAACAGGAATCCTATACAGTGGAATGAGTTTATGTGCAGGCAATAGTTCCAGTTATTTTCTTTGGGAAAATCCATTCCTTTGGATACTTGTTCCTCTCTATTTCCCATTCTATTGAGTGTAGTGTTCCTGATGTTTCCTTTTCAATTGGGAACTATATACTTGAGGTTAATTCTCTCACATTTGCTTCAATGGAACTATTTTGGAAAAATCCCTCATCTTCTTTATATCTAAAGCTGATCAAAGATTCTTAACAGGAATGCTATACAGTGGAATGAGTGAATGTGCAGGCAAGAGTTCCAGTTATTTCCTTTGGGAAAATCCATTCATTTGGATACTTGTTCCTCTCTATTTCCCATTCAATTGAGTCTAGTGTTTCTGATGTTTCCTTTTCAATTGGGAACTATAAAGTTGATGTTAATTCTCTCCCATTTGCTTCAATGGAACTTTTTAGGAAAAATCACTCATCTTCTTTATATGTAAAGCTGATCAAAGATTCTTAACAGGAATGCTATACAGTGGAATGAGTGAATGTGCAGGCAATAGTTCCAGTTATTTCCTTTGGGAAAATCCATTCATTTGGATACTTGTTCCTCTCTATTTCCCAATAAATTGAGTCTAGTGTTCCTGATGTTTCCTTCTCAATTGCGAACTATATACTTGTTGTTAATTCTCTCACATTGGCTTCAATGGAACTTTTTGGAAAAATCCCTCATCTTCTTTATATCTAAAGCTGATCAAAGGATTCTTAACAGGAATCCTATACAGTGGAATGAGTGAATGTGCAGGCAATAGTTCCAGGTATTTCCATTGGGAAAATCCATTCCTTTGGATACTTGTTCTTCTCTATTTCCCATTCTATTGAGTCTAGTGTTTTTGATGTTTCCTTTTAAATTGGGAATGATATAGTTGATGATAATTCTCTGCTATTTGCTTCAATGCAACTTTTTGGGCAAAATCCATCCTCTTCTGTATATCTAAAGCTGATCAAAGGATTCTTAAAAGGAATCCTATACAGTGGAATGAGTGAATGTGCACCCAATAGTTCGAGTTATTTCCTTTGGGAAAATCCATTCCTTTGGATACTTGTTCTTCTCTATTTCCCATTCTATTGAGTCTAGTGTTTTTGATGTTTCCTTTTAAATTGGGAATGATATAGTTGATGATAATTCTCTGCTATTTGCTTCAATGGAACTTTTTGGGAAAAATCCCTCATCTTCTTTATATCTAAAGCTGATCAAAGATTCTTAACAGGAATCCTATACAGTGGAATGAGTGAATGTGCAGGCAATAGTTCCAGTTATTTACTTTGGAAAACTCCATTCCTTTGGATACTTGTTCTTCTCTATTTCCCATTCAATTGAGTCTAGTGTTTCTGATATTTCCTTTTCAATTGGGAACTATAAAGTTGATGTTAATTCTCTCCCATTTGCTTCAATGGAACTTTTTAGGAAAAATCACTCATCTTCTTTATATGTAAAGCTGATCAAAGATTCTTAACAGGAATCCTATACAGTGGAATGAGTTTATGTGCAGGCAATAGTTCCAGTTATTTTCTTTGGGAAAATCCATTCCTTTGGATACTTGTTCCTCTCTATTTCCCATTCTATTGAGTGTAGTGTTCCTGATGTTTCCTTTTCAATTGGGAACTATATACTTGAGGTTAATTCTCTCACATTTGCTTCAATGGAACTATTTTGGAAAAATCCCTCATCTTCTTTATATCTAAAGCTGATCAAAGATTCTTAACAGGAATGCTATACAGTGGAATGAGTGAATGTGCAGGCAAGAGTTCCAGTTATTTCCTTTGGGAAAATCCATTCATTTGGATACTTGTTCCTCTCTATTTCCCATTCAATTGAGTCTAGTGTTTCTGATGTTTCCTTTTCAATTGGGAACTATAAAGTTGATGTTAATTCTCTCCCATTTGCTTCAATGGAACTTTTTAGGAAAAATCACTCATCTTCTTTATATGTAAAGCTGATCAAAGATTCTTAACAGGAATGCTATACAGTGGAATGAGTGAATGTGCAGGCAATAGTTCCAGTTATTTCCTTTGGGAAAATCCATTCATTTGGATACTTGTTCCTCTCTATTTCCCAATAAATTGAGTCTAGTGTTCCTGATGTTTCCTTCTCAATTGCGAACTATATACTTGTTGTTAATTCTCTCACATTGGCTTCAATGGAACTTTTTGGAAAAATCCCTCATCTTCTTTATATCTAAAGCTGATCAAAGGATTCTTAACAGGAATCCTATACAGTGGAATGAGTGAATGTGCAGGCAATAGTTCCAGGTATTTCCATTGGGAAAATCCATTCCTTTGGATACTTGTTCTTCTCTATTTCCCATTCTATTGAGTCTAGTGTTCCTGATGTTTCCTTTTCAATTGGGAATTATATAGTTGATGTTAATTCTCTCCCTTTTGCTTCAATGGAACTTTTTAGGAAAAATCACTCATCTTCTTTATATCTAAAGCCGATCAAAGATTCTTAACAGGAATCCTATACAGTGGAATGAATGAATGTGCAGGCAATAGTTCCAGTTATTTTCTTTGGGAAAATCCATTCCTTTGGATACTTGTTTCTCTCTATTTCCCATTCTATTGAGTCTAGTGTTTTTGATGTTTCCTTTTAAATTGGGAATGATATAGTTGATGATAATTCTCTGCTATTTGCTTCAATGCAACTTTTTGGGCAAAATCCATCCTCTTCTGTATATCTAAAGCTGATCAAAGGATTCTTAAAAGGAATCCTATACAGTGGAATGAGTGAATGTGCACCCAATAGTTCGAGTTATTTCCTTTGGGAAAATCCATTCCTTTGGATACTTGTTCTTCTCTATTTCCCATTTTATTGAGTGTAGTGTTCCAGATGTTTCCTTTTCAATTGGGTACTCTATACTTGATGTTAATTCTCTCACATTTGCTTCAATGGAACTTTTTGGGAAAAATCCCTCATCTTCTTTATATCTAAAGCTGATCAAAGATTCTTAACAGGAATCCTATACAGTGGAATGAGTGAATGTGCAGGCAATAGTTCCAGTTATTTACTTTGGAAAACTCCATTCCTTTGGATACTTGTTCTTCTCTATTTCCCATTCAATTGAGTCTAGTGTTTCTGATATTTCCTTTTCAATTGGGAACTATAAAGTTGATGTTAATTCTCTCCCATTTGCTTCAATGGAACTTTTTAGGAAAAATCACTCATCTTCTTTATATGTAAAGCTGATCAAAGATTCTTAACAGGAATCCTATACAGTGGAATGAGTTTATGTGCAGGCAATAGTTCCAGTTATTTTCTTTGGGAAAATCCATTCCTTTGGATACTTGTTCCTCTCTATTTCCCATTCTATTGAGTGTAGTGTTCCTGATGTTTCCTTTTCAATTGGGAACTATATACTTGAGGTTAATTCTCTCACATTTGCTTCAATGGAACTATTTTGGAAAAATCCCTCATCTTCTTTATATCTAAAGCTGATCAAAGATTCTTAACAGGAATGCTATACAGTGGAATGAGTGAATGTGCAGGCAAGAGTTCCAGTTATTTCCTTTGGGAAAATCCATTCATTTGGATACTTGTTCCTCTCTATTTCCCATTCAATTGAGTCTAGTGTTTCTGATGTTTCCTTTTCAATTGGGAACTATAAAGTTGATGTTAATTCTCTCCCATTTGCTTCAATGGAACTTTTTAGGAAAAATCACTCATCTTCTTTATATGTAAAGCTGATCAAAGATTCTTAACAGGAATGCTATACAGTGGAATGAGTGAATGTGCAGGCAATAGTTCCAGTTATTTCCTTTGGGAAAATCTATTCATTTGGATACTTGTTCCTCTCTATTTCCCAATAAATTGAGTCTAGTGTTCCTGATGTTTCCTTCTCAATTGCGAACTATATACTTGTTGTTAATTCTCTCACATTGGCTTCAATGGAACTTTTTGGAAAAATCCCTCATCTTCTTTATATCTAAAGCTGATCAAAGGATTCTTAACAGGAATGCTATACAGTGGAATGAGTGAATTTGCAGGCAATAATTCCAGTTATTTCCTTTGTGAAAATCCATTCCTTTGGATACTTGTTCTTCTCTATTTCCCATTCTATTGAGTCTAGTGTTCCTGATGTTTCCTTTTCAATTGGGAACTATAAAGTTGATGTTAATTCTCTCCCATTTGCTTCAATGGAACTTTTTAGGAAAAATCACTCATCTTCTTTATATCTAAAGCTCATCAAAAATTCTTAACAGGAATCCTATACAGTGGAATGAGTGAATGGGCAGGCAATACTTCCAGTTATTTTCTTTGGGAAAATCAATTCCTTTGGATACTTGTTCCTCTCTATTTCCCTTTCAATTGAGTCTAGTGTTATTGATGTTTCCTTTTCAATTTGGAACTTTATAGTTGATGATAATTCTCTCCCATTTGCTTCAATGGAACTTTTTGGGCAAAATCCATCCTCTTCTGTATATCTAAAGCTGATCAAAGGATTCTTAACAGGAATGCTATACAGTGGAATGAGTGAATGTGCAGGCAATAGTTCCAGTTATTTACTTTGGGAAAATCCATTCCCTTAGATACTTGTTCCTCTCTATTTCCCATTCAATTGAGTCTAGTGTTTCTGATGTTTCCTTTTCAATTGGGAACTATATACTTGTTGTTAATTCTCTGCTATTTGCTTCAATGGAACTTTTTGGGCAAAGTCCATCCTATTCTGTATATCTAAAGCTGATCAAAGGATTCTTAACAGGAATCCTATACAGTGGAATGAGTGAATGTGCACCCAATAGTTCGAGTTATTTCCTTTGGGAAAATCCATTCCTTTGGATACTTGTTCCTCTCTATTTCCCATTCAATTGAGTCTAGTGTTTCTGATGTTTCCTTTACAATTGGGAACGATATAGTTGATGATAATTCTCTGCTATTTGCTTCAATGGAACTTTTTGGGCAAAATCCAGCCTCTTCTGTATGTCTAAAGCTGATCAAAGGATTCTTAAAAGGAATCCTATACAGTGGAATGAGTGATTGTGCACCCAATAGTTCGAGTTATTTCCTTTGGGAAAATCCATTCCCTTAGATACTTGTTCCTCTCTATTTCCCATTCAATTGAGTCTAGTGTTTCTGATATTTCCTTTTCAATTGGGAACTATATAGTTGATGTTCATTCTCTGCTATTTGCTTCAATGGAACTTTTTGGGCAAAATCCATCCTCTTCTGTACATCTAAAGCTGATCAAAGGATTCTTAACAGGAATACTATACAGTGGAATGAGTGAATGTGCAGGCAATAGTTCCAGGTATTTCCTTTGGGAAAATGCATTCCTTTGGATACTTGTTCTTCTCTATTTCCCATTCTATTGAGTCTAGTGTTCCTGATGTTTCCTTTTCAATTGGGAATTATATAGTTGATGTTAATTCTCTCCCTTTTGCTTCAATGGAACTTTTTAGGAAAAATCACTCATCTTCTTTATATCTAAAGCCGATCAAAGATTCTTAACAGGAATCCTATACAGTGGAATGAATGAATGTGCAGGCAATAGTTCCAGTTATTTTCTTTGGGAAAATCCATTCCTTTGGATACTTGTTTCTCTCTATTTCCCATACTATTGAGTCTAGTGTTTTTGATGTTTCCTTTTAAATTGGGAATGATATAGTTGATGATAATTCTCTGCTATTTGCTTCAATGCAACTTTTTGGGCAAAATCCATCCTCTTCTGTATATCTAAAGCTGATCAAAGGATTCTTAAAAGGAATCCTATACAGTGGAATGAGTGAATGTGCACCCAATAGTTCGAGTTATTTCCTTTGGGAAAATCCATTCCTTTGGATACTCGTTCTTCTCTATTTCCCATTTTATTGAGTGTAGTGTTCCAGATGTTTCCTTTTCAATTGGGTACTCTATACTTGATGTTAATTCTCTCACATTTGCTTCAATGGAACTTTTTGGGAAAAATCCCACATCTTCTTTATATCTAAAGCTGATCAAAGATTCTTAACAGGAATCCTATACAGTGGAATGAGTGAATTTGCAGGCAATAGTTCCAGTTATTTACTTTGGAAAACTCCATTCCTTGGGATACTTGTTCTTCTCTATTTCCCATTCAATTGAGTCTAGTGTTTCTGATATTTCCTTTTCAATTGGGAACTATAAAGTTGATGTTAATTCTCCCCCATTTGCTTCAATGGAACTTTTTAGGAAAAATCACTCATCTTCTTTATATGTAAAGCTGATCAAAGATTCTTAACAGGAATCCTATACAGTGGAATGAGTTTATGTGCAGGCAATAGTTCCAGTTATTTCCTTTGGGAAAATCCATTCCTTTGGATACTTGTTCCTCTCTATTTCCCATTCTATTGAGTGTAGTGTTCCTGATGTTTCCTTTTCAATTGGGAACTATATACTTGAGGTTAATTCTCTCACATTTGCTTCAATGGAACTATTTTGGAAAAATCCCTCATCTTCTTTATATCTAAAGCTGATCAAAGATTCTTAACAGGAATGCTATACAGTGGAATGAGTGAATGTGCATGCAATAGTTCCAGTTATTTCCTTTGGGAAAATCCATTCATTTGGATACTTGTTCCTCTCTATTTCCCATTCAATTGAGTCTAGTGTTTCTGATGTTTCCTTTTCAATTGGGAACTATATACTTGTTGTTAATTCTCTGCTATTTGCTTCAATGGAACTTTTTGGGCAAAGTCCATCCTATTCTGTATATCTAAAGCTGATCAAAGGATTCTTAACAGGAATCCTATACAGTGGAATGAGTGAATGTGCACCCAATAGTTCGAGTTATTTCCTTTGGGAAAATCCATTCCTTTGGATACTTGTTCCTCTCTATTTCCCATTCAATTGAGTCTAGTGTTTCTGATGTTTCCTTTACAATTGGGAACGATATAGTTGATGATAATTCTCTGCTATTTGCTTCAATGGAACTTTTTGGGCAAAATCCAGCCTCTTCTGTATGTCTAAAGCTGATCAAAGGATTCTTAAAAGGAATCCTATACAGTGGAATGAGTGATTGTGCACCCAATAGTTCGAGTTATTTCCTTTGGGAAAATCCATTCCCTTAGATACTTGTTCCTCTCTATTTCCCATTCAATTGAGTCTAGTGTTTCTGATATTTCCTTTTCAATTGGGAACTATATAGTTGATGTTAATTCTCTGCTATTTGCTTCAATGGAACTTTTTGGGCAAAATCCATCCTCTTTTGTACATCTAAAGCTGATCAAAGGATTCTTAACAGGAATCCTATACAGTGGAATGAGTGAATGTGCAGGCAATAGTTCCAGGTATTTCCTTTGGGAAAATCCATTCCTTTGGATACTTGTTCTTCTCTATTTCCCATTCTATTGAGTCTAGTGTTCCTGATGTTTCCTTTTCAATTGGGAATTATATAGTTGATGTTAATTCTCTCCCTTTTGCTTCAATGGAACTTTTTAGGAAAAATCACTCATCTTCTTTATATCTAAAGCCGATCAAAGATTCTTAACAGGAATCCTATACAGTGGAATGAATGAATGTGCAGGCAATAGTTCCAGTTATTTTCTTTGGGAAAATCCATTCCTTTGGATACTTGTTTCTCTCTATTTCCCATTCTATTAAGTCTAGTGTTTTTGATGTTTCCTTTTAAATTGGGAATGATATAGTTGATGATAATTCTCTGCTATTTGCTTCAATGCAACTTTTTGGGCAAAATCCATCCTCTTCTGTATATCTAAAGCTGATCAAAGGATTCTTAAAAGGAATCCTATACAGTGGAATGAGTGAATGTGCACCCAATAGTTCGAGTTATTTCCTTTGGGAAAATCCATTCCTTTGGATACTTGTTCTTCTCTATTTCCCATTTTATTGAGTGTAGTGTTCCAGATGTTTCCTTTTCAATTGGGTACTCTATACTTGATGTTAATTCTCTCACATTTGCTTCAATGGAACTTTTTGGGAAAAATCCCTCATCTTCTTTATATCTAAAGCTGATCAAAGATTCTTAACAGGAATCCTATACAGTGGAATGAGTGAATGTGCAGGCAATAGTTCCAGTTATTTACTTTGGAAAACTCCATTCCTTTGGATACTTGTTCTTCTCTATTTCCCATTCAATTGAGTCTAGTGTTTCTGATATTTCCTTTTCAATTGGGAACTATAAAGTTGATGTTAATTCTCTCCCATTTGCTTCAATGGAACTTTTTAGGAAAAATCACTCATCTTCTTTATATGTAAAGCTGATCAAAGATTCTTAACAGGAATCCTATACAGTGGAATGAGTTTATGTGCAGGCAATAGTTCCAGTTATTTTCTTTGGGAAAATCCATTCCTTTGGATACTTGTTCCTCTCTATTTCCCATTCTATTGAGTGTAGTGTTCCTGATGTTTCCTTTTCAATTGGGAACTATATACTTGAGGTTAATTCTCTCACATTTGCTTCAATGGAACTATTTTGGGAAAAATCCCTCATCTTCTTTATATCTAAAGCTGATCAAAGATTCTTAACAGGAATGCTATACAGTGGAATGAGTGAATGTGCAGGCAATAGTTCCATTTATTTCCTTTGGGAAAATCCATTCATTTGGATACTTGTTCCTCTCTATTTCCCATTCAATTGAGTCTAGTGTTTCTGATGTTTCCTTTTCAATTGGGAACTATAAAGTTGATGTTAATTCTCTCCCATTTGCTTCAATGGAACTTTTTAGGAAAAATCACTCATCTTCTTTATATGTAAAGCTGATCTAAGATTCTTAACAGGAATGCTATACAGTGGAATGAGTGAATGTGCAGGCAATAGTTCCAGTTATTTCCTTTGGGAAAATCTATTCATTTGGATACTTGTTCCTCTCTATTTCCCAATAAATTGAGTCTAGTGTTCCTGATGTTTCCTTCTCAATTGCGAACTATATACTTGTTGTTAATTCTCTCACATTGGCTTCAATGGAACTTTTTGGAAAAATCCCTCATCTTCTTTATATCTAAAGCTGATCAAAGGATTCTTAACAGGAATCCTATACAGTGGAATGAGTGAATTTGCAGGCAATAATTCCAGTTATTTCCTTTGTGAAAATCCATTCCTTTGGATACTTGTTCTTCTCTATTTCCCATTCTATTGAGTCTAGTGTTCCTGATGTTTCCTTTTCAATTGGGAACTATAAAGTTGATGTTAATTCTCTCCCATTTGCTTCAATGGAACTTTTTAGGAAAAATCACTCATCTTCTTTATATCTAAAGCTCATCAAAAATTCTTAACAGGAATCCTATACAGTGGAATGAGTGAATGGGCAGGCAATACTTCCAGTTATTTTCTTTGGGAAAATCCATTCCTTTGGATACTTGTTCCTCTCTATTTCCCTTTCAATTGAGTCTAGTGTTACTGATGTTTCCTTTTCAATTTGGAACTTTATAGTTGATGATAATTCTCTCCCATTTGCTTCAATGGAACTTTTTGGGCAAAATCCATCCTCTTCTGTATATCTAAAGCTGATCAAAGGATTCTTAACAGGAATGCTATACAGTGGAATGAGTGAATGTGCAGGCAATAGTTCCAGTTATTTACTTTGGGAAAATCCATTCCCTTAGATACTTGTTCCTCTCTATTTCCCATTCAATTGAGTCTAGTGTTTCTGATGTTTCCTTTTCAATTGGGAACTATATACTTGTTGTTAATTCTCTGCTATTTGCTTCAATGGAACTTTTTGGGCAAAGTCCATCCTATTCTGTATATCTAAAGCTGATCAAAGGATTCTTAACAGGAATCCTATACAGTGGAATGAGTGAATGTGCACCCAATAGTTCGAGTTATTTCCTTTGGGAAAATCCATTCCTTTGGATACTTGTTCCTCTCTATTTCCCATTCAATTGAGTCTAGTGTTTCTGATGTTTCCTTTACAATTGGGAACGATATAGTTGATGATAATTCTCTGCTATTTGCTTCAATGGAACTTTTTGGGCAAAATCCAGCCTCTCCTGTATGTCTAAAGCTGATCAAAGGATTCTTAAAAGGAATCCTATACAGTGGAATGAGTGATTGTGCACCCAATAGTTCGAGTTATTTCCTTTGGGAAAATCCATTCCCTTAGATACTTGTTCCTCTCTATTTCCCATTCAATTGAGTCTAGTGTTTCTGATATTGCCTTTTCAATTGGGAACTATATAGTTGATGTTAATTCTCTGCTATTTGCTTCAATGGAACTTTTTGGGCAAAATCCATCCTCTTCTGTACATCTAAAGCTGATCAAAGGATTCTTAACAGGAATACTATACAGTGGAATGAGTGAATGTGCAGGCAATAGTTCCAGGTATTTCCTTTGGGAAAATCCATTCCTTTGGATACTTGTTCTTCTCTATTTCCCATTCTATTGAGTCTAGTGTTCCTGATGTTTCCTTTTCAATTGGGAATTATATAGTTGATGTTAATTCTCTCCCTTTTGCTTCAATGGAACTTTTTAGGAAAAATCACTCATCTTCTTTATATCTAAAGCCGATCAAAGATTCTTAACAGGAATCCTATACAGTGGAGTGAATGAATGTGCAGGCAATAGTTCCAGTTATTTTCTTTGGGAAAATCCATTCCTTTGGATACTTGTTTCTCTCTATTTCCCATTCTATTGAGTCTAGTGTTTTTGATGTTTCCTTTTAAATTGGGAATGATATAGTTGATGATAATTCTCTGCTATTTGCTTCAATGCAACTTTTTGGGCAAAATCCATCCTCTTCTGTATATCTAAAGCTGATCAAAGGATTCTTAAAAGGAATCCTATACAGTGGAATGAGTGAATGTGCACCCAATAGTTCGAGTTATTTCCTTTGGGAAAATCCATTCCTTTGGATACTTGTTCTTCTCTATTTCCCATTTTATTGAGTGTAGTGTTCCAGATGTTTCCTTTTCAATTGGGTACTCTATACTTGATGTTAATTCTCTCACATTTGCTTCAATGGAACTTTTTGGGAAAAATCCCTCATCTTCTTTATATCTAAAGCTGATCAAAGATTCTTAACAGGAATCCTATACAGTGGAATGAGTGAATGTGCAGGCAATAGTTCCAGTTATTTACTTTGGAAAACTCCATTCCTTTGGATACTTGTTCTTCTCTATTTCCCATTCAATTGAGTCTAGTGTTTCTGATATTTCCTTTTCAATTGGGAACTATAAAGTTGATGTTAATTCTCTCCCATTTGCTTCAATGGAACTTTTTAGGAAAAATCACTCATCTTCTTTATATGTAAAGCTGATCAAAGATTCTTAACAGGAATCCTATACAGTGGAATGAGTTTATGTGCAGGCAATAGTTCCAGTTATTTTCTTTGGGAAAATCCATTCCTTTGGATACTTGTTCCTCTCTATTTCCCATTCTATTGAGTGTAGTGTTACTGATGTTTCCTTTTCAATTGGGAACTATATACTTGAGGTTAATTCTCTCACATTTGCTTCAATGGAACTATTTTGGAAAAATCCCTCATCTTCTTTATATCTAAAGCTGATCAAAGATTCTTAACAGGAATGCTATACAGTGGAATGAGTGAATGTGCAGGCAATAGTTCCAGTTATTTCCTTTGGGAAAATCCATTCATTTGGATACTTGTTCCTCTCTATTTCGCAATAAATTGAGTCTAGTGTTCCTGATGTTTCCTTCTCAATTGCGAACTATATACTTGTTGTTAATTCTCTCACATTGGCTTCAATGGAACTTTTTGGAAAAATCCCTCATCTTCTTTATATCTAAAGCTGATCAAAGGATTCTTAACTGGAATCCTATACAGTGGAATGAGTGAATGTGCAGGCAATAATTCCAGTTATTTCCTTTGTGAAAATCCATTCCTTTGGATACTTGTTCTTCTCTATTTCCCATTCTATTGATTCTAGTGTTCCTGATGTTTCCTTTTCAATTGGGAACTATAAAGTTGATGTTAATTCTCTCCCATTTGCTTCAATGGAACTTTTTAGGAAAAATCACTCATCTTCTTTATATCTAAAGCTCATCAAAAATTCTTAACAGGAATCCTATACTGTGGAATGAGTGAATGGGCAGGCAATACTTCCAGTTATTTTCTTTGGGAAAATCCATTCCTTTGGATACTTGTTCCTCTCTATTTCCCTTTCAATTGAGTCTAGTGTTCCTGATGTTTCCTTTTCAATTGGGAACTATATACTTGAGGTTAATTCTCTCACATTTGCTTCAATGGAACTATTTGGGAAAAATCCCTCATCTTCTTTATAGCTAAAGCTGATCAAAGATTCTTAACAGGAATGCCTATACAGTGGAATGAGTGAATGTTCAGGCAATAGTTCCAGTTATTTCCTTGGGGAAAATCCATTGCCTTAGATACTTGTTCCTCTCTATTTCCCATTCAATTGAGTCTAGTGTTTCTAATCTTTCCTTTTCAATTGGGAACTATATAGTTGATGTTAATTCTCTGCTATTTGCTTCAATGGAACTTTTTGGGCAAAATCCATCCTCTTCTGTATATCTAAAGCTGATCAAAGGATTCTTAACAGGAATGCTATACAGTGGAATGAGTGATTGTGCACCCAATAGTTCGAGTTATTTCCTTTGGGAAAATCCATTCCCTTAGATACTTGTTCCTCTCTATTTCCCATTCAATTGAGTCTAGTGTTTCTGATATTTCCTTTTGAATTGGGAACTATATAGTTGATGTTAATTCTCTGCTATTTGCTTCAATGGAACTTTTTGGGCAAAATCCATCCTCTTCTGTACATCTAAAGCTGATCAAAGGATTCTTAACAGGAATACTATACAGTGGAATGAGTGAATGTGCAGGCAATTGTTCCAGGTATTTCCTTTGGGAAAATCCATTCCTTTGGATACTTGTTCTTCAATATTTCCCATTCTATTGAGTCTAGTGTTCCTGATGTTTCCTTTTCAATTGGGAATTATATAGTTGATGTTAATTCTCTCCCTTTTGCTTCAATGGAACTTTTTAGGAAAAATCACTCATCTTCTTTATATCTAAAGCCGATCAAAGATTCTTAACAGGAATCCTATACAGTGGAATGAATGAATGTGCAGGCAATAGTTCCAGTTATTTTCTTTGGGAAACTCCATTCCTTTGGATACTTGTTCTTCTCTATTTCCCATTTTATTGAGGGTAGTGTTCCTGATGTTTCCTTTCCAATTGGGAACTCTATACTTGATGTCAATTCTCTCACATTTGCTTCAATGGAACATTTTGGGAAAAATTCCTCATCTTCTTTATATCTAAAGCTGATCAAAGATTCTTAACAGGAATCCTATACAGTGGAATGAGTGAATGTGCAGGCAATAGTTCCAGTTATTTCCTTTGGGAAAATCCATTCCCTTAGATACTTGTTCCTCTCGATTTCCCATTCTATTGAGTCTAGTGTTCCTGATGTTTCCTTTTCAATTGGGAACTATAAAGTTGATGTTAATTCTCTCCCATTTGCTTCAAAGGAACTTTTTGGGCAAAATCCATCCTCTTATGTATATCTAAAGCTGATCAAAGGATTCTTAACAGGAATGCTATACAGTGGAATGAGTGAATGTGCAGGCAATAGTTCCAGTTACTTCCTTTGGGAACATCCATTCCTTTGCAAACTTGTTCCTCTCTATTTCCCATTCAATTGAGTGTAGTGTTCCTAATGTTTCCTGTTCAATTGGGAATTATGGAGTTGATGTTAATTCTCTTTAATTTGCTTCAATGGAAATTATTGGGCAAAACCCATCATCTTCTGTATATCTAAAGCTGATCAAAGGATTCTTAACAGGAATCCTATACAGTGGAATGAGTGAATGTGCAGGCAATAGTTCCAGTTATTTCCTTTGGGAAAATCCATTCATTCCCTTAAATACTTTTTCCTCTCTATTTCCCATTCAATTGTGTCTAGTGTTTCTGATGTTTCCTTTTCAATTGGGAACTATATAGTTGATGATAATTATCTGCTATTTGCTGCAATGGAACTTTTTGGGAAATATCCCTCATCTTCTTTATATCTAAAGGTGATCAAAGATTCTTAACAGGAATCCTATACAGTGGAATGAGTGAATGTGCAGGCAATAGTTCCAGTTATTTCCTTTGGGAAAATCCATTCCTTTGGATACTTGTTCCTCTCTATTTCCCATTCAATTGAGTCTAGTGTTTCTGATGTTTCCTTTACAATTGGGAACTATATAGTTGATGATGATTCTCTGCTATTTTGCTTCAATGGAACTTTTTGGGCAAAATCCATCCTTTTCTGTATATCTAAAGCTGATCAAAGGATTCTTAAAAGGAATCCTATACAGTGGAATGAGTGATTGTGCACCCAATAGTTCGAGTTATTTCCTTTGGGAAAATCCATTCCTTTGGATACTTGTTCTTCTCTATTTCCCATTTTATTGAGGGTAGTGTTCCTGATGTTTCCTTTTCAATTGGGAACTCTATACTTGAAGTCAATTCTCTCACATTTGCTTCAATGGAATTTTTGGGAAAAATTCCTCATCTACTTTATATCTAAAGCTGATCAAAGGATTCTTAACAGGAATGCTATACAGTGGAATGAGTGAATGAGCTGGCAATAGTTCCAGTTATTTCCTTTGGGAACATCCATTCCTTTGGATACTTGTTCCTCTCTATTTCCCATTCAATTGAGTCTAGTGTTCCTAATGTTTCCTTTTCAATTGGGAATTATAGAGTTGATGTTAATTCTCTCCAATTTGCTTCAATGGAAATTTTTGGGCAAAACCCATCATCTTCTGTATATCTAAAGCTGATCAAAGGATTCTTAACAGGAATCCTATACAGTGGAATGAGTGAATGTGCACCCAATAGTTCGAGTTATTTCCTTTGGGAAAATCCATTCCTTTGGATACTTGTTCCTCTCTATTTCCCATTCTATTGAGTGTAGTGGTCCTGATGTTTCCTTTTCAATTGGGAACTATATACTTGAGGTTAATTCTCTCACATTTGCTTCAATGGAACTTTTTGGGAAAAAGCCCTCATCTTCTTTATATCTAAAGCTGATCAAAGATTCTTAACAGGAATGCTATACAGTGGAATGAGTGAATGTTCAGGAAATAGTTCCAGTTATTTCCTTGGGGAAAATCCATTCCCTTAGATATTTGTTCCTCTCTATTTCCCATTCAATTGAGTCTAGTGTTCCTAATGTTTCCTTTTCAATTGGGAACTATATAGTTGATGTAAATTCTCTGCTATTTGCTTCAATGGAACTTTTTGGGCAAAATCCATCCTCTTATGTATATCTAAAGCTGATCAAAGGATTCTTAACAGGAATGCTATACAGTGGAATGAGTTTATGTGCAGGCAATAGTTCCAGTAATTTCCTTTGGAAAACTCCATTCCTTTCGATACTTCTCCTTCTCTATTTCCCATTTTATTGAGTGTAGTGTTCCTCATGTTTCCTTTTCAATTGGGTACTCTATACTTGATGTTAATTATCTCACATTTGCTTCAATGGAACTTTTTGGGAAAAATCCCTCATCTTCTTTATATCTAAAGCTGATCAAAGATTCTTAACAGGAATCCTATACAGTGGAATGAGTGAATGTGCAGGCAATAGTTCCAGTTATTTCCTTTGGAAAACTCCATTCCTTTCGATACTTCTCCTTCTCTATTTCCCATTTTATTGAGGGTAGTGTTCCTGATGTTTCCTTTTCAATTGGGAACTCTATACTTGATGTTAATTCTCTCACATTTGCTTCAATGGATCTTTTTAGGAAAAATCACTCATCTTCTTTATATCTAAAGCGCATCAAAAATTCTTAACAGGAATCCTATACAGTGGAATGAGTGAATGGGCAGGCAATACTTCCAGTTATTTTCTTTGGGAAAATCCATTCCTTTGGATACTTGTTCCTCTCTATTTCCCTTTCAATTGAGTCTAGTGTTCCTGATGTTTCCTTTTCAATTTGGAACTTTATAGTTGATGATAATTCTCTCCCATTTGCTTCAATGGAACTTTTTGGGCAAAATCCATCCTCTTCTGTATATCTAAAGGTGATCAAAGGATTCTTAACAGGAATGCTATACAGTGGAATGAGTGAATGAGCTGGCAATAGTTCCAGTCATTTCCTTTGGGAACATCCATTCCTTTGGATACTTGTTCCTATCTATTTCCCATTCAATTGAGTCTAGTGTTCCTAATGTTTCCTTTTCACTTGGGAATTATAGAGTTGATGTTAATTCTCTCCAATTTGCTTCAATGGAAATTTTTGGGCAAAACCCATCATCTTCTGTATATCTAAAGCTGATCAAAGGATTCTTAACAGGAATCCTATACAGTGGAATGAGTGAATGTGCAGGCAATAGTTCCAGTTATTTCCTTTGGGAAAATCCATTCATTCCCTTAGATACTTTTTCCTCTCTATTTCCCATTCAATTGAGTCTAGTGTTTCTGATGTTTCCTTTTCAATTGGGAACTATATAGTTGATGATAATTCTCTGCTATTTGCTGCAATGAAACTTTTTGGTCAAAATCCAGTCTCTTCTGTATATCTAAAGCTAATCAAAGGATTCTTAAAAGGAATCCTAAACAGTGGAATGAGTGAATGTGCACCCAGTAGTTCGAGGTATTTCCTTTGGGAAAATCCATTCCTTTGGATACTTGTTCTTCTCTATTTCCCATTCTATTGAGTCTAGTGTTCCTGATGTTTCCTTTTCAATTGGGAATTATATAGTTGATGTTAATTCTCTCCCTTTTGCTTCAATGGAACTTTTTAGGAAAAATCACTCATCTTCTTTATATCTAAAGCCGATCAAAGATTCTTAACAGGAATCCTATACAGTGGAATGAGTGAATGTGCAGGCAATAGTTCCAGTTATTTTCTTTGGGAAAATCCATTCCTTTGGATACTTGTTTCTCTCCATTTCCCATTCTATTGAGTCTAGTGTTTCTGATGTTTCCTTTTAAATTGGGAATTATATAATTGATGATAATTGTCTGCTATTTGCTTCAATGCAACTTTTTGGGCAAAATCCATCCTCTTCTGTATATCTAAAGCTGATCAAAGGATTCTTAAAAGGAATCCTATACAGTGGAATGAGTGAATGTGCACCCAATAGTTCGAGTTATTTCCTTTGGGAAAATCCATTCCTTTGGATACTTGTTCTTCTCTATTTCCCATTTTATTGAGTGTAGTGTTCCAGATGTTTCCTTTTCAATTGGGTACTCTATACTTGAGGTTAATTCTCTCACATTTGCTTCAATGGAACTATTTTGGAAAAATCCCTCATCTTCTTTATATCTAAAGCTGATCAAAGATTCTTAACAGGAATGCTATACAGTGGAATGAGTGAATGTGCAGGCAATAGTTCCAGTTATTTCCTTTGGGAAAATCCATTCATTTGGATACATGTTCCTCTCTATTTCCCAATAAATTGAGTCTAGTGTTCCTGATGTTTCCTTCTCAATTGCGAACTATATACTTGTTGTTAATTTTCTCACATTGGCTTCAATGGAACTTTTTGGAAAAATCCCTCATCTTCTTTATATCTAAAGCTGATCAAAGGATTCTTAACAGGAATCCTATACAGTGGAATGAGTGAATGTGCAGGCAATAATTCCAGTTATTTCCTTTTTGAAAATCCATTCCTTTGGGTACTTGTTCTTCTCTATTTCCCATTCTATTGAGTCTAGTGTTCCTGATGTTTCCTTTTCAATTGGGAACTATAAAGTTGATGTTAATTCTCTCCCATTTGCTTCAATGGAACTTTTTAGGAAAAATCACTCATCTTCTTTACATCTAAAGTTCATCAAAAATTCTTAACAGGAATCCTATACAGTGGAATGAGTGAATGGGCAGGCAATACTTCCAGTTATTTTCTTTGGGAAAATCCATTCCTTTGGATACTTGTACCTCTCTATTTCCCATTCTATTGAGTCTAGTGTTGCTGATGTTTCCTTTTCAATTGGGAACTATATAGTTGATGTTAATTCTCTGCTATTTGCTTCAATGGAACTTTTTGGGAAAAATCACTCATCTTCTTTATATCTAAAGCTGATCAAAGATTCTTAACAGGAATGCTATACAGTTAAATGAGTGAATGTGTAGGCAATAGTTCCAGTTATTTCCTTTGGGAAAATCCATTCCCTTAGATACTTGTTCCTCTCTATTTCCCATTCAATTGAGTCTAGTGTTTCTGATATTTCCTTTTCAATTGGGAACTATATAGTTGATGTTAATTCTCTGCTATTTGCTTCAATGGAACTTTTTGGGCAAAATCCATCCTCTTCTGTACATCTAAAGCTGATCAAAGGATTCTTAACAGGAATCCTATACAGTGGAATGAGTGAATGTGCAGGCAATAGTTCCAGGTATTTCCTTTGGGAAAATCCATTCCTTTGGATACTTGTTCTTCTCTATTTCCCATTCTATTGAGTCTAGTGTTCCTGATGTTTCCTTTTCAATTGGGAACTATAAAGTTGATGTTAATTCTCTCCCATTTGCTTCAACGGAACTTTTTAGGAAAAATCACTCATCTTCTTTATATCTAAAGCTCATCAAAAATTCTTAACAGGAATCCTATACAGTGGAATGAGTGAATGGGCAGGCAATACTTCCTTTGGATACTTGTACCTCTCTATTTCCCATTCTATTGAGTCTAGTGTTGCTGATGTTTCCTTTTCAATTGGGAACTATATAGTTGATGTTAATTCTCTGCTATTTGCTTCAATAGAACTTTTTGGGAAAAATCACTCATCTTCTTTATATCTAAAGCTGACCAAAGATTCTTAACAGTAATGCTATACAGTTAAATGAGTGAATGTGCAGGCAATAGTTCCAGTTATTTCCTTTGGGAAAATCCATTCCCTTAGATACTTGTTCCTCTCTATTTCCCATTCAATTGAGTCTAGTGTTTCTGATATTTCCTTTTCAATTGGGAACTATATAGTTGATGTTAATTCTCTGCTATTTGCTTCAATGGAACTTTTTGGGCAAAATCCATCCTCTTCTGTACATCTAAAGCTGATCAAAGGATTCATAACAGGAATCCTATACAATGGAATGAGTGAATGTGCAGGCAATAGTTCCAGGTATTTCCGTTGGGAAAATCCATTCCTTTGGATACTTGTTCTTCTCTATTTCCCATTCTATTGAGTCTAGTGTTCCTGATGTTTCCTTTTCAATTGGGAATTATATAGTTGATGTTATTTCTCTCCCTTTTGCTTCAATGGAACTTTTTAGGAAAAATCACTCATCTTCTTTATATCTAAAGCCGATCAAAGATTCTTAACAGGAATCCTATACAGTGGAATGAATGAATGTGCAGGCAATAGTTCCAGTTATTTTCTTTGGGAAAATCCATTCCTTTGGATACTTGTTTCTCTCTATTTCCCATTCTATTGAGTCTAGTGTTTCTGATGTTTCCTTTTAAATTGGGAATTATATAGTTGATGATAATTCTCTGCTATTTGCTTCAATGCAACTTTTTGGGCAAAATCCATCCTCTTCTGTATATCTAAAGCTGATCAAAGGATTCTTAAAAGGAATCCTATACAGTGGAATGAGTGAATGTGCACTCAATAGTTCGAGTTATTTCCTTTGGGAAAATCCATTCCTTTGGACACTTGTCCCTCTCTATTTCCCATTTTATTGAGTGTAGTGTTCCAGATGTTTCCTTTTCAATTGGGTACTCTATACTTGATGTTAATTCTCTCACATTTGCTTCAATGGAACTTTTTGGGAAAAATCCCTCATCTTCTTTATATCTAAAGCTGATCAAAGATTCTTAACAGGAATCCTATACAGTGGAATGAGTGAATGTGCAGGCAATAGTTCCAGGTATTTTCTTTGGGAAAATCCATTCCTTTGGATACTTGTTCCTCTCTATTTCCCATTCTATTGAGTCTAGTGTTCCTGATGTTTCCATTTCAATTGGGAATTATATTGTTGATGTTAATTCTCTCCCTTTTGCTTCAATGGAACTTTTTAGGAAAAATCCCTCATCTTCTTTATATCTAAAGGTGATCAAAGATTCTTAACAGGAATCCTATACAGTGGAATGAGTGATTGTGCACCCAATAGTTCGAGTTATTTCCTTTGAGAAAATCCATTCCTTTGGATACATGTTCTTCTCTATTTCCCATTTTATTGAGGGTAGTGTTCCTGATGTTTCCTTTTCAATTGGGAACTCTATACTTGATGTTAATTCTCTCACATTTGCTTCAATGGAAATTTTTTGGCAAAACCCATCATCTTCTGTATACCTAAAGCTGATCAAAGGATTCTTAACAGTAATGCTATACAGTGGAATGAGTGAATGTGCAGGCAATAGTTCCAGTTATTTCCTTTGGGAAAATCTATTCCCTTAGATACTTGTTCCTCTCTATTTCCCATTCTATTGAGTCTAGTGTTCCTGATGTTTCCTTTTCAATTGGGAACTATAAAGTTGATGTTAATTCTCTCCCATTTGCTTCAATGGAACTTTTTGGGCAAAATCCATCCTCTCATGTATATCTAAAGCTGATCAAAGGATTCTTAACAGGAATGCTATACAGTGGAATGAGTGAATGTGCAGGCAATAGTTCCAGTTACTTCCTTTGGGAACATCCATTCCTTTGCAAACTTGTTCCTCTCTATTTCCCATTCAATTGAGTCTAGTGTTCCTAATGTTTCCTTTTCAATTGGGAATTATAGAGTTGATGTTAATTCTCTCCAATTTGCTTCAATGGAAATTTTTGGGCAAAACCCATCATCTTCTGTATATCTAAAGCTGATCAAAGGATTCTTAACAGGAATCCTATACAGTGGAATGAGTGAATGTGCAGGCAAAAGTTCCAGTTATTTCCTTTGGGAAAATCCATTCATTCCCTTAAATACTTTTTCCTCTCTATTTCCCATTCAATTCAGTCTAGTGTTTCTGATGTTTCCTTTTCAATTGGGAACTATATAGTTGATGATAATTCTCTGCTATTTGCTTCAATAGAACTTTTTGGGGAAAATCCATCCTCTTCTGTATATCTAAAGATGATCAAAGGATTCTTAAAAGGAATCCTATACAGTGGAATGAGTTTATGTGCAGGCAATAGTTCAAGTTATTTCCTTTGGGAAAATCCATTCCTTTGGATACTTGTTCTTCTCTATTTCCCATTTTATTGAGTGTAGTGTTCCTGATGTTTCCTTTTCAATTGGGAACTCTATACTTGATGTTAATTCTCTCACATTTGCTTCAATGGAACTTTTTGGGAAAAATCCCTCATCTTCTTTATATCTAAATCTGATCAAAAATTTTAACAGGAATCCTATACAGTGGAATGAGTGAATGTGCAGGCAATAGTTCCAGTTATTTCCTTTGGGAAAATCCATTCATTTGGATACATGTTCCTCTCTATTTCCCATTAAATTGAGTCTAGTGTTCCTGATGTTTCCTTCTCAATTGCGAACTATATACTTGTTGTTAATTCTCCCACATTGGCTTCAATCGAACTTTTTGGAAAAATCCCTCATTTTCTTTATATCTAAAGCTGATCAAAGGATTCTTAACAGGAATCCTATACAGTGGAATGAGTGAATGTGCAGGCAATAGTTCCAGTTATTTCCTTTCTGAAAATCCATTCCTTTGGATACTTGTTCTTCTTTATTTCCCATTCTATTGAGTCTAGTATTCCTGATGTTTCCTTTTCAATTGTGAACTATAAAGTTGATGTTAATTCTCTCCCATTTGCTTCAATGGAACTTTTTAGGAAAAATCACTCATCTTCTTTATATCTAAAGCTCATCAAAAATTCTTAACAGGAATCCTATACAGTGGAATGAGTGAATGGGCAGGCAATACTTCCAGTTATTTTCTTTGGGAAAATCCATTCCTTTGGATACTTGTACCTCTCTATTTCCCATTCTATTGAGTCTAGTGTTGCTGATGTTTCCTTTTCAATTGGGAACTATATAGTTGATGTTAATTCTCTGCTATTTGCTTCAATGCAACTTTTTGGGCAAAATCCATCCTCTTCTGTATATCTAAAGCTGATCAAAGGATTCTTAAAAGGAATCCTATACAGTGGAATGAGTGAATGTGCACCCAATAGTTCGAGTTATTTCCTTTGGAAAACCATTCCTTTGGATACTTGTTCTTCTCTATTTCCCATTCAATTGAGTCTAGTGTTTCTGATGTTTCCTTTTCAATTGGGAACTATAAAGTTGATGTTAATTCCTCACATTGGCTTCAATGGAACTTTTTAGGAAAAATCACTCATCTTCTTTATATGTAAAGCTGATCAAAGATTCTTAACAGGAATCCTATACAGTGGAATGAGTTTATGTGCAGGCAATAGTTCCAGTTATTTTCTTTGGGAAAATCCATTCCTTTGGATACTTGTTCCTCTCTATTTCCCATTCTATTGAGTTTAGTGTTCCTGATGTTTCCTTTTCAATTGGGAACTATATACTTGAGGTTAATTCTCTCACATTGCCTTCAATGGAACTTTTTGGAAAAATCCCTCATCTTCTTTATATCTAAAGCTGATCAAAGGATTCTTAACAGGAATCCTATACAGTGGAATGAGTGAATGTGCAGGCAATAATTCCAGTTATTTCCTTTGTAAAAATCCATTCCTTTGGATACTTGTTCTTCTCTATTTCCCATTCTATTGAGTCTAGTGTTCCTGATGTTTCCTTTTCAATTGGGAACTATAAAGTTGATGTTAATTCTCTCCCATTTGCTTCAATGGAACTTTTTAGGAAAAATCACTCATCTTCTTTATATCTAAAGCTCATCAAAAATTCTTAACAGGAATCCTATACAGTGGAAAGAGTGAATGGGCAGGCAATACTTCCAGTTATTTTCTTTGGGAAAATCCATTCCTTTGGATACTTGTTCCTCTCTATTTCCCTTTCAATTGAGTCTAGTGTTACTGATGTTTCCTTTTCAATTTGGAACTTTATAGTTGATGATAATTCTCTCCCATTTGCTTCAATGGAACTTTTTGGGCAAAATCCATCCTCTTCTGTATATCTAAAGCTGATCAAAGGATTCTTAACAGGAATGCTATACAGTGGAATGAGTGAATGTGCAGGCAATAGTTCCAGTTATTTACTTTGGGAAAATCCATTCCCTTAGATACTTGTTCTTCTTTATTTCCCATTCTATTGAGTCTAGTGTTGCTGATGTTTCCTTTTCAATTGGGAACTATATAGTTGATGTTAATTCTCTGCTATTTTCTTCAATGGAACTTTTTGGGAAAAATCACTCATCTTCTTTATATCTAAAGCTCATCAAAAATTCTTAACAGGAATCCTATACAGTGGAATGAGTGAATGGGCAGGCAATACTTCCTTTGGATACTTGTACCTCTCTATTTCCCATTCTATTGAGTCTAGTGTTGCTGATGTTTCCTTTTCAATTGGGAACTATATAGTTGATGTTAATTCTCTGCTATTTGCTTCAATAGAACTTTTTGGGAAAAATCACTCATCTTCTTTATATCTAAAGCTGACCAAAGATTCTTAACAGGAATGCTATACAGTTAAATGAGTGAATGTGCAGGCAATAGTTCCAGTTATTTCCTTTGGGAAAATCCATTCCCTTAGATACTTGTTCCTCTCTATTTCCCATTCAATTGAGTCTAGTGTTTCTGATATTTCCTTTTCAATGGGGAACTATATAGTTGATGTTAATTCTCTGCTATTTGCTTCAATGGAACTTTTTGGGCAAAATCCATCCTCTTCTGTACATCTAAAGCTGATCAAAGGATTCATAACAGGAATCCTATACAGTGGAATGAATGAATGTGCACGCAATAGTTCCAGGTATTTCCTTTGGGAAAATCCATTCCTTTGGATACTTGTTCTTCTCTATTTCCCATTCTATTGAGTCTAGTGTTCCTGATGTTTCCTTTTCAATTGGGAATTATATAGTTGATGTTAATTCTCTCCCTTTTGCTTCAATGGAACTTTTTAGGAAAAATCACTCATCTTCTTTATATCTAAAGCTGATCAAAGATTCTTAACAGGAATCCTATACAGTGGAATGAATGAATGTGCAGGCAATAGTTCCAGTTATTTTCTTTGGGAAAATCCATTCCTTTGGATACTTGTTTCTCTCTATTTCCCATTCTATTGAGTCTAGTGTTTCTGATGTTTCCTTTTAAATTGGGAATTATATAGTTGATGATAATTCTCTGCTATTTGCTTCAATGCAACTTTTTGGGCAAAATCCATCCTCTTCTGTATATCTAAAGCTGATCAAAGGATTCTTAAAAGGAATCCTATACAGTGGAATGAGTGAATGTGGACCCAATAGTTCGAGTTATTTCCTTTGGGAAAATCCATTCCTTTGGATACTTGTTCTTCTCTATTTCCCATGTTATTGAGTGTAGTGTTCCAGATGTTTCCTTTTCAATTGGGTACTCTATACTTGATGTTAATTCTCTCACATTTGCTTCAATGGAACTTTTTGGGAAAAATCCCTCATCTTCTTTATATCTAAAGCTGATCAAAGATTCTTAACAGGAATGCTATACAGTGGAATGAGTGAATGTTCAGGCAATAGTTCCACTTATTTCCTTGGGAAAATCCATTCCCTTAGATACTTGTTCCTCTCTATTTCCCATTCAATTGAGTCTAGTGTTTCTGACATTTCCTTTTCAATTGGGAACTATATAGTTGATGTTAATTCTCTGCTATTTGCTTCAATGGAACTTTTTGGGCAAAATCCATCCTCTTCTGTACATCTAAAGCTGATCAAAGGATGCTTAACAGGAATCCTATACAGTGGAATGAGTGAAGGTGCAGGCAATAGTTCCAGGTATTTCCTTTGGGAAAATCCATTCCTTTGGATACTTGTTCCTCTCTATTTCCCATTCTATTGAGTCTAGTGTTCCTGATGTTTCCTTTTCAATTGATAATTATATAGTTGATGTTAATTCTCTCCCTTTTGCTTCAATGGAACTTTTTAGGAAAAATCCCTCATCTTCTTTATATCTAAAGGTGATCAAAGATTCTTAACAGGAATCCTATACAGTGGAATGAGTGAATGTGCACCCAATAATTCGAGTTATTTCCTTTGGGAAAATCCATTCCTTTGGATACTTGTTCCTCTCTATTTCCCATTCAATTGAGTCTAGTGTTTCTGATGTTTCCTTTACAATTGGGAACTATATAGTTGATGATAATTCTCTGCTATTTGCTTCAATGGAACTTTTTGGGCAAAATCCATCCTCTTCTGTATGTCTAAAGCTGATCAAAGGATTCTTAAAAGGAATCCTATACAGTGGAATGAGTGATTGTGCACCCAATAGTTCGAGTTATTTCCTTTGAGAAAATCCATTCCTTTGGATACATGTTCTTCTCTATTTCCCATTTTATTGAGGGTAGTGTTCCTGATGTTTCCTTTTCAATTGGGAACTCTATACTTGATTTTAATTCTCTCACATTTGCTTCAATGGAAATTTTTGGGCAAAACCCATCATCTTCTGTATACCTAAAGCTGATCAAAGGATTCTTAACAGTAATGCTATACAGTGGAATGAGTGAATGTGCAGGCAATAGTTCCAGTTATTTCCTTTGGGAAAATCCATTCCCTTAGATACTTGTTCCTCTCTATTTCCCATTCTATTGAGTCTAGTGTTCCTGATGTTTCCTTTTCAATTGGGAACTATAAAGTTGATGTTAATTCTCTCCCATTTGCTTCAATGGAACTTTTTGGGCAAAATCCATCCTCTTATGTATATCTAAAGCTGATCAAAGGATTCTTAACAGGAATGCTATACAGTGGAATGAGTGAATGTGCAGGCAATAGTTCCAGTTACTTTCCTTTGGGAACATCCATTCCTTTGCAAACTTGTTCCTCTCTATTTCCCATTCAATTGAGTCTAGTGTTCCTAATGTTTCCTTTTCAATTGGGAATTATAGAGTTGATGTTAATTCTCTCCAATTTGCTTCAATGGAAATTTTTGGGCAAAACCCATCATCTTCTGTATATCTATAGCTGATCAAAGGATTCTTAAAAGGAATCCTATACAGTGGAATGAGTGAATGTGCACCCAATAGTTCGAGTTATTTCCTTTGGAAAACACCATTCCTTTGGATACTTGTTCTTCTCTATTTCCCATTCAATTGAGTCTAGTGTTTCTGATGTTTCCTTTTCAATTGGGAACTATAAAGTTAATTTTAATTCTCTCACATTTGCTTCAATGGAACTTTTTAGGAAAAATCACTCATCTTCTTTATATGTAAAGCTGATCAAAGATTCTTAACAGGAATCCTATACAGTGGAATGAGTTTATGTGCAGGCAATAGTTCCAGTTATTTTCTTTGGGAAAATCCATTCCTTTGGATACTTGTTCCTCTCTATTTCCCATTCTATTGAGTGTAGTGTTCCTGATGTTTCCTTTTCAATTGGGAAATATATACTTGAGGTTAATTCTCTCACATTTGCTTCAATGGAACTATTTTGGAAAAATCCCTCATCTTCTTTATATCTAAAGCTGATCAAAGATTCTTAACAGGAATGCTATACAGTGGAATGAGTGAATGTGCAGGCAATAGTTCCAGTTATTTCCTTTGGGAAAATCCATTCATTTGGATACTTGTTCCTCTCTATTTCCCAATAAATTGAGTCTAGTGTTCCTGATGTTTCCTTCTCAATTGCGAACTATATACTTGTTGTTAATTCTCTCACATTGGCTTCAATGGAACTTTTTGGAAAAATCCCTCATCTTCTTTATATCTAAAGCTGATCAAAGGATTCTTAACAGGAATCCTATACAGTGGAATGAGTGAATGTGCAGGCAATAATTCCAGTTATTTCCTTTTTGAAAATCCATTCCTTTGGATACTTTTTCTTCTCTATTTCCCATTCTATTGAGTCTAGTGTTCCTGATGTTTCCTTTTCAATTGGGAACTATAAAGTTGATGTTAATTCTCTCCCATTTGCTTCAATGGAACTTTTTAGGAAAAATCACTCATCTTCTTTATATCTAAAGTTCATCAAAAATTCTTAACAGGAATCCTATACAGTGGAATGAGTGAATGGGCAGGCAATACTTCCAGTTATTTTCTTTGGGAAAATCCATTCCTTTGGATACTTGTTCCTCTCTATTTCCCTTTCAATTGAGTCTAGTGTTACTGATGTTTCCTTTTCAATTTGGAACTTTATAGTTGATGATAATTCTCTCCCATTTGCTTCAATGGAAGTTTTTGGGCAAAATCCATCCTCTTCTGTATATCTAAAGCTGATCAAAGGATTCTTAACAGTAATCCTATACAGTGGAATGAGTGAATGGGCAGGCAATACTTCCAGTTATTTTCTTTGGGAAAATCCATTCCTTTGGATACTTGTACCTCTCTATTTCCCATTCTATTGAGTCTAGTGTTGCTGATGTTTCCTTTTCAATTGGGAACTATATACTTGATGTTAATTCTCTGCTATTTGCTTCAATGGAACTTTTTGGGAAAAATCACTCATCTTCTTTATATCTAAAGCTGACCAAAGATTCTTAACAGGAATGCTATACAGTTAAATGAGTGAATGTGCAGGCAATAGTTCCAGTTATTTCCTTTGGGAAAATCCATTCCCTTAGATACTTGTTCCTCTCTATTTCCCATTCAATTGAGTCTAGTGTTTCTGATATTTCCTTTTCAATTGGGAACTATATAGTTGATGTTAATTCTCTGCTATTTGCTTCAATGGAACTTTTTGGGCAAAATCCATCCTCTTCTGTACATCTAAAGCTGATCAAAGGATTCTTAACAGGAATCCTATACAGTGGAATGAGTGAATGTGCAGGCAATAGTTCCAGGTATTTCCTTTGGGAAAATCCATTCCTTTGGATACTTGTTCTTCTCTATTTCCCATTCTAATGAGTCTAGTGTTCCTGATGTTTCCTTTTCAATTGGGAACTATAAAGTTGATGTTAATTCTCTCCCATTTGCTTCAATGGAACTTTTTAGGAAAAATCACTCATCTTCTTTATATCTAAAGCTCATCAAAAATTCTTAACAGGAATCCTATACAGTGGAATGAGTGAATGGGCAGGCAATACTTCCTTTGGATACTTGTACCTCTCTATTTCCCATTCTATTGAGTCTAGTGTTGCTGATGTTTCCTTTTCAATTGGGAACTATATAGTTGATGTTAATTCTCTGCTATTTGCTTCAATGGAACTTTTTGGGAAAAATCACTCATCTTCTTTATATCTAAAGCTGACCAAAGATTCTTAACAGGAATGCTATACAGTTAAATGAGTGAATGTGCAGGCAATAGTTCCAGTTATTTCCTTTGGGAAAATCCATTCCCTTAGATACTTGTTCCTCTCTATTTCCCATTCAATTGAGTCTAGTGTTTCTGATATTTCCTTTTCAATTGGGAACTATATAGTTGATGTTAATTCTCTGCTATTTGCTTCAATGGAACTTTTTGGGCAAAATCCATCCTCTTCTGTACATCTAAAGCTGATCAAAGGATTCATAACAGGAATCCTATACAATGGAATGAGTTTATGTGCAGGCAATAGTTCCAGTTATTTTCTTTGGGAAAATCCATTCCTTTGGATACTTGTTCCTCTCTATTTCCCATTCTATTGAGTGTAGTGTTCCTGATGTTTCCTTTTCAATTGGGAACTATATACTTGAGGTTAATTCTCTCACATTTGCTTCAATGGAACTATTTTGGAAAAATCCCTCATCTTCTTTATATCTAAAGCTGATCAAAGATTCTTAACAGGAATGCTATACAGTGGAATGAGTGAATGTGCAGGCAATAGTTCCAGTTATTTCCTTTGGGAAAATCCATTCATTTGGATACTTGTTCCTCTCTATTTCCCAATAAATTGAGTCTAGTGTTCCTGATGTTTCCTTCTCAATTGCGAACTATATACTTGCTGTTAATTCTCTCACATTGGCTTCAATGGAACTTTTTGGAAAAATCCCTCATCTTCTTTATATCTAAAGCTGATCAAAGGATTCTTAACAGGAATCCTATACAGTGGAATGAGTGAATGTGCAGGCAATAATTCCAGTTATTTCCTTTTTGAAAATCCATTCCTTTGGATACTTTTTCTTCTCTATTTCCCATTCTATTGAGTCTAGTGTTCCTGATGTTTCCTTTTCAATTGGGAACTATAAAGTTGATGTTAATTCTCTCCCATTTGCTTCAATGTTACTTTTTAGGAAAAATCACTCATCTTCTTTATATCTAAAGTTCATCAAAAATTCTTAACAGGAATCCTATACAGTGGAATGAGTGAATGGGCAGGCAATACTTCCAGTTATTTTCTTTGGGAAAATCCATTCCTTTGGATACTTGTTCCTCTCTATTTCCCTTTCAATTGAGTCTAGTGTTACTGATGTTTCCTTTTCAATTGGGAACTATATAGTTGATGTTAATTCTCTCCCATTTGCTTCAATGGAACTTTTTGGGCAAAATCCATCCTCTTCTGTATATCTAAAGCTGATCAAAGGATTCTTAACAGTAATCCTATACAGTGGAATGAGTGAATGGGCAGGCAATACTTCCAGTTATTTTCTTTGGGAAAATCCATTCCTTTGGATACTTGTACCTCTCTATTTCCCATTCTATTGAGTCTAGTGTTGCTGATGTTTCCTTTTCAATTGGGAACTATATAGTTGATGTTAATTCTCTGCTATTTGCTTCAATGGAACTTTTTGGGAAAAATCACTCATCTTCTTTATATCTAAAGCTGATCAAAGATTCTTAACAGGAATGCTATACAGTTAAATGAGTGAATGTGCAGGCAATAGTTCCAGTTATTTCCTTTGGGAAAATCCATTCCCTTAGATACTTGTTCCTCTCTATTTCCCATTCAATTGAGTCTAGTGTTTCTGATATTTCCTTTTCAATTGGGAACTATATAGTTGATGTTAATTCTCTGCTATTTGCTTCAATGGAACTTTTTGGGCAAAATCCATCCTCTTCTGTACATCTAAAGCTGATCAAAGGATTCTTAACAGGAATCCTATACAGTGGAATGAGTGAATGTGCAGGCAATAGTTCCAGTTATTTCCTTTGGGAAAATCCATTCCTTTGGATACTTGTTCTTCTCTATTTCCCATTCTATTGAGTCTAGTGTTCCTGATGTTTCCTTTTAAATTGGGAACTATAAAGTTGATGTTAATTCTCTCCCATTTGCTTCAATGGAACTTTTTAGGAAAAATCACTCATCTTCTTTATATCTAAAGCTCATCAAAAATTCTTAACAGGAATCCTATACAGTGGAATGAGTGAATGGGCAGGCAATACTTCCTTTGGATACTTGTACCTCTCTATTTCCCATTCTATTGAGTCTAGTGTTGCTGATGTTTCCTTTTCAATTGGGAACTATATAGTTGATGTTAATTCTCTGCTATTTGCTTCAATGGAACTTTTTGGGAAAAATCACTCATCTTCTTTATATCTAAAGCTGACCAAAGATTCTTAACAGGAATGCTATACAGTTAAATGAGTGAATGTGCAGGCAACAGTTCCAGTTATTTCCTTTGGGAAAATCCATTCCCTTAGATACTTGTTCCTCTCTATTTCCCATTCAATTGAGTCTAGTGTTTCTGATATTTCCTTTTCAATTGGGAACTATATAGTTGATGTTAATTCTCTGCTATTTGCTTCAATGGAATTTTTGGGCAAAATCCATCCTCTTCTGTACATCTAAAGCTGATCAAAGGATTCTTAACAGGAATCCTATACAATGGAATGAGTGAATGTGCAGGCAATCGTTCCAGGTATTTCCTTTGGGAAAATCCATTCCTTTGGATACTTGTTCTTCTCTATTTCCCATTCAATTGAGTCTAGTGTTTCTGATGTTTCCTTTTCAATTGGGAACTATAAAGTTAATGTTAATTCTCTCACATTTGCTTCAATGGAACTTTTTAGGAAAAATCACTCATCTTCTTTATATGTAAAGCTGATCAAAGATTCTTAACAGGAATCCTATACAGTGGAATGAGTTTATGTGCAGGCAATAGTTCCAGTTATTTTCTTTGGGAAAATCCATTCCTTTGGATACTTGTTCCTCTCTATTTCCCTTTCAATTGAGTCTAGTGTTACTGATGTTTCCTTTTCAATTGGGAACTATATAGTTGATGTTAATTCTCTCCCATTTGCTTCAATGGAACTTTTTGGGCAAAATCCATCCTCTTCTGTATATCTAAAGCTGATCAAAGGATTCTTAACAGTAATCCTATACAGTGGAATGAGTGAATGGGCAGGCAATACTTCCAGTTATTTTCTTTGGGAAAATCCATTCCTTTGGATACTTGTACCTCTCTATTTCCCATTCTATTGAGTCTAGTGTTGCTGATGTTTCCTTTTCAATTGGGAACTATATAGTTGATGTTAATTCTCTGCTATTTGCTTCAATGGAACTTTTTGGGAAAAATCACTCATCTTCTTTATATCTAAAGCTGATCAAAGATTCTTAACAGGAATGCTATACAGTTAAATGAGTGAATGTGCAGGCAATAGTTCCAGTTATTTCCTTTGGGAAAATCCATTCCCTTAGATACTTGTTCCTCTCTATTTCCCATTCAATTGAGTCTAGTGTTTCTGATATTTCCTTTTCAATTGGGAACTATATAGTTGATGTTAATTCTCTGCTATTTGCTTCAATGGAACTTTTTGGGCAAAATCCATCCTCTTCTGTACATCTAAAGCTGATCAAAGGATTCTTAACAGGAATCCTATACAGTGGAATGAGTGAATGTGCAGGCAATAGTTCCAGGTATTTCCTTTGGGAAAATCCATTCCTTTGGATACTTGTTCTTCTCTATTTCCCATTCTATTGAGTCTAGTGTTCCTGATGTTTCCTTTTCAATTGGGAACTATAAAGTTGATGTTAATTCTCTCCCATTTGCTTCAATGGAACTTTTTAGGAAAAATCACTCATCTTCTTTATATCTAAAGCTCATCAAAAATTCTTAACAGGAATCCTATACAGTGGAATGAGTGAATGGGCAGGCAATACTTCCTTTGGATACTTGTACCTCTCTATTTCCCATTCTATTGAGTCTAGTGTTGCTGATGTTTCCTTTTCAATTGGGAACTATATAGTTGATGTTAATTCTCTGCTATTTGCTTCAATGGAACTTTTTGGGAAAAATCACTCATCTTCTTTATATCTAAAGCAGACCAAAGATTCTTAACAGGAATGCTATACAGTTAAATGAGTGAATGTGCAGGCAACAGTTCCAGTTATTTCCTTTGGGAAAATCCATTCCCTTAGATACTTGTTCCTCTCTATTTCCCATTCAATTGAGTCTAGTGTTTCTGATATTTCCTTTTCAATTGGGAACTATATAGTTGATGTTAATTCTCTGCTATTTGCTTCAATGGAACTTTTTGGGCAAAATCCATCCTCTTCTGTACATCTAAAGCTGATCAAAGGATTCTTAACAGGAATCCTATACAATGGAATGAGTGAATGTGCAGGCAATAGTTCCAGGTATTTCCTTTGGGAAAATCCATTCCTTTGGATACTTGTTCTTCTCTATTTCCCATTCAATTGAGTCTAGTGTTTCTGATGTTTCCTTTTCAATTGGGAACTATAAAGTTAATGTTAATTCTCTCACATTTGCTTCAATGGAACTTTTTAGGAAAAATCACTCATCTTCTTTATATGTAAAGCTGATCAAAGATTCTTAACAGGAATCCTATACAGTGGAATGAGTTTATGTGCAGGCAATAGTTCCAGTTATTTTCTTTGGGAAAATCCATTTCTTTGGATACTTGTTCCTCTCTATTTCCCATTCTATTGAGTGTAGTGTTCCTGATGTTTCCTTTTCAATTGGGAACTATATACTTGAGGTTAATTCTCTCACATTTGCTTCAATGGAACTATTTTGGAAAAATCCCTCATCTTCTTTATATCTAAAGCTGATCAAAGATTCTTAACAGGAATGCTATACAGTGGAATGAGTGAATGTGCAGGCAATAGTTCCAGTTATTTCCTTTGGGAAAATCCATTCATTTGGATACTTGTTCCTCTCTATTTCCCAATAAATTGAGTCTAGTGTTCCTGATGTTTCCTTCTCAATTGCGAACTATATACTTGTTGTTAATTCTCTCACATTGGCTTCAATGGAACTTTTTGGAAAAATCCCTCATCTTCTTTATATCTAAAGCTGATCAAAGGATTCTTAACAGGAATCCTATACAGTGGAATGAGTGAATGTGCAGGCAATAATTCCAGTTATTTCCTTTTTGAAAATCCATTCCTTTGGATACTTTTTCTTCTCTATTTCCCATTCTATTGAGTCTAGTGTTCCTGATGTTTCCTTTTCAATTGGGAACTATAAAGTTGATGTTAATTCTCTCCCATTTGCTTCAATGGAACTTTTTAGGAAAAATCACTCATCTTCTTTATATCTAAAGTTCATCAAAAATTCTTAACAGGAATCCTATACAGTGGAATGAGTGAATGGGCAGGCAATACTTCCAGTTATTTTCTTTGGGAAAATCCATTCCTTTGGATACTTGTTCCTCTCTATTTCCCTTTCAATTGAGTCTAGTGTTACTGATGTTTCCTTTTCAATTTGGAACTTTATAGTTGATGATAATTCTCTCCCATTTGCTTCAATGGAACTTTTTGGGCAAAATCCATCCTCTTCTGTATATCTAAAGCTGATCAAAGGATTCTTAACAGTAATCCTATACAGTGGAATGAGTGAATGGGCAGGCAATACTTCCAGTTATTTCCTTTGGGAAAATCCATTCCTTTGGATACTTGTACCTCTCTATTTCCCATTCTATTGAGTCTAGTGTTGCTGATGTTTCCTTTTCAATTGGGAACTATATAGTTGATGTTAATTCTCTGCTATTTGCTTCAATGGAACTTTTTGGGAAAAATCACTCATCTTCTTTATATCTAAAGCTGACCAAAGATTCTTAACAGGAATGCTATACAGTTAAATGAGTGAATGTGCAGGCAATAGTTCCAGTTATTTCCTTTGGGAAAATCCATTCCCTTATATACTTGTTCCTCTCTATTTCCCATTCAATTGAGTCTAGTGTTCCTGATGTTTCCTTTTCAATTGGGAACTATAAAGTTGATGTTAATTCTCTCCCATTTGCTTCAATGGAACTTTTTAGGAAAAATCACTCATCTTCTTTATATCTAAAGCTCATCAAAAATTCTTAACAGGAATCCTATACAGTGGAATGAGTGAATGGGCAGGCAATACTTCCTTTGGATACTTGTACCTCTCTATTTCCCATTCTATTGAGTCTAGTGTTGCTGATGTTTCCTTTTCAATTGGGAACTATATAGTTGATGTTAATTCTCTGCTATTTGCTTCAATGGAACTTTTTGGGAAAAATCACTCATCTTCTTTATATCTAAAGCTGACCAAAGATTCTTAACAGGAATGCTATACAGTTAAATGAGTGAATGTGCAGGCAATAGTTCCAGTTATTTCCTTTGGGAAAATCCATTCCCTTAGATACTTGTTCCTCTCTATTTCCCATTCAATTGAGTCTAGTGTTTCTGATATTTCCTTTTCAATTGGGAACTATATAGTTGATGTTAATTCTCTGCTATTTGCTTCAATGGAACTTTTTGGGCAAAATCCATCCTCTTCTGTACATCTAAAGCTGATCAAAGGATTCATAACAGGAATCCTATACAATGGAATGAGTGAATGTGCAGGCAATAGTTCCAGGTATTTCCTTTGGGAAAATCCATTCCTTTGGATACTTGTTCTTCTCTATTTTCCATTCTATTGAGTCTAGTGTTCCTGATGTTTCCTTTTCAATTGGGAATTATATAGTTGATGTTAATTCTCTCCCTTTTGCTTCAATGGAACTTTTTAAGAAAAATCACTCATCTTCTTTATATCTAAAGCCGATCAAAGATTCTTAACAGGAATCCTATACAGTGGAATGAGTTTATGTGCAGGCAATAGTTCCAGTTATTTTCTTTGGGAAAATCCATTCCTTTGGATACTTGTTCCTCTCTATTTCCCATTCTATTGAGTGTAGTGTTCCTGATGTTTCCTTTTCAATTGGGAACTATATACTTGAGGTTAATTCTCTCACATTTGCTTCAATGGAACTATTTTGGAAAAATCCCTCATCTTCTTTATATCTAAAGCTGATCAAAGATTCTTAACAGGAATGCTATACAGTGGAATGAGTGAATGTGCAGGCAATAGTTCCAGTTATTTCCTTTGGGAAAATCCATTCATTTGGATACTTGTTCCTCTCTATTTCCCAATAAATTGAGTCTAGTGTTCCTGATGTTTCCTTCTCAATTGCGAACTATATACTTGTTGTTAATTCTCTCACACTGGCTTCAATGGAACTTTTTGGAAAAATCCCTCATCTTCTTTATATCTAAAGCTGATCAAAGGATTCTTAACAGGAATCCTATACAGTGGAATGAGTGAATGTGCAGGCAATAATTCCAGTTATTTCCTTTTTGAAAATCCATTCCTTTGGATACTTTTTCTTCTCTATTTCCCATTCTATTGAGTCTAGTGTTCCTGATGTTTCCTTTTCAATTGGGAACTATAAAGTTGATGTTAATTCTCTCCCATTTGCTTCAATGGAACTTTTTAGGAAAAATCACTCATCTTCTTTATATCTAAAGTTCATCAAAAATTCTTAACAGGAATCCTATACAGTGGAATGAGTGAATGGGCAGGCAATACTTCCAGTTATTTTCTTTGGGAAAATCCATTCCTTTGGATACTTGTTCCTCTCTATTTCCCTTTCAATTGAGTCTAGTGTTACTGATGTTTCCTTTTCAATTTGGAACTTTATAGTTGATGATAATTCTCTCCCATTTGCTTCAATGGAACTTTTTGGGCAAAATCCATCCTCTTCTGTATATCTAAAGCTGATCAAAGGATTCTTAACAGGAATCCTATACAGTTAAATGAGTGAATGTGCAGGCAATAGTTCCAGTTATTTCCTTTGGGAAAATCCATTCCCTTAGATACTTGTTCCTCTCTATTTCCCATTCAATTGAGTCTAGTGTTTCTGATATTTCCTTTTCAATTGGGAACTATATAGTTGATGTTAATTCTCTGCTATTTGCTTCAATGGAACTTTTTGGGCAAAATCCATCCTCTTCTGTACATCTAAAGCTGATCAAAGGATTCTTAACAGGAATCCTATACAGTGGAATGAGTGAATGTGCAGGCAATAGTTCCAGGTATTTCCTTTGGGAAAATCCATTCCTTTGGATACTTGTTCTTCTCTATTTCCCATTCTATTGAGTCTAGTGTTCCTGATGTTTCCTTTTCAATTGGGAACTATAAAGTTGATGTTAATTCTCTCCCATTTGCTTCAATGGAACTTTTTAGGAAAAATCACTCATCTTCTTTATATCTAAAGCTCATCAAAAATTCTTAACAGGAATCCTATACAGTGGAATGAGTGAATGGGCAGGCAATACTTCCTTTGGATACTTGTACCTCTCTATTTCCCATTCTATTGAGTCTAGTGTTGCTGATGTTTCCTTTTCAATTGGGAACTATATAGTTGATGTTAATTCTCTGCTATTTGCTTCAATGGAACTTTTTGGGAAAAATCACTCATCTTCTTTATATCTAAAGCTGACCAAAGATTCTTAACAGGAATGCTATACAGTTAAATGAGTGAATGTGCAGGCAACAGTTCCAGTTATTTCCTTTGGGAAAATCCATTCCCTTAGATACTTGTTCCTCTCTATTTCCCATTCAATTGAGTCTAGTGTTTCTGATATTTCCTTTTCAATTGGGAACTATATAGTTGATGTTAATTCTCTGCTATTTGCTTCAATGCAACTTTTTGGGCAAAATCCATCCTCTTCTGTACATCTAAAGCTGATCAAAGGATTCTTAACAGGAATCCTATACAATGGAATGAGTGAATGTGCAGGCAATAGTTCCAGGTATTTCCTTTGGGAAAATCCATTCCTTTGGATACTTGTTCTTCTCTATTTCCCATTCTATTGAGTCTAGTGTTCCTGATGTTTCCTTTTCAATTGGGAATTATATAGTTGATGTTAATTCTCTCCCTTTTGCTTCAATGGAACTTTTTAGGAAAAATCACTCATCTTCTTTATATCTAAAGCCGATCAAAGATTCTTAACAGGAATCCTATACAGTGGAATGAATGAATGTGCAGGCAATAGTTCCTGTTATTTTCTTTGGGAAAATCCATTCCTTTGGATACTTGTTTCTCTCTATTTCCCATTCTATTGAGTCTAGTGTTTCTGATGTTTCCTTTTAAATTGGGAATTATATAGTTGATGATAATTCTCTGCTATTTGCTTCAATGCAACTTTTTGGGCAAAATCCATCCTCTTCTGTATATCTAAAGCTGATCAAAGGATTCTTAAAAGGAATCCTATGCAGTGGAATGAGTGAATGTGCACCTAATAGTTCGAGTTATTTCCTTTGGAAAACACCATTCCTTTGGATACTTGTTCTTCTCTATTTCCCATTCAATTGAGTCTAGTGTTTCTGATGTTTCCTTTTCAATTGGGAACTATAAAGTTAATGTTAATTCTCTCACATTTGCTTCAATGGAACTTTTTAGGAAAAATCACTCATCTTCTTTATATGTAAAGCTGATCAAAGATTCTTAACAGGAATCCTATACAGTGGAATGAGTTTATGTGCAGGCAATAGTTCCAGTTATTTTCTTTGGGAAAATCCATTCCTTTGGATACTTGTTCCTCTCTATTTCCCATTCTATTGAGTGTAGTGTTCCTGATGTTTCCTTTTCAATTGGGAACTATATACTTGAGGTTAATTCTCTCACATTTGCTTCAATGGAACTTTGGGAAAAATCCCTCATCTTCTTTATATCTAAAGCTGATCAAAGATTCTTAACAGGAATGCTATACAGTGGAATGAGTGAATGTTCAGGCAATAGTTCCAGTTATTTCCTTGGGGAAAATCCATTCCCTTAGATACTTGTTCCTCTCTATTTCACATTTTATTGAGTGTAGTGTTCCAGATGTTTCCTTTTCAATTGGGTACTCTATACTTGATGTTAATTTTCTCACATTTGCTTCAATGGAACTTTTTGGGAAAAATCCCTCATCTTCTTTATATCTAAAGCTGATCAAAGATTCTTAACAGGAATCCTATACAGTGGAATGAGTGAATGTGCAGGCAATAGTTCCAGTTATTTCCTTTGGAAAACTCCATTCCTTTGGATACTTGTTCTTCTCTATTTCCCATTCAATTGATTCTAGTGTTTCTGATGTTTCCTTTTCAATTGGGAACTATAAAGTTGATGTTAATTCTCTCCCATTTGCTTCAATGGAACTTTTTAGGAAAAATCACTCATCTTCTTTATATGTAAAGCTGATCAAAGATTCTTAAGAGGAATCCTATACAGTGGAATGAGTTTATGTGCAGGCAATAGTTCCAGTTATTTTCTTTGGGAAAATCCATTCCTTTGGATACTTGTTCCTCTCTATTTCCCATTCTATTGAGTGTAGTGTTCCTGATGTTTCCTTTTCAATTGGGAACTATATACTTGAGGTTAATTCTCTCACATTTGCTTTAATGGAACTTTGGGAAAAATCCCTCATCTTCTTTATATCTAAAGCTGATCAAAGATTCTTAACAGGAATGCTATACAGTGGAATGAGTGAATGTTCAGGCAATAGTTCCAGTTATTTCCTTGGGGTAAATCCATTCCCTTAGATACTTGTTCCTCTCTATTTCCCATTTTATTGAGTGTAGTGTTCCAGATGTTTCCTTTTCAATTGGGTACTCTATACTTGATGTTAATTTTCTCACATTTGCTTCAATGGAACTTTTTGGGAAAAATCCCTCATCTTCTTTATATCTAAAGCTGATCAAAGATTCTTAACAGGAATCCTATACAGTGGAATGAGTGAATGTGTAGGCAATAGTTCCAGTTATTTCCTTTGGAAAACTTCATTCCTTTGGATACTTGTTCTTCTCTATTTCCCATTCAATTGAGTCTAGTGTTTCTGATGTTTCCTTTTCAATTGGGAACTATAAAGTTGATGTTAATTCTCTCCCATTTGCTTCAGTGGAACTTTTTAGGAAAAATCACTCATCTTCTTTATATGTAAAGCTGATCAAAGATTCTTAACAGGAATCCTATACAGTGGAATGAGTTTATGTGCAGGCAATAGTTCCAGTTATTTTCTTTGGGAAAATCCATTCCTTTGGATACTTGTTCCTCTCTATTTCACATTCTATTGAGTCTAGTGTTCCTGATGTTTCCTTTTCAATTGGGAACTATATACTTGAGGTTAATTCTCTCACATTTGCTTCAATGGAACTATTTGGGAAAAATCCCTCATCTTCTTTATATCTAAAGCTGATCAAAGATTCTTAACAGGAATGCTATACAGTTAAATGAGTGAATGTGCAGGCAATAGTTCCAGTTATTTCCTTTGGGAAAATCCATTCCCTTATATACTTGTTCCTCTCTATTTCCCATTCAATTGAGTCTAGTGTTCCTGATGTTTCCTTTTCAATTGGGAACTATAAAGTTGATGTTAATTCTCTCCCATTTGCTTCAATGGAACTTTTTAGGAAAAATCACTCATCTTCTTTATATCTAAAGCTCATCAAAAATTCTTAACAGGAATCCTATACAGTGGAATGAGTGAATGGGCAGGCAATACTTCCTTTGGATACTTGTACCTCTCTATTTCCCATTCTATTGAGTCTAGTGTTGCTGATGTTTCCTTTTCAATTGGGAACTATATAGTTGATGTTAATTCTCTGCTATTTGCTTCAATGGAACTTTTTGGGAAAAATCACTCATCTTCTTTATATCTAAAGCTGACCAAAGATTCTTAACAGTAATGCTATACAGTTAAATGAGTGAATGTGCAGGCAATAGTTCCAGTTATTTCCTTTGGGAAAATCCATTCCCTTAGATACTTGTTCCTCTCTATTTCCCATTCAATTGAGTCTAGTGTTTCTGATATTTCCTTTTCAATTGGGAACTATATAGTTGATGTTAATTCTCTGCTATTTGCTTCAATGGAACTTTTTGGGCAAAATCCATCCTCTTCTGTACATCTAAAGCTGATCAAAGGATTCATAACAGGAATCCTATACAATGGAATGAGTGAATGTGCAGGCAATAGTTCCAGGTATTTCCTTTGGGAAAATCCATTCCTTTGGATACTTGTTCTTCTCTATTTTCCATTCTATTGAGTCTAGTGTTCCTGATGTTTCCTTTTCAATTGGGAATTATATAGTTGATGTTAATTCTCTCCCTTTTGCTTCAATGGAACTTTTTAAGAAAAATCACTCATCTTCTTTATATCTAAAGCCGATCAAAGATTCTTAACAGGAATCCTATACAGTGGAATGAGTTTATGTGCAGGCAATAGTTCCAGTTATTTTCTTTGGGAAAATCCATTCCTTTGGATACTTGTTCCTCTCTATTTCCCATTCTATTGAGTGTAGTGTTCCTGATGTTTCCTTTTCAATTGGGAACTATATACTTGAGGTTAATTCTCTCACATTTGCTTCAATGGAACTATTTTGGAAAAATCCCTCATCTTCTTTATATCTAAAGCTGATCAAAGATTCTTAACAGGAATGCTATACAGTGGAATGAGTGAATGTGCAGGCAATAGTTCCAGTTATTTCCTTTGGGAAAATCCATTCATTTGGATACTTGTTCCTCTCTATTTCCCAATAAATTGAGTCTAGTGTTCCTGATGTTTCCTTCTCAATTGCGAACTATATACTTGTTGTTAATTCTCTCACATTGGCTTCAATGGAACTTTTTGGAAAAATCCCTCATCTTCTTTATATCTAAAGCTGATCAAAGGATTCTTAACAGGAATCCTATACAGTGGAATGAGTGAATGTGCAGGCAATAATTCCAGTTATTTCCTTTTTGAAAATCCATTCCTTTGGATACTTTTTCTTCTCTATTTCCCATTCTATTGAGTCTAGTGTTCCTGATGTTTCCTTTTCAATTGGGAACTATAAAGTTGATGTTAATTCTCTCCCATTTGCTTCAATGGAACTTTTTAGGAAAAATCACTCATCTTCTTTATATCTAAAGCTCATCAAAAATTCTTAACAGGAATCCTATACAGTGGAATGAGTGAATGGGCAGGCAATACTTCCTTTGGATACTTGTACCTCTCTATTTCCCATTCTATTGAGTCTAGTGTTGCTGATGTTTCCTTTTCAATTGGGAACTATATAGTTGATGTTAATTCTCTGCTATTTGCTTCAATGGAACTTTTTGGGAAAAATCACTCATCTTCTTTATATCTAAAGCTGACCAAAGATTCTTAACAGGAATGCTATACAGTTAAATGAGTGAATGTGCAGGCAACAGTTCCAGTTATTTCCTTTGGGAAAATCCATTCCCTTAGATACTTGTTCCTCTCTATTTCCCATTCAATTGAGTCTAGTGTTTCTGATATTTCCTTTTCAATTGGGAACTATATAGTTGATGTTAATTCTCTGCTATTTGCTTCAATGCAACTTTTTGGGCAAAATCCATCCTCTTCTGTACATCTAAAGCTTATCAAAGGATTCTTAACAGGAATCCTATACAATGGAATGAGTGAATGTGCAGGCAATAGTTCCAGGTATTTCCTTTGGGAAAATCCATTCCTTTGGATACTTGTTCTTCTCTATTTCCCATTCTATTGAGTCTAGTGTTCCTGATGTTTCCTTTTCAATTGGGAATTATATAGTTGATGTTAATTCTCTCCCTTTTGCTTCAATGGAACTTTTTAGGAAAAATCACTCATCTTCTTTATATCTAAAGCCGATCAAAGATTCTTAACAGGAATCCTATACAGTGGAATGAATGAATGTGCAGGCAATAGTTCCTGTTATTTTCTTTGGGAAAATCCATTCCTTTGGATACTTGTTTCTCTCTATTTCCCATTCTATTGAGTCTAGTGTTTCTGATGTTTCCTTTTAAATTGGGAATTATATAGTTGATGATAATTCTCTGCTATTTGCTTCAATGCAACTTTTTGGGCAAAATCCATCCTCTTCTGTATATCTAAAGCTGATCAAAGGATTCTTAAAAGGAATCCTATGCAGTGGAATGAGTGAATGTGCACCCAATAGTTCGAGTTATTTCCTTTGGAAAACACCATTCCTTTGGATACTTGTTCTTCTCTATTTCCCATTCAATTGAGTCTAGTGTTTCTGATGTTTCCTTTTCAATTGGGAACTATAAAGTTAATGTTAATTCTCTCACATTTGCTTCAATGGAACTTTTTAGGAAAAATCACTCATCTTCTTTATATGTAAAGCTGATCAAAGATTCTTAACAGGAATCCTATACAGTGGAATGAGTTTATGTGCAGGCAATAGTTCCAGTTATTTTCTTTGGGAAAATCCATTCCTTTGGATACTTGTTCCTCTCTATTTCCCATTCTATTGAGTGTAGTGTTCCTGATGTTTCCTTTTCAATTGGGAACTATATACTTGAGGTTAATTCTCTCACATTTGCTTCAATGGAACTTTGGGAAAAATCCCTCATCTTCTTTATATCTAAAGCTGATCAAAGATTCTTAACAGGAATGCTATACAGTGGAATGAGTGAATGTTCAGGCAATAGTTCCAGTTATTTCCTTGGGGAAAATCCATTCCCTTAGATACTTGTTCCTCTCTATTTCACATTTTATTGAGTGTAGTGTTCCAGATGTTTCCTTTTCAATTGGGTACTCTATACTTGATGTTAATTTTCTCACATTTGCTTCAATGGAACTTTTTGGGAAAAATCCCTCATCTTCTTTATATCTAAAGCTGATCAAAGATTCTTAACAGGAATCCTATACAGTGGAATGAGTGAATGTGCAGGCAATAGTTCCAGTTATTTCCTTTGGAAAACTCCATTCCTTTGGATACTTGTTCTTCTCTATTTCCCATTCAATTGATTCTAGTGTTTCTGATGTTTCCTTTTCAATTGGGAACTATAAAGTTGATGTTAATTCTCTCCCATTTGCTTCAATGGAACTTTTTAGGAAAAATCACTCATCTTCTTTATATGTAAAGCTGATCAAAGATTCTTAAGAGGAATCCTATACAGTGGAATGAGTTTATGTGCAGGCAATAGTTCCAGTTATTTTCTTTGGGAAAATCCATTCCTTTGGATACTTGTTCCTCTCTATTTCCCATTCTATTGAGTGTAGTGTTCCTGATGTTTCCTTTTCAATTGGGAACTATATACTTGAGGTTAATTCTCTCACATTTGCTTTAATGGAACTTTGGGAAAAATCCCTCATCTTCTTTATATCTAAAGCTGATCAAAGATTCTTAACAGGAATGCTATACAGTGGAATGAGTGAATGTTCAGGCAATAGTTCCAGTTATTTCCTTGGGGTAAATCCATTCCCTTAGATACTTGTTCCTCTCTATTTCCCATTTTATTGAGTGTAGTGTTCCAGATGTTTCCTTTTCAATTGGGTACTCTATACTTGATGTTAATTTTCTCACATTTGCTTCAATGGAACTTTTTGGGAAAAATCCCTCATCTTCTTTATATCTAAAGCTGATCAAAGATTCTTAACAGGAATCCTATACAGTGGAATGAGTGAATGTGTAGGCAATAGTTCCAGTTATTTCCTTTGGAAAACTTCATTCCTTTGGATACTTGTTCTTCTCTATTTCCCATTCAATTGAGTCTAGTGTTTCTGATGTTTCCTTTTCAATTGGGAACTATAAAGTTGATGTTAATTCTCTCCCATTTGCTTCAGTGGAACTTTTTAGGAAAAATCACTCATCTTCTTTATATGTAAAGCTGATCAAAGATTCTTAACAGGAATCCTATACAGTGGAATGAGTTTATGTGCAGGCAATAGTTCCAGTTATTTTCTTTGGGAAAATCCATTCCTTTGGATACTTGTTCCTCTCTATTTCACATTCTATTGAGTCTAGTGTTCCTGATGTTTCCTTTTCAATTGGGAACTATATACTTGAGGTTAATTCTCTCACATTTGCTTCAATGGAACTATTTGGGAAAAATCCCTCATCTTCTTTATATCTAAAGCTGATCAAAGATTCTTAACAGGAATGCTATACAGTTAAATGAGTGAATGTGCAGGCAATAGTTCCAGTTATTTCCTTTGGGAAAATCCATTCCCTTATATACTTGTTCCTCTCTATTTCCCATTCAATTGAGTCTAGTGTTCCTGATGTTTCCTTTTCAATTGGGAACTATAAAGTTGATGTTAATTCTCTCCCATTTGCTTCAATGGAACTTTTTAGGAAAAATCACTCATCTTCTTTATATCTAAAGCTCATCAAAAATTCTTAACAGGAATCCTATACAGTGGAATGAGTGAATGGGCAGGCAATACTTCCTTTGGATACTTGTACCTCTCTATTTCCCATTCTATTGAGTCTAGTGTTGCTGATGTTTCCTTTTCAATTGGGAACTATATAGTTGATGTTAATTCTCTGCTATTTGCTTCAATGGAACTTTTTGGGAAAAATCACTCATCTTCTTTATATCTAAAGCTGACCAAAGATTCTTAACAGTAATGCTATACAGTTAAATGAGTGAATGTGCAGGCAATAGTTCCAGTTATTTCCTTTGGGAAAATCCATTCCCTTAGATACTTGTTCCTCTCTATTTCCCATTCAATTGAGTCTAGTGTTTCTGATATTTCCTTTTCAATTGGGAACTATATAGTTGATGTTAATTCTCTGCTATTTGCTTCAATGGAACTTTTTGGGCAAAATCCATCCTCTTCTGTACATCTAAAGCTGATCAAAGGATTCATAACAGGAATCCTATACAATGGAATGAGTGAATGTGCAGGCAATAGTTCCAGGTATTTCCTTTGGGAAAATCCATTCCTTTGGATACTTGTTCTTCTCTATTTTCCATTCTATTGAGTCTAGTGTTCCTGATGTTTCCTTTTCAATTGGGAATTATATAGTTGATGTTAATTCTCTCCCTTTTGCTTCAATGGAACTTTTTAAGAAAAATCACTCATCTTCTTTATATCTAAAGCCGATCAAAGATTCTTAACAGGAATCCTATACAGTGGAATGAGTTTATGTGCAGGCAATAGTTCCAGTTATTTTCTTTGGGAAAATCCATTCCTTTGGATACTTGTTCCTCTCTATTTCCCATTCTATTGAGTGTAGTGTTCCTGATGTTTCCTTTTCAATTGGGAACTATATACTTGAGGTTAATTCTCTCACATTTGCTTCAATGGAACTATTTTGGAAAAATCCCTCATCTTCTTTATATCTAAAGCTGATCAAAGATTCTTAACAGCAATGCTATACAGTGGAATGAGTGAATGTGCAGGCAATAGTTCCAGTTATTTCCTTTGGGAAAATCCATTCATTTGGATACTTGTTCCTCTCTATTTCCCAATAAATTGAGTCTAGTGTTCCTGATGTTTCCTTCTCAATTGCGAACTATATACTTGTTGTTAATTCTCTCACATTGGCTTCAATGGAACTTTTTGGAAAAATCCCTCATCTTCTTTATATCTAAAGCTGATCAAAGGATTCTTAACAGGAATCCTATACAGTGGAATGAGTGAATGTGCAGGCAATAATTCCAGTTATTTCCTTTTTGAAAATCCATTCCTTTGGATACTTTTTCTTCTCTATTTCCCATTCTATTGAGTCTAGTGTTCCTGATGTTTCCTTTTCAATTGGGAACTATAAAGTTGATGTTAATTCTCTCCCATTTGCTTCAATGGAACTTTTTAGGAAAAATCACTCATCTTCTTTATATCTAAAGCTCATCAAAAATTCTTAACAGGAATCCTATACAGTGGAATGAGTGAATGGGCAGGCAATACTTCCTTTGGATACTTGTACCTCTCTATTTCCCATTCTATTGAGTCTAGTGTTGCTGATGTTTCCTTTTCAATTGGGAACTATATAGTTGATGTTAATTCTCTGCTATTTGCTTCAATGGAACTTTTTGGGAAAAATCACTCATCTTCTTTATATCTAAAGCTGACCAAAGATTCTTAACAGGAATGCTATACAGTTAAATGAGTGAATGTGCAGGCAACAGTTCCAGTTATTTCCTTTGGGAAAATCCATTCCCTTAGATACTTGTTCCTCTCTATTTCCCATTCAATTGAGTCTAGTGTTTCTGATATTTCCTTTTCAATTGGGAACTATATAGTTGATGTTAATTCTCTGCTATTTGCTTCAATGCAACTTTTTGGGCAAAATCCATCCTCTTCTGTACATCTAAAGCTTATCAAAGGATTCTTAACAGGAATCCTATACAATGGAATGAGTGAATGTGCAGGCAATAGTTCCAGGTATTTCCTTTGGGAAAATCCATTCCTTTGGATACTTGTTCTTCTCTATTTCCCATTCTATTGAGTCTAGTGTTCCTGATGTTTCCTTTTCAATTGGGAATTATATAGTTGATGTTAATTCTCTCCCTTTTGCTTCAATGGAACTTTTTAGGAAAAATCACTCATCTTCTTTATATCTAAAGCCGATCAAAGATTCTTAACAGGAATCCTATACAGTGGAATGAATGAATGTGCAGGCAATAGTTCCTGTTATTTTCTTTGGGAAAATCCATTCCTTTGGATACTTGTTTCTCTCTATTTCCCATTCTATTGAGTCTAGTGTTTCTGATGTTTCCTTTTAAATTGGGAATTATATAGTTGATGATAATTCTCTGCTATTTGCTTCAATGCAACTTTTTGGGCAAAATCCATCCTCTTCTGTATATCTAAAGCTGATCAAAGGATTCTTAAAAGGAATCCTATGCAGTGGAATGAGTGAATGTGCACCCAATAGTTCGAGTTATTTCCTTTGGAAAACACCATTCCTTTGGATACTTGTTCTTCTCTATTTCCCATTCAATTGAGTCTAGTGTTTCTGATGTTTCCTTTTCAATTGGGAACTATAAAGTTAATGTTAATTCTCTCACATTTGCTTCAATGGAACTTTTTAGGAAAAATCACTCATCTTCTTTATATGTAAAGCTGATCAAAGATTCTTAACAGGAATCCTATACAGTGGAATGAGTGAATGTGCAGGCAATAGTTCCAGTTATTTCCTTTGGAAAACTCCATTCCTTTGGATACTTGTTCTTCTCTATTTCCCATTCAATTGAGTCTAGTGTTTCTGATGTTTCCTTTTCAATTGGGAACTATAAAGTTGATGTTAATTCTCTCCCATTTGCTTCAATGGAACTTTTTAGGAAAAATCACTCATCTTCTTTATATGTAAAGCTGATCAAAGATTCTTAACAGGAATCCTATACAGTGGAATGAGTTTATGTGCAGGCAATAGTTCCAGTTATTTTCTTTGGGAAAATCCATTCCTTTGGATACTTGTTCCTCTCTAGTTCCCATTCTATTGAGTGTAGTGTTCCTGATGTTTCCTTTTCAATTGGGAACTATATACTTGAGGTTAATTCTCTCACATTTGCTTCAATGGAACTTTGGGAAAAATCCCTCATCTTCTTTATATCTAAAGCTGATCAAAGATTCTTAACAGGAATGCTATACAGTGGAATGAGTGAATGTTCAGGCAATAGTTCCAGTTATTTCCTTGGGGAAAATCCATTCCCTTAGATACTTGTTCCTCTCTATTTCCCATTTTATTGAGTGTAGTGTTCCAGATGTTTCCTTTTCAATTGGGTACTCTATACTTGATGTTAATTTTCTCACATTTGCTTCAATGGAACTTTTTGGGAAAAATCCCTCATCTTCTTTATATCTAAAGCTGATCAAAGATTCTTAACAGGAATCCTATACAGTGGAATGAGTGAATGTGCAGGCAATAGTTCCAGTTATTTCCTTTGGAAAACTCCATTCCTTTGGATACTTGTTCTTCTCTATTTCCCATTCAATTGAGTCTAGTGTTTCTGATGTTTCCTTTTCAATTGGGAACTATAAAGTTGATGTTAATTCTCTCCCATTTGCTTCAATGGAACTTTTTAGGAAAAATCACTCATCTTCTTTATATGTAAAGCTGATCAAAGATTCTTAAGAGGAATCCTATACAGTGGAATGAGTTTATGTGCAGGCAATAGTTCCAGTTATTTTCTTTGGGAAAATCCATTCCTTTGGATACTTGTTCCTCTCTATTTCCCATTCTATTGAGTGTAGTGTTCCTGATGTTTCCTTTTCAATTGGGAACTATATACTTGAGGTTAATTCTCTCACATTTGCTTTAATGGAACTTTGGGAAAAATCCCTCATCTTCTTTATATCTAAAGCTGATCAAAGATTCTTAACAGGAATGCTATACAGTGGAATGAGTGAATGTTCAGGCAATAGTTCCAGTTATTTCCTTGGGGAAAATCCATTCCCTTAGATACTTGTTCCTCTCTATTTCCCATTTTATTGAGTGTAGTGTTCCAGATGTTTCCTTTTCAATTGGGTACTCTATACTTGATGTTAATTTTCTCACATTTGCTTCAATGGAACTTTTTGGGAAAAATCCCTCATCTTCTTTATATCTAAAGCTGATCAAAGATTCTTAACAGGAATCCTATACAGTGGAATGAGTGAATGTGTAGGCAATAGTTCCAGTTATTTCCTTTGGAAAACTTCATTCCTTTGGATACTTGTTCTTCTCTATTTCCCATTCAATTGAGTCTAGTGTTTCTGATGTTTCCTTTTCAATTGGGAACTATAAAGTTGATGTTAATTCTCTCCCATTTGCTTCAGTGGAACTTTTTAGGAAAAATCACTCATCTTCTTTATATGTAAAGCTGATCAAAGATTCTTAACAGGAATCCTATACAGTGGAATGAGTTTATGTGCAGGCAATAGTTCCAGTTATTTTCTTTGGGAAAATCCATTCCTTTGGATACTTGTTCCTCTCTATTTCACATTCTATTGAGTCTAGTGTTCCTGATGTTTCCTCTTCAATTGGGAACTATATACTTGAGGTTAATTCTCTCACATTTGCTTCAATGGAACTATTTGGGAAAAATCCCTCATCTTCTTTATATCTAAAGCTGATCAAAGATTCTTAACAGGAATGCCATACAGTGGAATGAGTGAATGTTCAGGCAATAGTTCCAGTTATTTCCTTGGGGAAAATCCATTGCCTTAGATACTTGTTCCTCTCTATTTCCCATTCAATTGAGTCTAGTGTTTCTGATCTTTCCTTTTCAATTGGGAACTATATAGTTGATGTTAATTCTCTGCTATTTGCTTCAATGGAACTTTTTGGGCAAAATCCATCCTCTTCTGTATATCTAAAGCTGATCAAAGGATTCTTAACAGGAATGCTATACAGTGGAATGAGTGATTGTGCACCCAATAGTTCGAGTTATTTCCTTGGGGAAAATCCATTCCCTTAGATACTTGTTCCTCTCTATTTCCCATTCAATTGAGTCTAGTGTTTCTGATATTTCCTTTTCAATTGGGAACTATATAGTTGATGTTAATTCTCTGCTATTTGCTTCAATGGAACTTTTTGGGCAAAATCCATCCTCTTCTGTACATCTAAAGCTGATCAAAGGATTCTTAACAGGAATACTATACAGTGGAATGAGTGAATGTGCAGGCAATAGTTCCAGGTATTTCCTTTGGGAAAATCCATTCCTTTGGATACTTGTTCTTCTCTATTTCCCATTCTATTGAGTCTAGTGTTCCTGATGTTTCCTTTTCAATTGGGAATTATATAGTTGATGTTAATTCTCTCCCTTTTGCTTCAATGGAACTTTTTAGGAAAAATCACTCATCTTCTTTATATCTAAAGCCGATCAAAGATTCTTAACAGGAATCCTATACAGTGGAATGAATGAATGTGCAGGCAATAGTTCCAGTTATTTTCTTTGGGAAAATCCATTCCTTTGGATACTTGTTCTTCTCTATTTCCCATTTTATTGAGGGTAGTGTTCCTGATGTTTCCTTTCCAATTGGGAACTCTATACTTGATGTCAATTCTCTCACATTTGCTTCAATGGAACATTTTGGGAAAAATTCCTCATCTTCTTTATATCTAAAGCTGATCAAAGATTCTTAACAGGAATCCTATACAGTGGAATGAGTGAATGTGCAGGCAATAGTTCCAGTTATTTCCTTTGGGAAAATCCATTCCCTTAGATACTTGTTCCTCTCGATTTCCTATTCTATTGAGTCTAGTGTTCCTGATGTTTTCTTTTCAATTGGGAACTATAAAGTTGATGTTAATTCTCTCCCATTTGCTTCAATGGAACTTTTTGGGCAAAATCCATCCTCTTATGTATATCTAAAGCTGATCAAAGGATTCTTAACAGGAATGCTATACAGTGGAATGAGTGAATGTGCAGGCAATAGTTCCAGTTACTTCCTTTGGGAACATCCATTCCTTTGCAAACTTGTTCCTCTCTATTTCCCATTCAATTGAGTGTAGTGTTCCTAATGTTTCCTGTTCAATTGGGAATTATGGAGTTGATGTTAATTCTCTCCAATTTGCTTCAATGGAAATTATTGGGCAAAACCCATCATCTTCTGTATATCTAAAGCTGATCAAAGGATTCTTAACAGGAATCCTATACAGTGGAATGAGTGAATGTGCAGGCAATAGTTCCAGTTATTTCCTTTGGGAAAATCCATTCATTCCCTTAAATACTTTTTCCTCTCTATTTCCCATTCAATTGAGTCTAGTGTTTCTGATGTTTCCTTTTCAATTGGGAACTATATAGTTGATGATAATTATCTGCTATTTGCTGCAATGGAACTTTTTGGGAAATATCCCTCATCTTCTTTATATCTAAAGGTGATCAAAGATTCTTAACAGGAATCCTATACAGTGGAATGAGTGAATGTGCAGGCAATAGTTCCAGTTATTTCCTTTGGGAAAATCCATTCCTTTGGATACTTGTTCCTCTCTATTTCCCATTCAATTGAGTCTAGTGTTTCTGATGTTTCCTTTACAATTGGGAACTATATAGTTGATGATGATTCTCTGCTATTTTGCTTCAATGGAACTTTTTGGGCAAAATCCATCCTTTTCTGTATATCTAAAGCTGATCAAAGGATTCTTAAAAGGAATCCTATACAGTGGAATGAGTGATTGTGCTCCCAATAGTTCGAGTTATTTCCTTTGGGAAAATCCATTCCTTTGGATACTTGTTCTTTTCTATTTCCCATTTTATTGAGGGTAGTGTTCCTGATGTTTCCTTTTCAATTGGGAACTCTATACTTGAAGTCAATTCTCTCACATTTGCTTCAATGGAACTTTTTGGGAAAAATTCCTCATCTACTTTATATCTAAAGCTGATCAAAGGATTCTTAACAGGAATGCTATAGAGTGGAATGAGTGAATGAGCTGGCAATAGTTCCAGTTATTTCCTTTGGGAACATCCATTCCTTTGGATACTTGTTCCTCTCTATTTCCCATTCTATTGAGTGTAGTGGTCCTGATGTTTCCTTTTCAATTGGGAACTATATACTTGAGGTTAATTCTCTCACATTTGCTTCAATGGAACTTTTGGGAAAAAGCCCTCATCTTCTTTATATCTAAAGCTGATCAAAGATTCTTAACAGGAATGCTATACAGTGGAATGAGTGAATGTTCAGGAAATAGTTCCAGTTATTTCCTTGGGGAAAATCCATTCCCTTAGATACTTGTTCCTCTCTATTTCCCATTCAATTGAGTCTAGTGTTTCTGATATTTCCTTTTCAATTGGGAACTATATAGTTGATGTTAATTCTCTGCTATTTGCTTCAATGGAACTTTTTGGGCAAAATCCATCCTCTTCTGTACATCTAAAGCTGATCAAAGGATTCTTAACAGGAATCCTATACAGTGGAATGAGTGAATGTGCAGGCAATAGTTAAAGTTATTTCCTTTTGAAAACATCCTTTCCTTTGGATATTTGTTCCTCTCTATTTCCCATTCAATTGAGTCTAGTGTTCCTAATGTTTCCTTTTCAATTGGGAACTATATAGTTGATGTAAATTCTCTGCTATTTGCTTCAATGGAACTTTTTGGGCAAAATCCATCCTCTTCTGTATATCTAAAGATGATCAAAGGATTCTTAAAAGGAATCCTATACAGTGGAATGAGTTTATGTGCAGGCAATAGTTCCAGTAATTTCCTTTGGGAAAATCCATTCCTTTGGATACTTGTTCTTCTCTATTTCCCATTTTATTGAGTGTAGTGTTCCTCATGTTTCCTTTTCAATTGGGTACTCTATACTTGATGTTAATTATCTCACATTTGCTTCAATGGAACTTTTTGGGAAAAATCCCTCCTCTTCTTTATATCTAAAGCTGATCAAAGATTCTTAACAGGAATCCTATACAGTGGAATGAGTGAATGTGCAGGCAATAGTTCCAGTTATTTCCTTTGGGAAAATCCATTCCCTTAGATACTTGTTCCTCTCTATTTCCCATTCAATTGAGTCTAGTGTTTCTGATATTTCCTTTTCAATTGGGAACTATATAGTTGATGTTAATTCTCTGCTATTTGCTTCAATGGAACTTTTTGGGCAAAATCCATCCTCTTCTGTACATCTAAAGCTGATCAAAGGATTCATAACAGGAATCCTATACAATGGAATGAGTGAATGTGCAGGCAATAGTTCCAGGTATTTCCTTTGGGAAAATCCATTCCTTTGGATACTTGTTCTTCTCTATTTTCCATTCTATTGAGTCTAGTGTTCCTGATGTTTCCTTTTCAATTGGGAATTATATAGTTGATGTTAATTCTCTCCCTTTTGCTTCAATGGAACTTTTTAAGAAAAATCACTCATCTTCTTTATATCTAAAGCCGATCAAAGATTCTTAACAGGAATCCTATACAGTGGAATGAGTTTATGTGCAGGCAATAGTTCCAGTTATTTTCTTTGGGAAAATCCATTCCTTTGGATACTTGTTCCTCTCTATTTCCCATTCTATTGAGTGTAGTGTTCCTGATGTTTCCTTTTCAATTGGGAACTATATACTTGAGGTTAATTCTCTCACATTTGCTTCAATGGAACTATTTTGGAAAAATCCCTCATCTTCTTTATATCTAAAGCTGATCAAAGATTCTTAACAGGAATGCTATACAGTGGAATGAGTGAATGTGCAGGCAATAGTTCCAGTTATTTCCTTTGGGAAAATCCATTCATTTGGATACTTGTTCCTCTCTATTTCCCAATAAATTGAGTCTAGTGTTCCTGATGTTTCCTTCTCAATTGCGAACTATATACTTGTTGTTAATTCTCTCACATTGGCTTCAATGGAACTTTTTGGAAAAATCCCTCATCTTCTTTATATCTAAAGCTGATCAAAGGATTCTTAACAGGAATCCTATACAGTGGAATGAGTGAATGTGCAGGCAATAATTCCAGTTATTTCCTTTTTGAAAATCCATTCCTTTGGATACTTTTTCTTCTCTATTTCCCATTCTATTGAGTCTAGTGTTCCTGATGTTTCCTTTTCAATTGGGAACTATAAAGTTGATGTTAATTCTCTCCCATTTGCTTCAATGGAACTTTTTAGGAAAAATCACTCATCTTCTTTATATCTAAAGCTCATCAAAAATTCTTAACAGGAATCCTATACAGTGGAATGAGTGAATGGGCAGGCAATACTTCCTTTGGATACTTGTACCTCTCTATTTCCCATTCTATTGAGTCTAGTGTTGCTGATGTTTCCTTTTCAATTGGGAACTATATAGTTGATGTTAATTCTCTGCTATTTGCTTCAATGGAACTTTTTGGGAAAAATCACTCATCTTCTTTATATCTAAAGCTGACCAAAGATTCTTAACAGGAATGCTATACAGTTAAATGAGTGAATGTGCAGGCAACAGTTCCAGTTATTTCCTTTGGGAAAATCCATTCCCTTAGATACTTGTTCCTCTCTATTTCCCATTCAATTGAGTCTAGTGTTTCTGATATTTCCTTTTCAATTGGGAACTATATAGTTGATGTTAATTCTCTGCTATTTGCTTCAATGCAACTTTTTGGGCAAAATCCATCCTCTTCTGTACATCTAAAGCTTATCAAAGGATTCTTAACAGGAATCCTATACAATGGAATGAGTGAATGTGCAGGCAATAGTTCCAGGTATTTCCTTTGGGAAAATCCATTCCTTTGGATACTTGTTCTTCTCTATTTCCCATTCTATTGAGTCTAGTGTTCCTGATGTTTCCTTTTCAATTGGGAATTATATAGTTGATGTTAATTCTCTCCCTTTTGCTTCAATGGAACTTTTTAGGAAAAATCACTCATCTTCTTTATATCTAAAGCCGATCAAAGATTCTTAACAGGAATCCTATACAGTGGAATGAATGAATGTGCAGGCAATAGTTCCTGTTATTTTCTTTGGGAAAATCCATTCCTTTGGATACTTGTTTCTCTCTATTTCCCATTCTATTGAGTCTAGTGTTTCTGATGTTTCCTTTTAAATTGGGAATTATATAGTTGATGATAATTCTCTGCTATTTGCTTCAATGCAACTTTTTGGGCAAAATCCATCCTCTTCTGTATATCTAAAGCTGATCAAAGGATTCTTAAAAGGAATCCTATGCAGTGGAATGAGTGAATGTGCACCCAATAGTTCGAGTTATTTCCTTTGGAAAACACCATTCCTTTGGATACTTGTTCTTCTCTATTTCCCATTCAATTGAGTCTAGTGTTTCTGATGTTTCCTTTTCAATTGGGAACTATAAAGTTAATGTTAATTCTCTCCCATTTGCTTCAATGGAACTTTTTAGGAAAAATCACTCATCTTCTTTATATGTAAAGCTGATCAAAGATTCTTAACAGGAATCCTATACAGTGGAATGAGTTTATGTGCAGGCAATAGTTCCAGTTATTTTCTTTGGGAAAATCCATTCCTTTGGATACTTGTTCCTCTCTAGTTCCCATTCTATTGAGTGTAGTGTTCCTGATGTTTCCTTTTCAATTGGGAACTATATACTTGAGGTTAATTCTCTCACATTTGCTTCAATGGAACTTTGGGAAAAATCCCTCATCTTCTTTATATCTAAAGCTGATCAAAGATTCTTAACAGGAATGCTATACAGTGGAATGAGTGAATGTTCAGGCAATAGTTCCAGTTATTTCCTTGGGGAAAATCCATTCCCTTAGATACTTGTTCCTCTCTATTTCCCATTTTATTGAGTGTAGTGTTCCAGATGTTTCCTTTTCAATTGGGTACTCTATACTTGATGTTAATTTTCTCACATTTGCTTCAATGGAACTTTTTGGGAAAAATCCCTCATCTTCTTTATATCTAAAGCTGATCAAAGATTCTTAACAGGAATCCTATACAGTGGAATGAGTGAATGTGCAGGCAATAGTTCCAGTTATTTCCTTTGGAAAACTCCATTCCTTTGGATACTTGTTCTTCTCTATTTCCCATTCAATTGAGTCTAGTGTTTCTGATGTTTCCTTTTCAATTGGGAACTATAAAGTTGATGTTAATTCTCTCCCATTTGCTTCAATGGAACTTTTTAGGAAAAATCACTCATCTTCTTTATATGTAAAGCTGATCAAAGATTCTTAAGAGGAATCCTATACAGTGGAATGAGTTTATGTGCAGGCAATAGTTCCAGTTATTTTCTTTGGGAAAATCCATTCCTTTGGATACTTGTTCCTCTCTATTTCCCATTCTATTGAGTGTAGTGTTCCTGATGTTTCCTTTTCAATTGGGAACTATATACTTGAGGTTAATTCTCTCACATTTGCTTTAATGGAACTTTGGGAAAAATCCCTCATCTTCTTTATATCTAAAGCTGATCAAAGATTCTTAACAGGAATGCTATACAGTGGAATGAGTGAATGTTCAGGCAATAGTTCCAGTTATTTCCTTGGGGTAAATCCATTCCCTTAGATACTTGTTCCTCTCTATTTCCCATTTTATTGAGTGTAGTGTTCCAGATGTTTCCTTTTCAATTGGGTACTCTATACTTGATGTTAATTTTCTCACATTTGCTTCAATGGAACTTTTTGGGAAAAATCCCTCATCTTCTTTATATCTAAAGCTGATCAAAGATTCTTAACAGGAATCCTATACAGTGGAATGAGTGAATGTGTAGGCAATAGTTCCAGTTATTTCCTTTGGAAAACTTCATTCCTTTGGATACTTGTTCTTCTCTATTTCCCATTCAATTGAGTCTAGTGTTTCTGATGTTTCCTTTTCAATTGGGAACTATAAAGTTGATGTTAATTCTCTCCCATTTGCTTCAGTGGAACTTTTTAGGAAAAATCACTCATCTTCTTTATATGTAAAGCTGATCAAAGATTCTTAACAGGAATCCTATACAGTGGAATGAGTTTATGTGCAGGCAATAGTTCCAGTTATTTTCTTTGGGAAAATCCATTCCTTTGGATACTTGTTCCTCTCTATTTCACATTCTATTGAGTCTAGTGTTCCTGATGTTTCCTTTTCAATTGGGAACTATATACTTGAGGTTAATTCTCTCACATTTGCTTCAATGGAACTATTTGGGAAAAATCCCTCATCTTCTTTATATCTAAAGCTGATCAAAGATTCTTAACAGGAATGCTATACAGTTAAATGAGTGAATGTGCAGGCAATAGTTCCAGTTATTTCCTTTGGGAAAATCCATTCCCTTAGATACTTGTTCCTCTCTATTTCCCATTCAATTGAGTCTAGTGTTCCTGATGTTTCCTTTTCAATTGGGAACTATAAAGTTGATGTTAATTCTCTGCTATTTGCTTCAATGGAACTTTTTGGGCAAAATCCATCCTCTTCTGTATATCTAAAGCTGATCAAAGGATTCTTAACAGGAATGCTATACAGTGGAATGAGTGATTGTGCACCCAATTGTTCGAGTTATTTCCTTGGGGAAAATCCATTCCCTTAGATACTTGTTCCTCTCTATTTCCCATTCAATTGAGTCTAGTGTTTCTGATATTTCCTTTTCAATTGGGAACTATATAGTTGATGTTAATTCTCTGCTATTTGCTTCAATGGAACTTTTTGGGCAAAATCCATCCTCTTCTGTACATCTAAAGCTGATCAAAGGATTCTTAACAGGAATACTATACAGTGGAATGAGTGAATGTGCAGGCAATAGTTCCAGGTATTTCCTTTGGGAAAATCCATTCCTTTGGATACTTGTTCTTCTCTATTTCCCATTCTATTGAGTCTAGTGTTCCTGATGTTTCCTTTTCAATTGGGAATTATATAGTTGATGTTAATTCTCTCCCTTTTGCTTCAATGGAACTTTTTAGGAAAAATCACTCATCTTCTTTATATCTAAAGCCGATCAAAGATTCTTAACAGGAATCCTATACAGTGGAATGAATGAATGTGCAGGCAATAGTTCCAGTTATTTTCTTTGGGAAAATCCATTCCTTTGGATACTTGTTCTTCTCTATTTCCCATTTTATTGAGGGTAGTGTTCCTGATGTTTCCTTTCCAATTGGGAACTCTATACTTGATGTCAATTCTCTCACATTTGCTTCAATGGAACATTTTGGGAAAAATTCCTCATCTTCTTTATATCTAAAGCTGATCAAAGATTCTTAACAGGAATCCTATACAGTGGAATGAGTGAATGTGCAGGCAATAGTTCCAGTTATTTCCTTTGGGAAAATCCATTCCCTTAGATACTTGTTCCTCTCGATTTCCTATTCTATTGAGTCTAGTGTTCCTGATGTTTTCTTTTCAATTGGGAACTATAAAGTTGATGTTAATTCTCTCCCATTTGCTTCAATGGAACTTTTTGGGCAAAATCCATCCTCTTATGTATATCTAAAGCTGATCAAAGGATTCTTAACAGGAATGCTATACAGTGGAATGAGTGAATGTGCAGGCAATAGTTCCAGTTACTTCCTTTGGGAACATCCATTCCTTTGCAAACTTGTTCCTCTCTATTTCCCATTCAATTGAGTGTAGTGTTCCTAATGTTTCCTGTTCAATTGGGAATTATGGAGTTGATGTTAATTCTCTCCAATTTGCTTCAATGGAAATTATTGGGCAAAACCCATCATCTTCTGTATATCTAAAGCTGATCAAAGGATTCTTAACAGGAATCCTATACAGTGGAATGAGTGAATGTGCAGGCAATAGTTCCAGTTATTTCCTTTGGGAAAATCCATTCATTCCCTTAAATACTTTTTCCTCTCTATTTCCCATTCAATTGAGTCTAGTGTTTCTGATGTTTCCTTTTCAATTGGGAACTATATAGTTGATGATAATTATCTGCTATTTGCTGCAATGGAACTTTTTGGGAAATATCCCTCATCTTCTTTATATCTAAAGGTGATCAAAGATTCTTAACAGGAATCCTATACAGTGGAATGAGTGAATGTGCAGGCAATAGTTCCAGTTATTTCCTTTGGGAAAATCCATTCCTTTGGATACTTGTTCCTCTCTATTTCCCATTCAATTGAGTCTAGTGTTTCTGATGTTTCCTTTACAATTGGGAACTATATAGTTGATGATGATTCTCTGCTATTTTGCTTCAATGGAACTTTTTGGGCAAAATCCATCCTTTTCTGTATATCTAAAGCTGATCAAAGGATTCTTAAAAGGAATCCTATACAGTGGAATGAGTGATTGTGCTCCCAATAGTTCGAGTTATTTCCTTTGGGAAAATCCATTCCTTTGGATACTTGTTCTTTTCTATTTCCCATTTTATTGAGGGTAGTGTTCCTGATGTTTCCTTTTCAATTGGGAACTCTATACTTGAAGTCAATTCTCTCACATTTGCTTCAATGGAACTTTTTGGGAAAAATTCCTCATCTACTTTATATCTAAAGCTGATCAAAGGATTCTTAACAGGAATGCTATAGAGTGGAATGAGTGAATGAGCTGGCAATAGTTCCAGTTATTTCCTTTGGGAACATCCATTCCTTTGGATACTTGTTCCTCTCTATTTCCCATTCTATTGAGTGTAGTGGTCCTGATGTTTCCTTTTCAATTGGGAACTATATACTTGAGGTTAATTCTCTCACATTTGCTTCAATGGAACTTTTGGGAAAAAGCCCTCATCTTCTTTATATCTAAAGCTGATCAAAGATTCTTAACAGGAATGCTATACAGTGGAATGAGTGAATGTTCAGGAAATAGTTCCAGTTATTTCCTTGGGGAAAATCCATTCCCTTAGATACTTGTTCCTCTCTATTTCCCATTCAATTGAGTCTAGTGTTTCTGATATTTCCTTTTCAATTGGGAACTATATAGTTGATGTTAATTCTCTGCTATTTGCTTCAATGGAACTTTTTGGGCAAAATCCATCCTCTTCTGTACATCTAAAGCTGATCAAAGGATTCTTAACAGGAATCCTATACAGTGGAATGAGTGAATGTGCAGGCAATAGTTAAAGTTATTTCCTTTTGAAAACATCCTTTCCTTTGGATATTTGTTCCTCTCTATTTCCCATTCAATTGAGTCTAGTGTTCCTAATGTTTCCTTTTCAATTGGGAACTATATAGTTGATGTAAATTCTCTGCTATTTGCTTCAATGGAACTTTTTGGGCAAAATCCATCCTCTTCTGTATATCTAAAGATGATCAAAGGATTCTTAAAAGGAATCCTATACAGTGGAATGAGTTTATGTGCAGGCAATAGTTCCAGTAATTTCCTTTGGGAAAATCCATTCCTTTGGATACTTGTTCTTCTCTATTTCCCATTTTATTGAGTGTAGTGTTCCTCATGTTTCCTTTTCAATTGGGTACTCTATACTTGATGTTAATTATCTCACATTTGCTTCAATGGAACTTTTTGGGAAAAATCCCTCCTCTTCTTTATATCTAAAGCTGATCAAAGATTCTTAACAGGAATCCTATACAGTGGAATGAGTGAATGTGCAGGCAATAGTTCCAGTTATTTCCTTTGGAAAACTCCATTCCTTTCGATACTTCTCCTTCTCTATTTCCCATTTTATTGAGGGTAGTGTTCCTGATGTTTCCTTTTCAATTGGGAACTCTATACTTGATGTTAATTCTCTCACATTTGTTTCAATGGAACTTTTTAGGAAAAATCACTCATCTTCTTTATATCTAAAGAGCATCAAAAATTCTTAACAGGAATCCTATACAGTGGAATGAGTGAATGGGCAGGCAATACTTCCAGTTATTTTCTTTGGGAAAATCCATTCCTTTGGATACTTGTTCCTCTCTATTTCCCTTTCAATTGAGTCTAGTGTTCCTGATGTTTCCTTTTCAATTTGGAACTTTATAGTTGATGATAATTCTCTCCCATTTGCTTCAATGGAACTTTTTGGGCAAAATCCATCCTCTTCTGTATATCTAAAGGTGATCAAAGGATTCTTAACAGGAATGCTATACAGTGGAATGAGTGAATGAGCTGGCAATAGTTCCAGTCATTTCCTTTGGGAACATCCATTCCTTTGGATACTTGTTCCTATCTATTTCCCATTCAATTGAGTCTAGTGTTCCTAATGTTTCCTTTTCACTTGGGAATTATATAGTTGATGTTAATTCTCTCCCTTTTGCTTCAATGGAACTTTTTGGGAAAAATCACTCATCTTCTTTATATCTAAAGCAGACCAAAGATTCTTAACAGGAATGCTATACAGTTAAATGAGTGAATGTGCAGGCAACAGTTCCAGTTATTTCCTTTGGGAAAATCCATTCCCTTAGATACTTGTTCCTCTCTATTTCCCATTCAATTGAGTCTAGTGTTTCTGATATTTCCTTTTCAATTGGGAACTATATAGTTGATGTTAATTCTCTGCTATTTGCTTCAATGGAACTTTTTGGGCAAAATCCATCCTCTTCTGTACATCTAAAGCTGATCAAAGGATTCTTAACAGGAATCCTATACAATGGAATGAGTGAATGTGCAGGCAATAGTTCCAGGTATTTCCTTTGGGAAAATCCATTCCTTTGGATACTTGTTCTTCTCTATTTCCCATTCAATTGAGTCTAGTGTTTCTGATGTTTCCTTTTCAATTGGGAACTATAAAGTTAATGTTAATTCTCTCACATTTGCTTCAATGGAACTTTTTAGGAAAAATCACTCATCTTCTTTATATGTAAAGCTGATCAAAGATTCTTAACAGGAATCCTATACAGTGGAATGAGTTTATGTGCAGGCAATAGTTCCAGTTATTTTCTTTGGGAAAATCCATTTCTTTGGATACTTGTTCCTCTCTATTTCCCATTCTATTGAGTGTAGTGTTCCTGATGTTTCCTTTTCAATTGGGAACTATATACTTGAGGTTAATTCTCTCACATTTGCTTCAATGGAACTATTTTGGAAAAATCCCTCATCTTCTTTATATCTAAAGCTGATCAAAGATTCTTAACAGGAATGCTATACAGTGGAATGAGTGAATGTGCAGGCAATAGTTCCAGTTATTTCCTTTGGGAAAATCCATTCATTTGGATACTTGTTCCTCTCTATTTCCCAATAAATTGAGTCTAGTGTTCCTGATGTTTCCTTCTCAATTGCGAACTATATACTTGTTGTTAATTCTCTCACATTGGCTTCAATGGAACTTTTTGGAAAAATCCCTCATCTTCTTTATATCTAAAGCTGATCAAAGGATTCTTAACAGGAATCCTATACAGTGGAATGAGTGAATGTGCAGGCAATAATTCCAGTTATTTCCTTTTTGAAAATCCATTCCTTTGGATACTTTTTCTTCTCTATTTCCCATTCTATTGAGTCTAGTGTTCCTGATGTTTCCTTTTCAATTGGGAACTATAAAGTTGATGTTAATTCTCTCCCATTTGCTTCAATGGAACTTTTTAGGAAAAATCACTCATCTTCTTTATATCTAAAGTTCATCAAAAATTCTTAACAGGAATCCTATACAGTGGAATGAGTGAATGGGCAGGCAATACTTCCAGTTATTTTCTTTGGGAAAATCCATTCCTTTGGATACTTGTTCCTCTCTATTTCCCTTTCAATTGAGTCTAGTGTTACTGATGTTTCCTTTTCAATTTGGAACTTTATAGTTGATGATAATTCTCTCCCATTTGCTTCAATGGAACTTTTTGGGCAAAATCCATCCTCTTCTGTATATCTAAAGCTGATCAAAGGATTCTTAACAGTAATCCTATACAGTGGAATGAGTGAATGGGCAGGCAATACTTCCAGTTATTTCCTTTGGGAAAATCCATTCCTTTGGATACTTGTACCTCTCTATTTCCCATTCTATTGAGTCTAGTGTTGCTGATGTTTCCTTTTCAATTGGGAACTATATAGTTGATGTTAATTCTCTGCTATTTGCTTCAATGGAACTTTTTGGGAAAAATCACTCATCTTCTTTATATCTAAAGCTGACCAAAGATTCTTAACAGGAATGCTATACAGTTAAATGAGTGAATGTGCAGTCAATAGTTCCAGTTATTTCCTTTGGGAAAATCCATTCCCTTATATACTTGTTCCTCTCTATTTCCCATTCAATTGAGTCTAGTGTTCCTGATGTTTCCTTTTCAATTGGGAACTATAAAGTTGATGTTAATTCTCTCCCATTTGCTTCAATGGAACTTTTTAGGAAAAATCACTCATCTTCTTTATATCTAAAGCTCATCAAAAATTCTTAACAGGAATCCTATACAGTGGAATGAGTGAATGGGCAGGCAATACTTCCTTTGGATACTTGTACCTCTCTATTTCCCATTCTATTGAGTCTAGTGTTGCTGATGTTTCCTTTTCAATTGGGAACTATATAGTTGATGTTAATTCTCTGCTATTTGCTTCAATGGAACTTTTTGGGAAAAATCACTCATCTTCTTTATATCTAAAGCTGACCAAAGATTCTTAACAGGAATGCTATACAGTTAAATGAGTGAATGTGCAGGCAATAGTTCCAGTTATTTCCTTTGGGAAAATCCATTCCCTTAGATACTTGTTCCTCTCTATTTCCCATTCAATTGAGTCTAGTGTTTCTGATATTTCCTTTTCAATTGGGAACTATATAGTTGATGTTAATTCTCTGCTATTTGCTTCAATGGAACTTTTTGGGCAAAATCCATCCTCTTCTGTACATCTAAAGCTGATCAAAGGATTCATAACAGGAATCCTATACAATGGAATGAGTGAATGTGCAGGCAATAGTTCCAGGTATTTCCTTTGGGAAAATCCATTCCTTTGGATACTTGTTCTTCTCTATTTTCCATTCTATTGAGTCTAGTGTTCCTGATGTTTCCTTTTCAATTGGGAATTATATAGTTGATGTTAATTCTCTCCCTTTTGCTTCAATGGAACTTTTTAAGAAAAATCACTCATCTTCTTTATATCTAAAGCCGATCAAAGATTCTTAACAGGAATCCTATACAGTGGAATGAGTTTATGTGCAGGCAATAGTTCCAGTTATTTTCTTTGGGAAAATCCATTCCTTTGGATACTTGTTCCTCTCTATTTCCCATTCTATTGAGTGTAGTGTTCCTGATGTTTCCTTTTCAATTGGGAACTATATACTTGAGGTTAATTCTCTCACATTTGCTTCAATGGAACTATTTTGGAAAAATCCCTCATCTTCTTTATATCTAAAGCTGATCAAAGATTCTTAACAGGAATGCTATACAGTGGAATGAGTGAATGTGCAGGCAATAGTTCCAGTTATTTCCTTTGGGAAAATCCATTCATTTGGATACTTGTTCCTCTCTATTTCCCAATAAATTGAGTCTAGTGTTCCTGATGTTTCCTTCTCAATTGCGAACTATATACTTGTTGTTAATTCTCTCACACTGGCTTCAATGGAACTTTTTGGAAAAATCCCTCATCTTCTTTATATCTAAAGCTGATCAAAGGATTCTTAACAGGAATCCTATACAGTGGAATGAGTGAATGTGCAGGCAATAATTCCAGTTATTTCCTTTTTGAAAATCCATTCCTTTGGATACTTTTTCTTCTCTATTTCCCATTCTATTGAGTCTAGTGTTCCTGATGTTTCCTTTTCAATTGGGAACTATAAAGTTGATGTTAATTCTCTCCCATTTGCTTCAATGGAACTTTTTAGGAAAAATCACTCATCTTCTTTATATCTAAAGTTCATCAAAAATTCTTAACAGGAATCCTATACAGTGGAATGAGTGAATGGGCAGGCAATACTTCCAGTTATTTTCTTTGGGAAAATCCATTCCTTTGGATACTTGTTCCTCTCTATTTCCCTTTCAATTGAGTCTAGTGTTACTGATGTTTCCTTTTCAATTTGGAACTTTATAGTTGATGATAATTCTCTCCCATTTGCTCCAATGGAACTTTTTGGGCAAAATCCATCCTCTTCTGTATATCTAAAGCTGATCAAAGGATTCTTAACAGGAATCCTATACAGTTAAATGAGTGAATGTGCAGGCAATAGTTCCAGTTATTTCCTTTGGGAAAATCCATTCCCTTAGATACTTGTTCCTCTCTATTTCCCATTCAATTGAGTCTAGTGTTTCTGATATTTCCTTTTCAATTGGGAACTATATAGTTGATGTTAATTCTCTGCTATTTGCTTCAATGGAACTTTTTGGGCAAAATCCATCCTCTTCTGTACATCTAAAGCTGATCAAAGGATTCTTAACAGGAATCCTATACAGTGGAATGAGTGAATGTGCAGGCAATAGTTCCAGGTATTTCCTTTGGGAAAATCCATTCCTTTGGATACTTGTTCTTCTCTATTTCCCATTCTATTGAGTCTAGTGTTCCTGATGTTTCCTTTTCAATTGGGAACTATAAAGTTGATGTTAATTCTCTCCCATTTGCTTCAATGGAACTTTTTAGGAAAAATCACTCATCTTCTTTATATCTAAAGCTCATCAAAAATTCTTAACAGGAATCCTATACAGTGGAATGAGTGAATGGGCAGGCAATACTTCCTTTGGATACTTGTACCTCTCTATTTCCCATTCTATTGAGTCTAGTGTTGCTGATGTTTCCTTTTCAATTGGGAACTATATAGTTGATGTTAATTCTCTGCTATTTGCTTCAATGGAACTTTTTGGGAAAAATCACTCATCTTCTTTATATCTAAAGCTGACCAAAGATTCTTAACAGGAATGCTATACAGTTAAATGAGTGAATGTGCAGGCAACAGTTCCAGTTATTTCCTTTGGGAAAATCCATTCCCTTAGATACTTGTTCCTCTCTATTTCCCATTCAATTGAGTCTAGTGTTTCTGATATTTCCTTTTCAATTGGGAACTATATAGTTGATGTTAATTCTCTGCTATTTGCTTCAATGCAACTTTTTGGGCAAAATCCATCCTCTTCTGTACATCTAAAGCTGATCAAAGGATTCTTAACAGGAATCCTATACAATGGAATGAGTGAATGTGCAGGCAATAGTTCCAGGTATTTCCTTTGGGAAAATCCATTCCTTTGGATACTTGTTCTTCTCTATTTCCCATTCTATTGAGTCTAGTGTTCCTGATGTTTCCTTTTCAATTGGGAATTATATAGTTGATGTTAATTCTCTCCCTTTTGCTTCAATGGAACTTTTTAAGAAAAATCACTCATCTTCTTTATATCTAAAGCCGATCAAAGATTCTTAACAGGAATCCTATACAGTGGAATGAGTTTATGTGCAGGCAATAGTTCCAGTTATTTTCTTTGGGAAAATCCATTCCTTTGGATACTTGTTCCTCTCTATTTCCCATTCTATTGAGTGTAGTGTTCCTGATGTTTCCTTTTCAATTGGGAACTATATACTTGAGGTTAATTCTCTCACATTTGCTTCAATGGAACTATTTTGGAAAAATCCCTCATCTTCTTTATATCTAAAGCTGATCAAAGATTCTTAACAGGAATGCTATACAGTGGAATGAGTGAATGTGCAGGCAATAGTTCCAGTTATTTCCTTTGGGAAAATCCATTCATTTGGATACTTGTTCCTCTCTATTTCCCAATAAATTGAGTCTAGTGTTCCTGATGTTTCCTTCTCAATTGCGAACTATATACTTGTTGTTAATTCTCTCACACTGGCTTCAATGGAACTTTTTGGAAAAATCCCTCATCTTCTTTATATCTAAAGCTGATCAAAGGATTCTTAACAGGAATCCTATACAGTGGAATGAGTGAATGTGCAGGCAATAATTCCAGTTATTTCCTTTTTGAAAATCCATTCCTTTGGATACTTTTTCTTCTCTATTTCCCATTCTATTGAGTCTAGTGTTCCTGATGTTTCCTTTTCAATTGGGAACTATAAAGTTGATGTTAATTCTCTCCCATTTGCTTCAATGGAACTTTTTAGGAAAAATCACTCATCTTCTTTATATCTAAAGTTCATCAAAAATTCTTAACAGGAATCCTATACAGTGGAATGAGTGAATGGGCAGGCAATACTTCCAGTTATTTTCTTTGGGAAAATCCATTCCTTTGGATACTTGTTCCTCTCTATTTCCCTTTCAATTGAGTCTAGTGTTACTGATGTTTCCTTTTCAATTTGGAACTTTATAGTTGATGATAATTCTCTCCCATTTGCTCCAATGGAACTTTTTGGGCAAAATCCATCCTCTTCTGTATATCTAAAGCTGATCAAAGGATTCTTAACAGGAATCCTATACAGTTAAATGAGTGAATGTGCAGGCAATAGTTCCAGTTATTTCCTTTGGGAAAATCCATTCCCTTAGATACTTGTTCCTCTCTATTTCCCATTCAATTGAGTCTAGTGTTTCTGATATTTCCTTTTCAATTGGGAACTATATAGTTGATGTTAATTCTCTGCTATTTGCTTCAATGGAACTTTTTGGGCAAAATCCATCCTCTTCTGTACATCTAAAGCTGATCAAAGGATTCTTAACAGGAATCCTATACAGTGGAATGAGTGAATGTGCAGGCAATAGTTCCAGGTATTTCCTTTGGGAAAATCCATTCCTTTGGATACTTGTTCTTCTCTATTTCCCATTCTATTGAGTCTAGTGTTCCTGATGTTTCCTTTTCAATTGGGAACTATAAAGTTGATGTTAATTCTCTCCCATTTGCTTCAATGGAACTTTTTAGGAAAAATCACTCATCTTCTTTATATCTAAAGCTCATCAAAAATTCTTAACAGGAATCCTATACAGTGGAATGAGTGAATGGGCAGGCAATACTTCCTTTGGATACTTGTACCTCTCTATTTCCCATTCTATTGAGTCTAGTGTTGCTGATGTTTCCTTTTCAATTGGGAACTATATAGTTGATGTTAATTCTCTGCTATTTGCTTCAATGGAACTTTTTGGGAAAAATCACTCATCTTCTTTATATCTAAAGCTGACCAAAGATTCTTAACAGGAATGCTATACAGTTAAATGAGTGAATGTGCAGGCAACAGTTCCAGTTATTTCCTTTGGGAAAATCCATTCCCTTAGATACTTGTTCCTCTCTATTTCCCATTCAATTGAGTCTAGTGTTTCTGATATTTCCTTTTCAATTGGGAACTATATAGTTGATGTTAATTCTCTGCTATTTGCTTCAATGCAACTTTTTGGGCAAAATCCATCCTCTTCTGTACATCTAAAGCTGATCAAAGGATTCTTAACAGGAATCCTATACAATGGAATGAGTGAATGTGCAGGCAATAGTTCCAGGTATTTCCTTTGGGAAAATCCATTCCTTTGGATACTTGTTCTTCTCTATTTCCCATTCTATTGAGTCTAGTGTTCCTGATGTTTCCTTTTCAATTGGGAATTATATAGTTGATGTTAATTCTCTCCCTTTTGCTTCAATGGAACTTTTTAGGAAAAATCACTCATCTTCTTTATATCTAAAGCCGATCAAAGATTCTTAACAGGAATCCTATACAGTGGAATGAATGAATGTGCAGGCAATAGTTCCTGTTATTTTCTTTGGGAAAATCCATTCCTTTGGATACTTGTTTCTCTCTATTTCCCATTCTATTGAGTCTAGTGTTTCTGATGTTTCCTTTTAAATTGGGAATTATATAGTTGATGATAATTCTCTGCTATTTGCTTCAATGCAACTTTTTGGGCAAAATCCATCCTCTTCTGTATATCTAAAGCTGATCAAAGGATTCTTAAAAGGAATCCTATGCAGTGGAATGAGTGAATGTGCACCTAATAGTTCGAGTTATTTCCTTTGGAAAACACCATTCCTTTGGATACTTGTTCTTCTCTATTTCCCATTCAATTGAGTCTAGTGTTTCTGATGTTTCCTTTTCAATTGGGAACTATAAAGTTAATGTTAATTCTCTCACATTTGCTTCAATGGAACTTTTTAGGAAAAATCACTCATCTTCTTTATATGTAAAGCTGATCAAAGATTCTTAACAGGAATCCTATACAGTGGAATGAGTTTATGTGCAGGCAATAGTTCCAGTTATTTTCTTTGGGAAAATCCATTCCTTTGGATACTTGTTCCTCTCTATTTCCCATTCTATTGAGTGTAGTGTTCCTGATGTTTCCTTTTCAATTGGGAACTATATACTTGAGGTTAATTCTCTCACATTTGCTTCAATGGAACTTTGGGAAAAATCCCTCATCTTCTTTATATCTAAAGCTGATCAAAGATTCTTAACAGGAATGCTATACAGTGGAATGAGTGAATGTTCAGGCAATAGTTCCAGTTATTTCCTTGGGGAAAATCCATTCCCTTAGATACTTGTTCCTCTCTATTTCACATTTTATTGAGTGTAGTGTTCCAGATGTTTCCTTTTCAATTGGGTACTCTATACTTGATGTTAATTTTCTCACATTTGCTTCAATGGAACTTTTTGGGAAAAATCCCTCATCTTCTTTATATCTAAAGCTGATCAAAGATTCTTAACAGGAATCCTATACAGTGGAATGAGTGAATGTGCAGGCAATAGTTCCAGTTATTTCCTTTGGAAAACTCCATTCCTTTGGATACTTGTTCTTCTCTATTTCCCATTCAATTGATTCTAGTGTTTCTGATGTTTCCTTTTCAATTGGGAACTATAAAGTTGATGTTAATTCTCTCCCATTTGCTTCAATGGAACTTTTTAGGAAAAATCACTCATCTTCTTTATATGTAAAGCTGATCAAAGATTCTTAAGAGGAATCCTATACAGTGGAATGAGTTTATGTGCAGGCAATAGTTCCAGTTATTTTCTTTGGGAAAATCCATTCCTTTGGATACTTGTTCCTCTCTATTTCCCATTCTATTGAGTGTAGTGTTCCTGATGTTTCCTTTTCAATTGGGAACTATATACTTGAGGTTAATTCTCTCACATTTGCTTTAATGGAACTTTGGGAAAAATCCCTCATCTTCTTTATATCTAAAGCTGATCAAAGATTCTTAACAGGAATGCTATACAGTGGAATGAGTGAATGTTCAGGCAATAGTTCCAGTTATTTCCTTGGGGTAAATCCATTCCCTTAGATACTTGTTCCTCTCTATTTCCCATTTTATTGAGTGTAGTGTTCCAGATGTTTCCTTTTCAATTGGGTACTCTATACTTGATGTTAATTTTCTCACATTTGCTTCAATGGAACTTTTTGGGAAAAATCCCTCATCTTCTTTATATCTAAAGCTGATCAAAGATTCTTAACAGGAATCCTATACAGTGGAATGAGTGAATGTGTAGGCAATAGTTCCAGTTATTTCCTTTGGAAAACTTCATTCCTTTGGATACTTGTTCTTCTCTATTTCCCATTCAATTGAGTCTAGTGTTTCTGATGTTTCCTTTTCAATTGGGAACTATAAAGTTGATGTTAATTCTCTCCCATTTGCTTCAGTGGAACTTTTTAGGAAAAATCACTCATCTTCTTTATATGTAAAGCTGATCAAAGATTCTTAACAGGAATCCTATACAGTGGAATGAGTTTATGTGCAGGCAATAGTTCCAGTTATTTTCTTTGGGAAAATCCATTCCTTTGGATACTTGTTCCTCTCTATTTCACATTCTATTGAGTCTAGTGTTCCTGATGTTTCCTTTTCAATTGGGAACTATATACTTGAGGTTAATTCTCTCACATTTGCTTCAATGGAACTATTTGGGAAAAATCCCTCATCTTCTTTATATCTAAAGCTGATCAAAGATTCTTAACAGGAATGCTATACAGTTAAATGAGTGAATGTGCAGGCAATAGTTCCAGTTATTTCCTTTGGGAAAATCCATTCCCTTATATACTTGTTCCTCTCTATTTCCCATTCAATTGAGTCTAGTGTTCCTGATGTTTCCTTTTCAATTGGGAACTATAAAGTTGATGTTAATTCTCTCCCATTTGCTTCAATGGAACTTTTTAGGAAAAATCACTCATCTTCTTTATATCTAAAGCTCATCAAAAATTCTTAACAGGAATCCTATACAGTGGAATGAGTGAATGGGCAGGCAATACTTCCTTTGGATACTTGTACCTCTCTATTTCCCATTCTATTGAGTCTAGTGTTGCTGATGTTTCCTTTTCAATTGGGAACTATATAGTTGATGTTAATTCTCTGCTATTTGCTTCAATGGAACTTTTTGGGAAAAATCACTCATCTTCTTTATATCTAAAGCTGACCAAAGATTCTTAACAGTAATGCTATACAGTTAAATGAGTGAATGTGCAGGCAATAGTTCCAGTTATTTCCTTTGGGAAAATCCATTCCCTTAGATACTTGTTCCTCTCTATTTCCCATTCAATTGAGTCTAGTGTTTCTGATATTTCCTTTTCAATTGGGAACTATATAGTTGATGTTAATTCTCTGCTATTTGCTTCAATGGAACTTTTTGGGCAAAATCCATCCTCTTCTGTACATCTAAAGCTGATCAAAGGATTCATAACAGGAATCCTATACAATGGAATGAGTGAATGTGCAGGCAATAGTTCCAGGTATTTCCTTTGGGAAAATCCATTCCTTTGGATACTTGTTCTTCTCTATTTTCCATTCTATTGAGTCTAGTGTTCCTGATGTTTCCTTTTCAATTGGGAATTATATAGTTGATGTTAATTCTCTCCCTTTTGCTTCAATGGAACTTTTTAAGAAAAATCACTCATCTTCTTTATATCTAAAGCCGATCAAAGATTCTTAACAGGAATCCTATACAGTGGAATGAGTTTATGTGCAGGCAATAGTTCCAGTTATTTTCTTTGGGAAAATCCATTCCTTTGGATACTTGTTCCTCTCTATTTCCCATTCTATTGAGTGTAGTGTTCCTGATGTTTCCTTTTCAATTGGGAACTATATACTTGAGGTTAATTCTCTCACATTTGCTTCAATGGAACTATTTTGGAAAAATCCCTCATCTTCTTTATATCTAAAGCTGATCAAAGATTCTTAACAGGAATGCTATACAGTGGAATGAGTGAATGTGCAGGCAATAGTTCCAGTTATTTCCTTTGGGAAAATCCATTCATTTGGATACTTGTTCCTCTCTATTTCCCAATAAATTGAGTCTAGTGTTCCTGATGTTTCCTTCTCAATTGCGAACTATATACTTGTTGTTAATTCTCTCACATTGGCTTCAATGGAACTTTTTGGAAAAATCCCTCATCTTCTTTATATCTAAAGCTGATCAAAGGATTCTTAACAGGAATCCTATACAGTGGAATGAGTGAATGTGCAGGCAATAATTCCAGTTATTTCCTTTTTGAAAATCCATTCCTTTGGATACTTTTTCTTCTCTATTTCCCATTCTATTGAGTCTAGTGTTCCTGATGTTTCCTTTTCAATTGGGAACTATAAAGTTGATGTTAATTCTCTCCCATTTGCTTCAATGGAACTTTTTAGGAAAAATCACTCATCTTCTTTATATCTAAAGCTCATCAAAAATTCTTAACAGGAATCCTATACAGTGGAATGAGTGAATGGGCAGGCAATACTTCCTTTGGATACTTGTACCTCTCTATTTCCCATTCTATTGAGTCTAGTGTTGCTGATGTTTCCTTTTCAATTGGGAACTATATAGTTGATGTTAATTCTCTGCTATTTGCTTCAATGGAACTTTTTGGGAAAAATCACTCATCTTCTTTATATCTAAAGCTGACCAAAGATTCTTAACAGGAATGCTATACAGTTAAATGAGTGAATGTGCAGGCAACAGTTCCAGTTATTTCCTTTGGGAAAATCCATTCCCTTAGATACTTGTTCCTCTCTATTTCCCATTCAATTGAGTCTAGTGTTTCTGATATTTCCTTTTCAATTGGGAACTATATAGTTGATGTTAATTCTCTGCTATTTGCTTCAATGCAACTTTTTGGGCAAAATCCATCCTCTTCTGTACATCTAAAGCTTATCAAAGGATTCTTAACAGGAATCCTATACAATGGAATGAGTGAATGTGCAGGCAATAGTTCCAGGTATTTCCTTTGGGAAAATCCATTCCTTTGGATACTTGTTCTTCTCTATTTCCCATTCTATTGAGTCTAGTGTTCCTGATGTTTCCTTTTCAATTGGGAATTATATAGTTGATGTTAATTCTCTCCCTTTTGCTTCAATGGAACTTTTTAGGAAAAATCACTCATCTTCTTTATATCTAAAGCCGATCAAAGATTCTTAACAGGAATCCTATACAGTGGAATGAATGAATGTGCAGGCAATAGTTCCTGTTATTTTCTTTGGGAAAATCCATTCCTTTGGATACTTGTTTCTCTCTATTTCCCATTCTATTGAGTCTAGTGTTTCTGATGTTTCCTTTTAAATTGGGAATTATATAGTTGATGATAATTCTCTGCTATTTGCTTCAATGCAACTTTTTGGGCAAAATCCATCCTCTTCTGTATATCTAAAGCTGATCAAAGGATTCTTAAAAGGAATCCTATGCAGTGGAATGAGTGAATGTGCACCCAATAGTTCGAGTTATTTCCTTTGGAAAACACCATTCCTTTGGATACTTGTTCTTCTCTATTTCCCATTCAATTGAGTCTAGTGTTTCTGATGTTTCCTTTTCAATTGGGAACTATAAAGTTAATGTTAATTCTCTCACATTTGCTTCAATGGAACTTTTTAGGAAAAATCACTCATCTTCTTTATATGTAAAGCTGATCAAAGATTCTTAACAGGAATCCTATACAGTGGAATGAGTGAATGTGCAGGCAATAGTTCCAGTTATTTCCTTTGGAAAACTCCATTCCTTTGGATACTTGTTCTTCTCTATTTCCCATTCAATTGAGTCTAGTGTTTCTGATGTTTCCTTTTCAATTGGGAACTATAAAGTTGATGTTAATTCTCTCCCATTTGCTTCAATGGAACTTTTTAGGAAAAATCACTCATCTTCTTTATATGTAAAGCTGATCAAAGATTCTTAACAGGAATCCTATACAGTGGAATGAGTTTATGTGCAGGCAATAGTTCCAGTTATTTTCTTTGGGAAAATCCATTCCTTTGGATACTTGTTCCTCTCTAGTTCCCATTCTATTGAGTGTAGTGTTCCTGATGTTTCCTTTTCAATTGGGAACTATATACTTGAGGTTAATTCTCTCACATTTGCTTCAATGGAACTTTGGGAAAAATCCCTCATCTTCTTTATATCTAAAGCTGATCAAAGATTCTTAACAGGAATGCTATACAGTGGAATGAGTGAATGTTCAGGCAATAGTTCCAGTTATTTCCTTGGGGAAAATCCATTCCCTTAGATACTTGTTCCTCTCTATTTCCCATTTTATTGAGTGTAGTGTTCCAGATGTTTCCTTTTCAATTGGGTACTCTATACTTGATGTTAATTTTCTCACATTTGCTTCAATGGAACTTTTTGGGAAAAATCCCTCATCTTCTTTATATCTAAAGCTGATCAAAGATTCTTAACAGGAATCCTATACAGTGGAATGAGTGAATGTGCAGGCAATAGTTCCAGTTATTTCCTTTGGAAAACTCCATTCCTTTGGATACTTGTTCTTCTCTATTTCCCATTCAATTGAGTCTAGTGTTTCTGATGTTTCCTTTTCAATTGGGAACTATAAAGTTGATGTTAATTCTCTCCCATTTGCTTCAATGGAACTTTTTAGGAAAAATCACTCATCTTCTTTATATGTAAAGCTGATCAAAGATTCTTAAGAGGAATCCTATACAGTGGAATGAGTTTATGTGCAGGCAATAGTTCCAGTTATTTTCTTTGGGAAAATCCATTCCTTTGGATACTTGTTCCTCTCTATTTCCCATTCTATTGAGTGTAGTGTTCCTGATGTTTCCTTTTCAATTGGGAACTATATACTTGAGGTTAATTCTCTCACATTTGCTTTAATGGAACTTTGGGAAAAATCCCTCATCTTCTTTATATCTAAAGCTGATCAAAGATTCTTAACAGGAATGCTATACAGTGGAATGAGTGAATGTTCAGGCAATAGTTCCAGTTATTTCCTTGGGGAAAATCCATTCCCTTAGATACTTGTTCCTCTCTATTTCCCATTTTATTGAGTGTAGTGTTCCAGATGTTTCCTTTTCAATTGGGTACTCTATACTTGATGTTAATTTTCTCACATTTGCTTCAATGGAACTTTTTGGGAAAAATCCCTCATCTTCTTTATATCTAAAGCTGATCAAAGATTCTTAACAGGAATCCTATACAGTGGAATGAGTGAATGTGTAGGCAATAGTTCCAGTTATTTCCTTTGGAAAACTTCATTCCTTTGGATACTTGTTCTTCTCTATTTCCCATTCAATTGAGTCTAGTGTTTCTGATGTTTCCTTTTCAATTGGGAACTATAAAGTTGATGTTAATTCTCTCCCATTTGCTTCAGTGGAACTTTTTAGGAAAAATCACTCATCTTCTTTATATGTAAAGCTGATCAAAGATTCTTAACAGGAATCCTATACAGTGGAATGAGTTTATGTGCAGGCAATAGTTCCAGTTATTTTCTTTGGGAAAATCCATTCCTTTGGATACTTGTTCCTCTCTATTTCACATTCTATTGAGTCTAGTGTTCCTGATGTTTCCTTTTCAATTGGGAACTATATACTTGAGGTTAATTCTCTCACATTTGCTTCAATGGAACTATTTGGGAAAAATCCCTCATCTTCTTTATATCTAAAGCTGATCAAAGATTCTTAACAGGAATGCCATACAGTGGAATGAGTGAATGTTCAGGCAATAGTTCCAGTTATTTCCTTGGGGAAAATCCATTGCCTTAGATACTTGTTCCTCTCTATTTCCCATTCAATTGAGTCTAGTGTTTCTGATCTTTCCTTTTCAATTGGGAACTATATAGTTGATGTTAATTCTCTGCTATTTGCTTCAATGGAACTTTTTGGGCAAAATCCATCCTCTTCTGTATATCTAAAGCTGATCAAAGGATTCTTAACAGGAATGCTATACAGTGGAATGAGTGATTGTGCACCCAATAGTTCGAGTTATTTCCTTGGGGAAAATCCATTCCCTTAGATACTTGTTCCTCTCTATTTCCCATTCAATTGAGTCTAGTGTTTCTGATATTTCCTTTTCAATTGGGAACTATATAGTTGATGTTATTTCTCTGCTATTTGCTTCAATGGAACTTTTTGGGCAAAATCCATCCTCTTCTGTACATCTAAAGCTGATCAAAGGATTCTTAACAGGAATACTATACAGTGGAATGAGTGAATGTGCAGGCAATAGTTCCAGGTATTTCCTTTGGGAAAATCCATTCCTTTGGATACTTGTTCTTCTCTATTTCCCATTCTATTGAGTCTAGTGTTCCTGATGTTTCCTTTTCAATTGGGAATTATATAGTTGATGTTAATTCTCTCCCTTTTGCTTCAATGGAACTTTTTGGGAAAAATCACTCATCTTCTTTATATCTAAAGCTGACCAAAGATTCTTAACAGGAATGCTATACAGTTAAATGAGTGAATGTGCAGGCAACAGTTCCAGTTATTTCCTTTGGGAAAATCCATTCCCTTAGATACTTGTTCCTCTCTATTTCCCATTCAATTGAGTCTAGTGTTTCTGATATTTCCTTTTCAATTGGGAACTATATAGTTGATGTTAATTCTCTGCTATTTGCTTCAATGCAACTTTTTGGGCAAAATCCATCCTCTTCTGTACATCTAAAGCTGATCAAAGGATTCTTAACAGGAATCCTATACAATGGAATGAGTGAATGTGCAGGCAATAGTTCCAGGTATTTCCTTTGGGAAAATCCATTCCTTTGGATACTTGTTCTTCTCTATTTCCCATTCTATTGAGTCTAGTGTTCCTGATGTTTCCTTTTCAATTGGGAATTATATAGTTGATGTTAATTCTCTCCCTTTTGCTTCAATGGAACTTTTTAGGAAAAATCACTCATCTTCTTTATATCTAAAGCCGATCAAAGATTCTTAACAGGAATCCTATACAGTGGAATGAATGAATGTGCAGGCAATAGTTCCTGTTATTTTCTTTGGGAAAATCCATTCCTTTGGATACTTGTTTCTCTCTATTTCCCATTCTATTGAGTCTAGTGTTTCTGATGTTTCCTTTTAAATTGGGAATTATATAGTTGATGATAATTCTCTGCTATTTGCTTCAATGCAACTTTTTGGGCAAAATCCATCCTCTTCTGTATATCTAAAGCTGATCAAAGGATTCTTAAAAGGAATCCTATGCAGTGGAATGAGTGAATGTGCACCTAATAGTTCGAGTTATTTCCTTTGGAAAACACCATTCCTTTGGATACTTGTTCTTCTCTATTTCCCATTCAATTGAGTCTAGTGTTTCTGATGTTTCCTTTTCAATTGGGAACTATAAAGTTAATGTTAATTCTCTCACATTTGCTTCAATGGAACTTTTTAGGAAAAATCACTCATCTTCTTTATATGTAAAGCTGATCAAAGATTCTTAACAGGAATCCTATACAGTGGAATGAGTTTATGTGCAGGCAATAGTTCCAGTTATTTTCTTTGGGAAAATCCATTCCTTTGGATACTTGTTCCTCTCTATTTCCCATTCTATTGAGTGTAGTGTTCCTGATGTTTCCTTTTCAATTGGGAACTATATACTTGAGGTTAATTCTCTCACATTTGCTTCAATGGAACTTTGGGAAAAATCCCTCATCTTCTTTATATCTAAAGCTGATCAAAGATTCTTAACAGGAATGCTATACAGTGGAATGAGTGAATGTTCAGGCAATAGTTCCAGTTATTTCCTTGGGGAAAATCCATTCCCTTAGATACTTGTTCCTCTCTATTTCACATTTTATTGAGTGTAGTGTTCCAGATGTTTCCTTTTCAATTGGGTACTCTATACTTGATGTTAATTTTCTCACATTTGCTTCAATGGAACTTTTTGGGAAAAATCCCTCATCTTCTTTATATCTAAAGCTGATCAAAGATTCTTAACAGGAATCCTATACAGTGGAATGAGTGAATGTGCAGGCAATAGTTCCAGTTATTTCCTTTGGAAAACTCCATTCCTTTGGATACTTGTTCTTCTCTATTTCCCATTCAATTGATTCTAGTGTTTCTGATGTTTCCTTTTCAATTGGGAACTATAAAGTTGATGTTAATTCTCTCCCATTTGCTTCAATGGAACTTTTTAGGAAAAATCACTCATCTTCTTTATATGTAAAGCTGATCAAAGATTCTTAAGAGGAATCCTATACAGTGGAATGAGTTTATGTGCAGGCAATAGTTCCAGTTATTTTCTTTGGGAAAATCCATTCCTTTGGATACTTGTTCCTCTCTATTTCCCATTCTATTGAGTGTAGTGTTCCTGATGTTTCCTTTTCAATTGGGAACTATATACTTGAGGTTAATTCTCTCACATTTGCTTTAATGGAACTTTGGGAAAAATCCCTCATCTTCTTTATATCTAAAGCTGATCAAAGATTCTTAACAGGAATGCTATACAGTGGAATGAGTGAATGTTCAGGCAATAGTTCCAGTTATTTCCTTGGGGTAAATCCATTCCCTTAGATACTTGTTCCTCTCTATTTCCCATTTTATTGAGTGTAGTGTTCCAGATGTTTCCTTTTCAATTGGGTACTCTATACTTGATGTTAATTTTCTCACATTTGCTTCAATGGAACTTTTTGGGAAAAATCCCTCATCTTCTTTATATCTAAAGCTGATCAAAGATTCTTAACAGGAATCCTATACAGTGGAATGAGTGAATGTGTAGGCAATAGTTCCAGTTATTTCCTTTGGAAAACTTCATTCCTTTGGATACTTGTTCTTCTCTATTTCCCATTCAATTGAGTCTAGTGTTTCTGATGTTTCCTTTTCAATTGGGAACTATAAAGTTGATGTTAATTCTCTCCCATTTGCTTCAGTGGAACTTTTTAGGAAAAATCACTCATCTTCTTTATATGTAAAGCTGATCAAAGATTCTTAACAGGAATCCTATACAGTGGAATGAGTTTATGTGCAGGCAATAGTTCCAGTTATTTTCTTTGGGAAAATCCATTCCTTTGGATACTTGTTCCTCTCTATTTCACATTCTATTGAGTCTAGTGTTCCTGATGTTTCCTTTTCAATTGGGAACTATATACTTGAGGTTAATTCTCTCACATTTGCTTCAATGGAACTATTTGGGAAAAATCCCTCATCTTCTTTATATCTAAAGCTGATCAAAGATTCTTAACAGGAATGCTATACAGTTAAATGAGTGAATGTGCAGGCAATAGTTCCAGTTATTTCCTTTGGGAAAATCCATTCCCTTATATACTTGTTCCTCTCTATTTCCCATTCAATTGAGTCTAGTGTTCCTGATGTTTCCTTTTCAATTGGGAACTATAAAGTTGATGTTAATTCTCTCCCATTTGCTTCAATGGAACTTTTTAGGAAAAATCACTCATCTTCTTTATATCTAAAGCTCATCAAAAATTCTTAACAGGAATCCTATACAGTGGAATGAGTGAATGGGCAGGCAATACTTCCTTTGGATACTTGTACCTCTCTATTTCCCATTCTATTGAGTCTAGTGTTGCTGATGTTTCCTTTTCAATTGGGAACTATATAGTTGATGTTAATTCTCTGCTATTTGCTTCAATGGAACTTTTTGGGAAAAATCACTCATCTTCTTTATATCTAAAGCTGACCAAAGATTCTTAACAGTAATGCTATACAGTTAAATGAGTGAATGTGCAGGCAATAGTTCCAGTTATTTCCTTTGGGAAAATCCATTCCCTTAGATACTTGTTCCTCTCTATTTCCCATTCAATTGAGTCTAGTGTTTCTGATATTTCCTTTTCAATTGGGAACTATATAGTTGATGTTAATTCTCTGCTATTTGCTTCAATGGAACTTTTTGGGCAAAATCCATCCTCTTCTGTACATCTAAAGCTGATCAAAGGATTCATAACAGGAATCCTATACAATGGAATGAGTGAATGTGCAGGCAATAGTTCCAGGTATTTCCTTTGGGAAAATCCATTCCTTTGGATACTTGTTCTTCTCTATTTTCCATTCTATTGAGTCTAGTGTTCCTGATGTTTCCTTTTCAATTGGGAATTATATAGTTGATGTTAATTCTCTCCCTTTTGCTTCAATGGAACTTTTTAAGAAAAATCACTCATCTTCTTTATATCTAAAGCCGATCAAAGATTCTTAACAGGAATCCTATACAGTGGAATGAGTTTATGTGCAGGCAATAGTTCCAGTTATTTTCTTTGGGAAAATCCATTCCTTTGGATACTTGTTCCTCTCTATTTCCCATTCTATTGAGTGTAGTGTTCCTGATGTTTCCTTTTCAATTGGGAACTATATACTTGAGGTTAATTCTCTCACATTTGCTTCAATGGAACTATTTTGGAAAAATCCCTCATCTTCTTTATATCTAAAGCTGATCAAAGATTCTTAACAGGAATGCTATACAGTGGAATGAGTGAATGTGCAGGCAATAGTTCCAGTTATTTCCTTTGGGAAAATCCATTCATTTGGATACTTGTTCCTCTCTATTTCCCAATAAATTGAGTCTAGTGTTCCTGATGTTTCCTTCTCAATTGCGAACTATATACTTGTTGTTAATTCTCTCACATTGGCTTCAATGGAACTTTTTGGAAAAATCCCTCATCTTCTTTATATCTAAAGCTGATCAAAGGATTCTTAACAGGAATCCTATACAGTGGAATGAGTGAATGTGCAGGCAATAATTCCAGTTATTTCCTTTTTGAAAATCCATTCCTTTGGATACTTTTTCTTCTCTATTTCCCATTCTATTGAGTCTAGTGTTCCTGATGTTTCCTTTTCAATTGGGAACTATAAAGTTGATGTTAATTCTCTCCCATTTGCTTCAATGGAACTTTTTAGGAAAAATCACTCATCTTCTTTATATCTAAAGCTCATCAAAAATTCTTAACAGGAATCCTATACAGTGGAATGAGTGAATGGGCAGGCAATACTTCCTTTGGATACTTGTACCTCTCTATTTCCCATTCTATTGAGTCTAGTGTTGCTGATGTTTCCTTTTCAATTGGGAACTATATAGTTGATGTTAATTCTCTGCTATTTGCTTCAATGGAACTTTTTGGGAAAAATCACTCATCTTCTTTATATCTAAAGCTGACCAAAGATTCTTAACAGGAATGCTATACAGTTAAATGAGTGAATGTGCAGGCAACAGTTCCAGTTATTTCCTTTGGGAAAATCCATTCCCTTAGATACTTGTTCCTCTCTATTTCCCATTCAATTGAGTCTAGTGTTTCTGATATTTCCTTTTCAATTGGGAACTATATAGTTGATGTTAATTCTCTGCTATTTGCTTCAATGCAACTTTTTGGGCAAAATCCATCCTCTTCTGTACATCTAAAGCTTATCAAAGGATTCTTAACAGGAATCCTATACAATGGAATGAGTGAATGTGCAGGCAATAGTTCCAGGTATTTCCTTTGGGAAAATCCATTCCTTTGGATACTTGTTCTTCTCTATTTCCCATTCTATTGAGTCTAGTGTTCCTGATGTTTCCTTTTCAATTGGGAATTATATAGTTGATGTTAATTCTCTCCCTTTTGCTTCAATGGAACTTTTTAGGAAAAATCACTCATCTTCTTTATATCTAAAGCCGATCAAAGATTCTTAACAGGAATCCTATACAGTGGAATGAATGAATGTGCAGGCAATAGTTCCTGTTATTTTCTTTGGGAAAATCCATTCCTTTGGATACTTGTTTCTCTCTATTTCCCATTCTATTGAGTCTAGTGTTTCTGATGTTTCCTTTTAAATTGGGAATTATATAGTTGATGATAATTCTCTGCTATTTGCTTCAATGCAACTTTTTGGGCAAAATCCATCCTCTTCTGTATATCTAAAGCTGATCAAAGGATTCTTAAAAGGAATCCTATGCAGTGGAATGAGTGAATGTGCACCCAATAGTTCGAGTTATTTCCTTTGGAAAACACCATTCCTTTGGATACTTGTTCTTCTCTATTTCCCATTCAATTGAGTCTAGTGTTTCTGATGTTTCCTTTTCAATTGGGAACTATAAAGTTAATGTTAATTCTCTCACATTTGCTTCAATGGAACTTTTTAGGAAAAATCACTCATCTTCTTTATATGTAAAGCTGATCAAAGATTCTTAACAGGAATCCTATACAGTAGAATGAGTGAATGTGCAGGCAATAGTTCCAGTTATTTCCTTTGGAAAACTCCATTCCTTTGGATACTTGTTCTTCTCTATTTCCCATTCAATTGAGTCTAGTGTTTCTGATGTTTCCTTTTCAATTGGGAACTATAAAGTTGATGTTAATTCTCTCCCATTTGCTTCAATGGAACTTTTTAGGAAAAATCACTCATCTTCTTTATATGTAAAGCTGATCAAAGATTCTTAACAGGAATCCTATACAGTGGAATGAGTTTATGTGCAGGCAATAGTTCCAGTTATTTTCTTTGGGAAAATCCATTCCTTTGGATACTTGTTCCTCTCTAGTTCCCATTCTATTGAGTGTAGTGTTCCTGATGTTTCCTTTTCAATTGGGAACTATATACTTGAGGTTAATTCTCTCACATTTGCTTCAATGGAACTTTGGGAAAAATCCCTCATCTTCTTTATATCTAAAGCTGATCAAAGATTCTTAACAGGAATGCTATACAGTGGAATGAGTGAATGTTCAGGCAATAGTTCCAGTTATTTCCTTGGGGAAAATCCATTCCCTTAGATACTTGTTCCTCTCTATTTCCCATTTTATTGAGTGTAGTGTTCCAGATGTTTCCTTTTCAATTGGGTACTCTATACTTGATGTTAATTTTCTCACATTTGCTTCAATGGAACTTTTTGGGAAAAATCCCTCATCTTCTTTATATCTAAAGCTGATCAAAGATTCTTAACAGGAATCCTATACAGTGGAATGAGTGAATGTGCAGGCAATAGTTCCAGTTATTTCCTTTGGAAAACTCCATTCCTTTGGATACTTGTTCTTCTCTATTTCCCATTCAATTGAGTCTAGTGTTTCTGATGTTTCCTTTTCAATTGGGAACTATAAAGTTGATGTTAATTCTCTCCCATTTGCTTCAATGGAACTTTTTAGGAAAAATCACTCATCTTCTTTATATGTAAAGCTGATCAAAGATTCTTAAGAGGAATCCTATACAGTGGAATGAGTTTATGTGCAGGCAATAGTTCCAGTTATTTTCTTTGGGAAAATCCATTCCTTTGGATACTTGTTCCTCTCTATTTCCCATTCTATTGAGTGTAGTGTTCCTGATGTTTCCTTTTCAATTGGGAACTATATACTTGAGGTTAATTCTCTCACATTTGCTTTAATGGAACTTTGGGAAAAATCCCTCATCTTCTTTATATCTAAAGCTGATCAAAGATTCTTAACAGGAATGCTATACAGTGGAATGAGTGAATGTTCAGGCAATAGTTCCAGTTATTTCCTTGGGGAAAATCCATTCCCTTAGATACTTGTTCCTCTCTATTTCCCATTTTATTGAGTGTAGTGTTCCAGATGTTTCCTTTTCAATTGGGTACTCTATACTTGATGTTAATTTTCTCACATTTGCTTCAATGGAACTTTTTGGGAAAAATCCCTCATCTTCTTTATATCTAAAGCTGATCAAAGATTCTTAACAGGAATCCTATACAGTGGAATGAGTGAATGTGTAGGCAATAGTTCCAGTTATTTCCTTTGGAAAACTTCATTCCTTTGGATACTTGTTCTTCTCTATTTCCCATTCAATTGAGTCTAGTGTTTCTGATGTTTCCTTTTCAATTGGGAACTATAAAGTTGATGTTAATTCTCTCCCATTTGCTTCAGTGGAACTTTTTAGGAAAAATCACTCATCTTCTTTATATGTAAAGCTGATCAAAGATTCTTAACAGGAATCCTATACAGTGGAATGAGTTTATGTGCAGGCAATAGTTCCAGTTATTTTCTTTGGGAAAATCCATTCCTTTGGATACTTGTTCCTCTCTATTTCACATTCTATTGAGTCTAGTGTTCCTGATGTTTCCTTTTCAATTGGGAACTATATACTTGAGGTTAATTCTCTCACATTTGCTTCAATGGAACTATTTGGGAAAAATCCCTCATCTTCTTTATATCTAAAGCTGATCAAAGATTCTTAACAGGAATGCCATACAGTGGAATGAGTGAATGTTCAGGCAATAGTTCCAGTTATTTCCTTGGGGAAAATCCATTGCCTTAGATACTTGTTCCTCTCTATTTCCCATTCAATTGAGTCTAGTGTTTCTGATCTTTCCTTTTCAATTGGGAACTATATAGTTGATGTTAATTCTCTGCTATTTGCTTCAATGGAACTTTTTGGGCAAAATCCATCCTCTTCTGTATATCTAAAGCTGATCAAAGGATTCTTAACAGGAATGCTATACAGTGGAATGAGTGATTGTGCACCCAATAGTTCGAGTTATTTCCTTGGGGAAAATCCATTCCCTTAGATACTTGTTCCTCTCTATTTCCCATTCAATTGAGTCTAGTGTTTCTGATATTTCCTTTTCAATTGGGAACTATATAGTTGATGTTAATTCTCTGCTATTTGCTTCAATGGAACTTTTTGGGCAAAATCCATCCTCTTCTGTACATCTAAAGCTGATCAAAGGATTCTTAACAGGAATACTATACAGTGGAATGAGTGAATGTGCAGGCAATAGTTCCAGGTATTTCCTTTGGGAAAATCCATTCCTTTGGATACTTGTTCTTCTCTATTTCCCATTCTATTGAGTCTAGTGTTCCTGATGTTTCCTTTTCAATTGGGAATTATATAGTTGATGTTAATTCTCTCCCTTTTGCTTCAATGGAACTTTTTAGGAAAAATCACTCATCTTCTTTATATCTAAAGCCGATCAAAGATTCTTAACAGGAATCCTATACAGTGGAATGAATGAATGTGCAGGCAATAGTTCCAGTTATTTTCTTTGGGAAAATCCATTCCTTTGGATACTTGTTCTTCTCTATTTCCCATTTTATTGAGGGTAGTGTTCCTGATGTTTCCTTTCCAATTGGGAACTCTATACTTGATGTCAATTCTCTCACATTTGCTTCAATGGAACATTTTGGGAAAAATTCCTCATCTTCTTTATATCTAAAGCTGATCAAAGATTCTTAACAGGAATCCTATACAGTGGAATGAGTGAATGTGCAGGCAATAGTTCCAGTTATTTCCTTTGGGAAAATCCATTCCCTTAGATACTTGTTCCTCTCGATTTCCTATTCTATTGAGTCTAGTGTTCCTGATGTTTTCTTTTCAATTGGGAACTATAAAGTTGATGTTAATTCTCTCCCATTTGCTTCAATGGAACTTTTTGGGCAAAATCCATCCTCTTATGTATATCTAAAGCTGATCAAAGGATTCTTAACAGGAATGCTATACAGTGGAATGAGTGAATGTGCAGGCAATAGTTCCAGTTACTTCCTTTGGGAACATCCATTCCTTTGCAAACTTGTTCCTCTCTATTTCCCATTCAATTGAGTGTAGTGTTCCTAATGTTTCCTGTTCAATTGGGAATTATGGAGTTGATGTTAATTCTCTCCAATTTGCTTCAATGGAAATTATTGGGCAAAACCCATCATCTTCTGTATATCTAAAGCTGATCAAAGGATTCTTAACAGGAATCCTATACAGTGGAATGAGTGAATGTGCAGGCAATAGTTCCAGTTATTTCCTTTGGGAAAATCCATTCATTCCCTTAAATACTTTTTCCTCTCTATTTCCCATTCAATTGAGTCTAGTGTTTCTGATGTTTCCTTTTCAATTGGGAACTATATAGTTGATGATAATTATCTGCTATTTGCTGCAATGGAACTTTTTGGGAAATATCCCTCATCTTCTTTATATCTAAAGGTGATCAAAGATTCTTAACAGGAATCCTATACAGTGGAATGAGTGAATGTGCAGGCAATAGTTCCAGTTATTTCCTTTGGGAAAATCCATTCCTTTGGATACTTGTTCCTCTCTATTTCCCATTCAATTGAGTCTAGTGTTTCTGATGTTTCCTTTACAATTGGGAACTATATAGTTGATGATGATTCTCTGCTATTTTGCTTCAATGGAACTTTTTGGGCAAAATCCATCCTTTTCTGTATATCTAAAGCTGATCAAAGGATTCTTAAAAGGAATCCTATACAGTGGAATGAGTGATTGTGCTCCCAATAGTTCGAGTTATTTCCTTTGGGAAAATCCATTCCTTTGGATACTTGTTCTTCTCTATTTCCCATTTTATTGAGGGTAGTGTTCCTGATGTTTCCTTTTCAATTGGGAACTCTATACTTGAAGTCAATTCTCTCACATTTGCTTCAATGGAACTTTTTGGGAAAAATTCCTCATCTACTTTATATCTAAAGCTGATCAAAGGATTCTTAACAGGAATGCTATAGAGTGGAATGAGTGAATGAGCTGGCAATAGTTCCAGTTATTTCCTTTGGGAACATCCATTCCTTTGGATACTTGTTCCTCTCTATTTCCCATTCTATTGAGTGTAGTGGTCCTGATGTTTCCTTTTCAATTGGGAACTATATACTTGAGGTTAATTCTCTCACATTTGCTTCAATGGAACTTTTGGGAAAAAGCCCTCATCTTCTTTATATCTAAAGCTGATCAAAGATTCTTAACAGGAATGCTATACAGTGGAATGAGTGAATGTTCAGGAAATAGTTCCAGTTATTTCCTTGGGGAAAATCCATTCCCTTAGATACTTGTTCCTCTCTATTTCCCATTCAATTGAGTCTAGTGTTTCTGATATTTCCTTTTCAATTGGGAACTATATAGTTGATGTTAATTCTCTGCTATTTGCTTCAATGGAACTTTTTGGGCAAAATCCATCCTCTTCTGTACATCTAAAGCTGATCAAAGGATTCTTAACAGGAATCCTATACAGTGGAATGAGTGAATGTGCAGGCAATAGTTAAAGTTATTTCCTTTTGAAAACATCCTTTCCTTTGGATATTTGTTCCTCTCTATTTCCCATTCAATTGAGTCTAGTGTTCCTAATGTTTCCTTTTCAATTGGGAACTATATAGTTGATGTAAATTCTCTGCTATTTGCTTCAATGGAACTTTTTGGGCAAAATCCATCCTCTTCTGTATATCTAAAGATGATCAAAGGATTCTTAAAAGGAATCCTATACAGTGGAATGAGTTTATGTGCAGGCAATAGTTCCAGTAATTTCCTTTGGGAAAATCCATTCCTTTGGATACTTGTTCTTCTCTATTTCCCATTTTATTGAGTGTAGTGTTCCTCATGTTTCCTTTTCAATTGGGTACTCTATACTTGATGTTAATTATCTCACATTTGCTTCAATGGAACTTTTTGGGAAAAATCCCTCATCTTCTTTATATCTAAAGCTGATCAAAGATTCTTAACAGGAATCCTATACAGTGGAATGAGTGAATGTGCAGGCAATAGTTCCAGTTATTTCCTTTGGAAAACTCCATTCCTTTCGATACTTCTCCTTCTCTATTTCCCATTTTATTGAGGGTAGTGTTCCTGATGTTTCCTTTTCAATTGGGAACTCTATACTTGATGTTAATTCTCTCACATTTGTTTCAATGGAACTTTTTGGAAAAATCACTCATCTTCTTTATATCTAAAGCGCATCAAAAATTCTTAACAGGAATCCTATACAGTGGAATGAGTGAATGGGCAGGCAATACTTCCAGTTATTTTCTTTGGGAAAATCCATTCCTTTGGATACTTGTTCCTCTCTATTTCCCTTTCAATTGAGTCTAGTGTTCCTGATGTTTCCTTTTCAATTTGGAACTTTATAGTTGATGATAATTCTCTCCCATTTGCTTCAATGGAACTTTTTGGGCAAAATCCATCCTCTTCTGTATATCTAAAGGTGATCAAAGGATTCTTAACAGGAATGCTATACAGTGGAATGAGTGAATGAGCTGGCAATAGTTCCAGTCATTTCCTTTGGGAACATCCATTCCTTTGGATACTTGTTCCTATCTATTTCCCATTCAATTGAGTCTAGTGTTCCTAATGTTTCCTTTTCACTTGGGAATTATAGAGTTGATGTTAATTCTCTCCAATTTGCTTCAATGGAAATTTTTGGGCAAAACCCATCATCTTCTGTATATCTAAAGCTGATCAAAGGATTCTTAACAGGAATCCTATACAGTGGAATGAGTGAATGTGCAGGCAATAGTTCCAGTTATTTCCTTTGGGAAAATCCATTCATTCCCTTAGATACTTTTTCCTCTCTATTTCCCATTCAATTGAGTCTAGTGTTTCTGATGTTTCCTTTTCAATTGGGAACTATATAGTTGATGATAATTCTCTGCTATTTGCTGCAATGAAAATTTTTGGTCAAAATCCAGTCTCTTCTGTATATCTAAAGCTAATCAAAGGATTCTTAAAAGGAATCCTAAACAGTGGAATGAGTGAATGTGCACCCAGTAGTTCGAGTTATTTCCTTTGGGAAAATCCATTCCTTTCGATACTTCTCCTTCTCTATTTCCCATTTTATTGAGGCTAGTGTTACTGATGTTTCCTTTTCAATTGGGAACTCTATACTTGATATTAATTCTCTCACATTTGCTTCAATGGAACTTTTTGGGAAAAATCCCTCATCTTCTTGATATCTAAAGCTGATCAAAAATTCTTAACAGGAATCCTATACAGTGGAATGAGTGAATGTGCAGGCAATAGTTCCAGTTATTTCCTTTGGGAACATCCATTCCTTTGGATACTTGTTCTTCTCTATTTCCCATTCTATTGAGTCTAGTGTTCCTGATGTTTCCTTTTAAATTGGGAACTATAAAGTTGATGTTAATTCTGTCCCATTTGCTTCAATGGAACTTTTTAGGAAAAATCACTCATCTTCTTTATATCTAAACTGATCAAATATTCTTAACAGGAATCCTATACAGTGGAATGAGTTTATGTGCAGGCAATAGTTCCAGTTATTTTCTTTGGGAAAATCCATTACTTTGGATACTTGTACCTCTCTATTTCCCATTCTATTGAGTCTAGTGTTGCTGATGTTTCCTTTTCAATTGGGAACTATATAGTTGATGTTAATTCTCTGCTATTTGCTTCAATGGAACTTTTTGGGAAAAATCACTCATCTTCTTTATATCTAAAGCTGATCAAAAATTCTTAACAGGAATGCTATACAGTTAAATGAGTGTATGTGCAGGCAATAGTTCCAGTTATTTCCTTTGGGAAAATCCATTCCCTTAGATACTTGTTCCTCTCTATTTCCCATTCTATTGAGTCTAGTGTTTCTGATATTTCCTTTTCAATTGGCAACTATATATTGATGTTAATTCTCTGCTATTTGCTTCAATGGAACTTTTTGGGCAAAATCCATCCTCTTCTGTACATCTAAAGCTGATCAAAGGATTCTTAACAGGAATCCTATACAGTGGAATGAGTGAATGTGCAGGCAATAGTCCCAGGTATTTCCTTTGGGAAAATCCATTCCTTTGGATACTTGTTCTTCTCTATTTCCCATTCTATTGAGTCTAGTGTTCCTGATGTTTCCTTTTCAATTGGGAATTATATAGTTGATGTTAATTCTCTCCCTTTTGCTTCAATGGAACTTTTTAGGAAAAATCACTCATCTTCTTTATATCTAAAGCCGATCAAAGATTCTTAACAGGAATCCTATACAGTGGAATGAGTGAATGTGCAGGCAATAGTTCCAGTTATTTTCTTTGGGAAAATCCATTCCTTTGGATACTTGTTTCTCTCCATTTCCCATTCTATTGAGTCTAGTGTTTCTGATGTTTCCTTTTAAATTGGGAATTATATAATTGATGATAATTGTCTGTTATTTGCTTCAATGCAACTTTTTGGGCAAAATCCATCCTCTTCTGTATATCTAAAGCTGATCAAAGGATTCTTAACAGGAATCCTATACAGTGGAATGAGTGAATGTGCAGGCAATAATTCCAGTTATTTCCTTTTTGAAAATCCATTCCTTTGGATACTTGTTCTTCTCTATTTCCCATTCTACTGAGTCTAGTGTTCCTGATGTTTCCTTTTCAATTGCGAACTATATACTTGTTGTTAATTCTCTCACATTGGCTTCAATGGAACTTTTTGGAAAAATCCCTCATCTTCTTTATATCTAAAGCTGATCAAAGGATTCTTAACAGGAATCCTATACAGTGGAATGAGTGAATGTGCAGGCAATAATTCCAGTTATTTCCTTTTTGAAAATCCATTCCTTTGGATACTTGTTCTTCTCTATTTCCCATTCTATTGAGTCTAGTGTTCCTGATGTTTACTTTTCAATTGGGAACTATAAAGTTGATGTTAATTCTCTCCCATTTGCTTCAATGGAACTTTTTAGGAAAAATCACTCATCTTCTTTATATCTAAAGTTCATCAAAAATTCTTAACAGGAATCCTATACAGTGGAATGAGTGAATGGGCAGGCAATACTTCCAGTTATTTTCTTTGGGAAAATCCATTCCTTTGGATACTTGTTCCTCTCTATTTCCCTTTCAATTGAGTCTAGTGTTCCTGATGTTTCCTTTTCAATTGGGAACTATAAAGTTGATGTTAATTCTCTCCCATTTGCTTCAATGGAACTTTTTAGGAAAAATCACTCATCTTCTTTATATCTAAAGTTCATCAAAAATTCTTAACAGGAATCCTATACAGTGGAATGAGTGAATGGGCAGGCAATACTTCCAGTTATTTTCTTTGGGAAAATCCATTCCTTTGGATACTTGTACCTCTCTATTTCCCATTCTATTGAGTCTAGTGTTGCTGATGTTTCCTTTTCAATTGGGAACTATATAGTTGATGTTAATTTTCTGCTATTTGCTTCAATGGAACTTTTTGGGAAAAATCACTCATCTTCTTTATATCTAAAGCTGATCAAAGATTCTTAACAGGAATGCTATACAGTTAAATGAGTGAATGTGCAGGCAATAGTTCCAGTTATTTCCTTTGGGAAAATCCATTCCCTTAGATACTTGTTCCTCTCTATTTCCCATTCAATTGAGTCTAGTGTTTCTGATATTTCCTTTTCAATTGGGAACTATATAGTTGATGTTAATTCTCTGCTATTTGCTTCAATGGAACTTTTTGGGCAAAATCCATCCTCTTCTGTACATCTAAAGCTGATCAAAGGATTCTTAACAGGAATCCTATACAGTGGAATGAGTGAATGTGCAGGAAATAGTTCCAGGTATTTCCTTTGGGAAAATCCATTCCTTTGGATACTTGTTCTTCTCTATTTCCCATTCTATTGAGTCTAGTGTTCCTGATGTTTCCTTTTCAATTGGGAAGTATAAAGTTGATGTTAATTCTCTCCCATTTGCTTCAATGGAACTTTTTAGGAAAAATCACTCATCTTCTTTATATCTAAAGCTCATCAAAAATTCTTAACAGATATCCTATACAGTGGAATGAGTGAATGGGCAGGCAATACTTCCTTTGGATACTTGTACCTCTCTATTTCCCATTCTATTGAGTCTAGTGTTGCTGATGTTTCCTTTTCAATTGGGAACTATATAGTTGATGTTAATTCTCTGCTATTTGCTTCAATAGAACTTTTTGGGAAAAATCACTCATCTTCTTTATATCTAAAGCTGACCAAAGATTCTTAACAGGAATGCTATACAGTTAAATGAGTGAATGTGCAGGCAATAGTTCCAGTTATTTCTTTTGGGAAAATCCATTCCTTTGGATACTTGTTCCTCTCTATTTCCCATTCTATTGAGTGTAGTGTTCCTGATATTTCCTTTTAAATTGGGAACTATATACTTGAGGTTAATTCTCTCACATTTGCTTCAATGGAACTATTTTGGAAAAATCCCTCATCTTCTTTATATCTAAAGCTGATCAAAGATTCTTAACAGGAATGCTATACAGTGGTATGAGTGAATGTGCAGGCAATAGTTCCAGTTATTTCCTTTGGGAAAATCCATTCATTTGGATACTTGTTCCTCTCTATTTCCCAATAAATTGAGTCTAGTGTTCCTGATGTTTCCTTCTCAACTGCGAACTATATACTTGTTGTTAATTCTCTCACATTGGCTTCAATGGAACTTTTTGGAAAAATCCCTCATCTTCTTTATATCTAAAGCTGATCAAAGGATTCTTAACAGGAATCCTATACATTGGTATGAGTGAATGTGCAGGCAATAGTTCCAGTTATTTCCTTTGGGAAAATCCATTCATTTGGATACTTGTTCCTCTCTATTTCCCATTCTATTGAGTCTAGTGTTCCTGATGTTTCCTTTTCAATTGGGAACTATATACTTGTTGTTAATTCTCTCACATTGGCTTCAATGGAACTTTTTGGAAAAATCCCTCATCTTCTTTATATCTAAAGCTGATCAAAGGATTCTTAACAGGAATCCTATACAGTGGAATGAGTGAATGTGCAGGCAATAATTCCAGTTATTTCCTTTTTGAAAATCCATTCCTTTGGATACTTGTTCTTCTCTATTTCCCATTCTATTGAGTCTAGTGTTCCTGATGTTTCCTTTTCAATTGGGAACTATAAAGTTGATGTTAATTCTCTCCCATTTGCTTCAATGGAACTTTTTAGGAAAAATCACTCATCTTCTTTATATCTAAAGTTCATCAAAAATTCTTAACAGGAATCCTATACAGTGGAATGAGTGAATGGGCAGGCAATACTTCCAGTTATTTTCTTTGGGAAAATCCATTCCTTTGGATACTTGTTCCTCTCTATTTCCCTTTCAATTGAGTCTAGTGTTACTGATGTTTCCTTTTCAATTTGGAACTTTATAGTTGATGATAATTCTCTCCCATTTGCTTCAATGGAACTTTTTGGGCAAAATCCATCCTCTTCTGTATATCTAAAGCTGATCAAATGATTCTTAACAGTAATCCTATACAGTGGAATGAGTGAATGGGCAGGCAATACTTCCAGTTATTTTCTTTGGGAAAATCCATTCCTTTGGATACTTGTACCTCTCTATTTCCCATTCTATTGAGTCTAGTGTTGCTGATGTTTCCTTTTCAATTGGGAACTATATAGTTGATGTTAATTCTCTGCTATTTGCTTCAATGGAACTTTTTGGGAAAAATCACTCATCTTCTTTATATCTAAAGCTGACCTAAGATTCTTAACAGGAATGCTATACAGTTAAATGAGTGAATGTGCAGGCAATAGTTCCAGTTATTTCCTTTGGGAAAATCCATTCCCTTAGATACTTGTTCCTATCTATTTCCCATTCAATTGAGTCTAGTGTTTCTGATATTTCCTTTTCAATTGGGAACTATATAGTTGATGTTAATTCTCTGCAATTTGCTTCAATGGAACTTTTTGGGCAAAATCCATCCTCTTCTGTACATCTAAAGCTGATCAAAGTATTCATAACAGGAATCCTATACAATGGAATGAGTGAATGTGCAGGCAATAGTTCCAGGTATTTCCTTTGGGAAAATCCATTCCTTTGGATACTTGTTCTTCTCTATTTCCCATTCTATTGAGTCTAGTGTTCCTGATGTTTCCTTTTCAATTGGGAATTATATAGTTGATGTTAATTCTCTCCCTTTTGCTTCAATGGAACTTTTTAGGAAAAATCACTCATCTTCTTTATATCTAAAGCCGATCAAAGATTCTTAACAGGAATCCTATACAGTGGAATGAATGAATGTGCAGGCAATAGTTCCAGTTATTTTCTTTGGGAAAATCCATTCCTTTGGATACTTGTTTCTCTCTATTTCCCATTCTATTGAGTCTAGTGTTTCTGATGTTTCCTTTTAAATTGGGAATTATATAGTTGATGTTAATTCTCTGCTATTTGCTTCAATGGAACTTTTTGGGCAAAATCTATCCTCTTCTGTACATCTAAAGCTGATCAAAGGATTCTTAACAGGAATCCTATATAGTGGAATGAGTGAATGTGCAGGCAATAGTTCCAGTTATTTCCTTTGGAAAACTCCATTCCTTTGGATACTTGTTCTTCTCTATTTCCCATTCAATTGAGTCTAGTGTTTCTGATATTTCCTTTTCAATTGGGAACTATAAAGTTGATGTTAATTCTCTCCCATTTGCTTCAATGGAACTTTTTGGGAAAAATCCCTCATCTTCTTTATATCTAAAGCTGATCAAAGATTCTTAACAGGAATCCTATACAGTGGAATGAGTGAATGTGCAGGCAATAGTTCCAGTTATTTCCTTTGGAAAACTCCATTCCTTTGGATACTTGTTCTTCTCTATTTCCCATTCTATTGAGTCTAGTGTTCCAGATGTTTCCTTTTCAATTGGGTATTCTATACTTGATGTTAATTCTCTCACATTTGCTTCAATGGAACTTTTTGGGAAAAATCCCTCATCTTCTTTATATCTAAAGCTGATCAATGATTCTTAACAGGAATCCTATACAGTGGAATGAGTGAATGTGCAGGCAATAGTTCCAGTTATTTCCTTTGGAAAACTCCATTCCTTTGGATACTTGTTCTTCTCTATTTCCCATTCAATTGAGTCTAGTGTTTCTGATGTTTCCTTTTCAATGGGGAATTATAAAGTTGATGTTAATTCTCTCCCATTTGCTTCAATGGAACTTTTTAGGAAAAATCACTCATCTTCTTTATATCTAAAGCTGATCAAAGGATTCTTAACAGGAATCCTATACAGTGGAATGAGTGAATGTGCAGGCAATAGTTCCAGTTATTTACTTTGGGAAAATCCATTCCCTTAGATACTTGTTCCTCTCTATTTCCCATTCAATTGAGTCTAGTGTTTCTGATGTTTCCTTTTCAATTGGGAACTATATGGTTGATGATAATTCTCTGCTATTTGCTTCAATGGAACTTTTTGGGCAAAATCCATCCTCTTCTGTATATCTAAAGCTGATCAAAGGATTCTTAACAGGAATCCTATACAGTGGAATGAGTGAATGTGCACCCAATATTTCGAGTTATTTCCTTTGGGAAAATCCATTCCTTTGGATACTTGTTCTTCTCAATTTCCCATTTTATTGAGTGTAGTGTTCCTGATGTTTCCTTTCCAATTGGGAACTCTATACTTGATGTCAATTCTCTCACATTTGCTTCAATGGAACTTTTTGGGAAAAATTCCTCATCTTCTTTATATCTAAAGCTGATCAAAGATTCTTAACAGGAATCCTATACAGTGGAATGAGTGAATGTGCAGGCAATAGTTCCAGTTATTTCCTTTGGGAAAATCCATTCCCTTAGATACTTGTTCCTCTCGATTTCCCATTCTATTGAGTCTAGTGTTCCTGATGTTTCCTTTTCAATTGGGAACTATAAAGTTGATGTTAATTCTCTCCCATTTGCTTCAATGGAACTTTTTGGGCAAAATCCATCCTCTTATGTATATCTAAAGCTGATCAAAGGATTCTTAACAGGAATGCTATACAGTGGAATGAGTGAATGTGCAGGCAATAGTTCCAGTTACTTCCTTTGGGAACATCCATTCCTTTGCAAACTTGTTCCTCTCTATTTCCCATTCAATTGAGTGTAGTGTTCCTAATGTTTCCTGTTCAATTGGGAATTATGGAGTTGATGTTAATTCTCTCCAATTTGCTTCAATGGAAATTTTTGGGCAAAACCCATCATCTTCTGTATATCTAAAGCTGATCAAAGGATTCTTAACAGGAATCCTATACAGTGGAATGAGTGAATGTGCAGGCAATAGTTCCAGTTATTTCCTTTGGGAAAATCCATTCATTCCCTTAAATACTTTTTCCTCTCTATTTCCCATTCAATTGAGTCTAGTGTTTCTGATGTTTCCTTTTCAATTGGGAACTATATAGTTGATGATAATTATCTGCTATTTGCTGCAATGGAACTTTTTGGGAAATATCCCTCATCTTCTTTATATCTAAAGGTGATCAAAGATTCTTAACAGGAATCCTATACAGTGGAATGAGTGAATGTGCAGGCAATAGTTCCAGTTATTTCCTTTGGGAAAATCCATTCCTTTGGATACTTGTTTCTCTCTATTTCCCATTCTATTGAGTCTAGTGTTTCTGATGTTTCCTTTTAAATTGGGAATTATATAGTTGATGTTAATTCTCTGCTATTTGCTTCAATGGAACTTTTTGGGCAAAATCTATCCTCTTCTGTACATCTAAAGCTGATCAAAGGATTCTTAACAGGAATCCTATATAGTGGAATGAGTGAATGTGCAGGCAATAGTTCCAGTTATTTCCTTTGGAAAACTCCATTCCTTTGGATACTTGTTCTTCTCTATTTCCCATTCAATTGAGTCTAGTGTTTCTGATATTTCCTTTTCAATTGGGAACTATAAAGTTGATGTTAATTCTCTCCCATTTGCTTCAATGGAACTTTTTGGGAAAAATCCCTCATCTTCTTTATATCTAAAGCTGATCAAAGATTCTTAACAGGAATCCTATACAGTGGAATGAGTGAATGTGCAGGCAATAGTTCCAGTTATTTCCTTTGGAAAACTCCATTCCTTTGGATACTTGTTCTTCTCTATTTCCCATTCTATTGAGTCTAGTGTTCCAGATGTTTCCTTTTCAATTGGGTATTCTATACTTGATGTTAATTCTCTCACATTTGCTTCAATGGAACTTTTTGGGAAAAATCCCTCATCTTCTTTATATCTAAAGCTGATCAATGATTCTTAACAGGAATCCTATACAGTGGAATGAGTGAATGTGCAGGCAATAGTTCCAGTTATTTCCTTTGGAAAACTCCATTCCTTTGGATACTTGTTCTTCTCTATTTCCCATTCAATTGAGTCTAGTGTTTCTGATGTTTCCTTTTCAATGGGGAATTATAAAGTTGATGTTAATTCTCTCCCATTTGCTTCAATGGAACTTTTTAGGAAAAATCACTCATCTTCTTTATATCTAAAGCTGATCAAAGGATTCTTAACAGGAATCCTATACAGTGGAATGAGTGAATGTGCAGGCAATAGTTCCAGTTATTTACTTTGGGAAAATCCATTCCCTTAGATACTTGTTCCTCTCTATTTCCCATTCAATTGAGTCTAGTGTTTCTGATGTTTCCTTTTCAATTGGGAACTATATGGTTGATGATAATTCTCTGCTATTTGCTTCAATGGAACTTTTTGGGCAAAATCCATCCTCTTCTGTATATCTAAAGCTGATCAAAGGATTCTTAACAGGAATCCTATACAGTGGAATGAGTGAATGTGCACCCAATAGTTCGAGTTATTTCCTTTGGGAAAATCCATTCCCTTAGATACTTGTTCCTCTCGATTTCCCATTCTATTGAGTCTAGTGTTCCTGATGTTTCCTTTTCAATTGGGAACTATAAAGTTGATGTTAATTCTCTCCCATTTGCTTCAATGGAACTTTTTGGGCAAAATCCATCCTCTTATGTATATCTAAAGCTGATCAAAGGATTCTTAACAGGAATGCTATACAGTGGAATGAGTGAATGTGCAGGCAATAGTTCCAGTTACTTCCTTTGGGAACATCCATTCCTTTGCAAACTTGTTCCTCTCTATTTCCCATTCAATTGAGTGTAGTGTTCCTAATGTTTCCTGTTCAATTGGGAATTATGGAGTTGATGTTAATTCTCTCCAATTTGCTTCAATGGAAATTTTTGGGCAAAACCCATCATCTTCTGTATATCTAAAGCTGATCAAAGGATTCTTAACAGGAATCCTATACAGTGGAATGAGTGAATGTGCAGGCAATAGTTCCAGTTATTTCCTTTGGGAAAATCCATTCATTCCCTTAAATACTTTTTCCTCTCTATTTCCCATTCAATTGAGTCTAGTGTTTCTGATGTTTCCTTTTCAATTGGGAACTATATAGTTGATGATAATTATCTGCTATTTGCTGCAATGGAACTTTTTGGGAAATATCCCTCATCTTCTTTATATCTAAAGGTGATCAAAGATTCTTAACAGGAATCCTATACAGTGGAATGAGTGAATGTGCAGGCAATAGTTCCAGTTATTTCCTTTGGGAAAATCCATTCCTTTGGATACTTGTTCCTCTCTATTTCCCATTCAATTGAGTCTAGTGTTTCTGATGTTTCCTTTACAATTGGGAACTATATAGTTGATGATAATTCTCTGCTATTTTGCTTCAATGGAACTTTTTGGGCCAAATCCATCCTTTTCTGTATATCTAAAGCTGATCAAAGGATTCTTAAAAGGAATCCTATACAGTGGAATGAGTGATTGTGCACCCAATAGTTCGAGTTATTTCCTTTGGGAAAATCCATTCCTTTGGATACTTGTTCTTCTCTATTTCCCATTTTATTGAGGGTAGTGTTCCTGATGTTTCCTTTTCAATTGGGAACTCTATACTTGAAGTCAATTCTCTCACATTTGCTTCAATGGAACTTTTTGGGAAAAATTCCTCATCTACTTTATATCTAAAGCTGATCAAAGATTCTTAACAGGAATCCTATACAGTGGAATGAGTGAATGTGCAGGCAATAGTTCCAGTTATTTCCTTTGGGAAAATCCATTCCCTTAGATACTTGTTCCTCTCTATTTCCCATTCTATTGAGTCTAGTGTTCCTGATGTTTCCTTTTCAATTGGGAACTATAAAGTTGATGTTAATTCTCTCCCATTTGCTTCAATGGAACTTTTTGGGCAAAATCCATCCTCTCATGTATATCTAAAGCTGATCAAAGGATTCTTAACAGGAATGCTATACAGTGGAATGAGTGAATGTGCAGGCAATAGTTCCAGTTATTTCCTTTGGAAAACTCCATTCCTTTGGATACTTGTTCTTCTCTATTTCCCATTCAATTGAGTCTAGTGTTTCTGATGTTTCCTTTTCAATTGGGAACTCTATACTTGATGTTAATTCTCTCACATTTGCTTCAATGGAACTTTTTAGGAAAAATCACTCATCTTCTTTATATCTAAAGCGCATCAAAAATTCTTAACAGGAATCCTATACAGTGGAATGAGTGAATGGGCAGGCAATACTTCCAGTTATTTTCTTTGGGAAAATCCATTCCTTTGGATACTTGTTCCTCTCTATTTCCCTTTCAATTGAGTCTAGTGTTCCTGATGTTTCCTTTTCAATTTGGAACTTTATAGTTGATGATAATTCTCTCCCATTTGCTTCAATGGAACTTTTTGGGCAAAATCCATCCTCTTCTGTATATCTAAAGGTGATCAAAGGATTCTTAACAGGAATGCTATACAGTGGAATGAGTGAATGAGCTGGCAATAGTTCCAGTTATTTCCTTTGGGAACATCCATTCCTTTGATACTTGTTCCTCTCTATTTCCCATTCAATTGAGTCTAGTGTTCCTAATGTTTCCATTTCAATTGGGAATTATAGTGTTGATGTTAATTCTCTCCAATTTGCTTCAATGGAAATTTTTGGGCAAAACCCATCATCTTCTGTATATCTAAAGCTGATCAAAGGATTCTTAACAGGAATCCTATACAGTGGAAGGAGTGAATGTGCAGGCAATAGTTCCAGTTATTTCCTTTGGTAAAATCCATTCATTCCCTTAGATACTTTTTCATCTCTATTTCCCATTCAATTGAGTCTAGTGTTTCTGATGTTTCCTTTTCAATTGGGAACTATATAGTTGATGATAATTCTCTGCTATTTGCTGCAATGAAACTTTTTGGTCAAAATCCAGTCTCTTCTGTATATCTAAAGCTGATCCAAGGATTCTTAAAAGGAATCCTAAACAGTGGAATGAGTGAATGTGCACCCAGTAGTTCGAGTTATTTCCTTTGGGAAAATCCATTCCTTTCGATACTTCTCCTTCTCTATTTCCCATTTTATTGAGGGTAGTGTTCCTGATGTTTCCTTTTCAATTGGGAACTCTATACTTGATGTTAATTCTCTCACATTTGCTTCAATGGAACTTTTTGGGAAAAATCACTCATCTTCTTTATATCTAAAGCGCATCAAAAATTCTTAACAGGAATCCTATACAGTGGAATGAGTGAATGGGCAGGCAATACTTCCAGTTATTTTCTTTGGGAAAATCCATTCCTTTGGATACTTGTTCCTCTCTATTTCCCTTTCAATTGAGTCTAGTGTTCCTGATGTTTCCTTTTCAATTTGGAACTTTATAGTTGATGATAATTCTCTCCCATTTGCTTCAATGGAACTTTTTGGGCAAAATCCATCCTCTTCTGTATATCTAAAGCTGATCAAAGGATTCTTAACAGGAATGCTATACAGTGGAATGAGTGAATGAGCTGGCAATAGTTCCAGTTATTTCCTTTGGGAACATCCATTCCTTTGGATACTTGTTCCTCTCTATTTCCCATTCAATTGAGTCTAGTGTTCCTAATGTTTCCTTTTCAACTGGGAATTATAGAGTTGATGTTAATTCTCTCCAATTTGCTTCCATGGAAATTTTTGGGCAAAACCCATCATCTTCTGTATATCTAAAGCTGATCAAAGGATTCTTAACAGGAATCCTATACAGTGGAATGAGTGAATGTGCACCCAATAGTTCTAGTTATTTCCTTTGGGAAAATCCATTCCTTTGGATACTTGTTCCTCTCTATTTCCCATTCTATTGAGTGTAGTGGTCCTGATGTTTCCTTTTCAATTGGGAACTATATACTTGAGGTTAATTCTCTCACATTTGCTTCAATGGAACTTTTTGGGAAAAATCCCTCATCTTCTTTATATCTAAAGCTGATCAAAGATTCTTAACAGGAATGCTATACAGTGGAATGAGTGAATGTTCAGAAAATAGTTCCAGTTATTTCCTTGGGGAAAATCCATTCCCTTAGATACTTGTTCCTCTCTATTTCCCATTCAATTGAGTCTAGTGTTTCTGATATTTCCTTTTCAATTGGGAACTATATAGTTGATGTTAATTCTCTCACATTTGCTTCAATGGAACTTTTTGGGAAAAATCCCTCATCTTCTTGATATCTAAAGCTGATCAAAAATTCTTAACAGGAATCCTATACAGTGGAATGAGTGAATGTGCAGGCAATAGTTCCAGTTATTTCCTTTTGGAAACATCCATTCCTTTGGATATTTGTTCCTCTCTATTTCCCATTCAATTGAGTCTAGTGTTCCTAATGTTTCCTTTTCAATTGGGAACTATATAGTTGATGTAAATTCTCTGCTATTTGCTTCAATGGAACTTTTTGGGCAAAATCCATCCTCTTCTGTATATCTAAAGATGATCAAAGGATTCTTAAAAGGAATCCTATACAGTGGAATGAGTTTATGTGCAGGCAATAGTTCCAGTAATTTCCTTTGGGAAAATCCATTCCTTTGGATACTTGTTCTTCTCTATTTCCCATTTTATTGAGTGTAGTGTTCCTCATGTTTCCTTTTCAATTGGGTACTCTATACTTGATGTTAATTATCTCACATTTGCTTCAATGGAACTTTTTGGGAAAAATCCCTCATCTTCTTTATATCTAAAGCTGATCAAAGATTCTTAACAGGAATCCTATACAGTGGAATGAGTGAATGTGCAGGCAATAGTTCCAGTTATTTCCTTTGGAAAACTCCATTCCTTTCGATACTTCTCCTTCTCTATTTCCCATTTTATTGAGGGTAGTGTTCCTGATGTTTCCTTTTCAATTGGGAACTCTATACTTGATGTTAATTCTCTCACATTTGCTTCAATGGAACTTTTTAGGAAAAATCACTCATCTTCTTTATATCTAAAGCGCATCAAAAATTCTTAACAGGAATCCTATACAGTGGAATGAGTGAATGGGCAGGCAATACTTCCAGTTATTTTCTTTGGGAAAATCCATTCCTTTGGATACTTGTTCCTCTCTATTTCCCTTTCAATTGAGTCTAGTGTTCCTGATGTTTCCTTTTCAATTTGGAACTTTATAGTTGATGATAATTCTCTCCCATTTGCTTCAATGGAACTTTTTGGGCAAAATCCATCCTCTTCTGTATATCTAAAGGTGATCAAAGGATTCTTAACAGGAATGCTATACAGTGGAATGAGTGAATGAGCTGGCAATAGTTCCAGTTATTTCCTTTGGGAACATCCATTCCTTTGGATACTTGTTCCTATCTATTTCCCATTCAATTGAGTCTAGTGTTCCTAATGTTTCCTTTTCACTTGGGAATTATAGAGTTGATGTTAATTCTCTCCAATTTGCTTCAATGGAAAATTTTGGGCAAAACCCATCATCTTCTGTATATCTAAAGCTGATCAAAGGATTCTTAACAGGAATCCTATACAGTGGAATGAGTGAATGTGCAGGCAATAGTTCCAGTTATTTCCTTTGGGAAAATCCATTCATTCCCTTAGATACTTTTTCCTCTCTATTTCCCATTCAATTGAGTCTAGTGTTTCTGATGTTTCCTTTTCAATTGGGAACTATATAGTTGATGATAATTCTCTGCTATTTGCTGCAATGAAACTTTTTGGTCAAATTCCAGTCTCTTCTGTATATCTAAAGCTAATCAAAGGATTCTTAAAAGGAATCCTAAACAGTGGAATGAGTGAATGTGCACCCAGTAGTTCGAGATATTTCCTTTGGGAAAATCCATTCCTTTCGATACTTCTCCTTCTCTATTTCCCATTTTATTGAGGGTAGTGTTCCTGATGTTTCCTTTTCAATTGGGAACTCTATACTTGATGTTAATTCTCTCACATTTGCTTCAATGGAACTTTTTGGGAAAAATCCCTCATCTTCTTGATATCTAAAGCTGATCAAAAATTCTTAACAGGAATCCTATACAGTGGAATGAGTGAATGTGCAGGCAATAGTTCCAGTTATTTCCTTTGGGAAAATCCATTCCTTTGGATACTTGTTCTTCTCTATTTCCCATTCTATTGAGTCTAGTGTTCGTGATGTTTCCTTTTCAATTGGGAACTATAAAGTTGATGTTAATTCTGTCCCATTTGCTTCAATGGAACTTTTTAGGAAAAATCACTCATCTTCTTTATATCTAAACTGATCAAAGATTCTTAACAGGAATCCTATACAGTGGAATGAGTTTATGTGCAGGCAATAGTTCCAGTTATTTTCTTTGGGAAAATCCATTACTTTGGATACTTGTACCTGTCTATTTCCCATTCTATTGAGTCTAGTGTTGCTGATGTTTCCTTTTCTTTTTTTTTTTTTTTTTTTAATTTATTTTTATTTTATTTTATAATTATAACATTTTTTGACAGTACATATGCATGGGTAATTTTTTACAACATTATCCCTTGCACTTACTTCTATTCAGATTTTTTCCCTTCCTCCCCCAAACCCCTCCCCCAGATGGCAAGCAGTCTTATATATGTTAAATATATTACAGTATAATTTAGATACAATATATGTGTGTAGAACCGAATTTTTTGTTGCACAGGAAGAATTGGATTTAGAAGGTAAAAATAACAGTTTACATTCATTTCCCATTGTTCCTTTTCTGGATGTAGCTGGTTCTTTCCATCATTAATCAATTGGAATTGGATTAGCTCTTCTCTATGTTGAAGAAATCCACTTCCATCAGCATACATCCTCGTACAGTATCATTGTTGAAGTGTATAATGATCTTCTGGTTCTGCTCGTTTCACTCAGCATCAGTTGATGTAAGTCTCTCCAAGCCTCTCTATATTTCTCCTGTTGGTCATTTCTTATAGAACAATAATATTCCATAACATTCATATACCATAGTTTACCCAACCATTCTCCAATTGATGGACATCCATTCATCTTCCAGCTTCTAGCCACTATGAAAAGGGCTGCCACAAACATTTTGGCACATACAGGACCCTTTCCCTTCTCTAGTAGTTCCTTGGGGTATAAGCCCAGTAGTAGTATGGCTGGGTCAAAGGGTATGCACATTTTGATAACTTTTTGGGCATAATTCCAGATTGCTCTCCAGAATGGTTGGATTCTTTCACAACTCCACCAACAATGCATCAGTGTCCCAGTTTTCCCACAGCCCCTCCAACATTCATCGTTATTTGTTCCTGTCATCTTAGCCAATCTGACAGGTGTGTAATGATACCTCAGAGTTGTCTTAATTTGCATTTCTCTGATCAATAGTGATTTGGAACACTCTTTCATATGAGTGGAAATAGTTTTAATTTCATCATCTGAAAATTGTCTGTTCATATCCTTTGACCATTTATCAATTGGAGAATGGCTTGATTTCTATTTGACAAAAACTGCTGGGAAAACTGGAAATTAGTATGGCAGAAACTAGGCATGGACCCACATTTAACACCACATACTAAGATTAGATCAAAATGGGTCCAAGATTTAGGCATAAAGAACGAAATCATAAATAAATTGGAGGAACATGGGATGGTTTACCTCTCAGACTTGTGGAGGAGGAAGGAGTTTGTGTCCAAGGGAGAACTAGAGACCATTATTGATCACAAAATAGAACATTTTGATTACACCAAATTAAAAAGTTTCTGCACAAACAAAACTAATGCAAACAAGATTAGAAGGGAAGTAACAAATTGGGAAAAAATTTTTACAGTTAAAGGTTCTGATAAAGGCCTCATCTCCAAAATATACAGAGAATTGACTTTAATCTATAAGAAATCAAGCCATTCTCCAATTGATAAATGGTCAAAGGATATGATGTTTCCTTTTCAATTGGGAACTATATAGTTGATGTTAATTCTCTGCTATTTGCTTCAATGGAACTTTTTGGGAAAAATCACTCATCTTCTTTATATCTAAAGCTGATCAAAAATTCTTAACAGGAATGCTATACAGTTAAATGAGTGAATGTGCAGGCAATAGTTCCAGTTATTTCCTTTGGGAAAATCCATTCCCTTAGATACTTGTTCCTCTCTATTTCCCATTCAATTGAGTCTAGTGTTTCTGATATTTCCTTTTCAATTGGCAACTATATAGTTGATGTTAATTCTCTGCTATTTGCTTCAATGGAACTTTTTGGGCAAAATCCATCCTCTTCTGTACATCTAAAGCTGATCAAAGGATTCTTAACAGGAATCCTATACAGTGGAATGAGTGAATGTGCAGGCAATAGTTCCAGGTATTTCCTTTGGGAAAATCCATTCCTTTGGATACTTGTTCTTCTCTATTTCCCATTCTATTGAGTCTAGTGTTCCTGATGTTTCCTTTTCAATTGGGAATTATATAGTTGATGTTAATTCTCTCCCTTTTGCTTCAATGGAACTTTTTAGGAAAAATCACTCATCTTCTTTATATCTAAAGCCGATCAAAGATTCTTAACAGGAATCCTATACAGTGGAATGAGTGAATGTGCAGGCAATAGTTCCAGTTATTTTCTTTGGGAAAATCCATTCCTTTGGATACTTGTTTCTCTCTATTTCCCATTCCATTGAGTCTAGTGTTTCTGATGTTTCCTTTTAAATTGGGAATTATATAATTGATGATAATTGTCTGCTATTTGCTTCAATGCAACTTTTTGGGCAAAATCCATCCTCTTCTGTATATCTAAAGCTGATCAAAGGATTCTTAAAAGGAATCCTATACAGTGGAATGAGTGAATGTGCACCCAATAGTTCGAGTTATTTCCTTTGGGAAAATCCATTCCTTTGGATACTTGTTCTTCTCTATTTCCCATTTTATTGAGTGTAGTGTTCCAGATGTTTCCTTTTCAATTGGGTACTCTATACTTGATGTTAATTCTCTCACATTTGCTTCAATGGAACTTTTTGGGAAAAATCCCTCATCTTCTTTATATCTAAAGCTGATCAAAGATTCTTAACAGGAATCCTATACAGTGGAATGAGTGAATGTGCAGGCAATAGTTCCAGTTATTTCCTTTGGAAAACTCCATTCCTTTGGATACTTGTTCTTCTCTATTTCCCATTCAATTGAGTCTAGTGTTTCTGATGTTTCCTTTTCAATTGGGAACTATAAAGTTGATGTTAATTCTCTCCCATTTGCTTCAATGGAACTTTTTAGGAAAAATCACTCATCTTCTTTATATGTATAGCTGATCAAAGATTCTTAACAGGAATCCTATACAGTGGAATGAGTTTATGTGCAGGCAATAGTTCCAGTTATTTTCTTTGGGAAAATCCATTCCTTTGGATACTTGTTCCTCTCTATTTCCCATTCTATTGAGTGTAGTGTTCCTGATGTTTCCTTTTCAATTGGGAACTATATACTTGAGGTTAATTCTCTCACATTTGCTTCAATGGAACTTTGGAAAAATCCCTCATCTTCTTTATATCTAAAGCTGATCAAAGATTCTTAACAGGAATGCTATAAAGTGGAATGAGTGAATGTTCAGGCAATAGTTCCAGTTATTTCCTTGGGGAAAATCCATTCCCTTAGATACTTGTTCCTCTCTATTTCCCATTTTATTGAGTGTAGTGTTCCAGATGTTTCCTTTTCAATTGGGTACTCTATACTTGATGTTAATTTTCTCACATTTGCTTCAATGGAACTTTTTGGGAAAAATCCCTCATCTTCTTTATATCTAAAGCTGATCAAAGATTCTTAACAGGAATCCTATACAGTGGAATGAGTGAATGTGTAGGCAATAGTTCCAGTTATTTCCTTTGGAAAACTTCATTCCTTTAGATACTTGTTCTTCTCTATTTCCCATTCAATTGAGTCTAGTGTTTCTGATGTTTCCTTTTCAATTGGGAACTATAAAGTTGATGTTAATTCTCTCCCATTTGCTTCAGTGGAACTTTTTAGGAAAAATCACTCATCTTCTTTATATGTAAAGCTGATCAAAGATTCTTAACAGGAATCCTATACAGTGGAATGAGTTTATGTGCAGGCAATAGTTCCAGTTATTTTCTTTGGGAAAATCCATTCCTTTGGATACTTGTTCCTCTCTATTTCACATTCTATTGAGTCTAGTGTTCCTGATGTTTCCTTTTCAATTGGGAACTATATACTTGAGGTTAATTCTCTCACATTTGCTTCAATGGAACTATTTGGGAAAAATCCCTCATCTTCTTTATATCTAAAGCTGATCAAAGATTCTTAACAGGAATGCCATACAGTGGAATGAGTGAATGTTCAGGCAATAGTTCCAGTTATTTCCTTGGGGAAAATCCATTGCCTTAGATACTTGTTCCTCTCTATTTCCCATTCAATTGAGTCTAGTGTTTCTGATCTTTCCTTTTCAATTGGGAACTATATAGTTGATGTTAATTCTCTGCTATTTGCTTCAATGGAACTTTTTGGGCAAAATCCATCCTCTTCTGTATATCTAAAGCTGATCAAAGGATTCTTAACAGGAATGCTATACAGTGGAATGAGTGATTGTGCACCCAATAGTTCGAGTTATTTCCTTTGGGAAAATCCATTCCCTTAGATACTTGTTCCTCTCTATTTCCCATTCAATTGAGTCTAGTGTTTCTGATATTTCCTTTTCAATTGGGAACTATATAGTTGATGTTAATTCTCTGCTATTTGCTTCAATGGAACTTTTTGGGCAAAATCCATCCTCTTCTGTACATCTAAAGCTGATCAAAGGATTCTTAACAGGAATACTATACAGTGGAATGAGTGAATGTGTAGGCAATAGTTCCAGTTACTTCCTTTGGGAACATCCATTCCTTTGCAAACTTGTTCCTCTCTATTTCCCATTCAATTGAGTGTAGTGTTCCTAATGTTTCCTGTTCAATTGGGAATTATGGAGTTGATGTTAATTCTCTCCAATTTGCTTCAATGGAAATTATTGGGCAAAACCCATCATCTTCTGTATATCTAAAGCTGATCAAAGGATTCTTAACAGGAATCCTATACAGTGGAATGAGTGAATGTGCAGGCAATAGTTCCAGTTATTTCCTTTGGGAAAATCCATTCATTCCCTTAAATACTTTTTCCTCTCTATTTCCCATTCAATTGAGTCTAGTGTTTCTGATGTTTCCTTTTCAATTGGGAACTATATAGTTGATGATAATTCTCTGCTATTTGCTGCAATGAAACTTTTTGGTCAAAATCCAGTCTCTTCTGTATATCTAAAGCTAATCAAAGGATTCTTAAAAGGAATCCTAAACAGTGGAATGAGTGAATGTGCACCCAGTAGTTCGAGTTATTTCCTTTGGGAAAATCCATTCCTTTCGATACTTCTCCTTCTCTATTTCCCATTTTATTGAGGGTAGTGTTCCTGATGTTTCCTTTTCAATTGGGAACTCTATACTTGATGTTAATTCTCTCACATTTGCTTCAATGGAACTTTTTGGGAAAAATCCCTCATCTTCTTGATATCTAAAGCTGATCAAAAATTCTTAACAGGAATCCTATACAGTGGAATGAGTGAATGTGCAGGCAATAGTTCCAGTTATTTCCTTTGGGAAAATCCATTCCTTTGGATACTTGTTCTTCTCTATTTCCCATTCTATTGAGTCTAGTGTTCCTGATGTTTCCTTTTCAATTGGGAACTATAAAGTTGATGTTAATTCTGTCCCATTTGCTTCAATGGAACTTTTTAGGAAAAATCACTCATCTTCTTTATATCTAAACTGATCAAATATTCTTAACAGGAATCCTATACAGTGGAATGAGTTTATGTGCAGGCAATAGTTCCAGTTATTTTTTTTGGGAAAATCCATTACTTTGGATACTTGTACCTCTCTATTTCCCATTCTATTGAGTCTAGTGTTGCTGATGTTTCCTTTTCAATTGGGAACTATATAGTTGATGTTAATTCTCTGCTATTTTCTTCAATGGAACTTTTTGGGCAAAATCCATCCTCTTTTGTATATCTAAAGCTGATCAAAGGATTCTTAAAAGGAATCCTATACAGTGGAATGAGTGAATGTGCACCCAATAGTTCGAGTTATTTCCTTTGGCAAAAACCATTCCTTTGGATACTTGTTCTTCTCTATTTCCCATTTTATTGAGTGTAGTGTTCCAGATGTTTCCTTTTCAATTGGGTACTCTATACTTGAGGTTAATTCTCTCACATTTGCTTCAATGGAACTATTTTGGAAAAATCCCTCATCTTCTTTATATCTAAAGCTGATCAAAGGTTCTTAACAGGAATGCTATACAGTGGAATGAGTGAATGTGCAGGCAATAGTTCCAGTTATTTCCTTTGGAAAACTCCATTCCTTTGGATACTTGTTCTTTTCTATTTCCCAATAAATTGAGTCTAGTGTTCCTGATGTTTCCTTCTCAATTGCGAACTATATACTTGTTGTTAATTCTCTCACATTGGCTTCAATGGAACTTTTTGGAAAAATCCCTCATCTTCTTTATATCTAAAGCTGATCAAAGGATTCTTAACAGGAATCCTATACAGTGGAATGAGTGAATGTGCAGGCAATAATTCCAGTTATTTCCTTTTTGAAAATCCATTCCTTTGGATACTTGTTCTTCTCTATTTCCCATTCTATTGAGTCTAGTGTTCCTGATGTTTCCTTTTCAATTGGGAACTATAAAGTTGATGTTAATTCCCTCCCATTTGCTTCAATGGAAATTTTTGGGAAAAATCACTCATCTTCTTTATATCTAAAGCTGATCAAAGATTCTTAACAGGAATGCTATACAGTTAAATGAGTGAATGTGCAGGCAATAGTTCCAGTTATTTCCTTTGGGAAAATCCATTCCCTTAGATACTTGTTCCTCTCTATTTCCCATTCAATTGAGTCTAGTGTTTCTGATATTTCCTTTTCAATTGGGAACTATATAGTTGATGTTAATTCTCTGCTATTTGCTTCAATGGAACTTTTTGGGCAAAATCCATCCTCTTCTGTACATCTAAAGCTGATCAAAGGATTCTTAACAGGAATCCTATACAGTGGAATGAGTGAATGTGCAGGCAATAGTTCCAGGTATTTCCTTTGGGAAAATCCATTCCTTTGGATACTTGTTCTTCTCCATTTCCCATTCTATTGAGTCTAGTGTTCCTGATGTTTCCTTTTCAATTGGGAACTATAAAGTTGATGTTAATTCTCTCCCATTTGCTTCAATGGAACTTTTTAGGAAAAATCACTCATCTTCTTTATATCTAAAGCTCATCAAAAATTCTTAACAGGAATCCTATACAGTGGAATGAGTGAATGGGCAGGCAATACTTCCTTTGGATACTTGTACCTCTCTATTTCCCATTCTATTGAGTCTAGTGTTGCTGATGTTTCCTTTTCAATTGGGAACTATAAAGTTGATGTTAATTCTCTGCTATTTGCTTCAATGGAACTTTTTGGGAAAAATCACTCATCTTCTTTATATCTAAAGCTGATCAAAGATTCTTAACAGGAATGCTATACAGTTAAATGAGTGAATGTGCAGGCAATAGTTCCAGTTATTTCCTTTGGGAAAATCCATTCCCTTAGATACTTGTTCCTCTCTATTTCCCATTCAATTGAGTCTAGTGTTTCTCATATTTCCTTTTCAATTGGGAACTATATAGTTGATGTTAATTCTCTGCTATTTGCTTCAATGGAACTTTTTGGGCAAAATCCATCCTCTTCTGTACATCTAAAGCTGATCAAAGGATTCATAACAGGAATCCTATACAGTGGAATGAATGAATGTGCAGGCAATAGTTCCAGGTATTTCCTTTGGGAAAATCCATTCCTTTGGATACTTGTTCTTCTCTATTTCCCATTCTATTGAGTCTAGTGTTCCTGATGTTTCCTTTTCAATTGGGAATTATATAGTTGATGTTAATTCTCTCCCTTTTGCTTCAATGGAACTTTTTAGGAAAAATCACTCATCTTCTTTATATCTAAAGCCGATCAAAGATTCTTAACAGGAATCCTATACAGTGGAATGAATGAATGTGCAGGCAATAGTTCCAGTTATTTTCTTTGGGAAAATCCATTCCTTTGGATACTTGTTTCTCTCTATTTCCCATTCTATTGAGTCTAGTGTTTCTGATGTTTCCTTTTAAATTGGGAATTATATAGTTGATGATAATTCTCTGCTATTTGCTTCAATGCAACTTTTTGGGCAAAATCCATCCTCTTCTGTATATCTAAAGCTGATCAAAGGATTCTTAACAGGAATCCTATACAGTGGAATGAGTGAATGTGGACCCAATAGTTCGAGTTATTTCCTTTGGGAAAATCCATTCCTTTGGATACTTGTTCTTCTCTATTTCCCATGTTATTGAGTGTAGTGTTCCAGATGTTTCCTTTTCAATAGGGTACTCTATACTTGATGTTAATTCTCTCACATTTGCTTCAATGGAACTTTTTGGGAAAAATCCCTCATCTTCTTTATATCTAAAGCTGATCAAAGATTCTTAACAGGAATGCTATACAGTGGAATGAGTGAATGTTCAGGCAATAGTTCCACTTATTTCCTTGGGGAAAATCCATTCCCTTAGATACTTGTTCCTCTCTATTTCCCATTCAATTGAGTCTAGTGTTTCTGATATTTCCTTTTCAATTGGGAACTATATAGTTGATATTAATTCTCTGCTATTTGCTTCAATGGAACTTTTTGGGCAAAATCCATCCTCTTCTGTATGTCTAAAGCTGATCAAAGGATTCTTAACAGGAATCCTATACAGTGGAATGAGTGAATGTGCAGGCAATAGTTCCAGGTATTTCCTTTGGGAAAATCCATTCCTTTGGATACTTGTTCCTCTCTATTTCCCATTCTATTGAGTCTAGTGTTCCTGATGTTTCCATTTCAATTGGGAATTATATAGTTGATGTTAATTCTCTCCCTTTTGCTTCAATGGAACTTTTTAGGAAAAATCCCTCATCTTCTTTATATCTAAAGGTGATCCAAGATTCTTAACAGGAATCCTATACAGTGGAATGAGTGATTGTGCACCCAATAGTTCGAGTTATTTCCTTTGAGAAAATCCATTCCTTTGGATACATGTTCTTCTCTATTTCCCATTTTATTGAGGGTAGTGTTCCTGATGTTTCCTTTTCAATTGGGAACTCTATACTTGATGTTAATTCTCTCACATTTGCTTCAATGGAAATTTTTGGGCAAAACCCATCATCTTCTGTATACCTAAAGCTGATCAAAGGATTCTTAACAGTAATGCTATACAGTGGAATGAGTGAATGTGCAGGCAATAGTTCCAGTTATTTCCTTTGGGAAAATCCATTCCCTTAGATACTTGTTCCTCTCTATTTCCCATTCTATTGAGTCTAGTGTTCCTGATGTTTCCTTTTCAATTGGGAACTATAAAGTTGATGTTAATTCTCTCCCATTTGCTTCAATGGAACTTTTTGGGCAAAATCCATCCTCTTATGTATATCTAAAGCTGATCAAAGGATTCTTAACAGGAATGCTATACAGTGGAATGAGTGAATGTGCAGGCAATATTTCCAGTTACTTCCTTTGGGAACATCCATTCCTTTGCAAACTTGTTCCTCTCTATTTCCCATTCAATTGAGTCTAGTGTTCCTAATGTTTCCTTTTCAATTGGGAATTATAGAGTTGATGTTAATTCTCTCCAATTTGCTTCAATGGAAATTTTTGGGCAAAACCCATCATCTTCTGTATATCTAAAGCTGATCAAAGGATTCTTAACAGGAATCCTATACAGTGGAATGAGTGAATGTGCAGGCAAAAGTTCCAGTTATTTCCTTTGGGAAAATCCATTCATTCCCTTAAATACTTTTTCCTCTCTATTTCCCATTCAATTGAGTCTAGTGTTTCTGATGTTTCCTTTTCAATTGGGAACTATATAGTTGATGATAATTCTCTGCTATTTGCTTCAATAGAACTTTTTGGGCAAAATCCATCCTCTTCTGTATATCTAAAGATGATCAAAGGATTCTTAAAAGGAATCCTATACAGTGGAATGAGTTTATGTGCAGGCAATAGTTCAAGTTATTTCCTTTGGGAAAATCCATTCCTTTGGATACTTGTTCTTCTCTATTTCCCATTTTATTGAGTGTAGTGTTCCTGATGTTTCCTTTTCAATTGGGAACTCTATACTTGATGTTAATTCTCTCACATTTGCTTCAATGGAACTTTTTGGGAAAAATCCCTCATCTTCTTTATATCTAAATCTGATCAAAAATTTTTAACAGGAATCCTATACAGTGGAATGAGTGAATGTGCAGGCAATAGTTCCAGTTATTTCCTTTGGGAAAATCCATTCATTTGGATACTTGTTCCTCTCTATTTCCCATTAAATTGAGTCTAGTGTTCCTGATGTTTCCTTCTCAATTGCGAACTATATACTTGTTGTTAATTCTCCCACATTGGCTTCAATGGAACTTTTTGGAAAAATCCCTCATCTTCTTTATATCTAAAGCTGATCAAAGGATTCTTAACAGGAATCCTATACAGTGGAATGAGTGAATGTGCAGGCAATAGTTCCAGTTATTTCCTTTGTGAAAATCCATTCCTTTGGATACTTGTTCCTCTCTATTTCCCATTCAATTGAGTCTAGTGTTTCTGATGTTTCCTTTACAATTGGGAACTATATAGTTGATGATAATTCTCTGCTATTTGCTTCAATTGAACTTTTTGGGCAAAATCCATCCTCTTCTGTATGTCTAAAGCTGATCAAAGGATTCTTAAAAGGAATCCTATACAGTGGAATGAGTGATTGTGCACCCAATAGTTCGAGTTATTTCCTTTGAGAAATTCCATTCCTTTGGATACATGTTCTTCTCTATTTCCCATTTTATTGAGGGTAGTGTTCCTGATGTTTCCTTTTCAATTGGGAACTCTATACTTGATTTTAATTCTCTCACATTTGCTTCAATGGAAATTTTTGGGTAAAACCCATCTTCTTCTGTATACCTAAAGCTGATCAAAGGATTCTTAACAGTAATGTTATACAGTGGAATGAGTGAATGTGCAGGCAATAGTTCCAGTTATTTCCTTTGGGAAAATCCATTCCCTTAGATACTTGTTCCTCTCTATTTCCCATTCTATTGAGTCTAGTGTTCCTGATGTTTCCTTTTCAATTGGGAACTATAAAGTTGATGTTAATTCTCTCCCATTTGCTTCAATGGAACTTTTTGGGCAAAATCCATCCTCTTATGTATATCTAAAGCTGATCAAAGGATTCTTAACAGGAATCCTATACAGTGGAATGAGTGAATGTGCAGGCAAAAGTTCCAGTTATTTCCTTTGGGAAAATCCATTCCTTTGGATACTTGTTCTTCTCTATTTCCCATTCTATTGAGTCTAGTGTTCCTGATGTTTCCTTTTCAATTGGGAATTATATAGTTGATGTTAATTCTCTCCCTTTTGCTTCAATGGAACTTTTTAGGAAAAATCACTCATCTTCTTTATATCTAAAGCCGATCAAAGATTCTTAACAGGAATCCTATACAGTGGAATGAATGAATGTGCAGGCAATAGTTCCAGTTATTTTCTTTGGGAAAATCCATTCCTTTGGATACTTGTTTCTCTCTATTTCCCATTCTATTGAGTCTAGTGTTTCTGATGTTTCCTTTTAAATTGGGAATTATATAGTTGATGATAATTCTCTGCTATTTGCTTCAATGCAACTTTTTGGGCAAAATCCATCCTCTTCTGTATATCTAAAGCTGATCAAAGGATTCTTAAAAGGAATCCTATACAGTGGAATGAGTGAATGTGCACTCAATAGTTCGAGTTATTTCCTTTGGGAAAATCCATTCCTTTGGATACTTGTTCTTCTCTATTTCCCATTTTATTGAGTGTAGTGTTCCAGATGTTTCCTTTTCAATTGGGTACTCTATACTTGATGTTAATTCTCTCACATTTGCTTCAATGGAACTTTTTGGGAAAAATCCCTCATCTTCTTTATATCTAAAGCTGATCAAAGATTCTTAACAGGAATGCTATACAGTGGAATGAGTGAATGTTCAGGCAATAGTTCCAGTTATTTCCTTGGGGAAAATCCATTCCCTTAGATACTTGTTCCTCTCTATTTCCCATTCAATTGAGTCTAGTGTTTCTGATATTTCCTTTTCAATTGGGAACTATATAGTTGATGTTAATTCTCTGCTATTTGCTTCAATGGAACTTTTTGGGCAAAATCCATCCTCTTCTGTACATCTAAAGCTGATCAAAGGATTCTTAACAGGAATCCTATACAGTGGAATGAGTGAATGTGCAGGCAATAGTTCCAGGTATTTCCTTTGGGAAAATCCATTCCTTTGGATACTTGTTCCTCTCTATTTCCCATTCTATTGAGTCTAGTGTTCCTGATGTTTCCATTTCAATTGGGAACTCTATACTTGATGTTAATTCTCTCACATTTGCTTCAATGGAAATTTTTAGGAAAAATCCCTCATCTTCTTTATATCTAAAGGTGATCAAAGATTCTTAACAGGAATCCTATACAGTGGAATGAGTGATTGTGCACCCAATAGTTCGAGTTATTTCCTTTGAGAAAATCCATTCCTTTGGATACATGTTCTTCTCTATTTCCCATTTTATTGAGGGTAGTGTTCCTGATGTTTCCTTTTCAATTGGGAACTATAAAGTTGATGTTATTTCTCTCCCATTTGCTTCAATGGAACTTTTTGGGCAAAATCCATCCTCTTATGTATATCTAAAGCTGATCAAAGGATTCTTAACAGGAATGCTATACAGTGGAATGAGTGAATGTGCAGGCAAAAGTTCCAGTTATTTCCTTTGGGAAAATCCATTCATTCCCTTAAATACTTTTTCCTCTCTATTTCCCATTCAATTGAGTCTAGTGTTTCTGATGTTTCCTTTTCAATTGGGAACTATATAGTTGATGATAATTCTCTGCTATTTGCTTCAATAGAACTTTTTGTGCAAAATCCATCCTCTTCTGTATATCTAAAGATGATCAAAGGATTCTTAAAAGGAATCCTATACAGTGGAATGAGTTTATGTGCAGGCAATAGTTCAAGTTATTTCCTTTGGGAAAATCCATTCCTTTGGATACTTGTTCTTCTCTATTTCCCATTTTATTGAGTGTAGTGTTCCTGATGTTTCCTTTTCAATTGGGAACTCTATACTTGATGTTAATTCTCTCACATTTGCTTCAATGGAACTTTTTGGGAAAAATCCCTCATCTTCTTTATATCTAAATCTGATCAAAAATTTTTAACAGGAATCCTATACAGTGGAATGAGTGAATGTGCAGGCAATAGTTGCAGTTATTTCCTTTGGGAAAATCCATTCATTTGGATACTTGTTCCTCTCTATTTCCCATTAAATTGAGTCTAGTGTTCCTGATGTTTCCTTCTCAATTGCGAACTATATACTTGTTGTTAATTCTCGCACATTGGCTTCAATGGAACTTTTTGGAAAAATCCCATATCTTCTTTATATGTAAAGCTGATCAAAGGATTCTTAACAGGAATCCTATACAGTGGAATGAGTGAATGTGCAGGCAATAGTTCCAGTTATTTCCTTTGTGAAAATCCATTCCTTTGGATACTTGTTCTTCACTATTTCCCATTCTATTGAGTCTAGTGTTCCTGATGTTTCCTTTTCAATTGGGAACTATAAAGTTGATGTTAATTCTCTCCCATTTGCTTCAATGGAACTTTTTAGGAAAAATCACTCATCTTCTTTATATCTAAAGCTCATCAAAAATTCTTAACAGGAATCCTATACAGTGGAATGAGTGAATGGGCAGGCAATACTTCCAGTTATTTTCTTTGGGAAAATCCATTCCTTTGGATACTTGTACCTCTCTATTTCCCATTCTATTGTCTAGTGTTGCTGATGTTTCCTTTTCAATTGGGAACTATATAGTTGATGTTAATTCTCTGCTATTTGCTTCAATGCAACTTTTTGGGCAAAATCCATCCTCTTATGTATATCTAAAGCTGATCAAAGGATTCTTAAAAGGAATCCTATACAGTGGAATGAGTTTATGTGCAGGCAATAGTTCAAGTTATTTTCTTTGGGAAAATCCATTCCTTTGGATACTTGTTTCTCTCTATTTCCCATTCTATTGAGTCTAGTGTTTCTGATGTTTCCTTTTAAATTGGGAATTATATAGTTGATGATAATTCTCTGCTATTTGCTTCAATGCAACTTTTTGGGCAAAATCCATCCTCTTCTGTATATCTAAAGCTGATCAAAGGATTCTTAAAAGGAATCCTATACAGTGGAATGAGTGAATGTGCACCCAAGAGTTCGAGTTATTTCCTTTGGGAAAATCCATTCCTTTGGATACTTGTTCTTCTCTATTTCCCATGTTATTGAGTGTAGTGTTCCAGATGTTTCCTTTTCAATTGGGTACTCTATACTTGATGTTAATTCTCTCACATTTGCTTCAATGGAACTTTTTGGGAAAAATCCCTCATCTTCTTTATATCTAAAGCTGATCAAAGATTCTTAACAGGAATGCTATACCGTGGAATGAGTGAATGTTCAGGCAATAGTTCCAGTTATTTCCTTGGGGAAAATCCATTCCCTTAGATACTTGTTCCTCTCTATTTCCCATTCAATTGAGTCTAGTGTTTCTGATATTTCCTTTTCAATTGGGAACTATATAGTTGATGTTAATTCTCTGCTATTTGCTTCAATGGAACTTTTTGGGCAAAATCCATCCTCTTCTGTACATCTAAAGCTGATCAAAGGATTCTTAACAGGAATCCTATACAGTGGAATGAGTGAATGTGCAGGCAATAGTTCCAGGTATTTCCTTTGGGAAAATCCATTCCTTTGGATACTTGTTCTTCACTATTTCCCATTCTATTGAGTCTAGTGTTCCTGATGTTTCCTTTTCAATTGGGAACTATAAAGTTGATGTTAATTCTCTCCCATTTGCTTCAATGGAACTTTTTAGGAAAAATCACTCATCTTCTTTATATCTAAAGCTCATCAAAAATTCTTAACAGGAATCCTATACAGTGGAATGAGTGAATGGGCAGGCAATACTTCCAGTTATTTTCTTTGGGAAAATCCATTCCTTTGGATACTTGTACCTCTCTATTTCCCATTCTATTGTCTAGTGTTGCTGATGTTTCCTTTTCAATTGGGAACTATATAGTTGATGTTAATTCTCTGCTATTTGCTTCAATGCAACTTTTTGGGCAAAATCCATCCTCTTCTGTATATCTAAAGCTGATCAAAGGATTCTTAAAAGGAATCCTATACAGTGGAATGAGTGAATGTGCACCCAATAGTTCGAGTTATTTCCTTTGGAAAACACCATTCCTTTGGATACTTGTTCTTCTCTATTTCCCATTCAATTGAGTCTAGTGTTTCTGATGTTTCCTTTTCAATTGGGAACTATAAAGTTGATGTTAATTCTCTCACATTTGCTTCAATGGAACTTTTTAGGAAAAATCACTCATCTTCTTTATATGTAAAGCTGATCAAAGATTCTTAACAGGAATCCTATACAGTGGAATGAGTTTATGTGCAGGCAATAGTTCCAGTTATTTTCTTTGGGAAAATCCATTCCTTTGGATACTTGTTACTCTCTATTTCCCATTCTATTGAGTGTAGTGTTCCTGATGTTTCCTTTTCAATTGGGAACTATATACTTGAGGTTAATTCTCTCACATTTGCTTCAATGGAACTATTTTGGAAAAATCCCTAATCTTCTTTATATCTAAAGCTGATCAAAGATTCTTAACAGGAATGCTATACAGTTGAATGAGTGAATGTGCAGGCAATAGTTCCAGTTATTTCCTTTGGGAAAATCCATTCATTTGGATACTTGTTCCTCTCTATTTCCCAATAAATTGAGTCTAGTGTTCCTGATGTTTCCTTCTCAATTGCGAACTATATACTTGTTGTTAATTCTCTCACATTGGCTTCAATGGAACTTTTTGGAAAAATCCCTCATCTTCTTTATATCTAAAGCTGATCAAAGGATTCTTAACAGGAATCCTATACAGTGGAATGAGTGAATGTGCAGGCAATAATTCCAGTTATTTCCTTTGTAAAAATCCATTCCTTTGGATACTTGTTCTTCTCTATTTCCCATTCTATTGAGTCTAGTGTTCCTGATGTTTCCTTTTCAATTGGGAACTATAAAGTTCATGTTAATTCTCTCCCATTTGCTTCAATGGAACTTTTAAGGAAAAATCACTCATCTTCTTTATATCTAAAGCTCATCAAAAATTCTTAACAAGAATCCTATACAGTGGAATGAGTGAATGGGCAGGCAATACTTCCTTTGGATACTTGTACCTCTCTATTTCCCATTCTATTGAGTCTAGTGTTGCTGATGTTTCCTTTTCAATTGGGAACTATATAGTTGATGATAATTCTCTGCTATTTGCTTCAATGGAACTTTTTGGGAAAAATCACTCATCTTCTTTATATCTAAAGCTGATCAAAGATTCTTAACAGGAATGCTATACAGTTAAATGAGTGAATGTGCAGGCAATAGTTCCAGTTATTTCCTTTGGGAAAATCCATTCCCTTAGATACTTGTTCCTCTCTATTTCCCATTCAATTGAGTCTAGTGTTTCTGATATTTCCTTTTCAATTGGGAACTATATAGTTGATGTTAATTCTCTGCTATTTGCTTCAATGGAACTTTTTGGGCAAAATCCATCCTCTTCTGTACATCTAAAGCTGATCAAAGGATTCATAACAGGAATCCTATACAGTGGAATGAATGAATGTGCAGGCAATAGTTCCAGGTATTTCCTTTGGGAATATCCATTCCTTTGGATACTTGTTCTTCTCTGTTTCCCATTCTATTGAGTCTAGTGTTCCTGATGTTTCCTTTTCAATTGGGAATAATATAGTTGATGTTAATTCTCTCCCTTTTGCTTCAATGGAACTTTTTAGGAAAAATCACTCATCTTCTTTATATCTAAAGCCGATCAATGATTCTTAACAGGAATCCTATACAGTGGAATGAATGAATGTGCAGGCAATAGTTCCAGTTATTTTCTTTGGGAAAATCCATTCCTTTGGATACTTGTTTCTCTCTATTTCCCATTCTATTGAGTCTAGTGTTTCTGATGTTTCCTTTTAAATTGGGAATTATATAGTTGATGATAATTCTCTGCTATTTGCTTCAATGCAACTTTTTGGGCAAAATCCATCCTCTTCTGTATATCTAAAGCTGATCAAAGGATTCTTAAAAGGAATCCTATACAGTGGAATGAGTGAATGTGCACCCAAGAGTTCGAGTTATTTCCTTTGGGAAAATCCATTCCTTTGGATACTTGTTCTTCTCTATTTCCCATGTTATTGAGTGTAGTGTTCCAGATGTTTCCTTTTCAATTGGGTACTCTATACTTGATGTTAATTCTCTCACATTTGCTTCAATGGAACTTTTTGGGAAAAATCCCTCATCTTCTTTATATCTAAAGCTGATCAAAGATTCTTAACAGGAATGCTATACCGTGGAATGAGTGAATGTTCAGGCAATAGTTCCAGTTATTTCCTTGGGGAAAATCCATTCCCTTAGATACTTGTTCCTCTCTATTTCCCATTCAATTGAGTCTAGTGTTTCTGATATTTCCTTTTCAATTGGGAACTATATAGTTGATGTTAATTCTCTGCTATTTGCTTCAATGGAACTTTTTGGGCAAAATCCATCCTCTTCTGTACATCTAAAGCTGATCAAAGGATTCTTAACAGGAATCCTATACAGTGGAATGAGTGAATGTGCAGGCAATAGTTCCAGGTATTTCCTTTGGGAAAATCCATTCCTTTGGATACTTGTTCCTCTCTATTTCCCATTCTATTGAGTCTAGTGTTCCTGATGTTTCCTTTTCAATTGGGAATTATATAGTTGATGTTAATTCTCTCCCTTTTGCTTCAATGGAACTTTTTAGGAAAAATCCCTCATCTTCTTTATATCTAAAGGTGATCAAAGATTCTTAACAGGAATCCTATACAGTGGAATGAGTGAATGTGCACCCAATAGTTCGAGTTATTTCCTTGGGGAAAATCCATTCCTTTGGATACTTGTTCCTCTCTATTTCCCATTCAATTGAGTCTAGTGTTTCTGATGTTTCCTTTACAATTGGGAACTATATAGTTGATGATAATTCTCTGCTATTTGCTTCAATGGAACTTTTTGGGCAAAATCCATCCTTTTCTGTATGTCTAAAGCTGATCAAAGGATTCTTAAAAGGAATCCTATACAGTGGAATGAGTGATTGTGCACCCAATAGTTCGAGTTATTTCCTTTGAGAAAATCCATTCCTTTGGATACATGTTCTTCTCTATTTCCCATTTTATTGAGGGTAGTGTTCCTGATGTTTCCTTTTCAATTGGGAACTCTATACTTGATTTTAATTCTCTCACATTTGCTTCAATGGAAATTTTTGGGCAAAACCCATCATCTTCTGTATACCTAAAGATGATCAAAGGATTCTTAACAGTAATGCTATACAGTGGAATGAGTGAATGTGCAGGCAATAGTTCCAGTTATTTCCTTTGGGAAAATCCATTCCCTTAGATACTTGTTCCTCTCTATTTCCCATTCTATTGAGTCTAGTGTTCCTGATGTTTCCTTTTCAATTGGGAACTATAAAGTTGATGTTAATTCTCTCCCATTTGCTTCAATGGAACTTTTTGGTTAAAATCCATCCTCTTATGTATATCTAAAGCTGATCAAAGGATTCTTAACAGGAATGCTATACAGTGGAATGAGTGAATGTGCAGGCAATAGTTCCAATTACTTCCTTTGGTAACATCTATTCCTTTGCAAACTTGTTCCTCTCTATTTCCCATTCAATTGAGTCTAGTGTTCCTAATGTTTCCTTTTCAATTGGGAATTATAGAGTTGATGTTAATTCTCTCCAATTTGCTTCAATGGAAATTTTTGGGCAAAACCCATCATCTTCTGTATATCTAAAGCTGATCAAAGGATTCTTAACATGAATCCTATACAGTGGAATGAGTGAATGTGCAGGCAAAAGTTCCAGTTATTTCCTTTGGGAAAATCCATTCATTCCCTTAAATACTTTTTCCTCTCTATTTCCCATTCAGTTGAGTCTAGTGTTTCTGATGTTTCCTTTTCAATTGGGAACTATATAGTTGATGATAATTATCTGCTATTTGCTGCAATGGAACTTTTTGGGAAAAATCCCTCATCTTCTTTATATCTAAAGGTGATCAAAGATTCTTAACAGGAATCCTATACAGTGGAATGAGTGAATGTGCAGGCAATAGTTCCAGTTATTTCCTTTGGGAAAATCCATTCCTTTGGATACTTGTCCCTCTCTATTTCCCATTCAATTGAGTCTAGTGTTTCTGATGTTTCCTTTACAATTGGGAACTATATAGTTGATGATAATTCTCTGCTATTTGCTTCAATGGAACTTTTTGGGCAAAATCCATCCTCTTCTGTATGTCTAAAGCTGATCAAAGGATTCTTAAAAGGAATCCTATACAGTGGAATGAGTGATTGTGCACCCAATAGTTCGAGTTATTTCCTTTGAGAAAATCCATTCCTTTGGATACTTGTTCTTCTCTATTTCCCATTTTATTGAGGGTAGTGTTCCTGATGTTTCCTTTTCAATTGGGATCTCTATACTTTATGTTAATTCTCTCACATTTGCTTCAATGGAACTTTTTGGGAAAAATCCCTCATCTTCTTTATATCTAAAGCTGATCAAAGATTCTTAACAGGAATCCTATACAGTGGAATGAGTGAATGGGCAGGCAATAGTTCCAGTTATTTTCTTTGGGAAAATCCATTCCTTTGGATACTTGTACCTCTCTATTTCCCATTCTATTGAGTCTAGTGTTGCTGATGTTTCCTTTTCAATTGGGAACTATATAGTTGATGTTAATTCTCTCCCTTTTGCTTCAATGGAACTTTTTAGGAAAAATCACTCATCTTCTTTATATCTAAAGCCGATCAAAGATTCTTAACAGGAATCCTATACAGTGGAATGAATGAATGTGCAGGCAATAGTTCCAGTTATTTTCTTTGGGAAAATCCATTCCTTTGGATACTTGTTTCTCTCTATTTCCCATTCTATTGAGTCTAGTGTTTCTGATGTTTCCTTTTAAATTGGGAATTATATAGTTGATGATAATTCTCTGCTATTTGCTTCAATGCAAATTTTTGGGCAAAATCCATCCTCTTCTGTATATCTAAAGCTGATCAAAGGATTCTTAAAAGGAATCCTATTCATTGGAATGAGTGAATGTCCACCCAATAGTTCGAGTTATTTCCTTTGGAAAACACCATTCCTTTGGATACTTGTTCTTCTCTATTTCCCATTCAATTGAGTCTAGTGTTTCTGATGTTTCCTTTTCAATTGGGAACTATAAAGTTGATGTTAATTCTCTCACATTTGCTTCAATGGAACTTTTTAGGAAAAATCACTCATCTTCTTTATATGTAAAGCTGATCAAAGATTCTTAACAGGAATCCTATACAGTGGAATGAGTTTATGTGCAGGCAATTGTTCCAGTTATTTTCTTTGGGAAAATCCATTCCTTTGGATACTTGTTCCTCTCTATTTCCCATTTTATTGAGTGTAGTGTTCCTGATGTTTCCTTTTCAATTGGGAACTATATACTTGAGGTTAATTCTCTCACATTTGCTTCAATGGAACTATTTTGGAAAAATCCCTCATCTTCTTTATATCTAAAGCTGATCAAAGATTCTTAACAGGAATGCTATACAGTGGAATGAGTGAATGTGCAGGCAATAGTTCCAGTTATTTCCTTTGGGAAAATCCATTCATTTGGATACTTGTTCCTCTCTATTTCCCAATAAATTGAGTCTAGTGTTCCTGATGTTTCCTTCTCAATTGCGAACTATATACTTGTTGTTAATTCTCTCACATTGGCTTCAATGGAACTTTTTGGAAAAATCCCTCATCTTCTTTATATCTAAAGCTGATCAAAGGATTCTTAACAGGAATCCTATACAATGGAATGAGTGAATGTGCAGGCAATAATTCCAGTTATTTCCTTTGTGAAAATCCATTCCTTTGGATACTTGTTCTTCTCTATTTCCCATTCTATTGAGTCTAGTGTTCCTGATGTTTCCTTTTCAATTGGGAACTATAAAGTTGATGTTAATTCTCTCCCATTTGCTTCAATGGAACTTTTTAGGAAAAATCACTCCTCTTCTTTATATCTAAAGCTCATCAAAAATTCTTAACAGGAATCCTATACAGTGGAATGAGTGAATGGGCAGGCAATACTTCCTTTGGATACTTGTACCTCTCTATTTCCCATTCTATTGAGTCTAGTGTTGCTGATGTTTCCTTTTCAATTGGGAACTATATAGTTGATGTTAATTCTCTGCTATTTGCTTCAATGGAACTTTTTGGGAAAAATCACTCATCTTCTTTATATCTAAAGCTGATCAAAGATTCTTAACAGGAATGCTATACAGTTAAATGAGTGAATGTGCAGGCAATAGTTCCAGTTATTTCCTTTGGGAAAATCCATTCCCTTAGATACTTGTTCCTCTCTATTTCCCATTCAATTGAGTCTAGTGTTTCTGATATTTCCTTTTCAATTGGGAACTATATAGTTGATGTTAATTCTCTGCTATTTGCTTCAATGGAACTTTTTGGGCAAAATCCATCCTCTTTTGTGCATCTAAAGCTGAACAAAGGATTCTTAACAGGAATCCTATACAGTGGAATGAGTGAATGTGCAGGCAATAGTTCCAGGTATTTCCTTTGGGAACATCCATTCCTTTGGATACTTGTTCTTCTCTATTTCCCATTCTATTGAGTCTAGTGTTCCTGATGTTTCCTTTTCAATTGGGAATTATATAGTTGATGTTAATTCTCTCCCTTTTGCTTCAATGGAACTTTTTAGGAAAAATCACTCATCTTCTTTATATCTAAAGCCGATCAAAGATTCTTAACAGGAATCCTATACAGTGGAATGAATGAATGTGCAGGCAATAGTTCCAGTTATTTTCTTTGGGAAAATCCATTCCTTTGGATACTTGTTTCTCTCTATTTCCCATTCTATTGAGTCTAGTGTTTCTGATGTTTCCTTTTAAATTGGGAATGATATGGTTGATGATAATTCTCTGCTATTTGCTTCAATGGAACTTTTTGGGCAAAATCCATCCTCTTCTGTATATCTAAAGCTGATCAAAGGATTCTTAAAAGGAATCCTATACAGTGGAATGAGTGATTGTGCACCCAATAGTTCCAGTTATTTCCTTTGGGAAAATCCATTCCCTTAGATACTTGTTCCTCTCTATTTCCCATTCTATTGAGTCTAGTGTTCCTGATGTTTCCTTTTCAATTGGGAACTATAAAGTTGATGTTAATTCTCTCCCATTTGCTTCAATGGAACTTTTTGGGCAAAATCCATCCTCTTCTGTATATCTAAAGCTGATCAAAGGATTCTTAACAGGAATGCTATACAGTGGAATGAGTGAATGTGCAGGCAATAGTTCCAGTTACTTCCTTTGGGAACATCCATTCCTTTGCAAACTTGTTCCTCTCTATTTCCCATTCAATTGAGTCTAGTGTTCCTAATGTTTCCTTTTCAATTGGGAATTATAGAGTTGATGTTAATTCTCTCCAATTTGCTTCAATGGAAATTTTTGGGCAAAACCCATCATCTTCTGTATATCTAAAGCTGATCAAAGGATTCTTAACAGGAATCCTATACAGTGGAATGAGTGAATGTGCAGGCAAAAGTTCCAGTTATTTCCTTTGGGAAAATCCATTCATTCCCTTAAATACTTTTTCCTCTCTATTTCCCATTCAATTGAGTCTAGTGTTTCTGATGTTTCCTTTACAATTGGGAACTATATAGTTGATGATAATTCTCTGCTATTTGCTTCAATGGAACTTTTTGGGCAAAATCCATCCTCTTCTGTATGTCTAAAGCTGATCAAAGGATTCTTAAAAGGAATCCTATACAGTGGAATGAGTGATTGTGCACCCAATAGTTCGAGTTATTTCCTTTGAGAAAATCCATTCCTTTGGATACTTGTTCTTCTCTATTTCCCATTTTATTGAGGGTAGTGTTCCTGATGTTTCCTTTTCAATTGGGATCTCTATACTTTATGTTAATTCTCTCACATTTGCTTCAATGGAACTTTTTGGGAAAAATCCCTCATCTTCTTTATATCTAAAGCTGATCAAAGATTCTTAACAGGAATCCTATACAGTGGAATGAGTGAATGGGCAGGCAATAGTTCCAGTTATTTTCTTTGGGAAAATCCATTCCTTTGGATACTTGTACCTCTCTATTTCCCATTCTATTGAGTCTAGTGTTGCTGATGTTTCCTTTTCAATTGGGAACTATATAGTTGATGTTAATTCTCTCCCTTTTGCTTCAATGGAACTTTTTAGGAAAAATCACTCATCTTCTTTATATCTAAAGCCGATCAAAGATTCTTAACAGGAATCCTATACAGTGGAATGAATGAATGTGCAGGCAATAGTTCCAGTTATTTTCTTTGGGAAAATCCATTCCTTTGGATACTTGTTTCTCTCTATTTCCCATTCTATTGAGTCTAGTGTTTCTGATGTTTCCTTTTAAATTGGGAATTATATAGTTGATGATAATTCTCTGCTATTTGCTTCAATGCAAATTTTTGGGCAAAATCCATCCTCTTCTGTATATCTAACGCTGATCAAAGGATTCTTAAAAGGAATCCTATACATTGGAATGAGTGAATGTGCACCCAATAGTTCGAGTTATTTCCTTTGGAAAACACCATTCCTTTGGAAACTTGTTCTTCTCTATTTCCCATTCAATTGAGTCTAGTGTTTCTGATGTTTCCTTTTCAATTGGGAACTATAAAGTTGATGTTAATTCTCTCACATTTGCTTCAATGGAACTTTTTAGGAAAAATCACTCATCTTCTTTATATGTAAAGCTGATCAAAGATTCTTAACAGGAATCCTATACAGTGGAATGAGTTTATGTGCAGGCAATAGTTCCAGTTATTTTCTTTGGGAAAATCCATTCCTTTGGATACTTGTTCCTCTCTATTTCCCATTCTATTGAGTGTAGTGTTCCTGATGTTTCCTTTTAAATTGGGAACTATATACTTGAGGTTAATTCTCTCACATTTGCTTCAATGGAACTATTTTGGAAAAATCCCTCATCTTCTTTATATCTAAAGCTGATCAAAGATTCTTAACAGGAATGCTATACAGTGGAATGAGTGAATGTGCAGGCAATAGTTCCAGTTATTTCCTTTGGGAAAATCCATTCATTTGGATACTTGTTCCTCTCTATTTCCCAATAAATTGAGTCTAGTGTTCCTGATGTTTCCTTCTCAATTGCGAACTATATACTTGTTGTTAATTCTCTCGCATTGGCTTCAATGGAACTTTTTGGAAAAATCCCTCATCTTCTTTATATCTAAAGCTGATCAAAGGATTCTTAACAGGAATCCTATACAATGGAATGAGTGAATGTGCAGGCAATAATTCCAGATATTTCCTTTGTGAAAATCCATTCCTTTGGATACTTGTTCTTCTCTATTTCCCATTCTATTGAGTCTAGTGTTCCTGATGTTTCCTTTTCAATTGGGAACTATAAAGTTGATGTTAATTCTCTCCCATTTGCTTCAATGGAACTTTTTAGGAAAAATCACTCATCTTCTTTATATCTAAAGCTCATCAAAAATTCTTAACAGGAATCCTATACAGTGGAATGAGTGAATGGGCAGGCAATACTTCCAGTTATTTTCTTTGGGAAAATCCATTCCTTTGGATACTTGTTCCTCTCTATTTCCCTTTCAATTGAGTCTAGTGTTACTGATGTTTCCTTTTCAATTTGGAACTTTATAGTTGATGATAATTCTCTCCCATTTGCTTCAATGGAACTTTTTGGGCAAAATCCATCCTTAACAGGAATGCTATACAGTGGAATGAGTGAATGTGCAGGCAATAGTTCCAGTTATTTACTTTGGGAAAATCCATTCCCTTAGATACTTGTTCTTCTTTATTTCCCATTCTATTGAGTCTAGTGTTCCTGATGTTTCCTTTTCAATTGGGAACTATAAAGTTGATGTTAATTCTCTCCCATTTGCTTCAATGGAATTTTTTAGGAAAAATCACTCATCTTCTTTATATCTAAAGCTCATCAAAAATTCTTAACAGGAATCCTATACAGTGGAATGAGTGAATGGGCAGGCAATACTTCCTTTGGATACTTGTACCTCTCTATTTCCCATTCTATTGAGTCTAGTGTTGCTGATGTTTCCTTTTCAATTGGGAACTATATAGTTGATGTTAATTCTCTGCTATTTGCTTCAATGGAACTTTTTGGGAAAAATCACTCATCTTCTTTATATCTAAAGCTGATCAAAGATTCTTAACAGGAATGCTATACAGTTAAATGAGTGAATGTGCAGGCAATAGTTCCAGTTATTTCCTTTGGGAAAATCCATTCCCTTAGATACTTGTTCCTCTCTATTTCCCATTCAATTGAGTCTAGTGTTTCTGATATTTCCTTTTCAATTGGGAACTATATAGTTGATGTTAATTCTCTGCTATTTGCTTCAATGGAACTTTTTGGGCAAAATCCATCCTCTTTTGTGCATCTAAAGCTGAACAAAGGATTCTTAACAGGAATCCTATACAGTGGAATGAGTGAATGTGCAGGCAATAGTTCCAGGTATTTCCTTTGGGAACATCCATTCCTTTGGATACTTGTTCTTCTCTATTTCCCATTCTATTGAGTCTAGTGTTCCTGATGTTTCCTTTTCATTTGGGAATTATATAGTTGATGTTAATTCTCTCCCTTTTGCTTCAATGGAACTTTTTAGGAAAAATCACTCATCTTCTTTATATCTAAAGCCGATCAAAGATTCTTAACAGGAATCCTATACAGTGGAATGAATGAATGTGCAGGCAATAGTTCCAGTTACTTTCTTTGGGAAAATCCATTCCTTTGGATACTTGTTTCTCTCTATTTCCCATTCTATTGAGTCTAGTGTTTCTGATGTTTCCTTTTAAATTGGGAATATATAGTTGATGATAATTCTCTGCTATTTGCTTCAATGGAACTTTTTGGGCAAAATCCATCCTCTTCTGTATATCTAAAGCTGATCAAAGGATTCTTAACAGGTTCCTATACAGTGGAATGAGTGAATGTGCACCCAATAGTTCGAGTTATTTCCTTTGGGAAAATCCATTCCTTTGTATACTTGTTCTTCTCAATTTCCCATTTTATTGAGTGTAGTGTTCCTGATGTTTCCTTTTCAATTGGGATCTCTATACTTGATGTTAATTCTCTCACATTTGCTTCAATGGAACTTTTTGGGAAAAATCCCTCATTTTCTTTATATCTAAAGCTGATCAAAGATTCTTAACAGGAATCCTATAAAGTGGAATGAGTGAATGTGCAGGCAATAGTTCCAGTTATTTTCTTTGGGAAAATCCATTCCTTTGGATACTTGTACCTCTCTATTTCCCATTCTATTGAGTCTAGTGTTGCTGATGTTTCCTTTTCAATTGGGAACTATATAGTTGATGTTAATTCTCTCCCTTTTGCTTCAATGGAACTTTTTAGGAAAAATCACTCATCTTCTTTATATCTAAAGCCGATCAAAGATTCTTAACAGGAATCCTATACAGTGGAATGGATGAATGTGCAGGCAATAGTTCCAGTTATTTTCTTTGGGAAAATCCATTCCTTTGGATACTTGTTTCTCTCTATTTCCCATTCTATTGAGTCTAGTGTTTCTGATGTTTCCTTTTAAATTGGGAATTATATAGTTGATGATAATTCTCTGCTATTTGCTTCAATGGAACTTTTTGGGCAAAATCCATCCTCTTCTGTATATCTAAAGCTGATCAAAGGATTCTTAAAAGGAATCCTATACAGTGGAATGAGTGATTGTGCACCCAATAGTTCGAGTTATTTCCTTTGAGAAAATCCATTCCTTTGGATACATGTTCTTCTCTATTTCCCATTTTATTGAGGGTAGTGTTCCTGATGTTTCCTTTTCAATTGGGAACTCTATACTTGATTTTAATTCTCTCACATTTGCTTCAATGGAAATTTTTGGGCAAAACCCATCATCTTCTGTATACCTAAAGCTGATCAAAGGATTCTTAACAGTAATGCTATACAGTGGAATGAGTGAATGTGCAGGCAATAGTTCCAGTTATTTCCTTTGGGAAAATCCATTCCCTTAGATACTTGTTCCTCTCTATTTCCCATTCTATTGAGTCTAGTGTTCCTGATGTTTCCTTTTCAATTGGGAACTATAAAGTTGATGTTAATTCTCTCCCATTTGCTTCAATGGAACTTTTTGGGCAAAATCCATCCTCTTCTGTATATCTAAAGCTGATCAAAGGATTCTTAACAGGAATGCTATACAGTGGAATGAGTGAATGTGCAGGCAATAGTTCCAGTTACTTCCTTTGGGAACATCCATTCCTTTGCAAACTTGTTCCTCTCTATTTCCCATTCAATTGAGTCTAGTGTTCCTAATGTTTCCTTTTCAATTGGGAATTATAGAGTTGATGTTAATTCTCTCCAATTTGCTTCAATGGAAATTTTTGGGCAAAACCCATCATCTTCTGTATATCTAAAGCTGATCAAAGGATTCTTAACAGGAATCCTATACAGTGGAATGAGTGAATGTGCAGGCAAAAGTTCCAGTTATTTCCTTTGGGAAAATCCATTCATTCCCTTAAATACTTTTTCCTCTCTATTTCCCATTCAATTGAGTCTAGTGTTTCTGATGTTTCCTTTTCAATTGGGAACTATATAGTTGATGATAATTATCTGCTATTTGCTGCAATGGAACTTTTTGGGAAAAATCCCTCATCTTCTTTATATCTAAAGGTGATCAAAGATTCTTAACAGGAATCCTATACAGTGGAATGAGTGAATGTGCAGGCAATAGTTCCAGTTATTTCCTTTGGGAAAATCCATTCCTTTGGATACTTGTCCCTCTCTATTTCCCATTCAATTGAGTCTAGTGTTTCTGATGTTTCCTTTACAATTGGGAACTATATAGTTGATGATAATTCTCTGCTATTTGCTTCAATGGAACTTTTTGGGCAAAATCCATCCTCTTCTGTATGTCTAAAGCTGATCAAAGGATTCTTAACAGGAATCCTATACAGTGGAATGAGTGAATGTGCACCCAATAGTTCGAGTTATTTCCTTTGGGAAAATCCATTCCTTTGGATACTTGTTCTTCTCAATTTCCCATTTTATTGAGTGTAGTGTTCCTGATGTTTCCTTTTCAATTGGGATCTCTATACTTTATGTTAATTCTCTCACATTTGCTTCAATGGAACTTTTTGGGAAAAATCCCTCATCTTCTTTATATCTAAAGCTGATCAAAGATTCTTAACAGGAATCCTATACAGTGGAATGAGTGAATGGGCAGGCAATAGTTCCAGTTATTTTCTTTGGGAAAATCCATTCCTTTGGATACTTGTACCTCTCTATTTCCCATTCTATTGAGTCTAGTGTTGCTGATGTTTCCTTTTCAATTGGGAACTATATAGTTGATGTTAATTCTCTCCCTTTTGCTTCAATGGAACTTTTTAGGAAAAATCACTCATCTTCTTTATATCTAAAGCCGATCAAAGATTCTTAACAGGAATCCTATACAGTGGAATGAATGAATGTGCAGGCAATAGTTCCAGTTATTTTCTTTGGGAAAATCCATTCCTTTGGATACTTGTTCCTCTCTATTTCCCATTCTATTGAGTCTAGTGTTCCTGATGTTTCCTTTTCAATTGGGAACTATATACTTGAGGTTAATTCTCTCACATTTGCTTCAATGGAACTTTTTGGGCAAAATCCATCCTTAACAGGAATGCTATACAGTGGAATGAGTGAATGTGCAGGCAATAGTTCCAGTTATTTACTTTGGGAAAATCCATTCCCTTAGATACTTGTTCTTCTTTATTTCCCATTCTATTGAGTCTAGTGTTCCTGATGTTTCCTTTTCAATTGGGAACTATAAAGTTGATGTTAATTCTCTCCCATTTGCTTCAATGGAACTTTTTAGGAAAAATCACTCATCTTCTTTATATCTAAAGCTCATCAAAAATTCTTAACAGGAATCCTATACAGTGGAATGAGTGAATGGGCAGGCAATACTTCCTTTGGATACTTGTACCTCTCTATTTCCCATTCTATTGAGTCTAGTGTTGCTGATGTTTCCTTTTCAATTGGGAACTATATAGTTGAGGTTAATTCTCTCACATTTGCTTCAATGGAACTTTTTGGGAAAAATCACTCATCTTCTTTATATCTAAAGCTGATCAAAGATTCTTAACAGGAATGCTATACAGTTAAATGAGTGAATGTGCAGGCAATAGTTCCAGTTATTTCCTTTGGGAAAATCCATTCCCTTAGATACTTGTTCCTCTCTATTTCCCATTCAATTGAGTCTAGTGTTTCTGATATTTCCTTTTCAATTGGGAACTATATAGTTGATGTTAATTCTCTGCTATTTGCTTCAATGGAACTTTTTGGGCAAAATCCATCCTCTTCTGTACATCTAAAGCTGATCAAAGGATTCTTAACAGGAATCCTATACAGTGGAATGAGTGAATGTGCAGGCAATAGTTCCAGGTATTTCCTTTGGGAAAATCCATTCCTTTGGATACTTGTTCTTCTCTATTTCCCATTCTATTGAGTCTATTGTTCCTGATGTTTCCTTTTCAATTGGGAATTATATAGTTGATGTTAATTCTCTCCCTTTTGCTTCAATGGAACTTTTTAGGAAAAATCACTCATCTTCTTTATATCTAAAGCCGATCAAAGATTCTTAACAGGAATCCTATACAGTGGAATGAATGAATGTGCAGGCAATAGTTCCAGTTATTTTCTTTGGGAAAATCCATTCCTTTGGATACTTGTTTCTCTCTATTTCCCATTCTATTGAGTCTAGTGTTTCTGATGTTTCCTTTTAAATTGGGAATGATATAGTTGATGATAATTCTCTGCTATTTGCTTCAATGCAACTTTTTGGGCAAAATCCATCCTCTTCTGTATATCTAAAGCTGATCAAAGGATTCTTAAAAGGAATCCTATACAGTGGAATGAGTGAATGTGCACCCAATAGTTCGAGTTATTTCCTTTGGGAAAATCCATTCCTTTGGATACTTGTTCTTCTCTATTTCCCATTTTATTGAGTGTAGTGTTCCTGATGTTTCCTTTTCAATTGGGTACTCTATACTTGATGTTAATTCTCTCACATTTGCTTCAATGGAACTTTTTAGGAAAAATCACTCATCTTCTTTATATGTAAAGCTGATCAAAGATTCTTAACAGGAATACTATACAGTGGAATGAGTTTATGTGCAGGCAATAGTTCCAGTTATTTTCTTTGGGAAAATCCATTCCTTTGGATACTTGTTCCTCTCTATTTCCCATTCTATTGAGTGTAGTGTTCCTGATGTTTCCTTTTCAATTGGGAACTATATACTTGAGGTTAATTCTCTCACATTTGCTTCAATGGAACTATTTTGGAAAAATCCCTCATCTTCTTTATATCTAAAGCTGATCAAAGATTCTTAACAGGAATGCTATACAGTGGAATGAGTGAATGTGCAGGCAATAGTTCCAGTTATTTCCTTTGGGAAAATCCATTCATTTGGATACTTGTTCCTCTCTATTTCCCAATAAATTGAGTCTAGTGTTCCTGATGTTTCCTTCTCAATTGCGAACTATATACTTGTTGTTAATTCTCTCACATTGGCTTCAATGGAACTTTTTGGAAAAATCCCTCATCTTCTTTATATCTAAAGCTGATCAAAGGATTCTTAACAGGAATCCTATACAGTGGAATGAGTGAATGTGCAGGCAATAGTTCCAGGTATTTCCTTTGGGAACATCCATTCCTTTGGATACTTGTTCTTCTCTATTTCCCATTCTATTGAGTCTAGTGTTCCTGATGTTTCCTTTTCAATTGGGAACTATAAAGTTGATGTTAATTCTCTACCATTTGCTTCAATGGAACTTTTTAGGGAAAATCACTCATCTTCTTTATATCTAAAGCTCATCAAAAATTCTTAACAGGAATCCTATACAGTGGAATGAGTGAATGGGCAGGCAATACTTCCAGTTATTTTCTTTTGGAAAATCCATTCCTTTGGATACTTGTACCTCTCTATTTCCCATTCTATTGAGTCTAGTGTTGCTGATGTTTCCTTTTCAATTGGGAACTATATAGTTGATGTTAATTCTCTGCTATTTGCTTCAATGGAACTTTTTGGGAAAAATCACTCATCTTCTTTATATCTAAAGCTGATCAAAGATTCTTAACAGGAATGCTATACAGTTAAATGAGTGAATGTGCAGGCAATAGTTCCAGTTATTTCCTTTGGGAAAATCCATTCCCTTAGATACTTGTTCCTCTCTATTTCCCATTCAATTGAGTCTAGTGTTTCTGATATTTCCTTTTCAATTGGGAACTATATAGTTGATGTTAATTCTCTGCTATTTGCTTCAATGGAACTTTTTGGGCAAAATCCATCCTCTTCTGTACATCTAAAGCTGATCAAAGGATTCTTAACAGGAATCCTATACAGTGGAATGAGTGAATGTGCAGGCAATAGTTCCAGGTATTTCCTTTGGGAAAATCCATTCCTTTGGATACTTGTTCTTCTCTATTTCCCATTCTATTGAGTCTAGTGTTCCTGATGTTTCCTTTTCAATTGGGAATTATATAGTTGTTGTTAATTCTCTCCCTTTTGCTTCAATGGAACTTTTTAGGAAAAATCACTCATCTTCTTTATATCTAAAGTCAATCAAAGATTCTTAACAGGAATCCTATACAGTGGAATGAATGAATGTGCAGGCAATAGTTCCAGTTATTTTCTTTGGGAAAATCCATTCCTTTGGATACTTGTTTCTCTCTATTTCCCATTCTATTGAGTCTAGTATTTCTGATGTTTCCTTTTAAATTGGGAATGATATAGTTGATGATAATTCTCTGCTATTTGCTTCAATGCAACTTTTTGGGCAAAATCCATCCTCTTCTGTATATCTAAAGCTGATCAAAGGATTCTTAAAAGGAATCCTATACAGTGGAATGAGTGAATGTGCACCCAATAGTTCGAGTTATTTCCTTTGGGAAAATCCATTCCTTTGGATACTTGTTCTTCTCAATTTCCCATTTTATTGAGTGTAGTGTTCCTGATGTTTCCTTTTCAATTGGGTACTCTATACTTGATGTTAATTCTCTCACATTTGCTTCAATGGAACTTTTTAGGAAAAATCACTCATCTTCTTTATATGTAAAGCTGATCAAAGATTCTAAACAGGAATCCTATACAGTGGAATGAGTTTATGTGCAGGCAATAGTTCCAGTTATTTTCTTTGGGAAAATCCATTCCTTTGGATACTTGTTCCTCTCTATTTCCCATTCTATTGAGTGTAGTGTTCCTGATGTTTCCTTTTCAATTTGGAACTTTATAGTTGATGATAATTCTCTCCCATTTGCTTCAATGGAACTTTTTGGGCAAAATCCATCCTCTTCTGTATATCTAAAGGTGATCAAAGGATTCTTAACAGGAATGCTATACAGTGGAATGATTGAATGAGCTGGCAATAGTTCCAGTTATTTCCTTTGGGAACATCCATTCCTTTGGATACTTGTTCCTCTCTATTTCCCAATAAATTGAGTCTAGTGTTCCTGATGTTTCCTTCTCAATTGCGAACTATATACTTGTTGTTAATTCTCTCACATTGGCTTCAATGGAACTTTTTGGAAAAATCCCTCATCTTCTTGATATCTAAAGCTGATCAAAAATTCTTAACAGGAATTCTATACAGTGGAATGAGTGAATGTGCAGGCAATAGTTCCAGTTATTTCCTTTGGGAAAATCCATTCTTTTGGATACTTGTTCTTCTCTATTTCCCATTCTATTGAGTCTAGTGTTCCTGATGTTTCCTTTTCAATTGGGAACTATAAAGTTGATGTTAATTCTCTCCCATTTGCTTCAATGGAACTTTTTAGGAAAAATCACTCATCTTCTTTATATCTAAACTGATCAAAGATTCTTAACAGGAATCCTATACAGTGGAATGAGTTTATGTGCAGGCAATAGTTCCAGTTATTTTCTTTGGGAAAATCCATTCCTTTGGATACTTGTACCTCTCTATTTCCCATTCTATTGAGTCTAGTGTTGCTGATGTTTCCTTTTCAATTTGGAACTTTATAGTTGATGATAATTCTCTCCCATTTGCTTCAATGGAACTTTTTGGGCAAAATCCATCCTCTTCTGTATATCTAAAGGTGATCAAAGGATTCTTAACAGGAATGCTATACAGTGGAATGATTGAATGAGCTGGCAATAGTTCCAGTTATTTCCTTTGGGAACATCCATTCCTTTGGATACTTGTTCCTCTCTATTTCCCATTCAATTGAGTCTAGTGTTCCTAATGTTTCCTTTTCAATTGGGAATTATAGAGTTGATGTTAATTCTCTCCAATTTGCTTCAATGGAAATTTTTGGGCAAAACCCATCATCTTCTGTATATCTAAAGCTGATCAAAGGATTCTTAACAGGAATCCTATACAGTGGAATGAGTGAATGTGCAGGCAATAGTTCCAGTTATTTCCTTTCGGAAAATCCATTCATTCCCTTAGATACTTTTTCCTCTCTATTTCCCATTCAATTGAGTCTAGTGTTTCTGATGTTTCCTTTTCAATTGGGAACTATATAGTTGATGATAATTCTCTGCTATTTGCTGCAATGAAACTTTTTGGTCAAAATCCAGTCTCTTCTGTATATCTAAAGCTGATCAAAGGATTCTTAAAAGGAATCCTAAACAGTGGAATGAGTGAATGTGCACCCAGTAGTTCGAGTTATTTCCTTTGGGAAAATCCATTCCTTTCGATACTTCTCCTTCTCTATTTCCCATTTTATTGAGGGTAGTGTTCCTGATGTTTCCTTTTCAATTGGGAACTCTATACTTGATGTTAATTCTCTCACATTTGCTTCAATGGAACTTTTTGGGAAAAATCCCTCATCTTCTTGATATCTAAAGCTGATCAAAAATTCTTAACAGGAATCCTATACAGTGGAATGAGTGAATGTGCAGGCAATAGTTCCAGTTATTTCCTTTGGGAAAATCCATTCCTTTGGATACTTGTTCTTCTCTATTTCCCATTCTATTGAGTCTAGTGTTCCTGATGTTTCCTTTTCAATTGGGAACTATAAAGTTGATGTTAATTCTCTCCCATTTGCTTCAATGGAACTTTTTAGGAAAAATCACTCATCTTCTTTATATCTAAACTGATCAAAGATTCTTAACAGGAATCCTATACAGTGGAATGAGTTTATGTGCAGGCAATAGTTCCAGTTATTTTCTTTGGGAAAATCCATTCCTTTGGATACTTGTACTTCTCTATTTCCCATTCTATTGAGTCTAGTGTTGCTGATGTTTCCTTTTCAATTGGGAACTATATAGTTGATGTTAATTCTCTCACATTTGCTTCAATGGAACTATTTTGGAAAAATCCCTCATCTTTATATCTAAAGCTGATCAAAGATTCTTAACAGGAATGCTATAAAGTGGAATGAGTGAATGTGCAGGCAATAGTTCCAGTTATTTCCTTTGGGAAAATCCATTCATTTGGATACTTGTTCCTCTCTATTTCCCAATAAATTGAGTCTAGTGTTCCTGATGTTTCCTTCTCAATTGCGAACTATATACTTGTTGTTAATTCTCTTACATTGGCTTCAATGGAACTTTTTGGAAAAATCCCTCATCTTCTTTATATCTAAAGCTGATCAAAGGATTCTTAACAGGAATCCTATACAGTGGAATGAGTGAATGTGCAGGCAATAGTTCCAGTTATTTCCTTTGGAAAACTCCATTCCTTTGGATACTTGTTCTTCTCTATTTCCCATTCAATTGAGTCTAGTGTTTCTGATATTTCCTTTTCAATTGGGAACTATAAAGTTGATGTTAATTCTCTCCCATTTGCTTCAATGGAACTTTTTAGGAAAAATCACTCATCTTCTTTATATGTAAAGCTGATCAAAGATTCTTAACAGGAATCCTATACAGTGGAATGAGTTTATGTGCAGGCAATAGTTCCAGTTATTTTCTTTGGGAAAATCCATTCCTTTAGATACTTGTTCCTCTCTATTTCCCATTCTATTGAGTGTAGTGTTCCTGATGTTTCCTTTTCAATTGGGAACTATATACTTGAGGTTAATTCTCTCACATTTGCTTCAATGGAACTATTTTGGAAAAATCCCTCATCTTCTTTATATCTAAAGCTGATCAAAGATTCTTAACAGGAATGCTATACAGTGGAATGAGTGAATGTGCAGGCAATAGTTCCAGTTATTTCCTTTGGGAAAATCCATTCATTTGGATACTTGTTCCTCTCTATTTCCCAATAAATTGAGTCTAGTGTTCCTGATGTTTCCTTCTCAATTGCGAACTATATACTTGTTGTTAATTCTCTCACATTGGCTTCAATGGAACTTTTTGGAAAAATCCCTCATCTTCTTTATATCTAAAGCTGATCAAAGGATTCTTAACAGGAATCCTATACAGTGGAATGAGTGAATGTGCAGGCAATAGTTCCAGTTATTTCCTTTGGAAAACTCCATTCCTTTGGATACTTGTTCTTCTCTATTTCCCATTCAATTGAGTCTAGTGTTTCTGATATTTCCTTTTCAATTGGGAACTATAAAGTTGATGTTAATTCTCTCCCATTTGCTTCAATGGAACTTTTTAGGAAAAATCACTCATCTTCTTTATATGTAAAGCTGATCAAAGATTCTTAACAGGAATCCTATACAGTGGAATGAGTTTATGTGCAGGCAATAGTTCCAGTTATTTTCTTTGGGAAAATCCATTCCTTTGGACACTTGTTCCTCTCTATTTCCCATTCTATTGAGTGTAGTGTTCCTGATGTTTCCTTTTCAATTGGGAACTATCTACTTGAGGTTAATTCTCTCACATTTGCTTCAATGGAACTATTTTGGAAAAATCCCTCATCTTCTTTATATCTAAAGCTGATCAAAGATTCTTAACAGGAATGCTATACAGTGGAATGAGTGAATGTGCAGGCAATAGTTCCAGTTATTTCCTTTGGGAAAATCCATTCATTTAGATACTTGTTCCTCCCTATTTCCCAATAAATTGAGTCTAGTGTTCCTGATGTTTCCTTCTCAATTGCGAACTATATACTTGTTGTTAATTCTCTCACATTGGCTTCAATGGAACTTTTTGGAAAAATCCCTCATCTTCTTTATATCTAAAGCTGATCAAAGGATTCTTAACAGGAATCCTATACAGTGGAATGAGTGAATGTGCAGGCAATAGTTCCAGTTATTTCCTTTGGAAAACTCCATTCCTTTGGATACTTGTTCTTCTCTATTTCCCATTCAATTGAGTCTAGTGTTTCTGATATTTCCTTTTCAATTGGGAACTATAAAGTTGATGTTAATTCTCTCCCATTTGCTTCAATGGAACTTTTTAGGAAAAATCACTCATCTTCTTTATATGTAATGCTGATCAAAGATTCTTAACAGGAATCCTATACAGTGGAATGAGTTTATGTGCAGGCAATAGTTCCAGTTATTTTCTTTGGGAAAATCCATTCCTTTGGATACTTGTTCCTCTCTATTTCCCATTCTATTGAGTGTAGTGTTCCTGATGTTTCCTTTTCAATTGGGAACTATATACTTGAGGTTAATTCTCTCACATTTGCTTCAATGGAACTATTTTGGAAAAATCCCTCATCTTCTTTATATCTAAAGCTGATCAAAGATTCTTAACAGGAATGCTATAAAGTGGAATGAGTGAATGTGCAGGCAATAGTTCCAGTTATTTCCTTTGGGAAAATCCATTCATTTGGATACTTGTTCCTCTCTATTTCCCAATAAATTGAGTCTAGTGTTCCTGATGTTTCCTTCTCAATTGCGAACTATATACTTGTTGTTAATTCTCTCACATTGGCTTCAATGGAACTTTTTGGAAAAATCCCTCATCTTCTTTATATCTAAAGCTGATCAAAGGATTCTTAACAGGAATCCTATACAGTGGAATGAGTGAATGTGCAGGCAATAGTTCCAGTTATTTCCTTTGGAAAACTCCATTCCTTTGGATACTTGTTCTTCTCTATTTCCCATTCAATTGAGTCTAGTGTTTCTGATATTTCCTTTTCAATTGGGAACTATAAAGTTGATGTTAATTCTCTCCCATTTGCTTCAATGGAACTTTTTAGGAAAAATCACTCATCTTCTTTATATGTAAAGCTGATCAAAGATTCTTAACAGGAATCCTATACAGTGGAATGAGTTTATGTGCAGGCAATAGTTCCAGTTATTTTCTTTGGGAAAATCCATTCCTTTGGATACTTGTTCCTCTCTATTTCCCATTCTATTGAGTGTAGTGTTCCTGATGTTTCCTTTTCAATTGGGAACTATATACTTGAGGTTAATTCTCTCACATTTGCTTCAATGGAACTATTTTGGAAAAATCCCTCATCTTCTTTATATCTAAAGCTGATGAAAGATTCTTAACAGGAATGCTATACAGTGGAATGAGTGAATGTGCAGGCAATAGTTCCAGTTATTTCCTTTGGGAAAATCCATTCATTTGGATACTTGTTCCTCTCTATTTCCCAATAAATTGAGTCTAGTGTTCCTGATGTTTCCTTCTCAATTGCGAACTATATACTTGTTGTTAATTCTCTCACATTGGCTTCAATGGAACTTTTGGGAAAAATCCCTCATCTTCTTTATATCTAAAGCTGATCAAAGGATTCTTAACAGGAATCCTATACAGTGGAATGAGTGAATGTGCAGGCAATAGTTCCAGTTATTTCCTTTGGGAAAATCCATTCATTCCCTTAAATACTTTTTCCTCTCTATTTCCCATTCAATTGAGTCTACTGTTTCTGATGTTTCCTTTTCAATTGGGAACTATATAGTTGATGATAATTATCTGCTATTTGCTGCAATGGAACTTTTTGGGAAAAATCCCTCATCTTCTTTATATCTAAAGGTGATCAAAGATTCTTAACAGGAATCCTATACAGTGGAATGAGTGAATGTGCAGGCAATAGTTCCAGTTATTTCCTTTGGGAAAATCCATTCCTTTGGATACTTGTTCCTCTCTATTTCCCATTCAATTGAGTCTAGTGTTTCTGATGTTTCCTTTACAATTGAGAACTATATAGTTGATGATAATTCTCTGCTATTTTGCTTCAATGGAACTTTTTGGGCAAAATCCATCCTTTTCTGTATATCTAAAGCTGATCAAAGGATTCTTAAAAGGAATCCTATACAGTGGAATGAGTGATTGTGCACCAAATAGTTCCAGTTATTTCCTTTGGGAAAATCCATTCCTTTGGATACTTGTTCCTCTCTATTTCCCATTCTATTGAGTGTAGTGTTCCTGATGTTTCCTTTTCAATTGGGAACTATATACTTGAGGTTAATTCTCTCACATTTGCTTCAATGGAACTATTTTGGAAAAATCCCTCATCTTCTTTATATCTAAAGCTGATCAAAGATTCTTAACAGGAATGCTATACAGTGGAATGAGTGAATGTGCAGGCAATAGTTCCAGTTATTTCCTTTGGGAAAATCCATTCATTTGGATACTTGTTCCTCTCTATTTCCCAATAAATTGAGTCTAGTGTTCCTGATGTTTCCTTCTCAATTGCGAACTATATACTTGTTGTTAATTCTCTCACATTGGCTTCAATGGAACTTTTTGGAAAAATCCCTCATCTTCTTTATATCTAAAGCTGATCAAAGGATTCTTAACAGGAATCCTATACAGTGGAATGAGTGAATGTGCAGGCAATAGTTCCAGTTATTTCCTTTGGGAAAATCCATTCATTCCCTTAAATACTTTTTCCTCTCTATTTCCCATTCAATTGAGTCTACTGTTTCTGATGTTTCCTTTTCAATTGGGAACTATATAGTTGATGATAATTATCTGCTATTTGCTGCAATGGAACTTTTTGGCAAAAATCCCTCATCTTTTTTATATCTAAAGGTGATCAAAGATTCTTAACAGGAATCCTATACAGTGGAATGAGTGAATGTGCAGGCAATAGTTCCAGTTATTTCCTTTGGGAAAATCCATTCCTTTGGATACTTGTTCCTCTCTATTTCCCATTCAATTGAGTCTAGTGTTTCTGATGTTTCCTTTACAATTGGGAACTATATAGTTGATGATAATTCTCTGCTATTTTGCTTCAATGGAACTTTTTGGGCAAAATCCATCCTTTTCTGTATATCTAAAGCTGATCAAAGGATTCTTAAAAGGAATCCTATACAGTGGAATGAGTGATTGTGCACCAAATAGTTCGAGTTATTTCCTTTGGGAAAATCCATTCCTTTGGATACTTGTTCTTCTCTATTTCCCATTTTATTGAGGGTAGTGTTCCTGATGTTTCCTTTTCAATTGGGAACTCTATACTTGATGTTAATTCTCTCACATTTGCTTCAATGGAACTTTTTGGGAAAAATCCCTCATCTTCTTGATATCTAAAGCTGATCAAAAATTCTTAACAGGAATCCTATACAGTGGAATGAGTGAATGTGCAGGCAATAGTTCCAGTTATTTCCTTTGGGAAAATCCATTCCTTTGGATACTTGTTCTTCTCTATTTCCCATTCTATTGAGTCTAGTGTTCCTGATGTTTCCTTTTCAATTGGGAACTATAAAGTTGATGTTAATTCTCTCCCATTTGCTTCAATGGAACTTTTTAGGAAAAATCACTCATCTTCTTTATATCTAAACTGATCAAAGATTCTTAACAGGAATCCTATACAGTGGAATGAGTTTATGTGCAGGCAATAGTTCCAGTTATTTTCTTTGGGAAAATCCATTCCTTTGGATACTTGTACCTCTCTATTTCCCATTCTATTGAGTCTAGTGTTGCTGATGTTTCCTTTTCAATTTGGAACTTTATAGTTGATGATAATTCTCTCCCATTTGCTTCAATGGAACTTTTTGGGCAAAATCCATCCTCTTCTGTATATCTAAAGGTGATCAAAGGATTCTTAACAGGAATGCTATACAGTGGAATGATTGAATGAGCTGGCAATAGTACCAGTTATTTCCTTTGGGAACATCCATTCCTTTGGATACTTGTTCCTCTCTATTTCCCATTCAATTGAGTCTAGTGTTCCTAATGTTTCCTTTTCAATTGGGAATTATAGAGTTGATGTTAATTCTCTCCAATTTGCTTCAATGGAAATTTTTGGGCAAAACCCATCATCTTCTGTATATCTAAAGCTGATCAAAGGATTCTTAACAGGAATCCTATACAGTGGAATGAGTGAATGTGCAGGCAATAGTTCCAGTTATTTCCTTTCGGAAAATCCATTCATTCCCTTAGATACTTTTTCCTCTCTATTTCCCATTCAATTGAGTCTAGTGTTTCTGATGTTTCCTTTTCAAATGGGAACTATATAGTTGATGATAATTCTCTGCTATTTGCTGCAATGAAACTTTTTGGTCAAAATCCAGTCTCTTCTGTATATCTAAAGCTGATCAAAGGATTCTTAAAAGGAATCCTAAACAGTGGAATGAGTGAATGTGCACCCAGTAGTTCGAGTTATTTCCTTTGGGAAAATCCATTCCTTTCGATACTTCTCCTTCTCTATTTCCCATTTTATTGAGGGTAGTGTTCCTGATGTTTCCTTTTCAATTGGGAACTCTATACTTGATGTTAATTCTCTCACATTTGCTTCAATGGAACTTTTTGGGAAAAATCCCTCATCTTCTTGATATCTAAAGCTGATCAAAAATTCTTAACAGGAATCCTATACAGTGGAATGAGTGAATGTGCAGGCAATAGTTCCAGTTATTTCCTTTGGGAAAATCCATTCCTTTGGATACTTGTTCTTCTCTATTTCCCATTCTATTGAGTCTAGTGTTCCTGATGTTTCCTTTTCAATTGGGAACTATAAAGTTGATGTTAATTCTCTCCCATTTGCTTCAATGGAACTTTTTAGGAAAAATCACTCATCTTCTTTATATCTAAAGCTGATCAAAGGATTCTTAACAGGAATCCTATACAGTGGAATGAGTGAATGTGCAGGCAATAGTTCCAGTTATTTCCTTTGGAAAACTCCATTCCTTTGGATACTTGTTCTTCTCTATTTCCCATTCAATTGAGTCTAGTGTTTCTGATATTTCCTTTTCAATTGGGAACTATAAAGTTGATGTTAATTCTCTCCCATTTGCTTCAATGGAACTTTTTAGGAAAAATCACTCATCTTCTTTATATGTAAAGCTGATCAAAGATTCTTAACAGGAATCCTATACAGTGGAATGAGTTTATGTGCAGGCAATAGTTCCAGTTATTTTCTTTGGGAAAATCCATTCCTTTAGATACTTGTTCCTCTCTATTTCCCATTCTATTGAGTGTAGTGTTCCTGATGTTTCCTTTTCAATTGGGAACTATATACTTGAGGTTAATTCTCTCACATTTGCTTCAATGGAACTATTTTGGAAAAATCCCTCATCTTCTTTATATCTAAAGCTGATCAAAGATTCTTAACAGGAATGCTATACAGTGGAATGAGTGAATGTGCAGGCAATAGTTCCAGTTATTTCCTTTGGGAAAATCCATTCATTTGGATACTTGTTCCTCTCTATTTCCCAATAAATTGAGTCTAGTGTTCCTGATGTTTCCTTCTCAATTGCGAACTATATACTTGTTGTTAATTCTCTCACATTGGCTTCAATGGAACTTTTTGGAAAAATCCCTCATCTTCTTTATATCTAAAGCTGATCAAAGGATTCTTAACAGGAATCCTATACAGTGGAATGAGTGAATGTGCAGGCAATAGTTCCAGTTATTTCCTTTGGAAAACTCCATTCCTTTGGATACTTGTTCTTCTCTATTTCCCATTCAATTGAGTCTAGTGTTTCTGATATTTCCTTTTCAATTGGGTACTATAAAGTTGATGTTAATTCTCTCCCATTTGCTTCAAAGGAACTTTTTAGGAAAAATCACTCATCTTCTTTATATGTAAAGCTGATCAAAGATTCTTAACAAGAATCCTATACAGTGGAATGAGTTTATGTGCAGGCAATAGTTCCAGTTATTTTCTTTGGGAAAATCCATTCCTTTAGATACTTGTTCCTCTCTATTTCCCATTCTATTGAGTGTAGTGTTCCTGATGTTTCCTTTTCAATTGGGAACTATATACTTGAGGTTAATTCTCTCACATTTGCTTCAATGGAACTATTTTGGAAAAATCCCTCATCTTCTTTATATCTAAAGCTGATCAAAGATTCTTAACAGGAATGCTATACAGTGGAATGAGTGAATGTGCAGGCAATAGTTCCAGTTATTTCCTTTGGGAAAATCCATTCATTTGGATACTTGTTCCTCTCTATTTCCCAATAAATTGAGTCTAGTGTTCCTGATGTTTCCTTCTCAATTGCGAACTATATACTTGTTGTTAATTCTCTCACATTGGCTTCAATGGAACTTTTTGGAAAAATCCCTCATCTTCTTTATATCTAAAGCTGATCAAAGGATTCTTAACAGGAATCCTATACAGTGGAATGAGTGAATGTGCAGGCAATAGTTCCAGTTATTTCCTTTGGAAAACTCCATTCCTTTGGATACTTGTTCTTCTCTATTTCCCATTCAATTGAGTCTAGTGTTTCTGATATTTCCTTTTCAATTGGGAACTATAAAGTTGATGTTAATTCTCTCCCATTTGCTTCAATGGAACTTTTTAGGAAAAATCACTCATCTTCTTTATATGTAAAGCTGATCAAAGATTCTTAACAGGAATCCTATACAGTGGAATGAGTTTATGTGCAGGCAATAGTTCCAGTTATTTTCTTTGGGAAAATCCATTCCTTTGGACACTTGTTCCTCTCTATTTCCCATTCTATTGAGTGTAGTGTTCCTGATGTTTCCTTTTCAATTGGGAACTATCTACTTGAGGTTAATTCTCTCACATTTGCTTCAATGGAACTATTTTGGAAAAATCCCTCATCTTCTTTATATCTAAAGCTGATCAAAGATTCTTAACAGGAATGCTATACAGTGGAATGAGTGAATGTGCAGGCAATAGTTCCAGTTATTTCCTTTGGGAAAATCCATTCATTTAGATACTTGTTCCTCCCTATTTCCCAATAAATTGAGTCTAGTGTTCCTGATGTTTCCTTCTCAATTGCGAACTATATACTTGTTGTTAATTCTCTCACATTGGCTTCAATGGAACTTTTTGGAAAAATCCCTCATCTTCTTTATATCTAAAGCTGATCAAAGGATTCTTAACAGGAATCCTATACAGTGGAATGAGTGAATGTGCAGGCAATAGTTCCAGTTATTTCCTTTGGAAAACTCCATTCCTTTGGATACTTGTTCTTCTCTATTTCCCATTCAATTGAGTCTAGTGTTTCTGATATTTCCTTTTCAATTGGGAACTATAAAGTTGATGTTAATTCTCTCCCATTTGCTTCAATGGAACTTTTTAGGAAAAATCACTCATCTTCTTTATATGTAATGCTGATCAAAGATTCTTAACAGGAATCCTATACAGTGGAATGAGTTTATGTGCAGGCAATAGTTCCAGTTATTTTCTTTGGGAAAATCCATTCCTTTGGATACTTGTTCCTCTCTATTTCCCATTCTATTGAGTGTAGTGTTCCTGATGTTTCCTTTTCAATTGGGAACTATATACTTGAGGTTAATTCTCTCACATTTGCTTCAATGGAACTATTTTGGAAAAATCCCTCATCTTCTTTATATCTAAAGCTGATCAAAGATTCTTAACAGGAATCCTATAAAGTGGAATGAGTGAATGTGCAGGCAATAGTTCCAGTTATTTCCTTTGGGAAAATCCATTCATTTGGATACTTGTTCCTCTCTATTTCCCAATAAATTGAGTCTAGTGTTCCTGATGTTTCCTTCTCAATTGCGAACTATATACTTGTTGTTAATTCTCTCACATTGGCTTCAATGGAACTTTTTGGAAAAATCCCTCATCTTCTTTATATCTAAAGCTGATCAAAGGATTCTTAACAGGAATCCTATACAGTGGAATGAGTGAATGTGCAGGCAATAGTTCCAGTTATTTCCTTTGGAAAACTCCATTCCTTTGGATACTTGTTCTTCTCTATTTCCCATTCAATTGAGTCTAGTGTTTCTGATATTTCCTTTTCAATTGGGAACTATAAAGTTGATGTTAATTCTCTCCCATTTGCTTCAATGGAACTTTTTAGGAAAAATCACTCATCTTCTTTATATGTAAAGCTGATCAAAGATTCTTAACAGGAATCCTATACAGTGGAATGAGTTTATGTGCAGGCAATAGTTCCAGTTATTTTCTTTGGGAAAATCCATTCCTTTGGATACTTGTTCCTCTCTATTTCCCATTCTATTGAGTGTAGTGTTCCTGATGTTTCCTTTTCAATTGGGAACTATATACTTGAGGTTAATTCTCTCACATTTGCTTCAATGGAACTATTTTGGAAAAATCCCTCATCTTCTTTATATCTAAAGCTGATGAAAGATTCTTAACAGGAATGCTATACAGTGGAATGAGTGAATGTGCAGGCAATAGTTCCAGTTATTTCCTTTGGGAAAATCCATTCATTTGGATACTTGTTCCTCTCTATTTCCCAATAAATTGAGTCTAGTGTTCCTGATGTTTCCTTCTCAATTGCGAACTATATACTTGTTGTTAATTCTCTCACATTGGCTTCAATGGAACTTTTGGGAAAAATCCCTCATCTTCTTTATATCTAAAGCTGATCAAAGGATTCTTAACAGGAATCCTATACAGTGGAATGAGTGAATGTGCAGGCAATAGTTCCAGTTATTTCCTTTGGGAAAATCCATTCATTCCCTTAAATACTTTTTCCTCTCTATTTCCCATTCAATTGAGTCTACTGTTTCTGATGTTTCCTTTTCAATTGGGAACTATATAGTTGATGATAATTATCTGCTATTTGCTGCAATGGAACTTTTTGGGAAAAATCCCTCATCTTCTTTATATCTAAAGGTGATCAAAGATTCTTAACAGGAATCCTATACAGTGGAATGAGTGAATGTGCAGGCAATAGTTCCAGTTATTTCCTTTGGGAAAATCCATTCCTTTGGATACTTGTTCCTCTCTATTTCCCATTCAATTGAGTCTAGTGTTTCTGATGTTTCCTTTACAATTGAGAACTATATAGTTGATGATAATTCTCTGCTATTTTGCTTCAATGGAACTTTTTGGGCAAAATCCATCCTTTTCTGTATATCTAAAGCTGATCAAAGGATTCTTAAAAGGAATCCTATACAGTGGAATGAGTGATTGTGCACCAAATAGTTCCAGTTATTTCCTTTGGGAAAATCCATTCCTTTGGATACTTGTTCCTCTCTATTTCCCATTCTATTGAGTGTAGTGTTCCTGATGTTTCCTTTTCAATTGGGAACTATATACTTGAGGTTAATTCTCTCACATTTGCTTCAATGGAACTATTTTGGAAAAATCCCTCATCTTCTTTATATCTAAAGCTGATCAAAGATTCTTAACAGGAATGCTATACAGTGGAATGAGTGAATGTGCAGGCAATAGTTCCAGTTATTTCCTTTGGGAAAATCCATTCATTTGGATACTTGTTCCTCTCTATTTCCCAATAAATTGAGTCTAGTGTTCCTGATGTTTCCTTCTCAATTGCGAACTATATACTTGTTGTTAATTCTCTCACATTGGCTTCAATGGAACTTTTTGGAAAAATCCCTCATCTTCTTTATATCTAAAGCTGATCAAAGGATTCTTAACAGGAATCCTATACAGTGGAATGAGTGAATGTGCAGGCAATAGTTCCAGTTATTTCCTTTGGGAAAATCCATTCATTCCCTTAAATACTTTTTCCTCTCTATTTCCCATTCAATTGAGTCTACTGTTTCTGATGTTTCCTTTTCAATTGGGAACTATATAGTTGATGATAATTATCTGCTATTTGCTGCAATGGAACTTTTTGGCAAAAATCCCTCATCTTTTTTATATCTAAAGGTGATCAAAGATTCTTAACAGGAATCCTATACAGTGGAATGAGTGAATGTGCAGGCAATAGTTCCAGTTATTTCCTTTGGGAAAATCCATTCCTTTGGATACTTGTTCCTCTCTATTTCCCATTCAATTGAGTCTAGTGTTTCTGATGTTTCCTTTACAATTGGGAACTATATAGTTGATGATAATTCTCTGCTATTTTGCTTCAATGGAACTTTTTGGGCAAAATCCATCCTTTTCTGTATATCTAAAGCTGATCAAAGGATTCTTAAAAGGAATCCTATACAGTGGAATGAGTGATTGTGCACCAAATAGTTCGAGTTATTTCCTTTGGGAAAATCCATTCCTTTGGATACTTGTTCTTCTCTATTTCCCATTTTATTGAGGGTAGTGTTCCTGATGTTTCCTTTTCAATTGGGAACTCTATACTTGATGTTAATTCTCTCACATTTGCTTCAATGGAACTTTTTGGGAAAAATCCCTCATCTTCTTGATATCTAAAGCTGATCAAAAATTCTTAACAGGAATCCTATACAGTGGAATGAGTGAATGTGCAGGCAATAGTTCCAGTTATTTCCTTTGGGAAAATCCATTCCTTTGGATACTTGTTCTTCTCTATTTCCCATTCTATTGAGTCTAGTGTTCCTGATGTTTCCTTTTCAATTGGGAACTATAAAGTTGATGTTAATTCTCTCCCATTTGCTTCAATGGAACTTTTTAGGAAAAATCACTCATCTTCTTTATATCTAAACTGATCAAAGATTCTTAACAGGAATCCTATACAGTGGAATGAGTTTATGTGCAGGCAATAGTTCCAGTTATTTTCTTTGGGAAAATCCATTCCTTTGGATACTTGTACCTCTCTATTTCCCATTCTATTGAGTCTAGTGTTGCTGATGTTTCCTTTTCAATTTGGAACTTTATAGTTGATGATAATTCTCTCCCATTTGCTTCAATGGAACTTTTTGGGCAAAATCCATCCTCTTCTGTATATCTAAAGGTGATCAAAGGATTCTTAACAGGAATGCTATACAGTGGAATGATTGAATGAGCTGGCAATAGTACCAGTTATTTCCTTTGGGAACATCCATTCCTTTGGATACTTGTTCCTCTCTATTTCCCATTCAATTGAGTCTAGTGTTCCTAATGTTTCCTTTTCAATTGGGAATTATAGAGTTGATGTTAATTCTCTCCAATTTGCTTCAATGGAAATTTTTGGGCAAAACCCATCATCTTCTGTATATCTAAAGCTGATCAAAGGATTCTTAACAGGAATCCTATACAGTGGAATGAGTGAATGTGCAGGCAATAGTTCCAGTTATTTCCTTTCGGAAAATCCATTCATTCCCTTAGATACTTTTTCCTCTCTATTTCCCATTCAATTGAGTCTAGTGTTTCTGATGTTTCCTTTTCAAATGGGAACTATATAGTTGATGATAATTCTCTGCTATTTGCTGCAATGAAACTTTTTGGTCAAAATCCAGTCTCTTCTGTATATCTAAAGCTGATCAAAGGATTCTTAAAAGGAATCCTAAACAGTGGAATGAGTGAATGTGCACCCAGTAGTTCGAGTTATTTCCTTTGGGAAAATCCATTCCTTTCGATACTTCTCCTTCTCTATTTCCCATTTTATTGAGGGTAGTGTTCCTGATGTTTCCTTTTCAATTGGGAACTCTATACTTGATGTTAATTCTCTCACATTTGCTTCAATGGAACTTTTTGGGAAAAATCCCTCATCTTCTTGATATCTAAAGCTGATCAAAAATTCTTAACAGGAATCCTATACAGTGGAATGAGTGAATGTGCAGGCAATAGTTCCAGTTATTTCCTTTGGGAAAATCCATTCCTTTGGATACTTGTTCTTCTCTATTTCCCATTCTATTGAGTCTAGTGTTCCTGATGTTTCCTTTTCAATTGGGAACTATAAAGTTGATGTTAATTCTCTCCCATTTGCTTCAATGGAACTTTTTAGGAAAAATCACTCATCTTCTTTATATCTAAAGCTGATCAAAGGATTCTTAACAGGAATCCTATACAGTGGAATGAGTGAATGTGCAGGCAATAGTTCCAGTTATTTCCTTTGGAAAACTCCATTCCTTTGGATACTTGTTCTTCTCTATTTCCCATTCAATTGAGTCTAGTGTTTCTGATATTTCCTTTTCAATTGGGAACTATAAAGTTGATGTTAATTCTCTCCCATTTGCTTCAATGGAACTTTTTAGGAAAAATCACTCATCTTCTTTATATGTAAAGCTGATCAAAGATTCTTAACAGGAATCCTATACAGTGGAATGAGTTTATGTGCAGGCAATAGTTCCAGTTATTTTCTTTGGGAAAATCCATTCCTTTAGATACTTGTTCCTCTCTATTTCCCATTCTATTGAGTGTAGTGTTCCTGATGTTTCCTTTTCAATTGGGAACTATATACTTGAGGTTAATTCTCTCACATTTGCTTCAATGGAACTATTTTGGAAAAATCCCTCATCTTCTTTATATCTAAAGCTGATCAAAGATTCTTAACAGGAATGCTATACAGTGGAATGAGTGAATGTGCAGGCAATAGTTCCAGTTATTTCCTTTGGGAAAATCCATTCATTTGGATACTTGTTCCTCTCTATTTCCCAATAAATTGAGTCTAGTGTTCCTGATGTTTCCTTCTCAATTGCGAACTATATACTTGTTGTTAATTCTCTCACATTGGCTTCAATGGAACTTTTTGGAAAAATCCCTCATCTTCTTTATATCTAAAGCTGATCAAAGGATTCTTAACAGGAATCCTATACAGTGGAATGAGTGAATGTGCAGGCAATAGTTCCAGTTATTTCCTTTGGAAAACTCCATTCCTTTGGATACTTGTTCTTCTCTATTTCCCATTCAATTGAGTCTAGTGTTTCTGATATTTCCTTTTCAATTGGGTACTATAAAGTTGATGTTAATTCTCTCCCATTTGCTTCAAAGGAACTTTTTAGGAAAAATCACTCATCTTCTTTATATGTAAAGCTGATCAAAGATTCTTAACAAGAATCCTATACAGTGGAATGAGTTTATGTGCAGGCAATAGTTCCAGTTATTTTCTTTGGGAAAATCCATTCCTTTAGATACTTGTTCCTCTCTATTTCCCATTCTATTGAGTGTAGTGTTCCTGATGTTTCCTTTTCAATTGGGAACTATATACTTGAGGTTAATTCTCTCACATTTGCTTCAATGGAACTATTTTGGAAAAATCCCTCATCTTCTTTATATCTAAAGCTGATCAAAGATTCTTAACAGGAATGCTATACAGTGGAATGAGTGAATGTGCAGGCAATAGTTCCAGTTATTTCCTTTGGGAAAATCCATTCATTTGGATACTTGTTCCTCTCTATTTCCCAATAAATTGAGTCTAGTGTTCCTGATGTTTCCTTCTCAATTGCGAACTATATACTTGTTGTTAATTCTCTCACATTGGCTTCAATGGAACTTTTTGGAAAAATCCCTCATCTTCTTTATATCTAAAGCTGATCAAAGGATTCTTAACAGGAATCCTATACAGTGGAATGAGTGAATGTGCAGGCAATAGTTCCAGTTATTTCCTTTGGAAAACTCCATTCCTTTGGATACTTGTTCTTCTCTATTTCCCATTCAATTGAGTCTAGTGTTTCTGATATTTCCTTTTCAATTGGGTACTATAAAGTTGATGTTAATTCTCTCCCATTTGCTTCAATGGAACTTTTTGGAAAAATCCCTCATCTTCTTTATATCTAAAGCTGATCAAAGATTCTTAACAGGAATCCTATACAGTGGAATGAGTTTATGTGCAGGCAATAGTTCCAGTTATTTTCTTTGGGAAAATCCATTCCTTTGGATACTTGTTCCTCTCTATTTCCCATTCTATTGAGTGTAGTGTTCCTGATGTTTCCTTTTCAATTGGGAACTATATACTTGAGGTTAATTCTCTCACATTTGCTTCAATGGAACTATTTTGGAAAAATCCCTCATCTTCTTTATATCTAAAGCTGATCAAAGATTCTTAACAGGATTGCTATACAGTGGAATGAGTGAATGTGCAGGCAATAGTTCCAGTTATTTCCTTTGGGAAAATCCATTCATTTGGATACTTGTTCCTCTCTATTTCCCAATAAATTGAGTCTAGTGTTCCTGATGTTTCCTTCTCAATTGCGAACTATATACTTGTTGTTAATTCTCTCACATTGGCTTCAATGGAACTTTTTGGAAAAATCCCTCATCTTTATATCTAAAGCTGATCAAAGATTCTTAACAGGAATGCTATACAGTGGAATGAGTGAATGTGCAGGCAATAGTTCCAGTTATTTCCTTTGGGAAAATCCATTCATTTGGATACTTGTTCCTCTCTATTTCCCAATAAATTGAGTCTAGTGTTCCTGATGTTTCCTTCTCAATTGCGAACTATATACTTGTTGTTAATTCTCTCACATTGGCTTCAATGGAACTTTTTGGAAAAATCCCTCATCTTCTTTATATCTAAAGCTGATCAAAGGATTCTTAACAGGAATCCTATACAGTGGAATGAGTGAATGTGCAGGCAATAATTCCAGTTATTTCCTTTGTGAAAATCCATTCCTTTGGATACTTGTTCTTCTCTATTTCCTATTCTATTGAGTCTAGTGTTCCTGATGTTTCCTTTTCAATTGGGAACTATAAAGTTGATGTTAATTCTCTCCCATTTGCTTCAATGGAACTTTTTAGGAAAAATCACTCATCTTCTTTATATCTAAAGCTCATCAAAAATTCTTAACAGGAATCCTATACAGTGGAATGTGTGAATGGGCAGGCAATACTTCCAGTTATTTTCTTTGGGAAAATCCATTCCTTTGGATACTTGTTCCTCTCTATTTCCCTTTCAATTGAGTCTAGTGTTACTGATGTTTCCTTTTCAATTTGGAACTTTATAGTTGATGATAATTCTCTCCCATTTGCTTCAATGGAACTTTTTGGGCAAAATCCATCCTCTTCTGTATATCTAAAGCTGATCAAAGGATTCTTAACAGGAATGCTATACAGTGGAATGAGTGAATGTGCAGGCAATAGTTCCAGTTATTTACTTTGGGAAAATCGATTCCCTTAGATACTTGTTCTTCTTTATTTCCCATTCTATTGAGTCTAGTGTTCCTGATGTTTCCTTTTCAATTGGGAACTATAAAGTTGATGTTAATTCTCTCCCATTTGCTTCAATGGAACTTTTTAGGAAAAATCACTCATCTTCTTTATATCTAAAGCTCATCAAAAATTCTTAACAGGAATCCTATACAGTGGAATGAGTGAATGGGCAGGCAATACTTCCAGTTATTTTCTTTGAGAAAATCCATTCCTTTGGATACTTGTTCCTCTCTATTTCCCATTCTATTGAGTCCAGTGTTTCTGATGTTTCCTTTTAAATTGGGAATTATATAGTTGATGATAATTCTCTGCTATTTGCTTCAATGCAACTTTTTGGGCAAAATCCATCCTCTTCTGTATATCTAAAGCTGATCAAAGGATTCTTAAAAGGAATCCCATACAGTGGAATGAGTGAATGTGCACCCAATAGTTCGAGTTATTTCCTTTGGGAAAATCCATTCCTTTGGATACTTGTTCTTCTCTATTTCCCATTTTATTGAGTGTAGTGTTCCAGATGTTTCCTTTTCAATTGGGTACTCTATACTTGATGTTAATTCTCTCACATTTGCTTCAATGGAACTTTTTGGGAAAAATCCCTCATCTTCTTTATATCTAAAGCTGATCAAAGATTCTTAACAGGAATGCTATACAGTGGAATGAGTGAATGGGCAGGCAATACTTCCAGTTATTTTCTTTGGGAAAATGCATTCCTTTGGATACTTGTACCTCTCTATTTCCCATTCTATTGAGTCTAGTGTTGCTGATGTTTCCTTTTCAATTGGGAACTATATAGTTGATGTTAATTCTCTGCTATTTGCTTCAATGGAACTTTTTGGGAAAAATCACTCATCTTCTTTATATCTAAAGCTGATCAAAGATTCTTAACAGGAATGCTATACAGTTAAATGAGTGAATGTGCAGGCAATAGTTCCAGTTATTTCCTTTGGGAAAATCCATTCCCTTAGATACTTGTTCCTCTCTATTTCCCATTCAATTGAGTCTAGTGTTTCTGATATTTCCTTTTCAATTGGGAACTATATAGTTGAAGTTAATTCTCTGCTATTTGCTTCAATGGAACTTTTTGGGCAAAATCCATCCTCTTCTGTACATCTAAAGCTGATCAAAGGATTCTTAACAGGAATCCTATACAGTGGCATGAGTGAATGTGCAGGCAATAGTTCCAGGTATTTCCTTTGGGAAAATCCATTCCTTTGGATACTTGTTCCTCTCTATTTCCCTTTCAATTGAGTCTAGTGTTCCTGATGTTTCCTTTTCAATTGGGAATTATATAGTTGATGTTAATTCTCTCCCTTTTGCTTCAATGGAACTTTTTAGGAAAAATCACTCATCTTCTTTATATCTAAAGCCGATCAAAGATTTTTAACAGGAATCCTATACAGTGGAATGAATGAATGTACAGGAAATAGTTCCAGTTATTTTCTTTGGGAAAATCCATTCCTTTGGATACTTGTTTCTCTCTATTTCCCATTCTATTGAGTCTACTGTTTCTGATATTTCCTTTTAAATTGGGAATTATATAGTTGATGATAATTCTCTGCTATTTGCTTCAATGCAACTTTTTGGGCAAAATCCATCCTCTTCTGTATATCTAAAGCTGATCAAAGGATTCTTAAAAGGAATCCTATACAGTGGAATGAGTGAATGTGCACCCAATAGTTAGAGTTATTTCCTTTGGAAAACACCATTCCTTTGGATACTTGTTCTTCTCTATTTCCCATTCAATTGAGTCTAGTGTTTCTGATGTTTCCTTTTCAATTGGGAACTATAAAGTTGATGTTAATTCTCTCACATTTGCTTCAATGGAACTTTTTAGGAAAAATCACTCATCTTCTTTATATGTAAAGCTGATCAAAGATTCTTAACAGGAATCCTATACAGTGGAATGAGTTTATGTGCAGGCAATAGTATAGTTATTTTCTTTGGGAAAATCCATTCCTTTGGATACTTGTTCCTCTCTATTTCCCATTCTATTGAGTGTAGTGTTCCTGATGTTTCCTTTTCAATTGGGAACTATATACTTGAGGTTAATTCTCTCACATTTGCTTCACTGGAACTATTTTGGAAAAATCCCTCATCTTCTTTATATCTAAAGCTGATCAAAGATTCTTAACAGGAATGCTATACAGTGGAATGAGTGAATGTGCAGGCAATAGTTCCAGTTATTTCCTTTGGGAAAATCCATTCATTTGGATACTTGTTCCTCTCTATTTCCCAATAAATTGAGTCTAGTGTTCCTGATGTTTCCTTCTCAATTGCGAACTATATACTTGTTGTTAATTCTCTCACATTGGCTTCAATGGAACTTTTTGGAAAAATCCCTCATCTTCTTTATATCTAAAGCTGATCAAAGGATTCTTAACAGGAATCCTATACAGTGGAATGAGTGAATGTGCAGGCAATAATTCCAGTTATTTCCTTTGTGAAAATCCATTCCTTTGGATACTTGTTCTTCTCTATTTCCCATTCTATTGAGTCTAGTGTTCCTGATGTTTCCTTTTCAATTGGGAACTATAAAGTTGATGTTAATTCTCTCCCATTTGCTTCAATGGAACTTTTTAGGAAAAATCACTCATCTTCTTTATATCTAAAGCTCATCAAAAATTCTTAACAGGAATCCTATACAGTGGAATGAGTGAATGGGCAGGCAATACTTCCAGTTATTTTCTTTGGGAAAATCCATTCCTTTGGATACTTGTTCCTCTCTATTTCCCTTTCAATTGAGTCTAGTGTTACTGATGTTTCCTTTTCAATTTGGAACTTTATAGTTGATGATAATTCTCTCCCATTTGCTTCAATGGAACTTTTTGGGCAAAATCCATCCTCTTCTGTATATCTAAAGCTGATCAAAGGATTCTTAACAGGAATGCTATACAGTGGAATGAGTGAATGTGCAGGCAATAGTTCCAGTTATTTACTTTGGGAAAATCGATTCCCTTAGATACTTGTTCTTCTTTATTTCCCATTCTATTGAGTCTAGTGTTCCTGATGTTTCCTTTTCAATTGGGAACTATAAAGTTGATGTTAATTCTCTCCCATTTGCTTCAATGGAACTTTTTAGGAAAAATCACTCATCTTCTTTATATCTAAAGCTCATCAAAAATTCTTAACAGGAATCCTATACAGTGGAATGAGTGAATGGGCAGGCAATACTTCCAGTTATTTTCTTTGGGAAAATCCATTCCTTTGGATACTTGTTCCTCTCTATTTCCCATTCTATTGAGTCTAGTGTTTCTGATGTTTCCTTTTAAATTGGGAATTATATAGTTGATGATAATTCTCTGCTATTTGCTTCAATGCAACTTTTTGGGCAAAATCCATCCTCTTCTGTATATCTAAAGCTGATCAAAGGATTCTTAAAAGGAATCCCATACAGTGGAATGAGTGAATGTGCACCCAATAGTTCGAGTTATTTCCTTTGGGAAAATCCATTCCTTTGGATACTTGTTCTTCTCTATTTCCCATTTTATTGAGTGTAGTGTTCCAGATGTTTCCTTTTCAATTGGGTACTTTATACTTGATGTTAATTCTCTCACATTTGCTTCAATGGAACTTTTTGGGAAAAATCCCTCATCTTCTTTATATCTAAAGCTGATCAAAGATTCTTAACAGGAATGCTATACAGTGGAATGAGTGAATGGGCAGGCAATACTTCCAGTTATTTTCTTTGGGAAAATCCATTCCTTTGGATACTTGTACCTCTCTATTTCCCATTCTATTGAGTCTAGTGTTCCTGATGTTTCCTTTTCAATAGGGAACTATATAGTTGATGTTAATTCTCTGCTATTTGCTTCAATGGAACTTTTTGGGCAAAATCCATCCTCTTCTGTACATCTAAAGCTGATCAAAGGATTCTTAACAGTAATCCTATACAGTGGTATGAGTGAATGTGCAGGCAATAGTTCCAGGTATTTCCTTTGGGAAAATCCATTCCTTTGGATACTTGTTCTTCTCTATTTCCCATTCTATTGAGTCTAGTGTTCCTGATGTTTCCTTTTCAATTGGGAATTATATAGTTGATGTTAATTCTCTCCCTTTTGCTTCAATGGAACTTTTTAGGAAAAATCACTCATCTTCTTTATATCTAAAGCCGATCAAAGATTCTTAACAGGAATCCTATACAGTGGAATGAATGAATGTGCAGGCAATAGTTCCAGTTATTTTCTTTGGGAAAATCCATTCCTTTGGATACTTGTTTCTCTCTATTTCCCATTCTATTGAGTCTAGTGTTTCTGATATTTCCTTTTAAATTGGGAATTATATAGTTGATGATAATTCTCTGCTATTTGCTTCAATGCAACTTTTTGGGCAAAATCCATCCTCTTCTGTATATCTAAAGCTGATCAAAGGATTCTTAAAAGGAATCCTATACAGTGGAATGAGTGAATGTGCACCCAATAGTTCGAGTTATTTCCTTTGGAAAACACCATTCCTTTGGATACTTGTTCTTCTCTATTTCCCATTTTATTGAGGGTAGTGTTCCTGATGTTTCCTTTTCAATTGGGAACTCTATACTTGATGTTAATTCTCTCACATTTGCTTCAATGGAAATTTTTGGGCAAAACCCATCATCTTCTGTATACCTAAAGCTGATCAAAGGATTCTTAACAGTAATGCTATACAGTGGAATGAGTGAATGTGCAGGCAATAGTTCCAGTTATTTCCTTTGGGAAAATCCATTCCCTTAGATACTTGTTCCTCTCTATTTCCCATTCTATTGAGTCTAGTGTTCCTGATGTTTCCTTTTCAATTGGGAACTATAAAGTTGATGTTAATTCTCTGCTATTTGCTTCAATGGAACTTTTTGGGCAAAATCCATCCTCTTCTGTATGTCTAAAGCTGATCAAAGGATTCTTAAAAGGAATCCTATACAGTGGAATGAGTGATTGTGCACCCAATAGTTCGAGTTATTTCCTTTGAGAAAATCCATTCCTTTGGATACATGTTCTTCTCTATTTCCCATTTTATTGAGGGTAGTGTTCCTGATGTTTCCTTTTCAATTGGGAACTCTATACTTGATGTTAATTCTCTCACATTTGCTTCAATGGAAATTTTTGGGCAAAACCCATCATCTTCTGTATACCTAAAGCTGATCAAAGGATTCTTAACAGTAATGCTATACAGTGGAATGAGTGAATGTGCAGGCAATAGTTCCAGTTATTTCCTTTGGGAAAATCCATTCCCTTAGATACTTGTTCCTCTCTATTTCCCATTCTATTGAGTCTAGTGTTGCTGATGTTTCCTTTTCAATTGGGAACTATATAGTTGATGTTAATTCTCTGCTATTTGCTTCAATGGAAATTTTTGGGAAAAATCACTCATCTTCTTTATATCTAAAGCTGATCAAAGATTATTAACAGGAATGCTATACAGTTAAATGAGTGAATGTGCAGGCAATAGTTCCAGTTATTTCCTTTGGGAAAATCCATTCCCTTAGATACTTGTTCCTCTCTATTTCCCATTCAATTGAGTCTAGTGTTTCTGATATTTCCTTTTCAATTGGGAACTATATAGTTGATGTTAATTCTCTGCTATTTGCTTCAATGGAACTTTTTGGGCAAAATCCATCCTCTTCTGTACATCTAAAGCTGATCAAAGGATTCTTAACAGGAATCCTATACAGTGGCATGAGTGAATGTGCAGGCAATAGTTCCAGGTATTTCCTTTGGGAAAATCCATTCCTTTGGATACTTGTTCTTCTCTATTTCACATTCTATTGAGTCTAGTGTTCCTGATGTTTCCTTTACAATTGGGAACTATATAGTTGATGATAATTCTCTGCTATTTGCTTCAATGGAACTTTTTGGGCAAAATCCATCCTCTTCTGTATGTCTAAAGCTGATCAAAGTATTCTTAAAAGGAATCCTATACAGTGGAATGAGTGATTGTGCACCCAATAGTTCGAGTTATTTCCTTTGAGAAAATCCATTCCTTTGGATACATGTTCTTCTCTATTTCCCATTTTATTGAGGGTAGTGTTCCTGATGTTTCCTTTTCTATTGGGAACTCTATACTTGATGTTAATTCTCTCACATTTGCTTCAATGGAAATTTTTGGGCAAAACCCATCATCTTCTGTATACCTAAAGCTGATCAAAGGATTCTTAACAGTAATGCTATACAGTGGAATGAGTGAATGTGCAGGCAATAGTTCCAGTTATTTCCTTTGGGAAAATCCATTCCCTTAGATACTTTTTCCTCTCAATTTCCCATTCTATTGAGTCTAGTGTTCCTGATGTTTCCTTTTCAATTGGGAACTATAAAGTTGATGTTAATTCTCTGCTATTTGCTTCAATGGAACTTTTTGGGCAAAATCCATCCTCTTCTGTATGTCTAAAGCTGATCAAAGGATTCTTAAAAGGAATCCTATACAGTGGAATGAGTGATTGTGCACCCAATAGTTCGAGTTATTTCCTTTGAGAAAATCCATTCCTTTGGATACATGTTCTTCTCTATTTCCCATTTTATTGAGGGTAGTGTTCCTGATGTTTCCTTTTCAATTGGGAACTCTATACTTGATGTTAATTCTCTCACATTTGCTTCAATGGAAATTTTTGGGCAAAACCCATCATCTTCTGTATACCTAAAGCTGATCAAAGGATTCTTAACAGTAATGCTATACAGTGGAATGAGTGAATGTGCAGGCAATAGTTCCAGTTATTTCCTTTGGGAAAATCCATTCCCTTAGATACTTGTTCCTCTCTATTTCCCATTCTATTGAGTCTAGTGTTCCTGATGTTTCCTTTTCAATTGGGAACTATAAAGTTGATGTTAATTCTCTCCCATTTGCTTCAATGGAACTTTTTGTGCAAAATCCATCCTCTTATGTATATCTAAAGCTGATCAAAGGATTCTTAACAGGAATGCTATACAGTGGAATGAGTGAATGTGCAGGCAATAGTTCCAGTTACTTCCTTTGGGAACATCCATTCCTTTGCAAACTTGTTCCTCTCTATTTCCCATTCAATTGAGTCTAGTGTTCCTAATGTTTCCTTTTCAATTGGGAATTATAGAGTTGATGTTAATTCTCTCCAATTTGCTTCAATGGAAATTTTTGGGCAAAACCCATCATCTTCTGTATATCTAAAGCTGATCAAAGGATTCTTAACAGGAATCCTATACAGTGGAATGAGTGAATGTGCAGGCAAAAGTTCCAGTTATTTCCTTTGGGAAAATCCATTCATTCCCTTAAATACTTTTTCCTCTCTATTTCCCATTCAATTGAGTCTAGTGTTTATGATGTTTCCTTTTCAATTGGGAACTATATAGTTGATGATAATTATCTGCTATTTGCTGCAATGGAACTTTTTGGGAAAAATCCCTCATCTTCTTTATATCTAAAGGTGATCAAAGATTCTTAACAGGAATCCTATACAGTGGAATGAGTGAATGTGCAGGCAATAGTTCCAGTTATTTCCTTTGGGAAAATCCATTCCTTTGGATACTTGTCCCTCTCTATTTCCCATTCAATTGAGTCTAGTGTTTCTGATGTTTCCTTTACAATTGGGAACTATATAGTTGATGATAATTCTCTGCTATTTGCTTCAATGGAACTTTTTGGGCAAAATCCATCCTCTTCTGTATGTCTAAAGCTGATCAAAGGATTCTTAAAAGGAATCCTATACAGTGGAATGAGTGATTGTGCACCCAATAGTTCGAGTTATTTCCTTTGAGAAAATCCATTCCTTTGGATACTTGTTCTTCTCTATTTCCCATTTTATTGAGGGTAGTGTTCCTGATGTTTCCTTTTCAATTGGGAACTCTATACTTGATGTTAATTCTCTCACATTTGCTTCAATGGAAATTTTTGGGCAAAACCCATCATCTTCTGTATATCTAAAGCTGATCAAAGGATTCTTAACAGTAATGCTATACAGTGGAATGAGTGAATGTGCAGGCAATAGTTCCAGTTATTTACTTTGGGAAAATCCATTCCCTTAGATACTTGTTCCTCTCTATTTCCCATTCAATTGAGTCTAGTGTTTCTGATGTTTCCTTTTCAAATGGGAACTATATACTTGTTGTTAATTCTCTGCTATTTGCTTCAATGGAACTTTTTGGGCAAAATCCATCCTCTTCTGTATATCTAAAGCTGATCAAAGGATTCTTAACAGGAATCCTATACAGTGGAATGAGTGAATGTGCACCCAATAGTTCGAGTTATTTCCTTTGGGAAAATCCATTCCTTTGGATACTTGTTCTTCTCAATTTCCCATTTTATTGAGTGTAGTGTTCCTGATGTTTCCTTTTCAATTGGGATCTCTATACTTGATGTTAATTCTCTCACATTTGCTTCAATGGAACTTTTTGGGAAAAATCCCTCATCTTCTTTATATCTAAAGCTGATCAAAGATTCTTAACAGGAATCCTATACAGTGGAATGAGTGAATGGGCAGGCAATAGTTCCAGTTATTTTCTTTGGGAAAATCCATTCCTTTGGATACTTGTACCTCTCTATTTCCCATTCTATTGAGTCTAGTGTTGCTGATGTTTCCTTTTCAATTGGGAACTATATAGTTGATGTTAATTCTCTGCTATTTGCTTCAATGGAACTTTTTGGGAAAAATCACTCATCTTCTTTATATCTAAAGCTGATCAAAGATTCGTAACAGGAATGCTATACAGTTAAATGAGTGAATGTGCGGGCAATAGTTCCAGTTATTTCCTTTGGGAAAATCCATTCCCTTAGATACTTGTTCCTCTCTATTTCCCATTCAATTGAGTCTAGTGTTTCTGATATTTCCTTTTCAATTGGGAACTATATAGTTGATGTTAATTCTCTGCTATTTGCTTCAATGGAACTTTTTGGGCAAAATCCATCCTCTTCTGTACATCTAAAGCTGATCAAAGGATTCTTAACAGGAATCCTATACAGTGGCATGAGTGAATGTGCAGGCAATAGTTCCAGGTATTTCCTTTGGGAAAATCCATTCCTTTGGATACTTGTTCTTCTCTATTTCCCATTCTATAGAGTCTAGTGTTCCTGATGTTTCCTTTTCAATTGGGAATTATATAGTTGATGTTAATTCTCTCCCTTTTGCTTCAATGGAACTTTTTAGGAAAAATCACTCATCTTCTTTATATCTAAAGCCGATCAAAGATTCTTAACAGGAATCCTATACAGTGGAATGAATGAATGTGCAGGCAATAGTTCCAGTTATTTTCTTTGGGAAAATCCATTCCTTTGGATACTTGTTTCTCTCTATTTCCCATTCTATTGAGTCTAGTGTTTCTGATGTTTCCTTTTAAATTGGGAATTATATAGTTGATGATAATTCTCTGCTATTTGCTTCAATGCAACTTTTTGGGCAAAATCCATCCTCTTCTGTATATCTAAAGCTGATCAAAGGATTCTTAAAAGGAATCCTATACAGTGGAATGAGTGAATGTGCACCCAATAGTTCGAGTTATTTCCTTTGGAAAACACCATTCCTTTGGATACTTGTTCTTCTCTATTTCCCATTTTATTGAGGGTAGTGTTCCTGATGTTTCCTTTTCAATTGGGAACTCTATACTTGATGTTAATTCTCTCACATTTGCTTCAATGGAAATTTTTGGGCAAAACCCATCATCTTCTGTATACCTAAAGCTGATCAAAGCATTCTTAACAGTAATGCTATACAGTGGAATGAGTGAATGTGCAGGCAATAGTTCCAGTTATTTCCTTTGGGAAAATCCATTCACTTAGATACTTGTTCCTCTCTATTTCCCATTCTATTGAGTCTAGTGTTCCTGATGTTTCCTTTTCAATTGGGAACTATAAAGTTGATGTTAATTCTCTGCTATTTGCTTCAATGGAACTTTTTGGGCAAAATCCATCCTCTTCTGTATGTCTAAAGCTGATCAAAGGATTCTTAAAAGGAATCCTATACAGTGGAATGAGTGATTGTGCACCCAATAGTTCGAGTTATTTCCTTTGAGAAAATCCATTCCTTTGGATACATGTTCTTCTCTATTTCCCATTTTATTGAGGGTAGTGTTGCTGATGTTTCCTTTTCAATTGGGAACTCTATACTTGATGTTAATTCTCTCACATTTGCTTCAATGGAAATTTTTGGGCAAAACCCATCATCTTCTGTATACCTAAAGCTGATCAAAGGATTCTTAACAGTAATGCTATACAGTGGAATGAGTGAATGTGCAGGCAATAGTTCCAGTTATTTCCTTTGGGAAAATCCATTCCCTTAGATACTTGTTCCTCTCTATTTCCCATTCTATTGAGTCTAGTGTTGCTGATGTTTCCTTTTCAATTGGGAACTATATAGTTGATTTTAATTCTCTGCTATTTGCTTCAATGGAAATTTTTGGGAAAAATCACTCATCTTCTTTATATCTAAAGCTGATCAAAGATTCTTAACAGGAATGCTATACAGTTAAATGAGTGAATGTGCAAGCAATAGTTCCAGTTATTTCCTTTGGGAAAATCCATTCCCTTAGATACTTGTTCCTCTCTATTTCCCATTCTATTGAGTCTAGTGTTCCTGATGTTTCCTTTTCAATTGGGAACTATAAAGTTGATGTTAATTCTCTCCCATTTGCTTCAATGGAACTTTTTGGGCAAAATCCATCCTCTTATGTATATCTAAAGCTGATCAAAGGATTCTTAACAGGAATGCTATACAGTGGAATGAGTGAATGTGCAGGCAATAGTTCCAGTTACTTCCTTTGGGAACATCCATTCCTTTGCAAACTTGTTCCTCTCTATTTCCCATTCAATTGAGTCTAGTGTTCCTAATGTTTCCTTTTCAATTGGGAATTATAGAGTTGATGTTAATTCTCTCCAATTTGCTTCAATGGAAATTTTTGGGCAAAACCCATCATCTTCTGTATATCTAAAGCTGATCAAAGGATTCTTAACAGGAATCCTATACAGTGGAATGAGTGAATGTGCAGGCAAAAGTTCCAGTTATTTCCTTTGGGAAAATCCATTCATTCCCTTAAATACTTTTTCCTCTCTATTTCCCATTCAATTGAGTCTAGTGTTTCTGATGTTTCCTTTTCAATTGGGAACTATATAGTTGATGATAATTATCTGCTATTTGCTGCAATGGAACTTTTTGGGAAAAATCCCTCATCTTCTTTATATCTAAAGGTGATCAAAGATTCTTAACAGGAATCCTATACAGTGGAATGAGTGAATGTGCAGGCAATAGTTCCAGTTATTTCCTTTGGGAAAATCCATTCCTTTGGATACTTGTCCCTCTCTATTTCCCATTCAATTGAGTCTAGTGTTTCTGATGTTTCCTTTACAATTGGGAACTATATAGTTGATGATAATTCTCTGCTATTTGCTTCAATGGAACTTTTTGGGCAAAATCCATCCTCTTCTGTATGTCTAAAGCTGATCAAAGGATTCTTAAAAGGAATCCTATACAGTGGAATGAGTGATTGTGCACCCAATAGTTCGAGTTATTTCCTTTGAGAAAATCCATTCCTTTGGATACATGTTCTTCTCTATTTCCCATTTTATTGAGGGTAGTGTTGCTGATGTTTCCTTTTCAATTGGGAACTCTATACTTGATGTTAATTCTCTCACATTTGCTTCAATGGAAATTTTTGGGCAAAACCCATCATCTTCTGTATACCTAAAGCTGATCAAAGGATTCTTAACAGTAATGCTATACAGTGGAATGAGTGTATGTGCAGGCAATAGTTCCAGTTATTTCCTTTGGGAAAATCCATTCCCTTAGATACTTGTTCCTCTCTATTTCCCATTCTATTGAGTCTAGTGTTGCTGATGTTTCCTTTTCAATTGGGAACTATATAGTTGATTTTAATTCTCTGCTATTTGCTTCAATGGAACTTTTTGGGAAAAATCACTCATCTTCTTTATATCTAAAGCTGATCAAAGATTCTTAACAGGAATGCTATACAGTTAAATGAGTGAATGTGCAAGCAATAGTTCCAGTTATTTCCTTTGGGAAAATCCATTCCCTTAGATACTTGTTCCTCTCTATTTCCCATTCTATTGAGTCTAGTGTTCCTGATGTTTCCTTTTCAATTGGGAACTATAAAGTTGATGTTAATTCTCTCCCATTTGCTTCAATGGAACTTTTTGGGCAAAATCCCTCATCTTCTTTATATCTAAAGCTGATCAAAGGATTCTTAACAGGAATGCTATACAGTGGAATGAGTGAATGTGCAGGCAATAGTTCCAGTTACTTCCTTTGGGAACATCCATTCCTTTGCAAACTTGTTCCTCTCTATTTCCCATTCAATTGAGTCTAGTGTTCCTAATGTTTCCTTTTCAATTGGGAATTATAGAGTTGATTTTAATTCTCTCCAATTTGCTTCAATGGAAATTTTTGGGCAAAACCCATCATCTTCTGTATATCTAAAGCTGATCAAAGGATTCTTAACAGGAATCCTATACAGTGGAATGAGTGAATGTGCAGGCAAAAGTTCCAGTTATTTCCTTTGGGAAAATCCATTCATTCCCTTAAATACTTTTTCCTCTCTATTTCCCATTCAATTGAGTCTAGTGTTTCTGATGTTTCCTTTTCAATTGGGAACTATATAGTTGATGATAATTATCTGCTATTTGCTGCAATGGAACTTTTTGGGAAAAATCCCTCATCTTCTTTATATCTAAAGGTGATCAAAGATTCTTAACAGGAATCCTATACAGTGGAATGAGTGAATGTGCAGGCAATAGTTCCAGTTATTTCCTTTGGGAAAATCCATTCCTTTGGATACTTGTCCCTCTCTATTTCCCATTCAATTGAGTCTAGTGTTTCTGATGTTTCCTTTACAATTGGGAACTATATAGTTGATGATAATTCTCTGCTATTTGCTTCAATGGAACTTTTTGGGCAAAATCCATCCTCTTCTGTATGTCTAAAGCTGATCAAAGGATTCTTAAAAGGAATCCTATACAGTGGAATGAGTGATTTTGCACCCAATAGTTCGAGTTATTTCCTTTGAGAAAATCCATTCCTTTGGATACTTGTTCTTCTCTATTTCCCATTTTATTGAGGGTAGTGTTCCTGATGTTTCCTTTTCAATTGGGAACTCTATACTTGATGTTAATTCTCTCACATTTGCTTCAATGGCAATTTTTGGGCAAAACCCATCATCTTCTGTATATCTAAAGCTGATCAAAGGATTCTTAACAGTAATGCTATACAGTGGAATGAGTGAATGTGCAGGCAATAGTTCCAGTTATTTACTTTGGGAAAATCCATTCCCTTAGATACTTGTTCCTCTCTATTTCCCATTCAATTGAGTCTAGTGTTTCTGATGTTTCCTTTTCAATTGGGAACTATATACTTGTTGTTAATTCTCTGCTATTTGCTTCAATGGAACTTTTTGGGCAAAATCCATCCTCTTCTGTATATCTAAAGCTGATCAAAGGATTCTTAACAGGAATCCTATACAGGGGAATGAGTGAATGTGCACCCAATAGTTCGAGTTATTTCCTTTGGGAAAATCCATTCCTTTGGATACTTGTTCTTCTCAATTTCCCATTTTATTGAGTGTAGTGTTCCTGATGTTTCCTTTTCAATTGGGATCTCTATACTTGATGTTAATTCTCTCACATTTGCTTCAATGGAACTTTTTGGGAAAAATCCCTCATCTTCTTTATATCTAAAGCTGATCAAAGATTCTTAACAGGAATCCTATACAGTGGAATGAGTGAATGGGCAGGCAATAGTTCCAGTTATTTTCTTTGGGAAAATCCATTCCTTTGGATACTTGTACCTCTCTATTTCCCATTCTATTGAGTCTAGTGTTGCTGATGTTTCCTTTTCAATTGGGAACTATATAGTTGATGTTAATTCTCTGCTATTTGCTTCAATGGAACTTTTTGGGAAAAATCACTCATCTTCTTTATATCTAAAGCTGATCAAAGATTCGTAACAGGAATGCTATACAGTTAAATGAGTGAATGTGCGGGCAATAGTTCCAGTTATTTCCTTTGGGAAAATCCTTTCCCTTAGATACTTGTTCCTCTCTATTTCCCATTCAATTGAGTCTAGTGTTTCTGATATTTCCTTTTCAATTGGGAACTATATAGTTGATGTTAATTCTCTGCTATTTGCTTCAATGGAACTTTTTGGGCAAAATCCATCCTCTTCTGTACATCTAAAGCTGATCAAAGGATTCTTAACAGGAATCCTATACAGTGGCATGAGTGAATGTGCAGGCAATAGTTCCAGGTATTTCCTTTGGGAAAATCCATTCCTTTGGATACTTGTTCTTCTCTATTTCCCATTCTATTGAGTCTAGTGTTCCTGATGTTTCCTTTTCAATTGGGAATTATATAGTTGATGTTAATTCTCTCCCTTTTGCTTCAATGGAACTTTTTAGGAAAAATCACTCATCTTCTTTATATCTAAAGCCGATCAAAGATTCTTAACAGGAATCCTATACAGTGGAATGAATGAATGTGCAGGCAATAGTTCCAGTTATTTTCTTTGGGAAAATCCATTCCTTTGGATACTTGTTTCTCTCTATTTCCCATTCTATTGAGTCTAGTGTTTCTGATATTTCCTTTTAAATTGGGAATTATATAGTTGATGATAATTCTCTGCTATTTGCTTCAATGCAAATTTTGGGCAAAATCCATCCTCTTCTGTATATCTAAAGCTGATCAAAGGATTCTTAAAAGGAATCCTATACAGTGGAATGAGTGAATGTGCACCCAATAGTTCGAGTTATTTCCTTTGGAAAACACCATTCCTTTGGATACTTGTTCTTCTCTATTTCCCAATAAATTGAGTCTAGTGTTCCTGATGTTTCCTTCTCAATTGCGAACTATATACTTGTTGTTAATTCTCTCACATTGGCTTCAATGGAACTTTTTGGAAAAATCCCTCATCTTCTTTATATCTAAAGCTGATCAAAGTATTCTTAACAGGAATCCTATACAGTGGAATGAGTGAATGTGCAGGCAATAATTCCAGTTATTTCCTTTGTGAAAATCCATTCCTTTGGATACTTGTTCTTCTCTATTTCCCATTCTATTGAGTCTAGTGTTCCTGATGTTTCCTTTTCAATTGGGAACTATAAAGTTGATGTTAATTCTCTCCCATTTGCTTCAATGGAACTTTTTAGGAAAAATCACTCATCTTCTTTATATCCAAAGCTCATCAAAAATTCTTAACAGGAATCCTATACAGTGGAATGAGTGAATGGGCAGGCAATACTTCCAGTTATTTTCTTTGGGAAAATCCATTCCTTTGGATACTTGTTCCTCTCTATTTCCCTTTCAATTGAGTCTAGTGTTACTGATGTTTCCTTTTCAATTTGGAACTTTATAGTTGATGATAATTCTCTCCCATTTGCTTCAATGGAAATTTTTGGGCAAAATCCATCCTCTTCTGTATATCTAAAGCTGATCAAAGGATTCTTAACAGGAATGCTATACAGTGGAATGAGTGAATGTGCAGGCAATAGTTCCAGTTATTTACTTTGGGAAAATCCATTCCCTTAGATACCTGTTCTTCTTTATTTCCCATTCTATTTAGTCTAGTGTTCCTGATGTTTCCTTTTCAATTGGGAACTATAAAGTTGATGTTAATTCTCTGCTATTTGCTTCAATGGAACTTTTTGGGCAAAATCCATCCTCTTCTGTATGTCTAAAGCTGATCAAAGGATTCTTAAAAGGAATCCCATACAGTGGAATGAGTGAATGTGCACCCAATAGTTCGAGTTATTTCCTTTGGGAAAATCCATTCCTTTGGATACTTGTTCCTCTCTATTTCCCATTCTATTGAGTGTAGTGTTCCTGATGTTTCCTTTTCAATTGGGAACTATATACTTGATGTTAATTCTCTCACATTTGCTTCAAAGGAATATTTTGGGAAAAATCCCTCATCTTATTTATATCTAAATCTGATCAAAGGATTCTTAACAGGAATGCTATACAGTGGAATGAGTGAATGTGCAGGCAATAGTTCCAGTTATTTCCTTTGGGAACATCCATTCCTTTGGATACTTGTTCCTCTCTATTTCCCATTCTATTGAGTCTAGTGTTGCTGATGTTTCCTTTTCAATTGGGAACTATATAGTTGATGTTAATTCTCTGTTATTTGTTTCAATGGAACTTTTTGGGCAAAATCCATCCTCTTCTATATATCTAAAGCTTATCAAAGGATTCTTAACAGGAATCCTATACAGTGGAATGAGTGAATGAGCTGGCAATAGTTCCACTTATTTCCTTTGGGAAAATCCATTCCTTTGGATACTTGTTCCTCTCTATTTCCCATTCTATTGAGTCTAGTTTACCCTTCGTTTCCTTTGCATTTAGGAACATTATAGTTGATGATAATCCTCTCCTATTTGCTTCAATGGAACATTTTGGGCAAAATCCATCCTCTTCTGTACATCTAAAGCTGATCAAAGGATTCTTAACAGGAATCCTATACAGTGGAATGATTGAATGTGCAGGCAATAATTCCAGGTATTTCCTTTGGGAAAATCCATTCCTTTGGATACTTGTTCTTCTCTATTTCCCATTCTATTGCGTCTAGTGTTCCTGATGTTTCTTTTCAATTGGGAACTATAAAGTTGATGTTAATTCTCTCCCATTTGCTTCAATGGAACTTTTTTAGGAAAAATCACTCATCTTCTTTATATCTAAAGCTCATCAAAAATTCTTAACAGGAATCCTATACGGTGGAATGAGTGAATGGGCAGGCAATAGTTCCAGTTATTTTCTTTGGGAAAATCCATTCCTTTGGATACTTGTACCTCTCTATTTCCCATTCTATTGAGTCTAGTGTTGCTGATGTTTCCTTTTCAATTGGGAACTATATAGTTGATGTTAATTCTCTGCTATTTGCTTCAATGGAACTTTTTGGGAAAAATCACTCATCTTCTTTATATCTAAAGCTGATCAAAGATTCGTAACAGGAATGCTATACAGTTAAATGAGTGAATGTGCGGGCAATAGTTCCAGTTATTTCCTTTGGGAAAATCCATTCCCTTAGATACTTGTTCCTCTCTATTTCCCATTCAATTGAGTCTAGTGTTTCTGATATTTCCTTTTCAATTGGGAACTATATAGTTGATGTTAATTCTCTGCTATTTGCTTCAATGGAACTTTTTGGGCAAAATCCATCCTCTTCTGTACATCTAAAGCTGATCAAAGGATTCTTAACAGGAATCCTATACAGTGGCATGAGTGAATGTGCAGGCAATAGTTCCAGGTATTTCCTTTGGGAAAATCCATTCCTTTGGATACTTGTTCTTCTCTATTTCCCATTCTATTGAGTCTAGTGTTCCTGATGTTTCCTTTTCAATTGGGAATTATATAGTTGATGTTAATTCTCTCCCTTTTGCTTCAATGGAACTTTTTAGGAAAAATCACTCATCTTCTTTATATCTAAAGCCGATCAAAGATTCTTAACAGGAATCCTATACAGTGGAATGAATGAATGTGCAGGCAATAGTTCCAGTTATTTTCTTTGGGAAAATCCATTCCTTTGGATACTTGTTTCTCTCTATTTCCCATTCTATTGAGTCTAGTGTTTCTGATATTTCCTTTTAAATTGGGAATTATATAGTTGATGATAATTCTCTGCTATTTGCTTCAATGCAAATTTTGGGCAAAATCCATCCTCTTCTGTATATCTAAAGCTGATCAAAGGATTCTTAAAAGGAATCCTATACAGTGGAATGAGTGAATGTGCACCCAATAGTTCGAGTTATTTCCTTTGGAAAACACCATTCCTTTGGATACTTGTTCTTCTCTATTTCCCAATAAATTGAGTCTAGTGTTCCTGATGTTTCCTTCTCAATTGCGAACTATATACTTGTTGTTAATTCTCTCACATTGGCTTCAATGGAACTTTTTGGAAAAATCCCTCATCTTCTTTATATCTAAAGCTGATCAAAGTATTCTTAACAGGAATCCTATACAGTGGAATGAGTGAATGTGCAGGCAATAATTCCAGTTATTTCCTTTGTGAAAATCCATTCCTTTGGATACTTGTTCTTCTCTATTTCCCATTCTATTGAGTCTAGTGTTCCTGATGTTTCCTTTTCAATTGGGAACTATAAAGTTGATGTTAATTCTCTCCCATTTGCTTCAATGGAACTTTTTAGGAAAAATCACTCATCTTCTTTATATCCAAAGCTCATCAAAAATTCTTAACAGGAATCCTATACAGTGGAATGAGTGAATGGGCAGGCAATACTTCCAGTTATTTTCTTTGGGAAAATCCATTCCTTTGGATACTTGTTCCTCTCTATTTCCCTTTCAATTGAGTCTAGTGTTACTGATGTTTCCTTTTCAATTTGGAACTTTATAGTTGATGATAATTCTCTCCCATTTGCTTCAATGGAAATTTTTGGGCAAAATCCATCCTCTTCTGTATATCTAAAGCTGATCAAAGGATTCTTAACAGGAATGCTATACAGTGGAATGAGTGAATGTGCAGGCAATAGTTCCAGTTATTTACTTTGGGAAAATCCATTCCCTTAGATACTTGTTCTTCTTTATTTCCCATTCTATTTAGTCTAGTGTTCCTGATGTTTCCTTTTCAATTGGGAACTATAAAGTTGATGTTAATTCTCTGCTATTTGCTTCAATGGAACTTTTTTGGCAAAATCCATCCTCTTCTGTATGTCTAAAGCTGATCAAAGGATTCTTAAAAGGAATCCCATACAGTGGAATGAGTGAATGTGCACCCAATAGTTCGAGTTATTTCCTTTGGGAAAATCCATTCCTTTGGATACTTGTTCCTCTCTATTTCCCATTCTATTGAGTGTAGTGTTCCTGATGTTTCCTTTTCAATTGGGAACTATATACTTGATGTTAATTCTCTCACATTTGCTTCAAAGGAATATTTTGGGAAAAATCCCTCATCTTATTTATATCTAAATCTGATCAAAGGATTCTTAACAGGAATGCTATACAGTGGAATGAGTGAATGTGCAGGCAATAGTTCCAGTTATTTCCTTTGGGAACATCCATTCCTTTGGATACTTGTTCCTCTCTATTTCCCATTCTATTGAGTCTAGTGTTGCTGATGTTTCCTTTTCAATTGGGAACTATATAGTTGATGTTAATTCTCTGTTATTTGTTTCAATGGAACTTTTTGGGCAAAATCCATCCTCTTCTATATATCTAAAGCTTATCAAAGGATTCTTAACAGGAATCCTATACAGTGGAATGAGTGAATGAGCTGGCAATAGTTCCACTTATTTCCTTTGGGAAAATCCATTCCTTTGGATACTTGTTCCTCTCTATTTCCCATTCTATTGAGTCTAGTTTACCCTTCGTTTCCTTTGCATTTAGGAACATTATAGTTGATGATAATCCTCTCCTATTTGCTTCAATGGAACATTTTGGGCAAAATCCATCCTCTTCTGTACATCTAAAGCTGATCAAAGGATTCTTAACAGGAATCCTATACAGTGGAATGATTGAATGTGCAGGCAATAATTCCAGGTATTTCCTTTGGGAAAATCCATTCCTTTGGATACTTGTTCTTCTCTATTTCCCATTCTATTGCGTCTAGTGTTCCTGATGTTTCTTTTCAATTGGGAACTATAAAGTTGATGTTAATTCTCTCCCATTTGCTTCAATGGAACTTTTTTAGGAAAAATCACTCATCTTCTTTATATCTAAAGCTCATCAAAAATTCTTAACAGGAATCCTATACGGTGGAATGAGTGAATGGGCAGGCAATACTTCCAGTTATTTTCTTTGGGAAAATCCATTCCTTTGGATACTTGTTCCTCTCTATTTCCCTTTCAATTGAGTCTAGTGTTCCTGCTGTTTCCTTTTCAATTTGGAACTTTATAGTTGATGATAATTCTTTCCCATTTGCTTCAATGGAACTTTTTGGGCAAAATCCATCCTCTTCTGTATATCTAAAGCTGATCAAAGGATTCTTAAAAGGAATCCTATACAGTGGAATGAGTGAATGTGCACCCAATAGTTCGAGTTATTTCCTTTGGGAAAATCCATTACTTTCGATACTTCTCCTTCTCTATTTCCCATTTTATTGAGGGTAGTGTTCCTGATGTTTCCTTTTCAATTGGGAATTCTATACTTGATGTTAATTCTCTCACATTTGCTTCAATGGAACTTTTTGGGAAAAATACCTCAACTTCTTTATATCTAAAGCTGATCAAAGGTTCTTAACAGGAATCCTATACAGTGGAAAGAGTGAATGTGCAGGCAATAGTTCCAGTTATTTCCTTTGGGAAAATCCATTCCTTTGGATACTTGTTCTTCTCTATTTCCCATTCTATTGAGTCTAGTGTTCCTGATGTTTCCTTTTCAATTGGGAACTATAAAGTTGATGGTAATTCTCTCCCATTTGCTTCAATGGAACTTTTTGGGCAAAAGTCCATCCTCTTCTGCATATCTAAAGCTGATCAAAGGATTCTTAAAAGCAATCCTATACAGTGAAATGAGTGAATGTGCAGGCAATAGTTCCAGTTATTTCCTCTGGGAAAATCCATTCCTTTGGATACTTGTTCTTCTCTATTTCCCATTCTATTGAGTGTAGTGTTCCTGATGTTTCCTTTTCAATTGGGAACTATATAGTTGATGATAATTCTCTGCAATTTGCTTCAATGGAACTTTTGGGGCAAAATCCATCCTCTTCTCTATATCTAAAGCTGATCAAAGGATTCTTAAAAGGAATCCTATACAGTGCAATGAGTGAATGTGCAGGCAATATTTCCAGTTATTTCCTTTGGGAAAATCCATTCCATTAGATACTTGTTCCTCTCTATTTCCCATTCTATTGAGTCTAGTGTTCCTGATGTTTCCTTTTCAATTGGGAACTATAAAGTTGATGTTAATTCTCTCCCATTTGCTTCAATGGAACTTTTTAGGAAAAATCACTCATCTTCTTTATATCTAAAGCTGATCAAAGATTCTTAACAGGAATCCTATACAGTGGAATGAGTTTATGTGCAGGCAATAGTTCCAGTTATTTTCTTTGGGAAAATCCATTCCTTTGGATACTTGTTCCTCTCTATTTCCCATTCTATTGAGTGTAGTGTTCCTGATGTTTCCTTTTCAATTGGGAATTATATAGTTGATGTTAATTCTCTGCTATTTGCTTCAATGGAACTTTTTGGGCAAAAGTCCATCCTCTTCTGTATATCTAAAGCTGATCAAAGTATTCTTAAAAGCAATCCTATACAGTGAAATGAGTGAATGTGCAGGCAATAGTTCCAGTTATTTCCTTTGTGAAAATCCATTCCTTTGGATACTTGTTCTTCTTTATTTCCCATTCTATTGAGTCTAGTGTTCCTGATGTTTCCTTTTCAATTGGCAACTATAAAGTTGATGTTAATTCTCTCCCATTTGCTTCAATGGAACTTTTTAGGAAAAATAACTCATCTTCTTTATATCTAAAGCTCATCAAAAATTCTTAACAGGAATCCTATACAGTAGAATGAGTGAATGTGCAGGCAATAGTTCCAGTTATTTCCTTTGGGAACATCCATTCCTTTGGATACTTGTTCCTCTCTATTTCCCATTCAATTGAGTCTAGTGTTCCTAATGTTTCCTTTTCAATTGGGAATTATAGAGTTGATGTTAATTCTCTCCAATTTGCTTCAATGGAAATTTTTGGGCAAAACCCATCATATTCTGTATATCTAAAGCTGATCAAAGGATTTTTAACAGGAATGCTATACAGTGGAATGAGTGAATGTGCAGGCAATAGTTCCAGTTATTTCCTTTGGTTAAATCCATTCCTTCCCTTAGATACTTTTTCCTCTCTATTTCCCATTCAATTGAGTCTAGTGTTTCTGATGTTTCCTTTTCAATTGGGAACTATATAGTTGATGATAATTCTCTGCTATTTGCTGCAATGGAACTTTTTGGGCAAAATCCATCCTCTTCTGCATATCTAAAGCTGATCAAAGGATTCTTAAAAGGAATCCTATACAGTGGAATGAGTGAATGTGCACCCAACAGTTCGAGTTATTTCCTTTGGGAAAATCCATTCCTTTGGATACTTGTTCTTCTCTATTTCCCATTCTATTGAGTGTAGTGTTCCTGATGTTTTCTTTTCAATTGGAAACTATATAGTTGATGTTAATTCTCTCCTATTTGCTTCAATGGAACTTTTTGGGCAAAATCCATCCTCTTCGGTATATCTAAAGCTGATCAAAGGATTCTTAATAGGAATCCTATACAGTGGAATGAGTGAATGTGCAGGCAATACTTCCAGTTATTTCCTTTGGGAAAATCCATTCCTTTGGATACTTGTTCTTCTCTATTTCCCATTCTATTGAGTCTAGTGTTCCTGATGTTTCCTTTTCAATTGGGAACTATAAAGTTGATGGTAATTCTCTCCCATTTGCTTCAATGGAACGTTTTAGGAAAAATCACTCATCTTCTTTATATGTAAAGCTGATCAAAGATTCTTAACAGGAATCCTATACAGTGGAATGAGTTTATGTGCAGGCAATAGTTCCAGTTATTTTCTTTGGGAAAATCCATTCCTTTGGATACTTGTTCCCCTCTATTTCCCATTCTATTGAGTGTAGTGTTCCTGATGTTTCCTTTTCAATTGGGAACTATAAAGTTGATGTTAATTCTCTCCCATTTGCTTCAATGGAACTTTTTGGGCAAAAGTCCATCCTCTTCTGTATATCTAAAGCTGATCAAAGGATTCTTAAAAGCAATCCTATACAGTGAAATGAGTGAATGTGCAGGCAATAGTTCCACTTATTTCCTTTGGGAAAAACCATTCCTTTGGATACTTGTTCTTCTCTATTTCCCATTCTATTGAGTGTAGTGTTCCTGATGTTTCCTTTTCAATTGGGAACTATATAGTTGATGATAATTCTCTGCAATTTGCTTCAATGGAACTTTTGGGGCAAAATCCATCCTCTTCTCTATATCTAAAGCTGATCAAAGGATTCTTAAAAGGAATCCTATACAGTGCAATGAGTGAATGTGCAGGCAATATTTCCAGTTATTTCCTTTGGGAAAATCCATTCCATTAGATACTTGTTCCTCTCTATTTCCCATTCTATTGAGTCTAGTGTTCCTGATGTTTCCTTTTCAATTGGGAACTATAAAGTTGATGTTAATTCTCTCCCATTTGCTTCAATGGAACTTTTTAGGAAAAATCACTCATCTTCTTTATATCTAAAGCTGATCAAAGATTCTTAACAGGAATGCTCTACAGTGGAATGAGAGAATGTGTAGGCAATAGTTCCAGTTATTTCCTTTGGGAAAATCCATTCCTTTGGATACTTGTTCCTCTCTATTTCCCATTCTATTGAGTCTAGTGTTCCTGATGTTTCCTTTTCAATTGGGAACTCTATACTTGATGTTAATTCTCTCCCATTTGCTTCAATGGAACTTTTTAGGAAAAATTACTCATCTTCTTTATATCTAAAGCTGATCAAAGATTCTTAACAGGAATCCTATACAGTGGAATGAGTTTATGTGCAGGCAATAGTTCCAGTTATTTTCTTTGGGAAAATCCATTCCTTTGGAGACTTGTTCCTCTCTATTTCCCATTCTATTGAGTGTAGTGTTCCTGATGTTTCCTTTTCAATTGGGAATTATATAGTTGATGTTAATTCTCTGCTATTTGCTTCAATGGAACTTTTTGGGCAAAAGTCCATCCTCTTCTGTATATCTAAAGCTGAGCAAAGTATTCTTAAAAGCAATCCTATACAGTGAAATGAGTGAATGTGCAGGCAATAGTTCCAGTTATTTCCTTTGGGAAAATCCATTCCTTTGGATACTTGTTCTTCTCTATTTCCCATTCTATTGAGTATAGTGTTCCTGATGTTTCCTTTTCAATTGGGAACTATATAGTTGATGGTAATTCTCTCCCATTTGCTTCAATGGAACTTTTGGGGCAAAATCCCTCACCTTCTTTATATCTAAAGCTGATCAAAGGATTCTTAACAGTAATGCTCTACAGTGGAATGAGAGAATGTGTAGGCAATAGTTCCAGTTATTTCCTTTGGGAAAATCCATTCCCTTAGATACTTGTTCCTCTCTATTTCCCATTCTATTGAGTCTAGTGTTCCTGATGTTTCCTTTTCAATTGGGAACTCTATACTTGATGTTAATTCTCTCCCATTTGCTTCAATGGAACTTTTTAGGAAAAATCACTCATCTTCTTTATATCTAAAGCTGATCAAAGATTCTTAAAAGGAATGCTATACAGTGGAATGAGTTTATGTGCAGGCAATAGTTCCAGTTATTTTCTTTGGGAAAATCCATTCCTTTGGATACTTGTTCCTCTCTATTTCCCATTCTATTGAGTGTAGTGTTCCTGATGTTTCCTTTCCAATTGGGAACTATATAGTTGATGTTAATTCTCTGCTATTAGCTTCAATGGAACTTTTTGGGCAAAAGTCCATCCTCTTCTGTATATCTAAAGCTGATCAAAGTATTCTTAAAAGCAATCCTATACAGTGAAATGAGTGAATGTACAGGCAATAGTTCCAGTTATTTCCTTTGGGAAAATCCATTCCTTTGGATACCTGTTCTTCTTTATTTCCCATTCTATTGAGTCTAGTGTTGCTGATGTTTCCTTTTCAATTGGGAACTATATACTTGGTGTTAATTCTCTCACATTTGCTTCAATGGAATATTTTCGGAAAAATCCCTCATCTTATTTATATCTAAAGCTGATCAAAAATTCTTAACAGGAATCCTATACAGTGGAATGAGTGAATGTGCAGGCAATAGTTCCAGTTATTTCCTTTGGGAAAATCCATTCCCTTAGATACTTGTTCCTCTCTATTTCCCATTCAATTTAGTCTAGTGTTCCTGATGTTTCCTTCTCAATTGCGAACTATATACTTGTTGTTAATTCTCTCACATTGGCTTCAATGGAACTTTTTGGAAAAATCCCTCATCTTCTTTATATCTAAAGCTGATCAAAGGATTCTTAACAGGAATCCTATACAGTGGAATGAGTGAATGTGCAGGCAATAGTTACAGGTATTTCCTTTGGAAAAATCCATTCCCTTAGATACTTGTTCCTCTCTATTTCCCATTCTATTGATTGTAGTGTTCCTGATGTTTCCTTTTCAATTGGGAACTATATAGTTCATGTTAATTCTCTCCTATTTGCTTCAATGGAACTTTTTGGGCAAAATCCATCCTCTTCTGTACATCTAAAGCTGATCAAAGGATTCTTAAAAGGAATCCTATACAGTGGAATGAGTGAATGTGCAGGCAATAGTTCCAGTTATTTCCTTTGGGAAAATCCATTCCTTTGGATACTTGTTCCTCTCTATTAGCCATTCAATTGAGTGTAGAGTTCCTGATGTTTCCTTTTCAATTGGGTACTCTATACTTGATGTTAATTCTCTCACATTTGCTTCAATGGAACTTTTTGGGAAAAATCCCTCATCTTCTTTATATCTATAGCTGATCAAAGGTTCTTAACAGGAATCCTATACAGTGGAATGAGTGAATGTGCAGGCAATAGTTCCAGTTTTTTCCTTTGGGAAAATCCATTCCTTTGGATACTTGTTCCTCTCTATTTCCCATTCAATTGATTCTAGTGTTTCTGATGTTTCCTTTTCAATTGGGAACTATATAGTTGATGTTAATTCTCTGCTATTTGCTTCAATGGAACTTTTTGGGCAAAATCCATCCTCTTCTGTATATCTAAAGCTGATCAAAGGATTCTTAAAAGGATTCCTATACATGGAATGAGTGTTTGTGCACCCAATAGTTCGAGTTATTTCCTTTGGGAAAATCCATTCCTTTGGATACTTGTTCTTCTCTATTTCCCATTTTATTGAGGGTAGTGTTCCTGATGTTTCCTTTTCAATTGGGAACTCTATACTTGATGTTAATTCTCTCACATTTGCTTTAAGGGAACTTTTTGGGAAAAATCCCTCATCTTCTTTATATCTAAAGCTGATCAAAGATTCTTAACAGGAATCCTATACAGTGGAATGAGTGAATGTGCAGGCAATATTTCCAGTTATTTCCTTAGGAAAAATCCATTCCTTGGGATAATTGTTCCTCTCTATTTCCCATTCTATTGAGTGTAGTGTTCCTGATGTTTCCTTTTCAATTGGGAACTATATACTTGATGTTAAGTCTCTCACATTTGCTTCAATGGAACTTTTTGGGAAAAATCCCTCATCATCTTTATATCTAAAGCTGATCAAAGAATCTTAACAGGAATGTTATACAGTGGAATGAGTGAATGTGCAGGCAATAGTTCCAGTTATTTCCTTTTTTAAAAATCCATTCCTTTGGATACTTTTTCTTCTCTATTTCCCATTCTTTTGAGTCTAGTGTTCCTGATGTTTCCTTTTCATATGGGAACTATAAAGTTGATGTTAATTCTCTCCCATTTGCTTCAATGGAACTTTTTGGGCAAAATCCATCCTCTTCTGCATATCTAAAGCTGATCAAAGGATTCTTAACAGGAATGCTATACAGTGGAATGAGTGAATGTGCAGGCAATAGTTCCAGTTATTTTCTTTGGGAAAATCCATTCCTTTGGATACTTGTTCCTCTCTATTAGCCATTCAATTGAGTCTAGTGTTCGTGATGTTTCCTTTTCAATTGGGAATTATATAGTTGATGTTAATTCTCTCCGATTTGCTTTAATGGAACTTTTTGGGCAAAATCCATCCTCTTTTGTATATCTAAATCTGATCAAAGCATTCTTAAGAGGAATCCTATACAGTGGAATGAGTGAATGTGCACCCAATAGTTCGAGTTATTGCCTTTGGGAAAATCCATTCCTTTGAATACTTGTTCTACTCTAATTCCCATTCTATTGAGTCTGTGTTCCTGATGTTTCCTTTTCAATTGGGAACTTTATAGTTGATGATAATTTTCTCCCATTTGCTTCAATGGAACTTTTTGGGCAAAATCCATCCTCTTTATATCTAAAGCTGATCAAAGGATTCTTAACAGGAATGCCATACAGTAGAGTGAGTGAATGTGCAGGCAATAGTTCCAGTTATTTCCTTGGGGAAAATCCATTCCCTTAGATACTTGTTCCTCTCTATTTCCCATTCAATTGAGTATAGTGCTTCTGATGTTTCCTTTTCAATTGGGAACTATATAGTTGATGATAATTCTCTGCTATTTGCTTCAATGGAACTTTTTGTACAAAATCCATCCTCTTCTCTATTTCTAAAGCTGATCAAAGGATTCTTAGCAGGAATCCTATACAGTGCAATGAGTGAATGTGCACCCAATAGTTCGAGTTATTTCCTTTGAGAAAATCCATTCCTTTGGATACTTGTTCAACTCTATTTCACATTTTATTGAGTGTAGTGTTCCTGATGTTTACTTTTCAATTGGGAACTATATACATGATGTTAATTCTCTCACATTTGCTTCAATGGAACTTTTTGGGAAAAATCCCTCATCTTCTTTATATCTAAAGCTGATAAAAAATTCTTAACAGGAATCCTATATAGTGGAATGAGTGAATGTGCAGGCAATAGTTCCAGTTATTTCCTTTGGGAACATCCATTCCTTTGGATACTTGTTCCTCTCTATTTCCCATTCAATTGAGTCTAGTGTTCCTAATGTTTCCTTTTCAATCGGTAATTAGATAGTTGATGTTAATTCTCTCCAATTTGCTTCAATGGAACTTTTTGGGCAAAATCCATCCTCGTCTGTATATCTAAAGGTGATCAAAGGATTCTTAACAGGAATCTTATACAGTGGAATGAGTGAATGTGCAAGCAATAGTTCCAGTTATTTCCTTTGGGAAAAATCCATTCCTTTGGATACTTGTTCCTCTCTATTAGCCATTCATTTGAGTCTATTGTTCCTGATGTTTCCTTTTCAATTGGGAATTATATAGTTGATGTTAATTCTCTCCGATTTGCTTCAATGGAACTTTTTGGGCAAAATCCATCCTTTTCTGTATATCTAAAGCTGATCAAAGCATTCTTAAGAGGAATCCTATACAGTGGAATGAGTGAATGTGCACCCAATAGTTCTAGTTATTTCCTTTGGGAAAATGCATTCCTTTGGATATTGTTCTACTCTATTTCACATTTTATTGAGTGTAGTGTTCCTGATGTTTCCTTTTCAATTGGGAACTATATAGTTGATGTTAATTCTCTCCCATTTGCTTCAATGGAACTTTTTGGGCAAAATCACTCATCTTCTTTATATCTAAAGCTGATCAAAGGATTCTTAACAGGAATGCTATACAGTGGAATGAGTGAATGTGCAGGCAATAGTTCCAGTTATTTCCTTTGGAAAAATCCATTCCCTTAGATACTTGTTCCTCACTATTTCCCATTCAATTGAGTATAGTGTTTCTGATGTTTCCTTTTCAATTGGGAACTATATAGTTGATGTTAATTCTCTCACATTTGCTTCAATGGAACTTTTTGGGAAAAATCCCTCATCTTCTTTATATCTAAAGCTGATCAAAGATTCCTAACAGGAATCCTATACAGTGGAATGAGTGAATGTGCAGGCAATAGTTCCAGTTATTTCCTTTGGGAAAATCTTTTCCTTTGTATACTTGTTCCTCTCTATTTCCCATTCTATTGAGTGTAGTGTTCCTGATGTTTCCTTTTCAATTGGGAACTATATACTTGATGTTAATTCTCTCACATTTGCTTCAATGGAACTTTTTGGGAAAAATCACTCATCTTCTTTATATCTAAAGCTGATCAAAGATTCTTAACAGGAATGCTATACAGTGGAATGAGTGAATGTGCAGGCAATAGTTCCAGTTATTTCCTTTGGGAAAATCCATTCCCTTAGATACGTCTTCCTCTCTATTTAACATTCAATTGAGTCTAGTGTTTCTGATCTTTCCTTTTCAATTGGGAACTATATAGTTGATGTTAATTCTCTGCTATTTGCTTCAATGTTACTTTTTGGGCAAAATCCATCCTCTTCTGTACATCTAAAGCTGATCAAAGGATTCTTAACAGGAATCCTATACAGTGGAATGAGTGAATGTGCAGGCAATAGTTCCAGTTATTTCCTTTGGGAAAATCCATTCCTTTGGATACTTGTTCCTCTCTATTTCCCATTCTATTGAGTGTAGTGTTCCTGATGTTTCCTTTTCAATTGGGAATTATATAGTTGATGTTAATTCTCTCCCTTTTGCTTCAATGGAACTTTTTAGGAAAAATCACTCATCTTCTTTATATCTGAAGCTGATCAAAGAATCTTAACAGGAATGCTATACAGTGGAATGAGTGAATGTGCAGGCAATAGTTCCAGTTATTTCCTTTGGAAACATCCATTCCTTTGGATACTTGTTCCTCTCTATTTCCCATTCAATTGAGTCTAGTGTTTCTGATATTTCCTTTTCATTTGGGAACTATATAGTTGATGTTAATTCTCTGCTATTTGCTTCAATGGAACTTTTTGGGCAAAATCCATCCTCTTTTGAACATCTAAAGCTGAACAAAGGATTCTTAACAGGAATCCTATACAGTGGAATGAGTGAATGTGCAGGCAATAGTTCCAGTTATTTCCTTTGGGAAAATCCATTCCTTTGGATACTTGTTACTCTCTATTAGCGATTCAATTGAGTCTAGTGTTCCTGATGTTTCCTTTTCAATTGGGAATTATATAGTTGATGTTAATTCTCTCCGATTTGCTTCAATGGAACTTTTTGGGCAAAATCCATCCTTTTCTGTATATCTAAAGCTGATCAAAGCATTCTTAAGAGGTATCCTATACAGTGGAATGAGTGAATGTGCACCCAATAGTTCGAGTTATTTCCTTTGGGAAAATCCATTCCTTTGGATATTGTTCTACTCTATTTCCCATTTTATTGAGTGTAGTGTTCCTGATGTTTCCTTTTCAATTGGGAACTATATAGTTGATGTTAATTCTCTCCCATTTGCTTCAATGGAACTTTTTGGGCAAAATCACTCATCTTCTTTATATCTAAAGCTGATCAAAGGATTCTTAACAAGAATGCTATACAGTGGAATGAGTGAATGTGCAGGCAATAGATCCAGTTATTTCCTTTGGAAAAATCCATTCCCTTGGATACTTGTTCCTCTCTATTTCCCATTCAATTGAGTATAGTGTTTCTGATGTTTCCTTTTCAATTGGGAACTATATAGTTTACGTTAATTCTCTCACATTTGCTTCAATGGAACTTTTTGGGAAAAATCCCTCATCTTCTTTATATCTAAAGCTGATCAAAGATTCCTAACAGGAATCCTATACAGTGGAATGAGTGAATGTGCAGGCAATAGTTACAGTTATTTCCTTTGTGAAAATCCATTCCTTTGGATACTTGTTCTTCTCTATTTCCCATTCTATTGAGTCTAGTGTTCCTGATGTTTTCTTTTCAATTGGAAACTATATAGTTGATGTTAATTCTCTCCTATTTGCTTCAATGGAACTTTTTGGGCAAAATCCATCCTCTTCGGTATATCTAAAGCTGATCAAAGGATTCTTAATAGGAATCCTATACAGTGGAATGAGTGAATGTGCAGGCAATACTTCCAGTTATTTCCTTTGGGAAAATCCATTCCTTTGGATACTTGTTCTTCTCTATTTCCCATTCTATTGAGTCTAGCGTTCCTGATGTTTCCTTTTCATATGGGAACTATAAAGTTGATGTTAATTCTCTCCCATTTGCTTCAATGGAACGTTTTAGGAAAAATTACTCATCTTCTTTATATCTAAACTGATCAAAGATTCTTAACAGGAATCCTATACAGTGGAATGAGTTTATGTGCAGGCAATAGTTCCAGTTATTTTCTTTGGGAAAATCCATTCCTTTGGATACTTGTTCCTCTCTATTTCCCATTCTATTGAGTGTAGTGTTCCTGATGTTTCCTTTTCAATTGGGAACTATATACATGATGTTAATTCTCTCACATTTGCTTCAATGGAACTTTTTGGGAAAAATCCCTCATCTTCTTTATATCTAAAGCTTATAAAAAATTCTTAACAGGAATCCTATATAGTGGAATGAGTGAATGTGCAGGCAATAGTTCCAGTTATTTCCTTTGGGAACATCCATTCCTTTGGATACTTGTTCCTCTCTATTTCCCATTCAATTGAGTCTAGTGTTCCTAATGTTTCCTTTTCAATCGGTAATTATATAGTTGATGTTAATTCTCTCCAATTTGCTTCAATGGAACTTTTTGGGCAAAATCCATCCTTTTCTGTATATCTAAAGCTGATCAAAGCATTCTTAAGAGGTATCCTATACAGTGGAATGAGTGAATGTGCACCCAATAGTTCGAGTTATTGCCTTTGGGAAAATCCATTCCTTTGAATACTTGTTCTACTCTATTTCCCATTCTATTGAGTCTCTGTTCCTGATGTTTCCTTTTCAATTGGGAACTTTATAGTTGATGATAATTTTCTCCCATTTGCTTCAATGGAACTTTTTGGGCAAAATCCATCCTCTTTATATCAAAAGCTGATCAAAGGATTCTTAACAGGAATGCCATACAGTGGAGTGAGTGAATGTGCAGGCAATAGTTCCAGTTATTTCCTTTGGGAAAAATCCATTCCTTTGGATACTTGTTCCTCTCTATTAGCCATTCAATTGAGTCTAGTGTTCGTGATGTTTCCTTTTCAATTGGGAATTATATAGTTGATGTTAATTCTCTCCGATTTGCTTCAATGGAACTTTTTGGGCAAAATCCATCCTTTTCTGTATATCTAAAGCTGATCAAAGCATTCTTAAGAGGTATCCTATGCAGTGGAATGAGTGAATGTGCACCCAATATTTCGAGTTATTTCCTTTGGGAAAATCCATTCCTTTGGATATTGTTCTACTCTATTTCCCATTTTATTGAGTGTAGTGTTCCTGATGTTTCCTTTTCAATTGGGAAATATATAGTTGATGTTAATTCTCTCCCATTTGCTTCAATGGAACTTTTTGGGCAAAATCACTCATCTTCTTTATATCTAAAGCTGATCAAAGGATTCTTAACAAGAATGCTATACAGTGGAATGAGTGAATGTGCAGGCAATAGTTCCAGTTATTTCCTTTCGAAAAATCCATTCCCTTAGATACTTGTTCCTCTCTATTTCCCATTCAATTGAGTATAGTGTTTCTGATGTTTCCTTTTCAATTGGGAACTATATAGTTTATGTAAATTCTCTCACATTTGCTTCAATGGAACTTTTTGGGAAAAATCCCTCATCTTCTTTATATCTAAAGCTGATCAAAGATTCCTAACAGGAATCCTATACAGTGGAATGAGTGAATGTGCAGGCAATAGTTACAGGTATTTCCTTTGCGAAAATCCATTCCTTTGGATACTTGTTCTTCTCTATTTCCCATTCTATTGAGTCTAGTGTTCCTGATGTTTTCTTTTCAATTGGAAACTATATAGTTGATGTTAATTCTCTCCTATTTGCTTCAATGCAACTTTTTGGGCAAAATCCATCCTCTTCGGTATATCTAAAGCTGATCAAAGGATTCTTAATAGGAATCCTATACAGTGGAATGAGTGAATGTGCAGGCAATACTTCCAGTTATTTCCTTTGGGAAAATCCATTCCTTTGGATACTTGTTCTTCTCTATTTCCCATTCTATTGAGTCTAGCGTTCCTGATGTTTCCTTTTCATATGGGAACTATAAAGTTGATGTTAATTCTCTCCCATTTGCTTCAATGGAACGTTTTAGGAAAAATCCCTCATCTTCTTTATATCTAAACTGATCAAAGATTCTTAACAGGAATCCTATACAGTGGAATGAGTTTATGTGCAGGCAATAGTTCCAGTTATTTTCTTTGGGAAAATCCATTCCTTTGGATACTTGTTCCTCTCTATTTCCCATTCTATTGAGTGTAGTGTTCCTGATGTTTCCTTTTCAATTGGGAACAATATACTTGATGTTAATTCTCTCACATTTGCTTCAATGGAACTTTTTGGGAAAAATCCCTCATCTTCTTTATATCTAAAGCTGATCAAAGATTCCTAACAGGAATCCTATACAGTGGAATGAGTGAATGTTCAGGCAATAGTTCCAGTTATTTCCTTTGGGAAAATCTATTCCTTTGCATACTTGTTCCTCTCTATTAGCCATTCAATTGAGTCTAGTGTTCGTGATGTTTCCTTTTCAATTGGGAATTATATAGTTGATGTTAATTCTCTCCGATTTGCTTTAATGGAACTTTTTGGGCAAAATCCATCCTCTTTTGTATATCTAAAGCTGATCAAAGCATTCTTAAGAGGAATCCTATACAGTGGAATGAGTGAATGTGCACCCAATAGTTCGAGTTATTGCCTTTGGGAAAATCCATTCCTTTGAATACTTGTTCTACTCTAATTCCCATTCTATTGAGTCTGTGTTCCTGATGTTTCCTTTTCAATTGGGAACTTTATAGTTGATGATAATTTTCTCCCATTTGCTTCAATGGAACTTTTTGGGCAAAATCCATCCTCTTTATATCTAAAGCTGATCAAAGGATTCTTAACAGGAATGCCATACAGTAGAGTGAGTGAATGTGCAGGCAATAGTTCCAGTTATTTCCTTGGGGAAAATCCATTCCCTTAGATACTTGTTCCTCTCTATTTCCCATTCAATTGAGTATAGTGCTTCTGATGTTTCCTTTTCAATTGGGAACTATATAGTTGATGATAATTCTCTGCTATTTGCTTCAATGGAACTTTTTGTACAAAATCCATCCTCTTCTCTATTTCTAAAGCTGATCAAAGGATTCTTAGCAGGAATCCTATACAGTGCAATGAGTGAATGTGCACCCAATAGTTCGAGTTATTTCCTTTGAGAAAATCCATTCCTTTGGATACTTGTTCAACTCTATTTCACATTTTATTGAGTGTAGTGTTCCTGATGTTTACTTTTCAATTGGGAACTATATACATGATGTTAATTCTCTCACATTTGCTTCAATGGAACTTTTTGGGAAAAATCCCTCATCTTCTTTATATCTAAAGCTGATAAAAAATTCTTAACAGGAATCCTATATAGTGGAATGAGTGAATGTGCAGGCAATAGTTCCAGTTATTTCCTTTGGGAACATCCATTCCTTTGGATACTTGTTCCTCTCTATTTCCCATTCAATTGAGTCTAGTGTTCCTAATGTTTCCTTTTCAATCGGTAATTAGATAGTTGATGTTAATTCTCTCCAATTTGCTTCAATGGAACTTTTTGGGCAAAATCCATCCTCGTCTGTATATCTAAAGGTGATCAAAGGATTCTTAACAGGAATCTTATACAGTGGAATGAGTGAATGTGCAAGCAATAGTTCCAGTTATTTCCTTTGGGAAAAATCCATTCCTTTGGATACTTGTTCCTCTCTATTAGCCATTCAATTGAGTCTATTGTTCCTGATGTTTCCTTTTCAATTGGGAATTATATAGTTGATGTTAATTCTCTCCGATTTGCTTCAATGGAACTTTTTGGGCAAAATCCATCCTTTTCTGTATATCTAAAGCTGATCAAAGCATTCTTAAGAGGAATCCTATACAGTGGAATGAGTGAATGTGCACCCAATAGTTCTAGTTATTTCCTTTGGGAAAATGCATTCCTTTGGATATTGTTCTACTCTATTTCACATTTTATTGAGTGTAGTGTTCCTGATGTTTCCTTTTCAATTGGGAACTATATAGTTGATGTTAATTCTCTCCCATTTGCTTCAATGGAACTTTTTGGGCAAAATCACTCATCTTCTTTATATCTAAAGCTGATCAAAGATTCCTAACAGGAATCCTATACAGTGGAATGAGTGAATGTGCAGGCAATAGTTCCAGTTATTTCCTTTGGGAAAATCCATTCCCTTAGATACGTCTTCCTCTCTATTTAACATTCAATTGAGTCTAGTGTTTCTGATCTTTCCTTTTCAATTGGGAACTATATAGTTGATGTTAATTCTCTGCTATTTGCTTCAATGTTACTTTTTGGGCAAAATCCATCCTCTTCTGTACATCTAAAGCTGATCAAAGGATTCTTAACAGGAATCCTATACAGTGGAATGAGTGAATGTGCAGGCAATAGTTCCAGTTATTTCCTTTGGGAAAATCCATTCCTTTGGATACTTGTTCCTCTCTATTTCCCATTCTATTGAGTGTAGTGTTCCTGATGTTTCCTTTTCAATTGGGAATTATATAGTTGATGTTAATTCTCTCCCTTTTGCTTCAATGGAACTTTTTAGGAAAAATCACTCATCTTCTTTATATCTGAAGCTGATCAAAGAATCTTAACAGGAATGCTATACAGTGGAATGAGTGAATGTGCAGGCAATAGTTCCAGTTATTTCCTTTGGAAACATCCATTCCTTTGGATACTTGTTCCTCTCTATTTCCCATTCAATTGAGTCTAGTGTTTCTGATATTTCCTTTTCATTTGGGAACTATATAGTTGATGTTAATTCTCTGCTATTTGCTTCAATGGAACTTTTTGGGCAAAATCCATCCTCTTTTGAACATCTAAAGCTGAACAAAGGATTCTTAACAGGAATCCTATACAGTGGAATGAGTGAATGTGCAGGCAATAGTTCCAGTTATTTCCTTTGGGAAAATCCATTCCTTTGGATACTTGTTACTCTCTATTAGCGATTCAATTGAGTCTAGTGTTCCTGATGTTTCCTTTTCAATTGGGAATTATATAGTTGATGTTAATTCTCTCCGATTTGCTTCAATGGAACTTTTTGGGCAAAATCCATCCTTTTCTGTATATCTAAAGCTGATCAAAGCATTCTTAAGAGGTATACTATACAGTGGAATGAGTGAATGTGCACCCAATAGTTCGAGTTATTTCCTTTGGGAAAATCCATTCCTTTGGATATTGTTCTACTCTATTTCCCATTTTATTGAGTGTAGTGTTCCTGATGTTTCCTTTTCAATTGGGAACTATATAGTTGATGTTAATTCTCTCCCATTTGCTTCAATGGAACTTTTTGGGCAAAATCACTCATCTTCTTTATATCTAAAGCTGATCAAAGGATTCTTAACAAGAATGCTATACAGTGGAATGAGTGAATGTGCAGGCAATAGATCCAGTTATTTCCTTTGGAAAAATCCATTCCCTTGGATACTTGTTCCTCTCTATTTCCCATTCAATTGAGTATAGTGTTTCTGATGTTTCCTTTTCAATTGGGAACTATATAGTTTACGTTAATTCTCTCACATTTGCTTCAATGGAACTTTTTGGGAAAAATCCCTCATCTTCTTTATATCTAAAGCTGATCAAAGATTCCTAACAGGAATCCTATACAGTGGAATGAGTGAATGTGCAGGCAATAGTTACAGTTATTTCCTTTGTGAAAATCCATTCCTTTGGATACTTGTTCTTCTCTATTTCCCATTCTATTGAGTCTAGTGTTCCTGATGTTTTCTTTTCAATTGGAAACTATATAGTTGATGTTAATTCTCTCCTATTTGCTTCAATGGAACTTTTTGGGCAAAATCCATCCTCTTCGGTATATCTAAAGCTGATCAAAGGATTCTTAATAGGAATCCTATACAGTGGAATGAGTGAATGTGCAGGCAATACTTCCAGTTATTTCCTTTGGGAAAATCCATTCCTTTGGATACTTGTTCTTCTCTATTTCCCATTCTATTGAGTCTAGCGTTCCTGATGTTTCCTTTTCATATGGGAACTATAAAGTTGATGTTAATTCTCTCCCATTTGCTTCAATGGAACGTTTTAGGAAAAATTACTCATCTTCTTTATATCTAAACTGATCAAAGATTCTTAACAGGAATCCTATACAGTGGAATGAGTTTATGTGCAGGCAATAGTTCCAGTTATTTTCTTTGGGAAAATCCATTCCTTTGGATACTTGTTCCTCTCTATTTCCCATTCTATTGAGTGTAGTGTTCCTGATGTTTCCTTTTCAATTGGGAACTATATACATGATGTTAATTCTCTCACATTTGCTTCAATGGAACTTTTTGGGAAAAATCCCTCATCTTCTTTATATCTAAAGCTTATAAAAAATTCTTAACAGGAATCCTATATAGTGGAATGAGTGAATGTGCAGGCAATAGTTCCAGTTATTTCCTTTGGGAACATCCATTCCTTTGGATACTTGTTCCTCTCTATTTCCCATTCAATTGAGTCTAGTGTTCCTAATGTTTCCTTTTCAATCGGTAATTATATAGTTGATGTTAATTCTCTCCAATTTGCTTCAATGGAACTTTTTGGGCAAAATCCATCCTTTTCTTTATATCTAAAGCTGATCAAAGCATTCTTAAGAGGTATCCTATACAGTGGAATGAGTGAATGTGCACCCAATAGTTCGAGTTATTGCCTTTGGGAAAATCCATTCCTTTGAATACTTGTTCTACTCTATTTCCCATTCTATTGAGTCTCTGTTCCTGATGTTTCCTTTTCAATTGGGAACTTTATAGTTGATGATAATTTTCTCCCATTTGCTTCAATGGAACTTTTTGGGCAAAATCCATCCTCTTTATATCAAAAGCTGATCAAAGGATTCTTAACAGGAATGCCATACAGTGGAGTGAGTGAATGTGCAGGCAATAGTTCCAGTTATTTCCTTTGGGAAAAATCCATTCCTTTGGATACTTGTTCCTCTCTATTAGCCATTCAATTGAGTCTAGTGTTCCTGATGTTTCCTTTTCAATTGGGAACTATATACATGATGTTAATTCTCTCACATTTGCTTCAATGGAACTTTTTGGGAAAAATCCCTCATCTTCTTTATATCTAAAGCTTATAAAAAATTCTTAACAGGAATCCTATATAGTGGAATGAGTGAATGTGCAGGCAATAGTTCCAGTTATTTCCTTTGGGAACATCCATTCCTTTGGATACTTGTTCCTCTCTATTTCCCATTCAATTGAGTCTAGTGTTCCTAATGTTTCCTTTTCAATCGGTAATTATATAGTTGATGTTAATTCTCTCCAATTTGCTTCAATGGAACTTTTTGGGCAAAATCCATCCTTTTCTGTATATCTAAAGCTGATCAAAGCATTCTTAAGAGGTATCCTATGCAGTGGAATGAGTGAATGTGCACCCAATATTTCGAGTTATTTCCTTTGGGAAAATCCATTCCTTTGGATATTGTTCTACTCTATTTCCCATTTTATTGAGTGTAGTGTTCCTGATGTTTCCTTTTCAATTGGGAAATATATAGTTGATGTTAATTCTCTCCCATTTGCTTCAATGGAACTTTTTGGGCAAAATCACTCATCTTCTTTATATCTAAAGCTGATCAAAGGATTCTTAACAAGAATGCTATACAGTGGAATGAGTGAATGTGCAGGCAATAGTTCCAGTTATTTCCTTTCGAAAAATCCATTCCCTTAGATACTTGTTCCTCTCTATTTCCCATTCAATTGAGTATAGTGTTTCTGATGTTTCCTTTTCAATTGGGAACTATATAGTTTATGTAAATTCTCTCACATTTGCTTCAATGGAACTTTTTGGGAAAAATCCCTCATCTTCTTTATATCTAAAGCTGATCAAAGATTCCTAACAGGAATCCTATACAGTGGAATGAGTGAATGTGCAGGCAATAGTTACAGGTATTTCCTTTGCGAAAATCCATTCCTTTGGATACTTGTTCTTCTCTATTTCCCATTCTATTGAGTCTAGTGTTCCTGATGTTTTCTTTTCAATTGGAAACTATATAGTTGATGTTAATTCTCTCCTATTTGCTTCAATGCAACTTTTTGGGCAAAATCCATCCTCTTCGGTATATCTAAAGCTGATCAAAGGATTCTTAATAGGAATCCTATACAGTGGAATGAGTGAATGTGCAGGCAATACTTCCAGTTATTTCCTTTGGGAAAATCCATTCCTTTGGATACTTGTTCTTCTCTATTTCCCATTCTATTGAGTCTAGCGTTCCTGATGTTTCCTTTTCATATGGGAACTATAAAGTTGATGTTAATTCTCTCCCATTTGCTTCAATGGAACGTTTTAGGAAAAATCCCTCATCTTCTTTATATCTAAACTGATCAAAGATTCTTAACAGGAATCCTATACAGTGGAATGAGTTTATGTGCAGGCAATAGTTCCAGTTATTTTCTTTGGGAAAATCCATTCCTTTGGATACTTGTTCCTCTCTATTTCCCATTCTATTGAGTGTAGTGTTCCTGATGTTTCCTTTTCAATTGGGAACTATATACTTGATGTTAATTCTCTCACATTTGCTTCAATGGAACTTTTTGGGAAAAATCCCTCATCTTCTTTATATCTAAAGCTGATCAAAGATTCCTAACAGGAATCCTATACAGTGGAATGAGTGAATGTTCAGGCAATAGTTCCAGTTATTTCCTTTGGGAAAATCTATTCCTTTGCATACTTGTTCCTCTCTATTAGCCATTCAATTGAGTCTAGTGTTCGTGATGTTTCCTTTTCAATTGGGAATTATATAGTTGATGTTAATTCTCTCCGATTTGCTTTAATGGAACTTTTTGGGCAAAATCCATCCTCTTCTGTATATCTAAAGCTGATCAAAGCATTCTTAAGAGAAATCCTATACAGTGGAATGAGTGAATGTGCACCCAATAGTTCGAGTTATTGCCTTTGGGAAAATCCATTCCTTTGAATACTTGTTCTACTCTATTTCCCATTCTATTGAGTCTCTGTTCCTGATGTTTCCTTTTCAATTGGGAACTTTATAGTTGATGATAATTTTCTCCCATTTGCTTCAATGGAACTTTTTGGGCAAAATCCATCCTCTTTATATCTAAAGCTGATCAAAGGATTCTTAACAGGAATGCCATACAGTGGAGTAAGATAATGTGCAGGCAATAGTTCCAGTTATTTCCTTTGGGAAAAATCCATTCCTTTGGATACTTGTTCCTCTCTATTAGCCATTCAATTGAGTCTAGTGTTCGTGATGTTTCCTTTTCAATTGGGAATTATATAGTTGATGTTAATTCTCTCCGATTTGCTTCAATGGAACTTTTTGGGCAAAATCCATCCTTTTCTGTATATCTAAAGCTGATCAAAGCATTCTTAAGAGGTATCCTATACAGTGGAATGAGTGAATGTGCAGGCAATAGTTACAGTTATTTCCTTTGCGAAAATCCATTCCTTTGGATACTTGTTCTTCTCTATTTCCCATTCTATTGAGTCTAGTGTTCCTGATGTTTTCTTTTCAATTGGAAACTATATAGTTGATGTTAATTCTCTCCTATTTGCTTCAATGGAACTTTTTGGGCAAAATCCATCCTCTTCGGTATATCTAAAGCTGATCAAAGGATTCTTAATAGGAATCCTATACAGTGGAATGAGTGAATGTGCAGGCAATACTTCCAGTTATTTACTTTGGGAAAATCCATTCCTTTGGATACTTGTTCTTCTCTATTTCCCATTCTATTGAGTCTAGCGTTCCTGATGTTTCCTTTTCATATGGGAACTATAAAGTTGATGTTAATTCTCTCCCATTTGCTTCAATGGAACGTTTTAAGAAAAATCACTCATCTTTTTATATCTAAACTGATCAAAGATTCTTAACAGGAATCCTATACAGTGGAATGAGTTTATGTGCAGGCAATAGTTCCAGTTATTTTCTTTGGGAAAATCCATTCCTTTGGATACTTGTTCCTCTCTATTTCCCATTCTATTGAGTGTAGTGTTCCTGATGTTTCCTTTTCAATTGGGAACTATATACTTGATGTTAATTCTCTCACATTTGCTTCAATGGAACTTTTTGGGAAAAATCCCTCATCTTCTTTATATCTAAAGCTGATCAAAGATTCCTAACAGGAATCCTATACAGTGGAATGAGTGAATGTGCAGGCAATAGTTCCAGTTATTTCCTTTGGGAAAATCTATTCCTTTGCATACTTGTTCCTCTCTATTAGCCATTCAATTGAGTCTAGTGTTCCTGATGTTTCCTTTTCAATTGGGAATTATATAGTTGATGTTAATTCTCTCCGATTTGCTTCAATGGAACTTTTTGGGCAAAATCCATCCTTTTCTGTATATCTAAAGCTGATCAAAGCATTCTTAAGAGGTATCCTATACAGTGGAATGAGTGAATGTGCACCCAATAGTTCGAGTTATTTCCTTTGGGAAAATACATTCCTTTGGATATTGTTCTACTCTATTTCCCATTTTATTGAGTGTAGTGTTCCTGATGTTTCCTTTTCAATTGGGAACTATATAGTTGATGTTAATTCTCTCCCATTTGCTTCAATGGAACTTTTTGGGCAAAATCACTCATCTTCTTTATATCTAAAGCTGATCAAAGGATTCTTAACAAGAATGCTATACAGTGGAATGAGTGAATGTGCAGGCAATAGTTCCAGTTATTTCCTTTGGAAAAATCCATTCCCTTAGATACTTGTTCCTCTCTATTTCCCATTCAATTGAGTATAGTGTTTCTGATGTTTCCTTTTCAATTGGGAACTATATAGTTGATGTTAATTCTCTCACATTTGCTTCAATGGAACGTTTTAGGAAAAATCACTCATCTTCTTTATATCTAAACTGATCAAAGATTCTTAACAGGAATCCTATACAGTGGAATGAGTTTATGTGCAGGCAATAGTTCCATTTATTTTCTTTGGGAAAATCCATTCCTTTGGATACTTGTTCCTCTCTATTTCCCATTCTATTGAGTGTTGTGTTCCTGATGTTTCCTTTTCAATTGGGAACTATATACTTGATGTTAATTCTCTCCTATTTGCTTCAATGGAACTTTTTGGGCAAAATCCATCCTCTTTTGAACATCTAAAGCTGAACAAAGGATTCTTAACAGGAATCCTATACAGTGGAATGAGTGAATGTGCAGGCAATAGTTCCAGTTATTTCCTTTGGGAAAATCCATTCCTTTGGATACTTGTTCCTCTCTATTAGCCATTCAATTGAGTCTAGTGTTCCTGATGTTTCCTTTTCAATTGGGAATTATATAGTTGATGTTAATTCTCTCCGATTTGCTTCAATGGAACTTTTTGGGCAAAATCCATCCTTTTCTGTATATCTAAAGCTGATCAAAGCATTCTTAAGAGGTATCCTATACAGTGGAATGAGTGAATGTGCAGGCAATACTTCCAGTTATTTCCTTTGGGAAAATCCATTCCTTTGGATATTGTTCTACTCTATTTCCCATTTTATTGAGTGTAGTGTTCCTGATGTTTCCTTTTCAATTGGGAACTATATAGTTGATGTTAATTCTCTCCCATTTGCTTCAATGGAACTTTTTGGGCAAAATCACTCATCTTCTTTATATCTAAAGCTGATCAAAGGATTCTTAACAAGAATGCTATACAGTGGAATGAGTGAATGTGCAGGCAATAGTTACAGTTATTTCCTTTGCGAAAATCCATTCCTTTGGATACTTGTTCTTCTCTATTTCCCATTCTATTGAGTGTAGTGTTCCTGATGTTTTCTTTTCAATTGGAAACTATATAGTTGATGTTAATTCTCTCCTATTTGCTTCAATGGAACTTTTTGGGCAAAATCCATCCTCTTCGGTATATCTAAAGCTGATCAAAGGATTCTTAATAGGAATCCTATACAGTGGAATGAGTGAATGTGCAGGCAATACTTCCAGTTATTTCCTTTGGGAAAATCCATTCCTTTGGATACTTGTTCTTCTCTATTTCCCATTCTATTGAGTCTAGTGTTCCTGATGTTTCCTTTTCAATTGGGAACTATATACTTGATGTTAATTCTCTCCCATTTGCTTCAATGGAAATTTTTAGGAAAAATCACTCATCTTCTTTATATCTAAACTGATCAAAGATTCTTAACAGGAATCCTATACAGTGGAATGAGTTTATGTGCAGGCAATAGTTCCAGTTATTTTCTTTGGGAAAATCTATTCCTTTGGATACTTGTTCCTCTCTATTTCCCATTCTATTGAGTGTAGTGTTCCTGATGTTTCCTTTTCAATTGGGAACTATATACTTGATGTTAATTCTCTCACATTTGCTTCAATGGAACTTTTTGGGAAAAATCACTCATCTTCTTTATATCTAAAGCTGATCAAAGATTCTTACCAGGAATGCTATAGAGTGGAATGAGTGAATGTGCAGGCAATAGTTCCAGTTATTTCCTTTGGGAAAATCCATTCCCTTAGATACGTCTTCCTCTCTATTTCCCATTCAATTGAGTCTAGTGTTTCTGATCTTTCCTTTTCAATTGGGAACTATATAGTTGATGTTAATTCTCTGCTATTTGCTTCAATGTTACTTTTTGGGCAAAATCCATCCTCTTCTGTACATCTAAAGCTGATCAAAGGATTCTTAACAGGAATCCTATACAGTGGAATGAGTGAATGTGCAGGCAATAGTTCCAGTTATTTCCTTTGGGAAAATCCATTCCTTTGGATACTTGTTCTTCTTTATTTCCCCTTCTATTGAGTCTAGTGTTCCTGATGTTTCCTTTTCAATTGGGAATTATATAGTTGATGTTAATTCTCTCCCTTTTGCTTCAATGGAACTTTTTAGGAAAAATCCCTCATCTTCTTTATATCTAAAGCTGATCAAAGAATCTTAAAAGGAATGCTATACAGTGGAATGAGTGAATGTGCAGGCAATAGTTCCAGTTATTTCCTTTGGGAACATCCATTCCTTTGGATACTTGTTCCTCTCTATTTCCCATTCAATTGAGTCTAGTGTTTCTGATATTTCCTTTTCAATTGGGAACTATATAGTTGATGTTAATTCTCTGCTGTTTGCTTCAATGGAACTTTTTGGGCAAAATCCATCCTCTTTTGAACATCTAAAGCTGAACAAAGGATTCTTAACAGGAATCCTATACAGTGGAATGAGTGAATGTGCAGGCAATAGTTCCAGTTATTTCCTTTGGGAAAATCCATTCCTTTGGATACTTGTTCCTCTCTATTAGCCATTCAATTGAGTCTAGTGCTCCTGATGTTTCCTTTTCAATTGGGAATTATATAGTTGATGTTAATTCTCTCCGATTTGCTTCAATGGAACTTTTTGGGCAAAATCCATCCTTTTCTGTATATCTAAAGCTGATCAAAGCATTCTTAAGAGGTATCCTATACAGTGGAATGAGTGAATGTGCACCCAATAGTTCGAGTTATTTCCTTTGGGAAAATCCATTCCTTTGGATATTGTTCTACTCTATTTCCCATTTTATTGAGTGTAGTGTTCCTGATGTTTCCTTTTCAATTGGGAACTATATAGTTGATGTTAATTCTCTCCCATTTGCTTCAATGGAACTTTTTGGGCAAAATCACTCATCCTCTTTATATCTAAAGCTGATCAAAGGATTCTTAACAAGAATGCTATACAGTGGAATGAGTGAATGTGCAGGCAATAGTTCCAGTTATTTCCTTTGGAAAAATCCATTCCCTTAGATACTTGTTCCTCTCTATTTCCCATTCAATTGAGTATAGTGTTTCTGATGTTTCCTTTTCAATTGGGAACTATATAGTTGATGTTAATTCTCTCACATTTGCTTCAATGGAACGTTTTAGGAAAAATCACTCATCTTCTTTATATCTAAACTGATCAAAGATTCTTAACAGGAATCCTATACAGTGGAATGAGTTTATGTGCAGGCAATAGTTCCAGTTATTTTCTTTGGGAAAATCCATTCCTTTGGATACTTGTTCCTCTCTATTTCCCATTCTATTGAGTGTAGTGTTCCTGATGTTTTCTTTTCAATTGGGAACTATATACTTGATGTTAATTCTCTCCTATTTGCTTCAATGGAACTTTTTGGGCAAAATCCATCCTCTTCGGTATATCTAAAGCTGATCAAAGGATTCTTAATAGGAATCCTATACAGTGGAATGAGTGAATGTGCAGGCAATACTTCCAGTTATTTCCTTTGGGAAAATCCATTCCTTTGGATACTTGTTCTTCTCTATTTCCCATTCTATTGAGTCTAGCGTTCCTGATGTTTCCTTTTCATATGGGAACTATAAAGTTGATGTTAATTCTCTCCCATTTGCTTCAATGGAACGTTTTAGGAAAAATCACTCATCTTCTTTATATCTAAACTGATCAAAGATTCTTAACAGGAATCCTATACAGTGGAATGAGTGAATGTGCACCCAATAGTTCGAGTTATTTCCTTTGGGAAAATCCATTCCTTTGGATATTGTTCTACTCTATTTCCCATTTTATTGAGTGTAGTGTTCCTGATGTTTCCTTTTCAATTGGGAACTATATAGTTGATGTTAATTCTCTCCCATTTGCTTCAATGGAACTTTTTGGGCAAAATCACTCATCTTCTTTATATCTAAAGCTGATCAAAGGATTCTTAACAAGAATGCTATACAGTGGAATGAGTGAATGTGCAGGCAATAGTTCCAGTTATTTCCTTTGGAAAAATCCATTCCCTTAGATACTTGTTCCTCTCTATTTCCCATTCAATTGAGTATAGTGTTTCTGATGTTTCCTTTTCAATTGGGAACTATATAGTTTATGTAAATTCTCTCACATTTGCTTCAATGGAACTTTTTGGGAAAAATCCCTCATCTTCTTTATATCTAAAGCTGATCAATGATTCCTAACAGGAATCCTATACAGTGGAATGAGTGAATGTGCAGGCAATAGTTACAGGTATTTCCTTTGCGAAAATCCATTCCTTTGGATACTTGTTCTTCTCTATTTCCCATTCTATTGAGTCTAGTGTTCCTGATGTTTTCTTTTCAATTGGAAACTATATAGTTGATGTTAATTCTCTCCTATTTGCTTCAATGCAACTTTTTGGGCAAAATCCATCCTCTTCGGTATATCTAAAGCTGATCAAAGGATTCTTAATAGGAATCCTATACAGTGGAATGAGTGAATGTGCAGGCAATACTTCCAGTTATTTCCTTTGGGAAAATCCATTCCTTTGGATACTTGTTCTTCTCTATTTCCCATTCTAGTGAGTCTAGCGTTCCTGATGTTTCCTTTTCATATGGGAACTATAAAGTTGATGTTAATTCTCTCCCATTTGCTTCAATGGAACGTTTTAGGAAAAATCCCTCATCTTCTTTATATCTAAACTGATCAAAGATTCTTAACAGGAATCCTATACAGTGGAATGAGTTTATGTGCAGGCAATAGTTCCAGTTATTTTCTTTGGGAAAATCCATTCCTTTGGATACTTGTTCCTCTCTATTTCCCATTCTATTGAGTGTAGTGTTCCTGATGTTTCCTTTTCAATTGGGAACAATATACTTGATGTTAATTCTCTCACATTTGCTTCAATGGAACTTTTTGGGAAAAATCCCTCATCTTCTTTATATCTAAAGCTGATCAAAGATTCCTAACAGGAATCCTATACAGTGGAATGAGTGAATGTGCAGGCAATAGTTCCAGTTATTTCCTTTGGGAAAATCTATTCCTTTGCATACTTGTTCCTCTCTATTAGCCATTCAATTGAGTCTAGTGTTCGTGATGTTTCCTTTTCAATTGGAAATTATATAGTTGATGTTAATTCTCTCCGATTTGCTTTAATGGAACTTTTTGGGCAAAATCCATCCTCTTCTGTATATCTAAAGCTGATCAAAGCATTCTTAAGAGAAATCCTATACAGTGGAATGAGTGAATGTGCACCCAATAGTTCGAGTTATTTCCTTTGGGAAAATCCATTCCTTTGAATACTTGTTCTACTCTATTTCCCATTCTATTGAGTCTGTGTTCCTGATGTTTCCTTTTCAATTGGGAACTTTATAGTTGATGATAATTTTCTCCCATTTGCTTCAATGGAACTTTTTGGGCAAAATCCATCCTCTTTATATCTAAAGCTGATCAAAGGATTCTTAACAGGAATGCCATACAGTGGAGTGAGTGAATGTGCAGGCAATAGTTCCAGTTATTTCCTTTGGGAAAAATCCATTCCTTTGGATACTTGTTCCTCTCTATTAGCCATTCAATTGAGTCTAGTGTTCGTGATGTTTCCTTTTCAATTGGGAATTATATAGTTGATGTTAATTCTCTCCGATTTGCTTCAATGGAACTTTTTGGGCAAAATCCATCCTTTTCTGTATATCTAAAGCTGATCAAAGCATTCTTAAGAGGTATCCTATACAGTCTAATGAGTGAATGTGCACCCAATAGTTCGAGTTATTTCCTTTGGGAAAATCCATTCCTTTGGATATTGTTCTACTCTATTTCCCATTTTATTGAGTGTAGTGTTCCTGATGTTTCCTTTTCAATTGGGAACTATATAGTTGATGTTAATTCTCTCCCATTTGCTTCAATGGAACATTTTGGGCAAAATCACTCATATTCTTTATATCTAAAGCTGATCAAAGGATTCTTAACAAGAATGCTATACAGTGGAATGAGTGAATGTGCAGGCAATAGTTCCAGTTATTTCCTTTGGAAAAATCCATTCCCTTAGATACTTGTTCCTCTCTATTTCCCATTCAATTGAGTATAGTGTTTCTGATGTTTCCTTTTCAATTGGGAACTATATAGTTTATGTTAATTCTCTCACATTTGCTTCAATGGAACTTTTTGGGAAAAATCCCTCATCTTCTTTATTTCTAAAGCTGATCAAAGATTCCTAACAGGAATCCTATACAATGGAATGAGTTTATGTGCAGGCAATAGTTCCAGTTATTTTCTTTGGGAAAATCCATTCCTTTGGATACTTGTTCCTCTCTATTTCCCATTCTATTGAGTGTAGTGTTCCTGATGTTTCCTTTTCAATTGGGAACTATATACTTGATGTTAATTCTCTCCTATTTGCTTCAATGGAACTTTTTGGGCAAAATCCATCCTCTTCGGTATATCTAAAGCTGATCAAAGGATTCTTAATAGGAATCCTATACAGTGGAATGAGTGAATGTGCAGGCAATACTTCCAGTTATTTCCTTTGGGAAAATCCATTCCTTTGGATACTTGTTCTTCTCTATTTCCCATTCTATTGAGTCTAGCGTTCCTGATGTTTCCTTTTCATATGGGAACTATAAAGTTGATGTTAATTCTCTCCCATTTGCTTCAATGGAACATTTTAGGAAAAATCACTCATCTTCTTTATATCTAAACTGATCAAAGATTCTTAAGAGAAATCCTATACAGTGGAATGAGTGAATGTGCACCCAATAGTTCGAGTTATTTCCTTTGGGAAAATCCATTCCTTTGAATACTTGTTCTACTCTATTTCCCATTCTATTGAGTCTGTGTTCCTGATGTTTCCTTTTCAATTGGGAACTTTATAGTTGATGATAATTTTCTCCCATTTGCTTCAATGGAACTTTTTGGGCAAAATCCATCCTCTTTATATCTAAAGCTGATCAAAGGATTCTTAACAGGAATGCCATACAGTGGAGTGAGTGAATGTGCAGGCAATAGTTCCAGTTATTTCCTTTGGGAAAAATCCATTCCTTTGGATACTTGTTCCTCTCTATTAGCCATTCAATTGAGTCTAGTGTTCGTGATGTTTCCTTTTCAATTGGGAATTATATAGTTGATGTTAATTCTCTCCGATTTGCTTCAATGGAACTTTTTGGGCAAAATCCATCCTTTTCTGTATATCTAAAGCTGATCAAAGCATTCTTAAGAGGTATCCTATACAGTCTAATGAGTGAATGTGCACCCAATAGTTCGAGTTATTTCCTTTGGGAAAATCCATTCCTTTGGATATTGTTCTACTCTATTTCCCATTTTATTGAGTGTAGTGTTCCTGATGTTTCCTTTTCAATTGGGAACTATATAGTTGATGTTAATTCTCTCCCATTTGCTTCAATGGAACTTTTTGGGCAAAATCACTCATATTCTTTATATCTAAAGCTGATCAAAGGATTCTTAACAAGAATGCTATACAGTGGAATGAGTGAATGTGCAGGCAATAGTTCCAGTTATTTCCTTTGGAAAAATCCATTCCCTTAGATACTTGTTCCTCTCTATTTCCCATTCAATTGAGTATAGTGTTTCTGATGTTTCCTTTTCAATTGGGAACTATATAGTTTATGTTAATTCTCTCACATTTGCTTCAATGGAACTTTTTGGGAAAAATCCCTCATCTTCTTTATTTCTAAAGCTGATCAAAGATTCCTAACAGGAATCCTATACAATGGAATGAGTTTATGTGCAGGCAATAGTTCCAGTTATTTTCTTTGGGAAAATCCATTCCTTTGGATACTTGTTCCTCTCTATTTCCCATTCTATTGAGTGTAGTGTTCCTGATGTTTCCTTTTCAATTGGGAACTATATACTTGATGTTAATTCTCTCCTATTTGCTTCAATGGAACTTTTTGGGCAAAATCCATCCTCTTCGGTATATCTAAAGCTGATCAAAGGATTCTTAATAGGAATCCTATACAGTGGAATGAGTGAATGTGCAGGCAATACTTCCAGTTATTTCCTTTGGGAAAATCCATTCCTTTGGATACTTGTTCTTCTCTATTTCCCATTCTATTGAGTCTAGCGTTCCTGATGTTTCCTTTTCATATGGGAACTATAAAGTTGATGTTAATTCTCTCCCATTTGCTTCAATGGAACATTTTAGGAAAAATCACTCATCTTCTTTATATCTAAACTGATCAAAGATTCTTAACAGGAATCCTATACAGTGGAATGAGTGAATGTGCAGGCAATAGTTCCAGTTATTTCCTTTGGAAAAATCCATTCCCTTAGATACTTGTTCCTCTCTATTTCCCATTCAATTGAGTATAGTGTTTCTGATGTTTCCTTTTCAATTGGGAACTATATAGTTTATGTAAATTCTCTCACATTTGCTTCAATGGAACTTTTTGGGAAAAATCCCTCATCTTCTTTATATCTAAAGCTGATCAAAGATTCCTAACAGGAATCCTATACAGTGGAATGAGTGAATGTGCAGGCAATAGTTACAGGTATTTCCTTTGCGAAAATCCATTCCTTTGGATACTTGTTCTTCTCTATTTCCCATTCTATTGAGTCTAGTGTTCCTGATGTTTTCTTTTCAATTGGAAACTATATAGTTTATGATAATTTTCTCCCATTTGCTTCAATGGAACTTTTTGGGCAAAATCCATCCTCTTCGGTATATCTAAAGCTGATCAAAGGATTCTTAATAGGAATCCTATACAGTGGAATGAGTGATGTGCAGGCAATACTTCCAGTTATTTCCTTTGGGAAAATCCATTCCTTTGGATACTTGTTCTTCTCTATTTCCCATTCTATTGAGTCTAGCGTTCCTGATGTTTCCTTTTCATATGGGAACTATAAAGTTGATGTTAATTCTCTCCCATTTGCTTCAATGGAACGTTTTAGGAAAAATCCCTCATCTTCTTTATATCTAAACTGATCAAAGATTCTTAACAGGAATCCTATACAGTGGAATGAGTTTATGTGTAGGCAATAGTTCCAGTTATTTTCTTTGGGAAAATCCATTCCTTTGGATACTTGTTCCTCTCTATTTCCCATTCTATTGAGTGTAGTGTTCCTGATGTTTCCTTTTCAATTGGGAACAATATACTTGATGTTAATTCTCTCACATTTGCTTCAATGGAACTTTTTGGGAAAAATCCCTCATCTTCTTTATATCTAAAGCTGATCAAAGATTCCTAACAGGAATCCTATACAGTGGAATGAGTGAATGTGCAGGCAATAGTTCCAGTTATTTCCTTTGGGAAAATCTATTCCTTTGCATACTTGTTCCTCTCTATTAGCCATTCAATTGAGTCTAGTGTTCGTGATGTTTCCTTTTCAATTGGAAATTATATAGTTGATGTTAATTCTCTCCGATTTGCTTTAATGGAACTTTTTGGGCAAAATCCATCCTCTTCTGTATATCTAAAGCTGATCAAAGCATTCTTAAGAGAAATCCTATACAGTGGAATGAGTGAATGTGCACCCAATAGTTCGAGTTATTTCCTTTGGGAAAATCCATTCCTTTGAATACTTGTTCTACTCTATTTCCCATTCTATTGAGTCTGTGTTCCTGATGTTTCCTTTTCAATTGGGAACTTTATAGTTGATGATAATTTTCTCCCATTTGCTTCAATGGAACTTTTTGGGCAAAATCCATCCTCTTTATATCTAAAGCTGATCAAAGGATTCTTAACAGGAATGCCATACAGTGGAGTGAGTGAATGTGCAGGCAATAGTTCCAGTTATTTCCTTTGGGAAAAATCCATTCCTTTGGATACTTGTTCCTCTCTATTAGCCATTCAATTGAGTCTAGTGTTCGTGATGTTTCCTTTTCAATTGGGAATTATATAGTTGATGTTAATTCTCTCCGATTTGCTTCAATGGAACTTTTTGGGCAAAATCCATCCTTTTCTGTATATCTAAAGCTGATCAAAGCATTCTTAAGAGGTATCCTATACAGTCTAATGAGTGAATGTGCACCCAATAGTTCGAGTTATTTCCTTTGGGAAAATCCATTCCTTTGGATATTGTTCTACTCTATTTCCCATTTTATTGAGTGTAGTGTTCCTGATGTTTCCTTTTCAATTGGGAACTATATAGTTGATGTTAATTCTCTCCCATTTGCTTCAATGGAACATTTTGGGCAAAATCACTCATATTCTTTATATCTAAAGCTGATCAAAGGATTCTTAACAAGAATGCTATACAGTGGAATGAGTGAATGTGCAGGCAATAGTTCCAGTTATTTCCTTTGGAAAAATCCATTCCCTTAGATACTTGTTCCTCTCTATTTCCCATTCAATTGAGTATAGTGTTTCTGATGTTTCCTTTTCAATTGGGAACTATATAGTTTATGTTAATTCTCTCACATTTGCTTCAATGGAACTTTTTGGGAAAAATCCCTCATCTTCTTTATTTCTAAAGCTGATCAAAGATTCCTAACAGGAATCCTATACAATGGAATGAGTTTATGTGCAGGCAATAGTTCCAGTTATTTTCTTTGGGAAAATCCATTCCTTTGGATACTTGTTCCTCTCTATTTCCCATTCTATTGAGTGTAGTGTTCCTGATGTTTCCTTTTCAATTGGGAACTATATACTTGATGTTAATTCTCTCCTATTTGCTTCAATGGAACTTTTTGGGCAAAATCCATCCTCTTCGGTATATCTAAAGCTGATCAAAGGATTCTTAATAGGAATCCTATACAGTGGAATGAGTGAATGTGCAGGCAATACTTCCAGTTATTTCCTTTGGGAAAATCCATTCCTTTGGATACTTGTTCTTCTCTATTTCCCATTCTATTGAGTCTAGCGTTCCTGATGTTTCCTTTTCATATGGGAACTATAAAGTTGATGTTAATTCTCTCCCATTTGCTTCAATGGAACATTTTAGGAAAAATCACTCATCTTCTTTATATCTAAACTGATCAAAGATTCTTAAGAGAAATCCTATACAGTGGAATGAGTGAATGTGCACCCAATAGTTCGAGTTATTTCCTTTGGGAAAATCCATTCCTTTGAATACTTGTTCTACTCTATTTCCCATTCTATTGAGTCTGTGTTCCTGATGTTTCCTTTTCAATTGGGAACTTTATAGTTGATGATAATTTTCTCCCATTTGCTTCAATGGAACTTTTTGGGCAAAATCCATCCTCTTTATATCTAAAGCTGATCAAAGGATTCTTAACAGGAATGCCATACAGTGGAGTGAGTGAATGTGCAGGCAATAGTTCCAGTTATTTCCTTTGGGAAAAATCCATTCCTTTGGATACTTGTTCCTCTCTATTAGCCATTCAATTGAGTCTAGTGTTCGTGATGTTTCCTTTTCAATTGGGAATTATATAGTTGATGTTAATTCTCTCCGATTTGCTTCAATGGAACTTTTTGGGCAAAATCCATCCTTTTCTGTATATCTAAAGCTGATCAAAGCATTCTTAAGAGGTATCCTATACAGTCTAATGAGTGAATGTGCACCCAATAGTTCGAGTTATTTCCTTTGGGAAAATCCATTCCTTTGGATATTGTTCTACTCTATTTCCCATTTTATTGAGTGTAGTGTTCCTGATGTTTCCTTTTCAATTGGGAACTATATAGTTGATGTTAATTCTCTCCCATTTGCTTCAATGGAACTTTTTGGGCAAAATCACTCATATTCTTTATATCTAAAGCTGATCAAAGGATTCTTAACAAGAATGCTATACAGTGGAATGAGTGAATGTGCAGGCAATAGTTCCAGTTATTTCCTTTGGAAAAATCCATTCCCTTAGATACTTGTTCCTCTCTATTTCCCATTCAATTGAGTATAGTGTTTCTGATGTTTCCTTTTCAATTGGGAACTATATAGTTTATGTTAATTCTCTCACATTTGCTTCAATGGAACTTTTTGGGAAAAATCCCTCATCTTCTTTATTTCTAAAGCTGATCAAAGATTCCTAACAGGAATCCTATACAATGGAATGAGTTTATGTGCAGGCAATAGTTCCAGTTATTTTCTTTGGGAAAATCCATTCCTTTGGATACTTGTTCCTCTCTATTTCCCATTCTATTGAGTGTAGTGTTCCTGATGTTTCCTTTTCAATTGGGAACTATATACTTGATGTTAATTCTCTCCTATTTGCTTCAATGGAACTTTTTGGGCAAAATCCATCCTCTTCGGTATATCTAAAGCTGATCAAAGGATTCTTAATAGGAATCCTATACAGTGGAATGAGTGAATGTGCAGGCAATACTTCCAGTTATTTCCTTTGGGAAAATCCATTCCTTTGGATACTTGTTCTTCTCTATTTCCCATTCTATTGAGTCTAGCGTTCCTGATGTTTCCTTTTCATATGGGAACTATAAAGTTGATGTTAATTCTCTCCCATTTGCTTCAATGGAACATTTTAGGAAAAATCACTCATCTTCTTTATATCTAAACTGATCAAAGATTCTTAACAGGAATCCTATACAGTGGAATGAGTGAATGTGCAGGCAATAGTTCCAGTTATTTCCTTTGGAAAAATCCATTCCCTTAGATACTTGTTCCTCTCTATTTCCCATTCAATTGAGTATAGTGTTTCTGATGTTTCCTTTTCAATTGGGAACTATATAGTTTATGTAAATTCTCTCACATTTGCTTCAATGGAACTTTTTGGGAAAAATCCCTCATCTTCTTTATATCTAAAGCTGATCAAAGATTCCTAACAGGAATCCTATACAGTGGAATGAGTGAATGTGCAGGCAATAGTTACAGGTATTTCCTTTGCGAAAATCCATTCCTTTGGATACTTGTTCTTCTCTATTTCCCATTCTATTGAGTCTAGTGTTCCTGATGTTTTCTTTTCAATTGGAAACTATATAGTTTATGATAATTTTCTCCCATTTGCTTCAATGGAACTTTTTGGGCAAAATCCATCCTCTTCGGTATATCTAAAGCTGATCAAAGGATTCTTAATAGGAATCCTATACAGTGGAATGAGTGATGTGCAGGCAATACTTCCAGTTATTTCCTTTGGGAAAATCCATTCCTTTGGATACTTGTTCTTCTCTATTTCCCATTCTATTGAGTCTAGCGTTCCTGATGTTTCCTTTTCATATGGGAACTATAAAGTTGATGTTAATTCTCTCCCATTTGCTTCAATGGAACGTTTTAGGAAAAATCCCTCATCTTCTTTATATCTAAACTGATCAAAGATTCTTAACAGGAATCCTATACAGTGGAATGAGTTTATGTGTAGGCAATAGTTCCAGTTATTTTCTTTGGGAAAATCCATTCCTTTGGATACTTGTTCCTCTCTATTTCCCATTCTATTGAGTGTAGTGTTCCTGATGTTTCCTTTTCAATTGGGAACAATATACTTGATGTTAATTCTCTCACATTTGCTTCAATGGAACTTTTTGGGAAAAATCCCTCATCTTCTTTATATCTAAAGCTGATCAAAGATTCCTAACAGGAATCCTATACAGTGGAATGAGTGAATGTGCAGGCAATAGTTCCAGTAATTTCCTTTGGGAAAATCTATTCCTTTGCATACTTGTTCCTCTCTATTAGCCATTCAATTGAGTCTAGTGTTCGTGATGTTTCCTTTTCAATTGGAAATTATATAGTTGATGTTAATTCTCTCCGATTTGCTTTAATGGAACTTTTTGGGCAAAATCCATCCTCTTCTGTATATCTAAAGCTGATCAAAGCATTCTTAAGAGAAATCCTATACAGTGGAATGAGTGAATGTGCACCCAATAGTTCGAGTTATTTCCTTTGGGAAAATCCATTCCTTTGAATACTTGTTCTACTCTATTTCCCATTCTATTGAGTCTGTGTTCCTGATGTTTCCTTTTCAATTGGGAACTTTATAGTTGATGATAATTTTCTCCCATTTGCTTCAATGGAACTTTTTGGGCAAAATCCATCCTCTTTATATCTAAAGCTGATCAAAGGATTCTTAACAGGAATGCCATACAGTGGAGTGAGTGAATGTGCAGGCAATAGTTCCAGTTATTTCCTTTGGGAAAAATCCATTCCTTTGGATACTTGTTCCTCTCTATTAGCCATTCAATTGAGTCTAGTGTTCGTGATGTTTCCTTTTCAATTGGGAATTATATAGTTGATGTTAATTCTCTCCGATTTGCTTCAATGGAACTTTTTGGGCAAAATCCATCCTTTTCTGTATATCTAAAGCTGATCAAAGCATTCTTAAGAGGTATCCTATACAGTGGAATGAGTGAATATGCACCCAATAGTTCGAGTTATTTCCTTTGGGAAAATCCATTCCTTTGGATATTGTTCTACTCTATTTCCCATTTTATTGAGTGTAGTGTTCCTGATGTTTCTTTTCAATTGGGAACTATATAGTTGATGTTAATTCTCTCCCATTTGCTTCAATGGAACATTTTGGGCAAAATCACTCATCTTCTTTATATCTAAAGCTGATCAAAGGATTCTTAACAAGAATGCTATACAGTGGAATGAGTGAATGTGCAGGCAATAGTTCCAGTTATTTCCTTTGGAAAAATCCATTCCCTTAGATACTTGTTCCTTTCTATTTCCCATTCAATTGAGTATAGTGTTTCTGATGTTTCCTTTTCAATTGGGAACTATATAGTTTATGTTAATTCTCTCACATTTGCTTCAATGGAACTTTTTGGGAAAAATCCCTCATCTTCTTTATATCTAAAGCTGATCAAAGATTCCTAACAGGAATCCTATACAGTGGAATGAGTGAATGTGCAGGCAATAGTTACAGTTATTTCCTTTGCGAAAATCCATTCCTTTGGATACTTGTTCTTCTCTATTTCCCATTCTATTGAGTCTAGTGTTCCTGATGTTTTCTTTTCAATTGGAAACTATATAGTTGATGTTAATTCTCTCCTATTTGCTTCAATGGAACTTTTTGGGCAAAATCCATCCTCTTCGGTATATCTAAAGCTGATCAAAGGATTCTTAATAGGAATCCTATACAGTGGAATGAGTGAATGTGCAGGCAATACTTCCAGTTATTTCCTTTGGGAAAATCCATTCCTTTGGATACTTGTTCTTCTCTATTTCCCATTCTATTGAGTCTAGTGTTCCTGATGTTTCCTTTTCAATTGGGAACTATATACTTGATGTTAATTCTCTCCCATTTGCTTCAATGGAACTTTTTAGGAAAAATCACTCATCTTCTTTATATCTAAACTGATCAAAGATTCTTAACAGGAATCCTATACAATGGAATGAGTTTATGTGCAGGCAATAGTTCCAGTTATTTTCTTTGGGAAAATCTATTCCTTTGGATACTTGTTCCTCTCTATTTCCCATTCTATTGAGTGTAGTGTTCCTGATGTTTCCTTTTCAATTGGGAACTATATACTTGATGTTAATTCTCTCACATTTGCTTCAATGGAACTTTTTGGGAAAAATCACTCATCTTCTTTATATCTAAAGCTGATCAAAGATTCTTACCAGGAATGCTATAGAGTGGAATGAGTGAATGTGCAGGCAATAGTTCCAGTTATTTCCTTTGGGAAAATCCATTCCCTTAGATACGTCTTCCTCTCTATTTCCCATTCAATTGAGTCTAGTGTTTCTGATCTTTCCTTTTCAATTGGGAACTATATAGTTGATGTTAATTCTCTGCTATTTGCTTCAATGTTACTTTTTGGGCAAAATCCATCCTCTTCTGTACATCTAAAGCTGATCAAAGGATTCTTAACAGGAATCCTATACAGTGGAATGAGTGAATGTGCAGGCAATAGTTCCAGTTATTTCCTTTGGGAAAATCCATTCCTTTGGATACTTGTTCTTCTTTATTTCCCCTTCTATTGAGTCTAGTGTTCCTGATGTTTCCTTTTCAATTGGGAATTATATAATTGATGTTAATTCTCTCCCTTTTGCTTCAATGGAACTTTTTGGAAAAATCACTCATCTTCTTTATATCTAAAGCTGATCAAAGATTCCTAACAGGAATCCTATACAGTGGAATGAGTGAATGTGCAGGCAATAGTTCCAGTTATTTTCTTTGGGAAAATCCATTCCTTTGGATACTTGTTCCTCTCTATTTCCCATTCTATTGAGTGTAGTGTTCCTGATGTTTCCTTTTCAATTGGGAACTATATACTTGATGTTAATTCTCTCACATTTGCTTCAATGGAACGTTTTAGGAAAAATCACTCATCTTCTTTATATCTAAACTGATCAAAGATTCTTAACAGGAATCCTATACAGTGGAATGAGTGAATGTGCACCCAATAGTTCGAGTTATTTCCTTTGGGAAAATCCATTCCTTTGGATATTGTTCTACTCTATTTCCCATTTTATTGAGTGTAGTGTTCCTGATGTTTCCTTTTCAATTGGGAACTATATAGTTGATGTTAATTCTCTCCCATTTGCTTCAATGGAACTTTTTGGGCAAAATCACTCATCTTCTTTATATCTAAAGCTGATCAAAGGATTCTTAACAAGAATGCTATACAGTGGAATGAGTGAATGTGCAGGCAATAGTTCCAGTTATTTCCTTTGGAAAAATCCATTCCCTTAGATACTTGTTCCTCTCTATTTCCCATTCAATTGAGTATAGTGTTTCTGATGTTTCCTTTTCAATTGGGAACTATATAGTTGATGTTAATTCTCTCACATTTGCTTCAATGGAACGTTTTAGGAAAAATCACTCATCTTCTTTATATCTAAACTGATCAAAGATTCTTAACAGGAATCCTATACAGTGGAATGAGTTTATGTGCAGGCAATAGTTCCAGTTATTTTCTTTGGGAAAATCCATTCCTTTGGATACTTGTTCCTCTCTATTTCCCATTCTATTGAGTGTAGTGTTCCTGATGTTTCCTTTTCAATTGGGAACTATATACTTGATGTTAATTCTCTCCTATTTGCTTCAATGGAACTTTTTGGGCAAAATCCATCCTCTTCGGTATATCTAAAGCTGATCAAAGGATTCTTAATAGGAATCCTATACAGTGGAATGAGTGAATGTGCAGGCAATACTTCCAGTTATTTCCTTTGGGAAAATCCATTCCTTTGGATACTTGTTCTTCTCTATTTCCCATTCTATTGAGTCTAGCGTTCCTGATGTTTCCTTTTCATATGGGAACTATAAAGTTGATGTTAATTCTCTCCCATTTGCTTCAATGGAACGTTTTAGGAAAAATCACTCATCTTCTTTATATCTAAACTGATCAAAGATTCTTAACAGGAATCCTATACAGTGGAATGAGTGAATGTGCACCCAATAGTTCGAGTTATTTCCTTTGGGAAAATCCATTCCTTTGGATATTGTTCTACTCTATTTCCCATTTTATTGAGTGTAGTGTTCCTGATGTTTCCTTTTCAATTGGGAACTATATAGTTGATGTTAATTCTCTCCCATTTGCTTCAATGGAACTTTTTGGGCAAAATCACTCATCTTCTTTATATCTAAAGCTGATCAAAGCATTCTTAACAAGAATGCTATACAGTGGAATGAGTGAATGTGCAGGCAATAGTTCCAGTTATTTCCTTTGGAAAAATCCATTCCCTTAGATACTTGTTCCTCTCTATTTCCCATTCAATTGAGTATAGTGTTTCTGATGTTTCCTTTTCAATTGGGAACTATATAGTTTATGTAAATTCTCTCACATTTGCTTCAATGTAACTTTTTGGGAAAAATCCCTCATCTTCTTTATATCTAAAGCTGATCAAAGATTCCTAACAGGAATCCTATACAGTGGAATGAGTGAATGTGCAGGCAATAGTTACAGGTATTTCCTTTGCGAAAATCCATTCCTTTGGATACTTGTTCTTCTCTATTTCCCATTCTATTGAGTCTAGTGTTCCTGATGTTTTCTTTTCAATTGGAAACTATATAGTTGATGTTAATTCTCTCCTATTTGCTTCAATGGAACTTTTTGGGCAAAATCCATCCTCTTCGGTATATCTAAAGCTGATCAAAGGATTCTTAATAGGAATCCTATACAGTGGAATGAGTGAATGTGCAGGCAATACTTCCAGTTATTTCCTTTGGGAAAATCCATTCCTTTGGATACTTGTTCTTCTCTATTTCCCATTCTATTGAGTCTAGCGTTCCTGATGTTTCCTTTTCATATGGGAACTATAAAGTTGATGTTAATTCTCTCCCATTTGCTTCAATGGAACGTTTTAGGAAAAATCCCTCATCTTCTTTATATCTAAACTGATCAAAGATTCTTAACAGGAATCCTATACAGTGGAATGAGTTTATGTGCAGGCAATAGTTCCAGTTATTTTCTTTGGGAAAATCCATTCCTTTGGATACTTGTTCCTCTCTATTTCCCATTCTATTGAGTGTAGTGTTCCTGATGTTTCCTTTTCAATTGGGAACAATATACTTGATGTTAATTCTCTCACATTTGCTTCAATGGAACTTTTTGGGAAAAATCCCTCATCTTCTTTATATCTAAAGCTGATCAAAGATTCCTAACAGGAATCCTATACAGTGGAATGAGTGAATGTGCAGGCAATAGTTCCAGTTATTTCCTTTGGGAAAATCTATTCCTTTGCATACTTGTTCCTCTCTATTAGCCATTCAATTGAGTCTAGTGTTCGTGATGTTTCCTTTTCAATTGGAAATTATATAGTTGATGTTAATTCTCTCCGATTTGCTTTAATGGAACTTTTTGGGCAAAATCCATCCTCTTCTGTATATCTAAAGCTGATCAAAGCATTCTTAAGAGAAATCCTATACAGTGGAATGAGTGAATGTGCACCCAATAGTTCGAGTTATTTCCTTTGGGAAAATCCATTCCTTTGAATACTTGTTCTACTTTATTTCCCATTCTATTGAGTCTGTGTTCCTGATGTTTCCTTTTCAATTGGGAACTTTATAGTTGATGATAATTTTCTCCCATTTGCTTCAATGGAACTTTTTGGGCAAAATCCATCCTCTTTATATCTAAAGCTGATCAAAGGATTCTTAACAGGAATGCCATACAGTGGAGTGAGTGAATGTGCAGGCAATAGTTCCAGTTATTTCCTTTGGGAAAAATCCATTCCTTTGGATACTTGTTCCTCTCTATTAGCCATTCAATTGAGTCTAGTGTTCGTGATGTTTCCTTTTCAATTGGGAATTATATAGTTGATGTTAATTCTCTCCGATTTGCTTCAATGGAACTTTTTGGGCAAAATCCATCCTTTTCTGTATATCTAAAGCTGATCAAAGCATTCTTAAGAGGTATCCTATACAGTGGAATGAGTGAATGTGCACCCAATAGTTCGAGTTATTTCCTTTGGGAAAATCCATTCCTTTGGATATTGTTCTACTCTATTTCCCATTTTATTGAGTGTAGTGTTCCTGATGTTTCCTTTTCAATTGGGAACTATATAGTTGATGTTAATTCTCTCCCATTTGCTTCAATGGAACATTTTGGGCAAAATCACTCATCTTCTTTATATCTAAAGCTGATCAAAGGATTCTTAATAAGAATGCTATACAGTGGAATGAGTGAATGTGCAGGCAATAGTTCCAGTTATTTCCTTTGGAAAAATCCATTCCCTTAGATACTTGTTCCTTTCTATTTCCCATTCAATTGAGTATAGTGTTTCTGATGTTTCCTTTTCAATTGGGAACTATATAGTTTATGTTAATTCTCTCACATTTGCTTCAATGGAACTTTTTGGGAAAAATCCCTCATCTTCTTTATATCTAAAGCTGATCAAAGATTCCTAACAGGAATCCTATACAGTGGAATGAGTGAATGTGCAGGCAATAGTTACAGTTATTTCCTTTGCGAAAATCCATTCCTTTGGATACTTGTTCTTCTCTATTTCCCATTCTATTGAGTCTAGTGTTCCTGATGTTTTCTTTTCAATTGGAAACTATATAGTTGATGTTAATTCTCTCCTATTTGCTTCAATGGAACTTTTTGGGCAAAATCCATCCTCTTCGGTATATCTAAAGCTGATCAAAGGATTCTTAATAGGAATCCTATACAGTGGAATGAGTGAATGTGCAGGCAATACTTCCAGTTATTTCCTTTGGGAAAATCCATTCCTTTGGATACTTGTTCTTCTCTATTTCCCATTCTATTGAGTCTAGTGTTCCTGATGTTTCCTTTTCAATTGGGAACTATATACTTGATGTTAATTCTCTCCCATTTGCTTCAATGGAACTTTTTAGGAAAAATCACTCATCTTCTTTATATCTAAACTGATCAAAGATTCTTAACAGGAATCCTATACAATGGAATGAGTTTATGTGCAGGCAATAGTTCCAGTTATTTTCTTTGGGAAAATCTATTCCTTTGGATACTTGTTCCTCTCTATTTCCCATTCTATTGAGTGTAGTGTTCCTGATGTTTCCTTTTCAATTGGGAACTATATACTTGATGTTAATTCTCTCACATTTGCTTCAATGGAACTTTTTGGGAAAAATCACTCATCTTCTTTATATCTAAAGCTGATCAAAGATTCTTACCAGGAATGCTATAGAGTGGAATGAGTGAATGTGCAGGCAATAGTTCCAGTTATTTCCTTTGGGAAAATCCATTCCCTTAGATACGTCTTCCTCTCTATTTCCCATTCAATTGAGTCTAGTGTTTCTGATCTTTCCTTTTCAATTGGGAACTATATAGTTGATGTTAATTCTCTGCTATTTGCTTCAATGTTACTTTTTGGGCAAAATCCATCCTCTTCTGTACATCTAAAGCTGATCAAAGGATTCTTAACAGGAATCCTATACAGTGGAATGAGTGAATGTGCAGGCAATAGTTCCAGTTATTTCCTTTGGGAAAATCCATTCCTTTGGATACTTGTTCTTCTTTATTTCCCCTTCTATTGAGTCTAGTGTTCCTGATGTTTCCTTTTCAATTGGGAATTATATAGTTGATGTTAATTCTCTCCCTTTTGCTTCAATGGAACTTTTTAGGAAAAATCACTCATCTTCTTTATATCTAAAGCTGATCAAAGATTCCTAACAGGAATCCTATACAGTGGAATGAGTGAATGTGCAGGCAATACTTCCAGTTATTTCCTTTGGGAAAATCCATTCCTTTGGATACTTGTTCTTCTCTATTTCCCATTCTATTGAGTGTAGTGTTCCTGATGTTTCCTTTTCAATTGGGAACTATATACTTGATGTTAATTCTCTCCTATTTGCTTCAATGGAACTTTTTGGGCAAAATCCATCCTCTTCGGTATATCTAAAGCTGATCAAAGGATTCTTAATAGGAATCCTATACAGTGGAATGAGTGAATGTGCAGGCAATACTTCCAGTTATTTCCTTTGGGAAAATCCATTCCTTTGGATACTTGTTCTTCTCTATTTCCCATTCTATTGAGTCTAGCGTTCCTGATGTTTCCTTTTCATATGGGAACTATAAAGTTGATGTTAATTCTCTCCCATTTGCTTCAATGGAACGTTTTAGGAAAAATCACTCATCTTCTTTATATCTAAACTGATCAAAGATTCTTAACAGGAATCCTATACAGTGGAATGAGTGAATGTGCACCCAATAGTTCGAGTTATTTCCTTTGGGAAAATCCATTCCTTTGGATATTGTTCTACTCTATTTCCCATTTTATTGAGTGTAGTGTTCCTGATGTTTCCTTTTCAATTGGGAACTATATAGTTGATGTTAATTCTCTCCCATTTGCTTCAATGGAACTTTTTGGGCAAAATCACTCATCTTCTTTATATCTAAAGCTGATCAAAGCATTCTTAACAAGAATGCTATACAGTGGAATGAGTGAATGTGCAGGCAATAGTTCCAGTTATTTCCTTTGGAAAAATCCATTCCCTTAGATACTTGTTCCTCTCTATTTCCCATTCAATTGAGTATAGTGTTTCTGATGTTTCCTTTTCAATTGGGAACTATATAGTTTATGTAAATTCTCTCACATTTGCTTCAATGTAACTTTTTGGGAAAAATCCCTCATCTTCTTTATATCTAAAGCTGATCAAAGATTCCTAACAGGAATCCTATACAGTGGAATGAGTGAATGTGCAGGCAATAGTTACAGGTATTTCCTTTGCGAAAATCCATTCCTTTGGATACTTGTTCTTCTCTATTTCCCATTCTATTGAGTCTAGTGTTCCTGATGTTTTCTTTTCAATTGGAAACTATATAGTTGATGTTAATTCTCTCCTATTTGCTTCAATGGAACTTTTTGGGCAAAATCCATCCTCTTCGGTATATCTAAAGCTGATCAAAGGATTCTTAATAGGAATCCTATACAGTGGAATGAGTGAATGTGCAGGCAATACTTCCAGTTATTTCCTTTGGGAAAATCCATTCCTTTGGATACTTGTTCTTCTCTATTTCCCATTCTATTGAGTCTAGCGTTCCTGATGTTTCCTTTTCATATGGGAACTATAAAGTTGATGTTAATTCTCTCCCATTTGCTTCAATGGAACGTTTTAGGAAAAATCCCTCATCTTCTTTATATCTAAACTGATCAAAGATTCTTAACAGGAATCCTATACAGTGGAATGAGTTTATGTGCAGGCAATAGTTCCAGTTATTTTCTTTGGGAAAATCCATTCCTTTGGATACTTGTTCCTCTCTATTTCCCATTCTATTGAGTGTAGTGTTCCTGATGTTTCCTTTTCAATTGGGAACAATATACTTGATGTTAATTCTCTCACATTTGCTTCAATGGAACTTTTTGGGAAAAATCCCTCATCTTCTTTATATCTAAAGCTGATCAAAGATTCCTAACAGGAATCCTATACAGTGGAATGAGTGAATGTGCAGGCAATAGTTCCAGTTATTTCCTTTGGGAAAATCTATTCCTTTGCATACTTGTTCCTCTCTATTAGCCATTCAATTGAGTCTAGTGTTCGTGATGTTTCCTTTTCAATTGGAAATTATATAGTTGATGTTAATTCTCTCCGATTTGCTTTAATGGAACTTTTTGGGCAAAATCCATCCTCTTCTGTATATCTAAAGCTGATCAAAGCATTCTTAAGAGAAATCCTATACAGTGGAATGAGTGAATGTGCACCCAATAGTTCGAGTTATTTCCTTTGGGAAAATCCATTCCTTTGAATACTTGTTCTACTTTATTTCCCATTCTATTGAGTCTGTGTTCCTGATGTTTCCTTTTCAATTGGGAACTTTATAGTTGATGATAATTTTCTCCCATTTGCTTCAATGGAACTTTTTGGGCAAAATCCATCCTCTTTATATCTAAAGCTGATCAAAGGATTCTTAACAGGAATGCCATACAGTGGAGTGAGTGAATGTGCAGGCAATAGTTCCAGTTATTTCCTTTGGGAAAAATCCATTCCTTTGGATACTTGTTCCTCTCTATTAGCCATTCAATTGAGTCTAGTGTTCGTGATGTTTCCTTTTCAATTGGGAATTATATAGTTGATGTTAATTCTCTCCGATTTGCTTCAATGGAACTTTTTGGGCAAAATCCATCCTTTTCTGTATATCTAAAGCTGATCAAAGCATTCTTAAGAGGTATCCTATACAGTGGAATGAGTGAATGTGCACCCAATAGTTCGAGTTATTTCCTTTGGGAAAATCCATTCCTTTGGATATTGTTCTACTCTATTTCCCATTTTATTGAGTGTAGTGTTCCTGATGTTTCCTTTTCAATTGGGAACTATATAGTTGATGTTAATTCTCTCCCATTTGCTTCAATGGAACATTTTGGGCAAAATCACTCATCTTCTTTATATCTAAAGCTGATCAAAGGATTCTTAATAAGAATGCTATACAGTGGAATGAGTGAATGTGCAGGCAATAGTTCCAGTTATTTCCTTTGGAAAAATCCATTCCCTTAGATACTTGTTCCTTTCTATTTCCCATTCAATTGAGTATAGTGTTTCTGATGTTTCCTTTTCAATTGGGAACTATATAGTTTATGTTAATTCTCTCACATTTGCTTCAATGGAACTTTTTGGGAAAAATCCCTCATCTTCTTTATATCTAAAGCTGATCAAAGATTCCTAACAGGAATCCTATACAGTGGAATGAGTGAATGTGCAGGCAATAGTTACAGTTATTTCCTTTGCGAAAATCCATTCCTTTGGATACTTGTTCTTCTCTATTTCCCATTCTATTGAGTCTAGTGTTCCTGATGTTTTCTTTTCAATTGGAAACTATATAGTTGATGTTAATTCTCTCCTATTTGCTTCAATGGAACTTTTTGGGCAAAATCCATCCTCTTCGGTATATCTAAAGCTGATCAAAGGATTCTTAATAGGAATCCTATACAGTGGAATGAGTGAATGTGCAGGCAATACTTCCAGTTATTTCCTTTGGGAAAATCCATTCCTTTGGATACTTGTTCTTCTCTATTTCCCATTCTATTGAGTCTAGTGTTCCTGATGTTTCCTTTTCAATTGGGAACTATATACTTGATGTTAATTCTCTCCCATTTGCTTCAATGGAACTTTTTAGGAAAAATCACTCATCTTCTTTATATCTAAACTGATCAAAGATTCTTAACAGGAATCCTATACAATGGAATGAGTTTATGTGCAGGCAATAGTTCCAGTTATTTTCTTTGGGAAAATCTATTCCTTTGGATACTTGTTCCTCTCTATTTCCCATTCTATTGAGTGTAGTGTTCCTGATGTTTCCTTTTCAATTGGGAACTATATACTTGATGTTAATTCTCTCACATTTGCTTCAATGGAACTTTTTGGGAAAAATCACTCATCTTCTTTATATCTAAAGCTGATCAAAGATTCTTACCAGGAATGCTATAGAGTGGAATGAGTGAATGTGCAGGCAATAGTTCCAGTTATTTCCTTTGGGAAAATCCATTCCCTTAGATACGTCTTCCTCTCTATTTCCCATTCAATTGAGTCTAGTGTTTCTGATCTTTCCTTTTCAATTGGGAACTATATAGTTGATGTTAATTCTCTGCTATTTGCTTCAATGTTACTTTTTGGGCAAAATCCATCCTCTTCTGTACATCTAAAGCTGATCAAAGGATTCTTAACAGGAATCCTATACAGTGGAATGAGTGAATGTGCAGGCAATAGTTCCAGTTATTTCCTTTGGGAAAATCCATTCCTTTGGATACTTGTTCTTCTTTATTTCCCCTTCTATTGAGTCTAGTGTTCCTGATGTTTCCTTTTCAATTGGGAATTATATAGTTGATGTTAATTCTCTCCCTTTTGCTTCAATGGAACTTTTTAGGAAAAATCACTCATCTTCTTTATATCTAAAGCTGATCAAAGATTCCTAACAGGAATCCTATACAGTGGAATGAGTGAATGTGCAGGCAATAGTTCCAGTTATTTTCTTTGGGAAAATCCATTCCTTTGGATACTTGTTCCTCTCTATTTCCCATTCTATTGAGTGTAGTGTTCCTGATGTTTCCTTTTCAATTGGGAACTATATACTTGATGTTAATTCTCTCACATTTGCTTCAATGGAACTTTTTGGGAAAAATCCCTCATCTTCTTTATATCTAAAGCTGATCAAAGAATCTTAACAGGAATGCTATACAGTGGAATGAGTGAATGTGCAGGCAATAGTTCCAGTTATTTCCTTTGGGAACATCCATTCCTTTGGATACTTGTTCCTCTCTATTTCCCATTCTATTGAGTCTAGTGTTTCTGATATTTCCTTTTCAATTGGGAACTATATAGTTGATGTTAATTCTCTGCTATTTGCTTCAATGGAACTTTTTGGGCAAAATCCATCCTCTTTTGAACATCTAAAGCTGAACAAAGGATTCTTAACAGGAATCCTATACAGTGGAATGAGTGAATGTGCAGGCTATAGTTCCAGTTATTTCCTTTGGGAAAATCCATTCCTTTGGACACTTGTTCCTCTCTATTAGCCATTCAATTGAGTCTAGTGTTCCTGATGTTTCCTTTTCAATTGGGAATTATATAGTTGATGTTAATTCTCTCCCTTTTCCTTCAATGGAACTTTTTAGGAAAAATCACTCATCTTCTTTATATCTAAAGCTGATCAAAGATTCCTAACAGGAATCCTATACAGTGGAATGAGTGAATGTGCAGGCAATAGTTCCAGTTATTTTCTTTGGGAAAATCCATTCCTTTGGATACTTGTTCCTCTCTATTTCCCATTCTATTGAGTGTAGTGTTCCTGATGTTTCCTTTTCAATTGGGAATTATGTACTTGATGTTAATTCTCTCACATTTGCTTCAATGGAACTTTTTGGGAAAAATCCCTCATCTTCTTTATATCTAAAGCTGATCAAAGAATCTTAACAGGAATGCTATACAGTGGAATGAGTGAATGTGCAGGAAATAGTTCCAGTTATTTCCTTTGGGAACATCCATTCCTTTGGATACTTGTTCCTCTCTATTTCCCATTCAATTGAGTCTAGTGTTTCTGATATTTCCTTTTCAATTGGGAACTATATAGTTGATGTTAATTCTCTGCTATTTGCTTCAATGGAACTTTTTGGGCAAAATCCATCCTCTTTTGTGCATCTAAAGCTGAACAAAGGATTCTTAAAAGGAATCCTATACAGTGGAATGAGTGAATGTGCAGGCAATAGTTCCAGTTATTTCCTTTGGGAAAATCCATTCCTTTGGATACTTGTTCCTCTCTATTTCCCATTCTATTGAGTCTAGTGTTGCTGATGTTTCCTTTTCAATTGGCAACTATATAGTTGATGTTAATTCTCTGCTATTTGTTTCAATGGAACTTTTTGGGCAAAATCCATCCTCTTCTGTATATCTAAAGCTGATCAAAGGATTCTTAACAGGAATCCTATACAGTGGAATGAGTGAATGTGCACCCAATAGTTCGAGTTATTTCCTTTGGGAAAATCCATTCCTTTCGATACTTCTCCTTCTTTATTTTACATTTTATTGAGGGTAGTGTTCCTGATGTTTCCTTTTCAATTGGGAACTCTATACTTGATATTAATTCTCTCACATTTGCTTCAATGGAACTTTTTGGGAAAAATCCCTCATCTTCTTTATATCTAAAGCTGATCAAAGGTTCTTAACAAGAATCCTATACAGTGGAATGAGTGAATGTGCAGGCAATAGTTCCAGTTATTTCCTTTGGGAAAATCCATTCCTTTGGATACTTGTTCTTCTCTATTTCCCATTCTATTGAGTCTAGTGTTCCTGATGTTTCCTTTTCATATGGGAACTATAAAGTTGATGTTAATTCTCTCCCATTTGCTCCAATGGAACTTTTTAGGAAAAATCACTCATCTTCTTTGTATCTAAAGCTGATCAAAGATTCTTAACAGGAATCCTATACAGTGGAATGAGTTTATGTGTAGGCAATAGTTCCAGTTATTTTCTTTGGGAAAATCCATTCCTTTGGATATTTGTTCCTCTCTATTTCCCTTTCTATTGAGTGTAGTGTTCCTGATGTTTCCTTTTCAATTGGGAACTATATACTTGATGTTAATTCTCTCACATTTGCTTCAATGGAACTTTTTGGGAAAAATCACTCATCTTCGTTATATCTAAAGCTGATCAAAGATTCTTAACAGGAATGCTATACAGTGGAATGAGTGAATGTGCAGGCAATAGTTCCAGTTATTTCCTTTGGGAAAATCCATTCCCTTAGATACTTCTTCCTCTCTATTTCCCATTCTATTGAGTCTAGTATTTCTGATGTTTCCTTTTCAATTGGGAAATATATAGTTGATGATAATTCACTGCTATTTGCTTCAATGGAACTTTTTGGGCAAAATCCATCCTCTTCTGTATATCTAAAGCTGATCAAAGGATTCTTAAAAAGAATCCTATACAGTGGAATGAGTGAATGTGCACCCAATAGTTCGAGTTATTTCCTTTGGGAAAATCCATTCCTTTGGATACTTGTTCTTCTCTATTTCCCATTTTATTGAGTGTAGAGTTCCTGATGTTTCCTTTTCAATTGGGTACTCTATACTTGATGTTAATTCTCTCACATTTGCTTCAATGGAACTTTTTGGGAAAAATCCCTCATCTTCTTTATATCTAAAGCTGATCAAAGATTCTTAACAGGAATCCTATACAGTGGAATGAGTGAATGTGCAGGCAATAGTTCCAGTTATTTCCTTTGGAAAACACCATTCCTTTGGATACTTGTTCTTCTCTATTTCCCATTCTATTCAGTCTAGTGTTCCTGATGTTTCCTTTTCAATTGGGAACTATAAAGTTGATGTTAATTCTCTCCCATTTGCTTCAATGGAACTTTTTAGGAAAAATCACTCATCTTCTTTATATCTAAACTGATCAAAGATTCTTAACAGGAATCCTATACAGTGGAATGAGTTTATGTGCAGGCAATAGTTCCAGTTATTTTCTTAGTGAAAATCCATTCCTTTGGATACTTGTTCCTCTCTATTTCCCATTCAATTGAGTCTAGTGTTCCTGATGTTTCCTTTTCAATTGGGAATTATATAGTTGTTATTAATTCTCTGCTATTTGTTTCAATGGAACTTTTTGGGCAAAATCCATCCTCGTCTGTATATCTAAAGCTGATCAAAGGATTCTTAACAGGAATCTTATACACTGGAATGAGTGAATGTGCAGGCAATAGTTCCAGTTATTTCCTTTGGGAAAATCCATTCCTTTAGATACTTGTTCCTTTCTATTAGCCATTCAATTGAGTCTAGTGTTCCTGATGTTTCCTTTTCAATTGGGAATTATATAGTTGATGTTAATTCTCTCCGATTTGCTTCAATGGAACTTTTTGGGCAAAATCCATCCTTTTCTGTATATCTAAAGCTGATCAAAGCATTCTTAAGAGGAATCCTATACAGTGGAATGAGTGAATGTGCACCCAATAGTTCGAGTTATTTCCTTTGGGAAAATCCATTCCTTTCGATACTTCTCCTTCTCTATTTCCGATTTTATTGAGTCTGTGTTCCTGATGTTTCCTTTTCAATTGGGAACTTTATAGTTGATGATAATTCTCTCACATTTGCTTCAATGGAATTTTTTGGGCAAAATCATTCATCTTCTTTATATCTAAAGCTGATCAAAGATTCTTAACAGGAATGTTATACAGTGGAATGAGTGAATGTGCAGTTATTTGTTTTGGGAAGTTATTTCCTTTGGGAAAATCCATTCCCTTAGATACTTGTTCCTCTCTATTTCCCATTCTATTGAGTCTAGTGTTTCTGATGTTACCTTTTCTATTGGGAACTATATAGTTGATGTTAATTCTCTCCTATTTGCTTCAATGGAACTTTTTGGGCAAAATCCATCCTCTTCGGTATATCTAAAGCTGATCAAAGGATTCTTAACAGGAATCTTATACAGTGGAATGAGTGAATGTGCAAGCAATAGTTCCAGTTATTTCCTTTGGGAAAATCCATTCCTTTGGATACTTGTTCCTCTCTATTAGCCATTCAATTGAGTCTAGTGTTCCTGATGTTTCCTTTTCAATTGGGAATTATATAGTTGATGTTAATTCTCTCCGATTTGCTTCAATGGAACTTTTTGGGCAAAATCCATCCTTTTCTGTATATCTAAAGCTGATCAAAGCATTCTTAAGAGGAATCCTATACAGTGGAATGAGTGAATGTGCACCCAATAGTTCGAGTTATTTCCTTTGGGAAAATCCATTCCTTTGGATATTGTTCTACTCTATTTCCCATTTTATTGAGTGTAGTGTTCCTGATGTTTCCTTTTCAATTGGGAACTATATAGTTGATGTTAATTCTCTCCCATTTGCTTCAATGGAACATTTTGGGCAAAATCACTCATCTTCTTTATATCTAAAGCTGATCAAAGGATTCTTAACAAGAATGCTATACAGTGGAATGAGTGAAAGTGCAGGCAATAGTTCCAGTTATTTCCTTTGGAAAAATCCATTCCCTTAGATACTTGTTCCTCTCTATTTCCCATTCTATTGAGTCTAGTGTTTCTGATGTTTCCTTTTCAATTGGGAACTATATAGTTGATGTTAATTCTCTCACATTTGCTTCAATGGAACTTTTTGGGAAAAATCCCTCATCTTCTTTATATCTAAAGCTGATCAAAGATTCCTAACAGGAATCCTATACAGTGGAATGAGTGAATGTGCAAGCAATAGTTCCAGTTATTTCCTTTGGGAAAATCTATTCCTTTGCATACTTGTTCCTCTCTATTAGCCATTCAATTGAGTCTAGTGTTCGTGATGTTTCCTTTTCAATTGGGAATTATATAGTTGATGTTAATTCTCTCCGATTTGCTTTAATGGAACTTTTTGGGCAAAATCCATCCTCTTCTGTATATCTAAAGCTGATCAAAGCATTCTTAAGAGAAATCCTATACAGTGGAATGAGTGAATGTGCACCCAATAGTTCGAGTTATTTCCTTTGGGAAAATCCATTCCTTTGAATACTTGTTCTACTCTATTTCCCATTCTATTGAGTCTGTGTTCCTGATGTTTCCTTTTCAACTGGGAACTTTATAGTTGATGATAATTTTCTCCCATTTGCTTCAATGGAACTTTTTGGGCAAAACCCATCCTCATCTGTATATCTAAAGGTGATCAAAGGATTCTTAACAGGAATGCTATAGGAATGGAATGAGTGAATGTGCAGGCAATAGTTCCAGTTATTTCCTTTGGGAAAATCCATTCCTTTGGATACTTGTTCCTCTCTATTTCCCATTCTATTGAGTCTAGTGTTCCTGATGTTTCCTTTTCAATTGGGAACTATATAGTTGATGTTAATTCTCTGCTATTTGCTTCAATGGAACTTTTTGGGCAAAAGTCCATCCTCTTCTTTATATCTAAAGCTGATCAAAATATTCTTAAAAGCAATCCTATACAGTGAAATGAGTGAATGTGCAGGCAATAGTTCCAGTTATTTCCTTTGGAAAAATCCATTCCCTTAGATACTTGTTCCTCTCTATTTCCCATTCAATTGAGTATAGTGTTTCTGATGTTTCCTTTTCAATTGGGAACTATATAGTTGATGTTAATTCTCTAACATTTGCTTCAATGGAACTTTTTGGGAAAAATCCCTCATCTTCTTTATATCTAAAGCTGATCAAAGATTCCTAACAGGAATCCTATACAGTGGAATGAGTGAATGTGCAGGCAATAGTTCCAGTTATTTCCTTTGCGAAAATCCATTCCTTTGGATACTTGTTCTTCTCTATTTCCCATTCTATTGAGTCTAGTGTTCCTGATGTTTTCTTTTCAATTGGAAACGATATAGTTGATGTTAATTCTCTCCTATTTGCTTCAATGGAACTTTTTGGGCAAAATCCATCCTCTTCGGTATATCTAAAGCTGATCAAAGGATTCTTAACAGGAATCTTATACAGTGGAATGAGTGAATGTGCAGACAATAGTTCCAGTTATTTCCTTTGGGAAAATCCATTCCTTTGCATACTAGTTCCTCTCTATTAGCCATTCAATTGAGTCTAGTGTTCGTGATGTTTCCTTTTCAATTGGGAATTATATAGTTGATGTTAATTCTCTCCGATTTGCTTCAATGGAACTTTTTGGGCAAAATCCATCCTTTTCTGTATATCTAAAGCTGATCAAAGCATTCTTAAGAGGAATCCTATACAGTGGAATGAGTGAATGTGCACCCAATAGTTCGAGTTATTTCCTTTGGGAAAATCCATTCCTTTGGATATTGTTCTACTCTATTTCCCATTTTATTGAGTGTAGTGTTCCTGATTTTCCTTTTCAATTGGGAACTATATAGTTGATGTTAATTCTCTCCCATTTGCTTCAATGGAACTTTTTGGGCAAAATCACTCATCTTCTTTATATCTAAAGCTGATCAAAGGATTCTTAACAAGAATGCTATACAGTGGAATGAGTGAAAGTGCAGGCAATAGTTCCAGTTATTTCCTTTGGAAAAATCCATTCCCTTAGATACTTGTTCCTCTCTATTTCCCATTCTATTGAGTCTAGTGTTTCTGATGTTTCCTTTTCAATTGGGAACTATATAGTTGATGTTAATTCTCTCACATTTGCTTCAATGGAACTTTTTGGGGAAAAATCCCTCATCTTCTTTATATCTAAAGCTGATCAAAGATTCCTAACAGGAATCCTATACAGTGGAATGAGTGAATGTGCAGGCAATAGTTCCAGTTATTTCCTTTGGGAAAATCTATTCCTTTGCATACTTGTTCCTCTCTATTAGCCATTCAATTGAGTCTAGTGTTCGTGATGTTTCCTTTTCAATTGGGAATTATATAGTTGATGTTAATTCTCTCCGATTTGCTTTAATGGAACTTTTTGGGCAAAATCCATCCTCTTCTGTATATCTAAAGCTGATCAAAGCATTCTTAAGAGAAATCCTATACAGTGGAATGAGTGAATGTGCACCCAATAGTTCGAGTTATTTCCTTTGGGAAAATCCATTCCTTTGAATACTTGTTCTACTCTATTTCCCATTCTATTGAGTCTGTGTTCCTGATGTTTCCTTTTCAATTGGGAACTTTATAGTTGATGATAATTTTCTCCCATTTGCTTCAATGGAACTTTTTGGGCAAAATCCATCCTCTTTATATCTAAAGCTGATCAAAGGATTCTTAACAGGAATGCCATACAGTGGAGTGAGTGAATGTGCAGGCAATAGTTCCAGTTATTTCCTTTGGGAAAATCCATTCCCTTAGATTCTTGTTCCTCTCTATTTCCCATTCAATTGAGTATAGTGTTTCTGATGTTTCCTTTTCAATTGGGAACTATATAGTTGATGATAATTCTCTGCTATTTGCTTCAATGGAACTTTTTGGGCAAAATCCATCCTCTTCTCTATATCTAAAGCTGATCAAAGGATTCTTAACAGGAATCCTATACAGTGCAATGAGTGAATGTGCACCCAATAATTCGAGTTATTTCCTTTGAGAAAATCCATTCCTTTGGATACTTGTTCTACTCTGTTTCCCATTTTATTGAGTGTAGTGTTCCTGATGTTTACTTTTCAATTGGGAACTATATACATGATGTTAATTCTCTCACATTTGCTTCAATGGAACTTTTTGGGAAAAATCCCTCATCTTCTTTATATCTAAAGCTGATAAAAAATTCTTAACAGGAATCCTATATAGTGGAATGAGTGAATGTGCAGGCAATAGTTCCAGTTATTTCCTTTGGGAAAATCCATTCCTTTGGATACTTGTTCCTCTCTATTTCCCATTCAATTGAGTCTAGTGTTCCTAATGTTTCCTTTTCAATTGGAAATTATATAGTTGATGTTAATTCTCTCCAATTTGCTTCAATGGAACTTTTTGGGCAAAACCCATCATCATCTGTATATCTAAAGGTGATCAAAGGATTCTTAACAGGAATGCTATACAGTGGAATGAGTGAATGTGCAGGCAATAGTTCCAGTTATTTCCTTTGGGAAAATCCATTCCTTTGGATACTTGTTCCTCTCTATTTCCCATTCTATTGAGTCTAGTGTTCCTGATGTTTCCTTTTCAATTGCGAACTATATAGTTGATGTTAATTCTCTGCTATTTGCTTCAATGGAACTTTTTGGGCAAAAGTCCATCCTCTTCTGTATATCTAAAGCTGATCAAAGTATTCTTAAAAGCAATCCTATACAGTGAAATGAGTGAATGTGCAGGCAATAGTTCCAGTTATTTCCTTTGGGAAAATCCATTCCTTTGGATACTTATTCTTCTCTATTTCCCATTCTATTGAGTATAGTGTTCCTGATGTTTCATTTTCAATTGGGAACTATATAGTTGATGTTAATTCTCTCCCATTTGCTTCAATGGAACTTTTTGGGCAAAATCACTCATCTTCTTTATATCTAAAGCTGATCAAAGATTCTTAACAGGAATGCTATACAGTGGAATGAGTGAATGTGCAGGCAATTGTTCCTGTTATTTCCTTTGGAAAAATCCATTCCCTTAGATACTTGTTCCTCTCTATTTCCCATTCAATTGAGTATAGTGTTTCTGATGTTTCCTTTTCAATTGGGAACTATATAGTTGATGTTAATTCTCTAACATTTGCTTCAATGGAACTTTTTGGGAATAATCCCTCATCTTCTTTATATCTAAAGCTGATCAAAGATTCCTAACAGGAATCCTATACAGTGGAATGAGTGAATGTGCAGGCAATAGTTCCAGTTATTTCCTTTGCGAAAATCCATTCCTTTGGATACTTGTTCTTCTCTATTTCCCATTCTATTGAGTCTAGTGTTCCTGATGTTTTCTTTTCAATTGGAAACTATATAGTTGATGTTAATTCTCTCCTATTTGCTTCAATGGAACTTTTTGGGCAAAATCCATCCTCTTCGGTATATCTAAAGCTGATCAAAGGATTCTTAACAGGAATCTTATACAGTGGAATGAGTGAATGTGCAGGCAATAGTTCCAGTTATTTCCTTTGGGAAAATCCATTCCTTTGCATACTAGTTCCTCTCTATTAGCCATTCAATTGAGTCAAGTGTTCGTGATGTTTCCTTTTCAATTGGGAATTATATAGTTGATGTTAATTCTCTCCGATTTGCTTTAATGGAACTTTTTGGGCAAAATCCATCCTCTTCTGTATATCTAAAGCTGATCAAAGCATTCTTAAGAGGAATCCTATACAGTGGAATGAGTGAATGTGCACCCAATAGTTCGAGTTATTGCCTTTGGGAAAATCCATTCCTTTGAATACTTGTTCTACTCTATTTCCCATTCTATTGAGTCTGTGTTCCTGATGTTTCCTTTTCAATTGGGAACTTTATAGTTGATGATAATTTTCTCCCATTTGCTTCAATGGAACTTTTTGGGCAAAATCCATCCTCTTTATATCTAAAGCTGATCAAAGGATTCTTAACAGGAATGCCATACAGTAGACTGAGTGAATGTGCAGGCAATTGTTCCAGTTATTTCCTTTGGGAAAATCCATTCCCTTAGATACTTGTTCCTCTCTATTTCCCATTCAATTGAGTATAGTGCTTCTGATGTTTCCTTTTCAATTGAGAACTATATAATTGATGATAATTCTCTGCTATTTGCTTCAATGGAACTTTTTGGACAAAATCCATTCTCTTCTCTATATCTAAAGCTGATCAAAGGATTCTTAGCAGGAATCCTATACAGTGCAATGAGTGAATGTGCACCCAATAGTTCGAGTTATTTCCTTTGAGAAAATCCATTCCTTTGGATACTTGTTCTACTCTATTTCCCATTTTATTGAGTGTAGTGTTCCTGATGTTTACTTTTCAATTGGGAACTATATACATGATGTTAATTCTCTCACATTTGCTTCAATGGAACTTTTTGGGAAAAATCCATCCTCTTCTGTATAACTAAAGCTGATAAAAAATTCTTAACAGGTATCCTATATAGTGGAATGAGTGAATGTGCAGGCAATAGTTCCAGTTATTTCCTTTGGGAAAATCCATTCCTTTGGATACTTGTTCCTCTCTATTTCCCATTCAATTGAGTCTAGTGTTCCTAATGTTTCCTTTTCAATCGGTAATTATATAGTTGATGTTAATTCTCTCCAATTTGCTTCAATGGAACTTTTTGGGCAAAATCCATCCTTTTCTGTATATCTAAAGCTGATCAAAGCATTCTTAAGAGGAATCTTATACAGTGGAATGAGTGAATGTGCACACAATAGTTCCAGTTATTTCCTTTGGGAAAATCCATTCCTTTGGATACTTATTCTTCTCTATTTCCCATTCTATTGAGTATAGTGTTCCTGATGTTTCATTTTCAATTGGGAACTATATAGTTGATGTTAATTCTCTCCCATTTGCTTCAATGGAACTTTTTGGGAAAAATCCCTCCTCTTCGTTATATCTAAAGCTGATCAAAGATTCTTAACAGGAATGCTATACAGTGGAATGAGTGAATGTGCAGGCAATAGTTCCAGTTATTTCCTTTGGGAAAATCCATTCCTTTGCATACTAGTTCCTCTCTATTAGCCATTCAATTGAGTCTAGTGTTCGTGATGTTTCCTTTTCAATTGGGAATTATATAGTTGATGTTAATTCTCTCCGATTTGCTTTAATGGAACTTTTTGGGCAAAATCTATCCTCTTCTGTATATCTAAAGCTGATCAAAGCATTCTTAAGAGGAATCCTATACAGTGGAATGAGTGAATGTGCACCCAATAATTCGAGTTATTGCCTTTGGGAAAATCCATTCCTTTGAATACTTGTTCTACTCTATTTCCCATTCTATTGAGTCTGTGTTCCTGATGTTTCCTTTTCAATTGGGAACTTTATAGTTGATGATAATTTTCTCCCATTTGCTTCAGTGGAACTTTTTGGGCAAAATCCATCCTCTTTATATCTAAAGCTAATCAAAGGATTCTTAACAGGAATGCCATACAGTAGAGTGAATGAATGTGCAGGCAATAGTTCCAGTTATTTCCTTGGGGAAAATCCATTCCCTTAGATACTTGTTCCTCTCTATTTCCCATTCAATTGAGTATAGTGCTTCTGATGTTTCCTTTTCAATTGGGAACTATATAGTTGATGATAATTCTCTGCTATTTGCTTCAATGGAACTTTTTGGACAAAATCCATCCTCTTCTCTATATCTAAAGCTGATCAAAGGATTCTTAGCAGGAATCCTATACAGTGCAATGAGTGAATGTGCACCCAATAGTTCGAGTTATTTCCTTTGAGAAAATCCATTCCTTTGGATACTTGTTCTACTCTATTTCCCATTTTATTGAGTGTAGTGTTCCTGATGTTTACTTTTCAATTGGGAACTATATACATGATGTTAATAATCTCACATTTGCTTCAATGGAACTTTTTGGGAAAAATCCCTCATCTTCTTTATATCTAAAGCTGATAAAAAATTCTTAACAGGAATCCTATATAGTGGAATGAGTGAATGTGCAGGCAATAGTTCCAGTTATTTTCTTTGTGAAAATCCATTCCTTTGGATACTTGTTCCTCTCTATTTCCCATTCAATTGAGTCTAGTGTTCCTAATGTTTCCTTTTCAATCGGTAATTATATAGTTGATGTTAATTCTCTCCAATTTGCTTCAATGGACCTTTTTGGGCAAAATCCATCCTCATCTTTATATCTAAAGGTGATCAAAGGATTCTTAACAGGAATCTTATACAGTGGAATGAGTGAATGTGCAAGCAATAGTTCCAGTTATTTCCTTTGGGAAAAATCCATTCCTTTGGATACTTGTTCCTCTCTATTAGCCATTCAATTGAGTCTAGTGTTCCTGATGTTTCCTTTTCAATTGGGAATTATATAGTTGATGTTACTTCACTCCGATTTGCTTCAATGGAACTTTTTGGGCAAAATCCATCCTTTTCTGTATATCTAAAGCTGATCAAAGCATTCTTAAGAGGAATCCTATACAGTGTAATGAGTGAATGTGCACCCAATAGTTCGAGTTATTTCCTTTGGGAAAATGCATTCCTTTGGATATTGTTCTACTCTATTTCCCATTCTATTGAGTGTAGTGTTCCTGATGTTTCCTTTTCAATTGGGAACTATATAGTTGATGTTAATTCTCTCCCATTTGCTTCAATGGAACTTTTTGGGCAAAATCCCTCATCATCTTTATATCTAAAGTTGATCAAAGGTTCTTAACAGGAATCCTATACAGTGGAATGAGTGAATGTGCAGGCAATAGTTCCAGTTATTTCCTTTGGGAAAATCCATTCCTTTGGATACTTGTTCCTCTCTATTTCCCATTCGATTGATTCTAGTGTTTCTGATGTTTCCTTTTCTATTGGGAACTATATAGTTGATGATAATTCTCTGCTATTTGCTTCAATGGAATTTTTTGGGCAAAATCCATCCTCTTCTGTATATCTAAAGCTGATCAAAGGATTCTTAAAAGGAATCCCATACAGTGGAATGAGTGATTGTGCACCCAATAGTTCGAGTTATTTCCTTTGGGAAAATCCATTCCTTTGGATACTTGTTCTTCTCTATTTCCCATTTTATTGAGGGTAGTGTTCCTGATGTTTCCTTTTCAAATGGGAACTCTATACTTGATGTTAATTCTCTCACATTTGCTTCAATGGAACTTTTTGGGAAAATCCCTCATCTTCTTTATATCTAAAGCTGATCAAAGATTCTTAACAGGAATCCTATACAGTGGAATGAGTGAATGTGCAGGCAATAGTTCCAGTTATTTGATTTTGGAAAATCCATTCATTTGGATACTTGTTCCTCTCTATTTCACATTCAATTGAGTCTAATGTTCCTGATGTTTCCTTCTCAATTGCGAACTATATACTTGTTGTTAATTCTCTCACATTGTCTTCAATGGAACTTTTTGGAAAAATCCCTCATCTTCTTTATATCTAAAGCTGATCAAAGGATTCTTAACAGGAATGCTATAGAGTGGAATGAGTGAATGTGGAGGCAATAGTTCCAGTTATTTCCTTTGTGAAAATCCATTCCTTTGGATACTTGTTCTTCTTTATTTCCCATTCTATTGAGTCTAGTGTTCCTGATGTTTCCTTTTCAATTGGGAACTATAAAGTTGATGTTAATTCTCTCCCATTTGCTTCAATGGAACTTTTTAGGAAAAATCACTCATCTTCTTTATATCTAAAGCTCATCAAAAATTCTTAACAGGAATCCTATACAGTGGAATGAGTGAATGGGCAGGCAATACTTCCAGTTATTTTCTTTGGGAAAATCCATTCCTTTGGATACTTGTTCCTCTCTATTTCCCTTTCAATTGAGTCTAGTGTTCCTGATGTTTCCTTTTTAATTTGGAACTTTATAGTTGATGATAATTCTCTCCCATTTACTTCAATGGAACTTTTTGGGCAAAATCCATCCTCTTCTGTGTATCTAAAGCTGATCAAAGGATTCTTAACAGGAATGCTATACAGTGGAATGAGTGAATGTGCAGGCAATAGTTCCAGTTATTTCCTTTGGGAACATACATTCCTTTGGATACTTGTTCCTCTCTATTTCCCATTCAATTGAGTCTAGTGTTCCTAATGTTTCCTTTTCAATTGGGAATTATAGAGTTGATGTAAATTCTCTCCAATTTGCTTCAATGGATATTTTTGGTAAAACCCATCATCTTCTATATATCTAAAGCTGATCAAAGGATTCTTAACAGGAATCCTATACAGTGGAATGAGTGAATGTGCAGGCAATAGTTCCAGTTATTTCCTTTGGGAAAATCCATGCATTCCCTTAGATACTTTTTCCTCTCTATTTCCCATTCAATTGAGTCTAGTGTTTCTGATGTTTCCTTTTCAATTGGGAACTATATAGTTGATGATAATTCTCTGCTATTTGCTGCAATGAAACTTTTTGGTCAAAATCCATCCTCTTCTGTATATCTAAAGCTGATCAAAGGATTCTTAAAAGGAATCCTATACAGTGGAATGAGTGAATGTGCACCCAGTAGTTCGAGTTATTTCCTTTGGGAAAATCCATTCCTTTCGATACTTCTCCTTCTCTATTTCCCATTTTATTGAGGGTAGTGTTCCTGATGTTTCCTTTTCAATTGGGAACTCTATACTTGATGTTAATTCTCTCACATTTGCTTCAATGGAACTTTTTGGGAAAAATCCCTCATCTTCTTTATATCTAAAGCTGATCAAAGATTCTTAACAAGAATTCTATACAGTGGAATGAGTGAATGTGCAGGCAATAGTTCCAGTTATTTCCTTTGGGAACATCCATTCCTTTGGATACTTGTTCTTCTCTATTTCCCATTCTATTGAGTCTAGTGTTCCTGATGTTTCCTTTTCAATTGTGAATTATAAAGTTGATGTTAATTCTCTCCCATTTGCTTCAATGGAACTTTTTAGGAAAAATCACTCATCTTCTTTATATCTAAACTGATCAAAGATTCTTAACAGGAATGCTATACAGTGAAATGAGTGAATGTGCAGGCAATAGTTCCAGTTATTTCCTTTGGGAAAATCCATTCCCTTAGATACTTGTTCCTCTCTATTTCCCATTTAATTGAGTCTAGTGTTCCTAATGTTTCCTTTTCAATTGGGAATTATATAGTTGATGTTAATTCTCTTCAATTTGCTTCAATGGAAATTTTTGGGCAAAACCCATCATCTTCTGTATATCTAAAGCTCATCAAAGGATTCTTAACAATAATGCTATACAGTGGAATGAGTGAATGTGCAGGCAATAGTTCCAGTTATTTACTTTGGGAAAATCCATTCCATTAGATACTTGTTCCTCTCTATTTCCCATTCAATTGAGTCTAGTGTTTCTGATGTTTCCTTTTCAATTGGGAACTATATAGTTGATGATAATTCTCTGCTATTTGCTTCAATGGAACTTTTTGGGCAAAATCCATCCTCATCTGTATATCTAAAGGTGATCAAAGGATTCTTAACAGGAATCTTATACAGTGGAATGAGTGAATGTGCAAGCAATAGTTCCAGTTATTTCCTTTGGGAAAAATCCATTCCTTTGGTTACTTGTTCCTCTCTATTAGCCATTCAATTGAGTCTAGTGTTCCTGATGTTTCCTTTTCAATTGGGAATTATATAGTTGATGTTACTTCACTCCGATTTGCTTCAATGGAACTTTTTGGGCAAAATCCATCCTTTTCTGTATATCTAAAGCTGATCAAAGCATTCTTAAGAAGAATCCTATACAGTGGAATGAGTGAATGTGCACCCAATAGTTCGAGTTATTTCCTTTGGGAAAATGCATTCCTTTGGATATTGTTCTACTCTATTTCCCATTCTATTGAGTGTAGTGTTCCTGATGTTTCCTTTTCAATTGGGAACTATATAGTTGATGTTAATTCTCTCCCATTTGCTTCAATGGAACTTTTTGGGCAAAATCCCTCATCTTCTTTATATCTAAAGTTGATCAAAGGTTCTTAACAGGAATCCTATACAGTGGAATGAGTGAATGTGCAGGCAATAGTTCCAGTTATTTCCTTTGGGAAAATCCATTCCTTTGGATACTTGTTCCTCTCTATTTCCCATTCAATTGATTCTAGTGTTTCTGATGTTTCCTTTTCAATTGGGAACTATATAGTTGATGATAATTCTCTGCTATTTGCTTCAATGGAACTTTTTGGGCAAAATCCATCCTCTTCTGTATATCTAAAGCTGATCAAAGGATTCTTAAAAGGAATCCCAAACAATGGAATGAGTGATTGTGCACCCAATAGTTCGAGTTATTTCCTTTGGGAAAATCCATTCCTTTGGATACTTGTTCTTCTCTATTTCCCATTTTATTGAGGGTAGTGTTCCTGATGTTTCCTTTTCAAATGGGAACTCTATACTTGATGTTAATTCTCTCACATTTGCTTCAATGGAACTTTTTGGGAAAATCCCTCATCTTCTTTATATCTAAAGCTGATCAAAGATTCTTAACAGGAATCCTATACAGTGGAATGAGTGAATGTGCAGGCAATAGTTCCAGTTATTTGATTTTGGAAAATCCATTCATTTGGATACTTGTTCCTCTCTATTTCCCATTCTATTGAGTGTAGTGTTCCTGATGTTTCCTTTTCAATTGGGAACTATATACTTGATGTTAATTCTCTCACATTTGCTTCAATGGAACTTTTTGGGAAAAATCCCTCATCTTCTTTATATCTAAAGCTGATCAAAGAATCTTAACAGGAATGCTATACAGTGGAATGAGTGAATATGCAGGCAATAGTTCCAGTTATTTCCTTTGGGAACATCCATTCCTTTGGATACTTGTTCCTCTCTATTTCCCATTCAATTGAGTTTAATGTTTCTGATATTTCCTTTTCAATTGGGAACTATATAGTTGATGTTAATTCTCTGCTATTTGCTTCAATGGAACTTTTTGGGCAAAATCCATCCTCTTCTGTACATCTAAAGCTGAACAAAGGATTCTTAACAGGAATCCTATACAGTGGAATGAGTGAATGTGCACCCAATAGTTCGAGTTATTTCCTTTGGGAAAATCCATTCCTTTTGATACTTCTCCTTCTCGATTCCCCATTTTATTGAGGGTAGTGTTCCTGATGTTTCCTTTTCAATTGGGAACTCTATACGTGATGTTAATTCTCTCACATTTGCTTCAATGGAACTTTTTGGGAAAAATCCCTCATCTTCTTTATATCTAAAGCTGATCAAAGATTCTTAACAGGAATGCTATACAGTGGAATGAGTGAATGTGCAGGCAATAGTTCCAGTTATTTCCTTTGGGAAAATCCATTTCCCTTAGATACGTCTTCCTCTCTATATCCCATTCAATTGAGTCTAGTGTTTCTGATATTTCCATTTCAATTGGGAACTATATAGTTGATGTTAATTTTCTCCTTTTTGCTTCAATGGAACTTTTTAGGAAAAATCACTCATCTTCTTTATATCTAAAGCTGATCAAAGATTCTTAACAGGAATCCTATACAGTGGAATGAGTGAATGTGCAGGCAATACTTCCAGTTATTTTCTTTGGGAAAATCCATTCCTGTGGATACTTGTTCCTCTCTATTTCCCATTCTATTGAGTGTAGTGTTCCTGATGTTTCCTTTTCAATTGGGAACTATATACTTGATGTTAATTCTCTCACATTTGCTTCAATGGAACTTTTTGGGAAAAATCCCTCATCTTCTTTATATCTAAAGCTGATCAAAGAATCTTAACAGGAATGCTATACAGTGGAATGAGTGAATATGCAGGCAATAGTTCCAGTTATTTCCTTTGGGAACATCCATTCCTTTGGATACTTGTTCCTCTCTATTTCCCATTCAATTGAGTCTAATGTTTCTGATATTTCCTTTTCAATTGGGAACTATATAGTTGATGCTAATTCTCTGCTATTTGCTTCAATGGAACTTTTTGGGCAAAATCCATCCTCTTCTGTACATCTAAAGCTGAACAAAGGATTCTTAACAGGAATCCTATACTGTGGAATGAGTGAATGTGCAGGCAATAGTTCCAGTTATTTCCTTTGGGAAAATCCATTCCTTTGGATACTTGTTCCTCTCTATTTCCCATTCTATTGAGTCTAGTGTTGCTGATGTTTCCTTTTCAATTGGGAACTATATAGTTGATGTTAATTCTCTGCTATTTGTTTCAATGGAACTTTTTGGGCAAAATCTTTCCTCTTCTTTATATCTAAAGCTGATCAAAGGATTCTTAACAGGAATCCTATAGAGTGTAATGAGTGAATGTGCACCCAATAGTTCGAGTTATTTCCTTTGGGAAAATCCATTCCTTTCGATACTTCTCCTTCTCTATTTTCCATTTTATTGAGGGTAGTGTTCCTGATGTTTCCTTTTCAATTGGGAACTCTATACTTGATGTTAATTCTCTCACATTGGCTTCAATGGAACTTTTTGGGAAAAATCCCTCATCTTCATTATATCTAAAGCTGATCAAAGGTTCTTAACAAGAATCTTATACAGTGGAATGAGTGAATGTGCAGGCAATAGTTCCAGTTATTTCCTTTGGGAAAATCCATTCCTTTGGATACTTGTTCTTCTCTATTTCCCATTCTATTGAGTCTAGTGTTCCTGATGTTTCCTTTTCATATGGGAACTATAAAGCTGATGTTAATTCTCTTCCATTTGCTCCAATGGAACTTTTTAGGAAAAATCACTCATCTTCTTTATATCTAAAGCTGATCAAAGATTCTTAACAGGAATCCTATACAGTGGAATGAGTTTATGTGCAGGCAATAGTTCCAGTCATTTTCTTTGGGAAAATCCATTCCTTTGGATACTTGTTCCTCTCTATTTCCCATTCTATTGAGTATAGTGTTCCTGATGTTTCCTTTTCAATTGGGAACTATATACTTGATGTTAATTCTCTCACATTTGCTTCAATGGAACTTTTTGGGAAAAATCACTCATCTTCGTTATATCTAAAGCTGATCAAAGATTCTTAACAGGAATGCTATACAGTGGAATGAGTGAATGTGCAGGCAATAGTTCCAGTTATTTCCTTTGCGAAAATCTATTCCCTTAGATACTTCTTCCTCTCTATTTCCCATTCAATTGAGTCTAGTGTTTCTGATATTTCCTTTTCAATTGGGAACTATATAGTTGATGTTAATTCTCTGCTATTTTCTTCAATGTTACTTTTTGGGCAAAATCCATCCTCTTCTGTACATCAAAAGCTGATCAAAGGATTCTTAACAGGAATCCTATACAGTGGAATGAGTGAATGTGCAGGCAATAGTTCCAGTTATTTCCTTTGGGAAAATCCATTCCTTTGGATACTTGTTCTTCTCTATTTCCCATTCTATTGAGTCTAGTGTTCCTGATGTTTCTTTTTCAATTGGGAATTATATAGTTGATGTTAATTCTCTCCCTTTTGCTTCAATAGAACTTTTTGGAAAAATCCCTCATCTTCTTTATATCTAAAGCTGATCAAAGGATTCTTAACAGGAATCCTATACAGTGGAATGAGTGAATGTGCAGGCAATAGTTCCAGTTATTTCCTTTGTGAAAATCCATTCCTTTGGATACTTGTTGTTCTTTATTTCCCATTCTATTGAGTCTAGTGTTCCTGATGTTTCCTTTTCAATTGGGAACTATAAAGTTGATGTTAATTCTCTCCCATTTGCTTCAATGGAACTTTTTTGGAAAAATCACTCATCTTCTTTATATCTAAAGCTCATCAAACATTCTTAACAGGAATCCTATACAGTGGAATGAGTTTATGGGCAGGCAATACTTCCAGTTATTTTCTTTGGGAAAATCCATTCCTTTGGATACTTGTTCCTCTCTATTTCCCTTTCAATTGAGTCTAGTGTTCCTGATGTTTCCTTTTTAATTTGGAACTTTATAGTTGATGATAATTCTCTCCCATTTACTTCAATGGAACTTTTTGGGCAAAATCCATCCTCTTCTGTATATCTAAAGCTGATCAAAGGATTCTTAACAGGAATGCTATACAGTGGAATGAGTGAATGTGCAGGCAATAGTTCCAGTTATTTCCTTTGGGAACATACATTCCTTTGGATACTTGTTCCTCTCTATTTCCCATTCAATTGAGTCTAGTGTTCCTAATGTTTCCTTTTCAATTGGGAATTATAGAGTTGATGTAAATTCTCTCCAATTTGCTTCAATAGATATTTTTGGGCAAAACCCATCATCTTCTGTATATCTAAAGCTGATCAAAGGATTCTTAACAGGAATCCTATACAGTGGAATGAGTGAATGTGCAGGCAATAGTTCCAGTTATTTCCTTTGGGAAAATCCATGCATTCCCTTAGATACTTTTTCCTCTCTATTTCCCATTCAATTGAGTCTAGTGTTTCTGATGTTTCCTTTTCAATTGGGAACTATATAGTTGATGATAATTCTCTGCTATTTGCTGCAATGAAACTTTTTGGTCAAAATCCATCCTCTTCTGTATATCTAAAGCTGATCAAAGGATTCTTAAAAGTAATCCTATACAGTGGAATGAGTGAATGTGCACCCAGTAGTTCGAGTTATTTCCTTTGGGAAAATCCATTCCTTTCGATACTTCTCCTTCTCTATTTCCCATTTTATTGAGGGTAGTGTTCCTGATGTTTCCTTTTCAATTGGGAACTCTATACTTGATGTTAATTCTCTCACATTTGCTTCAATGGAACTTTTTGGGAAAAATCCCTCATCTTCTTTATATCTAAAGCTGATCAAAGATTCTTAACAGGAATCCTATACAGTGGAATGAGTGAATGTGCAGGCAATAGTTCCAGTTATTTCCTTTGGGAAAATCCATTCCCTTAGATACTTGTTCCTCTCTATTTCCCATTCAATTGAGTCTAGTGTTCCTAATGTTTCCTTTTCAATTGGGAATTATATAGTTGATGTTAATTCTCTTCAATTTGCTTCAATGGAAATTTTTGGGCAAAACCCATCATCTTCTGTATATCTAAAGCTGATCAAAGGATTCTTAACAATAATGCTATACAGTGGAATGAGTGAATGTGCAGGCAATAGTTCCAGTTATTTCCTTTGGGAAAATCCATTCCCTTAGATACTTGTTCCTCTCTATTCCCCATTCAATTGAGTTTAGTGTTCCTGATATTTCCTTTTCAATTGGGAACTATAAAGTTGATGTTAATTCTCTCCCATTTGCTTCAATGGAACTTTTTAGGAAAAATCACTCATCTTCTTTATATCTAAAGCTCATCAAAAATTCTTAACAGGAATCCTATACAGTGGAATGAGTGAATGTGTAGGCAATAGTTCCAGTTATTTTCTTTGGAACATCCATTCTTTTGGATACTTGTTCACCTCTATTTCCCATTCTATTGAGTCTAGTGTTCCTGATGTTTCCTTTTCAATTGGGAACTATGTGGTTGATGATAATTCTCTGCTATTTGCTTCAATGGAACTTTTTGGGCAAAATCCATCCTCTTCTGTATATCTAAAGCTGATCAAAGGATACTTAACAGGAATCCTATACAGTGGAATGAGTGAATGTGCAGGCAATAGTTCCAGTTATTTACTTTGGAAAATCCATTCCCTTAGATACTTGTTCCTCTCTATTTCCCATTCAATTGAGTCTAGTGTTTCTGATGTTTCCTTTTCAATTGGGAACTATGTGGTTGATGATAATTCTCTGCTATTTGCTTCAATGGAACTTTTTGGGCAAAATCCATCCTCTTCTGTATATCTAAAGCTGATCAAAGGATTCTTAAAAGGAATCCTATACAATGGAATGAGTGAATGTGCACCCAATAGTTCGAGTTATTTCCTTTGGGAAAATCCATTCCTTTGGATACTTGTTCTTCTCTATTTCCCATTTTATTGAGGGTAGTGTTCCTGATGTTTCCTTTTCAATTGGGAACTCTACACTTGATGTTAATTCTCTCACATTTGCTTCAATGGAACTTTTTGGGAAAAATCCCTCATCTTCTTTATATCTAAAGCTGATCAAAGATTCTTAACCAGAATCCTATACAGTGGAATGAGTGAATGTGCAGGCAGTAGTTCCAGTTATTTCCTTTGGGAACATCCATTCCTTTGGATACTTGTTCTTCTCTATTTCCCATTCTATTGAGTCTAGTGTTCCTGATGTTTCCTTTTCAATTGGGAACTATATAGTTGATGTTAATTCTCTCACATTTGCTTCAATGGAACTTTTTGGGAAAAATCAGTCATCTTCTTTATATCTAAAGCTGATCAAAGATTCTTAACAGGAATGCTGTACAGTGGAATGAGTGAATGTGCAGGCAATAGTTCCAGTTATTTCCTTTGGGAAAATCCATTCCTTTGGATAATTGTTCTTCTCTATTTCCCATTTTATTGAGGGTAGTGTTTCTGATGTTTCCTTTTCAATTGGGAACTCTATACTGGATGTTAATTCTCTCACATTTGCTTCAATGGAACTTTTTTGGAAAAATCACTCATCTTCTTTATATCTAAAGCTGATCAAAGATTCTTTTTTTTTTAATATGTAAATTTATATTTTATTTTATTTTATTTTTTTATTATATATATATATATATATATATATATATATATATATATTTTATAATATTATCCCTTGTATTCATTTTTCCAAATTACTCCCCCTCCCTCTATTCCCTCCCCCCGACGACAGGCAATACCATACATTTTACATGGCTTACAATATAGTCTAGGTACAATACATGTGTGTGAATATCATTTTCTTGTTGCACAATAAACATTAGAATCCGAAGGTACATGCAATCTGGGCAGACTGATATTAGTGCTAACAATTTACATTCACTTCCCAGTGTTTCTTCTCTGGGTGTAGCTACCTCTGTCCATCATTGATCAATTGGAAGTGAGTTGGATCTTCTTTATGTTGAAGATTTCCACTTCCATCAGAATACATCCTCATACAGTATTGTTGTTGAAGTGTACAGCGATCTTCTGGTTCTGCTCATTTCACTCAGCATCAGTTGATTTAAGTCTCTCCAGGCCTCTCTATATTCCTCCTGCTGGTCATTTCTTACCAAGCAATAATATTCCATAACCTTCATATACCACAATTTACCCAACCATTCTCCAACTGATGGATATCCATTCATCTTCCAGTTTCTAGCTACAACAAAAAGAGCTGCCACTAACATTTTGGCACATATATGTCTCTTTCCGCTCTTTAGTATTTCTTTGGGATATAATCCCAGTAGTAGCGCTGCTGGGTCAAAGGGTATGCACAGTTTGATAACTTTTTGGGCATAATTCCAGATTGCTCTCCAGAATGGCTGGATTCTTTCACAACTCCACCAGCAATGTATTAGTGTCCCAATTTCCCCACATCCCCTCCAACATTTGTCATTATTTGTTCCTGTCATCTTAGCCAATCTGACAGGTGTGTAGTGGTATCTCAGAGTGGTCTTAATTTGCATTTCTCTGATCAGTAGTGATTTGGAACACTCTTTCATGTGAGTGGATATAGTTTCAATTTCTTCCTCTGAGAATTGTCTGTTCATATCCTTTGACCATTTATCAATTGGAGAATGGTTTGGTTTCTTATAAATTAGGGTCAGTTCTCTATATATTTTGGAAATGAGACCTTTGTCAGAACCTTTGTTTTTAAAAATATTTTCCCAATTTGTTACTTCCCTTCTAATCTTGTTTGCATTAGTATTATTTGTACAGAAACTTTTTAGTTTGATGTAATCAAAATCTTCTATTTTGTGATCAATAATGATCTCTAGTTCTCCTCTGGTCATAAATTCCTTCCTCCTCCACAAATCTGAGAGGTAGACTATTCTCTGTTCCTCTAATCTATTTATTATCTCCCTCTTTATGCCTAAATCATGGACCCATTTTGATCTTATCTTTGTATATGGTGTTAAGTGTGGATCCATATCTAATTTCTGCCATACTAATTTCCAGTTTTCCCAACAGTTTTTTCCGAATAATGAATTTTTATCCCTAATGTTGGAATCTTTGGATTTGTCAAAGATTAGATTGCTATAGATGTACCCTTTTTTGTCCTTTGTATCTAATCTGTTCCACTGATCTACCGGTCTATTTCTTAGCCAATACCTAATGGTTTTGGTGACTGCTGCTATATAATATAGCTTTAGATCAGGTACACTTAGACCACCTTCCTCTGAGTTTTTTTTTTTTTTCATTAGTTCCCTTGCAATTCTTGACCTTTTATTCTTCCATATGAATTTTGTTGTTATTTTTTCTAGGTCATTAAAATAGTTTCTTGGAAGTCTGATTGGTATAGCACTAAATAAATAGATTAGTTTGGGGAGTATTGTCATCTTTATTATATTCGCTCGGCCTATCCAAGAGCACTGAATGTCTTTCCAATTATTTAAATCTGATTTTATTTTTGTGGCAAGTGTTTTGTAATTTTTCTCATATAATTCCTGACTTTTCTTTGGTAGATGGATTCCCAAATATTTTATACTCTCAACATTTGTTTGGAATGGAATTTCTCTTTGTATCTCTTGCTGTTGCATTTTGTTAGTGATATATAAAAATGCCAAGGATTTATGTGGATTTATTTTGTATCCTGCCACTTTGCTGAAATTTTGAATTATTTCTAGTAGCTTTTTAGCAGAGTCTTTGGGGTTCTCTAAGTATACCATCATGTCATCTGCAAAAAGTGATAGTTTAATTTCCTCATTTCCTACTCTAATTCCTTGAATCTCTTTCTCGGCTCTTATTGCCGAGGCTAGCGTTTCTAGTACTATATTGAATACTAATGGTGATAGTGGGCAACCTTGTTTCACTCCTGATCTTACTGAGAAAGGTTGCAGTTTATTTCTATTGCATATTATGCTTACTGACGGTCTTAAATATATACTCCTGATTATTCTAAGGAATAATCCATTTATTACTATACTCTCAAGAGTTTTTAGTAGGAATGGATGTTGGATTTTGTCAAATGCTTTTTCTGCATCTATTGAGATGATCATATGGTTCTTATTAATTTGATTATTAATATGGTCAATTATATTAATAGTTTTCCTAATATGAAACCAGCCCTGCATTCCTGGTATGAATCCTACTTGATCATAGTGTATTATCCTGGAGATGATTTTCTGAAGTCTTATTTAAGTCTTTTTGCTAATATCTTATTTAAGATTTTAGCATCAATATTCATTAAGGAGATTGGTCTATAATTTTCTTTCTCAGTTTTCGATCTACCAGGTTTAGGTATCAGTACCATGTCTGTGTCATAAAAGGAATTTGGTAGGACTCCTTCATCCCCTATTTTTTCAAATAATTTATATAACATTGGGGCTAATTGTTCTTTAAATGTTTGGTAGAATTCACATGTGAATCCATCTGGCCCTGGGGATTTTTTCCTGGGGAGTTGATTAATAGCTTGTTCTATTTCTTTTTCTGAAATGGGACTATTTAAGCAATTTATCTCCTCCTCTGTTAATCTAGGGAGCCTATATTTTTGGAGGAAGTCATCCATTTCACTTAAGTTATCAAATTTATTGGCATAAAGTTGGGCAAAGTAACTCCTTATTATTTCTCTAATTTCCTCTTCATTGGTGGAAAGATCCCCCTTTTCATTTGTAAGACTATCAATTTGATTTTCCTCTTTCTTTTTTTTGATCAAATTTACCAAAGGTTTATCTATTTTATTGGCTTTTTCATAAAACCAACTCTTGGTTTTATTTATTAATTCAATAGTTTTTTTACTTTCAATTTTATTGATTTCTCCTTTTAATTTTTGTATTTCGAGTTTAATTTTTGGTTGGGGGTTTATAATTTGGTCTTTTTCTAGCCTTTTAAGTTGTAAGCCCAATTCGTTAATCTTCTCTTTCTCAATTTTCTTCAAATAAGCCTCTAAAGATATAAAATTTCCCCTTATTACCGCTTTAGCTGCATCCCAAAGATTTTGATATGATGTCTCATCATTATCATTATCTTGGGTGAAATTGTTAATTGTTTCTATAATTTGCTCTTTCACCCAGTCATTCTTTAAGATGAGATTATTCAGTTTCCAATTACTTTTTGGTCTATTTACCCCTAACTTTTTACTGAATGTAGCTTTTATTGCATTGTGATCTGAGAAGAAGGCATTTATTATTTCTGCCTTCCTACATTTAATTTTGAGATCTTTATGTCCTAGTATATGGTCAATTTTTGTATAGGATCCATGAACTGCTGAGAAGAAAGTATATTCCTTCCTATTGCCATTCAGTTTTCTCCAAAGGTCTATCATACCTAGTTTTTCTAATGTTCTATTTACTTTTTTAATTTCTTTCTTGTTTGTTTTGTGGTTTGATTTGTCTAAATCTGAGAGTGCAAGGTTGAGATCTCCCACTATTATAGTTTTACTGTCTATTTCTTCTTGCAGTTCTCTTAACTTTTCCTTTAGAAAGTTAGATGCTATACCACTTGGTGCATATATGTTTAGTATTGATATGGCTTCATTATTTATGCTACCTTTCAGCAGGATATAGTTTCCTTCCTTATCTTTTTTAACGAGATCTACTTCTGCTTTTGCTTGATCTGAGATAAGGATAGCTACCCCTGCTTTTTTGGCTTTACCTGAAGCATAATAGGCTCTGTTCCAACCTTTTACCTTTACTCTGTATGTATCTCCCTGCTTTAAGTGTGTTTCCTGTAGGCAACATATTGTAGGGTTCTGCTTTTTGATCCAATCTACTATCCGTCTCCGTTTGATGGGATCGTTCATCCCATTTACATTTACAGTTAAAATTACTAGTTCTGTATTTCCTGCCATCGTATTATCCCCAGATTATGCTTTTTTCCCTTGACCCCCCTGATCCCCCTCCCCGATATTTAATTTACAGACCCCCCTTGTGACGCGCAACCCTCCCTCTTTTTTTTTTTTTTTTTTTTTTTAGGATCCCTCCCCCCTCCCTCCAAGTCCCTTCACTTATTCCCCTTTTCCTTTTCCCTTTTCCTCTCCCCCCTTTTAATGAGGTGAGAGAAAATTCTCTGAAAAACTAATATGTTAATTATTTACTCTTTGAGCCTCTTCTGATGAGAGTAAGATTCACACAATGATTCTCCCCCTCACTAAGTTCCCTCAGATATGGTGTATTTTCTATGTCTCTTCCTGGGATGTAGTTTCCCTCTTTTTATCACTCCTTCCCCTTTTTCTGAAAGGACCTCCTTCCCTTTACTACACCCCCCTTTTTTTCTTTTATATCAGTAAAATCAAATTATCCTTGAGTATTTTTTATATACCCACAACAGAGTTACAGTTCTCAAGGGTTCTGTGTACCTTTTTCTGTTTCTCTTCAGTCTTGTGGATGTAGATCAAATTTTTTGTTTAAGTCTGGTTTTTTTCTTAGAAACATATAGAATTCCTCTGTTTCATTGAATGACCATCTTCTTCCGTGGAAAAAGATGCTAAACTTAGCTGGGTAGTTCATTCTTGGTTGCAGTCCTTGATCTTTTGCCTTACGGAATATCAGGTTCCAGGCCCTTCTATCTTTTAATGTGGAGGCAGCCAGATCTTGGGTGACCCTTATTGTGGCACCTTGGTATTTAAATTGTTTTTTTCTAGCTGCTTGCAGGATTTTCTCCTTTGTGTGGTAATTCTGCAGCTTAGACACAATATTCCGTGGTGTTCTTTTTTTAGGGTCTATTTCAGAAGGAGTTCGATGAATTCTTTCCACATCTACTTTCCCTTCTGTTTCTATTATCTCTGGACAGTTCTCTTTGATAATTTCCTGTAAAATAGAATCTAGGCTCTTTTTTTGGTCATAGTTTTCTGGAAGTCCAATAATCCGCAGATTATCTCTCCTAGATCTATTTTCCAGGTCTATAGATTTTCCCAGTAAGTATTTGACGTTGTTCTCCAGCTTCTCATTTTTTTTGTTTTGTTTGACTGATTCTTGGGTTCTCTGTGAATCATTCATTTCTATTTGTTCCATCCTGACTTTTAAGGAGTTATTTTCTTCTTTCACAGTTTTTAGTTCTTTTTGTAAATGCCCAATTTCGTTTTTAAATGAATTGTTTTGCTCTATTGAATTTTTTTCCATTTCCCTAATTTTTTTTTTTTGAGAATTATTTTCTTTTTCCAATTCAGAAATTCTATTTTCTTGAGACTTTTTTATCTTTTCCAATTCAGAAATCCTACTTTCCTGTGTTTTTTTAACCTTTTCTAATTCACTAATTTTGTTTCCCTGCATCTCCTGTGAATTCTTTATTTTTTCCAACTCCAATTTCAGGACGTTGTTATTCTCTATCATAACTTCCCTTTCCTTGCCCCATTTTTCTTCGATCTCCCTCAATTTCTTAAGAGCTTCTTCTAGGAGAGAGTTATGTGATGGGGGGCAGGAATCGTTCCCCTTTAGGTTGTTATCTTCTGAATCTTTGCTGTTAACTTCCTCGGGGTTGGATACCCGCTCTTTCTCTGTATAGAAGGAATCTATAGTTTTTCTAGCTTTTTTGCTCATACTTAAAAAATGTTTTGGGGTCTGTCCCTGGGGTAGGAAATTATTTACTTCTTTACCAGCTTCCTCCCAGACCGGATGGATGCAGCGGCCCCTGCGCCCGCGCTAAGAGAGAGCTCTGGGAGAGAGTTCCCCACCCCCTCCCTGGAAGTGCCTCAGAGGTGATTAGCACTGCTGTGCTTTGAGGGCGTAGAATAGTGAAGACAGCAAGAAGCTCAGCCTATGTGTCCGGGTGGGGAGTGGATGTCTGCAGCAGGTGACGTGAGAAGCCCCTGCGCTCAAACTGGAAGTGTCTGCCAGAAACCGCGGTCCCTAGTTCAAAGGTTCCGCTTCTCTGGGACTTCCTGGAGCTGAGTTCCACTCCCTCCAGCTAAGCTAGGCAGTGTGTGTTGCCTTGGGCCGTATCCACCCACTTGTCAGTCTCTTAACTATTCTCAGGAGGTAGCTGAGGCCACACCCCCTGGTGCTGAGTCTGCCGAGTCACCCCCAGGGTGGGGGGGGGGAATCTAATCTGAGTTTTAAAATATTTTGGCTTTCTCTTCTGAACTGCTAAATAATTAGCAGAGAAGAGCTAACAGCCTGTGCCAGATTCCTTTACCTCAGTGGCTTCTCTGATCCCAGAGCCCTTCCCAGCGCAATGGGCGCAGTGTGCCCCTACCCCACTGTCTGTGCTGGTCTTTCTTATTCCTCCCCTGAGAACTGACCTTTCCTGTTGAAACTCCAGATTCTCTTCAGCTGGTAAGTCGTGCTTCCAGTCCTTGTGGTATCTATCAGTCCTGAGCTAATTTTGAGACTTAATTTATCTAATTGGTTGTGAGGGAGTGAGGACGTTCACTGAGTCGTGTGTTTCTTCTCCGCCATCTTGGCTCCGCCCCCGATCAAAGGATTCTTAACAGTGGAATGAGTGAATGTGCAGGCAATAGTTCCAGTTATTTCCTTTGGGAAAATCCATTCCTTTGGATACTTGTTCCTCTCTATTTCCCATTCTATTGAGTCTAGTTTCCCCTTTGTTTTCTTTGATTTGAGGAACATTATACTTGATGATAATTCTCTCCTATTTGCTTCAAGGGAACATTTTGGGCAAAATCTCTCATCTTCTGTATGTCTAAAGCTGATCAAAGGATTCGTAACAGGAATCCTATACAGTGGAAAGAGTGAATGTGCAGGCAATAGTTCCAATTATTTCCTTTGGGAAAATCCAATCCTTTGGATACTTGTTCCGCTCTATATCCCATTTTATTGAGTCTAGTGTTCCTGATGTTTCCTTTTCAGTTGGGGAACTTTATACTTGATGTTAATTCTCTCCTACTTGCTTCAATGGAACTTTTTGGGCAAAATCCATCATCTTCTTTATTTTTAAAGCTGATCAAAGGATTCTTAACAGGAATCCCATACAGTGCAATGAGTGAATGTGCAGGTAATAATTCCAGTTATTTCCTTTGGGAAAATCCATTCCTTTGCATACTTGTTCCTATCTATTTCCCATTCTATTGAGTCTAGTTTTCCCTTTAGCTCCTTTGCATTTAGGAACATTAGAGTTGATGATAATTCTCTCCTATTTGCTTCAATGGAACATTTTGGGCAAAATCCCTCCTCTTCTGTATATTTAAAGCTGATCAAAGGATTCGTAACAGGAATCCTATACAGTGGAAAGAGTGAATGTGCAGGCAATAGTTTATAGTTGATGTTAATTCTCTGCTATTTGCTTCAGTGGAACTTTTTGGGCAAAATCCATCATTTTCTTTATATCTAAAGCTGATCAAGGGTTTATTAACAGGAATCCTCTACAGTGGAATGAGTGAATGTGCAGGCAATAGTTCCAGTTATTTCCTTTGGGAAAATCCATTCCTTTGGATACTGGTTCCTCTTTATCTCCCATTGTATTGAGTCTAGTGTTCCTGATGTTTCCTATTCAATGGGGAACTTTATAGTTGATTTTAATATTATCCTATTTGATTCAACTGGACTTACTGTACAAGATGCATTATCTTCTGTATATCTATAGGTGATCAAAGGATTCGTAACAGTGGAATGAGTGAATGTGCAGGCAATAGTTCCAGTTATTTCCTTTGGGAAAATTCATTCCTTTGGCTAGTTGTTCCTCTCTATTTCCCATTCTATTGAGTCTAGTTTTCCCTTTGTTTCCTTTGCATTGAGGAACATTATAGTTGATGATAATTCTCTCCTATTTCCTTCAATGAAACTTTTTCGGCAAAATCCATCATTTTCTTTATTTGTAAAGCTGATTAAAGGATTCTTAACAGGAATCCTATACAGTGCAATGAGTGAATGTGCAGGTAATAATTCCAGTTATTTCCTTTGGGAAAATCCATTCCTTTGGATACTTGTTCCTATCTATTTCTCATTCTATTGAGTCTAGTTTTCCCTTTGGCTCCTTTGCATTTAGGAACATTATAGTTGATGATAATTCTCTCCTATTTGCTTCAATGGAACATTTTGGGAAAAATCTATCATCTTCTGTATATTTAAAGCTGATCAAAGGATTCTTTAAAGGAATCCTATACAGTGGCATGAGTGAATGTGCAGGCAATAATTCCAGTTATTTCCTTTGGGAAAATCCATTCCTTTGGATACTTGTTTTTCTCTATCTCCCATTCTATTAAGTCTAGTGTTCCTGATGTTTCCTTTTCAATTGGGAACTTTATAGTTGATATTAATTCTCTCCTATTTGCTTCAATGGAACTTTTTGGGCAAAATCCATCCTCTTCTTTTTATCTAAAGCTGATCAAAGGATTCTTAACAGGAAACCTATACGGTGGAATGAGTGAATGTGCAGGCAATAGTTCCAGTTATTTCCTTTGGGAAAATCCGTTTGGGGTATTATTGTTGATATCACTACTTCCGAATTTGCTTCATTTGAACTTTTTGGCACAATGCCTGATCTTCATATTTAAAGCTAGATCAAAAGATTCTTATCAAAATCCTCGTCAGTGGAAAGAGTAAATGTGCAAACAAATCTTCCAGTTATTCCCTTTGGAAAAATCCATTCCTTTAGATACTTATTCCTGACTATTTCCCATACAATTGAGTCTAGTTTTCCCATTGTTTCCTGTGCTATTGGGAACATTATACTTGATGTTAATTCTCTCGTATTTGCTTCAATTGAACGTTCTGTACACGATGCATCATTCTCTTTATATTTAATGCTTGATGAAATGTTTCATAACAGCAATCCTTTTCAGTCTAAAAAGTTTAAGTCCAAAGCAATGTTCCGGTTATTCCCTTTTGGAAAAATAATTCCTTTTCTTACTTGTTCTTCTCTATTCCACATTTTATTGAGAGTAGATTTCCATCTGTTACTTCTACAGTTTGGGGTATTATTTTTGATATCACTACTTCCGAATTTGCTTCATTTGAACTTTTTGGGCACAGTGCCCGATCTTCTTCATATTTAAAGCTAGATCAAAAGATTCTTATCAAAATCCTCGTCAGTGCAAAGAGTAAATGTGCAAACAAATCTTCCAGTTATTCCCTTTGGAAAAATCCATTCCTTTGGATACTTGTTCCTGACTATTTCCCAATCAAATGAGTCTAGTTTTCCTGTTGTTTCCTGTGCAATTGGGAACATTATAGGTGATGTTAATTCTCTCGTATTTGCTTCAGTTGAACGTTCTGTACACGATGCATCATTCTCTTTATATTTAAAGCTTGATCAAATGTTTCATAACAGCAATCCATTTCAATCTAAATAGTGTAAGTCCAAACAATGTTCCGGTTATTCCCTTTTTGAAAAATAATTCCTTTTCTTACTTGTTCTTCTCTATTCCCCATTTTATTGAGAGTAGATTTCCGTTTGGTACATCTACATTTTGGGTTATTATTGTTTTTTTTTTTTTAATAACATTTTTGATAGTTCATATGCATGGGTAATTTTTTACAACATTATCCCTTGCACTTACTTCTATTCAGATTTTTTCCCTTCCTCCCCCAACACCCTCCCCCAGATGGCAAACAGTCTTATATATGTTAAATATATTATAGTATATTCTAGATACAATATATGTGTGTAGAACCGAATTTTTTGTTGCACAGGAAGAATTGGATTCAGAAGGTAAAAATTACAGTTTACATTCATTTCCCAGTGTTCCTTTTCTGGATGTAGCTGATTCTGTCCATCATTAATCAATTGGAATTGGATTAGCTCTTCTCTATGTTGAAGAAATCCACTTCCATCAGCATACATACTCGTACAGTATCATTGCTGAAGTGTATAAGGATCTACTGGTTCTGCTCGTTTCACTCAGCATTAGCCGATGTAAGCCTCTCCAAGCTTCTCTGTATTTCTCCTGTTGGTCATTTCTTATAGAACAATAATATTCCATAACATTCATATACCATAGTTTACCCAACCATTATTCATCTTCCAGCTTCTAGCCACTATGAAAAGGGCTGCCACAAACATTTTGGCACATACAGGTCCCTTTCCCTTCTTTAGTAGTTCCTTGAGGTATAAGCCCAGTAGTAGTATGGCTGGGTCAAAGGGTATGCACAGTTTGATAACTTTTTGGGCATAATTCCAGATTGCTCTCCAGAATGGTTGGATTCTTTCACAACTCCACCAACAATGCATCAGTGTCCCAGTTTTCCCACAGCCCCTCCAACATTCATCGCTATTTGTTCCTGTCATCTTAGCCAATCTGACAGGTGTGTAATAATACCTCAGAGTTGTCTTAATTTGCATTTCTCTGATCAATAGTGATTTGGAACACTCTTTCATATGAGTGGAAATAGTTTTAATTTCATCATCTGAAAATTGTCTGTTCATATCCTTTGACCATTTATCAATTGGAGAATGGCTTGATTTCATATATATTAAAGTCAATTCTGTGTATATTTTGGAGATGAGGCCTTAATCAGAACCTTTAACTGTAAAATTTTTTTCCCAATTTGTTACTTCCCTTCTAATCTTGTTTGCATTAGTTTTGTTTGTGCAGAAACTTTTTAATTTGGTCTAATCAAAATGTTCTATTTTGTGATCAATAATGGTCTCTAGTTCTCCCTTGGACACAAACTCCTTCCTCCTCCACAAGTCTGAGAGGTAAACCATCCCATGTTCCTCCAATTTATTTATGATTACGTTCTTTATGCCTAAATCTTGGACCCATTTTGATCTAATCTTAGTATGTGGTGTTAAATGTGGGTCCATGCCTAGTTTCTGCCATACTAATTTCCAGTTTTCCCATCAGTTTTTGTCAAATAATGAATTCTTATCCCAAAATTTGGGATCTTTGGGTTTGTCAAAGATTAGATTGCTATTTTTATTCACTATCTTGCCCTGTGAACCTAACCTATGCCACTGATCAACTAGTCTATTTCTTAGCCAATACCAAATGGTTTTGGTGACTGTTGCTTTATAATATAACTTTAAATCAGGTACACTTAAACCACCTTCCTCTGACTTTTTTTTCATTAGTTCCCTTGCAATTCTCGACCTTTTATTCTTCCATATGAATTTTGTTGTTAGGGATATTATTGTTGATATCAGTACTCTCGAATTTGCTTCATTTGAACTTTTTGGGCACAAAGCCTGATCTTCATATTTAAAGCTAGATCAAAAGATTCTTATCAAAATCCTTGTCAGTGCAAAGAGTAAATATGCAAACAAATCTTCCAGTTATTCCCTTTGGAAAAATCCATTCCTTTGGATACTTGTTCCTGACTATTTCCCATACAATTGAGTCTAGTTTTCCCGTTGTTTCCTGTGCAATTGGGAACATTATACTTGATGTTAATTCTCTCGTATTTGCTTCAATTGAACGTTCTGTACACGATGCCTCATTCTCTTTATATTTAAAGCTTGATCAAATGTTTCATAACAGCAATTCTTTTCAGTCTAAAAAGTTTAAGTCCAAAGCAATGTTCCGGTTATTCCCTTTTGGAAAAATAATTCCTTTTTTTTACTTGTTCACCTCTTCCCCATTCTATTGATTCTAGTTTTTCCAATGTTTCCTGTGCATTTCGGAATATTATAGTTTATGTTAGTTCTCTCTCATTTGCTTCAATGATACTTTTTGGGCACAATACATCATTGTCTTTATATTTAAAGCTTGATCAAATGTTTCATAACCACAATCCTGTTCAGTCTAAAAAGTTTACGTCCAAAGAAATGGTCTGGTTTTTCCCTTTTGGATAAATAATTCCTTTTCTTACTTGTTCTTCTCTATTCCCCATTTTATTGAGAGTAGATGTCAGTCTGTTACTTCTACAGTTATTTTGTCCAAAATACAGTTTTTGTCCAAAGCAATGTTCCGACTATTCCCTTATGAAAAAACAATTCTTTTTCTTGATTGTGCTTTTCTATTTCACATTCTATTGAATGTTGTTTCCCTTTGTTTTTCTTTTGCAGTTTGGGATTTTGACTTGATACTAATTCTCTCATATTTGCTTGAATAGAACTTTGTTTGTACAATGCATTCCCTTCTTTATATTTAATGCTGGATCAAAAGATTCTTAGCAGAATCCTATGCAGCGGAAAGAGTGAATTGCAGACAAATCTTCCAGTTATTCCCTTTTGACAAATCCATGCCTTTGGATACTTGTTCTTCTCTATTTCCCCTTCTATCGAGTCAACTTTTCCCTTTGATTCCTGTTCATTTTGAATCATTGTAGTTGATGTTAATTCTCTTCTATTTGATTCAATGGAACTTTCTATACAAGGTGCATTATCTTTTTTATATTTCAAGCCTGATCAAAGGAATTTTAACAGCAATCCTTTTCAGTCTAAAAAGTTTCTGTCCAAGGCAATGTTCCGGTTATTCCCTTATGAAAAAAGAATTCCTTTTCTTACTTTTGCTTCTCTATTTCACATTCTATTGAGCCTAGTTTTCCCTTTGTTTCTTTTGCAGTTTGGGGTCCTAGAGTTGATACCAATTCTCTCGTATTTGCTTCAATCGAACTTTTTTTTGTACAATACATTCCCTTCTTTATATTTAATGCTGGATCAAAAGATTCTTAGCAGAATCCTATTCAGCGGAAATTGCAGACAAATCGTCCAGTTATTCCCTTTTGAGAAATCCATGCTTTTGGATACTTATTCTCTATTTCCCCCTCTATTGAGTCGTTTTCCCTTTGATTCCTGTGCATTGTAGTTGATGTTAATTCTCTCCCATTGCTTCAATGGAACTTTTGGGAGATGCATTATCTTCTTGATATTTAAAGCTTGATCTAAGGTTTTGTAACAGCAATCCTTTTCAGGCTAAAATGTTTCTGTCCAAAGCAATGTTCCAGTTATTCCCTTACGAAAAAACAATTCCTTTTCCTACTTGTTCTTCTCTATTTCACATTTTATTGAGTCTAGTTTTCCCTTTATTTCTTTTGCAGTTTGGGATATTAGAGTTGATACCAATTCTCTCATATTTGATTCAATGGAACTTTTTTGGTACAATGCATTCCCTTCTTTATATTTAATGCTGGATCAATGGATTCTTAACAGAATCCTATTCAGCGGAAATTGCAGACAAATTGTCCAGTTATTCCCTTTTGAAAAATCCATGCTTTTGGATACTTGTTCTCTATTTCCCCCTCTATTGAGTCGTTTTCCCTTTGATTACCGTGCATTTTGGATCATTATATTTGATGTTAATTCTCTCCCATTTGATTCAGTGGAACTCTCTGTACAAGTTTTATTATCCTCTTTATATTTAAAGCTTGATCAAAGGTTTTGTAACAGCAATCCTTTTCAGTATAAAAAGTATTTGTTCAAAGCAATCTTCAGGTTATTCCCTTAAGAAAAAACAAGTCCTTTTCTTACTTGTTCTTCTCTATTTCCCATTCTCTTGAGTCTAGTTTTCCCTTTGTTTCTTTTACAATTTGGGATTTTAGAGTTGATACCAATTCTCTCGTATTTACTTCAATGGAACTTTTTTTGTACAATGCATTCCCTTCTTTATATTTAATGCTGGATCAAAAGATTCTTAGCAGAATCCTCTTCAGTGGAAAGAGTGAATTGTAGACAAATCGTCCAGTTATTCCCTTTTGAAAAATCCATGCCTTTGGATACTTTTTCTTCTATATTTCTCCTCTTATCGAGTCAACTTTTCACTTTGATTCCTGTGCATTTTGGATCATCATAATTAATGTTCATTCTTTCCCATTTGATTCAGTGGAACTTTCTATACAAGGTGCATTATCTTTTTATAATTAAAGCTTGATCAAAGGTTTTGCACCAGCAATCCTTTTCAGTCTAAATGTTTCTGTGCAAAGCAATTTTCCGGTTATTCCCTTAAGAAAAAACAATTCTTTTTCTTACTTGTGCTTCTCTATTTCACATTCTATTGAATGTTGTTTCCCTTTGTTTTTCTTTTGCAGTTTGGGGTATTAGAGTTGATACCAATTCTCTCTAATTTGCTTTAATGGAACTTTTTTTGTACAATGCATTCCCTTCTTTATATTTAATGCTGGATCAAAATATTCTTAGCAGAATCCTATTCAGCGGAAAAAGTGAATTGCAGATAAATCTTCCAGTTATTCCCTTTTTCAAAACCCATGCCTTTGGATACTTGTTCTTCTCTATTTCCCATTCTATTGAGTCTAGTTTTCTTTTTGATTCCTGTTCATTTTGAACCGTTATAGTTGATGTTAATTCTCTTGTATTTGCTTCATTACAATTTTCTGTAAACGAATTATTATCTTCTTTATAGTTAAAACTTTATAAAAGGTTTCTTAACAGCCATCCTTTTCAATCTCAATAATTTACATCCAAAGAAAAGATCCAGTTATTCCCTTCTCAAAAAACAATTCCTTTTCTACTTGTTCTTCTGTATTTCACATTCTATTGAGTTTAGTTTCCCTTGGTTTCTTTTGCAGTTTGCGATATTATAGTTGATATCTATTCTCTTGTTTTTGCTTCAGTAGAATTTTTGTGCAAAATGCAATGTCTTCTTTATTTTAAGCTGTATGAAAGAATTCTTAAAAGGAGTCCTATTCAGCGGAAAGAGTGAATGTGCAGAGAAATCTTCCAGTTATTCCCTTTTGAAAAATCCATTCCTTTTGATACTTGTTCTTCACTATTTCTCATTTTATTGAGTCTAGGTTTCCCTTTGTTTCCCTTGCTATTTTGACCATTATAATTGATGTTAATTGTCTCACATTTGCCTCAATGGAGTTTGCATCAGTCAAGATTCAATCAATTAGAACAAGAATCAGTCAAGTAAAAGCAAAATAAAAAATTAAAAAAAAAAATGAAAAGCTTGAGAAATACGTAAAATATTTAATGGGAAAACTGACAAACCTGGAACATAGATCTCTGATAAATAATCAGAGGATTATTGGACTTCCCGAAAATAATGATGAAAAAAAGAGCCTAGATTCTATTTTGCAGGAAATCATCAAAGAGAACTTCCAAGAGCTAATAGAAGAAGGTAAAATAGGCAGTTAAATAATTCGTTGAACACCTTCTGAAAAAATCCCTAAAAAAAAACACAAAACAAAACAAACAAACAAAAAAACTCCATGGAATATTGTGGTCAAATTGCCGAATGATCAGACAACAAGAAAAAAAAGTATTTCAAGCAGCCAGGAAAAACAATTCAAATACCAAGGTGCTACAATAAGGATCACTCAAGACCTGGCTCCACCCAAATTGAAGGATCAAAGGGTCTGGAATCTGATATTCTGAAAGGCAAAAGAGCTTGGAATGCAGCCAAGAATAAACTACCCAGCTAAGTTTAGCATTTTCTTCTTTGGAAGAAGATGGACATTTAATGAAACAAATGAATTTCATTTATTTCTAAGAAAAGGAAAAAAAAAAAACAGATCTAAACAAAAAATTTGATTTGAACCACAGGACTCAAGAGAAGCAGAAAAATTTAAAAGACCTCTTGAGAACTGTATTTCAATTGAGGATATACAGAAAGTCCACATGTATGATTTGATTTTACTGATATAACATAAATAAGGGAAGTAGAAATGGAAAGGGAATACTGTCAGAAAATGGGAAAAGGGGAGATAAAAAGAGGGAAACCACATGCCAGGAAGAGGCAAGGAAAACATCACATCTGAGGGAATTTAGAGAGGGGGAGGAACATTTTGTGAATTGTACTCTCATCAAAATTGGCTCAAAGAGAAAATAATAGACATATTTGTTTTACAGAGAAACTTTTCTCCCCCCAACCAAAAATTACACTTGAAATACAAAAATTAAAAGGAGAAATCAATAATATTGAAAGTAAAAAAAATTTTGAATTAATAAATAAAACCAAGAGTTGGTTTTATGAAAAAGCCAATAAAATAGATAAACCTTTGGTAAATCTGATTAGAAAAAAGAAAGAGGAAAAGCAAATTGTCAATCTTACAAATGAAAAGAGGGATCTTTCCACCAATGAAGAAGAAATTAAAGAAATAATGAGTTACTTTGCCCAACTTTATGCCAATAAATTTGATAACTTAAGTGAAATGGATGACTTACTCCAAAAATATAGGCTTCCTAGATTAACAGAGGAGGAAATAAATTGCTTAAATAGTCCCATTTCAGAAAAAGAAATAGAACAAGCTCCCCAGGAAAAAATCCCCTGGACCAGATGGATTTACATGTGAATTCTACCAAACATTTAAAGAACAATTAGCCCCAATGCTATATAAACTATTTGAAAAAATAGGGAATGAAGGAGTCCTACCAAACTCCTTTTATGACACAGACATGGTACTGATACCTAAACCAGATCGATCGAAAACTGAGAAAGAAAATTATAGACCAATTTCCTTAATGAATATTGATGCTAAAATCTTAAATAAGATATTAGCAAAAAGACTTCAGAAAATCATCCCCAGGATAATACACTATGATCAAGTAGGATTCATACCAGGAATGCAGGGCTGGTTTAATATTAGGAAAACTATTAGTATAATTGACCATATTACATATCAAATTAATAAGAACCATATGATCACCTCAATAGATGCATAAAAGGCATTTGATAAAACACAACATCCATTCCTACTAAAAACTCTTGAGAGTATAGGAATAAATGGATTATTCCTTAGAATAATCAGGAGCATATATTTAAGACCATCAGTAAGCATAATATGCAATAGAAATAAACTGCAACCTTTCCCAGCAAGATCAGGAGTGAAACAAGGTTGCCCACTATCACCATTACTATTCAATATAGTACTAGAAACGCTAGCCTCGGCAATAAGAGCCGAGAAAGAGATTCAAGGAATTAGAGTAGGAAATGAGGAAATCAAACTTTCACTCTTTGCAGATGACATGATGGTATACTTAGAGAACCCCAAAGACTCTGCTAAAAAGCTATTGGAAATAATTCAAAATTTTAGCAAAGTGGCAGGATACAAAATAAATCCACATAAATCCTCAGCATTCTTATATATCACCAACAAAATGCAACAGCAAGAGATACAAAGAGAAATTCCATTCCAAACAAATGTTGAGAGTATAAAGTATTTGGGAATCCATCTACCAAAGTATAGTCAGGAATTATATGAGAAAAATTACAAAACACTTGCCACAAAAATAAAGTCAGATTTAAATAATTGGAAAGACATTCAGTGCTCTTGGATAGGCTGAGCGAATATAATAAAGATGACAATACTCCCCAAACTAATCTATTTATTTAGTACTATACCAATCAGACTCCCAAGAAACTATTTCAATGACCTAGAAAAAATAACAACAAAATTCATATGGAAGAATAAAAGGTCGAGAATTGCAAGGGAACTAATGAAAAAAAAGTCAGAGGAAGGTGGTCTAAGTGTACCTGATCTAAAGCTATATTATATAGCAGCAGTCACCAAAACCATTTGGTACTGGCTAAGAAATAGAACAGTAGATCAGTGGAACAGATTAGATACAAAGGACAAAAAAGGGTACATCTATAGCAATCTAATCTTTGACAAACCCAAAGATACCAACATTAGGGACAAAAATTCATTATTTGGAAAAAACTGTTGGGAAAACTGGAAATTAGTATGGCAGAAATTAGATATGGACCCACACTTAACACCATATACCAAGATAAGATCAAAATGGGTCCATGACTTAGGCATAAAGAATGAGATCATAAACAGATTAGAGGAACAGAGAATAGTCTACCTCTCAGACCTGTGGAGGAGGAAGGAATTTATGACCAGAGGAGAATTAGAGATGATTATTGATCACAAAATAGAAGATTTTGATTACATCAAACTAAAAAGTTTCTGTACAAACAATACTAATGCAAACAAGATTAGAAGGGAAGTAACAAATTGGGAAAATATTTTTAAAAGGAAAGGTTCTTACAAAGGTCTCATTTCCAAAATATATAGAGAACTGACCCTGATATATAGGAAACCAAACTATTCTCCAATTGATAAATGGTCAAGGGATATGAACAGACAGTTCTCAGATGATGAAATTGAAACTATTTCCACTCATATGAAAGAGTGTTCCAAATCACTACTGATCAGAGAAATGCAAATTAAGACAACTCTGAGATACCACTACACACCTGTCAGATTGGCTAAGATGACAGGAACAAATAATGATGAATGTTGGAGGGGATGTGGGAAAACTGGGACACTGATACATTGTTGGTGGAGTTGTGAAAGAATCCAGCCATTCTGGAGAGCAATTTGGAACTATGCCCAAAAAGTTTTCAAACTGTGCATACCCTTTGACCCAGCATTGTTGTTATTGGGATTATATCCCAAAGAAATACTAAAGAGTGGAAAGGGACCTGTATGTGCCAAAATGTTTGTGGCAGCTCTTTTTGTTGTAGCTAGAAACTGGAAGTTGAATGGATGTCCATCAATTGGAGAATGGTTGGGTAAATTGTGGTATATGAAGTTTATGGAATATTATTGCTCTGTAAGAAATGACCAGCAGGAGGAATACAGAGAGGCTTGGAAAAACTTACATGAATTTATGCTGAGTGAAATGAGCAGAACCAGAAGATCACTATACACTTCAACAACAATACTGTATGAGGATGTATTCTGATGGAAGTGGAAATCTTCAACATAGAGAAGATCCAACTCACTTCCAGTTGATCAATTATGGACAGAAATAACTGCACCCAGAGAAGGAACACTGGGAAGTGAATGTAAATTGTTAGCACTAATGTCTATCTACCCAGGTTACTTATACCTTTGGAAGCTAATAATTAATGTGCAACAAGAAAATGGTATTTATACACATATATTGTATCTAGGTCATATTGTAACACATGTAAAATGTATGGGATTACCTGCCATCGGGGGGAGGGAGTGGAGGGAGGGAGGGGATAATTTGGAAAAATGAATAAAAAAAAAAAAGAAACTTTTCTCACCTCATTAAATAGTGGGAGAGGAAAAGGGAAAAAGAAAAGAGTAATAATGGAAGGGTCCAAGAAAGGTGAAGGGAGTCAAAGGGAGGAGGGAAGAATCCTAAAGAGGGAGAGCTGCCCATAAGCTTAATACTGGGGAAGGGAGTAAGGGGGGGCAAGAAAAAGGAAAGCATAATCTGGGCATAAGATGATGGCAGGAAATACAGAATTAGTAATTTTAACTGTAAATGTGAATGGGATGAACTCTCCCATTAAGTGGAGGCAGACAGGAGACTGGATCAAAAGTCAGAACTCTACAATGTGTTGTTTACAGGAAACACATTTAAAGTATGGAGATAGATACAGAGTAAAGGTAAAAGGCTGGAGCAGAATCTATTATGCTTCAAGTGAACTCAAAAAAGCAGGGGTAACAATCCTTATCTCAGATCAAGCAAAAGCAAAAACTGATCTCCTTAAAAGAGAGAAGGAAGGAAACCATATCTTGCTAAAGGGTAGCATAGATAGTGAAGTCATATCAATATTAAACACATATGCACCAAGTGGTATAGCATCTAACTTCCTAAAGGAGAAGTTAACAGAGTTGCAAGAAGAAATAGACAGAAAAACTATAATAGTGGGAGATCTTAATCTTGCACTCTCAGAACTAGACAAATTAAACCACAAAACAAATAAGAAAGGAATTAAGGAGGTAAATATAACATTAGAAAAATTAGGTATGATAGATCTTTGGAGATAATTGAATGGTGATAGAAAAGAGTACACTTTCTTCTCAGCAGTTCATGGAACCTATACAAAAATTGACCATATATTGGGACATAAAGATCTCAAAATTAAATGCAGGAAGGCAGAAATAGTAAATGCTTTCTTCTCATATCATGATGCAATAAAAAGTACATTCAACAAGAAGTTAGGGGTAAATAGACCAAAATGTAATTGGAAAGTATATAATGTCATCTTAAAGAATTATTGGGTGAAACAGCAAATTATAGAAACAATTTATAATTTCACCCAAGATAATGACAACGATGAGACATCATACCAAAATTTGTGGGATTCAGCTAAAGCAATAATAAGGGGAAATTTTTTATATCTTTATAGGCTTACTTGAATAAAATAGAGAAAGAGAAGATCAATGAATTGGGCTTACAACTTAAAAAACTAGAAAAAGACCAAATTAAAACCCCCAACCAAATACTAAACTTGAAACTCTTATAATTAAGAGGAGAAATTAATAATACTGAAAGTAAAAAAAAAAAAAACTATTGAATTAGTAAATAAAACTAACAGTTGGTTTTATGAAAAAAAAACAATAAAATAGATAAAACTTTGGTAAATCTGATCAGAAAAAGGAAAGAGGAAAATCAAATTTTTAGTCTAAAAAATGAAAAGGGGGAACTTTCCACCAAATAAAGAGGAAATTAGAGCAATAATAAGGAGTTACTTTGCCCAACTCTATGCCAATAAATTTGATAATCTAAGTGAAATGGATGACTATCTCCAAAACTATAGGCTTCCCAGATTAACAGAGGAGGAAGTAAATTGCTTAAATAGTCCCATTTCAGAAAAAGAAATAGAACAAGCTATTAATCAACTCCCTAGGAAAAAATCCCCTGGACCAGATGGATTCACATGTGAATTCTACCAAACATTAGAGAACAATTAGCCCCAATGTTATATAAATTATTTGAAAAAATAGGGGATGAAGGAGTCCTACCAAACTCCTTTTATAACACAGACATGGTACTGATATCTAAACCAGGTAGATAGAAAACTGAGAAAGAAAATTATAGACCAATTTCCTTAATGAATATTGATGCTAAAATCTTAAATAAGATATTAGCAAAAAGACTTCAGAAAATCATCCCCAGGATAATACACTGTGATCAAGTAGGATTTATACCAGGAATGCAGGGCTGGTTTATTATTAGGAAGACTATCAGTATAATTGACTATATTAATAATCAAATTAACAAAAACCATATGATATCTCAATAGATGCATAAAAGGCATTTGATAAAACACAACATCCATTCCTACTAAAAACACTTGATAGTATAGGAATAAATGGACTATTCCTTAAAATAGTCAGGAGCATATATTTAAAACCGTCAGTAAGCATCATATGTAATGGGGATAAACTGGGACCACTGACAGTAAGAACAGGAGTGAAACAAGGTTGCCCACTTTCACCATTATTATTCAATATTGTATTAGAAATGCTAGCCTTGGCAATGAGTTGAGAAAGAGATTAAAGGAATAAAAGTATGTAATGAGGAAAACAAACTATCACTCTTTGCAGATGATATGATGGTATATTTAGAGAACTCCAGACATTCTAATAAAAAGTTATTAGAAATAATTCACAACTTTAGCAAAGTTTCTGGATACAAAATAAATCCACATAAATGCTCAGCATTTTTATACATCACAACAAAATGCAACAGCAAGAGATACAAAGAGAAATTCCATTCAAAATAATGGTCGATAGTATAAAATTTTGGGAATCCATCTACCAAAGAAAAGTCAGGAATTATATGAGTAAAACTACAAAACATTTGCTACAAAAATAAAGTCAGATTTAAATAATTGGAAAGACATTCAGTGCTCTTGGATAGGCTGAGCGAATATAATAAAGATGACAATACTCCCCAAACTAATCTATTTATTTAGTACTATACCAATCAGACTCCCAAGAAACTATTTCAATGACCTAGAAAAAATAACAACAAAATTCATATGGAAGAATAAAAGGTCGAGAATTGCAAGGGAACTAATGAAAAAAAAGTCAGAGGAAGGTGGTCTAAGTGTACCTGATCTAAAGCTATATTATATAGCAGCAGTCACCAAAACCATTTGGTACTGGCTAAGAAATAGAACAGTAGATCAGTGGAACAGATTAGATACAAAGGACAAAAAAGGGTACATCTATAGCAATCTAATCTTTGACAAACCCAAAGATACCAACATTAGGGACAAAAATTCATTATTTGGAAAAAACTGTTGGGAAAACTGGAAATTAGTATGGCAGAAATTAGATATGGACCCACACTTAACACCATATACCAAGATAAGATCAAAATGGGTCCATGACTTAGGCATAAAGAATGAGATCATAAACAGATTAGAGGAACAGAGAATAGTCTACCTCTCAGACCTGTGGAGGAGGAAGGAATTTATGACCAGAGGAGAATTAGAGATGATTATTGATCACAAAATAGAAGATTTTGATTACATCAAACTAAAAAGTTTCTGTACAAACAATACTAATGCAAACAAGATTAGAAGGGAAGTAACAAATTGGGAAAATATTTTTAAAAGGAAAGGTTCTTACAAAGGTCTCATTTCCAAAATATATAGAGAACTGACCCTGATATATAGGAAACCAAACTATTCTCCAATTGATAAATGGTCAAGGGATATGAACAGACAGTTCTCAGATGATGAAATTGAAACTATTTCCACTCATATGAAAGAGTGTTCCAAATCACTACTGATCAGAGAAATGCAAATTAAGACAACTCTGAGATACCACTACACACCTGTCAGATTGGCTAAGATGACAGGAACAAATAATGATGAATGTTGGAGGGGATGTGGGAAAACTGGGACACTGATACATTGTTGGTGGAGTTGTGAAAGAATCCAGCCATTCTGGAGAGCAATTTGGAACTATGCCCAAAAAGTTTTCAAACTGTGCATACCCTTTGACCCAGCATTGTTGTTATTGGGATTATATCCCAAAGAAATACTAAAGAGTGGAAAGGGACCTGTATGTGCCAAAATGTTTGTGGCAGCTCTTTTTGTTGTAGCTAGAAACTGGAAGTTGAATGGATGTCCATCAATTGGAGAATGGTTGGGTAAATTGTGGTATATGAAGTTTATGGAATATTATTGCTCTGTAAGAAATGACCAGCAGGAGGAATACAGAGAGGCTTGGAAAAACTTACATGAATTTATGCTGAGTGAAATGAGCAGAACCAGAAGATCACTATACACTTCAACAACAATACTGTATGAGGATGTATTCTGATGGAAGTGGAAATCTTCAACATAGAGAAGATCCAACTCACTTCCAGTTGATCAATTATGGACAGAAATAACTGCACCCAGAGAAGGAACACTGGGAAGTGAATGTAAATTGTTAGCACTAATGTCTATCTACCCAGGTTACTTATACCTTTGGAAGCTAATAATTAATGTGCAACAAGAAAATGGTATTTATACACATATATTGTATCTAGGTCATATTGTAACACATGTAAAATGTATGGGATTACCTGCCATCGGGGGGAGGGAGTGGAGGGAGGGAGGGGATAATTTGGAAAAATGAATAAAAAAAAAAAAGAAACTTTTCTCACCTCATTAAATAGTGGGAGAGGAAAAGGGAAAAAGAAAAGAGTAATAATGGAAGGGTCCAAGAAAGGTGAAGGGAGTCAAAGGGAGGAGGGAAGAATCCTAAAGAGGGAGAGCTGCCCATAAGCTTAATACTGGGGAAGGGAGTAAGGGGGGGCAAGAAAAAGGAAAGCATAATCTGGGCATAAGATGATGGCAGGAAATACAGAATTAGTAATTTTAACTGTAAATGTGAATGGGATGAACTCTCCCATTAAGTGGAGGCAGACAGGAGACTGGATCAAAAGTCAGAACTCTACAATGTGTTGTTTACAGGAAACACATTTAAAGTATGGAGATAGATACAGAGTAAAGGTAAAAGGCTGGAGCAGAATCTATTATGCTTCAAGTGAACTCAAAAAAGCAGGGGTAACAATCCTTATCTCAGATCAAGCAAAAGCAAAAACTGATCTCCTTAAAAGAGAGAAGGAAGGAAACCATATCTTGCTAAAGGGTAGCATAGATAGTGAAGTCATATCAATATTAAACACATATGCACCAAGTGGTATAGCATCTAACTTCCTAAAGGAGAAGTTAACAGAGTTGCAAGAAGAAATAGACAGAAAAACTATAATAGTGGGAGATCTTAATCTTGCACTCTCAGAACTAGACAAATTAAACCACAAAACAAATAAGAAAGGAATTAAGGAGGTAAATATAACATTAGAAAAATTAGGTATGATAGATCTTTGGAGATAATTGAATGGTGATAGAAAAGAGTACACTTTCTTCTCAGCAGTTCATGGAACCTATACAAAAATTGACCATATATTGGGACATAAAGATCTCAAAATTAAATGCAGGAAGGCAGAAATAGTAAATGCTTTCTTCTCATATCATGATGCAATAAAAAGTACATTCAACAAGAAGTTAGGGGTAAATAGACCAAAATGTAATTGGAAAGTATATAATGTCATCTTAAAGAATTATTGGGTGAAACAGCAAATTATAGAAACAATTTATAATTTCACCCAAGATAATGACAACGATGAGACATCATACCAAAATTTGTGGGATTCAGCTAAAGCAATAATAAGGGGAAATTTTTTATATCTTTATAGGCTTACTTGAATAAAATAGAGAAAGAGAAGATCAATGAATTGGGCTTACAACTTAAAAAACTAGAAAAAGACCAAATTAAAACCCCCAACCAAATACTAAACTTGAAACTCTTATAATTAAGAGGAGAAATTAATAATACTGAAAGTAAAAAAAAAAAAAACTATTGAATTAGTAAATAAAACTAACAGTTGGTTTTATGAAAAAAAAACAATAAAATAGATAAAACTTTGGTAAATCTGATCAGAAAAAGGAAAGAGGAAAATCAAATTTTTAGTCTAAAAAATGAAAAGGGGGAACTTTCCACCAAATAAAGAGGAAATTAGAGCAATAATAAGGAGTTACTTTGCCCAACTCTATGCCAATAAATTTGATAATCTAAGTGAAATGGATGACTATCTCCAAAACTATAGGCTTCCCAGATTAACAGAGGAGGAAGTAAATTGCTTAAATAGTCCCATTTCAGAAAAAGAAATAGAACAAGCTATTAATCAACTCCCTAGGAAAAAATCCCCTGGACCAGATGGATTCACATGTGAATTCTACCAAACATTAGAGAACAATTAGCCCCAATGTTATATAAATTATTTGAAAAAATAGGGGATGAAGGAGTCCTACCAAACTCCTTTTATAACACAGACATGGTACTGATATCTAAACCAGGTAGATAGAAAACTGAGAAAGAAAATTATAGACCAATTTCCTTAATGAATATTGATGCTAAAATCTTAAATAAGATATTAGCAAAAAGACTTCAGAAAATCATCCCCAGGATAATACACTGTGATCAAGTAGGATTTATACCAGGAATGCAGGGCTGGTTTATTATTAGGAAGACTATCAGTATAATTGACTATATTAATAATCAAATTAACAAAAACCATATGATATCTCAATAGATGCATAAAAGGCATTTGATAAAACACAACATCCATTCCTACTAAAAACACTTGATAGTATAGGAATAAATGGACTATTCCTTAAAATAGTCAGGAGCATATATTTAAAACCGTCAGTAAGCATCATATGTAATGGGGATAAACTGGGACCACTGACAGTAAGAACAGGAGTGAAACAAGGTTGCCCACTTTCACCATTATTATTCAATATTGTATTAGAAATGCTAGCCTTGGCAATGAGTTGAGAAAGAGATTAAAGGAATAAAAGTATGTAATGAGGAAAACAAACTATCACTCTTTGCAGATGATATGATGGTATATTTAGAGAACTCCAGACATTCTAATAAAAAGTTATTAGAAATAATTCACAACTTTAGCAAAGTTTCTGGATACAAAATAAATCCACATAAATGCTCAGCATTTTTATACATCACAACAAAATGCAACAGCAAGAGATACAAAGAGAAATTCCATTCAAAATAATGGTCGATAGTATAAAATTTTGGGAATCCATCTACCAAAGAAAAGTCAGGAATTATATGAGTAAAACTACAAAACATTTGCTACAAAAATAAAGTCAGATTTAAATAATTGGAAAGACATTAAGTGCTCTTGGATAGGCCGAGCGAATATAATAAAGATGACAATACTCACTAAACTATTCTATCTATTTAGTGCTATAGCAATCAGACTCCCAAGAAACTATTTTAATGACCTAGAAAAAATAACAAAATTCATATGGAAGAACAAATGATCGAGAATTTCAAGGGCATTAATGAAAAAAAATCAGATGAAGGTGGTCTAGCTGTACCTGATCTAAAGCTATATTATAAAGTAGCAGTCACGAAAACCATTTGGTATTGGCTAAGAAATAGAATAGTTGATCAGTGGAACAAGTTAGGTTCACAGGACAAAATAGTGTACAACTATAGCAACCTAGTGTTTGACCAACCCAAAGATACCAACTTTTGGGATAAGAATTCATTATTTGAAAAAAATTGTTGGGAAAACTGGAAATTAGTATGGCAGAAATTAGATATGGACCCACACTTAACACCATATACCAAGATAAGATCAAGATGGGTCCATGATTTAGGCATAAAGAATGAGATCATAAATAGATTAGAGGAACATAGGATAGTTTACCTCTCAGACTTGTGGAGGAGGAAGGAATTTATGACCAAAGGACAACTAGAGATGATCTCAAAATAGAGGATTTTGATTACATCAAATTAAAAAGCTTTTATAAAAACAAAACTAATGCAAACAAGATTAGAAGGGAAGTAACAAATTGGGAAAATACTTTTACAGTTAAAGGTTCTGATAAAGGCCTCATTTCCAAAATATATAGAGAACTGACTCTAATTTATAAGAAATCAAGCCATTCTCCAATTGATAAATGGTCAAAGGATATGAACAGACAATTTTCAGATGATGAAATTGAAACTATTCCCACTCATATGAAAGAGGGTTCCAAATCACTACTGATCACAGAAATGCAAATTAAGGCAACTCTGAGCTACCACTACACACCTGTCAGATTGGCTAAGATTACAGGAACAAACAATGATGAATATTGGAGGGGATGTGGGAAAACTGGGACACTGATGCATTATTGGTGGAGCTGTAAAAGAATCCAACCATTCTGGAGAGCAATCTGGAATTATGCCCAAAAACTTATCAAAATGTGCATACCCTTTGATCCAGCAGTGCTACTACTGGGCTTATATCCCAAAGAAACACTAAAGAGGGGAAAGGGACCTGTTTGTGCCAAAATTTTTGTTTCAGCTCTTTTCGTAGTGGCTAGAAACTGGAAAATGAATGGATGCCCATCAATTGGAGAATGGTTGGGTAAATTATGGTATATGAATGTTATGGAATATTATTGATCTGTAAGAAATGACCAGCAGAATGAATACAGAGTGGCTTGGAGAGACTTACATGAATTGATGCTGAGTGAAATGAGCAGAACCAGGAGACCACTATACACTTCAACAACGATACTTTATGAAGATATATTCTGATTGAAGTGGATATCTTCAACATAAAGAAGATCTAATTCACTTCCATTAGATCAATGATGGACAGAAACAGCTACACCCAGAAAAGCAACACTGGGATTTGAATGTAAACTGTTTGCACTATTGTCTTTCAACACAGGTTACTTTGAAGATATCTTTGGAATCCAATTCTTACCGTGCAACAAGAAATTTGGTTTTACATCCATATATTGTATCTAGGTTATAGTGTAACACATTAAATATGTATGGGATTGCCTGTCATATAGGGGAGGGAGTAGAGGGAGAGAGGGGAAAATTTGGAAAACTGAATACAAGGGATAATGTTGTAAAAAAAAATACCCATGCATATGTATTGTCAAAAATATATATATAATTATAAAATTAATAAAAATAAAATTTAAAAATGTATTGGGGAAAATAAAATATTATTTTATAAATAAATAATACTTGACTATCAAAAAAAAAAAAGTTTACGAGCTCCTAGGAAGCCAGGGAAGGACAACCACAAATATATTTTCTATCTTATATTTACAACACACAGGAAAGATACACAGGTGTTTTCATTCATAAACTGGTCTAATAAAAAGTTGGTATGCATCAAGTGTCTACTTTTCTCTCCAAATAATTTTCTAAGCTGGCATCTCAGTATGATACTGAAAGCTAGAAGACCAAAAATATGTTAGAGACTCAACAACTGTAAGAATGTAGATAACCTCTTTGCTTTCTCTCAGGAATGGGAAGATAAAAGCTTTCTACTCCCACTTCTATAAGAGACTGACAGAATTGGCTTGGTACCTTTTGGTACTTCTTTTATATACAAGAAAGGGCACTGGCATAATCTACACAAAGCAATAGTTACTTAGAGGAGGGAAAGTTCTTCCCATTTTTTTCCTTCTCTCTTTTTCTCTCTCTGTCATCATTTTCCAACTTACATTATGTTCATATGCTACTTTGCAAGAATCTTATCTTCCTTTCAAACTAGGCATGTTGAAAGTTTTTGATATTCATGGGCTTCTGAGAGAAGAGTAGAGCCAGAGAGTTTTAACTTTTGAGATTAATACATAGTTGTTATGGTGACTAGGATCTTGCTGAGGAAAATTATGCCCTAGGCCATGAATATGATCACTGTTCTATATGCAGTAATTACTGTAATAGATTTTCTGCTCACTGAGTACAAAATAGCCATATGAAACTCCAAGAACACTCTGATACTTGATTAAAAGACTACTGTTGGCAATTTGAGATAGGGGGCGATCCATGCAGCTCAGTAAAACAGAGGTGCCCTCAAATGCCAATCTTATTGAATATTTTTCCCCTGTTATGGCTAAGTCCCCTCTGATTTACTTCTGTTCAGTCATTTTTCAGTCATGTCTAACTCTTTGTGAACCCACTTTTTTTATTTTGACAAAGATGTGAAGGAGACTGTCATTTCCTTTTCTAGTTCATTTTACAGATGAAAAAGTGAGACAAACAGGATAAAGCCACTTGCCTCAGATCATACAGTCAGTAAATGTCTGCATTTGAACTTATTAAGATGGGGGCTCCTGACTCCATGCCCAGTACTTTATTCCTTGTGCCATCAGATGCCCAGAATGATCTACTAAATTCTCATTTAATTTTAACATTTTGTATAAATTTCCAGTGAAAAGATCTGAATTAGGCCCAGCCCCAAACATTTCATATCCTCACAATATCTTGAGCAAAAGATTCAATAAATTGATATCATGAAAGTGGTACTAAAGTAAGGCTAAGGATTTTCATGGGTTGTGACAGTCTCTATTACTGATATCAGTAATATTCCCAAGAGTAAGGAAAGAAGATCTTCCAAACTAAGAAAATATTCACTTCTTCAGCACATCCAACAGACACAATTGTCAAAGACCACAGCTGTAGTTAGAAGTTAACTCTTTATTTCTTTGATTCTGTTTTGCAGTTTGTATTTTTATATCAGCTATAATAAAGAGCTGATTGATAAATTAATAAAATAATAAATAAATAATATATAAATAAAAGTAAAATTTAATTAATTAGGATTAATTAATTAAATAAATTAAGAAGCATTTACTACTATGTGGCAGGCATTGGTCTGGGTTCTAGCAATACTAAGACAATAATGAAACATTCTCTACCTTTGAAGAACAGTCTTTCCAATGATTCCATTTCTCATGAGAATTTCCATGAGTTCTTATTCCTGGGATTCTGATGATCAGGGATGATTTCTTATCTTGATTTCAAGACAATTTGCATGAGATGTTTAGATAATGTTTTGCTATGTTTTCCTTCTGAAAAGTCGATATTACTTAGCTGAATATATCATTTTAGCAGCTATTATATCCAATCTATTGTTTCACCTTATAAAGTTCAATCAGATACTTTATAATAAATAGGATCTATTTATTTCCTCTCAGTTCAATATCTCTGTAATTGGGACAACCAAATATTGTTAATGTCACTCCTTAAACGACTTTCTCTTCATTCATAGCACAAACTCAGATGGATATATATATATATAATGTATGGTGAACCAAATCTCTGCCGTACCAAATTGCTTCTCTAGTCTTTGCAAGAAGGAGAAAAAGAATAGAATAAACACTTATTAAGTACTTATTGTATGCTAGGCATTGTGCTAGGCATCATTTGATCCTCACAATATCTCTGCAAGGTAGGTGCTATTGTGATCCCCATTTTACACTGAAGAACCTAAACAAGATGGAGATAAGATGACTTTTTCAAGGACAGACAACTAGCATCTGAAACTGGATTTGGACTTCCATCTTCCTGACTCCAGGCTGATGGGTCTATCAGATGTCCCACTTTTACAAGCATTCCAATCCTGTTCCAATTACAATGCTGTTTATCCTTCATTTTTGAAAAAGACTGATGACATCATGGGGTGATGTATGAATTGGATTTAAGTTACATAGAGATGCACAAAGGCATCAAGCTTAATCTCTTTTTCAGAGTCAGTTAGGGTCAAGAGAAAAGTTAAGATGACTGGCAAAAGCCTGGGATACAATAGATGACCTTGACTTATTCAGTCTCTCACCAAGCTTGAGGTGCTGCACAGCACCTGCTTCAACTGCCTTCATGATTGTTGGAACAAATGTATCTCATCTGATCATTCTACCAGGAGAATTTTTCACATACATGGGGTAGACATTCCCCTAATTTGCTGACAGGTTTGAGGCTTCTCAGTTGTCCTCAAGCTGAATTAGGCCATCTACTAAGATGGTTTTACTAAGGTGTGGCCATTAATGAGAGTTGGGTGAAAGGTGAATACCAAAGAAGGATAAGCAATCCTGAAAAGGGCTCATTAAACCCTAATCCCAGAGGTTCTGGTCCTCTTTGAACACTTGATACATTCCAAACATTTTTATACTATGAACTCATTACTGTTTACTTTCAGACAATACACCAAATTGAAGTTGGCCCCTCTCTTTCTTCATATTGTTCACCTACCACTGTTATTTCTTTAACATATCCTACTTTTAGGAATTGAATAGCTCCTCATAAATTGACTTCAGCAATTCTTCTCCCCAAAGAACTGATTGCCAAAATTAAACCATTGCATCCACGTTCCTCTCTACTTCCAGTTGTCATTTCTCCCCTCTTCACGATGCATTGCATTATAATTTTATTACATTATTCTATTTGAAAAAAAAGTCCTACCTCATCCTTATCTGTTTCTCATCAGTGATGGATTTACTAACTAGTTGCCCATGTAAACTTCCTATTATATCTTTAAGGATATTGTTAATTTAAATAATTTACAGGCCACTGCCTCCCCTATAACATGCAATAAACATCTCCCCATGTCATCTATACCCCACTTAAGTTCTCCTCTATTACTTTGTCTTCAATGCTGTTAGTCAGGACTATCATGTGAGGTTAAGTTTTAATATCCATACTGTTCATTTCGTTTAAATAAAACTCATTGTGCATATAGTAACATAACAAACATCAATAATAAAGACTACAACAATTAAACTGAAGAATTAGTCCAAGATCAGAGCACAATTTCAATGTGCAGCAAAATTATGAAAATTTAGACAATTATACATAATTGTCCTATAATTAGTGTCCTATAAAGTTAGATCATTAGTAAACATTTAAGTGTCCAGGGGAAGGCTTCTTGGAGGTGTTAGGACATGGGGTCCAGGTGTCAGGACGTGACTTGGTTCTCAGAGGACCGTAGGGCACAACAGGTGCCTAGCTCTACATTTCAGGATGTCATGTGATCTCTATACTCAAAAGGCTGTAGAGTAGAAAATATGAGACCCAAGGCCTAAGTTTCAGGAAGTCAAATTGTGAGGAATAGAGTGAGATAAGGTGAAGAACTTACAAGAATATGTGAATTCTTTTTGCATTTTGTTTTCATTATTTCTGTGTTTCTCCTATGACCTGTATAATACGTGCAGGCCCATATTTACTTGAGCCTTGGCCAGCTATAAGTACATTTACTTAGCCTGAGCTGATGACATTTATCAGTATTTGACATTTATGGGTATCTAGTCTACTAGCTATCTGCTTGATTAAACCTGAATTGTCCATAATTAGTGTCCTATAAAGTTAGATCATTAGTAAACATTTAAGTGTTATGAAACACAAAAACTTAATTCAAAAGAGGATTCCCAGCAGAATGAAATAAAAAAAAAATAATTATATACCCCAAATAACAAAATATACTTGAAAAAAATTCCATGCAAACCCAGAAAATTTCAGAAAGGTCTTAAGCAACTTGAAAAAAACCCACACAAGTAACACTGATTTTCTCCTTACATTTTGGATCTCTTGTTTTGTTTAGAAGTAGGCACTTGAAAAGGGCACAAAGGAATCAGTGAGACAAATGAATTACTGAGCAATCTTATTGTGTATCCTCTTTAATCATAGGCATGGCTGTTTAAAAAAAGGGATAAATCATTATATAGGCAGCTTGGTGTTATAGTAGATAAGAGTGTTGTGAAGACTCATCTTCATAAATTTGAATCTGGCTTCAGACACTTACTATCTTTGTGACCCTGGGTAAATCATTTAAATCTGTTTGCCTCAGTTTTCTCATCTGTAGAATGAACTGGAATAGGAAACAGCAAACTGTTGGGGGATTTCCAGGCTTTATGGTATGTGAGACCAGGCGAGGGTGAAGTAAAAGAATTTACTCAATTAAAAGTAAAAAGTTTGTTTTAAATCACAGAGAGATCTCAGGTGGACAGGAACTCCCAGATGGGATTAGAGAGTTCTGTCTATTCTGCCCACTCTGGTACAGTCAAGAGTACTTAGTTATATGATCAGAGTTAGGTCTTGAGGGCTTTTGAGACAATAGAGAGGTTTTGGGTTTGAATAGGCTTCAGTAAAGTTATAGAAAGTTTGATTAGTGATAGTTCAAATTATAGAAAGCTTAAGTGGTGGTACTTAACATTAATTCAGTTCTATTGAAAGTTAAATAGGAGTACTTAGCTTTCGTTCAGCTCTATAGAAAACTTGGTTAGTGTCAGCTGAACTCTATTGAAAGGTTAATTAGTGGTACTTAACAGAGGTGGGATTGGCTTCTAGGTTAACTTTTTAGGGTCTCTGACCTCAGTTTCCCTTGTCAGATTCCCCCCTGAGACAAGTCCCTCCAAATGCTTTTGGGGAAAAGGGACAAAGGTCTCATCTTCTATAGCTTCTTCAAGCTGGCAAGGGTTGTAGAGCTGTCCCTAGTTCATTTGGGGGGTCCATGTCAGGAAGGGAAACACAGGATCTGAAGATGACAGCAGCTGAGTCTAGAGGGGTCCCAGAGTCTGCAGGCTGTAGAAGCAGCTGAAAGTTTGAAGCTCGAAGCCTAGAAGAAACGACTCCCACCAGTAGTCTGAAAATACAAGGACCAAATATGAGTAATAAGACAATTATTAAAAGTGGATTTAGGATGGGGGTTAAGAGAGACCATATTCAGGAGCCCCACCCAGAGGAAGAGTCGGGAGGAGTAAGGATTTTCTCTTGAATGTCCTTCATCCAGCCAGCTTTTTCTAAAATTCTTTCAGTGCTAAATTCAATTTCCCTGGAATAATTAATATACATACAGCAAGAAGTATTGACCAGGGTACAAATTCCGCCACTAGAAGCTAGGAGATAATTAAGGCCAGACAATTATCCAGAACCATGTTGGCAAGGGAGTACAGAGATTCTTGAATCTCCTGGAGAGAATGTGCAGTCTCATTTGCCAGCTGGTTAATAGGGGCCGTTAGGTTGGAAAGAACATTTTCATGTTCTAAGTACCCTATGAAGGGCACTAGCATTGAAGTGCCTTTCTGTAAGTACCATAGAACATTTTCCCAAAGCCCTCTCCTTGGTCTATTTGAAGGAGTGGGATCGGAGGTGCTGGCATTATATACCGTGAAAGGGGTGCTTAGGTAACCCAGGGTGCAGGACCCATGGTGTTTAAAGGGTGTAAGGCAGCAAGTGGACAAAATCACAGGTGGGGGAGGGTTCCAGTCAGAGGTGTTTTTTCTAACAGGACCCTCAGAAACATTAAGGTGGAGTGGAAGACTTACTTTACAGAGGGATGTATACCTCCTTGGCGCACAGATGGTCCCCGAAGTTTTATTTTGTAGCAGTGTCCTGCTTGCTTGTCCCCACGGATGATTATAATCGCATAACAGCCTATTGATTGGAATGTTAGTCCTGAGGAGGTTATGGAGAAGTTTCAAGGAAGGTGCTATATAACACTGTAGGTGAGCTTGCCAGGATAATCCCTAAATGGGTTCCCTACAATTACCTTCTTGGGGGGTGCGTAATCATAACTGCACTTGGCTTGTGTCCCACCTATGCAGCTCGTGCAAGTTGCCAAGGTGAAATTTCGGCAGTTTTGAAACGAGTCACACTCGCTGGCACCCACAGTATTGGTGGTAGAGGTCAATATTCCCACATCAGGGATTTGAATATGGCCATTAGGCGCCACGGTGACAACCACTGTGGTGTGGTGATGGGTAGATATGAGATCCTTCCCAGCCAGAAAGCAGGGAACAGTTGGGTCAGAGTAGTTTCCCTGGGGGTTGGCTAGTACAAAGGGGGTGGCATCTACTGAGGAGCTGGTGGCCCATGGGAATGGAGCCTTTGCAAAGAATGCATTAGGCCGCATCTGTGACCCACCCTGGGGGTGGTGATAGCAGACCCAGCAGTCCTGGACACCCCCATTCCCCGCAGAGTTCCCAAGTCTGACTAGGAAGTTGTGACCCAATTTCCCAGGACCCACAGAGTAGGACCAAGAAAGCTAGAGAGAAAATATCAAGAGTAGAGTCCTCATAAGGAGAAAGAAAGATTCTTTCCCAGGCGTCTTGCAAAAGAGTAACTTCAGGTCCTCTATGGGCTCACAGGAATAAACTGGATTATCTGAAACAGAAGCAACATTTTTAATCCTAGAAATATGAGTCCAGCTGGGGGACCCTTACAGTTTAACTGCATTTGGAGCAGTTAAGATGACCTTGTATGGCCCTTTCCACTTCATGCCTAGGGGGTCAGACCCCTGGGGTTTCCAGCTCTTTAATATACCATATCCCCAGGATTTACAGGGGAGTTAACCTGAGCAGGAGCATCTGTGGGTTTAGGGAGATGCTTGATTGCATATTCAGAAAGGGCCTTCTGGATTGCACTCAGTCTTGAAGCAAATTGAGTGACCAGATGCTATTTGGGGTCAACAAGATAATCAGTTGTTAGAAAAGGCTGTCCATAGAAGAGCTCAAATGGACAAAGCTTAATAGCTTCCCTGGGGGCAATTCTGATTTTAAGAAGCCAGATTGGGAGATTTTTAATCCAATCTTCAATTATGAGTCTCAACTCATAATTTAGAGAGGACTCACTTAAGGGTATGATTCATTTTCTCCACCTTCCCTGAGGCTTGGGGTCTCCATGACGTGTGGAGATAGTAATTTTAAGAGCTTTTGCTACAATTTGGGTCACCTGGGAAATAAAGGCACACCCATTATTGCTCTGTAACGAGGCAGGTAAACCAAAGCGAGGTATAATTTCGTTTAACAGGCAAAATTTGGATACCTCGTGGGCTTTCTCAGTCCTGCAAGGAAATGCTTCTACCCAGTTAGTAAATGTGTCTACGAACACTAGAAGCAACCTGAAACCTCTAGGGGGGGGGGGGGGCATATGCATGAAATCTAGTTGCCAGTCCTCGCCAGGGTAAGTGCCTTTCCTCTGAATTGGCTTCAGGAGAGGTGGGAGCTTTAACAGCTCCCCTCAGGATTCATTTGGGCACAAATTGGACAGGCCTGGCAGACTTGCCTGATTGTTTCCCCCAGTTTATGTCCAGTGAAAACGAGTTTCAACCAAGGATTGGAGGGCACTCCTCCCCAGATGAGTAGCCTGGTGCAGAGCAGAAATCAGTTTCTACTGATTTGCCTCTGGAACAAAGAAGTGCTCTGTATTATGATTTTAAAGAAAAGTTCGGATTCGCTCCTATAAATGATGCTCTCAAGCTCAGTTAAAAAATAAAAGTAAAAAGTTTTAATCAAATAAATCTAGTTGCCAGTCCTCGCCAGGGTAAGTGCCTTTCCTCTGAATTGGCTTCAGGAGAGGTGGGAGCTTTAACAGCTCCCCTCAGGATTCATTTGGGCACAAATTGGACAGGCCTGGCAGACTTGCCTGATTGTTTCCCCCAGTTTATGTCCAGTGAAAACGAGTTTCAACCAAGGATTGGAGGGCACTCCTCCCCAGATGAGTAGCCTGGTGCAGAGCAGAAATCAGTTTCTACTGATTTGCCTCTGGAACAAAGAAGTGCTCTGTATTATGATTTTAAAGAAAAGTTCGGATTCGCTCCTATAAATGATGCTCTCAAGCTCAGTTAAAAAATAAAAGTAAAAAGTTTTAATCAAATAAGACAAGGTACAGACAATTTAGATTTACACAAAAAAACAAATAGAAATAAGAACAATTAACAACATGACAATTATAGCAGATAGAGGAAGAGAATACATCACCATTCAAGGAAACCTCAAAAATTCAAATGGCTGGGAGCCCCGTTTCAACTTCAATCAACTTGAATTGTGTAAAGATTTTCCCAGGCAAAGTGTCCTCCCCGCGGCTGAAGCTTGACGGCTGATATAGAACACTAGCCTTTTATATGTTTTTTTTTTAGACAAAGAAGACCCTTAGTCAAGAAGTTTGGCACGTATACATGTGCAGAGTACGTGACAATCTGGTATGTTGACTCATTCCATATTGTCTATACCTTGAAGTGTTTCCTTATCAATTGTATATGCTCGGGGAGGAAGCCACCCAGCCCTAAGCATAGACATTCCCAGGGATGGCTAGTTCCTGGTACCTATTGTCAAGGACATATAGAGTTCATGGAACGGTCAAATTCCCATAATTTAGAAGCTTAGGCCTGTTAGATTTGAGTGAGCTTACAATTCTAATATGAAATCTTAATTTCTTATTCATTTGGCCTTAAGATCACGAAAATAATAAGAGGACTGAGCTAATGGGGTAAAATTAGAATAAATTGTTTTCATCTTCCGATACATATAATAATTACACATACAGTATTACAAAAAGAACAATAAAAATAATATGGTTATGGCTAAACTATTAAAATAAATGGTAGTGCTACCTGATCTAAGTAAGAAGCCATACCAATGATGATTAGTATCTGATGTCACTAAATGAGAGGCCTCGATAAGTTATGAGTCTGTATTCGATGTTCATTTAACGCGCGCTAATTAGACTCTAACAGTTTCTTCATAACTAAAGACTTGTTCAGGATATCGATAAGAGGTTGTAGTGACAGGGAGACATGGGGTAAAGGAAGAAGCTTGGGTACCCAGGTTATTAGAAGCTATACATATATGTTGCGAAGATACCTCATATATCATGGAGAAGTTATTCACAGGATACAATGTTAAATCACACAAATTGGATGAATGTGATAGAAGGGAGGGTTCCATCTGCCGAATCATCATCCCACAAACAATTCCCCTATCAGTTGCAGTACAGACAAAGTGTGGGTTACATTATTCAAATCTATGTAGTTTCCATATATATGAGGTAAAGCAAAGTAATTAGGTAAGACAAAAGGTAACACATGAAAGTGACATAACAGCCCATATCTTAATTTGATAATACACAATAGTTCCAGTACATCAAAGAGAAGTACACATAGCATTTTCAGGTCATTGTTTTTTCCATGCTTCTGGTAAATTAAATATATGATCCCACATTGCAACAATCTCTGAGCATTTTCTTTTTGTATCAAGGTATACATATTTTGTAAAGAGCATTTGGGCCAATTAAATAATTTACTAATATTTCCAGTAAAACCCAAACTAGTAATAATACTCTCATTAAAAATCTATAGAAATTGGCCTTGATATTTTAAAGTATTTTGGTGGGGTAGGATCGTCGTGAGCAACCATGGAGCATTTACAGTCAAAGCTTGAGAAACATCTTGCCCAGCACTGCGCAGTCTGCTGGCCAAGGCCTCAAGATCTATAGAATTAACTATACCCAAACCAGTTCCAGCACCACCAAATAGGGTATCATACCAGGTTTTTTTTCTTTCTAACACAATTCATCAGAGGAGGAAAAGTTACATTATTGGTACAAGTTTTTAGGAACTCTTATGATTGATGGAGGATGTTTTGTAGGAGGGGGAGGTGTCAGTAGTAGACATTTTATCTAATAGTGAGGCTTCAATACCGCTATCAAGATTTTACATGCACAGTTCATCAGTTGCTTTTCAATGTTTGTCTCAGCTTGTTCTCTGCATTCAGTTGGGAAGTCCATACCCTTGGAGTCCACCAGTCCTTTAATTCTGGTATACTGAGTCCACCCTCTTTCCTGTGCAGCACTGCTGTATCTGGATCTGGGTCAGTCCTTTCCAGCTCAGGGTCAGCTTGTCCTCCTTCCATGTCCGAACCAGGACCCCATCTCCAAGCTAGAACTCATGCATTGTTGAAATCCTAAGGGAGGAGTCTGAGCAATAAGCCTGTATAGTTGTAAAGTTTTCAGATGTTACAGTAAAGATATAACATATTTTCTTAAAAACAAATCCTTGGTTTCAAATATTGGATAGAAGGAAGAATTTTGAATCCCTTTTGGATAAGGGTGACCATACAATAATTCATAAGGTGACAATTCCACATCTCTTCAGGGATTTTGTTTTAATTCTTAATAAGGCAAGGGGAAGGCACTTGGTCCAGGGCAATTGTGTCTCTATGCCAATTCAGTCAGTTGCTGTTTAATTTCCTTATCCATCCTTTCCACTTTACCTGATGAGGGAGGATGCTATGGGGTGTGTAAGTCCTATCATATTTCTAGAGCTTGGGCCACAGATTGGAAGATCTTAGCTGTGAAACAGGTGCCTTGGCCTAAATCTGCCTGCTCCACCATCCCATACCCTGGAATGATTTGCTCAAGAAGTACTTTTACAATTACTATGGCTGTTGCCCAGGCAAGGGGAATGGCCTCCACCCATAAGGTCAGATGGTCCACTACGACCAACAAGTATTTGAGATGCCCCACTGACAGCAGCTTGGTAAAGTCCACCTGTATGCTTTGGAAAGGCCTGATACCAGGGGCCTTCTTCCTTTTAGACTTATCATTGGGCCGCCCTATTCATCTTCTGACAAATAGGACACCCACTGACCAGTTGCCTGCCAGTGCCACAAACCTAGTCAGCACCACATCACACAGGTCTCAGACATCCTAATGACTGCCCTGATGTAAATGTTGGGGTACATGTCTCATACCTGCTATGGTCAGTACCTCTCTGCCATTAGGGAGGAGCCAGTGACCTCTTTATCCTCCTGAGCGCCAAGGCTTTAGATTTCCTACTTCTCTTCTGGGGTAAGGGAAAGTGGAGGCACTGGAGGCAGAAATGCCAAAATTAACACCATCATCTCCTCCGTACTTACAGATTCCTCTTCTCCAGGCCACTTTGTCTCCTCATCTGCAAAGCAGTTTCTCCTTACCTCAAATGAATTTCCTCTTTGGTGCCCCTGCACATGAATCATTGCAACGTTCTTAGGTAACATAAGATTAGTCAAAATTTCAGAGACCAATGCCCTGTGTGCCAATCCCTTTCCTTTACTGTTTACCATCCCCCTTTCTTCCCAAAATATATGAACAATTCCCCAAGCATATTTTGAATCAGTCCTTCAAGCAATTTTAGGGCTTGATTTACTGCATATAATTCACAAATTTTGAGTTGACCACTCTTTTGGCAAGAATCCAGCTTGAACCAGAGTCAAATCTTCCCCATTAACAACAGCATAACCATTTTTCCTTTTCCCATGAACTATTTGTGAGGAACCATCTATGAACTATTCAGTGCCTTTCAACAAAGGGACCTCCTACAAATCTTCCCTAATCTTAGTTTGGTAATCAATCACATTTGGACAATCATGTTCAAGGGACACATGTTCCCCAGGGGAAGCAGATAAGAACATGGCTGGATTAAAGTTATGGTCTGGTGAGAGTGCCAAATTATCTCTTTCCAATAATATTAGTTCATATTTTTAAATCCTTGAATCAGTTAGCCACCTCCTGGCCCCTTTGATTCAGAATTGATTGAACCTGGTGCAGGACACTCACTATTAAACTACCCCCAAAGGTTAATTTTGGACTTTTCTTCTACCAAAAGTGCTGTGGCTGCCCTTCCCTTAATTGTGATAATACTCCTAAAGCCACATTGTTTACTGTATTTACATATAAAAGAAAAGCCTTTTCCAAAGAAGGCAAAAATAAAACAGGGGCTGACATTTCAAAACTTTGTTCCCCTTTTGAATCCTATTGAACTATATCAGGCTTCCCTTCCAACAAATGAGTTAATAAATGCTTAGTTAATAATGCATATTCACCAATCTAGGTTCTACAATACCCCACCAATCCTAGAGATCTCTGGAGACTCTTTTTCGTTCTAGACTTAGTAATTTGAAGAATCCCCTCCACCTATACAGAATCTAGTTTCTTTTTGCCTAAACTTATAAAATGGCCTAAATATTTTCCTCACCTTTTACAAATTGCAATTTGTCTTAAGAAATTCTCAGTCCCTGTGCTCCTAAATAATTTAACAAACTGATAGTGACCTGGACAAGGCCACTCTTTTTCTTCCTGTCACAAAAAGATCATCTACATTTTGTAAGACTTTTAACAATAAGAAATTTATCCCAGAATGTTAATACAATTCTTATATACCCAAGTAGATGTTTCATAAGTTCAACATTGTACCAATTATTTTGCTTTTAAAATACCCAATACACAGAAAAATCCCAAACTACATATTGCCATAACAAAAACATCTTCAAAAGGACAAAGGCAAAAACTGTTATACTTGGAGTCCCTTCAAATAATTGGCATCAATACAATTAATTAAAACTTCTATTTTCACATAAAAGAATCTGAAAAGTTCTTAAAAACATCAATTAAACATTTTTAAAAAAATAAATAGCCTTTTCAGACTATATATCACATTTCTGATCATATTCTTTAAACACAAAAACCATTATGTATTTTAGAAACAAATGTTCACTCAATTAACATCTTGTAAGAGCAGCTTGACCCTTTATCAGTTTGCTTTTTTCAACCAAAAACAGCTGCAGCTTCCTACTGCTGCTCTCCCCTGCAAAAAACACATCCTGTCTTACAGTCATCTCTCCGTGACTCCCCTTTCCAACCAGTTCCTTCTTTTCCCCACTGATTTCTTCTTGAAATCATTTGCTCTCACTAATCAATCCTTCTTAAATCACCTTTATTCTCCTGTCCCATCTCTCTGTCTCTCTCCTCCCAATGCTTACTTACTTAAACCTAACACTTCCAAACCAATAACTCTTCTGATTTCATTTAAACTATTAATTGCTTTTGTAAATCAATCTCCCTTGTCCCTTTTCTTTAATCACCTTTTTTTTAAACTTTAAACTTCAAGATTCATAACCCATAATGATAAAAAATTACCCAATGTTTCAGAAGCAAACCAAATAGTTTTTTTTTTTTCTTTCTTCTGCCTGAGTGCTTCAAGGCCACTAGTAAGAAGCTTCCCAGGTGGTATTAAGCAGATAAGATTGTATTGCCTTTACTCCTCTTTAGCAGACTTTGAAAATCTGCTTTTCAGAGAAAACTTCCCTACCAGTTTAAAATAGTCAAGTTTTTTTCTTTTGTTTTACTTACAAATTGGTACAACAGGTTAAAAAGTTTAAAATCACAAACAATTTTTAAGACCAATACATTTTTGAACCACTCTGAAAGAATTACTATTCTGAATGAATTCCAGTTTCCACAATTCAGCCTGATAGTTTTCTAAGCCTGTAACACAGAGGCTGAATTCTTATCTTATGAGCTTGCTAACTTTTAACACAGAACAAAAAATTCAAAGCAGACAAACATACACAGACACAGAGATCTATTTTTCTTAAAGAGAGGCATTTATGCAGCGAATCCTGCCGACTACATGTATTATGATTTTAAAGAAAAGTTCGGATTCGCTCCTATAAATGACGCTCTCAAGCTCAGTTAAAAAATAAAAGTAAAAAGTTTTAATCAAATAAGACAAGGTACAAACAATTTAGATTTACACAAAAAAACAAATAGAAATAAGAACAATTAACAACATGGTCTGAGGGAGAAAGTGTATCCCCTTTGTTCTGCGAGAGCTTTCTCCTGTGTGCTATAGGAAGGAGTAAAAGACTCAGTTAGCTGGGGAATTAAAGGTGTCAATAGGGGCGTAAGGGCAGCTGTTTTAGCAGCTGCATCTGCCAGCCTATTTCCCTTAGCCTGAAGTCACTCTCCCTTGTGGTGCCCTCTGCAAAATATAACAGAGACCTCCTTGGGTTCATGGACAGCTTGTAATAGACATAGAATTTCTCCCGAGTGTTTAATGGGAGAATTCCTTGCTGTTAACAAGCCCCTTTCTTTCCAAATAGCTCCATGAGCATGCAAAACATGAAAAACATATTTGGAATCAGTGTAAATATTGACTCTCATCCCCTTCCCCAGTTCTAAAGCCCTGGTTAATGCTATAAGTTCGGATTTCTGTGCCGAGGTGCCAGTAGGCAATGGCTTAGCTTCCAGGGTGTTATAAAGAGATACCACTGCATAACCCGCCTTTCTCTCCCCATCCTTGAGGAAATTAGACCCATCTGTGAAATATTCCTCCTCTGGGTTATCAAGAGGAATTTCCTTCAAGTCAGCTCTGCTAGAGTATACAGAATCTATAATTTCCTTGAAATTATGGACAATCTCTCCAGATTGAGAGATGTCAGGGAGGAGGGTGGCAGGATTTAGGGTGTGGCAAATTCGAAGAGTCAGGTCAGGGGTATCTAGCAGGAGAGCCTGGTATTTAGTAAGTCTCTCACTTGAGAGCCACTGATGGCCTTTGGATTCTAGAATGCTTTGGACCCTGTGTTAAAACCTGTTAAAACCTCTAATGGCGACCCCAAGGTCAGTTTAGAGGCTTCCTTTATTAAGAGGGTGGTCGAAGCTACTGCTCTAAGGCAGGAAGGCCATCCTAGAGAAACTGAGTCCAGCTTCTTTGAAAAATAGGCCACTGGCCTGGGATCTGGTCCCAGAGATTGAGTAAGGACTCCCAAAGCCTTTCATCTACATACAGAGTAAAAGGTTTCTGTAAATCAGGCAGGGCAAGAGCAGGGACACAGCTTAATTTAGCCTTCAAGGTTTTAAAAGCATTGGCCTACTGAGGTCCCCATTCGAGAGGGAGATTATCGGGACCTTGAATAGAATCATAGAGGGGTTTAGCAATAATCCCAAAGTTTGGAATCCAGATTCTACAGAAGCCTGCCATAGCTAAGAAGATTCTCAGCTGACCTGTCCAGCAGGTCTTCAACGTGGGTCAAAAAAAGAAGGACATAGACCGAAATTAAGGCAAAAGCCTGCGGGGGCTAAGACAGCCCGGGAACAGGATCTAGAGAGAGAGAGAGGGGAGACTACTCAAAGCGATGGTCAAGCATGTCTCGTTTATTGGCTTACAGTTACAGAATATATAGGCAGAAAACCGCAATGCCATGTATGCATAAGGATTGGGTAGCATGATAGATGAGTCAAATATTTTTGTAACATTTACCAGGTGCAGATTATGAGACGGTTAGGGGCCCAAGGACGGGGTGGAACAACGTAGTTTTGTCTGTTCCATATCAGTTCTGGGAACTGTGCGTCTTGACATTCCTCAGAAATCATCAGCCTCAGGGCCGTGGTGACCTGGGTTTGTTCAAGAGGGGGGAAGAGCAAGGGGAAAGGTTGGGGAAGGTTCCTGACATGTCCCCCATTTTTCTTTAATAATGAGGCACTCAGGCCTCGTGACCCATTTCCAGCAATACCGGGAGTGTAATGGCTGGTGCAGGTGTCTTAACACTCACGCAGTACAGCCTGGAGGTAGCTGGCCATTGGACGCTGTCTTAGGTCATTGGGATTGTCCATACCATCCGTGGGATTGCCACGCCAACCCCTGTCTCAGATGGATAGATCGATCACTCAAGGTTGCCCGTCATGGCATCACAATGGTCTTATAGCCGTGGCTCATTTTTAAACCTTTCCCAAAGATACCCGGGTTACATATTGCAGAGGTCAAAGTTTTTCATAAAAATGGCAAGGAACAGATTGTCAGGATCCATGAGGGGTACAGGGAAAGAGGGGTAAGGGGAGGGTGATTTCTTAAAAGCATCAGGCTTAACCAAAAACAAAGAATCATCTCAAAGCAATACATGAAGTACTCTTAGAATATTAAAAAGTAGTTTCGAGTGCCAATGCACCCGCAGTATCAATTCATGAATTACAATTCTTAGGAATACAATTGATAGCATAACACAAGGTCCTAATATCAGAGAGATACAATATGTCTCTGGAGAAGGGATATGAAATGGTATTACAAAGCAAACTGTGCATGTATAAGGGAGTTATAGTAGGGTGAACAATTATAGTTATAGTAGGGTGAACAATTGTCAGGTTTTTTGAAAACAGAGGCAAAGTTTTCGAATTCTTTCTGCTGCCCGCCGAAGTCTGGATTTCTTCAAGAGGTGGTCATTAAAATGCAGGGGTTCGATGTTTTCAGCTTTGCCTTCTTCTTGGTCTTGTATGCGATGGTAGTATATGTGATTCTTCCTTCTAATTGCTGTATCTACTTGGGTTTTTACAAAAGATGTTAGTTTATTAAAGGCCCAGGGGCCAAAAGAGATGAATAGAAGGAGACCTATAATAGGCCCGAGAAGGCTAGGGAGAAGGGTGGAAAGCCAAGGAGAGGTAGAAAACCAATTTTGGTACCAGGATTCTTGTTGTTCCCTCTCTTTCTTTCTTTTTTCTAGGCTATCCCTAACCTTCTGTAAGCTATTTTCTACAAGGCCTAATTTATCGGAGTAAAAGCAGCATTCTTCTTTTAGGGCTGCGCATAGGCCTCCCTGCTGTAGGAAAAGGAGGTCAAGTCCTCGTCTATTTTGTAGAACAACTTCAGCTAATGAGGCAACAGATTCAGTAAGATGTTGCAATCCAGTCTGCAATTCTTGCAGGTCTTTGTCAATAGTAGCACTAAGTTGGGTAATCTGTCTTTCGTTTTGGATGAGAGAGGCAATACCTGTTCCCGTACCTGCAACTCCTAGTCCCAGGAGAACAGTCAGGGTCAGTGCAGTTAAGGGCTCTCTTTTATTTCTGACTTTTTCTGTGCCTGCCCTCTGCCAAATATTAAGGAAGTCATCCACTTGATGGATAGTAACGTGAGGGAATAGGGCAACCATTACACAGTAATCCTGAGAGGTGAGGAAGGTAGAAGTAACAATAAAAGTGGTGAGGCCAGAAGAGCAAGCAAAGTAAGAGCCCTTGGGGGCGGCAGCATAGGAGGACTGAGGAGAGACAACTATAGTATTATTACAAATATCCACAAGTGGCAAAGGGGGGAGCATACTGGGCCCAAGGATGCAGGTACCCAAACCTGTAATTTTGCTAAGGGTCAGTCCTTGGTTTTCTTCTGCACCCCATCTTAGTGAGGAGGTGTCATTAGTATAAGTAAAGTTCCCAAAGTGTGCTAGACCTTCATAAAAGGGGGGAACGGAGGAATAGCATACCCAGCACTCTTCAAAGGAAGACAGATTAAGGGAATGAACAGTTTGTATGGAAGCATTGATAATGTTAAGTACCATGGAGGTTGGAGGGGATGGTCCCAAAAGCATAGTGGGACGGAACAAAGGGGTCAAGTCCGTAGGAGGAGGGGAGGATGTCGTAAGTGGCAGCCTATGGGTAGGGTTGTTAGGGTTATTTGGAATCCTGTTTGGTCTCATTTCTACATTGGGGCCTATGGCTACAGGAGCAGTAATGATAGGGGGGGTCTTAAGGAGTTTAATAGTAAATAGAAGTCCATCATCATAGCGTATCTTATATAATCTCAATCCCCAGGTTACTCCTCTTCCCCAGGAGGTATATTTTTTTCCTGCATCAGTGAAACTGACTCTAAGGGGGTGGCACCATGAGTGTTGGCATGCTGGTATTTTTCTCCAGCCTTTTGAGTCTACCCTATGATGTGTATAATTGGCTGCGACTGTAATGTAATCCCATGAGGAGGAGGGGTGCCAGTAGGCGTCTCCGGTTGTCTCACAACCCCACGATCGACAAAAGAATTCAGTAGGACCGCCACACTTGTATGTCAAGGAACGATTTCTATGGGTCCTGGGACAGACATAAAAGGAGACAGTCCTTAACATACTTCGTCTGTCATGTGCTCCACAACCGCCAGCCTCTCCCAGGGCGGTTGTGGCTTCGGGACTCCAGGCATCTCTGTTAGGGGGAGCATTTTGGTTATGATAATCTTCTAGGTCCCATGGGTGAGGTGCCCCTAGAGCCAATTTACAAAGGTCCGGGTATAGAGTGGGCCACCAATCAGAGGTGGAGATTTTTGAGGTACTCCATACCACGTCTCCCCAGGAATTTTGCACTACCCAAGTATAGTTGAGTAGTTGGTAGGGAGAGGGTAGTGCTGAGGGGGTCACTAGAAGGAGGATAAAAAAAATGAGTTGCATAGCGGTAAACTAATATACTAAGCAGGGCAGGGAATTGATGTGTTTGGACAACAGCAGCAGAAGCTAATAAGGAGAATAAGCGCTATTATGATGACAACAGCTGCAATAAGAAGGGGAGAAAAATACATTACCCCTGCGTTGGGCCTCTGGGGCTGCCGAGTGTTGGGATGGTGGTCCGGGGTCAGGGAATAAAGCTTCTCAGGCTCCTTGGCCTATCTGTACCTGTAAGAAAGCAGAAGGGGCTTTTCTCAGGGTTTTCTCCTGGGTGGTTGAAAGGGTTTGACCAGGCGCTCAGGGAGCCATCTGGCATTCTGGGCCTGGGAGTCATAAACACATGCGTGTCCTTTTCCCCAAATTAGAACAGGGTCAGGACCATACCACTTGTTGGTGAGTGGATCTCTCCATTTGACCTGAGCATAAGTATCAGATGTAGAGGGGTGCCAGAGACGGTCTGCTGCTGACTTCCCATTATCATCCAACGTTAGGAAGTTGAGCACAAAAAGCGCATGATTAAGGACGGTCTTCTGGTTGCCAGCTCGTGAGTACAGTAATTCAGGGCCTGATTGTAGTTTATTAATCATTCTCTTTAGAGTCTGGTGTGCTCTTTCCACTATACCCTGTCCTTGGGGGTTATAAGGGATGCCAGTGATATGTTTAATACCCATGTGTGCACAGAACTGTTTGAATGAGGAGCTGGTGTATCCAGGGCCGTTATCTGTTTTAAAAATTTTAGGCTTTGGTGCCATAGCCAGGGTGGCCACGACATGGCTGATAACATGCTTAGTGGCTTCTCCAGTTTGAAGGGAGGCGCAAAGGAACCCACTGAAAGTGTCAATGGACACATGGATGTATTTTAATTTACCAAGCGATGGAAGATGGGTGACATCCATTTGCCAAAGCTCTCCAGGTATCAGTCCCCGTGGATTGACTCCTAAATGTGGTTCAGGTAAGTGTACTAAACAGCCAGGGCATTGTTTAACTATCTGTCTTGCTTGATCTTTTGTGATCTTATATAGGAGTCGTAGGGTGTGAGCATTTAAGTGGTGCATCCTGTGCGCCTCAGTGGCTAGGTCAACAGGAGAGGCTAATTCACTTGTAGCTAAGAGAGCTTGTTTGGTGGCTAGATCTACTTTCGTATTTCCTTCTGTCAGGGGACCAGGAAGGTCAGTGTGTGCACGGATGTGGCAAATAAAGAAGGGGTGACTTCTTTCCTGAATCAGATTTTGTAATTGAGCAAACATAGGGGAAGCATTAGTAGAGGGCTTGATATAAGGAACAGTTTCAAGCAGTGGAACAGAATTGGCAATGTATGCACTATCATGGGACCGGGGATATTCCTGAATACCCAGAGGATAGCGGCTAATTCTACAAGTTGAGCAGATGCATAAGGCGTGTGAAAGGAAGTGAGTTTTGAGTCTATTGTGACTGCAGCTGTCCCTGATGAAGAGCCGTCAGTAAATATTAGATGAGCCTTTTTTATAGGGCTAGTCTTGGTTATACGTGGAAAGGTAACTGAATTTTCTGTAAGGAACTTAATAAGTTTATCTGGAGGGTATTGGTTGTTCAACGTCCCTTGATAAGAAATAGTGGCAATAGCCCAAGCGTCACTCCTTTGTTGGAGTTGCGTCAGTTCTGTGCTGGTGTATGGGCAGACAATATGGTCGGGATCTTTCCCAAAAATTTTTATGGAGAGGGTCCTTCCTTCTTGTAGAATCTCTGATACAAGTATGGGATAAGTGGCAAGTATTTTATTAGGAGTTGCTGAGCTATGGATCCAGAACAGGAGCATTCCTTGCCATAGCAAACCGGTGGGAGAAAAGGTTGTGGAAAAAATGAGAAGCCAGAGTTTTTTTGTGGGGTCATAGTATCCAATCTTTTGAGTGGATATTGCCTGATTGACTTTCTGTAAGGCAGTCTCACCTTCCTTTGTTATGGAGCGTGGTGAGGAAGGGTCCGAGTCTCCTTTTAGAATGTCAAAGAGGGGTTTAAGATCCCCTGTAGTTAATTTCAGATAGGGACATAGCCAATTAATATCCCCTAGAAGTTTTTGGAAATCATTTAATGTCTTAAGATGGGCGGTACGTATCTGGGCTTTCTGGGTTATTACCTGAGAAAAATGTAGCTCAAACCCAAGGAAAAGTTGGGGGAGGGTAGTTTGGACTTTTTCTGGTGAAACTTGCAGGCCTCTCTTTTGGAGGGCTGAAACTAGACTATCAGATACCTTTACTAATTCTAATTCTGAAGGGCCTGCGATTAAGATGTCATCCATGTAATGGATTATATAGAGATGTGGGTATTTTAATCTAAAGGGGTCTACCGTTTGAGCAACATATTTTTGGCAAAGGGTAGAGCTATTGGCCATGCCCTGTGGCAGGACCCTCCATTGGAACCTAAGAGACGGGCCTATACAGTTAATGACAGGGACCTTGAAGGCAAATCTTTTACAATCTTCAGGGTTTAATGGTATGGAGAAGAAGCAGTCTTTAAGGTCTATGACAATCCTATGAAACCCAGCGGGGATTGCTACGGGGGTAGGCAAGCCTGGCTGAAGGGCCCCCATGGGTACCATGGTTTTATTGACTGCTCTAAGATCATGGAGTAACCTCCATGACCCAGACTTCTTCTTGATTATAAATATTGGTGTGTTCCAAGGTGAATTAGAGGGCTCTATATGACCCGCGTCTAATTGTAGTTGAACTAATTTAGTTGCAGCCTCTAGTTTTTCTTTTGGGAGGGGCCACTGATCTATCCAGACGGGGGTATCTGATTTCCAGGTGATCTTATCCGCCTGTAGGCTGGGGGGATCAGTGGCCCTTATGAAAAAAGGTTTTGGTTTTGGAAGCCAAGGCCTGTTCTGTCTGATTGGGGTTGCAGCTGTATAGGTTCCCGAATTCCATGATTATTCTTTCCTAGTCCTTGCTTGGGAAGGAATCCTTGTCTCAACATTTGCTCCGTGACAATAGAATTGGGGCTACACATGATAATGCCCATTTGAGATAAAATATCTCTACCCCAAAGGTTGATGGGGAGGTTAGGAACTATAAAGGGGCGTACTATGCCCTTGTTTCCTTCTGCATCCTCCCATATCAGCATTTGTGTAGATTCCATAGTCTCCTGAGTCTGTCCTATGCCTTGGAGATGTGTGAGAGATGGTTGCAGGGGCCAAGAGTTGGGCCATTGGGAGGCAGAAATGATTGTGGCATCAGCCCCTGAGTCAATTAGTCCCGTAAAGGATTTGCCTTGTAGTTTTAGTTTTAAGGTGGGCCTCTCTTGTGATAAGGACTGTACCCAATATATGTCAGATGACCCAGGGTTAGATATTCCTCTCTTATTTTTGAAAGCTGGGAAGCTAGTGTCTAAAGGGAGTGGCAGTGCTTGAGCCAAACGTTGTTTCGGGGGAATTGTAATAGTGCGGTGGGGGGAAGAAGCGATGACCTTAATTTCTCCCTCATAGTCATTGTCAACCAAGGTGGGGTGAATAATTATCCCTTGAAGGGTACATGAGGCACGGCCTATAATGAGGAAAAAAGACCCAGGTGGCGGAGGTCCAAAAGAGCCAGTAGGCAAGGCTTTTGGGCCGTCCTCAGGTTTTAATACTGTGGTGGTGGAGGTACACAAGTCCACCCCTGCGCTCCCTGGGGTTGCCCTGTGGAGCTGGGGAGGAATTGGGGCCCCGTGGCTGTGTGAACAGGTCCTTGAGGGGCCCGGGGGGGGCCCCGTCTGCCATTTCCCGGAAGGGGAGGCAGAGGAGGCAGAGGTCTTCCTTCAATATCATGTGTGGATTTGCAAGTGTTGCCCCAGTGATAGCCTTTTTTACATCTAGGGCACACAGAGGCTGGCAGCGCTCGTCTATTTTGGGCCGTATTGCCAGGAGATCCCTGAAGGTTAGAGGGGCATTGTCGGGCAAAATGTCCTTCCAAGCCACATTTAAAGCAAGTTTTCTGGCGCCCAACAGTCTGTCCTGTATTAACTGCCGCCCCTATAGTGAGTACTGCCTCTGATATGTTCTTCATGGGATCTTGCAGGGCCAATACTGCTTGAGACATTTTTTCTAGTTTGCTCATAGTAGTGTCCTGAACATCTCTGCAGAGTTTGATCATCTCATTAAGGGATTTATCCTGCCACTGGCCATTAAGGACAGCGCGGCATGAACTATTGGCATTTTCATAAGCTAATCTTTTTATAATAGGGTCATCAGCCGCAGCATTCCCTAAAGTACGTTCGGCAGTCTCTAGAAGTCTGCTTATGAATTCAGAATATTCCTCATCCTTTTTCTGGCTGATTCTGTTTAAGGGCGTAAAAGGAGAGCCAGTAACAGGGAGGGCCCGCCATGCCTTATGGGCAGCGTGATCAATTTGTTCTAAGAGTCCTGTAGGAAATTTTTTCTGTTTTTTCTCTAGGGCGTATGGTCCTCTGCCTGTTAATTTCTCATAAGTCCAATCTTTATTTTTGGTTTTAAGGTTTCTTTTCTCTATGATCCTACACTGGTGGTCAAATTCAGATTGCCAGTTTATGAACTGTCCTTTAGTCAATACCGATTGAGCAACTTTCACCCATTCGGTAGGGGTCAGTAGACCACCTCTCTTGGCAGCTTCTAAGGCCGACAAGGTAAAGGGAGCATTAGGGCCATAATTTTTAACAGCTGAAAGAAGATCTTTCAAATTTTTGAATCGGGGTTTGACAAAGTCTGTTTCTTCCTCAGAATCCGTCCCTCCCTCATTCTCTTCTGTTTTTTCCTCATTTTCGTCCTCATCTGTCCCTTCATCAGTATTGTCTGCTTCTTCCTCCTCACCCCCCTCTTGCGCCGCATCGGCGCCATGAGTGGCTTTTTTCTTTCTAGTAATGACGGGAAAATTAAAGGAGCTACGTTGTTTAGCTTTTGTAGGGTTATTCCTAGGATCCTTTTTAGGGCTAGAGTTGTGTTTGTCTAAAGTCTGGGAAGGCGGGGCCAGATTTTCAAGATTGAGCAAGGGGGAGGTTTGAAGGGAGGCTTGTAAGGCCGAAAATTCCTTTGTCATTTCAAGATATTGTTTCTGTAAATCTAAGGTTTTCCGCAAGGCAGACATGCGTTTGGTAATATCCTCCTGGACTAGACTAAGATCTGGAGTAACAAAGGGGTGAGAAAGGGAATTCTTAGGGATAGGAGGGGCCGAAGGATGTTGTGAGACATGCACCCCATAGGGATCGTAAGCAGCGGCTTCCTCTTCTAACTCTGCTGCTTCCTCTTCAGTGAGACTCTCACTGTCATTTCTATTTTTTGGCTGGTTTTGTTTATAGGGAAAAACAGGAAAGGCCAGGGGGGAACCCTCCATAGGGAGCAGGGGGGATGATGGGATGGGCGGATATATGGATTTAGGTTGGTAGGGGGGCATTTCAATAATCACAGAGGGAGCCTTTTTAGGGACAGATTCTGGTGGAATAGAGCTATGTGACGCGGCACGAGACAAAGGACGCAGGCAAGACTCTGCTTCTATAAGTAATTGTCTAGTTTTGCCGCTATTGTTTGAATCTTCTACAATGTCATTAATTAATTTCCAGAGGGTTAAAACCTTCTGGGGGACGCTTTCGCCTCCCTGGATTTCTTTTTTAATGAGTTCGTTTAGGTCTCGTCCTACCTTTTGCCATTTTCCTGGATGAATGTCAGGACCGTTTATTATAAACCAGGGGCAAACTTTATCAATATAGATAAAAAAATTTATAAGTTCCTTCTTTTTAACTTTAACACCTCTCTCTTTAAAATTTTCTTTAAGCTCTCTAACAAAATTTTCTTCCTTACTCAACTTAGATCCCATGATATCGACAGACGCGAACACTTACCTCTTTTTACTTTCGTTTCACGGAGCTCCATAACGCCAGCAGCCTGGGGGAGCGAAATCGTCTCTGGGGGTCAGGACGGGCGGGGGGAGCGTTCTGTCGGGTCAAAGTCCCTATTTTTGAGCCTCCACGTTGGGCGCCAGTTGACCTGTCCAGCAGGTCTTCAACGTAGGTCAAAAAAAGAAGGACATAGACCGAAATTAAGGCAAAAGCCTGCGGGGGCTAAGATAGCCCGGGAACAGGATCTAGAGAGAGAGAGAGGGGAGACTACTCAAAGCGATGGTCAAGCATGTCTCGTTTATTGGCTTACAGTTACAGAATATATAGGCAGAAAACCGCAATGCCATGTATGCATAAGGATTGGGTAGCATGATAGATGAGTCAAATATTTTTGTAACATTTACCAGGTGCAGATTATGAGACGGTTAGGGGCCCAAGGACGGGGTGGAACAACGTAGTTTTGTCTGTTCCATATCAGTTCTGGGAACTGTGCGTCTTGACATTCCTCAGAAATCATCAGCCTCAGGGCCGTGGTGACCTGGGTTTGTTCAAGAGGGGGGAAGAGCAAGGGGAAAGGTTGGGGAAGGTTCCTGACACTCAGCTGTTTCTTAGAAACAGGAGGGGGGATACTTAGAATAGCCTGCTTCCTCTCCTCAGTTAGAGAGTGAGAGGTGGGGGTGAGATTGTGACCCAAATATTTGACAGATTGGCAGGCAATGTGAGCTTTAGATAGAGAGACCCTGTAACCTCTTGAAGCTAAGAAATTCAAGGTCTTTACAGTCGCTGCCAGAGACTCCTCCCTAGTAGGGCTACAGAGCAAGATATCATCCACATATTGAATAAGGCTGCTGCCGGGCAGCTCAAGATCTCTCAAATCTTTAGCTAAGGCTTGCCTGAATAGATGTGGACTGTCTTGTAAATTGCCCAGTTTAATTGACCAGGAAGTCCACCTGGCTTTGCCCATTCAAAGGCAAAGAGAAATTGGCAGACCTCCTGCAGAGGAATACAAAAGAAAGCATCTTTTAAGTCCAGGGTGGTGAACCATTTAGTATTTCCTGGAATTTGTGTAACTATAGTGTAGGGATTAGGTGCTATGGGATGGATTGGGATAACTGCTTCATTAATTGCCCTTAAATCATGTACCATACGATAATCCCCGTTCCTTTCTTAACAGGAAGGATAGGAGTGATTGGCAGTGGACCAGAAGTTTAAACTTAAGAAACTTCTCAATCAAAGGTTGTAACCCAATCCTGTCTTCCTGCTTAATTGGATACTGCTGTCTATGTGGGAACACAGTAGAATCCTGTAGCTTAATGAGGGCTGGTGTAACACGACTTGCCCTCCTGGGAATGCCCTGATCCCAGACGGAAGAGTCTATGTCCTCCCAGATTTCATAAGGAACATGGGAAGGTCTCAGAAGGAGCACAAATATATCACTTGGAGATTTGAGCAGAGAGAATTGTGTTCCCAGCTTTTCCATTAAATCTTGGCCCAATAGAGAAGTGGGACAGGAAGGAATCATTAAAAAGGAGTGCAGAAACAGCAAATCTCCCTATCTACAAGGTAAAGGAAAAGTTTCAAAGTTCCCTTCAATCCCTATTACTTTACCGGGAGAGGGGCGCGTTGGACCAGAATGGGATAACAGAACTGAAAAAGAGGCCCCAGTATCAAATAGAAAATTAATGTGCTTACCTGCCACGTCTAGAGTCACCCTGGCTTCAGCTGCTCTGATAGAGAAAGGGGGGGGCCTCGCCAAACCCCGGGCCCTGTCATTCCAAGTCCTGAGAAGACTGGAGGGTGAAGTTTGAGGCAGTGGCTCTACCCCTTTCTGGGCAGTCCCTTTTCTAGTGTCCTTCCTTGTGGCATTTAGGACAAGGACCTGGAGGCTTTTTCTGGGGGCATGTTCTCTCCCAGTGACCCTGTCTCTTGCATCTAAATCACAAACGGGTCTGATCTCTAGAAATGGCGGCCACTAAAAGTTGAGCCTGTTCTTTATTTCTGGCTCTGGCCCTACAATCCTTTTCCATTGCTGCTGCTTGGTCTCTATTATTAAACACCCCAAAAGCAACTTCTAATAATTGAGTCATGGGGGTTTGAGGCCCTAGGGCCAATTTTTGTAGCTTCCTTCTGATATCTGGGGCAGACTTGTTAATAAAATGCATGCTAAGAACTGTGGCACCCTCCTGAGAAGTGGGGTCCAGATTAGTGCATTTTCTCAGGGCCTCTTCCAATCAACTTTGGAAGAGGGCAGGATTTTCCTCAGCTGTTTGAAGTGATCTCCCTGAGCTTGTCATAATTGACTTGCTTTTTCATTCCTTTCCTCATGCCCTCAATGAGGCAGCTTAGTAGGTGGTCTCTCCTCTCTCTATCCCTGCTTCCCTCCTGATAGTTCCATGAGGGGTCTGATAGAGTACAGCAACAGCCCCTGCCTGGTACCTAGCAGGGGAGGAGGAAGCCATATCGTCCCCGAATTTCCTTTTTTTTTTTTTTTTTTTTTTTTTTTTTTTAATTGTTTGTCTTTCATTTTTTTTTTAATTTTTATTTTATTTTATAATTATAACTTTTTTTTTGACAGTACATATGCATGGCTAATTTTTTACAACATTATCCCTTACACTTACTTCTATTCAGATTTTTTCCCTTCCTCCCCCAACCCCCTCCCCCAGATGAAAGGCAAGTTTTATATATGTTAAATATATTATAGTATATTCTAGATACAATATATGTGTGTAGAACCAAATTTTTTGTTGCACAGGAAGAATTGGATTCAGAAGGTAAAAATAACAGTTTACACTCATTTCCTTCCCAGTGTTCCTTTTCTGGATGTAGCTGATTCTGTCCATCATTAATCAATTGGAATTGGATTAGCTCTTCTCTATGTTGAAGATATCCACTTCCATCAGCATACATCCTCGTACAGTATCTCGTCCCCGAATTTCTGGGCTAAATCCCAGATTCGCCTTTTCTCCTCTATGGTACAAGAAGAGGAGATTATATTAATATCTCCCCAGGAAAGATCATATTGGAGGGTGATGGCTTTGAATCACTCAATATATTTAGTAAGATCCTCAGAGTATCTGCCCAATTTTTCCTTGATTTGGGAGAGATCCGACATGGAAAAGGGCACTTGTACTCTGAGTATTCCTCCCTGAAGGTTGGCAATTTCCCTCAAGGGGAAGAGATTGGAAGGAGGCTCCTGATCCACAGCTGTAGCAGGATCAGGCTCCGGTGGAGGAGAAGGGGAATTTACAGCTTTAGCCCGAGGAGGGCAAAGGCCTTGAGATTGGCCGGCCTCAGAGGGAGGCTGGAGAGATTGGGTTGAGGAGAAAGGCAGCCCACTTCGTGTATGAGAAGGACTAAGAAGTGGGGATTGGGCATTTCAGAACTCGACTGCCGTGGAGAGGGGAGTCCTATATCTTGGGACCCCGATCCTGTTTCTGATAAGGAGGAGGTTCTGGAGTGCAAGCGTTCTGCTGAGAGCCGGAGGGAGAGTAGATGCTTCTTGTGCCCCTGAGGGAGTGGAGAAGATAGGATCGTCTAAAAAGTATTTGACAACTTGTTGAATTCAACCAGGGAAGCTAAGTACTCTATATCTTTTCTTACTTTTTGTCACTCTTTCCATCTCCTCTCCTGTTTTCTGTCATGTTATAAATTCTTCCTGTGTGTAGTTGGGGCAAGCTGAATTTATGATGCAATCGCTTGGTACAGCTACATACTTCCTGCTCTATGCAAAGAGAGTAAGTGAACATCCCAAGCACAAATGGGTAATCCCTTTTCCTGCCTGTCCAATTTAGGTCAGTTAGTCTCTGCACCAGGGCAAACTTTTTTCTCATCTTATTCAGTGTAGTTCAGATTAAAATGTTCCTAGAACAAGTTCTATTTTACTATTATTTTACTATTTAATATTCTATGGAGTATTACCCAGGTTGATAAAATATTTGCTTTTAATAATTGAATGAATATACTGGAAGGTAAATGCATTTTCTGTACACTTGCTGAAAGAAAAAATAGCATATTAAGAATAATATGTTCCTTGAATTATTACTAGCTAGAAAGCTCAGTGGATAGAATGTCAGATGTGGAGTAAGAAAGATTCATCTTATTTATGAGTTCAAATCTGGCTTCAGATACTTACTAGCTATGTGATCCAGCTCAAGTCATTTATCCCTGTTAGCCTCAGTTTCCTCATCTGTAAAATGAGCTGGAGAAGGAAATAGTAAATCAATCCAATATCTTTGCCAGGAAAATTCCAAAGGAAATCCAGAAAAGTGAAACATAAGCAAACAAGGGATAAATCATTAACATATGATTTAGATTTCTTTTTTTCTGATTTTTGTTCCACATATTTTGAAGATTATGAGCATTTTCTATTAAAATTCTGTTCAAAATATTTCTCTGTTTTTATGGATCAAGGGGGATAAATGTAAGTAAATAATGTGGAATCTATGATAATGCTCTAGTTACAATACAGTTTATTGATTGAACTCTCAAGAATATTTTCAGGTCTATATTTGTATCATGGAATCTGTTATTCATTATTTCATGATATACTGATTACATCTGATAAACATTTCTCTCCACTTGGCCATAATCTGCTAGATATTTGCTAGGTATTAGATTTGTATAGCTTCAAATGATATGATACAGTTTCTACCATTTTCTTCCATCTAGATAGTAATAACCTAATCCTGATTTGTTATGATAAATTACTCTTTTTTTTTACAAAAAAAAATTCACATGATTTAGGCATATGTTAGGCAGTGAACATATCATTGTCTGAGTTCATATGAATATCTTCATATGAATATCTCTGATTCTTAGATTTGCATCTTAGCTATTTTATAAGCTCTATCTGGATATAAACTAATTTTGATAAGTACCTGGTGTGTACTTTTTATTAACATTTACTATTGATTATTGAAATAATGTACAGCTATTCAAAAAGTATTTTTATAGATTTTTGACTAGTTTATCATACATTCTGAGAATGTTTATCAAGGCTTTTCCTCTTTTGGAGAGTGAGGATTTGCCTTGTGTTTTGTCAAAATTCTATGGATTCTTGTACTCTACTTTTCAAGTTTGCTAAGGTATATTTTGCAGTTCCCAATGTGTACATTAAAACAGGAATTATATAGTTTTTACTTGCTTTAAATGCATTATTATCATTTACTTTTTATTTCTGGATGCCAAAAGTCTAAACAAATTTACCTTCAGTTTCTCCTTGTCTGAAAGAAACCAAGATATTTCTAAGCATTCTTGTCCATTCCAATTTGACCTTTAGCTTCAAGCTCAGTACCTCAGTCTTTATTTCCCTGGTAGACACATTTAATGCTTTACATTTATCAAAGCAACTGGAGAAAGATTCCATAAGATAAAGATATTTAATATATTATTTATTTTTAGTGGATCCATACAGATAGATGTCATCCATATACATCGAATACTTAGTGGTCTGTTTGATTTGAGTGTCTTTTAAATTTGGAAGTCGTATCTAGTTTTATATCCAAGCAGATCTTATTGAATAGGCAGAACAATAAGATTCTTAGGCTATATTCCTGAAATACACAATTAAAAATATCTTAATATTATTATGTTGTTAGCAGATATGAAATGGAAAATAACTTTTATAGCTTAATAATAGCAATGTTATTTTTTTCATTATCAATGGGATTCAGACAGATCTTAGTATTATTGTCTAATATTTATTGTTACTTGAATTGTATTGATCAAATAAAAATGCCTGCTTTTTATAGTCAAAATCCAGTCAACAACCTGGAACACTTTGTTTTATTTTTGTCTTAAATATGGTTAACTTAATATAGTGCCTGGCACTGGAGACACTGAAATTCAATAAATACAAGGGTGACATGATCAGAATTGCGTTTGAGGAAGATCAGTTTGACAGATAAGTGAAAGATGGACAGGAGTAGGAAGAGACTTTGGACATAGAGATCAACCAAGAGGCTATTGCAATAGTCTAAGCATGAGATGGTGAGGACCTCCATCAGTATTGTGATATAATGTCCAAGAGGATAAAGAGTATAGATGAGAGCTGTTACTAAAGTGCAATCATTAGGACTTGGCAAGAGAGTGGATAAGAAAGATGAAAGTTGGAGCAGCTAGTTGGTGCAGTGGATAGAACAACCAGCCTTGAAGTCAGGAAGACTTGAGTTCAAATCTGACGTTAGACATTTAACATTTCTTGTCTGTATGACCTTGGCCAAGTCATTTAACCCCAATTGCCTCAGCAAAAAAGGAAAAAAAAAAAAGAAAATGATAGTGAGGAGACAAAGATGACTACATAAATTTTAGGCTTGAATGATTAAGAATGTTGGTGTCCTTGACAGTAATCAGGAAGTTAGGGAGAGGGGACAATTTTGGGAGAAAGATATTGAGTTTAAGATATCTATAGGAAATTTAGCTCAAGATGTCTGATAGGCAGTTGTAGATATGAGACTGGAGGCCAAAAAAAAGGTATGAAATGAATTAAGTATATTTGAAAATTATCTTCATGGAGATGTTAATTGAAAAAAATACAAATCTTAGAATTTGAGTTCATTGTATACTCACTATAAATATGCTTGACATAACTGAAGAGGGATGCTAAATGCCTCTTCTTATTCCCAAACGATTTTAATCTTTTCTGTTTCTATGTTCTAGAAACATTTAGTTCCTTTTAACTTAGAAATTATGAGTATTTGGCATAACAACATCAATTAAATAACTATTTTTCAAGATTTTATGGGACAATGTTAAGTACTGATGAATATGTACAATCGTTTAGTCTATGATAATGGGATATTTTATTGGCTGATTCCCAAGAATATTTTGAAGTCTTTTATTTGCATTATGAGCTTTTGTGTGTCTATATTTGAAATATGGTGAGATTCTCATATATTAGTCTAGTTGCCAAATCATGCCTTATTATATATTATTATTTAATTTAATTTTTTTAAGTTCAACTTTTTTATTATAGCTTTTTATTTATTTATGTATTATGATTTTAAAGAAAAGTTTGGATTTGCTCCTATAAATGACGCTCTCAAGCTCAATTAAAAAATGAAAATAAAAAGTTTTAATCAAACAAGACAAGGTACAGACAATTTAGATTTACACAACAAAACAAATAGAAATAAGAACAATTAACAACATGACAATTATAGCAGATAGAGGAAGAGAATACATCACCAATTCAAGGGAACCCCAAAAACTCAAATGGCTGGGAGTCCCATTTCAGCCTCAATCAACTTGAATTGTGTAAAGATTTTTCCGGGTGAAGCGTCCTCCCCACGGGTGAGACTCAGTGGAGATGTAAGATTCTCAATCTTATATACCTCTCTTAAACAAAGAGGGCTTTCAGCCAAGAAGTCTGACATGTGTGACCATTTAGTGTTTTAACTCATTCCATATGTTATGTATCAAGTATCTCACTTTATCTGTCATTTTGACATATGTATGTATCAAATATCTAGTATTTTGACTCATTCCATATTGTCTATACCTTGACGTATTTCCTTAGCAATAGTATATGCTCAAGGACGGAGCCACCCGCTGTAAGCATAAACATTTCTAGAATTGGCTAGTTCCTGGATTCTATTGTCAAGGACATATAGAGTTCATGGAATGGTCAAATTCCCATAATTTAGAAGCTCAGGCCTGTTAGATTTAAGTGAGCTTACAATTCTAATATGAAATTTTAATTTCTTATTCAACAAGACATATGCATGGGTAATTTTTCAACATTGACTCTTGTAAACCCTTCTGTTCCAACTTTTCCCCTCCTTCCCCCCACCCCCTCCCTTAGATGAAAGGTAGACAAATACATGTTAAATATGTTAAAGTATATGTTAAATGCAATATATGTATACATATTTATACAGTTATCTTGCTGCACAAGAAAAATCAGATTTAGAAAGAAGGTAAAAATAACCTTAGAAGGAAAATAAAAATGCAAGTGTAAAGGTCAGAGGAGGAATCAGGTACTCCACAGTCATGAAGTAAACAGGCAAATAAAGCCTGAGACCCTCATATGTGATTTGCTGTGAGTAAACAGAGACCACCTCATGAGCAGCAGCTCTGATTACATTGAGACTGCATCATCTCCTTCTCTGATTATGTGTATGACCTTAAGCTGTGGTGAAGAGGAAGCAGGTCCTCTTTGACCTAGAGCTCATCAGTTCACTGGGAGTCAGCAAAAGTTAGCTAGGAACAGGATGTGAACATGTGAATAAAAGATCTTGAGCTGTTCTAAAGGATGCTCTCAAGTATTCTATCATGTATTTAATTCATCTTTCCTATGAAATGATGGCCAGAGATCTCTGAAGACTTCAGACAGAGGCAAGCTTGGTAAAATTGGTTTAAACACTACAAAAGACAGTGACCAGAGATTTCTCTGAGGCCCTGGGAATTAGGAGAGACTGGCAATAGTGAATGCAGAGTAGGCATTAACAAGGGTATTCACAAAAGTAGTGAATGCTTTGTGGGCATTACAAGTGGTGCCAGAATGAATGCATTGTAGATTGCCAGAGCCCCCATTTATCAGGAAGACAGTACTCCATCTGGGAGGGAAGCATTATGGATCTAGGCATAAGTCTACCTAAGATCAAGCTCAAGGATGATGAGGGTGTGATTTGGGGCAGGGATGGATCTGCTGTCCTCGTTTCCAAAGCTTTTGGGTGGGTCTGTAGCAAAAGAATTTCATGTAATCAAAGCTGTGATAAGAAAAGCTTTTATTGGTGAGAAAGGCACCAAGATGTCTTGGCAGGCAAATCACTCAAGAGAGAAGTGATTTTGCAAAGAAACATAATTTGAAGGCCTACTTTATACAGAAACAGAATAATAGAACAGAATAAGCAAGACTACTTAAGTTTGTATCTGAAAAGGTCTTCCTGCTTTCAGAGGATGTGGGGCCATTTAAGTTTGTATAATGTTTTGTTGGTGATTTTACATAACTTTACAGGGCTGTCTGGTTTCCCTCTCATAAAAGGACATAGCTGTGCATGCAGCTCAAGTAAATAGGTGAAAGAGCCAGATGGATCACCTCTGAAGAATAGCAAGGAGCTTGCTTTCAAGCTGGGAGGTATTTGCTCCCACGCCTATTAAATATAGCTCAGCAAGGAAAAAATCTAAAGCTAATAGAGATGGTTGAGAGTATAGATCAAAAAATATAAGCATTAAAAGTTGAGTTAGAGGTAAAATGAAAAATTACATTACAGACAATTACAAAGAGAGATAAAAGAATTACAGGCTTAGTTACTGGTTGAGTTAGAGAAAAGACAAAAAGAACTGAAAGTTCAGCCTACTAGCTGAAACTGAGAAGGAAAAAAACAAGCAGAAAGTTGGTGAACATACCATGTGGAAGTTAACCAGAGAAATATTCTTTAGTATTTTGTTAATTTATCTCAGCTGCTATTGCTTTAGGGGATGTACAGAGAAAAGAATTAAATATCCTGCTAATGGGAAGGGGTTTGGATCTATTCATACACAAAACTTGGTTTTGGCTTTAATTCTGCCTACCACCAAGCATGCACCTTTGGGGAATTTCCCATTTCTTGATCTTCCTCCCTCAACTCCACCTTCATGGGTGGGAGGAGGAGGAAAGAATGGGAGGGGTGATGATATTATCAGCACTGCTCACTAACCAATTCCAACCCCCAGGAGGCTTTATGGCCAGAGGCAAAGGAGACTTGTGTTTTAAGTGTACCAGTTGTTATTATGCTCAGAGAGTTTTTGAAAATGCAGCACTCCAACCTGATCAGTTAGTCTTAAGCAAGCCTGTGAGGATAAGAGATTGCAGTTAGTGAAAGTAGAGTTTTATGCCTACAAGACTACAAAGATATTATCTGGGGAGCTGAAACTTGCCTTTGTTCATCTTATAGATCTTTCTTTTGCTTTTGCACAGAGTTGAATGTCCTTTGTTCATTATCTGTATGAATGACATACCATTGAAAAGATTGTTAGACACAGATGTAGATCGTACAGCTATTAGAAATGCCAGCTGGTCTAGTAATTGGCTAAAGATTACAGTAAACACCTATATGTCTGCCATAAAAGGCTCTATAGTAGCTAAAATTAGTGCTACCTCTTTGAGATGGGAATTTAAAGATAAGACAGAAGTTTATTTTTTTTTAATAATTAAAATAAGATATGATTTAATTAATTATAATGTGTATAAGGTACTTTTTTTTTAATGACATAAGTAAGTAGTCTGCATAGGGTCTAGGAAAAGTAAAGGCAAATATTAATAAAGTTCTCTCATTACAGGCTGTCAGAAGTTCAGTTTTGGAATGTCCCTAAAGGTTGTCTAGTCAAAACTATAAGTCTTGTCAAGATAACATGCATATATTAAGTGCTTACTGTATAGCAGAAATAGTGCAAAGTGATGGAAATACAAATAGGTAAAAACCCATCCTTGCCATCAATGAGTTCAAAGGCAGTAGGCATTTCCTCTACCACATTCTCAACAAGTAAGCTTCTATCATTGTGTGAAACATTAAAGTGAAGCTCCAAAGGAGCCTCTTCCATTATAGTTAGTTCAAATTTATTGCAGGAAGTGAAATCTCTGTCTCTGAAATACCTACTCAGGATTCCTTTTTTTTTTTCTTCCATGTGGGGTAAGGTAAAACAAGTTTTTAATCGTTCAGTTCTTTTTTTTTTTTTTAAATTAATTAATTTTTATAATTATAACTTTTTTTTGACAGTACATATGCATAAGTAATTTTTTTTTTTTTTACAACATTATCTCTTGTACTCCCTTCTGTTCCGAATTTTTCCCCTCCTTCCCTCCACTCCCTCCCCTAGATGGCAGGCATTCCCATACATATTAAATATCTTATAGTATATCCTAGGTACAATATATATGTGCAGAATCGAATTTTGTTGTTATTGTTGCAAAGGAAGAATTGTATTGGGAAGGTAAAAATAATCTGGGAAGAAAAAAAAAAATAATGCTCACAGTTCACACTCATTTCCCAGTGTTCCTTTTCTGGATGTAGCTGATTCTGTCCATCATTGATCAAATGGAATTGGATTAGCTCTTCCCTATGTTGAAGATATCCACTTCCATCAGAATACATTCTCATACAATATCATTATTGAAGTGTATAATGATCTCCTAGTTCTGCTCATTTCACTCCGCATCTCTTCAAGCCTCTCTGTATTCCTCCTTTTGGTCATTTCTTATAGAACAATAATATTCCATAACATTCATATATCATAATTTATCCAACCATTCTCCCATTGATGGACATCCATTCATCTTCCATCTTCTAGCCACTATGAAAAGGGCTGCCACAAACATTTTGGCACATACAGGTCCCTTTCCCTTCTTTAGTATCTCCTTGGGATATAAGCCCAGTAGTAGCACTGCTGAGTCAAAGGGTATGCACATTTTGATAGCTTTTTGGGCATAATTCCAGATTGCTCTCCGGAATGGTTGGATTAAGACAGAAATTTTTATTTATTTTATAGTTGAAAGATTCCCCATCGGTGGGAGACATCTTACAAAGTGAAAAAATTCAGACCTTATTTTATATAGGACAGGAGCAACTTAACCAAGTACATTAACAAGCTTCTCTAAGTCCTTGGAATTCCCCTAAATTTATTATGGATTCAAGATAAGTAAATGGACAGATGGAGACAACGGAAGCTCTTCAGTTTGGGCTTCCATGTCCTCAACTGCCTCAAATAGTCTCTTTGGATTAAAGATTATTTCTATTCTATCCCTCTAGATAAGGAGAATATGAAGGGATTTGTCTTTTCAGTGCCCAGCATTAATCTAGCTCAGCCTTATAAAGAATTTGAATGGACAGTTTTGCCATAGGGTATGAAGAATAGCCCTAGTCTGTGTCAATGTGAATGTGACTGCTTACCTTACTCCTGTAAGAATAGCATCTCCAAAAGTTATATTGTAACCACCATTAAGAGAAGACAGTGCTTTAGACTCGCCATGCCAGCTTGTAAAAAAAATCTCAAGAGACTCTAAAAGAGATGAAAATATGAACCTCCCAGCACAATCAGAACAAAATTTTATTTCTTTTATTTCTTACCCAGTGTTTGTGGATAGAATTTCAATAAAAACCATTAAGAGAGTACTACAATTTTCTGGTACAAGACCTGGCAAAATATATACCTCTCATGCCAGTGCAACATTGATGTGTGTTGTGGAACATTGATGTGTGTTCCCAGAGTGGAAAAATTTATTGTCCACAGCTCCAAGCCTTGCACATGGGTATGTAAATATAATTTTTAATATGGCTTATTCAGTCGATGTAGTACAAAGAATTGCCACAGCCTAAGTAAAATTTGTAGTTTTTAAAATATATCACAAGCTCTTTAAAGAAGTTCAAGAGCAAGTGAGAAGGCACTAAGGTAAGTATTATATCCTGCATGTCCATTTTCATAGTGGACTTTCAAATCCTATCTTTTATCATCAGGCTACTAGAGCTTTACATTTGCAAATTGTGATAACTAAAGAGGAAGCTAGCAGCACAGCAAAAGGATGTATAGCTTGCCTTTTCACATTCCTATGCTGCTCTATGGCAAATGGACATCACTCATGTTAAGAGAGTTAAGAGGCAGAGCATCTATGTAACCATGGATATAAAACCATGGATATACATTCTCAGTTCCTTATGGCTTCATTCCAATCAGGAGAAACAGTCAGCCATCTTTCCCTTGTAGGAATCTCACATGCACTTTAGATAGGTAATGTGCCAGCTTATACATCTTCTGCCTGTAGGTCCTTTTGCATTGAATCTGGCATTGCACATTCACTGGCATCCCATATCATCATTGGACAGACTATTTAAACCCCCAAGATATTCCTGTCCATGCCGGAGAAGGGAATTTTGGGATTTGTACGAGATGTAGCAATACCTACATGTAATTGCCTGCAATTTTTAAATTCTTTGGATTTTACCCTAGCAATGTGCTTCTGACACATGCAGAATGTGTGGCTAAACAACAGACTGGCTGACAAGGACAAGAACCCTTTCTCCACAGTGATGTAGAAGGGCTTAGATGGTATCTGAAAGGGCTGGGTTGGGTCAAGGTTTGGAGTCCGGATATGTTCTTGTTATTCCAGGTGCAGACCCAACAGCAGAGAAATGAATCCCAACCAGACACATCAGTGACTTGGGGAAACAAGAAGAAAAAGATTGGACGACAGCCCAGAGGGATCGGCCAGAGGTTAGCAGCCTTCCAGACACTGATGGCAGCCATGTCCCTCCTGACCATGCACCAGAGACAGCAGATACAGCACTAGTGTAGAAGCTCAATTGGACTGTCTTGGGTGATGTGCAATACCTACAGACTGATCTAATTGGACAATGTGCTTGTGTGTTTCTCCCATGGCTACTCACTGTTCATATGGTGGCCTGGGGAGAGACTTCACCCTGTTTTCCACTTATAGACAATGCCTCTAAGTTAGTGGGTGAAAAACCAACACATCCACCTGCCAAAGTTAGTGAGGCAGTGCTACAGGACATGATTTTTCTTGTATACACCTTCCTCTGTGCCTTTCTTTTACTAAAAGATGTATACAATTGAAACTACAGACTTTGTCATCCCACTTCATTGACGTCCCACCTTCTTGAGCATGACTTTATGGAATGGGTTGAACACCATGCTGCATGCTTGGTTTTGGCCACTGTTTGGCTTAGTTGTTATTGTTTTACTTTTATTTGCCTTTGTTCTGTTATATACATTCTGTAATCTCATTGATTAGTCAAGCTATTGTTGATGCTAAAGTCAGTTTGATGTGATGAGTGGTCCCCCCACTTTACAAGAGAAGGAAATTGCAAGGGTCAGAGGAATCAGGCACTCTATAGTCAGGTAGTAAACGGTCAAAGAAAGCCTGAGACCCCCGGATGTGATTTGCTGTGAGTAAACAGAGACCACCTTATGGGCAGGAACTCTGGTCGAATTGAGATTGCATCATCAATGAGAAGTGTCTCCTTCTCTAATTGGCTGTGTGTTTGACTTCATAGACCCAATTAAAGCTGTGGGGACAAGGAAGCAGATCCTCTTTGACCTTGAGTTCATCAGGAGTTCACTGAAAGTCAGCAAGAGGTTAGCTAGAAACAGGATGTGAACACGTGAATAAAAGATCTTGAGCTTGCACATAGCTGTTCTCAAGCACTCTGTCGTGTATTTAAACCATCTCTCCTATGAAATGATGGCCAGAGATCTCTGAAGACCTCAGACAGAGGTAAGCTTGGTAAAATTCTTGTAAGCACTGCAAAAGACTCTAGTTTCTCTGAGGGCCTGGGAATTAGGAGAGATTGGTAGTAGTGAATGCAGAGTGGGCATTAACAAGGGTATTCACAAAAGTAGTGAATGCCTTGTGAGCATTCACATGCAAGTGGACAATAAGAGAAGGAGTAGAAATGCTATGTGGTGGATCACACTCATTTCCCACAGTTCTTCCCTGGGTTCTCTTCATTACTGAACAACTAGAACTGATTTGGTTCATCTCATTGTTGAAGATGGCCATGTCCATCAGAATTGACCATCATATAGTATTGTTGTTGAAGTACATAATGATCTCTTACTTCTGTTCATTTCACTCAGCATCAGTTCATATAAGTCTCTCCAGGCCTTTCTGAAATCATGCTGCTGGTCATTTCTTACAGAACAATAATATTCCATAATATTCATATACCACAATTTATTCAGCCATTCTCCAATTCATGGGCATCAGTTCAATTTCCAGTTTCTACCCACTATGAAAAGGGTTGCCACAAACATTTTTACACATACAGGTCCCTTTCCCTTCTTTAATATCTCTGGGATATAAGCCCAGTAGAAACACTGCTAGATCAAAGGATATACACATTTTGATAACTTTTTGAGCATAGTTCCAAATTGCTCTCCAGAATTATATATTATTATTAAGATTATGATGTTGATACAAACAGGATTGGTCTAATAAAGATACAGTGGGCCTTAGAAGATACTAGATACTAGAGATACCAGAGAGAAGGGAGAAGATATTAGGATGGTTTGCCATTTTCTCTTCCATTTATTTTACAGAGGAGAAAACATGATTGAAGGAGTTTACAACTTATAAATATCTGAAGTCAGATTTGAATTTGGAGGGATATATAAGTCTTCATGACTTCAGGCCTGGCACTCTATTCATTGTGCCAATTAGCTGGCAGGAAAGAGGGAGAGTCAGATTCAACGGCCACTTCTCACATTTATTTGCCAAGTGACACCAGGAAAGTCTTAATATCCTACTGCCCCCAGCATCTCTTTTAAAACTATATATTTCAGAGCAAGTGTTGAGCTGCATTAGTAAATAGCAGTTTCTCACTTGGAAGTTCCTTTACCAATGAAACCACAGAGCCAGTTCCTAAACTTGTATAATGATTATGATGATGATGATGATGATTGAAGTGAGGAACATAATTTGAGAAAGAAGTATCTGAAACAGGGAGGAGCCAATGGCAGAGACAAGATGGCAGAGAGGACACAGACATCTTCCTAAACTCTCCTTTGCCCTCAATCTATTTTAACAATATTCAGCCTTGTAATTAATGCTTGACTGTCAGAACTCATGAATATTGGGAGTACAATACATTACCAACAGAAGATATTCTCAAAATTTTTCAGAAAAGGTCTGTTTTTGCTTGCTGGTGCAAACAGAACAAGGCTACGTCAGGTGCAGCCTTCAGGCAAGTTGGCAGTGAGAGCATACGAAACAGACCACAAGGAGGGATGGGGTGTGGTCTCAGCTGAAAATCTGCAGGGCAGAATTTTCCACAGTGGACCTTCTTTGCCCTAGCAGCAAGCCAGTAGATCAGCATAAAAGCTATAAAAATAGGAAGTAAAGACTATAATCCCAAAACACTAGGGTCTCTCTGGACCTGGCCACACCTACCCAACACCCAGAGTGACTCAGTATGATCCCAAGCACAGCTGCAGTAGTTGGCTCCAGCAAAGTCCTAGTAGCTGCCTTTCTATTGCTGCTTATTTCAGCGTAACTGCTAATTCCAGCACAGCCAGTGGCTGTCCGACTGTCCCTTCACTGCCACTTCCTGCTGTCTGTAGAGGAAGCTTGGAAATACTTCACTGCTCCCGTAAGCAGGTCATAAGGCTTTTTTTTTTTTTTTTTTCCCCAGTACAGAAAGAGAGCAGACTTCAAACCCTGAGGAGACTAAAAACAGTTTGTCTCTAGATCCAAAGGTGGATATGATCTGGTCCCCATCAAAAAAGGCTCTCATAGAAGAAATTAAAAAGGATCTTAAAAGAGAGCTAGATAAAAAATGGGGAAAGGAAAGGAAAGTTTTGCAAGAGGGTCAGAACAAGTCATTAAAAGATAGAGTGGATAAAGAAATCAATTCCCTGAAAAACAGAATTTGTGAATTGAAAAAAAAAAATAATTCTTTTAAAAAAATTGGCAAAATGGAAAAAAAAAAATTCCATAAAATAAAACAACTCATTTTAAAACTCAAATGGACAGATACAAAAAGAAATTTAAAAAAGCAAATGAAGAAAATAATTCATTAAAAATCAGACTTGAACAAATGGAAATGAATGACTTGAGACACTAAGTCAAGCAAAACCAGAAAAAAAGAAAAAAATTTTAAATACCTACTTGGAAAAACAATAGACCTGGAATATAGATCTAGGAGAAATAATCTAAGGATTATTAGACTCCCTGAAAAATCATGATTAAAAAAAGAGCCTTGACAATATTTTTCAGGAAATCATCAAAGAGAACTGCCCAGATGTTATAGAAACAGAAGGCAAAAGAGACATTGAAATAATTCACTGATCACCTGTGGAAAGAAATCCCAAAATCAAAACTCCAAGAAATAGCATAGTTAAATTTCAGAACTATCAGACCAAGGACAAAATACTACAAGCAGCCAGAAAAAAACAATTCAAATACTGAGGAGCCACAATAAGGACTACTCAAGATCTAGCAGCATCCACATTAAAGGATTGAAGGGCCTAGAATCTGATATTCCGAAAGTCAAAAGAACTTTGTATGCAGCCAAGAATAAGTTACCCAGCCAAAATGAGAATTTTCTTCCAAGGAATAAGATGGATATTCAGTGAAATAGGTGAATTCCATTTATTTCTGATGAAAAAACCAGACCTAAAGAAAAAAAAAATATATAGGACTCAAAAGAAGCTTAAAAAGGTAAAAAGAACTCTTGAGAATTGTATTTCTGTTATGGGTATACATAGAGAGTACATGTATAATTTGGTTTTATTGTTATAATATAAAAAAAGAACTAGAGGGGGAAAGGAAATTATACCAGAAAAAGGGGGAAATGGATGTAAAAAGAAGGAAACTACATCTCATGAAGAGGCAAAGGAAACCTATTATATCTGAGGGAATCAAGGAAAGGGGATGAACACAGTGTGGATCTTATTCTCATCAGATTTGGTTCAAAGAGAAAATATTAGACATATTGGTTTACATAGAAACTTCTCCCACCTCATGGAAAAGTGGGAGGGGAAAAGCAAAAAGGGAAAGGTGAAGGTAAATAGAAGAGAATACAGAAATAGTAAGGAAAAGGTTTAAGAAAAGGGAAGGGGGGATGGAGGGATTCTAAAGAGGGAAATCTGTGTGAGGCAAATGGTGCTCATAAATCTAATACTAAGGAGAGGGAGTAAGGGGGAAAGAAAAGAGAAAAGAATAATCTGGGGAGAATAAGATGACAGGAAATATAGACTTAGTAGTTTTAACCATAAATGTGAATGGGGTAAACTCCCCGCATAAAACGTAGGCAAATAGCAGACTGGATTAAAAGCCAGAATCCTACAATATGTTGTTTACAGGAAACACACTTGAAGCGGGGTGATATATACAGAATAAAGATAAAAGACTGGGGCAGAATCTATTATGCTTCAGGTGAAGCCAAGAAAAAGAGGGGTACTAATCCTAATTTCAGATCAAGCAAAATCAAAAATTGATCTAATTAAAAGAGATAAGGAAGGACACTATATCTTGCTAAAGGGAAGCATAGCTAATGAAGCAATATCAATATTAACATATATGCACCAAGTGGTGTAGCATCTAAATTCCTAAAGGAGAAGTTAAAAGAGCTGCAAGAAGAAATAGACAGCAAAACTTCAATAGTTGGAGATCTCAACCTTGCACTCTTAGCACTAGATAAATCAAACCACAAAATAAATAAGAAAGAAGTTAAAAAGGTAAATAGAACACTAGAAAAGTTAGGTATGATAGATATTTGGAGAAAACTGAATGGAGACAGAAAGGAGTACACTTTCTTCTTGGCAGTTCATGGAACCTATACAAAAGTTGACCATATATTAGGACATAAAGACCTCCAGTTCAAATACAGAAAGGCAGAAATAGTAAATGCGTCTTTCTCAGGTCACGATGCAATAAAAATTATATTCAGTAAAAAGCCATGGGGAAATAGGCCAAAAAGCAATTGGAAACTAAATAAGCTCAATTAATAATTTCACCCAAGAGAATGACAATAATGAGACATCATACCAATATGTGTGGGATGAAGCCAAGGTGGTAATAAAGGGAAATTTTATTTCTCTAGAGATGTACTTGCATAAAATAGAGAAAGAGAAATTCTAATTCTCTCTAATTCAATGAATTAGACTTACAACTAAAAAAGCTAGAAAAAGAGCAAATATTAATTTGAAATTCTAAAAATAAAAGGAGAGATCAATAAAATTGAAAGTAAAAAAAAAACTATTAATAAATAAAACTAAGAGTTGCTTTTATGAAAAAAACTAACTAAATAGATAAACCCTTAGTAAATTTGATTAGAAAAAGGAAAGAGAAAAATCAAATTGTTATTCTTATGAATGAAAAGATAAAAATTTCCGCTAAGAAAGAGGAAATTAGAGCAATAATTAGGAGTTACTTTGCCCAACTTTGTGCCAATAAATTTGATAACTTAAATGAAATAGATGAATACCTTCAAAAATATAGGTTGCTACATTAACAGAGGAAGAAGTAAATTGGTTAAATAATCCCACTTTAGAAAAAGAAATAGAACAAGCTATTAATCAACTCCCCCCCCCCCAAAAAAAAATCCACAGGACCAGATGGATTTACATGGGAATTCTACCTAACATTTAAAAAACAATTAACTCCAATGCTATATAAACTATTTGAAAAAATAGGGAATGAAGGAGTCCTACCAAATTCCTTTTATGATACAGACATGGTACTGATACCTAAACCAGGTAGGATAAAAGCAGCGAAAGAAAATTGTAGACCAATCTCCCTAATGAACATCACCTAATGAACATCAATGCAAAAATCTTAAATAAAAGATTAGCAAAAAGATTACAGAAAATCATCTCCAGGATAACACACCAGGACCAAGTAGGATTTATATCAGGAATGCAGGGCTGGTTCAATATTAGGAAAACTACTAGCATAATTGACTATATCACAGTAACCAAATTAGCAAAAGCCATGTGATCATTTCAATAGATGCAGAACAATCTTTTGATAAAATCCAACACTTATTCCTATTAAAAACACTAGAGAGTATGTGAATAAATGGACTTTTCCTTAAAATAGCTAATAGCATCTATTTAAGATCATCAGTAAGCATCATATGTAATGGTGATAAACTAGAACTATTCCCAGTAAAATCAGGAGTGAAACAAGGTTGCCCACTATCACCATTACTATTCAGTATTGCATTAAAAATGCTAGCTTTAGCCATAAGAGATAAAAATAAAGTAAAGGAATTAGAGTAGGTAATGAGGAAATCAAATTATCACTCTTTGCAGATGATATGATGGTATACTTAGAGAACCTCAAAGATTCTACTAAAAAGCTATTAGAAATAATCCACAACTTTAGCAAAGTTGTAGGATACAAAATAAGTCCACATAAATCATCAGCATTTTTATACATCGTTAACAAAATCCAACAAAATTCCATTTAAAATAACTGTCGATGTATACGTATATTGTATTTAACTTATGCTTTAATATATTTAACTTGTATTGGTCAACCTGCCATCTGGGAAAAGGGGTAGGGAGAATGAGGGGAAAAGTTGGAACAAAAGATTTTGCAATTGTCAATGCTGAAAAATTACCCATGCATATATCTTGTAAATATAAAGCTATAATAAAAAATAAAAGTAAAATAACTGTCGATACTATAAAATATTTGGGAATTTATCTGCCAAGGGAAAGTCAGGTACTATATGATCAAAGCTACAAAACACTTTTTGCACAAATAAAGTCAGATGTAAACAATTGTAAAAATATTAAGTGCTCCTAGATAGGTTGAGCGGATACAATAATGACAATACTACCCAAACTAGTCTATTCACTTAGTACTATTCCAATCAGACTCCCAAAACATTATCTTAATGACCTAGAAAAATAACAAAATTCATCTGGAAGAACAAAAGGTCAAGAGTTTCAAGGGAAGTAATGAAAAAAAAAATCAAATGAAGATAGCCTAGCTGTACCTGATCTAAAACTATATTATAAAGCAGTGGTCACCAAAACCATTTGGTATTAGCTAAGAAATAGACTGGTTGATCAGTGAATAGGTTAGGTTCTCAGGACAAAATAGTCAATAACTATAGTAATCTAGTGTTTGACAAACCCAAAGACCCCAGCTTTGGGGATAATAATTCATTATTTGACAAAAACTGCTGGAAAATTGGAAATTAGTATGGCAGAAACTAGACATTGACCCATATACCATACACCAAGATAAGATCAAAATGGGTTCATGATCTAGGCATAAAGAATGAGATTATAAATAAATTAGAAGAACATAGGTTCATTTACCTCTCAGACCTTGGAGAAGGAAGGAATTTGTGACCAAAGAAGAACTAGAAGTCATTATTAATTACAAAATAAAAAATTTTGATTATATTAGGATAAAAAGCTTTTGTACAAATAAAACTAATGTGGACATGATTAGAAGGGAAAACATTTTTGCAGCTAAGGGTTTTGATAAAGGCCTCACATCTCCAAAATATGTAGAGAATTGACTCTAATTTATAAGAAATCAAGCCATCCTCCAATTGATAAACGATCAAAGGATATGAACAGACTGTTTTCAGATGATGAAATTGAAACTATTTCTAGTTATATGAAAAGGTGTTCCAATCCTTGCTGATCAGGGAAATGCAAATTAGGGCAGCTCTGAGATACCACTCTGCCATACATATCTGAGATATGTATCTGCTATATGTATCTCTGAGATACATATCTGCCAGATTGGCTAAGATTGGCAGGAAAAGATAATGATGAATGTTGGAGGGGATGTGGGACAACAGTTCACAGATGCATTGTTGGTAGAGTTGTGAATGGATCCAATCGTTCTAAAGAGCAATTTGGAACTATACTCAAAAAGTTATCAAGCTGTGCACACCTTTTGATCCCCTAGTGTTACTACTAGGCTTACTTATATCCCAAAGAGATATTAAAGAAGGGAAAGGGACCCGTATGTGCAAAAATGTTTATGGCAGCCCTTTTCATAGTGGGTAGAAACTGGAAATTGAAGAGATGCCCACCAATTGGAGAATGGCTTGAATAAACTGTGGCATATGAATGTTATGGAATATTATTGTTCTATAAGATGATCAGACGCATGAATACAGAGAGGCTTAGAGAGACATACATGAACTGATGCTAAGTGAAATGAGCAGAATCAGGAGATTACACACTTCAACAACAATACTACATGATGATGAGTTCTGACACATATGGCTCTCTTCAACAATGAGAGGATCCAAACCAATTCAAATTGCTCTGTAATGAACAGAACCACCTACACCCAGAGAAAGAACACTGGGAAATGAGTATGGACCACAACACAATATTTCTATTCTTTCTGTTATTGTTTGCTTGCATTTTTTTCTTCTCAGCTTATTTTTATCTTCTTTCTAATCTAATCTTTCTTGTGCAACAAGATAATTGTATAAATATGTATACATATATTGCATTTAACATATACTTTAACACATTTGATATGTATGGGACTACCTGCCATATAGGGGAGGGGGAGTGGAGGAAATGAGGAAAAAAAGTTGAAAGAGAAGTTTTTTCAAGGGTCAATGTTGAAAAATTACCCATGTATATGTTTTACATATAAAAACCTATAATAAAAATAAAATTTAAAAAAATATCTAAAGTATGGATTCATAGAAATATAAATAAGTGGGAAGAAACATTCATATGTCCATAGTTTGGGGGGTAAATCATGAAATAATATCTGAATAGTTATGCAATAATCAATTCAGAGTGAGAGAAAGCCATTGGAAGCTAATGAAATTTTATCTGAAAATTTTACATACATCAATTTTTAAAAATCTTTGGTAAAAAATTTTGTTTCTTTTGTTAGCAACAGACCTCTAGATTGGTACTTTAGATAAGAAATTGATTCCAATAGGATACAATTGTGGTAACCAAATGTTAGAATGAAATCTTGGCCATAGAGTTTCCAGAGAATTATCTGGCAGTGTTATGCAGAGTGAATTAGTAGATGGAGACTATAAAGACAATGAAGAAAAAGTTAGAGTCTTTCCACAAATGCTAGGACTCTTAAAAATAGCTGTCAGATGCCAGCCATGAAGTCAGGAGGATGTGAGTTCAAATCTGCTCTCAGACACTTAACATTTCCCTGGGAAAGTCACCTAACCCCAATTGCCTCAGTAAAAAAAAACAAAACAAAACAAACAAAAAAAAAAAAGCTGTCATAGCAGAAACTCAAGGAATTTTAATGTATGTATTAGCAATTAACCACATAAGTCATACTGACACATTTGCACTATAAGCACAGAATTCTTTACACTTGAAAAACACAGGTTTGTCTGTGATTTTGCTGATGTAAATGACTACTGAATGAAAAAAAAACAATTAGCTATCAAATACTTATTAAGCATTTTTTATGATCCTCTCATCTAATACACTGGATGTGAGCAGTACAGATACAAAGAGTGAAATAGTCTTTAGAGGAAAAGAGCAAATTTTCTAATCAAAAAGACTGATACATTAATAGAAAAGTATATACAGAATAAATTTAAAGTTGATTCATCTAGCATAACTATAAGGTAAATATATATTTCACACGTGTTTATAGTTGGAAAATGTAAAATATAAGGGCACAGACGTTTTGGGGGAATCAAAGAAAGTTTCATAAAGAAAATGATGTCTAAGCTAAATCTTAAAGGAAGAGAGTAACTCTAGGAGGCAAAGAGTAGAGATTGCACTCCAGTCATGATGGCTAGTCAATAAAATGTCAAGGGAGACAGATGGGAACTAGAAGTGACATGAATTCTAGTTTGGATGAATTGAAAAGACCAACACTTGGGAAATAATCTTTAATGAGGATAGAAAGATAGGTTGCAGTCAAATTGAATATGGATTTAAAAGCTACGATAGAAGATTATATTTTAACTAAGAGGTCATTGAGTAGGAGAGGCATGTGATCACATTTTCACTAAAGAAAATTCACTTTGTTGAATGCATAGGATGGACTTCAGTGGTGAGAGACTTAAGTTGGGGTGACCAAATATGACTATTGTAATAATCTACACCAGAGCTGTTCTGAGTTTAAACTAAGTTAGTTACTATGAGTTCAAAGAAGGGGTTAGATACAAGAATGTGAAGGCAGAGACAGCAATAACTGGCAACTGACTGGATATGTGGAGTCAAGTAGAGTGAGAATAAAGACAAGATGATAAACCAGAAATACAGGAAGGCTATTAATATCTTTGACAGGGAAGCTTGAAAGGGAGGATATAGAAGGAAAGATGATATGTTTAGTATTGGACATATTGAGTTTAAGTTATATCTATAAAGTCTTTATAATATTCAATAAACAATTGGTAGTGAGAGAATATGTCAGGGTAAAGAACTGGATTATAATTCTGAAAATCTTCTACATAGAAACAATAATTAAACTTATGGGATCTGATGAAGTTCCCTAGTAAAGAAAGTATAAAGGATGAAGAGAAGATGACCCAAAACAGAATCTTAAGTAAAACTAAAATCCATTCAGAAAGAGAATATGATATGGATGATGAGCTAGCAAAAATATAGAGAAGATGAAATCAGGTAGGTAAGAAGTCATAGAAGAAAGAATAATGTCATGAAAACTCAGAGAAGGGAAAATATTAAGGAGAAAATGGTAAACCGTATATATGTAGCAAACATATCAAGACAAATTAGGACTTAAGAGATTGATAACTAAGGAAAGAATAGTTTCAGTTGAATGATAAGGTCCAAAGCCAAATCATACTGTTGAAGAACTACTGAGAAAGAAGGAGGAGCAAGAATAGACAATTTTTTCAAAAAGTTTGGCTGAGAATAGGTGAAGGAATATAGAACAAGATTTTTAGAAGATGACAGAGTCTAGGAAAGTTCATACTTTTGAAAATTAGAGAAATTGGAATACTTGAAATGGTTAGATAAGGAGAGATTAAAGATTTGAGAATGCTGATGTTTAAGGATGTCTGCTGTAGAGGATAAGAGGGTATGTGATTACTTTCTGTGCCAGTAACACATTTTCTGTATATGTGAATACTTACATGTTATACATCATATATGTGTGTGTGTGTGTGTGTGTGTATAAATTTTAAGAAAATTGAATGGACATGGATTGTAGGAAATTATAGGGTTTTTTGCTTTTAAAATACATTTTGTTATCTTTTGCTCTGCATTATATAAATTTCTTCCTCTATCCCTTCTCTTCTCTCATTCCAGAAAAATTAAATCATTCTATATATATATATAATTTTAAAAAAATACATCAAATACAGCAATACATTAAAAGAAGATCATGAAACTATATAGACAGTATTCATACCTATATACTATCCAACTCTGAAAAGATGTGGTTTCTAATAACTCTTCTTTAGGAGCATATTTGTTCTTTATTATTTTTTCAATAATAATTTTGTATTTTTTGATGACTTTTCTTTCCATTTACATTTTCCAGTCATTTTGTATTTTGTTTTCTTGGTTCAACTTATTTCATGTATTTTTATGCTTTTTTTTTTTTTTTTTTTTTTACTTACCACATTCATACTTTCTTACAAATAATATTCTGTTGCATTCATGTAAGGAGGATTATGGATAGAGGTAAAGGGGAATTTCTTTGGTACCCAAATTCAGGTCTCCCTAATTCTTATTATAGTAATCTGCTTTTCACCTTTTAATAAGTTATAACTTGATAAATAATCCAAATAATAAATGTCATACTATAAAAAATAACAGTAGTTTTTACAACTATTTGTTCACAACTATATGTGGATAAGAAGTCATAACAGGATGATGTAATCTTAATTTGCTGTCCTTTAATAATTCGGTATATTGTTCTTTTGAATTTTATTTTTCCCTTTTGTATTATTTCAGAAAAGACTTTTCATGTTTCTCTTAATTCTTCAATTTGTCCTTAATTGAAGTATAGTGAATATTAAATTACATCTACACACAAGTTGTGTAGTTATTCCCCAATTGTAGGGCATATATATCTAAGTTTTTGCTATAATTAACAGTTTCACAGATGCATGTTTTCTTTCTGTCATTAATCTTAAATTAAAAGCTCAGTTTTGATACCTCTTAATCAAAGGAATAATTATCATTAATATTATTTCATTATTTTAAAACTGTATCTTGTAAAATTCCATATTGTTTTTTAGAATGAATTGGACTAATTCTTTCCCATCAGTTAAAGCATAAATATGCATTGAATGTCTCCATTCTTAACCATATTTGTTGATTTGATGGGTGTGAGGCCCCAGGTTTATAGGTTTATTAACTTTGAGTTGGAGTGGATATGAGAGGTCATATAGTATAATCCATTTATTTTATAGGTAAAGAATCTGAGGACCAGAAAGCTTAAGTGACACGTTTCAGGTTACACAGATAGGATAGAACAGTTAGAATGTTCCCACAGTTCCAATCTAAATTTACAATTCTTTCATCTATATAATATATTATGCCTCAGGTTTTTAATTTATACACACACACATACATATCATTATCAGTGATTTGGAGAAGTTTTGTAGTTGGTTGCAATAAAATATTTCTCATTTACTTGGAGCTATTTTCATCCTAAATATTTATTTTAAAAATACTCAGAAATTTAAAATGTTATACTTCTTTTTTTTTTGCTGAGGCAATTGGGGTTAAGTGACTTGACCAGGGTCACACTGCTAGGAAATATTAAGTGTCTGAGGCCAGATTTAAACTCAGGTCCACCTATTTCAGGGCTGGTGCTCAATCCACTACACCACCTATCTGCCCCTAAATATTTTACTTTTAATAGAGAATGTAAATGCAGATCTTTTCCAAACATATATTCATATATATATATATACACACACATATATATATATATATGCACACACACGCACACACACATACACACACACACACACACACATATATATATATATACATATATATATATATACTTCTAATTATACTAATTTTAATCTTTCAGAATATTTTTACTTTATTGCAGTCAAGATGATCTATGTTGTTGGTGGCTTATTGAATCAAACACTGGACTGGATTCTGGAAAACTTGAGTTCAAATCCTATCTTAGACTAACTATATGACCCAGCTTCAGTTTCTCCTATATAAAATTAGTCTAAGGATAACACCTTCTTCATGGGGTTATTGTCAGGATCAAATTAGATAAAATGTGTAAAGTGCTTTGCAAACGTTAAATTTTGAGGATATTCTTTTTTATTTTTTTAAATTTAATTTTTATTTAATTTTATAATTATAACTTTTTTTTTGACAGTACATATGCATGGGTAATTTTTTACAACATTATCCCTTGCACTTACTTATATTCAGATTTTTTCCCTTCCTCCCCCAACCCCCTCCCCCAGATGGCAGGCAGTCTTATACATGTTAAATATATTATAGTATATTCTATATACAATATATGTGTGTAGAACCGAATGTCTTGTTGCACAGGAAGAATTGGATTCAGAAGGTAAAAATAACAGTTTACACTCATTTCCCATTGTTCCTTTTCTGGATGTAGCTGATTCTGTCCATCATTAATCAATTGGAAGCAAACGTTAAATTTTTATAGAAATGTGATTATGCATTTGTCTCCATCTATGTTTGTGAACCTTTTAATCTTGTTACAATTTTTGGATATTTTATCCACTTGTAAGTTATTATGATGAGAGGCAGATTTGCTTAGTGGATACTATCCTTAAAATCAGAATCACCTTAAAGTTCAAGTTCTAAATCTGACCCATATTAATTGTGTAATCTTGGTAAGTGTCTCAACTTCTCAATGCTTCCAGAAAAAATCCTTCTAATTTCCTATTTCTATGAAAGGCACTTCCAGCACTTGAGTTTGCAATTACACATCATCCTTGACTCTTTACAGAACCCTCTGAATCTAGTTATTTGCTAGTTCTTATCTGTTATTTTACCTCAACATCTCTTTGCATATATCTATCTATTCATCCTGCCATTCATCAATTCTATAATCTTTATAAACTTGGCTCTCACAATCTCTTACTTGTTTCAAAAGGTTCCTACTTTTCTTCTGTATCTATTCTTTCTCTTCCCTGATCCATCATCCTAAACCTGCCAAATTGATCTTGCTAAAGTATAGATCAACTACTTCTCTCTTCTGTTCAAGAGGCATCTGTAGCCTTCCATTAACTTAAAAATGAAATATAAACTCCCATATTTGGTTTACAAATTTCTTTGCAATCTGCTGCCAGCCTATATTCCCAAACTGAATTTACATTCTTTTCTTTACTCTACCCTCCAGCCAATAGCTAAACTGACCTCTGTGTTCACATCAGTGGGCTGCCATTCTATTTCCCTTTGTACAAAATGCCCTTTAAATTTGGGTATTTTCCCCTCTGCCTCTAGGAAAATCTAACTCCCTTCAAGGCTCAGAACAAGTGTCACTTCCTTTGAAATTCCTTTTCTGTTGAACCCTCATGTTAGTGCCCCACTTCCATCATTTTATGTGTGAGAAGGTGACTAATCATTTGTCAATTCTTTACTAAAAGATATATTCCAGGATAATCACAAAACTCTTCTCTGGGATTCAGTATAAGTCTAATAAATATGTTCAGGAAATTGTGAGAAATTAGTAACCAGTTCAAAAGTAGTACATTCTCCCTCTGTCCCTTCCTCCCTCTCTTCATCTCTCTCTCTCTCTCTCTCTCTCTCTCTCTCTCTCTCTCTCTCTCTCTCTCTCTCTCTCTCTCTCTCTCTCTCTCTCTCTCTCTCTCTCTCTCTCTCCCCTCATTCCTTTCCTCCATCTCTCTCTCTCTGTCTTACACACACACACTCAGAGTTATCTTATATGTTTATTTTCCTTGACTCCTTTATCTTGATTTACTCAAACTCAGAGGCTTCAAAAACTCTTTGTTAAAAGCTATGTGACTTGTTAAAATAATCAGGTGGCACCAAAAATACAGACATATTTTTAAAAATGCTTTAGGTAGTAGGCTACAATAATATCATAGCTAGGGTTGTTTTTTTTTCTCTTACCTGTAAGTTATTTCCTAGTTAGTCTGAGCAGAAAACAAGGGAAAAGAAATAAAATTTAAACCCTGATAAGAATTTATCCAGTGTAGTGCCCTGGATAAATGAGGAGTGAAAGAAGATTCATGCTAGATTTGATTTCAGTTGCTCTCACCAACCACAGCAGCCAGTTTTGCCACATATTCTCGCCTATATTCTTAGAGTCAGTCAACTTCTGCTTCTTCCAGTTTCTTCAAGCTCACTTTCAGTTCACTCACAACCTCATATTCATCCTTAGTAATTTTGTATCCATTTTATTCTGCTTGTTCTCTCTATGACAATGTATATCTTATCTTGCTTCCTGCAATATAAGAAAAGAATAGTATTACAGAGTGGCTGATCCTTCTTCTTATATTCTAGTTATGGGTAGACATGCCTTCAAGGTCAAAGGACTGAAACTAATGAATCTGAGAAATGTGGTAAAACACTCCCACACATTCCAACTCCCCAAATGATGCTCTGGCTTTTCTGGGCATTAACTATATTCATATGAATATGGCCTTTCATCTCAAAAGACTGCAAGATGCTTGAGGCTAGTTTATCTTACTTCTGTTATATTCCTAACATATAGAACAATATGTTGCATAAAAATCCTTGCTGATTAAGTCACATTTCAAGACACCAAATTCAGTCTATAGAATGAATTAGTAATAAAGTTCATTTAGCAGTCAATAAATAAAAAGTGTTTCTACAGGAATGGTAGAGAGAGATTGGAATGGGATTGTCAGTGTCCAATTGCCTGAAATAATTATTAGTCTGTTCCCCTAAGCACCTGTCAGATTGGCAAACTAAAAGAATGAGCCAGTTTCCCAAGATAAGTAATTGGTTGCTATTAGAAATGTCCTGAGAAAAGTTTTTACAAGTAAAAAAGGCTGCATACAGAAGATTCTGTTTAATTTGAATAGATACAAGTGATGAATTCAGTCCATGTTAGATTAAAAAAAAAGTTATAACAGTGGATTTTATTCTTTTTCTGAAATAAGAGCTGTTCATAATATTTATGGCTTATGATTTCTGTGGCCAAAATAGTTTTTCCTATCTAAATATAATCATCAAGGGTACATCTGAAGAAGAAAAAAAAAGCAATGATCTAGGAAGTCTCCTAATGAACCAAAATTATTTAATGAAAAGGCAGCAAAAGGAGAGAAGGAGCTGTTTTCTCTAATGAAAAGGTAGTAAAAGGAGAGAAGGAGCTGTTTTCACAACTGAAAAGTTGGCAAATGACAAGTTTATATTGATTATCTTGTTTCTTTTCCTTTTCCCTGCAGTAAAGACAATTCACACATATAAACATCTCTCCAAAGAGGAAAGAAAGTTAAAAAAAAAGACAAAAATTAAGTCAATTTTCTTCAGTTAGCAGTGAGAAGTACTCATCAGAATTATGAAAAAGTACATGGAAACTAAAAGTTGGAGTGAGATTTCAGATTTTTCATATAAAATTGTCTTTTTTTTTTTTTTCTGGAAAAACATTTTGGAGTGATAGAGAGCTGGCCTTACGCTGAGGAAGACCTCAGTTAAAGTGTCACTTCTGATTTGCTGATTGTTATGAAACCTCTCAATGCCTTTTATAATTTTTTAAAAATTTTGTTTTACATTTACAATTTTATTTTCCCAATTCACATGTCAAAACATTATGTAACATTCATTTTACAGATTCTTAGTTCTTTCCCCCATACTCCTTTCTTGAAGGCAATTAATAAAATATTTTAATATATAATCATGTAAAACATTTTCATAATACTCATGTTGTGAAAGAAAACAGGAAAAAAACTCAAAATAATAAAAAAAAATGCTTCAATCTGTATTCAGAAACCATCAGTTCTTTCTCTGGAAATGATATCAGTTTTCAACACAAGTCCTTCAGAGTTGTCTTAGATCATTATATTGCTGAGAATGGCGGTCATTCACAGCTGATCATTTTACAGTATTGCTGTTTCTTTGTACACAGTAAATTTCACTTTGTATCAGCTCATGGAAGTTTTTCTGGGGTTTTCTGAAAGGATCCTACTCATCATTTCTTATAGCACAATGGTAATAGTAATAATATTCACATGCCACAATTTATTCAACTATGTCCCAGTTGTTGATTATCTCCTCAATTTCCAATCCTTTGTCACCAGAAAAAAGCTGCTCTAAAGATTTTTGTACATATAGATCCTTTTTGTTGTCTTTTTTGGGAATATAGACCTAATAGTAGTTTTTCTAGGTCAAAGTGTATGCATGATTTTATAGTTCTTTGTGTATAGTTCAAAAATGCCATATAATGTGGTTGAATCAGTTCACAGCTCCACCAAGAGCATTAATGCCTAATTTGTTCCACATCCCCTCCCACACTTGTCATTTTCCTTTGCTGTCCCATTAACCAATCTAATAAGTAAGAGGCAGTACTTCAGAATTCTTTTAATTTGCAATTCTGCAATTGATAGTGAGTCAGAGCTTTTTATTTTTTAATATGGCTATAGAAAACTCTTATTACTTCATCTGAAAACTATATCCTTTGATCATTATACATTGGGAAATTTTCTTATTTTTATAAATATGACCCAGTTCTCTATATGTTTGAAAAATGAGGACTTTATAGGAGAAACTTGCTTCAATTTTTTTCATATTTACTATTGCTAATTGTATTTCCCTTCATCATATTTTCCTCTGTGTTTCTATTCTCTCTCTCCTTTCCCCTGTCCCTCAAAAATATTTTTCTTTTGAATATCACCTTTCCCAATATACCCTCAATATCTCCTTCTCTTATCCTTCTCTTACTATTTTCCTATAGAATAAGTTAGATTTCCATACTGAATTGAATGTTCATGTTATTCCTATGTTGAGCCAATTGAGCAATAAAGTTCACTTAGTACTCCTTACCTTCCCACTCTTCCTCTCCACAGTAAAAGATTTCTCTTGCCTCTTTTATGTGAGATAATTTATCCTATTATGCCCCTCCTGTTCTCTTTCTATGGATGCATTCTTCTTTCTCACCCCTTAGTTTTATTTTAGGTATCATTCCTTCCTGTTCAACTAATATCTGTGCCCTCTATATATGTTTCTGCCTGCCCCTAAAAAGGAGAAAATTTTTATGAGTTACAAATATCATCTTTCCATGTAGGAATATAAGTAGTTTAACCTTATTGAATTCCTCATGATTTCCCATTGTACTTAAAAACAAAATCATTTATTTTTTCCCTTCAGAGTACTTGAAAGTTCTCTATTTCATGGAATATTCAGTTTTCCACTAAAGTATTGTATTGCTTTGTTGGGTAGGTTATTCTTGGTTTTAATTCTTTGCAAGCCCTCTGACTCTTTATTTTGACTGTGGTTCCATTATATTTGAATTTTTTTCTGATTGTTTGCCACATTTCTCCTTAATCTGGGAGCTCTAGAATTTGTCTATAATATTTATGGAAGTTATCATTTTGGGATCTCTTCTAGGAGGCAATTAGTGGGTTCTTTCAATTAATATTAAATCTCTGGTTCTAGAAATTTTCCCTGGCAATTTTGAAAGATGATACCAACCCAGGGAAACCCTTGGAACCCAGGGAAAAAGTAAATACAGAGAAAAACTTGGCAAATAGTGGTTAGTTTCAAAGTTCACTTTTTAATTCTTTATCATTACATCTAATTTTGTATCCAACAATATTCCAGTGAACAAATACATGTACATATGTCCACTGTAATGTCCGGGCTAGTTTTCTGGAGGGTCCTAGGACAGTCCTTGGTATTTAGGTGGAGAAGTGAAGGAGGCAGGAGAACTACCACATGGCTGGTCAAAGATGGAGTCTGGAATTTTTAGTCTGGAGCCTGAAGTCTTCTCTGTGTCTGTGGCTGAGAGAGTCTTCTGTGTCTGAGACTCCCCTAAATATCTCAGTATTATTACATCACTGCAGCACATTGAGCATGTTAGAAGAGCCATTATATCACCATATGGAGAACTATTATCTCACATTGAGTAGGTGCTTCACTATAAGTACTGTGCCGTCCTTGATTCAAGTACACCTTTTCAGATTTCTAGCCCTCTACAATATACTATACTATACTACATTCAGATCAATTAACAAATTCCCTAAAAACAATGAAAACTATTGAATATGTCTTAATGATGGGGTTCTATCACTAATATTCAAAGCAGGAAAAAGTATTGAACAAATTAATAAATTTTTAATCTATTTATATGCCCCAAGTTAATTATTTGGTAGCTTAAATAAGCTTTTTGTTATGATAAGCAGACTGAGCTGTATTGTTTTTTTGTTTGTTTGTTTGTTTATTTTTTTTCCTTTAATGTTCCTTAGTCTTTCAGCTGTGAGCTACTTAAATCCTGACTTTTTGCATATCAGTCTTTAGGATGGCTAATGTCCAAACAGTAGGGAATATAAAAGGACCTTGGCCAGGTGGTCTGTGAATTTATATGAATTCAGCTTTGCTCTTCTACTCTGATTTTTTTTTCCAATATCAATTACTAAGATTGTATTTTTTCCCTTGTGACCAATTCTCTACCTCTTACTGTTGGTCCAGTTAATTTTTTCCAGTATTATTAGAGATTGAGTCTGACCTCCTAGTCTAGACACATAGCCCTAGCATCTCCCCAGAACAATTTTGAACTTTAAGAGGAGAAAGTATATGAACTATGACTTTCCTATAGCACCTAAGCATAACAATTGTGGACTTTTTCTCCCACTCTGGACTCTGTACTGTTGGGAAAAGCAGTAAATATTGTGATCACACTGAGAAAGGCATATGTTCATAGTACATTAATATATGATCAATTTTTAATTAAATACACTAATAGATTGGCTTAGTGACACAGATAGTCTAAAATAGTTGATAATTCAAATAAAAAAATTGTGTTTTTTGGAATGGTAAATCCTTTTTTTTTTCCATTTTGGCAATAGACTTCTCTTGATAATTATGCTATTGTTAGTTCATTTACCATGATGTCCTCCATCTTTTCTTTTAACAAAGAAAAATATGAGAGGAAATGTGGTGAAGTAGATATGACTGGCTTCAGAGTCAGTAATATGTGGACCACAACATAGTGTTTTCACTCTTTTTGTTGTTGTTTGCTTGCATTTCTCTCTCTCTCTCTCTCTCTCTCTCTCTCTCTCTCTCTCTCTCTCTCTCTCTCTCTATCTGATTTTTTTTGTGCAGCATGATATTTGTAGAAATATATATATAGAGAAATTGAACATGTTTATCATATATTGGATCATTTTCTAACTGGGGGAGAAGAGGAAGAAAGGGAAAGAATTAGCATACATGGTTTTGTAGAAGTGAATGTCAAAAATTATCCATGTACATATTTTTAAAATAAAACACATAATTAAAATTGAGAGAGAAGGAGAGAGAGAGAGAGAGAGAGAGAGAGAGAGAGAGAGAGAGAGAGAGACAGAGAGACAGAGAGACAGACAAACAGACAGACAGACAAGCAGACGGAGGGAGGGAGGAAGAGAGGGAGAGGAAGAGAGAAATTGGGTCTGAGTCCAGATTGGAAAATACATTGGTATGAATCCTTTCCTCAAAGAATACTAGCTGTATGCCACTGACTAAATCACTTAGCTTTTCTTCAATTATAATTAGGAGTATGCAATGGATTTAGAGCTGCAAGTAATCTTGGGAGTTTAATCACCTTCAGCTTTTTTTTTTTTCTTTAAATATTTTTTTCCCAATAATATGTCAAAAGAAAAAAAATTTCCATTTATTTTTGCAAGAATTTGAATTTCAAATTTTTTTCCCCTCCTTCTTCTTCCTTCACCTCTTCTGAAAATGTTAGGCAATATGATGTAGGTTATACATATTACTAATAAATCGTGATTGGGAAAGAAGAAACAGATTAAAAGGAAAAAAAATGAAATAATAAAATAAGGAAAAAGGTAAGCTTCAATCTACTTTTAGAATCAATCAGTTCTTTATCTGGATGTGAATGGCATTTTCCTTTGTGAAGCTATTGTAATTGTCTTGGATTATGATTCTAAGAAGAGCTGAGTTATTTATTGTTGAACACACAGTGTTGTTGATACTATGTACACTATTTTCCTAGTCCTGTTCACTTCACTTTGTATTAGTTCATACAAGTCTTTCTAGGTTTTGCTGAAATCTGTCTCCTCATCATTTCTTACTACACAATAGTATTCCATTACATTCATATACTGTAGCTTGTTCAGCCATTTCCCAAAAAATGGGCATCCCCTCAATTTCAATGTTTTTGCCACCATGAAAAGGGCTGACATGAATATTTTTATACATGCAAGCCCTTTTCCCTTTTTTGGGGATGTCTTTGGGAAACAGACCTATTAGAGGTATTGTTGGATATTTATTTTTAGATTAGGAGTGACCTGAGCATGTTCCTCACATACCATACATCACTACTAATCCTGGTAACTTTGAACTGCCTATCAACACATCTAGAATGTTCTCACTCCTCACTATTATCTGTTGGAATATCTGAGTTAAAAACAAACAAACACATAAACACAAAACATCAAAATAAAAAACAAAAACAAACTCAGGTGCCAGCTTTTTTCAAGGAAGCTTTTTCTGATCTGTTCAGCTCCTAGTATCATTCTCTTCTAAAGACTGTGATAAAGATTAAGATGTCTTAGTTTTTTCTTATTATTTTAGTGCTTGGCATAATACCAGGTATATAGTGGGCTCTAAATAAATGCTTGCTGATTGATTAAGGAGGACACAGTAGAGAGGAGAAGGTTGATAATGTAGAGAAAAGGGGAAATTATGAATAGAGCAAAGTCTTGGAGGAAACAGGAAGGGATGGGTTCAAGGACATAGATTAGAAAAAGGAAAGCCACCTAGTCAAAGACTGGAGAGAATGAGCAGAGAAGAAACCTGAGAAGAAAGATAGGAATAGAAAATTAGGAGAATAGAATTGAAGGATTTCATATAAAGTATTTTCATCTAAGTAAATTAAGAGTCAAGTCTGGCCCAAAGTGAAAATGGAGCAGGTAAAGTTGGGACTTGAGGAGGAGAAAAGGTTGAAATAGCCACTGTGGTGTTTCCAGGTATCAAAGATGCAAAATGTTCTGGACCATCATCTCCAATATTTCTGTACTAAAAATCAATTGAATTGAGAGCCAAAATGATTTTACTATTTTCCCTTTATCTTTTCCCATACATGCTTTCTGATTCATCCAATAAGACTGATTTACCTGGTCACAGTACTATTAATTAAAAAATGCACTATGCTCTAAGTTCTGACTTTGTTTCATTCTTGATATTCCCAGATTCTGAGAAGCTTTAATGATATCTGAGAAATTTAGGTCTAGAAACTAAACTTTGAAATGATTTGTATGCCAAAGAACTGAACCTGTAATTAATATACACTACCACTAGGTGACAATGGTGAATGCTTTGTTATAATTAAGTTTAAATATCACTAACCGAACATTTAAAACACTTTATCCATGTGGAATGCTTTTAAAATCATAAAACCTAGGTACAACTCAATACGTTTTTTATTAATCTTTAGCAATGAACAATTTAAAAATGCATTCTTATTCAATGACTTTGACTAGGATTTTATTGTTCAACAAACCTGCTTTTCTTAGAGTCAAAAGCCAAACTACAGGCCATCTCAGCATCAAAAGACCTTGTGCTAATTTCCTCCATTCACCAGTGGCCTTCCTTCTTTTCCTGATAATAATAATTTCTATTTACTTGTCAGAGAGAAATTTTAATTTCCTTTTCCACCATCTTGATTTTCCTCTTTCCTTGTATGGGGTAGAACTTCATTTGTCTATGTTACTGTGTGTATAAAACAGCATGAATATATTTTTATTTTTTAAAATCTGAAGGAAATAGTTTTTCATATTTTACAACATACTTTTTATTTGTTTCTTTACCAACAATTCTAACTCTCAGATCTAGTTCATACACACACACACACACACACACACACACACACACACACACACACACACACACATCCCTTTTAAAGGAATACAACCTTTTCTGTAGTTGAACAGATCAGAAAAGGCTTCATATAAAAAAGACTTTTCCCAGTGGAGATGCCCCAACTATGAGTTCTCTAATTGAGGGGAATGCCCAATGCTTGGACACATTAAACCAGATACCCTATCTTTTCATTTAGGAAACCAAAGTTTGAATACTCAGATTTAACAAACCAATGGAAGTTATTAATGACAACAGCCTTGAAGCGGGATCTTTAGAAGCAATTTCTGAGGGTCCAGACTCAAAATGTATTCAACTCATTGTTGGATACAAGGGCCCCATTATAAACAATCTAAGTTTAAATTTTTTGAATACAAATATTTTTCTGATGATGTGTGGCACTATGAAACATTACAATTCCTGAAGAGTTAAAGATAAAGTGATAGATCTGGGCAATTTCCAGTCACCTGATCTATCTCTTGCCACTGAGCCCAAATGACTCCGGAAGAGAAAGTGAAACAGGCCTCCCTCACTTCAATCCAATTCACTTGCATGCCATGGCATCCCCTCCTTGAAGTCATTGTCCTTTTCAAGAAAAAAAAAAAAAAAAAAAAAAAAAAAAAAACCTTCTGTGAGAAGCAATAGGAGCCCCCCCCCCCCCCCCCCACTGGGGACTCAACTGAAACTGGCCAGTTGGGCAACATAGTTCATTGTTTTTCCTCTTCTCTTCTCTTCAGCTCTTCTCTCTCTCTTTCTTCTTCTTCCCTTCCCTTTTCACTATTATAACTTCATCTTTAGGTGCTGTAAATATAAGGAATATAAATCTTGATTGCTGAAGCCTTCCAAGATAGCTTGGAGGTTTATAGGCTAGGACCATGCCTTAAATCCAAATCATTTTTGGTGCTTGTTGATTGAACAACTATTGGTCCCAGGCCAAAACTCACTTAGTCATTGTTTGACCCTTGATTAGCTCAGAGTGAATTTTCTTCTGTTTTGGCCAGAATTCTAAGGGTCTTCTCCTCCCTTGATTTTTTTTTTTCTGACTAGGGAAAAGAGGTCATTCTCTCCCTTATTTCTTACTTATCCTTACTCAATCACTGGCCTTTACCTTGTCATACCCTGAGATCTGAGAAATATCTTAATGAGACCAATGTTTCTTACTGAATCCAGGGCCATCTGTAGTTATCCTGTTCTATATTGGCTCTGGATAAAGTGAGACTGGTGACCTTGCATAAGCCTGTCATACTTTAATTTAATATACTTGTATGTCATAGCATTATTTTCTGGATGCCATGGTCCTCTTCAAAATAGTACAAGCAGCAACAACAAAGATAAGGTTCACTCAAACATCAATTTTGATCTCCTTGATGTTACCAGGCTATGATTCATTATATGACAGGACTTACACAAAAGATGTAGTATGAATGATGTTATCAAATAAATGTGTAAGTGAAAAAATAAGTAAAGTTGCTCATATTGCAATAGTAAAGGATGACTGGAAAAACCACATGCTTCGCTGGTATTCTCATATCAAGAAAACTTAAAGAAGACCCATGTATCTTGGGTACTCATTGGGTAGAGACATATATTTTTTTAATTTGCCAATGACTACTTCCTAAACCCTCTCAATATTATAGGCAATATAACATTATATAAAGAATTAAAAACTTCAGTGCCAACAAATAAAATTTCCATTTTTATCTAGATTATAATTTATTTTCATAGGAAGATACATTCTATTTTACAGTAAAAATAGTATATGCTTTTTGTACATATAAGCTCCAAAGCTATTCCCTCAAATTTCCATTCACACCATCCCCTAAGGGCTATCAAAATGTGTATACTCTGATCCAGCAGTGTTTTTACTGGGCTTATATACCAAAGATATCTTAAAGGAAGGCAAGGAACCCAGATGTGCAAAAATGTTTGGAAGTCCTTTTTTGTAGTGTCAAGAAATGGGAAAATGAGTCGATACCCATCAGTTGGAGAATGAATAAATTATGCTATATGAATATTATGGAATATTATTGTTATATAAGAAACTATCAGCAGGATAATTTCAGAGAGGCCTGGAGGGATTTACATGAACTAATGCTAAGTGAAATGAACAGAACAATATTATATAATGATCAATTCTGATGGACGTTGCTTTTTTCAACTATGAGATGATCAAGGTCAGATCCAATGACATATCAAGATAATTATATAAATATGTATGCATATATTGGATTTAACATGTATGTTTACCATGTGTAACGTATATTGAATTACTTTCAAATAAGGGGAGGGGAGGGGGAAGAGAGGGGAATTGGAACACAAGATTTTGCAAGGGTTAATGTTGAAAAATTATCCATATATATGTTTTGAAAATTAAAAAGGTTTAATAAAAAATTTCCATCCACACTGTCAGGTCTTATTTCCAGAGATCAGATTGCCAAATATCCCCTCATAGTTTTAGGAATAGCCCTGAAAAATTAGGCATAGCTATTTTTAATGTTATTTTAGTTCATGAGCTCCTAATGGCTCCTATAAATCATTGATATATGGATATCAGCTAATTAGTTAGATTTTTGTAAAGGTCACTTACTATAGCAGATCAGTTGTTACAAACTAACCATTCCAAAATCTTTTCCACAAATATGTATAAAGTCAAAAGGAGAGTGGTCTTGAGCTTAGAACACATGTGGTAAAGATATGGCTCACAAATCTGAGAAGTCCTTTTGCTCAATTATCAACATGTTTTACTTAGGTATGCTGAATTCAGTTTTTTGGTTGGAATTTTTGTGGAATCTTGAACCTGCCTTTCCTAATTTATTTTAGGATTGCAATACAGACCTTACAGAATGTGATTCCTCCAGGAATTTTGATGCAATGCTAATTTGGAAAAATTGTAATTCCTTGGTCTTCTAAAGTCCATAGTTCTTTTCTAGACAAGGGCAGAGGAAGCTGAGACCTATGGCATAGACCTCTCCACTCCAATGATTCCTTTTCAAAGGCTTTAGCTAAAAAATCTTTAATTTACCATGAACAAAACAAACTTCAAAACAAAAACTGGTTAGCTGTTTTAGAAAGGACTTGTTGCTTGTGGCTAATTCCATAAACCAATTCAAATTGACTTAACAAACCCTGTTCACATTTAGATATTTAGATCACACTTTCAACTGATTGATTCAAAGGTAACTGGAATTAGTGTCTTCTTATAACTTTAAAGGAATGGAATAATTGTCTACACTGATCCTACCTCCTCTCTTAAATATTCATTGAAATACCAACTTTCATGAAAACAGTCTATGTCTCATTGGGACACAGAGTTTCTACTGGGCTTTCATCCTTCCGTAGGGAATACACTTGGAAGTTTTACTAAGCTGCAAAGATTTTGAGTATGAGCAGATGGATGGCTATGAACCTATCATATGAATAACTAAAAATCCACCCAAGAATGGAAAGAAACTGTGTTGACAGAATGTGTAAATGAGATTTGGCCTTGCCACCATTCGGGAGCACTGGGTTTATTCAATTCCAATTTTCCTTTCATAGAAACAACTGTGTGTGTAGTGCAGGTGGGATTGTCAACTCCCACAGAAATGAAATGCCTTATCATTCAACTGCAACCACTTTGGCTGAGCAAAGAATGAGATATCGATGGGCTCTGCACAAGAGAGCAAGGGAATGGCATCCAAAACCCTGAATGAAAACGTTGTGATGTAGAAAAAAGGTAAGGATAATAATAATGTATTGTGCTGACTGAAAACATCTTTTCTTTGACCATCTTGTGGTCTGTCCTCAGTTGCATAAAATAAGAGAAGTACCATTCTGCTAGAAAAAGAAAAACAAAATGGGCTGGGAAAGAGTCATGACAGAGTCTTGAGGGGCAACCATGATTAGTGGCCAAGACTTAGATGTCAATCAGGAAATATTAATCATATCTCTTTACATACTTGAGACTTAGGAATTAGAAACTATTATCTTCATTTTATAGATGAGAAAACTTATGGTCTTACCACTAATGTCTAAATCTGGATTTGAACTTAGGTCTTGCTCTATGTCCAATGCTCCATCCATTTGACCCCTAGTTACTTTATTAGAAATCAGGAACAAAGTCATATAGAAAGTTTTGGATGAACTGAACTGAATTGTAAAGGAACCAAAGGATTCTTAGGGAGAAATATGAGAAAATAAGGATGTAGAATGAGGACAAAGGCACTAAGATGTGTGAGGAAAAATAGGGAGAACAGTTTGGCTGGACTATAGTATGGAAAGTAATGTGTAACACGGTTGTAAAGATAGATTGGGGTCAGGTGGTGAAGAGCTTTACATATCAACAGGAGAGTTTATGTTAGCTGCTAGAGGTAATGGAAAGCCATTGCAGTTTATTGAATAGTGGAATAACATAGTCAGACCTTTGTTTTTGGAAGATCACTTTGTCATTTGTGAAGAGAGGATGGATCAGACAGTCATGAGGCAGGAAACCTAATTAAGAGATTAGTTATTGCTCTAGTCTATGCAAATAATACTATAAGTCTGAAATAAGATGTTGGCTGTGTGAGTAGAAAGGGAGGGGATGTATTTGAGAGATTCAATGAAGCTAGGAATGACAAGATTTGACAAATACAGGATATATGTGGTGAAAGGAATGAAGGATGATATCAGGTTGTGGCCCTGAATCTTGGCTAATAGGGAAATTGGGAAGAGGGGTGGGTTTGTGGGAAAATAATTCTATTTTAGATATATTGAGTTTGAGATGAGAGTCAGTTTATAAATCTTTATTAAGTGCCTCTGCCATGCCAGGCACTATGCTAAACATGGAGGATACACAAGAAGGTTAAAGACAATTCTTGTCCTCAAGGGTTCACAATCTAAAGAAGAAGACAAATATGTAAAAACAAGCTACGTACAGAAGAAATAGGAAATGAATATGAGAGGGAAGGCTCTGGAATTGAGAGGGATTAAAAAAAGTTTCCTGTAAATGAAATTTTAGTTGATACTTGGAGGAAGCCAGGGAAGTCAGTAGGCAGAGATGAAGAGAGAGAGTGTTTTAAGTATCGCCAAGAAAATGCTCAGAGCCAAGAGATGGAATAGCTTGTTTGTGAAGCATCAAAGAGATCAATGCCAGTGGGTCAAAAGTATGTGGGGGTGTCTAACCTGTGAGAAAATTAGAAAGGTTGGTTTGAAGGGTGGGAAAGCTGGTTTTAAAATATTTTGAATGACAGAGGGTTTTGTATTTTTTCCAGTAAGTATTAAAGAGTCACTGAAATTGCTTGAATGGGAAGGTGAATGGAAGGAGACATGTACTTTAAGAAAAGTACTTTGGTAGCTGGATCAATGCTAATTGGCTACAGGAAGAAACTTGACAAAAATAGACCCACTAGCAGATTATCACTACAGTCTAACCTACACAACGGTGATAGTAATATCAAAGGAGAGAAAAAATTGAGAGATATTGAGAATTGAAATTGACAGGCCTTAGCAATAGATTGGATATGAAGGGTGAGAAATACATAATATGGAGGAAGATACCCGTGTTACAAATCTGAGGAAATGGGAGCTCTTCACAGAAATTGCTCTTAACAAAAATAGGGGAGTTAGGGCAGGGGTCTGGTTTAGAGGTAAGAGAATGAGTTCACTTTTGGACATGTTGAATTTGAGTTGTCTTCTGAACATCCATTTTGAGATGTCTGAAAGGCCATTAGAGATTCAAGATTGGTAGTCAGCAGAGATTTATGGAAAATAATATAAAGATTTGAGGAACATCAGCATAGTGATGATAATTAAATCCATGGGAGCTGATAATCAGGTGAAGTAGTATAGAAAAACAAGAGAAGAGGAGTCTGAGGGACACCTTTGGTTAGAGGTCATGACCTGGATTAGAAACTACCAAAGAAAACTGAGAAAGAATGGTCTGAGAGGTAAGAGAAAAAAAAACCAGGAAAGAAGGAGGTCCTAAAAAAGGACCTAAAAAAAGGAAAAAAAAAAGAAAGAAGAGGAGAAGAGGGTGATCAATAGTGTGAAAGGCTTTAGAGAGGTTAAAAAGGAGTGTTAATAAAAATTGGATTTGGAGATAGAATGGAATGGGATTGCTAGAAGCAGGTGGGTCTTAGTAAGAAGCAGAGCCACTTCTTCATATAAGGAAAAAGTGAAGAAGAAAGAGGAGTGATACAAAAAAGGAAAATGGGAGAGGAAGGAACTCATGGTGAATGGTCTCAATTGTTCTGAGACAAGCTCTTCAGTTGAGAGATTGTCAGGAAGGGAAACTATTATATTTTGAGGAAGGAAAAAACGTTTTGGAAGAACTGCTGGGAAGAGTAGCATAGTGAACTGATGTGTAGCAGAATAACCTAGTGGCAGTGAGGATCCAGTTAAGGTTATATAACAAATTAAAATTGACACAGAACTGTGTGATTTTTCTCCCCTGGCATTTGGTAACATACTCAAGAACGAAGATGGCAGATAGAAGATGGGAGTCATCCAAAAGTGAGACAAGGTGTAATTGATATTATAATAATATTTGAGCTGATCACCAAGATGTAGAGTTGGGGGAAAGAAAAGTTAGTGCAGGGGAGATAGCCTAGGATAAAATGAAAGGGTTAAGGGATTAGATATGGTATGGTATGGATAAAGGGTTGGGTTTGGTAAGGAAAAGCAAAGCAAGGCTAGAAAGCCAATAAATTATAGTCAGATAAAGATATCTCAGGGCTTTGGAACATGAAGGTAATGCATTTGTGGATAATGAAAAGCGCAAGACTCTTTGTGTGTAGCTGAGATGGGGTGGAGGAGTAAGTCATGGGAAGTGAGTAGGCTGACAAACTGAGTGATTAGGGTAGTTATTTGAGGAAGAGTCAATGTATATTAGATGTCTCCAGGAGGGCTAATTCAAGATCTTCCTGCCTGTAATATAGACAAGATGTAGAGATAAGGACTAGAGCAGGTCTTAAGTTTTTTCTATTCACAATCCCTTTTCACCCAAGAAATTTTTACACAACTCCAGTTACATAAGAATATAAAATAGGTATGCAAATTATACATTTGTGGACAATAAATCACAAACAAATCTATTTAAAAACAATTCTTTAGTATATATATATATAATTTTACCATTTATTAAAGACAAAATAAAATTTGCATACTAATGAGATGATGCACTTTACTTTTTTTTTTTAAACACAAAGAATTAAATCTTGATGAAATATTTGACTGTTGCCAAACTTATCATGACCCCAACATTCAATTATATGATCCACAGTTTAAGAAACTTTGGGTTAGATGTCAATATAAATAAATTGATTCAAAATTGGTTAAATGACTTCTACTAAGACTAGTCATAAATGGTTCAACTTCACTTAAAGGAAGGGCTTCAGTAGACTTCTTTTTATTTATCATCTCTTCAACCTGATCACCCTTTTTCTGACTCTTTCCTGACTATCCAGTCTATTCTATATTCACACCAATCTCTCATCATGAAGATGTTTCTGACTCATCAGTCTTCCCCATTGCCAAATTCCTAAGACCACTATTTCTTGACTGGTCCAGGTCTTAATATGCTCACCTATCTCTTGGCTCCACCCTTGACTTTGCCTCTCCATACAATAGTACCTCTTTACATGTTATTTTCCCTTATTCATCTGTAACATTCTGGAGAGTTGGGAGAGTTTTTTTTTTTTTTTTGATTTAAGTTAAATTTGTATTCCCAGAAACTGTCACATGGTAAATGCTTAATAAACACATTATCTCTCAATGATTTAGTTAAAGGTATAGATGGCATGTTCATCAAATTTGTGGATGACATAAAGTTTGAAAGGGTCACTTTGAGGAGATAATGGGTGAAATACCAAGAAGGAACATAAGCACTCAAGAATCACAACTCAGTCAGTTGATTATTCACAGACATGCACGCATATAGTTCCTTGGTCCTTCAGTTCCACAATCACAGCAATGTCAGAGAAGTACAGTAGTATATGTACCTTGATTGAGGAAAGTACAGAACTCAAGGTCTCTGCCTTTATGTCTAGTTATATGGTTATTGGTGCTGAATAGATACACATGGACCAAGTGGAATGGGGGCCTTAGGAAGAAACAATCAGCAGATGGCCTGTACCATGATCCCTATGGCTTTATCTTCCATAATGTAATTAGGAAAATTTGCTAATCTAAATACCTGGATTAGCTTGTTTGCTGAACTGATTTTGAGCAGAGAAGCCTTGCATTCATTACTAAAATGAAGATGACAAAATCAGTTACTGAGTACATTGGAACTTCCCAGGATGTATAATGGTCAATTAATAGTGGCATGATATCATTTTTGTTAGCTAGACCCTAGCTAGCAAAAGGCCAATATTCCTAGCATCTAATGTTGTGTTGCAGTATTTAGATTCAAAAAGAATCAATTTTTAAAAATGATAAATCAAAAAAAAATTAGGAACAACTCCCCAGTACTCCAATACCCCAATGTATAATATTAAGATTAAGCTTAACAGGAAAAAATATTAAGTCTTACATTTGAATAAAAATGTCAGCTTCACAAGTATAAGATGATGAAGGCATGGCTAGACAGCAGGAAATCTGAAAAAAAATTGTGGAAATTTAGTTGACTGAAAACATTAGCTTAATATATACCAATAGTGAAATATGTCAGCCAAAAATCTAACTTTAATTTGGGCTGCATTATGAGATGCATATTTTTCTTAAATCAGATATTCACTTTGCATATCTGTTTTTCTTTTCTAAAGTCCTTATTTCTGATGGGCAATGTGATGAAAACACCCCTTGTGTGCCTAAAGTCTTCCATTGACTGACTCAAATGTCCTAATCTTTAGTAATGGATCCTAAATTCTTTGTGTAAGTATAATTTATGTCCTTCTAAATCATTAGAAACAGAGACTAATCATCTATTCTGACAAGTCTTAGAAGTTTCTATTTCATATTTTTGATTCTTCCCAAGGAAGACAATGGACCTCTCTATTGTGATTATCAGATTAAAAAAAAAAAATTGGTAGTCCTCAGCAAGCAAAAAAACTACTTCTCTCTTCTCCTCTTGAATCTTAGTAAAATATATATCTTGCCTGATGGTATCCCTGGAGCCATAGTATAATTTTTTGGAGTCAAGCAGTTTATTTCTCTTCAAAATATATATCTCTCTCTTCTCTGGCAATAGCCACACATGTTTCTTAGTCTAAAATGCTCAGTAGTCCTTCTCCATGGACTCTGGGTAACAATCAAGGATCTCAACATCCTGAAATAATTTGCTTAATGTGATGAGACAACATTGGTGCAAATAGCATATAAGAGAAGAAAGAGAATTAGACTGGGAATAATTTAGAGATATGGGTTCCATTCCCAGCTCTTGATAGTGCCTTGCAGTGTAGTCTTGCATGAGTTAATCACTTTGGGTCCATGTCTTCATCAAGGATAGTCAAGGATAGAGGAGAAGAAGAGAAAATATCTCTCTGATCAACTTCGTGAGATTTTTTCACATGCATCATAACAAGAGATATAGGATATAACTTGTATAGAAATATTTTGGAGAATTGCAAGTGCTATATATATAAATTTACAGCAGTATAATGCCCTAGAGTGAGATAATAAACCACCTCAGGAGGCTTGGTTGAATTCTGATGATTGTGTATAAAATTCTCAAAAAGTATGGGGAAAAGTATGTGTATAAAATTCCTCAAAATATAAAATATTTAGTGCTGGAAGAGCTGTTAGAAGCCATCTAGTCTGTTCCCTGTTTTACAAATGAAGAAACTGAATTTCTGAAGGAAAGTGAACTTACCTCAGGTCCCTCATCTAATAGGGACCAGAATCAAAAGTGAACCCAAATCTTATGATTCTAAATTGAAGGCCAGTGTCATTGTGTCTTGCTACTCTTTTGAATTTGAAGTCATATTCTAGAATTATTTCAAGCTGAGTTACTGAAGAATTTTATCCCCTATGAATACAGGACATTCTCCATTTAACACTTTCAAAGTTCGAATTTCACAGAAATTTAGTATGAATGACTGCAAAACTGAAGCATATACAAAAACAGTCCTTAAAAACATGAACAAAACACTACCGACTACTCTTACTCCAACCAGAACATTTTGTTGCTAATAAAACCACATAAATTGGGTTTTGGACTGTTTGTTTAGAGCATGGTTTATTGGAACAGGAAGTATGTTTCTTCTTTTCTGTCCCTCTCCCTGTTTCTCTCTTTGAATTTACTCAGCGTTGGGTTGTATTTGCACAGAGCATTAATAAGTTTAAATTAGATAGGTCTGCTTTAGAACTCTTTAACACATATCCATCAAATATTCTCTCTGGTTCTCTGATTGTAAGAAGGAGTGTGGTTAAAATTCTGTTCTGGTTTACTTTGGGGGACGAGCTAATAACGCTTTATACACATAAATCATATTACTTACACTTTAAGTTACTTGAGGAAATAGACAAATTTCCTTCATATTGAATGGCTGTTGAATGTTATTTCTCATATTTGTGTGATTGGCCAATGAGAAAACAATCCTTATGAGCCTGTGCAGAGTGCTTGGATTGTATCAAGGCTTGATACAATCTCTCATTGAATATTTTGGAGCATGTATTGGATCCATTCACTGAAGGTCCTTTTTGATTAGTTTCTAGGATGAAATTGGATATGTGTAAAAAAGATTCCCACTCAGCTGTTAACTTCTTAGTTACATTTGTGTAAGGGAGCAATAACTTTTGTAAAATCTGGGGAAGAAGAGGACCAAAATATACCTTTTCCATGATTAAAATGGAATGATGAACACATGGCTTTACTGGTATTTCTATCTGTTGTGTAAGGCTATTTTTTTTTGCCTGAAGAAATATTGGAGATAGCTGAGACTTGGCAAATTTTGAGACTGGAAGTTTGGGAACTGGTGTCCATGCCAGAGTTTAAAAACTCTACACCATTGAGGCCTGGAGGAGGGACCTGTTTGACCCAGTCCAGCAATAGATTAACATCAAGAATTCTGTGGTCTGCTTCAGTAAGACATCAGTTTTTTTTTTTCCATTGGTTTTGCTGTATTTGCAAGACAATTTGAAAAGTTTGAGTTATATTTCCCATATACTGAGGTGGTGACTCATTGGTATTTGAAAGAATTGTTTATACTTTAGTTCTTGCTATGCCTTTTCAATACAAATTATTTTGCAAAAACTTAATTAATGTTAATTGATTAAAGCATACCAGGGCACTAATCACTAAATTAATCAATGATATAAGAAAGATGAAGAAAGAGGAAACTGATATTGGAAATATACCCCAATCCTTCAAGGATACTTTTAAAATCTTGAGACGTGCTCCTGAGGGACTAAACTCCCCTGTGTGAGTAGATGTTGAGATGAGAACTCCCAGAGTTCATGTATGGGTACATATGGATTCTGATTCTTTGCTTGTCTATTATTGAAACTTAGGGGGCCTTTTAGCTCTAATTGTTAAGAGATTGTTTTGTTCCAAGCCTAATTTTTACCTCTTTGTAATGTATATATAAGATATTTAAGGCTCTATTTTCAAAGACTTAAAAAGTAATAAGGGAAGGAGAGTTTGGGAAGTGAAGAGAATATATATTCTAAATAACTTTGAAGGAAGAGACAGGTAAGTATAAAGAAGTTTAGGCAAAATGATTTGAGAAATTCAGGCAGGTGGAGACTTCTTTTACCTAGAATTGGAAGATGTCCATGAACAGCTCTATAAAGTAAGTAATCTGAGTCAAGCTTTAAAAGAAGAGGACATCAATAAATGGAGATAGAAAATGGAAGATAATTTTTCAGATTTAGAGAACAGAATGATCAAAGGCGCAGAGTTGGAAGATAACAGGATGAGAATGGGGGCTTAGAAAATAAGAAGAGTAGTAACCTTGGATAAATTCAAGCTAGCTTATTGGGGCCTCCATACCAGGATCAGGTCCTATTCATAATTAAATAGGTAAGGGGGTGAAACAAAACGTTTTCAAGTCAATTTATATGATTTTTAACAATGAATAGAGAAGATACAGCTATGTTAATGATGGGAGGGGGTAAGCCAAAGACAAGAAAATCAGTTAAGAGGCTACTGACAAGTGAACATATGTGAGAATCTGAACTAAGGCAGTTGCAGTTCAAGTGGGAAGGAGGATGGTGTCTTGGCAATTTATCAATTGATTAAATGTATGGGATAAGATAAAGGGAAAAGTCAAAAATAATTCCTAATTAGGATTAATTAGGTAAGTTATGAAAGGAAAGTTTAAGGAGGAAGATGGTGAATATAGGTCTAGATAAACTGAGTCTGAAATACCAACAAAATATTCTGGTGATTGTGAATATAGGAATAGAGATATAGAAAGATATAGATATGGAGATATAGATTTGGAAGCTATCTGCTTAGAGTTAATAATTGGATTGATAGGCATGGATGAAATGACTAAAGGGAAGAGAGTAAAGAGATAAGAGAAAAGGTACATGAACAGGATAGTGGGGAAATACCCATGTTTAAGTGGGAAGTGTGGAGAAAGGAAAAGATAGAGAAATAGTCAGAGAAGTAGGAAGATCCTAAAAGAGTAAGATCAAGGGAGCAGATGTGTATCAAGTTGAAAAAGGGTGTCCATAGTATGATACCTTCCAATGTCATTGAGGAGGATTAAAAAATGGTTTTAGCAATAAGGAAATAATTTGTAACCTTGTAGAGAACTCTTTCCATAGAGTGGTGGTAGAGATAGAAGCCATATTGCAGAGGTTTGTGTATGTATATGTACGTGTGTACACAAGTATACATGTTAGAGAACAAAGCTAGTGTTAGAGAACAAAATTACAAATGTAAATTTATTTTAAAGTATTTTGTGATATATTTTCTTTTACTAAAAACACACCTATAATTCGGCCCCAACTTCTACACTCATTTAACTTGAACTTGTAAGTTTTACTTAATTTTAGACTTTTAATACAAATGATTACTTTGTTTTAAACCACAGCAATATAGTCAATTCACATTGAAGGGCAATTTGAGATACATATATGAAAATTCATGACTCTGGTAGTTGCTATTCAGTTTTAGGATCAGAGACTCAAAACTGGAAGGAACTGAAGAAGCTGACTCCTTATTTTACAGATGAGGAAACTGAGGTCCAAGGTGGTTGTAACTTGTCCAGTGTTCCATAGGGAATTAAGTACCAGATGCTCTGGCTGTAGTCAGTGATTCTCCTATTATGTCTTTTTCACTAATTCCTATTTATCGTGTATACATCTTGTTTGTGCATAGTTGTTTGTCTATTGTCTTCCTTATTAAATTGGGAATTAATTTCCTTTACCTTTTGCACAGTGCTTGATATGTAGCAGTCATTTAATAAATGCTTGTTGACTGACTGACTGTGCTATTTTGGCAGTGAACAATTTACTTAAACGATGTGAGTGCTAGATTTAGAATCCAAATTTCTGGATTTAAACTCCAACCATGTCAGCATTATTTCCTATGTGACCTCAGGTAACTGATAACTTTTCCAAATCTCAGTTTACTAGGTGGTAAAATGAGAGATTTGATCTGCAGCAACTCTACAATTCCTTTTAGCTCCATTTTACTGATCCTGTTATTGGTAAAATAAGGACAAATAAACTTTTAATTTCCTCTTTCATGAAGAAATTGTAAGGAAAATATTTAAAACATCATACCACAAGCCACTTTTATTATTGTCTATAATAATAAACTTGAAACAGACTAGTCTCTTATGCTAAAATGAGCATAACTTGTCCTTCCCCTCCATTTTTCCTAATTTGAAATCAAATTTTTACTATATAAAAGTACATATGATGGTTACAATTTAACCATTTATTGTCTATTAATAATACACTTTAGTATATCCTTTTCCAACTACATTATGTAACATATAGAGAATGCCCAAAATAATATCACTTAATTAAGTGTATGAAACAAACCAAAAAGAGACTGCTAAAATTTTCTAATACTATGTTTAGTTTTATGAGTTTCTTTTTCAACCTCCTAGTTAGAGATTTGAGTAAGAACTATGTTAAGTTCCATAGGTGTGTTGGAGTTGAGGAAGAAGGGAGATCATCAATATTTATGGAAACAGGGCAGTCTAGGAGAGGGGCTGGAACCAAACTTTCAAATAATCACTAATTTAGTTTCCTGTGCAGTAATAACATTCCACTTATTTCTTAATCATTGGATGTTTGACCTGAGGATATCAGCCTAAGGCTGGAATAATGAAATTGGAGATATGCTACAATATGCTATTAATTTAGAGAGGAAAAAAAAAAAAACAATTTGTCTGGATGCTTAAAAATTCGGTCATGGTTTCTATGCTGTCCGCTTTGTCTAAAGGTGATGTTGGAGTAGATGCGTATGCCCAGAATGTGAACAGAAGATTTATTTAAATTCAAAATCTTAATTACTAAAGTATCAATGAATTTAAAGTGACATTTAGCCATTTGATTTACCCTATTAATTTTTAAATCATTCATTCAGCAACCATTTATTGAATGGTTTCTATGTATAGAGATATAATTATGATCCTTTCCTTACCCTCATCCAATTTATTTTTTTATTTTTAATTTTTTAAAATTAATTTTGTAATTATAAATTTTTTGACAGTGCATATGCATGAGCAATTTTTTTATAACATTATCCCTTGTATTCATGTTTCCAAATTTTCCCCTCCCTCCGTCTACTTCCTCCCCTAGATGACAGGCAATCCCATACATTTTACATGTGTTACAGTATAACCTAGATACAATATATGTGTGTAAATCCAATTTTCTTGTTGCACGTTAAGAATTGGATTCCAAAGGTATAAGTAACCTGGGTAGAAAGACAATAGTGCTAACACTTTACATTAAATTCCTAGTGATCCTTCTTTGGGGGTAGCTGTTTGTGTCCATCATTGATCAACTGGAAGTGAGTTGGATCTTCTTTATGTTGAAGATATCCACTTCCATCAGAATATATCTTCATACAGTATTGTTGTTGAAGTGTATAGTGATCTTCTGGTTCTGCTCATTTCACTCAGCATCAGTTCATGTAAGTCTCTCCAAACCTTTCTGAATTCATCCTGCTGGTCATTTCTTACAGATCAATAATATTCCATAACCTTCATATACCATAATTTACCCAACCATTCTCCAATTGATGGACATACATTCATTTTCCAGTTTCTAGCCACTACGCAAAGAGCTGCCACAAACATTTTGGCACATACAAGTCCCTTTCCCCTCTTCAGTATTTCTTTGGGATATAAGCCCAGTAGTAGCACTGTTGGATCAAAGGGTATGCACACTTTGATAACTTTTTGGGCATAGTTCCAAATTGCTCTCCAGAATGGCCGGATTGTTTCACAACTCCACCAACAATGCATTAGTGTCCCAGTTTTCCCATGTCCCCTCCAGCATTCATCATTATTTGTTCCTGTCATCTTAGCCAATCTGAGAGCTGTGTAGTGGTATCTCAGAGTTGTCTTAATTTGCATTTCTCTGATGAGTAGTGATTTGGGACGCACTTTCATATGAGTGGATATAGTTTCAATTTCATCATCTGAGAATTCTCTGTTCATATCCTTTGACCATTTATCAATTGGAGAATGGTTTGATTTCTTATAAATTAGGGTCAGTTCTCTATATATTTATTTTCTAGATTCTTTTATGGATTCTCAAATTTTTCTAGATTTTTTTTTCTGGATCCTCTCTCTAAAAACAACTCTGCTAGAATCTTTTCTAGAGCCTCAATTCAGAAATTTTTTTACAGCTTCTATTCTGCTTTGTCTCTCTAGAAAAAACTCTTTCCTAGATCATTTTCTGAAGCCTCAATCTTTTCTAGATTATTTTCTGGAACTTCAATCTTTTCAGATCCTTTTCTGGATTTTCAAGCCAGAAAGCATTCTTTACTAGCGTCTTTCCTGGACCTTCAACCTATCAGAACCTTTAGCTATAAAAATATTTAACAAATTTGTTACTTCCCTTTAATCTTGTTTGCATTAGTTTTGTTTGTACAGAAACCTTTTAGTTTGATGTAATCAAAATCTTCTTCTATTTTGTGATCAATAATGATCTCTAGTTCTCTTCTGGTCATAAATTCCTTCCTCCTCCACAGGTCTGAGAGGTAGACTATCCTCTGTTCCTCTAATCTATTTATGGTCTCATTCTTTATGCCTAAATCATGGGCCCATTTTAATCTTATCTTGATATATGGTGTTAAGTGTGGGTCCATATCTAATTTCTGCAATACTAATTTCCAGTTTTTCCAACAGTTTTTTTCAAATAATGAATTTTTATGCCAAATGTTGGTATCTTTGGGTTTGTCAAACACTAGATTACTATAGTTATACCCTTTTTTGTCCTTTGTACTTAATCTGTTCCACTGATCGACTGGTCTATTTCTTAGCCAATACCAAATAGTTTTGGTGACTGCTGCTATATAATATAGCTTTAGATCAGGTACACCTAGACCACCTTCATCTGACTTTTTTTCCATTAATTCCCTTGAAATTCTCGACCTTTTATTCTTCTATATGAATTTTGTTGTTATTTTTTCTAGGTCATTAAAATAGTTTCTTTGGAGTCTGATTGGTATAGCACTAAATAAATAGATTAGTTTGGGGAGTATTGTCATCTTTATTATATTCACTTGGCCTATCCATGATAATTTTTGGAAGCCTCAATCTTTTCTTGATCATTTTCTGGAACTTCAATCTTTTCAGATACTTTTCTGGATTTTTAAGCAAGAAAACATTCTTTACTAGCGTCTTTCCTGGAGCTTCAACCTTTTCTAAACCCTTTTCTATGGCTGCAATCTAATAAAAGAGTTTTCTAGATTCTTTTATGGATTCTATCTTTAGAAACGTGTTTTCTAGATTATTTTCTAGAGTCTCATTCTAGAAAGCGTTACTTTCTAGATTCTTTTATGCATCATCTCTCTTGAAATCATGTTTTTCTAGATTCTTTTCTACAGCCTCAGTCTAGAAAACACTTTTCTAGATTATTTTCTCGATCTTCACTCTAGAAACCAGACTTTTCTAGATTATTTTCTAGAAGTTCAGTGTAGAAAACATTCCTTTCTAGAATCACTTCTGGATCCTCTCTCTAGAGAATAATTTTTTTCTAGATTTTTTTTCTATTGCCTAAATCTAGAAAATATCCCTTTCTACTTTTTTTCTGGATCCTCTCTCCAGAAACAACTATTTTCTAGGTTCTATCCTTGAGCCTCAATTCAGAAAAAAAACATTCTTTTTTAGATTCTTTTATGAATCCTATTTCTAGAAAAAAACCTCTTTTCTACATTCTTTTCTGGAGCATCAATCAACATTTTCTATATTGTTGTCTAAACCCTCAATCCAGAAAAGTCTTTTCCAGATCCTATAATAGAGCCTTAGTCCAGAAAACGATATTTTCTATATTGTTTTCTGGATGCTCTCTCTATAAACATCTTTTTTTCTAGATTCTTTTCTCGAGGCTCAATCAAGAAAACATTTTTTTTATATCAGTAAAATCAAATTATCCTTGAGTATTTTTTATATACCCACAACAGTGTTACAGTTCTCAAGGGTTCTGTGTACCTTTTTCTGTTTCTCTTCAGTCTTGTGGATGTAGATCAAATTTTTTGTTTAAGTCTGGTTTTTTTCTTAGAAACATATAGAATTCCTCTGTTTCATTGAATGACCATCTTCTTCCATGGAAAAAGATGCTAAACTTAGCTGGGTAGTTCATTCTTGGTTGCAGTCCTTGATCTTTTGCCTTACGGAATATCAGGTTCCAGGCCCTTCTATCTTTTAATGTGGAGGCAGCCAGATCTTGGGTGACCCTTATTGTGGCACCTTGGTATTTAAATTGTTTTTTCTAGCTGCTTGCAGGATTTTCTCCTTTGTGTGGTAATTCTGCAGCTTAGCCACAATATTCCGTGGTGTTCTTTTTTTAGGGTCTATTTCAGAAGGAGTTCGATGAATTCTTTCCACATCTACTTTCCCTTCTGTTTCTATTATCTCTGGACAGTTCTCTTTGATAATTTCCTGTAAAATAGAATCTAGGCTCTTTTTTTGGTCATAGTTTTCTGGAAGTCCAATAATCCGCAGATTATCTCTCCTAGATCTATTTTCCAGGTCTATAGATTTTCCCAGTAAGTATTTGACGTTGTTCTCCAGCTTCTCATTTTTTTTTTGTTTTGTTTGACTGATTCTTGGGTTCTCTGTGAATCATTCATTTCTATTTGTTCCATCCTGACTTTTAAGGAGTTATTTTCTTCTTTCACAGTTTTTAGTTCTTTTTGTAAATGCCCAATTTCATTTTTAAATGAATTATTTTGCTCTATTGAATTTTTTTTCCATTTCCCTAATTTTTTTTTTGAGAATTATTTTCTTTTTCCAATTCAGAAATTCTATTTTCTTGAGACTTTTTTATCTTTTCCAATTCAGAAATCCTACTTTCCTGTGTTTTTTTAACCTTTTCTAATTCACTAATTTTGTTTCCCTGCATCTCCTGTGAATTCTTTATTTTTTCCAACTCCAATTTCATAGCTTCCCTTTCCTTTCCCCATTTTTCTTCGATCTCTCTCAATTTTTTAAGAGCTTCTTCTAGGAGAGAGTTATGTGATGGGGGGCAGGAATCGTTCCCCTTTAGGTTGTCATCTGCTGATTCTCTGTCGTCAACTTCCTCGGGGTTGGATATCCGCTCTTTCTCTGTATAGAAGGAATCTATAGTTTTTCTAGCTTTTTTGTTCATATTTAAAAAAATGTTTTGGGGTCTGTCCCTGGGGTAGGAAATTATTTACTTCTTTACCAGCTTCCTCCCAGACTGGATGGATGCAGCGGCCCCTGCGCCTGAGCTAAGAGAGAGCTCTGGGAGAGAGTTCCCCACCCCCTCCCTGGAAGTGCCTCAGAGGTGATTAGCACTACTGTGCTTCCAGGGCGTAGAATAGTGAAGACAGCACGAAGCCCGGCCTATGTGTCCGGGTGGGGAGTGGATGTCTGCAGCAGGTGACGTGAGAAGCCCCTGTGCTCAAACTGGAAGTGTCTGCCAGAAACCTCGGTCCCTAGTTCAAAGGTTCCGCTTCTCTGGGACTTCCTGGAGCTGAGTTCCACTCCCTCCAGCTAAGCTAGGCAGTGTGTGTTGCCTTGGGCCGTATCCACCCACTTGTCAATCTCTTAACTATTCTCAGGTGGTAGCTGAGGCCACACCCCCTGGTGCCGAGTCTGCTGAGTCACCCCCAGGATCGGGGAAAATCTAATTTGAGTTTTAAAATATTTTGGCTTTCTCTTCTGAACTGCTAAATAATTAGCAGAGAAGAGCTAACAGCCTGTGCCAGATTTCTTTACCTCAGTGGCTTCTCTGATCCCAGAGCCCTTCCCAGCGCAATGGGCGCAGTGTGCCCCTACCCCACCGTCTGTGCTGGTCTTTCTTATTCCTCCCCTGAGAACTGACCTTTCCTGTTGAAACTCCAGATTCTCTTCAGCTGGTAAGTCGTGCTTCCAGTCCTTGTGGTATCTATCAGTCCAGGGCTATTTCTGAGACTTAATTTATCTAATTGGTTGTGAGGGAGTGAGGACGTTCACTGAGTCATGTGTTTCTTCTCCGCCAACTTGGCTCCGCCCCCCCAAGAAAACATTTTTTTTGTAGATTCATTTCTAGATGCCCACACCTTTCTAGATTATTTTTGAAGCTTCAATCTTTTCTAGCGCCACAATAAAATAACACTCAGTGTTTTCTAGATTATTTTCTGGTTCCTCAATCTTTTCTAAATTCTTTTCTGGATCTGCTCTGTATAAACGACTCTTGTATAGTTTCTTTTCTATAGCGTCAATTAAAAAAATTCTTCTAGATTATTTTTCTGGATACTCTCTCTAGAAAGCATTCTTTTCTAGATTCTTTTATGGATTCTCAATATTTTCTAGATTTTTTTTTTCTGGATCCTCTCTCTAAAAAACAACAGTGCTAGAATCTTTTCTAGGGTCTCAATTCAGAAAATTTTTTCTAGCTTCTTTTCTGCTTTGTCTCTCTAAAAAAAACTCTTTTCTAGATTATTTTCTGGAAATTCAATCTTTTCAAATTCTTTTCTGGATTTTCAAGCCAGAAAACATTTTTTTGCTAGCATCTTTTGTGGATCTTCAACCTTTTCTTGATCCTTTTCTATAGCTGTAATCGAGAAAAAGTCTTTTCTAGATTTTTTTTTCTGGATCTTGCTTTAGAAAGAAATCTTTTCTAGCTTCTATTCTAGAACCCCAATCTAGAAAACAATCTATTCTAGAATCTTTTCTGGATCCCCTCTCTAGAAAAAATTCTTTTCTAAGTCCTTTTCTAGACCCTCAATCTAGAAAATATTCTTTTCTAGGGGCTTTCTTGGATCCTGTCTCTAGAAACTACCCTTTTCCAGAGCCCCAATCCATAAAACAATCTCTTCTAGATTTTTTTTCTGGATCCTCGATATTTTCTAGAACCTTTTTTGGATACTCTCTCTAGAAACAACTCTTTTCTAGTTCCTATTCTAGAGCCTCAATCCAAAAAAAAACCAATCTTTTCTAGATTCTTTTATGAATCCTCTAGAAAAAAAAACCTCTTTTCCATATTCTTTTCTGGTGCATCAGTCTTTTCTATATTGTTGTCTAAATCCTCAATCCAGAAAACATTCTTTTTTAGATCCTATAATAGCACCTCAATTTAGAAAACAATCTTTTCCACATTTTTTTCTGCATCCTCTCTCTAGAAATATCTTTTTTTCTAGATTCTTTTCTAGAACTTCAATCAAGAAAACATTTTTTCTAGATTCATTTGTAGTCCCCCAAACCATCCTAGATTTTATTTGGAGCCTCAGGGTTTTCTAGAGCCTCAATAAAATAACCCTCAGTGTTTTCTAGATTATTTTCTGGATCCTCTCCTCTGGATCCTTTTCTAAATCCTTTTCTGCATCTGCTTTCTATAAACGATCCTTGTATAGTTTCTTTTCTACAGCCTCAATCTAAAAAAAATTATTCCAGATTTTTTCTGGATCCTCTCCCTAGAAAACATTCTTTTCTAGATTCTTTTATGGATTCTCAAATTTTTCTAGATTTTTTTTCTGGATCCTCTCTCTAAAAACAACTCTGCTAGAATCTTTTCTAGAGCCTCAATTCAGAATTTTTTTTACAGCTTCTATTCTGCTTTGTCTCTCTAGAAAAAACTCTTTCCTAGATCATTTTCTGAAGCCTCAATCTTTTCTAGATTATTTTCTGGAACTTCAGTCTTTTCAGATCCTTTTCTGGATTTTCAAGCCAGAAAACATTCTTTACTAGCGTCTTTCCTGGACCTTCAACCTTTTCTAGATCCTTTTCTATAGCTGTAATGCAGAAGATGTCTTTTCTAGATGCTTTTCTCAATTCTATCTTTAGAAAAAGTTTTTTCTAGATTATTTTCTGGAATCTCAATTTAGAAAACGTACTTTTCTTGATTCTTTAATGGATCATATATTTTGAAACAATGTTTTTCTAGATTCTTTTCTACATCCTCCTTCCAGTAATCATTTAATAGATTCTTTTCTAGATCTTCTTTCTAGAAACCAGTCTTTTCTAGATTCTTTTCTAGAACCTCAGCCTAGAAAACATTCTTTTTATAGAATCTCTTCTAGATCCTGTCCCTAGAAACAATTCTTTTCTAGATCCTTTTCTAGAGCCTGAATCTAGAATATATTCTTTTCTCCATTCTTTTCTGGATCGTCTCTATAGAAACTAGTCTTTTGTGGATTCTTTTCCAGTGCCTCAATCCAAAAAACATTCTTTTCTAGATCCTATAATAAAGCCTTAATTCAGAAAACAATCTTTTCTACATTCCTTTCTATATCCTCTCTCTCGAAACATCCTTTTTCTTGATTCTTTTTTAGAGCCTCAATCAAGAAACATTTTTTCCTAGTTCACTTCTAGACCCCCAAACCTTTCTAGATAATTTTTGGAGCCTCAATTATGTCTACAGCCTCAATAAACAAAAAAACCCTCACTGTTTTCTAGATTATTTTCTGTACCTCAATCTTTCTAAATTTTTTTTCTCGATCTCTTTTTATAAACAACCCTTATATAGTTTCTTTTTTACAGCCTCAGTTAAAAAAATGTTCTAGTATTTTTTCTCGATCCTCTCTCTAGAAAACATTCTCTTTGAAATTCTTCTATGGATTCACTATATTTTCTAAATTTTTTAGATTTTTTTCTGGATCATCTCTCAAAAAAGAGCTTTGCTATCCACTCACATGAAAGAGTGTTCCAAATCACTACTGATCAGAGAAATGCAAATTAAGACCACTCTGAGATACCACTACACACCTGTCAGATTGGCTAAGATGACAGGAACAAATAATGACAAATGTTGGAGGGGATGTGGGGAAATTGGGACACTAATACATTGCTGGTGGAGTTGTGAAAGAATTCAGCCATTCTGGAGAGCAATCTGGAATTATGCCCAAAAAGTTATCAAACTGTGCATACCCTTTGACCCAGCAGCGCTACTACTGGGATTATATCCCAAAGAAATACTAAAGAGCGGAAAGAGACATATATGTGCCAAAATGTTTGTGGCAGCTCTTTTTGTTGTAGCTAGAAACTGGAAGATGAATGGATGTCCATCAGTTGGAGAATGGTTGGGTAAATTGTGGTATATGAAAGTTATGGAATATTATTGCTCGGTAAGAAATGACCAGCAGGAGGAATACAGAGAGGGTTGGAGAGACTTAAATCAACTGATGCTGAGTGAAATGAGCAGAACCAGAAGATCACTGTATACTTCAACAACAATACTGTATGAGGATGTATTCTGATGGAAGTGGAAATCTTCAACATAAAGAAGATCCAACTCACTTCCAGTTGATCAATGATGGACAGAGGTAGCTACACCCAGAGAAGAAACACTGGGAGGGGAATGTAAATTGTTAGCACTAATATCTGTCTGCCCAGGTTGCATGTACCTTGGGATTCTAATGTTTATTGTGCAACAAGAAAATGATATTCACACACATGTATTGTACTTAGACTATATTGTAACACATGTAAAATGTATGGTATTGCCTGTCGTCGGGGGGAGGGAATAGAGGGAGGGGGGGTAATTTGGAAAAATGAATACAAGGGATAATATTATAAAATATATATATATATATATAATAAAAAAAAATATTTTGGGTTCCAAATTCTCTCCATTTCCTCTTTACTGTTATTGAGGAGAGAATCAATTTGATATATGTTATAAATGTGAAATCATGCAAAAAAAAAAAAAAAGAGCTTTGCTAGAACCTTTTCCAGAGCCTAATGAAGAAATATTTTTTCTAGCTTTTTTTCTCGTTCGTCTCTCTAGAAAAAAAACCACACACAACTTTTCTGAATCATTTTCTGGAGCCTCAATCTTTTATAGATTATTTTCTGGAACTTCAGTCTTTTCAGATCTTTTTCTGGATTGTAAAGCCAGAAAACATTTTTTACTAGCATCTTTCCTGGAGCTGCAACCTTTTCTAGATCCTTTTCTATAGCCTCAATCTATCAAAAGACTTTTCTTGTTTCTTTTCTTGATTTTGTCTTTATAAAGAAGTCTTTTCTAGATTCTGTTCTAGAGCCACAATCTAAAAATCGTTCTTTTCTATATTCTTTTACGGATCATCTCTCTTGAAACAATGTTTTTCTACATTCTTTTCTAGAGCCTCATTTTAGAAAACATTTTTCTAGTTTCTTTTCTAGATTTTATCCCTAGAAATAAATCTTTTCTAGGACATCAATCTAGAAAACATTCTTTTCTAGAATCTTTTCTGGAATCTCTCTCTCTAGAAACATGTTTTTTTCTAGATTCTTTTCTACAGCATCAATGTAGAAAAAATATTTTCTAGGAACTTATTTGGATCCTCTCTCTAGAAACAACTCTTTTCCAGAGCCTCAATCCATAAAACAATTTCTTCCATATTTTTTCTGGATCCTCAGTCTTTCCTAGATGCTTTTATGGATACTCTCTCTAGAAAAAACTCTTGCCCAGATTCTATTCTAGAGCCTCAATCCAGAAAAAAAAGAAAAAAACAAAAACAAAAACAAAACAAAACAAAACAAAACATTTTTTCTCCATTCTTTAATGAATCCTCTCTCTAGAAAAAATCCTCTTTTCTACATTCTTTTCTGGAGCACCTACTTTTACATATTGTTGTCTAAATGCTCAATACAGAAAACATTATTTTCTAGATCCTAAAATAGAGCTTCAATAGAAAAAACAATCTTTTCTATATTCTTTTCCGGATTCTCTCTCTATAAACATTTTTTTTCTAGATTCTTTTCTATTCCCTCAATCAAGAAAACATATTTTTCTAGATTCATTTCTAGACCTCCAAACCTTTTTAGATTATTTTTGAAGCCTCAATCTTTTCTAGAGCCTCAGTAAAAAAAAAAAAAAAAAAAAAAAAAAAAAACCTCTCTGTTTTCTAGATTATTTTCTGGTTACAAAAACTTTTCTAATTCTTTTCTGGATTTCCATTCTATAAAAAACCTTTCTATAGTTTTTTTTTTCTACAATCTCAATCTAAAAAAAATATTCTAGATTTCTTTTCTGGATCCTCTCTTTAAAAACAACTTTGCTAGAATCTTTTCTAGAGCCTCAATTCAGAAAATTTTTTTCTAGCTTCTTTTCAGCTTTTTCTTTCTAGAAAAAACTCTTTTCTAGATCATTTTATGGAGCCTCAATCATCTAGATTATTTTCTGGAACTTCTATCTTTTCAGACCCTTTTCTGGATTTTCAAGCAAGAAAACATTCTTTGCTCACGTCTTTCCTGGAGCTTCAACCTTTTCTAGATCTTTTTCTATAGCTGCACTCCAGAAAAAGTCTTTCTAGATTGTTTTCTTGATTCTCTCTTTAGAAACGAGTCTTTTCTAAATTCTTTTCTAGAGCCTGAATCTAGAAAACTTTCTTTTCTAGATTCTTTTATGGATCATATCTCTTGAAAAAATGTTTTTGAAGATTCTTGTCTAGAGCCTCATTCTAGAAAACATTTTTCTAGATTCTTTTTCTAGATCTTCTCTCTAGAATCCAGTCTTTTCAAGATTCTTTTCTAGAACCTCAGTCTGGAAACCATTTTTTTCTAGAATCTTGTCTGGATCCTCTCTCTAGAAAAAAGTCTTTTCTATTCTAGAGCCTCAATCTAGAATATATTCTTTTCTAATTCTTTTCTGGATCCTCTCTCTACAAACAAGTCTTTTCTAGATTCTTTTCTAGTACAACAATTTAGAAAACATTTTTTTTTTCTAGAATCTGTTCTGGATCCTCTCTCTAGAAACAACTCTTTTCCAGAGGCTCAATCCATAAAACAATCACTTCTAGATTTTTTTCAGGATCCTCTATCTTTCCTAGATCCTTTTCTGGATACTCTCTCTAGAAACAACTCTTTTTCTAGATCCTATTCTAGACCCTCAATCCAGAAAACATTCTTTTCTAGATTTTTTTGTAAATCCTCTCTCTAGAAAAAAACCTCTTTTCTACATTCTTTTATAGAGCATCAACCTTTTCCATATTGTTTTCTAAAACTTCAATCCAGAAAACATTCATTTTTTGATACTATTATAAAATCTCAATCCAGAAAACTATTTTCTAGAATCTTTTCTGGGTCTTCTTTCTAGAAAAAAACCTCTTTTCTACATTGTTTTCCACATTGTTTTTTAAATTAATTTTGTAATTATAACATTTTTTGACAGTACATATGCATAGTTAATTTTTTTTTACAACATTATCCATTATACTCCCTTCTGTTCTGAATATTTCCCCTCCTTCCCTCCACTCCTTCCCTCAACTAGATGGCAGCTATTCCCATACATATTAAATATCTTATACTATATCCTAGGTACAATATATATGTGCAGAACCGAATTTTATTGTTGCAAAGGAAGAATTGTATTCAGAAGGTAAAAATAATCTGGGAAGAAAAACAACAACAACAAAAAACGGATATAAAATGCTCACAGTTTACACTCATTTCCCAGTGTTCCTTTTCTGTGTGTAGCTGATTCTGTCCATCATTGATCAAATAGAATTGAATTAGATCTTCTTTACGCTGAAGATATCCACTTCCATCAGAATACATCCTCACACAGTATCATTATTGAAGTGTATAATGACCTCCTAGTTCTGCTCGTTTAACTCAGCATCAGTTGATGTAAGTCTCTCCAAGCCTCTCTGTATTCCTCCTATTGCTCATTTCTTATAGAACAATAATATTCCATAACATTCATATACCATGATTAACCCAACTATTCTCCAATTGATGGACATCATTCATTTTCCAGTTTCTAGCCACTATAAAAAGGGCTGCCAAAAACATTTTGGCACATAAAGGTTCCTTACCCTGCTTTATTATTTCCTTGGGATATAAGTGCAGTAGTAACCCTGCTAGGTCAAAGGGTATGCTTATTTTGATAACTTTTTGGGCATAATGCCAGATTGCTATCCAGAATGGTTAAATTCTTTCACAACTCCACCAACAATGCATCAGTGTCCCAGGCCTATTGAAACATCAATTCCTTTTCTTACTTGTTCTTCTCTATTTCCCATTCTATTGAGTCTAATTTTCCCTTTGTTACTTTTGCAGTTTGGGATATTATTGTTGATATCAATTCTCTCATATTTGCTTCAAAGGAACTTTTTTTGTACTATGCATTATCTTCTTTATATTTAATGCTGGATCAAAGGATTCTTAAGAGGAATCCTATTTAGCAGAAAGAGTGAATTGCAGAGAAATCTTCCAGTTATTCCCTTTGGAAAAATCCATGTCTTTGGATACTTGTTCTTTTCTATTTCTATTCGATTGAGTCTTGTTTTCCCTGTCATTGCTGTACATTTTTGATCATGATTTTGATGTTAATTCTCTCGTATTTGCTTCACTGGAACTTTCTCTATAAGATTCATTATCTTCTTTATATTTAAACTTTATAAAAGGTTTCATAACAGCAATCCTTTTCAGTGTAAATAGTTTACATCCAAAGAAATGATCCAGTTATTCCCTTTCGAAAAAACAATTCCTTTTCAAACTTGTTCTTCTCTATTTCACATTCTATTGAGTCTAGTTTACCCTTTGTTCCTTTTGCAGTTTGGGATATTATAGTTGATATCAATTCTCTCATATTTGCTTCAATGAAACTTTTTGTGGACAATGCATTATCTTCTTTACATTTAAGCTGGATCAAAGGCTTCTAAACAGGAGTCCTATTAACTGGAAAGAGTGAATTGCAGAAAAATCTTCCAGTTATTCCCTTTTGAATAATCCATTCCTTTGGATACTTGTTCTTCTCCATTTCCCATTCTGTTGGGTCTAGTTTTCCCTTAGTTTCCCTTCCATTTCGTATCATTATGATTGATGTTAATTCTCTCCCATTTGCTTCAATGGAACTTTCTGCACAAGTTGCATCAACTTCTTTATATTTAAAGCTTGATCAAAGGTTACATAACAGCAATCCTTTTCAGTCTAAAAAGTTTAAGTTTAAAGAAATGATCCAGTTATTCCCTTTCAAAAAACAATTCCTTTTCTTCCTTGTTCTTTGCTATTTCACATTCCATTGAGTCTAGTTTTCCCTTTTTTCCTTTTTCAGTTTGGGCTATTATAGTTGATATCAATTCTCTCATATTTGCTTCAATTAAACTTTCTGTGCACAATGTATTATCTTCTTTATATTTAAGCTGGATCAAACGCTTTTTAACAGGAGTCCTATTAAGTGGAAAGAGTGAATTGCAGAAAAATCTTCCAGTTGTTTACTTTTGAAAAATCCGTTCCTCTGGATACTTGTTCTTCTCCATTTCCCATTCTATTGGGTCTAGGTTTCCCTTAGTTTCCCTTCCATTTTGGATCACTATAATTGAGGCTAATTCCCTCCCTTTTGCTTCAATGGAACTTTCTTTACAAGTTGCATTAACTTCTTTATATTTAAAGCTTGATCAAAGGTTTCTCAACAGCAATCCTTTTCAGGCTAAAATTTTTTGTCGAAAGCAATGTTCTGGTGATTTCCTTTTGAAGAAAAAATTCCCTTAACTTACTTGTTCTCTTCTATGTCACATTCTATTGATGTTAATTCTCTCCCATTTGCTTCAATGGAACTTTTTTGGTACAATGCATTACCTTCTTTTTATTTAATGCTAGATCAAAGGAATCTTAACACAATCCTATTCAGTGGAAAGAGTGAATTGCAGACAAAACTTCCAGTTATTCGCTTTTGAAAAATCCATGCCTTTGGATACTTGTGCTTCTCTATTTCCCCTTCTGTTGTGTCAACTTTTCCCTTTGATTCCTGTGAATTTTGGATCAATATATTTGTTGTTAATTCTCTCCCATTTGATTCAGTGGAACTTTCTATACAAGGTGCATTATCTTTTATATATTTGAAGCTTGATCAAAGTTTCTGTAAAAGCAATCCTTTGCAGTCTAAAAAGTTTTTGTCCAAAGCAATGATCCGGTTATTCCCTTATGAAAAAAACCAATTCCTTTTCTTACTGTTTCTCTATTTCACATTCTATTGAGTCTAGTTTTCCCTTTTTTTCTTTTACACTTGGGGATATTAGAGTTGATCCCAATTCTCTTGTATTTGCATCAATGGAACTTTTTTGGTACAATGCATTACCTTCTTTATATTTAATGCTGGATCAAAGGATTCTTAACAGAATGCTATTCAGCGGAAAGAGTCAATTGCAGACAAATCTTCCAGTTATTCCCTTTTGAAAATTTTATGCCTTTAGACAATTGGTCTTCTCTACTTCCCCTTCTATTGAGTCAACTTTTCCCTTTGATTACTGTGCATTTTGGATTTTTATAGTTGATGTTAATTCTCTCCCATTTGATTCAGTGGATCTTTCTATACAAGGTGCATTATCTTTTTTTATATTTTAAGCTTCATCAAAGGTTTTGTAATAGCAATCCTTTGCAGTCTAAAAAGTTTTTGTCCAAAGCAATGATCCGGTTATTCCCTTACGAGAAAACAATTCCTTTTTTTACTTGTCCTTCTCTACTTCACATTCTATTGAGTGTAGTTTTCCTTTGTTCTTTTGCAGTTTGAGATGTTAGAGTTGATACCAATTCTCTCTTATTTTCATCAATGGAACTTTTTTGGTACAATGCATTACCTTCTTTATATTTAATGGTAGATCAAAGGAATCTTAACAGAATCCTATTCAGCGGAAAGAGTGAATTGCAGATAAATCTTCCAGTTATTCCCTTTTGAAAAATCCATGCTTTGGGATACTTGTTCTCTATTTCCCCCTCTATTGAGTCATTTTCCCTTTGATTTCTGTGCATTTTCGATCCTTATAGTTGATGTTAATCATCTGCCATTTGATTCAGTGGAACTTTCTGTAAATGATTCATTATCTTCTTTATATTTAAAGCTTGATGAAATGTTTTGTAACAGCAGTCCTGTTCAGTCTAAAAAGTGTCTGTCCAAAGCAATGTTCCGGTGATTCCCATACGAAAAACAATTCCTTTTCTTCGTTGTTCTTCTCTATTTCACATTCTATTGAGACTAGTTCTCCTTTGTTTCTTTTGCAGTTTGGGATGTTAGAGTTGATACCAATTCTCTCTTATTTTCATCAATGGAACTTTTTTGGTACAATGCATTACCATCTTTATATTTAATGCTAGATCCAAGGAATCTTAACAGAATCCTATTCAGCGGAAAGAGTGAATTGCAGACAAATCTTCCAGTTATTCGCTTTTGAAAAATCCATGCCTTTGGATACTTGTTCTTCTCTACTTCTGCATCTATTGAGTCAGCGTTTCCCTTTGATTCCTGTGCATTTTGCATCCTTATAGTTGATGTTACTTCTCTCCCATTTGATTCAGTTGAACTTTCTATACAAGGTGCATTATCTTTTTTATATTTAAAGCTTTATCAAAGGTTTTGTAACAGCAATCCTTTGCAGTCTAAAAAGTTTTTCTCCAAAGCAATGTTCTTGTGATTCCCTTACGAAAAAAAAAAAAAAAAAACAATTCCTTTTCTTAGTTGTTCTTCTCTATTTCACGTTCTATTGAGTCTAGTTTTCCCTTTGTTTCTTTTGCAGTTTGGGATATTGTAGTTGATACCAATTCTCTTGTATTTACTTCATTGGAACTTTTTTTGGTACAATGCATTACCTTCTTTATATTTAATGCTAGATCAAAGGAATCTTAACAGAATCCAATTCACTGGGGGTGTGGCCGACATAGGCAATCCAGGCTTTTACCTCGGGGTAGTTAAGAGATTGAAGAGTGGGCGGGGCGGTAACTCATAGTGCCTGGCTCGGCTGGCTGGAGGCTGTGGAATGGAAGTCCCAGAGAAGCAGAACCTTTGAACTAGGGACCTCGGTTTCTGGCAGACACTTCTCAGTTTAAGCACAGGGGATTTTCACGTCACCTGCTGCTGACATCCACGCCCGACCGGGAGGCATAGGCTAGGCTTTGAGTCGCCTTTACTGTTCAGTCTCAACCTCAGGGAAGCCGCTAAAACACAGCGCCCTCAGGGCACAGCAGTGCTGATCACCTCTGAGGCACTTCCAGGGAGGGGGTGGGGAACTCTCTCCCAGAGCTCTCTCTTAGATCAGGCACAGGGGCCGCTGCATCCATCTGGTCTGGGAGGAATCTGGTAAAGAAATAAATAAATAATTTCCTACCCCAGGGAGAGACCCCAAAATATTTTTAAAGTATGAGCAAGAAGCCCAAAAAAACCATAGATTCCTTCTACACAGAGAAAGAGCGGGTATCCAACCCCGAGGAAGTTAACAGCAGAGAGTCAGCAGATAACAACCTAAAGGGGAACAATTCCTGCCCCCCATCACATAACTATCTCCTTGAAGAGACTATTAAAAAGTTAAGAGAGTTTGAAGAAAAATGGGGAAAGGAAAGGGAAGCTATGATAGAGAATAACAATGTCCTGAAATTGGAGTTTGAAAAAATAAAGAATTCACAGGAGATGCAGGGAAACAAAATTAGTGAATTAGAAAAGGTAAAAAAATCACAGGAAAGTAGGATTTCTGAATTGGAGAAGATAAAAAAGTCTCAAGAAAATAGGATTTCTGAATTGGAGAAGATAAAAAAGTCCCAAGAAAATAGGATTTCTGAATTGAAAAAAGAAAATAATTTTCAAAAAAAAAATTAGGGAAATGGAAAAAATTCCATAGAGCAAAATAACTCATTTAAAAACGAAATTGGGCATTTACAAAAAGAACTAAAAACTGTGAATGAAGAAAATAATTCCTTAAAATTCAGGATGGAACAAATAGAAATGAATGATTCATTGAGAACCCAAGAATCAGTCAAACAAAACAAAAAAAAATGGAAAGCTGGAGAATAACATCAAATACTTACCGGGAAAATCTATAGACCTGGAAAATAGATCTAGGAGAGATAATCTGCAGATCATTGGACTTCCCGAAAACTATGACCAAAAAAAGAGCCTAGAATCTATTTTACAGGAAATTATCAAAGAGAACCGTCCAGAGATAATAGAAACAGAGGGGAAAGTAGATGTTGAAAGAATTCATCGAACTCCTTCTGAAATAGACCCTAAAAAAAGAACACCACGGAATATTGTGGCTAAGCTGCAGAATTACCACACAAAGGAGAAAATCCTGCAAGCAGCTAGAAAAAAACAATTTAAATACCAAGGTGCCACAATAAGGGTCACCCAAGATCTGGCTGCCTCCACATTAAAAGATAGAAGGGCCTGGAACCTGATATTCCGAAAAGCAAAACATCAAGGATTGCAACCACGAATAAACTACCCAGCTAAGTTTATCATCTTTTTCCATGGAAGAAGATGGTCATTCAATGAAATAGAGGAATTCCATTTTTTTCTAAGAAAAAAAACAGACTTAAACAAAAAATTTGATCTACATCCACAAGACTGAAGAGAAACAGAAAAAGGTACACAGAACCCTTGAGAACTATATCTCTGTTGTGGGTATATAGAAAGTACCCATGGATAATTTGATTTTACTGATATAAAAGAAAAAAAAAAGAAGGGGGTGTAGTAAAGGGAAGGCGGTAGTATCAGAAAAAGGGAAGGGAGTGAAAAAAAGAGGGAAACTACATCCCAGGAAGAGGCATAGAATATACACCATATCTGAGGGAATTTAGAGAGGGGGAGAATCATTGTGTAAATCTTACTCTCATCAGAAGAGGCTCAAAGAGTAAATAATTGTCATATTTGTTTTTCAGAGAATTCTCTCTCACCTCATTAAAAGGGGGGAGAGGAAAAGGGAAAAGGAAAAGGAGAATAAGAGAAGGGACGTGGAGGGAGGGGGGAGGTATACTAAAAAAAAAGGGAAGGCTGCGCGTCACAAGGGGGGTCTATAAATTGAATATTGGGGAAGGGGTTCAGGGGGGTCAAGGGAAAAAGCATAATCTGGGGATAATATGAGGGCAGGAAATAGAGAATTAGTAATTTTAACTGTAAATGTGAATGGGATAAACGCTCCCATCAAACGGAGACGGATAGCAGACTGGATCAAAAATCAGAACCCTACAATATGTTGTTTACAGGAAACACACTTAAAGCAGGGAGATACATATAGAGTAAAGGTAAAAGGTTGGAGCAGAATCTATTATGCTTCAGGTAAAGCCAAAAAAGCAGGGGTAGCTATCCTTATCTCAGATCAAGCAAAAGCAGAAGTTGATCTAATTAAAAGAGATAAGGAAAGAAACTATATCCTGCTGAAAGATAGCATAAATAATGAAGCCATATCGATACTAAACATATATTCACCAAGTGGTATAGCATCTAACTTTCTAAAGGAAAAGTTAAGAGAGTTGCAAGAAGAAATAGACAGTAAAACTATAATAGTGGGAGATCTCAACCTTGCACTCTCAGATTTAGAAAAATCAAACCACAAAACAAACAAGAAAGAAATTTAAAAAGTAAATAGAACATTAGAAAAACTAGGTATGATAGACCTTTGGAGAAAACTGAATGGCAATAGAAAGGAATATACTTTCTTCTCAGCAGTTCATGGATCCTATACAAAAATTGACCATATATTAGGACATAAAGATCTCAAAATTAAATGTAGGAAGGCAGAAATAATAAATGCCTTCTTCTCAGACCACAATGCAATAAAAGCTACATTCAGTAAAAAGTTAGGGATAAATAGACCCAAAAGTAATTGGAAACTGAATAATCTCATCTTAAAGAATGACTGGGTGAAAGAGCAAATTATAGAAACAATTAATAATTTCACCCAAGATAATGACAATGATGAGACATCATACCAAAAGCTGTGGGATGCAGCTAAAGCAGTAATAAGGGGAAATTTTATATCTTTAGAGGCTTATTTGAAGAAAATAGAGAAAGAGAAGATTAACGAATTGAGCTTGCAACTTAAAAGGCTAGAAAAAGACCAAATTAAAAACCCCCAACCAAAAATTAAATTTGAAATACAAAAATTAAAAGGAGAAATCAATAATATTGAAAGTAAAAAAAAACTGGTGAATTAATAAATAAAACCAAGAGTTGGTTTTATGAAAAAGCCAATAAAATAGATAAACCTTTGGTAAATTTGATCAGAAAAAAGAAAGAGGAAAATCAAATTGTTAGTCTTACAAATGAAAAGGGGAATCTTTCCACCAATGAAGAGGAAATTAGAGAAATAATAAGGAGTTACTTTGCCCAACTTTATGCCAATAAATTTGATAACTTAAGTGAAATGGATGACTTCCTCCAAAAATATAGGCTTCCTAGATTAACAGAGGAGGAAATAAATTGCTTAAATAGTCCCATTTCAGAAAAAGAAATAGAACAAGCTATTAATCAACTCCCCAGGAAAAAATCCCCTGGACCAGATGGATTCACATGTGAATTCTACCAAACATTTAAAGAACAATTAGCCCCAATGCTATATAAACTATTTGAAAAAATAGGGAATGAAGGAGTCCTACCAAACTCCTTTTATGACACAGACATGGTACTGATACCTAAACCAGGTCGATCGAAAACTGAGAAAGAAAATTATAGACCAATATCCTTAATGAATATTGATGCTAAAATCTTAAATAAGATATTAGCAAAAAGACTTCAGTAAATCAACCCCAGGATAATACACTATGATCAAGTAGGATTCATACCAGGAATGCAGGGCTGGTTTAATATTAGGAAAACTATTAGTATAATTGACCATATTAATAATCAAATTAATAAAAACCATATGATCATCTCAATAGATGCAGAAAAAGCATTTGACAAAATCCAACATCCACTCCTACTAAAAACTCTTGAGAGTATAGGAATAAATGGATTATTCCTTAGAATAATCAGGAGCATATATTTAAGACCTTCAGTAAGCATAATATGCAATAGAAATAAACTGCAACCTTTCCCAGTAAGATCAGGAGTGAAACAAGGTTGCCCACTATCACCATTACTATTCAATATAGTACTAGAAACGCTAGCCTCGGCAATAAGAGCCGAGAAAGAGATTCAAGGAATTAGAGTAGGAAATGAGGAAATCAAACTATCACTCTTTGCAGATGACATGATAGTATACTTAGAGAACCCCAAAGACTCTGCTAAAAAGCTATTAGAAATAATTCAGAATTTTAGCAAAGTGGCAGGATACAAAATAAATCCACATAAATCCTTAGCATTCTTATATATCACCAACAAAATGCAACAGCAAGAGATACAAAGAGAAATTCCATTCCAAACAAATGTTGAGAGTATAAAATATTTGGGAATCCATCTACCAAAGAATAGTCAGGAATTATATGAGAAAAATTACAAAACACTTGCCAGAAAAATAAAGTCAGATTTAAATAATTGGAAAGACATTCAGGGCTCTTGGATAGGCCGAGCAAATATAATAAAGATGACAATACTCCCCAAACTAATCTATTTATTTTGTGCTATACCAATCAGACTCCCAAGAAATTATTTTAATGACCTAGAAAAAATAACAACAAAATTCATATGGAAGAATAAAAGGTCGAGAATTGCAAGGGAACTAATGAAAAAAAACTCAGAGGAAGGTGGTCTAAGTGTACCTGATCTAAAGCTATATTATATAGCAGCAGTCACCAAAACCATTTGGTACTGGCTAAGAAATAGAACAGTAGATCAGTGGAACTGATTAGATACAAAGGACAAAAAAGGACATCTATAGCAATCTAATCTTTGACAAACCCAAAGATACCAACATTAGGGACAAAAATTCATTATTCGGAAGAAACTGTTGGGAAAACTGGAAATTAGAATGGCAGAAATTAGATATGGACCCACATTTAACTCCATATACCAAGATAAGATCAAAATGGGTCCATGATTTAGGCATAAAGAATGAGATCATAAACAGATTAGAGGAACAGAGAATAGTCTACCTTTCAGACCTGTGGAGAAGGAAGGAATTTATAACCAGAGGAGAATTAGAGATCATTATTGATTACAAAATAGAAGATTTTGATTACATCAAACTAAAAAGTTTCTGTACAAACAATACTAATGCAAACAAGATTAGAAGGGAAGTAACAAATTGGGAAAATATTTTTAAAAGCAAAGGTTCTGACAAAGGTCTCATTTCCAAAATATATAGAGAACTGACCCTGATTTATAGGAAACCAAACCATTCTCCAATTGACAAATGGTCAAGGGATATGAACAGACAATTCTCAGATGATGAAATTGAAACTATTTCCACTCATATGAAAGAGTGTTCCAAATCACTACTGATCAGAGAAATGCTAATTAAGACAACTCTGAGATACCACTATACACCTGTCAGATTGGCTAAGATGACAGGAACAAATAATGATGAATGTTGGAGGGGATGTGGGAAAACTGGGACACTGATACATTGTTGGTGGAGTTGTGAAAGAATCCAGCCATTCTGGAGAGCAATTTGGAACTATGCCCAAAAAGTTGTCAAACTGTGTATACCCTTTGACCCAGCATTGCTGTTATTGGGATTATATCCCAAAGAAATACTAAAGAGTGGAAAGGGACCTGTATGTGCCAAAATGTTTGTGGCAGCTCTTTTTGTTGTAGCTAGAAACTGGAAGTTGAATGGATGTCCTTCAATTGGAGAATGGTTGGGTAAATTGTGGTATATGAAGGTTATGGAATATTATTGCTCTGTAAGAAATGACCAGCAGGAGGAATACAGAGAGTCTTGGAGAGGCTTGAATCAACTGTTGCTGAGTGAAATGAGCAGAACCAGAAGATCACTATACACTTCAACAACAATACTGTATGAGGATGTATTCTGATGGAAGTGGAAATCTTCAACATAAAGAAGATCCAACTCACTTCCAGTTGATCAATGATGGACAGAAATAACTATACCCAGAGAAGGAACACTGGGAAGCGAATGTAAATTGTTAGCACTACTGTCGATCTACCCAGGTTACTTATATCTTCGGAAGCTAATAATTAATGTGCAACAAGAAAAAGGTATTTACACACATATATTGTATCTAGGTCATATTGTAACACATGTAAAATGTATGGGATTGCCTGCCATCGGGGGGAGGGAGTGGAGGGAGGGAGCGGATAATTTAGAAAAATGAATAAAAAAAAAAAAGAAAATAATTTTTTTTCTAGATTTTTTTTCTATTGCCTAATCTAGAAAATATCCCTGTCTACTTTTTTTCTGGATCCTCTCTCTAGAAACAACTATTTTCTAGGTTCTATCCTTGAGCCTCAATTCAGAAAAAAACATTCGTTTTTAGATTATTTTATGAATCCTATCTCTATGAAAAAAAAAACAACAAAAACCTCTTTTCTATATTCTTTTCTAGAGCATCAACATTTTCTATATTGTTGTCTAAAGCCTTAATCCAGGAAAGATTCTTTTCCAGATCCTATAATAGAGCCTCAGTCCAGAAAACGATATTTTCTATATTGTTTTCTGGATGCTCTCTCTATAAACATCTTTTTTTTCTAGATTCTTTTCTTGAGGCTCAATCAAGAAAACATTTTTTTTTGTAGATTCATTTCTAGATGCCCACACCTTTCTAGATTATTTTTGAAGCTTCAATCTTTTCTAGCGCCACAATAAAATAACACTCAGTGTTTTCTAGATTATTTTCTGGTTCCTCAATCTTTTCTAAATTCTTCTCTGGATCTGCTCTGTATAAAACACTCTTTTATAGTTTCTTTTCTATAGCGTCAATTAAAAAAATTCTTCTAGATTGTTTTTCTGGATATTCTCTCTAGAAAGCATTCTTTTCTAGATTCTTTTATTGATTCTCAATATTTTCTAGATTTTTTTTTTCTGGATCCTCTCTCTAAAAAACAACAGTGCTAGAATCTTTTCTAGGGTCTCAATTCAGAAATTTTTTTCTAGCTTCTTTTCTGCTTTGTATCTATACAAAAAACTCTTTTCTAGATTATTTTCTGGAACTTCAATCTTTTCAAATTCTTTTCTGGATTTTCAAGCCAGAAAACATTTTTTTGCTAGCATCTTTTGTGGATCTTCAACCTTTTCTTGATCCTTTTCTATAGCTGTAATCGAGAAAAAGTCTTTTCTAGATTTTTTTTCTGGATCTTGCTTTAGAAAGAAATCTTTTCTAGCTTCTATTCTAGAACCCCAATCTAGAAAACAATCTATTCTAGAATCTTTTCTGGATTCCCTCTCTAGAAAAAATTCTTTTCTAAGTCCTTTTCTAGACCCTCAATCTAGAAAATATTCTTTTCTAGGGGCTTTCTTGGATCCTATCTCTAGAAACTACCCTTTTCCAGAGCCCCAATCCATAAAACAATCTCTTCTAGATTTTTTTTCTGGATCCTCGATATTTTCTAGAACCTTTTTTGGATACTCTCTCTAGAAACAACTCTTTTCTAGTTCCTATTCTAGAGCCTCAATCCAAAAAAAACAATCTTTTCTAGATTCTTTTATGAATCCTCTAGAAAAAAAAAAACACCTCTTTTCCATATTCTTTTCTGGTGCATCAGTCTTTTCTATATTGTTGTCTAAATCCTCAATCCAGAAAACATTCTTTTTTAGATCCTATAATAGCACCTCAATTTAGAAAATAATCTTTTCCACATTTTTTTCTGCATCCTCTCTCTAGAAATATCTTTTTTTCTAGATTCTTTTCTAGAACTTCAATCAAGAAAACATTTTTTTATAGATTCATTTGTAGTCCCCCAAACCATCCTAGATTTTATTTGGAGTCTCAGTGTTTTCTAGAACCTCAATAAAATAACCCTCACTGTTTTCTAGATTATTTTCTGGATCCTCATTCTTTTCTAAATCCTTTTCTGCATCTGCTTTCTATAAACGATCCTTGTATAGTTTCTTTTCTACAGCCTCAATCTAAAAAAAAATTATTCCAGATTTTTTCTGGATCCTCTCCCTAGAAAACGTTCTTTTCTAGATTCTTTTATGGATTCTCAAATTTTTCTAGATTTTTTTTCTGGATCCTCTCTCTAAAAACAACTCTGCTAGAATCTTTTCTAGAGCCTCAATTCAGAAAAATTTTTACAGCTTCTATTCTGCTTTGTCTCTCTAGAAAAAAACTCTTTCCTAGATCATTTTCTGAAGCTTCAATCTTTTCTAGATTATTTTCTGGAACTTCAATCTTTTCAGATCCTTTTCTGGATTTTCAAGCCAGAAAACATTCTGTACTAGCATCTTTGCTGGACCTTCAACCTTTTCTAGATCCTTTTCTATAGCTGTAATGCAGAAGATGGCTTTTCCAGATTCTTTTCTCGATTCTATCTTTAGAAAAAGTCTTTTCTAGATTATTTTCTGGAATCTCAATTTAGAAAACGTTCTTTTCTTGATTCTTTGATGGATCATCTAATTTGAAACAATGTTTTTCTAGATTCTTTTCTACGCCTCCTTCCAGTAATCATTTTAATAGATTCTTTTCTAGATCTTCTTTCTAGAAACCAGTCTTTTCTAGATTCTTCTCTAGAACCTCAGTCTAGAAAACATTCTTTTTTAGAATCTCTTCTAGATCCTGTCCCTAGAAACAATTCTTTTCTAGATCCTTTTCTAGAGCCTGAATCTAGAATATATTCTTTTCTCCATTCTTTTCTGGATCGTCTCTCTAGAAACTAGTCTTTTGTGGATTCTTTCCCAGTTCCTCAATCCAGAAAACATTCTTTTCTAGATCCTATAATAAAGCCTTAATTCAGAAAACAATCTTTTCTACATTCCTTTCTACATCCATTTCCTTTTCTACGTATCCTCTCTCTCAAAACATCCTTTTTCTTGATTCTTTTCTAGAGCCTCAGTCAAGAAAACATTTTTTTTCTAGATTCACTTCTAGACCCACTTTCTAGATAATTTTTGGAGCCTCAATTATGTCTACATCCTCAATAAACAAAAAAACCCTCACTGTTTTCTAGATTATTTTCTGTACCTCAATCTTCCTAAATTTTTTTCCCGATCTCTTTTTATAAACAAACCTTATATAGTTTCTTTTTTACAGCCTCTGTTAAAAAAATGTTCTAGTATTTGTTCTCGATCCTCTCTCTAGAAAACATTCTCTTTGAAATTCTTCTATGGATTCGCTGTATTTTCTAAATTTTCTAGATTTTTTTCTGGATCATCTCTCAAAAAAGAGCTTTGCTAGAACCTTTTCCAGAGCCTAATGAAGAAATTTTTTTCTAGCTTTTTTTCTCGTTCGTCTCTCTAGAAAAAAAAAAAAAAAACAAAGAAAAAAAACAAAACAAAAAACCAAAAAAAAACCAAAACAAAACTTTTCTAAATCATTTTCTGGATCCTCAATCTTTTCTAGATTGTTTTCTGGAACTTCAGTCTTTTCAGATCTTTTTCTGGATTGTAAAGCCAGAAAACATTTTTTACTAGCGTCTTTCCTGGAGCTTCAACTTTTTCTAGATCCTTTTCTATAGCCTCAATCTATCAACAGGCTTTTCTTGTTTCTTTTCTTGATTTTGTCTTTATAAAGAAGTCTTTTCTAGATTCTGTTCTAGAGCCGCAATCTAAAAATCGTTCTTTTCTAGATTCTTTTACAGATCATCTCTCTTGAAACAATGATTTTCTACATTCTTTTCTAGAGCCTCATTCTAGAAAACATTTTTCTAGTTTCTTTTCTAGATTTTATCCCTAGAAATAAATCTTTTCTAGGACATCAATCTAGAAAACATTCTTTTCTAGAATCTTTTCTGGAACCTCTCTCTAGAAACATGTTTTTTTCTAGATTCTTTTCTACAGCATCAATGTAGAAAAAATATTTTCTAGGAACTTATTTGGATCCTCTCTCTAGAAACAACTCTTTTCCAGAGCCTCAATCCATAAAACAATCTCTTCCATATTTTTTCTGGATCCTTACTCTTTTCTAGATCTTTTTATGGATACTCTCTCTAGAAAAAACTCTTGCCCAGATCCTATTCTAGAGCCTCAATCCAGAAAAAAAAAAAAAGAAAAAACAAAAACAAAAAAAAAATTAAAACAAAACAAAACATTTTTTCTCCATTCTTTAATGAATCCTCTCTCTAGAAAAAAATCCTCTTTTGTACCTTCTTTTCTGGAGCACCTACCTTTTACATATTGTTGTCTAAATGTTTAATACAGAAAACATTCTTTTCTAGATCCTAAAATAGAGCTTTAATGGAGAAAACAATCTTTTCTACATTCTTTTCTGGATTCTCTCTCTATAAACATCTTTTTTCTAGATTCTTTTCTATTCCCTCAATCAAGAAAACATATTTTTCTAGATTCATTTCTAGACCTCCAAACCTTTTTAGATTATTTTTGAAGCCTCAATCTTTTCTAGAGTCTCAGTAAAAAACCCTCTCTGTTTTCTAGATTATTTTCTGGTTATTCAAACTTTTTAATTCTTTTCTGGATTTCCATTCTATAAACAACCTTTCTATAGTTTCTTTTCTACAATCTCTATAAAAAAATATTCTAGATTTCTTTTCTGGATCCTCTCTTTAAAAACAACTTTGCTAGAATTTTTTTACAGCCTCAATGCAGAAAATTTTTTTCTAGCTTCTTTTCAGCTTTTTCTTTCTAGAAAAAACTCTTTTCTAGATCATTTTATGGAGCCTCAATCATCTAGATTATTTTCTGGAACTTCTATCTTTTCAGACCCTTTTCTGGATTTTCAAGCAAGAAAACATTCTTTGCTCACGTCTTTCCTGGAGCTTCAACCTTTTCTAGATCTTTTTCTATAGCTTCACTCCAGAAAAAGTCTTTTAGATTGTTTTCTTGATTCTATCTTTAGAAACGAGTCTTATCTCAATTCTTTTCTAGAGCCTGAATCTAGAAAACTTTCTTTTCTAGATTCTTTTATGGATCATATCTCTTGAAAAAATGTTTTTGAAAATTCTTGTCTAGAGCCTCATTCTAGAAAACATTTTTCTAGATTCTTTTTCTAGATCTTCTTTCTAGAAACCAGTCTTTTCTAGATTCTTTTCTAGAACCTCATTCTGGAAACCATTTTTTCTAGAATCTTGTCTAGATCCTCTCTCTAGAAAAAAGTCTTTTCTATTCTAGAGACTCAATCTAGAATATATTCTTTTCTAATTCTTTTCTGGATCCTCTCCCTACAAAAAAGTCTTTTCTAGATTCTTTTCTAGTACAACAATTAAGAACACAATTTTTTTCTAGAATCTGTTCTGGATCCTCTCTCTAGAAACAACTCTTTTCCAGAGGCTCAATCCAGAAAACAATCACTTCTAGATTTTTTTCAGGATCCTCTATATTTCCTAGATCCTTTTTCTGGATACTCTCTCTAGAAACAACTCTTTTTCTAGATGCTATTCTAGACCCTCAATCCAGAAAACATTCTTTTCTAGATTTTTTTGTAAATCCTCTCTCTAGAAAAAAAATCTCTTTTCTACATTCTTTTCTGGAGCATCAACCTTTTCCATATTGTTTTCTAAAATTTCAATCCAGAAAACATTCATTTTTAGATATTATAATAAAATCTCAATCCAGAAAACAGTATTTTCTAGAATCTTTGCTGGGTCTTCTTTCTAGAAAAAAACCTCTTTTCTACCTTGTTTTCCATATTGTTTTTTTAATTAATTTTATAATTATAACATTTTTTGACAGTACATATGCATAGTTAATTTTTTTTTACAACATTATCCATTATACTCCCTTCTGTTCTGAATTTTTTCCTCCTTCCCTCCACTCCTTCCCTCAACTAGATGGCAGCTATTCCCATACATATTAAATATCTTATACTATATCCTAGGTACAATATATATGTGCAGAACCGAATTTTGTTGTTGTTGTTGTTGCAAAGGAAGAATTGTGTTCAGAAGGTAAAAATAATCTGGGAAGAAAAACAAACAAACAAAAAAAACACAAACAGATATAAAATGCTCACAGTTTACACTCATTTCCCAGTGTTCCTTTTCTGTGTGAAGCTGATTCTGTCCATCATTGATCAAATGGAATTGAATTAGCTCTTCTCTACGCTGAAGATATCCACTTCCATCAGAATACATCTTCATACAGTATCATTATTGAAGTGTATAATGATCTCCTAGTTGTGCTCGTTTAACTCAGCATCAGTTGATGTAAGTCTCTCCAAGCCTCTCTGTATTCCTCCTGTTGGTCATTTCTTATAGAACAATAATATTCCATAACATTCATATACCATGATTAACCCAACTATTCTCCAATTGATGGACATCCATTCATTTTCCAGTTTCTAGCCACTATAAAAAGGGCTGCCACAAACATTTTGGCACATAAAGGTTCCTTACACTTCTTTATTATTTCCTTGGGATATAAGTGCAATAGTAGCACTGCTAGGTCAAAGGGTATGCTTATTTTGATAACTTTTTGGGCATAATGCCAGATTGCTATCCAGAATGGTTGAATTCTTTCACAACTCCACCAACAATGCATCAGTGTCCCAGTCCTGTCCAAACATCAATTCCTTTTCTTACTTGTTCTTCTCTATTTTCCATTCTGATGAGTCTAATTTTCCCTTTGTTACTTTTGCAGTTTGGGATATTATTGTTGATATCAATTCTCTCGTATTTGCTTCAAAGGAACTTTTTTTGTACTATGCATTATCTTCTTTATATTTAATGCTGGATCAAAGGATTCTTAAGAGGAATCCTATGTAGCAGAAAGAGTGAATTGCAGACAAATCTTCCAGTTATTCCCTTTTGAAATATCCATTCCTTCGGATACTTGTTCTTCCCTATTTCCCCTTCTATGGAGACAAGTTTTCCCTTTGATTCCTGTGCATTTTTGATCATTATATTTGATGTTTCTCTCGTATTTGCTTCACTGGAACTTTCTTTATACGATTCATTATCTTCTTTATATTTAAACTTTATATAAGGTTTCATAACAGCAATCCTTTTCAGTCTAAATAGTGTATGTCCAAAGAAATGATCCAGTTATTCCCTTTCAAAAAACAATTCCTTTTCTTGCTTGTTCTTCTCTATTTCACATTCTATTGAGTCTAGTTTTTCCTTTTTTCCTTTTGCAGTTTGGGATATTATAGTTGATATCAATTCTCTCATATTTGCTTCAATGAAACTTTTTGTGGACAATGCATTATCTTCTTTATATTTAAGCTGGATCAAAGACTTCTTAACAGGAGTCCCATTAAGTGGAAAGAGTTAGTTGTGAGTTTTGAAATATCCATTCCTTTGGATACTTGTTCTTCTCTATTTCCCCTTCTATGTAGCCAAGTTTTCCCTTTGATGTTAATATTCTCCAATTTGATTCAATGGAACTTTCTGTACAAGTTGCATTAGCTTCTTTATATTTAAAGGTTGATCAAAGGTTTCACAACAGCAATCCTTTTCAGTCTAAAAAGTTTTTGTCCAAAGCAATATTCTGGTTATTTCCTTTTGAAGAAAAAATTCCCTTACTAACTTGTTCTCCTCTCTGTCACATTCTATTGAGTCTAATTTTCCCTTTGTTTCTTTTGCAGTTTGGGATATTATAGTTGATAACAATTCTCTCGCATTTGCTTCAATAGAATTTTTGTGCACAATGCATTATCTTCTTTATATTTAAAGCTGTATCAAAGAATTCTTAACAGGAGTCCCATTCAGCGGAAAGGGTGAATGTGCAGAGAAATCTTCCAGGTATCCTTTTTGGAAAAATCTAATCCTTCAGATACTTGTTCTTCTCCAATTTCCATTCTATTGGGTCTAGGTTTCCCTTAGTTTTCCTTCCATTTTGGATTATTATAATTGATGTTAATTCTCTCCCATTTGCTTCAATGGAACTTTCTGTCCAAGTTGCATTAGCCTCTTTATATTATATTATATATTAAGATAATATATAATATAATATATATAATAATTATAATATTATATTATATATAATATATTATAACATAATAATATATTATAATCATTGTAATATATAATTATATAATATAATTATATAATATAATATATAATATTGTTGATATCAATTCTCTCGTATTTGGTTCAAAGGAACTTTTTTTGGTACTATGTATTATCTTCTTTATATTTAATGCTGGATCAAAGGATTCTTAAGAGGAATCCTATGTAGCAGAAAGAGTGAATTGCAGACAAATCTTCCAGTTATTCCCTTTTGAAATATCCATTCCTTCGGATACTTGTTCTTCCCTATTTCCCCTTCTATGGAGACAAGTTTTCCCTTTGATTCCTGTGCATTTTTGATCATTATATTTGATGTTTCTCTCGTATTTGCTTCACTGGAACTTTCTTTATACGATTCATTATCTTCTTTATATTTAAACTTTATATAAGGTTTCATAACAGCAATCCTTTTCAGTGTAAATAGTTTACATCCAAAGAAATGATCCAGTTATTCCCTTTCGAAAAAACAATTCCTTTTCAAACTAGTTCTTCTCTATTTCACATTCTATTGAGTCTAGTTTTCCCTTTGTTCCTTTTGCAGTTTGGGATATTATAGTTGATATCAATTCTCTCATATTTGCTTCAATGAAACTTTTTGTGGACAATGCATTATCTTCTTTATATTTAAGCTGGATCAAAGACTTCTTAACAGGAGTCCCATTAAGTGTAAAGAGTTAGTTGTGAGTTTTGAAATATCCATTCCTTTGGATACTTGTTCTTCTCTATTTCCCCTTCTATGTAGCCAAGTTTTCCCTTTGATGTTAATACTCTCCAATTTGATTCAATGGAACTTTCTGTACAAGTTGCATTAGCTTCTTTATATTTAAAGGTTGATCAAAGGTTTCACAACAGCAATCCTTTTCAGTCTAAAAAGTTTTTGTCCAAAGCAATATTCTGGTTATTTCCTTTTGAAGAAAAAATTCCCTTACTAACTTGTTCTCCTCTCTGTCACATTCTATTGAGTCTAATTTTCCCTTTGTTTCTTTTGCAGTTTGGGATATTATAGTTGATAACAATTCTCTCGCATTTGCTTCAATAGAATTTTTGTGCACAATGCATTATCTTCTTTATATTTAAAGCTGTATCAAAGAATTCTTAACAGGAGTCCCATTCAGCGGAAAGGGTGAATGTGCAGAGAAATCTTCCAGGTATCCTTTTTGGAAAAATCTAATCCTTCAGATACTTGTTCTTCTCCAATTTCCATTCTATTGGGTCTAGGTTTCCCTTAGTTTTCCTTCCATTTTGGATTATTATAATTGATGTTAATTCTCTCCCATTTGCTTCAATGGAACTTTCTGTCCAAGTTGCATTAGCCTCTTTATATTATATTATATATTAAGATAATATATAATATAATATATATATAATAATTATAATATTATATTATATATAATATATTATAACATAATAATATATTATAATCATTGTAATATATAATTATATAATATAATATATAATATTGTTGATATCAATTCTCTCGTATTTGGTTCAAAGGAACTTTTTTTGGTACTATGTATTATCTTCTTTATATTTAATGCTGGATCAAAGGATTCTTAAGAGGAATCCTATGTAGCAGAAAGAGTGAATTGCAGACAAATCTTCCAGTTATTCCCTTTTGAAATATCCATTCCTTCGGATACTTGTTCTTCCCTATTTCCCCTTCTATGGAGACAAGTTTTCCCTTTGATTCCTGTGCATTTTTGATCATTATATTTGATGTTTCTCTCGTATTTGCTTCACTGGAACTTTCTTTATACGATTCATTATCTTCTTTATATTTAAACTTTATATAAGGTTTCATAACAGCAATCCTTTTCAGTGTAAATAGTTTACATCCAAAGAAATGATCCAGTTATTCCCTTTCGAAAAAACAATTCCTTTTCAAACTAGTTCTTCTCTATTTCACATTCTATTGAGTCTAGTTTTCCCTTTGTTCCTTTTGCAGTTTGGGATATTATAGTTGATATCAATTCTCTCATATTTGCTTCAATGAAACTTTTTGTGGACAATGCATTATCTTCTTTATATTTAAGCTGGATCAAAGACTTCTTAACAGGAGTCCCATTAAGTGTAAAGAGTTAGTTGTGAGTTTTGAAATATCCATTCCTTTGGATACTTGTTCTTCTCTATTTCCCCTTCTATGTAGCCAAGTTTTCCCTTTGATGTTAATACTCTCCAATTTGATTCAATGGAACTTTCTGTACAAGTTGCATTAGCTTCTTTATATTTAAAGGTTGATCAAAGGTTTCACAACAGCAATCCTTTTCAGTCTAAAAAGTTTTTGTCCAAAGCAATATTCTGGTTATTTCCTTTTGAAGAAAAAATTCCCTTACTAACTTGTTCTCCTCTCTGTCACATTCTATTGAGTCTAATTTTCCCTTTGTTTCTTTTGCAGTTTGGGATATTATAGTTGATAACAATTCTCTCGCATTTGCTTCAATAGAATTTTTGTGCACAATGCATTATCTTCTTTATATTTAAAGCTGTATCAAAGAATTCTTAACAGGAGTCCCATTCAGCGGAAAGGGTGAATGTGCAGAGAAATCTTCCAGGTATCCTTTTTGGAAAAATCTAATCCTTCAGATACTTGTTCTTCTCCAATTTCCATTCTATTGGGTCTAGGTTTCCCTTAGTTTTCCTTCCATTTTGGATTATTATAATTGATGTTAATTCTCTCCCATTTGCTTCAATGGAACTTTCTGTCCAAGTTGCATTAGCCTCTTTATATTATATTATATATTAAGATAATATATAATATAATATATATAATAATTATAATATTATATTATATATAATATATTATAACATAATAATATATTATAATCATTGTAATATATAATTATATAATATAATTATATAATATAATATATAATATTGTTGATATCAATTCTCTCGTATTTGGTTCAAAGGAACTTTTTTTGGTACTATGTATTATCTTCTTTATATTTAATGCTGGATCAAAGGATTCTTAAGAGGAATCCTATGTAGCAGAAAGAGTGAATTGCAGACAAATCTTCCAGTTATTCCCTTTTGAAATATCCATTCCTTCGGATACTTGTTCTTCCCTATTTCCCCTTCTATGGAGACAAGTTTTCCCTTTGATTCCTGTGCATTTTTGATCATTATATTTGATGTTTCTCTCGTATTTGCTTCACTGGAACTTTCTTTATACGATTCATTATCTTCTTTATATTTAAACTTTATATAAGGTTTCATAACAGCAATCCTTTTCAGTGTAAATAGTTTACATCCAAAGAAATGATCCAGTTATTCCCTTTCGAAAAAACAATTCCTTTTCAAACTAGTTCTTCTCTATTTCACATTCTATTGAGTCTAGTTTTCCCTTTGTTCCTTTTGCAGTTTGGGATATTATAGTTGATATCAATTCTCTCATATTTGCTTCAATGAAACTTTTTGTGGACAATGCATTATCTTCTTTATATTTAAGCTGGATCAAAGACTTCTTAACAGGAGTCCCATTAAGTGTAAAGAGTTAGTTGTGAGTTTTGAAATATCCATTCCTTTGGATACTTGTTCTTCTCTATTTCCCCTTCTATGTAGCCAAGTTTTCCCTTTGATGTTAATACTCTCCAATTTGATTCAATGGAACTTTCTGTACAAGTTGCATTAGCTTCTTTATATTTAAAGGTTGATCAAAGGTTTCACAACAGCAATCCTTTTCAGTCTAAAAAGTTTTTGTCCAAAGCAATATTCTGGTTATTTCCTTTTGAAGAAAAAATTCCCTTACTAACTTGTTCTCCTCTCTGTCACATTCTATTGAGTCTAATTTTCCCTTTGTTTCTTTTGCAGTTTGGGATATTATAGTTGATAACAATTCTCTCGCATTTGCTTCAATAGAATTTTTGTGCACAATGCATTATCTTCTTTATATTTAAAGCTGTATCAAAGAATTCTTAACAGGAGTCCCATTCAGCGGAAAGGGTGAATGTGCAGAGAAATCTTCCAGGTATCCTTTTTGGAAAAATCTAATCCTTCAGATACTTGTTCTTCTCCAATTTCCATTCTATTGGGTCTAGGTTTCCCTTAGTTTTCCTTCCATTTTGGATTATTATAATTGATGTTAATTCTCTCCCATTTGCTTCAATGGAACTTTCTGTCCAAGTTGCATTAGCCTCTTTATATTATATTATATATTAAGATAATATATAATATAATATATATATAATAATTATAATATTATATTATATATAATATATTATAACATAATAATATATTATAATCATTGTAATATATAATTATATAATATAATATATAATATTGTTGATATCAATTCTCTCGTATTTGGTTCAAAGGAACTTTTTTTGGTACTATGTATTATCTTCTTTATATTTAATGCTGGATCAAAGGATTCTTAAGAGGAATCCTATGTAGCAGAAAGAGTGAATTGCAGACAAATCTTCCAGTTATTCCCTTTTGAAATATCCATTCCTTCGGATACTTGTTCTTCCCTATTTCCCCTTCTATGGAGACAAGTTTTCCCTTTGATTCCTGTGCATTTTTGATCATTATATTTGATGTTTCTCTCGTATTTGCTTCACTGGAACTTTCTTTATACGATTCATTATCTTCTTTATATTTAAACTTTATATAAGGTTTCATAACAGCAATCCTTTTCAGTGTAAATAGTTTACATCCAAAGAAATGATCCAGTTATTCCCTTTCGAAAAAACAATTCCTTTTCAAACTAGTTCTTCTCTATTTCACATTCTATTGAGTCTAGTTTTCCCTTTGTTCCTTTTGCAGTTTGGGATATTATAGTTGATATCAATTCTCTCATATTTGCTTCAATGAAACTTTTTGTGGACAATGCATTATCTTCTTTATATTTAAGCTGGATCAAAGACTTCTTAACAGGAGTCCCATTAAGTGTAAAGAGTTAGTTGTGAGTTTTGAAATATCCATTCCTTTGGATACTTGTTCTTCTCTATTTCCCCTTCTATGTAGCCAAGTTTTCCCTTTGATGTTAATACTCTCCAATTTGATTCAATGGAACTTTCTGTACAAGTTGCATTAGCTTCTTTATATTTAAAGGTTGATCAAAGGTTTCACAACAGCAATCCTTTTCAGTCTAAAAAGTTTTTGTCCAAAGCAATATTCTGGTTATTTCCTTTTGAAGAAAAAATTCCCTTACTAACTTGTTCTCCTCTCTGTCACATTCTATTGAGTCTAATTTTCCCTTTGTTTCTTTTGCAGTTTGGGATATTATAGTTGATAACAATTCTCTCGCATTTGCTTCAATAGAATTTTTGTGCACAATGCATTATCTTCTTTATATTTAAAGCTGTATCAAAGAATTCTTAACAGGAGTCCCATTCAGCGGAAAGGGTGAATGTGCAGAGAAATCTTCCAGGTATCCTTTTTGGAAAAATCTAATCCTTCAGATACTTGTTCTTCTCCAATTTCCATTCTATTGGGTCTAGGTTTCCCTTAGTTTTCCTTCCATTTTGGATTATTATAATTGATGTTAATTCTCTCCCATTTGCTTCAATGGAACTTTCTGTACAAGTTGCATTAACCTCTTTATATTATATTATATATTAAGATAATATATAATATAATTATATAATATATATAATAATTATAATATTATATTATATATAATATATTATAACATAATAATATATTATAATCATTGTAATATATAATTATATAATATAATTATATAATATAATATATAATATTGTTGATATCAATTCTCTCGTATTTGGTTCAAAGGAACTTTTTTTGGTACTATGTATTATCTTCTTTATATTTAATGCTGGATCAAAGGATTCTTAAGAGGAATCCTATGTAGCAGAAAGAGTGAATTGCAGACAAATCTTCCAGTTATTCCCTTTTGAAATATCCATTCCTTCGGATACTTGTTCTTCCCTATTTCCCCTTCTATGGAGACAAGTTTTCCCTTTGATTCCTGTGCATTTTTGATCATTATATTTGATGTTTCTCTCGTATTTGCTTCACTGGAACTTTCTTTATACGATTCATTATCTTCTTTATATTTAAACTTTATATAAGGTTTCATAACAGCAATCCTTTTCAGTCTAAATAGTGTATGTCCAAAGAAATGATCCAGTTATTCCCTTTCAAAAAACAATTCCTTTTCTTACTTGTTCTTCTCTATTTCACATTCTATTGAGTCTAGTTTTCCCTTTGTTCCTTTTGCAGTTTGGGATATTATAGTTGATATCAATTCTCTCATATTTGCTTCAATGAAAATTTTTGCGCACAATGCATTATCTTCTTTATATTTAAGCTGGATCAAAGGCTTCTTAACAGGAGTCCTATTAAGTGGAAAGAGTGAGTTGCAGGGAAAACTTCCAGTTATTCCCTTTTCAAATATCCATTCCTTTGGATATTGTTCTTCCCTATTTCCCTTTGATTCCTGTGCATTTTGGATCATTATAGTTGATGTTAATTCTCTCCCATTTGATTCAATGGAACTTTCTGTACAAGTTGCATTAACTTATATATATTTAAAGGTTTATCAAAGGTTTCCTAATAGCAATCCTTTTCAGTCTAAAAAGTTTTTGACCAAAGCAATGTTCTGCTTATTTCATTTTGAAGAAAAAATTCCCTTACTTCCTTGTTCTTCTCTATGTCACATTCTATTAAGTCTAATTTTCCCTTTGTTTCTTTTGCAGTTTGGGATATTACAGTTGATATCAATTCTCTGGCATTTGCTTCAATAGAATTTTTGTGCACAATGCATTATCTTCTTTATATTTAAAGCAGTATCAAAGGATTCTTAACAGGAGTGCTATTCAGCGGAAAGGGTGAATGTGCAGAGAAATTTTCCAGGTATTCTTTTTTGAAAAATCTATTCCTTCAGATACTTGTTTTTCTCTATTTCACATTCTATTGAGTCTAGGTTTCGCTTTGTTTCCCTTGCATTTGGGATCATTTTATTTGATGTTAATTGTCTCCCATTTGCTTCAATGGAACTTTCTGCACAAGTTGCATTAACCTCTTTATATTTAAAGCTTGATCAAAGGTTTTGTAACAGCAATCCTTTTCAATCTAAAAAGTTTTTGTCCAAAGCAATGTTCCGGTTATTTCCTTTTGAAGAAAAAATTCCCTTACTTACTAGTTCTTCTCTATATCACATTCTATTGAGTCTAATTTTCCCTTTGTGTCTTTTGCAGTTTGGGATATTATAGTTGATATCAATTCTCTCATATTTGCTTCAATGAAAATTTTTGTGCACAATGCATTATCCTCTTAATATTTAAGCTGGATCAAAGGATTCTTAACAGGAGTCCTATTAAGTGGAAAGAGTGAGTTGCAGAGAAATCTTCCAGTTATTCTCTTTTGAAATATCCATTCCTTTGGATATTTTTCTTCTCTATTTCCCATTCTATGGAGTCAAGTTTTCCGTTTGATTCCTGTGCATTTTGGATCATTATAGTTGATGTTAATTCTCTCCAATTTGATTCAATGTAACTTTCTGTACAAGTGGCATTAACTTGTTTATATTTAAAACTTGATCAAAGGTTTCGTAACAGCAATCCTATTCAGTCTAAAAAGTTTTTGTCCAAAGCAATGTCCTGCTTATTTCATTATTAAGAAAAAATTCCCTTAATTACTTGTTCTCCTCTATGTCACATTCTATTGAGTCTAATTTTCCCTTTGTTTCTTTTGCTGTTTGGGATATTATAGGTGATATCAATTCTCTGGCATTTTCTTCAATAGAATTTTTGTGCACAATACATTATCTTCTTTATATTTAAAGCTGTATCAAAGGATTCTTAACACGAGTCCAATTCAGCGGAAAGAGTGAATGTGCAGAGAAGTCTCCCAGTTATTCCCTTTTGAAAAATCCATTCCTTTGCTTACTTATTCTTCTCTATTACCCATTCTATTGAGTCTAGGTTTCGCTTTGTTACCCTTGCATTGGGGATCTTTATAAGTGATGTTAATTCTCTCCCATTTGCTTCAGTGGAACTTTATGTACAAGTGGCATTATCTTCTTTATATTTAATGCTTGATCACAAGTTTCCTACAAGCAATCGTTTCAGTCTAAATACTTTACATCCAAAGTAATGATCCAGTTATTCCCTTTCGAAAAAACAATTCCTTTTCTTACTTGTTCTCTATTTCACATTCTATTGAGTCTAGTTTTGGCTTTGTTTCTTTTGCATTTTGGGATATTATAGTTGATATCAATTCTCTCATATTTGCTTCAATGAAACGTTTTGTGCACAATGCATTATCTTCTTAATATTTAAGCTGGATCAAAGGCTTTTTAACAGGAGTCCTATTAAGTGGAAAGAGTGAGTTGCAGAGAAATCTTCCAGTTATTCTCTTTTGAAATATCCATTCCTTTGGATATTGTTCTTCTCTATTTCCCCTTCTATGGAGTCAAGTTTTCCCTTTGATTCCTGTGCATTTTGGATCATTTTAGTTGATGTTAATTCTCTCCAATTTGATTCAATGTAACTTTCTGTACAAGTGGCATTAACTTGTTTATATTTAAAGCTTGATGAAAGGTTTCATAACAGCAATCCTTTTCAGTCTAAAAAGTTTTTGTCCAAAGCAATATTCTGGTTATTTCCTTTTGAAGAAATAATTCCCCTACTTACTTGTTCTTCTCTCTGTCACATTCCTTTGAGTCTAATTTTCCCTTTGTTTCTTTTGCAGTTTTGGATACTATAGTTGACATCAATTCTCTCGCGTTTACTTCAATAGAATATTTGTGCACAATGCATTATCTTCTTTACATTTAAAGCTGTATCAAAGGATTCTTAACAAGGGTCCAATTCAGCAGAAATAGTGAATGTGCAGAGCAGTCTTCCAGTCATTCCCTTTTGAAAAATCCATTCCTTTGCTTACTTGTTCTTCTCTATTACCCATTCTATTGAGTCCAGTTTTTGCTTTCTTTCCCTTGCATATGGGATCCTTACACTTGAGTTTAATTCTCTCCCATTTGGTTCAGTGAAACTTTCTGTACAAGTTGCATTAACTTCTTGATATTTAAAGCTTGATCAAAGGTTTCATAACAGCAATCTTTTTCAGTCTAAAAAGTTTACATCCAAAGAAATGATCCAGTTATTCACTTTCAAAAAAACAATTCTTTTTCTTACTTCTTCTTCTCTATTTCACATTCCATTGAGTCTAATTTTCCCTTTGTTCCTTTTTCAGTTTAGGATATTATAGTTGATATCAATTTTCTCATATTTGCTTCAATGAAACTTTTTTTGCACAATGCATTATCTTCTTTATATTTAAGCAGGATCAAAGGCTTCTTAACAGGAGTCCTATTAAGTTGAAAGAGTGAATTGCAGAGAAATCTTCCAGTTATTCTCTTTTGAAATATCAATTCATTTTCTTACTTGTTCTTCTCTATTTCACTTTCTAATGAGTCAATTTCCCTTTGTTTCCTGTGCAGTTTGGGACTACATTTTTGATGTCAGTCCTCTCCTACTTGTGTCAATGGAGTTCTGTCTGCACAATGATTTATCTTCCTTACATTTAAAGTTGGATGAAAGGTTTATTAAAGACAGTTCTTTTCAGTGGCAATAGTGAATGTGCAGAGAAATCTTCCAGTTATTCTCTTTTGAAACATCAATTCCTTTTCTTACTTGTTCTGCTCTATTTCACTTTCTATTGACTCAAGTTTCCCTTTGTTTCTTGTACACTTTGGGACATTATTTTTCTTGTCAATTCTCTCCTATCTGACATTAATGGAGCTCTGAATGTACAATGCATTATCTTCCTTATATTTAATGCTGGTTGAAAGGTTTCTTTAGAGCCGTTGTTTTCAGTGGCAATAGTGAATGTGTCGAGAAATCTTCCAGTAATTCTCTTTTGAAACATCAATTCATTTTCTTACTTGTTCTTCTCTAATTCACTTTCTATTGAGTCAAGTTCCCTTTGTTTCCTGTGCAGTTTGGGACTACATTTTTTATGTCAATTCTCTCCTACTTGTGTCAATGTAGTTCTGTCTGCACAATGAATTATCTCCCCTATATTTAAAGTCAGATGAAAGGTTTCTTAAAGACAGTTTTTTTCAGTGGCAATAGTGAATGTGCAGAGAAATCTTCCAGTAATTCTCTTTTGAAACGTCAATTCTTTTTCTTACTTGATCTTCTCTATTTCCCATTCCATTGAGTCTAGTTTTCCCTGTTTCTTGTGCTGTTTGGGACATTGTTATTGATGTCTGTTCTCTCCTCTTTTCATCAGTGCAACTCTTTGTGCACAATGCATTTTCTTGTTTTTATTTAAAGGTGGATGAAAGTTTTCTTAAACACAGTCGTATTTGTCCTAATAATGAATGTGCAGAGAAATCTTTCAGATATTCTCTTTTGAAACATCAATTCATTTTCTTACTTGTTCTTCTCTATTTCACTTTCTATTGAATCAAGTTCCCTTTGTTTCCTGTGCAGTTTGGGACTACATTTTTGATGTCACTTCTCTCCTACTTGTGTCAATAGAGTTCTTTCTGCACAATGAATTATCTCCCCTATATTTAAAATCGGATGAAAGGTTTCTTAAAGACAGCTGTTTTCAGTGGCAATAGTGAATGTGCAGAGAAATCTTCCGGTAATTCTCTTTTGAAACATCAATTCATTTTCTTACTTGTTCTTCTCTATTTCACTTTCTATTGAGTCAATTTCCCTTTGTTTCTTAGGTTGGGACATTATTTTTGATGTCAATTCTCTTCCATTTGGCGTCAATGGAGCTCTGAATGGACAATGCATTATCTCCCTTATATTTAATGCTGGATGAAAGGTTTCTTTACAGCAGTTGTTTTCAGTGGCAATAGTGAATGTGCAGAGTTGTTTTCCAGTTGTCCATCTTTGAAACTTCAATTTCTTTTCTTACTTGTTCTTCTCTATTTCCTATTCTATTGCGTCTAGTTTTCCCTTTGTTTCTTGTGCTGTTTGGGACATTGTTGTTGATGTCAATTCTCTCCTATTTTCGTCAATGCAACTCTTTGTGCACAATGCATTTTCTTGTTTTTATTTAAAGGTGGATGAAAGTTTTCTTAAACACAGTCGTATTTGTCCCAATAATGAATGTGCAGAGAAATCTTTCAGATATTCTCTTTTGAAATATCAATTCATTTTCTTACTTGTTCTTCTCTATTTCACTTTCTAATGAGTCATTTTCCCTTTGTTCCTTGCCATTTTGGGACTACATTTTTGATGTCAATTCTCTCCTACTTGTGTCAGTGGACTTCTATCTGCACAATGAATTATCTTCCTTACATTTAAAGTTGGATGAAAGGTTTCTTTACAGCAGTTGTTTTCAGTGGCAATAGTCAATGTGCAGAGAAATATCCCAGTTATTTGCTTTCGAAACATCAATCCCTTTTTTTACTTGTTCTTCTCTATTTCCATTCTATTCAGTTTAGTTTTTCCTTTCTTTCCTGTGCAGTTTGGGACATTGTTGTTGATGTCAATTCTCTCCTCTTTTCGTCCATGCAACTCTTGGTGACCAATGCATTTTCTTGCTTATATTTAGTTTGCAGAAAGTTTTCTTAAACATAGTTGTTTTGTCAGAATAATGAATGTGCAGAGAAATCTTCCAGTTATTCACTTTTGAAACATAATTCCTTTTCTTACTTGTTCTTCTCTATTTCCCATTCTATTGAGTCTAGTTTTCCCTTTGTTTCTTGTGGTGTTTGGGACATTGTTGTTTATGTCAATTCTCTCATCTTTTCGTCAATGAAACACTTTGAGCACAATGCATTTTCTTGCATATATTTAAAGGTGCATGAAAGTGTTTTTAAACATTTTTGTCCCAACAATGAATGTGCAGAGAAATCTTCCAGTTATTCTCTTTTGAAACATCAATTGCTTTTCTTACTTGTTCTGCTCTATTTCTCTTTCTATTTATTCAAGTTTCCCTTTGTTTCTTGTACAGGTTGGGACATTATTTTTGTTGTCAATTCTCTCCTATTTGGCATTATTGGAGCTCTGAATTCACAATGCATTATCTCCCTTATATTTAATGCTGAATGAAAGGTTACTTTAGAGCCATTGTTTTCAGTGGCAATAGTGAATGTGCAGAGAACTCTTCCAGTTATTCCTTTTCGAAACATCAATTCCTTTTCTTACACTTTCTTCTCTCCTTCCTATTCTATTGATTCTCGTTTTACCTTTGTTTCCTGAGTAGTTCGGTACATTGTTATGGATGTCCATTCTCTCCTATTTCTATCAATGAAACTATTTTGCACCATATATTTCCTTGCTTATATTTAAAGTTTGATGAAAGTTTTCTTTAGCGTAGTCTTTTGCAATTGTAATAATCAATGTAGGTATTCCTTTTGGAAACTTCAGTTCCTTTTCTTACTTGATCTTTGCTATTTCCCATTCTATTCTGTCTAGTTTTCCCTTTGTTTCTTCTTCACTTTGGGATACTGTTATTGATGTCGATGCTCTACTATTTTCGTCAATGCAATTCTTTGTGCAAAATGCATTACCTGCCTTAAATTTAAAGATTGTGGAAAGCTTTCTTAAACGTATCAGTTCTTAGTGGTAATAGTGAATGTGCAGAGTAATCTTCCAGTTATCCGTCTTTGAAACTTCAATTTCTTTTCTTACTTGTTCTTCTCTATTTCTCATTCAATTGAGTCTATTTTTCCCTTTGTTTCTTGTGCTGTTTGGGACATTGTTGTTGATGTCAATTCTCTCCTCTTTTCGTCAATGCAACTTTTGGTGCACAATGCATTTTGTAGCTTAATTTTACAGGTGGATGAAATTTTTCTTAAGCACAGTCGTTTTTGTCCCAATAATGAATGTGCAGAGAAATCTTTCAGTTACTCTCTTTTGAAACATCAATTCATTTTCTTACTTGTTCTTCTCTATTTTACTTTCTATTGGCTGAAGTTTCCCTTTGTTCCTTGCCATTTTGGGACTACATTTTTGATGTCAATTCCCTCATACTTGTGTCAATGATGTTCTGTCTGCACAATGAATCATCTTCCTTATATTTAAAGTTGGATGAAAGGTTTCTTAAAGACAGGTGTTTTCAGTGGCAATAGTGAATGTGCAGATAAATATTCCAGTTATTCGCTTTCCAAACATCAATTCCTTTTCTTACTTGTTCATCTCTATTTCCATTCTATTCAGTCTAGTTTTCCCTTTGTTTCCTGTGCAGTTTGGGACATTGTTGTTGATGTCTATTCTCTCCTCTTTTCGTCAGTGCAACTCTTTGTGCACAATGCAGTTTCTTGCTTATATTTAAATTTGGCTGAAAGTTTTCTTAAACATAGTCGTTTTTGTCAGAATAATGAATGTGCAGATAAATCTTACAGTAATTCTCTTTTGAAACATAAATTCATTTTCTTACTTGTTCTTCTCTATTTCACTTTCTATTGAGTCAAGATCCCTTTGTTTCCTGTGCAGTTTGGGACTACATTTTTGATGTCAATTCTCTCCTACTTGTGTCAAAAGAGTTCTGTCTGCACAATGAATTATCTGACTTACATTTAAAGTTGGATGAAAGGGTCCTTTACAGCAGTTGTTTTCAGTGGCAATAGTCAATGTGCAGAGAAATATCCCAGTTATTCGCTTTGCAAACACAATTCCTTTTCTTACTTGTTCTTCAGTATTTCCCATTCTATTGATTCTAGTTTTCCCTTTGTTTCCTGTGCTGTTTGGGACATTGTGGTTGATGTCAATTCTCTCCTCTTTTCGTCAGTGCAACTCTTTGTGCACAATGCATTTTATAGCTTATATTTAAAGGTGGATGAAAGTTTTCTTAAACATAGTTGTTTTTGTCAGAATAATGAATGCGCAGAGAAATCTTTCAGTTATTCTCTTTTGGAACATCAATTCATTTTCTTACTTTTTCTTCTCAATTTCACTTTCTATTCAGTGAAGTTTCCCTTTCTTTCTTGTGCAATTTGGGACTACATTTTTGATGACAATTCTCTCCTACTTGTGTCAGTGGAGTTCTGTCTTAAAAATGAATTATCTTCCTTATATTTAAAATTGGATGAAAGGTTTCTTAAAGACAGATGTTTTCAGTGGCAATAATGAATGTGCAGAGAAATCTTCCAGTTATTCTCTTTTGAAACAGCAATTCCTTTTTTTACTTGTTCTTGTCTATTTCTCTTTCTATTGAGTCAAGTTCCCTTTGTTTCCTGTGCAGTTTGGGACTACATTTTTGATGTCAATTCTCTCCTATTTGTGTCAAAGGAGTTCTGTCTGCACAATGAATTATCTTCTTTATATTTAAAGTTGGATGAAAGGTTTTTTACAGCAGTTGTTTTCAGTGGCAATAATGAATGTGCAGAGAAATCTTCCAGTTATTCTCTTTTGAAACAGCAATTCCTTTTTTTACTTGTTCTTGTCTATTTCTCTTTCTATTGAGTCAAGTTCCCTTTGTTTCCTGTGCAGTTTGGGACTACATTTTTGATGTCAATTCTCTCCTATTTGTGTCAAAGGAGTTCTGTCTGCACAATGAATTATCTTCTTTATATTTAAAGTTGGATGAAAGGTTTTTTACAGCAGTTGTTTTCACTGGCAATAATCAATGTGCAGAGAAATCTTCCAGTTATTCGCTTTCAAAACATCATTCCTTTAATTACTTGTTCTCTACTTCCCATTCTATTGATTCTACTTTTCCCTTTCTTTCCTGTGCTGCTTGGGACATTGTGGTTGATGACAATTCTTTCCTCTTTCATCAAAGCAACTCTTTGTGCACAATCCTCTCTTTAAAAAAAATTCATTTCCAGATCATTTTCTAGAGCCTCAATATAGAAAAAATTCTTTTCTGGATCCTCTCTAAATATACACTTTTCTAGATTCTTTGCTAGACCCTCAATGTAGAAATCTTACTTTTCTAGATTCTTTATGGATCATCTGTCTTGAAACAAAGTATTTTTTATTAGATTTTTTTTTTTTCTGGAGCCTCATTCAAGAAAACATTTTTAGATACTTTTCTTATTGTTCTCTTTAGAAAAGAGACTTTTCTAGATTCTTTTCGAAATCCTCAATCTAGAAAAAATCTTTTCTAAAAACTCATCTGCATCCTCTCTCTAGAAAGAATTCTTTACTAGATCCTTTTCTAGAGCCTCAACTTTGAAAAGATAGTTTTCTAGATATTTTATCTAGAAACAAGTCTTTTCTAGATTCTTTTCCATAGCCCCATTCTAGAAAACATTTTTCTAGATTCTTTTCTGGATCCTCTCTCTAGAAACAATTCTTTTCTAGTTTCTTTTCTTCAACCTCAATATAAAAAAAACAAACGTTCTTTTCTACATTCTTTGATGGATCATATCTTCTGAAACAACTTTTTTTTTTGTTAGATTCTTTTCTGGGGCCTCATTCAAGAAACCATTATTTAGATAATTTTCTTATTGTTCTCTTTAGAAAAGACTTTTCTAGATTCTTTTTGAAAACCTCAATCTAGAAAAAAAATCTTTTCTGGAAACTTTTCTAGATCCTCTCTCTAGAATAAATTCTTTTCCAGATCATTTTCTAGAGTCTCAATCTAGAAAACATTCTTTTCTGGATACTCTCTCTAGAAGCAACACTTTTCTAGATTCTTTTCTGGAGCCTCAATCTAGAAATCGTAGTTTTCTACATTATTTTTTGAATGACCTCTCTTGAAACAAAATTTTGTAGATTATTTTCTAGAGCCTCAATCTAGAAAATTTTTTCTAGATACTTTTCTATTTGTTCCCTCTAGAAACAACTCTTTTCTACATGATTTTCTAGAACCTCAATCTAGACAAAAATTATTTCTAGAAACGTTTCTGCCTCCTCACTCTAGAAAGAATTCTATACTAGATCCTTTTGTACAGCCTCAACTTAGAAAACATAGTTTTCTAGATCTTCTATGTGGAAACAAGTCTTTTCTACATTCATTTCTAGAGCCTCATGTCAGAAAAAAATTTATTCTAGATTCTTTTCTAGAGCCTCAATCTAAAAAAATTTCTTTGCTAGAATGTTTTATGGATCATATGTTCTGAAAGAATGTTTTTTTTTTGTTAGATTCTTTCCTGGAGGCTCATTCAAGAAAACATTTTTAGATACTTTTCTTATTTTTCTTTTTTTAGAAAAGAGACTATTCTAAATTCCTTTCGAAACCTTCAATCTAGAAAAAAAAATTTCTAGAAACTTTTCTAGATCCTCTCTCTGGAAGCAATTCTTTTCTGGATCATTTTCTAGAGCCTCAATCTAGAAAACATTCTTTTATGGATCCTCTCCCTAGAAAAAACTCTTTTCTACCTAATTTTCTAGAGCCTCAACCTAAAAAAACGTTCTTTTCTAGATTCTATTATGGAAATCTCTCTTGTAATAAAGTTTTTGTAGATTCTTTTCTAGAGCCTCATTCTAGAAAATATTTTTCTAGATACTTTTCTAGTTCTTCTCTCTAGAAACAAGTCATTCTAGATGATTTTCTAGAACATCAATCTAGACAAAAATCTTTTCTAGAAACTTTTCTGCATCCTACTTCTAGAAAGAATTCTTTACTAGATCCTTTTCTAGAGCCTAAACTTTGAAAACATAGTTTTCTAGATCTTCTATCTAGAAACAAGTCATTTCAAGATTCTTTTCTAGATCCTCATGCTAGAAAAATATTTCAAGATTTCTTTTGTGGATCCTCTCTCTAGAAACAACTTCTTTCTAGATTCTTTTCTAGAGCCTCAATCTAAAAAACAAACGTTCTTTTCTAGATTCCTTTACGGATCATTTCATCTGAAATAATGTTTTTTTGTTAGATTCTTTTCTAGATACTTTTCTTGTTCTTCTCTAGAAACAAGTCTTATCTAGATGATTTTCTAGAACATCAATCTAGAAAAAAATCTTTTCAAGAAACTTTTCTGCATTCTCCCTCTAGAAAAAATTATTTATCCTTTTCTAGAGCCTCAACTTTCAAAACATAGTTTTCTAGATCTTTTGTCTAAAAACTAGTCTTTTCTAGAGCCTCATTCTAGAAGAAAATTTTCTAGACTCTTTTCTGGTTCGTCTCTCTAGAAACAACTCTTTTCTAGAGACTCAATCTAAAAAAAATTTTCTTTTCTAGAATATTTTATGGATCATTTCTTCCGAAACAATGTTTTTTTTTTTGTTAGCTTCTTTTCTGGAACCTCATACAAGAAAACCTTTTTAAGGTAATTTTCTACTTGTTCTCTTTTAGAAAAGAGACTTTTCTAGATTCTTCTCAAAAACCTCAATCTAGAAAAAATCTTTTCCAGGAGCTTTTCTAGATCCTTTCTCTGGAAACAATTCTTTTCTAGATCATTTTCCAGAGCCTCAATCTAGAAAATATTCTTTTCTGGATCTTCCCTCTAGAACAAAACTTAATACTAGATTCTTTTCTAGAGCCTCAATTTATAAAATGATCTCTTCTAGATTCTTTTATGGATCACTATCTTTTTTTTTTATTTATTCATTTTTCCAAATTATCCCCTCCCTCCCTCCACTCCCTACCCCCGATGACAGGTAATCCCATACATTTTACATGTGTTACAATATAACCTAGATACAATATATGTGTGTAAATACCATTTTCTTGTTGCACATTAATTATTAGCTTCCGAAGGTATAAGTAACCTGGGTAGATAGACAGTAGTGCTAACAATTTACATTCACTTCCCAGTGTTCCTTCTCTGGGTGCAGTTATTTCTGTCCATAATTGATCAACTGGAAGTGATTTGGATCTTCTCTATGTTGAAGATTTCCACTTCCATCAGAATACATCCTCATACAGTATTGTTGTTGAAGTGTATAGTGATCTTCTGGTTCTGCTCATTTCATTCAGCAACAGTTGATTTAAGTCTCTCCAAGCCTCTCTGTATTCCTCCTGCTGGTCATTTCTTACAGAGCAATAATATTCCATAACCTTCATATACCACAATTTACCCAACCATTCTCCAATTTATGGACATCCATTCAACTTCCAGTTTCTAGCCTCAATAAAAAGAGCTGCCACAAACATTTTGGCACATACAGGTCCCTTTCCACTCTTTAGTATTTCTTTGGGATATAATCCCAATAACAGCAATGCTGGGTCAAAGGGTATGTACAGTTTTACAACTTTTTGGGCATAGTTCCAAATTGCTCTCCAGAATGGCTGGATTCTTTCACAACATCACCAACAATGTATCGGTGTCCCAGTTTTCCCACATCCCCTCCAACATTCATCATTATTTGTTCTTGTCATCTTAGCCAATCTGACAGGTGTGTAGTGGTATCTCAGAGTTGTCTTAATTTGCATTTCTCTGATCAGTAGTGATTTGGAACACTCTTTCATATGAGTGGAAATAGTTTCAATTTCATCATCTGAGAATTGTCTGTTCATATCCCTTGACCATTTGTCAATTGGAGAATGGTTTGGTTTCCTATAAATCAGGGTCAGTTCTCTATATATTTTGGAAATGAAACCTTTGTCAGAACCTTTCCTTTTAAAAATATTTTCCCAATTTGTTACTTCCCTTCTAATCTTGTTTACATTAGTATTGTTTGTACAGAAACTTTTTAGTTTGATGTAATCAAAATCTTCTATTTTGTGATCAATAATGATCTCTAGTTCTCCTCTGGTCATAAATTCCTTCCTCCTCCACAGGTCTGAGAGGTAGACTATTCTCTGTTCCTCTAATCTATTTATGATCTCATTCTTTATGCCTAAATCATGGAACCATTTTGATCATATCTTGGTATATGGTGTTAAGTGTGGATCCATATCTAATTTCTGCCATTCTAATTTCCAGTTTTCCCAACAGTTTCTTCCGAATAATGAATTTTTGTCCCTAATGTTGGTATCTTTGGGTTTGTCAAAGATTAGATTGCTATAGATGTACCCTTTTTTGTCCTTTGTATCTAATCTGTTCCACTGATCTACTGTTCTATTTCTTAGCCAGTACCAAATGGTTTTGGTGACTGCTGCTATATAATATAGCTTTAGATCAGGTACACTTAGACCACCTTCCTCTGACTTTTTTTTTTCATTAGTTCCCTTGCAATTCTCGACCTTTTATTCTTCCATATGAATTTTGTTGTTATTTTTTCTAGGTCATTGAAATAGTTTCTTGGGAGTCTGATTGGTATAGCACTAAATAAATAGATTAGTTTGGAGAGTATTGTCATCTTTATTATATTCGCTCGGCCTATCCAAGAGCACTGAATGTCTTTCCAATTATTTAAATCTGACTTTATTTTTGTAGCAAGTGTTTTGTAATTTTTCTCATAAAATTCCTGACTATTCTTTGGTAGATGGATTCCCAAATATTTTATACTCTCAACATTTGTTTGGAATGGAATTTCTCTTTGTATCTCTTGCTCTTGCATTTTGTTGGTGATATATAAGAATGCTGAGGATTTATGTGGATTTATTTTGTATCCTGCCACTTTGCTAAAATTTTGAATTATTTCCAATAGCTTTTTAGCAGAGTCTTTGGGGTTCTCTAAGTATACTATCATGTCATTTGCAAAGAGTGATAGTTTGATTTCCTCATTTCCTACTCTAATTCCTTGAATCTCTTTCTCGGCTCTTATTGCCGAGGCTAGCGTTTCTAGTACTATATTGAATAGTAATGGTGACAGTGGGCAACCTTGTTTCACTCCTGATCTTACTGGGAAAGGTTGCAGTTTATTTCTATTGCATATTATGCTTACTGAAAGTCTTAAATATATGCTCCTGATTATTCTAAGGAATAATCCATTTATTCCTATACTCTCAAGAATTTTTAGTAGGAATGGATGTTGGATTTTGTCAAATGTTTTTTCTGCATCTATTGAGATGATCATATGGTTTTTATTAATTTGATTATTAATATGGTCAATTATACTAATAGTTTTCCTAATATTAAACCAGCCCTGCATTCCTGGTATGAATCCTACTTGATCGTAGTGTATTATGCTGGAGATGATTTTCTGAAGTCTTTTTGCTAATATCTTATTTAAGATTTTAGCATCCATATTCATTAAGGAGATTGGTCTATAATTTTCTTTCTCAGTTTTCGATCGACCTGGTTTAAGTATCAGTACCATGTCTGTGTCATAAAAGGAGTTTGGCAGGACTCCTTCATCCCCTATTTTTTCAAATAATTTATATAACACGGGGGCTAATTGTTCTTTAAATGTTTGGTAGAATTCACATGTGAATCCATCTGGTCCTGGGGATTTTTTTCCTGGGAAGTTAATTAATAGCTTGTTCTATTTCTTTTTCTGAAATGGGACTATTTAAGCAATTTATTTCCTCCTCTGTAAATCTAGGGAGCCTATATTTTTGGAGGAAGTCATCCATTTCACTTAAGTTATCAAATTTATTGGCATAAAGTTGGGCAAAGTAACTCCTTATTATTTCTCTAATTTCATCTTCATTGGTAGAAAGATCCCCCTTTTCACTTGTAAGACTAATAATTTGATTTTCCTCTTTCTTTTTTCTGATCAGATTTACCAAAGGTTCATCTATTTTATTGGCTTTTTTATAAAACCAACTCTTGGTTTTATTTATTAATTCAATAGTTTTTTTACTTTCAATATTATTGATTTCTCCTTTCAATTTTTATATTTCAAGTTTAATTTTTGGTTGGGGGTTTTTAATTTGGTCTTTTTTTGTAGCCTTTTAAGTTGCAAGCCCAATTCATTAATCTTCTCTTTCTCTATTTTCTTCAAATAAGCCTCTAAAGATATAAAATTTCCCCTTATTACTGCTTTAGCTGCATCCCAAAGATTTTGGTATGATGTCTCATCACTGTCATTATCTTGGGTGAAATTGTTAATTGTTTCTATAATTTGCTCTTTCACCCAGTAATTCTTTAAGATGAGATTATTCAGTTTCCAATTACTTTTTGGTCTATTTACCCCTAACTTTTTACAGAATGTAGCTTTTATTGCATTGTGGTCTGAGAAGAAGGCATTTATTATTTCTGCCTTCCTACATTTAATTTTGAGATCTTTATGTCCTAATATATGGTCAATTTTTGTATAGGATCCATGAACTGCTGAGAAGAAAGTATATTCCTTCGTATTGCCATTCAGTTTTCTCCAAAGGTCTATCATACCTTGTTTTTCTAATGTTCTATTTACTTTTTGAATTTCTTTCCTGTTTGTTTTGTGGTTTGATTTGACTAAATCTGAGATTGCAAGGTTGAGATCTCCCACTAATATAGTTTTACTATCTATTTCTTCTTGCAATTCTCTTAACTTTTCCTTTAGAAAGTTAGATGCTATACCACTTGGTGCATATATGTTTAGTATCGATATGGCTTCATTATTTATGCTACCTTTAAGCAGGATATAGTTTCCTTCCTTATCTCTTTTAATTAGATCAACTTCTGCTTTTGCTTGATCTGAGATAAGGATAGCTACCCCTGCTTTTTTGGCTTTACTTGAAGCATAATAGATTCTGCTCCAACCTTTTACCTTTACTCTATATGGATCTCCCTGCTTTAAGTGTGTTTCCTGTAAACAATATAATGTAGGGTTCTGATTTTTGATCAAGTCTGCTATCCGTCTCCATTTGATGGGAGCGTTCATCCCATTCACATTTACAGTTAAAATTACTAATTCTGTATTTCCTGCCATCATATTATCCCCAGATTATGCTTTTTCCCTTGACCCCCCTGAACCCCTTCCCCAATATTTAATTTATAGACCCCCCTTGTGACGCACAGCCCTCCCTTTTTTTTAGTATCCCTCCCCCTCCCTCCACGTCCCTTCCCTTATTCACCTTTTCCTTTTCCCTTTTCCTCTCCCCCCTTTTAATGAGGTGAGAGAGAATTCTCTGAAAAACAAATATGACAATTATTTACTCTTTGAGCCTCTTCTGATGAGAGTAAGATTTACACAATGATTCTCCCCCTCTCTAAATTCCCTAAAATATGGTGTATTTTCTATGCCTCTTCCTGGGATGTAGTTTCCCTCTTTTTATCACACCCTTCCCTTTTTCTAATACTACCCCCTTTCCTTTACTACACCCCCTCCTTTTTTTTTCTTTTATATCAGTAAAATCAAATTATCCATGGGTACTTTCTATATACCAACAACAGAGTTACAGTTCTCAAGGGATCTGTGTACCTTTTTCTGTTTCTCTTCAGTCCTGTGGATGTAGATCAAATTTTTTGTTTAAGTCTGGTTTTTTTCTTAGAAACATATGGAATTCCTCTATGTCATTTAATTACCATCTTCTTCCATGGAAAAAGATGCTAAACTTAGCTGGGTAGTTTATTCTTGGTTGCAATACTTGCTCTTTTGCCTTTTGGAATATCAGGTTCCAGGCACTTCTATCTTTTAATGTGGAGGCAGCCAGATCTTGTGTGACACTTATTGTGGCACCTTGGTATTTAAATTGTTTTTTTTCTAGCTTCTTGCAGGATTTTCTCCTTTGTGTGGTAATTCTGCAGCTTAGCCACAATATTCCGTGTTGTTCTTTTGTAGGGTCTATTTCAGAAGGAGTTCGATGAATCCTATTTTCCTGTGATTTTTTTACCTTTTCTAATTCACTAATTTTGTTTCCCTGCATTTCCTGTGAATTCTTTATTTTTTCCAACTCCAATGTCAGGATGTTGTTATTCTCTATCATAGCTTCCCTTTCCTTTCCCGATTTTTCTCCAAACTCTCTTAACTTTTTAATAGTCTCTTCATGGAGAGAGTTATGTGATGGGGGGCAGGAATCGTTCCCCTTTAGGTTGTTATCTGCTGACTCTCTGCTGTTAACTTCCTCGGGGTTGGATACCTGCTCTTTCTCTGTGTAGAAGGAATCTATGGTTTTTTTGGGCTTCTTGCTCATACTTAAAAAATTTTGGGGGGTCTGTCCCTGGGGTAGGAAATTATTTATTTATTTCTTTACCAGATTCCTCCCAGACCAGATGGATGCAGCGGCCCCTGCGCCTGAGCTAAGATAGAGCTCTGGGAGAGAGTTCCCCACCCCCTCCCTGGAAGTGCCTCAGAGGTGACCAGCACTGCTGTGCCCTGAGGGCTCTGTGTTTTAGCGGCTTCCCTGAGGTTGAGATTGAACAGTAAAGGTGACTCAAAGCCTAGCCTATGCGTCCCGGTGGGGCGTGGATGTCTGCAGCAGGTGACGTGAAAAGCCCCTGCTCTCAAACTGGGAAGTGTCTGCCAGAAACCGCAGTCCCTAGTTCAAAGGTTCTGCTTCTCTGGGACTTCCGTTCCACAGCTTCCAGCAGAGCCAGGCTCTATGAGTTACCGCCCCGCCCACTCTTCAATCTCTTAACTACCCCGAGGCGAATGCCTGGATTGCCTATATCCCAGTGCTGAGATCTGCTGAGTCACCCCTGGGATCTGGGAAGATCCAATCTAGTTTTAAATTTTAAAGTGGCTTATATTTCTCTTCTTAACTGCTGTTTTATAAGCAGAGAAGAGCTAACAGCCTGTGCCAGATTCTTTTATGTCAGTGGATTCTCTGATCCCAGAGCCCTCCCCAGCGCGACCGGCGCAGTGTGCCACTACCCCACCGTCTGCACTGGCCTCTCTTCTTCCTCCCCTGGGAGCTCACCTTTCCTGCTGAAACTCCAGATTCTCTTTAGCTGGTAAGTCGTGCTTCCAGTCCTTGTGGATTCTATCAGTCCAATGCTTCTGAGGCTGATTAAATCTAGTTGGTTGTGAGGGAAGAAAGGAGCTTACACAGTGGCGTTTATCTTCTCCACCATCTTATGAATTATCTTCTTTATATTTACAGCTTGATCAAAGGTTTTTTAACAACAGTGCTGTCCATTATAAATAGTTTATGTCCAAAGAAATGATCCCGTTATTTCCTTTTGAAGAAAAAATTCCTTTACTTACTTGTTCTTCTCTATTTCACATTCTATTGAGTCTAGTTTTCCCTTTTTTTCTTTTGCAGTTTGGGATATTATAGCTGATATAAATTCTCTAGTAATTGCTTCAATTGAACTTTTTTTGTACAATGCATTACCTTCTTTATATTTAAAGCTGAATCAAAGGATTCTTAAAAGGAATCCTATTCAGCAGAAAGAGTGAAGTGCAGACAAACCTAGATATGGTTCAATTGAGAGGATCCACGAAAGAATCTAGAAACATGTTTCCAAGAATGGAGCTCTAGAAAAGAATTTAGAAGAATTGTATCTAGATATAACATCAAGAAAACTGTGCTTTTTAAGTTGAGGCTCTATAAAAGGATCTAGTAAAGAATTCTTTCTAGAGGGAGGATGAAGAAAAGTTTCTAGAAAGATTTTTTTCTAGATGTACGTTCTAGAATATCATCTGGAAAAAACTTGCTTCAGGGCGGAGCCAAGAGGGCGGAGAAGAAACACACGACTCTGTGAACGTTCTCACTCCCTCACAACCAATTAAATAAATTAAACCTCAGAAAAATCCCTGGACTGATAGATACCACAAGGACTGGAAGCACGACTTACCAGCTGAAGAGAATCTGGAGTTTCAACAGAAAAGGTCAGTTCCCAGGGGAGGAAGAAGAGAGGCCAGCACAGACGGCTGGGTGCTAGCATACTGCGCTGATCACGCTGGGAAGGGCTCTGGGATCAGAGAAGCCACTGAGGTAAAAGAATCTGGCACAGGCTGTTAGCTCTTCTCTGCTTATTGTATAGCAGTTCAGAAGAGAAAGCTAAAATACCTTAAAAATTCAGATAGATTAGATTTTCCAGGAACCTGGCGGTGACTCAGCAGATCGCGGCACCAGGGGGCGTGGCCTCAGCTACCTCCTGAGAATAGTTAAGAGATTGACAAGTGGGTGGATACGGCCCAAGGCAACACACACTGCCTAGTTTAGCTGGAGGGAGTGGAACTCAGCTCCAGGAAGTCCCAGAGAAGCGGAACCTTTGAACTAGGGGCCACGGTTTCTGGCAGACACTTCCAGTTTGAGTGCAGGGGCTTTTCACGTCACCTGCTGCAGACATCCACGCCCCACTGGGACTCATAGGCCGGGCTTTGTGCTGTCTTTACTGTCCAATCTGAACCTCAGGGAAGCCGCTAAAATACAGCGCCCTCGGGGCACAGCAGTGCTAATCACCTCTGAGGCACTTCCAGGGAGGGGATGGAGAACTCTCTCCCAGAGCTCAGGCACTAGAACGGCTGCGTCCATCTGGTCTGGGAGGAAGCTGGTAAAGAAGTAAATAAATAATTTCCTACCCCAGGGACAGACCCCAAAAGATTTTTAAAATATGAACAAAAAAGCCAGAAAAACCATAGATTCCTTCTACACAGAGAAAGAGCAGGTATCCAACCCCGAGGAAGTTAACAGCAGAGAGACAGCAGATAACAACCTAAAGGGGAACGATTCCTGCCCCCCATCACATAACTCTCTCCTTGAAGAGACTGTTAAAAAATTAAGGGAGTTTGAAGAAAAATGGGGAAAGGAAAGGGAAGCTATGATAGAGAATAACAACGTCCTGAAATTGGAGTTGGAAAAAATAAAGAATTCACAGGAGATGCAGGGAAACAAAATTTGTGAATTAGAAAAGGTTAAAAAATCACAGGAAAGTAGGATTTCTGAATTGGAAAAGATAAAAAAGTCTCAAGAAAATAGAATTTCTGAATTGGAAAAAGAAAATAATTCTCAAGAAAAAATTAGGGAAATGGAAAAAAATTCAATAGAGCAAAATAATTCACTTAAAAACGAAATTGGGCATTTACAAAAAGAACTAAAAACTGTGAAAGAAGAAAATAACTCCTTAAAAGTCAGGATGGAACAAATAGAAATGAATGATTCACAGAGAACCCAAGAATCAGTCAAACAAAACAAAAAAAAAAATGAGAAGCTGGAGAACAACGTCAAATACTTACTGGGAAAATCTATAGACCTGGAAAATAGATCTAGGAGAGATAATCTGCGGATCATTGGACTTCCCGAAAACTATGACCAAAAAAAGAGCCTAGATTCTATTTTACAGGAAATTATCAAAGAGAACTGTCCAGAGATAATAGAAACAGAAGGGAAAGTAGATGTGGAAAGAATTCATCGAACTCCTTCTGAAATAGACCCTAAAAAAAGAACACCACGGAATATTGTGTCTAAGCTGCAGAATTACCACACAAAGGAGAAAATCCTGCAAGCAGCTAGAAAAAAAACAATTTAAATACCAAGGTGCCACAATAAGGGTCACTCAAGATCTGGCTGCCTCCACATTAAAAGATAGAAGGGCCTGGAACCTGATATTCCATAAGGCAAAAGATCAAGGACTGCAACCAAGAATGAACTACCCAGCTAAGTTTAGCATCTTTTTCCATGGAAGAAGATGGTCATTCAATGAAATAGAGGAATTCTATATGTTTCTAAGAAAAAAACCAGACAAACAAAAAATTTGATCTACATCCACAAGACTGAAGAGGAACAGAAAAAGGTACACAGAACCCTTGAGAACTGTAACTCTGTTGTGGGTATATAAAAAGTACTCAAGGATAATTTGATTTTACTGATATAAAAGAAAAAAAGGGGGGTGTAGTAAAGGGAAGGAGGTCGTTTCAGAAAAAGGGGAAGGAATGATAAAAAGAGGGAAACTACATCCCAGGAAGAGGCATAGAAAATACACCATATCTGAGGGAACTTAGTGAATGGGAGAATCATTGTGTGAATCTTACTCTCATCAGGAGAGGCTCAAAGAGTAAATAATTAACATATTTGATTTTCAGAGAATTTTCTCTCACCTCATTAAAAGGGGGGAGAGGAAAAGGGAAAAGGAAAAGGAGAATAAGGGAAGGGACTTGGAGGGAGGGGGGAGGGATCCTAAAAAAAAAAAAACGGAGGGTTGCGCGTCACAAGGGGGGTCTGTAAATTAAATATCGGGGAGGGAGATCAGGGGGGTCAAGGGAAAAATCATAATCTGGGGATAATATGATGGCAGGAAATACAGAATTAGTAATTTTAACTGTAAATGTGAATGGGATGAACGCTCCCATCAAATGGAGACGGATAGCAGACTGGATCAAAAATCAGAACCCTACATTATATTGTTTACAGGAAACACACTTAAAGCAGGGAGATATATACAGAGTAAAGGTAAAAGGTTGGAACAGAGCATATTATGCTTCAGTAAAGCCAAAAAAGCAGGGGTAGCTATCCTTATCTCAGATCAACAAAAGCAGAAGTAGATCTCGTTAAAAAAGATAAGGAAGGAAACTATATCCTGCTGAAAGGTAGCATAAATAATGAAGCCATATCAATACTAAACATATATGCACCAAGTGGTATAGCATCTAACTTTCTAAAGGAAAAGTTAAGAGAATTGCAAGAAGAAATAGACAGTAAAACTATATTAGTGGGAGATCTCAACCTTGTACTCTCAGATTTAGACAAATCAAACCACAAAACAAACAAGAAAGAAATTAAAAAAGTAAATAGAACATTAGAAAAACTAGGTATGATAGACCTTTGGAGAAAACTGAATGGCATTAGAAAGGATTAGACTTTCTTCTCAGCAGTTCATGGATCCTATACAAAAATTGACCATATATTAGGACATAAAGATCTCAAAATTAAATGTAGGAAGGCAGAAATAATAAATGCCTTCTTCTCAGATCACAATGCAATAAAAGCTACATTCAGTAAAAAGTTAGGGGTAAATAGACCAAAAAGTAATTGGAAACTGAATATTCTCATCTTAAAGAATGACTGGGTGAAAGAGCAAATTATAGAAACAATTAATAATTTCACCCAAGATAATGACAATGATGAGATATCATACCAAAATTTTTCTGATGCAGCTAAAGCAGTAATAAGGGGAAATTTTATATCTTTAGTGGCTTATTTGAAGAAAATAGACAAAGAGAAGATTAACGAATTGGGCTTACAACTTAAAAGGCTAGAAAAAGACCCCCAAAAATTAAACTTGAAATACAAAAATTAAAAGGAGAAATCAATAATATTGAAAGTAAAAAAACTATTGAATTAATAAATAAAACCAAGAGTTGGTTTTATGAAAAAGCCAATAAAATAGATAAACCTTTGGTAAATTTGATCAGAAAAAAAGAAAGAGGAAAATCAAATTGATAGTCTTATAAATGAAAAGGGGGATCTTTCCACCAATGAAGAGGAAATTAGAGAAATAATAAGGAGTTACTTTGCCCAACTTTATACCAATAACTTTGATAACTTAAGTGAAATGGATGACTTCCTCCAAAAACATAGGCTCCCTAGATTAACAGAGGAGGAGATAAATTGCTTAAATAGTCCCATTTCAGAAAAAGAAATAGAACAAGCTATTAATCACCTCCCTAGGAAAAAATCCCCAGGGCCAGATGGATTCACATGTGAATTCTACCAAACATTTAAAGGACAATTAGCCCCAATATTATATAAATTATTTGAAAAAATAGGGGATGAAGGAGTCCTACCAAACTCCTTTTATGACACGGACATGGTACTGATACCTAAACCAGGTAGATTGAAAACTGAGAAAGAAAATTATAGACCAATCTCCTTAATGAATATTGATGCTAAAATCTTAAATAAGATATTAGCAAAAAGACTTAAATAAGACTTCAGAAAATCATCTCCAGGATAATACACTATGATCAAGTAGGATTTATTCCAGGAATGCAGGGCTGGTTTAATATTAGGAAAACTATTAATATAATTGACCATATTAATAATCAAATTAATAAAAACCATATGATCATCTCAATAGATGCAGAAAAAGCATTTGACAAAATCCAACATCCATTCCTACTAAAAACTCTTGAGAATATAGGAATAAATGGATTATTCCTCAGAATAATCAGGAGCATATATTTAAGACCGTCAGTAAGCATAATATGCAATAGAAATAAACTGCAACCTTTCTCAGTAAGATCAGGAGTGAAACAATGTTGCCCACTATCACCATTACTATTCAATATAGTACTAGAAACGCTAGCCTCGGCAATAAGAGCTGAGAAAGAGATTCAAGGAATTAGAGTAGGAATTGAGGAAATCAAACTATCACTTTTTGCAGATGACATGATGGCATACTTAGAGAATCCCAAAGACTCTGCTAAAAAGCTACTAGAAATAATTCAAAATTTCAGCAAAGTGGCAGGATACAAAATAAATCCACATAAATCCTCAGCATTCTTATATATCACCAACAAAATGCAAGAGCAAGAGATACAAAGAGAAATTCCATTCCAAACAAATGTTGAGAGTATAAAGTATTTGGGAATCCATCTACCAAAGAAAAGTCAGGAATTATATGAGAAAAATTACAAAACACTTGCCACAAAAATAAAATCAGGTTTAAATAATTGGAAAGACATTCAGTGCTCTTGGATAGGCCGAGCGAATATAATAAAGATGACAATACTCCCCAAACTAATCTATTTATTTAGTGCTATACCAATCAGACTCCCAAGAAACTATTTCAATGACCTAGAAAAAATAACCACAAAATTCATATGGAAGAATAAAAGGTCGAGAATTGCAAGGGAACTAATGAAAAAAAACTCAGAGGAAGGTGGTCTAAGTGTACCTGATCTAAAGCTATATTATATAGCAGCAGTCACCAAAACCATTTGGTATTGGCTAAGAAATAGACCGGTAGATCAGTGGAACAGATTAGATACAAAGGACAAAAAAGGGTACATCTATAGCAATCTAATCTTTGACAAACCCAAAGATACCAACATTAGGGATAAAAATTCATAATTCGGAAGAAACTGTAGGGAAAACTGGAAATTAGTATGGCAGAAATTAGATATGGATCCACACTTAACACCATATACCAAGATAAGATCAAAATGGGTCCATGATTTAGGCATAAAGAGGGAGATCATAAATAGATTAGAGGAACAGAGGATAATCTACCTCTCAGACTTGTGGAGGAGGAAGGAATTTATGACCAGAGGAGAACTAGAGATCATTATTGATCACAAAATAGAAGATTTCGATTACATCAAACTAAAAATTTTCTGTATAAATAATACTAATGCAAACAAGATTAGAAGGGAAGTAACAAATTGGGAAAATATTTTTAAAAACAAAGGTTCTGACAAAGGTCTCATTTCCAAAATATATACAGAACTGACCCTAATTTGTAAGAAACCGAACCATTCTCCAATTGATAAATGGTCAAAGGATATGAACAGACAATTCTCAGAGGAAGAAATTGAAACTATGTCCACTCACATGAAAGAGTGTTCCAAATCACTACTGATCAGAGAAATGCAAATTAAGACAACTCTGAGATACCACTACACACCTGTCAGATTGGCTAAGATGACAGGAACAAATAATGATGAATGTTGGAGGGGATGTGGGGAAACTGGGACACTAATACATTGCTGGTGGAGTTGAGAAAGAATCCAGCCATTCTGGAGAGCAATCTGGAATTATGCCCAAAAAGTTATCAAACTGTGCAAACCCTTTGACCCAGCAGTGCTACTACTGGGCTTATATCCCAAAGAAATACTAAAGAGTGGAAAGGGACCTGTATGTGCCAAAATGTTTGTGGCAGCTCTTTTTGTAGTAGCTAGAAACTTGAAGATGAATGGATTTCCATTAGTTGGAGAATGGTTAGGTAAATTGTGGTATATGAAGGTTATGGAATATTATTGCTCTGTAAGAAATGACCAGCAGGAGGAATACAGAGAGGCCTGGAGAGACTTACATCAACTGATGCTGAGTGAAATGAGCAGAACCAGAAGATCACTGTACACTTCAACAACAATACTGTATGAGGATGTATTCTGATGGAAGTGGAAATCTTCAACATAAAGAAAAGCCAACTCACTTCCAGTTGATTAATGATGGACAGAGGTAGCTACACCTAGAGAAGAAACACTGGGAAGTGAATGTAAATTGTTAGCACTAATATCTGTCTGCCCAGGTTGCATGTACCTTCGGAATCTAATGTTTATTGTGCAACAAGAAAATGATATTCACACACATGTATTGTATCTAGACTATATTGTAACTCATGTAAAATGTATGGGATTGCTTGTCATCGGGGGGAGGTAATAGAGGAAGGGGGGGATAATTTGGAAAAATGAATACAAGGGATAATATTATAAAAAATATATATAATAAAAATTATTAATTAAAAAAAAACAAAAAAAGGAAAAAACTTGCTTCTAGAGAGAAGACTTAGAAAAGTGTCTAGAAAAATATTTTCTAGAATGAGGCTCTAGAAAAGAATCTAGAAAAACTTTGTTTCAGGAGAGATGATACATAAAAGTATCTAAAAAAGTATGATTTCTAGAATGAGGATCCAGAAAATGATCTAGAAAAGAATTGTTTCTAGAGAGAGTATCTAGAAAAGTTTCTAAAAAAGATTTTTTTCTAGATTGTGGTTTTCGAAAAGAATCTAAAAAGTTTCTAAAAAGATTTTTTTCCAGATTGAGGTTTGCAAAAAGAATCTAGAAAAAACACTTTTCTAAAGAGAACTACAAAAGTATCTAAAAAATGTTCTCTTTAATGAGCCTACAGAAAAGTATCTAACAAAAAAAATTGTTTCAGAAGATATGATCCACAAAATAATCTAGAAAATAACGTTTTTTTGGGTTGAGGCTCTAGAAAAGAATCTAAAGAGAATTGTTTCTAGAGAGAGGATGCAGAAAAAGATCTAGAAAAATGTTTCAAAGAATGGGCCTCTAGAAGAGAATCCAGAATAGACTTGTTTCTAGATAGAAGATATAGAAAACGATGTTTTCTAATTTGAGGCTCTAGAAAAGGATCTAGAAAAGAATTATTTCTATAGAGAGTATCTAGAAAAGTTTCTAAAAATGTTTTTTTCTAGATTGTGTTTTTCGAGAATCTAATAAAGACTCTTTTCTAAAGAGAACAACTAGAAAAGTATCTAAAAATGTTCTCTTTAATGAAGCTGCAGAAGAGAACCTAACCAAAAAAAAACATTGTTTCAGAAGATATGATCCATAAAATAATCTAGAAAAGAACGTTTTTATGGATTGAGGCTATAGAAAAAAATCTAGCAAAGTATTGTTTGAAGAGGGAGGATCCAGAAAAAAAATCTAGAAAAATGTTTCCTAGAATGGGGATCTAAAAAAGAATCTAGAAAAGACTTGTGTCTAGACAGAACATCAAGAAAACTATTATTTTTAAGTTGAGGCTCTAGAAAAGGATCTAGAAAAGAATTCTTTCTAGAGAGCGGATGCAGAAAAGTTTCTAGAAAATATTTTTGTCTACATTGAGGATATACAAAATCATCTAGAAAAGACTTTTTTCTAGAGTTAAAAACTGGAAAATTATCTAGAAAAATATTTTCTAGGATGAGGCTCTAAAAAGAATCTACAAAAACTTTGTTTCAGGTGACATGACACATAAAAGAATCTAAAAAAGTATGATTTCTAGATTGAGGATCCAGAAAATGATCTTGAAAAATATTGTTTCTAGAGAGAGTATCTAGTAAAGTTTCTAAAAAAGAGTTTTTTCTAGATTGAGGTTTTTTAAAGGAATCTAGAAAAGACACTTTTTTATTATTCATTTTTCCAAATTATCCCCTCCCTCCCTCCACTCCTTCCCCCCCCCGATGACAGGTAATCCCATACATTTTACATGTGTTACAATATAGTCTAGATACAATACATGTGTGTAAATACCAGTTTCTTGTTGCACATTAATAATTAGCTTCCGAAGGTATAAGTAACCTGGGTAGATAGACAGTAGTGCTAACAATTTACATTCACTTCCCAGTTTTCCTTCTCTGGGTGTAGTTATTTCTGTCCATCATTGATCAACTGGAAGTGAGTTGGATCTTCTTTATGTTGAAGATTTCCACTTCCATCAGAATACATCCTCATACATTATTGTTGTTGAAGTGTATAGTGATCTTCTGGTTCTGCTCATTTCACTCAGCAACAGTTGATTTAAGTCTCTCCAAGCCTCTCTGTATTCCTCCTGCTGGTCATTTCTTACAGAGCAATAATATTCCATAACCTTCATATACCACAATTTACCCAACCATTCTCCAATTGATGGACATCCATTCAACTTCCAGTTTCTAGCTACAACAAAAAGAGCTGCCACAAACATTTTGGCACATACAGCTCCCTTTCCACTCTTTAGTATTTCTTTGGGATATAATCCCAATAACAGCAATGCTGGGTCAAAGGGTATACACAGTTTGACAACTTTTTGGGCATAGTTCCAAATTGCTCTCCAGAATGGCTGGATTCTTTCACAACTCCACCAACAATGTATCAGTGTCCCAGTTTTCCCACATCCCCTCCAACATTCATCATTATTTGTTCCTGTCATCTTAGCCAATCTGACAGGTGTGTAGTGGTATCTCAGAGTTGTCTTCATTTGCATTTCTCTGATCAATAGTGATTTGGAACACTCTTTCATATGAGTGGAAATACTTTCAATTTCATCATCTGAGAATTGTCTGTTCATATCCCTTGACCATTTATCAATTGGAGAATGGTTTGGTTTCCTATAAATCAGGGTCAGTTCTCTATATATTTTGGAAATGAGACCTTTGTCAGAACCTTTGCTTTTAAAAATATTTTCCCAATTTGTTACTTCCCTTCTAATCTTGTTTGCATTAGTATTGTCTGTACAGAAACTTTTTAGTTTGATGTAATCAAAATCTTCTATTTTGTGATCAATAATGATCTCTAGTTCTCTTCTGGTCATAAATTCCTTCCTCCTCAACAGGTCTGATAGGTAGACTATCCTCTGTTCCTCTAATCTATTTATGATCTCATTCTTTATGCCTAAATCATGGACCCATTTTGATCTTATCTTGGTATATGGTGTTAAGTGTGGATCCATATCTAATTTCTGCCTTACTAATTTCCAGTTTTCCCAACAGTTTTTTCCGAATAATGAATAATGAATATTTCCGTCATTCCCCTTCGAAAAATCCATGCCTTTGGATATTTGTTCTCCATTTCCCATTCTATTGGGTCTACTTTTCCCTTGTGTTCCTGGAAATTTTGGATCATTATAGTTGATGTCAATTCTCTCGTATTTGTTTTATTGGAACTATTCATTATCTTTTTTATATTTAAAGCTTTATAAATGTTTCATAACACCCACCCCTTTCCGTCTAAATAGTATACTTCCAACGAAATGATCCAATTATTCCCTTTCGAAAAAACAATTCCTTTTCTTACTTCTTCTCTATTTAACCTTCTATTGTTTCTAGTTTTCGTTTTGTTTCTTTTGCAGTTTGGGATATTATACTTGATATCAATTCTCTCGTATTTCCTCCAATGGACTTTTGTTTGTACAATGCACACTCTTCTTTGTATTTAAAGCTGGATCAAAGGCTTTTTTACAGAACTCCTCTTCAGCGGAAAGAGTGAATTGCAGACAAATCTTCCAGTTAGCAAAATAGTATACATCCAAATAAATGATCCAGTTATTCCCTTTCGAAAAAACAATCCCTTTTCCTACTTGTTCTTCTCTATTTAACCTTGAGTCTACTTTTCGCTTTGTTTCTTTTGCAGTTTGGGTTATTAAATTTGATATCAATTCTCTGGTAATTGCTCCAATGGACCTTTTTTTTTGTTCAATGCATTATCTTTATATTTTAAGCTGGATCAAAGGATTCTCAATAGGGATCCTCTTCAGCGGAAAGAGTGAATTGCAGACAAATCTTCCAGTCATTCCCTTTTGAAAAATCCATGCCTTTGGATACTTGTTCTCCATTTTTTCATTCTATTGGGTCTAGTTTTCCCTTGGATTCCTGTAAATTTTGGATCTTTATAGTTGATGTCAATTCTCTCGTATTTGCTTCATTGGAACTTCCTGTAAACGACTCATTATTTTTTTATATTTAAAGCTTTATAAAAGTTTTCATAACAGCCATCCTTTTCATTCTAAATAATTTACGTCCAAAGAAATGATCCAATTATTCCCTTTAGAAAAAACAATTCCTTTTCTTACTTGTTCTTCTCAATTTCACATGCTATTGAGTCTAGTTTTCGTTTTGTTTCTTTTGGAATTTGGGATACTATAGCTGATAATCAATTCTTTGGTAGTTGCACCAATGTACTTTTTTTATACAATACATTATCTTCTTTATATTTAAAGCTAGGTCATAGGACTCTTAACAGGAATCCTCTTCAGTAGAAAGAATGAATTGCAGACAAATCTTCCAGTCATTCCCCTTTGAAAAATCCATGCCTTTGGATCCTTGTTCTTCTCTATTTCCCATTCTATTGAGTCATTTTCCCTTTATGCCTATGCCTTTTGGATCATTACAGTTGATGCCAATTCCCTGTTATTCTCTTCATTGGAACTTTCTTTAAACGATTCATTATCTTTTTCATATTTGAAGCTTTATAAAAGGTTTCATTTGGTGTAATCAAAATTTTCTATTTTGTGATCAATAATGGTCTCTAGTTCTCCCTTGGACACAAACTCCTTCCTCCTCCACTAAAGAAGGGAAAGGGACTTGTATGTGCCAAAATGTTTGTGTCAGCTCTTTCCATAGTGTCTAGAAGCTGGAAGATGAATGGATGTCCATCAATTGGAGAATGGTTGGGTAAATAATGGTATATGAATGTTATGGAATATAATTGTTCTGTAAGAAATGACCAACAGGAGAAATACAGAGAGGCTTGGAGAGACTTACATCAACTGATACTAAGTGAAACGAGCTGAACCAGCAGATCATTATACACTTCAACAATGATACTGTATGAGGATGTATTCTGATGGAAGTGGATATCTTCAACATAGAGAAGAGCTAATCCAATTCCAATTGATTAATGATGGATAGAATCAGCTACATCCAGAAAAGGAACACTGAGAAATGAGTGTAAATTGTTATTTTTACCTTCTGAATCCAATTCTTCCTGTGCAACAAGAAATTTGGATAATGTTTTTTTTTTTTTAATTTTAATTTTATTTTATAATTATAACCTTTTTTTGACAGTACATATGCATGGGTAATTTTTTACAACATTATCCCTTGCACTAACTTCTATTCAGATTTTTTCCCTTTCTCCCCCAACCCCCTCCCCCAGATGGCAAGCAGTCTTATATATGTTTAATATATTACAGTATATTCTAGATACAATATATGTGTGTAGAACGTCCAACAAAATGATCCAATTATTCCCTTTGGAAAAAACAATTCTTTTTCTCACTTGTTCTTCTCCACTTAAACTTCTATTGAGTTTAGTTTTCATTTTGTTTCTTTGGCAGTTGGGGATATTATACTTGATATCAATTCTCTGGTAGTTGCTCCAATGGACCTTTTTTTGTACAATGCACAATCTTCTTTATATTTAAAGCTTGATCAAAGGATTCTTAACAGGAATCCTCTCCAGTGGAAAGAATGAATTGCAGACATCTTTCCTTCATTCCCTTTTTAAAAATCCATGCCTTTGGATACTTTTTTTCCATTTCCCATTCTATTGGAACTAGTTTTCACTTGGATTACATTGCATTTTGGATCATTATAGTTGATGTCAATGCTCTCGAAATTGCTTCATTGGAACTTTCTGTAAACAATTCATTATCTTTTTTTATATTTAAAGCTTTATAAAACTTTTCATAACAGCCATCCTTTTCAGTCTAAATAGTTTACGTCCAAAGAAATGATCCAATTATTCCCTTTCGAAAAAACAATTCCTTTTCTTACTTGTTCTCCTCAATTTCACATACTATTGAGTCTAGTTTTTGTTTGTTTCTTTTGCAGTTTGGGATATTATAGTTGATACCAATTCTCTGGTAGTTGCTCCAATGGACCTTTTTTTGTACAATGCATTATCTTTATATTTTAAGCTGGATCAAAGGATTCTTGATAGGAATCCTCTTCAGCGGAAAGAGTGAATTGTAGAAAAATCTTCCAGTTATTCACTTTATAAAAAATCCATGCCTTTGGATACTTGTTCTTCTCTATTTTCCATTCTATTGAGTCTAGTTTTCCCTTTGATTCCTGTGCATTTTGGATCATTATACTTGATGCCAATTCTCTGTCATTTTCTTCATTGGTACTTTCTTTAAATGACTCATTATCTTCTTTATATTTAAAGCTTTATAAAAGTTTTCATAACAGCAATACTTTTCAGTCTAAATAGTTTACGTCCAAAGAATTGTCTATTTATTCCCTTTTGAAAAAACAATTCCTTTTATCACTTGTTTTTCTCTACTTAAAGTTCTATTGAGTTTAGTTTTCATTTTGTTTCTTTGGCAGTTGGGGATATTATAGTTCATATCAATTCTCTCATATTTGCTCCAATGGACCTTTTTTTGTACAATGCACAATGTTCTTTATATTTAAAGCTGGATCAAAGGATTGTTAATAGGAATCCTCTCCAGTGCAAAGAATGAATTGCAGACATCTTCCAGTCATTCCCTTTTGAAAAATCCATGCCTTTGGATACTTGTTCTTCTCTATTTCCCATTCTATTGAGTCTAGTTTTCCCTTTGATTACTGTGCATTTTGGATCATTATACTTGATGTCAATTCTCTGTCATTTTCTTCATTGGAACTTTCTGTAAATGATTCATTATCTTCTTTATATTTAAAGCATTATAAAAGTTTTCATAACAGCAATACTTTTCAGTCTAAATAGTTTACGTCCAAATAATTGTCCAGTTATTCACTTTCGAAAAAACAATTCCTTTTCTCACTTGTTCTTCTCTACTTATACTTCTATTGAGTTTAATTTTCTTTTTTTTTATCTTTGGCTGTTTGCGATATTATAGTTGATATCAATTCTTTCATATTTGCTCCAATGGACCTTTTTTTTGTACAATGCCCAATCTTCTTTATATTTAAAGCTGGATCAAAGGATTCTTAACAGGAATCCTCTCCAGTGGAAAGAATGAATTGCACACATCTTCCAGTCATTCCCTTTTTAAAAATCCATGCCTTTGGACACTTTTTCTCCATTTCTCATTCTATTGGGTCTAGTTTTCCCGTGGATTCTTGTAAATTTTGGAACATTATAGTTGATGTGAATTCTCTTGTATTTGCTTCATTGGAACTTTCTCTAAATGATTCATTATCTTTTTTATATTTAAAGTTTATAAAAGTTTTCATAACAGCGAACCTTTTAAGTCTAAATAGTTTATGTCCAACTAAATGATCCAATTATTCCCTTTCAAAAACAATTCCGTTTCTTACTTGTTCTCTCTATTTAACCTTCTATTGAGTCTAGTTTTCATTTTGTTTCTTTTGCAGTTTGGGTTATTAAAGTTGATATCAATTCTCTGGTAGTTGCTCCAATGAACCTTTTTTTGTACAATGCATTATCTTTAATTTTAAGCTGGATCAAAGGATTCTTAAGAGAAATCCTCTTCAGCAGAGAGAGTTAATTGCAGAAAAATCTTCCAGTTATTCACTTTTGAAAAATCCATCCCTTTGGATACTTGTTCTTCTCTATTTCCCATTCTATTGAGTCTAGTTTTCCCTTTGATTCCTGTGCATTTTGGATCATTATAGTTGATGACAATTCTCTGTCCTTTTCTTCATTGGAACTTTCTGTAAACGATTCATTATCTTCTTTATATTTAAAGCTTTATAAAAGTTTTCATAACAGCAATACTTTTCAGTCTAAATAGTTTACGTCCAAATAATTGTCCAGTTATTCACTTTCGAAAAAACAATTCCTTTTCTCACTTGTTCTTCTCTACTTATACTTCTATTGAGTTTAGTTTTCTTTTTTTTATCTTTGGCTGTTTGCGATATTATAGTTGATATCAATTCTCTCATATTTGCCCCAATGGACCTTTTTTTGTACAATGCACAATCTTCTTTATATTTAAAGCTGGATCAAAGGATTCTTAACAGGAATCCTCTCCAGTGGAAAGAATGAATTGCACACATCTTCCCGTCATTCCCTTTTTAAAAATCCATGCCTTTGGACATTTTTCTCCATTTCTGATTCTATTGGGTCTAGTTTTCCCTTGGATTCTTGTAAATTTTGGATCATTATAGTTGATGTCAATTCTCTTGTATTTGCTTCATTGGAACTTTCTGTAAACGATTCATTATCTTTTTTATATTTAAAGCTTTATAAAAGGTTTCATAACAGTCATCCTTTTCAGTCTAAATAGTTTACGTCCAAAGAAATGATCCAATTATTCCCTTTCGAAAAAACAATTCCTTTTCTTACTTGTTCTTCTCAATTTCACATTCTATTGAGTCTAGTTTTTGTTTGTTTCTTTTGCAGTTTGGGATATTATAGTTGATACCAATTCTCTGGTAGTTGCTCCAATGGACCTTTTTTTGTACAATGCATTATCTTTATATTTTAAGCTGGATCAAAGGATTCTTGATAGGAATCCTCTTCAGCGGAAAGAGTGAATTGTAGAAAAATCTTCCAGTTATTCACTTTATAAAAAATCCATGCCTTTGGATACTTGTTCTTCTCTATTTCCCATTCTATTGAGTATAGTTTTCCCTTTGATTCCTGTGCATTTTGGATCATTATAGTTGATGCCAATTCCCTGTTATTCTCTTCATCGGAATTTTCTGTAAACGATTCATTATCTTTTTTTATATTTAAAGCTTTATAAAAGGTTTCATAACAGCCATCCTTTTCAGTCTAAATGGTTTACGTTCAACGAAACCATCCAATTATTCCCTTTGGAAAAAAAAAACATTCCTTTTCTTACTAGTTCTTCTCAATTTCACATTCTATTGAGTCTAGTTTTCATTTTGTTTCTTTTTCAGTTTGGGATATTATAGTTGATGCCAATTATCTGGTAGTTGCTCCAATGTACGTTTTTTTGTACAATGTATTATCTTCTTTATATTTAAAGCTGGATCATAGGATTCCAAACAGGAATCCTCTTCAGTGGAAAGAATGAATTGCAGACATCTTGCAGTCATTCTGTTTTGAAAAATCCATGCCTTTGGATACTTCTTCTCCATTTCCCATTCTATTGGGTCTAGTTTTCCCTTGGAATGCAGTGCATTTTGGATCTTTATAGTTGATGTCAGTTCTCTCCTATTTGCTTCATTGGAACTTTCTGTAAACGATTCATTATCTTTTTTATATTTAAAGCTTTATAAAAGGTTTCATAACAACCATCCTTTTCAGTCTAAATAGTTAACGTCAAAATAATTGTCCAGTTATTCACTTTTGAAAAAACAATTCCTTTTCTTACTTGTTCTTCTCAATTTAACATGCTATTGAGTCTATTTTTCGTTTGTTTTTTTTTCTTTTGGAATTTGGGATATTATAGCTGATAATCAATTCTCTGGTAGTTGCTCCAATGTACTTTTTTTTTGTAACAATCCATTGTCTTCTATATATTTAAAGCTGGATCAAAGGCTTATTTACCGAACCCCTCTTCAGCGGAAAGAGTGAATTGCAGACAAGTCTTCCAGGTAGCTAAATAGTTTATGCCAAAGAAATGATCCAGTTATTCCCTTTCGAAAAAACAATTCCTTTTCTTACTTGTTCTTCTCTATTTAAACTTCTATTGAGTCTAGTTTTAATTTTGTTTCTTTTGCAGTTTGGGTTATTAAATTGATATCAATTCTCTGGTAGTTGCTCCAATGGACCTTTTTTTGTACAATGCATTATCTTTATATTTTAAGCTGGATCAAAGGATTCTTAATAGGAATCCTCTTCAGCGGAAAGAGTGAATTGCAGAAAAATCTTCCTGTCATTCCCTTTTGAAAATCCATGCCTTTGGATACTTGTTCTCCATTTCTCATTCAATTGGGTCTAGTTTTCCCTTGATTTGATGTGCATTTTGGATCATTATAGTTGATGTCAATTGTCTCATATATGCTTCATTGGAACTTTCTGCAAAACGATTCATTATCTTTTTTATTTTTAAAGCTTTATACAATGTTTCATAACAGCCATCCTTTTCAGTCTAAATAGTTTACGTCCAATGAAATGATCCAATTATTCCCTTTCGAAAAAGCAATTCCTTTTCTTACTTGTTCTTCTCTATTTCACCTTATATTGAGTCTAGTTTTCGTTTTGTTTCTTTTGCAGTTTAGGAAATTATAGTTGGTATCAATTCTCTGGTAGTTGCTCCAAAGGACCTTTTTTGGTACAATGCCTTATCTTTATCTTTTAAGCTGGATCATAGGATTCTTAACAGGAGTCTTCTTCAGCGGAAAGAGTGAATTGCAGACAAACCTTCCACCTATTCCCTTTTGAAAAATCCATGCCTTTGGATACTTGTTCTTCTCTATTTTCCATTCTATGGAGTCTAGTTATACCTTTTATTACTGTGCATTTTGGATCATTATTGTTGATGCCAATTCTCTGTCCTTTTCTTCATTCTATTTTTTCCATTCTATGGAGTCTAGTTATCCCTTTGATTCCTGTGCATTTTGGATCATTATTGTTGATGCCAATTCTCTGTCCTTTTCTTCAATCTGTAAACTTTCTGTAAATGATTGATTATCTTTTTTATAATTAAAGCTTAATAAAAGGTTTTATAACAGCCATCCTTTTCAGTCTAAATAGTTTACGTCCAATGAAATGATCCAATTATTCCCTTTAGAAAAAACAATTGCTTTTCTTACTTGTTCTTCTCTATTAAACCTTCTATTGAGTCTAGTTTTCGTTTTGTTTCTTTTGCAGTTTGGGATATTATAGATGATACCAATTCTCTGTTAGTTGCTCCAATGGTCCTTTTTTTGTACAATGCATTATCTTTATATTTAAAGCTGGATCAAAGGATTCTTAACAGGAATGCTCTGCAGTGGAAAGCATGAATTGCAGACATCTTCCAGTCATTCCCTTTTGAAAAATCCATGCCTTTGGATACTTGTTCTCTATTTCCCATTCTCTTAGGTCTAGTTTTCCCTTGGATTGCATTGCATTTTGGATAATTATAGTTGATGTCAATTCTCATGTATTTGCTTCATTGGAACTTTCTGTAAACGATTCATTATCTTTTTTATTTTTAAAGCTTTATAAAAGGATTCATAACAGCCATCCTTTTCAGTCTAAATAGTTTACATCCAACGAAATGATCCAATTATTCCATTCCGAAAAAACAATTCCTATTCTTATTGTTCCTCTATATTTCACCTTCTATTGAGTCTAGTTTTCGTTTTGTTTCTTTTGCAGTTTAGGATATTGTAGCTGATATCAATTCTCTGGTAGTTGCTCCAATGGACCTTTTTTTGTACAATTCATTATCTTTATCTTTTAAGCTGGATCATAGGATTCTTAATAGGAGTCTTCTTCAGCGGAAAGAGTGAATTGCAGACAAATCTTCCAGCTATTCTCTTTTGAAAAATCCATGCCTTTGGATACTTGTTCTTCTCTATTAAACCTTCTAATGAGTCTAGTTTTCGTTTTGTTTCTTTTGCAGTTTGGGTTATTAAAGTTGATATCAATTCCAATGGACCTTTTTTTGTACAATGCATTATCTTTATATTTTAAGCTGAATCAAAAGATTCTTAATAGGAATCCTCTTCAGCGGAAAGAGTGAATTGCAGAAAAATCTTCCAGTTATTCACTTTTGAAAAATCCATGCCTTTGGATACTTTTTCTTCTCTATTTCCCATTCTATTGAGTCTAGTTTTCCCTTTGATTGCTGTGCATTTTGGATCATTATAGTTGATGTCAATTCTCTTGTATTTGCTTCATTGGAACTTTCTGTAAATGATTCATTATCTTCTTTATATTTAAAGCTTCATCAAAGTTTTCATAACAGCCATCCTTTTCAGTCTAAATGGTTTACGTCCAACGAAATGATCCAATTATTCCCTTTCGAAAATACAATTCCTTTTCTCACTTGTTCTTCTCTATTTAACCTTCTATTGAGTTTAGTTTTCGTTTTGTTTCTTTGGCAGTTAGGGATATTATACTTGATATCTATTCCCTCATATTTGCACCAATGGACCTTTTTTGTACAATGCACAATCTTCTTTATATTTAAAGCTGGATCAAAGGATTCTTAACTGGAATCCTCTTCAGTAAAAAGAATGAATTGCAGACAAATCTTCCAGGTTTTCACTTTTGAAAAATCCATGCCTTTGGAAACTTGTTCTTCTCTAATTCCCATTCTATTAAGTCTTGTTTCCGTTTGATTCCTATACATTTTGGATCATTATACTTGATGTCAATTTTCTCGTATTTGCTTCATTGGAACTTTTTGTAAACGATTCATTATCTTCTTTATATGTAAAGCTTTATTAAAGGTTTTATAACAGCAGCCCATTACCGGCTAAATAGTTTATGTCCAAAGAAATGATCCAATTATTCCCTTTAGAAAAAACAATTTCTTTTCTTACTTGTTCTTCTCTATTAAACCTTCTATTGAGTCTAGTTTTCGTTTTGTTTCTTTTGCAGTTTGGGATATTATATTTGATATGAATTCTCTGGTAGTTGCTCCAATGGACCTTTTTTTGTACAATGCACTATCTTCTTTATATTTAAAGCTGGATCAAAGGATTCTTAACAGGAATTCTCTTAAGCAGAAAGAGTGAATTGTAGACTAATAATACAGTCATTCCATTTTGAAAAATCCATGCCTTTGGATACTTGTTCTCCATTTCCCATTCTCTTGGGTCTAGTTTTCCCTTTGATTCCTGTGCATTTTGCATCATTATTGTTGATGCTAATTACCTGTTATTTTCTTCATTGGAACTTTCTGTAAACGATTCATTATCTTTTTTATATGTAACACTTTATAAAAGTTTCATAACAGCCATCCTTTTCAGTCTAAATGATTTACATCCAATAAAGGATGCAATTAATCCCTTTGGAAAAAACAGTTCCTTTTCTTACTTGTTCTTCTCCATTTCACATTCTATTTAGTCTAGTTTTCATTTTGTTTCTTTTGGAGTTTGGGATATTATAGCTGATAATCTGTTCTCTTGTAGTTGCTCCAATGTACTTTTCTTGTACAATGCATTATCTTCTTTATATTTAAAGCTGGATCATAGGATTCCAAACAGGAATCCTCTTCAGTGGAAAGAATGAATTGCAGACATCTTCCAGTCATTCCCTTTTGAAAAAATCCATGCCTTTGGATACTTGTTCTCCATTTCCCATTCTATTGGGTCTAGTTTTCCCTTGGATTGCTGTGCATATTGGATCATTATACTTGATGTCAATTCTCTCGTATTTGCTTCATTGGAACTTTCTGTAAACAATTGATTATCTTTTTTATAATTAAAGCTTAATAAAAGATTTTATAACAGCCATCCTTTTCAGTCTAAATAGTTTACGTCCCATGAAATGATCCAATTATTCCCTTTAGAAAAAACAATTCATTTTCTTACTTGTTCTTTTCTATTTCACCTTCTATTGAGTCTAGTTTTCGTTTTGTTTCTTTTGCAGTTTTGGATCTTATAGTTTAGATCAATTCTCTGGTAGTTGCTCCAATGGACCTTTTTTGTACAATGCACTATCTTCTTTATATTTAAAGCTGGATCAAAGGATTCTTAACAGGAATTCTCTGCAGTGGAAAGAATGAATTGCAAACATCTTCCAGTCATTCCCTTTTGAAAAATCCATGCCTTTGGATACGTGTTCTCTATTTTCCATTCTATTGTGTCTCATTTTCCCTTGGATTCCTGTAAATTTTGGATCATTATACTTTCTGTCTATTCTCTCGTATTTGCTTCATTGGAACTTTCTGTAAATGATTCATTATCTTTTTTCTATTTAAAGATTTCTAAAAGGTTTCCTAACAGCCATCCTTTTCATTCTAAATGGTTTACGTCCAAGGAAATGATCCAATTATTCCCTTAGGAGAAAACAATTCCTTTTCCCAATTGTTCTTCTCTACTTAACCTTCTATTGTTTCTAGTTTTCATTTTGTTTCTTTGGCAGTTTGGGATGTTATAGTTGATATCAATTCTCTCGTATTTCCTCCAATGGACTTTTGTTTGTACAATGCACACTCTTCTTTATATTTAAATCTGGATCAAAGGATTCTTAACAGGAATCCTCTCCAGTGTTAAGAATGAATTGCAGACATCTTCCAGTCATTCCGTTTTGAAAACTCCATGCCTTTGGATACTTGTTCTCCATTTCCCATTCTCTTGGGTCTAGTTTTCCCTTGGATTGCTGTGCATTTTGGATCATTATAGTTGATGTCTATTCTCTCGTATTTGCTTCATTGGAACTTTCTCTAAATGATTCATTATCTTCTTTACATTTAAAGCTTTATAAAAGGTTTCATAACAGCCATCCTTTTCAGTCTAAATGGTTTACGTCCAACGAAATGATCCACTTATTCCCTTTGGAAAAAAACAATCACTTTTCTTACTTGTTCTTCTCTATTTAACCTTCTATTGAGTTTAGGTTTCGTTTTGTTTCTTTGGCAGTTAGGGATATTATACTTGATATCAATTCCCTCAAATTTGCACCAATGGACCTTTTTTGTACAATGCACAATCTTTTTTATATTTAAAGCTGGATCAAAGGATTCTTAACTGGAATCCTCTTCAGTAAAAAGAATAAATTGCAGACAAATCTTCCAGTTATTCACTTTTGAAAAATCCATGCCTTTGGAAACTTGTTCTCTATTTCCCATTCTATTAAGTCTTGTTTCCGTTTGATTCCTGTACATTTTGGATCATTATACTTGATTTCAATTTTCTCGTATTTGCTTCATTGGAACTTTCTGTAAACGATTCATTGTCTTTTTTTTTATTTAAAGCTTAATAAAAGGTTTCTTAACAGCCCTCCTTTTCATTCTAAATGGTTTACGTCCAACGAAATGATCCAGTTATTCCCTTAGGAGAAAACAATTCCTTTTCCCACTTGTTCTTCTCTACTTAACCTTCTATTGTTTCTAGTTTTCATTTTGTTTCTTTGGCAGTTTGGGATGTTATAGTTGATATCAATTCTCTTGTATTTCCTCCAATGGACTTTTGTTTGTACAATGCACACTCTTCTTTATATTTAAATCTGGATCAAAGGATTCTTAACAGGAATCCTCTCCAGTGTTAAGAATGAATTGCAGACATCTTCCAGTCATTCCCTTTTGAAAAATCCATGCCTTTGGATAAATGTTCTCCATTTTCCATTCTATTGGGTCTAGTTTTTCCTTGGATTGCTGTGCATTTTGGATCATTATAGTCGATATCAATTCTCTCATATTTGCATCATTGGAACTTTCTGTAAACGATTCATTGTCTTTTTTATATTTAAAGCTTTATAAAAGGTTTCATAACAGCCATCCTTTTCAGTCTAAATAGTTTATGTCCAATGAAATGATCCAATTATTCCCTTTCGAAAAAACAATTCTTTTTCTTACTTGTTCTTCTCAATTTCACATTCTATTGAGTCTAGTTTTCGTTTTGTTTCTTTTGCAGTTTGGGATGTTATTGTGGATATTAATTCTCTGGTAGTTGCTCCACTGGACTTGTGTTTGCAAAATGCACACTCTTCTTTATATTTAAAGCTGGATCAAAGGCATATTTACAGTAAGTCTCTTCAGTGGAAAGAGTGAATTGCAGACAAATCTTCCAGTTAGCTAAATAGATTACATCCAAACAAATGATCCTGTTATTCCCTTTTGAAAAAACAATTCCTTTTCTTACTTGTTCTTCTCTATTTAACCTTCTATTGAGTCTAGTTTTTGTTTTATTTCTTTTGCATTTTGGGATATTATAGCTGATATCAATTCTCTGGTAGTTACTCCCACGGACCTTTTTTTGTACAATGCATTCCCTTCTTTATATTTAAACCTGGATCAAATGATTCTTAACAGAAATACTCCTCAGTGGAAAGAGTGAATTGCAGACAAATCTTCCAGTTAGCTAAATAGATTACATCCAAAGAAATGATCCAGTTATTCCCTTTCGAAAAAACCATTTCTTTTTTTACTTGTTCTTCTCCATTTAACCTTTTTTGAGTCTAGTTTTTGTTTTGTTTCTTATGCAGTTTGGGATATTATCGTTGATATCTATTCTCTGTTACTTGCTCCAATGGATCTTTTTTTGTACAATGCACAATCTTCTTTACATTTAAAGCTGGATCAAAGGATTCTTAACAGGAATCCTCTTCAGTGGAAAGTATGAATTTCAGACATCTTCCAGTCATTCCCTTTTGAAAAATCCATGCCTTTGTATACTTTTTCTCCATTCCTATTTTATTGGTTCTAGTTTTCCCTTGGATTCCTGTAAATTTTGGATCATTTTAGTTGATGTCAATTCTCTCGTAATTGCTTCAATGGAACTTTCTGTAAACGATTCATTATCTTTTTTATATTTAAAGCTTTATAAAAGTTTTCATAACAGCCATCCTTTTCAGTCTAAATAGTTTACGTCAAAAGAAATGATACAATTATTCCCTTTCTAAAAAACAATTCCTTTTCTTACTTGTTCTTCTCAATTTCATATTCTATTGAGTCTAGTTTTCGTTTTGTTTCTTTTGCAGTTTGGGATGTTATAGTTTATATCAATTCTCTGGTAGTTGATCCAATGGACCTTTTTTGTACAATGCATTATCTTTATATTTTAAGCTGGATCAAAAGATTCTTAATAGGAGTCCTCTTCAGTGGAAAGAGTGAATTGCAGACAAATCTTCCAATTATTGCCTTTGAAAAATCCATGCTTTGGATACTTTTTCTTCTCTTTTTCCCATTCTACTGAGTCTATTTTCCCTTTGATTCCTGTGCATTTTGGATCATTATAGTTGATGCCAATTCTCTGTTATTTTCTTCATTGGAACTTTCTGTAAATTATTCATTATCTTCTTTATATTTAAAGCTTTATAAAAGTTTTCATTACAGCAATCCTTTTCAGTCTAAATAGTTTACGTCCAAAGAATTGTCTAGTTATTTACTTTCGAAAAAACAATTCCTTTTCTCACTTGTTCTTCTCTACTTCACCTTCTGTCTAGTCTAGATTATTTCTTCTATCTAATGTAGTTTAGGATATTATTTTTGATATCAATTTTCTCGTTTTTGCTTCAATGGAAATTTTTGTGCACAATGCAATATCTCCTTTATATTAGTAGCTGGATCCAAGGATTCTTAACAGGGGTCCTATTGAGCAGAAAGAGTGAATTTGTAGAGAAATCTTCCAGTTATTCCCTTTTGAAAAATCCCTTACATTTGATACTTGTTCTTCTCTATTTCCCATTCTCTTGAATCTAGTTTTCTCCTTGTTTCCTTTGCATTTCGGATCATTATAATTGATGTTAATTATCTCCTATTTGTTGCCATGGAACTTTCTGTACAAGTTGCATTGTCTTTATATTTAAACATTGATCAAAATATTTGAAGAGCAATCCTTTTCAGTGTAAAAAGTTCTGTCCGAAGCAATGTTCCGGTTATGCCCTTATGAAAAAACTGTTACTTCTCTTACTTGTTCTTCTCGACTTCACATTCTATTGAGTCTAGATTTCCCTTTGCTTCTTGTGCAGTTTGGTATATTATTGTTGATATCAATTCTCTTTCTTTTGCTTCAATGGAACTGTTTGCACAATGCATTATCTCCTTTATATTAAAAGCTGGATTAAAGGATTCTTAACAGGAGTCTTATTCAATGGAAAGAGTGAACATGTAGAGAAATCTCCCAGTTATTCCTTTTTGAAAAATCCCTTCCTTTCGATACTTGTTCTTCTCTATTTCCCATTCTCCTGAGTCTAGTTTTCCCTTCATTTCCTTTGCATTTGGGATCATTATAATTTATGGTAATTATCTCCCATGTGCTGCCTTGGAACTTTCTGTACAAGTTGCATTGTCTTCTTTATATTTAACGCTTGATCAAAGTTTTTGTAAAAGCAATCCCTTTCAGTGTAAAATGTTTACGTCCAAAGCAATGTTCCTTTTATTCCCTTGTGAAAAAACAGTTATTACTCTTACTTGTTCTTCTCGATTTCACATTCTTTCGAGTCTAGATTTCCCTTTGTTTCTTGTGCAGTTTGGGATATTGTTTTGATATCAATTCTCTCACATTTGCTTCAATGAAACTTTTTGTGTGCAATGCATTATCTTCTTTATTTTTACAACTGGATGAAAGGATTATTAATAGGCGTCCTTTTGAGCAGAAATAGTGAACGTAGACAAATCTTCCAGTTATTCCCTTTTGAAAAATCCATTCCATTCGGTACTTGTTCTTCTCTATTTCACATTCTCTTGAGTCTAGTTTCCCCTTTGTTTGCATTTCGGATCATTATATTTGATGTTGATTATCTCCCACTTGCTGCCATGAAACTTTCTGTACAAGTTGCATTGTCTTCCTTATATTCAATGTTTGATCAAAATATTCATAAGATCAATCCTTTTCAGTGTAAAATGTTTACATCCAAAGCAATGTTCCGGTTATTCCCTTGTGAAAAAACAGTTACTTCTCTTATTTGTTCTTCTCGATTTCACATTCTTTCGAGTCTAGATTTTCCTTTGTTACTTGTGCAGTTTGGGATATTATTTTGATATCAATTCTCTCACATTTGCTTCAATGAAACTTTTTGTGTAGAATGAATTACTTCTTTATTTTTAAAGTTGGATCAAATGATTCTTAACAGGAGTCCTATTCAGAGGAAAGAGTGAGTGTGCAGAGAAATCTTCCAGTTATTCCCTTTTGAAAAACCATTCCATTCGATACTTGTTCTAAGAAAAAAACCAGACTTAAACAAAAAATTTGATCTACATCCACAAGACTGAAGAGAAACAGAAAAAGGTACACAGAACCCTTGAGAACTGTAACTCTGTTGTGGGTATATAAAAAGTACTCAAGGATAATTTGATTTTACTGATATAAAAGAAAAAAAGGGGAGTGTAGTAAAGGGAAGGAGGTCGTTTCAGAAAAAGGGGAGGGTTGCGCATCACAAGGGGGGTCTGTAAATTAAATATCGGGGAGGGGGATCAGGGGGGTCAAGGGAAAAAGCATAATCTGGGGACAATATAATGGCAGGAAATACAGAATTAGTAATTTTAACTGTAAATGTAAATGGGATGAACGATCCCATCAAACGGAGACGGATAGCAGACTGGATCAAAAATCAGAACCCTACAATATGTTGTGTACAGGAAACACACTTAAAGCAGGGAGATACATACAGAGTAAAGGTAAAAGGTTGGAACAGAGCCTATTATGCTTCAGGTAAAGCCAAAAAGCAGGGGTAGCTATCCTTATCTCAGATCAAGCAAAAGCAGAAGTTGATCTAATTAAAAGAGATAAGGAAGGAAACTATATACTGCTGAAAGGTAGTATAAATAATGAAGCCATATCGATACTAAACATATATGCACCAAGTGGTATAGCATCTAACTTTCTAAAGGAAAAGTTAAGAGAGTTGCAAGAAGAAATAGACAGTAAAACTATAATAGTGGGATATCTCAACCTTGCACTCTCAGATTTAGACAAATCAAACCACAAAACAAACAAGAAAGAAATTAAAAAAGTAAATAGAACATTAGAAAAACTAGGTATGATAGACCTTTGGAGAAAACTGAATGGCAATAGGAAGGAATATACTTTCTTCTCAGCAGTCCATGGATCTTATACAAAAATTGACCATATATTAGGACATAAAGATCTCAAAATTAAATGTAGGAAGGCAGAAATAATAAATGCCTTCTTCTCAGACCACAATGCAATAAAAGCTACATTCAGTAAAAAGTTAGGGATAAATAGACCAAAAAGTAATTGGAAACTGAACAATCTCATCTTAAAGAATGACTGGGTGAAAGAGCAAATTATAGAAACAATTAAAAATTTCACCCAAGATAATGACAATGATGAGACATCATACCAAAATCTGTGGGATGCAGCTAAAGCAGTAATAAGGGGAAATTTTATATCTTTAGAGGCTTATTTGAAGAAAATAGAGAAAGAGAAGATTAACGAATTGGGTTTGCAACTTAAAAGGCTAGAAAAAGACCAAATTAAAAACCCCCAACCAAATATTAAACTTGAAATACAAAAATTGAAAGGAGAAATCAATAATAATATTGAAAGTAAAAAAAACTATTGAATTAATAAATAAAACCAAGAGTTGGTTTTATGAAAAAGCCAATAAAATAGATAAACCTTTGGTAAATCTGATCAGAAAAAAGAAAGAGGAAAATCAAATTGTTAGTCTTACAAATGAAAAAGGGGATCTTTCCACCAATGAAGAGGAAATTAGAGAAATAATGAGTTACTTTGCCCAACTCTATGCCAATCAATTTGATAACTTAAGTGAAATGGATGACTTCCTCCAAAAATATAGGCTCCCTAGATTAACAGAGGAGGAAATAAATTGCTTAAATTGTCCCATTTCAGAAAAAGAAATAGAACAAGCTATTAATCAACTCCCCAGGAAAAAATCCCCAGGACCAGATGGATTTACATGTGAATTCTACCAAACATTTAAAGAACAATTAGCCCCAATGTTATATAAATTATTTGAAAAAATAGGGGATGGAGTCCTACCAAACTCCTTTTATGACACAGACATGGTACTGATACTTAAACCAGGTCGATCGAAAACTGAGAAAGAAAATTATAGACCAATTTCCTTAATGAATATTGATGCTAAAATCTTAAAAAAATATATTAGCAAAAAGACTAGAGAAAGTCATCCCCAGGATAATACATCATGACCAAGTAGGATTTATACCAGGAATTCAGGGCTGGTTTAATATTAGGAAAACTATTAATATAATTGTCCATATTAATAATCAAATTAATAAAAACCATATGATCATCTCAATAGATGCAGAAAAAGCATTTGACAAAATCCAACATCCATTCCTACTAAAAACTCTTGAGAGTATAGGAATAAATGGACTATTCCTTAGAATAATCAGGAGCATATATTTAAGACCATCAGTAAGCATAATATACAATAGAAATAAACTACAATCTTTCCCAGTAAGATCAGGAGTGAAACAAAGTTGCCCACTATCACCATTACTATTCAATATTCAGAAATCCTATTTTCTTGAGACTTTTTTATCTTCTCCAATTCAGAAATCCTACTTTCCTGTGATTTTTTTACCTTTCCTAATTCACTAATTTTGTTTCCCTGCATCTCCTGTGAATTCTTTATTTTTTCCAACTCCAATTTCATAGCTTCTCTTTCCTTTCCCCATTTTTCTTCAAACTCTCTTAACTTTTTAATAGTCTCTTCAAGGAGAGAGTTATGTGATGGGGGGCAGGAATCGTTCCCCTTTAGGTTGTTATCTGCTGACTCTCTGCTGTTAACTTCCTCGGGGTTGGATACCCGCTCTTTCTCTGTGTAGAAAGAATCTATAGTTTTTCTTGGCTTTTTACTCATACTTAAAAAATCTTTTGGGGTCTGTCCCTGGGGAAGGAAATTATTTATTTATTTCTTTACCAGCTTCCTCCCAGACAGGATGGATGCAGCGGCCCCTGCGCCTGAGCTAAGAGAGAGCTCTGGGATAGAGTTCCCCACCCCCTCCCTGGAAGTGCCTCACAGGTGATCAGCGCTGCTGTGCTTTGAGGGCAGCACTATGTGTCCTAGCGGCTTCCCTGAGGTTTGAGACTGAACGGTAAAGGCAACACAAAGCCCAGCCTATGTGTCCCGGTGGGGTGTGGATGTTAGCAGCAGGTGACATGAAAAGCCTCTGTGCTCAAACTGGAAGTGTCTGCCAGAAATTGCAGTCCCTAGTTCAAAGGTTCCTTTTCTCTGGGACTTCCGGGTCTGAGTTCCACAGCCTCCAGCTGAGCCAGGCATTATGTGTTGCCTTGGGCCGTATCCAGCCCCTTCTCAATCTCTTAGCTACTCACAGGTGAGAGCTAGGACCACCTATGAAGGCCTCACCCACAGTGCCGAGATCTGCTGAGTCACCTCCGGGATCGGGAAAGATCCAGTCTCTGGCTTTAAATTTTTTTTTAAAAGTGGCTTAGATTTCTCTTCTGAACTGCTGTTTTATAAGCAGAGAAGAGCTAATAGCCTGTGCCAGATTCTTCTATCTCAGTGGCTTCTCTGATCCCAGAGCCCTCCCCAGAGCGATCGGCACTGCGCTGGCCTCTCTTCTTCCTCCCCTGGGAACTGACCTTTCCTGTTGAAACTCCAGATTCTCTTCAGCTGGTAAGTCGTGCTTCCAGTCCTTGTGGATTCTATCAGTCCAGCGCTATTTCTGAGGGAAGAAAGGAGCTTACATAGTCGTGTGTATCTTCTCCGCCATCTTCTTCTTTATATTTAAACGTTGATCAAAATATTCGTAAGAGCAATCCTTTTCAGTGTAAAATGTTAACATCCAAAGCAATGTTCTGGTTATTCCATTATGAAAAAAACAATTCCTTTTCTTACTTGTTCTTCTCTATTTCACATTCTATCGATACTAGATTTCCCTTTGTTTCTTGTGCAGTTTGGGATATTATTTTGATATCAATTTTCCCACATTTGCTTCAATGAAACTTTTTGTGTACAATGCATTATCTTCTTTATATGTAAAGCTGGATCAAAGGATTCTGACCAGGATTCCTATTCAGAGGAAAGAGTAAATGAGCAGAGAAATCTTCCAATTATTCCCTTTTTAAAAATCCTTTCCATTCGATAATTGTTCTTCTGTATTTCCCATTCTATTGAATCTAGATTTCTCTTTGCTTCCTTTGCAGTTAAGATCATTATAATTGAAGTTAATTCTCTCAAATTTGCTTCAATGGAAATTTTGGTACAAGTTGCATTATATTCTTTATATTTAACGCTTGATCAAAGGTTTTGTAACAACAATCCTTTTCATTGTAAAATGTTTACGTCCAAAGCAATGTTCTGGTTATTCCCTTACAAAAAAAGAATTCCTTCTCTTACTTGTTCTTCTCTATTTCACATTCTATCCAGTCTAGATTTCCCTTTGTTTCTTGTGCAATTTGGAATGTTGTTTTGGATATCGATTCTCTCACATTTTCTTCAATGGAAGAAATGTGCACCATGCATTATCTACTTTATCTTAAAAGCTGCATCAAAGGATTCTTAACAGGAGTCCTATTCAGCAGAAAGAGTGAAAGTGTAGGGAAATCTTCTAGTTATTCCCTTTAGAAAAATCCCTTCCTTTCGATACTAGTTCTTCTCTATTTCCCATTCTCTTGAGGCTAGTTTTCCCTTTCTTTCCTTTTCATTTCAGATCATTGTAATGGATGTTAATTGTCTCCCATTTGCTGCCATGGAGCTTTCTGTACAAGTTGTATTATCTTCTTTATATTTAAACTTTGATCAAAATATTCGTAGGAGCAATCCTTTTCAGTGTAAAATGTTAACGTCCAAAGCAATGTTCTGGTCATTCCCTTCTGAAAAAACAATTCCTTGTCCTACTTGTTCTTCTCTTTTTCACATTCTATCGAGTCTAGATTTCTCTTTGTTTCTTGTGCAGTTTGGGATATTATTTTGATATCAATTCTCTAGCATTTGCTGCAATGAACCTTTTTGTGTACAATGCATTATTTTCTTTATATTTGAAGCTGGATCAAAGGATTCTTAACAGGAGTCCTATTCAGAGTAAAGAGTGAATGTGCAGAGAAATCTTCCAGTTATTCCCTTTCAGAACGTCAATTCCTTTTTTAACTTGTGTTCTCTATTTCCCATTCTATTGAGTCTACTTGTCCCTTTGTTTCCGTACATTTTGAGATATTATTATTGTTGTCAATTCTCTCCTATTTGCCTCAATGCAACCCTTTGTGCACAATTGATTATCTTTCTTATAGTTAAAGTTGGATGAGAGGTTTCTTAACAACAGTCGTTTTCAGTGGCAATAGTCAATGTGCAATGAAATCCTCTAATTATTCCCTTTATAATCATCAATTCTTTTTCCTACTTGTTCTTCTCTGTTTCCCAATCTCTTGAGTCTAGTTTTTCCTTTTTTTCTTGTGCAGTTTGGGACATTTTTATTGATGTCCATTCTCTGCTATTTGCATCAATGCCACTCTTTGTGCACAATGAATTATCTTCCTTATATTTAAACCCGGATGATAGATTTCTTAAACGTAGTCATTTACTATGGCAATATGAATGTTCAGAGAAATCTTTCAGTTATTGCCTTTTGAAACATCAATTCCTTTTCTTACTTGTTCTACTCTATTTCCCAGTCTATTGAGTCTAGATTTCCCTTTCTTTCTTGGACAGTTTTGGACATTACTATTGATTTCAATTCTCTCTTATTTGCTCAATGCAACTCTTTGTGCACAATGCATTATTTCCCTTATATTTAAATCTATATGAAAGGTTTCTTAACAACAGTCATTTTCAGTGGCAATAGTGAATATCTAGAGAAATCTTCCAGTTATTCCCTTTAATAACATCAATTCCTTTTCTTACTTGTTCTTCTCTAATTCACATTCTATTGAGTCTATTTTTCCCTTTGTTTCTCTCGCAGTTTAGGATATTATTATTGATGTCAATTATTTCCTATTTACTTCAATGGAACTCTATCTGTACAATGCATTATTTTCCTTTTATTGAAAGCTGGATGAAAGAGTTCTTGAAGGTAATCATTTTCAGTGGCCAAAGTGAATGTTCAGAGAAATCTTTCAGTTATTCCTTTTCAAATCGACAATTCCTTTTCTTACTTGTTCTTCTCTATTTCCCATTCTATTGAGTTTGGTTTTCCCTTTGTTTCTTGGGCAGTTTGAGACATTACTATTAAGGTCAATTCTCTCTTATTTGCCTCAATGCAGCTCTTTATGTACAACGCATTATCTTCCTTATATTTAAATCTGGAACAAAGACATCTTAAACGTAGTCATTTTCAGTGGGAATAATGTACGTGCAGAGAAATCTTCCAGTTATTCCTTTTCGGAACGTAAATTCCTTTTCTTAGTTTTTCTTCACTGTTTCCCAATCTATTGAGTCTACTTGTACCTTTGTTTCTGTACATTTTGGGACATTATTATTGATGTTAATTCTCTCCTATATACCTCAATGCAACCCTTTATGCACAATTGCTTATCTTCCTTATATTTAAAGTGGGATGAAAGGTTTCAAAAAAGTCGTGGTTTTCAGTGGCAATAGTAAATGTGCAATGAAATCTTCTAATTATTCTCTTTATAAACATCAATTCCTTTTCTTACTAGTTCTTCTCTGTTTCCTATTCTCTTGAGTCTAGTTTTCCCTTTTTTTGTTGTGCAGTTTGGGACATTTTTATTGATGTCAATTCTCTCCTATTTGTATCAATGCAATACTTTGTGCACAAAGAATTATCTTCCTTATATTTAAAGCTGGATGAAAGATTTCTTCAACATAGTCGTTTTCAGTGGCAAAAGTGAATGTTCAGAGAAATCTTCAGGTTATTCCCTTTCTAAACGTCAATTCCTTTTCTTACATGTTCTTCTCTATTTCGCATTCTATTGAGTCTAGTTTTCCCTTTTTTTCTTGGTCAGTTTTCGACATTACTATTGATGTCAATTCTCTCCTATACGCCTCAATGCAACTCTTTGTGCACAGTGCAATATCTTCCTTATAGTTATAGCTGGATCAAAGATATCTTAAACTTAGTCGTTTTCAGTGGCAAAAGTGAATGTGCAATGAAATCTTCTAATTATTCCCTTTATAAACATCAACTCCTTTTCTGACTTGTTCTTCTTTGTTTCCCAATCTCTTGAGTCTAGTTTTTCCTTTTTTCTTGTGCAGTTTGGGACATTATTTTTTATGTCAATTCTTTCCTATTTGCATCAATGTAACTCTTTGTGCACAATGAATTATCTTCCTTATGTTTAAAGCTGGATGAAAGATTTCTTCAATGTAGTCGTTTTCAGTGGTAAAAGCGAATGTTCAGAGAAATCTTCCAGTTATTTCCTTTCAAAACTTCAGTTCCTTTTCTTACTTATTCTTCTCTATTTCCCATTCTACTGGGTATAATTTTCCTTTTGTTTCTTGGGCGATTTGGGACATTACCATTGATGTCAATTCTCTCTTAAGTACCTCAGTGAAACTCTTTGTGCACAATGAATTATCTTCCTTATATTTAAACCTGGATGAAAGATTTCTTAAACGTAGTCATTTTCTATGGCAATATAAATGTGGAGAGAAATCTTGCAGTTATTGCATTTTGAAAGGTCAATTTCTTTTCTTACTAGTTCTTTTCTATTTCCCATTCTATTGAGTCTAGTTTGCCCTTTGTTTCTTCAGCAGTTTGGGACATTACCATTGATTTCAATTCTCTCTTATTTACCTCAGTGAAACTCTTTGTGCACAATGCATTATCTTCCTTATATTTAAAGCTGGATCAAAGATGTCTTAAACGTAGTCGTTTTCAGTTTGAATAGTGTATGTGCAGAGAAATCTTCCAGTTATTCCCTTTCGAAAGGTAAATACCTTTTCATACTTGTCTTCTCTGTTTCCCATTCTATTGAGTCTAGTTGTCCCTTTGTTTCTGTACATTTTGGGACATTATTATTGATGTCCATTCTCTCCAAATTGCCTCAATGCAACACTTTGTGCAAAATTGCTTATCTTCATTATATTTAAAGTTGGATGAAAGGTTTTTCTTAGCAGCAGTTGTTTTCAGTGGCAATAGTGAATATATAGAGAAATCTTCCAGTCATTCCCTTTTGAAACATCAGTTCCTTTTCAGTTCTTGTTATTCTCTATTTCCTATTCTCTTGAGTCTAGTTTTCTGTTTGTTTCTTGTGCAGTTTGAGACATTATTATTGATGTCAATTCTGTCCTATTTGCATCAATGCAACTCTTTGTGGACAATGAATTATCTTCTTTATATTTAAACCTGGATGAAAGATTCCTTAAACATAGTCATTTTCAGTGGCAAGAGTGAATGTGCAATGAAATCTAATTATTCCCTTTATAAACATCATTTCCTTTTCTTATTTGTTCTTCTCTATTTACCATTCTATTGATTTCCCTTTATTTCTCGGGCAGTTTGGGGGCATTATTATTGATGTCAATTCTCTCCTATTTGCATCAATGAAACTCTCTCTGCACAAGGCATTACCTTCCTTATAATTAAGCTAGATGAAAGGTTTCTAAAATGTAGTCGTTTACAGTGGCAATAGTGAATGTGTAGAGAAATCTTCCAGTTATTCCCTTTCAAAACATCAATTCCTTTTCTTACTTGTTCATTTCTATTTACGATTTTATTAAGTCTAGTTTTCCCTTTTTATCTTGTGCAGTTTGAGAGATTATTATGGATTTCAATTCTCTCTTATTTGCGTCAATGAAACTTGCTCTGCCCAATGCATTATCTCCCTTACATTTAAAGTTGGATGAAAGGTTTCTTAACAGCAGTCCTTTTCAGTGGAAATAGTGAATGTGCAGAGAAATCTTCCAAGTATTCCTTTTTGAAACATCAATTCCATTTCTTACTTGTTCCTCTCTATTTCCCATGCTATTGAGTCTCATTTCCCTTTCTTGTGCAGTTTGGGACATTATTATTGATGTCAATTCTCTCCTATTTGTGTCAATGAAACTCTCTCTGCACAATGCATTATCTCCATTATATTTAAAGCTTGTTGAAAGGTTTCTTAACAAAAGTCCTTTTTAGTGGAAATAGTGAATGAGCAGAGAAATCTTCCGATTAATCCCTTTTGAAACATCAATTCATTTTATTACTTTTTCTTCTCTATTTCCCATTCTATTGAGTCCAGATTTGCCTTTGTTTCTTGTGAAGTGTGGGACATTATTATTGATGTCAATTCTATCCTACATGCATCAATGCAACACTTTGTGCACAATGCATCATCTTCCTTATATTTAATGGTGTATGAAAGGTTTTTTAAATGTAGTCGTTTTCAGTTGTAATAGTGAATGTGCAGAGAAATCTTTCAGTTATTCCCTTTCGAAACATCAGTTCCTTTTCTTATATTTTCATTTCTATTTAACATTTTATTGTCTAGTTTTCCCTTTTTGTCTTGTGCAGTTTGAGAGATTGTTATTGATTTCAATTCTCTCTTATTTGTATCAATGAAGTTCGCTCTGCCCAATGCTTTATCTCCCTTAATTTAAAGCTGGTGAAAGGTTTCTTAAACATAGTCATTTTCAGTGGCAATAGAGAAATTTTCCACTTATTTCCTTTGGAAGCATTAGTTCTTTTTCTTACTTGTTCTTCTCTATTTCCCACTCTATTGAGTGTAGTTTTCACTTTGTTTCTTGTGCAGTTTGGGACATTATTATGGATGTTAATTCTCTCCTATTTGCCTCAGTGTAATTCTTTGTGCACAATGCATTATTGTTCTTGTATTTAAAGCTGGATGAAAGGTTTGTCAACAGCAGTCTATTTCAGTGGAAATAATGAATGTGCAGAGAAATCTTCCAGTCAATCCCTATCAAAACGTCATTTCCTTTTCTTACTTGTTCTTCTTTTTTCACATTCTGTTGAGTCTAGTTTTCCCTTTATTTAATGTGCAGTTTGGGACATTATTTGTTGATGTCAATTCTCAACTAATTGCGTCAATGCAACTCTTTGTGAAAATGGATTATCTTACTTATATTATAGTTGGATGAAAGATTTCTGAACAGCAGTCATTTTCAGTGGTAATAGTGAATGTGCAGAGAAATCTTCCAGGTATTCTTTTTCGAAACATCAATTCCTTTTCTTACTTGTTCTTCTCTATTTCCCATTCTATTGATTCTAGTTATCATTTGGTTTCTTGTGTAGGTTGTGACATTATTATGGATGTCAATTCTATCCTATTTGCGTCCATGAAGCTCGGTCTGTACAAAGCATTATCTCCCTTATATTTAAATTTGGATGAAAGGTTTCTTAACAACAGTCCTTTTCAGTGGAAATAATGCATGTGCAGAGAAATCTTCCAGTTATTCCCTGTCGGTACATCTGTTCCTTTTCTTGCTCCTTTTCTATTTCCCATTTTATTGCGTCTACTTTTCACTTTGTTTGTTGTGCAGGGTGGGACATTATTATTAATGTCAATTCTCTCCTATTTCTGTAAATGCAGCTCCGTCTGAATGATGCATTATCTCCATTATATTTAAAGCTGGTGAAATGTCACTTAACAGCAGTTGTTTTCACTTGTAGTAGTGAATGTGCAGAGAAATCTTTCAGTTGTTACCTTTCAAAACATCAATTCCTTTTCTTACTTGTTCTCTGTTTTCCATTCTCTAGAGTTGTTATAACCTTTATGTCTTGTGCAGTTTTGGACATTATTGTGGATGTTAAAACTCAGCTATTTGCATCAGTGGAGCTCTGTTTGAACAATGCATTATCTCCATTATGATTAAAGCTGGATGAAAGGTTTCTTAACAGCAGTCTGTTTCAGTGGTAATAGTGAATGTACAGAGATATCTTTTGGTTATTCCCTTTCAAACATCAATTGCTTTTCTTACTTATTCTCTATTTTCAATTCTATTGAGTCTAGTTTTACCTTTGTTCTTTCTGCAGTTTGGGACATTATTATTGATGTCAATTCTCTCCTGTTTCCATCAATGGGACTCTGTCTGCAAAATGCATTATCTTGCTTACATTAAAAGCTGGATGAAAGCTTTTTTAAAATGTAGTCGTTTTCAATGGCGATAGTGATTGTACAGAGAAATCTTAGTTATTCCCTTTCAAAACATTAGTTCTTTTTCTTACTTGTTCTTCCCTATGTCCCATAGTCTCGTTTTCTCTTTGTTTCATGTGCAGTGTGGGATATTATTGATGTGAATTCTCTCTTATTTGCATAAATGCAGTTCTGTCTGAAAAATGCATTATCTCCCTCATATTTAAAGCTGGATGAAAGGTTTCTTAACAGCAGTCATTTTCAGTTGGATTAGTGAATGTGCAGAGAACTCTTCAGATTAATCCCTTTCAAAACATCAATTCCTTTTCTCACTTGTTCTTTTCTATTTCTCATTCTATTTAGTCTAGTTTTACCTTTGTTTCTTGTGCAGTGTGGGACATTATTATTGATCTCAATTCTCAACTATTTGCGTCAATGAAGCTCTCTCTGCACAATGCATTATCTTTTTTATATTTAAAGCTGGTTCAAAGGTTTCTTAAAAGCAGTCGTTTTCAGTTGGAATAGTGAATGTGCAGAGAAATCTTTTGGTTATTGCGTTTCGAAACATCAATTCCTTTTCTTACTTTTTCTTCTCTATTTCCGATTCTATTGAGTCTAGTTTTCACTTTGCTTCTTGTGCAGTGTGGGACATTATTATTGATGTCAATTCTCTCCTATTTGCATCAATGGAGCTTGGTCTGCACAATGCATTATTTTTCTTGTATTTAAAGCTGGATGAACGGTTTGTTAACAGCAGTCTATTTCAGTAGAAATAGTGAATGTACAGAGAAACCTTCTGGTTGTTCCCTTTCAAAACATCAATTCATTTTCTTACTTGTTCTTCTATGTTTTCCATTCTCTAGAGATATTACCACATTTATTTCTTGTTTTGGACATTATTTTGCATGTTAAAACTCAGCTATTTGCGTAAGTGGAGCTCTGTCTGAACAATGCATTATCTCCATTATGTATAAAGCTGGATGAAATGTTTCTTAACATCAGTCGTTTTAAGTTGTAATACTGAATGTACAGAGAAATTTTCCACTTATTCTCTTTTGAAACATCAATTCCTTTTCTTACTAGTTCTTCTCTATTACCCATTCTATTGATTCTAGTTGTCCCTCTGTTTTTTGGGCAATTTTGAACATTATTATTGATATCAGTTCTCTCCTATTTGCATCAAAGAAACTCTCTCTGCACAATGCAATATCTCCCTTACATTTAAAGCTGGATTAAACGTTTCTTAACAGCAGTCCTTTTCAATGGATATAATGAATGTGCGGAGAAATCTCCAGGTTGATCCCTTTCAAAACGTGAATTCCTTTTCTTACTTGTTCTTCTCTATTTTCCATTCTATTGAGTCTAGTTTCAATTTGTGTTAGTTTTTGTGGAGTTTGGGACATTATTATTGATGTCAATTCTCTCCTATTTGCGTCAATTCAAATCTTTGTGCAAAATGCATTATCTTCCTTCTTAAATATAAGCTGGATAAAAGATTTCTTAAACGTAGTTGTTTTCAGTTGCAATAGTGAACGTGGAGAGAAATCTTCAAGTTATTCCCCTGCAAAACGTCCATTCCTTTTCTGACTTATTATTCTCTATTTCCCATTCTATTGCATCTAGTTTTCCTTTTGCTTATTGTGTAGTTTGGAACATTATTATTGATGTGCTGGGTCAAAGGGTATGCACAGTTTGATAACTTTTTGGGCATAATTCCAGATTGCTCTCCAGAATGGCTGGATTCTTTCACAACTCCACCAGCAATGTATTAGTGTCCCAGTTTTCCCACATCCTCTCCAACATTCATCATTATTTGTTCCTGTCATCTTAGCCAATCTGACAGGTGTGTAGTGGTATCTCAGAGTTGTCTTAATTTGCATTTCTCTAATCAGTAGTGATTTGGAACACTCTTTCATGTGAGTGGATATAGTTTCAATTTCTTCATCTGAGAATTGTCTGTTCATATCTTTTGACCATTTATCAATTGGAGAATGGTTCGGTTTCTTATAAATTAGGGTCAGTTCTCTATATATTTTGGAAATGAGACCTTTGTCAGAACCTTTGCTTTTAAAAATATTTTCCCAGTTTGTTACTTCCCTTCTAATCTTGTTTGCATTAGTATTGTTTGTACAGAAACTTTTTAGTTTGATGTAATCGAAATCTTCTATTTTGTGATCAATAATGATCTCTAATTCCCTTCTGGTCATAAATTCCTTCCTCCTCCACAGGGCTGAGAGGTAGACTATCCTCTGTTCCTCTAATCTATTTATGATCTCATTCTTTATGCCTAAGTCATGGACCCATTTTGATCTTATCTTGGTATATGGTGTTAAGTGTGGATCCATATCTAATTTCTGCCATACTAATTTCCAGTTTTCCCTACAGTTTCTTCCAAATTATGAATTTTTATCCCTAATGTTGGTATCTTTGGGTTTGTCAAAGATTAGATTGCTATAGATGTACCCTTTTTTGTCCTTTGTATCTAATCTGTTCCACTGATCTACCGGTCTATTTCTTAGCCAATACCAAATGGTTTTGGTGACTGCTGCTATATAAATAGCTTTAGATCAGGTACACTTAGACCACCTTCCTCTGAGTTTTTTTTCATTAGTTCCCTTGCAATTCTCGACCTTTTATTCTTCCATATGAATTTTGTTGTTATTTTTTCTAGGTCATTGAAATAGTTTCTTGGGAGTCTGATTGGTATAGCACTAAATAAATAGATTAGTTTGGGGAGTATTGTCATCTTTATTATATTCGCTCGGCCTATCCAAGAGCACTGAATGTCTTTCCAATTATTTAAATCTGACTTTATTTTGTGGCAAGTGTTTTGTAATTTTTCTCATATAATTCCTGACTATTCTTTGGTAGATGGATTCCCAAATACTTTATACTCTCAACATTTGTTTGGAATGGAATTTCTCTTTGTATCTTTTGCTGTTGCATTTTGTTAGCGATATATAAAAATGCTGAGGATTTATGTGGATTTATTTTGTATCCTGCCACTTTGCTGAAATTTTGAATTATTTCTAGTAACTTTTTAGCATTCTTTGGGGTTCTCTAAGTATACCATCATGTCATCTGCAAAAAGTGATAGTTTGATTTCCTCAATTCCTACTCTAATTCCTTGAATCTCTTTCTCAGCTCTTATTGCAGAGGCTAGCGTTTCTAGTACTATATTGAATAGTAATGGTGATAGTGGGCAACTTTGTTTCACTCCTGATCTTACTGGGAAAGATTCTAGTTTATTTCTATTGCATATTATGCTTACTGACGGTCTTAAATATATGCTCCTGATTATTCTAAGGAATAGTCCATTTATTCCTATACTCTCAAGAGTTTTTAGTAGGAATGGATGATGGATTTTGTCAAATGCTTTTTCTGCATCTATTGAGATGATCATATGGTTTTTATTAATTTGATTATTAATATGGTCAATTATACTAATAGTTTTCCTAATATTAAACCAGCCCTGCATTCCTGGTATGAATCCTACTTGATCATAGTGTATTATCCTGGGGATGATTTTCTGAAGTCTTTTTGCTAATATCTTATTTAAGATTTTAGCATCAATATTCATTAAGGAAATTGGTCTATAATTTTCTTTCTCAGTTTTCGCTCTACCTGGTTTAGGTATCAGTACCATGTCTGTGTCATAAAAGGAGTTTGGTAGGACTCCTTCGTCCCCTATTTTGTCAAATAATTTATATAACATTGGGGCTAATTGTTCTTTAAATGTTTGGTAGAATTCACATGTGAATCCATCTGGTCCTGGGGATTTTTTCCTGGGGAGTTGATTAATAGCTTGTTCTATTTCTTTTTCTGAAATGGGACAATTTAAGCAATTTATTTCCTCCTCTGTTAATCTAGGGAGCCTATATTTTTGGAGGAAGTCATCCATTTCACTTAAGTTATCAAATTGATAGGCATAGAGTTGGGCAAAGTAACTCATTATTTCTCTAATTTCCTCTTCATTGGTGGAAAGATCCCCCTTTTCATTTGTAAGACTAACAATTTGATTTTCCTCTTTCTTTTTTCTGATCAGATTTACCAAAGGTTTATCTATTTTATTGGCTTTTTCATAAAACCAACTCTTGGTTTTATTTATTAATTCAATAATTTTTTTACTTTCAATATTATTGATTTCTCCTTTCAATTTTTGTATTTCAAGTTTAATATTTGGTTGGGGGTTTTTAATTTGGTCTTTTTCTAGCCTTTTAAGTTGCAAACCCAATTCGTTAATCTTCTCTTTCTCTATTTTCTTCAAATAAGCCTCTAAAGATATAAAATTTCCCCTTATTACTGCTTTAGCTGCATCCCACAAATTTTGGTATGATGTCTCATCATTGTCATTATCTTGGGTGAAATTTTTAATTGTTTCTATAATTTGCTCTTTCACCCAGTCATTCTTTAAGATGAGATTGTTCATTTTCCAATTACTTTTTGGTCTATTTATCCCTAACTTTTTACTGAATGTAGCTTTTATTGCATTGTGGTCTGAGAAGAAGGCATTTATTATTTCTGCCTTCCTACATTTAATTTTGAGATCTTTATGTCCTAATATATGGTCAATTTTTGTATAAGATCCATGGACTGCTGAGAAGAAAGTATATTCCTTTCTATTGCCATTCAGTTTTCTCCAAAGGTCTATCATACCTAGTTTTTCTAATGTTCTATTTACTTTTTTAATTTCTTTCTTGTTTGTTTTGTGGTTTGATTTGTCTAAATCTGAGAGTGCAAGGTTGAGATATCCCACTATTATAGTTTTACTGTCTATTTCTTCTTGCAACTCTCTTAACTTTTCCTTTAGAAAGTTAGATGCTATACCACTTGGTGCATATATGTTTAGTATCGATATGGCTTCATTATTTATGCTACCTTTCAGCAGTATATAGTTTCCTTCCTTATCTCTTTTAATTAGATCAACTTCTGCTTTTGCTTGATCTGAGATAAGGATAGCTACCCCTGCTTTTTTGGCTTTACCTGAAGCATAATAGGCTCTGTTCCAACCTTTTACCTTTACTCTGTATGTATCTCCCTGCTTTAAGTGTGTTTCCTGTAGACAACATATTGTAGGGTTCTGATTTTTGATCCAGTCTGCTATCCGTCTCCGTTTGATGGGATCGTTCATCCCATTTACATTTACAGTTAAAATTACTAATTCTGTATTTCCTGTCATCATATTATCTCCAGATTATGCTTTTTCCCTTGACCCCCCTGATCCCCCTCCCCGATATTTAATTTACAGACCCCCTTGTGACGCGCAACCCTCCCTTTTTTTTTAATATCTCTCCCTCCTCCCTCCAAGTCCATTCCCTTATTCTCCTTTTCCTTTTCCCTTTTTCTCTCCCCCGTTTTAATGAGGTGCAAGAAAATTCTCTGAAAAACAAATATGTTAATTATTTACTCTTTGAGCCTCTCCTGATGAGAGTAAGATTCACACAATGATTCTCCCCCTCTCTAAATTCCCTCAGATATGGTTTATTTTCTATGCCTCTTCCTGGGATGTAGTGTCCCTCTTTTTATCATTCCTTCCCCTTTTTCTGAACCGACCTCCTTCCCTTTACTACACCCCCCCTTTTTTTCTTTTATATCAATAAAATCAAATTATCCTTGAGTACTTTTTATATACCCACAACAGAGTTACAATTCTCAAGGGTTCTGTATACCTTTTTCTGTTTCTCTTCAGTCTTGTGGATGTAGATCAAATTTTTTGTTTAAGTCTGGTTTTTTTCTTAGAAACATATAAAATTCCTCTATTTCATTGAATGACCATCTTCTTCCATGGAAAAAGATGCTAAACTTAGCTGGGTAGTTCATTCTTGGTTGCAGTCCTTGATCTTTTGCCTTATGGAATATCAGGTTCCAGGCCCTTCTATCTTTTAATGTGGAGGCAGCCAGATCTTGAGTGACCCTTATTGTGGCACCTTGGTATTTAAATTGTTTTTTTCTAGCTGCTTGCAGGATTTTCTCCTTTGTGTGCTAATTCTGCAGCTTAGCCACAATATTCCGTGGTGTTCTTTTTTTAGGGTCTATTTCAGAAGGAGTTCGATGAATTCTTTCCACATCTACTTTCCCTTCTGTTTCTATTATCTCTGGACAGTTCTCTTTGATAATTTCCTGTAAAATAGAATCTAGGCTCTTTTTTTGGTCATAGTTTTCGGGAAGTCTAGTGATCCACAGATTATCTCTCCTAGATCTATTTTCCAGGTCTATAGATTTTCCCAGTAAGTATTTGACGTTGTTCTCCAGCTTCTCATTTTTTTTTTTGTTTTGTTTGACTGATTCTTGAGTTCTCTGTGAATCATTCATTTCTATTTGTTCCATCCTGACTTTTAAGGAGTTATTTTCTTCTTTCACAGTTTTTAGTTCTTTTTGTAAATGCCCAATTTCCTTTTTAAATTAATTGTTTTGCTCTATTGAATTTTTTTCCATTTCCCTAATTTTTTTTTTGAGAATTATTTTCTTTTTCCAATTCAGAAATTCTATTTTCTTGAGATTTTTTTATCTTTTCCAATTCAGAAATCCTACTTTCCTGTGATTTTTTAAGCTTTTCTAATTCACAAATTTTGTTTCCCTGCATCTTCTGTGAATTCTTTATTTTTTCCAACTCCAATTTCAGGACGTTGTTATTCTCTATCATTGCTTCCCTTTCCTTTCCCCATTTTTCTTCAAAATCTCTTAATTTTTTAATAGTCTCTTCAAGGAGAGAGTTATGTGATGGGGAGCAGGAATCGTTCCCCTTTAGGTTGTTATCTGCTGACTCTCTGCTGTTAACTTCCTCGGGGTTGGATACCCGCTCTTTCTCTGTGTAGAAGGAATCTATAGTTTTCTTGGCTTTTTTGTTCATATTTAAAAAATCTTTTGGGGTCTGTCCCTGGGGTAGGAAAATATTTATTTACTTCTTTACCAGCTTCCTCCCAGACAAGATGGATGCAGCGGCTCTTGGGCCTGAGCTAAGATAGAGCTCTGGGAGAGAGTTCCCCACCCCCTCCCTAGAAGTGCTTCAGAGGTGACTAGCACTGCTGTGCCTTGAGGGTGTTGTGTTCTAGAGGCTTCCCTGACTTTTGAGATTGAAGTAAAGAAGGCACAAACCCCAGCCTATGCTTCCTGGTGGGGTGTGGATGTCTGCAGCAGGTGACGTGAAAAGCCCCTGCGCTCAAACTGGAAGTGTCTGCCAGAAACAGTGGCCCCCTAGTTCAAAGGTTCCGCTTCTCTGGGACTTCCGGAGGTGAGTTCCACACCTGAGTTCCACCCCATCCAGCTAAGCTAGGCAGTGTGTGTTGCCTTGGGCCATATCAGCCCACTTGTCAATCTCTTAACTAGTCTTAGGTGGGGGCTGAGGCCACACCCCCTGGTGCCGAGATCTGCTGAGTCACCCCCAGGATCTAATCTATCTGAATTTTTAAAGTGTTTAGATTTCCCTTCTGAACTGCTATATTATAAACAGTAGAAGAGCTAACAGCCTGTGCCAGATTCCTTTATCTCAGTGGCTTCTCTGATCCCAGAGCCCTTCCCAGCACAATCGGCGCAGTATGCTAGCAACCAGCCGTCTGTGCTGGCCGCTCTTCTTCCTCCCCTGGGAACTGACCTTTTCTGTTGAAACTCCAGATTCTCTTCAGCTGGTAAGTCGTGCTTCCAGTCCTTGTGGTATCTATCAGTCCAGGGCTATTTCTGAGGCTGATTTATCTAATTTGTTGTGAGGGAGTAAGGACGTTCACAGAGTTGTGTGTTTCTTCTCCGCCATCTTGGCTCTGCCTCTGAAAGGTTTCTTAGCAGTCTGTTTCAGTGGAAATAGTGAATGTGCAGAGAAATCTTCCTGTTAATCCCTTTTGAAACATCAATTCCTTTTCTTACGTGTTCTTCCCTATTTCCCATTCTATTGAGTCTAGTTTTGCCTTGGTTTCCTGTGAAATGTGGGACATTATTATTGATGTCAATTCTCTCCTATTTGTGTATATGCTGCTCTGTCTGCACAATGAATAATCTTCCTTATATTTAAAGATTGATGAAAGGTTTCTTAAACGTTATTTTCAGTGGCAATAATGAATGTGCAGAGAAATCTTTCACTCACTCCCTTTTGAAACATCAATTCCTTTTCTTACTTGTTCCTCTCTATTTCCCATTCTATTGAGTCTAGTTTTCGCTTTCTTTCTTTTGCAGTTTGGCACATTATTGTTGATGTCATTTCTCTCCTATTTGCGTCAAAGAAACTCTCTCTGCAAAATGCATTATCTCCCTTATTATTAAAGCTGGATGAAAGGGTTTTTTAATAGCAATCCTTTTCAGTGAAATAGTGAATTTGCAGAGAAATATTCCAGTTAATCCGTTTTGACATATCAATTCGTTTTCTTACTTCTTCTTCTTCTGTATTTCCCATTCTATTGAGTCTAGTTTTCCAATTGTTTCTTTTTTACTTATTTTATAATTATAACATTTTTTTCACAGTACATTTGCATAGATATTTTTTTTTTACAACATTATACGTTGTACTCCCTACTGTTCCGAATTATTCCCCTCCTTCCCTCCACCCTCTCCCCTAGATGGCAGGTATTCCCATATATGTTACATATCTTATAGTATATACTAGGTACAATATATATATATATATGTGCAGAAACGAATTTTCTTGTTATTGTTGTTGCAAAGGAAGAATTTTATTCGGAAGGTAAAAGTAATCTGGGAAGAAAAAAAATGCTCACAGTTTACACTCATTTCCCAGTGTTCCTTTTCTGGGTGTAGCTGATTCTGTCCATCATTGATCAATAGGAATTGGATCAGCTCTTCTCTATGTTGAAGATATCCACTTCCATCAGAATACATCCTTATACACTGTCATTGTTGAAGTGTATAATGATCTCCTGGTTCTGCTCATTTCACTCAGCATCAGTTGATGATCAGTCTCTTCATGCCTCTCTGTATTCATCCTGCTGTTCATTTCTTACAGAACAATAATATTCCATGACATTCATATAACATAATTTATCCAACCATTCTCCAATTGTTGTATATCCATGTTTCTAGGACAAGAAGGACTGCCACAAACATGTTGGTACATACAGGTCCCTTTCCCTTCTTTAGTATTTACTTGGGATATAAGATTGGTAGTAGCACTGCTGGGTCAAAGGGTATGCATATTTTCATAACATTTTGGGCATAATTCCAGATTGCTCTCCAGAATGGTTGGATTCTTTCACAACTCAACCAACAATGCATCAGTGTCCCAGTTTTCCCACATCCTCTCCAACATTCATCATTATTTGTTCCTGTCATCTTAGCCAATCTGACAGGTGTGTAGTAGTATCCCAGAGTTGTCTTAATTTGCATTTCTCTGATCAATAGTGATTTGGAACACTCTTTCATATGAGTGGGAATGGTTTTAATTTCATCATCTGAAAATTGTCTGTTCATATCCTTTGAACATTTATCAATTGGAGAATGGCTTGATTTCTTATAAATTAAAGTCAATTCTCTGCATATTTTGAAAATGAGGCCTTTATCAGAACCTTTAACTGTAAAAATGTTTTCCCAATTTGTTACTTCCCTTCTAATCTTGGTTGCATTTGTTTTGTTAGTACAAAAGCTTTTTAATTTGATGAAATCAAAATTTTCTATTTTGTGATCAATAATGTTCTCTAGTTCTCCTTTGGAATCAAATTCCTTCCTCCTCCAAAAGTCTGAGAGGTAAACTATCCTATGTTCCTCTAATTTATTTTTGATCACATTCTTTATGTTTAACTCTTGGACCCATTTTGATTTATCTTAGTATGTGGTGTTAAATGTGGGTCCATGCCAAGTTTCTGCCATACTAAATTCCAGTTTTCCCAGCAGTTTTTGTCAAATAATGAATTCTTATCCCAAAAGTTGGGATGTTTGGGTTTGTCAAACACTAGATTACTATTTTTATTCACAATCTTGCCTGGTGAACATAACCTATTCCACTGATCAACTAGTCTATTTCTTAGCCAATACCAAATGGTTTTGGTGACTGTTGCTTTATAATATAGTTCTAGATCAGGTACAGCTAGACCACCTTCATTATTATTATTTTTTTTACTTCCCTTGTAATTCTCAATTTTTTGTTGTTCCATATGAATTCTGTTGTTATTTTTTTCTAGGTCATTAAAATAGTTTCTTGGGAGTCTGATTGGTATAGCACTAAATAAATAGATTAGTTTAGGGAGTACTGTCATTTTAATTATATTTGCTCGGCCTATCCAAGAGCACTCAATGTCTTTCCAATTATTTAAATCTGACTTTATTTTTGTGGCAAGTGTTTTGTGGTTTTGCTCATATAATTCCTTACTTTCCTTTGGTAGATATATTCCAAAATACTTTATACTATCAAGTTATTTTGAATGGAATTTCTCTTTGTATCTCTTGCTGTTGCATTGTGTTGGTAATGTATAAAAATCCTGAGGATTTATGTGGATTTATTTTGTATCCTGCAACCTTGCTAAAATTCTGAATTATTTCTAATAGCTTTTTAGCAGAGTCTTTGGGGTTCTCTAAGTATACCATCATGTCATCTGCAAAGAGTGATAGTTTGATTTCCTCATTTCCTGCTCTAATTCCTTGAGTCTTTTTCTCGGCTCTTATTGCCGAGGCTAGAGTTTCTAGTACTATATTGAATAGTAATGGTGATAGTGGGCAACCTTGTTTCACTCCTGATCTTACAGGGAAAGGTTCCAGTTTATCGCCATTACATATGATGTTTACTGATGTTTTTAAATATATGCTCATTATCATTTTAAGGAACAGTCCATTTATTCCTATGCTCTCAAGCATTTTTAGTAGGAATGGATGTTGGATTTTATCAAATGCTTTTTCTTCATCTATTGAGATGATCATATGGTTTTTATTAATTTTATTATTAATATGGTCAATTATACTAATAGTTTTCCTAATATTAAACCAGCCCTGCATTCCTGGTATAAATCCTACTTGAAAATAATGTATTAATCTGAGGATGATTTACTGAAGCCTTTTTGCTAATATCTTATTTAAGATTTTATCATCAATATTCATTAAGGAAATTGGTCTATAGCTTTCTTTCTCAGTTTTCGATCTACCTGGTTTAGGTATCAGTACCATTTCTGTGTCATAAAAGGAATTTGGTAGGACTCCTTCAATCCGTATTTTTTCAAATAGTTTACATAGCATTGGAGTTAGTTGTTCTTTAAATGTTTGGTAGAATTCACATGTAAATCCATCTGGTCCTGGGGATTTTTTCTTAGGAAGTTGGTTAATAGCTTCTTCTATTTCTTTTTCTGAGATGGGACTATTTAGGCTACTTACTTCTTCCTCTGTTAATCTGGGCAAGCTATATTTTTTAAGCTATTCTTCCATTTCATTTAAGTTATCGAATTGATTGGCATAAAGTTGAGCAAAGTACCTCCTAACTATTGTTCTAATTTCCTCTTCATTAGTGGTGAGTTCTCCCTTTCCATTTACAAGACTAACAATTTGCTTTTTCTCTTTCCTTTTTTTTAATCATGTTTACTAAGGGTTTGTCTATTTTGTTGGTTTTTTCATAGAACCAACTCTTAGTTTTATTAATTAATTCAATAGTTTTTTTTTACTTTCAATTTTATTAATCTCTTCTTTTATTTTTTGAATTTCAAGTTTTGTGTTTGTCTGGGGGTTTTTAATTTGTTCCTTTTCTAGTAATTTTAGTTGTATGCCCAATTTGTTGGCCCTCTTTCTCTATTTTATGCAAGTAGGCCTGTAGAGATATAAAACTTGCCCTTATTACTGTTTTGGCTGTATCCCACACATTTTGGTATGATGTCTCATTATTGTCATTTTCTTGGGTGAAGTTATTAATTATGTCTATGATTTGCTGTTTTACCCAATCATTCTTTAGTATAAGATTATTTAGTTTCCAATTATTTTTTGGTATATTTTCCCCTGGCTTTTTATTAAATGTTATTTTGATTTCATTATGGTCTGAAAAGGATGCATTTACTATTTCTGCCTTATTGCATTTGATTTTGAGGTTTTTGTGTCCTAGCATATGATTAATTTTTGTATAGGTTCCATGAACTGCTGAGAATAAAGTGTACTTATTTCTGTCTCCATTTAGCTTTCGGCAAAGATGTATCACATCAAACTTTTCTAGCATTCTGTTTACCTCTTTGACTTCTTTCTTATTTATTTTGTGGTTTGATTTATCTAATTCTGAGAGTGCAAGGTTGAGATTTCCCACTATTATAGTTTTGCTGTCTATTTCTTTTTGCAGCTCTCTTAATTTTTTCTTTTAAGAATTTAGATGCTCTACCACTTGGTGCATACATGTTTAATATTGATACTGCTTCATTATTGATGCTGCCCTTTAGCAGGATATAATGCCCTTCCTTATCTGTTTTAATTAGATCAATTTTTGTTTTTGCTTGATGTGAGATGAGGATTGGCTTTTTTGGCATAGAAGATTCTGCTCCACCCTTTTACTTTTATTTTGAATGTATCACCCTCTTTCAGGTGTGTTTCCTGTAAACAACATGTAATAGGATTCTGGCTTTTAATCCAGTCTGCTAACTGCTTCCTCTTTATGAGGGAGTTTACCCCATTCACATTTATGGTAAGAATGATGAATTCTATTTTGCTTGCCATCCTATTAACCCCTGCTTATGCTTTTCCCCTTTCCTTCCCTCTTACCCCCCTACCCAGTATTAAACTTGTGAACACCACTTGCTTTTCACAGCCCTCCCTTTTTAGTATCCCTCCCCCACCTTAAAATTCCTCCCCCTATTTTATCCCTTTTCCTCACAATTTCTGTATTCCCTTCCCCTTAGCTTACTCCTTCCCTCTCACTTTTCAATGAAGTGGAAGAAGTTTCATCATAAATCGAATATGTCTACTGATACACACTATGTTCATCCCCCCTTTCTTTCTCTCAGATATAATAGGTTACCTTTGCCTCTTCATGAGATGTAGTACCACCACTTTACCCTTTTTTATGATATAATTTCCTTTCCACCTCTAGTTTCTAGGACAAATTATACATGTGTTCTTTACATATCTTTATGGCAGAAATATAGTTCTCAAGATTTTTTTTACCTTTTTAGAAATCTCTTGAGTTCTGTATTTGAAGATCAAACATTTTATGTAGATCTGGTTTTTTCATCAAGAATAGATGGAATTCATTTATTTCATTAAATGTCCATCTTCTCCCCTGGAAAACAATGCTCATTTTTGCTGGATAAGTTATTCTTGGCTGCATATCAAGTTCCTTAGCCTTTCGGAATATCATGTTCTAGGCCCTTCATTCTTTTAATGTGGACACTGCTAGATCCTGGGTTATCCTTATTGTGGCTCCTCCATATCTGAATTGCTTTTTTCTAGAAGCTTCCAGTATTTTCTCCTTATTCTGATGGTTCTTGAATTTGGCCACTATATTTCTTGGCATTTTGATTTTAGGGTCCCTTTCAGTAGGTGATGGATGAATTTTTTTCACTGTCTATTTTACCCTCTGTTTCCAAAACGTCTGGGCCGTTCTCTTTGATAATTTCCTGATAAATAGTGTCCAAGCTCTTTTTTTCCCTCATATTTTTCAGGGAGTCCGATTATTCTCAAATTGTCTCTACTGGATCTGTTTTCCAGGCCTGTTGTGTTTCCAATAAGGTACTTGATATTCTTTTCAATTGTTTCGTTTTTCTGGTTTTGCTTGACTACTTCTTGGTTTCTCCTTGAGTCATTCATTTCTACTTGTTCCAGTCTAATTTTCAATGATGTGTTTTCTTCACTCACTTTTTTTATATCTTTTTGTAATTATCCAATTGAGTTTTTATCTTCTATGGAATTTTTTCCATTTTATCCATTTTATTTTTAGAGAGCTGTCTTCTTTTTCCAGCTCACTAATCCTGTTTTCCTTGGAGTTGTTTACCTTTTCTAATTCACTAATTTTATTTCTCAATGATTTGTTTTCTTTATCCACTCTGTCTTTAAATGCATGGAATGACTTCTCCAGGCTTTCTTGCCAAGCTTCCCTTTTTTTCCCCATTTCTCTTCTAGCTCTCTTGTGAAAGCCTTTTGGTTTCCTCTATAGATTCTTTTTTATTGAGGAGCAGATCATATCCCCCTTTGGGGATTCCTCTGGGGACAGTCTGTTATTATCTCCTCAGTATTTGAAGTCTGCTTTCTCTCCACACAGAAGCTGTCAATGGTTAGACCGCTTTTAAATTTTTTGTTCATTTTGTCAGAGCAGGACTCAAAGAAAACAAATTGACAAGAGAAACACTTGGTCTGTTTTTGGGGGGACTGAGCTGGTATTAACGAACTTCCTCTATAAACTGAGGGAGACAGTAGCGAAGCACCAATAGGACAGCAATGGCTGTGCTGAGTCTGTGCTCTGAGTCTCTGAGAACGCCTGAGTCATTCTGGGTGGGGGTGGGGGTGACTGGGTCCTGAGAGATGCTAGCTTTCTGGGGCTTTGTTTTTTAACTCCAGTGTTTACACTTTCTCCTTTGCTCCTGGCTTGCTGCCAAGATGGAGTATCCACACTGGGGTAAAAGTCTTTTCACAGAAACAGCAGAGATCGTACCCCTCCCCCCTCAGGTCTGAGCTGTGTGAGCTGCCTGTTTCACTCTGGCTGCCTGCCCTCAGTCTGCACCCAGTCTGTTCGTCCCCTCCCCCAAACAAACACAGACCTTCTCTGGTGAATTTCAGGGTTGTCTTCTGTTGGTGATTATTTGTGGGTTTCTTTTCCGGTCAATCATTAATTCAAGGCTTGTCATGAAGTAAGTCCTGAGAGAAAACGCAGAGCTCAAGCTTCCATGCGGCCATCTGCTTCCATGCGGCCATCTTGGCTGGAAGTTGCATCTTTTGTATTGATGTCAATACTCTCTTATTTGGGTGAATGGAACATTTCTCTACACACTGCATTATCTTGTTCATATTTAAAGGTGGATGAAAGTTTTGTAACAGAACTCCTTTTTTCCAGGAAATATTGAATATGCAGAGTATTCTTCCCATTCTTCTCTTTCAAAACATGGATTCCTCTTCTTACTTCTTCCTCTCCATTTTCCATTCCATTAAATCCATCATTGTGTTTACTTTCTTTAATTTAACTTTGTAGACACCAGTAATTTATTAGCGGTTTTCCTATTGATTCTTGTGTATTTGGCTTCTTTCGTATTGATGTCAATTCTCTTTTATTTGTGTGAATATAAATTTCTCTACAGACTGCATTAATTTTCTTTATATTTAAAGATGGATGAAAAGTTATTTAGCAGGACTCCTTTTCTATGGAAATAGTGAATTTGCAGAGTAATCTTCACATTCTTCCCTTCCAAAATATGGATTCCTCTTCTTACTTTTTCCTCTCCATTTGCCATTCCATTAAATCCCTTATTTTCTTTGCTTTCTTTGGTTGAACTTTGTAGATGCCATTAATTTATTAGCGGTATTCCTATTGATTCTTGTGTATTTTGGTTCTTTTGTATTGATGTCAATTATCACTTATTTGTGTGAATGGAAATTTCTCTGTACACTGCATTATCTTCTTTTATCTAAAGTTGGATGAAAGGTATTTTAACAGGACTCCTTTTCTCTGGGAATAGTGAATGTGCAGAGTAGTCTTCCCATTCTTCCCTTCCAAAACATGGATTACTCTTCTTACATGTTCCTCTCCATTTTCCATTCCATTAAATCCAACATTGTGTTTACTTTCTTTGGTTTAACTTTGTAGACACCAGTAATATATTAGTGGGGTTTTTATTGATTCTTGTGTATTTGGGGTTTTAGTATTGGTGTCAACTCTCTCTTATTTGGGTACATAGAACATTTTCTACACAGTGCATTATCCTCTTTATATTTAAAGCTGCAGGAAAGGGTTGTTTTTTTTTTTTTTTTGTTTTTTTTTTTTAAACAGGACTCCTTTTCTCTAGGAATAGTGAATGTGCAGAGCAGTCTTCCCGTTCTTCCCTTCCAAAATATGGATTCCTCTTCTTACTTTTTCCTCTCCATTTGCCATTCCATTAAATCCCTCACTGTCTTTGCTTTATTTGGTGGAATTTATTTAGACACCAGTAATATATTAGCTTTTTTCCTATTGATTCTTGTGTATTTTGGGTTTTAGTATTGTTGTCAACTCTCTCTTATTTGGGTAGATGGAACTTTCTCTACACACTGCATTATTCTCTTTATATTTAAAGCTGCATGAAAGGTTTTTTTTAACAGGACTCCTTTTCCCTGGAAATAGTGAATGTGCAGAGTAATCTTCCCGTTCTTCCTTTCCAAATCATGGATTACTCTTCTTACATGTTCTTCTCCATTTGCCATTCCATTAAATCCATCATTGCCTTTGATTTCTTTAGTTTAACTTTGTAGAAACAAGTAATACATTAGCGGTTTTCCTATTGATTGTTTATTTTCAGTCTTTTGTATTGATGTCAACTCTCTCTTATTTGGGTGAATGGAACATTTATCTGCACACTGCATTAGCTTCTTCACTTTTAAAGGTGGATGAAAGTTTTTTAACAGGACTATTTTTTCCAGGAAATATTGAATATGCAGAGTATTCTTCCCTTTCTTCTCTTTCTAAACATGGATTCCTCTTTTTTACTTCTTCCTCTCCATTTGCCATTCCATTAAATCCATTATTTTCTGTACTTTCTTTGGTTGAACTTTGTAGTCATAAGTAATATATTAGCAGTTTCTTATTGATTCTTGTGTATTTTGGGTCTTTAGTATTGCTGTCAACTCTCTCTTATTTGGGTAAATAGACCTTTCTCTGTACACTGTACACTTAATATTTAAAGCTGGGTGAAAGGTTTTTTTTTTAACAGGACTCCTTTTCACTGGAAATAGTGAATGTGCAGAGTAATCTTCCCATTCTTCTCTTCCAAAACATGGATTACTCTTCTTACATGTTCCTCTCCATTTTCCATTCCATTAAATCCAACATTGTGTTTACTGTCTTTGGTTTAACTTTGTAGACACCAGTAATATATTAGCGGTTATCCTATTGATTCTCGTCTATTTTGCGTCTTTTTTATTGATATCAATAATTTCTTATTTGGGTGAATGGAACACTTCTCTACTTACGGCATTATCTTCTTCATATTTAAAGCTGGATTAAAGGTTTTTTAACAGAATCCTTTTCTCTGAAAATAGTGAATGTGCAGAGTATTCTTCACATTCTTCGCATCCAAAACATGGATTCCTCTTCTTACTTATTCCTCTCCATTTGCCATTTTATTAAATCCATTATTGTCTTTGCTTTCTTTGGTTGAACTTTGTAGACACAAATAATATTTTAGCGGTTTTCCTATTGAGTCTTGAGTATTTTGGATCTTTCTTATTGATGTCAATTCTCTCTTCTTTACGTGAATGGGACTTTCTCTACTCACTGCATTATCTTTAGACTGAAACCTGAATGGCAGATTTTTTAACAGGACTCATTTTCCCTGGGAATAGTGAATTTGCAGAGTAATCTTCCTGTTCTTCCCTTCCAAAACTTCGATTCCTATTCTTACTTGTTCCTTTCCATTTGCCATTTTAATTAATCTATCATTGTTTTTGCTTCTTATATAAGTTTTTTATTACCTGGTTTAGGTACCAGTACCATGTCTGTATTGTAAAAGTAGTTCTTAGGACTCCTTCATCCCCTGTTTTTTTAAATAGTTTATAGAACATTGGGGCTAATTGTTCTTTAAATTTTTGGTAGAATTCACATGTAAATCTATCTGGTCCTAGGGACTTTTTCCTGGGACATTGATTAATAGCTTGTTTTATTTCTTTTTCTGACATACAACTATTTAAGCAGTTTACCTCCTCCTCTGTTAATCTAGGAAGCCTATATTTTTGGAGGTTTTCACTTAAGTTATCAATTTATTGGCATAAAGTTGGGCAGAGTAACTCATTATTTCTCTAATTTCCTCTTCATTGATGGAAATATCCCCCTTTTCATTTTTAAGACTAAAAATTTGATTTTCCTCTTTCCTTTTTCTGATAAGATTTACCAAAGGTTTATTCTATTGGCTTTTTCATAAAACCAACTTTTGGTTTTATTTATTAATTTAATAGTTTTTTTTTTTTTTTTTTTTTTTTTTTTTTTTTTTTTTTTTTACTTTCAGTATTGTTGATTTCTCCTTTTAATTTTAGAATTTCAAGTTTACTTTTTGGTTGGGGGTTCTTAATTTGGTCTTTTTCTAGCTTTTTAAGTTGCAGTCCCAATTCATTGATCTTTCTCTATTTTATTCAAGTAAGCCTCTAAAGATATAAGATTTCCCCTTATTACCGCTTTAGCTGCATTTTACAAATTTTGGTATGATGTCTCATCATTGTCATTATCTTGGGTGAAATTTTAATTGTTTCTATAATTTGCTGTTTCACCCAGTCATTCTTTAAGATGAGATTATTTAGTTTCCAATTACTTTTTGGTCTGTTTACCCCTAACTTCTTATTGAATGTAGTTTTTTATTGCATTGTGATCTGAGAAGAAGGCATTTACTATTTCTGCCTTCCTGCATTTAATTTTGAAATCTTTATGTCGTAATATATGGTCAGTTTTTTAATAGGTTCCATGAACTGCTGAGAAGAAAGTATACTCCTTTCTATCACCATTCAGTTTTCTCCAAAGATCTATCATACCTAGTTTTTCTAATGTTCTATTTACGTCTTTAATTTCTTTCTTATTTGTTTTGTGGTTTGATTTATCTCATTCTGAGAGTGCAAGGTTGAGATCTCACACTATTATATTTTGCTGTCTATTTCTTCTTGCAACTCTCTTAACTTTTCCTTTAGGAAGTTATATGCTATACCACTTGGTGCATATATGTTTTGTATTGATATGGCTTCATTGTCTATGCTACCTTTTAGCAGGATATAGTTTCCTTCTATATCTCTTTTAATTAGATCAATTTCTGCTTTTGCTTGATCTGAGATAAGGATGGCTGCCCCTGCTTTTTTGGCTTCACTTAAAGCATCAGAGATTTTACTCCAATCTTTTACCTTTACTGTGTATCTCCCTGCTTTAAGTGTGTTTCCTGTAAACAACATATTGTAGGGTTCTGACTTTTGTTCCAGTCTGCTATCTGCCTCCATTTAATGGGAGAGTTCATCCCATTCGCATTTACAGTTAAAATTACTAATTCTATATTTCCTGCCATCATATTATCCCCTGATTATGCTTTTTTTCCCCATGTCCCTTGAACCCCTTCCCCAGTATTTAATTTATGGATCCCACTTGTCACCCGCAGCCCTCCCTTTTTAGTATCCCTCCCCCTTCCTTTTAAGTTCTTTCCCCTCTCTTGTACCCTTCCTTTATTCCCCTTTTCTTTGTCCCTTTCCCTCTCCCCCCTTCCCTTTAATACTTCCCTTTTTATGTTATATCAGTAAAATCAAATTATCCATGTGGACTATCCACAACAGAGATACAGTTCTCAAGAACTCTTTTTACCTTTTTCTGCTTCTCTTCAGTCTTGTGGATGTAGATCAAATTTTTTGTTTAAGTCTGGTTTTTTCCTTAGAAACAAATGAATTCCTCTCTTTCATTGAATGACCATCTTCTTCCATGGAAAAAAATGCTAAACTTAGCTGGGTAGTTTATTCTTGGTTGCAATCCTTCTTCTTTTGCCTTTCAGGATATCAGGTTCCAGGCCCTTCAATCCTTTAATGTGGAGGCAGCCAGATCTTCCATTACCCTTATTATGGCACCTTGATATATGAATTGCTTTTTTCTAACTGCTTGCAATATTTTTTTCCCTTGGTTTGGTAGTTCTGCAGCTTAACCACTATGTTCCGCGGAGTTCTTTTTTTAGGGTCTTTTTCAGAAGGTGTTTGATGAATTCTTTCAATGCCTATTTTCCCTTCTGTTTCTATTAACTCTGGACAGTACTCTTTGATGATTTCCTGTAAAATAGAATCTAGACTGTTTTTTTCACTATAATTGTTGGGAAGTCCAATGATCCTCAGATTATCTTTCCTAGATCTATTTTCCAAGTCTATAGATTTTCCCAGTAAATATTTGATGTTATTCTCCAGCTTTTCATTTTTTTTTTTGTTTTGTTTGACTGATTCTTGGTTTCTCAATAAATCATTCATTTCTATTTGTTCACTCCTGATTTTTAATGAGTTATTTTCTTCATTTACACTTTTTAGTTCTTTTTGTATATGTCCATTTGAGTTTTTAAATGAATTATTTTGCTCTGTTGAATTTTTTTCCATTTCACTAATTTTTTTAGTCAGTTATTTTCTTTTTCCAATTCAGAAATCCTACTTTCCTGTGATTTTTTAAACTTTTCTAATTCACAAATTTTGTTTCCCTGCACTTCCTGTGAATTCTTTATTTTTTCCACCTCAAATTTCAGGACGTTGTTATTCTCTATCATAGCTTCTCTTTCCTTTCCCCATTTTTCTTCAAACTCTCTTAACTTTTTAATAGTCTCTTCTAGGAGAGAGTTATATGATGGGGACAGGTATCATTCCTCTTTAGGATGTTAGCTGGAGATTCTCTGCTGTTAGCCTCCTCGAGGTTGGATACTCACTCTTTCTCAGTATAGAAGGTGTCAATCGATCTCTTCAGCTTCTTACTCATTATTAACACTCTGTGGGGGGGTCTGCCCTTTGGTAAGAAATTCATTTATCAGCTTCCTCCCAGACCGGGGATAGGATGCAGCAATCCTATGACTGGGCTAAGAGAGAGCTCTGGGAGAGAGTTCCCCTCCCCCCTCCCTGGAAATTCCTCAAAGGTGGTTAGCATCACTGCACTATGAGGACTGCCCAGTGAGGAACCCCGCTGTGTGTCATAACGACTGCCCTGAGGGTTAAGGCTGAACAGTGAAAGCATCACAAAACCCAGCCAAAGCCTCCCATGGGGCCGTGGATATTAGCAGCTGACGCGAAAAGCCCCTGCGCTCACAAACGGGAAGTGTCTGCCAGGAAACCATGGTTCCTGCTGCTGAGGTTCTGTTGCTCTGGGAGTTCTGCCGCTGTTGGAACTTAGCTACTGCCAGAATTCCACTACCTCAGGCTGAGCCCCACACTATGTAGATTAGAGGCTGCCCTGGCTGTGTCCCCTGCTGTTCAGGTTCTTAACTACCCCAAGGAGAAGCCCCGGACAGCAGAAGGCAGCTGCACAACCATGTGGAGATTGGTACTAGGCCACTTCTGGATTGGGGTGGATATAAGATCTGGCTTTATATTTTAAAGTGGCTTGATCTGATCTGCTGTTTTATAAGCAGTGTAGAGCTATCAGCCGGTGCCAGATTCCTCTATCTCAGTGGCTTCTCTAATCCCAGAGTTCTCCTCAGCCCGTTTGGCACAGTGTGCTAGCACCTAGTCCACACCTGTCTGTGCTGATCTTTTCTTTTTTTTTCCTCCCCTCGGAACTGACCTTTTCTGTTGAAATTCCAGATTCTCTTCAGCTGATAAGTTGTGCTTCTAATCCTTGCGGTTTTTATTAGTCCAGCGTTATTTTTGAGGCTGATTTAACTAGTTGGTAGATGGGAGATGGGAGCTTACAAATTTGCGTGTATCTTGGATCAGCCCCCCATCTCAAGAGTTTTACTTGATCTATCTGTATCTACATCCATAACAATTCAAGAGATTAATGAAATGGTGCAGAAAATATGATGCTAGCAAGTGTAATATCATTGTCAATGCATAATGTCAACTTAAAAATACCTAGTTATGTTTTATTTTAGATAATACTATATTTCTTCCTCACACAGAAAGTATAGGTTTTACTTATTTTAAAGAAGTGTTTTAAGTTTTAAACATAACTGCACATCTAATTAACTATGTGATTGTTCATGTATTCCAGTAAAATGTTTAACTGAATCATATCATGTATATGAATAATAGTAAGAATACAACTACAAATATAATATTTAACTGAAAGCATAAATTATTATATGATTTTTAATCAGAAAAATAAGTATATCATTTTTGTGTTCTATTCATGAAAGTGAAAAATATAGTATTTCACTATCAGTTTTTTGTTTTTAATGCTCTAGATTTTCAAAATGCTATATTTACTGCCTGAATGTAAGACACAGTCTTTAGAAGCTGCATTAACTTTAAATTAAATTAAATTGATTAAAAATTAAGTACTTCAACAGGGGCGGAGACAAGATGGCAGAGAAGATACATGCGATTTTGTGAGCTCCCTTCTTCCCTCAATACCAATTAGTTAATTCAGCCTCAGAAATAATGCTGGACTGGTAGAAACCACAAGGATTGGAAGCACAACTTACCAGCTGAAGAGAATCTGGAGTTTCAGCAGAAAAGGTCGGTTCCCAGGGGAGGAAGAAAAAAAGCCAGCACAGACAGAGTTAGGTGCTAGCACACTGCACAGATTGAGCTGGGGAGAACTCTGGGATCAGAGAAGCCACTGAGATAGAAGAATCTGGCACAGGCTGTTAGCTCTTCTCTGCTTATAAAACAGCAGTCCAGAAGAGAAATCAAGCCACTTTAAATTATAACCAGATCCTAGAACCACCCCAATCCAGAAGTGACCTAACAGATCTCTGCACAGCTGTGAAGCCGCCATCTGCTGTCCAGGGCTTCACATTGGGGTAGTTAAGAGCTTGAAAAGCGGGGACACAGCTCAAGGCAACATATAATTCACATAGTGCCTGGCTTGGCCGGAGGCTGTGGAACTCAGCCACAGAAGTCCCAGAGAAGCGGAACCTTTGAAATAGGGACTGTGGTTTCTGGGCAGACACTTCCAGTTTGAGCACAGGGGCTTTTCATGTCATCTGCTGCTAACATCCACGCCCCACAGGATGCATTGACTGGGCTTTGTGTCGCCTTTACTGCTCAGTCTTAAACCTCAGGGAAGTCTCTAGGACACACAGCGGGGTCCTCCACTGGGCAACTCTCACAGGGCAGCAGTACTAATCACCCCTGAGGCACTTCCAGGGAGGAGGAGGGGAACTCTCTCCCAGAGCTCTCTCTTAGCTCAGGCACAGGAGCTGCTGCCTCCTTCTGGTCTGGGAGGAAGCTGGTAAAGAAATAAATAAATAATTTCTTGCCCCAAGAACTGACCCCAAAAGATTTTTAAAATATGAGTAAAAAGCTAAAGCTAAAGAGAACTATTGATTCCTTCTACACAGAGAAAGATCAGGTATCAAACCCTGAGGAAGTTGATAGCAGAGAGTCAGTAGATAGCTGCCCCCCATCACATAACTCTCTCCTAGAAGAGACTATTAAAAAATTAAGAGAGTTTGAAGAAAAATGGGGAAAGGAAAGAGAAGCTATGATAGAAAATAACAATATTCTGAAATTTAAGTTGGAAAAAATAAAGAATTCACAGGAGATTGAGGGAAACAAAATTTGTGAATTAGAAAAGGTTAAAAAATCACAGGAAAGTAGAACTTCTGAATTGGAAAAGAAAAAATTCTCAAGAAAACAGGATTTCTGTTTTGGAAAAGATAAAAAAGTCTCAAGAAAGTAGGATTTCTGAATTGGAAAAAGAAAATAATTCTTTAAAAAAATTAGAGAAATGGAAAAAATTCAATAGAGCAAAACAATTCATTTAAAAACTCAATTGGGCATATACAAAAAGAACTAAAAAATGTGAATGAAGAAAATAACTCATTAAAAATCAGTATGGAACAAATAGAAATGAATGATTCACAGAGAACTCAAGAATCAGTCAAACAAAACAAAAAAAAAAAATGAGAAGCTGGAGAACAACGTCAAATACTTACTGGGAAAATCTATAGACCTGGAAAATAGATCTAGGAGAGATAATCTGAGGATCACTGGACTTCCCAAAAACTATGACCAAAAAAAGAGCATAGATTCTATTTTACAGGAAATCATCAAAGAGAACTGTCCAGAGATAATAGAAACAGAAGGGAAAATAGGCGTTGAAAGAATTCATCAAACACCTTCTGAAAAAGACCCTAAAAAAAGAACTCCACGGAACATTGTGGCTAAGCTGCAGAATTACCACACAAAGGAAAGAATATTGCAAGCAGCTAGAAAAAAGCAATTCATATATCAAGGTGCCGCAATAAGGGTCATGCAAGATCTGGCTGCCTCCACATTAAAAGATAGAAGGGCCTGGAACCTGATATTCCGAAAGGCAAAAGATCAAGGATTGCAACCAAGAATAAACTACCCAGCTAAATTTAGCATTTTCTTCCATGGAAGAAGGTGGTCATTCAATGAAACAGAGGAATTCCATTTGTTTCTAAGAAAAAAACCAGACTTAAACAAAAAATTTGATCTACATCCACAAGACTGAAGAGAAACAGAAAAAGGTAAACAGAACTCTTGAGAACTGTATCTCTGTTGTGGATATAGAGAAAGTCCACATATAAAAAAGGGGGGGGAGTAGTAAAGGGAAGGGGGTAGTATCAGAAAAAGGGGAAGGAGTGGTAAAAAGAGGGAAACTACATCCCAGGAAGAGGCATAGAAAATATACCATATCTGAGGGAATTTAGAGAGGGGGAGAAACATTGTGTGAATCTTACTCTCATCAGAAGAGGCTCAAAGAGTAAATAATTGACATATTTGTTTTTCAGAGAATTCTCTCTCACCTCATTAAAAGGGGGAGAGGAAAAGGGAAAAGGAAAAGGGGAATAAGGGAAGGGACTTGGAGGAGAGGGGAGGGATACTAAAAAAGGGAGGGCTGTGCAGCACAAGTGGGGTCTATAAATTAAACATTGGGGAAGGGGTTCAGGGGGGGTCAATGGAAAAAGCATAATCTTGGGATAATATGATGGCAGGAAATACAGAATTAGTAATTTTAACTGTAAATCTAATACTTAATGTGCAACAAGAAAATGGTATTTACACACATATATCGTGTCTAGATTATACTGTAACACATGTAAAATGTATGGGATTGCCTGTCATCAAGGGGAGGAAGTAGAGGGAGGGAGGGGATAATTTGGAAAAATGAATACAAGGAATAATGTTATAAAAATTACTCATGCATATATCTGTCAAAAATTATAAATAAAATTAAAAAAAAATAATTATCTTTACATGCACTTAGGAAAATAAAATACTATTGAAATAAGTAAAAAATAAAATGAAATAACTTTTAGTTTTGCTTCCCTATGGGAAACTCAAATTAAAAATCAAGTATGTGTTTTAAAAAATTAAATACTTCTTAATACATATTAAAAGTTGATATAGAATAAGTTTTTAGGTTTCTGTTATTAAAAAAGAGAAACACAACATGAAACAATCAGAGTCAAAAGGGAGAGAAACTGTCAAATGAATGGTCAACATTTTATGCTAACTTGATTGAAAAAGCTTTAAACTTATATTATTCTTTCACAAACAAAATTCTTCACACATAAAGAACATCATTAACTAGAAGATTCAATCTTAATGGTCATGGAGATGTTTCCAAATTATTAGAATATATCAAAGTAGTGATATTGGGCAGAAATCTATAAAAAAAGAAATGAAACCAAGACATGATTAATTCAAATTTACTATGTTTCTATTTTCACATAACATTCTTGGGAAGCTGAGCCAAGATGGCAGAGAGTAGACAAGACTTTGCTTGAGCTCTATCTGGCTTCCCTCAGAATCAACTATATCAAGATTCTGAATGGATTTTGGAAAGACAGAAACCACAAACATGCAGAGTATAATAATTTCCTAGCTTAAAATATCTTAGAACAACTTTAAGAAGGGTCCATTTCAACCAGGCAGGGGGGAACCTAGGAAAGGCAAGGTGCAAGAATGCCCAGGATGGAAAGGTAGAGAGGAGAAATCTAGTATGAGATTTTCAGTCAAAATATAACAGTGTTACTCTGCCCTTGATTAGAAGCATAATAGATTAGCAGACTAGTTTTGAGACCTCCAACACAACTACAGAAAGCAAATTGTGAGCCCTTGAACCAGTGGGACTTGGAGAAGTGTACCCAGCACAGTGGGGAAGACCACCAGCTCTACATAGTCAATGAGAAGTTCCTGTCCTTCTGTGGAGGCGGCTCTGGACAATTTCACTTATGCCCTAGAAGCAAACCTCAAAATTTTAAAATGAGCAAAAAAGCAAAAAGAGCTGTGACCATACAGAGCTAAATGGAGATAGAGAGAAAAACAATAAAGAACCAGAAGAGGAGAGCAGAGGCAAAATGTCTTCAGAGGAAATTTCAAAGAGGGATATAAACTGGGCTCCACCTCTCTTGAAAAGCTCTCTTGAAAGAGTTCAAAAAGCATCTTTAAAAAGTGTTAGAACAAAAACACAGAAATGAAATGCGAGCTTTGCAGGAGTACCTGGAAAAAGAAACAGAAATTAACTGAAGAAACCAATTCCTTAAATAATGAAATTGGTGAAATGGAAAAATAATATATACTGAAGAAAAGCACTTCTTAAAAATAGATTTGGCGAAATGGAAAAAAAAAAAGTCAAGTCCCTGAAAAACAGAACTGGTAAAGTGGGAGGTAAAAATCCAATGAACAAAACAACTTCTTTAAAATTAAAATTGACTAAAAGCAAAAGGAGGTAAAAAAGCTAATTGAAGAAAATAATTCAATACAAGTTAGACTTGGACAAATGGAAATGATTTAATCAATGAGACATCAAGAATCAGCCACATAATACCAAAAAAATAAAAATAAAAATAAAAAATAGACAGTAAAATACCTCATTGGATAAAACAACAGTCCTGGAAAGTAGGTCCAGGAAAGAAAATCTAAGAATTATTAGACTACCTGAAAGCCACGATTGAAAAAAAAAATTAGGTAATATCTTTCAAGAAATCATCAAAGAAAACCTACCTGATATTCTAGAACAAGAGGACAAAACAATCTTTGAAAAAATCCACCAATGGGGCGGAGCCAAGATGGCGGAGAAGAAACACACGTCTCTGTGAACGTCCTCACTCCCTCACAACCAATTAGATAAATTAAGTCTCAGAATTAGCTCAGGACTGATAGATACCATAAGGACTGGAAGCACGACTTACCAGCTGAAGAGAATCTGGAGTTTCAACAGGAAAGGTCAGTGCCCAGGGGAGGAAGAAGAGAGACCAGCACAGACGGTGGGGTAGTGGCACACTGTGCCCATTGCGCTGGGAAGGGCTCTGGGATCAGAGAAGCCACTGAGGTAAAGGAATCTGGCACAGGCTGTTAGCTCTTCTCTGCTAATTATTTAGCAGTTCAGAAGAGAAAGCCAAAATATTTTAAAACTCAGATTAGATTTTCCCCAGACCCTGGAGGTGACTCAGCAGATCTCGGCACCAGGGGGTGTGGCCTCAGCTACCACCTGAGAATAGTTAAGAGATTGACAAGTGGGTGGATACGGCCCAATGCAACACACACTGCCTAGCTTAGCTGGAGGGAGTGGAACTCAGCTCCAGGAAGTCCCAGAGAAGCGGAACCTTTGAACTAGGGACCGCGGTTTCTGGCAGACACATCCAGTTTGAGCACAGGGGCTTTTCACGTCACCTGCTGCAGACATCAAAGAATATAAACAATCAAAGATTGGATCAAAGAATATAAACAATTTTTCAGAAAAAGATATTAAAACCATTTCTAGTCATGGGAAAATGCTCTAAATCACTATTGATTAAGAAAAATTCAAATTAAGACAACTCTAAGTTACCACTTCACAATGCTCAGATTGGTTAAGATGACAGGAAAATAAATTAATAAATGTTAGAAAATTGTAGGAAAGGGGGCGGAGCCAAGATGGCGGAGAAGAAACACACGACTCAGTGAACGTCCTCACTCCCTCACAACCAATTAGATAAATTAAGTCTCAAAATTAGCTCAGGACTGATAGATACCACAAGGACTGGAAGCACGACTTACCAGCTGATGAGAATCTGGAGTTTCAACAGGAAAGGTCAGTTCTCAGGGGAGGAACAAGAAAGACCAGCACAGACGGTGGGGTAGGGGCACACTGCGCCCATTGCGCTGGGAAGGGCTCTGGGATCAGAGAAGCCACTGAGGTAAAGGAATCTGGCACAGGCTGTTAGCTCTTCTCTGCTAATTATTTAGCAGTTCAGAAGAGAAAGCCAAAATATTTTAAAACTCAAATTAGATTTTCCCCGATCCGGGGGGGTGACTCAGCAGAACTCTTGGCACCAGGGGGTGTGGCCTCAGCTATCTCCTGAGAATAGTTAAGAGACTGACAAGTGGGTGGATACGGCCCAAGGCAACACACACTGCCTAGCTTAGCTGGAGGAAGTGGAACTCAGCTCCAGAAAGTCCCAGAGAAGCGGAACCTTTGAACGAGGGACCGCGGTTTCTGGCAGACACTTCCAGTTTGAGCGCAGGGGCTTCTCACGTCACCTGCTGCAGACATCCACTCCCCACCCGGACACATAGGCTGGGCTTCGTGCTGTCTTCACTATTCTACGCCCTCGAAGCACAGTAGTGCTAATCACCTCTGAGGCACTTCCAGGGAGGGGGTGGGGAACTCTCTCCCAGAGCTCTCTCTTAGCTCAGGCTCAGGAGCCGCTGCATCCATCCAGTCTGGGAGGAAGCTGGTAAAGAAGTAAATAATTTCCTACCCCAGGGACAGACCCCAAAAGATTTTTTTAAGTATGAGCAAAAAAGCTAGAAAAACCATAGATTCCTTCTATACAGAGAAAGAGCGGGTATCCAACCCCGAGGAAGTTGACAGCAGAGAATCAGCAGACAACAACCTAAAGGGGAACGATTCCTGCCCCCCATCACATAACTCTCTCCTAGAAGAAGCTCTTAAAAAATTGAGGGAGATCGAAGAAAAATGGGGAAAGGAAAGGGAAGTTATGATAGAGAATAACAACGTCCTGAAATTGGAGTTGGAAAAAATAAAGAATTCACAGGAGATGCAGGGAAACAAAATTAGTGAATTAGAAAAGGTTAAAAAAACACAGGAAAGTAGGATTTCTGAATTGGAAAAGATAAAAAAGTCTCAAGAAAATAGAATTTCTGAATTGGAAAAAGAAAATAATTCTCAAAAAAAAAAATTAGGGAAATGGAAAAAAATTCAATAGAGCAAAATAATTCATTTAAAAACGAAATTGGGCATTTACAAAAAGAACTAAAAACTGTGAAAGAAGAAAATAACTCCTTAAAAGTCAGGATGGAACAAATAGAAATGAATGATTCACAGAGAACTCAAGAATCAGTCAAACAAAACAAAAAAAATGAGAAGCTGGAGAACAACGTCAAATACTTACTGGGAAAATCTATAGACCTGGAAAATAGATCTAGGAGAGATAATCTATGGATTATTGGACTTCCAGAAAACTATGACCAAAAAAAGAGCCTAGATTCTATTTTACAGGAAATTATCAAAGAGAACTGTCCAGAGATAATAGAAACAGAAGGGAAAGTAGATGTGGAAAGAATTCATCGAACTCCTTCTGAAATAGACCCTAAAAAAAGAACACCACGGAATATTGTGGCTAAGCTGCAGAATTACCACACAAAGGAGAAAATCCTGCAAGCAGCTAGAAAAAAACAATTTAAATACCAAGGTGCCACAATAAGGGTCACCCAAGATCTGGCTGCCTCCACATTAAAAGATAGAAGGGCCTGGAACCTGATATTCCGTAAGGCAAAAGATCAAGGACTGCAACCAAGAATGAACTACCCAGCTAAGTTTAGCATCTTTTTCCATGGAAGAAGATGGTCATTCAATGAAACAGAGGAATTCTATATGTTTCTAAGAAAAAAACCAGACTTAAACAAAAAATTTGATCTACATCCACAAGACTGAAGAGAAACAGAAAAACGTACACAGAACCCTTGAGAACTGTAACTTCTGTTGTGGGTATATAAAAAATACTCAAGGATAATTTGATTTTATTGATATAAAAGAAAAAAAGGGGGGGTGTAGTAAAGGGAAGGAGGTCGGTTCAGAAAAAGGGGAAGGAGTGATAAAAAGAGGGAAACTACATCCCAGGAAGAGACATAGAAAATACACCATATCTGAGGGAACTTAGTGAGGGGGAGAATCATTGTGTGAATCTTACTCTCATCAGGAGAGGCTCAAAGAGTAAATAATTAACATATTTGTTTTTCAGAGAATTTTCTCTCACCTCATTAAAAGGGGGGAGAGGAAAAGGGGAAAGGAAAAGGAGAATAAGTGAAGGGACTTGGAGGGAGGGGGGAGGGATCCTAAAAAAAAAAAAAAAAAAGAGGGAGGGTTGCGTGTCACAAGGGGGGGTCTGTAAATTAAATATCGGGGAGGGGGATCAGGGGGGTCAAGGGAAAAAAGTATAATCTGGGGATAATACGATGGCAGGAAATACAGAATTAGTAATTTTAACTGTAAATGTAAATGGGATGAACGATCCCATCAAACGGAGACGGATAGCAGATTGGATCAAAAAGCAGAACCCTACAATATGTTGCCTACAGGAAACACACTTAAAGCAGGGAGATACATACAGAGTAAAGGTAAAAGGTTGGAACAGAGCCTATTATGCTTCAGGTAAAGCCAAAAAAGCAGGGGTAGCTATCCTTATCTCAGATCAAGCAAAAGCAGAAGTAGATCTCGTTAAAAAAGATAAGGAAGGAAACTATATCCTGCTGAAAGGTAGCATAAATAATGAAGCCATATCAATACTAAACATATATTCACCAAGTGGTATAGCATCTAACTTTCTAAAGGAAAAGTTAAGAGAGTTGCAAGAAGAAATAGATAGTAAAACTATAATAGTGGGAGATCTCAACCTTGCACTCTCAGATTTAGACAAATCAAACCACAAAACAAACAAGAAAGAAATTAAAAAAGTAAATAGAACATTAGAAAAACTAGGTATGATAGACCTTTGGAGAAAACTGAATGGCAATAGGAAGGAATATACTTTCTTCTCAGCAGTTCATGGATCCTATACAAAAATTGACCATATATTAGGACATAAAGATCTCAAAATTAAATGTAGGAAGGCAGAAATAATAAATGCCTTCTTCTCAGATCACAATGCAATAAAAGCTACATTCAGTAAAAAGTTAGGGGTAAATAGACCAAAAAGTAATTGGAAACTGAATAATCTCATCTTAAAGAATGACTGGGTGAAAGAGCAAATTATAGAAACAATTAACAATTTCACCCAAGATAATGATAATGATGAGACATCATATCAAAATCTTTGGGATGCAGCTAAAGAAGTAATAAGGGGAAATTTTATATCTTTAGAGGCTTATTTGAAGAAAATAGAGAAAGAGAAGATTAACGAATTGGGCTTACAACTTAAAAGGCTAGAAAAAGACCAAATTATAAACCCCCAACCAAAAATTAAACTCGAAATACAAAAATTAAAAGGAGAAATCAATAAAATTGAAAGTAAAAAAACTATTGAATTAATAAATAAAACCAAGAGTTGGTTTTATGAAAAAGCCAATAAAATAGATAAACCTTTGGTAAATTTGATCAAAAAAAAGAAAGAGGAAAATCAAATTCATAGTCTTACAAATGAAAAGGGGGATCTTTCCACCAATGAAGAGGAAATTAGAGAAATAATAAGGAGTTACTTTGCCCAACTTTATGCCAATAAATTTGATAACTTAAGTGAAATGGATGACTTCCTCCAAAAATATAGGCTCCCTAGATTAACAGAGGAGGAGATAAATTGCTTAAATAGTCCCATTTCAGAAAAAGAAATAGAACAAGCTATTAATCAACTCCCCAGGAAAAAATCCCCAGGGCCAGATGGATTCACATGTGAATTCTACCAAACATTTAAAGAACAATTAGCCCCAATGTTATATAAATTATTTGAAAAAATAGGGGATGAAGGAGTCCTACCAAACTCCTTTTATGACACAGACATAGTACTGATACCTAAACCTGGTAGATCGAAAACTGAGAAAGAAAACTATAGACCAATCTCCTTAATGAATATTGATGCTAAAATCTTAAATAAGATATTAGCAAAAAGACTTCAGAAAATCATCTCCAAGATAATACACTATGATCAAGTAGGATTTATTCCAGGAATGCAGGGCTGGTTTAATATTAGGAAAACTATTAATATAATTGACCATATTAATATCAAATTAATAAGAACCATATGATCATCTCAATAGATGCAGAAAAAGCATTTGACAAAATCCAACATCCATTCCTACTAAAAACTCTTGAGAGTATAGGAATAAATGGATTATTCCTTAGAATAATCAGGAGTATATATTTAAGACCGTCAGTAAGCATAATATGCAATAGAAATAAACTGCAACCTTTCCCAGTAAGATCAGGAGTGAAACAAGGTTGCCCACTATCACCATTACTATTCAATATAGTACTAGAAACGCTAGCCTCGGCAATAAGAGCCGAGAAAGAGATTCAAGGAATTAGAGTAGGAAATGAGGAAATTAAACTATCACTTTTTGCAGATGACATGATGGTATACTTAGAGAACCCCAAAGACTCTGCTAAAAAGCTACTAGAAATAATTCAAAATTTCAGCAAAGTGGCAGGATACAAAATAAATCCACATAAATCCTCGGCATTTTTATATATCACTAACAAAATGCAACAGCAAGAGATACAAAGAGAAATTCCATTCCAAACAAACGTTGAGAGTATAAAATATTTGGGAATCCATCTGCCAAAGAAAAGTCAGGAATTATATGAGAAAAATTACAAAACACTTGCCACAAAAATAAAATCAGATTTAAATAATTGGAAAGACATTCAGTGCTCTTGGATAGGCCGAGCGAATATAATAAAGATGACAATACTCCCCAAACTAATCTATTTATTTAGTGCTATACCAATCAGACTCCCAAGAAACTATTTTAATGGCCTAGAAAAAATAACAACAAAATTCATATGGAAGAATAAAAGGTCAAGAATTGCAAAGGAACTAATGAAAAAAAACTCAGAGGAAGGTGGTCTAAGTGTACCTGATCTAAAGCTATATTATATAGCAGCAGTCACCAAAACCATTTGGTATTGGCTAAGAAATAGACCGGTAGATCAGTGGAACAGATTAGATACAAAGGACAAAAAAGGGTACATCTATAGCAATCTAATCTTTGACAAACCCAAAGATTCCAACATTAGGGATAAAAATTCATTATTCGGAAAAAACTGTTGGGAAAACTGGAAATTAGTATGGCAGAAATTAGATATGGATCCACACTTAACACCATATACCAAGATAAGATCAAAATGGGTCCATGATTTAGGCATAAAGAGGGAGATAATAAATAGATTAGAGGAACAGAGGATAATCTACCTCTCAGACTTGTGGAGGAGGAAGGAATTTATGACCAGAGGAGAACTAGAGATCATTATTGATCACAAAATAGAAGATTTTGATTACATCAAACTAAAAAGTTTCTGTACAAATAATTCTAATGCAAACAAGATTAGAAGGGAAGTAACAAATTGGGAAAATATTTTTAAAAACAAAGGTTCTGACAAAGGTCTCATTTCCAAAATATATAGAGAACTGACCATAATTTATAAGAAACCGAACCATTCTCCAATTGATAAATGGTCAAAGGATATGAACAGACAATTCTCAGAGGAAGAAATTGAAACTATATCCTCTCACATGAAAGAGTGTTCCAAATCACTACTGATCAGAGAAATGCAAATTAAGACCACTCTGAGATACCACTACACACCTGTCAGATTGGCTAAGATGACAGGAACAAATAATGACAAATGTTGGAGGGGATGTGGGGAAATTGGGACACTAATACATTGCTGGTGGAGTTGTGAAAGAATCCAGCCATTCTGGAGAGCAATCTGGAATTATGCCCAAAAAGTTATCAAACTGTGCATACCCTTTGACCCAGCAGCGCTACTACTGGGATTATATCCCAAAGAAATACTAAAGAGCGGAAAGAGACATATATGTGCCAAAATGTTTGTGGCAGCTCTTTTTGTTGTAGCTAGAAACTGGAAGATGAATGGATGTCCATCAGTTGGAGAATGGTTGGGTAAATTGTGGTATATGAAGGTTATGGAATATTATTGCTCGGTGGGAAATGACCAGCAGGAGGAATACAGAGAGGCCTGGAGAGACTTAAATCAACTGATGCTGAGTGAAATGAGCAGAACCAGAAGATCACTGTACACTTCAACAACAATACTGTATGAGGATGTATTCTGATGGAAGTGGAAATCTTCAACATAAAGAGGATCCAACTCACTTCCAGTTGATCAATGATGGACAGAGGTAGCTACACCCAGAGAAGAAACACTGGGAGGGGAATGAAAATTGTTAGCACTAATATCTGTCTGCCCAGGTTGCATGTACCTTCGGATTCTAATGTTTATTGTGCAACAAGAAAATGATATTCGCACACATGTATTTTACCTAGACTATATTGTAACACATGTAAAATGTATGGTATTGCCTGTCATCGGGGGGAAGGAATAGAGGGAGGGGGGGTAATTTGGAAAAATGAATACAAGGGATAATATTATAAATATATATATATATATATATATAATAAAAAAAAAATTAAAAAAAAAAAAAGAAAATTGTAGGAAAACTGGGATTCTCATTTATTGTTGGTGGAGTTGTGAACCACTCTGAATTTGAAATATGAAACTATGCCCAAAGGTTACAGTAGTGTTTATACTGGGTCTATATCTCAAAACGATAATAAAAAAAAAGTTAAAAAGATTCACATGTGCAAAAGTGTTTATAGCAGCCCTTTTGGTAGTAGCAAGGAACTAGAAATTGAGAAGATGCCCATCAGTTGGGGAATGGTTGAATAAGTAATGGAATATTATTGTTCTATATGAAATAATGAATAGGTTGATTTTAGAAAAGTTAGGCAAAACTTAAATGAACTGATACCAAGTGAATTGAGTAGAACCAAAAAAACATTGAACACAGCAAGAAGATTATGCTATGATCAATTCTGATAGATGTGGCTCTTTTAACAGCAGGGTGATTCAAAGCATTTCCAATAGACTTGAGACCGAAAAAGTGCCATTCTGCATCCAGAAAGAAAACTATGGAGACTGAATGTATATAAAAACATAGTATTTTCACCGTTTTTATAGGTATTATTGTTTGTTTCCTTGTTCTTTTTTCCTTTCTTGATTTTTTTTCTCACACAACATGACAAATATGGAACTATGCTTAAAAGAAGTATATATATTTAACCTATATTGAATTCAATATTGAATACTGAAACCTGAATTGATTAATCTATATTGAATACAGAATTGCTGTATATGAGAGGATAGGGTAAAGAGGAAAAAAAATTGGAACATAAGGTTTTGCAAAGATGAATGTTGAAAACTACCACTGTGTGTGTGTAAATATATATATTTAAAATTAAAATCTATTATTATTATTATTATTATTATTATTATTATTATTATTATTATTATTGCATTGGTACAGGCTTGAGGGAGACAGGCATGATTTAAAAAAAAGAACTCAATGCATTTTCTGAACTATTTCTACCAAAACAATTAAATGTTTCAACTACTGAGATAAAAGCCTAATGTAATATTTGATCTGGATTTTATATTAGCACCAAAAGGTATGTAACAAACATGGAATTATTTTATTTCAAGAATCAATTTAAATTCTAGTTAAAAATTGGCCTGAGAGTATAAAATTATCTTCTATTAAACTACAGTAATCCTATACGATGTACTACTAACTAACATTATCTAATCTATAACATTAGAATTTGTAATTTTTAATAAATTCACAGCCAAAGTAAATATAAGTATCAACTCTCCAAACTACCAATTATTCCCAAGTTATTCTCTAATACTGTCTCATATTTTGGGGAAAACGGTACAACACTTTCAGAGAATTTCAGGTTAACTTAAGATAATGGAAAAATAGGTCTTATTTTGTACTTTGTAATAAATTTCTATTCTTTTATTAACAAAATTTTATTGACAAAAGTGACTCCTTCATTTCAAATAAGTGACCCACTTATAGATGCTCATTATATTAACACAAAATGTGTATATTAAATGTTATAAAGAAAAACCTATTTATCCAAAAGTCATTGCTCTGGAATGACAAAATTATATTAATAGAGATACATCAAATAGCCTATATGAATTTGATTAGCTTTAAATCCTCCCAGCCTTTTGAATCTAGAATGAACAATTTTTAATGTCTGTTAATACATTTAATGTATAATGTATGTCTTATGTATAAATTAATGTATTAATTAATGCAATATTTTTAAATGCAGAATTGTCAGTAATCCAAGATAAATTACAACTTACTCTAATTTTTTTTATCTTCAGGAATTTCAAGATCAATTAATCTATAATATTTATGATGACATCTAATATGAGCCAGATTAAAAAACAAGTACAAAGAAGAGAATCCATACTCACAAGGACCCAATATCAAATGTGTGTTCTTTTTTATTTTTAAGCACATAAGACAAAGTAGAAATATTATCTTTCTCAATCGACTTTCTATTAAGCCGAATGTAGAGGCTTTTTTTAAAATGAAAATTACATACATTTCACTTTTTGATTTTTAGTATCATGGAAATTTGTAGTCTAAAATAATACTCACTTACAATAAAAAGTTTCTCTAAGGTACTTGGTAGAATCTTTTGCTTCTGGCTCTCTTCAGAAGTTGTCTGTTGTTTGTTTTTGTTTTAATTACTGACTGTTCTATTTCTGTATTAGATGAAAACCTGTAAACAACAGTTATATATTCTAAATAAAATGATAAGATAATGACTTTGGAGTCACATAATATTTACACATTACTAAAAATGATATTAGAGTATACTAAAAGAAATCATAACATTAGGGAATATGAAGTTTAAAGTTTATAACTTGTAAAAGGTTTTAGTAGTGTTTTAATAAATAAAGTATATGCATTACATGTTCTTTGCTTGTAAAGTATGACAAATGTTTTAGTTTTTGTATTTGGCATTCATGAATGGAATCTGTATAAAATGATGAGATATTGTCCAACACAAATTAGCTAAATTGTAGGACAAGTTAGCTAATGAATAATGATTTTTCTTATGAAAAATCTGTAATTTGAATGTGTATAAACATGTATACATACATACCTTTGTTGTAGCCAACAAATGAAATTTTGTGAAACAAAAACAAAATGGGACTAGATTAACACTATTATCAAGATAAAGTCCTAATATCAAAGCTCAACTAAAAATATTCCTTGATGATTTAATGTAAAGGGCTGAAACTCTGAGTTGGTGCACTGGAATCAGACATCGGAGCACTTAAGGCTAATTACTGATTGGACAATACTCTATTAGCATATGCTTGGAAAATGGCCCTTCTCACTATTCTGTGCTGGCTTGATCTTTTGGTGATTACAGGTAATTGTAGGAAGGATTAGGGGGTGGAGTAAGACAAGCCAGGGTCACTTTAGCTGTGAACAGGAGAAAGGAGGTTATGGAGAGCTCGTGGAGTTTTCATCCATCTCCTTTATTTCTCCCCCTAAAGACCAAGGACTTTTACTGATCCTGACTCTGACTGACGGACTTCACATTTGGTGCTCAACATGTAAACCAAGGACCCTAATTTCACTGAAGAAGTCCCTGGTGACCAGGAAATAGGGTATTTTCATAGACAAACAGGGAACTTACTTTGTTAAGGGCTAAACTAGTAACCTTTTCTAGCTGAAATGGGGCACATATTAGGAAAAGATTCTCCCCCATCCCCAGCTCCATCCCCACTCCTATTCTGAGGGGGCACTATAGAAAGCATACTCAAGTTGATCAAGGGATAAGGCCTACTTGTAACTTAGCAGCAGATTGCTAGACTCTTCATGTCCCCTTGGTTCTTAAAAAAAAAAAAAAAAGATATAGGGGCAGACAATTGGAAACTAGTAGGAGATCAACTATGAGAATACTACAATGATAAAGGTCCTGATTCAATTTCCAAGGAAACATTCTATATATACAATGTAATAGAATTGGCCTTAAAGAATCCTGCAAGTTATATATAAAAAAAGAAAAGTTTAAGAACAGTTAGATGAGAAAGTGTGAGGAAAAAGAGGAAGACAAAAGACAGATTAATGGCAATATCACCAGAGGCATAGGGAGTTAAGTGAGGTTGAAGGGCTTGGTGATTCTTGCTCTCACAGGCAATTCTCAACACACCCCCATCAACCCCACCTTCCAGGATGGAGGGAGGAGGAGGAGTGGGAGGGACAGTGATACGATGAGCACCTTCCCCGAAGTAATCACCCCCACCTATGACTAGATTACAAAAGGCACTACTTAAAGCCACAGAAGAAGGGCAGGATATAGCTGATTTGAGAATAGAAATGTATTCTGTGATTCAACAATTTAACTCTTCAGGTAAAGAAAGTAGAAGATGCACTCTTTTTGATCTAGAAATCCTCAAAGACCTGAAAAAGGCCTGTACTCTTTATGGAGCTACATCAGCTTATGTTAAAATGTTATTACGGAATTAGGCTTACGAGTATTAATCCCTAGGGACTGTAAATCTATAGCAAGGACATGCTTAAAACCTGGACAAAACTTGTTGTGGCTTTCTGAATATAGTGAGCTCTGTAGGATACAAGCCCAACAAAATAGTCAAAGTGGAGTTAATACTCCAATCATCTATGACCAACTAACAGGCGTAGGTTCTTAGGCAGACATTTCAGTACAGATTAATTATCAGCATATGAGCAAATTACTGCTGCTGCTATCAGAGCATGGGGTTTTCTCCCTGGTAAACATGATAAGGTGAAGCTTTCACAAGAATAGCACAAGGGCCAAAGGAACCCTTTGCTGATTTTCTGGAACGTTTGCAGAGAGTTGTCATATGAACTATTGATGAAAATGCAGTAACAGGTATTATGATAAGGGAACTTGCTAAAGAAAATGCTAATGAGGTTTGTAGAAGAATTATACTAAGACTATGCAAGGGTGCTCCTTTAGAGGAGATTATAAGATGCTGTGCCACAGTGGGCATAAATACCTTTCATAGCCAGACTATGATGCAGACTTCCCAAGATCCGAACATGGCAAGACAGGGTCCCTTCTGGCAAGGGAATTCCAGAGAGACTTGTCAATGTTTTCTATGTGGTAAAGTATGGCATGATTGGTATATACCAATGCACAAATTAATGAATGCTATGGAACCATCCCAAAGTGGAAAATTTTATTGGCCACATCTCCAAATTTTACATATCGGTCATAATTAAAGATAACCAAACTATTATATAATTGGCAATAGAATCTTGAAGAAAAAGTTTCTAAAATTCCTCTTAAGGTCCAACTATCTTTACAGATGGATCAAAACATAATATTTGTGCTGTTTACTCTCATGACTTAAGTATAAAGAGAGTAGTTAGAACTCCTTTTCAGTCCACTCAGCAGAATGAATTGTATGCAACCATCCTAACTCTTACATATTATCCAGGAGATATAAATATAATATCTGATTCAGCCTATTCGGTAGATGTGGTACAAAGAATTGCCACAGCCCAAATAAAATTTGTAGCCTCTAATATATATCAGCTCTTTAAGGAACTTCAAGAGCAAGTGAGAAAGCATCCAGGTAAGATTTATATCTTGCATTTCCACTCACATAGTGGACTTCCAGGTCCCATTTTTTCCCCTTTTTCACATTTATTTATTTATTTACTTAGTTATTTTGTTATTTTGTTATTTTTTTTTATTAATAGTTTTTATTTACCAGATATTTGCATGGGTAATTTTACAACATTGACAGTTGCCAAACCTTTAGTTCCAATTTTTTCTCCTCCTTCCCCCCCCCCCAGATAGCAGGTTGACCAATACATGTTAAATATGTTAGAGTATAAATTAAATACCAGGTCCTGTTTTTGATGGTGGCCAATACTTCTTTATTTCAGGAAACCCATAAATCTCATTTTAAATATCATCAGGCTGCTCAAGCTTTACGTTTACAATTTGGAATAACAAGAGAGGAAGCTAGGAGCATAGTAAAAGCCTGTACAGCTTGCCTTCCTTTCCATGCTCCTACACTCCCTCTAAGGAAAGATCCTTGTGTTTTGAGAATTAATGAAATTTGGCAAATGGATGTGACCCATTATAAATCTTTTGGTTGTCTGTCTTTTATCCATGTTTTCAGGATTCATGTTTGCAATACCAGCAGCAAAAGAGACAGCCCAAGTGGTCACTGAATTCCTTATACAAGCATTTGCAATTATGGGTGTGCCACAAGAAATAAAAACAGATAACAGACCTGTATATACTTCTAAACATTTTGCACACTTTTGTGCACAATATAAGATTTTATACACTACTGGCATACCCTTTAATCCTAAAGGACAAGCAAGAGTAGAGAGGAAAAACAGAGACATTAAGACAGTCCTCCAAAAACAAAAGAAAGGGAGAGCCACAGGTAACCCTAGAGAACTTTTAAATCTAGTTCTTTATACTATTAACTTCTTGATTTTTGTTAAAGATGCACTGGCTCCAGCAGGCAGGTTTTATAACCCACCAGAAAGGCAGTGTCAAATGCAAGTAACTCTACTATCTTTAGATATTCACCAGGTGATGTGGAGAGACCCAGAAAGTGGTGAATGGAAGGGACCAGATAGGTTAAATGCTTGATGGAGAGGGTTTACTTGTATCTCCTCAGATGGAGAAGGAATCAGATGAATGCCAAAGAGCCGTATTTGCCTTGTCCATCAGAGATGGATAGAGCAGACCCTTGAAATGAAGAAGACCCAAGAAACATCGGGTGATTCCGTTGCTGACTGTGCCCACCACTGAAAGAGCATGGGAGTTATATTATGTCATTTGACTCATGGACATCAAAAATTGGTGGACTTCAAAACCCTCAGGAATCACTGGAATCCCTGAAACATCAAAAGACTCTTGTAGGACTTGAAAACCCTCTGAAATTGGATTTTCTGAGAAATTATAAGACTGTTGTAGGACTTCAAAATCTGCGGGGATCATGGGATTTCCTAACACATAAAAAGACTGTTGCAGATTTTCAAAAACTTGCTATATTATTTTTTTTCAACTGCATGTTAAGAATATGAAATTTTTACATATGTATTACATAATTTTACAACATTAAGAATCAACTGCTTCATTATTATTTAAAATATGCAGTGTCAAAATTATACAGACAAGTCAAGATAACTGATTTCAATGTATGGGTGTGAAAGGTAGTATTCTAAGGAATCTCAATTCAACAATTTCCCATTTTATATAGCAATCTATGCATACATCTTTATAAGAGAACTTGAGGGGAAAACCCAAAGCTATCTTCCTATTTTCACTATGAGGACAAACATTATATGCTGGGATTACCATGAGTGATGACTTTTGGGATAAAATGAAAACCTGCTAATTTAGGAATTAGACAATGCTCAAAAAAGTTTTGGGGGAAAAAAATCCCAATTACTTACTATATATTGGATGTGATGGTCCAGGCATCTCCTGTGTCACAAGATCAGGGTTGCTTATATTATGTGGTACTATCTGATTGCATGCTATGACCCCAAATGTATCTTTTTTCTTCTTATTGAAATCTACAAAGAATATAAATACTATGTCCAGAACCCATTAATTGTATTATGATACATTATGATAAATATTGTAACATTGTATGAAGATAACTACCGATTTTTTAAAGCTCAAATATTGATAATTAACCTCTATCCTATTGTTTTCTTTCATTAAGAGGTAGAAATGGCCTTGTATTCACAAAAACAAAATTCAACTCTATGTGGTCCTATACAAGCCACAAAAGTTTTCAGGGAAGGCTGGCAATAGGCTCTCTCTCCTGAAAATGTACTTTGTTAATTTTGGAAAGCTTCATTTTCAAAGAGTTGGGTACTTAATAAACTATTCCATCTTTATATCATTAATATAAATGACAAACCCAAGACAGAGCACTTGGGCATTCTTAATTAGAGACAACCTTCCATTCTTCTATTAATCTCAATTAATTCACATCTTTGATTTTGATAATTCAACTTATTCTACATTTATTGAATTGCACATTCTCAACAAAGTTGACTTCTTTCCAAGATATTCCACAAGATACTTCAGGAGGTTGTTAAAATCACCTGGCTAAAATCCAGACCTTTCTTGGGAAATACATGTGGAAACTCAGAAAATAACAATTTAATAACTGTCAGAAAGTAAAATGACAATGATTTGTTCTTAATAGATTTACACTGGCTCCAAGTAATATTATCTCCTTGAAGTAGACCAAACCACTACTCTTATGATTCATTTTGAGATATTTTTCCTAGGTATTAAAGATTAATGGTTACAGTTATAGAATTGACTTATCCCTTTTTAGAAAATCAGAAACATATTTTACTGTGGTCCTGTTATAGCATCCCCCACTATGAAATTAGACAAATGTCATTCCCATGTGTCATTAGAAAGATGCCTTGATTGTAAATTCACATCAGTATCTGAAGAATTATGAATTTCATTTCTGGAAATAATCTTTCCATTAATATAGATTTTCACCATTCTCCTATGACTTAGTAGATGGTTTTTGAGGAATTGCTGTGAATGAATATCCATTCAAATACAAAAACCCAGTAATGATGTCAGATACATAATAAGAAGACAAATCTTCCTAACTTGGCAAGATTAAGCAGACAGAACTCATGTTCAACTGAGTTCAACTCTATAAAGTCATAATTATCTAAATGAGATTTCAAAGTAGGATTTTGTAGAGAAGAATTCTAAGTATTTCACCCAAATTTCACCCAAAGTGGAACATTTATATAATTCTTCCTGCAAAATATGAACTGTGCTAAGTAGTCTACCATATGCCAATGATTTTCAAATAGAAAAAGGTCTCTAAATTCCATAAGGACATATATTTACTTAGAAAACCACAAACTAACATTTTCTGTGTTGTATTTTATTTTTGTTGATTTTATTAAACTTTCCAATTTACAATTTAATTCACCTTGTAGCATACAAGAATTTTGTCAAAGGCAGAGGCAAGATGGTGATGAGAAGCCAGGGAATAGCTTGAGCTCTCCCCAGTTTCCCTCCAAAACAATATGAAATCAAGCTTCTAGAAGAATTCTGTAGCAAGCACAAAATCCAAAAAAAGAAGTGAAATAATTTTCCAGCCCAGGATGACTTCAAAGGCTTTCAGGAGAGGTTTGACTCATTTTGGTGAAAAAATAGCACAGTTCAAAGCAGGTGCTATCCTGGCAAGCCAGTGGGAGGCTCTTAGTGTACATAGAACAGATCAATTAACAATAATTAGTACTAACTCAACTGGCCAGCTACAAGATCTTCAGCCCCAGCTCGGCAGATAAAGTGATAATGTGGGACAAGGGGCACCACAGGCATGACTAAGCCACATCACCTTAGTGAAGTGGGCAAACTGGCAATCCCAGAGGCCTTGGCACAGGAAGTCAGTGACTAGGCCCACTGCAGTTAGTACAAGGAGCTTTGGGACAGTGCCCCTACACCAAAGGAGTAGGTACAACTTTTTAAAAATGAGCAAAACAAGAAAAAAAGACAATCAGAAAACTACTCTCACAAAAAGAAAGAGATTATAAAACAAACTCAGAAAATGACAATATCAAATTATCCACATGTGATGCCTCAATTGGGAATATGGATTATTCTCAAGTCCAGAAACTCACTAGGAAAGATTCAAAAAGGATTTTAAAAATCAGAGACACAAAACAAAACTTGGGAAAAGAAATGAGTTATGCAATAGAATTGTGAAAAAAGGACTCCATAACCTAAATAAAGAAGCTCAAAATATGACTGAAGAAGTTGGTACAGTTGTGAACTGATTGAAGCATTCTGAAAAGCAATTTGGAATTATGCCAGAAGAACTGTGAAACTACGCAAACCCTTTGAGTCAGCATTACCACTACTAGAACTGTATCCCAAAGAGATTAGAAAAAAGAAAAAAAAACTCCACATGTACAAAAATATTGATAGAAGCTTTTTTGTGGTGGCAAATAATGGGAAATTGTTGGGAACACAATATGTAACTTTGCTTTACCTCTTGTAGACCTTTTCTTCTCTTCTTATGAGAGGATGATGGTGATTCAAGGAAACTGGCAGTTGCTGTTCTCTGACCTCCCCACTGAGAGGCTGTTGTGTTGTCTGACCTCTTCCATCTTCCCTCTGCCTCCAATTTTATTTTCCCAGGCCACAAGCAACACCTGTGTCACTAAAGGTTACTTTGCAACTCCTTCAGATGTTCATAGCTGTGGAGGCTCTCGGAGAATTGACCTGCCCCTTACACTTATCACTTAGACATGATCCTTAACAAGAAATTAAGGGGAATGCCCATCAATTCAGAAATAGCTGAACAAGTTGTTGTATATGAATATACCTGAATGTTATTGTTCTGTAAGAAAAAATGAGCAGGGCATTTCAGAGAAAAAAAAAAAAACACCACCAACAACTGCATGAACTTAAATGAATTGATGCTAAATTAAGTGAGCAGAACCAGGAGAACACTGTACACAGTACCACCAATGGTGTGTGATGATTGACTATGACAGGTTTAAATCTTCTCAGCAATATATTGATTCAAGACAATTCCAAAAGAGTTGAGATGGAATGAAGAGTTGAGATGAGAGTTGAGAAAGAATATGGAACCTGAATGTAAATCAAAGCAAATTATTTTCACTTTTTCATTTATTTTTCCTTTTTGCTGTTTTTCCCCTCTTGTTCTGATCCTCTTTTTATACTACCTGACTAATATGGAAATATGTTTAACATGATTGTACACGGATAGCCTATATCAGATTGCCCTGCGGTAAGGATAAGGGTAAGGAAAAGAGGGAGGAAAAATTATGGAACTCAATTTAAAAAAAAAAAATGAATGCTGAAAACTATATGTGTAACTAAAAAATAAAATACTAGTAAGAAAATAAGAGTCAGTTCAACAAAATAAAAAGAATTTAAAAATAGAAAAAAATGAATTATCTCATTTGAAAAAAAAAAAAACTTACTTGGGAAAAAAATCCAGAAGACTTTATATAAAAATTATTGGATTACCTGAAAGCCATCATCAAAAATAATAACCTAAACAACATCTCTCAAGAAATTAGTAAGGAATACTCCTTGATATCCTAGAGCCAGAAGATAAAATAGTCTCTGAAAGAATCCACTAATCACAAATTAAAAGAGGTTCCAAAATGAAAACTGCAAGCAATATCATAGGCAGATTCTATAGCTATCATGTCATGTTAATATAATAAAAATGACAATTCTAGATAAATTCTACATAGCCATGGGGAAACAGCCAGAAAGTAACAATTGAAATATCAAGGAGCCACTGTCAGAATTATATAGAATTTATTGCGGCAGCTAGGTAGGGCAGTGGATAGAGCACCAGACCTGAAGTCAAGAGGTCCTGAGTTCAAATTTGGTCTCAGACACTTAACACTTCCTAGCTGTGTGTGATCAAGTCACTTAACCCCCATTGCCTCAGCAAAAAAGGAAAAAAAAAGAATATTCACATTAAATAACAGAAAGATCAGTTAAATGAATTGGAAATGCAATTAAAAACTAGAAAAAGAACGAATTAAAATGCTTCAATTAAACACCATATTAGAAATTCTCAGAATCAAAGGAAAGATTAATAACACTGACAGCAAGACAACTATCAAACTAATAAAGACAAACTATGAAATGATTTTAGGGAAAAATGAGATAGATAAACCTTTGACTAATCCGATTAAAAAAAAAGAAAAAGAAAACCAAATATTACACATTGAAGAGCAAATTAAAGCAATAATTAAGAGTCATTTTGCCCATCTCTATGTCAATAAGTGAAAATCTACGTGAGAAGGATTAACATTTAAAAAAACAAATTATCTAGATTAACAGAAGAGAAAATAAAATGCTGAATCAATTTCAGAAAATAAAATTTAACAAGCTATCAACGATCTTTCTGACAAAAATCTCCAAAGCTAGATGAATTTACAATTGAATTCTACCACACATTTAAAGAAAAATTAAGTGAAATCCTATATAAAATAAATGGAAAAATAGGTGATGGTGGAGTATGAATAAATTCCTTTTATGAAACAAATATGATGCTGATACCTCAACCAGGAAGAACCAAAACAGAGAAAGAAAATTACAGACCAAGTTCCCTAATAATGCAAAAATTTAAAATAAAATATTAGCAATGGCATTGCAGCAATTTGTTGCCAAAATATACCCTGTGACCAGTTGGGATTTTTATATCAGGATTGCAGGATTAGTTCTATATTAGAAAACTATCAACATAATTTGATGCATCAGTAAAAAATAAGTAACAATAATCACAGTTGTCTCACTAGATACTGAGAAAGCTTTTGAGAAATTATAGCGCACATTCCTATTAAAAACACCAGACAGTATAGGAATGGAGTTTTCATTAAAATGACAAGCAATATAGATCTAACATTATCATCAAGAAGTATAAAAAATAAGATCAAGGAGAAAACAAGGATGTCCATTATCATAACAATTATTCAATATTGTACTAGAAATGTTAGCTTTAGCGATAAGAGAAGAAAGGATTATAATAGGCAATGAGCAAATAAAATCATCACTCTTCACAACTGATATGATGGTATATTTAGAGAAAGCTAGAGAATCAACAAAAATATACTTGAAATGAACAACTTTAGCAAAGACATGGGATATAAAATAAACCCATAGAAATCATCAACATTTCTCTATATTATCAACAAAAGGCAGCAACAAGAGACTGGAAGAGAAATGTCAATAAAAATAATTGAAATAATATTATACAGTTGGATAATTTACCTGCCAGGAGAAAGTCAGTAACTCTATGAATACAATTACTTTTCAGATGAATAAAGTTAGATCTAACCAATGAGAAAAAAAGCATTAAATCCTCATAGGTAGGCTGAGTTAATATAATAAAAATAACAATTCTACCTAAATTAATTTACTTGTTCAGTGCCATGCCAATCAAATTGCCAAAAATCATTTTATACATCTAGAAAATAATAACAAAATTCACCAGGCAGAACAAAAGATCAAGAATATTAAGAGCATTAATGAAAACAATGCAAAGGAAGGTGGCTTAGCCATACCAGATCTATATTATAAAACAGTATTTATCAAAAGTACTTGGTACTGGCAAAAAAAAATGATGAATCCATGGAATAGATGAGGTATACAAGAGACAGTAGTAAATGACCATAGAGATTTTCAATTTGATAAACCCAAGGACTCCAGCTTCTGGGATAAGAACTCATTATATAATAAAAACTACTGGGAAAATTAAAAAGTAATATGGCAGAAACTAACCACATACCAACATTTCACACTACATATCAAGATAAGGTCAAAATGGGTACACAATTTAGACATAAAGGGTATAAGTAAATTTGGGGTACAAGGAACAGTTTACCTGTCAGATCCATGGAGAAGGGAAGAATTTATGACTAACCAAAAGACAGAGAACATTATGAAATGCAAAATGGATAATGTTGATTACATTAAGTTAACCAGGTTTATTTTGCACACAAAAAAAACCAGGGCAGCGAATAAGGAAAGCAGAAAGATGGAAAACATTTTTTACAGGACATGTTTCTGACAAAGGCTTTCTTTCTCTAATATACAGAGAACTACATAAAATTTGTATTTGACATTCCCCAAGTTATAAATGATGAAAGGACATGGACAGGTAGATTGCAGATGAAAAAAATCAAAATCATGTATTGTGACATGAAAAAGTTCTCTAAGTCATTATTGATAAGAGACATGTGAATTAATTCCTCTCTGCTTGGCTAATGTGACATAAAATGAAAATGATATATTTGGAGAAGATGTGGGAAAATTGGGACACAAATGCATGTTTGGTGGAGGTGGAATTTATCCAACCATTCTGGAAAACACTTGCAACTGTGCACAAAGGACAATCAAACATTGTGACTCCTTTGATCCAGCATTACCACCACTAAGTCTGTATCCCAAAGAATTCATAAAATAGGGTAAAAGATGCCCATATATTTATAGCAGCTCTTTTTATGGTGGCAAAGAACTGGAAATGGAGGGAATGCACATCAGTTGTGGAACAGCTGAACAAGTTTTGTATATGAATGTAATGGAATACTACTATGCTATAAAAATAATGAGCAGGAGAATTTCAGAAAAGTCTTGAAAGACCTAAAGTAACTGATGCTAAGTGAAATGAAAAAACCCATGAGAACATTGCATAGAGTAACAGCAACATTTTATGAAGACGAACTCTTCTCAACAATATAAGGAACCAATTTCAAAATACTCATGGAAGAAAATCTTATCCACACCTAGAGAAAGAATTGTAGAGTTTGAATGCAAATTAAAGTAGACTTTTACTATTTTATTTTATTTTTTATTAAAGCTTTTTATTTACAAAACATGCATGAGTAATTTTTCAACCTTCACCCTTGTGAAACTTTCTGTTCCATATTTTTCCCTCCCCCCCCCCACCTGCATCCCTGGATAGCAGGTATTACAATACATGTTAAATATGTTAAAATGTATGTTAAATCTAATATAGCAATACATATTTATACAGTTACCTTGCTGCACAAAAAAAAAAATAGGACCTAGAAAGAAAAAAAATTTAAGAAGGAAAACAAAATGCAAGCAAACATCAACAGAAAGCGTGAAAAGTCTATGTGGTAGTCCACACAGTTCCCATAGGCATCTTTCTAGGTGTATATAACTTTCTTCATCACTGAAAAACTGAAACTGGTTTGAATCATCTCATTGTTGAAGAGAGCCAGGTCAATTAGAATTGATCATCGTATAATCTTATTGTTACTTTATATAATAATCTGAGCATCAGTTCATGTAAGTCTCTCCAGTCCTCTCTGAAATGATTCTGTTGGTCCTTTCTTACAAAACAATAATATTCCATGACATTCATATGCCACAATTTATTCAGCCATTCTCCAATTGATGGACATCCATTCAGTTTCCAGTTGCTTGCCATTACAAAAAAAGCTGCCACAAACATTTTTGCACATGTGGTACCTTTTTCCTTCTTTAAGATCTCTTTGGGATGTAAATCCAGTAGAAACGCTGCTGAGTAAAAGGGTATGCACAGTTTAATAATTTTTTGAGCATAGTTCCAAATTGCTCTCCAGAATGGTTGGATCCGTTTAAAGTTCCACTAACAATGTGTCAAAGTCCCAGTTTTCCCAATTTCCTCCAACATTCATCATCTTTTCCTATCATCTTAGCCAATCTGAGGGGTATGTAATGGTATCTCAGATTTGTCTCAATTTGCAATATTGATTTGTAGCACCTCTTCATATGACTAGAAATTACTTCATCTGAAAACCATTTTTTCCAGCGGTTTTTTTTTCAAATAGCGAATTCTTATCCCAAAAGTTTGGATCTTTGGGTTTGTCAACACTAGATTGCTATAGTTATTGACTACTTTGTCCTATGAACTTAACCTTTTCCACTGATCAACTAGTCTATTTCTTAGTCAATAACAAATGGTTTTGGTGACTGCTGCTTTATAATATAGTTTAAGGTACAGCTAAGCCGCCTTCATTTGATTTTTTTTCATTATTTCCCTTGAAATTCTTGACCTTTTGTTCTTCCATATAAATTTTGTTGTTATTTTTTCTACGTTGTTAAAATAATTACTTGGGAGTCTGATTGGTATAGCACTAAATAAATAGATTCGTTTAGGGAGTATTGTCATCTTTATTATATTTGCTCAGCATATCCAAGATCACTTAATATTTTTCCAATTATTTAAATATAATTTTATGTGTGTGCAAAGTGTTTTGTAATTTTGCTCATATAATTCCTGACTTTCCTTTGGTACATAGATTCCCAAAGGTTTTATGCTATGGACAGTTATTTTGAGTGGAATTTCTCTTTATATCTCTTGATGTTGGATTTTGTTGGTGATGTATAAAAATGCTGAGGATTTATCTGGATTTATTTTGTATCCTGCAACTTTGCTAATGGTGTGGATTATTTCTAATAGCTTTTTAGTAAAATCTCTGGGGTTCTCTATGTATACCATCATATCATCTGTAAAGAGTGATAATTTGGTTTCCTCATTATATACTCTAATTCCTTTAATCTCTTTCTCAACTCTTATTGCTGAAGCTAATGTTTCTAATATTGAATAGTACTGGTGATAGTGGGCAATCTTTCTTCACTCCTGACCTTACTAGGAATGGTTCCAGTTTATCCCCATTACATATGATGCTTACTGATGGTTTTAAATAGATGCCATTGATTATTTTAAGGAAGTGCCCCTTTATTCTTATATTCTCAAAGTGTTTTTATTAGAAATGAATGTTGGATTTTATCAAATGCTTTTTATGCATCTATTGAGATGATCATATGGTTTTTGTTAATTTGGTTATTGATACAGCCAATTAAAATTTCAGCATCACTATTCATTGGGGAGATTGGTCTATAATTTTCTTTCTTTGTTTTCAACCTACCTAGGTTAGGTATCAGTACCATGTCTGTATCATAAAAGGAATTTGCTAGGACTCCTTCAATCCCTATTTTTTCAAATAGTTTATATAGCATTGGAGTTAATTGTTCTTTAAATGTCTGGTAGACTTCACATATAAATCCATTTGGTCCTGGGGATTTTTTCTTAGGGAATTGATTAATAGCTTGTTCTATTTCTTTTTCTAAAATGGAACTGTTTAACCAATTTACTTCTTCCCCTGTTAATCTGGGCAAGCTCTATTTTTGAAGGTATTCCTCCATTTCATTTAAGTTATCGAATTTATTGGCATAAAGTTGGGCAAAGTAACTCCTAATTATTGCTCTAATTTTCTCTTCATTAGTAGCGAGTTCTCCCTTTTCATTTTTAAGATTAACAATTTGATTTTCCTCTTTCCTTTTTTTAATCAGATTTACTAGAGGTTTTTATATTTTGTTGCTTTTTCATAAAACCAACTCTTAATTATATTTATTAATTTAATAGTTTTTTTTTACTTTCAATTTTATTAATCTTTCCTTTTGTTTTTAGAATTTCAAGTTTAGTTTTTGACTGGGGGGGTTTAATTTGTTTCTTTTCTAACATTTTTGTTTGCTAGGACAATTCATTGACTTTATTTTTATTTTATGCAAGTAGGCCTCTAGAGATATAAAATTTCCCCTTATTACCGCTTTAGGTAATGGGTGCATCCCACACATTTGGGTATGAAGTCTCATTATTGTCATTGTCTTGGGTGAAATTATTAATTATGTCTATGACTTGCTGTTTCACGCAATCATTCTTTACAATGAGATTATTTTCCAATTATTTTTGGTCCATTTTCCCCTAACATTTTATTGAATGTAATTGTTGTTTCATTGTGAACTGAAAAAGATGCATTTACTATTTCTGTCTTTTTGCATTTTAATTTAAGGTTTTTATGTCCCAATATATATGGTCAGTTTTTGTGTAGGTTCCATATACTGCCGAGAAGAAAGTGTACTCCCTTCTGTCTCCATTTAATTTTCTCCAACGATCTATTATACCTAACTTTTCTGGTATTCCAATTACTTCTTTGACTTCTTTCTTATTTTTTTTGTGGTTTGATTTATCTAATGCTGGGAGTGCAAGGTTGAGATCTCCCACTATTATAGTTTAGCTGTCTATTTCTTCTTGCAGCTCTCTTAATTTCTCTTTTTAGGAATTTAGATGCTACACCACTTGGTGTTTAATACTGATATTGCTTCATTATCTATGCTACCCTTTAGCAAGATATCATGTCCTTCCTTCTCTCTTTTAATTAGATCAGTTTTTGCTTTTGCTTGATCTGAAATAAGGATGGTTACCCCTGCATTTTTTACTTCACCTGAAGCATAATACATTGTGCTCCAGCCTTTTACCTGTATGTATCACTCTGCTTTAAATGTGTTTCCTGTAAATAACATATTGGAGGATTCTGGCTTTTAACCAGTCTGATATTTGCTTCTGCTTTATGGGGGATTTTACCCCATTCACATTTATGATTAAAATTTCTAATTCTGTATTACTTGCCATCTTGTTAACCCCTGGTTATGATTTCTCCTTTCCTTCCCTCTTACCCCCTTCCTCAGGATTAAACTTGTGAGTACCACTTGCCTCTCACAGCCCTCCCTTTTTAGGATCCTTCCCCCTACCTTAGAGTTCCTACCGTTTACTTATCCCTTTTCCTCACAATTTCTTTATTTCCTTCCATTTAGCTTACTCCTTCCCTTTTCACTTCTCCCCTCCCACTTTTCAATAAGATAGGAGAAGTTTCTCTTTTACAGAGATGAATATGTCTAATACTTTTCTCTTTAAGCCAATTCTGATGAGAGTAAGATACACATTATATTCAACCCCCTCCCTTCTTTCCCACAGATATAATAGGTTTCCTTTGCCTTTTGGTGAGATGTAATAGCCCCACTTTACCCTTTTGCTGGTACAATTTCCTTTCCATCTCTACTTTCTTTTTTTATATTATAACTGTTACATTATAACCAAATTATACCTGTCCAAATTCTTTATGTATATTTATAACAGAAATATAGATTCCAAGATTTCTTTTTACCTTTCTATGTTTTTCTTGAGTCTGATATTTGGAGATCAAACTTTTTGTTTAGTTCTGGTTTTTTCATCAGAAATAGATGAAATTCACCTATTTCATTGAGTGTCCATCTTCTTCCCTGGAAAAAAATACTCATTTTGGCTGGGTAAGTTATTCTTGGCTTCATACCAAGTTCCTTAGCCTTTCAGAATATCAGATTCTAGGCCCTTCAAACATTTAATGTGGACACTGCTAGATCCTGAGTAATCCTTATTGTTGCTCCTCTGTATCTGAATTTTTCCTAGCTGCTTGTAGTATTTTTCCTTGGGTTGATAGTTCTGGAATTTAGCCATAATATTTCTTGGAGTTTTGATTTTGGGGTCTCTTTCAATAGGTGACCGATGAACTCTTTCAATGTCTTTTTCACCATCTGTTTCTATAATATCTGGGCAGTTCTCTTTGATAATTTCCTGTAAAATAGTGTCTAGACTCTTTTGTCCATCATAATTTTCAGGAAGTCCATCTCGAGATCTATTTTCCAAGTCTGCTTTTTTCCTAAGTAGGTATTTGACATTTTTCCCATTGTTTCATTTTTTTGGTTTTGCTTGACTGAGTCTTGTTGTCTCCTTGAGTCATTCATTTCCATTTGTTCAATTCTGATTTTTAATGAATTATTTTCTATATTTACTTTTTAAAATTTCTTTGTGTAATTGTCCAATTGAGTTTCTAAGTGAGTTGTTTTGTTCTGTGGAATTTTTTTTCCATGTCACCTATTTTATTTTTTAGAGAGCTATTTTCTTTTTTTCTAGTTCACTAATTCTGCTTCACTTGGAATTATTTACCTTTTTGCAATTCACTAATTCTGTTGTTCAGGGATTTGATTTATCTACTCTATCTTTAAATGAGTGAGATGACTTAGCCAGACTCTCTTGACAAACTTCCCTTTCCTTTCCCCATTTTTTTAATGAGAGTCTAGTGTGTTGGGTAGCAGATCAGATCTCCATTTGGGGATTCATCTGGAGATCTCAACCTTGCACTCTCAGAATTAGATAAATCAAATAAGGAAGAAGTTAAAGATGTAAATAGTGTATTCTGATGGAAGTGGATATCTTCAACATAAAGAAGATCCAACTCACTTCCAGTTGATCAATGATGGACAGAAACAACTACACCCAGAGAAGGAACACTGGGAAGTGAATGTAAATTATTAGCACTACTGTCTATCTACCCAGGTTACTTTTACCTTAGGAATATAATACTTAATGTGCACAAGAAAATGGGATTTACACACATATATTGTATCTAGGTTATATTGTAACACATGTAAAATGTATAGGATTGCCTGTCATCAAGGGGAGAGAGTAGAGGGAGGGAGGGGATAATTTGGAAAAATGAATACAAGGGATAATGTTATAAAAAAAAATTACTCATGCATATATACTGCCAAAAATTTATAAATAAAATTTAAAAATCAATAAATAAATACCAAAAAAAAGATGTAAATAGATTATTAGAAAAAATAGATATTATAGATCTTTGAAGAAAACTGAATGAGACAGAAACAAATACACTTTCCTCTCAGCAGTTCATGGAACATATACAAAAACTGACCATATATTAGGATATAAAGACCTCAAAATTAAATGAAAAAGGGACAAATAGTAAATGAATTCTTTTCAGATCACAATGCAATAAAAACTACATTCAACAAAATGCTAGGGGAAAATAGACCAAAAAGTAACTGGAAACTAAGTAATCTCATCCTAAAGAATGATTGGGTGAAACAGCAAATCATAGACACAATAATTTCACCCAAGAGAATGACAACAATGAGACAACATATCAAAATTTGTGGGATGCAGCTAAAGCAACAGAAATTTTATATCTTTAGAGGCTTACTTGAATAAAATAGAGAAAGAGAAGATCAATGAATTGGGCTTGCAACTTAAAAAGCTAGAAAAAGGCCAACTTAAAAACCCCCACTCAGAAAGATAGACATTTGTCCAAGATTGTGGAGAGGACACATTCGTCTATCTAAGCTCTTTGTTGCAGTCAGAATCCTTTTTTTTTTTTTTTTCCATGACAAGGCCTTAGAATTAGTGGTTGACTGAAAAAGCCCACAAATACACTACCAACAGAAGATAACCTCGAAATTCGCCAGAAAAGGTCTGTTTTGCTCAAGGGCGTGGATGGTTAGATCATGTGCAGACTGTAGGCAGACAGCAAGAGCACAACAGGGAGCAAGAGCACAGAAGGAAGCTCACAGGGAGTAGACAAGGGGTGGGGTGGGGTTTGATCTCAGCCAGCAGAAAACCTGCAGGGAGAACTTTACCCTGTGTGGCTACTTTGCCCTGGCAGCAAGCCAGGAGATCAGCAGAGAAGCCAAAAACACGGATGTAAAGTCTATAACCCAAAATGTTAGAGTCTCTGGGAACCTGGCCACACCCATCCAATACCGGGAGTGACTCAGCACGCTCTCAGAGTCTCAAAGGGCAGATGCAGCATAGCCATTGCTGTCCTGCTGCTGCCTCATTGCTACTTCCTGCAGTCTGTAGAGGAAGCTTGGTTAACACCACACTACCCCAAAAATCATACCACATTTGCATTGTTTGTTTGTTTTCTTTGATTCTTCTTTGACAAAATGAACAAAAAATTAAAGCAGGTTCTAATCAAAGATAGCTTTTATATGAATAGGGAGCAGACTTCAAACCCTGAGGAGACTAAAAACATATGGTAGAGTTCTGGCTTTTGATCCAGTCTGTTATCTGCCATCTTATTATTCCCAGATTATGCTTTTCTTTTTCTTTTCTCCCTAGTATTAAATTATGGGCACTACTTGCCTCACACACCTGTCCTTTTTTAGAATCCCTTTCACCCCCTTTGAGTTCCTTACCCTTTGTTATAAGTTTTCCTTATTACTCTTTTCCTTTTCCCTTTTCCTCTCTCATTTTTTTTTGTTTTCTTTTTTTTTTAATTTTTTTTATTATATATATATATATATATATATATATATATATATATATATATATATATATATTTATATATTATCCCTTGTATTCATTTTTCCAAATTACCCCCCTCCCTCTATAACCCTCCCCCCGATGACAGGCAATCCCATACATTTTACATGTGTTACAATATAGTCTAGGTACAATACATGTGTGTGAATATCATTTTCTTGTTGCGCAATAAACATTAGTTTCCGAAGGTACATGTAACCTGGGCAGACAGATATTAGTGCTAACAATTTACATTCACTTCCCAGTGTTTCTTCTCTGGGTGTAGCTACCTCTGTCCATCATTGATCAACTGGAAGTGATTTGGATCTTCTTTATGTTGAAGATTTCCACTTCCATCAGAATACATCCTCATACAGTATTGTTGTTGAAGTGTACAGTGATCTTCTGGTTCTGCTCATTTCACTCAGCATCAGTTGATTTAAGTCTCTCCAGGCCTCTCTGTATTCCTCCTGCTGGTCATTTCTTACAGAGCAATAATATTCCATAACCTTCATATACCACAATTTACCCAACCATTCTCCAACTGATGGACATCCATTCATCTTCCAGTTTCTAGCTACAACAAAAAGAGCTGCCACAAACATTTTGGCACATATATGTCTCTTTCCGCTCTTTAGTATTTCTTTGGGATATAATCCCAGTAGTAGCGCTGCTGGGTCAAAGGGTATGCACAGTTTGATAACTTTTTGGGCATAATTCCAGATTGCTCTCCAGAATGGCTGGATTCTTTCGCAACTCCACCAGCAATGTATCAGTGTCCCAATTTCCCCACATCCCCTCCAACATTTATCATTATTTGTTCCTGTCATCTTAGCCAATCTGACAGGTGTGTAGTGGTATCTCAGAGTGGTCTTAATTTGCATTTCTCTGATCAGTAGTGATTTGGAACACTCTTTCATGTGAGTGGATATAGTTTCAATTTCTTCCTCTGAGAATTGTCTGTTCATATCCTTTGACCATTTATCAATTGGAGAATGGTTCGGTTTCTTATAAATTAGTGTCAGTTCTCTATATATTTTGGAAATGAGACCTTTGTCAGAACCTTTGTTTTTAAAAATATTTTCCCAATTTGTTACTTCCCTTCTAATCTTGTTTGCATTAGTATTATTTGTACAGAAACTTTTTAGTTTGATGTAATCAAAATCTTCTATTTTGTGATCAATAATGATCTCTAGTTCTCCTCTGGTCATAAATTCCTTCCTCCTCCACAAGTCTGAGTCCTCTCTCATTTTTTAATGAAATGAGAGAAGTTTCTCTGTAAACCAAATATGTCAATTATTTTCTCTTTGAGCCAAATCTGATGAGAATAAAATTCCCACAATATTCTTTCCCCTTCCTAAATTCCCTAAGATATAATAGGTTTCCTTTGCCTCATCATGGGATGTAATTTCCCTCTTTTTATCTCCCTTTTTCCCTTTTTTTGATACTATCCCTTTTCCAATTCTACTTCCCTTTTTTATGTTATATCAGTAAAATCAAATTATACATGCACTCTTTTTGTATGTCTGTAACAGAAATACAGTTCTCTAAAGTTCTTTTTACATTTTTCTGCTTCTTTTGAGTCCTATAGTTGGAGGTCAAATTTTTTGTTTAGCTCTGGTTTTTTCCATTAGAAACAAATGGAATTCACCTGTTTTGTTAAATGTCCATCTTCTTCCCAGGAAGAAAATGCTCACCTTAGCTGGGTAGTTTATTTTTGGCTACATTCCAAGTTCTTCTGCCTTTCAGAATATCAGCTTCCAGGCTCTTCAATCCTTTAATGTGAAAGCAGCCAGATCCTGAATGAATCTTATTGTGGCTCCTTGGTATGTGAATTTTTTATGGCTGCTTTTCCTTACTCTGGTAATTTTGAAATTTAGTCACAATATTCCTTGGAGTTTTTATTTCAGGGTCTCTTTCAGAAGGTGTTGAATTCTTTCAATGCCTCTTTTACCTTCTGATTCTGTTACATCTGGGCAGTTATATTTGATGATTTCCTGTAAAATATTGTCTAGGCTCTTTTTTTCATCATAATTTTCAGGAAGTCCAATAATCCTCAGATTATCTCTCCTAGATCTATTTTCCAGGTCTTTGTTTTTCTAAGTAGATATTTAACATTTTTTTCTATTTTTTCATTTTTTTTTGTTTTTGTTTGACTGATTCTTGATGTCTCAACTAATCATTCATTTCTATTTTTTCACTTCTGTTTTTTAATGAGTTATTTTCTTCATTAGCTTTTTTTTCACTTTTTGTATATGTCCAATTGAGTTTTTAAATGAGTTGTTTTGTTCTATAGATTTTTTTCCCATTTTACTAATTTTTTTTTACTAAGTTACTTTCTTTTTCCAATTCACAAATCCTGCTTTCCTGGCAGTTATTTATCTTTTCCAATTCACAAATTCTGTTTCCCTGGTAGTTCTTTACCTTTACCAATTCACATTTCAGAAAGTTGTTTTCTTTTTCCACTGTATCAAATTTTTCTTTTAGTGAATTATATGCCTTTTCTGTACTCTCCTGCAGAGCTTCTCTTTCCTTTCTCTCTTTTAAGATCTTTTATAATTTCTTTTAGGAGAGCTTTGTGTGATGGGGACCAGTTTACACCTCCCTTTGGGGCTTTGTCTGGAGACTTTCTGCTATTAGTCTCCTTGGGGTTGAAAACCCTGATCTTTCTGTATAGAAGCTATCAATATTTAGAGTTTGCTTGGCTTTTTTACTCATTTTTTAAAATGTCCTTAGGGTCTGCCTTCAGGGCAGCTTCCTCTGCAGAGCTGGTATAGCTATATGGACAGTAGATGTCCTGAAAACTGACTGCAAAGAGCAGTCAAGCTGCCCACATGCTCTGAGAAGAGCCCCACAGGAGAAGTGTCTGTTCCTCAGGAAGCGTGGCCAGCTATGGAATGTCTATTGTCCCAGGCAGACCCCCCCCCTGCTGTGCAGATTTGTGGCTGCCCCAGGCAGAGCCCCACTGATGTGCAGGAATGTGAATTCCCCCAGGCAAAATCACCACACTGCAGAATAGGGCTGCATGGCTGTGCTGTGGTCTGTGCTTAGTCACTTCCAGTGCTGGGTGGATGTAGCCAGATCTTGTTGAATTCTGGTGTTTCTTGGAATACATGCTACCTTTGGCCTTTTAAAAATTTCTCTGCTGAATTACTGCTTTGCAACAAAAGCAGAGTAGACAACCTGTGGTAGAGTCCTCTCTGCAAATTTTCCATTTGTGGAGACCATCCCTGCCTGGGTCTGCTCGGTGTGCTGGTCTCTAGTTCTGCCTCTCTGATGCACTGGCCTACTCCTGCTTATGAGGATAAACCTTTTCTGGTGATCTTCCAGATTATCTTTGGCTGGTAATTTGTTGTACTCCCAATATTTGTCGATTTTACCAGTCAAGCACTATTTCTGAGGCTGTATTTGGTAATTGGTAGCGAAGGTAAAAGAGAAGCTTAGAATGATGCCTTTGTTTTCTCCGCCATCTTAGCTCCACTCCCCTTAATATTTTCTTACATGACTATATGATTACATTGACTGTTTTCTTACATGAATACAAGATTAAATATGTATGATCTATATCATAGGTCATTGGGGGAGAGGGAGATGAGATGGGAGTGAAAATATTTGGAACTCAATATCTTATAAAAATGAATGCTGAAAACTATTTCTGTGTGTATGTAACTGGATATTTGCATGTAACTTTAAAAAATAATATTTATCAAAAAAAACTGATGAGCTCAGCGATATTATTGTTATGTCTTGACTTGAATGAATCATGAAGACCAAAATGAGCAGAACCAAGAAAATACTGTAGTAACAGTATTAGTTCAAAAATTACTTTGAGTGAATAAATTATTTTATTATGAACATCCAAATAAACTTTGAAATTTATGAAGAAAGATGCTATTTGCATCTAAAGAAAGAATTAAAATTTTATAGAATATGATATACACATATGTGAATTGTGTAGGTGTGTATACACACATGTGCACACACACACACACACACACACACAAACATACATACAATATATCCCTCTGTGTCTAATGGTAACCTTTTTCATGACAGTTTTGTTGTATACTTGAAAGATATAGCAAATTGTACCCAGTAGATGTTTTCACTTTTTTGTACAATTATCCTTTTTATTGTAGTATATTATTGTAATAGTTGTTTTATTAAACATATGTAATAATGTAATAAAAAGGGAAATACGGTTTAAAACTATTTTTAAAAGTTGGCCACTGCTTAATTGTTCTGCACTATGCCACCTTCTTTAACATGTCCACATTTGAACTTGCCTTTCAAAAACTATTTATCTATTCCTATCAAGTGTATCTCTACCACTCTTCTAGTCATTAAGGTTTGAAATTTCAGTATCATTCTTGTCAACTTACTATCCTTTGCCATACAGATTCAACTAATTGTCAAATTTTGCTATTTCAACTCCTAAAATATCTTATATGTTCCCTTTTTTCTACTTCCACCCTAGACTTGGCCCTAACTTCAGCTTCAATTACTGCAGAAGCAATAGTGTCTCCAACTTGTCTCTTCCTTTCCAATCACCCTTCTACAACGTTGCCAGAGTCATTCACGTAATTCCTATTACTTTTATGATAAATTTTATCATTTAAAGCCCTTTAATTGGAGGGCTCCTGTTAGGATTATTACTAGGTGCTAAGTTGGTTGTCTGGTACTTAATTCTTTAGTTCGGAGTTCACACCTTTAAAGGAGTTCAAACCTTTAAAGGAGTTCACTCATTGGTTCTTTAAGGAGCTCCCACAAGCCCACAGAGTACCCACAAGTCCATTCTTTAGGAGGATATAAGGAGCCAACATTGAGTGGGGAGGTCAGTCTGATTTGAGTCAAGGAGAGGACTTCCTAGGAGAACTTCAGGGAAGCTCAAGGAGATTCAGAGAGCCAGGATTCAGTGGCTTCACAACTCCAGGAGATTCACAAGTCTAAAAGAAAAGCCTGGTCATGGACTTCCAAGAGATTCACAACTAGCATTGAATTCTGGGAAACCCACAATCCCACATTCTTGGAGGCAGAGTCTGATTCATTCCCATGTCTACCTTCGTGCTAGCTAGAGGCTTTGGATTCGAAGGGAGCTAGAGACTGAAGCTGGCTGGAGACATTCTAACAGGAACTAAAGCCAAGGCTGCCTCCAGAAGCTCCCCAAGATAATCTGCCCTCACAGAAGACGACTACTATGATTTAGAGAAAAACAGAACATCACAGGCTCCAATTGAAGTATCTAGCCTTATTATGTTACTGGTCTTTACACACCTTGAATTTTAGTTAGTTCTTGTTGTATGTATATGTATATATGTCCATTTTCCCATCTCTATGTTGCTGTACCTAAAATGGTCTTTTTTATTTTTTCTGCTTCTTATAATCTTCAATTTGTTTTCAGAACTCAGTTAAACTCACACCTTCAATATGAAAACCTTCTCTGTTCTCTCCAACTGATGGGCCCTTCCTCTCTTGCTCCATTCCTTCTGAATTACTTGATATTTTTAAAAATTATGTATTTATATGTCTCCCATGATATAATGTAAACAATATGAAGGCAGAGACAGTTTTATTTGAGTTTTTATATCTTTGCACCGTGCCTTTCACATAGTAGTTACTTAATATTCACAGCTTGATTACTGGTATAAGCTAATGAAATATTACGAATTTCCTTAAACATGATCAACTTCACGGAAATTCTCAAATACCGTGAAGCCACATGCTTAAGAAGGAAAAGAACAATTTCTCTTATTAAGTCAAAAACTGATTTATAAATGAGTCATTTTAGAATTATACAGAAGTTTAAAATGGCTGATTCACTTTCTGGTAGACACTGCTGAATAATATGAGGTGTGCCTAAGTATTAGAAGGCTTTTGAAATGTAGGTTATAATCTTACTAAGGGGGGAAAAGCATAAGTCAATAAAAAGATAAAAAAAGAACTAATAAACCAGCAAATAAATACACTAATGTGTGTTGAAAGGAGGTGAAAACTACTGAAAAATATGACTATTTGCAGATTTCTGAAAACCCAATTTCTTCCATGTTCATGAAGACAATGTGTGAATAGGAATATTCAACTGAGTATTTTCTGCAGTAATGTAAATTCCACTCAACAATTTCAGCAATTTTTAAAAATTATTTATGCTTAACCTGGAGAAGAAATGATTCATCTAAATTTTTGCTTTGAAGCATTTGAAAGGCTACTACATAAAGAATTGAAATTAATTCCTTGGTTACAAAAAACAAAGAAGGGGTAAAAGTTATAAAGCAACAAATGGTGGAATTAAGAAAGAACTTCCATGCTTTAAATCACTTTTAATCAGAGAAATGCAAATTAAGACCAGTCTGAGGTATCACTATACAGTTCTCAGATTGGCTAAGATAACAGAAAAAAAGATAAAAACAAATGTTGGAGGGGAAGTGGAAAAACTGGGACACTAATACATTGTTGGTGGAATTGTGAACAAACCCAACTATTCTGGAAAACAATTTGAAAGTGTGTCCAAAGAGTTATCAAAATGTGCATACCATTTGATTCAGCAGTGTTTCTACTAGGCCTATGTCCCAAACAGATTTTTTTAAAAAGGGAATGGGACCCACATGTGCAAAAATGTTTGTCATAGACTTTTGTAGTGGCAAGAAACTGTAGATTCCTATCAGTTGGAGAATGGCTAAGTTATGGAATGTGAATGTTGCGGAATATTATTGTTCTATATGAAGTGAACATCAGGGTGATTTCAGAGAGGCCTGGAGAGAGTTACATGAACTAATGCTAAGTGAAATGAGCACAACCAGGATTTCGTTGTACACAGCACTGGCAAGATTATATGATGATCAATTCTGATGTATATGGCTCTTCTCAACAATTAGATGATTTAGGCCAGTTCCAATGATCTTGTGATGATAAGATCAATCTACATCCAGAGAGAGGACTGTGAGAACTGTGTGTATCACAACATAGCATTTTCACTTCTTTTGTTGTTGATTCCTGGAATTTTATTTTGTTACTCTCTTTTTTCCCTTTTTGATCTAATTCTTCTTATTTACCATGATAATCATATAAATATGGATGTCTATATTGGATTTACATATATTTAACCATGCTTCACATATACTGGATTACTTGCCCTCTAGGAGAGGAGGTGGAGGGAAAGAGAGGAAATTGGAAAACAAGGTTTTGCAAGGGTCAGTGGTGAAAAATTATCCTTGCATATATTTTGAAAATAGAAAGTTTCACTTAAAAAAAAGAAAATTTAAAATAAATGAATAAATGAATTTTTTTAAAGGAAGAACTTCCTCCAGATTAGAATAATCCAAAAGGAATACATCATAATGTATTCTTAAAGATGTTCATATGGAAGCTAGAAGTCTACCTATTGGGAAAATAGTTCCTTCTCTTTGAAGTGTTGGTGATCTTTGACTACAAGTAGCTTCCAATTATGAAATCCAAGAATTCCAAGACCTTTATGCATAACTGAGTATTAAACTTATCTCAGTGTATTACCTCACACTGTAAGCTCTAGTATAACAGGGACAATATCTTAGCAAAACTTTTAGTTTCCCTAAACTTTACACAGTGCTCTGTACATAGTACATAGTACACATTTGTGTAACTGAATTCAATGAAGAATTAATTGAAAAAAATAAACAAGTGTCAAATATAAAAATACAACACGATATATTTGGCTAATAAAATCAATGTGATAAAATATTACCTGATTGGGAAATTTTAAAATATCTTCCATTTTATATCTTTAAAAAAATGTAATAGACAACAATCCAAACAGTTTATAGGAAAAGACTTGGGTGGGAAAAATATTAAAGCCCAAGAAAAATTATTAAAAAGAAGTATTATCAGTACTTAGTCATAATATAAACAATAAGTTACTCTTTTTATATCAAAGTTATCACCTGTATCCTCATAGTCTGAGAGCTGCTGTGCACTATCAATTTCTTTCTCTGTTGGTAGTATATAGGACAACACACTATCAGACTCTGTGCGTATTGAATCATCAAATTTTCTTTCACTTGCATTGCTGAATTGAATCTGTATGTCAGATTTTTCTTGTTCTATGTGTGTTCTGAGGAAAATACGGTCAATATCTTTATCCATCCTCTGCTTTCTTCTCTCATTCTAATAAAACCAAATCATAGCATCTTTATCACAACTTGTTAAATTTAGTTCCAAAAATTTAAAGCAGTTAATTCTTAAAATAAACATTGTAAAAAAAGAAGGAAACTGGATTATTTTTAAAATGTTAATAAATTTTAAGAAATAAGAAATAAGAAAAAGAAAAAAGAGGCAAATTGTAAGCCACTGAGCCACAGAAGATTGTGGGACCATGCTGTGATTACCCAGCACTGAAGTCAATCAGTAGACCTGCCCCATGGAAAATTAAAGTGGCAGATCTTAAGAGCAGACCTCAATTTTATTTTTAATTTTTAAATTAATTATATAATTATAACTTTTTTTCTGACAGTACATATGCATGGATAATTTTTTACAACATTATCCCTTGCACTCACTTCTGTTCTGAATTTTCCCCTCCTTCCCTCTACCCCCTCCCCAGATGGCAGGCAGTCCCATACATATTAAATATGTTATAGTATATCCTAGATACAATATATGTGTGCAGAAACAAATTTCTTGTTGCACCGGAAGAATTGGATACAGGAGGTAAAAATAACCTAGGAAGAAAAACACAAATGCAAACAGTTTACACTCATTTCCAAGTGTTCCTTCTCTGGGTGTAGTTTTTTCTGTCCATCATTGATCAATTGGAACTGAATTAGATCTTCTCTTTGTTGAAGATATCCACTTCCATCAGAATACATCCTCATACAGTATTGTTGTTGAAGTGTAAAATGATCTCCTGGTTCTGTTCATTTCACTCGGCAACAGTTTATGTAAGTCTCTCCAAGCTTCTCTGTATGCATCCTGCTGGTCATTTCTTACAGAACAATAATATTCCATAACATTCATAAACCACAATTTATTCAGCCATTTTCCAATTGATGGGCATCCATTCATTTTCCAGTTTCTAGCCACTACAAAAAGAGCTGCCACAAACATTTTGGCACATATAGGTCCCTTTCCCTTCCTTAGTATTTCTTTGGGATATAAGCCCAATAATAGCACTGCTGGATCAAAGGGTATCCACAGTTTGATAACTTTTTTTTAACATAATTCCAGATTTCTCTCCAGAATAGTTGGATCACCACAAACAATGTATCAGTGGAGCAGACCTCAATCTTAAAGAATGAGCAAAATAGCAAAAAGAACTCTGACCATAGACAGCTTTTATGGAGAGAGAAGAACAGACCTCAAACTCTGTGGTACTTCGACTCCAGATGAAGCTCCAGAGGGAGATATGAGCTGGTCCCCATTTTACAAGGCTTTCATGGAAGATTTCAAAAATGACTTAAAAGAGAGTTAAAAGAAAAAAGGGAAAGGAAATGAGATCTTTGCGAAAGGGGATGGAAAAGGAAAAATAGAAATGATCTGAAGAAAACTCCTTAAAATTATATATGATGAAATGGGGAAAGCATTTAACTTCATGCAAAATGGATTTGATTAAATGTAAAAAAGCATATAACTCATTACAAAATAGATATGAAAAAGGTACCCACCTATTGAAAAACAATATTTGTGAAATGGAAAAATAGGCAATGGGCAAAACAAATCAATTGGCCAAATAAAAAAAGGAGCTAAAAAAAGGTAACTAAAAAATAATACACTAAACATTAGAATTGAACAAATGAAACTGAATGACTCATTAAGACTGCAAGATTCAATCAAACAAACAAAAAACAAAATAAAAAATAGAAGAAAATATGAAATACCTTCTAGGAAAAACAACTATCTTAGAAAATACATCTAGGAGAGATAATCTAAAGATTATTGGATTTCCTGAAATCAATGACGAAAAAAAGAGCCTAGACACTATCTTTCACGAAATCATCAAAGAAAACTGCCTTGATGTCCTAGAACCAGAAAATAAAGTAGTCATTGAAAGAATTCACTGATCACCTCCTGAAAGAGAACACAAAATGAAAACTCGAAGAAATATTGTAGCTAAATATCAGAATTATCGGATCACAGAAAAAAATACTGCAAGAAACCAGAAAGAAACAATTCAAATATCTAGGAGCCACAATGAGGATTACCCAGGACTTAGCAGCTTCCACCGTAAAGAATCAAAGGGCCTGTAATCTGATATTCTAATAGGCAAAGGATCATGGATTGTTTCCAACAATCACCTATCAAGCTAAATTTAGCATTATCTTTGAGGGAAGAATTCAATGACACAGGTGAATTTCAGACACAAAGACCAGAATTGAACAAAAAATTTGATCTCCAATTACAGAATTCAAGAGAATCATTAAAAGGGAAAAAGGGAAAAAACTCTTGAGAACTATTGTTCTGGGTATTGTATACCCAGAATTGTATTAAAATTCCCATATTGCTATGGGTATACTTAGAGAGTGCTGGTATAATTTGATTTTATTGTGATAATATGACAAAGAAATTTGTACTGGAAAAAGAAGAAAAATGAGGTAAAGTAAGGGAAATTACATCTCATGAAGGGGCAAAGACGACCTATTATAATTGAAAGAAAAAAGGGAGTGGGATGAACATTGTGTGAATATTTTTCACTTCAGATTTGGCTCAAAGAGAGAATATCAGATATATTTGATTTCACAGAGAAGCTTGTCTCTTATAGGGAACCAGGAGAGAAAAGGGAAAAACAAAGGGGAAGACTAATAGAAGGGAAAACAAGTAGTAGAGAAAAGATATAAGAAAGGAGAAATGACTCTAAAAGAGGAGGGCTGTTTGAAGGAGGGGGAGATCAGAAGCAAAATACTGGGGAGGAGAGAAAGGGGGAAAGGAAAGAGAAAGGCATAATTTGGGGTAAATAAGATGACAGGATATACAGAATTAATTATTTTACCTGTGAATGTGAATGGGATGAAATCTCCCATAAAGTGGAAGTGGGATAGCAAACTACATTAAAAGCCAGAATCCTACAATATGTTGTTTATAAGAAATACATTTAAAGCAGAATGATACATACAGAGTGAAGGCAGAGCAGAATCTATTAGGGTTCAAGTGAAGTTAAAAAAAAAAAAAAAGCAGGGGTAGCGATCATGATCTCAGATCAATCCAAAGTACAAATAGAACTAATTAAAAGATATAAGGAAGGAAACTATATCTTACTAAAGTTACCATAGATAATGAATCAATATCAGTAAAGAAATAGACAGCAAAATTATACTAGTGAGGGATCTCAACCTTGCTCTCAGAATAAATAAAACTGAAGATGGCGGCGTGGAGGCAGACAGCTGCTTGAGCTCCCCGTTTTCTCTCAGAACTTACTTCATGACAAGCCTCGGAGTTAATGCTTGACCAGAAAAGAAACCCACAAATAATCACCAAGAGAGGACATCCTTGAAATTCTCCAGAGAAGGTCTGTGTTTGCTCGGGGGAGGGTTGAACAGACTGGGCACAGATTGAGGGCAGGCAGCCAGAGCAAGACAGACACCTCAAAACAGCTCAGACCAGAGGGGGAGGGGTAAGATCTCTGCCATTTCTGCAAAAAAAGACTTTTACCCCAGTGTGAATATTCCGTCTTGGCAGCAAGCCAGGAGCAGGGAGAAGGTGTAAACACTGGAGGTGATGATTAAAACCCCAGAAAGCTAGCATCTCTCAGAACTTGGCCACCTCCAACCCTCACGTGGAGTGACTCAGCGCGTTCTCAGAGACTCAGAGCGCAGACCCAGCACAGCCATCGCTGTTCTGTTAGTGGGTCTCTGCTGCCCTACCCCCAGTCTGTAGAGGAAGCCCATTAACAGCATCCAGCCCCAACCCCCCCAAAACAGACCAATTGTTTCTCTTGTCAATTTGTTTTCTTCCATTCCGCTCTTGACAAAATGAACAAAAAATTCAAAAGGGCTCTAACCATTGACAGCTTCTGTATGGAGAGAGAGCAGACTTCAAATATTGAGGAGACTAAAAACAGATTGTCCCCAGAGGAATCCCCTAAGGGGGATATGATCTGCCCCTCAATACAAAAGAACCTCATAAAGGAAACCAAAAAGGCTCTCACAAGAGAGCTAGAAGAGAAATGGGAAAAGGAAAGGGAAGCTTGGAAAGAGAGACTGGAGAAGTCCTCCAGAGTGGATAAAGAGATCAAATCATTGAGAAACATAATTAGTGAATTAGAAAAGGCAAACAACTCCAAGGAAAACAGGATTAGTGAGCTGGAAAAGGTAAACAACTTCAAAGAAAACAGGATTAGTGAGCTGGATAAAGAAATCAGCTCTCTAATAAATAAAATGGATAAAATGGGAAAAAATTCCATAGAAGATAAAAACACAATTGGACAATTACAAAAATATATAAAAAAAGTGAGTGAAGAAAATACATCATTGAAAATTAGACTGGAACAAGTAGAAATGAATGACTCAAGGAGAAACCAAGAAGTAGTCAAGCAAAACCAGAGAAATGAAACAATTGAAAAGAATGTCAAGTACCTTATTAGAAAGACAACAGACCTGGAAAACAGATCCAGGAGAGACAATTTGAGAATAATTGGATTGCCTGAAAAATGGGAGGAAAAAAAGAAGCTTGGACACTATTTGCTAGGAAATTATCAAAGAGAACTGCCCAGACATTCTGGAAAGGGAGGGTAAAATAGACATTGAAAAAATTCATTGATCACCTACTGAAAGGGACCCTAAAATCAAAACGCCAAGAAATATAGTGGCCAAGTTCAAGAACCATCAGACAAAGGAAAAGATATTGGAAGCTGCTAGAAAAAAGCAATTCAGATAGGGAGGATCCACAATAAGGATAACCCAGGATCTAGCAGCGTCCACATTAAAAGAACGAAGGGCCTGGAACATGATATTCCGAAAGGCTAAGGAGCTTGGTATGCAGCCAAGAATAACTTACCCAGCAAAAATGAGCATCGTTTTCCAGGGAGTAAGATGGACATTTAATGAAATAAATGAATTCCATCTATTTTTGATGAAAAAACCAGACCTATATAAAATGTTTGATCTTCAAATACGGAACTCAAGAGATTTCTAAAAAGGTAAAAAGAAATCTTGAGAACTAAACTTCTGCCATAAAAATATGTAAAGAATTTAAATATGTCCTAGAAACTAGAGGTGGAAAGGAAATTATATCATAAAAAAGTGTAAAGTGGTGGTACTACATCTCATGAAGAGGCAAAGGTAACCTATTATATCTGAGAGAAAGAAAGGAGGGAGATGAACATAGTGTGTATCAATAGACATATTCGATTTATGGTGAAACTTCTTCCACTTCACTGAAAAGTGAGAGGGAAGGAGTAAGCTAAGGGGAAGGGAATACAGAAATTGTGAGGAAAAGGGGTAAAATAAGGGGAGGAACTTTAAGGTGGGGAAGGGATACTAAAAAGGGAGGGCTGTGAAAAGCAAGTGGTGTTCACAAGTTTAATACTGGGTAGGGGGGTAAGAGGGAAGGAAAGGGGAAAAGCATAAGCAGGGGTTAATAGGATGGCAAGCAATATAGAATTAGTCATTTTAACCATAAATGGGAATGGGGCAAACTGCCTCATAAAGACCAAGTGGTTAGCAGACTGGATTAAAAGTCAGAATCCTACTATATGTTGTTTACAGGAAACACACCTGAAACAGGGTGATACATTCAAAATAAAAGTAAAAAGGGTGGAGCAGAATCTACTATGCTTCAGGTGAAGGCAAAAAAGCAGGGGTAGCCATCCTCATCTCAGATCAAGCAAAAACAAAAATTGATCTAATTAAAAGAGATAAGGAAGGGCATTATATCCTGCTAAAGGGTAGCATCAATAATGAATCAGTATCAATATTAAACATGTATGCACCAAGTGGTGCAGTATCTAAATTCTTAAAAGAGAAATTAAGAGAGCTGCAAGAAGAAATAGACAGCAAAACTATAATAGTGGGAAATCTCAACCTTGCACTCTCAGAATTAGATAAATCAAACCACAAAATAAATAAGAAAGAAGTCAAAGAAGTAAATAGAATACTAGAAAAGTTTGATATGACAGATCTTTGGCGAAAGCTAAATGGAGACAGTAAGGAGTATACTTTCTTCTCAGCAGTTCATGGAACCTACACAAAAATTGATCATATACTAGGGCATAAAAACCTCAAAATCAAATGCAGGAAGGCAGAAATAGTAAATGCATCCTTTTCAGACCACAATGCAATCAAAATTACATTTAACAAAAAGCCAGGGGAAGATAGACCAAAAAAAAATTGGAAACTAAATAATCTTATATTAAAGAATGATTGGGTAAAACAGCAAATCATAGACATAAGTAATAACTTCATCCAAGAAAATGACAATAATGAGACATCATACCAAAATGTGTGGGATACAGCCAAAGCAGTAATAAGGGCAAGTTTTATATCTCTACAGGCCTACTTGCATAAAATAGAGAAATAGAGGGCCAACAAATTGGGCTTACAACCAAAATTACTAGAAAAGGAACAAATTAAAAACCCCCAGACAAACACAAAACTTGAAAGTCTAAAATTAAAAGGTGAGATTAATAAAATTAAAAGTAAAAAAACTATTGAATTAATTAATAAAACTAAGAGTTGGTTCTATGAAAAAACCAACAAAATAGACAAACCCTTAGTAAACCTGACTAAAAAAAGGAAAGAGAAAAAGCAAATTGTTAGTCTTGTAAATGGAAAGGGAGAACTCACCACTAATGAAGAGGAAATTAGAACAATAGTTAGGAGCTACTTTGCTCAACTTTATGCCAATCAATTCGATAACTTAAATGAAATGGAAGAATACCTTCAAAAATATAGCTTGCCCAGATTAACAGAGGAAGAAGTAAGTAGTCTAAATAGTCCCATCTCAGAAAAAGAAATAGAACAAGCTATTAACCAACTCCCTAAGAAAAAATCCCCAGGACCAGATGGATTTACATGTGAATTCTATCAAACATTTAAAGAACAACTCACTCCAATCCTATATAAACTATATAAACTATTTGAAAAAAATAGGGATTGAAGGAGTCCTACCAAATTCCTTTTATGACACGGATATGGTACTGATACCTAAACCAGGTAGATAGAAAACTGAGAAAGAAAACTATAGACCAATTTCTTTAATGAATATTGATGGTAAAATCTTAAATAAGATATTAGCAAAAAGACTTCAGAAAATTATCCCCAGGATAATACACTATGACCAAGTGGGATTTATACCAGGAATGCAGGGCTGGTTTAATATTAGGAAAACTATTAGTATAATTGACCATATTCATAATCAAATTAATAAAAACCATATGATCATCTCAATAGATGCAGAAAAAGCATTTGATAAAATCCAACATCCATTCCTACTAAAAATGCTTGAGAGCATAGGAATAAATGGACTATTCCTTAAAATAATAATGAGCATATATTTAAAACCTTCAGTAAATATCATATGTATGGCAGTAAACTAGAACCTTTCCCTGTAAGACCAGGAGTGAAACAAGGTTGCCCACTATCACCATTACTATTCAATATAGTACTAGAAACTCTAGCCTCAGCAATAAGAGCCGAGAGATTCAAGGAATTAGAGTAGGAAAAGAGGAAATCAAATTATCACTCTTTGCAGATGACATGATGGTATACTTAGAGAACCCCAAAGACTGCTAAAAAGCTATTAGAAATAATTCAGAGTTTTAGCAAAGTTGCAGGATACAAAATAAATCCACATAAATCCTTAGCATTTTTATACATTACCAACACAATCCAACAGCAAGAGATACAAAGAGAAATTCCATTCAAAATAACTGTCGATAGTATAAAATATTTGGGAATATATCTACCAAAGGAGAGTCAGGAATTATATGAGCAAAACCACAAAACACTTGCCACAAAAATAAAGTCAGTTTTAAATAATTGGAAAGACATTCAGTGCTCTTGGATAGGCCAAACGAATATAATTAAGATGACAATACTCCCTAAACTAATCTATTTATTTAGTGCTATACCAATCAGACTCCTAAGAAACTATTTTAATGACCTAGAAAAAATAACAACAGAATTCATATGGAAGAACAAAAGATCGAGTATTTCAAGGGAAGTAATGAAAAAAAAAATTAAATGAAGGTGGTCTAGCTATACCTGATCTAGAACTGTATTATAAAGCAACAGTCATCAAAACTATTTGGTATTGGCTAAGAAATAGACTAGTTGATCAGTGGCATAGGTTGGGTTCACAGGGCAAGATAGTGAATAAAAATAGCAATCTAGTGTTTGATAAACCCAAATATCCCAAATCTTGGGATAAGAATTCATTATTTGACAAAAACTGCTGGGAAAACTGGAAATTAGTATGGCAGAAACTAGGCATGGACCCACATTTAACACCACATACAAAGATTAGATCAAAATGGGTCCAAGATTTAGGAATAAAACCCCCAACCAAAAATTAAACTTGAAATACAAAAATTAAAAGGAGAAATCAATAATATTGAAAGTAAAAAAACTATTGAATTAATAAATAAAACCAAGAGCTGGTTTTATGAAAAAGCCAATAAAATAGATAAACCTTTGGTAAATTTGAACAAAAAAAAGAAAGAGGAAAATCAAATTGATAGTCTTACAAATGAAAAGGGGGATCTTTCCACCAATGAAGAGGAAATTAGAGAAATAATAAGGAGTTACTTTGCCCAACTTTATGCCAATAAATTTGATAACTTAAGTGAAATGGATGAATTCCTCCAAAAATATAGGCTCCCTAGATTAACAGAGGAGGAGATAAATTGCTTAAATAGTCCCATTTTAGAAAAAGAAATAGAACAAGCTATTAATCAACTCCCCAGGAAAAAGTCCCCAGGGCCAGATGGATTCACATGTGAATTCTACCAAACATTTAAAGAACAATTAGCCCCAATGTTATATAAATTATTTGAAAAAATAGGGGATGAAGGAGTCCTACCAAACTCCTTTTATGACACAGACATGGTACTGATACCTAAACCAGGTCGATCGAAAACTGAGAAAGAAAATTATAGACCAATCTCCTTAATGAATATTGATGCTAAAATCTTAAATAAGATATTAGCAAAAAGACTTCAGAAAATCATCTCCAGGATAATACACTATGATCAAGTAGGATTTATTCCAGGAATGCAGGGCTGGTTTAATATTAGGAAAACTATTAGTATAATTGACCATATTAATAATCAAATTAATAAGAACCATATGATCATCTCAATAGATGCAGAAAAAGCATTTGACAAAATCCAACATCCATTCCTACTAAAAATTCTTGAGAGTATAGGAATAAATGGATTATTCCTTAGAATAATCAGGAGCATATATTTAAGACCTTCAGTAAGCATAATATGCAATAGAAATAAATTGCAACCTTTTCCAGTAAGATCAGGAGTGAAACAGGGTTGCCCACTATCACCATTACTATTCATTATAGTACTAGAAATGCTAGCCTCAGCAATAAGAGCCGAGAAAGAGATTCAAGGAATTAGAGTAGGAAATGAGGAAATTAAACTATCACTTTTTGCAGATGACATGATGGTATACTTAGAGAACCCCAAAGACTCTGCTAAAAAGCTACTAGAAATAATTCAAAATTTCAGCAAAGTGGCAGGATACAAAATAAATCCACATAAATCCTCGGCATTTTTATATATCACTAACAAAATGCAACAGCAAGAGATACAAAGAGAAATTCCATTCCAAACAAATGTTGAGAGTATAAAGTATTTGGGAATCCATCTACCAAAGAAAAGTCAGGAATTATATGAGAAAAATTACAAAACACTTGCCACAAAAATAAAGTCAGATTTAAATAATTGGAAAGACATTCAGTGCTCTTAGATAGGCCGAGCGAATATAATAAAGATGATAATACTCCCCAAACTAATCTATTTATTTAGTGCTATACCAATCAGACTCCCAAGAAACTATTTAAATGACCTAGAAAAAATAACAACAAAATTCATATGGAAGAATAAAAGGTCGAGAACTGCTAGGGAACTAATGAAAAAAAACTCAGAGGAAGGTGGTCTAAGTGTACCTGATCTAAAGCTATATTATATAGCAGCAGTCACCAAAACCATTTGGTATTGGCTAAGAAATAGACCGGTAGATCAGTGGAACAGATTAGATACAAAGGACAAAAAAGGGTACATCTATAGCAATCTAATCTTTGACAAACCCAAAGATTCCAACATTAGGGATAAAAATTCATTATTCGGAAAAAACTGTTGGGAAAACTGGAAATTAGTATGGCAGAAATTAGATATGGATCCACACTTAACACCATATACCAAGATAAGATCAAAATGGGTCCATGATTTAGGCATAAAGAGGGAGATAATAAATAGATTAGAGGAACAGAGGATGATCTACCTCTCAGACTTGTGGAGGAGGAAGGAATTTGTGACCAGAGGAGAACTAGAGATCATTATTGATCACAAAATAGAAGATTTTGATTATATCAAACTAAAAAGTTTCTGTACAAATAATACTAATGCAAACAAGATTAGAAGGGAAGTAACAAATTGGGAAAATATTTTTAAAAACAAAGGTTCTGACAAAGGTCTCATTTCCAAAATATATAGAGAACTGACACTAATTTATAAGAAACCGAACCATTCTCCAATTGATAAATGGTCAAAGGATATGAACAGACAATTCTCAGAGGAAGAAATTGAAACTATATCCACTCACATGAAAGAGTGTTCCAAATCATTACTGATCAGAGAAATGCAAATTAAGACCACTCTGAGATACCACTACACACCTGTCAGATTGGCTAAGATGTCAGGAACAAATAACGATGAATGTTGGAGGGGCTGTGGGAAAACTGGGACACTGATACATTGCTGGTGGAGTTGCGAAAGAATCCAGCCATTCTGGAGAGCAATCTGGAATTATGCCCAAAAAGTTATCAAACTGTGCATACCCTTTGACCCAGCAGCGCTACTACTGGGATTATATCCCAAAGAAATACTAAAGAGAGGAAAGAGACATATATGTGCCAAAATGTTTGTGGCAGCTCTTTTTGTTGTAGCTAGAAACTGGAAGATGAATGGATGTCTGTCCATCAGTTGGAGAATGGTTGGGTAAATTGTGGTATATGAAGGTTATGGAATATTATTGCTCTGTAAGAAATGACCAGCAGGAGGAATACAGAGAGGCCTGGAGAGACTTATATCAACTGATGCTGAGTGAAATGAGCAGAACCAGAAGATCACTATACACTTCAACAACAATACTGTATGAAGATATATTCTGATGGAAGTGGAAATCTTCAATATAAAGAAGATCCAACTCACTTCCAGTTGATCAATGATGGACAGAGGTAGCTACACCCAGAGAAGAAACACTGGGAAGTGAATGTAAATTGTTAGCACTAATATCTGTCTGCCCAGGTTGCATGTACCTTCGGATTCTAATGTTTATTGTGCAACAAGAAAATGATATTCACACACATGTATTGTACCTAGACTATATTGTAACACATGTAAAATGTATGGGATTGCCTGTCATCGGGGGGAGGGAATAGAGGGAGGTGGTGATAATTTGGAAAAATGAATACAAGGGATAATATTATAAAAAATATATATATAATAAAAAATAAAAAAAGATTTAGGCATAAAGAACGAAATCATAAATAAATTGGAGGAACATGGGATGGTTTACCTCTCAGATTTGTGGAGGAGGAAGGACTTTGTGTCCAAGGGAGAACTAGAGACCATTACTGATCACAAAGTAGAACATTTTGATTACGCCAAATTAAAAAGTTTCTGCACAAACAAAACTAATGCAAACAAGATTAGAAGGGAAGTAACAAATTGGGAAAAGATTTTTACAGTTAAAGGTTCTGATAAAGGCCTCATCTCCAAAATATACAGAGAATTGATTTTAATTTATAAGAAATCAAGCCATTCTCCAATTGATAAATGGTCAGAGGATATGAACAGACAATTTTTAGATGATGAAATTGAAACTATTTCCACTCATATGAAAGAGTATTCCAAATTACTATCGATCAGAGAAATGCAAATTAAGACAACTCTGAGATATCATTACACACCTGTCAGATTGGCTAAGATGACAGGAAAAAAATAATGATGAATGTTGGAGGGGATGTGGGAAAACTGGGACACTAATACATTGTTGGTGGAGTTGTGAAAGAATCCAACCATTCTGGAGAGCAATCTGGAATTATGCCCAAAAAGTTATCAAACTGTGCATACCCTTTGACCCAGCAGCGCTACTACTGGGATTTTATCCCAAGGAAATACTAAAGAAGGGAAAGGGACCTGTATGTGCCAAAATGTTTGTGGCAGCTCTTTTTGTAGTGGCTAGAAACTGGAAAATGAATGGATGTCCATCAATTGGAGAATGGTTGGGTAAATTATGGTATATGAATGTTATGGAATATTATTATTCTGTAAGAAATGACCAACAGGAGGAATACAGAGAGGCTTTGAGAGACTTACATCAACTGATGCTAACTGAAACGAGCAGAACCAGAAGATCATTATTCACTTCAACAATGATACTGTATGAGGATGTATTCTGATGGAAGTGGATATTTTCAACACAGAGAAGAGCTAATCCAATTCCAATTAATCAATGATGGACAGAATCAGCTACATCCAGAAAAGGAACACTGGGAAATGAATATAAACTGTGAGCACTGTTTTGTTTTGTTTTGTTTTGTTTTTCTTCCCAGATTATTTTTAGCTTCCGAATACAATTCTTCCTTTGCAACAACAACTACAAAATTCGGTTCTGCACATATATATTGTACCTAGAATATACTATAAAATATTTAATATGTATGGGAATGCCTGCCATCTAGGGGAAGGGGTGGAGGGAAGGACGGGAGAAATTTGGAACAGAAGGGAGTATAATGGATAATGTTGGGAAAAAATTACTTATGAATATGTATTGTCAATGAAAATGTTATAATTATTAAAATTAATTTAAAAAATTTTTAAAAAGGGGTGCCCATCAATTGGGGAATGATTGAACAAATATAATTGTTCTATAGAAAATGATGCACAGGATACTCTCAGAAAAACCTGGAGAGTCCTCCATGAACTCAAGCAAAATGAAATGTACTATGTACAAATCAATCGTAATATTCTGAGATGATTAGCTGTGAATGACTTTGCTATTTTCAGCAATACATTGATCCACATCTGCTTTGAAGGACTTATGCTGAAAAAATACTGATTCTCTCTCTCTGTCTCTGTCTGTCTCTGTGTCTGTCTCCCTTCCCTCTCTGTCTCTGTCTATGTGTCTCTCTATCCCTTTCTATCTTAAGCTTATTTATCTTGAAGTATCTTTTTAGGTAGAGAGATATATATTTTCTTTCACAACATGACTTTTATGGAAATATTTTGCATAACTTCACACACATTTTCTTGATGAAGGCAGAAGTTGGGTGATAAAATAGAGAATCTGGAACTTACATTTTTAAAGAAGAAATGTAAAAAATGTTTTAAATGAAACTGGGGAAAAATTAAAATATTAAAAAAGAAAGGACAAAGAATAATAAAAAAATTATGTTTCCTACCTTCAAAGAGAGAAACCTGTAATTTATTTCATAGGTATATGGATCTCCCACTAAGAAAAAAAGCTTCTGCTAATGCAGGGAAACACTTTTTCTGCAACTCAGAATCATTCAGAGTTGCCTGAATACTTAGAAGTTAAGTCATTTGCCCAGAATCACACACTGAAAGTACATGGCAGAGGCAAACTTAGGTCTTCCTGTCTTTAAAACCAATTCTCTATTCCCTTATATCATACCATCTCAAGCACCAGGAAAAAATCATATTGGTTATTCATCCCCAGAACCATTAGATGCCTTTTGATAACCATTTCTTTGACTTAACTTCCATGATCCTCTAAATGCTTTCTTATGGACTTTCGCTTAAAAACAAAAATTACATGCCATAATACATACCTCCCTGAGTGCAATGTCTGTTGGTTTGAACAGGTCTATATCAGAATCAAATCTTAGAAATTCAGGATGTTCTGTGGCATATTCTTTTTCCCTTTCTTCTCTGTTAGATTAAAAAGCAAGAAAAAATAGCCTCACTCAAAAGTCTTAACTTATAAGTAACTTGCAAGTAAGTTAAATTTTTAAACATACAATTGTACATAAAATTACTTGTAATTGAACCCTGGTCACCTTTCAGTAATCAAACATTCTTCTAGCCTAAACTATGGCCTTGTACATGATTATTTCTCTCCTGTGTCCCTGCCTTTGAATAGGCTGGTCCCCTAGGCTTAAAAGACAGTTCCTCCTCGCCTCTACTTCTTAGAAACTCAGATTCCTTCTCATTTAAGCTCAAAAAATATCTTCTATGTGAGGCATTTTCTGATTATCCTAATTACTAGTACTGTACAAAAATTACTTTATGTATATCATAAATATACATATGTATATGCCATACACACACACACACACACACACACACACACACACACACACATATATATATAATTGTAAGGTACATACTGTTTCCCTCATTAGGGAATGTAACTTCCTTGAAAATTTAAAGAATTTTTTTATCTTAGCACCTACTATATTACCTGACAAATAGAAGGTTTTTTAACAAATGCTTGTTCATGGACTAATTTTTTTTAAACATAAGTGCTACTTGGGTCAGAAAGTCAAGTCTTTGACTATTTCCAAACTCATCAAGGTCATGGGTTTTTTAACAAAAATATATTATTTATTCCATTTAAAATATTTGTGTTTACCAGTTGACCCACTTGAAAAAAACCGTCAGCTTTATTACTATAACTGGTACCATAGAAGACATGAATAACTTTTTCTTCTCTGCTAGTATTTTGACATATTATAAGATAACTATTCTTTTGTCTAACCTCTGTTTCTTTTCTTTTTCTTGAATACATTTATGTAAAAATAGAACATATGCATACCTATATACAGAATTTGGTCATATATTTAAATGACAAAAAATTAGAAAAAGATATACCATTTGAACTCATGTTTAAACCACTGCATAACAGTTATACTCCTATACAACAATATATAGAGACCAATTAAAATTTGCTTGATGTATCATGTAAATAAAATAAATCAGTTCTCCAGATGACTGTCAATGGCAGAATCACTGTGTTTAGATGTAAGATAATTAAGAGTTCCTGAAATAAAACCATAAGAGATATAACAAAGAATACTTTAAAAGTTTATCAGCTTTGATTATCACCTTGACATAATGACACTGAGGGTCACTTTTAAGGCTTATCTATACTATTATGAAAACATGAATTAAGTAACCTTTTGTTCTGCACCTCAATTTGTCCTTATTTTTCAAGTATTTATTTAGTAGTCATTTTAAAAATATAATTAGGTATATCTATGAATGTGTCATTAAAATAGTATTTTGTTTTCCAATATATATTGGAAATGAGTGATTAATAATGAGAGTAAATGCTAGGAAGTGAAAAGTTTCTGTATTACTCACAAATTCACACCTATGTACTGTTAATTATAGAGGCTCTCCTTACCAGAAGGGGCCTTGGAAAAACAAGTACGGTTGGATCTGCATGGCAAAACAGGATGGGGGAGGAAAACAGGAATGTTACAGGGAAAGTTGCCTATCAAGTGGTCTATAAATTTTCAGAGAAAAGAATGAAAGTTTTTTGAAAAAAAATCACTGATGATTTCTTTCATAAAAAAATATTCATCAAAATGCTTGCTTTGTGAACAAGAAAAATAAGAAACACAAAGAATCTCAGGCTATATAGATTTTTTTGTATATAACTTGTCCAAGTTTAATTTATAAGTATCACTGTTGTTTTGTACTCTGAAAATGATACAACATTCAAGATTTTTAAAAACTGTAACATATAAAACAACTTGATTAAAGCCAAAAGAATTAAAGATTTTTTGTGATTACATTATTTATAAATTATCAATAAGATTAGTAAAGTACTCAAATCTAATTATCTCTGAAATCTCATTACTACATACCTGACTTTCTTAGGAAAAGGAAATTAGCAAATCTACACTTTACAAATATTTCTCCCTAAGCATGAAGTCCATATGTGGCTTAAGGAAACAATGATAATCATTGAACAGTATTACTATAAATTGGGAAAACATGGATCTGTTTCCCTATGGTCAAAACTCATCTTTTTCCACTTTCTGGCCAATGGCTAGGAGTATAACAATCTGGGAGTTCCACTGTATCATAGTTTCTATCATACCTTTTTAGGACTGTGAAAATTATATCCTACCTTCTCCTAAAAGAGAGGGCAACTACCCCCTTTCTTTCTTTTTTGACATGAAGAGAGAGACAGAGATACACAGATTAAGTGCAGAAATACTGTATGAATTTTTATTTAAATTTAATTTTAAAATGTAATTATGTTCATGTTTATATACATCATTTAAAAATAAAAAGGCATGATTAAGTTTTACTACTCCATTTAACTATTTAAATGTTAAGTGTTTTCATTCAGGCAATTTTTTTTTGAAAAATATAATTTTTCTTACTCTTTGCATGTAAGAAAAGCAGATAAGTGATTTTGATCTAACAATTCTTTAAAAAATTCACTTTGTCTCAAAGTTGACAAGGACAGACAAAATTACAAAACTCTGAAAGATGATGAATGATGATGAAAAAATATGTTCTTTGTGTAATTCTGCCTACAACATAATATTTGTTTAATAATGATAACAGTATTAATATACTAATACTAATGTATTACAAATATGTCATCAAAACCTGAAGATGTAAAATATCTAACCACAAATTCTCACCAAATGGCTTCCTTCATAAAAAAGGAGAAAACTGAATGAATAAAAATAACAAATACACATTATTCCCACAATTTTGGTGTTTTTGATGTGAGATGCACTAGGCTGTGTACTTTATTGATTGGTACCTTTCTCTTCGTAGTTGCCTCACTCGCTCTGCTCGTTGCCGTTTTTTCATTTCCTCAAAAATTTGTTGAGCCTTTGTATCTCTTTCAACACGGGGTTTTAAAGTATAAAAGTCATTGCCGATGCAACTAAGAAGCCAAAAAATGCCTTTCTTTATGGACTTGTCAATTTTCTTGCCAGTAAACAACAATGTTGAACAACCTTTCTAAAAACAGGGTAAATATGTAAAACTGTTTAATGGTAAAAGATAACACATGAACATTACCTAGAAACAAAATATAAGACATATACTCATATCAAGAGAGCTATCTCAAAATAACTGCACAATGTAACTATGCAAATCTAAAGTTAAAAAAAGAATTCATTTGGCTTACAAAATGTACAGTATATAGGCCCACAAATTTAGTGCTAATTTCACAGAAGAAAACACTGAAGGCCAGAAAGCTTAAAGGATTTGTGCATAATCACACAACTAGTTTAAGTGACTGAGATAGGATTCAAACCCAGGTTTTCCTGATTCTATGTCCAACATATATCTACTATACCAGGTTAATCAAATGTGTATAATATGCTTTACAAACTTTAAAGCACAGTGTGTGTGTGTGTGTGTGTGTGTGTATGTATATATATATATATATATATATATATGTCAGCTATTATTACTACTGTCATCATCCCTAATCTATTTATCCATAATGAAATAAAATACAAGTATAGTTTTAAATTTTAGTAGCTTTAGTAGAACTAAGCCTTTTGGGACACCTTATATTTTGACAACTTTGATATGTTGTTTGTCACAACTATAATAGGGGTCCAGAATTCCAGATCTTTGAAGTTGGGTGTGTGAATGAACTGGAATATAGGGAGAAAATATTGTTTAACTTCTATTTACATTTTTTAATTTAAAAAATTAAGGCAAGTGTGGAACTGATAAGGCAAGTGTGGAACTGATATACTGATTATGAAAACTGCTTTAAAGTCTTAATGTTCATTTTGTAATATCAAGCTTAATAATTGAATTCACTTCACATGATTTTCAATGCTATAAAACTTTTCTACATATATAGTCTATTTTTAAGTAACAATTTTTTTTTTACTGGAAATATGATTTCATTGATATAGAGACCCGGGAGGAAGGAAACTTTTCTACCAGCAAAAATAAGTAACTGTTCTGCAACTATATTTTTCGCAAACTACATGAAAGTCAGTGTAATATATAATATAATATATATATATACACATATATATATATATCATACTCTATATTGCATAATTACAATTAGACTCTACATCTCTGAAAAACTAAAAAAATTAAATATATATATGTATATATGTAAATATATATATATATTTATATGTAAATATATATATATATATGTAGACAGATAGTATCGATGGTTTGTAAAAGTTACTTTAATTGGGAAAAAACAGTATTTTTTAAGACATGTAGGGAAGGAGAAAATTTGATTTGTCAAATTATAATGCCTTACATAGGAGTGTTTTTATATGATATTTGTCCTAAAAAGATCAGGATTTTTCATTAAAATAAAGTTATTCATATTATAATTAGCAAAGAAAGAATGAGGGTTTGAGAAACTTACCAGCTGACAGAGACATTTTTGCTCGTTGATCAACGTGTCTAGTGACAAACATTTGGCTAGGCATGTTTCTGACAAAGCTCCTTCTTTATCTTGATTATCTGCCAGTCTAGAAAACAAAAGTCAGAGCTGGTTTTATAACAACTTTATAATCAAGTTATTCAAAAGGCAAGCCTTTCAAAAACATTTATATATGTACATACACATATATATTTAAAGTTTTATTCACCATGTATTTTACAAAATTTTGTTAAAATTTATTTTATTCTTTCTTCATTTGTACAGCAGTTTTAAAATAATAATAGCTTTTCATTTTTCAAAATATATCAAAAGATGTTTTCCAACACTGGCCCTTGCAAAACTTTGTGTTCCAAATTTTTCTCCCTCTCTCCACCCCCTGCCTCTCCACTAGAGAGAAAGTAATCCAATATAGGTAAAAAATATGCAATTCTTCTAAACATATTTCCACATTTTCCACAAGAAAAATAAAATCAAAATGGGGGAAATAAGAAAGAAAAAAACAAGCAAACAAACAACAATTAAAAAAAATAAAAATAGTATGTTGTGATCTACATTCAGTCCTCATAGTCCTCTCTCTGGATGCCGAAGGCTCTTTCCATCACAGGATCATTAGAATTTCCATGAATAATCTCACAGTTAAAAAGAGTCAAGTCTATCCCAGTTGATCATCACATAATTTTGTTGTTCCTGTGTATAATGATCTCCTGGATCTGATCATTTCACTTAGTATCAATTCACGTAAGTCTCTCCAGTCTTCTCTGAAATCATCCTGCTGTTCATTTCTTATAGTACAATAAAATATTCCATAATATTCATATACCATAACTTATTTAGCCATTCTCCAACTGATGGGCATCCTCTCAATTTCTAGTTCCTTACCACTACAAAAAGGACTGCTAAAAACATTTTTGCATACGTGAGTCCTGTAAAGCTACTTCTTATTTTTTTATTAATTTTATAATTATAGTTTTTTTTGACAGTACATATGCATGGGTAATTTTTTTACAACATTATCCCTTGTATTCACTTTTCCAAATTTTCCCCTCCCTCCCTCTACTCCCTCCCCTAGATGACAGGCAATCCCATACATAATAAATGTGTTACAGTATATCCTAGATACAATATATGTGTGTAAAACCAAATTTCTTGTTGCATGGTAAGAATTGGATTCTGAAGGTATAAGTAACCTGGGTAGAAAGACAATAGTGCAAAAATTTTACACTCATTTCCCAGTGTTCCTTATCTGGGTGTAGCTTTTTATGTCCATTATTGATCAACTGGAACTGAATTGGATCTTCTCTATGTTGAAGACTTCAATTAGAATATATTGTCATACAATATCATTGTTGAAGTGTATAGTGAGCTCATTTCACTCAGCATCAGTTCATGTAAGTCTCTTCAAGCCTCTCTGTATTCCTCCTGCTGGTCCTTTCTTACAGAGCAACAATATTCCATAACATTCATATACCATAATTTACCCAACCATTCTCCAATTGATGGACATCCATTCATTTTCCAGTTTCTAGCCACTACAAAAAGAGCTGCCACAAACATTTTGGCACATACAGGTCCCTTTCCCTTCTTTAGTATTTCCTTGGGATAAAATCCCAGTAGTAGCGCTGCTGGGTCAAAGGGTATGCACAGTTTGATAACTTTTTGGGCATAATTCCAGATTGCTCTCCAGAATGGTTGGATTCTTTCACAACTCCACCAACAATGTATTAGTGTCCCAGTTTTCCCACATCCCCTCCAACATTCATCATTATCTTTTCCAGTTAGCCAATCTGACAGGTGTGTAGTGGTATCTCAGAGTGGTCTTAATTTGCATTTCTCTGATCAGTAGTGATTTAGAACACTCTTTCATATGAGTGGAAATAGTTGAAATTGTCTGTTCATATCCTTTGACCATTTATCAATTGGAGAATAGTTTGATTTCTTATAAATTAGAGTCAGTTCTCTATATATTTTGGAAATGAGGCCTTTATCAGAACCTTTAACTATAAAAATATTTTCCCAATTTGTTACTTCCCTTCTAATCTTGTTGCATTTGTTTTGTTTGTACAAAAGCTTTTTAATTTGATGTAATCAAAATCTTCTATATTGTGATCAATAATGATCTCTAGTTCTCCTTTGGTCATAAATTCCTTCCTCCTCCACAAGTCTGAGAGGTAGACTTTCCCATGTTCCTCCAATTTATTTATGATTTCGTTCTTTATGCCTAAATCATGGACCCATTTTGATCTTATCTTGGCATATGATGTGAAGTGTGGGTCCATATCTAATTTCTGCCATCCTAATTTCCAGTTTTCCCAACAGCTTTTTTTTTTCAAATAATGAATTCTTATCCCCAAAGTTAGTATCTTTGGGTTTGTCAAACACTGGATTACTATAGTTTAACCCTATTTTGTCGTGTGTACCTAACGTGTTCCACTGATCAGCTAGTCTATTTCTTAGCCAATACCAAATGTTTTTGGTGACTGCTGCTTTATAATATAGCTTTAGATCAGGTACAGCTAGACCACCTTCATCTGACTTTTTTTTTCATTAATTCCCTTGAAATTCTCGACCTTTTGTTCTTCCATATGAATTTTGTTATTGTTTTTTCTAGATCATTAAAATAGTTTCTTGGGAGTCTAATTGGTATAGCACTAAATAAATAGATTAGTTTGGGGAGTATTGTCATCTTTATTATGACATAATATTTATTATTATTATTATTATATATGACATAATATTTATTATTAGGCTTATCCAAGAGCACTTAATGTCTTTCCAATTATTTAAATCTGACTTTATTTTTGTGGCAAGTGTTTTGTAGTTTTGCTCATATAATTCCTGACTTTTCTCTGGTAGATGGATTCCCAAATATTTTATGCTCTCAACATTTGTTTGGAATGGAATTTCTCTTTGTATCTCTTGCTGTTGCATTTTGTTGGTGATGTATAAAAATGCTGAGGATTTATGTGGATTTATTTTGTATCCAGCAATTTTGCTAAAGTTGTGAATTATTTCTAATAACTTTTTATTAGAATCTCTGGGGTTCTCTAAGTATACCATCATATCATCTGCAATGAGTGATAGTTTGATTTCCTCATTAGCTACTCTTATTCCTTTAATCTCTTTCTCGACTCTTATTGCCGAGGCTAGCATTTCTCATACAATATTGAATAGTAATGGTGATAGTGGGCAACCTTGTTTCACTCCTGATCTTACTTGGAAAGGTTCCAGTTTATCCCCATTGCATATTATGCTTACTGACAGTCTTAAATATATGCTCCTGACTATTTTAAGGAATAGTCCATTTATTCCTATACTCTAAAGTGTTTTTAGTAGGAATGGATGTTGTATTTTATCAAATGCTTTTTCTGCATCTATTGAGATGATCATATGGTTTTTATTAATTTGATTATTAATATGGTCAATTATACTAATAGTTTTCCTAATATTAAATCAGCCCTTCATTCCTGGTATAAATCCTACTTGATCATAGTGTATTTATCCTGGGGATGATTTTCTGAAGTTAAAGCTATTTCTTAACAGAATCTTAGAACTGATTTACTTTATTGCCCATATTGTTAGGCATTTTGATTTAATGTTATTGTTCTACTATCTCTATCTCTAAGTGACCTAAGATTTGTGGCTGTTATTATCTTCTTTTAAGATAGTAGAAAAGATGGTAGAATAAATAAGTATATTTATTTAAAATATTTTGCAACCTTTAAAATGCTACTTATCCACTGCTATTTTTCAAACAAGCTACCAGAAACAGGAACAACTAGGTACAAAATAAATTTATTTACCTAGGTTAGAATGTAAACTCTTGAAATCAAAAATCATATTTTGTCTTTTATGTCCCAACATCCTAACAAGTGCTTAATAATCATATGTTTAACTATATGTTCATAATTGGAAATGAAAAGAAACAAAACAAAACCTCACATTTCCCTGTGATTCAGCCAAATTTCATTGTTTTATAAATCATATTTGTAAGATTCCTGGGAAATTTTGTTTGCCATTTATTTATATTTCTAATAATAATCGTTGCCTTTTATATACTGTCCTAACATTTGCAAAGAACTTCCTATATGCTCATTTGAGCTTGACCACAATCTTGCCAAGTAAATACTACAGGTAATATTATTTTTTTTTCCCCTTTGGTGGAACACACAGTAACATTTACTAACTTGCCTATAGTTATGTAGTAAGTGTCAGCGGTAGAATTGGAGCAAATCCCAAGTTTAGCATTCTGCTCAGTACACTACAATATCTTGTAGTATAAGAGCATTTGGTTTTATTTAGGTGAATCATTCTTTCTGATGTGCATCTCACAAAATTATCTAAATAACTGGATTATACAGCTTTCTGTCACTTAAAGAATGATTCATTTTCACCCTTTAAAATAAAATATAATTAGTACATTATGAACCACATATCAAGAATATTTTAAATCTCTGTGCTTAAGCTCAATTTTTTTGAGTTGTTTAGGCAACATCCTCCCCCTGCCTCTGAATTCTATTGTTAGTATTTGCTAAATATACAAAAAGAGCAAATATTTGAGCTTACTATCACATAAACTGAACATTAAGTTTCCAATGATTTAATTTCCTTTTCTTAATGTGCACTTTAATAACTTTTTGGAAAAAAATCTTCAAAAAACTAAAATGAACAGTTTCAAACATATACAAAATGCTTTCAGGCAAAAACTATAAAAAATAATGTCAACATACAATTGTATTTAAAAAGAAAAAGATTCTATCTTTAAAAGTGAGTAGGAAAAATTTCATATGGTGTTCATGACTTAAGGAATTATAATAAAATAAAAAATAATACAAATATGAGAAATTTCTCTTATTTGATAGTAATATTCAATGAAGAATCATTGTAAATCACAAAAAATCTCCATGTATAGTCCATGATTCAATAAGATTACAACTAAGTGGATGCTTGGAAACATCTCTTCCCTCCTAATTGTTTATTTAAATCCAATACTTTTTATGATGGTATTTCATGAAACTTTTTTTATAGAAGCATTAACATTAAGCAACACATTTCTACTTACTTAATTTTCTCATTGAAAGATAAACACTAAATAGACAAAAATAGACATTATTTAAGCATTTTCATATCACTGAAAGTATTCCTATTTTCAGTCTGAAAACTGAAGAAAATAATAATAAATTATTTAATGATAGTCAAAACATGATTAATTCAACTAACATTTATTAAATGCCTACTCTGTATGGATAACCATTTAAGTTTTAGGAAACATAAAAGGATTAACTTGGGGAAAACAGGATAGTAGGAAACACAAAATTAATAATCTTAACTGTGAATGTAAAAGGAATGATCTCTCCTATAAAAGAAAAATGCATAGAAGAGTTCATTAAAAGCCAGAATCCTATAATATGTTGTTTACAAGAAACACATGTGAAGCAGAGAGATTCATGCAGAGTAAAAGTAAAATTTTGGCTGGTGCAGAGTCTATTATGCTATAGTTGAAATAAAAAAAAAAAAAAAAGCAAGGGTAGCAATTCTGATCTTAGATCAAGCAAAGGCAAAACTGGATCTAATTAAAAGAGATAAGGAAGAAAACTACATCTTCAGAAAGTGTACCATAGATAATTAAGTAATATCAAGACTAAAGAGAAGATTCCTTCCTCACTTGCTACCCAGCCTCAATCACTGGGTAGTAATGGGTGTAGTCTTAGTCAAACTGAAACCTGTGGAAGATCTTAGCTTAAAATTGTCAAGATCTTTCATTTCATCCAGGGCCATTTCCATTCATCCTGATCTATATCTGGCCACTGGACCCAGATAGCTCTAAAAGGGAAAGTGAGGCAAGTGATCTTACATAGTCCTCCCTCACTTAAATCCAATTCACTTGCAAGTCATGGCATCACCATAAAAATTACTTGTAATAAAGGGCCAAGGAAAAAGAGAATAAAAATTATTTGGAAAGTAGATGATCTAATCCTAAAAAATGACTGGGTAAAACAATAAATCATAGAAAATAAATCAATGAATTCATCCCAAAGAATGACAACAATGAGACAATATACCAAAACTTATGCAATGCAGTCAAAAAACTTATTGGGGAAAATTTTATATATCTAGATGTTTACATGAATAAAATGTAGATAGTAAATGTCAATGAACTGGGTATGCAATTTAAAAAACTAAAAAATGAAAACCCCCCAATTAAATACCAAATTAGAAATTCTGAAAATCAATGGAGAAATTAAGAAAATTGAAAAAGAATATTAAAGTATAAAGAAAACTAGTTGGCTTTATGAAAAAAAAAAACCTAACAAAATAAATACATTTTGATTACTTTTATTAAAGAAAGCAAACCAACCAAATTAAAAGCATCAAAATTATCAGTATCAAACTTGTATCAAAAATGAAAAGGGATAAATTACCACTAATGAAGAGGAAATTAAAGCAATGATTAGGAGATATTTTGCTCAGTTTTATGCTCATAAACCTGATAATCTAATTAAATAAAAATATAGATGAAGACATAAATTACTTAAATAGTTCTATTTTTGAAAAAGAAAGTAAACAAGCCATTAATGATTCCCTAACAAAAAATCTCCAGGGCCAGATAGATTTATGATTGAAATCTACCAACTATTTAAACAACAATTAATTCAAATATGTTATAAATTATTTGGAAAAATAGGGGGAGAAAGGGTCCTACCAAATTCCTTCTTTGACACACATATTGTGTTGACATTTAAATCAAGAAGGGCCAAAACAGAAAAGAAAATTATAGACCACTTTCCTTGATGAATACTGATACAAAAATTTAAATATTAGCAAAGAGCAAAAGAAAAATTAGCAAAAAAAAATTATATAATCAAGATAATATACTAAGACCAATTTATATTAGGGAAGGCAAGGCAAAACTATCAGTGAAATTGATATCAATAAAAAACTAACAGAAATCATATGATTGATTACCTTAATAGATGTGGAAAAAACATTTGACAAAATACAACATCCAATCCTTTTAAAAACATTAGAGAACATAGGAATAATTGCAGTTTTCCTTATAATAGAGATTAGCACCTATCTAAAACCATCCACAAGCATCATATGCAAGAGGGATAAACTAGAAGCATTCCAAAAAAGATCAGGGGTAAAACAAGGTTGCCCATTATCATCACTATTTAACACTAACAATATTAGTTACTAATAATACTAACAATACTAACAATAACAAAGGTTATCTGTATCAGTAAGAGAAGAAAAAAAAGTTGAGGGTATTAGAGTAGGTAAGGTAATTTGCTCTTTGCAAATGATATGATGCAAATGATTCTAGAGAATTAACTAAAACTATTAGAAATAATTAAAATTTTCAGCAAAGGTACAGGATATAACATAAACCCACATGAATCATCAACATTTCTATGTGTCCTTTATGCCCAACAATGTCCAGAAACAAGAGATAGAAAAAGAAATTCCACCTAAAATAACTGTAGATAATATGAAATATTTGGGAGTCAAGACAAAGTCAGGAGCTATATGAATTCAGAAAACACATTTCACAAAAATAAAGTTAGATCTAAACAACTGCAAGAATATCAAGCATTCATGAGTAATGTCAAGCTAATATAGTAAAAATGACAATTTTAGCTCAATATTTTTTCAATGCCATACCAATCAAAGTGCCAAAAAATTACTTTAGAGAATTAGAAAAACTAACAATTCATCTGGAATAACAGGTCAATAATTTCACAAGAATTAATTTAAAATGCAAAGAAAGTTGGCCTACCTGTATCTGACCTAAAACTATACTATAAAGTGGCAGTCAGCAAAACCATTTGGTACTGGCTGAAAAATAAAGTGGATCAATGGAAGATATTAGGTTCATAAGACACAATAAGCAATTACTATAATAATCTAGAGTTTGATAAATCCAAGGACTCTAGCTTCTGAAATAAAAATTCACTATTTGACAAAAATTGCTGAGAAAACTGGAAAACAGTATGGCAGAAACTAGGCCAACAGCTAACATCTAGCATCTAGCAAGACAAGTTGAAATGGGTTCATGAGTTAGACTTAAAGGGTGAAATTTTGAGCAAATTAGAAGGACAGGCTTTTCTGTGGAAAAGGGAGGAATTTATGGTCAAAGAAGAACTAGAGAACATTATGAAATGCAAAATGGATAATTTTCAGTAGCTCAGATTTTGCACAAAGCCAATGCAGCCAAAATTAGAAGAGAAGCAGAAAGAAAATTTTTACATCCAGTGTTTCTAATAAAGGCCTTATTTTCAAAATATATAGGCTATAAGCCTTTTCTTAATTAATAAATGGTCAGAGGATAAGAACAATTTTTCTGATAATGAAATTAAAGCTATTTTTAGTCATATGAAAATTTATTCTAAATCACTACAGATTGCAAATTAAGACAACTCTGAATTACCACTTCACATCTCTCAGATTGGCTAATATGTCAGGAAAAGTAATGATGAATTTGGAGGGGATGTGAGAAAACTAGGATACTAATACATTGTTGATAATATTGTGAACTGATCTAACCATTAAGTAGAGCATTCTGCAACTATGCCCAAAGGGGGAAAGTTTCATATAAGTAGTAGTCCCTTAAACAACTCTGAAAGAAGCTATTGAACTAAATTTTGGAAGAAGTTAGGGATTCTCTCTGATAGAGATGACAAAGGAGTTCATTTCAGATTCAGGAAACGACCTATTCAAAGGCACCAAGAAGGAAGCAAGAAAATAAGTTTGACTGGATCTAAGGCTGGAAAAGTAATTTGGAAAAGTAGGTTGGAGCCAGGTTGTGAAGGGCTTTTAATTGTCATTTTATTTTTATTTTAGAGCTAATGGGAAGTGAAGTTTGCTCAGCTGAGAAGTGATGTGGTCAAATTTGTAATTTGGGAAAATCACTTTACAAGTTATGTGGAAGATAGATTGTAGAGAAAAGTCTGAAAAGGAGGTGAAGGCGGACTGAATAAAGATGGTGGCAATTTGAGTGTAGAGAAGGGACCGAATGTGAAAAATGTTGTGAAGGTAGAATCAATAAGATTTGGAATTGGGCTATATTTGTGAAGTAGGAGTTAGAATGGAGAAATAAAGATGTCTCTTAAGTGGTAAACCTGGTAAGTGTCAGTGATACCACTGAACCAAATAAGTACAAAAGAAAGGTGGATGGAAAAGATAATTCTTAAAATCCTTTGTCCTATTTCTCAACATTGATTTGGACTACTTACTTTTCCAGAATTATTGTTTTTTTGTATGCAATAAACATTCCAGCCAAACTAGCCTACTTCACATTCCCTAACTCAGCATCCCATCTCCTATCTCTGTGTTTGTACAGACTATCCCTGTTGCCCAGAATATTTTATCTCTTCCCATTTGCTTCTTGGCTTTCTTCATACCTTAGTTCTTTTATCATTTCCTATAGCATGACTTGCCTAGGCACCTCTTTTACATTACTCTGTACATATTTATATTTTACTTACATGTACACATTGCTTCCCATCCCTTCTAATGTAAACTCCTAAAGAATAAGAATTATTTTCATCTTTTAAATATATCCCCAGTATCAGTATCTATTATGCAAGCCAGAGCTTAACCAATGCTTGTTAAATGACTAACAAAATGAAAAATATGATGGATTCTATATTATTACTTAGCAATGGAAGGATGAGCAATTCTGTTCTGCATATGCTAAATTTGAGATGCCTGTGGTATATCCTAATTGAGATGCCTAGCAGATGGTTAGCAATGTAGGACCAGAGTTCAGCAAAGATATTAGGTCTGGATTTAGGAATCATCTGTATACTGATTATAAAATCTATGGGAACAGACTAGAATATCAGAAGGAAGTAAATTCAGAGAAAAGGAAAAAGAGAAGCAACTAGTGTGTGTAGAATACCTGTCTTGAAGTCAAGAGGACCTGAGTTCAAATCTGGCCTCAGACACTTAACACTTCCTGGCTGTGTGACCCTGGAGTCACTTAAACCCAAATGCCTCAACAACAAAAAAGGCGGGGTAAAAAATAGAACCTCAAAGGACATCAAAGGGGAGGGAAATGGATGATGATCCATCTAAGGATGCAACCATGAAGGAAGTTAGGAAACAGCAGTGATACGGAAACCAGGGGAAGAGAAAGTTTTTAGGAAACATCCTCAACAATAGTGCCAAAAAGGTTTTTTGGGTTTTTTTCTTCCCTTAGGAAGGAGGAGGCATATGCTGAGAATTTTAAAAAATGGCTTTTGGTTATTGTTGTTAAGAGATTGTTGGTAGCCAATACTTTGATTTAGTAGTTGTACTAATGAGTATCTCAAAATAGTTCTAAAATAGTCATAAAATCCTTTATGTACTAAAATACTCAAAACAGCTCTCTTGTAAAAATGAAAACTGAAAATAAAGTGATACCCATCAAGTCTGGAATGGTTAAATAGTGATATGTGAATTTAACAGTGCCTCAAAAAAACACTAAAAGTGAGGGATTCAGAAAATCATAAAAGACTTATATGAACTAACAAAGTAACCAGAACCAGAAAAACAGTAAATATAATACAGTAATGTAAATAGAAACACCACAGAAAGAAAGCTAAATTCAAATTAAATGTATTGACCAATACTGATTCTAGCATACAAGACTCCATTTCCTCTCCATAAAGGATGAGGTAACTACATATGCCAAATATGACATATGTAAATGTTGTAGCCATCATGTTAGGTTTTCCTTAAATGTTTTTCTTTATTACTAAGTATTATCTTGGAGAGGAGAAGGCTATCAGAAAATGACTGGATAAAAAATACATTGGAACCAACAAAATTTTAAAAAGAGTTGTTAGTAACCCTAAAAAAGTTTGGCAGTAAAAAAGAAACAATAGATAAAAGATTAAAGAAATGACAAAGGTAAGTTACAGAAGGCTTTCTCCCTCTTTTTTAAAATTATAGATCTATTGAGATATGCCTGTAGGCATATGTGACTGAAGATGGAAAAGGGATATAATAAGATAACCTCCTGGAAGGAAAAGGATCAAAGCCCAAGTGCTTGTGCTTGTGCTTGACAACAAAAAGGATTACTTCGTTTCCCAGGAAGGAACAGAAGAGAAAAGGAGGGCGGATGATGTCATGGAACTTGAGCTGCATGGGACACAAGGCAACTCATATTATTTTTCCATCAGCTGCCCTGCTTGTTTTGATTCCAGTAGCATCATAGTAAAATTGAGCTCATCACCTGAAATCTTATTACTGTGAAGATGTACTTACACTTTGATTTTTAACATCTATCTCTTCAATCCTCAATTGTTTCTCCCTCTGACTGGAGGGATGGAGTGCAATGCTCCTTGGCCATCCTCCAAGTTTCCATTTTGGAAGGGCTCAGGACTTTCTTGTCCATTTCATTTTCCTGCTTCTGCTATGCTACCCTCAGGCACAATAATGTTATGTTCAGGCACTCCCACCAACCTTGTCCCTTTGCACTTGTCAGCTACCTTTGTATATTCATTAGACAATAAGCACTTGGAGGGACTGTCTCTTTTTCCCATTTATATCCCTAGAATTTAGCATTGGTGATTAGCATGGGAGTGAAAGAAAAGAAAAATGGCCAGATTATAAGATTGGCAGTGCTAGAATAGCAGTAGGATATATAAGGATATATAAGAGATATATCTGGATTCACTGAGAGTTAATCTCTAATCTCTGTTTCAAAACCTCCTAAATGATTTTGAGCCAGTCATTCTTCCTAGACCTCAACAATTCTTTCATTCAAATAAGTTTAGGAGAAAATTTACTGTAATATTCTCTATAAAATGTATTATTCTCTTGTTGGGTTTTTCTTGGGGTCTCTGGAGGCAGCCTTCATTTCAGTTCAGTAATCAACACGAGTAGCCAAAGGTTAAAGTCCAAATCCTTTATTGTCTCCTTCAAAGTCTTGTCTCCTTCACTTGGGGCTCAGCTAGTTTTCTGAAGGCCTTTCTCTTTCTTTGGTTCCAAGAGCTTGAGCTCTCCTGCCTGCCTTCTCTGGCTTCTGAATCTTCCGACTCCAAAGGTTTGTGCTTCAGCCTGCAGCCACCACGAAGGTGGGTGATGGAATGAATCTGTCTCAGCCTCTGGGAGCTTTTAGTGCGCTTGTCAACTCTGACCCTGAGAGCTCTTCTCCTTATATGCCCCACACTGAATACAAACCAGTCATTATATCACTAGGAAACCATTATTTGTTGTAGGATTAAATCAATGCTAAACTAGATTTAACATTGTCTCCTCAATTCCATTTATTATTTTGCTTCAAGTACTGGCCCATAACATTTCCTTATAGGATTAAATCAATCATACTGAAACATGCTAAATTAGATAACTATTGTACTTATTAATTCCACTGACGTAGTACCTTGTGAGAATCCTTTGTTTCAAGTTCAGAGTTCTGGCCCATAACAATTTACTATCTCAAAAAATTTGTAATATCCTTTTTATTAAGCTGCATAAAAATTTACAATATAAGAGTTAAACAACAGCAATCCCCAGTCTCTCAATCCCCCAAAAAAGAACAATGATAGATCTAATAATTATTAAACTATAAGAATTACTTTAGATTACACTAAAGGACTGACTTAAGAGTATTAGACTACTAAAAATGAAATGGCATAGATAGATATACATAGATATATACATATGTAATATATAAATATATATAGAATGAGAAAATAAAGTAATTTATCTGCACTTTATTATTCATAAAAACAAATCCCAAGAGGACTCAATATTCTCTACTGATAAATTTTCAGTAGTTATGAACTAATTTTAATGCAGGACTTGTGACATTTGGAATTGTTTTTTGAGTGAAAGATTGGCAGAGAAGGTATGAAAAAGAAATAGCAGTTAGGTTTACTTGGCTTTACACAGAAAAGTTGTGTAAATCTAAATATATTTCCCATAATTTACACAATATTAATTAAAAACAAGGCAAGGATTTAATGGCTATGAAATGTCACATAAACTTCCAGATGTTAATTAGTTTTCCTTAACTTTATAAGAATTGTCATTCTAAGAATATATAGATAGATATTCCAGAATAATTGTGATATATGTATAGATAGATAGATAGATAGATAGATAGATAGATAGATAGATAGATATTCCAGAATAATTGTGATATAAAAAGATATGATTAAAAGTTTTAAAAACATTCATATGAGGGGCAGCTAGGTGGAGCAGTGGATAGAGCACCAGCCCTGAAGTCAGGAGGGCCTGAGTTCAAATATGATCTCAGACACGTAATACTTACTAGGTGTGTGACCCTGAGCAAGTCACTTAACCACAACTGCCTCAGAAAACAAAAGAAAAAAAATCATATGAGAGTTAATGTTGAAATGCATATTAGAATTCAAAGTATTCAATAAGGTGAAAAAGTTAGCACCTTTTCTTATTCCTATTCCAAGATAAACTGTATCCTTTGTTTCTTGTCCTCAAGCTAATCACAGATTCCGAATGCCTGCCCCACTATTCTGCTCCAATTATTTGGTAGAACATCATAAAAATAAAATAAATAAATAAACAAACAATTTGAGCAGGTACAAGATATGCCTAACCAATGTGAGAATATTTTATATTAAAAAATATGTTAAAAAGAAAGATCTCTAAAACTCTTTAGCATAAAAGTTAAATAAACCATATACCATTACCATGATATTAATAGAATTAACATAGTGGTCTATCCAATATTTTAAAACTCAAATTAATTTCTTTAAATCAATATATCACTTATCTTGAATTTATCTATTCAGATTTGTTACTTACACCAATACAGGTTTTCCTGACATTGTGGGATGTTTTAATATCTCATTTATTGCCTCTTTTGATTCTTCTATTCTATTTACATCGCTAGAATCGATAACAAATATCAGGCCATATGATTCAGCATAGTAATATTTCCATAGTGTCCTAATTCCTTTGCCACCACCTCCTATGTCAAAAATTGTAACATCAAAATTTTCCCGTATAAAATTAATTCTGGAAAAACCGATGGTTGTAGTCACATCTATTGAACTTTCTATTTTAAAGGAAAGAAAAACAAAACATGACATTCTTTAGGGATGTGTTTGTTCTGAATATTTAACTTTACATCAAATCATTAAACAATTAAAATCTTACATCATTATACTAAAACAAAGATACATTAATTTGAAATATCATTTAAAGAAACATTCACTGATTGACTTATTTTTTAAAAAAGATTTTGTTAGCTAGACAATGTAGACTATGGAAAATACAAAGAAATATATGATACAAAGATCCTGCTGGCTGGTAAAGAGTTTACAATCCAATAAAAGATTAGACACAGAAGTTAGACAATATAAGCAATGACTTACATACAATTCATAGCTAAAACTGCCACACTTCCTCCTCACTTTCTTCCTACTAAGAATATCTCATTCTTGTTCAGTGTTTTTTTTTTAACTTATGTATAAAGGATTGTAAATGGGTAGCAAGGTGGCAAAGTATGTAAGAGTGGAAGATCTAGAGTTAGGAAGAGCTGAGTTCAAACTCAAATACCTTCTCGCTAGGTGACCTTGGGTAAGTCACTTAACTCCATGGATTTCAGTTTCCTCATCTGTAAATTGAGTTGGAGAAAGAAATGGCAAATGACTTCCAACATCTTTGCCAAGAAAATCCCAAATAAGGTCACAAAAGTCAAACATGACTAAAATGACTGAACAACTAAGTAGGTTTTTGATCATCACACCTATGTATAAATAATAAAACTGAGGCTCTAGTTAGTTGTACCTGACTTAAATCTATATTATAAAACAGTGGTCATCAAAACTATTTGGTACTGGCTAAGAAATAAAGTAGTCCATCAATGGAATAGGTTAGGTTCACAAGACACAATAATCAATAACTATATTAATCTAATGTTTGATAAACCCAAGGACCCCAGCTTCTTATATAAGAACTCACTTTTTGACAAAAATTGCTGAGAGGATTGGAAATTACAGAAACTAAATACTGACTTACACCTAACACCCTATATCAAGATAAGGTCTACATGGGTTCATGATTTAGATATAAAGAGTGATACTATGAGTAAATTAGAAGAACATCATTTTATAGGTGAGAAAACTGAAGCTGAGAGGTAAATAAATTGCAGGTTACATAAGTAATAGTTTAACTCTAGATTAAAAGTGGGCCTTCAAGCCAAACACGTTATTTACTACAAATACTACTTCATTACATACAAATTGATTCAATTGGATTGCTTACTTTCCAATTCTTAACTACATAAAAGAATAAGAAGTGTGATTACTAAATTTAGTGACCCAGATGTGGGATGCCTTGGGCAGCAGAAGAACCTGAATTATCCATAGTTTCCATATAGTATCCATACTATAATTCAGCCATATTATGGGTCAAATAGGCTCTCATTATTAACCTGTGAATCTAGCCACTATTCACTACATTATTTCCATTACACAAGTTCCATAAAACTAACTTTTAAACAAAATGATTCTGGAAGTCACTTTAACACCATTCAAGAAAATTTAATTAAGGGTATATAACTTGTGCAATATAACATTCTAGTGCAAAGAATGCTGAAATGAAAAATGACACCATTCTTAAAAGAACTTAAAATTTTAATCAGACATATATAAATAATCAAAATGCAAGATATGTAATGATCAGTAAGGTCAAATTTTATGGGAATGAGATTCGTTATGGGGCAGTGACTGAGATCAGAAAAGTCTTCATGAAATAGAAAGAATTTTGTTAGGTGTAGGGGAAATGGAATATCTGTGAATATTCACAGAGATAAAAAAGTACAAAACATGTTAAGAGATAGTAACCATTTGGTAGCCTAACCTGTATGGGAGAAAAACTGTAAGAAATAGCTAAACAGAATTAAGGATTATAAAACTAACAATTATAAAAATATCCACAGCTTACCTCCCTTGAGAACTCTGGCTGTGTCAGTTTTTTCTGCATTTTCAAGCCCCAACATAAGAAGAGTAACTTTCCTTTGAAAAATCATGTAAAAATCACTTTAGGTTACAATGAATTTACATTTTTAAATATTTTAATTTAATTTAATAATTTTAATTTAAATCATTTTAAGGTTGTCATTTTCAAATAATCTATATGGATTATAGGGAAATAATGTAATAAATAATTCAAAATGGCAAATAAAAACTAGCAACAAAACCAAATGATAATCACATATAATTTTATGAAATATATAATTGTGAACTTAAGTGACTGAAAGTGTGCTGGTTTCCTAAACAGAAATAAGTTGAAAGGAAGGCTAAGTAATAAGACATTTGTGCTTATTTTGTACATTTTAAGTCTGGGATGTCTATGGGATTATAACATTATAACACTGATGACATGGAATTAGAGCTCAAGAGACTCTTGATTTTTATATCTGAAAGCAATTTGTGTAAAAATAATTAAATTCATGGAGGCTTATAAGGTTCCAAAGAGATAATACAAAAAGGGAAGAGGGTCCAGGACAAAGCTATTCCATTTTGAAGGCAGAATCCAAACTTAACTCTCAAGACTCCAACTTTAGTGTTCTTTTTGTAACAGTATACTGTCCCAAAATATTTAATATTTATAACAAATGTACTCGGCATTCCAGAATCATCTACCAGAACACTAACTTGTAAGGGGAACATTCCAACATGGTCTATTTAAACAAGTTATTAATATCCTGAAAATAGGACATGGTTAAAAGTAAAAGCTACTCCCCAGTGATCTTCATGTCATGTTTGTGAAACTTAGGTTTCTCCTGATTAGCATTCACTATAGTCCAACCAGATTCATTACCACTACTGTGACAACTTCCATCAACTGTCATATTTTGCTTAAGATAAAACTCCCCTCTCCTCATTCTCTTCACTGTTCTTCTAATCCCTTTTATCCTCCTTATAATTCCTGCTCTGGAAACAATAGCCTAAGAAACACAACCACTCCTGGAAAGAAAATGGTCTAGGACTATAGCTACCATTTTGGAGTCTTCCCTTACCAAAACATCACTCCTCAAAATGTTCTTTTCTTATTCGAATGTAAGCTTCTTTTTTTTTTTTTTTTTTTTTTAATTTTTTATTTTATTTTATAATTATAACATTTTTTGACAGTACATATGCATGGGTAATTTTTTACAACATTTTCCCTTGCACTTACTTCTATTCAGATTTTTTCCCTTCTTCCCCCAACCCCCTCCCCCAGATGGCAAGCAGTCTTATATATGTTAAATATATTACAGTATAATTTAGATACAATATATGTGTGTAGAACCGAATTTTTTGTTGCACAGGAAGAATTGGATTCAGAAGGTAGAAATAACAGTTTACATTCATTTCCCAGTGTTCCTTTTCTGGATGTAGCTGGTTCTGTCCATCATTAATCAATTGGAATTGGATTAGCTCTTCTCTATGTTGAAGAAATCCACTTCCATCAGCATACATCCTCGTACAGTATCATTGTTGAAGTGTATAATGATCTTCTGGTTCTGCTCGTTTCACTCAGCATCAGTTGATGTAAGTCTCTCCAAGCCTCTCTGTATTTCTCCTGTTGGTCATTTCTTATAGAACAGTAATATTCCATAACATTCATATACCATAGTTTACCCAACCATTCTCCAATTGATGGACATCCATTCATCTTCCAGCTTCTAGCCACTATGAAAAGGGCTACCACAAACATTTTGGCACATACAGGACCCTTTCCCTTCTCTAGTAGTTCCTTGGGGTATAAGCCCAGTAGTAGTATGGCTGGGTCAAAGGGTATGCACATTTTGATAACTTTTTGGGCATAATTCCAGATTGCTCTCCAGAATGGTTGGATTCTTTCACAACTCCACCAACAATGCATCAGTGTCCCAGTTTTCCCACAGCCCCTCCAACATTCATCGTTATTTGTTCCTGTCATTTTAGCCAATCTGACAGGTGTGTAATGATACCTCAGAGTTGTCTTAATTTGCATTTCTCTGATCAATAGTGATTTGGAACACTCTTTCATATGGGTGGAAATAGTTTTAATTTCATCATCTGAAAATTGTCTGTTCATATCCTTTGACCATTTATCAATTGGAGAATGGCTTGATTTCTTATAAATTAAAGTCAATTCTCTATATATTTTGGAGATGAGGCCTTTATCAGAACCTTTAACTGTAAAAATTTTTTCCCAATTTGTTACTTCCCTTCTAATCTTGTTTGCATTAGTTTTGTTTGTGCAGAAACTTTTTAATTTGGTGAAATCAAAATGTTCTATTTTGTGATCAATAATGGTCTCTAGTTCTCCCTTGGACACAAACTCCTTCCTCCTCCACAAGTCTGAGAGGTAAACCATCCCATGTTCCTCCAATTTATTTATGATTTCGTTCTTTATGCCTAAATCTTGGACCCATTTTGATCTAATCTTAGTATGTGGTGTTAAATGTGGGTCCATGCCTAGTTTCTGCCATACTAATTTCCAGTTTTCCCATCAGTTTTTGTCAAATAATGAATTCTTATCCCAAAATTTGGGATCTTTGGGTTTGTCAAAGATTAGATTGTTATTTTTATTCACTATCTTGCCCTGTGAACCTAACCTATGCCACTGATCAACTAGTCTATTTCTTAGCCAATACCAAATGGTTTTGGTGACTGTTGCTTTATAATATAGCTTTAAATCAGGTACACTTAGACCACCTTCCTCTGATTTTTTTTTCATTAGTTCCCTTGCAATTCTCGACATTTTATTCTTCCATATGAATTTTGTTGTTATTTTTTCTAGGTCATTAAAATAGTTTCTTGGGAGTCTGATTGGTATAGCACTAAATAAATAGATTAGTTTGGGGAGTATTGTCATCTTTATTATATTCGCTCGGCTTTTCCAAGAACATTGAATGTCTTTCCAATTATTTAAATCTGACTTTATTTTTGTGGCAAGTGTTTTGTAATTTTGCTCATATAATTCCTGACTCTCCTTTGGTAGATATATTCCCTATATTGAATAGTAATGGTGATAGTGGGCAACCTTGTTTCACTCCTGATCTTACAGGGAAGGGTTCTAGTTTATCACCATTACATATGATGTTTACTGAAGGTTTTAAATATATGCTCCTTATTATTTTAAGGAATAGTCCATTTATTCCTATACTCTCAAGCGTTTTTAGTAGGAATGGATGTTGGATTTTATCAAATGCCTTTTCTGCATCTATTGAGATGATCATATGGTTTTTATTAATTTGATTATGAATATGGTCAATTATACTAATAGTTTTCCTAATATTAAACCAGCCCTGCATTCCTGGTATAAATCCCACTTGGTCATAGTGTATTATCCTGGGGATGATTTTCTGAAGTCTATTTGCTAATATCTTATTTAATATTTTAGCATCAATATTCATTAAGGAAATTGGTCTATAGTTTTCTTTCTCAGTTTTCTATCTACCTGGTTTAGGTATCAGTACCATATCCGTGTCATAAAAGGAATTTGGTAGGACTCCTTCAATCCCTATTTTTTCAAATAGTTTACATAGCATTGGAGTTAGTTGTTCTTTAAATGTTTGGTAGAATTCACCTGTAAATCCATCTGGTCCTGGGGACTTTTTCTTAGGGAGTTGGTTAATAGCTTCGTCTATTTCTTTTTCTGAGATGGGACTATTTAGACTACTTACTTCTTCCTCTGTTAATCTGGGCAAGCTATATTTTTGAAGGTATTCTTCCATTTCATTTAAGTTATCGAATTTATTGGCATAAAGTTGAGCAAAGTAGCTCCTAACTATTGTTCTAATTTCCTCTTCATTAGTGGTGAGTTCACCCTTTTCATTTTCAAGACTAACAATTTGCTTTTTCTCTTTCCTTTTTTTAATCAGGTTTACTAAGGGTTTGTCTATTTTGTTGGTTTTTTCATAGAACCAACTCTTAGTTTTATTAATTAATTCAATAGTTTTTTTACTTTCAATTTTATTAATCTCACCTTTTATTTTTTGAATTTCAAGTTTTGTGTTTGTCTGGGGGTTTTTAATTTGTTCCTTTTCTAGCAATTTTAGTTGTAAGCCCAATTCGTTGGCCCTCTCTTTCTCTACTTTATGCAAGTAGGCCTGTAGAGATATAAAACTTCCCCTAATTACTGCTTTGGCTGTATCCCACACATTTTGGTATGATGTCTCATTATTGTCATTTTCTTGGGTGAAGTTATTAATTATGTCTATGATTTGCTGTTTTACCCAATCATTCTTTAGTATAAGATTATTTAGTTTCCAATTTTTTTTTTGGTCTATCTTCCCCTGGCTTTTTATTAAATGTTATTTTGATTGCATTATGGTCTGAAAAGGATGCATTTACTATTTCTGCCTTACTGCATTTGATTTTGAGGTTTTTATGCCCTAGTATATGATCAATTTTTGTATAGGTTCCATGAACTGCTGAGAAGAAAGTATATTCCTTTCTGTCTCCATTTAGCTTTCACCAAAGATCTGTCATATCAAACTTTTCTAGTATTCTATTTACCTCTTTGACTTCTTTCTTATTTATTTTGTGGTTTGATTTATATAATTCTGAGAGTGCAAGGTTGAGATCTCCTGCTATTATAGTTTTGCTATCTATTTCCTCTTGCAGCTCTCTTAATTTCTCTTTTAAGAATTTAGATGCTGCACCACTTGGTGCATACATGTTTAATATTGATACTGCTTCACTATTGATGCTTCCCTTTAGCAGGATATAATGCCCTTCCTTATCTCTTTTAATTAGATCAATTTTTGTTTTTGCTTGATCTGAGATGAGGATGGCTACTCCTGCTTTTTTGGTTTTGCCTGAAGCATAATAGATTCTGCTCCACCCTTTAACTTTTAGTTTGAATGTCTCATCCTGTTTCAGGTGTGTTTCCTGTAAACAACATATAGTAGGATTCTGACTTTTAATCCAGTCTGCTAACTGCTTCCTCTTTATGAGGCAGTTTGCCCCATTCACATTTATGGTTAGAAGGACTAATTCTATATTGCTTGCCATCCTATTAACCCCTGCTTATGCTTTTCCCTTTTCCTTCCCTTTTACCCTCCTATCCAGTATTAAACTGGTAAACACCACTTGCTTTTCACAGCCCTCCCTTTTTAGGATCCCTCCCCCACCTTAAAGATCCTCCCCTTATTTTATCCCTTTTCCTCGAAATTACTGTATTCCCTTCCTCTTAGCTTACTCCTTCCTTTTCACTTTTCAATGAAGTGGAAGAAGTTTCACCATAAATCGAATATGTCTATTGATACACGCTATGTTCATCTCCCTCCTTTCTTTCTCTCAGATATAATAGGTTACCTTTGCCTCTTCATGAGATGTAGTATCACCACTTTACACTTTTTTATGATATAATCAACTTTCCACCTCTAGTTTCTAAGACAAATTGTACATATGTTCTTTACATATTTTTTTGACAGAAGTATAGTTCTCAAGATTTCTTTTTACCTTTTTTAGAAGTCTCTTGAGTTCTGTATTTGAAGATCAAACCTTTTATGTAGGTCTGGTTTTTTCATCAAAAATAGATGGAATTCATTTATTTCGTTAAATGTCTATCTTCTTCCCTGGAAAACGATGCTCATTCTTGCTGGGTAAGTTATTCTTGGCTGCATACCAAGTTCCTTAGCCTTTCGGAATATCATGTTCTAGGCCCTGCGTTCTTTTAATGTGGACGCTGCTAGATCCTGGGTTATCCTTATTGTGGATCCTCCATATCTGAATTGTTTTTTTCTAGCAGCTTCCAATATCTTTTCCTTTGTCTGATGGTTCTTGAACTTGGCCACTATATTTCTTGGCGTTTTGATTTTAGGGTCCCTTTCAGTAGGTGATCAATGAATTTTCTCAATGTCTATTTTACCCTCTGTTTCCAAAACGTCTGGGCAGTTCTCTTTGATAATTTCCTCGAAAATGGTGTCCAAGCTCTTTTTTTCCTCCCATTTTTCAGGGAGTCCGATTATTCTCAAATTGTCTCTCTTGGATCTGTTTTCCAGGTCTGTTGTCTTTCTGGTAAGGTACTTGACAGTCTTTTCAATTGTTTCATTTCTCTGGTTTTGCTTGACTCCCTCTTGGTTTCTCCTTGAGTCATTCATTTCTACTTGTTCCAGTCTAATTTTCAATGATGTATTTTCTTCACTCACTTTTTTTATATCTCTTTGTAATTGTCCAATTGAGTTTTTATCTTCTATGGAATTTTTTTCCATTGTATCCATTTTATTTTTTAGAGAGCTGATTTCTTTTTCCAGCTCTCTAATCCTGTTTTCCTTGGAGTTGTTTACCTTTTCCAGCTCACTAATCTTGTTTCTCAATGATTTGATTTCTTTATCCATTCTGTCTTTGAATGCATGGGATGATTTCTCCAGGCTCTCTTGCCAAGCTTCCCTTTCCTTTTCCCATTTCTGTTCCAGCTCTCTTGTGAGAGCCTTTTTGATTTCCTCTATGAGGTTCTTTTGTATTGAGGAGCAGCTTATATCCCTCCCAGGGGATACATCTGGGGACATTCTGTTCCTAGTCTCTGCAGCATTTGAAGTCTGCTCCCTCTCCACACAGAAGCTGTCAATGGTTAGAGCCCTTTTGAATTTTTTGTTCATTTTGTCAGAGTAGGAATCAAGAAAACAAACTGACAAGAGAAACAATTGGTCTGTTTTGCGGGGGATAGGGCTGGATGGTATTAATGGGCTTCCTCTACAGACTGGGGGTAGAGCAGCAGAGAGCCACTAACAGAACAGCAATGACTGTACTGAGTCTGCACTCTGAGGCTCTGAGAACGCACCAAGTCAGTCCAGGTGGGGGTTGGGGGTGGCCGGGCTCTGAGAGACGCTGGCTTTCTGGGGTTTTAATCTTCACCTCGGTGTTTACACCCTCTCCACCGCTCCTGGCTTGCTGCCAAGACGGAGCATCCACACTGGGGCAAAGCCCTTTCACAGAAACGGCAGAGATCACACCCCTCCCCCTCTGTTCTGAGCTGTGTGAGCTGCCTGTCTTGCTCTGGCTGTCTGCCCTCAGTCTGCGCCCAGTCTGATTGACCCTCCCCCGAACAAACACAGACCTTTTCTGGCGACTTTCAAGGATGTCTTCTCTTGGTGATAATTTGTGGATTTCTTTCTGGGTCAAGCATTAAGCCAGAGGCTTGTCATGAAGTAAGTTCTGAGAGAAAACGAGGAGCTCAAGCAGCTGTCTGCCTCCACGCCGCCATCTTGGCCGGAAGTCCCCTGAATGTAAGCTTCTTGAGGACAGAATTTGTTTGCTTCTTATATTTGTATCCCCAGGACTTTGCAAAGTGGCACTCAGGAAGAAGAGATTAATAAATGTTTTTTTAATCATTAATTCAAAATAAATTCTAACAATTTCTTACAGAAATTTAACCAGTATAAATCAACTGCCACAAAAAGTAAACTAAAAAGGACTGGAAACTGCTTTAGCCAGTAATTAGATTTTGTTTATAGCAGTCAGGGGCAAAACCAGTATAGAATATAAAGTCAGGTAATAAGAACTTTACCAAAAAAGATGATAAAAGATTATAAGTAATATTTGCCTCATATAAAAATGAAAAGCAGTGAAGGAAAAAAAAAGTTTAGAGAATCAAGTCCAATAAAGTAAAATCATCCTCCTGGTATTAAAAGGAGTGGACAATGTATATGTATGTGTTTATGCATACACACAAGTGTGTGCACTGTGTATATACACACATATAAGAGGAGGGGCATATTAATAAGTGTACATTACAGAGAATATTGGGTAAGAATGATAATCTCTCCCTAATGAATATTGATGCCAAAATCTTAAATAAAATATTAGCAAATAAATTACAGAATGTCAGCCTCAGGATAATACACCATGACCAAGTAGTATTTATACGTAGAATGCAGGACTGGTTCAATATAACAAAAAATTTAACATAACTGACTATATCAATGACCAAACTAACCCAAATCATATGATTATTTCAATAGATGCAGAAAAAACATTTGACAAAATCCAACACCCATTCCTATTAAAAACATTAGAGAATAGGAATAAATGGAGTTTACCTTAAAATTATTAGTAGCATCTATTTAAAAGCATCAGCATGTATCAAATGTAATGGGGACAGTTTTTTCATAGGCCAAGATGGCGGAGAAGAAACACACGACTCTGTGAACGTCTTTACTCCCTCACAACCAATTAGATAAATCAGCCTCAGAAATAGCGCTGGACTGATAGATACCACAAGGACTGGAAGCACGACTTACCAGCTGAAGAGAATCAGGAGTTTCAACAGAAAAGGGACAGACCCCAAAAGATTTTTTAAGTATGAACAAAAAAGTCAGAAAAACTATAGATTCCTTCTACACAGAGAAAGAGCGGGTATCCAACCCCGAGAAAGTTAACAGCAGAGAGTCAGCAGATAACAACCTAAAGGGGAACGATTCCTGCCGCCCATCACATAACTCTCTCCTAGAAGAGACTATTAAAAAATTAAGGGAGTTTGAAGAAAAATGGGGAAAGGAAAGGGAAGCTATGATAGAGAATAACAACGTCCTGAAATTGGAGTTGGAAAAAATAAAGAATTCACAGGAGATGCAGGGAAACAAAATTTGTGAATTAGAAAAGCTTAAAAAATCACAGGAAAGTAGGATTTCTGAATAGGAAAAGATAAAAAAGTCTCAAGAAAATAGAATTTCTGAATTGGAAAAAGAAAATAATTCTCAAAAAAAATTAGGGAAATGGAAAAAAATTCAATAGAGCAAAATAATTCATTTAAAAACGAAATTGGGCATTTACAAAAAGAACTAAAAACTGTGAAAGAAGAAAATAACTCCTTAAAAGTCAGGATGGAACAAATAGAAATGAATGATTCACAGAGAACCCAAGAATCAGTCAAACAAAACAAAAAAAAAAAAAAAAATGAGAAGCTGGAGAACAACGTCAAATACTTACTGGGAAAATCTATAGACCTGGAAAATAGATCTAGGAGAGATAATCTGCGGATCATTGGACTTCCAGAAAACTGTGACCAAAAAAAGAGCCTAGATTCTATTTTACAGGAAATTATTAAAGAGAACTGTCCAGAGATAATAGAAACAGAAGGGAAAGTAGATGTGGAAAGAATTCATCGAACTCCTTCTGAAATAGACCCTAAAAAAAGAACACCACGGAATATTGTGGCTAAGCTGCAGAATTACCACACAAAGGAGAAAATCCTGCAAGCAGCTAGAAAAAAAACAATTTAAATACCAAGGTGCCACAATAAGGGTCACTCAAGATCTGGCTGCCTCCACATTAAAAGATAGAAGGGCCTGGAACCTGATATTCCGAAAGGCAAAAGATCAAGGATTGCAACCAAGAATAAACTACCCAGCTAAGTTTAGCATCTTTTTCCATGGAAGAAGATGGTCATTCAATGAAATAGAGGAATTCTATATGTTTCTAAGAAAAAAACCAGACTTAAACAAAAAATTTGATCTACATCCACAAGACTGAAGAGAAACAGAAAAAGGTACACAGAACCCTTGAGAACTGTAACTCTGTTGTGGGTATATAAAAAGTACTCAAGGATAATTTGATTTTACTGATATAAAATAAAAAAGGGGGGTGTAGTAAAGGGAAGGAGGTCATTTCAGAAAAAGGGGAAGGAATGATAAAAAGAGAGAAATATCTGAGGGAATTTAGTGAGGGGGAGAATCATTGTGTGAATCTTACTCTCATCAGGAGAGGCTCAAAGAGTAAATAATTAATATATTTGTTTTTCAGAGAATTTTCTCTCACCTCATTAAAGGGGGGAAGAGGAAAAGGGAAAAGGAAAAGGAGAATAAGTGAAGGGACTTGGAGGGAGGGGGGAGGGATATTAAAAAAAAGGGAGGGTTGCGCATCACAAGGGGGGGTCTGTAAATTAAATATCGGGGAGGGGGATTAGGGGAATCAAAGGAAAAAGCATAATCTGGGGATAATATGATGGCAGGAAATATAGAATTAGTAATTTTAACTGTAAATATGAATGGGATGAACGCTCCCATCAAATGGAGACGGATAGCAGATTGGATCAAAAATCAGAACCCTACAATATGTTGTCTGCAGGAAACACACTTAAAGCAGGGAGATACATACAGAGTAAAGGTAAAAGGTTGGAACAGAGCCTATTATGCTTCAGGAAAAGCCAAAAAAGCAGGGGTAGCTATCCTTATCTCAGATCAAGCAAAAGTAGAAGTAGATCTAGTTAAAAAAGATAAGGAAGGAAACTATATCCTGCTGAAAGGTAGCATAAATAATGAAGCCATATCAATACTAAACATATATGCACCAAGTGGTATAGCATCTAACTTTCTAAAGGAAAAGTTAAGAGAATTGCAAGAAGAAATAGACAGTAAAACTATAATAGTGGGAGATCTCAACCTTGCACTCTCAGATTTAGACAAATCAAACCACAAAACAAATAAGAAAGAAATTAAAAAAGTAAATAGAACATTAGAAAAACTAGGTATGATAGACCTTTGGAGAAAACTGAATGGCAATAGAAAGGAATATACTTTCTTCTCAGCAGTTTATGGATCCTATACAAAAATTGACCATATAATAGGACATAAAGATCTCAAAATTAAATGTAGGAAGGCAGAAATAATAAATGCCTTCTTCTCAGATCACAATGCAATAAAAGCTACATTCAGTAAAAAGTTAGGGGTAAATAGACCAAAAAGTAATTGGAAAATGAACAATCTCGTCTTAAAGAATGACTGGGTGAAACAGCAAATTATAGAAACAATTAATAATTTCACCCAAGATAATGACAATGATGAGACATCATACCAAAATCTGTGGGATGCAGCTAAAGCAGTAATAAGGGGAAATTTTATATCTTTAGAGGCTTATTTGAAGAAAATAGAGAAAGAGAAGATTAAGGAATTGGGCTTACAACTTAAAAGGCTAGAAAAAGACCAAATTATAAACCCCCAACCAAAAATTAAACTTGAAATACAAAAATTAAAAGGAGAAATCAATAATATTGAAAGTAAAAAAAAAACTATTGAATTAATAAATAAAACCAAGAGCTGGTTTTATGAAAAAGCCAATAAAATAGATAAAACTTTGGTAAATCTGATCAGAAAAAAGAAAGAGGAAAATCAAATTGTTAGTCTTACAAATGAAAAGGGGGATCTTTCCACCAATGAAGAGGAAATTAGAGAAATAATAAAGTTACTTTGCCCAACTTTATGCCAATAAATTTGATAACTTAAGTGAAATGGATGACTTCCTCCAAAAATATAGGCTCCCTAGATTAACAGAGGAGGAGATAAATTGCTTAAATAGTCCCATTTTAGAAAAAGAAATAGAACAAGCTATTAATCAACTCCCCAGGAAAAAATCCCCAGGACCAGATGGATTCACATGTGAATTCTACCAAACATTTAAAGAACAATTAGCCCCAATGTTATATAAATTATTTGAAAAAATAGGGGATGAAGGAGTCCTACCAAACTTCTTTTATGACGCAGACATGGTACTGATATCTAAACCAGGTCGATCGAAAACTGAGAAAGAAAATTATAGACCAATTTCCTTAATGAATATTGATGCTAAAATCTTAAATAAGATATTAGCAAAAAGACTTCAGAAAATCATCTCCAGGATAATACACTATGATCAAGTAGGATTTATTCCAAGAATGCAGGGCTGGTTTAATATTAGGAAAATTATTAGTATAATTGACCATATTAATAATCAAATTAATAAGAACCATATGATCATCTCAATAGATGCAGAAAAAGCATTTGACAAAATCCAACATCCATTCCTACTAAAAACTCTTGAGAGTATAGGAATAAATGGATTATTCCTTAGAATAATCAGGAGCATATATTTAAGACCGTCAGTAAGCATAATATGCAATAGAAATAAACTACAACCTTTCCCAGTAAGATCAGGAGTGAAACAAAGTTGCCCACTATCACCATTACTATTCAACATAGTACTATATTGCTAGCCTCGGCAATAAGAGCCGAGAAAGAGATTCAAGGAATTAGAGTAGGAAATGAGGAAATCAAACTATCACTTTTTGCAGATGACATGATGGTATACTTAGAGAACCCCAAAGACTCTGCTAAAAAGCTACAAGAAATAATTCAAAATTTCAGCAAAGTGGCAGGATACAAAATAAATCCACATAAATCCTCGGCATTTTTATATATCACTAACAAAATGCAACAGCAAGAGATACAAAGAGAATTCCATTCCAAACAAATGTTGAGAGTATAAAGTATTTGGGAATCCATCTACCAAAGAAAAGTCAGGAATTATATGAGAAAAATTACAAAACACTTGCCAGAAAAATAAAGTCAGATTTAAATAATTGGAAAGACATTCCGTGCTCTTGGATAGGCCGAGCGAATATAATAAGGATGACAATACTCCCCAAACTAATATATTTATTTAATGCTATACCAATCAGACTTCCAAGAAACTATTTCAATGACCTAGAAAAAATAACAACAAAATTCATATGGAAGAATAAAAGGTCGAGAATTGCAAGGGAACTAATGAAAAAAAAAAAAACTCAGAGGAAGGTTGTCCAAGTGTACCTGATCTAAAGCTATATTATATAGCAGCAGTCACCAAAACCATTTGGTATTGGCTACGAAATAGACCGGTAGATCAGTGGAACAGATTAGATACAAAGGACAAAAAAGGGTACATCTATAGCAATCTAATCTTTGACAAACCCCAAAATACCAACATTAGGGATAAAAATTCAGTATTTGGGAAAAACTGTTGGGAAAACTGGAAATTAATATGGCAGAAATTAGATATGGATCCACACTTAACACCATATACCAAGATAAGATCAAAATGGGTCCATGATTTAGGCATAAAGAATGAAATCATAAACAGATTAGAGGAAGAGAGGATAGTCTACCTCTCAGACCTGTGGAGGAGGAAGGAATTTATGACCAGAGGAGAACTAGAGATCATTATTGATCACAAAATAGAAGATTTTGATTACATCAAAGTAAAAAGTTTCTGTACAAACAATACTAATGCAAACAAGATTAGAAGGGAAGTAACAAATTGGGAAAATATTTTTAAAAGGAAAGGTTCTGACAAAGGTCTCATTTCCAAAATATTTAGAGAACTGACCCTGATTTATAGGAAACCAAACCATTCTCCAATTGATATATGGTCAAGGGATAAGAAGAGACAATTCTCAGATGATGAAATTGAAACTATTTCCACTCATATGAAAGAGTGTTCCAAATCACTACTGATCAGAGAAATGCAAATTAAGACCACTCTGAGATACCACTACACACCTGTCAGATTGGCTAAGATGACAGGAACAAATAATGATGAATGTTGGAGGGGCTGTGGGAAAACTGGGACACTGATACATTGTTGGTGGAGTTGTGAAAGAATCCAGCCATTCTGGAGAGCAATTTGGAACTATGCCCAAAAAGTTATCAAACTGTGCATACCCTTTGACCCAGCATTGCTGCTATTGGGCTTATATCCCAAAGAAATACTAAAGAGTGGAAAGGGACCTGTATGTGCCAAAATGTTTGTGGCAGCTCTTTTTGTTGTAGCCAGAAACTGGAAGATGAATGGATGTCCATCAATTGCAGAATGGTTGGGTAAATTATGGTATATGAATGTTATGGAATATTATTGCTCGGTAAGAAATGACCAGCAGGAGGAATACAGAGAGGCCTGGAGAGATTTAAATCAACTGATGCTGAGTGAAATGAGCGGAACCAGAAGATCACTGTACACTTCAACAACAATACTGTATGAGGATATATTCTGATGGTAGTGGAAATCTTCAACATAAAGAAGAGCCAACTCACTTCTAGTTGATCAATGATGGACAGAGGTAGCTACACCCAGAGAAGAAACACTGGGAAGTGAATGTAAATTGTTAGCACTAATATCTGCCCAGGTTACATGTACCTTCGGAATCTAATGCTTATTGTGCAACAAGAAAATGGTATTTACACACATGTATTCTATCTAGGTTATATTGTAACACATGTAAAATGTATGGGATTGCCTGTCATCGGGGGGAGGGAGTAGAGGGAGGGGGGGAGAATTTGGAGAAATGAATACAAGGGATAATATTATAAAAAATATATAACAAAAAATTTATTAAAAAAAAAATGTAATGGGGACAAACTAGAACCATTCCCAATAAGATCAGGGGTGAAACAAGGTTGTCTATAATGACCATTACTGTTCAATATTTTATTAGATATAAGAGAAGAAAAAGATTAAAAGAATTAGAGTTGGTAATGAGGAAATCAAATTATGACTCTTTGCAGATGATAATGACTGTATACTTAGGGAATCCTAGAAAAGCAAATAAAAAACTACTAGAAATTATTCACGACTTTTACAAAGTTGCAGGATACAAAATAAATCCACAGAAATCATTTTTTATATATTACCAACAAAGTCCAGAAGCAAGAGATACAAAGAGAAATTCTTTTTAAAATAATTGTAGATAATATAATATAAAATATTTATGAGTCTACCTCCCAAGCCAAAGTCAGGAACTATATGAAGAAAACTACAAAAACACATTCCACATAAATAAAGTCAGATCTAATTAATTGGAAAAATATCAAAAACTCATGAGTAGGTTAAGCAAATATAATAAAAATAACAATGCTACCTAAATTAATCTACATATTCAGTGCTATACCATTAAATTTTCCAAGAAATTATTTTACAGATCTAGAAAAAATTACAAATTTCTACTATATAAGAAATTTTACATATTATAAAATTATAAATTATAAAATTTCTTTTATATAAGAAATTGTAATAATTTGTTCTTTCATTTGAAAGAATAAAAGTTCAAGAATTTCAAGGGAATTATTGAAAAAAACTGCAAATGAGGGTGGACTAGCTGTACCAGACCTAAAATAATATTATAAAGCAGCAACCATCAAAACCATTTGTTTCTATCATCCCCAGGATAATACAGTATGATCAAGTAGGATTTATACCAGGAATGCAAGGCTGGTTTAATATTAGGAAAATTATTAGTATAATTGACCATATTAATAATCAAATTAATAAAAACCATATGATCATCTCAATAGATGCAGAAAAAGCATTTGATAAAATCCAACATCCATTCCTACTAAAAACGCTTGAGAGTATGGGAATAAATAGACTATTCCTTAGAATAATCAGGAGCATATATTTACGACCATCAGTAAACATAATATGCAATAGAAATAAACTGGAACCTTTCCCAGTAAGATCAGGAGTGAAACAAGGTTGCCCACTATCACCATTACTATTCAATATAGTACTAGAAATGCTAGCCTTGGCAATAAGAGCTGAGAAAGAGATTCAAGGAATTAGAATGGAAAATGGGGAAATCAAACTATCACTCTTTGCAGATGACATGATGGTATACTTAGAGAACCCCAAAGATTCTGCTAAAAACCTATTAGAAATAATTCACAACTTTAGCAAAGTTGCAGGATACAAAATAAATCCACATAAATCCTCAGCATTTTTATATATCACCAACAAAATGCAGCAGCAAAAGATACAAAGAGAAATTCCATTCCAAACAAATGTTGAGAATATAAAATATATGGGAATCCATCTACCAAAGAATAGTCAGAAATTATACGAGCAAAATTACAAAACACTTGCCACAAAAATAAAATCAGATTTAAATAATTGGAAAGACATTCAGTGCTCTTGAATAGGCCGAGCATATATAATAAAGATGACAATACTCCCCAAAGTAATCTATTTATTTAGTGCTATACCAATCAGACTCCCAAGAAACTATTTTAATGACTTAGAAAAAATAACAACAAAATTCATATGGAAGAATAAAAGGTCGAGAATTGCAAGGGAACTAATGAAAAAAAAAAAGTCAGAGGAAGGTGGTCTAGGTGTACCTGATCTAAAGCTATATTATATAGCAGCAGTCACGAAAACCATTTGGTATTGGCTAAGAAATAGGCCAGTCGATCAGTGGAACAGATTAGGTACAAAGAACAAAAAAGAGTACATCTATAGTAATCTAGTCTTTGACAAACCCAAAGATACCAACATTAGGGATAAAAACTCATTATTTGAAAAAAAAAACTGTTGGGAAAACTGGAAATTAGTATGGCAGAAATTAGATATGGATCCACACTTAACACCATATACCAAGATAAGATCAAAATGGGTCCGGTCCATGATTTAGGCATAAAGAATGGGATCATAAATAGATTAGAGGAACAGAGAATAGTCTACCTTCCAGACCTGTGGAGGAGGAAGGAATTTATGACCAGAGGAGAACTAGAGATCATTATTGATCACAAAATAGAAGATTTTGATTACATCAAAGTAAAAAGTTTCTGTACAAACAATACTAATGCAAACAAGATTAGAAGGGAAGTAACAAATTGGGAAAATATTTTTAAAAGGAAAGGTTCTGACAAAGGTCTCATTTCCAAAATATTTAGAGAACTGACCCTGATTTATAGGAAACCAAACCATTCTCCAATTGATAAATGGTCAAGGGATATGAAGAGACAATTCTCAGATGATGAAATTGAAACTATTTCCACTCATATGAAAGAGTGTTCCAAATCACTACTGATCAGAGAAATGCAAATTAAGACCACTCTGAGATACCACTACACACCTGTCAGATTGGCTAAGATGACAGGAACAAATAATGATGAATGTTGGAGGGGATGTGGTAAAACTGGGACACTGATGCATTGTTGGTGGAGTTGTGAAAGAATCCCACCATTCTGGAGAGCAATCTGGAATTATGCCCAAAAAGTTATCAAACTGTGCATACCCTTTGACCCAGCATTGCTGCTATTGGGCTTATATCCCAAAGAAATATTGAGGAGGGGAAAGGGACCTGTATGTGCCAAAATGTTTGTAGCAGCTCTTTTTGTAGTGGCTAGAAACTGGAAGATGAATGGATGTCCTTCAATTGGAGAATGGTTGGGTAAATTATGGTATATGAATGTTATGGAATATTGTTGCTCTGTAAGAAATGACCAGCAGGAGGAATACAGAGAGGCTTGGAGAGACTTACATCAACTGATGCTGAGTGAAATGAATAGAACCAGAAGATCGCTGTACATTTCAATGTTGTATGAAGATGTATTCTGATGGAAGTGGATATCTTCAACATAAAGAAGATCCAACTCAGTTCCAGTTGATCAGTGATGGACAGGAACAACTACACCCAGAGAAGGAACACTAGGAAGGTGAGTTAAGAGAGTTGCAAGAAGAAATAGATAGCAAAACTATAATAGTGGAAGATCTCAACCTTGCACTCTCAGAATTAGATAAATCAAACCACAAAACAAATAAGAAAGAAATTAAAGACATAAATAGAACATTAGAAAAATTGGGTATGATAGATCTTTGGAGAAAACTGAATGGTGATAGAAAGGAACGTACTTTCTTCTCAGCAGTTCATGGAACCTATACAAAAATTGATCTTATATTAGGACATAAAGATCTCAAAATTAAATGCAGGAAGGCAGAAATAGTAAATGCTTTCTTCTCAGATCACAATGCAATGAAAACTACATTCAACAAGAATTTAGGGGTAAATAGACCAAAATGTAATTGAAACTAAATAATCTCATATTAAAGAATGATGGGTGAAACAGCAAATTATAGACACTATTAATAATTTCACTCAGGTTAATGACAATGATGAGACATAATACCAAAATCTGTGGGATGCAGCCAAAGGAGTAATAAGGGGAAATTTTATATCTTTAGAGGCTTAGTTGGATAAAGTAGAGAAAGAGAATGCATTGGGCTTACAACTTTAAAAAATTAGATAAAGACTAATTAAAAACCCCCAATTAAATACTAAACTTGAAATTCTAAAATTAAAAGGAGAAATTAATAATATTAAAAGTAAAAATAACTATTGAATTAATAAATAAAACTAAGAGTTGGTTTTATGGGAAAAAAACGATAAAATAGATAAACCTTTGGTAAATCTGATCAGAAAAAGGAAAGAGGAAAATCAAATTGTTAGTCTGAAAAATGAAAAGGGGGAACTTTCCAACAATGAAGAGGAATTTTGTGTAATAAAAAGAAGTTACTTTTCCCAACTTGATGCCAAAAAATTTGATAACCTAAGTGAAATGGATGACTCCTCCAAAAATATAGGCTTCTCAGTTTAAGAGAGGAGGAAGTAAATTGCTTAAATAGTCCCATTTCAGAAAAAAAAATAGAACAAGCTATTATTCAGTTCCCTAAGAAAAAATCCCTAGGACCAGATGAATTTACATGTGAATTCTACCAAATGTTTAAAGAACAATTAGCCCCAATGTTAGATAAACTTTGAAAAAATAGCAATGAAGGATTCCTACCAAATTCCTTTTATGACACAGACATAGTACTGATACCTAAACCAGGTAGGTTGAAAACTGAGAAAGAAAACTATAGATCAATCTCCTTAATGAATATTGATGCTAAATTCTTAAATAAGATATTAGCAAAAAGACTTCAGAAAATCATCACCAGAATAATACACCATGATCAAGTAGGATTTATACTAAAAATGCAGGGCAGGTTTAATATTAGGAAAACTATTAGTATAACATTATGTACTAATATAATAACTAATAGTATAATATTAATAATCAAATTAACAAAAACCATATGATCATCTCAATAGATGCCGAAAAAGCATTTGATAAAATACAACATCCATTCCTAATAAAAAACACTTGAGAGTATAGGAATAAATGGACTATTCCTTAAAATAATTAGTAGCATCTATTTAAAACCATCAGTAAGCATCATATGTAACAGGGATAAACTTGAACCATTCCCAATAAGATCAGGAGTGAAACAAGGTTGCCCACTATTGCCATTACTATTCAATATTGTATTAGAAATGATAGCTTTGGCAATAAGATTGGAGAAAGAAATTAAAGGTATTAGAATAGGTAATGAGGAAACCAAACTATCACTCTTTGCAGATGATATGATGGTATACTTAGAGATCCCAGGGATGCTACTAAAAAGCTACTAAATTACTAAATAATCCACACCTTTAGCAAAGTTGCAGGATACAAAATAAACCCACATAAATCATCAGCATTCTTATATGTCACTAACAAAATCCAACAGTTAGAATTACAAAGAAAAATTCCATTTAAAGTAACTACTAATAGTATAAAATATTTAGGAATCTAACTGCCAAAGGAAAATCAGAAACTATATGAACAAAACTACAAAACACTTTCCACACAAATAAAGTCAAATCTAAACAATTTGAAAAATATTAAATGCCCTTGGATTCGGTAAGCAAATATAATAAAGATTACAATACTACCTAAATGAATCTATTTATTTAGTGTTATACCAGTCAGACTCCCAAAAAACTATTTTAATTACCTAGAAAAAATAACAACAAAGTTTATATTAAAAAACAAAAAGTCAAGAATTTCAAGGGAATTAATGAAAAAAAAAATCAAATGAAGATGGCCTAGCTATACAGATCTAAAATTATATTACCAAGCAGCGATTACCATAACCATTTGGTATTGGCTAAAAAATAGACTAGTTGATCAGTGGAAAAGGTTAGGTCCAAAGGACAAAATAATCAATAGCTTTAATAATCTAGTGTTTGACAAAGCCAGGGACCCCAGCTTTTGGGACTGTTTGACAAAAATTTTTGGAAAAATAGGAAATTAGTATGGCAGAAACTAGGCATTGACCCACACTTTATACCGTACATGAAGCTCAGGTCAAAATGAGTTCATGATCTAGGCATAAAGAAAGAGATTATAAAAAAATCAGAAAAGCATAAGATAGTTTACCACTCAGACCTGTGGAAAATGAAGGAATTCATGACCAAAGAAGAACTAGAGGTCATTATTGATCACAAAATAGAAAATTTTGATTATATCAAATTAAAAAGGTTTTGTACAAACAAAACTAATGCAGACAAGATTAGAAGGAAAGTAATAAACTGAGAAAACATTTTTACAGTCAAAGGTTCTGATAAAGGCCTCATTTCCAAAATATGTAGGGAATTGACTCTAATTTATAAGAAATTAAGCCATTCTCCAATTGATAAGTGGTCAAAGGTTAAGAACAGACAATTCTCAGATGAAGAAATTGAAAATATTTCTAGCCATATGAAAAGATGCTCTAAATCATTATTAATCAGAGAAATGCAAATTAAGATAGCTCTGAGACACCACTACACACCTGCCAGATTGGCTAGAATGAAAGGGAAAGATAATGCAGAATCTTGGAAGGGATGTGGAAAAATAGGGACACTAATACATTGTTGGTGGAATTGTGAATACATCCAGCCATTCTGGAGAGCAATTTGGAACTTTGCTCAAAGAGTTATCAAACTGTGCATACCCTTTGATCCATCAGTGTTACTACTGGGCTTATATCCCAAAGAGATTTCAAAGAAGGGAAAGGGACCTGTATGTGCAAGAATGTTTGTGGCAGCCCTCTTTGTAGTGGCCAGAAACTGGAAACTGAGTGGATGCCCATTAATTGGAGAATGGCTGAATAAAGTGTGGTATACGAATATTATGGAATATTATTGTTCTGTAAGAAATGACCAACAGAAGGATTTCAGAAAGGCCTGAAGAGACTTACATGAACTGCTGCTGAGTGAAATGAGCAAGACCAGGAGATCATTATACTTCAACAACAATACTATATGATGATCAATTCTGATGGACAAAGCCCTGTCCAACAATGAGATGAGCCAAATCATTTCCAATAGAGCAGTAATAAACTGAACCAGCTACACCTAGCGAAAGAACTCTGGGAGTTGACTATGAACCACCACATATAATTTTTTACTTCCTTCACAGGCTAATTATTCACTGTTTCAAAGTCCAATTTTTTTCTGTACAGCAAAATAACTGTTTGGACATGTATACATATATTTTATTTAACTTATACTTTCACATATTTAACATGTATTGGTTAACCTGCCATCTGGTGGAGGGGGTGAGGGGAAGGAGGGGAAAAGTTGAAACAAAAGGTTTTTCAATTGTCAATGCTGGAAAATTACCTATGCATATAATTTTTGTAAAAAAAAATAATAATAATAAATAAATATTTTCAAAAAAACCAATGATAATTTTTATTTTTTGTTATATACTGTTTCTTTGAATCTCCAAGGACTAGTATTTGACTGTAACATAATAGATTATTAATAAAAGTTTATTGAATATTAAAAAATAAGAATTGGCTTAAAGAGAAAAATATAGACATATTTGATTTATGGTGAAACTTCTTCCACTTCATTGAAAAGTGGGAGGGGAAAAGTGAAAAGGGAAGGAGTAAGCTAAGCAGAAGGGAATACAGAAATTGTGAGGAAAAGAGGTAAAATAGGGGGAGGAACTTTAAGGTGGGGGAGGGATATGATAAAGCAAGTGGTGCTCACAAGTTTAATACTGGGGAGAGTAAGGGGGAAGAAAAGGAGAAAACCATATGCAGGGGTTAACAACATGGCAAGTAATAAATACTGAATTAGTAATTTGAACCATACATGTGAATGGGGTAAATTCCCCCATAAAGAGGAAGTGCTTAGAAGACTGGATTAAAAGCCAGAATCCTGTAATATGTTGTTTATAGGAAACACACTTGAAGAAGGGTGATACATACACAATAAAGGTAAAAGTTTGGAGAATCTACTATGCTCCAGGTGAAGCAAAAAAAGCAGGGGTAGCCATCCTCATCTCAGATCAAGCAAAAGCAAAAACTGATCTAATTAAAAGAGATAAGGAAGGACACTATGTCTTACTAAAGGGTAGCATAGATAATGAAGCAATATCAATATTAAACATATATGCACCAAGTGGTGTAGCATCTAAATTCTTAAAAGAGAAATTAAAGAGAGCTGCAAGAAGAAATAGACAGCAAAACTATAATAATGGGAGTTCTTAACCTTACACTCTCAGAATTAGATAAATCAAACTACATAATAAATAAGAAAGAAGTCAAAGAGATAAATAGAATACTAGAAAAGTTAAATATGATATATCTTTGGAGAAAACTGAATTGTGACAGAAAGGAGTATACTTTCTTCTTAGCAATTCATGGAACCTATAAAAAATTGACCATATATTAGGACATAAAAACCTCAAATTCAAATGCAGTAAGGCAGAAATAGTAAATGCATCCTTTTCAGAACACAATGCAATGAAAATTACATTCAATCAAAAGTCAGGGTAAAATAGACCACAAATAATTGGAACCTAAATAATCTCATACTAAAGAATCATTGGGTGAAACAGCAAATCATCGACATAATTAATAAAATCACCCAAGAAAATGACAATAATGGGACATCATACCAACATGTATGGGATGCAGCCAAAGCAGTAATAAGAAGAAACTTTATATCTCTAGAGGCCTACTTGCATAAAATAGAGAAAGAGAAGGTCAACAAATTGGTCTTGCAACTAAAAATGCTAGAAAAGGAACAAATTAAACCCCCCCAGGCAAACACAAAACTTGAAATTCCAAAAATAAAAGGAGAGTATAAATACTTTCAATAAAATTGAAAGTAAAAAAAAAAAAAAACTATTGAATTAACTAATAAAATTAAGAGTTGGTTCTATGAAAAAACCAACAAAATAGACAAACCCTTAGTAAATCTGATTAAAAAAAGGAAATAGGAAAATCAAATTGTTAGTCTTATAAATGAAAAGGGAGAACTCCCCCTAATGAAGAGAAAATTAGAGCAATAATTAGTAGTTACTTTGCCCAACCTTATGTCTATAAGTTCAATAAGTTAAATGAAATGGAAGAATACCTTAAAAAATATAGGTTGCCCAGATTGACAGAGGAAGAAGTAAATTGGTTAAACAATCCCATCTTAGAAAAAGAAATAGAACAAGCTATTAACCAACTCCCTAAGAAAAAATCCCCAGCACCACATGTGAATTCTACCAAACATTTAAAGGACAATTAACTCCAATGTTATATAAACTATTTGAAAAAATAGGGATTGAAGGAGTTCTACCAAATTCCTTTTTTGATACAGACATTGTACTGATATCTAAACCAGACAGGTTGAAAACAGAAAAATAAATCATAGACCAATGTCCCTAATTAATATTGATGCTAAAATCTTAAATAAAATAATTAGCAAAAAGATTACAGAAAATCATCCCCAGGATAATACACTATGACCAAGTGGGATTTATACCAGGAATGCAGGGCTGGTTCAATATTAAGAAAATTATTAGCATAATTTACTATATCAATAACCAAATTAACAAAAACCATATGATCATCTCAATAGATGCAGAAAAACATTTGATAAAATCCAACATCCATTCCTACTAAAAACACTTGAGAGTATAGGAATAAATGGACTCTTCCTTTAAAGAGCATATATTTAAGTAGCATATATTTAAGACCCTCAGTAGTATCATATGTAATGGTGATAAACTAGAACTTTTCCCAGTAAGATCAGGAGTGAAACAAGGTTGCCCACTATCACCATTACTATTCAATATAGTACTAGAAATGCTAGCTTCAGCAATAAGAGCCGAGAAAGAGATTCAAGAAATTAGAGTAGGAAATGAGGAAATCAAATTATATGAGCAAAATTACAAAATACTTTCATCAAAAATAAAGACAGATTTAAATAATTGGAAAAATATTAAGTGCTCTTGGATAGGCCGTGAGAATATAATTAAGATGATAACACTCTCTAAACTATACCAATCAGACTCCCAGAAAACTATTTTAATGACCTAGAAAAAATAACAACAAAATTCATATGGAAGAACAAAAGGTAGGAAAAAAAAAATCAGATGAAGGTGGCCTAGCTGTAACTCATCTAAAACTATATTATAAAGCAGCAGTCACCAAAACCATTTGGTACTGGCTAAGAAATAGATTAGCTGATCATTGGAATAGATTAGGTTCACAGGACAAAATAGTTAATAACTATAGCAATCTAGTCTTTGACAAACCCAAAGATCCCAACTTTTGGGATAGAATTCATTATTTGACAAAAACTGTTGGGAAAACTAGAAATTAGTATGGCAGATATTAGGCATCATCCCACACTTAACACCATATAGCAAGACAAAATCATCATGGGTCCATGATTTAGGCATAAAGAACAAGATCATAAATAGATTTGAGGAACATAGGATAGTTTCCTCTCAGACTTGTGGAGGAGGAAGGAATTTGTGACCAAAAGAGAACTAGAGATCATTATTAATCACAAAATCCGAAATTTTGATTACATCAAATTAAAAAGCCTTTGTACAAATAAAACTCATGCAAACAAGATTAGAAGGGAAGTAACAAACTGGGAAAATTTACATTTAAAGGTTCTGATAAAGGCCTCATTTCCAAAATATATAGAGAACTGACTCTAATTTATAAGAAATCAAGTAATTCTCCAATTAATAAATGGTCAAGGATATAAACAGACAATTTTCAGATGATGAAATTGAAACTATTTACACTCATATGAAAGTGTTTCAAATCACTATTGATCAGAGAAATGTAAATTAAGATAACTCTGTGATACCACTGCACACCTGTCAGATTGGCTAAGATGACAGGAAAAAATAATGATGAATGTTAGAGGGAATATGGGAAAACTGGGATACATGCATTGTTGTTGGTGTTGTGAACGAATCCAACCATTCTGGAAAGCAATCTGGAATTATGACCAAAAAGTTATCAAAATGTGCATACCCTTTGACCCAGCAGTGCTACTCCTGGGCTTATATCCCAAGGAAATACTAAAGAAGAGAAAGGGACCTGTATGTGCCAAAATGTTTGTGGCAGCCCTTTTTGAAGTGGCTAGAAACTGGAAAATGAATGGATGCACATCAATTGGAGAATGGTTGGGTAAATTGTGGTATAGGAATGTTATGGAATATTATTGTTCTGTAAGAAATGACCAACAGGATGAGACTTGGAGTGTTACATGAACTGATGCTGAGTGAGGTGAAAAGAACCAAGAGATCATTTTACACTTCAACAACAATACTGTATGAGGATGTATACTGATGGAAGTGGATGTTTTCAAAGAGAAGATCTAATTCAATTCCAATTGATCAATGATGAATAGAATCAACTATACCCAGAGAAGGAACACTGGGAAATGAGTGTTAACTGTTTGCATTTTTATTTTTCTTCCCAGTTATTTTTGCTTTCTGAATCCAATTCTTCCTATGCAACAAGAAATTCAATTCTTCACACATATATTGTATCTAGGATATTCTATAACATATCTAACATGTATAAGACTACCTTCCATCTAGGGAAAGGGGTGGAGGGAAGGAGGGGAAAAATCAGAACAGAAGTGAATGCAACGGATAAAGTTGTAAAAAATTACTCATGCATATATGTATTATCAAAAAAAAGTTACAATTATAAAATTTTAAAAATATTCTAATAAATAAATAAATAAAAGGAAAGGATATCTATTATTGCAAAAAAAAAAAAGCTATTAAATTAAAAAATAGCACTTAAAAGTAATTATTTCCAAGCTTGAACCCTATGGAGGAGAAAAAAATAATTCCCTTATACCCCTCTCCTTTGAAGGAATAGAGAGCAATAGTGTTGAAGGGGCACAGCATATACAAGCAGATGGTTTAGATATGGTAGCTAGGTTTTTATGCTTCTTTTTAAATTCTTTTTTTTTTGGCTTTATTTTTAAAATAGTATTTTTCCCAAATACCTGTACAGAGTTTTCAACATTCCAAATTTTTCCTTCCCTTACCTTCCCTCCAACACAAGACAGAAAGCAATATGATATAGGTTAAATATGTGTTATTCTTTTAAACATATTTCCACATTTGTCATGTGCATTCTTTTTTGCTTTAGACTGTTCAAGGGGTAGGGAAATGGGGGAGGGTATATTAGAAAACTAAAGTAATATAAATAGCACAAACTAATGTAAATGCCAATTTAAAATACATATATTTTAATATTTTTACAATTCTTTTGAAAATTCACTTCCATAAGTACAATTCAATTTGGTTCCAAAATTTCTGTGGAAATAAAATCAATATTAGTTATAGGTAATTGCAGACTATCTCTATTACAATTTTCTATTTAGGCAACGTTTTCTCTAGGTAACTGATGAGTTAATTCACGTGATCTTTTACACTGTAATAAGAAATTTTAGTTTGGTATGAGATCTAAAATACAGAAAACTTTAGTCTTAGTTGAAATATATCACAGTGTCCATTTAGACATGTATAATAGGGGGTTGTTCAAAAATTTGAAAACAAAGCAAGAGAGGTAGAAATATTCAATTAAAAAGTTTGACTCTTTCATTTCAAATTTTTTCCCAGTGCAGAAGGAACCTCCAAATTCAAAATGGATTACAATTTTGAGGAATTAAAAAACATTTTTTTTTCTCTACAATACTGCAATCAGCAAAAATTTGGGTTGTCATTTCTTTAAGAAACTAGATTTTCCCCCTTCATGGTTCCGGGTTTTTCTCAAAGAGAGAAAAGTGGGAAACAAAGCAAGAATTTAAGAAAACCTATGTCATGAGCCCCACCCCCACCCCCACCCATCCCAAGGAACACGTAACAGCAGACCCCACGGGTATGGGGCTAGACTCCTTGCCTTCCCCTTTCCTACCTTAGTGGGACTTGATAATTTTTCTTGCATGGGAAACAAGCAGTCAAGAAACTGAATAATTTACAGTGGCTGATTCTAGCCATCTCCTCTGGGACAGGGAAGAGGTGCTAGCGGCCTCCGGAATTAGGATTTAAATGATCATTGCCAGCCAAGATGGAAAAAAAAAAGGGCAAGGCCAGTGAATCAATATCGAGATCGAAAAAGGTAACCATTGGAATCAATACCGGGCGGATGTGGGAAGGTGGTCTTGGAGAAACAAAAGGTAATGTCCGGGAAACAGTGGGGGAGGGGACAGGACGGATGGGGAAGTGTGCTCTGGAATCTACAATCACCAGTGAGAAAGCGTAAGGACAGAGTCAACACCACTGAAAGAAAAGAACCTTCCAAAGCCACTAGCGCCAACTCTCAGACTGAAGGTCTGACCCTATACCACTATTTATAGGCCTTCCAAAGCTTCGCCCAATCTCGTGTTTGGTCAGGTATCCTAAACTAAAGGCCTCTGGGTGGCTGGCTCCTCCTCCATAGTGCAAAGAGGACAACAGGGAATAGAACGCAGTTTAGGAGGAGGGGTGGAAGAGGGTAATGTACTACCATACAAGGATAGTATCCCTTTTGACAGAGCTTCTGCTGTATAAACAAATACTAGCTAGGCAGATCCTAACAGATTTTATTCCTTATTCCTTTTCTGTGGATTAAGTTTCTCAATGAATTTCAAGCTTGCATTATTATTTTTGTCTGTTATGTTATACTATTGACTCACTAAACTTTTAGTCCAAAACAACCTCAAGTGTTTTTATATTAACAATTCTTTTAATTCATTGTCATGAAAAAGACAATATCTTTATTCTAAAAAATATTTAATTTTCTATGTTGCTGTGGAACATCTCTCCTTTAAGTAATAGAGGCAGAGTTTACTATCTGAGGGTCTGATTTAAAATCAGAAGTACCATGCTACTCATTCTTCCAAGAGAGATCTATTTGAGCTCTGATTTCAAGTTTTTCTGAGAGAGACAGACAGTGAGAGAGAGACAGACAGACACAATGATAGAGACACAGAAACAGTTATTAAACTTAATTGTAAATTAGTGAGAGAAAGAAAGACAAAGAGAAAGACAGACAGAAAAAGGAAAAGAGAGTTCTTCATTAAATTTAATTGTAAATTAGTAGTTCCCAGAAGGTATTTTTAACCTCTCATCCTAAAATTGAAAAATCCTAGCTTATAGTCTATGAAATGCAAAATCCTTAAAGGCCATGCCACTATACACTCTGGTGTCAAGTAATAATGTGCCCATAGATGACACTACTGAACTAATTTAGAAAAAGAAAATCAGTCATAAAAAGTACCAACAAAAGGAACACTGGGAAATGAGTGTAAACTGTGAGCATTTTTTTTTGTTTTTCTTCCCAGATTATTTTTACCTTCCTAATACAATTCTTCCTTTGCAACAACAACAACAAAATTCGGTTCTGCACATATATATTGTACCTAGGATATACTATAAGATATTTAATATGTATGGGAATGCCTGCCATCGAGGGGAGAGGGAAGGAGGGGGAAAATCCGGACAGAAGGGAGTACAAGGGATAATGTTGTTTTAAAAAAAATTACCTATGCATATGTACTGTCAAAAAAAATGTTATAATTATGAAAATTAATTAAAAAATAAATTTAAAATAAATAAATAAATGAAAAGTACCAGCAGCAATGGTAAATGGCAAACAAAAGGTTGTTTCTTTGTTTTTTTTCCCACTTCAAAGGTGGTCAGAGGTAAGAAGAAAGACCTCAGCCATTGTGTTACCAGTAAATAGTCTATTGCAGATCAGTCTCCTCATCCAGTTAACTGCTATTCTACCAGCTTGTCATGGATAATGATGATGATGAATGCTTCCAAGAGAATTTTTTTTTGATTGCTTTCTATTACATTAAATAATCCCTGCTTTCCTTCCTATTCTCCACAGCTACAGCTACATCATCTCCTAACCATATTCCTTTATATTCTCTCAGATCTTACACTATCTTATCTCAAATGATTGTGGCTATTTTTTTCCTAGGGAATTATCTAAGTAGTCAGTGAAAACTTGGAGAAGGGTCATGAATATTCCTTTCCTCCCTCATTTTTCTCTCTGTCTTTTTATATGTGTATTTGTATATACACATGTACATATATGTATGTATGCATACATAGATATACATATACTTATATATACATACACACACATAAATGCATATTTAAGTTGGCACAGTGGATAGAGCACTGGATTTGGAATCAGGAGGACTCATCTTGCCTCAAACATTTACTAGCTGTCATTTAGTCGTTTAGCCCTGTTTGTCTTAATTCCTCATCAGTAAAATGAGCAGGAATTCAGAGTTTTGAGAACATCTAAAACATTAATTTAGCCTTTACTTTTACTTAAGTCTATATATCTAACAACCTGAATTGATTTGCTAATGAAAGAAATCAATTGTATTTATACTAGCATTCTGACTACAAAGAAGCAACCTAAAAGAACTTATACCTAAATGTAAAGACAGCTCAGGTCTGTCATATGAGTTGGCATGGTTTCTCACTCATCAATAAATTTAATTGATATTGTATGCCTCCTTATGCAGTTGCTTTCTTATATGAAATTCAAGCCAGGCCATAACATTTCTATTGTTTTATTCTGCTGATTCAGATTTTCTTTTTAAGCTCTTTATATTAGCCATTTTTCTGGTTTAATCCCTTCCACAATTTTTTTTTGTATCTTTTAATTCTAACTAGAATTTTATGATTTTTTGCTCTTTAAATTTCTGTTTTTAGTTTGGATTTGTGATTTTCTCATCCTTATTAGTTCTTGTCTAATTTCTTTAAATACACCATTCATCCATATGAGCATATCTTATATGTGTACTTACCTGCATTTTTTCTAAAATACTTTAGTTGTTTCAATTGTTCTCTATTGTTTTAGGTTTTTCTTGACTTTACTCATTTTCTGTTATAGTTACTTTTTATTATGTGTGTATTTGTGATTGTTGTGAGTGTCTTTTAAGTTTATTTTCCTTCTCTTTTGTACTTCTCTATCTTTTGTAACTTTTCTTTCGTAGTCAGAAAGCTCTCAGCCATTACAGAGCTTTTATTCTGTAATTTATGGGCTTATAGAGAGTAGTTTGAGCCACTGAGAAATTAGGAGACTTCCCATAAAATTTTTCCCAACAAGGTCAAACAATACTTTTTCAGATTTTATACTTTCTAATGTTCTCTCTAAAATGTAATGTTCTCCGTTGAAGTTTCCTTGGGATCTTTGGAGGCAGCAGCCTTCATTTCAGTACAGTAATCACCATAGGAGTAGCCAGGGGCTAAAGTCCAAATCTTTTATTGGCTCCTTCAAAGTCCTATCTCCTTCACTTGTGATTTGACTAGTTTTCTGGAGGCCTTCCGGAGTGTTGGTTTCAGGGGAAAAGTGGAGGAGAGCCTGCCACAAAGGTGGTGTGAGATGGGGTGAATCAGAGTCCAAGGGCTTGTACTCCAGCCTTCAGCCTCCCACCTTTTGTCCACTTATCTCTGAATCTCTGAATCTCCCTGGCTGAGGCTTCTAGGTTATATGCTACACACTTGAGAACAAACCAACCATTACATCACTAGGAACCATTATTTGTTGTAGGATTAAATCAATGCTAAACTAGATTTAACCACTGTCTCCTCAATTCCATTTAATATCTTGTTTCAACTTCTGGCCCATAACATCTCTTTGTAGGATTAAATCAATCATACTGAACCATGCTAAACTATTGTCTCTATCAATTTCACTGACTTAGTACCTTGTAAGAATCCTTTGTTTCAAGTTCAGAGTTCTAGCCCATAACAACATTTGAATACACTTTTACAAATTCTGAGACCAAGACCCACAAAGAGAAAAAATAGGCAAACCTAAAAAAAAAATGTGCATGTATGTGATAGGTAGGTAGTAGGTAAATAGGTAGAATATAAATAGAGACAGACATACACCAGTAGTTATCTACTACTGCTAAAACACACACACACATATACACACACACACACACACATACATACATATATATATATATATATATACACACACACACACACATATCTATATATATATATACACACACACATATATGAAATCAACTTACTAAGTCCCTTATGAGCATAAATATTAGATTCTGTCTCCATCAATCAGTTATCATGCCTCCCTTCACATGAGCAGCATCACACAAAACATACTAGGTTTGAGTCAAACCAGCTTTCATGTAAAGTGAGTTGTTTGGAAAAGAGCCCCTTTAAGGTCTTTTCCAGTTCTGAAGCCTGTAATATTACAGGCATAAGATAATTCCCTATCCACTAAATGTGGATTAGTATTAGAGAGTTCTGAAGTAACCATTCTCAGGGAGTATTAAAATTATAGCGCCTTTGTGAAAAATGAGATTTCCCCAAAACCAGAACATTTTCTAGAAAGAAAGTTTCAGAATATTCTGGTTGAACTTAACTAGGGCCAGACCCTGGTAGTCTAGATTTAATATTGTAAATCAATGGCGTCAAATTCAAATAGAAATAGGGTCTACTAAATCACACAGAAATATATCCATGGGCCACACAGGGATTTAGAAAAACATAGATTAATGGATAGAGCACCAACCCTGAAGTCAGGAGGCCTGAATTAAAAATCTGGCCTCAGACACTTAACACTTCCTAACTGTGTGATCTGGGCAAGTCACTTAACCCCAATTGCCTCAGAAAAAAAAAAAAAAGGAAAAAACAACACATTAATACCATCCATATTTTTTATTGTATTTTCATTTATGTTGTTAATTTTTTCCTAATTCCATTTAATCTGTTTAGGGCCTACATGTAGTCTATGGAGGGCATGTTTGACATTAGATACTGTTAAAAAACTGAGACATTCACATGTTATTCAGCAATTAACAGAGTTTTGCTTAGCCATAGTAAGGGAAGAATATTCAACAAGGATAAGCATTGAGAATTCTTTGAGTTAATGCAACATAATATACCAGACAATGGAATGTCCAGACTAGCTCTCTATAGGATCTCGGTACCTGCCTGAATCCTTCATTTTAGAAGAGTGAAGAAGCGGGAACCCACATAGATGGTCAAGCATGGAGTCCATTTATTTTAAGTTCTCTCAGCCTTAAATCCCCTAGTACTTGCATCACTGTAGACTCTGCACATGTGTTAATTATACTAGGCATGAACCAACTATAGGATACTAGGCATGCAGGGCCACCCAAGCAACTTGCTATTGTTTTTGTAGATGTCTCCTTGCTAATCGTTTGAATCTCTGCTTCAAATAGAACACAGATTGTCACCATCCCCTGACTTCTCAGGAAGGCTAAGACACCCCCAAAAGGGAGATGACAGCCAAACCAGACACTATCAGCAGGTTCCCAGGCTGGGCTGAAGAGTCTTATATCTCACCAAGAATTCCCCCACTATCTGGCCCTCTACTAGTAAATCATCTGAGGAATTTCTTATCACCACTCCACCCCCACCCCCATATCCTCAGAGTGCTTTGTACTCAGGTAACAAAGAAATGAAGTCAAGTCTCAAACTCTTTTAAAGAAAAGCCCAGCTCAAACTATATGGGAAGAGTACTTAAGATACTGCTTCTATTCTGCCGGAAGTCAGAATAGTATACTATTTTAGCCCCGTGACCTAACCAGCAACATCTGTATCAACAGTTAAAACTACAGTACATAACTGATAATAAAAAAATACAATCTCAAGTAATTAAAAATAGTAATTTTGCTTCCTCTATTCAAGAAAGTCAGAAATTGGATACCATATTTAAGAAATAGATTCATAATGTATTTAGGAAAAATGATTTAATCTAAAATATATTTCTAGATCTCAAAGTTCTCTGAAAAATACCTTCTAAAGTGACTTGATTCCTGGCAATGGTTGGTTGACCAAAATTTCACTTTAGTAGTATGTAAAATGAGAAAATGTATTTGTTCTTTTTGGGACTTTTGGACAGATTTCTTTGGGATCTGATTTGATTCCCAAGGACACATGGCTAATCAATCTGACTGAATTCATCAGACTAATTCATTTCTTATCACTAGTAAATATAGTGTGCATGCATGAAATGTAAAACTGAAAGCAAAAAATATCATTCACCTTTGTATGGTGGGTATTCCTTTGAATTATCCTGAAATTACTTTTTACCCAGAAACACTACATAATAGAAGCAGCAATACTCTGCAAAACAGTTCTGTAGCAAGAGTACTTAACAGTCTCACTGCAATCAAAGAATAAGAATGACAAAATAGTTATAACTTATGGGCTGATTAAAAAAAATTAAACATAGAATTCTTTATGTTATTTAAGTTTAAAGTTATTAACTTTAAAAAGCAATGCAAACTGCTGCTGTGATTTCAAATTTTACAAAGAATAAGTTAAAAAGTGGGAAAAGAGCTTACACATAATGAAGAAAATTGTAATAAAAGATAAGAACTAAAGAATACTAAAGTGAAGCAGAGAGAGATAAACCAAAGCTTCTTCAAATTAGAATGAAAAAATACAGAAATGTCATATCAATGTAGAGAGCCAGAACTCTGGAGAGGTATACTTGAAAGAAGTATACTTGAAACAAGGTGTTAACTCAGAGAAATTGATGAGAAAATAGTTATCTAGTATTTAGCATGGTGATGTAATATTTCTCGACTTTTCACATATTCAATTATGCTGTAATGATGTAATTGTATAGGGTATATAAAAACTGGGGACAGGAAGTCAGACTGGCAGACTATTTTTTAATAAAAAAAAATAAAATTAAAAAACACTAGATAGCATAGGAATAAAGGGAGTTTTCCTTAAGATAATCAATGGCATCTATCTAAAACCATCAACAAGCATCTATATAATGAACATAGACTATGCTCATTATTCCAATAAGACCAGGAGTGAAACAAAGTTGCCCACTGTCACCATTACTATTGAGTATTGTATTACATATGGTAGCTTTAGAAATAAGAGAAGAAAAAGATATTAAAGGAATTAGAGTAGGTAATAAGGAAACAAAATTATCATTCTTTCCAGATGGATGGTATATTTAGAGAATCTTAGAAGATCAACTAGTCACCGTGACCCAAAAATAGAGTGAGTACAAAACTAGACAAGCAGGAAACTTTAGTAAGGGCTAAACAAATACTTAGAAAAGAACATTCATTCCCCACTACTCAATCCTTCTTAAATCACCTTCATTCTCCTGTCCCATCTCTCTGTCTCTCTCCTCCCAATGCTTACTTACTTAAACCTTCTCCAACATACTTTAAACACTTCCAAACCAATAACTCTTCTGACTAGATGCTTCATTTAAACTATTATTTGCTTTTGTAAATCAATCTCTCTTGTCCCTTTTCTTTAATCACTTTTTTAAAACTTTAAACTTCAAGATTCATAACCCATAATGACAACAAATTACCCAATGTTTCAGAAGCAAACCAAATAGTTTTTCTTTTTCTTTCTTCTGCCTGAGTGCTTCAAGGCCACTAGTAAGAAGGTTCCCAGGTGATAGTAAGCAGATAAGATTTTATTGCCGTTACTCCTCTTTAGCAGACTTTGAAAATTTGCTTTTCAGAGAAAACTTCCCCACCAGTTTAAAATAGTCAAGTTTTTTTTTCTTTTGTTTTACTTACAAATTGGTACAACAGGTTAAAAAGTTTAAAATCACAAACAATTTTTATATTAAGTAACATGAAAATAATCAATTCCCAAATTTCTTAATCATTGTTTTTAAAACTTAACAAATCTTTTAAATCACCAAAACAAACTAGAGGCTTTTCCCAGGACCCCCGCCACCAGAGAGAAGTTTTGTTTCATCTTGAACATTCTTCCCTCCCAGAATCCAAACAGACCTTCTCTAAACTTCAAAGCTCATTTAAGTGCATCTCTCTGCCTTCACAGGGAATGCCTAGATATTCCATGATTTTGAACCACTCTGAAAGAATTACTATTCTGAATGAATTTCAATTTCCACAATTCAGCCTATTATTTTTTTAAGCTTGTAACACAGAAGCTGTTCTTATCTTATGTGCTTGCTAACTTTTAACACAGAACAAAAAATTCAAAGCAGACAAACATACACAGACAGACACAGAGCTCTATTTTTCTTAAAGAGAGGCATTTATACACCGAATCCTGCCGACTACGCCAATTTATGTATTATGATTTTAAAGGAAAGTTCGGATTCGCTCCTATAAATGATGCTCTCAAGCTCAGTTAAAAAGTAAAAGTAAAAAGTTTTAATCAAACAAGACAAGGTACAGACAATTTAGATTTATACACACAAAAAACAAAAAACAAATAGAAATAAGAACCATTAACAATATGACAATTACAGCAGATAGAGGAAGAGAATACATCACCAATTCAAGGGAACCTCAAAAACTCAAATGTCTGGGAGCCCCGTTTCAGCCTCAATCAACTTGAATTGTGTAAAGATTTTCCCGGGTGAAGCGTCCTCCCCGCGGGTGAAGCTCAATGGAGATATACAACACTAGCCTTTTATATGTTTTTTTAGACAAAGAAGACCCTTAGTCAAGAAGTTTGACATGTATACATGTGAAGAGTATGTGATAATTCTGTATGTTGACTCATTCCATATTGTCTATATCTTGACATAATTCCTTATCAATTGTATATGCTCAGGGAGGAAGCCACCCAGCCCTAAGCATAAACATTCCCAGGGATGGCTAGTTCCTGGTACCTATTGTCAAGGACATATAGAGTTCATGGAACGGTCAAATTCCCATAATTTAGAAGCTCAGGCCTGTTAGATTTGAGTGAGCTTACAATTCTAATATGAAATTTTAATTTCTTATTCATATGCCCAAAATTTGACTCCCAGAAACAGAATCAAGGAATATTCTAGACTGCAGTTATCTATGTACATGTCATAATATTGAATGGGTTAGTAGACACGGGTTCAGATCATGCCAATTGACCCAGTCATTGGCCAAAGATTAAGGTAGATAACTTATATATAGAAGGATCAATAGCAGCTGAAGTTAGTGTTACCCCTTTGAGATGGACATTTCAAGGTGAAACAGAAGTTTTTACTCCTTTTGTAGTTGAAAAAAATCCCCATCAATCTATGAGGAAGAGACATCTTACATTAGGATTACAATTGAATATATAGAAGCTATACACCTTAAATGACTTTCAGAAATTAATAGGAGATATCCAATGGATGCATCCAGTGTTAGGCTTAACTACCTATCAATTACAAGCATTATATGACATTTTAAGAGGAGATACTGCTTTAAATTCATCATGCCAGGTTACAAAGAAGCTCAAGAGGGTTTGAGAGAAGTTGAACTGGCTTTATCCAATGTGGTTGAAAGAGTCACTCAAAAACCCTTGGAAATATCAGTTTTTGCTACAAAAGAGGAATCCACAGCAGTCCTTCATCAAAGACACAGTATGATAGAGGGGGTGAACCTCCCAGCACAACCAGAACAAAACCTTATTCCTTACTCAGTACCTGTGGCTATAATCTTATTAAAGGCCATTAAGCAAGTAGTACATTAAGAGAAAGAAAGTACTACATTAAGAGAAAGAAAGTACATTAAGAGGGTAGGACAAAATATACACCTTTTGTACCAATGCACAAATTAATGTATGCTGTGAAACAATCCCAAAGTGGCAAATGTTATTGAACACCACTCCACATTTTACACACAATTCTCCATTAAAGATAACCCTGCTATTACATAATTGGCAGTGGATTTTTGAAGAAAAGGTTCTAAGGTTTCTCTTAAAGGGCCAACTATTTTTACAGATGCATCCAAACATAACATTTGTGCTGTATACTCTCATGACAACTATAAAGAGACTAATCAGAACTCCTTTTTAATCCACTCAGCAGTCTACTAAGTCTGCCATCTGCCAGTCTGACTTCCTATCCCCAGTTCTTATATACCCTATTACAATTACATCTTTACAGCATACTAAGTATGTGTGAGCTAAAGAACTATTACATCACCATGCTAAGTACTAAGTACTAGATAAACATTGTCTCATCAATTCTTCTGAATTAATATCTTGTTTCAAGTATACTTTCAAATATACTTCTCCAGAGTTCTGGCTATCTACATATCAATACATAAATTAAGCCATTCATAATAGAATATGTGAGAAATATTTTCAACCAACAGTTATAAGATAGGCATTATAAGATAAGATTAAGGTATAGATGAGCCAAAAGACCTTAGCCATGCAATCTAACTTTTCTGAACCTAAAATTTCTCATTCATAACATAATGGGGCTTGACTGAATGACTGTCAATGCTCCTTCCCCCAAAAAATAAAATAAAATAAAATTGAATGAATGAACTGTGCTAGTTTCATAGTATCTAAAGCCAATTAATTATCCATGAATAATATTAAAGGTATGTATAGGACCCACAGTTCTCCTGTATAGTGTTTGCCTAACATAATAAGATATAGATTTCTTTAGCAAAATAAAAATTTGAACTAATAAGATCTTTTTTTTCAAAATTTTTTTCAAAAATAGTTCTATGAATACAGCATTTTATAACCGTATTGTTTTCTTACTATATTAATGTTGTAGCTTTTTTGATTGAATGCACATTACCAATATTACATAATGATCACACTAAAAATATGCATATCTAAAAAACGATTTTTATTTCTTCCCCTGAATTGCCAAATTACTTTTATAAACCATTTAATGTTACTGTGCCTCATTTTCTTCCTTCTGTCCAAAAAAAAGAAATGTAAGACAAGAAAAACTACTTTAGCAGTCACTGCCTTGCCACTTAATAGCCATGCGATCTTGGGCAAATCACTTAACTTCTGTTAGCATTATTTTCCTTTTTGCCTATTTTTTTTTACTAATTATTAGAGTTACAGTTTTTTGTTTTAACAGTACATATGCATGGGTAATTTTTTTACAACATTATCCCTTGTACTCACTTCTGTTCTGAATTTTCCCCTCCTTCCCTCTACCCTCTCCCCTAGATGGCAGGCAATGCCATACATATTAAATATGTTATAGTATATCCCACATAAAATATATGTGTGCAGAACCAAATTTCTTGTTGCACAGGAAGAATTGGATGCAGAAGGTAAAAATAAACTGGGAAGAAAGACAAAAATGCAAATAGTTTACACTCGTTTCCCAGTGTTCCTTCTCTGGGTGTAGCTTTTTATGTCCATCATTGATCAACTGGAACTGAATTGGATCTTCTCTATGTTGAAGACTTCAATTAGAATATATCTTCATACAATATCATTGTTGAAGTGTATAGTGAGCTCATTTCACTCAGCATCAGTTCATGTAAGTCTCTCCAAGCCTCTCTGTATTCCTCCTGCGGGTCCTTTCTTACAGAGCAATAATATTCCATAACATTCATAAACCATAATTTACCCAACCATTCTCCAATTGATGGGTATTCATTCATTTTGCAGTTTCTAGCCACTACAAAAAGAGCTGCCACAAACATTTTGGCACATATAAGTCCCTTTCCCTTCTTTAGTATCTCTTTGGGATATAAGCCCAATAGTAGCACTGCTGGATCAAAGGGTATGTACAGTTTGATAACTTTTGGGGCATAGTTCCAAACTTCTCTCCAAAATGGCTGGATTCTTTCACAACTCCACCAACAATGCATCAGTGTCCCAGTTTTCCCAAATGCCCTCCAACATTCATCATTATCTTTTCCAGTTAGCCAATCTGACAAGTGTGTAGTGGTATCTCAGTTGTCTGAATTTGCATTTCTCTGATCAGTAGTGATTTGGAACACTCTTTCATATGAGTGGAAATAGTTTCAATTTCATCCTCTGAAAATAGTCTGTTCATATCCTTTGACCATTTATCAATTGGAGAATAGTTTGATTTCTTATAGAGTCAGTTCTCTATATAATTTGGAAATGAGGCCTTTATCAGAACCTTTAACTATAAAAATATTTTCCCAATTTGTTATTTCCCTTCTAATCTTGTTTGCATTAGTTTTGTTTGTACAAAAGCTTTTTAATTTGATGTAATCAAAATCTTCTATTTTGTGATCAGTAATGATCTGTAGTTCTCCTTTGGTCACAAATTCCTTCCTCCTCCCACAAGTCTGAGATGTAAACTATCCTATGTTCCTCTAATTTATTTATGATCTTGTTCTTTATGCCTATAAATTGTGGACCCATTTTGATCTTATCTTGGTATATGGTGTTAAGTGTAGGTCCATATCTAATTTCTGCCAACTAATTTCCAGTATTCCCAGCAGTTTTTGTCAAATAATTAATTCTTATCCCAAAAGTTGGGATCTTTGGTTTTGTCAAACACTACATTGCTATAGTTGTACACTATTTTGTCCTGTGAATTTAACTTATTCCACTGATCATCTAGCCTATTTCTTAGCCAATACCAAATGATTTTGGTGACTACTGTTTTATAATATAGTTTCAGATCAGTACAGGTAGGCCATCTTCACTTGATTTTTTATTTCATTAATTGCCTTGAAATTCTCAACGTTTTGTTCTTCCATATGAATTTTGTTGTTATTTTTTTCTAAGTCATTAAAATAGTTTCTTGGGAGGCTGACTGGTATAGCACTAAATAAATTGGTTAGTTTAGGGAGCATTTTTATCTTTATTATATTTGCTTGGCCTATCCAAGAGCACTTAATGTCTTTCCAATTATTTAAATCTGACTTTTTTTGTGAAAAATGTTTTTTAATTTTGCTCATATAATTCCTGACTTTTCTCTGGTAGATGGATTCCCAAATATTTTATACTCTTGATAGTTGTTTTGAATGGAATTTCTCTTTGTGTCTCTTGCTATTGGATTTTGTTGGTGATGTATAAAAATGCTGAGGATTTATGTGGATTTATTTTGTATCCTGCAACTTTGCTAAAGTTATAGATTATTTCTAATAACTTTTTAACAGAATCTCTGGTGTTCTCTAAGTATACCATCATATCATCTGCAAAGAGTGATAGTTTGGTTTCCTCATTACCTACTCTATTCCTTTAATCTCTTTCTCCACTCTTATTGCCAAGACTAGCATTTCTAATACAATATTGAATAGTAATGGTGATAGTGGGCAACCTTGTTACACTCCTGATCTTACTGGGAAAGGTTCCAGTTTATCCCCATTACATATGATGTTTACTGATGGTTTTAAATAGATGCTACTAATTATTTTAAGGAAAAGTCAATTTATTCCTATACTCTCAAGTGTTTTTAATAGGAATGGATGTTGGATTTTATCAAATGCTTTTTCTGCATCTATTGAGATGATCATATGGTTTTTGTTAATTTGATTATTAATGTGGTCAATTATGTTAATACTTTTCCTAATATTAAACCAGCCCTGCATTCCTGGTATAAATACTATTTGATTATGGTGTATTATCTTGGTGATGATTTTCTGTAATCTTTTTGCTCATATCTTATTTGAGATTTTAGCATCAATAGTCATTAAGGAGATTGGTCTATAGTTTTCTTTCTCAGTTTTCAACCTACCTGGTTTAGGTATAAGTATTATGTCTGTGTCATAAAAGGAATTTGGTAGGAATCCTTCATTGCTATTTTTTCAAAGTTTATATAACATTGCGGTTAATTGTTCTTTAAACATTTGGTAGAATTCACATGTAAATTCATCTGGTCCTGGGGATTTTTCTTAGCTTATTTCTAAGTTGAATAATAGCTTGTTCTATTTCTTTTTCTGAAATGGGACTCTTTAAGCAATTTACTTCCTCCTCTCTTAAACTGGGAAGTCTATATTTTTGGAGGAGTCATCCATTCCACTTAGGTTATCTAATTTTTTGGCATCAAGTTGGGAAAAGTGACTCCTTTTTATTACACAAAATTCCTCTTCATTTTTGGAAAGTTCCCCCTTTTCATTTTTCAGACTAACAATTTGATTTTCCTCTTTCCTTTTTCTGATCAGATTTACCAAAGGTTTATCTATTTTATCGTTTTTTTTCCCATAAAACCAACTCTTAGTTTTATTTATTAATTCAATAGTTATTTTTACTTTTAATATTATTAATTTGTCCTTTTAATTTTAGAATTTCAAGTTTAGTATTTAATTGGGGGTTTTTAATTAGTCTTTATCTAATTTTTTAAAGTTGTAAGCCCAATGCTTCTCTTTCTCTACTTTATCCAAGTAAGCCTCTAAAGATATCTTTGGCTGCATCCCACAGATTTTGGTATGATGTCTCATCATTGTCACTATCCTGAGTGAAACTATTAATCGTGTCTATAATTTGCTGTTTCACCCAATCATTCTTTAAGATGAGATTATTTAGTTTCAATTACATTTTGGTCTATTTACCCCTAAATTCTTGTTGAATGTAATTTTCATTACATCATGATCTGAAAAGAAAACATTTACTATTTCTGCCTTTTTGCATTTAACCTTAAGATCTTTATGTCCTAATATATGGTCAATGTTTGAGAAGAAAGTATACTCCTTTCTATCACCATTCAGTTTTTTCCAAAGATCTATCATACCTAATTTTTCTAATGTTCTATTTACGTCTTTAATTTCTTTCTTATTTGTTTTGTGGTTTGGTTTATCAAATTCTGAGAGTGCTAGGTTGAGTTCTCCCACTATTATAGTTTAACTGTCTATTTCTTCTTGCAATACTCTTAACTTCTCCTTTAGGAAGTTAGATGCTATCCCACTTGGTACATATATGTTCAGTGTCAATATTGCTTCATTGTCTATGGCACCCTTTAGCAAGATATAGTTTCCTTCCTTATCTCTTTTAATTAGATCAATTTTTGCTTTTGCTTGATCTGAGATAAGAATGACTATCCCTGCTTTTTTGACTTCACCTAAAGTATAAAGGGATTCTGCTCCAGCCTTTTACCGTTACTCTATATGTATCTCCATGCTTTAAATGTATTTTCTGTAAACAACATATTGTAGGGTTCTGACTTTTGATCTAGTCTGCTATCCTCCTCTGCTTAATGGGAGAGTGCATACCATTCAAATTTACAGATAAAATTACTAATTCTGTATTTCTTGTCATCATATTATCCCTAGATTATGTTTTTTCCTTGCCCCCCTGAACCCCTTCCCTAATATTAAACTTATAAGCCCCACTTGCACCACACAGTCCTCCCTCTTTAGTATCCCTCCCCCTCCTTTTAAATCCCTTCCCTTTTCTTGTACCCTTCCCTTATTATTCTTTTCCTTTTCTCTTTTCTTCTCCCCATTTTTAATGAGGTGAGAGAGAATTCTCTGTAAAACCAATATGTCAATTATTTTCTCTTTGAGCTAACTCTGATGAGAATAAGATTTACACAATGTTCCTCCCCCTCTCTAAATTGCCTTAGATATGATAAGTTTTCTTTGCCTCTTCCTGGGATGTAGCTTCCCTATTTTTAGCTCTCCTTTTTCCATTTTCTGACACTATCCCCTTTCCATTTCTACTTCCCTTTCTTATGTTATAGCAGTAAAATCAAATTATACATGTGGTCTTTATGTATATCCACAACAGGAATACAGTTCTCAAGACTTCCTTTTACCTTTTTCTGCTTCTCTTGAGTCCTGTTTTTGGAGATCAAATTTTTCGTTTAGACCTGATTTTTTTTTCCTTAGAAACAAATGGAATTCATCTGTTTCATTAAATGTTCATCCACTTCCATGGAAGAAAATGCTCAACTTAGCTGGGTAGTTTATTCTTGGCTGCATTCCAAGTTCTTTCGCCTTTTGGAATATCAGATTCCAGGCCCTTTGATCCTGTAATGTGGAGGCAACCAGATCTTGAGTGACCCTTATTGTGGCACCTCGGTATTCGAATTGTTTTTTTCTTGCCTGCTTGTAATATTTTTTCCTGATAGTTCTGAAGTTTGGCCACAATATTCTGTGGAGGTTTTTGTTTTGTTTTGGTTTGGTTTTTGGGTCTTTTTCAGAAGGTGTTCAATAAATTCTTTAAATGCTTATTTTACCTTCTTGTTCTGTTACCTCTGGGCAGTTCTCTTTGATGATTTCCTGTAAAATAGAATCTAGGATCTTTTTTTCATCATAATTTTCGGGAAGTCCAATAATCCTCAGATTATCTTTCCTAGATCTATTTTCCAGGTCTGTCGATTTTCCAAGTAAATATTTGACATATTTCTCCAGCTTTTTTCATTTTTTGGGGTTTTGCTTGATTGATTCTTGGTGTCTCAATGAATCATTTATTTCTATTTGTTCAGTTCTTATTTTTAATAAGTTATTTTCTTCATTGCTTATTTTACTTCTTTTTGTATCTGTCCAATTGAGTTTTTAAATGAGTTCTTTTGCTCTGTGGAATTTTTTTCCATTTCACTAATTTTTTTTTAGTGAGTTATTTTCTTTTTCCAATTCACATATCCCACTTTCCAGGGATTTTTTAACCTTTTCCAATTCACAAATTCTGTTTCCCTGCAGTTCCTGTGAATTCTTTATCTTTTCCAATTCCCATTTCATGATATTGTTACTCTCTTGCATAGCTTCTCTTTCCTTTCCCCATTCTTCTTCTAATTCTCTTTTAAGGTTTTTTAATAGTCTCTTCTAGGAGAGAGTTATGTGATGGGGGCCAGGTAACATTCCCCTGCAGGGAATCTGGAGACAGTCTGCTATTAGTCTCCTCGGGTTTGCAAACCTGTTCTCTTTCTGTATAGAAGCTATCGATTGTCCTTTTAATTTTTTTACTCATTTTTAAAAACCTATAGGGTCTGCCTTCAGGGCAAGGAGGTTACCAGTTTCCTCTACAGAGCTGGAATAGGTATATGGATGGCAGCTATCTTGTGAAAGGGCTGCAAAGGTATGAGGGTGCTCTGGGAAAGACTCCCTGCACTCCTAGTGACTCATAGCTGGTTATTTGATTCAAGAGTCAATAAGACCTATTCAAGGTATTGAATAGAAGTAATATGGTCAAAATAGAAAAAGAAGAAAACTTGTATAACTATGTGTTAGGTTCTTACTAAGTGCTAATGAGATAATGAGATATTAGGTTCTGACTAAGTGCTAAGTCGGTACTTGACAATTCTCTAGTTCAGGCCTTTACTGGGAGTTTTACTTGTGACTTCCTGGGGAAGAGCTAGCACTTAGTAAGAACCTAACAACTATGCATTTAACTGAAAAGGGAAGAGAATAGAAGTTTTACTCTGCCTCCTAATCATAGGGAAAATGCCTCCTGCTTGGTAATATCCAATAACCCGGCACAGTAGCAGTTTGGTCTACATTGACCCCAACGAGTTTGAGCTAGATATGCTATTATCTTTTAGGGTTTCTCAAAACCACAACATTCTTTGAGTCCATCTATGATTTCCTAGCTCCCCAATTCCTTGTTTGCTCAAGGTTTCTAAGAGATGGAAACTTAATTTGTAAACTTAAACTTTATTAATTTCTCTCACTTAAAAAACCCATTGATCAATGGTATTTATTATCTTACTTTACCTTGAAGCTTCCAACATTCTTTGGAAATCTAACTTTTCAATATTTCTCATTGGTCACAGCAAAGTATGTGTCTGATACAAGATTCCATCAAAGGTCTTCCTGATTTCAAGTCCAACTCTTTATCTCTTAGGTATATTCTAAGATGTCTGCATCAAAGAGAAATAGTCCTTCTTATCTCAAACTCAGAGAAGAAAAAGATTTTCAAGAGATTATCTAGTCCAATCTACTCATAGTGCATAAGAGAACATTTAGGGTCAGGGAGCCTAAATGAGTTGTCCATAGTCACAGAAATAATTAAATAGCAGATCTTGGATTCAAACTGGGATTAGAATCCACATTTCCTACTTTATTATTCTTCACATTATACTACACAAACTTTTCCTCCTTCCTCCCCCGCTCAACCCCCACACTGGATAACTTCCCTGTGGAGTTTTTTACAGTCTATGTTTTGCAACAGGGCATTAGGTTTCTGATATTAATGGAAAGTTTGTTATTCACAAGCTTGGGTATATTTTGTGATAATTAGCTTCTATTATAATTATAATATATATTATAATTATATGGATATAATTATTGTATATTATATACTAAATATATATATAATTATATAAATATATATTATAATTATAATCATAATTATACTGGTCACATCTGGCATGAGACAATTATGCTTAGAATTTCTCTTAATGGGGAAAAAATCCATAACCAATAAAAGAAAATAATTGAGGGAAACAATAATATAAGGGATTTGGAATTCCTTTAAAAATAATAAACTCTAAAGTTCACTTTGAATATTGACTATTGAAACTAAAGTTCAAACACAAAATGTACATCGTTTGGTTACTTACAGTTTACACAATTAGTCATTTTCATCCTTGAAGTTCAGACTTTGTTCCAAAGCCAAAGTAGCATCTGCTAGCCAGGATGAAACAAATTAATCTGTTTCTCTGATCTTTCCTGGCAGCCACTTCATGTTCTGAGTCAAGCCAAACTAAAAAGAGAAGTAGGATAGAGAGAGCTTTTAATTCAAGTGCTGTTTCCTTGCTTCAAATGGCCCTGCTTGGCAATGACATGCATCCATACAAGAATAATGAACTCTCATGAAAAAGTAATAGTTTTGCAAAATAAATTCTCAAAACATTGTTAAGCTTGTGGAAAACAGCAAGATCACAGATCTCAGTTTCAAAGGCATCAATAGTTAGTGTGTGGGAAGAGTTGTTTGCTTGTCAGTGTCAAAGTGTCAAATAAACATCTCCAGCTATTTTTCCAGTATAAAAGATTGTAGATCCTCTTTGCTACCATTCTCTCCTTTGCTCTTCCATTCATGTCTATTTTGATTGTATTATCAAAAATAAATTAAGTCACATACAATTCATTAAAATTTTCTTTTGTAAGAACTACCCTGCATCCTTGGGCAACTTCTCTCATGAGCAATTATTTTTCTTGAAATACAAAGAGGCATTTTATTAAGGCTAGAAATGACAAGGAGTCATAGTGCAAGACCATGTTGAAAAGTAGCAACTGTTCAAAATATGCAAAATAAGTCAAATTAAGAGTTAAATTGATTTTATGGCAATTCCAAATTTTATGTATATGTATTGTGTATGGATATATGTGTATACAGGTTAACTTATCCTCAGTTTCAGGTGGGATAGAGGGAGTCCTAAATATTGAAATACTCCTTTCAGAGTAGAGTGCCAACATGCTACAGAGCATGTTAGGAACTGCTTGCAAATTGCAAGTTACAACACTATAAAAACAACAAGTGTAGTTACAACACTATAAAAACTAACCATAAATGAATCAGTGACTGTATATGTTTATGTATATAAACCACTCCATTATCTTTGCCAAGAAATCCTCAAATGGGGACACAAAGATTAAAAGTTGACTGGAAAACAATTAAACAGCAACAATATGAACATAACCAAATTCTCACTAAAGTCTGGGATGTTTTGTTGTATTGTTGTGTTCACAGAACATTTTACTCTTAATTTATGGAGAGAATGTTTATGTCATCCACAATATTCTTCTATGTTGCAGGAATGAAGGGAGCAGAGGAAGAAAAGAGAAATCTAGTGGTGTTTTTGCCAAAGTTTAATGGAAAAGAGACATTTGTGGTTTGAGATAGATTAAAAAAAAAACTTGGAAAGTTGAATATATATATATGTATGTGTATATATATATGTATATACATATACATATATATATATATGAAAGCAAAAACTAGCATGAGCACTTACTGAGAGATCCTGAAATCATTAGAATCTTGGCCCTACTGGTCTTTCATGTGAATCCTGGCAGGTCATTTACATAGGAAAACAGAGCCAGGCAATACAAGCCTTGGACAATTTAGAAATAGTAGACAGGGTTAGATCAGCTCAGTGTGCTGTGGGGCCTTACAGAAGGGCCTGAGAACAGCATGATCTCTGATTTCCAAATGGAGAGTATCAGAAATATAGAACTGGAAAGGGGATAGTATCAGAAAAAGAGGGAAAGTACATCCCATGAAGAGGCAAAGGAAACCTATTATATCTGAGGGAATTTAGGGAGGGAGAGGAACTATATTTCTGTTACATACATACATAAAGAGTGCATGTATAATTTGATTTTACTGATATAATATAAAAAGGGAAGTAGAAGGGGATGGAATTAACTTCCTATTAGAGATGATATAAGGAGAATCAGGTAGAAATGGGAGCCAACGCCAGCACCTCTGTTAGACCACCTGGGGAAGAAGTCAGGGATTGTTTAGACTCTAGTTTTATTCACCCCAGGCAGAACTACAGTGACACTGACAAACTTTCTTCATAAAATACAGAACTTTTTCTACAAGTATGGGAGAGGGTCTGACCCAAAATCCAATTCAGAAGTGGAATCTAGAGACAATGAAAACACCAAATACAATGTAAAAATGTTATGAGTTAAGAGGAAGTAAACAAATTAAAATTAATTTAAGAAATAAACCCAGGAAAAGGAGAGACAAAAAAGAGGAAAACTACATCCCATGAAGAGACAAAGGAAACCTATTATATCTGAAGGAATTTAGGGAGGAGGAGGAACATTGTGTGAATCTTACTCTCATCAGAGTTGGCTCAAAGGGAAAATAATTGACAAATTTGTTTTCAGAGAATCTTCTCTCACCTCATTAAAAAGTAGGAGAGGAAAAGGGAAAAGGAAAAGAGTAGTAAGGGAAGGGTACAAGAAAGGGGAAGGGATTCAAAGGGAGGAGGGAAGGATCCTAAAGAGGGAGGTCTGTGTGACGCAAGTGGGGTACATTAAGTTTGATACTAGGGGGTTAGAGGGGAAAGAAAAAGAAAAAGCATAATCTGGGGATAAGACAGCAAGAAATACAGAATTAATAGTTTTAACTGTAAATGTGAATGGGATGAACTCTCTCCCATAAAGCAGAGACAAATAACAGACTCAATCAAAAGCCAGAATCCTCCAATATGTTGTTTACAGGAAACACATTTAAAGCAGGATGATACATATGGAGTAAAGGTAAAAGGCTGGAGCAGAATCTATTATGCTTCAGGTGAAGTCAAAAGAGCAGGGATAGCCATCCTTATATCAGATCAAGCAAAAGCAAAAATTGATCTAATTAAAAGAGATAAAGAAGGAAACTATACCTTGCTAAAGGGTAGGATAGACAATGAAGCAATATCAATACTAAACATATATGCACCAAGTAGAATAGCATCTAACTTCCTAAAGGAGAAGTTAAGAAAGTTGCAAGAAGAAATAGACAGCAAAAATATAATAGTGGGAGATCTCAACCTTGCACTCCCAGAATTAGTTAAGTCAAACCACAAAAAAGAAGTTACAGAAGTAAATAGAATATTAGAAAAGTTAGGTACGATAGATCTTTAGAGAAAACTGAATGGACACAGAAAGGAATACACTTTCTTCTCAGTAGTTCATGGAACGTATACAAAAATTTACCATATATTAGGACATAAAGACCTCAAAATCAAGTGCAGAAAGGCAGAAATAGTAAATGCATTCTTTTCAGGTCACCATGCAATAAACACTACATTCAACAAAAAGCTAGAGGTAAATAGATCAAAAAGTATTTGGAAACTAAATAATCTCATCCTAAAAAATGAATGGCTGAAACAGCAAATCATAGATACAATTAATAATTTCACCTAAGAGAAGGACAACAATGAGACAACATACCAAAATGTGTGGGATGCAGCCAAAGCAGTAATAAGGGGAACTTTTATATCTTTAGATGCTTACTTGAATAAAATAGAGAAAGAGAAGATTAATGAATTGGGCTTGTAACTTAAAAAAGCTAGAACAAGACCAAATTAAAAACTCCCAATCAAATGCTAAACTTGAAATTCTAAAAATAAAAGGAGAAATTGATAAAATTGAAAGTTAAAAAAAACTATTGAATTAATAAATAAAATTAAGAGTTGGTTTTATGAAAAAACAACAAAATAGATAAATTTTTGGTAAATTTGATTAGAAAAATTGTTAGTCTTAAAAATGAAAAGGGGGAACTTTCCACCAATGAGAGGAAATTAGAGCAATAATTAGGAGTTACATTGCTCAACTTTATGACAATAAATTTGATAACCTAAGTGAAATGCTTGACTACCTTCAAAAATATAGGCTTCCCAAATTAACAGAGGGGGAAGTAAATTGCTTAAATCAGTGGTCCTCAAACTTTTAAAATAGGAGGCCAGTTTACTGTCCCTCAGACTGTTGGAGGGCCAGACTATAGTAAAAACAAAAACTATGAACAAATTCCTATGCATGCTGCATATATCTTATTTTGAAGTGAAGAAAAAAATGGGAACAAATACAATATTTAATATGAAGTAAAGTTAAATCAATAAACTTACCAGTATTTCAATGGGAACTATGGGCCTGCTTTTGGCTAATGAGATGGTCAATGTCTAGTTCCATATTTGTAACTGCTAGTTGTAACAAGTGATGCAAGTGTGCATCCGCTAGTCTATAAAGCAACAAGATTATGTGATATTCAATGTGTTTAACTTGCTCTTTTCAACAATGAGGTAATTCAGGCCAATTCCAACAGACTTGTGGTGGAGAGAGCCATCTGCATCCAGAGAGAATACTATAGGGGACCAAATGTGGATCACAACAAAGTATTTTCACTTTTTGATGTTATTGTTTCCTTGCTTGGTTTTTTTTTTCCTCATGTTTTTCTTCCTGATCTGATTTTTCCTGTGCAGCATGATAAATGTGGAAATAAATTCAGAAGAATTGCACATGTTTAAAAATTATCTACATGTATTTATTTTGAAAAATAAAAAGCTATCACAAAATAGAATTAGTCGGCATTTCACTACTAATTTTTAAAAAATTGTTTTTAAAATATACATTTTGTTTTTTAAAAATATATTTTATTGTTATCTTTTCTTTTTATGTTTCCCAAATTTTCCCTCTTTCTTTCTTCCAACTTTTTATCCTCTCCCCAGAGAATTAATAATTTTTAAAGGAAAAAATAACACAATGAGAAATAAATTGACAAAAAATAATCAGTATTATGTTCCACATGTGTAGACTCTGAACTTCTGCAAATAAGGTGGAGGGTTCTCATATCTCTTTTGTGGGGCCAAGATTATGCCTTTGTAATTTTACTTGTGGTTATTGTTATCTTCATTTATGTCAACATGTATATTGTTTTATAAGATGCTGCTGACTTGGAATTGCATCAGTGTATGTAAATTTCTTGATACCATTTTTTATACTTCTCATATTTAGAATGTTTGTCAGGTTACAACACAATACTATTTCATTGCATTCATGTGCCACAATTTATGCAATCATTCCCCAATTGATGAGCCTGTTTCCACTTCTTATTTCCCACAGAAAGGGCTACTTTAAATATTTTTCTCTATATAATGCTTTTGGTATTTATAACCAGTGGTCTCTTTCAGGTCTGTCAGTGGAATCTCTAAGCCAAGATATTTTATTCATTTTATTTTCCTGATTCCAACTTGCTTTCCAGAATGTTTACTTCGTAGTTCCATCAGCATGGTAATAGTGTGCTTATCTTTCTATATCCACTTCATCATTGACTATACTTATCTTTTGTCATCTTTGGCAATTTTCAGGCTGTGAAACAGAGCCTCACAAAAAACATAAAAGAGTTTTGTTTTGCATTATTCGAAACATTCTCCCATATAGTTAATAGTTTGAAATTCTTTTGAGAAACATTTTTACCTATCACCTTGCCTAGTAAAACATGGGTGTGTAATCTAATTTATTTTTTAAAAAGTTGTCAGCTTAAGGTTATTTAGGAATAAAGTGTACATGTGTAGAATGCCTTCTGTTCAAAATTTCAGCCTGTCATTTAAAATCACTAACAAATCTTAACTAAAAGTATAATTTTAATGAAAAATGCTTCTGGAAAGAATTCTGAGATGACCGAGTAGGTCAGAAAATTCTAAGCGCTCCAGATTTCTCTCACAAAAAGACAAAATTGCACTTCAGAATGAATATAGAGCTGTTAAAAACATATAGGCATTGGGAAAGATCAGTGGTCCTCCTGTAACAACTGTAAAAGATACCAGAAGTGATATTTGGCCCCTGTGAACTATAAACATTTTCAGGCTACTTTTGCTCAAACAGCAAGTAGAAAGTCCTGGGGCTAGCTGGGTCAAAAGGCAGCCTCAGTCCTAGCCACAGAAACTTTTGCCTCCAGGACCTGAAGTTGGGCATTTGAATCCAAGAAGATTAGAGGGAACCTTTGATGTCAGGCCCCACTGTGTTGCTGAAATGTAGTCCTGCGTAATGGAATATGCCTAGTGTTTGCAGAAGCAGGGGGGTAGTCACTTGGAGGAGTTGTGGATTGCAGGTTCAAGGCCAGAGTGGAGAACTGAAGAAGGAACTGAGGTCAGAGGCACCATCCCTCCTATTCTAAAACTAGAGGTGATTATGCAATGGTAAAGCAGGTTCAATAGGTTAAGAATTAACAAGAGACCAAATTGGTTTCTCAAAGTAAGGAACTTTACAGTACTAGGGAACTAGTTGGTCAAAGGAGGTAGTTTGTGATTAGTATTCATATAGTAAGACAATGATTATCTCCCCCTTGGAGGAGGGAGGCAATTTGTCGAAATGATTTTTGGAAACGTGTAGCCTGACCCCAATTCCCTGCATCCTGTTCACCAGCATCCAAGCTCCCTTCACTTGAGTGGTTGGGCAACCACATCTTGCTTTTCTCTTCCCTGTGGTTAACTGCCCATGCAGAAATTAATAGAGGCCTTGCTGGGGCATATTCCAATTAAACTAATAAGCTCTCTTAAAAATGAGCAGGTCAAAGAGAAGAACCCATAGTTACTATTGGAATAAGGCAATTCAGGGTTCATATCCTGAGGATATTAAAGACAAAAAATAAAAAAAGGCTCTTCTATCTCAAAGAGTAACATGGAATAGTCACTTGCCAAAAAAGAATTCATAGAAGTACTCAGAAAAATGCATAAAAACCATATTAGATAGATTGAGAAAAATATAATAAAATAATTTAAAAATCCAAGAAAAATAAGATTATTTAAACAACACCAACCAACTAGAAAAGGAGATCCAGAATCTTAAGGAAGAAAATAGCACTTTGAAAATCAAAAATGGACAAGGGTAAGCCAGTGAAGTTATCAAAGACCAAGAAATAAAACAAAATATAAAGACAAAATAGAAAAGATCAAGAGATCTATCATAAAAAAAAAACAGATCTGCAGAATAGATCAAGAAAAGAAAACATAAGAATAACTGGACTACCTGAAAGCTTCAAGCAAAAAAAGAAATCTGGTTACTGTAAAAGAAATAATTAAAGAAAATTATCCTGAATTGCTAGAACAAGAGAGGAAAGTAGAAATAGGAAAAAATTCCACCAATCATCACCTCAAAGAGGTCTTAGAAGGAAAACATACAGGAATATCATTGCTAAATTTCAAAGTCTCCTGATCAAGAAGAAAATTTTATAAGCAGAAAGAAAAATGCATTTCAAATTTGGCAGATCCACAAGTAGAATTACACAAGACTTAGCAGTAGCAACATTAAAAGACTGCAGGAACACTATATATTGATGAGAAAAGAACTAGAGTTGCAACCAAAAAAATTCCTGAAAAAAAAAAAGGAGATTCAATGAATTGCCAGACTTTCAGGATTGTGTTGCAAAACCACTGAACTTAATAGAAAATTTAACATATAAGATACAAGAGATATAAGTTAAACATCAAAGACTAATTTCAAGGGACTCAGTAAGGACAAACTGTTTATGTTTTCCATGTGTAAATGTAAACCCTCTATCTAAGATTGTCATTAGTTATAAGAGGACTTGCCAACCCCCTGCCAGCCTTGCACATCACACAGGGCATGGCTCAGGTAAAGTGAGGGTAGCCTTGTAAGGATGAACAAGATAGTGTGGGAGGAAGGAGTTCCTCTCAAAGAAGCAACGTGGCAATTCTCAAAAGAGGCGTGCCAGGCCTTGGAGGGGAGCTGTGCTGGACCTTGAAGGGAGTATCTTGAATACCCTTATTAGGAAAGTAATGCACACAACATATCTACATGTAGCTTCCTGTAGAGAATCATATGTCTACTGTAGGTTAGAATGTGCTTACATATAATGTAGGAAGTAGAAGCAGGTATCAAGATGATAAAAGGAATTGCAGTCTTTGTAATAAACAGAGTCTCACACCACCCTGGCTCTTGCCCCTCATTACTTACAGTCTTCACCATTCAAGTGGACAGGCAGTGCTGGTCACATAAGGCCTGTTCCACTTGGGAGTTGGGGCCATGATCCCCAACTGGGGGGGTAAGTAACTGGGTAAGTCAAAAGAAAGATTGGTAGGAGCTATATATGATGTGATTATAAGAGCAGGAATGGATAAAGGGTTAGGGTTAGAAGGGGAAGAAAGGCTGGTAGTTTTGGAATCCTACTATTGCCATTAGTAATAGGTTAAATAGGGAACAATACATACATTCATGCATACATACATGTAGAAGGATGTAAAAATCTTTCAAATTTATAAAGAAATAAGAAGGGGAGGGAACAAGATAAGGGAAGACATAGAAAGGTATGTAGATTAATGGGAATGGGACAAAGAAGATGGGGAAGAGGAGAGGATAAAAGAGAGATAGGGAGTTAGGTAAAGTAATTGCCAAGGGACAGGGAGAAATAAAGCAGAGGAGTCAGTAGAGATGGGAAATAAGAGATGTAGACAATTATAATAACAATGATCAGGAATAGAACTTTTTTTTTAATTGTAAGACTAATAATCATTGATCTCAATCAATGGTAAAGTTAAAATAGATTTTATCAAAAAAGGAAAATATAAAAACTACCTATGCCAGCCATATTAATCAACATTCTTTTACGCTATTTAAAATAACTAAATGGTATAAAGTTGGAATATTGCTATGATGTAGGAAATGGTGAGCTAGTGAATTTGTAAAAATAGGAAAAACTTGAATTTATGAAGGATGATGTAATCCACCTTTAGAGAAACAGAATAAACAAGTCTAGTACAGATATACATAGATGTATATGAATATCTATGTGTGTGTATATATGTATGATTATATATATGTGCATGTGTGTGTGTGTGTGTGTGTGTGTGTATGTGTGTGAAATCTATCCATGCTTAATTTTAATTGTCTGGAGTGAGGTAAGAGGAAGGAGGAAAGGAGGAAAAAGGAATAAAGGCAAAACTACACAGCAGAGAACAAAAGAAAACCTAAAAAGAAAGAAAGGAAAAAAATGAATAGTTCTGGACACAGTGTGTAGTATATATTACATAGACTTTCTTGAAATGAAAATTTATGGTCTCATATTTTGAATCCTCTCATATTCTGCTCTGCTCTTCAAATTGTTTTTTTTCTTTATCTGTTCTTTTTTTTTTCCATTTTGAAATAAATAACCAAAATAAAAATGTTTCTGATCTTCAGTAGTAGCAGTTTATCAAATATATTACTATTTTTCTCAAGTAATTAACTTGGTTAAAAATAATTAACAGATTTAAAGCTGAAGAACTTGTGCTAAGAGAAAAACTTTACATAGTAATAAAAAACACAATTTGATATTAAGAGAATATCTAAAAAGAGATCATTCAACAATTGTTTAGCACTTATGTGACAGACATTCTTGTAAGCATAGAGATGTGTTTAATTATAAGTATTTAGGAGTTCAGAGCTCTTGATCGTTTTCTATCTTCCAAAGAATCAGATTAAATAAAGATAAAAAAGATTTGTATTTGTTTCAAAAAAAGGGGGAAAATGTGCAAAGTTTTGTTTCTTTTTGGTAGTTTTTGTTCTTTTCATAATAAAATTATCTGTGTTAAATTGTCTCAAATGCCTGAGAGATTCTAACATTTTGTTTACTTCAGTATATGACTAAATCTCAGACATGAAGCAGGAAATTTACAATAGAAAAGTAATTTCTTCTAGCCTTGCTTCCAAAAGAAGTTTTAACTTATTCAGAAATAGAAGAAACTTGCCATTACTTTTTATAATAATCCACATGTCACTTGTTAGGTATGACAAACTTTCAATTATATTGGCACGTAAATATTTTAACATTAATAGAATTATGGTTTTACTATATATAAATATGAAAATCTAGATTGTGAGTTTTCATTGAGAAATTTTTTTTCTTAATGTAAGATTGTACTGCTTAATCAATAGATCTATAATCTCAGTGATTATGCCTTATATTGGTGCAGAAGCAATCTATCCGTGATTTCATTTTTTTTTGTTTTCTTTTTACTTTTCTTGCTATTTATTTTAATTCAACAATCCTCTTTTTTATTCCCTTTTTTCCCACAGAAGTTATTTTTCCTTGAACACAGTACACTGTAAACTGTTCCTTGTAACACAGAAAAAAAAAAAATATTTAGGAAAGCTAAATGATTGTAGTAGTCACATCTAATGGCACAACTTGAGTGCCTCTTGCTCAAGACCCCTAAAAGGAGAAGATTCATATTTCATTATCAGGTCTCCAGGCTCATGATTATGCATCATAATTCAACAGTTTCCTTTTTAGTGTTGTTATCTTTTGCACTGCAAACAGAGACACCTGAGGATTTGAGAAGAAAAAAAATTATAAACTTTTGTTTTGTCATGTATTTTGATTTTTTACTTCTGTTTTCTTTACTTTGCAGAATTCTTTCCATGTTTCAGTGAATTCCTCATGTTTATATTTCTTTCAATGCAATAATATTTTGTTGCATTCATATGCATTATTTGTTTAGCCATTTCCAAATTTAAAGATATGCTTTTTGTTTCTAGCTTTTTCTACAAGTCTCTTATCCTGATTTGTTAAAAAAGAAATCATTGAGCTCCATTCTATACTCGAAGGGTACGAACAATTAAATGATTTTTCTCACAAAAATCAATATTTTTTCTAGATTTATTGTATTCTATCACTAGCTATGCCCATCTTCCCAAACCATTCAAAATTAGATAAATCCATTTTTAATTTGATATATTAGAGGGTAAACCTCAGAGTTATTTTGTTTGTTTATTATAACTCAAGTAAACCCCAGAGTTATATTTTTGTATATTTCAGGTTTTAATTATTAATTTACATTGCTTACAACAAGGCATTATTTCATTATATTCACATATTATTTCCAATCAACAGGTATACATTTTGCTTTCATTTCTTTGCTAGAACAAAAAATGTTTCCGTGAATATATTGATGCATTTATATCTACATATAATATTTCTATTTCTGACTTTCTTGGTCTATATGCCTTGCAGTGGGACTTTTGAGGTCAAAGAGTATTAACTGGTCACTTCAATTCCAAATTCTTTTCAGAATGGTTAAATCAGTTCACAGCTCCACCAATAATGTAATCAGTTTGTGACACATTTTTATGCACAAAATGTCATAAATATTGACAATGAAATATTTTATTATGGATGACATGATGGTATACTTAGAGAACCCCAAAGACTCTGCTAAAAAGCTATTAGAAATAATTCAGAATTTTAGCAAAGTCGCAGGATACAAAATAAATCCACATAAATCCTCAGGATTTTTATACATTACCAACACAATCCAACAGCAAGAGATACAAAGAGAAATTCCATTCAAAATAACAGTCGATAGTATCAAATATTTGGGAATATATCTACCAAAGGAGAGTCAGGAATTATATGAGCAAAATTACAAAACACTTGCCACAAAAATAAAGTCAGATTTAAATAATTGGAAAGACATTCAATGTTCTTGGATAGGCCGAGCGAATATAATAAAGATGACAATACTCCCCAAACTAATCTATTTATTTAGTGCTATACCAATCAGACTCCCAAGAAATTATTTTAATGACCTAGAAAAAATAACAACAAAATTCATATGGAAGAATAAAAGGTCGAGAATTGCAAGGGAACTAATGAAAAAAAAGTCAGAGGAAGGTGGTCTAAGTGTACCTGATTTAAAGCTATATTATAAAGCAACAGTCACCAAAACCATTTGGTATTGGCTAAGAAATAGACTAGTTGATCAGTGGCATAGGTTAGGTTCACAGGACAAGATAGTGAATAAAAATAGCAATCTAATCTTTGACAAACCCAAAGATCCCAAATTTTGGGATAAGAATTCATTATTTAACAAAAACTGCTGGGAAAACTGGAAATTAGTATGGCAGAAACTAGGCATGGACCCACATTTAACACCACATACTAAGATTAGATCAAAATGGGTCCAAGATTTAGGCATAAAGAACGAAATCATAAATAAATTGGAGGAACATGGGATGGTTTACCTCTCAGACTTGTGGAGGAGGAAGGAGTTTGTGTCCAAGGGAGAACTAGAGACCATTATTGATCACAAAATAGAACATTTTGATTACACCAAATTAAAAAGTTTCTGCACAAACAAAACTAATGCAAACAAGATTAGAAGGGAAGTAACAAATTGGGAAAAAATTTTTACAGTTAAAGGTTCTGATAAAGGCCTCATCTCCAAAATATACAGAGAATTGACTTTAATTTATAAGAAATCAAGCCATTCTCCAATTGATAAATGGTCAAAGGATATGAACAGACAATTTTCAGATGATGAAATTAAAACTATTTCCACTCATATGAAAGAGTGTTCCAAATCACTATTGATCAGAGAAATGCAAATTAAGACAACTCTGAGGTATCATTACACACCTGTCAGATTGGCTAAAATGACAGGAACAAATAACGATGAATGTTGGAGGGGCTGTGGGAAAACTGGGACACTGATGCATTGTTGGTGGAGTTGTGAAAGAATCCAACCATTCTGGAGAGCAATCCGGAATTATGCCCAAAAAGTTATCAAAATGTGCATACCCTTTGACCCAGCCATACTACTACTGGGCTTATACCCCAAGGAACTACTAGAGAAGGGAAAGGGTCCTGTATGTGCCAAAATGTTTGTGGCAGCCCTTTTCATAGTGGCTAGAAGCTGGAAGATGAATGGATGTCCATCAATTGGAGAATGGTTGGGTAAACTATGGTATATGAATGTTATGGAATATTACTGTTCTATAAGAAATGACCAACAGGAGAAATACAGAGAGGCTTGGAGAGACTTACATCAACTGATGCTGAGTGAAACGAGCAGAACCAGAAGATCATTATACACTTCAACAATGATACTGTACGAGGATGTATGCTGATGGAAGTGGATTTCTTCAACATAGAGAAGAGCTAATCCAATTCCAATTGATTAATGATGGACAGAACCAGCTACATCCAGAAAAGGACTGGGAAATGAATGTAAACTGTTATTTTTACCTTCTGAATCCAATTCTTCCTGTGCAACAAAAAATTCGGTTCTACACACATATATTGTATCTAAATTATACTGTAATATATTTAACATATATAAGACTGCTTGCCATCAGGGGGAGGGGGTTGGGGGAGGAAGGGAAAAAATCTGAATAGAAGTAAGTGCAAGGGATAATGTTGTAAAAAATTACCCATGCATATGTACTGTCAAAAAATGTTATAATTATAAAATAAAATAAAAAATTAAAAAAAAAAAAAAAAAAAGAAATATTTTATTATGTTAAAATAGTTTAATTATAATGTCCTATATAAAATCTGCATAAAGAATTTAAAAGTTTCAGCAATTATACTATCATGGTTTAGAATTTTTGTCTTAAATTTTTTAGATTATTTTCACTGTAATGAGTATGTGTAGTGTGCTTTCTAGATTCCCCACACTAGGGTGCCAAAATATACTGTCCAGACTAGTTCTTTGGAGGATCTCGGGACCAATCTGAGTACTTGGTCTTAGTGGAGGAGTGAAGAAGGCAGGAGACCCATGAGGATGGTCAAAGATGGAGTCCATTTATTTCCAGTCCTCTCAGCCCCTAAATACCTTAATATGATTACATCACTACAGCACACTGAGCAAGTGCTAACTATAGTAGCACTACATTACCACAGCACATTGTGCAAGTGCTAACTATAAGCACCCCAGGCTATTGATATGAAAATAGATTTCTTTATAGTAAGTATCCCTTGCTTCAAGTAGAACACACGTGATCACACCCTCTTTGAATTCTCCAGAAAGGGGAGAGCTCTTAGGGGAGATGAGAAGCCGAACTACACATTGTTCCTCTGGGCTTTATACTTTACCTAGAGTTCCTTCACTATCTGCAGCCCTCTACAAGTATGAAAGTCTAAGATCAAAGTAGTTGAAGAAGACACTAGAATCCTTCACACATGATCTATGACAAATATGAATTTGTGTTTGAATTGGATGGCAAAACAGATAAGAAATATTCAACCTGAGATGTTTGACAAGATAATAGTATTGGTCAAATTCCAAATATCATTCTTTTTAAACTCCCTGAATGCACATGACAACATATAGTCTTGTCTTTTTTTTAATGCTTTGAGAAATTTTACCACAGTAAAAATAAACACATTTTTATTTGAAATATTTTCATTCAGTAGTCTTTATTTAATGATCCATTTGGCTGAAGTATTTGATGATATTTGGTTTGGGATATTCAAAGGCCTTTTAATGTTTTCCATGTAATTTAGATTTTTACATATATATGTATATATGTGTGTGGGGGTGGGGGTGGGTGGGTGGGTGTCTGTGGGTGTCTATCTGTGTGTGTAGCTAAGGATAGTTTTTATCCCAGTTTGGCAGTAATGAACCTCATTCAATGGCTATCAAGTGTCCTTCTCTGGTAACAGCTGGTCACCAGTTTGCCCAGATTGTAAATTGAGTCACATTAGAAATGAACATGACAAAGAGAGAGTTCCCTGTCAGTTAGTAATGGGATGGAACCTATGAGTATTCCCTATAATTCTAGTCTGGCCACTCTGGGAGATCCAGTTTTCAAAATGAAAAAGTACACTATTGCTTTAATTCAGTGTTATTTCAAAACAATAAATAATGATCATTGAAGATTAAAAAGATACCATATAATTATAAATTGTATAGTATGACTCTACAGATACACAATCTTACTCTGTAGTCCTACATTTATTTGTTTGATTCTTTTCCCTGAAGAATTAAATTATTGTGTGAATTATTCCAAACTTAAGACATTTAACATTAGTAAAATGAAAACAAGGGAAGCACAGAAAGACAGAAATAGAGAAAGTGATGTGTTGAGAAATTTTTTTTAAAAGGAAGAAAAGGAAAAACAGAAAAATAGGAGACCTTGGCAATGGTAATATCTAATTTCAAACACATAGTATCAATCCAAACTTATGGCAGAAAAGCCAAAATAATAATAATGCCATGAAAAAATAAGATGTGGCAGGATGATCTATAGGATCTTTAAGTTAATTCAAAGATTACTGGCTCAGAGCACAATCCCTGAGTCTAGGGGGAAAGTTGTATTTAATCAGTACCACCCTTACAAAAAGTGTCTGTAGCAGGTTTGTCAAGTACTTAAGAGAGAATATTAATTTTGGAACTCACAGAAAGACAAAATTGAAGGTGGTCTTCAGCCTAAATTCTAGAGGCCTAAGGGAATGTGAATAAATTTCAGGGCATAATGGGAGTTAAAAGAAACAATACGAATAGTAGGAAATTCAGGAAAAAAAATTTGCTAAGATAGAAGCAAAGGAATTCAAAGGATCATAGAATCATGGCATCTTTGATCTAAATCTGATAGGAACCTTAAAGAAAACCAAAATCAAAACCAAAACAACCTGAAGAAGTAATAGGGGATTGTTATGTAGTGGGGAGAGCATAGACCAACTCAGCAGAGAACAAGAGGATGGCAGCATTAGGAAGGAGCAGAATATGACAGTGTAACAGAAGATAGACTCCCTAGAGGACAATGCATTGTAAAAGGAGAAGAAAGCTTCAAGCAGTAGCATCAGAAGCAGAATGGGATTCCAATGGTGATGTAATTTAAGGACCATGACTTACCCTTGCTACACATCTTTAATGTCTGTATTCTCTTTTGTACCAATCATGGGAATTTGTGGGACAGAATGAGTTGGTGGGACTATTTTTATTTCATTTACCTTGATATATTTCATAATTAAGTGCCTTTGACTTTAATTATAGAATCTCAAAATTTTAGAGCTCACAGAATTTCAAAGGTAACAATTCTGCTTGCCAAAAAATCTTTAATAGAGGTATTCTCTTTTGTACCAATCATAGGAATTTGTGGGATAGAGTGAGTTGGTAGGACTATTTTCAAGTACCTTTTACTTTACATTAATTATAAAATCTCAGAATTTTAGAGTTGCAAAGAACCTAAGACTAATCCAACTCATACATGCCAAAAAATCCCTCTACAATATCCCCAAAAAGGGATGAGTAAGAGTTTACTTCAAGAATTCCAATGTCAGGAAACACATTACATCCCATGGCATCTCATTCCATGTCAGGAAAATTTTAATTGCCTAAAAGTTCTTCCTTACATAATGCCTACATTTCTCTTTGGAATTTTCACAAATTGCTTCTAGTTGTGCCTTCTACTATTAAATGCAACAAATCTAAATATTCCACATAAAAGCCCTCCAAATGCTTGAATGCCATTCTCCTGCTAAGTCTTTTTTTTTTCTCCAACTTACACATGCCTACTTCCTTCAAGTGATCCTTGTGCAGCATAAACTCAAAGCCCATAACCATCTTGATTGTTTTTTGCATCTTTCCCAGATTCTCCATGATATTCCTAAAATATAGTGTCCAGAACTGAGCATAATGTTCCAGATGTGATCTGAAAAGGGCAGATTTTGATACATCCTTATTTATGAAAGCCTTGATTTTTAAAATGAAGCTCAACATCACATTTAAAAAAAAAATATCCACTCAATATTTGATCCTGTCAAGAACTCTTTGGATCTTAATTTGTTAGGAACTATTTGTGTTAGAAATTCTTTCCAGATTTGTTTAATCTGAAAATTTCCCAACTATGTCATCTAGACATTTAACCAAGCCTTTGATTAAAATGTTAAATAGCAAAACCCTAAGCAAAGAACTTTAATTATCTCTCAGATTGACACTGAACTATTTATTTATTTATTTTGGACATTGAATTATTAATTACTATTCTTTGAGTCTACCCAATCAACTTGTTCTGAATTTGTAAAATTATATTCTTAACTAAAGCATGACTTTCTCTTTCCCACAAAAGTAGCATATAAAATTGCATATATATTAACCAGTATTGGATTGCTTTGCTGTCAAGAGTGGCAGAGAATAAGGGAAGAAGGGAGAAAAATTTGAAACACAAAGTTTTGCAAAGGTGAGTGTTGAAAATTATCTTTGCATGCATTTCGAAAAATTAAAAAAAACTATTATAAAAAACCGAGAGTGTAATCAAGTTGATTATATTTTGGAAATTAATAAATGTAAGATTTTTATATTCATTCTAGATTTCACCCTATTCTCTTCCATGCAATATCTAGTCTGTCAATAACATTTTGGACCAGTCTCTCTGCTGTATATTCTCTCCTCTTTTTACTTTCCTGATGTTGTTCTCTTATGGTCTTTCTACTTCTCTGACCACTCCTCAGTTTTATTTTTTGGATTGCCATGTAGCTCATTGAACATTATCACTTGTGTTCTTTAAGGCTCTCTTCTTGCTGACATGGTCCCTTCCTAACTTTCCAGTTTTTTATATCCTACTCCTGTTTACATATTTCCCAACTTCTTTGGATATAACATTGCATTTCTTGATTATTTTCACTGAGTGTCCCTCATGTCTGAAATTGTCTTTTCATTTTTGCTCCTGGATTTACTGGCTTGTTTGAAATTACAGCTAAAATCTTAACCTCTGCAAGAAGCCCTTCCTATTCCTTCTTATAATAGTGATTTACCTCATGTAGTAATACCAACTTATATAGTGTGTGTATACACATGCACACATATAAATATATACATACATATACATTGTATACATGAATATATGTGCATATATGTATTTTTATAGTTTGTGCATTGCCTTGTCTCCTCATTTGGAATATGAGTTTCTTGACAAATGAAATTTTTTTTTTACCTTTATAATCTCAGTATTTTGCACAATGCTTAGAAAATTAAGTGTCAGTTGTCTTCCTGACAATCTACTGACATCAAATGGGTTCAATTATCACTACTACTCAGATGACTTCTCTGTCTAGGTGTCCAGTTTTCAGTTATTTCCTGAATTTTAGTCATAGATTATCATCTGCTAAATATGTCCATATGGAAGTTTTATCAGCATCTCAAATTCAATGTTGTGGGTGGAGTAAGTATATTAAATAGCATCTGCCATGGAGAGATTTACAATCTGAAAGGGAAGAAAAAGAATTCAGTCAATCAGTTGGTTACCAAGTATTTTTGGAGCTTATTCAGCATCACTTCTTTTCTCTAGGGGTCCTAGGATAAAGACCTGTTGAGACCCTGGATATCTTAGAATCAGCCAGAGTCAGGATAAGCAAAAGTCTTTATTCCTGGTCTTTTGGGGTCGCTCTCAGGGGATTAGATATAGGAATCTCTCCACCTCCTTCCTCTCTCTCCCGTCAAAGAATGACCCTCTTCCTCCTACTCCACCCACTGATATCACTTCCCCTTCTTTGTCCACACCCACCAATCCAGCCAGCACAGAATAGTTAAGTAGGGTCATCCTCCAAACATGTTAATAGAGAATTATCAAACTGTTAATCTGCCTTTGAATTACCATCAAAAATAGGACCTGGAAGTCCACTATGGGAGTGGACATGCAAGATATAAATCTTACCTGAATGCTTTCTCACTTGCTCTTGAAGGTCCTTAAAGAGCTGATATGTATTGGAAGCTACAAATTTTATTTGGGCTGTGGCAATTCCTTGTACCATACCTACTGAATAGGCCAAATCAGATATTATATTTATATCTCCTGGATAATAAGTAAGAGCTAGGATGGTTGCATACAATTCATTCTGCTGAGTGGACTGAGGAGTTCTGACTACTCTCTTTATAGTTAAGTCATGAGAGTAAACAGTACAAATATTATGTTTTGATCCATCTATAAAGATAGTTAATCCTTTAAGAGGAACTTTAGAAACCTATCCTTCAAGAACCCATCACCAATTATGTAACTGTCTGGTTATCTTTAATGGAGACCTGTGTGTAAAAGTAGGAGCCATGGCTAATAAAATTTGCCGCTCTTGGTATGGTTTCACAGCATGCATTAATTTGCTCTTCAAAATAAAAGGGATATATCTTGTTAGGTCTTAACCCAGATAATTGTACTGCTAGCTTAATTGCCTTTAATAAAATTCTAGCTACAAGCACTGGGTAAGGAGTAAGGCTTTGTTCTGGTTGTGCTGGGAGGTTCACCCATTCTATCATACTGTCTTCTTGCTGCCTCTTGTGTAGAAAAACTGATATTTCCAAGGGTTTCTGAGTGACTCTTTCAACCACATTGGATAAAGCCAGTACAACTTGTCTCAAAGCCTCTTGAGATTCTTTTGTAAGCTGGTGTGGTCTCCCCTTAAAATGTCATATAATGGTTGCAATTGACAGGTAGTCAAGCCTAACATGGGACACATCCATTGGATATCTCCTATCAATTTTTGGAAGTCATTTAAGGTGTTTAGCTTCTCTGTTCTTAAGGAGAGTTTTGTACTTCATATCCTAAATATTTAAAAGGAGCATGTCTTTGAATTTTTTCTGGAGCTATGTGCAATTTATAATTCCTTAATGTTTCTATGGTTTTTTGTAGACATGCTTTTAACATTTGTTCCTTGGGTGCAAATCCCAATATATCATCCATGTAATGTAATAACATTACTTTTGGAAATGTTTTTCTTACTGGAATAAGAGCAGCAGGAACATACATTTGACACATAGTTGGGCTGTTTTTCATTCCCTGTGACAAAACTGTCCATTCATATCATTTATAAGGCTCAGCTAAGTTAACGCTGAGCATTGAGAAGGCAAATCTTTTCATATCCTCCTTATCTAGAGGGATAGAATCAAAACAATCCTTATTTTCTATAACTCAAAGAGGCCATTCTGTATGCCATTTATATAGATGGTGAGCATAGGTCGATCAGTTCACAGCTGCCGTCCTCTATATTCCTGGGTTTTTCTGCTTGGAGTCAGAATGTGGGTGACTATCACCACTATCACCAGGTTGCTTATTAGGGGTCTGTATCAATAAACCTGATGCTGCTACTACCCCTGGTTGATAAGTCACACATTGTCCACCTGTGTTAGTGACTGGGATATTATCTACACATTCCCCAGTTTCCCACATCAGTGTATAAATGAACACTGTTTTGTAAGTACTCTCAGGAGGTGAAATGGTCAAGCCTACTGTGACCTCTTCAGGGGGTTGTCCCAGCTGCATATCCTATCCTCCCTAATTGTAATCCCTTTCTCCCATCAGATGGCTTCCTGGCTGAATGGTCATGTCTGGGTATTGGACTTGTAGGCACTCTCTGGGTGTGGCATTGGCTGCCATCATGCCCCAAGTGTTTTTTGCCTAGGGCCCTGGAGCTGAGCTCCTCATCCCGTTTCCCTGAATCAGTCTACACTCTGATGCCCAATGGAATCCTCTCACTCTGTCTCTATGCCAACATTGAGCTTTCAGATGCCCTACATTGAAAGCATTGATGACTCTCTCTGGAAGTCCCTTGCCAAAAGGGACCCTGTCTTCCCATGTTGGGATCTTGAGAAGTCTGCATCATAGCCTGGCTATAAGAAGTATTTGTGCCCACTGTGGCACAGCGTCTTATGATCTCTTCTAAAGGAGCATCCTTGTGTAGTGCTAGTATAATCCTTCTGCCACCTCATTAGCATTTTCGTTAGCAAGTTTCCTTACCGAAGTGTCTATTACTGTATTTTCACCATTAGTCCGTATAACAGCTGTTTGCAAATGTCCCACAAAATCAGCAAAGGGTTCATTTGATCCTTGTACAATTTTTGTGAAGGTCTCTCCCTTATCATTTTTATTGGGGAGAGAAGCCCATGCTTTGATAGCAGCAGCAGCAATTTGATCATATGCTGCTATGGAGTAATTAATCTGTCCTGAAACTTCTGCATAAGACAGGTTAGTTGGTCACAAGTAATTGAAGTATTAACTCCACTTTGACTATTTTGTTGGGCTTATATTCTACAGAGTTCACTATATTCAGAGAGCCACAACAAGTTTTGTCCAGGTTCTAAGCACACCCTTGCTATGGATTTCCAGTCACTAGAGGTTAAGACTTCATAATCAAATTCTGTAATAACATCTTTACATAAGCTGATGTAGCCCCATAGAGAGTGCAAGCTTTTTTCAGGTCTTTGAGGATGTCTATATCAAAAGGAGCTTATCTTCTATTTTCTTGACCTGAAGAGTTAAACTGTTGAATCACGGGAAAAATTTGAACTTTCAGGTCTTCTATATCCCTCCCTTCTTCAGTGGCTTTAATTAATGCCTTTTGCAATCTAGTTATAGGAGATGGTGATTGCTGGAGGAGAGGTGCTGGTGATATCACTGCCTCTCCCACTACTCCTGCTCCCTCCATCCCTGAAGGTGGAGTTGATGGGAGCCTGTCAATAATCTGCTTCTTAGGCAGAGTTGAAGATGCCTCAAGAGAGCCAGAATCACCAAGCCCTTTAACCTCATTTAAGTACCGTTGCCCTCGGGCAATGTCTTGAGACTGCTTATTGTCTTTCTTTTTTCCCTCACACTTCCTCATCTGATCATTTCTAAAACTCTTCCTTTTTCTACAACTTGCAAGATAATTTAAGGCCAATTGAATTATGTTGTATATATAAAATACCTCTGTGGAAATTGAACGAGGACATGTTTTTGTGTGGAATTCTTTAAGTTGCTCTCCAACAAGTTTCCAATTACCTACACTTATTTTTTCTTCCTTTAAGAACCAAGGGGACATGCATTTTAATGTGCCCAAGAGTCTAGCAATCTGTACCCAGGTTATAAGTAAACTTTGCTCCTCGATTATCTTAAGCATGCTTTCTATAAGCGTCACTTTGGGGGGTGGGTGCAGCTGGGGCTGGGGCTGGGGGAGAATCTTTTCCTAACATCTGCCCCATTTCAGTTTAGCCCTTAACAAAGTAAGTTCCTTGTTTTTCTATTAAAATACTCACCTAATTTCCTGGTCACCAGAGGACTTCAGTGGAAGTAGGATGCTTGGCCTACACATTGGATGCCAAATGTTGAGACCCTGGATATCTTAGAATCAGCTGGAGTCAGGATAAGCAAGTCTTTATACCTGGTCTTTTAGGGTCACTCTCAGGGGATTAGATACAGGAATTTCTCCACCTCCTTCCTCTCTCTCCCTTCCAAAGAATGACTCTCTTCCTCCTATTCTACCCACTGATATCACTGATATAACAACAATGAGTCTATTTTTATTCTCTATTAATACCAAGCTCTAAGTGAAACTCAGAGAGCTACTCTCATGCTAGTGGCTAAAAAAAGTTATAGAGAACTTCCGGCCAAGATGGCGGCTTGGAGGCAGACAGCTGCTTGAGCTCCTCGTTTTCTCTCAGAACTTACTTCATGACAAGCCTCTGACTTAATGCTTGACCCAGAAAGAAATCCACAAATAATCACCAAGAGAAGACATCCTTGAAAGTCGCCAGAAAAGGTCTGTGTTTGCTCGGGGGAGGGTCAATCAGACTGGGCGCAGACTGAGGGCAGGCAGCCAGAGCAAGACAGGCAGCTCACACAGCTCAGACCGGAGGGGGAGGGGTGTGATCTCTGCCGTTTCTGTGAAAGGGCTTTTGCCCCAGTGTGGATGCTCCATCTTGGCAGCAAGCCAGGAGCAGCAGAGAGGGTGTAAACACCGGAGGTAAAGATTAAAACGCCAGAAAGCCAGCATCTCTCAGAGCGCGGCCAACCCCAACCCCCACCTGGACTGACGCGGTGAGTTCTCAGAGCCTCAGAGTGCAGACTCAGTACAGTCATTGCTGTTCTGTTAGTGGCTCTCTGCTGCCCTACCCCCAGTCTGTAGAGGAAGCCCGTTAATACCATCCAGCCTCATCCCCCGCAAAACAGACCAATTGTTTCTCTTGTCAGTTTGTTTTCTTTGATTCCTACTCTGACAAAATGAACAAAAAATTCAAAAGGGCTCTAACCATTGACAGCTTCTGTGTGGAGAGGGAGCAGACTTCAAATGCTGAGGAGACTAGGAACAGACTCCCCAGATGTATCCCCTGGGAGGGATATAAGCTGTTCCTCAATACAAAAGAACCTCATAGAGAAAATCAAAAAGGCTCTCACAAGAGAGCTGGAAGAGAAATGGGAAAAGGAAAGGGAAGCTTGGCAAGAGAGCCTGGAGAAGTCATCCCAGGCATTCAAAGACAGAGTGGATAAAGAAATCAAATCATTGAGAAACAAGATTAGTGAGCTGGAAAAGGTAAAGAACTCCAAGGAAAACAGGATTAGTGAGCTGGAAAAAGAAAACAGCCCTCTAAAAAATAAAATGGATAGAATGGAAAAAAATTCCATAGAAGATAAAAACACAATTGGACAATTACAAAGAGATATAAAAAAAGTGAGTGAAGAAAATACATCATTGAAAATTAGACTGGAACAAGTAGAAATGAATGACTTAAGGAGAAACCAAGAAGTAGTCGAGCAAAACCAGAGAAATGAAACAATTGAAAAGACTGTCAAGTACCTTACCAGAAAGACAACAGACCTGGAAAACAGATCCAGGAGAGACAATTTGAGAATAATCGGACTCCCTGAAAAATGGGAGGAAAAAAAGAGCTTGGACACCATTTTCGAGGAAATTATCAAAGAGAACTGCCCAGACGTTTTGGAAACAGAGGGTAAAATAGACATTGAAAAAATTCATCGATCACCTACTGAAAGGGACCCTAAAATCAAAACACCAAGAAATATAGTGGCCAAGTTCAAGAACCATCAGACAAAGGAAAAGATATTGGAAGCTGCTAGAAAAAAGCAATTCAGATATGGAGGATCCACAATAAGAATAACCCAGGATCTAGCAGCGTCCACATTAAAAGAACGCAGGGCCTGGAACATGATATTCCGAAAGGCTAAGGAACTTGGTATGCAGCCAAGAATAACTTACCCAGCAAGAATGAGCATCGTTCTCCAGGGAAGAAGATGGACATTTAATGAAATAAATGAATTCCATCTATTTTTGATGAAAAAAACAGACCTACATAAAAGGTTTGATCTTCAAATACAGAACTCAAGAGATTTCTAAAAAGGTAAAAAGAAATCTTGAGAACTATACTTCTGCCAAAAAAATATGTAAAGAACATATGTACAATTTGTCTTAGAAACTAGAGGTGGAAAGGAGATTATATCATAAAAAAGTGTAAAGTGGTGGTACTACATCTCATAAAGAGGCAAAGGTAACATATTATATCTGAGAGAAAGAAAGGAGGGAGATGAACATAGCGTGTATCAATAGACATATTCGATTTATGGTGAAACTTCTTCCACTTCATTGAAAAGTGAAAGGGAAGGACTAAGCTAAGGGGAAGGGAATACAGTAATTTCAAGGAAAAGGGGTAAAATAAGGGGAGGATCTTTAAGGTGGGGGAGGGATCCTAAAAAGGGAGGGCTGTGTAAAAAGGGAGTGGTGTTCACCAGTTTAATACTGGATAGGAGGGTAAAAGGGAAGGAAAGGGGAAAAGCATAAGCAGGGGTTAATAGGATGGCAAGCAATATAGAATTAGTCCTTCTAACCATAAATGTGAATGGGGCAAACTGCCTCATAAAGAGGAAGCAGTTAGCAGACTGGATTAAAAGTCAGAATCCTACTATATGTTGTTTACAGGAAACACACCTGAAACAGGGTGAGACATTCAAACTAAAAGTAAAAGGGTGGAGCAGAATCTATTATGCTTCAGGCAAAACCAAAAAAGCAGGAGTAGCCATCCTCATCTCAGATCAAGCAAAAACAAAAATTGATCTAATTAAAAGAGATAAGGAAGGGCATTATATCCTGCTAAAGGGCAGCATCAATAATGAAGCAGTATCAATATTAAACATATATGCACCAAGTGGTGCAGCATCTAAATTCTTAAAAGAGAAATTAAGAGAGCTGCAAGAGGAAATAGATAGCAAAACTATAATAACAGGAGATCTCAACCTTGCACTCTCAGAATTAGATAAATCAAATCACAAAATAAATAAGAAAGAAGTCAAAGAGGTAAATAGAATACTAGAAAAGTTTGATATGATAGATCTTTGGTGAAAGCTAAATGGAGACAGAAAGGAATATACTTTCTTCTCAGCAGTTCATGGAACCTATACAAAAATTGATCATATACTAGGGCATAAAAACCTCAAAATCAAATGCAGTAAGGCAGAAATAGTTAATGCACCCTTTTCAGACCATAATGCAATCAAAATAACATTTAATAAAAAGCCAGGAGAAAATAGACCAAAAAATAATTGGAAACTAAATAATCTTATACTAAAGAATGATTGGGTAAAACAGCAAATCATAGACATACTTAATAACTTCACCCAAGAAAATGACAATAATGAGACATCATACCAAAATGTGTGGGATACAGCCAAAGCAGTAATAAGGGGAAGTTTTATATCTCTACAGGCCTACTTGCATAAAATAGAGAAAGAGAGGGCCAATGAATTGGGCTTACAACTAAAATTGCTAGAAAAGGAACAAATTAAAAACCCCCAGACAAACACAAAACTTGAAATTCAAAAAATAAAAGGTGAGATTAATAAAATTGAAAGTAAAAAAACTATTGAATTAATTAATAAAACTAAGAGTTGGTTTTATGAAAAAAAAACAAAAAAATATACAAACCCTTAGAAAACCTGATTAAAAAAAGGAAAGAGAAAAAGCAAATTGATAGTCTTGAAAATGAAAAGGGTGAACTCACCACTAATGAAGAGGAAATTAGAACAATAGTTAGGAGCTACTTTGCTCAACTTTATGCCAATAAATTCGATGACTTAAATGAAATGGAAGAATACCTTCAAAAATATAGCTTGCCCAGATTAACAGTGGAAGAAGTAAGTAGTCTAAATAGTCCCATCTCAGAAAAAGAAATAGACCAAGCTATTAACCAACTTCCTAAGAAAAAGTCCCCAGGACCGGATGAATTTACAGGTGAATTCTACCAAACATTTAAAGAACAACTAACTCCAATGCTATGTAAACTATTTGAAAAAATAGGGATTGAAGGAGTCCTACCAAATTCCTTCTATGACACAGACATGGTACTGATACCTAAACCAGGTAGATCGAAAACTGAGAAAGAAAGCTATAGACCAATTTCCTTAATGAATATTGATGCTAAAATCTTAAATAAGATATTAGCAAATAGACTTCAGAAAATCATCCCCAGGATAATACACTATGACCAAGTAGGATTTATACCAGGAATGCAGGGCTGGTTTAATATTAGGAAAACTATTAGTATAATTGACCATATTAATAATCAAATTAATAAAAACCATATGATCATCTCAATAGATGCAGAAAAAGCATTTGATAAAATCCAACATGCATTCCTACTAAAAACGCTTGAGAGTATAGGAATAAATGGATTATTCCTTAGAATAATCAGGAGCATATATTTAAGACCTTCAGTAAGCATAATATGCAGTAGAAATAAACTGCAACCTTTCCCAGTAAGATCAGGAGTGAAACAAGGTTACCCACTATCACCATTACTATTCAATATAGTACTAGAAACGCTAGCCTCGGCAATAAGAGCCGAGAAAGAGATTCAAGGAATTAGAGTAGGAAATGAAGAAATCAAATTGTCACTTTTCGCAGATGGCATGATGGTGTACTTAGAGAACCCCAAAGACTCTGCTAAAAAGCTATTAGAAATAATTCAGAATTTTAGCAAAGTTGCAGGATACAAAATAAATCCACATAAATCCTCAGGATTTTTATACATTATCAACACAATCCAACAGCAAGAGATAAAAAGAGAAATTCCATTCAAAATAACAGTCGATAGTATAAAATATTTGGGAATATATCTACCAAAGGAGAGTCAGGAATTATATGAGCAAAATTACAAAACACTTGCCACAAAAATAAAGTCAGATTTAAATAATTGGAAAGACATTCAGTGTTCTTGGATAGGCCGAGCGAATATAATAAAGATGACAATACTCCCCAAACTAATCTATTTATTTAGTGCTATACCAATCAGACTCCCAAGAAACTATTTTAATGACCTAGAAAAAATAACAACAAAATTCATATGGAAGAATAAAAGGTTGAGAATTGCAAGGGAACTAATGAAAAAAAAGTCAGAGGAAGGTGGTCTAAGTGTACCTGATTTAAAGCTATATTATAAAGCAACAGTCACCAAAACCATTTGGTATTGGCTAAGAAATAGACTAGTTGATCAGTGGCATAGGTTAGGTTCACAGGGCAAGATAGTGAATAAAAATAGCAATCTAGTGTTTGACAAACCCAAAGATCCCACATTTTGGGATAAGAATTCATTATTTGACAAAAACTGCTGGGAAAACTGGAAATTAGTATGGCAGAAACTAGACATGGACCCACATTTAACACCACATACTAAGATTAGATCAAAATGGGTCCAAGATTTAGGCATAAAGAACGAAATCATAAATAAATTGGAGGAACATGGGATGGTTTACCTCTCAGACTTGTGGAGGAGGAAGGAGTTTGTGTCCAAGGGAGAACTAGAGACCATTATTGATCACAAAATAGAACATTTTGATTACACCAAATTAAAAAGTTTCTGCACAAACAAAACTAATGCAAACAAGATTAGAAGGGAAGTAACAAATTGGGAAAACATTTTTACAGTTAAAGGTTCTGATAAAGGCCTCATCTCCAAAATATACAGAGAATTGACTTTAATTTATAAGAAATCAAGCCATTCTCCAATTGATAAATGGTCAAAGGATATGAACAGACAATTTTCAGATGATGAAATTAAAACTATTTCCACTCATATGAAAGAGTGTTCCAAATCACTATTGATCAGAGAAATGCAAATTAAGACAACTCTGAGGTATCATTACACACCTGTCAGATTGGCTAAGATGGCAGGAACAAATAACGATGAATGTTGGAGGGGCTGTGGGAACACTGGGACACTGATGCATTGTTGGTGGAGTTGTGAAAGAATCCAACCATTCTGGAGAGCAATCTGGAATTATGCCCAAAAAGTTATCAAAATATGCATACCCTTTGACCCAGCCATATTACTATTGGGCTTATACCCCAAGGAACTACTAAAGAAGGGAAAGGGACCTGTATGTGCCAAAATGTTTGTGGCAGCCCTTTTCATAGTGGCTAGAAGCTGGAAGATGAATGGATGTCCATCAATTGGAGAATGGTTGGGTAAACTATGGTATATGAATGTTATGGAATATTATTGTTCTATAAGAAATGACCAACAGGAGAAATACAGAGAGGCTTGGAGAGACTTACATCAACTGATGCTGAGTGAAACGAGCAGAACCAGAAGATCATTATACACTTCAACAATGATACTGTATGAGGATGTATGCTGATGGAAGTGGATTTCTTCAACATAGAGAAGAGCTAATCCAATTCCAATTGATTAATGATGGACAGAACCAGCTACATCCAGAAAAGGAACACTGGGAAATGAATGTAAACTGTTATTTTTACCTTCTGAATCCAATTCTTCCTGTGCAACAAAAAATGTGGTTCTACACACATATATTGTATCTAGAATATACTGTAATATATTTAACATATATAAGACTGCTTGCCATCTGGGCGAGGGGGTTGGGGGAGGAAAGGAAAAAATCTGAATAGAAGTAAGTGCAAGGGATAATGTTGTAAAAAATTACCCATGCATATATACTGTCAAAAAATGTTATAATTATAAAATAAAATAAAAATTAAAAAAAAAAGTTATAGAGACGACTCTGCCATAAGCTGACTGCTCTTCCTTGATTACAAAGCAGTAGACCGGCAGAGAAATTAAAGCCAAAGAAAGGTAGAGGATACTCTAAAAATGCCAGAACCTAACAAGATCTGGCTATATCCACCCAAAACTGGAAATGACTCAGCACAGATTATAACACAGCTGTGCAGCAGGATTCTGCAGCACTGGAGGGGCAGTCACAAATCTGGACAGCAGGGGGTGACACAGCCTCTAATCTCCACAGTGAGGGGCTCGACCTGGCGCAATATAATTTCGGCAGTGTGACTGTGCTTCCCTGAGAAGAGCCACTTCTGGTGCCATGCAGGATTATTCACTGGGCAACTGCTAATATCCACAGCCCCACAGCAGGCTTTGGCTTGGGATAGTGACACTTTTACTGCTCAGCCTCTAGCCCCAGGACAGTAACTAATCCGCAAGCAGGGTTCTTTGCAGGGCACAACCACAGCTCAAAGGAGGCCTATTCACTTCTAGTGGGGAACTTTTTTGAAGAGTATTTCTGTACCTCACAGCTCTTTGCAGCCTGTGGATAGGACAGTTACAGTCCATATACCTATCCTTGCTCTGTAGAGGAAGCTGGTAACCTCCTTGCCCTGAAGTCAGACCCTACAGGCTTTTAAAAAATGAGTAAAAAAAATCAAAAGGACAATCAATAGCTTCTGTAAAAAAAGAAAGCAGGTTTTCAACCCCAAGGAGACTAATAGCAAATGGTTTCCAAATAATACCCCAAAGGGGGATTCAACCTGGCCTCCATTACAAAACACTCTCCTAGAAGAGACTATTAAAAATCTTAAAAGAGAGCTTGAAGAAAACTGGGGAGAGGAAAGAAAAGCTATGCAAGACAGTAACAACTTTCTGAAATGGGAATTGGAAAAGATAAAAGACGTCCCAGGAAGTGCAGGAAAACAGAATTTGTGAATTGGAAAAGGTAAAGAACTCCCAGGAAAGTAGGATTTGTGAATTGGAAAAGATAAAGAACTCCCAAGAAAGTAGGATTCATGAATTGGAAAAGGAAAATAACTCACTTAAAAAAATTAGTGAAATGGGAAAAAAATTACATATAGCAAAACAACTCATTTAAAAACTCAAAGAAGTTTTAAAAAGCTAATGAAGAAAATAACTCATTAAAAACCAGAACTGAACAAAATAGAAATGAATGATTCATTGAGACATCAAGAATCAGTCAAGCAAAACCAAAAAAAAAAAAAAAAAAAAAAAAAAAAAATTAGAAAAAAAATGTTAAGTATCTACTTGGAAAAATAACAGACCTGGAAAATAGATCTAGGAGAGATAATCTGAGGATTATTGACTTCCCAAAAATGATATTGAAAAAAAGAGCCTAGATTACAGGAAATCATCAAAGAGAACTGCCCAGATGTAATAAAACCAGAAAGTAAAATAGGCATTGAAAGAATACATCGAACACCTTCTGAAAAAGACCCTAAAATAAAGACTCCAAGGAATATTGTGGCCAAATTTCAGAACTACCAGACTAAGAAAAAAATATTACGAGGAGCCAGGAAAAAACAATTTATATACCAAGGTGCCACAATAAAGATAACTCAAGATCTGGCTGCCTCCACATAAAAGATCAAGGAGCTGGAATCTGATATTCTGAAAGGCAAAAGAACTTGGAATGCAAACAAGAATAAACTACCCACCTAAGCTGAGCATTTTCTTCCATGGAAGAAGATGGACATTTAATGAAAAAGATGAATTCCATTTGTTTCTAAGGAAAAAAAAAACAGATCTAAGCAAACAATTTGATCTCCAACCATAGGACTCAAGAGAAGCAGAAAAAAGGTAAAAGGAACTCTTGATTACTATATTTCTATTGTGGATATACATAAAGACCACATGTATAATTTGATTTTACTGATATAACATAAAAAGGGAAGTAGAAATAGAAAGGGAATAGTGTCAGAAAAAGGGAAAAGGGGAGATAAAAAAGAAGGAAACTTCATCAGGCAAAGGAAACCTATCATATCTAAGGAAATTTAGAGAGGGAGAGGCACATTGTGTGAATCTTACTCTCATCAGAGTTGGCTCAAAGGGAAAATAATTGACAAATTTGTTTCACAGAGAATTTTCTTTCACCTCATTGAAAAGTGGGAGAGGAAAAGGGAAAAGGAAAAGAGTAATAAAGGAAAGGTACAAGAATGGGAAAGCGATTCAAAGGGAGGAGAGAAGGATCCTAAAGAGGGAGAGCTGTGTGATGCATGTGGGGCCCATAAGTGGGGAATGTGGTAAGGGGAGGCAAGAAAAAGAAAAGCATAATCTGGCAATAATAAGATGGCAGGAAATACAGAATTAGTAATTTTAACTGTAAATGTGAATGGGACGAACTCTCCCAAAAAGTGGAGGCAAATAGCAGACTGGATCAAAAGTCAGAACCCTACAATATGTTGTTTACAGGAAACACATTTAAAGCAGGGAGATACATACAGAGTAAAGGTAAAATGCTAGAGCAGAATCTACTATGCTTCAGGTGAAGTAAAAAAAGCAGGGATCGCCATCCTCATCTCAGAGCAAGCAAAAAGCAAAAATTGATCTAGTTAAAAGAGATAAGGAAGGAAGTGGTAAAGAGTAGCTAAAGCAAAAGCAATACTAAACATATATGCACCAAATGGTATAGTATCTAACTTCCTAAAGGAGAAGTTAAGAGAGTTTCAAGAAGGAAATAGACAACAAAACTATAATAGCGGGAGATCTCAACCTTGCACTCTCAGAATTAGATGAATCAAACCACAACACAAATAAGAAAGAAATTAAAGAGGTAAATAGAATATTAGAAAAATTAGGTATGATAGATCTTTCGAGAAAACTGAATGGTGGGGGCAGCTAGGTGGCGCAGTGAATAGAGCACCAGCCCTGAATTCAGGAGGATCTGAGTTCAAATTGGGTTTCAGACACTTAACACTTAGTTGTGTGACCCTGGGCAAATCACTTTAACCCCAGCCTCAGAAAAAAAATAATAATAATAATTAAAAACTGAATGGTGACAGAAAGGAGTACACTTTCTTCTCAGCAGTTCATGGAACATATACAAAAATTGATCATATATTAGGACATAAAGACCTCAAAATTAAATGCAGTTAGGCAGAAATAGTAAATGCTTTCTTTTCAGATCACAATGCAATAAAAACTACATTCAACAAAAAGCTAGGGGTAAATAGACCAAAAAGTAATTGGAAACTAAATAATCTCATCTTAAAAATGATTGGTGAAACAGCAAATTATAGACACAATTAATAATTTCACCCACGAAAATAACAATAATGAGACATCATACCAAAATGTGTGGGATACAGCCAAAGCAGTAATAAGGGGAAATTTTATATCTCTAGAGGCCTATTTGCATAAAATAGAGAAAGCGGGCAATGAATTGGACTTACAACTAAAAATGCTAGAAAAGGAATAAATTAAAAACCCCCAGACAAACATGAAACTTGAAATTCTAAAAATAAAAGGAGAGATAAATAAAATTGAAAGTAAAAAAAATATTGAATTAATTAATAAAACTAAGAGTTGGTTTTATGAAAAAACCAACAAAATAGACAAACCCTTAGTAAATCTGATTTAAAAAAGGAAAGAGGAAAAGCAAATTGTTAGTCTTAATGAAAAGGGAGAACTCCCCAGTAATGAAGAGGAAATGAGAACAAAAATTAGGAGTTACTTTGCCCAACTTTATGCCAATAAATTCGATAACTTAAATGAAATGGAAGAATACTTTCAAAAATATAGCTTGCCCAGATTAACAGAGGAAGAAGTAAATTGATTAATAGTCCCATTTTAGAAAAAGAAATAGAATAAGCTATTAATCAATACCCTAAGAAAAAATCCCCAGGACCAGATGGATGTACATGTGAATTCTATCAAACATTTAAAGAATAATTAACTCCAATGCTATATAAACTATTTGAAAAAATAGGGAATGAAGGAGTCCTACCAAATTCCTTTTATGACACAGACATGATACTGATACCTAAACCAGGTAGATTGAAAACTGAGAAAGAAAGCTATAGACCAATTTCCTTAATGAATATTGATGCTAAAATGTTAAATAAGATATTAGCAAAAAGACTACAGAAAATTATTCCCAGGATAATACACCTTGATCAAGTAGGATTTATACCAAGAATGCAGGGCTGGTTCAATATTAGGAAAACTATTAGTATAATTGACCATATTAATAACCAAATTAACAAAAACCATATGATCATCTCAATAGATGCAGAAAAAGCATTTTGATAAAATCCAACATCCATTCCTATTAAAAAAAAAAGTGGAATTTACATGCTTCCAAGGTTTTCTTTCTCCTCTTGAGTAGGGAGAATAAATAAGCATATTCCAAGCATAGGAAACAGATTCAGCTCAGATTGTCTGTCTTGATTATATGCCTTTCACTATGTATCTGCTTTGTGAGGAGACTAGTTTGATGTATTTAATAGACCCAGACTCTCTGGATTTAAAGACTTCCTGGATTTCTTTACACCCATTTTCTGTTCTGAAGAAGTACTCATAAAGCATAAGGCTTTTCATTCAAGATCAGAAGTTTTGCTTAAAAGAAAGTTTTGTTATTATTGGTTGTTACTTTATTGATGTAGTAATTGAATTCTTCCCAGATAAGAAAACATTTCTTGTTGCTGCTGTTTGGTTCACTTTATTGTGTTACATAAATTTAGAAAACTAATTTTCTTTAGGGGTATGGAGCTGGACCAGATTGGGAAGGTTCTGCTCTTAATTATAATTTAGTTTTAAGCTTTATTAATGGTAACTGGTATTTAAGAAAGGAGCTCAAACATCAATGACAATATCTATAGATGGAATCTGTGCTTCTAACAAAATTTACTGTATAGAAAATCATCCCACCATCACAAAGTCCCAAATTTTCCAAGTTTTAATCAATGAGAAATTCTGGGAAGTTGTATAAAGCACATTGAGATTAAAAAAGACTTGTCCAAGATTTGAATCCAAATTTTCCTAAATTGAAACCCAGCACCATCCCTGCCATAGCAAATCTCCTTTTTAGAGAGGTGATTATATATTTGATTATATAGTATAACTTCTATCACATATGGCATGTTCTTCTGAAGGAATTCAAGGCCATGGTACAAAGTCTGGTGACATGGATAGACAGAGGAATATAATTTTATAGCAGACTTGATCATTCTCCTTCCCATATTTTGCAGTTGGGGAGACTGAGGCAGAAAGACATTTCACTCCCCTATTTAATTGAATCTAGTGGCTCCCTATAACTTTTAGGACAAAATAAAACTACTTTGTTCAGCTTTTAAAGACCTTCATTGACCTGCAACTATCTTTCCAACCTCACTGTCCATAACTCCCTTTTTCTACATTCTGTGATAATCTTGACTTCTTTTGATTCCTTACATGCACTACTCCACCCCCCATCTCTTTGCTTTTGTACTACTTGTCTCAGGGTTCACACAGCTAATTAGTATCTGAAGCCACAAGTGAACTCAGGTTTCCTGAACTACAAATCCAGTGTTCAATCAACTCTACTTTTGCCTGTGATGTCATAGCGTTGTTAAGAGAATGAATGAAATGATAAATATACTAGTATTTCAGGAAAAGGTTTATTAAAACTCAGAGCTTAATATTATCCTATTTTTTTAATCATGTAATGTCTATACAAGCTCTTTGTAGAGGAAAAAGTCATTAAAATGTATTTCAATTCAAGAAAAATTTAATAAGTCCATTTTCTCAGCTATAATGAATGAAACAACTCTTTACTTGCAATAGCCTGGGGGAGACAAGTACAAATAAAAGCACATATAGAATAAATATAGATATGATAAATTGAAAGAAATATAAAGAAATAAAGTACAAAGTAGTCTAAGAATGAGAGCACTAGCCATTGAGCTCAGACAAGGCTCCATGTAGAAGGTGATGATTGAGCTGCGTCTCAAAGGAAGAGAGAAATTGTGTGAGGTAGAAGTGAAGATGGAGCATATTCCATGCATAGGAGACAGTAGTACAAAAGCAAAGAGAAGTGAGGTGAAGTAGTGTATGTAGGAAATCAATAGGAGTCCAATTTGTCACAGAATGCAGACAAGGGAGTTATGGACAGTGAGACTAGAAAGATAGTTGTAGGTCAGAGAAGGTCTTTACAAGCTAAACAGGGTAGTTTTAGTTTGTCCTAAAAGTTATAGGGAGTCTCTAGATTCCATGAGTGATATGTTTATCTCTATAGTTATGGAAAATCACTTTGGCATCAATGTGAAGGATAAGCTGAATTAGGGAGAGACCAGAGACATGAGGACTATTCATATTACCAGTTATTTCCAAAATGAAAGGTCATCACCTTTCATCACAGGACCTGTGCTAATGGATAAGCAGTGAGAATAGAAGGGGGGAAGATGCTAGAGGTGCTACAGAGGTAGTAACTGTAAGATTAAGAAATTTATTGGATATTTGGTGTGAGAGAGGGAAATGTTGATGGCAATACTATGACTATAAACCTGGGAATTTGAAGCATGGTCAACTTGTTAGTCAACAAGTACTTATTAGGCTCCAAATATGTGCCAGATACTGTGCTAGGAATAGAAAGAAAATCAAAAAACACTTCCTCTCAAAAAACTCAGTCAAATAGGGAAGATAATATGAAAACAATATTCTGCCAAGAGGATATTCACAGAACTGGAGAAAGTCTCAGAGTAGACATTAAGATTAAAGAGTACTGGGGAAAGTTCCTTACCAAATTTTGGATTATAGCTGAGACTGTACGGAGTGCAGGGAAAAAGTAAACAGAAATGAGGAACAGCCAGGGAAATGCCTAAAGGTAGTATAGTTTCATTTTTGAAGAATAGAAAATAGACCAGTGTTACAGTAGGCAAGAAAAGTAGAAAAGTAGGAAGAGATAAAGTTGTAAAGGACTTTAAAGATTTTATGTTACATGTTAGAGAAAATAGAGAACCACTGCAGTTTATAGGGGATGATATGGTCAGACCTGTGTACATGTCATATATAATAAAGCCCTGGCACTGAAGGAAAACAGGAAAAGTCCTCTTGCATGAAGCTGAGATTTGAAGAAAGCCAGGAAAACCAGAAGACAAATACAAATAAAATTATTATATTGTTAAAAAAAAAAAAAAAAGTGATGTGACTTACTCTCTTCCCTTGTCAGTGAGATAACTTCTAGACTATCTAGTAAGGATAGTTTTATCAACCCTCAATTATTCATCCCTCAACCTCTGAGTATCTTCAAACAACCTTTTGAGTTATTGATTAGCATATTTTTATGTAGATACATTCCATCAGACTCTTGCTCTCATTATCTTGATTTCCTGCCTTTACTTCTCTGGTCTCCCTGAAAACCCCCCAAGGCTATATTTCCTTTATAAAAGATCTGCTTATGATGATCTTTCTAAATTCTCTTCAGGACTGAACCTAAGTACTTTATCTCTCCCTCACAATATCTTTCCTTTAATGGGGCTCCTTAATCTAGCTAACTCTTATCAGTTTAACCAGCCTGTCAATGGTTTATTTCCACCTCCTCTGAGTATTTCCTTTCTCCTACTTACTTGTAAATTCCTTCTGGGACCTTGCCTTTTCCTTGCTCTCCCTACTTTATTTCCTATTTGCACTCCTGTTGTCTATTTTCCCTATTAATTTTGTCTGTAACCTGTTCCCCCAAATAAATCTACGTTTTGCCAAAGAGAATGACCATTGTGAATTTGCTGCATGTTTCTTTTTAAGCAGGTATTGTTACCCCCGACCACATCAAAAGGAATTTGGGAAATAATAGACTAAGAGCAAAAAAGAGTAAAGGAATGAAATCTGTTTGGCCTAGCTAGGCTAGGTTTACATAACAGAATCCCAAGGACAAGGAATCACCATTGCTGGATTGCACTTTCTCCTCTTCCACTCCTTCCCCAAAACTGTGCTCTTTTCCCTCTTTCAGCCTTGAAGGCGGAGCTACAACATCCAGCCATTCAGAGGTCTGTAGCCCAGGAGACTGAGGCAACCATTGGTGCAATGTGTGGGCAGAGCTTTGGAAGGCCTATTAATAGTCCTGTTCCGAAGGAACCTCAATCAGGGAGTTAGCTACCAGCTTTGACAAATTCACCTATTTCTGAATGGTTTGTCTTTTCTCCCTGCTGATTGGAGATTCCAGAGTAATCTTCCCCTTCCATCTTTTCTCTTCTATTTTAAATGCCCAGACATTGTCTTTTGTTTTCTTCCCCTAAACCCCCTTTCCCCCCTCCCTTTTCCCCCTTTTCCATCTCTCACTACATTCCTTCCGTCTCCCCCTCTTCCCCCCTTCCCAGTTTTTATTCTTTTGTCCCAGGCCTTGCCCTTGTTTGATCTCTGCTGACTGGGACTTTTTATTTATTTATTTATTTATTTTATTAATTTTATAATGATAATATTTTTTGACAGTACATATGCATAGGTAATTTTTTACATTATCCCTTGTACTCCCTTCTGTCCCAATTTTCCCCTCCTTCCCTCCACCCCCTCCCCTAGATGACAGGCATTCCCATACATATTAAATATGTTATAGTATATCGTAGGTACAATATATATGTACAGAACCGAATTTTTGTTGTTGTTGCAAATGAAGAATTGGATTTGGAAGGTAAAAATAACCTGGGGAGAAAAAAACAAAACCAAAAAAATTGCTAACAGCTTACACTTATTTCTGACTGGGACTTTTTAAATACATTAGTGGTTCTTGTTCAGCAGAGATGGCCACAGTGGTATTATGCAAATTATTCAATTTTTTGAATACTTGCTTCCCACCGGTGAAAAATTATGAAGCGCCTTCAAGTGAGGAAAGGGGAAAGGTAGAAATTGCTTCCTACACCCCTGGGGTGCTATTAGAGGTTGTTAGATGCTCCTTGGGACAAGGGCCCATAACATAGGTTTTCTTAAATTCTTTCTCAGGTCCAGACCTTTGTTTTCCCGTTTTTCTCTCTTTAGGAAAAACCTGAAGCTGTATAGGGGAAAAGCTTAGTTTCTTTAAAAAACAAACCAAAAAAAATGTGAATTTTTGCCAATCGCATTAGAGTTCATAAAGCAAACTTTTTTTTTTTTTTTAAATCCCTCGAAATCCCTTGAAGCCTTTGTGAATTTGGTGGCTCTTCCCCTCCAGTGGAAAACTTCAAATTGAAAAGAAAAAGTCAAAGAACTGGAATAGCTTTTTAATTATTTTTTACCTTTCTTGATGTTTTTTATTACTCCCTGTTAAACAAATCTAAATAGACACTGTGATTTAGTTCGACTAGGACTACAACTTTCTGTATTTTAGATGGCATACCAAATTAAAATTTCTTATAATTGTAGTAAGCATTTCTATTCATTGCCTTGGTTCCACATATGCCTGTTTTATTGTTATTGTTCACATCCTCCTATTTAAGACCTTTAATACAGGTCTTCTGTATTGTTTTTCTTGAATTTTCAGAGCATCCCTGGCTATCTAAAATGTTTTGTTATTTTTTAAGCTCTTGTGAATTGTAAAAGATCATGTGAATTAACTTATTAGAGTTATCTAAAGGAACTATTCCCTGAAGAGAAAACTGTTATAGACATCTTAGAGTTTTGCAGTTACATATAAGTAGTGTTGATTTTCTTCCCACATCAGTTTTGGAACCAAGAAGATGGTAAAATATAATAACACCTTTTATATTTTGTTTTATGTTTATAATCTCAATATTTTTAAAAACTCATTGCTTGAAACAAAAATTTACTTTCAGCTGAACTGTATTTTATGAAAAGGGATTTTCAAAAGATTTTTATAAATCTTAAGAAAATATACTTTTAAAGATTCACCTTATATTGTTTTATTTTTCTAATATATCCCTCCTTTACTTCCCCTCCCCTTGAACTAAAGCAAAGAATGCACAACATGACAAGGAAATATGTTTAAAAGAATTGCACACACTTAGCCTATATTAGATTGCTTACTGTTTTGGGGAGCAGAGAGATTGGAGTTGGAGGAAAACAAATTGGAACACAGAAGTTTGGCAAAAATGAATGTTGAAAAATATTTTAACATGTATTTGGAAAAATAAAATACTATTTAAAAAATAAAGGAAAAAAATAAAAATAAATAAAAAAAAAAAACTAGCCATTATATCTAAGTCATTTACCTGTATGTGCTATGCCTCTTCCACACTGTTTTCTACCCCTTCAAAAAAGGGGCCCAATAATGGTAATAATTGCTCTTGGGACTATTTTGTAATTTTGTAGGTTTAATTATTGATTTCTGCCCTTTGATATTTTTGCGTGCTGTAGATTAAGATTTTTATAACTTCTGATTTGATTTTATGGTCTTTCCTGAACCTTCATTTTTACAATAGATGATAACACAAGTTATTTTCCTTTGTTTCTAAAAAGTTAAAAAAAAAATCCTCACTTGACATTTTAAAAAGATGCATAAAGAATATTACAATTTTCCCCATGATTTTCCTGAAAGACACTACATTATCTTCATGAATCTTTTGTGAAAAAAAAAATGATAAATTTCTAAAAAAAGGTAAGTCATTCACAGTTGATCATCCTACAGTTTTGCTGTCCTATGTACAGTGTTCTGGTTCTGCACACTTTTCTTTGTGTTAGTTCATGGAAGAATTTCCAGATTTTTCTGAAAACATACTGCTTGTTTTATTTCTTTTAGTACAAAAATATGCCATTACAATCATATATCACAACTTGTTTAGCCATTCCCCATTAGACATTCCCTTGAATAGGGATAGACATTCCCTTAAATAAGGGACTGCTGAGAAAACTTTTTCTCAAGTTTGAGACAAGGCCTAAATCACATGATCCCTATTCCCAGGCCTTGAATCCCGGGATACAGAAAAAGTTAGTGAAGTTATAGAAAGTGATGTGATCCACAGGAAGTGGACCTTTGGTGTTGACCATTGGTCAAGGATGGTTATGTCCTTTTAATATGTTCAATTAGGTCTTTTCCTATTTAACCAGGTGTTCTATTTCCTGCTGGCCAGGCTCAGGAGCACATGATGGGAGTTGGGATGGCTCCCAGATGTGTGTCTGGGCCTCTCCCTGCAGGGATTAAATAAATGCTTTCTCTTTGTACCTAAAGACAGTTCTGATTAGTCTAGCATCTATCCCACACAATCTCAATTTCCACTTATTTGCCACCATAAAAAAAAAAAAAACTTTTGAGATATGGACCTAGAAGTGGTACTGCTCAAATAGTATGTACAGCTTTAGTATCTTTTGACCATAGTTCCAAATTCCTTACTGGAAGGTTTAAGATCCGTTCATAATTCCACCAACAGTAAGACCGGAGTTCTTAAAGTAGGTTTTTGTTGTTGTTGTTCTTTTTTTAAACTTTTTTTTTTTTTTATTGGAGAGAGTAAATGAGAGTATGTGAGCTCAAGCTCAGACTCCAGACTCCAGCCTCAAAAACAGACTCCAGACACTATCCCTGACCATTCTTGTGGTGACTCTTCCATTAAGACCAAGGCCCGTCCAGAGATCCTCAAGAAAGCTAGCCCAGACATTATACCCCTCAGTTACCTTTAAAATAATTTTTTAGATTCTTTTTTCGGACTTCTGACAAAGATGGTGGAGAGGAGGCACACAGCTGCTTGAATTACATGTTTTCTCTCAGAATCTGCTTCATGGCAAGCCTCAGAATTAATGCTTGACCAGAAAAAATCCCACAAATAATTACCAACAGAAGACATCCTTGAAATTCGCCAGAAAAGGTCTGTTTTTGCTCTGGGGAGGGATGAACAGACTGGGCTCAGACTGAGGGCAAGCAGCGAGAGAGAGGCAGGCAGTTCACACTGCTCAGATCAGAGTGGGGAGGGGTACAATCTCAGCTGTTTCAGTGGAACGACCTTTACCCCTGTGTGGATATTTGGTCTTGGCAGCAAGCCAAGATCAGCAGAGAAAATGTAAAGACAGGAGGTAAAGAATATAACCCCGGAAAGCTAGTATCTCTCGGACCTGGCTACCCCCACCCCACCTGAAATGACTTAGCAAGTTCTTAGAGTCTCAGAGCCCAGACACAGCACAGCCATCACTGTCTTTTTAGTGCCTCGCTGCTGTCAACTACAGTCTGTAGAGGAAGCCCAGACACACCATCCAGCCCCATCCCCACCAAGAAACAGACCAATTGTTTATCTTGTCAGTTTGTTTGCTTTGATTCTGCTCTGACAAAATGAACAAAAAATTTAAAAGGGCTCTAACCATTGACAGCTTCTGTGTGGAAAGAGAGCAGACTTCAAACCCTGAGGAGACTAAAAACAGACTGTCTCCAGAGGAATCCCCTAAGGGGGATATGATCTGCTCCTCAATACACAAGACTCTCATAGAGGAAATCAAAAAGGCTCTCACAAGACAACTAGAAGAGAAATAGGAAAAGGAAAGGAAAGCATGGCAAGAGAGTCTGGAGAAGTCATCCCATGCATTTAAAAACAGAGTGGATTAAGAAATCAAATCAATGAGAAACAAAATTAGTGAGTTGGAAAAAGAAAACAGTTCTCTAAAAAATAAAATTGATGAAATGGAAAAAAATTCAATAGAAGAAAAAAAATCACATAAAAACTCAATTGGACAATTACAAAAAGATATTTTTAAAAAGTGAGTGAATAAAATACATCATTGAAAATCAGAATCGAACAAGTAGAATTGAATGACTCAAGGAGAAACCAAGAAATAGTCAACCAAAACCAGAAAAACAAAACAATGAATAAGAATGTCAAGTACCTTATTGGGAAAACAACAGACATGGAAAACAAATCCAGGAGAGAAAATTTGAGAATAATCGGATTCCCTGAAAAATATGAGGAAAAAAAGAGCCTGGACACTAATTTCCAGGAAATTATCAAAGAGAAGTTTTAGAAACAGGGGGTAAAATAGACATTGAAAAAATTCATCGATCATCTATTGAAAGGGACCCTAAAATCAAAATGCCAATAAATGTAGTGGCCAAATTCAAGAACCATCAGACAAAGGAAAAAATATTGGAAGCTGCTAGAAAAAATCAATTCAAATATGGAGGAGCCACAATAAGGATAACCCAGGATCCAGCAGAGTCCATGTTAAAGGAGGGAAGGGCCTGGAATATGATATTCTGCAAGGCTAAGGAACTTGGAATGCAGCCAAGAATAACTTACCCAGCAAAAATGAGCATCTTTTTCCAGGGAAGAAGATGGGCATTCAGATCTACACAAAAAGTTTGATCTTCAAATACAGAACTCAAGAGATTTCTAAAAAGGTAAAAAGAAATCTTGAGAAGTATATTTCTGCCACATGTATACTTTGTCCTAGAAACTAGAGGTGGAAAGGAAATTATATCATAAAAAAGAGTAAAGTGGTGATACTACATCTCATGAAGAGGCAAAGGTAACCTATTATATCTGAGAGAAAGAAAGGAGGGGAATGAACATAGTGTATATCAGTAGACATATTTGATTTATGGTGAAACTCCTTCCACTTCATTGAAAAGTGGGAGGGAGAAAGTGAAAAGGGAAGGAGTAAGCTAAGGGGAAGGGAATACAGAAATTGTGAGGAAAGGGGGTAAAATAGGGGGAGGAATTTAAAGATGGGGAGGGATACTAAAAAGGGAGGGCTGTGAAAATCAAGTGGTGCTCACAAGTTTAATACTCGTGAGGGAGGTAAAGGGGGAAGGAAAAAAGAAAAGCATAAGCAGGTGTTAACAGGATGGTAAGCAATATAGAAATTGTCATTTTAACCATACATGTGAATGGGGTAAACTCCTCAATAAAGAGGAAGCAGTTAGCAGACTGGATTAAAAGCTGGAATCCTACAATATGTTGTTTATATGAAACACACTTGAAAAAGGGTGATACATATAGTAAAAGGGTGGAGCAGAATCTACTATGCTTCAGGTAAAGCCAAAAAAGCAGGAGTAGCCATCCTCATCTCAGATCAAGCAAAAGCAAAAATTGATGTAATTAAAAGAGAGAATGAAGGGCATTATATCTTGCTAAAGGGTAGCATAGATAATGAAGCAGTATCAATATTAAACATATATGCAGCAAGTGGTGAAGCATCTAAATTCTTAAAAGAGAAATTAAGAAGAAATAGGCAGCAAAACTATAATAGTGGGAGATCTCAACCTTGCACTCTCCGAATTAGATAAATCAAACCACAAAAAAAAAAAATAAGAAAGAAGTCAAAGAGGTAAATAGAATACTAGAAAAGTTTGATATGATAGATCTTTGGAGAAAGGTAAATGGAGACAGAAAGTGGTACACTTTCTTCTCAGCAGTTTATGGAACATATACAAAAATTTACCATATAGTAGGACATAAAAACCTCAAACTCAAATGCAATAAGGCAGAAATAGTAAATGCATCCTTTTCAGACCACAATGCAATGAAAATAATCTCATACTAAAGAATGATTGGGTGAAACAGCAAATCATAGACATAATTAATAACTTCACCCAAAAAAATGACAACAATGAGACATCATACCAAAATGTGTGGGATACAGCCAAAGCAGTAATAAGAGGAAATCTTATATCTCTAGAGGCCTACTTGCGTAAAATAGAGAAAGAGGTCAATGAATTGGGCTTACAACTAAAAATGCTAGAAAAGGAACAAATTAAAAACCCCCAGACAAACATGAAACTTGAAATTCTAAAAATAAAAGGAGAGATTAACAAAATTGAAAGTAAAAAAACTATTGAATTAATTAATAAAACTAAGAGTTGGTTCTATGAAAAAACCAACAAAATAGACAAACCCTTAGTGAATCTGATTTTAAAAAGGAAAGAGGAAAAGCAAATTGTTAGTCTTAAAAATGAAAAGGGAGAACTCACCACTAATGAAAAGGAAATGAGAACAATAATTAGGAGTTACTTTGCCCAACTTTATGCCAATAAATTCGATAACTTTAATGAAATGGAAGAATACCTTCAAAAATATAGCTTGCCCAGATTAGCAGAGGAAGAAGTCTAAATAGCCCCATTTCAGAAAAAGAAATAGAACAAGCTATTAATCAACTCCTTAAGAAAAAATCCCCAGGACCAGATAGATTTACATGTAAATTCTGCCAAACATTTGAAGAACAATTAACTCCAATGCTACATAAACTATTTGAAAAAATAGGGATTGAAGGAGTCCTACCAAATTCCTTTTATGACACAGACATGGTACTGATACCCAAACCAGTCAGGTTGAAAACAGAGAAAGAAAACTATAGACCAATTTCCCTAATGAATATTGATGCTAAAATCTTTAAAAATATATATTAGCAAAAAGACTACAGAAAGTCATCCCCAGGATAATACATCATGACCAAGTAGGATTTATACCAGGAATTCAGGGATGGTTCAATATTAGGAAAACTATCAGTATAATTGGCCATATTAATAACCAAATTAACAAAAATCATATGATCATCTCAATAGATGCAGAAAAAGCATTTGCTAAAATAAAATAGGATGTTTCCATTCCTATTAAAAACACTTGAGAGTATAGCAATAAATGGACTTTTTCTTAAAATATTCAGTAGCATGTATTTAAAATCATCAGTAAGCATCATATGTAATGGGGATAAACTGCAACCATTCCCAATAAAATCAGAAGTGAAATAAGGTTGCCCACTATCACCATTACTATTCAATATTGTATTAGAAATGATAGCTTTGGCAATAAGATTGGAGAAAGAGATTAAAGGAATTAGAGTAGGTAATAAGGAAACCAAAGAGGAAATCACTCTTTGCAGATGATATGATGGTATAGTTAGAGAACTAGATTCTACTAAAAAGCTATTAGAAATAATCCACACCTTTAGCAAAGTTTCGTGATACAAAACAAAATAAACCCACATAAATCATCAGCATTCTTATATCACTAACAAAATCCAACAGTTAAGAGTTGCAAAGAGAAATTCCATTTAAAGTAACTACCAATAGTATAAAATATTTAGGAATCTACCTGCTAAGGGAAAATCAGAAACTATAGGAGGAAAACTACAAAACACTTTCCACAGAAATTAAGTCTGATCTAACCAATTGGAAAAATATTAAATGCTCTTGGATAGGGCGAGCAAATATAATAAAGATGACAATACTACCTAAACTAATCTATTCATTTAGTGCTATACCAATCAGACACCCAAAAAACTATTTTAATGACCTAGAAAAAAATAACAACAAAGTTCATATGGAAAAACAAAAGGTCAAGAATTTCAAGGGAATTAATGAAAAAAAAATATCAAGTGAAGGTGGCCTCACTGTACTACATCTAAAATTATATTATAAAACAGCGGTTACCAAAACAATTTGGTATTGGCTAAGAAATACACTAGTTGATCAGTGGAATAAGTTAAGTCCAAAGGACAAAATCATCAATAACTTCAATAATCTAGTATTTGACAAACCCAAGGACCCTAGCTTTTGGGATAAGAACTCAATATTTGACAAAAATTGCTGGGAAAATTGGAAATTAATATGGCAGAAACTAGGCATTGACCCACACTTAACACCATACACCAAAATCAGGTCAAAATGGATTCATGATTTAGGCATAAAGAATGAGATTATGGGGGGCGGAGCCAAGATGGCGGAGAAGAAACACACGACTCAGTGAACGTCCTCACTCCCTCACAACCAATTAGATAAATTAAGTCTCAGAATTAGCTCAGGACTGATAGATACCACAAGGACTGGAAGCACGACTTACCAGATGAAGAGAATCTGGAGTTTCAACAGGAAAGGTCAGTTCTCAGGGGAGGAAGAAGAGAGACCAGCACAGACGGTGGGGTAGGGGCACACTGCACCCATTGCGCTGGGAAGGGCTCTGGGATCAGAGAAGCCACTGAGGTAAAGGAATCTGGGACAGGCTGTTAGCTCTTCTCTGCTAATTATTTAGCAGTTCAGAAGAGAAAGCCAAAATATTTTAAAACTCAGATTAGATTTTCCCCGATCCTGGGGGTGACTCAGCAGAAGTCTTGACACCAGGGGGTGTGGCCTCAGCTCCCACCTGAGAATAGTTAAGAGATTGACAAGTGGGTGGATACGGCCCAAGGCAACACACACTGCCTAGCTTAGCTGGAGGGAGTGGAACTCAGCTCCAGGAAGTCCCAGAGAAGCGGAACCTTTGAACGAGGGACCGCAGTTTCTGGCAGACACTTCCAGTTTGAGCGCAGGGGCTTCTCACGTCACCTGCTGCAGACATCCACTCCCCACCCGGACACATGGGCTGGGCTTCGTGCTGTCTTCACTATTCTACGCCCTCGAAGCACAGTAGTGCTAATCACCTCTGAGGCACTTCCAGGGAGGGGGTGGGGAACTCTCTCCCAGAGCTCTATCTTAGCTCAGGCGCAGGGGCCGCTGCATCCATCCGGTCTGGGAGGAAGCTGGTAAAGAAGTAAATAATTTCCTACCCCAGGGACAGACCCCAAAACATTTTTTTAAGTATGAGCAAAAAAGCTAGAAAAACCATAGATTCCTTCTATACAGAGAAAGAGCGGATATCCAACCCCGAGGAAGTTGACAGCAGAGAATCAGCAGACAACAACCTAAAGGGGAATGATTCCTGCCCCCCATCACATAACTCTCTCCTAGAAGAAGCTCTTAAAAAATTGAGGGAGATCGAAGAAAAATGGGGAAAGGAAAGGGAAGTTATGATAGAGAATAACAACGTCCTGAAATTGGAGTTGGAAAAAATAAAGAATTCACAGGAGATGCAGGGAAACAAAATTAGTGAATTAGAAAAGGTTAAAAAAACACAGGAAAGTAGGATTTCTGAATTGGAAAAGATAAAAAAGTCTCAAGAAAATAGAATTTCTGAATTGGAAAAAGAAAATAATTCTCAAAAAAAAATTAGGGAAATGGAAAAAAATTCAATAGAGCAAAATAATTCATTTAAAAACGAAATTGGGCATTTACAAAAAGAACTAAAAACTGTGAAAGAAGAAAATAACTCCTTAAAAGTCAGGATGGAACAAATAGAAATGAATGATTCACAGAGAACCCAAGAATCAGTCAAACAAAACAAAAAAAAAAAAAAAAAAATGAGAAGCTGGAGAACAACGTCAAATACTTACTGGGAAAATCTATAGACCTGGAAAATAGATCTAGGAGAGATAATCTGCGGATTATTGGACTTCCAGAAAACTATGACCAAAAAAAGAGCCTAGATTCTATTTTACAGGAAATTATCAAAGAGAACTGTCCAGAGATAATAGAAACAGAAGGGAAAGTAGATGTGGAAAGAATTCATCGAACTCCTTCTGAAATAGACCCTAAAAAAAGAACACCACAGAATATTGTGGCTAAGCTGCAGAATTACCACACAAAGGAGAAAATCCTGCAAGCAGCTAGAAAAAAACAATTTAAATACCAAGGTGCCACAATAAGGGTCACCCAAGATCTGGCTGCCTCCACATTAAAAGATAGAAGGGCCTGGAACCTGATATTCCGTAAGGCAAAAGATCAAGGACTGCAACCAAGAATGAACTACCCAGCTAAGTTTAGCATCTTTTTCCATGGAAGAAGATGGTCATTCAATGAAACAGAGGAATTCTATATGTTTCTAAGAAAAAAACCAGACTTAAACAAAAAATTTGATCTACATCCACAAGACTGAAGAGAAACAGAAAAAGGTACACAGAACCCTTGAGAACTGTAACTCTGTTGTGGGTATATAAAAAATACTCAAGGATAATTTGATTTTACTGATATAAAAGAAAAAAAGGGGGGTGTAGTAAAGGGAAGGAGGTCGGTTCAGAAAAAGGGGAAGGAGTGATGAAAAGAGGGAAACTACATCCCAGGAAGAGACATAGAAAATACACCATATCTGAGGGAACTTAGTGAGGAGGAGAATCATTGTGTGAATCTTACTCTCATCAGAAGAGGCTCAAAGAGTAAATAATTAACATATTTGTTTTTCAGAGAATTTTCTCTCACCTCATTAAAAGGGGGGAGAGGAAAAGGGAAAAGGAAAAGGAGAGTAAGTGAAGGGACTTGGAGGGAGGGGGGAGGGATCCTTAAAAAAAAAAAAAGAGGGAGGGTTGCGCGTCACAAGGGGGGGTCTGTAAATTAAATATCGGGGAGGGGGATCAGGGGGGTCAAGGGAAAAAAGCATAATCTGGGGATAATACGATGGCAGGAAATACAGAATTAATAATTTTAACTGTAAATGTAAATGGGATGAACGATCCCATCAAACGGAGACGGATAGCAGATTGGATCAAAAAGCAGAACCCTACAATATGTTGTCTACAGGAAACACACTTAAAGCAGGGAGATACATACAGAGTAAAGGTAAAAGGTTGGAACAGAGCCTATTATGCTTCAGGTAAAGCCAAAAAAGCAGGGGTAGCTATCCTTATCTCAGATCAAGCAAAAGCAGAAGTAGCTCTCGTTAAAAAAGATAAGGAAGGAAACTATATCCTGCTGAAAGGTAGCATAAATAATGAAGCCATATCAATACTAAACATATATGCACCAAGTGGTATAGCATCTAACTTTCTAAAGGAAAAGTTAAGAGAACTGCAAGAAGAAATAGACAGTAAAACTATAATAGTGGGAGATCTCAACCTTGCACTCTCAGATTTAGACAAATCAAACCACAAAACAAACAAGAAAGAAATTAAAAAAGTAAATAGAACATTAGAAAAACTAGGCATGATAGACCTTTGGAGAAAACTGAATGGCAATAGGAAGAATATACTTTCTTCTCAGCAGTTCATGGATCCTATACAAAAATTGACCATATATTAGGACATAAAGATCTCAAAATTAAATGTAGGAAGGCAGAAATAATAAATGCCTTCTTCTCAGATCACAATGCAATAAAAGCTACATTCAGTAAAAAGTTAGGGGTAAATAGACCAAAAAGTAATTGGAAACTGAATAATCTCATCTTAAAGAATGACTGGGTGAAAGAGCAAATTATAGAAACAATTAACAATTTCACCCAAGATAATGATAATGATGAGACATCATATCAAAATCTTTGGGATGCAGCTAAAGCAGTAATAAGGGGAAATTTTATATCTTTAGAGGCTTATTTGAAGAAAATTGAGAAAGAGAAGATTAACGAATTGGGCTTACAACTTAAAAGGCTAGAAAAAGACCAAATTATAAACCCCCAACCAAAAATTAAACTCGAAATACAAAAATTAAAAGGAGAAATCAATAAAATTGAAAGTAAAAAAACTATTGAATTAATAAATAAAACCAAGAGTTGGTTTTATGAAAAAGCCAATAAAATAGATAAACCTTTGGTAAATTTGATCAAAAAAAAAGAAAGAGGAAAATCAAATTGATAGTCTTACAAATGAAAAGGGGGATCTTTCCACCAATGAAGAGGAAATTAGAGAAATAATAAGGAGTTACTTTGCCCAACTTTATGCCAATAAATTTGATAACTTAAGTGAAATGGATGACTTTCTCCAAAAATATAGGCTCCCTAGATTAACAGAGGAGGAGATAAATTGCTTAAATAGTCCCATTTCAGAAAAAGAAATAGAACAAGCTATTAATCAACTCCCCAGGAAAAAATCCCCAGGGCCAGATGGATTCACATGTGAATTCTACCAAACATTTAAAGAACAATTAGCCCCAATGTTATATAAATTATTTGAAAAAATAGGGGATGAAGGAGTCCTACCAAACTCCTTTTATGACACAGACATGGTACTGATACCTAAACCTGGTAGATCGAAAACTGAGAAAGAAAATTATAGACCAATCTCCTTAATGAATATTGATGCTAAAATCTTAAATAAGATATTAGCAAAAAGACTTCAGAAAATCATCTCCAAGATAATACACTATGATCAAGTAGGATTTATTCCAGGAATGCAGGGCTGGTTTAATATTAGGAAAACTATTAATATAATTGACCATATTAATAATCAAATTAATAAGAACCATATGATCATCTCAATAGATGCAGAAAAAGCATTTGACAAAATCCAACATCCATTCCTACTAAAAACTCTTGAGAGTATCGGAATAAATGGATTATTCCTTAGAATAATCAGGAGTATATATTTAAGACCGTCAGTAAGCATAATATGCAATAGAAATAAACTGCAACCTTTCCCAGTAAGATCAGGAGTGAAACAAGGTTGCCCACTATCACCATTACTATTCAATATAGTACTAGAAACGCTAGCCTCGGCAATAAGAGCCGAGAAAGAGATTCAAGGAATTAAGTAGGAAATGAGGAAATTAAACTATCACTTTTTGCAGATGACATGATGGTATACTTAGAGAACCCCAAAGACTCTGCTAAAAAGCTACTAGAAATAATTCAAAATTTCAGCAAAGTGGCAGGATACAAAATAAATCCACATAAATCCTCGGCATTTTTATATATCACTAACAAAATGCAACAGCAAGAGATACAAAGAGAAATTCCATTCCAAACAAATGTTGAGAGTATAAAATATTTGGGAATCCATCTACCAAAGAAAAGTCAGGAATTATATGAGAAAAATTACAAAACACTTGCCACAAAAATAAAATCAGATTTAAATAATTGGAAAGACATTCAGTGCTCTTGGATAGGCTGAGCGAATATAATAAAGATGACAATACTCCCCAAACTAACCTATTTATTTAGTGCTATACCAATCAGACTCCCAAGAAACTATTTCAATGACCTAGAAAAAATAACAACAAAATTCATATGGAAGAATAAAAGGTCAAGAATTGCAAGGGAACTAATGAAAAAAAACTCAGAGGAAGGTGATCTAAGTGTACCTGATCTAAAGCTATATTATATAGCATCAGTCACCAAAACCATTTGGTATTGGCTAAGAAATAGACCGGTAGATCAGTGGAACAGATTAGATACAAAGGACAAAAAAGGGTACATCTATAGCAATCTAATCTTTGACAAACCCAAAGATTCCAACATTAGGGATAAAAATTCATTATTCGGAAAAAACTGTTGGGAAAACTGGAAATTAGTATGGCAGAAATTAGATATGGATCCACACTTAACACCATATACCAAGATAAGATCAAAATGGGTCCATGATTTAGGCATAAAGAGGGAGATAATAAATAGATTAGAGGAACAGAGGATAATCTACCTCTCAGACTTGTGGAGGAGGAAGGAATTTATGACCAGAGGAGAACTAGAGATCATTATTGATCACAAAATAGAAGATTTTGATTACATCAAACTAAAAAGTTTCTGTACAAATAATACTAATGCAAACAAGATTAGAAGGGAAGTAACAAATTGGGAAAATATTTTTAAAAACAAAGGTTCTGACAAAGGTCTCATTTCCAAAATATATAGAGAACTGACCATAATTTATAAGAAACCGAACCATTCTCCAATTGATAAATGGTCAAAGGATATGAACAGACAATTCTCAGAGGAAGAAATTGAAACTATATCCACTCACATGAAAGAGTGTTCCAAATCACTACTGATCAGAGAAATGCAAATTAAGACCACTCTGAGATACCACTACACACCTGTCAGATTGGCTAAGATGACAGGAACAAATAATGACAAATGTTGGAGGGGATGTGGGGAAATTGGGACACTGATACATTGCTGGTGGAGTTGTGAAAGAATCCAGCCATTCTGGAGAGCAATCTGGAATTATGCCCAAAAAGTTATCAAACTGTGCATACCCTTTGACCCAGCAGCGCTACTACTGGGATTATATCCCAAAGAAATACTAAAGAGCGGAAAGAGACATATATGTGCCAAAATGTTTGTGGCAGCTCTTTTTGTTGTAGCTAGAAACTGGAAGATGAATGGATGTCCATCAGTTGGAGAATGGTTGTGTAAATTGTGGTATATGAAGGTTATGGAATATTATTGCTCTGTAAGAAATGACCAGCAGGAGGAATATAGAGAGGCCTGGAGAGACTTAAATCAACTGATGCTGAGTGAAATGAGCAGAACCAGAAGATCGCTGTACACTTCAACAACAATACTGTATGAGGATGTATTCTGATGGAAGTGGAAATCTTCAACATAAAGAAGATCCAACTCACTTCCAGTTGATCAATGATGGACAGAGGTAGCTACACCCAGAGAAGAAACACTGGGAGGGGAATGAAAATTGTTAGCACTAAGATCTGTCTGCCCAGGTTCCATGTACCTTCGGATTCTAATGTTTATTGTGCAACAAGAAAATGATATTCACAAAAAAAAAAAAAAAAAAAAAAAAAAAAGAAAAGAAATACCCTGTTTGCTGATCATCTTAAAGGTCTTACAGGTAAGAAGCTCAGAAATACCAGCTTTGTGCAAGAAGAAAGAGTTGGAAGATCGGGGTTATCAGAAATTCTCAGGAACAAATGGGATAAGAATTGTCTTGGAGTTAAGAATGGAAGAAGGAAATAGCAAAAAGAGTTATTCTCAATAGTGAAAAGGACCCAGACAGCCTAGTAGCAGCCCTCAGGTCCTATTAAATTAGATCAGGGATTCTAAATCTCTTTTTCATAAGCTTGTTTTATCATTATATAACTATATTTCAATATAATTGTTTTGTACATTTTATATAATCTATTTATACTAGCTTTGTATATTTAATATTTCTATTTTTATATATTTAAAATATTACTCTGAAAGAGTATGAATGGACTTCACCAGACTACTAAAGAGTTCCAAGAAACACAAAAAGTTAGAAATGACCCTTACATTAGGGGTTCTGAGATGCTATCTTTTGTCATGCTTTGTAAACCAGAGAATAAAGAGAAATACAGAGAAGACAGAAAAATACAGAGAAATGCCTTTGAATTGATCTCTTACAGTAGGTGGTGGCAGGAAGAATCCATGTTTCAAGATTAACCAACTGGTATCTTAAACTTAACCTATTAGAATTTTCATCTTTTTCCCAGTTTAAAATGTTTTCCTAATTTTCCCTACTTCTGTTCAAAATATTGTTTTAATTCAGAGATTCTTCACTGTAAGTTTGTAGACATGTTTCAAAAATTACTCTGACAACTATATTTCAGCATAATTGCTTTCTTTGGGAACATGTATTTCATCTCAAGTATCTAAAATTATAATACTTTGAAGAGTTCCTTAGACTTTACTAAGCAGCTAAAGTAGTGGGGAATGGGTTGAAGTGGGCAGAGTCCATGACATAAAAACTCAAGTACCTTCTTTTAATCACAAGCATTCACAACTTCAGTGTCATCTTTGACTTATCATTTTTCATCATTCCTCATATCTAATCAATTGCCTAACCTTGCTATTTGCACTTCTTTAATGAGTCCTCTTTTTTCCAAATACACAACCACCATCTCTGTTCAAATCTTCATTAGTTCTTATTTGCACTTTATATTGGTTTCTTAAATGGTCTTCCTGTTTCAAGTCTCTGTATTCCAATCCATTCTCTATATAGTGGCCAAAGTAATTATATAGTTTGGAAATACATTCTCTTCTTTTACTCAGAAAACTCCACAGACTTTTTCTAACACCTCTAGGATCACATAAAAATTCTATAAAATTTTATCAAATTTCTCTCACCTACCCATGACCTGTAACAATGATTACTTCAGAAAGAATAATCACAGAAACTGAAGTTAAAACAGTGGGCATTTAGAGTTTGCCAAAACATAAAGGTCAAAAAGGTCAAGGAGAAAAGTTAAGAAAGGAAAGTCAAAAGAAAAAGGATACTGATTGGTGAGAACAACAGGAAACTAAGAATTTAATGAAGTTTCAAGTCAGAGCTACTTGTGCATAAGTGTCTCATACTGCTCAATCCATCCTCTAATGCTAAAGTGATTTTCTGAAATTGTCAGTTGAATCACTTCACCCCTATTTTATAAATTCCTGTGAGACTCTTTTCCCATCATATTCAAATATTAATTTCTCTATGGATTTTTAAACTCTTTACACTCCCTCTCCCCCTCCTCTCTCTGTTTCTGTTTCTCTCTGTCTCTGTCTGTCTGTCTCTTTCTCTCTCCCCCTTCTTCCCTCCCTCAAATAGTCTTTACTCCCTTTCAAATAATGTACCATCCAACTACATTCCCTAGCTGATATTCCAAGACATGAGCATAATACTGCATCTTCAGAATTATCTTGATTTGCCTTTCTCTTGCCTAGACAGGTCTCCTATATGTCTTAACCTTCTAGTTTTCCTGCCTTCCTTCAATGCACAATTTTTACAGAAAGCTTTTCCTAGTTCCACTCCATTCTCTCATCACTGTTAATGCCCCTTTACTTCTGAACCTGCTTCCCTTGACTTTGTACATGCCTTGTATAGACCTAGTTCTCTATGTGTTTGTTTTCTATATCAGAATCAAATCTCTTGGAGCACAGTGATATTTTGGTCTTGTTTTGTTTTTATTTTTTATATACTCAATAATGTCTGTCAACTCTGCTGATTCACAGTATTATCTGCACAGCCCATGAGATACCATGAATGACCTCTAAATGAGCATCCTTTTCTCTTTTTTTGCCATCTGCCCCAACACCAATGTCTAAGAGATGACTGTAGCAACTTAATGATTTATGATATCAAGAGGAAATCTCACTTAATGTCTTTGGGATAAAGGAGTTATAAAAGATAAAGGATAAAACAGCTCAATATTGATTCAGGGATTTAAGGAGCCTAGGTTTGGTTTTGTTTTTTTCTCAACACCAGGATATAGTTCTGGGAGTCAGTTTAACTTTTCTGAAATAACAAGCTAGTTTTACTTACATTATTTTTAACATTATTTCACTTACTAGCCAAGACTTCATAGTAGCTGAATGGTTTTTCCAAAGGTTACCATAAGAACATGGTTTCATCTCTGCTTGAACTCCTAAAAAAAGGTGAGAATGAAGTGATAATTGTGTGCAAGGAATGGGGGAGGGAGCAATCGGTCACAAAACTTAGGGTCATCAGAGCTTTCCCAGGCAAAATAAGACAAATTATTTTGGGAAAAAGATGGAAAAGAGGAATGACTGAAAGTTCTGAAGCTAAATAATCAGTCAGACCAAAGGAACTTTGCCAGGCTACAATTCATTTTAGCTCCAGACATTTTCACCAATGAGGAGGGTTTGGAGGAAAGTCTCTGAATTCATCCTTTCCAAAAATGGAGGAGAAAATCAGGAAGCAAGGACCCTGTGCTGAGACAGTAGAGGAAACATCTGGGTAGGTGACAACTGAAAATGAGAGCACTAAGCAAATTCCCTTCAATGTGAGGAAGGATTCTAAGAAAAGTCCCTTGTATCTCTGTATCCCAGGAGAGAAAGAGCTAAACTGAGTTTACTTTTCCTTCCATTATTTTCATGTAGCCTATAGCCCTTAGCTTTCCTCTAAAGATGAAACTTTTAGTTACTACAACTTTGAAGTTGTAATTGGATTGACCAATTTTGCTTCAGAGAGTTTAATATCCTGATTCTAACCTGATCATGAAGTCAAGTGAGAAAGTAAAATAGTCCCATGGTACTACCTCTATGCTGGTATAAAAGGGGTCAGAAAAATATGTATTCGAGGTAGGTACCTAGAAATCAAAATGGTATAGATTGTCTTGGAGTCAAGAATGGGTAAAGTCTAAAACATTTAAAACTTTATTTGACCATGAGAATTCATTTAACTTTTTCTGTGCTTTGGTTTCCTTATGGTAAAATGGGAGCAGTAATAGAATCTTCCAGAGTTGTTGTGAAGAACAATAAAGTTATAGTATATGTAAGGTGCATTTCTACTCTCAAAACAGTACATAAATATCAGCTGTTAGTGAGAAAAATATTGTCGTCAGCGAGGTGTCAATTCATGGAAGATTGGGGAAATCTTGTTCTTGAGCTCTAAAAGGATTGGGTATTCCCTAAAGGTTAGGTTATTGATGAGGTACATTTGCAGATTTTAGAGAGAACAACTAACAATTTTGGTTCTGATATTTCACCTTAGTTTTAGTATATCTTTAGAAAGGAGGGTTTTCAAATTATATATATTTAGTATAGTACATATTTATATATGTAAACATATTTAATACATACAAATTTCATATAATACATATATATATGATTACTGTACAATGTGCCTATAATAATACTTCTGTTAGATAAATACTAGACACAATCCTTAGTGAAAACTGAGAGGAGAAAGAGAGAAAGACCAACAGACAGACAGTTATTTCAAATATACTTCATTACATCTCTTCCAGAATCATTTGTTTGATATTTTCCTTCTGACTTTAATTGTCCTATTGTCCTCAGACTAGGAAGATGTAGAGGAAGATATAATACCAGTCCAGCAGACAAAATCCAGTTCTATCTATTTATTAACTCTGTGAGCTTGGGAAAGTTAGTTAAGCATTTCTAAATCTCAATTTCATAGGTTTGGGTCTCCTAGTTTACCATATTGACTACTTGGGCATGTCATCTCTTAAGTTGTTCTCTGTGCCTAAACTTTCCTCACCCTCAAATTTTAAGTAAATTCCCTGATTGGTGGAGTTTTCAGGAAGGCATATTTCTGAAAAACCTAATTAGAAGGGTGATGATGGCTTATCTCTTCATCTGTGAATTAATTAAGTACATTGCATTTCAGTTTCTCCAATTGAGTACTAGTGGAGCTAAATGTCTATTTGTACAAATTTCTTGACCATTTTTTGTGTTTCAATTTTCCTCATCTGGAGAAAAGACAAATGATGTTATTTAAGCTCTTTGATTCACAATTATTGTTTAAAAAGCACTTATTCAAACTTAACTGATTTATAAAGATTATAACCTATTTTCTCCTTTGTGAAATGAGGATAATAATAAATGCCTTGCTTATGACAGGGCACTTTTGTAACTTCATACAAGATGACGAAAATGGAGAAGTAGTAAAAAGAAGTAAAGAATGATTGTTATTTAATATTCCTCCCACTGGATTCAATTCTATAACTACCTGTTTCATCCACAAACAGAGGGGCAGCATTTTACTGGTCTCACTCTCACTGTTTCTTCTTTATTAGAAACTCTGGTTAAGATTTCTCCAAAAAACTATCTGGACAAGGTAAAAAAGAGACTATTTTCGGTTGCTGGGACTAATCAGATAGTACCACTATGCAGACAAGGAGAACAACATTCCAGGGCTGATCTGATTCCTGATTTCAACTATCCCATGTCTCGGACATGCAGCAAACAACAGCCCACTGCAATGCACTTGCCCTATCGACATCAGAATCCATTGGCTGTTGATGGCAAGGGAATTCCAAAACATTTGATCTCCCCTGGCAAATCCTACAATATGCCAGACTTCTCATTAACAAGTTGCTCTGACAGTAAATCCTACATGCAGTCACAGTCAAGATGTGGACAAGTCTGGAAGACTTTTCAGACTGATCATCATATAGCAGAGGATCACCAGGCTGATATCCCATTTTTAAAAGTACACAAGACTGCAGCTGTCCCTGGAATGCCACAAGCCAACACCATGAACAGAGAAAGAACAGCTCTACCATCATCACCAGTCTTTGGACCATGGCAAAGTGGGAAAAAAGAGAAAAGAGAATGTGAAACTACTATCGCTATACCTGCATTGAAGCCTGACCCTGTGGCCAGAGTAATTGCAGCTCTACAATTAACACCACCAGACTTTGGACCATGGCCAAGTGGAAAAAATGAAGCTTTTTCAGATTTTCCAAATTTGGCACAGTGGACTCAGTATTATTCTTCATACTTGGACTACCGTTGTGATTATCAATTTCCAAAGAGACCAGCTGCCCCACTGGAGACCAACTAATGAGCCAAATTTCCACTAGGCTCTTTATCAGAGATAAGCTTCCACCAGAGTAGAAAATCAGCCCACGATTACATCAGAGCTGAGGGTTGTTTCAGTGATTTTAATTATTTGAGTCATCATGAATATCTCCAATATCTTTCTTCTAAAAATTGACCCCCTGAATATGCCACAAACAATCAAGTGAGGTGAAAACACAGAGAAAACTGCAATACGAGGCTATTTTATACTAAAACTTCATTATTTAAATATTCCAAAATCATACAGGCACAATCAAGCAAAAGAAATAGAGTACCCTGAGAACACCATGCAATTTTTCTTACTAAAGCTTAAAAACTAAGGTTCTGAGTATTTCTCAATCAGATACAGGCTAACTACCAATAAGAAGATATAAAACCCCTTGCCTCCTGCATGAAATTAATGTTTGTTCAGTTGCAATGACTGCCAACGTGGTACCTATACTCCACCTCCCTTTCTAGAGTTACAGATTATCGGGGGGATAATTATCGGGGGGATGCTCCTAAGGTTTTTTTCTTTTTCCTTTATTTCCTTTAAAAATTTTCATACTATGACTAATAAAAAATAAACATTTTAGATCATGTGTCTATTATAAATGAAACATAGGATCTTAAGTATATATAACTTGCTTTTACTTTTATTTATATAAATAATTCAATCCATGCCCTTTAAAAGCAACCCTATTATTTTGTCCTGAATTTCCTTCTTTTATCTTCTATACCTTTTGCAAAATATTCCAGTGACCCATTTTTCTTCCTTATTTTTTATAAAAATGTTTCTAGTTCCTTGTCCCATCTAACTTCATCCCCTTTTTCTTACAACTCACCATTTCCATCACAAACTTTGATCTTAGGAAAAAGATGAAAAACAAAAGCACTTTAACAAATATATCTAGACAAAGCAAAACAACTCCATTTAGTGACTATGTCTAAAATAATGTCTCATTCTACATGTTGAATTTGTCTTCATTCCATCCAAACATTCTTCATCTTTTGTCATTTGTATCCTTGGTTGGTAATTTCAATGATCAAATTTCTGAAACATTTAACAAATGTTTTCCTTAAATATTTCTGTTGGTTCTGCTCAGTTCAATCTGTATCAACTCATAAATGTATTTCTGGTTTCTCTAAAACTGTCTTTTTCCTAATTTCTTCCTGAGCAATAATATCCATTATATTCATGTCATCATTTGTTCAAACATTCTCAATTGATAGACATCTCTTAGTTTTTTGTTTGTTACTCAATAAGTAATCATCTCTTTACTAATGATAGAAGGATAAAATACAACAAAGTTTCTGCCATCGAGAAACTCACATTCTAATGAGGGATAGACATCATGCAAAAGATAAAAGAAAAGAAAAACTCAACCCAACATTTCTTTTTCAGACATATGCAGATAGGATAGAAGGTGATCTCAGAGAGAAAGGACCAGCATGGAGAGGGAGTAGTTTGGGGAAGGTCTTCTGTGATTTGAGCTGAGTTTCAAAGAAAACCAGGAAGCAAAAGTGAATAGAAAGAACATTTGAAGCAAAGGAAGGAGCCAGAGTAAGGCATAGAATCAGGATAGAGAATCATGTTGGAAAAAGAGCAAAATGAAGAGCATGGCTAGACCATGTATAGAGGAGATGAGCAAATTTTAGAAAGGAGCCAAACAGTTGAAAAAGACTTTAAAAGACAAAGTAATTTCTATTCAATATTGGATGTAATAGGAAGCCACCAGAGTTTCTGTCTTGTGAATTTACATCTGTGTTTTATAAGGATCACATTAGCAGCTAAATATAAGGTCAATTGGAATGGAGAAAAGATAAGCCTGGGAGACTAATAAATTAATAAGTAGCCCAAAGCATGAAAAATAAAGGCATTTAGGCCCCAAATGGGATCAGCTGGTGAGAAGAAGGTGACTAAATCTATTGTGAAGGGAGAAAATGACATGATTAGGGTTAAAAAATAGATTTCATTTGTTGAGTTAACTGAGAGTGAGGTATTGAGAATAATACAGAGAATTCAAACTTGGGTTCCTAGAAAGATGGTGATACCTTTAATAGCATTAGGAAACTTGGTAAGAAGGAAGGGTTTTAAGAGAAAGAAAATTAGTTCCAATCCTGATATGCCTATGGAACATCCAGTTTAAGTTATCCAAGAGTCAGTTGTTGATGCAAGAATAGAGAATAGGAACAGAAGAGGGTTTAATATAGCTATATGTATATCTGTATATACTCTTTCTCTTTGTGTATCTATCTGTATATGTCGACCTATATTCATGTTTATATAAATACATATAGATCTAGATGCAAATATAAATAGATATAGATAAGAATAGATGCAGAAATAGGCACAAAGAATAGGTATTGTAGATAGGTGCACAGATGTGTTGGAATACACGGGAGAGCTGCTGAAATACAGGGGAGCCACCTGACAGTAGCTTCTGGAAATTCAACCCAGAATGGATCTCCTCTTGTGAGAGGATGATATAAGGAGATTGAGAGGAAGTTGCTGTTTTCTGACCTCTCTGACTGAGAGGCTGTTGCATTATCTGGCCTCTCTCCTCTTCCCTCTGCCTCCAATTTATATCATTCCCAATCCACAATATCTGTGTCAGCAAAGGTTGCCTTGCAACCCCTTCTGATGTTATGATCCACAGCTGTAGAGGCTCTCAGGGAATTGATCTGTCACTTAACACAGATGGATGGAGAAATAAATATTTTTGAATCATTTGTTGAGAAATAATAATAAAGGGTATGGTTCCAAAACCCTTTCAATAATGGTTGCTTCAGTTTGGAGCTCTCTAACAAATCATTATGTGTGCCTGCCTTGCTACAGCTTTTCATACAGTTGCTATTTTCTCTTTTTGGTCATCTTTGCAAAAATGATGGTGTCAGCTAGTGATAGATCAGAGTTATAGCATCCCTTGCATCTCAATCCCTTGTGTCCTTGTCTTATGGTGATCATGCCTTGCCAAAATCCAGCCTTGAATGAAAACAACCTTCTGCTGCCTTCTCTACAATTCACATGCTACTGAACAAAGATAGAGACAACTCATAAAATCTTATTGACTGGGTGTGACCACTACAATTTTCTAGTGTGATTTCAAATGGATGCTCATTCAACAAGGCAATCATTTTGCATTTATTCACTTTCCTATTTAACCAGAGTGGCAATTCCAATCCTTTTCATAACCTTTCCCCCTAGTCCCTTTCTTCACCTCCAAGCCCTCACCCTTTCCAGTCTTGATCTAACTTTGAACTTCAAAACTTCTTTATTGCAAACCCTGTTACATCTGTGATCCCATCTCTTCCTTTAGAGAAAGCCTTTACATGTGAATCTAGGACATGCTTGTTTTTTCTCCAATTCACTCTACTGCTTGGTCCATAAACTGTATCCTACTACAAAATCCTACTTCCCTATTGCATAAAAATATGCTCTTCTCTCATCATTAGAAAACCCTCATTTTATCTAGCATCTGCCTGTATCTTTCCTCCCATTTTCCATTATAACCCTAGAGAAAGATATATACAGTGATAAGCCTCCACTTCTTTTCACTGGATTCTAAAACCATTTGCACTATGGTTTTCTACCTCACCAAATAAAACTATTTTCCAAAGTCACCAGTGATGTTTAGTGATTTCTAAATTTAATCTATTATTATTTAGTCATCCTCATTCTTGATACTGTTGATGGAATAATCTACTTCTACTAGATACACGACCTTCTGTAGATTTTTTGTGACACTGCTCTCTTTTGATTTTCTCCTGTCTCAAAACATCTTCTCAGTCTGCTTCCCTAGTTCTCAGTCCAGGTCCCACCCACTAACAATGAGTTTCCCCAAGGCCAGACTCTCTCTAGCCCCTGTTCTCTCCTCTGCCTGAAATAGACATTCCAATAATCTTACCTCCCTGGAAAATCTCTATTCCTCTGAAGGTTTCCTGTGCTGCAGTCTTCCCCTTTCATCCCTTTGTCTGTTTGTTAAATTCTTCCCAAAATCTACATTCATAGGAGGGTCCTAGCCCAGCCATGTTAACTGTTTAATTTCTCTCTCCAGTTCTTGCTCCTCATTCTCCAAAATTCTTTCTCCTCACCTGTTCTCCACATGAATATCTTCTCCCATCTTAAGAATCCTTGCTTTATGCTCCCTTGCCTGTTGATCTCTCTGCTTCCAAGGAATCAATTGTCATCTCTATGTAGATGAGTCTGAGTTCTATCTAATGATTCATTTCTAGTGCTTTGATTCAACTCCACTCTTGAACCATCCAATTGCTTTGTAGACTCAACTCATTGAAAACATTATTCATTATCCTCCCCTTCTTATCCCTCATTTCCAATTTTGCTTTACCTTTATCCCAGGATACCACCATTATCCTTGTCCCTCAGGTTTAAAATGATAATGTCATTCTTGATTCTTCTGTCCAATCATTTAGGCTTTGTACTATTTAGAATGGTAAGACAGCCTATTTCCTTATCTGTGAAAAAATTCAGCATTCTGAAGGTCAGTTTTCCAAGTTTGAGTCCTTTGGAAAACTAATTGATTACTTGGGCAATTCTCTTAATTAATTCTCTGTGTCTGAATTGTCTCCATCTGAAAACAAAACAAAACAACTCACAGTATTATTTAAACTCCCAGCCTCATGGCTGCTATCAGGAAAACACTCATAAAACATTCAAGCTTTACTGTTCTATTAAATAGTAGACTATTTTCTCATTTGTAAAATGAGGGTAAAATTGTCTTGCTTATGGGGCTTATGGGGGTTTATTTTCCAATTTTTTTTCAGTCATTTAATAGGAAATTATTGAACTCTTATCATGTGCATATACGATAAGAAAGAAAATAAATAATATATAAGAAAACAATAGATCTAGAGAACAGATCAAGAAGAGGAAAATATAAGAATAATTGAACTATCTGACTGTAGTCCTTGATAGAATAATTCAAGAAATAGTCTATAGGGGACAAGCCAAGATGGTGGAAAGTAGATAGATCTTTGCCTGAGCTCTTCCTGGTTTCCCTCAGAATCAACACCAGAGCAAGCCTCTTCATGAATTTTAGAGTGACAATCCTACAAATATTTAGAGTGTAACAATTTTACAGCAAAAGATACCTTGGAAAGACTTCAGGGATTGTCTCAATTTGGGGAGAAGGAAAGGGAAGGCATGGTCTAGTGCAGGTGCAGCAAAAGGAGACCCAGGGTGAAGAGATTTCAAACAGGGAATCTAGCATGAGGCTCTTAGCTAAAATATAGCAGCATTGACTATGTTCTGATTCAGAAGCCAGTGGATCAACAGATTAGCTGAGGCAACTACAGAAAGCAAATAGTGAGCCACTGAACCCCAGCATAACAAAGGGGACTTTACCATGCTCACTCAGTGTGGGAAGAAAGCCGGCAGCACCAGCCCCAGCACAATGTGAAGCCCCTGTTGTTTATAGAAGAAGCTTGAGACAATCTCTCTTTTGCCCTAAGAGTAGACCTCAACCTTTAAAAATGAGCAAAAAAGTCAAAAGAGGTCTGACCACAGATGACTACTATGGAGCCAGGGAAGAACAGACTTTAAATCCTGAGGACACTAAAGACAAAATGTTGCCAGATGAATCATCAAAGGGTGATATTAGTCTCCAACTCAAAAGGTTCTCTTAGAAGAATTCAAAAAGGATCTTAAAAGAGAATTAGAAGAAAAATGAGGAAAGGAAATTAATTTTGGAAAAGGAAACACAGAAATCATCTGAAGAAAACAACTCCTTAAAAGATACAATTGAGGAAATGGAAAAAAAACAAACTAAAGAAAACTACTTCTTTAAAAATATATTTGGTGAAGTAGAAAAAGGAAAACTCCTCCTTAAAAATAGATTTAGTGAAATGGAAAGAGAAAACAACTCCTTGAAAAATTGAATTAGTCTGAGATACCACTACACACTTTTCAAATTGTCCACAGTGACAGGAAAAAAGATAATAAATGTTGGAGAGGAAGTGAGAAAACTGGAACATTATTACATTGTTGGTGGAATCATGAAGTGATCCAAACATACTAGAGAGCAATTTGGAATTTGGCCAAAGGGCTATTTAAAACTCCAACAGTGTCTCTACTGGGCCTGTATTACCCCAAAGAGATCCTAAAAGAGGGAAAAGGATCCATATGTACAAAAATGTTTGTGGCAGCCTTTTTTGTAGGAGCAAGGAATTGGAAACTGAGTGAATGACCATCAGCTGGGGAATATTATTGTTCTATAAGAAATGATCAGCAGAATGATTTCAGAAAGGCCTGGAGAGATGTAATTAACTGATGTTAAATGAAATAATTAGAATCAAAAGAACACTGGATATAGAGGCAACAAGATTATTTGATGGTCAACTCTGGTGGACTTGGTTCTTTTCAACAATGAGGTGATTCGGATCAATTCCTTTTTCTATTATAGCTTTTTTATTTACAAGATATATGCATGGGTAATTTTTCAGCACTGATACTTGCAAATCCTTTTGTTCCAATTTTTCCCCTCCTTCCCTTCACCCTGTCCTCCAGATGGCAGGTAGACCAATATATGTTAAATATGTTAAAGTATATGTTAAATACAATATATGTATACATGTCCATACAGTTATTTTGCTGCACAAGAAGAATCGGACTTTAAAATAGTGTACAATTAGCCTGTGAAGGAAATCAAAAATGCAGGCAGATATAATTTAGAGGGATTGGGAATTTATGTAGTGGTTCACACTCATTTTCCATAGTTCTTTCACTGGGTGTAGCTGGTTCAATACATTACTGCTTTATTGGAACTGATTTGGTTCATCTCAATATTGAAGAGGGCCATGTCCATCAGAATTGATCATCATATAGTATTGTTGCTGAAGTATATAATGATTTCCTGATCCTGCTTATTTCACTCAGCATCAGTTCATGTAAGTCTCTCCAGGCCTTTCTGAAATCATCCTCCTGGTCATTTCTTACAGAACAATAATATTCCATAACATTCATATACCACAATTTATTCAGCCATCCTCCAATTGATGGGTATCCACTCAGTTTCCAGTTTCTGGCTACTACAAAGAGGACTGCCACAAACATTCTTGCACATACAGGTGATTTGGGTCAATTCCAATGGGCTTGTGATGGAGAGAGCCATCTCCATCCAGAAAGAGAACTATAGGGACTGAATGTGGATCACAACAAAGTATACCATTTTTGTTATTTGGTTGGTTTTTTTCCATTCTCATTTTTTCCATTTTTGATCTGATTTTTCTTGCACAGCATGATAAATGTAGAAAAATATATACATATATAGGGAGAAGAATTGCATATGTTTAACATATATTGGATTGCTTATTGTCTAGGGGAGTAGGGTGAGGGAAAGGAGGGAAAAAAAAACTTGGAACACAGAGTTTTGCAAGGGTAAAATGTTGAAAAATATCTTTGCATATATTTTGAAAATACAAAAGCTATTATTCTTTTTTAAAATGCTAGAGAAAAAATAATCTAAGAAAATTGTCCTGGAGTGATAGAACATGAGGGGAAAGTAGAAATAGAAAAAAAATCTACTACTCACCACCTCAAAGAGAACCTTTGTAGAAAGTACTTAGGAATATTATTGTCAGATTTTGAAACCCCCAGAACAGAGAAAATTTTGCAAGAAACAAGAAAAAAATTCAAATATGATGCAGCTATAAATAGAAAAGGAAAGGATTTATCATATATAAATGTCAATCAAATGAACTAAGCCTGTGACCAAAAAATATCATATCTAGTAAAATTATCCATAATATTGAATGAAAAAATGAATATGAAGGTGCTCTTAGAACATAAAGGCAATCTTCTTCAGTTCTCTATGGAGTCATCCCAAGAAGCCCTGGTATTACTTTCCACAGAATTCCTCAGTTACTGTAGCAAAAACAGGTACTTCCTGCTCAAAGATGCTTCTGCAGTTCACAGCATAGTCCTCTGCAGCTGATCTGGTCCTACTTGGTTGGAATGGCAGCAGGTCAACCTAATTGTATAAGTGCCTGAGGGGACCTGGCAGAATATATCATGTTCTAATTACTGGTGCCATGGGCAGGGATGGTGATCAGGGACAACCTAATTCAAATCTCAGCCCCTGATACAAGTGAACCCCTCAAGCTTTAATTTCCCCATTTATTAAATGGGGATAATGTGACCTGGGGGGAGGGTGTTATGAGCATCAAATGAATATGTAAAACATTTTGCAAACCATCAAACTACACACACACACACACACACACACACACACACACACACATATATATATATATATATACACATATATATGTAGTTTATTAATTGTTATTAATCTGAGGTCTGTGAATATTAAAAAATATTCTAACTATCAAACAATTTTAAGATTTAGGCACAGTGTGTTTATATGGTAGGAATTTTATTAAACTGTTTGGCTGAGCTGTTACTTGAGCTCTTAAGAAGAAATGCCCAATAGATGTCAAGATTCTGGATATGAATGAACTCTCCACCAGATATATGGATAAACCGGTTTGTTTGTTTTTTCTTTTTGAATCTCTTGAGAGGAAGGACTGGAGAGCTTCATCCTATTTCCAGGGCTTGGGGGAGTATAATGGCCAAGTTATTAATTCTGGATGTTATAGGTCACTTTCCCCACCCCAAATGCAGAGATTGGATCTGGAAGAAAGGTCTATATTTCTGGTGTAGAAGGCAAACTGAATTACTATTATGCTATTGCTACGCTATCTTGCTAGAGATATTAGTGCAAGAGGGAAGAGGATGTGTTGTGATACGGGAGCCACTTGCCAGTGGTTGCTGAAGGTCTAACTCAGACCAGCAGAATGGATCTCTTCATGTGAGAGGATGAAGATGAAGATGAAGATGAAGATGAAAAAAGGAGACTAAAAGGCAGTTGCTGTTCTCTGATCTCCTTCCTCTTCCCTCTTGCCTCCAATTTATTTCAATCCCAATCCACAAGAAACATCTGTGAAGGCTGCTTTGTAACTTCTTCAAGTGTTATGATTTATAGCTGTGGAGGCTCTTAGAAAATTGACCTGCCCCTTCACTTAGGCATAATCCTTAACAGGGATGCACAATTTGCACCTAGCAAGGTGAATTATCTCAATCTCTCTAAGGCAAATCATTGTAGTAAAGTGCTCAAAATGAAAGACTGGTGCCCTCTGGCGTTCACATAGAAACGTTTCCCATATAGATAACATTACAATTTTCATTCCCTCATCTAAGTACTAACTCTCACATTACCCACATTTTAAGGATAGGAGTAGAACAAACGATCTTCACTGTAAATAATTTACCTACCAAATAATCATCTTAATAAACACCACAAAAGAATACTATGGCCATCATCTGAAAACAACTCAAATATGTAAAGCACTTTGCAAACCCTAAAAACTATTTCATTATTATTATTATTATTATTATTATTAATATATATCTTGCCACTGGACCCTGATGGCTCTGGGACAGAAAGTGAGAGAGGTGATCTTGCACAGCCTCCCTCACTTAAATCTAATTCACTTGCATATCATGGCATTACCTCCCTGATGTCATAGTCATCATCTTCAAGAATAAAGGGCAAACAACAGTTATTATTAATAGTAGTATTAATAATCTGAGGTCTGTGAACTTTACAAATATTTTGATAGATGTATCTCATTATTTGGCTTCTTTTGTAGTTTTATGCAGCCATCATAACAGGATTAGTGTATTGAAATGTCATACTGACTTATTGCTACTTTTGAAAGCAGGTAGCATTTGTGCATAACTGTCAAATGCATTACATAAACAAGGGAGAAAGTTCTCTTTGTCTGGATGTCTGGCTTTAATCCTTACAAGCAAGATTCATACATATTTGCTATCACTGCTATTGATTATTATATAGTAATAATCAAGTACTGAATATAGTAATTATATATATATATATATGTAATATATATATATATTATATATATAATTATTATATAGTAATATTATAATCATAATAATTTTCTTTAGGAATATAATGCACATTCTTTCTGTGGGCACTGTGGAAAGACTGTTAGATCAGAGATCATGGGCTCAAATACTAACTCTATTCCTTATTTCTTATATGATTTTGATCAGATAACTTAACCTCTATGGATCTCAATCTCAACTGCCAAAAAAATAAAGGATTGGACTAGAATCTTGACAATACTTTCCAACTCTAAATTTATGATACTATTGCAACAGAGTCTTCTATGGGCAGAAGGAAAGATTTCTAGGAGGTTTCTAGGGTCTCTGAGGTTTATAATTATATAGTTTATATGTGACATACGGTTCAATTGTTTTTCAGATGTGTCCAATTCTTGGTGATTCCATTTGGGATTTTCTTGGCAAAGATACTGGAGTGGTTTGTCATTTCCTTCTCCAACTCATTTTACAAATAAAGAAACTAAGGCAAATATAGGGTTAAGTGACTTGAGCAAGGTCACATAGTAAATGTTTGAGGCTGGATTTAAACTCATTCTTCCTCACCCAGGCCTGGCACTCGATCCACTAGCTACCTTGCTATCTATGTGAGTACAGCATGTTATAATAACATATATAAGTAGATAAGTAACAAATATAAATCGGGCAATTCTCTGAACTTTATCTTCTCATAAGGCTGAATTGAGTTCTCTGGAGGCCTCTGGATTTTTTCCCCAATCCCAGAAAGTCCCTTTTCTTGTAAGAATCTATGGAATAACTTCCAAAATCCTTATGCTCAGATTCATTTTGTGGGGCTGTTGAAAGCATTTTCTCTAATTCCTTCTTCATTGATAATTCCTGCTCTTGTCAGATGACTTCTGATGGCAGCGTGGAGGCAGACAGCTGCTTGAGCTCCTCCTTTTCTCTCAGAACTTACTTCATGACAAGCCTCTAACTTAATGCTTGACTCAGAAAGAAATCCACAAAATATCACCAAGAGAAGACATCCTTGAAAGTCGCCAGAAAAGGTCTGTGTTTGCTCGGGGGAGGGTCAATCAGACTGGGCGCAGACTGAGGGCAGGCAGCCAGAGCAAGACAGGCAGCTCACACAGCTCAGAACAGAGGGGGAGGGGTGTGATCTCTGCCGTTTCTGTGAAAGGGCTTTTGCCCCAGTGTGGATGCTCCATCTTGGCAGCAAGCCAGGAGCAGCAGAGAGGGTGTAAACACCGGAGGTGAAGATTAAAACCCCAGAAAGCCAGCGTCTCTCAGAGCCCGGCCACCCCCAACCCCCACCTGGACTGATTCGGTGCGTTCTCGGAGCCTCAGAGGCAGACTCAGTACAGTCATTGCTGTTCTGTTAGTGGCTCTCTGCTGCCCTACCCCCAGTCTGTAGAGGAAGCCCATTAATACCATCCAGCCCCATCCCCCGCAAAACAGACCAATTGTTTCTCTTGTCAGTTTGTTTTCTTTGATTCCTGCTCTGACAAAATGAACAAAAAATTCAAAAGGGCTCTAACCATTGACAGCTTCTGTGTGGAGAGGGAGCAGACTTCAAATGCTGAGGAGACTAGGAACAGACTGTCCCCAGATGTATCCCCTGGGAGGGATATAAGCTGCTCCTCAATACAAAAGAACCTCATAGAGGAAATCAAAAAGGCTCTCACAAGAGAGCTGGAACAGAAATGGGAAAAGGAAAGGGAAGCTTGGCAAGAGAGCCTGGAGAAGTCATCCCATGCATTCAAAGACAGAGTGGATAAAGAAATCAAATCATTGAGAAACAAGATTAGTGAGCTGGAAAAGGTAAACAACTCCAAGGAAAACAGGATTAGTGAGCTGGAAAAAGAAATCAGCTCTCTAAAAAATAAAATGGATAGAATGGAAAAAAATTCCATAGAAGATAAAAACTCAATTGGACAATTACAAAGAGATATAAAAAAAGTGAGTGAAGAAAATACATCATTGAAAATTAGACTGGAACAAGTAGAAATGAATGACTCAAGGAGAAACCAAGAGGTAGTCAAGCAAAACCAGAGAAATGAAACAATTGAAAAGAATGTCAAGTACCTTACCAGAAAGACAACAGACCTGGAAAACAGATCCAGGAGAGACAATTTGAGAATAATCGGACTCCCTGAAAAATGTGAGGGAAAAAAAGAGCTTGGACACCATTTTCGAGGAAATTATCAAAGAGAACTGCCCAGACATTCTGGAAACAGACATTGAAAAAATTCATCGATCACCTACTGAAAGGGACCCTAAAATCAAAACGCCAAGAAATATAGTGGCCAAGTTCAAGAACCATCAGACAAAGGAAAAGATATTGGAAGCTGCTAGAAAAAAGCAATTCAGATATGGAGGATCCACAATAAGAATAACCCAGGATCTAGCAGCGTCCACATTAAAAGAACGAAGGGCCTGGAACATGATATTCCAAAAGGCTAAGGAACTTGGTATGCAGCCAAGAATAACTTACCCAGCAAAAATGAGCATCGTTTTCCAGGGAAGAAGATGGACATTTAACGAAATAAATGAATTCCATCTATTTTTGATGAAAAAACCAGACCTACATAAAAGGTTTGATCTTCAAATACAGAACTCAAGAGATTTCTAAAAAGGTAAAAAGAAATCTTGAGAACTATACTTCTGTCAAAAAAATATGTAAAGAACATATGTACAATTTGTCTTAGAAACTAGAGGTGGAAAGTTGATTATATCATAAAAAAGTGTAAAGTGGTGATACTACATCTCATGAAGAGGCAAAGGTAACCTATTATATCTGAGAGAAAGAAAGGAGGGAGATGAACATAGCGTGTATCAATAGACATATTCGATTTATGGTGAAACTTCTTCCACTTCATTGAAAAGTGAAAGGGAAGGAGTAAGCTAAGGGGAAGGGAATCCAGTAATTTCGAGGAAAAGGGGTAAAATAAGGGGAGGATCTTTAAGGCGGGGGAGGGATCCTAAAAAGGGAGGGCTGTGAAAAGCAAGTGGTGTTCACCAGTTTAATACTGGGTAGGAGGGTAAAAGGGAAGGAAAGGGGAAAAGCATAAGCAGGGGTTAATAGGATGGCAAGCAATATAGAATTAGTCCTTCTAACCATCAATGTGAATGGGGCAAACTGCCTCATAAAGAGGAAGCAGTTAGCAGACTGGATTAAAAGTCAGAATCCTACTATATGTTGTTTACAGGAAACACACCTGAAACAGGGTGAGACATTCAAACTAAAAGTAAAAGGGTGGAGCAGAATCTACTATGCTTCAGGCAAAACCAAAAAAGCAGGAGTAGCCATCCTCATCTCAGATCAAGCAAAAACAAAAATTGATCTAATTAAAAGAGATAAGGAAGGGCATTATATCCTGCTAAAGGGCAGCATCAATAGTGAAGCAGTATCAATATTAAACATGTATGCACCAAGTGGTGCAGCATCTAAATTCTTAAAAGAGAAATTAAGAGAGCTGCAAGAGGAAATAGATAGCAAAACTATAATAGCAGGAGATCTCAACCTTGCACTCTCAGAATTAGATAAATCAAATCACAAAATAAATAAGAAAGAAGTCAAAGAGGTAAATAGAATATTACAAAAGTTTGATATGATAGATCTTTGGTGAAAGCTAAATGGAGACAGAAAGGAATATACTTTCTTCTCAGCAGTTCATGGAACCTATACAAAAATTGTTCATATACTAGGGCATAAAAACCTCAAAATCAAATGCAGTAAGGCAGAAATAGTCAGATGACTTCTTGGAATTGGGAAGTACCACCTTGAGACCTAAGATCTCAATGCAGAAATGTTCTGGCAGCTTTAAACTGGCAGCTGGCACCTCCAGTCAGAAGCCAGAGCAATTGTGAGAGCTGATCAATGAGCATGGCCTAAAGTTTTTTAATTTTCAACATTCACCCTAGCAAAATCTTGTTCCAAAAACTGTTCTCCCTCCCTTCTCCTTACCTGCTCTCCTAGACAGCAATTATGTGAACTCTGGGTTAGCACCCTGGATACCTTAGAATCAATCAGAGTCAGGATAAGCAAAAGTCCTAGGTTTTTAGGGGGAGAAGTGAAGTATTAAGTGCTCGGTTGTCTAATTTCAGTGCACCTATTCAGAGTTTCAGCCCTTTACACAGGTAGTCCAATACATGTTAAACATACGCAATCCTTCTATACATATTTCCACAATTATCATGCTGCACAAGAAAAATCATATTAAAAAGGGGAAAAAAGGGACAGCTAGTTGGTACAGTGGATAGAGCACTGGCCCTGAAATCAGGAGGACCTGAATTCAAATGCTGCCTCAGCCAGTTAACACTTCCTAGCTGTATGACCCTGGGCAAGTCACTTAATCCCAATTGCCTCAGGATGGAAAAGGGGGAAAAATGGAGAAAGAAAATGAAAGCAAACAACAACAAAACTAGTGAAAATACTATCTTGTGATCCACATTCAATCCCCATAATCTTCTCTCTCTAGGTTCTCTTCATCACAAGACCATTGAAACTGGCCTGAATTATCTCATTATTGAAAAGAGCCATGTCCATTAGAATTAATCATCATATATATAGATATAATTTAATATAAAGAAGAATCAGACAAAAAGTTTGAGGAAGTAAAAAGTACAGCTGGGACAAAGTAGGAAAGGTTATATGAATGATGTGACACCTGTGTTGAACTCTGAAGGAAAAAAAGAGGTATGGACTAGACTCTAGTCTAGACTAAAGGATGGGATTAATTTCAGGCATGAAACTTGACTGCAGTGAAGAGAGTCAAAGAATGACATATTAAATTCAGGGAGCCCATCCAAACTACCTAGAATGTAGAGTGCATGGAAAGGGAGATAACATTGAAATTATGGAAAAACTTAAATGCCAGAATAGTGTATTTTATCTTAGAGACAATAGCTGAAGGAACTGAATATTTTTTGGTGAAAAAATAATCTCTGATATAAGAATATTATATTAGCAGCCATATGATGAACAAATTGGAGACTGGAAGAAAGGAATTAAATTAGAAAGTTAACAGCCCAGGCAGGAGATAATGAAGATCTGAACTAGGGAACAGAAATAAGTAAAAGATATGGTGGAGAGAGAATTGACCAGATTTAGGGAAAGATAACTATTAGGGATATAGTGAATTTGAGATACAGGCAAGAGAATTCAGTTAGTGATGACTAGCAGACAATTGATGATCTGGCACTGGAGCTCAGAGAAAGATTTAGTTGTTTCAAACTACACCCAGAGAAGGAACACTGGGAATTGAATGTAAAATATTAGCACTATTGTCTATCTACTCAGGTTACTTATACCTTCGGAATCCAATACTTAACATGCAACAAGAAAATTGGATTTACACACATATATTATATCTAGGTTATACTGTAACACATGTAAAATGTATGAGCTTGCCTGTCATCTAGGGGAGGGAGTAGAGAGAGGGAGGGGAAAATCTGGAAAAATGAATACAAGGGATAATGTTATAAAAAAATTACTCATGCATATATACCGTCAAAAAATGTATAATTACAAAATTAATTTTAAAAATTTAGTTGTTAATATCTGTCTGCCCAGGTTGCATGTACCTTCGGATTCTAATGTTTATTGTGCAACAAGAAAATGATATTCGCACACATGTATTGTACCTAGACTATATTGTAACACATGTAAAATGTATGGTATTGCCTGTCGTCGGGGGGAGGGAATAGAGGGAGGGGGGGTAATTTGGAAAAATGAATACAAGGGATAATATTATAAAATATATATATATATATATATAAAATAAAAAAAAATAAAAAAATAAAAAAAAAATTTAGTTGTTTCAGATTATAAAAGAGGGCCTTGGATATAGTTTTGGGGAACATCAAGTGATACTAAGATTGAGATTTGGTCAGAAAGTAGTATAATCCTCTGGAGGATACACTGGAGGAAGCCAATAAAGGAAAAAAGTATCATGGAGAAGGAAAAAGTGTCTAGGAGAAAGAAGAAGTTGTTATCTAAGATGGAGTGTAGATAATGAGATAACTCACAATGGATGCCCTCCATGTTCCCAAAATGTCAGAGGTGAGGTCATTTGCTGAAAGGAAAGGCAATGAGGATGGCACTGAGGGACTGAGGAAAGTAGACAAGATCTAGAACAGCAAAAGAAAATATGAAGAGTTTATCAATATCAGATTTGCAATGTAACAGAAGGTCCAATTGAGATCAGATAACATCAGTTTCAGTGGACTCAATTGACATGCTCTTGGGAATTCCTCCAACTTTCAATAGCTCAGGAGTAGGAGTGGAAAGGGTAACCAACGGTTGAGTATGGGTGATCAGACAAGGAAGTAAAGGGTAAAGGATCATATCTTGTTGATGAGTTTATTATATAAGATGAAGATTGTAAAGGGGAGCAGGGGTAAATGAATAGAATTGAAAGAGAAAGGAATAGTCTTGCATAAGAAAAAATTAGGTTTGGGAGGCATTCTGTCCTTGAAAGTGTTTTTTCTTAGCAGCTCACTGTTGCTTTAAGTTACTCCCATAGGCTTGTGTTAAGAACCATGCCAGGCCAAATTTTAGTTTTTAAGCCACAAACAGGCAAATGTAATTGCTTAGTATTATTATTAGGTTTTATGGGCCAGAACTCTGAACTTGAAACAAAGGATTCTTATAAGATACTACATCAGTGGAATTGATAGAGACAATAGTTATCTACTTTAACATGGTTCAGTATGATTGATTTAATCTTACAAGGAGATGTTATGGGCAAGAGCTTGAAACAAGATACTAAGTGGAATTGAGGAGACAGTTTAGCACTGATTCAATTCTACAACAAATAATAGTTTCCTAGTGATATAATGATTGGTATATACTCAGTGAGGAGGATATAAGAGAGGAGTTCTTAGGGCCAAAAAAGGACAAGTGCACTAGAAGTTCTCAAAGCTGAAAGAGATTTCATTCCATTGTCCACCTTTGTGGTGGCTGCAGGCTGAAGCAAGCCTCTGGATTTGGAGAGATTCAGAGGGTAGAAAGGAGCTCAAGCTCTTGGAACCAAGGAGAAAGAGAGGCCTCTAAGAAAACTATCTGAGGCCCCAAGAAAAGGCGATAGGACTTTGAAGGAGACAATAAAGGATTTGGAGTTTAACCCCTGGCTACTCTCATGGTGATTACTGAACTGAAACGAAGGCTGCCTCCAGAGACCCCAAGAAAACCTCAACAGAGAACATTACATTTTAGAGAGAATATTACAATTAGGTTTCCTCCATTTTAGAAATGGCTAAATGTTGTCCTGGATAAATTGAAGTCTTGATCTCCAATGGCTGGCCTATGCTCTATTCTGCACTACCTCTGATACTCCACCTGTCAAATAAGAAATATGAACTGGTTTTGGTATTTCATTTTACTGGTTACAAAATTCTTCCCTCACTAAGCTCCATAAAAGGAGTTAGCTCTGCTCTTGAAGAAGGACCCAAAACTCAAAACTCCTTGAAGGAGAAATTCTCCTTGGACACTCGCCTCAGTGAGGGACCTTGCCTGAGGGAAACAAGATAAACAGCTTCATTCTGTTATCTAGATGGGGTTGGGTCCAGAGCAAAAGAATTCCAACCCTATTCAATTAAAGAAACTCATTTAATTCTATTCAAATTCAGCTCAAGCTGAAACCCAGCTTGTAGCCAAAACTCCTATATAATAAAATCCTCTAATCTAAAATCCTCTCTTTGCAGAGGTTCTAAACATGTCATGCTATGCCATGCTATGCCAAGGAAGCCCTCTGTCTACTGGAATAATATTCTTTTCCAGTGCTATCTTCTCTTTATCCTCATCTATTTCCCTAAAACGAGACTTTATGCCTGTCAGGATTTCTAACCTTATGTCCCAATGTCTATAATAAATCTCTTTTATCAATCTAGATTTCTAGTTTGTGAATTCTTTTACAGAGAATCCCTGAGCTGCCAGAAGGGAGTTCCCCAAAACTCCCTACTCTTGTGCCGAATCCCAAGGGGGGTGCCTTGAACCCCAAACCTGCCACTAGATCTTATCATTTAATTCCTTGACCATCAGAAACCCTCATCTCATTTTGGTTCCCTAAATCCAGACCTTATCATTTGGTTCCCTATGAAAGGGAACCCCAAAACCTAAACCTCATCACTTTCTTCCTTCTTACTGTAATTTTTAGTAGAAGATGCAGACACCTGATGATGGTAGGCACCATATATCAGGCTTCAGTCATGGAAGAATTCACAATGGTCATTCTCTTTGACAAAAGGTAGGTTTATTTAAGAAAAGAGGTGACAGGCAAAATTTAGAAGAGGAGGTTACAGATAAAATGAAGGGATACAATAGAGTAGTAGGAGTGGTAAATATGAAATAGAGTGGAAGAGCATATAAAAGACAAGTTCCTTAGTGGAATTCACAAATAGGAGAAAGGAGAAAGGGTAAAGGCTACCTCAAAAGGTTGGGGCATGTCCTTAGCTGGCAGGTTAAATTCTGAAAGAGACTTAACCCCCTAAAAGACTTAGCTATAAGGAGCAGTGGAGTTAGGAGAGGAAAGGCACCATAAGGCATGGTATGATTAGGTAGGAAATCATGTGACATGGGGGAGGGGCAAGGGGAAAGACACCATGAGAATATCCTGCTGGGCTGAACCAAAGGAAGGCAGTATGACATGGGCCATGAGTAGATTTACAGAGAAATGAGTTTATTTCCTAAAGCAGGCAATACATCTACCAAAAAAAAATCCTGCATAAATATTAAGTTATTAAATCCAAAAGTAGTTAAATACAAGGCAATTTGGTAAGAACATTAGCTTTTAGAGGCTCCTGAAAGACTTCCTTGCCAAAAATGGTCCAATGAGCCAATCTGACCTGAACTATAGAGTATGGGACATGTAGTAAATTGGAGAAGCATTGTCAGAAGTATAGAAATTAGCAGGTCAGTTATTGGAAGGCTCCAACCAAATGATTCCTGATTTATCAAAGAGAACATTGAGTTCAGTGGTAAACAGCTCCAGAGACAATTATTGATCTTCAGTGTCCTCTAGATTTAATTAAAGAAAGGTGAAGTTTCTCTTAAGTCCCTGCTGTCCACTATTTTAGAAATCTTAGTAGTGGATTTAGGGGAATCTGTTTGAGAGATGAGAAATGATGGGTAAGAGATATCTTAACATCCAAAGCCGGTGTTGCTAGAAGTTTTTGGTAAAAAAAAAAAAAAAAAAAAAAAAAAAAGAGTTTATTTTACTCTGAGAAGTTCCCTCAGTGGGCTCTTCCTCATTAGGAATTAGCCAAGATTTGGGTTTCACAACCTTGATTATATTTAGGTTTGCCCAGGGGTAGGGAGCAATCTCCAGATGAAATTGAGGGACTAATCAATAATGGATGGTAATTATGCCCCAGACTGAGATCTCCAAATGAATTGTAGGCGGATTTATGGGAGTTTCTCCTAAGAATAGGAGGGAGGGGTTGAGTTTTAGGATTTTTCCAACCCAGGTTCACCCCCCACCAAAAATCAGAAGGACATAGTTCCTATTGCATCAAATCTACTTCAACTGTGTTGCCATGAGCTCTGTTTTGATTGGACTATGTTGTTCTGAAATAAATGACTGAACCGGCTTGTATAATTTTACACATAGCCAGGGGATTGAGTTTTGAAGTCTTCTATTTAAAAGAGAACTTCCATTCACATCAACATATTCTAAACACCTTTTTTAAAAGGGTGATGGTTAATATAATTTGTAATTATCATGTTCAAATATAGAAAAATTTTTCTAACTAAAGAATGGTTAGGATCAATAGTCAAGCAATGACTAAAATGACTAAAGAAGTTTAGTGTATTATTTCTGACTGGACCAATAACCATCTAGGTCTAATGGCCAGATATAGCTACTGGCTAGATTAAGGACAGGGCCTCAAACCTTTAAAACCACTCTGACTTTCCTGTATTGACCAAACAGTAAGTCCCTGCCCAAGTCCCTCCCCTACTGGTTAATATTTGGATCCTGATTGACTCAGAGTCAATACAAATAGCAGTTATTTCGATTTAGCACAGAAAACCCTGAGGGTCTTCCTATCCTAGATCAATTGATTTAGATTTTTTTTTTTTTTTTTTGACTAGGTGAAATAAGCCATTTTTGGACTCAACTTCTACCTAATCTTAATAATAGTTGTGGCTTCAGTCAAACTGAGACCTGTTGAAGACCTTCCTCTTTAAAATGGGGTTAACTGTGTAGTCTCTCTTTTTTTTTATTTTTTTTTTTATTTTTTTTTTTTTTACTCATAGTGGATAAATTGCCAATGAGAGTACAATTCAGGGTTCTATGTGCATTATGTATCTTATTACCAATATCTTTTCTTTAAAATTGTAATATATTATTTCTTACCCATCTCCCAGAATCAGTGTGGGGACCAAATGAGATAACATTTAAAATACTTTGCAAACCTTAAAAGGCTATATCCAATGCTAATTCTTCTTATTATTCCTGTTCCCGTTCTGTCCTCTTCTCCAAGTCACTTTTCTTTTAAGGATTAGTCATTATCATCATCATTATTATTATCATTATTATACATGCCATTTTTCTTTTTCAGTCTGTTTTTATCATTTATTGCTGCTGCTGTTGTTAATTATTATTAAAATTATTTTTCCTCTTTGGAACTCATTTTTAAATTATTGTTATATCACTTTTTCTCTTCGGGACTCTATGTAGTGTTATGTATCATACAAGTTACTTTTCTTTTTGGGACTTTTTATTATTAATGGTGGTTATTATAAAAACGTTTCTCTTTGGGACTCAGTTTATCATTAACTATTTTGTATTAGGGACTTGGTTTAGTATTATTATTATGATTATTATAATACAAGTCATTTTTCTCTTCTGGAATCAGTTTTCTCATCTGTAAAATGAGGAAGCTGGACCGGAACACGAGCCCTAGGAAGCAACGATCCAGTTCGAAGGGCCGTTCCTCCGCTGGCGGGTAGCGGGTGATTAAGCTGTCGCCCAGGGAAGGAGAACTATCTAGAAGAGCAGCCTTGAGTCCCCGCCTTTATCTCCAGGCAGACACGGAGCCGGTTCTTTATCAGAGAGTCCCCGGAATCAGCTCTTAGAGTGTCTAGAGTCGCCGGGAGCCGACTGGACTACAGATCCCAGCATCCCCTCTTAGCCCGCCCCCTTCATGTGGCCTCTGCTCAGGCTCCAGGTTTAGTTTCTCTTTCCCTCGTCCTCTGCACCAGGTTGGTTCACGCCGCTGGGCACTTGGCTTTGGCTGGAGTTGGAGCGAAGGTGCGCGGTAACATGGCCTCTTCCCTGGGAAGGCTGAGTGGGAGTCGCTGGGGGAGCTTGGCGCTGGGGCGCGGCTGCCGACGGCCGCGCGCTTGCCCCCCGGAATCCGCCGCAGGGCGCTTCTGCGGGGCTGGCCCCGAGCAAACCCGGGGGCTGGGCTACGGAATGGGCACTAGAGGAGTGGGGGGCGGGGGCAGAGCGAGAAGAGCCCCTTGGCTAGTGGCGGGGCTGGCGGCGGGGCTGGCGGGCATGGCCGCAGCCTCTTTACAGCACCTGGCGCGGGCCGACATGGTCCCTAGAACCGAGGGCGCGTCTGGCGCTTCGGAGAGGGCGGACGAGTTGGCTCTCCGCTGTAGCTCCTTCATGGCCCAGCCCGTGACTACCCTGTCGGAATTGCGGGCCCGGCCGGGGGACATGAAGACCCAGATGGAACTACTGATCATGGAGACCCAGGCTCAGGTTTGCAAGGCGCTGGCGCAGCTGGACCGGGGCGCTGGCTTCTCGGTGGATCGCTGGGAGAGGAAAGAAGGTAAGTATCTTGGAAAGGCTGGGAGGAGGATGTGGGAAAGTAGAATCCCGTAAGAAACGTGGGCACAAAGTCTGACGTGGGAGGCTCTGGACTTTGTCAAAAGTCGGTTACTGGGACAGCTAGATGGAAAGGTGGATAGAGCACTAGCCCCGAAGTCAGGAGGACCTGAGTTCAAATGCGGCCCCATACACTTAAATACGTCCTAGCTGTGATTTAATCCCAACTGCCTCTGGCAAAAACGAAAACAAAACCAACTGTTATAATGACCACTGATTATCTACGAGTATACAATGGTCTATAAGTGGATCAGCTCTTGCACATAGTAGGCACTTAATAAATGCTTACGTACTGACTAGCATGAGTCAGCAATATATTGACTCTAGTTCCGGTTTTTTGAGTGGAAAGAGCAAGGGAGATTTTACGTGCCGAGAATCAGGGCTCTTACCGAGATGTGTCCAAACTTTTCTCCCTTCTTTTCCCCTCCCCCCTTTAGAACAAGAAAAAAAAAAAATTAAGGAGCTCGAGAGTAGTTTGCAGATAACTACTTAATTATTCAACTCTGAAGATTCCCCTACTGGCACGGTTTCAAATTCTTATTAAATTTTTCAGACGCTCATAGACCTCAACATCTTAGATATTGTACTTGGCCCTCTATGAGAAATGGTCCCCTCGTGAATGTCTTTGTACAGCCCTAAGTTCTTCTAGATCAGCTGGCTTTCTGCATTAAACAATTGTCTTAAATTGTCTCTTTTTCAATGAAATGCAATTAAATATTCATAATTTTCACATTTAGGACATTTTTGAGTGAATAAATAGGGCTGATCAGCCAAAGTATTGGTGCTTTTTCGAGTGATTTAAATAGGGTTTTAAGGTCCTTAACAGTTCTTATAAATGAAATACTTTGATATATTGTCAAAATATTGATTTTAAAAAAATCTTTTTGCTCCTATTTTTCTTCTGACACTATTCTGATGTGGTTTATCTTTTTTCACTAGTAAGTTATTTGCCAATAGTAGGCTATTAATTCTATATTGTTTCAATAGTAGGCTAATAGTTCCAATGGAGTTGGGATAAAGTCATCTGCACCATAGAGACTGTGGGGACTGAGTGTAGATTACAAAGTAGTATTTTTATCTTTTTTGTTAACTACTTTTTGTTTTCTTTTTTTTCCCTTTTTGATCTGATTTTTTATGTGCAACATAGATGTGGAAATGTGTATAGAAGTGCTCTTAGTTAATATAGGATTACTTGCTGTCTGTAAAAGGGTGAAGGGAGGGAGAAAAAATTTTGGAACACAATGTTTTGCAAGGGTGAATGTTGAAAACTATGCATATATTTTGAAAATAAAAAGCTTTAAAATTAAAAATAGTAGGCTAGTAGTAATCTGATATTAATACCATGTGATAATAGTATAAGAATGTAAAAATAATACTAGCTAAGATTTGTTTTACATGTACCATTACCTCATTTGAGTGTCACAGCTGTCTTGTAAGATAGATATTGCAGATATCTTTTTTTTTTCAGATGAAGAAACTGAGATTTAGAAAAGTATGAATTAATTGTAATCCTACAAAATTTATTCAGTAATTCCAGAAATGTGACTCAAAATTAGGTCTTTTTAAATATGTACTTAACTGTTCCCTATGTAATTATGTGTGTATAGAAGGGACCTGTAACTTTTCTGTGGCCTTCAATTAATATTATACATCTAAACAACCTAAATGGATGAAAAAAAAAAATTAATTCTTGTGAATTTTAGGTTTAAACTTGTTTCTCCCTGCATTTTTATGTGTGGGTTTTTTGTTGTTGGTTTTCCCTCAGGTGGAGGAGGTATCAGCTGTGTGCTGCAGGATGGTCAAGTCTTTGAAAAGGCTGGAGTTAGTATTTCTGTAGTTCATGGGTCTCTTTCTGAGGAAGCAATAAAACAAATGAGAAGCAGAGGAAAGGTCTTCAAGACCAAAAATGGTAAGTCAAATAATTTTTTTCTCTCTCTTTTTTGAATTTTTTATTAAAGCTTTTTATTTACAAAACATATGCATGGGTAATTTTTAAACATTCACCTTTGCAAAACCTTTTGTTCCAATTTTCCCCTCCTTCCCACCGCCTTCCGTAGCTAGCAGATAGTCCAATACATATTAAATATGTTAAATCCAATATATGTATACATATTTATACAGTTAGTCTTGCTGCACAAGAAAAATCAGATCAAGAAGGAAGAAAAAGGAAAAACTAAGAGAAAACAAAATGCAAGCAAATAACAATAGAGAGAGTGAGAATGCTATGTTGTGGTCCACACTCGGTTCCCATGGTCCTCTCTGAGTGTAGATGGCTCTCTTCATCACTGAACAAATGGCACTGGTTTGAATCATCTCATTGTTGGAGAGAAGTCACATAATTTTAATGTATTTCATTGTATCTGTTAACTTTTTGTACATACTTATTTGTAAAATGAAGCTTTAAAGTTGTTGGAAATGGTTGTAGGGTATTTAATTAGCATAATAGTGATGTTTTTTTTTTTTTTTTTTTTAATTTAATCATATCTTATTCTTCCAAGACCTTATATGAGGTTTTCTTGGCAAAGATAATTGTCATTTCCTTCTCCATTTCATTTTACAAGTAAGGAAACTGAGGCAAACAGGGATAAGTGATTTGCCCAGGATCATATAAATAATAAGTGTCTAAGGCTATATTTGAACCATGAAGATGAGAGTCTTCCTGATTTCAGGCTGACCATCTGTATTCTACCACCTAGCAGGAAAAAACAAACTTGGAAGTCAGCTCTAATACTTCAAGTCTCTGTGATCCCAAATTAGTCTCTTGAACTTCTATAAGGCTTCCTTTTTCTTATCTTTAAAAGGAGGACTGCCTGACATTAATTTCACAGGATTTCCATGAGAAAAATCCTTTGTAAAACTTATAAATGTGGGTTGTTTATTGCTTACTATTGGCACATTTAGTGCCAACCACATTGGCACTATCACATTGTTACCTTTAAAATATGTATAAAATAGGGAAGGGAAGATAGGACTTCAGTAGATGGAACACTGGACTTGAAGTTAGAAAGAACTAAGTTTAAATCAATCATTCTCAGAATTTATTGCCTTGGACAATAATTTGCCTGGGCAAATTAATCTTTGTCTACCTTTTGCTTTTTCATCAATAAAATGGAGATAATAATAGTACTTACTTTTTGAGGTTATTTTAAGAATCAGGGGCAGCTAGGTGGCGCAGTGAAAAGAGTACCTACCTTGAATTCAGGAGGACCCGAGTTCAAATGTGATCTCAGACACTTAACACTTCCTAGCTGTGTGACCCTGGGCAAGTCACTTAATCCCAGCCTCAGTGGGGGAGGGGGGGAAGAATCAAATGACAATATTTATAAAGTGCTATGCAAACTTTAAAGACCTGTGTATAAATGCTAACTACTAATGTTAGTTATAATAACCAGCAAATTAAATTTTAAAATGCAAATTTTAAAATTTACATTTTTTAGATAGTGATTTTGTTTTTATCGAATACATTTTATTATTACTCTATAGGTCAACTGCCCTTTTGTGCTATGGGAGTCAGCTCCGTCATCCACCCCAAGAATCCTCATGCACCCACCTTTCATTTCAACTATAGATATTTTGAAATAGAAGAAGCCGATGGTAAGACTCCCTGGGAACTATAGAAAAATTTTTACTATAAAACATGTATCATTTAGAAGCAAGAAGAAATAAATATCCATTGTGATTGAGATTTTTCATATTTGTTAAAGTGTTCCTTGACAGATGGGAATAATGTCCTAGGGATGTAAATCTAGTGAAAGACTTTGATGTATTGACTTAAACAAGAAATTAACTATTTAACCTCTGCCTTTCCTAGATTGTAATTGTTTTTATTTGCCCTTCATTCTCAGCAAGAACCAATGACCCTATGAGAGTTAGTGACTTGGTTTGCTTGTGAATTGGATTTGAATGAGGGGAGAACTACACAAAGATTGTGAGACTTCTCTAGATGGAATAGATGCTTTGGCAAGTCAATAGACAGGATGATAATTTCATTTTGAAACAATAAAAGTCATATAAATATATTGCAAGGAATGTCTTTATATCCTGTTAATGTGAAATCAGGAACTTTTTCTGAGGAAATAGTTTCTGTATATGTGTGTATGTGTACATACACACATACACATATATATATAGTTTGTGTGTGTGTGTATATATATATATATACACATATATATATATATATGGTACCTGTTCAATTATTTTAGGGATCTATGATTTCTGCAACGTGGATGTGTCTTTCATCAGTGTCTTCAGTAGATATTTTTTTAGTTTCTGTGGATCAGAGAATTAATGACCTGCCTTCTTTGACATCTAATCTCTAAAATAATAGTAATGTGTATCATTCATTGTCTTCAAATCAACCAATTTTGAACAGTGCTATTTGTCAAATATAGAATAGAATAAATACCTTTTTAGATTTGTTCGGCCTTTTTTCAGGTTGATAATTAGGACAATTATATGGACTATATCAAGTAATTTCTACCTATCCCTAAATGAATTTGTCTTTTCTGAAAATTTTTAGTAGAATAGTGTATGTCTGCACAAATTAAGAATATTGGTCTCCTTTATGACTTTTTTATGTCCTAATTTTGAGGCATACCATACATTCTTGGATTAGGAACTATTTGGATGATATTGTTAAAATCCCTAACCCTGTGTTTCCCACATTAGCCATTTCTTTTTACTCTTCCTTTGTCATCCTCTTCCTTTTTTTTTTTTTTTAAACTTTTTTGAGTTCTACCCTGCAGACTGCCATTGACATTTCTCAGCTTTCAAGTTGGCTTTGAGAATTTTAAAAACTTCTCTATATGAAATTATCTTATTGGTTCCATTTGTCTTTATTATGTATTTATGTATATATTTATGTATTCCAGTTATTATGTATTTAAAATATAAACTTCTCAAGGTGAGGGACTACTTATTTTGCTTTTATATTTATATTCCCATTACTTAGTGCCTGGAACATAACAAGTGCTTAATAAAATTCTTGTTGATTGTAAATTTCATTTCTAATTTGGCTGCTAGTATGCCTTTTATTACAGGTTGTGTTTCTTATTTGATAGGTAACAAGCAATGGTGGTTTGGTGGTGGATGTGACCTTACTCCAACTTATTTGAACCAAGAGGATGCTGTGCACTTCCATAAAACCTTAAAGGATGCTTGTGACCAACATGATCCAAGCTTCTACCCCAAGTTTAAAAAATGGTAAGTGGAAAGAAATATTGAGAACCTCTTTGGGGTCAAAGTGTAACCCATGATTTTAGGAAATATTCCTCAGTTTTAGGTAGACTAACACTTCTTAATTCTAAGTGTCAATAGATTTTAAAAAGATTTTAAGGAATTGATTTAATATTAGGCAAAGAAATCTCTTTTCTGTCACAAATAATTTAGAAGAAGATTTTAATCTTGTGGGAATAGATTTTAAAAGGAAAGAAGAAAATTTAATTCATAAGTTTTAATTTTTTTCTTAGAGACAGTTGGAGTTAAGTGACTTGCTCAGGGTCACACATCTTGGTACTCTTATCCATGTGCCATCTAGGTGCCCCTTTGAGTTTTGTTTAGATACATCAGATAAACACAAATAAGTTCAGTTTCCAAACAACATTCTCTGAAGTCTGTTATATATGAAAAACAATGTAATTGTGACTAACAGTATCCATAACCTAGGTTTTTATAGTTTTTTAAATAATAAGTTTATATAATTTTAAATAATACTAATTTTGCCAATTGTATTTTATCTGAATTTGTGGTATTATTTGCATAGTTACAGTATTTGCATCAGAATACAGGTATGAGGTGGTAGTAAATAAGAGTATTGAACTTAGAATCAGCAAAACCTGTCTTCAAAACCCTTTACTAGCTTTTTTGATCTTGGGCAAATCATTGATAAAGTGCTTTAAAGTACTTAAAAGTACTACATAAATGCTGGCTCTTATTGCTATAATAATATACATAGATGAATATAAACTTTTTACTCTTCATTCTGCAACTCTTCACATAAGTTTTTTAATGTTTCTTTGAATTCTTCCTATTTTTTGTTCTTTATGATTGTGTGTCTGGACCTGTGGTTGGGATTTATTGTGGCATGTGGTGTGAGGTAACTGATCCAAATCCATTTTTCCCCAAACTTTTAACTGCTTTTTCTTAAGGTTCTTTTTAACTAAAGAAAGGGAAAGAAACAGAATTTACCAGTAATGGAGAGGGTAAGGTCACAGTGAGACAGAAGGGATGGAACCTGGAGATGGTTTGAAAATAAGAAATATTAGCTACTGAGTTTAGGAAGCACTATTAAAATTGTGAAGAGGCCTCTGGAATATATTTGGATGTCAAGTACCAAAAGATATTTGAGAACTGCAAGGAAGTAGTATACAGCACTTAGATTGGGTACTCGTAAATGAAGAGGACAGAAAGGGTTGACTTTTTTTTTTTTGCTTTTGATACCAAGAATGATCAATGTATAATGTATATAGAAGACATAAAATCTTCTCAGAAAAGAAAGATCACCAACTCTTTCATCATGCCTTTAATACTGAAAATAGTGGTTCCACCTAAATAAGATAAAGTTTTATATGTTAACGTGTTACTTATCTTCTACAAACAGGCCATCATATCTTCTAGGAAGAGAGCTTCTAGGGACTTGTTAAAAATTCCATCAAGTAGAACAGGCAACTGTTACAGAAGGAACTTTTATCTGTAAGAGTAAACCAAAGATTACCAGTTAGAAGGAAAAGTTTGTGGTTACAGCTAAAGCAATGGATTTTAACATTTTTGTCTTTTTAAATCACTTTTTGGAAAACGGCTTCATAATTACGTAACTCAAAGTTTCTTTGTGATTTGGCTTATCCTTTATCATAACTACAAAATATATAAGTGAAGGAGAGAAAATATGGTGTAATACAGATGAAAATGATCATGAACAACTATTATTTTGTATTTATTATGAATTCCTTATTTCTATTCATTTTCATTTTTAAGTTAAACTTTTTTTTCCCAATTTTTAAAACATTTTTACTTAAAGTTAAGTTCCAAATTTTATTCCTTGTTCTCTCTCCTCCTCTCTTCTTGAGATGGTAAGCAATCAGATGTAGATTATGCATTTGTAATTATGGAAAATATTTCCATATTAGTCATTTTTACAAAAAAGACTCAAGTAAAATGAAAAAAATAAAAAAAGGTAAAAAATATGCTTCTGTCTGTATTCAGACAATATCATTTCTTTCTCAGAGGCAGATAGAATGCTTTATCTTTAGACCTTTGGGATTGTCTTAGATCATTGTATTGCTGAGAAGAGCTAACTTATTTATGGTTCCTCCTCAAACAATTTTAATGTTACTGTGTATAAGGTCCTCCTGGTTCTGTTCACTTCAGTATGCACCAGTTCATATAATTTTTTCAGGTTATTCTGAAATCATTCTGCTTGTCATTTTTTATAGCACAATAATATTTCATTACTATCATATACCAGAGCTTGTTTAGCCATTCCCCAATTGATGTCTACTTCTTAACTACCATAAAAAGATCTGTTAATCAAAGGATATGCAGTTTTATAGCCTTTTAGGTATAATTCCAAATTGCTTTCCAGAATGGTTGACAAAATTAAACTTTAGAGACTTCTTTTAAATTTCCCTGCTTAACCTTCCTGGGCATTTTGGGGGCTTTTCTACCTTTTTTTTTTTTTTTTTTAAACACGTGTGTGTGTGTGTGTGTGTGTGTGTGTGTGTGTGTGTGTGTGTGTGTATTTTTAAAATCACTATATACATCTGAAGTTTCTTCTGCATCATAGAACTGATAATGTTTTATGACTTAATTGTTAAGGCAGAAAATTAAAATATATATATATATATATACACATACATATGTGTGTGTGTGTGTGTGTGTGTGTGTGTGTGTGTGTGTGTGTGTGTGTGTGTGTGTGTTTTAAAAAATCACTATTCATATGCACCTGAAGTTTCTTCAGTGTATTTTTATGATTTAATCAAGGTAGAAAAATGCAGTCTGGCAAATTGTCAGAGAATTTCTCACAGATAAGATGGTTAGTTTTCCCATTGCTTTCCTTAATTTTGGGTTTTTCTTGTGCCCTTGCTTGGAGATTCTGATAGCTAGGAAATATATCGTGTTTATTTTTCCTTTACATGAAATGCCACTAATTTTATTTCCCTGCTGTTGTAAAAGCAAAATTGAAGTGTTTTTTCACATTTTCTATCTTTTGGGAGAGCCTTTATGTGCTTCTTATTGCCTTAGTTTTAGGCCTAATTAATATTTTTAAAAATAATAATCATGGCATATTTGTATTATTTGTTAAGTTTTACAAAATACTTTACCTCTCTACACAGTAAGAGTGTAAAGTATCTCTAGTTTTTTCCATAATTCTCTCTCTGTTTTCTTCATTTTGATTAATCTAAGACAGCCTGGCAAATCACAGAATTTTACTTGTTTTCAGATTTTTTTCACCATTTCACTTTTTTTTTTATGACAGTGTTATTTCTTGACCTCTTTGCTCTCAATTATATGTCTGTTCCCAAAACTTGTTCTGCATTTTTTCCAGAACTAATTGAATGAATATCTTTTGTAAATTAGCTCAACTTTTTTTATATAAGTCATATTCGCTACTAAACTTTGCTTTTCTCTGATCAGAGCTGAAACTTAAGGGCTTATAAAAAAATTTCTCATTTCTCCAATTCAGATATTTGGCATCACACTTAAGAATTTAGAAATGTATGTCAAACTTTAATTATTTTTTAGTTGATCTCATATTGACCTAGACAATTAAGTTTGTCCAATCATTCAGAAAAACTTACAAGTTAAAACAAATTCTTAAAGTGAAATTTTATGTTTTTCTCACCAAATTATTACTTAATCCCCAGGTTTTCAAATCATTGGAGGAAAAACTAGATATAGATCAACATCTCACATCACATAAAAGATAAGATCAAAATTGGTACATAATGCACACATAACACCATTAGCAAAATAGGAGGGCATGGAATAATTTATCTGTCAGATCTATGAATGAGAGAAGAATTTATGACCAAATGAAATAAAAAACATTACAAAATATAAAATAGATAATTTTGATTATATAAAATTTAAAAGGTTTTGCACAAACAAAATCAATGCAACGAAAATTATAAGGAAAGCAAAAAACTAGAGCAAAATTTTGTAGCAGGTATCTCATCAGAGATAAAGACTTCATTTCTCAAATATATAGAAAGAACTGAGTCAAATTTATATAAGTTCTAGTCGTTCTTTAATAGATAAATGTTTAAAGAAGATGAATAGGCAGTTTTCAGAAGAAGAAATCAAACCTATGATGAAAAAAATGTTCTAATGTCTTGATTAGAGAAATTCAAATTAGAAAAACTCTTGAGATTTCACCTCGTACCTATCAAATTGGCTAATGTGACAAGAAAAGGAAAAATGTTGGATGTTAGAGGGGAGGTGAGAAAACTGAGACAATACAACAGTGCATTAACTGTTGGTAAAGTTATGAACTGATCCAATCATTCTGGAGAACAATTTAGAACCTTGCCCAAAGGGCTATAAAACTATGTATACTCTTTAGTTCTGTAATATTTATACAAAAATGTTTATAGTAATTCTATTTATGGTGGCTAAGAATAAGAAGTCAGAGGAATGCCCATGAATTGGAGCTAAACAAGCTATGGTGTATAATAATAATGGAATATTATTGTGCTATAAGAAATGATAAACAGGATGATTTCAGAAAAACCTGGAAATACTTGCATGAATTGGTGCCTAGTGAAGTGAGTAGAACCAGGAGAACCTTGTACATAGTAACAGTAATATTGTTTTGATGGCTTATCTTTTCTCAGTAGTACAATGTTTTTCAGTTATATCCAATTCTTTGTGACCACATTTAGGGTTTTGTGGCAAAGATGCTGGAATGCAGTTTGCCATTTCCTTCTCCAGCGTCTTTGCCACAAAAACCCTTCAACAACAGACTTTTTACAAAAGACTCTTCTCAAAGCAATGTCTATTATGTTATGGACTTTGATGATTTTCAAGGTTACTTTTTAGGCAAAATAGCTGGAGTATTGTGATTTTTAATGCGTAAGCTTTCATTTTAATGCTTTTCTCTTTGGAATGTATTTTTTAATTCCTTCTAACTTCTCTGTTTTTCTTTTTAGGTGTGATGACTACTTTGTTATAAAGCATCGGGGAGAAAGAAGGGGAATTGGGGGTATATTCTTTGATGATCTTGACTCCCCATCCAAGGAAGATGTATTTCGTTTTGTCCAAAGCTGTGCACGTGCTGTTGTACCTTCTTATATTCCGTTGGTGAAAAAACACTGTAATGATCCATTCACACCACAGGAGAAACAATGGCAGCAGCTTCGGAGAGGGAGGTGAGGCTGGGAAAAAAAAATCCACATACATAGAAGAGGCAGAAGCAACTAATGATACAATGAAAAGTCGTTTTTTCTGGTTTTAACTTGTGATGGAAATATAATTCAAAAATAAGAGTGCCACTGTCAGAATTTAGTCAGAGACGTTCTTTTATCATTCATTAATGATAAATGATTCTACTTATCAAATGATTGGTCATTTGATAAACAATTTTGTTTTTGATGCATATCAGTATTAACTTAAATGAAATGCTTATTACATTCTTGTTCAATTGTTTTTAGTCAGGTCTGCTTCTTCATGACCTTATTGGGGTTTTCTTGGCAAAGACACTGGAATGGTTTGCCATTTCCTTCTCCAGCTCATTTTGTAGATGAGAAAACTGAGGCAAGCAGGATTAAGTGATTTGAACATCGTCACATACCCAAGTAATTGTCTCATACTGAATTTGAAGTTAGGTCTTCCTGATTCCAGACTTTGCCCTTCATCCACTGCTCCACCTTGCTGCCTCAAGCTTGCACATAGGTGGTATTTATGAATGCTTGTTGAATTGGAAGTCAAAACTATATGAGAGAGAGAGAAAGAAGTGGTAAATAGTCTTGAAAATCACAATATTTCTTCCTTGACAGTAAATTCTTAAGGTTCTCTGTAGGGTAGCAGAAATTATCTCAAGACTGTAATTAATAATGGGTGGAAGAGAGAAGGGTCTCACTGAGTAATATTCTTACATTTAGGACAAGTGAGCACTAATCTATTCCTCTCCATCTCTGCTCAGCTCAGAATTCACTAGTAAGGCAAAAATATTTATGACAAAACACTCCAGGATGTTTGCCAGGAAAACTCCAAATGGAAACATGAAGAGAAAGAACTGAACAATAACATTAGGCAAATTTAGTTAGGAATTGCTGGATTTTAGAGAGACCATCCAGTTCCCACCTGCTAAGGACAACTTCATGCTTCCCACAGAGCATGAGGTCATTGGCTGAGAGCTCCTTCAGTCTCTGATGAGACAGCACAGTTGGTACAGTGGATAGCTCCCTGAATCTTGAGTTGGTCAGCCTCAAGTCCTTCCAAGTTATATGGCTAAGTTTATCTCAGTTTCTTCAACTTTAATATGGGAGCCATCTACCTTCTAGGGTTGTTGTGTAGATCAAATGAGATCAAATTCATAAAGCATTTGGCATGACACCTGGAATTATGATCTATGAGATGATTGGGATCTTGAGGGAGAGAGTAGCACTGTTCTAAAATTGAAGTCATTCTTTTTTTACAGCTGTGAAGTCAGTCTATTCAGTGTATTTATTGGACAACATAACCTTCTTGTCTTACAACTGCTGTTTGTTATAATAGCATCTATTTCCTTTTGTTCAGTGGGTAGAATACCCTATTTATCCATTCCTGTACAGATGCTGAAAATTCATCAGCTGGTGATCTCTCACTGGCTGCCAGTTGTCCTAGGAGGACCAAACTGCTGTGTTGTTAACAATTTACTTACTATGACCTAATCTTAGGAAAGAGTAACCCTTCCCCCCTCCTCCCTACTCTTTTCTTTTGGGACAGGTATGTGGAATTTAACCTACTTTATGATAGAGGCACAAAATTTGGACTCTTCACTCCAGGATCTAGGATTGAAAGCATCCTTATGTCTTTGCCCCTAACTGCTAGGTAAGTAGATACTTTGATGTAGCTGTCATCCCCCAGTTATTCCTTTTTAAGTGAAATAAAATTAAGGCCTCAAATTTTTCTCTTTGAGTATATTCGATCCCAAGAATGCTACAAAATACGTAGACTATTTGAGGCTATTTGACCCCAAGAATATGTAAAAAAAAAAAAAAAAAAAGAGAGAGAGAGAGAGAATATCAAAGGAGTGAAGTAATAAAGGAAGAGGGGGTCAAGTTTGGTTTTTGGTTTGGTTAGAGCCATATTGGCCAGTTTTCCTTGGCATTCATTCAACTTTTATTCAGGCTTACTGCTCACACCTTTCTCTTACAAAATGCCCAACTTCTTTCAAAGGCCACTAAAAGTGTTAGAAACCAGCACTGTAAATCAAAGACTCCGACCCTTAAAAAATATTTTATGTAGGCCTGTCTTATGTTTGGAACTTTATTTTTAGTGTATATGTCACCTCTCCAAGGTAAGAATGTCAGCTCTTAGGGAGGAAAGCCATTGCCTCGCTACTTTTTTTTAGTAAATCTTGGTCAGAACCCCAACACTCTTGAAATATTTCTTGAATTGAGCAGCCATTTTATATTGTGAAGAGAGGTCCTCAGTTACCTTAAATTCTTTTGGTGGAGTAGGAAACTATCATTGAATACAGCAACTTTCTTAATTTTAATTTTACCCAGTGTCGCCTCTCTAATAACTGTTTTTTGTGCAAGTTGAATGAAGAATAGTTTCAGCTATCAAATAATTGTTGTATAGACTTGTGTGAGAGCCAATTCAGTTATAGCCAATATATAGCCAATTCAGTTTCCAATTGCATTTGATGATACCACTACTATTACTAACAAAAAGGAGGAGCAGAGGTTTTCTGGTTTTATGTTCTTAAAGATTAGGACTTCCTATCTCTATGGACTACTTATACATCAGCTCCTCCAAGCATAGGAACTTTGACCTTAGCCTTAGGCAACCTTCATCCCCCCCCAACCCCAGGAAGTCACTATATTGATGCCAGACTAACAAGCATCCAACTGACTTAGTCTGTGTAACATATTGAATTCACTGGGGCTTCAGAGTCAGGAAAATCTCAATTGAAATCTGACATCAGACACTCATTGGTTGTGTGACCCCCAAGCAAATCACTTTTAACCTTCCTTGTCTCATTTTCCTTATCCATAAAAGGGGGATTATAATAGTGCTTATGTTCCAGAATTGTTGTGAGGATCAAATGAGATAATAGTTTAGCACAGTATCTGGCACATAAGCACCATATAAATCTTAGCCATCATTATTAATATTATTGTTAGTCTACTTACAGCTCAGTGCCCAAGTTCAGTTCTGGCCAGATAAGCAGAGTTCTTAAAACCCAGTTATTTTGACCCTCTGTTTGATATTTTTTATTCCTTAATGAATGCATTGATAATCCAGACACCAAGGATATGGGGTCTTTGGTGTTATTAATTCATCATCAAACATTTATTGCATACCTCTTACTTGAATAGCATTGTGCTAAAGGCTGGAGATAAAATGGGGCACAAGCCCCATTAAGGTTCTACTTTGAAGCATTATCATGGTATGAAGATGAAGTCAACTTTGGGCGGGTCCTAACAAATTACAAAATCTTTGAGTACAAAGTAGGTGTATCAGTAGAGGACCATCTTAGTTAATTCCAGAAAGATGTATCATCAGAAGGTTGCCTACCAGAGAATGAATTATTGTGGCTACACTGACTTATCAAAACAGCTGCCAAGGCTGTGCATTGGCAAGATCATGGGTCATATAAAAAACTAAGGTTATTTATTTATTTATTTTTTCATTCTGTTGGAATTCCATTTTGCCCTAATTTTTGGAGGTATTCTTGTTAACAAAAAAAAAAAAAAAAAAAAAATTAAATCTTTTTTTTTTTTTTTTTTTTTTAATCGTATACAGATGGGAATACATGCATGCACCTTTAAAGAATTCCAAAGAAGCTGAGATCCTAGAAATCCTACATCACCCCAAAGACTGGGTGCACTGATGTGAAAAAGCAGAATTCCTGTGTCAAAGGAAAATCAACACATATAAATTATCTCTCTTAAATTCCTTGTAGCTACCATGCAGTGGCAGTTTAATAGACTTTGTGCCTTAAATCAAGCAGAGGCTAATAATTTGTAAATTCTTTGACTTGCAACCTGAAGAATTAGGGGTGTCTGCCCTGTTTACCATCATTTTCCCAATGATGAACTTTGCCAATGATGCAACATCCAAGTGATAGTTTTAATTTTTTTTTTTTTAATTTTTGTAAGCTAATGAACTGCTATAAAAACTGATTGTTTTAGTCATGTTTTCCTGTATTTTTTTCTGCTATAAAATGTGAACCCAGTTTCAGTGTGATACATGATATATACAAGTGGTACATTCAACTCTCAGGACTGGAATAAATTGTGTCAGGAAGTTTTTTGTTATAGAAAATTCTTGGCAAATTATTTTATTGTATTTTTTTTAAGTTATATTTTCTTTGGAAACCGGCTTTTGTCATGCTTGACGTTTCATAGTTTATATCCCTTTCTTATATTGAATATAAATATGGACTTAGTAATAAAAATATTTTGTTTTGTTGTAAAAATGTTTTTATATGGTTGTTTTTTGATTGAATAACTATAGATAAGTGATTTTAATCATAATTTTTTAAATCTCCCCTAAGATATCTGGACCTGAAAACAGAATAGCTAAACTCCAGTAATACCACAAATCAAAGCTTTACAACTCTTCCATTCCTTTCCTTAATAATATCTTTATACTGTATACAAATATAGAGAGATAAATTACAGATGTATATCTATTTTATCATCTTTTTCATCTATTGTATCTATTTTTTCATGCTTTAGATTTGCATTTCACCTTTTCTATCATTTAGCTTTTCTAGGAAATATTTTTAAACAGCAAGTTATTTCATGATGAAAGAAAAATCAATTCTTCAACAATGGTCATGTCACAGCAAAGTGAAAAGAGAATCTTTTTCAAAGCCTAGGACCAAGTCTTACCTCAGACACATGGTAGTTTTGTGACCCTGCAAGTAATTTGACTTGTCAGGGGCTCAGGCAACTCTAAGAAAATTGATAGAGGGATTTCCTAACGCCAGTGAAATCACAAGTTCTTTTCCAATTCTCAGCAACTGTGGAAGTGAAGAATCACATATTTCTATTGGTAAAAAGGAGGTTATTGGTCATCAAATTCAACTTCTCTTTGGAACATCCCTCACAAATAGGTCATTGAAGATAATCATTTGTCTACTGTATTGACTACTGTTCAAGTTAGTCCCTCTCCAGTTATTGGATGACTGGTTGTTAAAGAAGTTATCCCTATGATTGAACCAAAAATAATGTGAATTTCACTTTTTAATTTAAAAGGGTTTCAAGTAAAGGAATCCTCTCCAAAAAAAAAAATCCAAGAGGTTCCAAAACATTGCCAGTTGGAAGTGTAAATGATGTAAGTGTACAAGTTCACTATTGGTGGCTGAACTGCATGGCTAGAAACTATGAAGGTATGATGTTGTTGAATGAGGGGAATGAACAGAAAATTAACTTAAAGGAGAATTCTAGAACTCATCTTCAGAAGTTTCAGAACGGACATGAATTAGCAACAGGTTAAAGAGGAATCACAGAAGGGTATAATAGAAACAGATGACAATATTAACTTTATGAATACAATCTTGTTATTACAATAGGTTGAGAAGAAAAAGAGGTCAATTTTAGCTTTTAAAATAAATTGTAATTTTTCTTCTTGCCACCCAAAGTGGTTTGTTGCTAGGATAATTTTTAGATGAAACACTCATGTGGAGATGATGATACAGTTACAGTTATGTCTAGAAAAGGTAGGAATTTTTAGGAATGAACTGTACCTTTTTGAAAATCTTATCATATAATGAGTTGTAAACTCTTAAACTTGCATAGTTATTTAAGGGCTCTATATTACAAACTTGCATTTTGATATTTGTAGAACTCAAATTGTGCTTACATTTAACAGGTCATGGATCTCCAGTAAACCAATTGATGAGATTCTGGTGCTTTTTTAAAACATCATACATAATGGTCTTGATGTAAAACAAGTACAAGTTTTTTATAAAGTTCCTTTGGAGGCACAAATTTGGAAAATTTTTGTCCTCTTGTCTTTTTTGTCTTTAGAATTAAAAGGATGCACTGTTTTGTTTTTCACTTGTTTTTATAATTTTTAAATAACTTATAAATTAAATTATTTAAATTAAATTTTATTGTTATTTTTAAAATTCTTTACATATAATAAATTACAATTATTTGTCCTTCCTGCCAAAATAAAACTGATAAGAGTCTTTAATCATTGTGTTTAGGAGACCTGCTATATTTGTCTGAGAGAATTGAAGTGATTTTATCAAATTCCTTGTGTAATTACAAGTCATCTTTTAGAAAATGCTGAATGTGCTAGATACCTGTTCAGTGCTAGTAAATGTACAAATCTTTACTGAATTGGACTTATAATGAATTATAATAATAGAGTATATATAAATTTATTGTGTAATTGATGATCTAAAATATTTGGTCTCAACTTTGATAGAGAACATCATCTATCAACATGATAAAGAAAAGGAAGTCATGCATTTCTCATGTTCACCAAAACTGTTCATATTAAACATGAATTGGCCCTTTGGGACTTGGAATTTACAAACAATTATCCATGCTCATTAAAAGTCCTGATGAAAAGGTAGTATGTGAAATGTTTTTGATATTGGAAATAGTGAATATTTGGGGACAGGACAGAAGGGAGGGAGGCTTTCCATGTCTGTATTGTTAAAAAAACATTCCATTTTTCATCATGTTAAATATATTCTCTGTGTCAGTGACCCTTATTCAAATCATCACTACTCATTTTCTCTAAGAGAAATAGTGTGGTACAGAAAAGAAAAAAAAAAAACAAACAAAAAAAACCTTTAACTTAAAGTTGGGGAAACCTGGTTTTCTAGCTAGCCCTAACTCTGTTCATAGCAAATAATTTGACTTCTCTGAAGCCCATTTTGTTTCTCAAATGAGGAAAAGAGAAAACTATTTAAGATCATTGTGAGGACAATGCTTTGCAAAACTTAGCATGTCTTTAAAATATGAAATGCATATTAAGCATTTGCATATTCAATAAAATTTACTGAGTGTTCATTATGTTAGAAGTTAAATTTGTTCTACTATAAGAAATAGACAAGCTGGAAGCTCAAAAAATAGAGGAGAAAAGTGGTGTAATCAAGATAGGGACTGTAGTAAAATATCTACCAAACATCCTCCTCAACTTCTTCCTCTCCATCATCAGTTCAATATTGACAATTTCAAGTCAGTTTTAAAAAGTGAAGTTAAAGTTGATTATTAATCAACTAACATTCATTAAGCGTCTGAAGCTGCAGCTAGGTGGCACAGTGAGAGCTCAAAGTAAGAAAACATCTTCCTGAATTCAAATCTGGCCTTGGACACTTATCTGTGTGATCCTGGGCAAGTCACTTCATCCTGTTTGTTTCAGTTTTCTCATCTGTAAAATGGGTATAATACCTTCTAGGGTTGTTGTAAAGTTCAGCTGTGATAATATTTGTAAAGCATTCAGCATTACTGGCATATATAGTAGGTACTGAAAAACGTTAATCATTGTGCACTCAATGCAGCCTCTGAAGCTCAAATGCAACATAACATGGATCTGCTGCTTGTGCTAATTTTGGTCTAAAAAATTAATACAAAGAAAAAACATATTCCACCAGCCAGTGCCACACCATCCATACATGGAATCATTGATTATAGCAAACGATAGGGATAAGTTCAAATACCTTGGCAGTATACGTTCCAGGAATGTACATAATAGATAATGGAAGCTGATGTATGTATTACCAAAACCAGCTCACCATTGGAAGTTCCAAAGGAAAGTGGGAGAGACTGAATACCAAATTGAAGGTCTACTAAGTCATTGTGCTGACCTCATTGTTGTATATCTATGAAGCCTGCACAGTATACCAGTGCCACGCCAGAAAAACTGAATTGTTTCCAGTTGTTTTAGGAAGATTCTGAAAATCACCTGGCAGGACTACCAAGCATTCAAATTATACTGCAGAAAATGCAATTCCACGGTCTGCCCACATTGTTTAAATGCCAAATGTGCATTTGCCTATAAAAGGTTATTTTATGATGAGAACTCACACAAAGAAGGTGCTCGCCACATAGTGATCAGAAGCAAGACAAAACACTGTCAATGTTTCTCTAAAGAACTTTGGAACTGATTGTGTTACGTGGGAGATGCAGGCAAAGGACATCCCAATATGGTGACTGGTGCTCTATGAGCGAAACAAAATTACAGCAGCTCAAAGGAAACATGAGATGCCTAAATTTAGAAAATCTGTTTTACAGATTTACATGGTCTGTTTGTGCCCAACCAGTGGTGGAGCCTTCAAAGCTTTGTCTGATCAGCCACAGTCAGACACATTGTAAATGGTGTTATTTTTTTTGATCCTCTTTGAGGAGGAAGAATAACAATCAATCTTTGTTCAATATTTAGATCAGATGACTTCTAAGAATCCTTCCAACTCTAGATTCTGTGATTTTGTGGCTGAAACAATTGGTGTAGCTAAGGCTTACATTTTTTTGTGTTTTCTAATGTCTCATGGATTGTCAAGAATTTGGGGAGGGGGGGACAAAGGAGGTAATTCTCATTTTGAGTTATAGTTTGACGATTTTTTTTTGTTTTTTTCTTAATTTGTCCTGATACTGTTTCTTGTAGCATAATTAAGTCAACTCAGAACCCAATGTGGAGGTTAAATCAAGTTAGGAGCTAGATACAGCTCATTGTGGCCATCTATCAAGCTTTTTATTTGTCCCATAGACAAAGAGTACGTTTCTAACCCTACTTTTCATTTACATGTACTCTTATAAGTGACCTGGAGAGAGGATGAAGAGATCATTTTCCTTCCTCCCTTCCTTTTCATCCTCTCTTTTCTTCCCTCCCTTTCTTCTTCCCTCCCTCCCTTCCTGCCTTCTCTATCTCTATCCCTCCCCATCTCCCCCTTCCATTTCTCCATTGCTTCTTCTCCTCTCCCCTTCTTAATCCTCTTCTTTACTTTTCTTCCAAAATAGAAGTGGATTTTTAATGATTCATCCAGCTATTGTCCAGAAAGGAAGACATCATAGGAAGACATTTTAAAATCTAAATTGAAATAGTGGGTATTAGAACAAGAACTGGATTTTGTATAATGATATACTCATGGGCTAGGACTTAACGGTGTGCCAGACATTTCTGAGAACCTTTCAGTGCTGGAGAATTAACACTTTGTGAGAGCAACAGGATCCTTATGTGGCAACAGAAGCAACAGGATGGTTCCATGGTTCCTTTAAATGAATGTGTATGTCTGTGTGTGTGTGTGTATATATATATATATATACGTGTATATATATATATATATACATACATATATATGTGTGTGTGTATATATATATGTATATATATGTATATATATATGTATGTATATGTAGTCAACAAGTTATACACAATCTTTGATCTAATGATATCATTACTAGTCATATACTCTAAAAAGATCAGATAAAGAGGGAAAGGACAATATTAAAAAACCATCATCCAAATCAGCTCATAACTATAGGTAACATACCATATTCCAAATTGGCCACTAATTCCACTAATGATCAAAAGTCCATTTTAGGATTATGCAGTCTTTTGTCCCTTTAAAATAAGCCTTGGAGGCATTTCCTTACTGTGAAGGGCAACACTGGAAGGAAGAAGATGCTCCTTTTCTCAAGAATCTTTGTACAAATAGATGTTAGGATAGTCAAATAGATTGGGAGCCCTGATGCACAAAGAAATGACCCAGATCTCCCTGTTGCCACTTTTCTGGTATAAATAACAAAAATAAAAATAATACCTGAAGACTGCTATGAACTTCAGAGGACTTTTTGTTGGTGGAGAAACTCCACAATACAAAAATGTTTGCTGCCATGTGAAACAAGAAATAACTGAAGATTAAGGGAAAACAAAGGCCTTAGAGGCTAGATTGGGTGTAAAAAATAGGCAATCATTGACCTCTTTAGAAAGGTCTCTCCCCTAAAAAAGGATACATATATATTAGCAATTATATCAAAAGTCCATATAGCCATTTAGAGTATTCCATCACTTCTTAAGTTGCTTTCTGAAGCTCCTTTTATTCTTGATTGAGACTGTTGCTATCTAACCAGCCTACCTTTAAATGCTATCAGAAGAACTGTGGATCCTGGATTTCAGGGCTTCTAAATGCCAAATAGACTCACATACATACCCTCTAAGCCCAACAATTAAAAATTAAGAGTACATAAAAAGATCCTTAGAAGATACAAAGATGTATACAAGGTTTTTTGTATATTTCACCAACTATTCCCTTAGATTGAGAGCTTCTTGAAAGTAGGGATTGTCTTGCATCTTAGTATTTAACAGTACCTGGTACATAGTAGACACTTAATAAATATTTGATTATTTCTGTATTTGATCAATATTAATTTCTGAGTGCTTTTGTTCTAAGACCATTTTTCAGATGAAGAAAGGAATTAAGCAGACATCCAACAACAGGGCAGGGTAGATCAGCTTATATGATGTTCTAACCCTTGACTTCCCGCATTCTCCCAACTCAAGCTGTCATAGGCTCTGCTTTTCCAAGTCCAATTTCTCCAGGCCATCTTCCCAATCTCCTCCAACAGCATTAAGATGCCTTCATTCTAATGAAGTAAGATAACATAAAGAGAAACTGGAAAGCAAAGATGCAAGCAGTGGCAGTTTGGTGTGGAAATAGTTGGGAAGTAACATGGAAGACTGGATATGGGCAAAATACAGCGAAAGTTCAATCCTTAGCGCCCAGGGTTTCAAAAGCAGAATCCAATATTCTAGTCAGAGAGGAATGAGATTGATGGCCAGATGATAAATAGCATGGTTTGAAGATAATCAGAAGGTAGCATTAAAGTCTGCTTCCTAGTAAGATAAGACTGGTGGTATAGAAATAAAATAGTACCTGCTCTCAAAACTTTTAATAGGAATTTCCCCTGTATCCTTTTTCTGTTACAACTTTCATTTTTAAATCAATGAGCAATATACTGTCTAAAATATAAGCTGAAGAAAGAGAATGGAACAAACCATAAACTTAAAAATCAGCTTTCAAACTTCTAACAAGCCTTAATTATTTTTGAGCGCTCAAGTATACTTTTTTCCTTTTTTTATTAAAGCTTTTTATTTTCAAAACATATGCATGGATAATTTTTCAATATTCACCCTTGCAAAACATTGTATTTCAGTTTTTCCCTCCTTTCACTCTACCTCTCCCCCCATAGATAGCAAGTAATGTTAAACATTACTCTATCTCCCCCACTAGATAGCAAGTATGTTAAACGTGATAGAAATATATGTTAAATCCAATATATGCATACATATTTATACAATTATCTTGCTGTACAAGAAAAATCAAATCAAAAAGAAAAAAAATGAGAAAAAATGCAAGCAAACAACAAAAAGAATGAAAATGATATGTTGTGATCCACACTCATTTACCACAGTCCTCTCTCTGAGTATAGATGACTTTCTTCACCACAAGATCATTGGAACTGGCCTGAATCATCTCATTATTAAAAAGAGCCACGTCCATCATCGTATAATCTTGTTGCCATGTACAATGATCTCCTGGTTCTGCTCATTTTACTTAGCAGCAGTTAATGTCTCTCTAGGCCTCTCTGAAATCATTCTGCTGATCATTTCTTACGGAACAATAATATTCCATAATATTCGTGTATCAATAGGAGAATTCTCCAATTGATAGGCATCCACTCAGTTTCCAGTTTCTTGCCACTACAAAAAGGGTTGTCACAAACATTTTTGCACATGTGAGTCCCTTTCCCTCCTTTAAGATCTCTTTGGGATATAAAACAAGTAGCAACACTGCTGAGTCAAAGGGTATGCATAGTTTGATAACTTTTTGAGCATAGTTCCAAATTACTCTCCAGAATGGTTGGATCTGTTCACAGTTCCACCAACAATGTATCAGATGTCCCAGTTTTCCCACATCCCTTCTAACAATTGTCCTTATCTTTTCCTGTCATCTTTGCCAATCTGAGATGTGTGCAATTGTCTTAATTTATATTTCTCTGATCGATGGTGATTTAGAACACCTTTTCATATGACTAGAAATGATTTTAATTTCTTCATCTGAAAATTGCCTGTTCATACCTTTGACTATTTATCAATTGGAGAATGGGTTGATTTCTTATAAATTAGAGTCAATTCTCTATATATTTTAGAAATGAGGCCTTTATCAGAACCTTTGACTGTAAAAATGTTTTTTCAGTTTATTGCTTCCCTTCTAATTTTGCCTGCATTAGTTTTGTTTATACAAAAACTTTTTAACTTTTTTAACCAAATTATATATTTGACATTCAATAATGAACTCTAGTTCTTCTTTGGCCAAAATTCCTTCCTTATCCCCAGATCTGAGACATAAACTATCATTTGTTCTAATTTGTTTATAATATTCTTTCTATCTAAACCATGAACCCATTTCAACCTTATAATATGTATAATACCTAGTTTGTGCCATACTATTTTCTAATTTTCTCAGCAGTTTTTGTCAAACAGTGAGTTTTTATCCCAAAACCTGTGGCCGTAGGTTTGTCAAACACTAGATTACTCTTGTCATTAACTATTTTGTCCCGTGACCTTTACCTATTCTATTGATCAACTACTCTATTTCTTAGCCAGTATCAAATGGTTTTGATGACCACAACTTTGTAATATAGTTTTAGGTCTGGCACATTTAGACCACTTTAATTTGCATTTTTTTTCATTAATTCCCTTGAAATTCTTGACCTTTCATTCTTCCAGATAAATTTTGTTATTATTTTTTCTAGAGCTGTAAAATAATTTCTTTGGGAGTTTGATTGGCATGGCACTGAATAAGTAGATTAATTTAGGTTATATATATTTTTTTATTATATTCACTCAGCTCACCCATGAGCACTTGATATTTTTGCAATTAATTAGATCTGACTTTATTTATGTGGAAAGTGTTTTGTAGTTGTGTTCATATAGTTTCTAACTTTGCCTTGACAGGTTGACTCCCAAATATTTTGAATTAACAACAGTTATTGTAAGTGGAATTTCTGTTTATATTTCTTGCTACTAGATTTTGTTGGTAATTTATAAGAATGCTTATGATTTATGTGGATTTATTTTGTATCCTGCAACTTTGCTAAAGTTGTGAATTGTTTCTATCATCATCTACAAAGAGTGATAATTTAGTTTCCTCATTACCTACTCTAACTCCTTTGATCTCTTTTTCTTCTCTTATTGCCAAAGTTAACATTCCTAATACAACACTGAATAGTAATGATGATGGAGGGCTGCCATAGTTCACCCCTGATCTTATTGGGAATGGGTCTAGTTTTTCCCTATTACATATGATGCTTGCTGATGGTTTTAAATATATGCTATTGATCTTTTAAAAGGAAACTTCAATTTATTTCTATACTCTTTAGAGTTCTTAATGAGAATAGGTGTTGGATTTTATTGAATGCTTTTTCTGCATCTACTGAGCTAACCATATGATTTTTGCTAGTTTGGTTATTGATATAGTCGATTATAATTATTATTATATAAGAGTGTTCCTAATATTGAACCAGTCCTGCATTCCTGATATAAATCCTACTTGGTCATAGTGTATTATCCTGGGGATGACTTTCTGTAATCTCTTTGCTAATATTTTATTTAAGATTTTTGCATTGATATTTATTAGGGAAATTGGTCTATAATTTTCTTTCTTTGATTTCTTCCTACTTGGTGTAGCTATCAGCACCATATCTGTGTTATATAAGGAATTTGGTAGGATTCCTTCTTTCCCTATTTTTTTTCAAATAGTTTGAGTAGTATTGGAATTGATTGTTTAAGTATTTGGTAGAATTCACAAGTTAATCTATTTAGCCCTGGAGAATTTTTCTTATGGAGCTGATTAATAGCTTATTTTAGTTCTTTTTCTAAAATGGGACTATTTAAGTATTTTATTTCCTCTTCTGTTAATCTGGGCAATCTATATTTTTGTAGGTATTTCTCTATTTCACTTAGATTATCAAATTTATTGACATATAGTCGTGCAAAATAATTCCTAATTATTGCTCTAATTTCTTCTTCATGGATGGAAAGTTCTCCCTTTTCATTTTTAAGACTAATAATTTGATTTTCTTCTTTTCTTTTTGTAATCAAATTAACCAAAGGTTTATCTATTTTGTTGGTTTTATTTTTTTCATAAAATCAACTCTTAGTTTTCTTTCAATTTTATTAATCTCCCCTTTTATTTTCAGCAGTTCAAATTTGTTATTTAATTGTTTTTTTTAATTTGTTCTTTTTCTATCTTTTTTAGTTGTAAGTCCAATTCATTGATCTTCTCTTTCTTTATTTTATGCTAGTAAGCATCTATCTAGAGATATAAAATTTTCCCTAATAACTGTGTTGGCCGTATCCCCCAAATTTTGGTATGTTGTCTTATTGTTGCCATTCTTTTGGATGAAATTATTGATTGTGTTTATGATTTATTGTTTTGCCCACTCATTTTTTAGGATTAGATTATTTAGTTAACAATGGATGAATGAATTTAGTTTACAAAAAATGAATGAATTCCTTTGTCTTTGAATTCAAAGGCTTTGATATTTATGATATTTTTGATATTTACTGGTTCTAGAAGAAATAGATTCAAGTGCTTGAAGAGTCTGTAAATTTTAATATGAATTATAATTTAGTCCTTTTTAGCCCAAAAGCAGATCATTTATTAGTGAATATATCCATGATAAGAAGAACTCCTAGTCCTTTAAGGTGCTGCTACGAAAATAATTGGTCAGTGTTTTAAATTAGTATGATTACATTAACTTCAAGCTTTATTTTACCAAGGTCCATGCTCCTTCTACTTAATCCATCCCTGCTTCAACAGATCTTTTAATGAGTTGCTGTGGCCAACAATGTTTTTCATCCATTGGTCAGCTATGGATGAAAGATTTTAGAGCTGAAAGAAAGCTTAGAGACTACTTTGTCCCACTCTCATTTTACAGATAAGGAAATTGAGACACAGAGAAGTTAAAAAATTGTCAGGACCTCCACTCCAAGACCACTCTTCTCTTGTCTTATTATTAGGAGATACAATGTTTTCGGGAGTGAAGGCCAGCAAGCAAGTTGTACCTTGAACTTTTATATATATACATACATATATATATATATATATATATATATATATATGAATTCTGCTGCATCTAAATCACAGAAGTGGCAGTCCCTGAATTTGGGCACCTGTAGGAACCATGGTCCTGGAAACAAAGCCCTGATATAAATAAACTTTTGTCTTGCTATTTTGCTGCCATTACACCTCATTGCTTGATTCTTTGTCTTGCCACAACTATATGTAGTTATCTTGGTTAGACTCACTACCTTGGGTATCTTTGGTTCTAAAGCATATGTCTAGTTTCCCTACTCAAACAGAAACAAGAATGTCTTTTGCCTATACTCTTTGTGAGCTCTTTGGTATTTTAATTTATTTTTCAGGACTTCCGGCCAAGATGGCGGCGTGGAGGCAAAAAGCGGCTTGAGCTCTGCGTTTTCTCTCAGAACTTACTTCATGACAAGCCTTGGAATTAATGTTTGACGGAGAAAGAAACCCAGAAATAATCACCAAGAGAAGACATCCTTGAAATTTGCCAGAAAAGGTCTGTGTTTGCTCAGGGGAGGGTCAATCAGACTGGGCACAGATTGAGGGCAGGCAAGCCAGAGCGAGACAGACAGCTCACACAGCTCAGACCGGAGGGGGAGGAGTCCAATCTCTGCCATTTCTGCAAATAGGCTTTTACCCCAGTGTGGAAACTCCATCTTGGCAGCAAGCCAGGAGCAGTGGAGAGGGTGTAAACACACCGGAGGTGAAGATTAAAACCCGGGAAAGCTAGTGTCTCTCAGAACCCGGCTACCCCCAACCCCCACCTAGACTGACTCAGCACATTCTCAGAGATTCAGAGCACAGAATCGGTGCAGCCTCGCTGTCCTGTTAGTGCCTCACTGCTGCCCTCCCCCCCAGTCTGTAGAGGAGCCCATTAATACCATCCAGCCCCATCCTCCCAAAAACAGACCAATTGTTTCTCTTGTAAATTTGTTTTCTTCGATTCCCGCTCTGACAAAATGAACAAAAAATTCAAAAGGGCTCTAACCATTGACAGCTTCTGTATGGAGAGAGAGCAGACTTCAAACACTGAGGAGACTAAAAACAGCCTGTCCCAAAGGAATCCCCTAAGGGGGATATGAGCTGCTCCTCAATACAAAAGAATCTCATAGAGGAAATCAAAAAGGCTCTCACAAGAGAGCTAGAAGAGAAAAGGGAAGCTTGGCAAGAGAGCCTGGAGAAGTCATCCCACGCATTTAAAGACAGAGTGGATAAAGAAATCAAATCACTGAGAAATAAAATTAGTGAATTGGAAAAGGTAAACAACTCCAAGGAAAACAGGATTAGTGAACTGGAAAAAGAAAACAGCTCTCTAAAAAATAAAATGGATAAAATGGAAAAAAAATTCCATAGAAGATAAAAACTCAATTGGACAATTACAAAAAGATATAAAAAAAGTGAGTGAAGAAAATACATCATTGAAAATTAGACTCGAACAAGTAGAAATGAATGAATCAAGGAAAAACCGAGTAGTCAAGCAAAACCAGAGAAATGAAACAATTGAAAAGAATGTCAAATACTTTATTAGAAAGACAACAGACCTGGAAAACAGATCCAGGAGAGACAATTTGAGAATAATCGGACTCCCTGAAAAATGTGAGGAAAAAAAGAGCTTGGACACTATTTTCTAGGAAATTATCAAAGAGAACTGCCCAGACGTTTTGGAAACAGAGGGTAAAATAGACATTGAAAAAATTCATCGATCATCTACTGAAAGGGACCCTAAAATCAAAACGCCAAGAAATATAGTGGCCAAGTTCAAGGACCATCAGACAAAGGATAAAATACTGGAAGCTGCTAGAAAAAAGCAATTCAGATATGGAGGAGCCACAACAAGGATAACCCAGGATCTAGCAGCGTCCACATTAAAAGAACGACATTCTGAAAGGCTAAGGAACTTGGTATGCAGTCAAGAATAACTTACCCAGCAAAAATGAGCATCGTTTTCCAGGGAAGAAGATGGACATTTAACGAAATAAATGAATTCTATCTATTCTTGATGAAAAAACCAGACTTACATAAAATGTTTGATCTTCAAATACAGAACTCAAGAGATTTCTAAAAAGGTAAAAAGAAATATTGAGAACTATACTTCTGTTATAAAAATATGTAAAGAACATATGTATAATTTGTCCTGGAAACTAGAGGTGGAAAGGAAATTATATCATAAAAAAGTGTAAAGTGATGGTACTACATCTCATGAAGAGGCAAAGGTAACCTATTATATCTGAAAGAAAGAAAGGAGGGAGATGAACATAGTGTGTATCAATAGACATATTTGATTTATTGTGAAACTTCTTCCACTTCATTGAAAAGTGAGAGGGAAGGAGTAAGCTAAGGGGAAGGGAATACAGAAATTGTGAGGAAAAGGGGTAAAATAAGGGAAGTAACTTTAAGGTGGGGGAGGGATACTAAAAAGGGAGGGCTGTGAAAAGCAAGTGGTGCTCACAAGTTTAATACTGGGTAGAGGGGTAAGAGGGAAGGAAAGGAGAAAATCATAAGCAGGGGTTAACAGGATGGCAAGCAATATAGAATTAGTCATTCTAACCATAAATGTGAATGGGATAAACTCCCTCATAAAGAGGAAGCAGTTAGCAGATTGGATTAAAAGTCAATATCCTACTATATGTTGTTTACAGGAAACACACCTGAAACAGGGTGATACATTCAAACTAAAAGTAAAAATGTGGCGCAGAATCTATTATGCTTCAGGCAAAGCCAAAAAAGCAGGGGTAGCCATCCTCATCTCAGATCAAGCAAAAACAAAAATTGATCTAATTAAAAGAGATAAGGAAGGGCATTATATCCTGCTAAAGGGTAGCATCAATAATGAAGCAGTATCAATATTAAACATATACTCACCAAGTGGTGCAGCATCTAAATTCTTAAAAGAGAAATTAAGAGAGCTGCAAGAAGAAATAGACAGCAAAACTATAATAGTGGGAGATCTCAACCTTGCACTCTCAGAATTAGATAAATCAAACCACAAAATAAATAAGAAAGAAGTCAAAGAGGTAAATAGAATACTAGAAAAGTTTGATATGATAGATCTTTGGAGAAAGGTAAATGGAGACAGAAAGGAGTACACTGTCTTCTCAGCAGTTTATGGAACCTATAAAAAAATTGATCATATACTAGGACATAAAAACCTCAATATCAAATGCAGTAAGGCAGAAATAGTAAATGCATTCTTTTCAGACCACAATGCAAATAAATTACATTTAATAAAAAGCCAGGTGAAAATAGACCAAAAAATAATTGGAAACTAAATAATCTTATACTAAAGAATGATTGGGTAAAACAGCAAATCATAGACATAATTAATAACTTCACTCAAGAAAATGACAATAATGAGACATCATACAAAAATGTGTGGGATACAGCCAAAGCAGTAATAAGGGGAAGTTTTATATCTCTACAGGCCTACTTGCATAAAATAGAGAAAGAGAGGGCCAACGAATTGGGCTTACAACTAAAATTGCTAGAAAAGGAACAAATTAAAAACCCCCAGACAAACATGAAACTTGAAATCCTAAAAATAAAAGATGAGATTAATAAAATTGAAAGTAAAAAAACTATTGAATTAATTAATAAAACTAAGAGTTGGTTCTATGAAAGAACCAACAAAATAGACAAGCCCTTAGTAAACCTGATTAAAAAAAGGAAAGAGAAAAAGCAAATTGTTAGTCTTGAAAATGAAAAGGGAGAACTCACCACTAATGAAGAGGAAATTAGAACAATAGTTAGGAGCTACTTTGCTCAACTTTATGCCAATAAATTCGATAACTTAAATGAAATGGAAGAATACCTTCAAAAATATAGCTTGCACAGATTAGCAGAGAAAGAAGTAAATAGTCTAAATAGTCCCCTTTCAGAAAAAGAAATAGAACAAACTATTAACCAACTCCCTAAGAAAAAATCCCCAGGACCAGCTGGATTTACATGTGAATTCTACCAAATATTTAAAGAACAACTAATTCCAATGCTATATAAACTATTTGAAAAAATAGGGATTGAAGGAGTCCTACCAAATTCCTTTTATGACACAGACATGGTACTGATACCTAAACCGGGTAGATCGAAAACTGAGAAAGAAAACTATAGACCAATTTCCTTAAAGAATATTGATGCTAAAATCTTAAATAAGATATTAGCAAAAAGACTTCAGAAAATCATCCCCAGGATAATACACTATGATCAAATAGGATTTATACCAGGAATGCAGGACTGGTTTAATATTAGGAAAACTATTAGCATAATTGACCATATTAATAATCAAATTAATAAAAACCATATGATCATCTCAATAGATGCAGAAAAAGCATTTGATAAAATCCAACATCCATTCCTACTAAAAACGCTTGAGAGTATAGGAATAAATGGACTCTTCCTTAAAATAGTCAGTAGCATATATTTATAACCATCAGTAAACATTACATATAATGGCGATAAACTGGAACCTTTCCCTGTAACATCAGGAGTGAAACAAGGTTGCCCACTATCACCATTACTATTCAATATAGTACTAGAAACGCTAGCCTCGGCAATAAGAGCCAAGAAAGAGATTCAAGGAATTAGAGTAGGAAATGAGGAAATCAAACTATCACTCTTTGCAGATGACATGATGGTATACTTAGAGAACCCCAAAGACTCTGCTAAAAAGCTATTAGAAATAATTCAGAATTTTAGCAAAGTTGCAGGATACAAAATAAATCCACATAAATCCTCAGCATTTTTATATATTACCAACACAATCCAACAGCAAGAGATACAAAGAGAAATTCCATTCAAGATAACGGTCGATAGTATAAAATATTTGGGAATATATCTACCAAAGGAAAGTCAGGAATTATATGAGCAAAATTACAAAACACTTGCCACAAAAATAAAGTCAGATTTAAATAATTGGAAAGACATTCAGTGCTCTTGGATAGGCTGAGTGAATATAATTAAGATGACAATACTCCCTAAACTAATCTATTTATTTAGTGCTATACCAATCAGACTCCCAAGAAACTATTTTAATGACCTAGAAAAAATAACACAGAATTCATATGGAAGAAGAAAAGGTCGAGAATTTCAAGGGAAGTAATGAAAAAAAAATTAAATGAAGGTGGTCTAGCTGTACCTGATATAGAACTATATTATAAAGCAATAGTCACCAAAACCATTTGGTATTGCCTAAGAAATAGACTAGTTGATCAGTGGAATAGGTTAGGTTCACAGGGCAAGAGAGTGAATAAAAATAGCAATCTAGTGTTTGACAAACCCAAAGATCCCAACTTTTGGGATAAGAATTCATTATTTGACAAAAACTACTGGGAAAACTGGAAATTTGTAAGGCAGAAACTGGGCATGGACTCACATTTAACACCACATACTAAGATTAGATCAAAATGGGTCCAAGATTTAGGCATAAAGAATGAAATCATAAATAAATTGGAGGAACATGGGATGGTTTACCTCTCGGACTTGTGGAGGAGGAAGGAGTTTGTGTCCAAGGGAGAACTAGAGACCATTATTGATCACAAAATAGAACATTTTGATTACACCAAATTAAAAAGTTTCTGCACAAACAAAACTAATGCAAACAAGATTAGAAAGGAAGTAACAAATTGGGAAAACATTTTTACAGTTAAAGGTTCTGATAAAGGCCTTATCTCCAAAATATGCAGAGAATTGACTTTAATTTATGAGAAATCAAGCCATTCTCCAATTGATAAATGATCAAAGGATATGAACAGACAATTTTCAGATGATGAAATTGAAACTATTTCCATTCATATGAAAGAGTGTTCCAAATCATTATTGATCAAAGAAATGTAAATTAAGACGACTCTGATATCATTACACACTTGTCAGATTAGCTAAGATGACAGGAACAAATAACGATGTGGGAGGGGCTGTGGGAACACTGGGACACTGATGCATTGTTGGTGGAGTTGTGAAAGAATCCAACCATTCTGGAGAGCAATCTGGAATTATGCCCAAAAAGTTATCAAAATGTGCATATCCTTTGACCCAGCAGTGCTACTCCTGGGCTTATATCCCAAGGAAATACTAAAGAAGGTAAAGGGACCTGTATGTGCCAAAATGTTTGTGGCAGCTCATTTTGTTGTAGCTAGAAACTGGAAGTTGAATGGATGCCCATCAATTGGAGAATGGTTGGGTAAATTATGGTATATGAATGTTATGGAATATTATTGTTCTGTAAGAAATGACCAACAGGAGGAATACAGAGAGGCTTGGAGAGACTTACATCAACTGATGCTAAGTGAAACGAGCAGAACCAGGAGATCATTATACACTTCAACAATGATACTGTATGAGGATGTATTCTGATGGAAGTGGATATCTTCAACATAGAGAAGAGCTAATCCAATTCCAATTGGTCAATGATGGACAGAATCAGCTACATCTAGAAAAGGAACACTGGGAAATGAGTATAAACTGTGAGCACTGTTTTGTTTTGTTTCTCTTCCCAGATTATTTTTAGCTTCCAAATACAATCCTTCTTTGCAACAACAACAACAAAATTCAGTTCTGCACATATATATTTATACCTAGGATATACTATAAGATATTTAATATGTATGGGAATACCTGCCATCTAGGGGAGGGGATGGAGGGAAGGAGGGGAAAAATTTGGAACAGAAGAGAGTACAAGGGATAATGTTGTAAAAAAAAAATTACCTATGAATATGTACTGTCAAAGAAAATGTTATAATTATAAAAATTAAAAAAGAAAAATTAAAAAAAGAAAAGAAAAGAAAAAGAAAAAAAATCTTAAAAAATTTTATTTTTCAGAGTTCACAATATATAACCTCTCAGGACTCTTGGTCATTTATTTTCAGAGTTGACATGTTTTATCCATGGTCACATAGCTACCAAGTTTAAGAGTTGAGATTTGAACTCAGGTCTTTCTAATTTCAAATATAATATTCTATCCATTAGCTCAGGCTCCCTCCAGTTAAATAATTATAAAAATGATCATTTATGAGAAATTTGACTTTAAAATTGAGATCTGATATATTTACTAGAAGATGGAATTTTGTAGGAGGCTATATGAATTTCAGTACATTCAGAAGTAGGTTTACATTATTTACCTGAGTATAATGGCTTGTTTGCAAACAATGAAATGTAAAATACATCTTGAATACATTAATTTTAGTTGAATTGGAATTTATTTTTCATATTAGATATATCTCAATTCCTTCTGAAATCCACAAGATTCACGAAGAAGCACTAGATGGCGCAAGTAAACTAAGAGGACAAATACAACCTTTAAAAATGAGCGCATTAACTTTGGAGGGGAAAAAAATCAGATGGTCATGGGTGTCATTGCTGAAGTGTTGGGTTTTCCAAAATAAGAGGTGTTTTTTTTTTGTTTGTTTGTTTTTTGTTTTAACGCAGCTTTCACATTTCAAATTTCCGTGGTTTTGTGGAGAAAAGCAACTCTTACTTGGAAATGTTATCTAACATTATCTAAATGGTTATTACACACACATTAAACTACTTAAAGTTAATTTGTAGGTACTATTTAGATATCTATAACATTAAATTTATACTATCCAAGATTGAACAATTAAAGTGGAAAATTCTTGAAGATAAATACTATATCTTTTTCATTTTTGTATTCTTATAATCAAGCATAGTAGTTTTTACGTAAAAAATGTTTTCTGAATTTCATAGCTCCTAAAGGTATAAATATATTAGCAACACATATGTAGCAGTTTTCATATTTGGTGCCAAAGATGAAAGAGTAAAAAGTTGGGGAAATGAGATATATTAATAAGTTCAATAATGATTAGACATGTTTAATTATTATAGGATAGTGATACTCAAAGAATGGTCCAAGAATCCCTGGGGCCTCTCAAGACTTTTTCAGATAGTTTATAGGGTCAAAATTGTTTTCATAATAATTTCATTCAGAAATTATAAATAAATTAGAGGAATATAGGATAGTTTACCTCTGAGACCTGTGGAAGAGGAAGGAATTTATGACCAAAGAAGTAGAGATCCTTATTGATCACAAAATAGAAAATTTTGATTATATCAAGTTAAAAAGCTTTTGTACAAACAAAACTAATGCAGACAAGATTAGAAGGGAAGCAATAAACTGGGAAAACATTTTTATAGGTAAAAGGTTCTGATAAAAGCCTCATTTCCAAAATATATAGAGAATTGACTCTAATTTATAAGAAATCAACCCATTCTCCAATTGATAAATGGTCAAAGGATATGAACAGACAATCCTCAGACAAAGAAATTGAAACTATTTCTAGCCATATGAAAAGATGCTCTGAGTCATTGTTAATGAGAGAAATGCAAATTAAGACAACTCTGAGATATCACTATACACCTGTCATATTGGCTAGAATGACAGGGAGATGCAGAATGTTGGAGGGGATGTGGCAAAAGAGGGACACTGATGCACTGTTGGTGGAATTGTGAATACATCCAGCCATTCTGGAGAATGATTTGGAACTATGCTCAAAAAGTTATCAAACTGTGCATACCCTTTGATCCAGCAGTATTACTACTGGGCTTATATCCCAAAGAGATTTTAAAGAAGGGAAAGGGACGTGTATGTGCAAGAATGTTTGTGGCAGCCCTCTTTGTAGTGGCCAGAAACTGGAAACTACGTGGATGCCCATCAATTGGAGGATGGCTGAATAAACTGTGGTATATAAATGTTATGGAATATTATTGTTCTGGAGGAAATGACCAACAGGATGATTTCAGAAAAGCCTGGAGAGACTTGCATGAACTGATACTGAGTGAAATGAGCAGGACCAGGAGATCATACTTCAACAACAATACTATATGATGATCAATTTTGATTATCATATAGTATTTTTCAACAATGAGATTTTCAACAATTCATTTTCAACAATGAGATTTTCAACAATTTATTTTCAACAATGAGATGAACTAAATCAGTTCCAATAGAGCAGTAATGAACTGAACTAGTTATGCCCAGCGAAAGAACTCTGGGAGATGATTATGTACCACTACATAGAATTCCCAGTACCCCTATTTTTGTCTGCCTGCATTTTTTATTTCCTTCACAGGCTAATTGTACACTATTTCAAAGTCTGATTCTTTTTGTACAACAAAATAACTGTTTGGACATGTATACATATATTGTATTGAATTTATATTTTAACATATGTAACATGTATTGGTCAACCTGCCATTTGGGGAGGGATGTGGGGGGAAGGAGAGGAAAAATTGGAACAAAAGGCTTGGCAATTGTCAGTGCTATAAAATTACTCATGCATATATCTTGTAAATAAAAAGCTAGAACAAAATAATAATAATAATAATTTCATTCAGTTGTTTTCCAGCTGTGTTCAACTCTTTGTGACCTAAGTTGGGGTTTTCTTGGCCAAGATACTGGAGTGGTTTTGCTATTCCTTCTTCAACTCATTTTATGCGTGAGGAAACTGGAGTAAACAGGATTAAGTGACTTGCTCAGAGTCATATGGTACTGATCTGGCTCCTAGGCAAGATCACTATTTACTTTGCCATGCTATTTCTAATTAAGAAAATTCATTGAAAAAAATAATAATCCCAAATAAAGTATCCTTAAAATAAAAACTCCTTGGCAGTAGAGTTTGTTTCATATATTATGTATTCGTATCTTCAGTATTTAGTACAGTTGTTCTAACTATAGGTACCCTAGGGATTTTTGTCCTTTTCTCCTTCTGTACTACTTCATTTGATGATCTCAGTAGTTCCCATGGAAAAAAAATTATCATCTTTATGCTGATTAATCTCTAATCTACTTACTTATCCAGTCCCAATTACTCTGTTGACCTAAAGTCTCAAATCTCCAAATATATTTTTGACACCAAGGAACTGAATGTCCAGCTAACTTCTTAAATTCAATATATCCAAAACATGATTTATTATCTTTCCTCCTCTCTTCCCTATTATTATAGAGGGCATTGCCAATCACTCCTTCCCTCAGGTTCATAAGCTATAAGTCACTCTGGAGTCCAATATGTGCATACATATTTATACAATTATCTTGCTGTACAAGAAAAATCAAATCAAACCAGAAAAGAAAATGATGAAGAAAATAAAATGCAAGCAAACAATAACAAAAAGAGGTTGTGAACCATACTCAGTTCCCAAAATCCTCCCTCTGGGTATAGATGGCTCTTTTAATCACAAGACCATTGGAACTGGCTGAATCATCTCATTGTTGAAGAGAGTTATATCCATCAGAATTGGTCATTGTATAATCTTATTGTTGCCATGTACAATGATCTCCTGATTCTGTTCATTTCACTCAGCATCAGTTCATGCAAGTCTTTCCAGACCTCTCTGAAATCATCTTGCTGATCATTTCTTATAGAACAATAATATTCCATGACATTCATATACCATAACTTATTCAGCCATTCTCTAATTGATGGGCATCCACTCAATTTCCAGTTTCTTGCCACTACAAAAAGGGCTGGCCACAAACATCTTTGCATATGTGGGTCCCTTTCCCTTTAAGATCATTTTGGGATATAAACTTGGTAGAAACAATGCTTAATCCAAGAGTATGAACAGTTTGATAACTCTTTGGAAATAGTTCCAAATTGCTCTCAAGAATGGTTTGATCCATTCACAATTCCACCAACAATGTATTAATGTCCCAGTTTTCCTACATTCCCTTCAATATTTGCCATTATCTTTTCCTGACATCTTAGCTAATGTGAGAGGTATGTAATGATATCTCAGAGTTGTCTTAATTTGGATTTCTCTGATCAATAATGATTTAGAGCGCCTTTTCATATGACTAAAGATGGTTTCAATGTCTTCATCTGAAAATTGTCTGTTCATCTCCTTTTACCGTTTATCAATTGAAGAATGGCTTGAATTCTTATAAATTCTTGTAATTTAGGGTCAGAGCACTCACATGCAAATATATGGCACTCCAAGTAGAGAGAAGAATCATATTGTGGATAGAAAATGAAGAAGGGAGAGGAAGAGAAGGAGAAGGAAGAAGAGAAATAGCAGCAATCCCCAACTAAAATCAACAGGTTGGGTCCCCATAGGACAGCTACCACTATTCACAGATAACATAGTAAACTTAATACAAAAACATTCTTCTAAAAACCAGAATAATTACACATTAGCTAAAGATAAAAAATCTGAAACTACAACCCAAACATTTATTTCAATTCTGCAAACAGTTCCTGAGAGGCATTAGTGCTTCTTAAATGAAGAACTAGCCTGGATTTTGTTCGTTTCTCTAACACATGGAGGTTATGTGACACTTAAATGCATCTGATAGCTCTCTAAGACACAATTCTGACATATATTGGCATAAAGTTTTCTTACTTCAAACTTGCCTCTCTTTCCTTGCCCTCTGTCTAAACTTATCTTTCATTTTTACCTTTTAAATGCTTCTCTTGAATCTTTTATTTGAATGTCTATTCAGCAATGGTCTTTTTTTTTCTTTTAAGATGCTTGAAAATCTTATATTTTGTTCATTTCCCCCAGAAATGTTATGCTCAATTTTGCTGCGTAGATTAGTCTTGGCTGTAATCCTAGCTCCCTTGTCGTCCAAAATATCATATTCCAAGCCCTATGCCCCTTTAATATGGAAGTTGCTAAATCTTGTATGATCCTGACTTTGGTTCTACAATCTTTCTGGCTCCTTGAAGTATTTTATCTTTGATCTGGGAGCTCTGGAATTTGATTATAATGTTTCTAGCAGTTTTTATTTTGAGATCTTTTTCAAGAAGTGATTATTCTTGCAATTTCTATTTTACCCCCAGGATTTTTTTTTTTTTTTTTTTTTTTTTTTTTTTGAGGCTGGGGTTAAGTGACTTGCCCAGGGTCACACAGCTAGGAAGTGTTAAGTGTCTGAGACCAGATTTGAACTCGGGTCCTCCTGAATTCAAGGCTGGTGCTCTATCCACTGCGCCGCCTAGCTGCCCCCATACCCTCAGAATCTAAGGTATTGAGGCAGTATTCCTTGACAGTTACTTGAAATATGCTATCTAGACCTTTTCTTTGATCATGGCCTTCAAGTAGTCCAATAGTTTTTAAATTATGTCTCCTTGATCTATTTTCCAGGCCATTTGTTTTTCTGATGAGATATTTCACATTTTCTTCTATTTTTTCCATTCTTTAACTTTATTTTTTTATGATTTTAGATCTCATAGAGTCACTAGCTTTCAATTGCCCAATTCTAATTTTTAAGGAATTACTTTCTTCAGTGAAATTTTGTACCTCTTTTTCCATTTGGCCTATGTTATTTTAAAGTAATTGTTTTTTTCTAGTAAATTCTTGTGCCTCTATTTAGAATTACTTCGATTCCATTTTTAAGGTGTTATTTTCATCTATAGATTGATATGAATTTTCAGTCATTTTTTTGTTAACTAAATTATGTTTTATAATATTTTCTCCAGAGTGTTACTATAGAAACTAATGAATAATATATGGAATCATAGAAGAATAAATATTAATACAACTTATGAATGAAATTGAAATCCTCATATTAGACAAATGTTTGAAAATAGAAAATTTTTGAAAGAAGTATGAAAATCTCACTTAACCATAACAGAGGAGAAAAAAACCCAAGGAGGAAGGGTTAGAGTAATTATATGAAATACTATTTATTTTTTAACTTTCTGTTTAAAAATGACAAAATTTTGGATGCCCATCAATTGGAGAATGGCTGAATAAGTTATGGTATATGAATGTTATAGAATATTATTGTTCTGTAAGAAATGACCAGCAAGATGATTTTAGAAAGGCCTGGAGAGACCTACATGAACTGATGCTGAGTGAAATGAGCAGAACCAGGAGATCATTATACACTTCAACAATAATATTACATGATGATCAATTCTGATAGACGTGGCTCTCTTCAACAATGAGATGAACCATTTGTTCAATAATGAAGAGAACCAGCTAAACCCAGCGAAAGAACTATGGGAAATGAGTGTGAACCACAGCATAGGATTTCCATTCCTTCTGTTTTTGTCTGCTTGCATTTTTGATTTCCTTCTCAGGTTATTTTTACCTTATTTCTGAGTTCAATTTTTCTTGTGCAGCAAAAATAACTGTATGGATATGTATACATATATTGTGTTTAACATATACTTTAACATATTTAATATGTATTGGTCTACCTGCCATCCAGGGGAGGGGGTGGGAGGGAAGGAGGAAAAATTGGAACAGAAAGTTTTGCAAGGGTCATTGCTGAAAAATTACCCATGCATATATCTTGTAAATAAAAAGCTATAATAAAAATAATTAAAACATAAAAATGACAAAATTTGAATAAGTTGATTGATCATCTATTTCTTTTTAATCAGAGGAAGTGAAAAATATTAGCAATGTATGTTTATGTATACACACATACTCTATAGTCTTCTTGAATTTCTCTAGCTGGAAATAGTTACTTCTGTTTCTGAATTTTCAGTGCTTTTTTGAAGTCATGTTCAATAATTATTGAGTGAATGACTTAATAAATGAGTATGCACATTGATATGTCACTCCATTTTCAATATAGAAAATTAAATTGTCCTATTGCTTTCTTCTACTGAGTAACTGAGTTCTCTTTCTTATTTACCATCGTTTTCCTCTGTAGTTAACTATAATCTAGAGTATAACAATTTTTGTTTATATGAAAATATAAGAGATGGTAGCTCCTGCATTACTATATGTGAGCTGACCACATCAAAATTCAACTAACAAGGTTATTTCCTGTCTCAGCTCAAGTCTTCAAGTGAAATCTTCCCCCAAACTTCTCAATCTTCAGTATTCTTTCTCTCCTTAAGATTTCTCATTTTGACACTCATCTGGTATATATATATATATATTGCATACATACACACACACACATATATGTGTGTGTGTGTGTATATCTCCAATATTCATATACATGTGTGTATATGTACATAGTTAAATGACAGTGCATAGAGCACAGGACATGGAATCAAGAAGATTCAGTTTCATAAGTTCAAATCCTGTCTCAAACACTTATTCTTTGTGTGACCCTGGAAAGTCACTTAATCCTGTTTCCTTCAGTTTCCTCATCTGTAAAATAATCTGGAAAAGGAAATGACAAACCACTTTTTTTGTCCTCCTGATTCCAAGACCAATACTCTGTCCACTGTACTCATTCCGCCCAAACATCTATTGTCTCTCATTATATTCTTCTTTCACTTTCTTTTTTGGGCTTGTGTCCTTGATGACGTTCTTATACTATTTATATAGAGTTATAGGACTTAGTCTTTAAGCAGCTATTGTATTACAGGCTGTGGATACTGGATACTAGGGATAAAAGATAAACAAAATAAGAAAGGGAAAGGAAATGCACACATATGAGTTTATACAAAACATAATTTGAGGAATAGGACAGATTAGAGACTAGGAAGATAAAGAAAGGCCCCATGCAGGGGGGTGGAGCCAAGATGGCGGAGAAGATATACGCGAACTTCTAAGCTCCTTTTTACCCTCAATACAAACTAGTCAAATCAGCCTCAAAAATAACTCTGGACTGATTAAAAACCACAAAGATTAGAAGCACAACTTACCAGCTGAAGTGAATCTGGAATTTGGTCAGAAAAGGTTGGTCCAGAGGGGAGGGAAAAAAAGACCAGCACAGACAGGGTTAGACTAAAGGCTAGCACATTGTGCCAAACAGACTGGGGAGAACTCTGGGGTTAGAAAAGCTGCAAAGATAGAGGAATCTGGCATAAGCTGATAGCTCTTCTCTGCTTGTAAAACAGCAGATCAGAAGAGAAATCAAAGCCACTTAAAAAAAAAAAATGCCAGAACCTATAACTTCCCCTAAAACTACTCTAAACCAGAAGTGACCCAACACTGATCTCGGAACAGCTGTGCAGCCACCTTCTGCCAACCAGGGCTTTTCCTTGGGGCCGTTAAGAACCTGCACAGTGGGGAACGCAGCCCAGAGCAGACTCTAATCCACATAGTGCAGGGTTCAGCCTGAGGCAGCGAAACTCCCACAGTGGCACCTGTGCTTCCCCAGCAGAGACTTCCGGTTTGAGCACAGGAGTTATTTTCGTGGCACCTACTAATATCCATGGCCCCACAGGGGACTTTGGCCTGGGGTTGTGACGCTTTCACTATTCAGCCTCGAGCCTCAGGGCAGTTGCTAGGCCACACAGCAGGGGTTCTTCACTGGGTACTACCCACAATGCAACTATACTAACCACCTTTGAGGCATTTCCAGGGGGGGAGGGGAACTCTCTCCCAGAGCTCTCTCTTAACCCGTTCACAAGACTGCTACAATCCATACTATTTCCGCTCTGCAGGAAGCTGATAAATTTCCTACTCAAAGGGCAGACCCCACAGATTTTTAATAATGAGTAAGAAATTGAAGAGAACGATTGACACCTTTTACAGAGAAAGAACGGGTATCCAACCCTGAGGAGGCAAAGAGCGGACAGTCTCCAAATAATACCCTAAAGGGGAATGATACCTGCCTTCTATCGCATAACTTTCTCCTAGAAGAAACTATTAAAAAGTTAAGAAAGTTAGAAGAAAAATGGGGAAAGGAAAGAGAAATTATACTAGAGAATAACAACGTCCTGAAAGTTGAGTTGGAAAGAATTCACAGGAAGTGCAGGGAAACAAAATTTGTGAATTGGAAAAAGTTTAAAAAATCACAGGAAAATAGGATTTCTGAATTGGAAAAGATAAAAAATTCCCAAGAAAGTAGAATTTATGAATTGGAAAAAAAAATTAGTGAAATGGAAAAAAAATTCCACAGAACAAAATAATTCATTTAAAAACTCAATGGGACATATACAAAAAGAACTAAAAAATGTGAATGAAGAAATAACTCATTTAAAAATCAGGACTGAACAAAGAGAAATGAATAATTCATCAATACACCAAGAATCAGTCAAAAAAGACAAAAAAAAAAAAAGAAAAAGAAAAGAAAAGAAAAGCTGGAGAATAATGTCAAATATTTACTGGGAAAATCTATAGACCTGGAAAATAGATCTAGGAGAGATAATCTGAGTATCATTGGACTTCCTGAAAATTATGATGAAAAAAAGAGCCTAGATTCTATTTTACAGGAAATCATCAAAGAGAACTGTCCAGAAATAATAGAAACAGAAGGGAAGATAAGTGTTGAAAGAATTCATTGAACACCTTCTGAAAAAGACCCTAAAAAAAAAAAAAAAAAAAAAAAAAAAAACCTCGACAGAACATTGTAGCCAAGCTGCAGAACTACTAAGGAAAAAATATTGAAAGCAGACAGGAAAAAACAATTCAAATATCAAGGTCCCACAATAAGGGTCACTCAAGATCTGGCTGCCTCCATATTAAAGGATCGAAGGGCCTGGAATCTGATATTCTGAAAGGCAAAAGAACTTGGAATGCAGCCAAGAATAAACTACCCAGCTAAGTTTAGCATTTTCTTCCGTGGAAGAAGGTGGACATTTAATGAAACAGAGGAATTCCATTTGTTTCTAAGAAAAAAAACCACACTTAAACAAAAAATTTGATTTCCATCCAAAAGACTCAGGACAAGCAGGAAAAGGTAAGAGGAATTCTTGAGGACTGCATTTCTGTTGTGGATATACATAAAGTATTTTACTGATATAACATAAAAAAGGGAAGTATTAAGGGAAAGGAGATAGAATCAGAAAACGGGAAAGAAGAGATAAAAAGAGGGAAACTATATCCTAGGAAGGCAAAGAAAATTTACCACCTTTGAGGGAATTTAGAGAAGGGGAGGAGCATTGTGTGATTCTTACTCTCATCAGAGTAGGCTCAAAGAGTAAATAATTGAGATATTTATTTTTCAGAGAATTCTCTCTCACCTCATTAAAAGGGGGGAGAGGAAAAGGGAAGAGGAAAAGAGGAATAAGGGAAGAGTACAAGAAGGGGGAAGGGACTTAAAAGGGGGGGAATACTAAAAAGGAAGGCCTGCGCATCACAAGTGGGGGTCCATAAATTCAATACTGGGGAAGGGGTTCAGGGGGGACAAAGGGAAAAAAGCATAATGATGGCAGGAAATACAGAATGAGTAATTTTAACTGTAAATATGAATGGGATGAACTCTCCCATTAAACGAAGGCGGATAGCAGATTGGATCAAAAGTCAGAACCCTATAATATGTTGTTTACAGGAAACACATTTAAAGCAGGGAGATACATACAGAGTAAAGGTAAAAGGCTGGACCAGAATCTATTATGCTTCAGGTGAAGTCAAAAAAGCAGGGGTAGCCATCCTTATCTCAGATCAAGCAAAAGCAGAAATTGATCTAATTAAAAGAGATAAGGAAGGAAACTATATCCTGCTAAAAGGTAGCATAGGCAATGAAGCCATAGCAATACTAAACATATATGCACCAAGTGGTATAGAATCTAACTTCCTAAAGGAGAAGTTAAGAGAGTTGCAAGAAGAAATAGACAGCAAAATTATAATAGTGGGAGGTCTCAACCTTGCACTCTTAGAATTAGATAAATCAAACCACAAAACAAATAAAAAAGAAATTAAAGAGGCAAATAGAACATTAGAAAAATTAGGTATGATAGAACTTTGGAGAAAACTGAATGATGATAGAAAGGAGTTTACTTTGTTCTCAGCAGTTCATGGAACCTATACAAAAATTGACCATATATTAGGACATAAAGATCTCAAAATTAAATGCAGGAAGGCAGAAATAATGAATGCTTTCTTCTTAGATGACAATGCAATAAAAACTACATTCAACAAGAAGTTGGGGTAAATAGACCAAAAAGTAATTGGAAACTAAATTATCTCATCTTAAAGAATGATTGGGTAAAACAGCAAATTATAGAAACAATAATTTCACCCAAGATAATGACAATGATGAGACATCATACCAAAATTTGTGGGATGCAGCTAAAGCAGTAATATGGGGAAATTTTATATCTTTAGAGGCTTACTTGAATAAAATAGAAAAAGAGAACATCAATGAATTGGACCTGCAACTCAAAAAGCTAGAAAACGTCCAAATTAAAACCCCCCAACCAAATACTAAACTTGAAATTCTAAAATTAAAAGGAGAAATCAATAATATTGAAAGTAAAAAAATATATATTGAATTAATAAATAAAACTAAGAGTATGTTTTGTGAAAAATCCAATAAAATAGATAAACCTTTGGTAAATCTGAACAGAATCTGAACAGAAAAAGGAAAGAGGAAAATCAAATTGTTAGTCTTAAAAATGAGAAAGGAAATCTTTCCACCAATGAAGAGGAAAGTAGAGCAATAATAAGGAATTACTTTGCCCAATTTTATGCCAATAAATTTGATAACTTAAGTGAAATGGATGACTACCTCCAAAAATATAGGCTTCCCAGATTAACTGAGGAGGAAGTAAACTGCTTAAATAATCCCATTTCAGAAAAAGAAATAGAACAAGCTATTAATCAACTCCCCAGGAAAAAAATCCCCAGGACCAGATGGATTTACATGTGAATTCTACCAAACATTTAAAGAACAATTAGCCCCAATGTTATATAAACTATTTGAAAAAATAGGGGGTGAAGGAGTCCTACCAAACTCCTTTTATGACACAAACATGGTACTGATACCTAAACAAGGTAGGTTGAAAACTGAGAAAGAAAACTATAGACCAATCTCCTTAATGAATATTGATGCTAAAATCTTAAATAAGATATTAGCAAAAAGACTTCAGAAAATCATTCTCAGAATAATACACTATGATCAAGTAGGATTTATATCAGGAATGCAGGGCTGGTTTAATATTAGGAAACCTATTAATATAATTGACCATATTAATAATCGAATTAACAACAATCATATGATCATCTCAATAGATGCAGAAAAAGCATTTGATAAAATACAACATCCATTCCTACTAAAAACACTTAAGAGTATAGGAATAAATGGACTATTCCTTAAAATAGTCAGAAGCATATATTTAAGACTGTCAGTAAGCATAATATGTAATGGAGATAAACTGGAACCTTTCCCAGTAAGATCAGGAGTGAAACAACGTTGCCCACCATTACCATTACTATTCAATATTGTATTAGAAATGCTAGCCTCGGCAATAAGAGCCAAGAAAGAGATTCAAGGAATTAGAGTAGGAAATGAGGAAAGCAAACTATCACTCTTTGCAGATGATATGAGAACCCCAGAGATTCTAATGAAAAGTTATTAGAAATAATTCACAACTTTAGCAAAGTTGCTGGATACAAAATAATCCACATAAATCCTCAGCATTTTTATACATTACCAACACAATCCAACAGCAAGAGATACAAAGAGAAATTCCATTCAAAACAACTGTCGAGAGTATAAAATATTTGGGAATCCATCTACCAAAGAAAAGTCAGGAATTATATGAGCAAAACTACAAAACACTTGCCACAAAATTAAAGTCAGATTTAAATAATTGGAAAGACAATAAGTGCTCTTGGATAGGCCAAGCGAATATAATAAAGATGACAATACTCCCACTATTTAATTAGTGCTATACCAATCAGACTCCCAAGAAACTATTTTAATGACCTAGAAAAAATAATAACAAAATTCATATGGAAGAACAAAAGGTCGAGAATTTCAAGGGAATTAATGAAAAAAAAAGTCAGATAAAGGTGGTCTAGCTATACCTGATCTAAAGGTATATTATAAAGCAGCAGTCACCAAAACCATTTGGTATTGGCTAAGAAATAGACTAGTTGATCAGTGGAACAGGTTAGATACACATGACAAAATAGGGTTCAACTATAGCAATCTAGTGTTTGACAAACCCAAACATACTAACTTTTGGGATAAGAATTCATCATTTGAAAAAAATGGTTGGGAAAACTGGAAATTAGAATGGCAGAAATTAGATATGGACCCACACTTAACACCATATAACAAGATAAGATCAAAATGGGTCCATGATTTAGGCATATAGAATGAGATCATAAATAGACTAGAGGAACGGAGGATATTTTACCTCTCAGACCTTTGGAGGAGGAAGGAATTTATGACCAAAGTAGAACTAGAGATCATTATTGATCACAATATGGAAGATTTTGATTACATCAAATTAAAAACTTTTGTACAAACAAAACTAATGCAAACAAAATTAGAAGGGAAGTAATAAATTGGAAAAATATTTTTACAGTTAAAGGTTCTGATAAAGGCCTCATTTCCAAAATATATAGAGAACTGACTCTAATTTATAAGAATTCAAACCATTCTCCAATTGATAAATGGTCAAAGGATAGGAACAGACAATTTTCAGATGATGAAATTGAAACTATATCCACTCATATGATAAAGTGTTCCAAATCTCTACTGATCAGAGAAATGCAAATTAAGACAACGCTGAGATACCACTACACACCCATCAGATTGACAGGAACAAATAATGATGAATGTTGGAGGGGATGTGGGAAAACTGGGACACTGATACATTGTTGGTGGAGTTGTGAAAGCCATTCTGGAGAGCAATCTGGAATTATGGCCAAAAAATTATCAAACTGTGCATACCCTTTGATCCAGCAGTGCTACTACTGGGTTTTTATGTCAAAGAAATCCTAAAGAAGGAAAGGGACCTATACGTGCCAAAATGTTTGTGGCAGCTCTTTTTGTAGTGGCTAGAAACTGGAAAATGAATGGATGCCCATCAATTGGAGAATGGTTGGGTAAATTATGGTATATGAATGTTATGGAATATTATTGCTCTGTAAGAAAGGACCAGCAGGATGAATACAGAGAGGCTTGGAGAGACTTACATGTACTGATGCTGAGTGAAATGAACAGAACCAGGAGATCACTATACACTTCAACAACGATATTGTATGAAGATATATTCTAATTGAAGTGGATATCTTCAACACAGAGAAGATCCAATTCAGTTCCAAGTGATCAATGATGAACAGAAACAGCTACACCCAGAGAAGGAACACTGGGAAATGAGGGTAAAATGTTTGCACTATTGTCTTTCTACCCAGGTTACTTATACCTTCAAAATCCAATTCTTACCATGCAACAAGAAATTTGTTTTTACACACATATAATGTATCTAGGATATTCTGTAACACATTTATTATGTATGGGATTGCCTGTCATCTAGGGGAGGGAGTAGAGGGTGGGAGGGGAAAATTTGGAAAAGTGAATACAAGGGATAATGTTGTAAAAAAAAAAATTACCCATGCATATGTACTGTCAGAAAAAAATTATAATTATAAAATTAATTTAAAAAAAGATAAATTAGAAAAAAAAAAAAAAGAAAGGCCTCATGCAAAAGACGTAGCTTAAAGGAAAACAGGAATTCCAAGAGGCAAAATTGGGAGAGGAGTTAATTCCAGGCATGGTCAAAAGCCCAAGGATATGAAGACAAAAGATGAAATGTGTGAAGAATTACAAAAAGATCCGTTAGACTGAACTGCAGACTGTGTTGTGCCACATTCCCCTTTTATTGTCCTGACTCAGTTTCCCTGAATTGTTCTGCCTCAGTTCCTAATTGTTCTGCTTAATCCTGCAATACCATCCCTCCTCCTAAGCATGATGATCCATCTCTATCTGCCTCACTTTCTCTGGCATTACATGTTGGCGGCTTCCCAGTGAGACATGAGAGCAGTATTAGAGATTAGAGACCTTCAGGTCTTCACCTTGGGCCTCTGGTTGGCTGAGGATCTGGGCTCTTTTGTTAGGGAAAGGCTCTCTGGATTTCTTCAGAGTTTCCAGGAAGAGAACAATTTCTCAGCCTAGATGAGACCTACTGCAGATGCCTCCATTTTGCCAAGGGAAAATCTGGTTTGAAACCCCTCAGGGTAAATTTTCTGTCTGGTCTGATTGCTAGCAAATCTGGTTCCCCATAAAAAAGTTGGGCAGATGAGCCATACAACTCTGGGAAATGCCAATAGGACACTATGTGGCATTATCTGATCTGGTTATCTGGTTATCTCTGAGCATTCTCTGTGAAGGCAGAGAAATGCATCAAACTGCAGCTTGGAACCGTAAAAAAAAAAAGCTCTGTTTGGATTCTGGGAGGGAAGACTCTCAAGCTACAACAATTTTCCTCAGGGCAATTCTAAGGTTTCCAGATAGCTCCTAGTCTATGTGTTAATTTTTTTTTTAATGTTATAACTGTGCAGTCTATGACTGTGTGATTTGTGTTCTGTGTTCTGTGTGATTTGTCTGTTTTGTTAATATAAGAGCTCTGTTAAGTTTTAAGAACAATGATTAAGAAATTTGGGGATTGGTTATTTCAATGTTGCATCTGTGCTTTAGTATAAAAATTTGCTTGTGATTTTAACTTTTTAACTTGTTACACTAATTTGTAAGTAAAACAAAACAAAACAAAACAAAACAAAACAAAACAAAAACTACTGGGCAGAAACAGTTTTCAAAGCCTGCTAGAGTAAAGGGCAATAAAACCTTATCTAATTGACACTCAGGCAGGAGAAAACATTTGATTAGGAATCTTAAGATGATTCTGAAATTGTGGGGAATAATTTTACTATTGTCTTTGCATGCTAGATTCATTTATTCTGAGTATAAGATCTTGGGATTTGTTTGAATATTGAAACTTTTATTACTACAGAGGAAAAAGAAAAAAACTTGGCTATTCTAGGAATAGCAGAAAAGTATTTTTTCCTCAAAACAAACAAACAAACAAACAAACAAACAACAAAAAAAAACCAGCCTGCTAGTTAGAGAGGAGGAAAAAAACAATAAAATTCAAGCCTGGCCTAAGCTGAGCTGGGCAGATAAAGCCTTTTCTGGACAAAGGAGTTTATGCTAAGGCTTTTGAAACTTGGGGAAAGGTTTTGGAAAACTAAACCTAAGTGAAAAACAACAACAACAACAACAACAAAAAGTATCCTTTTGGGCAGTTTTAAAATAATTTTACTGTTGCCTATGCAGGCTAGATCTGGTTATCTTTGAGTATAAGATTTAAGAACAATGGTCACGTGCCTCTAATTAGGTAAAGTATGCACTTTGGTAATTTATTAATATTAGAAGTTATCCTTTAAATCCAACTTTGCTGGGCATATGAGTTTTACGAAGTTATTTAGTTATTCACTATATTGTGAATCTTAATTTTTGAAGGAAAAGAGAATGAAAGTGATTTAGGAAGTAGGAAAAAACAGGAAAATTTTCAGTGGAAGGATTTCTGTGTGGGGAACATTGAATGAGAAACAAGAGGGAATCTTTTGTCCAGGGATGCAAACTAGCTCACCTTCCCTCCCCCCAGTCTCTTTGGAGGTGGAGTGGGGGGAGGGGAGATTCCATGTGGCTGTTACATGAAATCCCCTCTTCCCCCACTAAGTGCGTTCCAGCCATTGTCTTGCAGAGGCTTAGGAGCTCACTTTTAAGTTAATTGACTGAATATTTGTTTCTTTGATACATAAAGGTATCCTTGGTTAAGGAATATGGTCATAGATGTGATCTATAATTTGGTAGAGTTATTTCTAAGTTTAATATTTCTAAGAAATTCTTGGATTCTTTTATGTGGAATTAGGACATTCTCCTGAAATTATGCCCATCATTTCAAAGGCCTCTGAAAATAATAGTTTTTTTTCTTTGTCCTTTTGAAAATGTTTTATATTTTTCTATGTGTTGCGTATTTTAAAAGCAAACTGGTTTGTATGTATAATGTTCACTTATGAAATATCTACTTAGATATGATAATTGTTCTAAGTTGTGAACTTACTGGGACAAATTTCCTACTGCTATGGTTATGGTAAATAACTGTTTAGCATTTATCTGAAACTTTGGTTAATGGAATTTGTTATTGGAGGTAAAATTTCTTGGTCTTATAGTTAATTAGTTAATACTATTTGGAAGTTTTAAATCTCCACCCTCTGACAGTTAGTGGGACAATTAACTGGAGTAAAAATGAATTAAAACTATTTTATCCTGTATGTACTGAATGTTGAGTTTTAACTGTTTATGTTATGTTATAGTTATGTCCCTGCATTTTTCCCTCCTGTGACTAATTTCTATAATCAGAGCCATGATCAATAGAAACTGTTAATGCGATTCAATTATGTCATACCTTGCTATTTCCAGTCTGATTATATGTAATCATTATATCCTAAATGCTTGGGCAAATAAGTATTTAGTCTGGTCATCTATCTGTTACTGAATATTGTGTCTATGATATATGAGTGTTTCTTTGAAAGGTTTTAACTAACGAAAGAACAATTAACAGTGGTCTGTGAGACCTAACTGCTGTTGTTTTTTTGTTTGTTTTGTTTTGTTTTTTAATAGGGACTATAGCTGACAGCCTTTTGCTTGTGAGACAAGCATCTCTTCACATAGAAAGCTGCTGGCCAATCTATTTTGACTCCCAACATCTTGTTCTTGTGGATCAGTTTTTCTATCTCAGACTTTTCTAATCTTTATTTGTTAGATATGTGGCTTTTTTTGTTCAAGATTTTGTTCAAATTAGAGATATTGACTTACTCCTAGGACCTAGATCAGCTTTGATTGTTGTGATGTTCTTTTTCCCTAAAATATAATTGTTCTCTGGGAGGAGATCTCTTGGAGAGCTTCTGGGGAGGCAGCCTTAATTTTAGTTCTAGTTCAGTAATCCCCAAAATGCAGAGTTAAAGTCCAGATCCTATATTGTGTCCTTCAAAGTCTTGAATCTTTTCCTGTCAGAATGTCTCCAGCCAGCTTCAGTCTCTTGCTCCCTCTGAATCCAAAGCCTCCAGCCAGCACGAAGGTAGACATGTCAATGAATCAGACTCTGCCTCCAAGAGTGTGGGATTGTGGGTTTCCCAGAATTCAATCCTAGATGCGAATCTCCTGGAAGTCCATGAGCAGGCTTTTCCTTTAGTCTTGTGAATCTGCTCTTGTCCATATATCCCCAGCCAGCACCACAGTAGAATCTCAAATGACCCCTCCTTCCTGAATCTTGGCTCCTTATATCTCCCAGAGAATGGGCTTGTGGTACTCTATGGGCTTGTGGGAACTCCTTACAGAACCAATGAATGAGCTCCTTTAAAGGTGTAAACTCCTTTAAAGGTTTGAAAACCTTTAAAGATGTGAACTCTGAACCAGAGAATTATTAAGTACCATGCTAAATTAGACAACTGAGTTAGCACCTAGTAATAATCCTAACAGATTGTCATGCCATACCACACCCATCCCCCTCCCTGGACTGAGAGTCTCCTCTCATCAGCATGAAGCAGTTTTTGAATGAGATCATCTCCCCTGCTCCTGGTATACTTTGGACTGATATGGGGAATTTGGAAATGGTTGATGAATGACTGACTGGATCATCTATTACTGTATGTTTAAGATTTGGGATGGAATTTGTTAAAACTGTGTAACTATTGCTGTTATGTTTGAGAGATTTTTAGGAAACTCTACTGTACTAGTTTTTTATGTATAAGAATTTTGATTCACTCTTGGGATTTATATGTGAGACAGTTATTTGATAATCCCTTCCCATGAGAAAAAAAGAGAGGAAGAGATAGGAAATTGGGGAAACTATTGTATTTTTCTCAAAATATCTAAAAGAATGGGAACCCCTACTTCCTATTCACTTTGCCTTATGCACTTCTGCCCCAGCTCCTATCTCACTAGTTCAAATTGAATTGGAAATCCTTTAAACAGTCCTTTTCATTTTTTACTCCTTGCTTAAATTTACTGGATTATAATTTGCTAGTTATGCTTTAACTTTGAAATCCCTTATTCTGTTGGAATTGCTCTGGCAGTGGCACACTCAATTTTGGGGATTATTTTTTAGAAACAACCAGAAATCAGACACCTGTTTTGGAATTGGCAGTCTCTCTGATCTGTTTCTCCACTCCTGTAACCCCAATTCCTTAATTAGTATTCCAACATTCTCAAAAGACCTTGCAGTTTGGTATCAGACCTCACCTGCCTTGGTATAACTGTACATAATCTGCTCAGAAATCTGGATCCTTTCTGCAGTCCAGTCTGTTCCTCTCGGGGGGTTGCTACTGCAAGCCTCACCCTTCTCCTCTGGAGTGGATTGCCCCTCTCAGTGGCCCTTTGAGGCCTTGAGCCCTGCTGCTAGGAAGAGGCTGAGTTAAGGGCACAAATGACTGCGGACCACCTAACTCACAGTGATCTGTCCATCTCAAACTGGATTCTCTGGCTGAGATGGTGCCCCAAATGCAGAGGACCTGACATGCTGCAACAGGGAGCCTTTGTATTGCTGATTAACTCTGGGGTTATCGGCGAGAGACTTGTCCTTGCCATAAGTCCTTGCATTTTTCTAGTTTTATTTTGGTTTATTTGCTTCACATAGAGTTAGTCAAAATTATGATGCTAAGACCTTCCAGGTATTTAGAAGAAAGTGATTCAATGATTTGAATATTCAGAAGAGAGAGTGTGGAATATTGTGCCACAGTTCCCTTTTATTGTCCTGACTCAGTTTCCCTAAATTGTTCTGACTCAGTTTCCCTAATTGTTTTGTCTGTTTCCTTAATTGTTCTGCTTCAATTCCCTTAGTTGCAACCTCCCCCCCTCCAGTTCATTAAGACTGAGGGCCACTTTCTCTAAGGTTATAAATTGTCAATGTGAGACTCAAGATAAGAGGAAGTTCAGACTTCCTGGCTCCAAACTCCTTCTGTCATCAAGAATTTATGGTCCTACGCCCTATCCTGTCATTGTTCTTCTTTATCCCAATTTACTAGAATGTCTGGTGCCTCCCACCACCCTGTCAGAATTGGATTGATAGTCTGTTCCCACTCTCAATGTTCTGACTCTGCCCTTGCCTTGGTCTACCCCTATAGTTGAGCCATGTGTGTTTTTATGTCATTGAGAACTCACATTTGTGGCTGGATGCTTTGGACATCAGCCCTGGGGGCAGTATGCACAACACAATCTCTCCCTCTCAGAAATCCAAATAAATTATTAAAAACTCTCTAATCTCAGTTCTGGCATTAAAGTATCAGCCAAAGAATATTGCATAATTTTAACATATTTATCTAAAATGATTCATTTGAGGGAAACCTTTAAGTGTGTTATATTGGATTTAAAAGATGAGCAATTACTAGAAATGAAGGGACATTGAATTCCCAATGCCTCCCAATAGCATAACTGAATGACTGTGATATCTGTCTTCTGCTACCGAAAAATAATCTATGGTATCTATGATACCTGTGTTGGTATCATTTTCATTAAGAATATTATGTGTATTAATTTAGTCAAGTAGGTAGTTTGATGAAGATATGGATGAGAGGTGTCCATATGGTGGACAAGCATAAACTGCTTTAGGTCTGTATCATCAGAGAGAATATCTGAATTGATGAGATTATGGATCATTCAAGTTTTTGAGTATCAATAACAAAGGACCACTTAGTAAAACACTTTTTTCTTTCTTAGACACCTTAGAAACTTTTTCTATCCTCAAAGTCTGGTTTCCCCTTCCCCTTCCCCTTCCCCTCTCAGAGAACTATGTTTCTTTACTGAGAAAAGAGAGGCTGAAACAAAGAAGTAGAGGATGAGTTATGACATTGAAAACTTCTGAGGTAGGATGTAGGGAAGATGCAGAAGTTTATGAAAAATAACTTCAGCAGAAGAGGATATCCCCCTTGCCAAGGCTTCTCCATTTATTTATTGTTGCTATTATTCCAGTGACTATTATATTCCAAGACATCCAGTCTTGACTTGTTTGTGAGACAGAATATTCTTTATCTCATTCTCTCCATCTCTTCTGGGAGCTTGCTCCTTCAACTAAGACATCTTTCAATCCTTCCTTCTTTGCTGGATTTTTTTTTTTTATTTTTTGTCCACAAATATTTTCAGGTGTCCCATGCTCTTTAAGGAAAAAAAAGATGATTTGATCTTCCCATCTTTGTAGTAGTTTTCATACTATCTCTCTCATCAAAAACTGTATTGGGGTTAACAAAACAAAACAAAACAAAACTTCTTGCCTCTACTTGTTCAGAGCCTATTTATTTCTTATCTCCTTGCAAAATAGGACTTCCATTCCATCACCAATATCTTCAAAATCAACAATTATCTCTACTTCAAAATCACATGTTTTTTATATTCCATGACCTCTTTGCTGCTTTTGATACCATTAAACCATTCCTCTCCTTGGACATATATGATGGTCTTCTCTTGCCCTTGAAGGCACTGTTTGAAAGTTTTCTTCCTCTCTATTTTAATCCCCTTTTGCTGGACCATCACCACTACCACCACCATCATCACCATACACTTCTTTTCCCTATTTAATGTGAATATGCTCAAGGTTCTACCATGACTTCTTTTTTTTTTTTATTTCTTTATATTCCTGAAGACTTTGATTCATTCATTGTCTCTATTGGAATGACTACAAAATCCATCTAGCAACAATCACTTTTCTGAACTGAAGTCCATATACCCAACTACCTGATATTCTCCATTAAATGCATATTCCTTGTGTCTAAAATGGCTTTTAATAGCTGTAAGTTCCTAAACTTCAGTTACCTTATGTATAAAATGGGATTAGAACTTTCAAGATTCCTTTCAACTCTAAATCTATGATTCTATTTAGTCTCTTTGTTCTTGCTACAATGGCTAATTAAATTAAATTTTCATGGAAATTTAATGGAAATAGTGGAGGAAGGAAACATAGCTATATTTAACACATAATAGAGTCAACATTCCTGATTCTAAAGTTCACAGCAAGTCTATCTATCGCAAAGGACTCCTTATCATTCAGGTGATTAGATGGAGTTTTGTGACCCAATCCTCCCTGGTTGTTCCCTTTGGTTCCCCATTACTGGTTTCCCCATTACTATAAAAGATCACCATTCATCCAGTCACCCAGATTTGAGACCTCAGTGTCATCTTCTCTTTACTTTTTTTTTTTTTTCCTGAGGCTGGGGTTAAGTGACTTGCCCAGGGTCACACAGCTAGGAAGTGTTAAGTGTCTGAGACCAGATTTGAACTCGGGTCCTCCTGAATTCAAGGCTGGTGCTCTATCCACTGCGCCACCTAGCTGCACCCTTTCTCTTTATTTTTAGTCCACATATATAATCAGTTGCCAAATCTTACTGTTTCTATCTCTCTACTCACCCAACTACCACTTTTCTTCAGTCCCTTATCAAATTTCTTCTGTATTATTGTAATCATTATTGGTGTCCCAGTCTCAAGGCTCTTCCCACTCCATAGTTCCACACAAGCTGGCAAGATGATATCCCTAAAGCACAGGTTTGACTATTTTCCCCCTACTTAATATGCTATGGTGCCCCCCCCAATAACCTTCAGACCCCAGTATAAATGTTTTGTATTAATACTTTAAAATTTTCACAATTTAGCTCCAAAAGGGGCAGCTAGGTGGTGCAGTAGATAGAACACCAGCCCTGAAGTTAGGAGGACCTGAGTTCAAATCTGATCTGGTCTCAAACATTTAACACTTCCTAGTTGTATGACCCTAGGCAAATCACTTAGCCCCAATTGCCTCAGCAAAAACAAACAAAAAGCTTAGCTCCAATCTAACCTTTTAAGTTTGGAGTTAGATTTAAGTTAGAAGTTTTAAGTTTTTAAATTAGACTCCTCATACTCTTCAATATAGTCAAGATGGCCTTTTTGCTGTTCCTCTCTCATTCTTGGGATACACTTCCTCCTTATCTCTCCTCTTAGGAAATCTTTTTTCCCTTCAAAGGTCAGTTCATATGCCATCTCTTCTATGAAGAGATCTGCAATGGATAGTACCCTCCTCATAATTTATCTTGAGTTTAGTTTGTATATTCTTACAAATGTGTATGTTGTCTCCATCTTATAAAATGTGAGTTCCTTGAAGGCAGGGACTAGTTCTTTTTTGTCTTTGTATGCCTAGCATCTTGCCATGTAGTAGGCTCTTAAATTTTTTTTTTCTTCATTGAATGATTGATGGCACAATGTAATTACATTATCAACTTTATTCTCTCTCTGAGGAGAATCTGTGAGCCATCCTTTCATTTAGCAAAAATATCTTTTCCCCTGTGATTTCATTTAGAATGAGAGTATTAAATGATTGCTCTTCTAGTGGTATGTCCACTCATTATTGGACAGAGATTTTACAATGAATAGTAAAAGAAGGACTATGTAAATCTAAGCATCCTTCCCACTCTATTTTTTTAAAAACAAATTTTATTGATTCATTTTAAAATCATTGCTGTTACTTCCTAATGATTACTTCAATCCTTTCTTCCTACCATTACCTTTACTTCTAATAAGGAAGTATAGTTAAGCAAAATAAAGCAATATTTTACAAATAGGTGGCATTTGAAATCAGAAAGACCTAAATTCAAATCTTGACTCAGAAGCTTATTTCACAGGAGTTTGTGCAAGATAGATATTCTTTTGAGCCTATTTCCTTATTGGTGTATTGTTAATATCAATTGAGATAATGTGTGTAAAGTGCTTTTGTAAATTTATATATATATATATATATATATACATATAGATAGAGAGATAGAGTGGTGATGATATATACATATATAGCCTTTTTTCTAGAGTGCGTGAAACTGGTCCTTAGGTGACACACTATTGCAGAATCTATAATCAAAGGTTTTCCAGCTTTACAACATACCAGCAAGCTGGAACTTCCCCTTATTCAGTCTTCCAGATCCTGTTGTCATATACATAACCAGAGTAAGCCTTGAGTATCAGAGGATGGGAAATTGAAAGCAATAGAATACTAACTTTACAGTCATAATTAGAATTATTGGAGCCAAGTATAATTTGGCTGAGATTGGGGGAAACCCCAAGTCATCATTTTGTGGCTGTGGGGAAGCAGAGAGTTTGGTTTGTGCCAAAAGCTTGTGTTTGGAAGGCTCCCAAGAACCAGGAGCAGAAGCGGGTAACAGAGAAATTCTCACCTGGTGTTTTGAAGCAGAGGAGCTCCGTTGGTGGCTTTCTATTTTTACTTAACTATTCTTGCTAAACAAGTATTAAGTTCAGTTGTTTCAACATTACATAAGAACATTAAGTACTGTCAGCTTTCTAAATTTCATTGCCCTGGGAGAGAATCCTAAACAGTTATGGCCAATAGCTACATCTATCCTCATTCTCTTGTAACCCTTGCTTTTCCTTTTGACCATATTTGTAGGTGCCACACAAAGCAGTCAAGACACAAAGATTCAGGAATCAAACAGAATTTAATTCAAAATAAGGAAAAATGCTTGCAAGCTGAAGCCCCCATCCTGAGAAGAAGGATTTAACATGCTTCAGACAAAAATAGAGCTTATAAACATTACAAAATCACAAATGGGGTGGGCCACAATATAATTATTCTTAATTATTGAGTAACAGTTTCTATAGCAGGCTCACACGTGAACAATGCAGCACTTGTGAGTTCTGTGGGAACAGAGTCTCAAGTCTTAAGAACTGCTTTTCCCCCTCAATTGTACTGTATTTTTCCAAATACATATATAGTTTTCAGCATTCATTTTTGTAAGATTTTGTACTTCAAATTTTTTTCTCCTTTCCTCTTACCTCTTCTCTCCCAAGACAACAATGTGATATGTTATACATGTATAATACTTTAAAACATATTTCCATACTTGTGACATTCAGGAACAGGAATGTAGTACATAATTCAGTTCACTTGGCAGGTGTCAGGAGGTGTGATAAAGGGCTTATGGTTATGGCATCTTGATTCTCAAGTTCCTGGGAAATAGGGAAGTTCCAACAAATCTAAGCAGTTATTTATTAATAGGAAAATAAAAAATCTCTTAGTGAATAACTGATGCTGATCACACTTTGCCAAAAGGTGAGATCATCCAGAGCATAAGGTCATTCTGTTATGTCTATTTTGTTTTCCCCTTTTCAACGGAGCTTCTTCTAATGCTATTAACTGAAAGCTTGCCAAATGGAAAGTTCTCAGGATACTAAAAGGTTCTATAATTCCTCAATATACTTTAGGATGAATGAACCACATTCTCTATCCCTCATCCCCACAAAAACCCACTGTTGGGTTTGAAAATCTAACATTTATTAAGCACTTACTATGTTTTGGACATTGTACAAATTTTTTGAGATACTAAAAAAAGGTAAAAGACAGCTCTTATCGTCAAGATAAGATATCTAATGGGAAAAAAACAATATAAAAACAATTATTTACCAATAAATTATATACAGGATAAATTTGAGCTAAACAATAGAAGGAAAGGAATTAGCAGTACTAAGGATCAAGATCCCACAGAAAATGGAATTTTAGCTGGGATTTGAAGGAAGCCAGGGAAGCTAGGAGACATGGATGAGGAAAGAGTATTTTAGCATGGGTAATGAGCAGTAAAACTGTTCAAAGTCTTGTGAAAGGAACATTAAGGATGCCAGTGTTACTGGACTACAGAGTACAAGGGGGCTATAATGTATGAGAAGACTGCAATGATAGGAGGGGACTAAGTTGTGAAAAGCTTTGAAAACCAAACAAAAGATTTTATATTTTATCCTGAAAGTGATAGGGAGTCAGTTAGAGTTTATTGAATAAAGGAGTGATATGGAATATAGGTGTAAGATAATGAAGACCTATGCCAAGATGGTAGCGGTGAGGGAGGAGAGAGGTTATAAAAGTAAAATTAACAAGACTTAGCAAAATATTGGGCATGTAGGGTGAAAGTGAGGAGTCAATTTTGACACAGTTTTCCACCCTAGGGAACTGAGAGCATGGTGGTGTTCCTGATTATAATGGGTAGTCCTGAAGGGGAATGGATTTGGAGAAAGATAATGAGATAAAGATGAATTTCAAGATTCTAAGCATATGTTGGGCTTCAATGAGAGAAGACTAAGCAAATTTTGCCTTTTGTGAATTTCCTGAAGCATTTTTAAGTAGAAACTTACAAATCTGAGTAGAGAGGTACTCAGCAAGAAATACATTTGGAAAATAATAAAACCACATATTCCTAAAATTGAGTTCTTAAAGGTCAGATTGAAGAAAGATCAGTAGCCTCAGAAAGCAGAACTACTTGCAATGAGTAGGAGTTGCAAATAATAGAAGAAAGGGAAAAATTCTTAACAATTCTCTTCTGTTCAATTGTTTCAAATCATATCTGATTCTTCATGATTCCATTTGGAGTTTTCTAGGCAAAGCTACTGGAATGATTTACTATTTCCTTCTCCAGATCATTTTATAGAAGAAGAAACTAAAAAAAACAGGGATAAGTGACTCTTTCAGGGTCACACATTTAGTAAGTGTCTGAGACCAGATTTAAACTCAGAAAGATGTTTTTCTGACTCCAGGCCCAGCCTTGTGCTATCATGTATTTTTTAAATAGGTGGACCTCTAAGATGACAGAGCAGTGCTATTCAAAAACCCTGAAGTTTTCTGCAATATAGCACCTCAAGCTTGTTCTCTGATTCATTAAATCCAATTAGACAAACATTTGCATGTCTCTTATAAAATACAAGGCTACATAGTGAACAAAACTTCCTGAGATCTTCCTGTTGCTTTGCAAATATGTCCTTGGTGAGTCCAAGTAAAGGCAATCTGCATGGAACAAGAAGTTCCATCCAAACTCAGGAATCCATGAGAAGGTAGGATGTTCTTTATATAATTTTTGGAAACCCAGTTTCTATAAGATGATTACAAGACACTATGCTGGCAATAAAAGAATAAAAATAAAATAGTTCCTGCCCTCAAGGAAGTTATTGAGGGTTAACATACACATAGATAAATATATGGAAGGTAATTTCAAGTAAGAGAAAACACAGAAACTCAGGGTTTTGCAGATGTAGTGATAGATAATGATAGTATTTTAACCATGGTCCTGTGTTAAGTTCTGGATTTACACATACCAGATGCAATCTTGGAGTTGCTCCAAAAATCATATCTGATTTTGAACATTTCCTGTCCTTTCTGGAAATGTTGTCTAAGAAAGAAACTCACTGTATGAGTAGGATGGAGGCAGTTCCCTGGGAACCACATGTTATTCACCACCGTGATTACAAACCTTTCTGAGAATAGTCTAAACAAAACTGCCTTCTCTGAAATGGAGAACATACAGAAGCTCCTGAAGAACCATTGGCATAATTATTAAGTATCACAGTGTCTTGCTGGTTAGCTAGGTGACACAGAAGATAAAGTGCAGATCCTAGAGTCAAAGATCTGAATTCAAATACATCCTCAACCAATGTGACCCTGAACAAGTATTTAATCTATTTGACTCAGTTTTCTCATCTGTAAAATGGGGATCATAGTAGCACCTATCTCTCAGAGATGTTATGAAGATCCCATCAGGATATTAAGCACTTAACACAGTACTTGACTTATAGTAAATGCTTAACAAGTATTTAGCATCAGACTGGTATTAACAGTAGAGAGGGCCAGACCTGGAGTCAAGAAGACTCATCTTTTTGAGTTCAAATCTGACCTCAGGTACATACTGGCTGTGTGACCCTGGGCAAATCACTTAATCCTGCTTGCCTCAGTTTCCTCATCTGTAAAATAAGCTGGAGAAGAAAATAGTAAACCATTCTAGTATCTTTGCCAAGAAAAATTTTAATGGGTTCATGAAGAGTCAGACATGACTGCAAATGACCAAACAACAAGTACTTCTTTTTCTTCCTTCCTTCTTTCCAATTCATGGCATAAAAGAAAATTGTGAAATTCAGTATGTATAAACTCCTGAACTCTTAAGTTTTCAGTACACCATGCTCTTACCTCAGAATGTTATAGATCATCTTCTGAACAATTAGTCTCTATTTTATGCATTCACATTATAAATTATCAGATCCTTATTGTAGAGAAAATTGAGAAAACTATCTTCATTTAGCTTATGCAGTTTTACCAATTGAGTGCAGTGAATATCGCAAAAGACTTCCATGAACAAGTCACTTTGTTCTAGGTCTTTAGAGAAAATGGTAGATGAGAAGAACTATGTAGAGATATTTAAATGATCTCAGTGTGTGTAGAAAAAAAAGCCATTAGAAAAAAATAAGGAAAGATCATAAAGAGGTTAGATAGGCTGAAGACTATCAATGAAAAGCAGCTATTTTCAGGCTTTGGTTGTACTGGGAAACTGTCAAATATATGTGCTACATCTAGTTTGAGATGTCCAAAAGTCAGTTAGTGATGTGAGGCTCCAGTCTTGTTAGTAATCCTTGAATCCATGGGATTTTATAAGATTCTCAAGGGAGACAGCATTAAGCAAAACAAAAAAGGGCCTAAGACAGAGCCCAGGGATATCCTCAGTTAGTAGACATGATATTAGTAAAGATTCAGAATTAACATTCATATAATTCTGGATCAACATTGCCAGTCAGTGTATATGTGTAATCTATATCAAATTGTTTGCTATCTTAGGGAGGGAAAAGTTAAAGAAGAGAGGGGGGAAATTTAGAATTCAAAATCTTACAAAAATGAATGTTGAAAATTATCTTTATATGTAATTGGAAAATTTTTTAAAATTAAAAATTAAAATAAACACTTCTCCAAATATTGCCAAACAGATATAGTTGCTGAATTAATTACTGAGTATCTCTGTACCTCTCTCTTTCTATGTATAGGTTGTGGGTGTGGGTATGGATGTGAGTGTGAATGTGAGATCCATCTAGACCCAAAGATGATTTTTCTGTGATTGGGATTCCCTGTTGGCAAATGATACTGACATAGCTTCTTAGGTTTGGGAAGATTATTTTCAGAAAGGATTGAGAAAAAATATTTTTGACTCAGGATTTCTAGGCCATCCTAATGAGACCAGAAGCAAAGAGAAAGGAAATAATTATACCATAGATATAATACCTCTGTCCCAGACAATGTCATCAATGCCTATAACCTTTTTGTGGTAACTACTATTCATTGTTGTCCATATTATGGGAAAGGCCAGGTCAGTTAAACCAAGCTATGAAAAATTTTTATTATTATTTTTTATTTTCAAAACATATACATAGATAATTTTCAACATTTACCCTTGCAGAATTTTGTGTTTCAAATTGTTTTCTCTCCTTTTCCCCCATTCCCTCCCCTAGATGGCAAGTAATACAATATGTTAAACATGTACAACTGTATATATATTTCCACAATTATCATGATGTACAAGAAAAATCAGATCAAAAAGGGAAAAAATGAGAAAGAAAACAAAATGCAAACAAACAACAACAAAAAAGTGAAAATACTATGTTGTGATCCACACTCTTTGGGTACAAATGACTCTCTTCATCACAAGACCATTGGAACTGGCTTGAATCACCTTGCTGTTTAAAATAGCTATGTCTATATGATATAACTAAATAATAAATTCAGTTCAACTAGCATAATACAATAAGGAACTTCTACCAGGGAGATCATTTTAATGGTACTTTCTGGTAAGTAAACACCTGATAGGATTGGGCACCCAAAGAGTCTATAAGGGGCACCCTGATTATTCTTTATGTACTCCTGAGTCCTGAGGGAATCCTTAATTCTGTGTAGGCGTCAAGTAACTCTTCATAAGAAGGGAAAAAATCTCAAGAAAGCATACTCAAAATATAACTGTGTACTGCTGTTTGATAATTATATCTTTCCTATCTCAGTAAAATAGCCATTTGCTTTCATGTCTTGAGTGCCTCATTGCTCCAAGTTTGATCTTTGCTTAAAACTGGCATGTATGAGAAAATAAATGGCATTCAGGAAGCATGATACTTTAATATTTCAATAGTTTCTTTGATATAGGTAGCCTCTTCATCAGTGAAGACTATAATCTTTCTCAATTTGTATGATTTTTGACCATTTTCTCCCATGGAATTTTTACAGATGATTTACCAGGGTTGTCTTTAAAATACATGAATTGTTTTACGGTAATATGTGGGATTGACTAAGTGAATACCCTTTTGGTAATATGACCTTACAGTATTCCCTAATTATGATTTGAGATTTTTGCAATAACAAGTTCAGCTTTAGCTAAAATGTTGCAGGTGTTCAACTGTCTTGAATGAACATTCCCCACCGGTTTCCTACCAACTCTTTTATTATTATTATTAAAACTTTTTATTTACAAAACATTTGCATAGGTAATTTTTCAACACTGACCCTTGCAAAGCCTTCTGTTCCAAATTATCCCCTTCTTCCACTTCCCCCAGATGGCAGGTAGTTCAATACATAATAGACATGTTTAAATATATGTTAAGTCCAATATATGTATACATATTTGTTAGGTTGCTGCACAAGAAAAATCGGATAAAGACAGAAAAAAAAAACTGAGAAAGAAAACAAAATGCAATCAAACAACAACAGAAAGAGTGAAAATACTATGTTGTTGTCCACCCTCAGTTCGTCTCTCTGGGTGTAGATGGCTCCCTTCATTAGTGAACAACTGGAATTGGTTTGAATCATCTCATTGTTGAAGTGAGCCACATCCATCAGAATTGATCATCATATTATCTTGTTGTTGCCTAGTATAATGATCTCCTGGCTCTGCTCATTTCACTTAGCATCAGTCTCTCTGAAATCATCCTGCTGGTCGTTTCTTACGGAACAATAATATTCCATAACATTCATATTCAGCTATTCTCCATCCATTCAGTTTCCAGTTTCTTGCCACTATAAAAAAGGCTGCCACAAACATTTCTCACATATCCCACAAACTCTTAACAAGCATTTAAGCACTTCTTTTAAAGGTAATTTATTCTTTTGTTTCTGGGATAGATTTCTGTGTTTAAAGTATTAGCCTGGACTGGAGGGGGCTTCTGTTCTGTTCTGGTATAAATTTTGTCAAATTTGATCCAAAGATATTTAGGTATTACCTATATTCTGAATTTTATGGTTTGTCTTGCTTTCTCTCCCTTTTTTTTTTTTTTTTTTAATTTTTTTTATTATATATATATATATATATATTTTATAATATTATCCCTTGTATTCATTTTTCCAAATTACCCCCCCTCCCTTATTCCCTCCCCCCGACGACAGGCAATACCATACATTTTACATGTGTTACAATATAGTCTAAGTACAATACATGTGTGTGAATATCATTTTCTTGTTGCACAATAAACATTAGAATCCGAAGGTACATGCAACCTGGGCAGACAGATATTAGTGCTAACAATTTACATTCCCCTCCCAGTGTTTCTTCTCTGGGTGTATCTACCTCTGTCCATCATTGATCAACTGGAAGTGAGTTGGAACTTCTTTATGTTGAAGATTTCCACTTCCATCAGAATACATCCTCATACAGTATCGTTGTTGAAGTATACAGTGATCTTCTGGTTCTGCTCATTTCACTCAGCATCAGTTGATTTAAGTCTCTCCAACCCTCTCTGTATTCCTCCTGCTGGTCATTTCTTACTGAGCAATAATATTCCATAACTTTCATATACCACAATTTACCCAACCATTCTCCAACTGATGGACATCCATTCATCTTCCAGTTTCTAGCTACAACAAAAAGAGCTGCCACAAACATTTTGGCACATATATGTCTCTTTCCGCTCTTTAGTATTTCTTTGGGATATAATCCCAGTAGTAGCGCTGCTGGGTCAAAGGGTATGCACAGTTTGATAACTTTTTGGGCATAATTCCAGATTGCTCTCCAGAATGGCTGGATTCTTTCACAACTCCACCAGCAATGTATTAGTGTCCCAATTTCCCCACATCCCCTCCAACATTTGTCATTATTTGTTCCTGTCATCTTAGCCAATCTGACAGGTGTGTAGTGGTATCTCAGAGTGGTCTTAATTTGCATTTCTCTGATCAGTAGTGATTTGGAACACTCTTTCATGTGAGTGGATATAGTTTCAATTTCTTCCTCTGAGAATTGTCTGTTCATATCCTTTGACCATTTATCAATTGGAGAATGGTTTGGTTTCTTATAAATTATGGTCAGTTCTCTATATATTTTGGAAATGAGACCTTTGTCAGAACCTTTGTTTTTAAAAATATTTTCCCAATTTGTTACTTCCCTTCTAATCTTGTTTGCATTAGTATTATTTGTACAGAAACTTTTTAGTTTGATGTAATCAAAATCTTCTATTTTGTGATCAATAATGATCTCTAGTTCTCCTCTGGTCATAAATTCCTTCCTCCTCCACAAGTCTGAGAGGTAGATTATCCTCTGTTCCTCTAATCTATTTATTATCTCCCTCTTTATGCCTAAATCATGGACCCATTTTGATCTTATCTTGGTATATGGTGTTAAGTGTGGATCCATATCTAATTTCTGCCATACTAATTTCCAGTTTTCCCAACAGTTTTTTCCGAATAATGAATTTTTATCCCTAATGTTGGAATCTTTGGGTTTGTCAAAGATTAGATTGCTATAGATGTACCCTTTTTTGTCCTTTGTATCTAATCTGTTCCACTGATCTACCGGTCTATTTCGTAGCCAATACCAAATGGTTTTGGTGACTGCTGCTATATAATATAGCTTTAGATCAGGTACACTTAGACCACCTTCCTCTGAGTTTTTTTTCATTAGTTCCCTTGCAATTCTTGACCTTTTATTCTTCCATATGAATTTTGTTGTTATTTTTTCTAGGTCTAATAGTTTCTTGGGAGTCTGATTGGTATAGCACTAAATAAATAGATTAGTTTGGGGAGCTTTCTCTCCCTTTAACAAATAAGTAAAAAAGAAGAAAATTTGGCATATAGAGATATGTCTAATTGCAGAACAAATTGTATTAGAAAGGTGTGTAAGGAGGAAGCCTGGCTGCAAAATATTTAGTTTACATTTTAATGAAATTGTTGAGGTTCAAAAGGAGACACAAAAGGTTGGAGTCACAGAATGGTGTCATGAGATGTGTCAAAAGAATTTGCAGGCTTGAGCCCATCTTCAAGTCAAGGGACAAATTTTACTATAATTATAATGCCAATTGAAGCTAAGTTTCAAAAGGATTTAGCAAAGAACAAGAGAAAGAAGATAAATTTATAGGACAAAATTGGAGAAGCCGGAGCTTTGTGTTATTTCATTATGGCTTACAAATAGGTTTGAGGAGTGGTCTATTCACTATTGTCTCAGGAATTTGGTTATTACTGACCAACAGATTGTCTATCTGACAATCAATAATGTTTATAGGACTATTCTAAGGCCAGAAGACTTTAGAATCATTGACAGATTGTTAGAGCAAAAGCACTCTAAAATCAGGGGACCTCATCACTGCTATGTTTCCTAGAAGCTGTATCTCCTTCATTCCCCTCTCAAGAAATTTGAACCCCAAATCCATTTGGGACAAAGGGATGGAGATTACATCTTATGGAGCTGCTTCATGCTGATAAGGGGCATAGAAATGTCCCTGCTTAGTGGGGTCCAGACTGAGGATGGGAGGCACATGACTTGAAGGTGTTGGTAGCAGTATCTAGGGGATGTTATCAGAATCAAGTGATATTTAGGTTTACCAAGTAGTTGGAATCTCATGGCTTGAAGTCTAGAAGAAACAGCTCTCACAAGTAGATTAGAAATGCAGGGGCCAAATGTAAACAAAAAATAATAATTAAAAATGGAGTTAGTATGGGGGTTACTAGGGACAGTAACAAGAACCACACCCAGAGGAAGATAAAATTATCATGAATGTCTTACATCCAGACAGTTTTTCCTAGGATAAATACTAAAGAATGTTTTTCACAAATCCCTGTTTTTGTTGCCTCAAAGAAATAAGGGCAATGGGTAGAATATCATTATATGCAGTGAAAGGAGTGTTTAGATGGCTGAAGGTACAAGCACCATGATGTTTAAAAGTGTTAAGCATTAGGCAGAAAGGATGACAGACAGAGTGAAAATGATCCTTTTCAGTCTCGCAAGGGAAGGCTTTTTTCCATTTAGTAAAGGTATCATTAAAAACCACAAGCAGTTTGAAGCCCCTGCCAGGGGTCATTTGTTTAAAATCCAGCTGTCAGTCCACCTTTAAGTATGTATCCCTCCTCTGGATTGGCTTCAGGATGGGGGTTTAACAACCTTTTCAGAATTTACTTGGGCATAAACTGGGCAGACCTGACATATCAGTGTAACTATTTCTCCTCACCAGTGAAAGTAAGTTTCATAAGGGATTGGAGAGCATTTTTTCCCTAAGTGAGTAGCTTGGTGTAGGCCATTAGAGAAGTTTCCACTGGCTGGTCTCTTTTTTCAACAAGGGTTTGTTCCTGGGATGTATATGAGAGAGTGTAGGAATCTGGTGGAACTGGGGAATGAAAGATACCATGGTCAAGAGCAAATAGACAGCAGCACAGGCAGCTGAATCAGCAAGCCTGTTTCTCTTAGCCTGAAGTGAATCCCCCTTCTGGTGTCTTTTACAAAGCATAATAGAAACTCTCTAGGTCCGTGGACAACTTGTAGTAATTGTAGAATTTCCCCTGTATACTTAATGGGGGAATTCTTTTTTTGCTGTCAAAAGTCCCCTTTCTTTCTATATAGTTCCATGAGTATGCAAAACATAAAAAAGCATAGTTGGAGTCAGTATAGATGCTTATTCTTATTCTTTTCCCCAATTCTATGGCTCTGGTGAGGGTTAAAATGCTCTGAATCTTAGGGTATTAGAACCCCCCCAATGGTTGGCCTTAGGGTGAACTTAGAGGCTTCCTCAATTATAAGGGCTGTGGCAATCATTTCTGTAAGGCAGAACACTCTAAGCTTCTTTGAGAAGTAAGCAAGAGATCTGGGATCGGGTCCCAGGGACTGAGTCAAGACTTTAAAGACCTAACTGGCCTGTCATCAACATACAGAGTAAAAGGTTTTAGGTAGACCTCAGGAGGGAGATCAGTTTAACTTTCAGGGTCTTAAAAGCTTTGGCTTTCAAGGATCCCATTGGAGGGGAACTGTGTCAGAGCCTTGAATAGAATCATAGAGCGACTTGGCAAAATTCAAAATTAGATACCCAGATTCTACAAAATCCAACCATACCCAGGAAATTAAGCAGTTTTTTCTTTGAAGAAGTTTCAGGGAGTGATAAAATTTTCTGCTTCTGCTCCTCTGTGAGTGAGTGGGAGATAAGAATTAATTCAAGGCCCAAATATTTAACAGATTAACAGAGAATGTGGGCCTTTAGATGAAGAAACCATCTCCCCAGGTGGCCAGAAAGTTTTATAGCTTGCAGCCGGAGAAACCTCTCATGTTGGGCTGCAAATCAAGATATCATCTACATATTTGTGTTATGCTCATGGCTTCTACTGACCAGTTGCTCTGATAATAGAAATTTGCTATAAAAGGAGAAAGCAGGGACATAATTATAATAGCACTGACAGTAACAATTCCACCTCTTGGCCAGACTCAGGAATAATCAGGTGGGAAACAAAGAAACAGAAGTAGGAAAATTAATCAGAAGGCTCCGACCTTGAGCAGAGGCTAATTTTGTCCTCCCAGTTCTTTCCCAGATAAAACATCTACCTATAGTAGCTCAGGAAGACATGCCTCTGAGTAATTTATGGCATTTCTCTGGAATGGTGGGTTAGTGACTTAATGACCCATCAGGAAATCATACCCAAATTCAAAACTTGAAAGAATATCAGTTGCAGTCCCAAGAGATTTTATCTTTAATAGCAAATTCTACTATTCACAGCTTAGGGCTATAGACATTATTTTTAAAAGTTTACTAAGATTTACAGACATAGGAGATTTTGTTTAACATGCTTTGTATATTTAAAGTCATCCTGGTACAAAGGATCAATCATTTAACAAGCTTATAGATTCTTGGTAAACATATTCCTTGTTTAGGAACTATACATCCTAAATAGGCTCATTCATTTCTCAGGGCTGATGGTTTCAAGGAAAATGGAAAACTTACAAATTAAGGGGAGTTGACAAACTTCAGGAAAGGGGGCTGAGCCTACCCCAACTATTCTTGGTGTTTTCATGGACTGTGCTATTTGGTACCTCCCTCCACTCTGTGAAGGGGGGAAAAAGATGCTGCATATCCTCATACTTGAAGGTGAATTGATAAGGCTTTCAACTCATCCCTCATTTCACACACAGTAATTACCAATTCTAGGTTTAACATGATGACAACTCCAAGTAACTTAGTTAACAATTTTAGAATTTTCACAATTAATACCCAAATAGTTTTAGTTATAATTTCCTCTTAATTTTCTTGCAAAGATGAAAATACCTAATTCCCTAAATTATATTTAGAAAATATTGTAAATTCTTTTATTATTCAGGTTATTCTGTTCCCAAGGTGTTGCAGCTTTGGAAGAACCCAGAGAGGATTTCTATTTCCTTAAATAAGTTCCCCTTTTGTTTAAGGGAGAAAACAAGACAATTCCTAAAATAGAACAGATTTTAAAATTGATTTAGTTGTAGTTCATGAGATTCCCTAAATTCTAATTATCTCCAGAAACACTGAATTGTCATTTGGTTATTTTCTAATTCACAAAAACTAGAAACCAGAAAAGAGTTAAAGAGACAGTTTTTTACTGACAGAGCCCTCAGAAGTCTGATTCTTGATAACTCAAAAGTAGGCTGTTTGTTGTAAGAGTTTTTAAAATAGCAGTGAACTACTTTTGTTTTCCTAAAATTGTCAAACTCTTAAATCTTCTGTTAACACTATTAACTCAATAGATTATATTTACATATCTCTTTAGTGGGGTTTTGATTAGAGCTCCTTTAAAACTGCTTTTACTAAAAAAGAAATCAAAAACTGTTTTTACTTTCATATCCCAAATAACAAATTTCACTGAACTGAGTATTTTTCTCTCCTTATTCTTTCATCCATGTATCCCTGCTGTAGTCAGGGAAGGAGAAAAGTCAGGTGGGGAGAAAGAGAAAGGACTATCCTCTTAGTCCTGGGGAGGCCTTAATTTAGTTGAATTTGCCATATTACCATTGTATGTTGGTCACATCTAAAAACTCATGTAAAGTCATCAAATGTGAAGCTCTTATATCCAATAAAGCAGTTAACATTCATATAGCATTTGTTTTATGCTAAATATTTTTGTAATCATGTGATCTCAACAACAATCGTTTTTCTTTACAAATCGGGGAACTGGAGAGAGTTAAAGTAAATTATATAGCTAATACATTTCTGTAACTGAAACAAAATGGTGGGCTTAACCCAATGCAGAGGTTGACTGGCTTTCTCACCTCACACTGCTATGCTGAGTACTGCCAGGGGCACCTGGATTCTTCCTAGGCACTTGTTGGACAGAACTTGCTGAAGGCTAGGGTGACTGGTGCCAGGATCTCCCTTTGATGGTAGTTTCAGGTGCCAGGGCTCAGGGAATGCTGACAATGGGGCCTGACCCCCACTCCATCCCCTTTCTCCCAAGCGGGTTGGGGAAGTGTTTGGGAAAAAATATGTGGAGTTCCCCCATGTCTACAGGTGAGACAGAATTCAAGTTTCCCCACCATTCTCTAGAATTCTCTTTTCTTAATCTGATCTGTCATGAGAGGGGCTAGCAAACAAAGGAACTTGGACTATATTGATTTTGTTAGCAATCCCCACACCTGATATACTCAGGATTGGAGCAGCTGAGTAATCGGGGTGTGGAGAAGGAGTATTTTCCCAATGAAGCAGAAGGGGACTCCTGCAAGATAGAAGTCAAAGAAGGATTAGCAAAAAGTTGCTATTTACCTATTTTTTTCTTTTTTCTTTTTTACTCCTTTCTTTCAGAATAGGGTAAATTCCTGGAATTATCCCCAATGTCTCAGGAATTTTTCTTGCAATCTTAAAATAACTAATTGCCAAATGCCTTAATCATTGCTCTCAAAATCTTGAGAATCAAAGATGTCGTTTTAGCAGTTCTATAATTTTAATTGGCTGATTTTATTTCTGTAGCCAGAGCTGAGTTCCATAGGAAAAAAAGTTAGGCATAGAAGTTTTTTCTTCTTGGTTAAATTTTAAATCTTTCCAGGTAACAAAAAATCTAGCACACAGAATAAACATGGCACAGACATTCTGAACACAGATGCAGACACAGACGAAAATGACATGGAAGAGGACTGTCTCATTTTTACCAAAAGCTGTCCTATATTATTTTGTCTCCTCTGGCATCCCAGAGAAGGTGGAAAGGTGGCAAAGATTCCCTAGGAACTTTGCCAAAAATTGCATCCTCAGTCAAGGAAAATTTGCTGAGTGTGGAGCTCAGATTCTCTGACTCCAAATTCTGTGTTCTTCCATTGTTCCATGTTCTAACAGAGCAACAGAGCAGAAAAAAAATATTTGATAAGGAAGTGGAGGCCTGTTGCATAAGCTAATTCTTTCTTAGAAGTTTAACAATGAAGCATAGATAAAGGGTCAGAAAGTGAAAAGAGATCCACAGCTTAATTGTTTAAAGATATAACAAGGGGAAGGGATTTTAAAAAAAAAAAAAAAAAAAAAAACAAGATTTTGGAAGGGATTTAAAAAAAAACAAAAACAAGATTTTGTATATGCAGATTTTCTCTAAAGCCTTAGATTGAGGGCTGCAATTTATGAAAAATTCAAAAGAGAATAGATTTTAAATCACTTTTCTCAAAAGCAGGAAAAGGCTAAAAGAAAGATAAAAGAGTTAGATGTAGATTGCTATACCTTGCATCTGCAATATAATTGTGAATAGACAATGTCCTAGGCCAAATTTGCTTAGAATAATTCACTCAATAGTTTATTTTAATAATTACAAGTTTAGGTGGTAAATGCATAAACACCTCCTCTAACAGCCTGATAAATGGTCCTGAAATGTGGCAGCTGCCACCTTTAGCAGTATTAGAAGGGTGCTTGTAGGTGAAACATTGAATGACCCAGTGATGTGAACAGAATCAATCAATATTTAATTGGACATAACATCACTTCCTTCCTTTACTATCACTTTCCCTCACTAGTGCTAGGACATCAGATCTAGACAGAAAATCTCTCCTGAGCTCTTGATTAGCATTTCTTGGGGGCACATCACTATCATTCTACATTTAAATACAGTATCACATGAAAGACAATTACCAGGTTTTAGAAATTTAATTTAGTGTTTTACTTTTCTTAATAAGTCTTGTTCACAATAACTTTAAGAACATTGGAAATGTGTAACTCCCATCTATGTCAGGGTATAGGAAGAAGATGATGGATAGGAGAGTATAAATTTTAACAAGAAAGGGTACTACTACCATCTAATTGCATGAAAAGGAAATGGTTCTGTGCATCAGACATGAGAGAAATGAATATCCCTGAATAGTCAGACATTTTTACAAAGCCAGAGTTAGAACTATAAGAATAGTTTGGAAGTTTCTAGCAGGAAGAAACTAAAAAGACAATGTTAAGATGGTAGCAGTAATAGATATGAAAGACCAAAAATGGGACCATGCATCAAAGTATCGTTCCATTTATTGCACTAATGAAAAAGATTTAGGAGAGATTAGAGCAGAAACCAGCAAATGTGAACAAAAGTCAAAACCCGGCTCATTCTTCAATATTCAGTCTTCCTTTTTGTCTTATACAATTAGGAATTCATATAATATCTGCATGCTTTCAAATAGTGGTAGAATGTAGGTAGAACCATGGTTGGGTCTTGTGCTGACTTTAATATCCTTTCTCCAGAGAAAGGGTATCCAACCAATGACAAAACCAAATTAATATCGATGTGACTTACTGTCTTCCCCTGTCAGGAAAAAGCTATCATCAGATAGTTTTATTATCAGCTAATTCAGATTATCTGGGAAGGAACTCTTTAGCAATCCCCATTTTCCATTCCCAACCTGGATATCTTCAAACAACCTTTTGAGATATTGACTAGCATATCTTTAGACAGGTGTATTTGATGCAGGTGTAGCCCCCTTTAAGATTTCTTGTACCTTTGACTTACAAGATCTGTATCTGAGCCAGTTTGGGCTGTACCCGGCCCCCAGCTGGCTTGGGTTTCTGCCCCCATTCTATTGATCTGAAATTCCTTTCCGGGGAGAGACTGAAGGAGACAACAGAAAATCCTTGTCTTATTTACAACAACAGAGAATTCTTGTATTATTGACAAATATCTCCTGAACCTCTTGCTAACATCTCTGTGCAAACATTGTTTTGATGACTCTAGTTATGTATATAAGGAAGGCTGAAAAATGAAATCTTTGCATTTGGTGTATACCAGCCAATGCCTGTCAACTGAGGTCCCTTTGCAGGCAGATTTGGTCTTCCTAAAGGCCAAATGCCTGTCTATCTCTTTACTATCAATAAAGACTTTGTTTCCATACAGCATTAAGTAGCAAATTCATTTGCTGCCGACCCTGCCCTTGGTTACTTTGGGGAAGGAAAGAGAGAGATAAAAGGAACTGACCCATCTCAGTTTATACCTCAGTTTACTCATCATATTCACTGACAAGTAAACTACTAAATGTATTCAATTTGGCTCTATTTCCCCGCCTTTGAGCTCCCTCATACTTCCTCTCCCCCTTGATCTCCCTTCCCTCTTAACATCCTGCCTTTGCATCTGAGAGAAAAAATCCTATATAAAAAATCTGCTTATGATGAAAATCTCTTCAGGACAAAGCTCACTATGAGGTACTCTCTCTCCATCATAGTATCTTCCTTCTAATTGTATCTCCATGTAAGGAGACTTCCTCAGGCAGACAATGGCTTTTTCCCCTCATGGAGTATTTCCTTTCTCCTGACTAATTGTGAGTTTATCTGGGGAACTTTTCTTTTTCCTTAGTCTAATGATATGCTTTCCCAACTCTATTTTTTTTTCCTGAGGCAATTGGGGTTAAGTGACTTGCCTAGGGTCACACAGCCAGGAAGTGTTAAGTGGCTTAGGCCAGATTTGAACTCAGGCCCTTCTGACTCCAGAGCTAGTGCTTTATCCACTATACCACTAGCTGCCTCAACAATATATTTTCAATAAAAGTTTGACCCAAAAGAAAATTTGGATTTATAGGAAGGAAAATTGCTAAATACTTTGGGAGACTGACCCAGCAGTAGTGGTGACTTATTCTCTTCCTCATAAAGAAGAAATTACAATCAGATAATTGTATTATTAGATAATTCACAGACTATGTAAGAAATAACTCTTTATCAACTCCCATGGTCCATTTCCCAACCTCTGAGTGCCTTTAAACAACCTTTTGAGATATTGATTAGCATATCTTTAGACAGGTCTGGGAACTGAATGGCCAGGGGCATTCATTTTGGCTCCATTTCCCCACCTTTGAGCTCCTTGGCACTTCCTCTCCTCCTTGATTTCCCTTCCCTCTTGATTTCCTGCCTTTGTATCTGAGAAACCCCTAAGGGTAAAATTCCTTTATAAAAGATCTGCTTATGATGAAAATCTTTGCTAAGTTCCCAGATTTACTTCTTTTGTTTCTGAAAATAAATAAATAAATAAATGAAAATCCCAAAACCCCAAGGCTGCATTTCCTCTACAAAAGATCTGATTATGATGAAGATTTTCTAAATTTTCTTCAGAACTAAGTCCTCTATAATGTACTCTTTCTCCCTCACAGTGAAGCAGGTTGTAGTTCCTTTAAGAAATTATATTTCCTATTGATCTGTGATCCCTTTCAGATTCTCAAGCCCATTCCTGGGGAAGGCATATCCTCACTAAGATAAGATCTTTCCAGGTTGCCAGGGCCTTTGATTTAATTATAAACCCTGGTCAAAAAAACACCCCTTTGAATTCCAATAGGAGATCCGGGCTATCCCAACCTTCACTGGGTCTGAGACAGCTTGGGCTGTCCCAGCCCCTGCTTGGGCTGCCCCAGCCCCCACTGGTTCTGATCTGCTAGGGCTATCCCAGCCCCCACTAAGACACTCAATAAAATAGCTTCCATCAAGTCTTTTGCAGATGGACCTTGGCAGCTCCCTTTGCTGCCAGGACCTTCTGTCCACTAAGAACTGCATTCTCAGTGCAAAACTCCATTTTTCATAGAACTGCCCATTGGAATAATATTCTTTTCCTGTGTTATCCTCTCTTTATCCTCACCTATTTTCCTAACCAGACTTTATGCCTCTCAAGTCTTACTTCCAATTCCTATAATAAACCTCTTTTATCAATATAGGTTTTCAGGTCTGTAAATTCCTTTACAGAGAATCTCCACACCACCAAAAGGGAGTCCCCAAAACTCCCTACCCTTGTGCCAAATCCCTAGGGGTTACAGGGAAGCCAAACTTCTCTATTTGGTTCCCTGAACCCCAAACTTGCCACTAGACCTTATCATTTAACTCCCTGACCACCAGAAACCCTAATTTCATTTTGGTTCCCTAAATCTAAACCTCATCAAGAGCAAGAAAGAAAATAAAAAAGGAAAAGAGGAAGGGAAGAAGAAAGGAAAGAAGAAAAGGAGGGATGGGGGAGGAAGAGACGCAGGGAGGAAGGAAGAAAGAATACTCACTAGCAAGATATGACAATCATTAAGAGTGATCAGTGTCTTTAACCATCTACTTAAAACTTTTAATGGGTCCTAACATGGCAGTTTGCTTTGATCCAAACATATTTTATTTGTGATTTTAAACAAATTCTAGGAGTTGCATTGTGTCACATTATAAGAAGAGATCCTTCAAATGATATTGATTAGTTTTTCAGAAAAACTTAGTTTCTGTATTAGAATAACATTTTATTACTGATTTTTCTAGAGGCTGAATCAAACAATCTCTGAAAATTCCCTTTATCTCATGATACTACTTAGCATCAGAAAATGATTGTGTGGGTGTCTTTCTTTCTGGCACTGATTTTAGTAAAGAAGTGTCAGCTTGTGGTTTGGTGACATAATTGTAGAAATGTCATTAATTTTCCATATCCTGTAGCAAATCCTATACTTATTTCTTTATCTACTTAACTCATAATCTAGAAATTTTACATTTCAATTAAATTTTACCATAAATTTAGACCTATGACAGCCAGTGGATAAAAATTGTCTAACCTTCAGCAATTAAAGCACTTAACTCCATTCATTTAGAAGTAATTATTACAATATTATTGAATTTTAAACTCAGAAGTCTTAAAATATCATGTAATCCACCCACACAATATAGAGATTATTGAATTTAGGTACCTACTTAAAATTTTCTAGTTATAGGTTGGAGGCATCATTATTTTTCAAGGCAGTCAATCTAAAATATTGTGGAAGTGTCTGAAAGTGCCTCAATGAAACTTCTATGTATTGGTTCTAATAGTAGATAAGTGAGAGTTAGTTCTTAACAGAATAGCATCTAGGCACAATTGTAAAGTAGATAGTATATATTTTTCAATATCTATTTTCCAATATTTTCCTTTGAACCAATTTTTTTTGCTTTGATATTAGTTAAGAACATAAATCTATAGAACTTATTACTTCTAAGAGGTTATGTCACTGAAAGCATTAAAAGATATAGAGCAATAGATAGCAGAGTGGATAGATTGCTGGGACTAGAGCCAGGGAGATTATCTGTCTGAGTTAAAAATCTGATCTCAGCACACTTACTAGTTAAATGACTCTGAGTAAATTCCTTAGTCTCATTTTCCTCACTTTCCTCAATCTGGAAAATAAATTGGAGAAAGAAATAGCAAACCATTGCATGTCTTTACCAAATGTCAAAGAGTCAGACATGTTTGAATGACAACATAAAAGTAATTTATGTAAATTATGTAACATAATATAATTTGTGTTTTGTTTGTAAGGTCTTTATGAATGCTCAGAATACCTCCTTAACCTTTTGAAATTGTCATCATAATGGGCATTTAGCCTTCCTTCCAATAAAATGGGGATGTAGTCACAAACAGAATACTGGGCTGTATGGAGCACTGGTTTACCTAGTATGATATTTTCATTGAAGAAGTGTATACTGATCATCATTAACTATGTGTTAATGGAAAGCATATATGTTTAAGAAATGTACTACAGGCAATTAGAATAAAGAGAAGCAGGGAGGGTTTACTTGAGGGTCTTTTGGAGAATATGGGAGTTAAATTGGAATTTTAAAAGGGGCATTGAGAATATTAGGGGAATAGCATGAGAAAAATTTTGAAGAAGAAAATAAGAATTATATCTTTGGAAAACACTAATGAGACCAGATTATCTGTAGGATTTTTGTTAGAAAGAAATAAGAGATAAGCTTGGAAAGGTAGATTGGGGCCAAGTTGTCATTATAGGATAAAAGGAATTTAGTAGAATAAGGAATGTAGGTTTTCACTTATATGGGGAGTCATCGAAAATTTGTTTATATGTTTGGATTTTTTAAATTATAGATGGAGAATGATGAATATAGTGTTTCAGGATATTTCTCCTATTCTTTTATGTTGCATATTTCAGGGGCAACTTTAGAAAATGGATATTCCTCCCTCAATTCTAATTGTTTAGAAGAAGGATCATAGGATAATAACTTCAAAACTGGAAAGGCAATTAAAGGTCATTGAGTCAACTTCCTATTTTACATAAAGAAACTGAGTCTGAGAGAGCTTTGGTGACTTAGGGTCATATAGCTAAAAAGTACCTACAACAGCATTTATATGATAATGAGCCCTTTTAACAGAGAAATAGAAGTGTCAGTCCAGGATGAAAAAAAGATTACCACAATAATTGATAATTATAACATTTAAGATTTAGAAATTATATTGACTATTTCATTTCAGTCTCACAACCATTCTGTAAATAAATATTTCAGGTATTACTAGTCCAGTTTTAAAGGTGAGGAAACCGATTCTAAGAAACTAAAATGACTTGCCCACTGTCACATAGTGCAATTTGAACCCAAATCTTCTATCCCTAGAACTTTTTCCACTACATCTGGTTTCCTCTCCGGTTGGGAGAATAAGCATCATATACTATCTTGCCTTGTTTGATGTTCATTATAATAATCAGTCTTTTTAAAATATGTTTTAGTAGGCAGATATTTATCTTCAACTATGTGTTTTGCTAATGTTTCACTAGTACTTTTTCATTTTGTGCCTTTTTCTCCAACTTTTTCCCTAAAATATATCTATGTTCTAGAGAGTCCCTTATCTCAAAGACCAGAAATAACCCTTTGTGTTCAATGATGCCTTTATGTCTTTTGTAGATGGTCTTAAGACTTTGCGTGTGACAGCTTTCATCTGTTGAGTAGAGAGATCAGTCAGCATCTCACCTTGTGCTCTCAAATTACTGTTGCATCTCTCTCACTTTCCTGAGAAGAAAGGTTGAATGAGTCAGACTACAGGGGATGGCACGCAATGCTTACTTGAGTCTCACTTGGAACCATTGAGAAAGTTCTAGGAAGAAATCAAAGGCTTTTCTTCTGCTAATAAAAGCAATAACTAGCTTTAGCCTTTTCTTTCCTCTCTTCCTATCCCAACCTGCCTGATTGGGTTTTCATTCTCCTCCTGAAATAATACCAAAGAATCTATTTTCCTTTTGAATAGAACTGTAATGACTAATCATCTTCCCTGCCCAGGTAAGAAGAGTTGCACTCTTTTTAAATAGATAAGATAGATAGATATAGATATTGATATTTGGATATAGACGCATATGTAGATCTACATATAAACATACACATATATAACATATATACACATACATATACATAAATATGTATACATATATTTTTGTAAGATGTATATGAATATATATGTTTGTGTATTGGCATCTAAATAACAAAGACTTATCTATCAGATATCTCTGAGGCAACCATTATAATATTAGAATATATCCTCATTATCTAGAACAATGCATTTTGAATGTAATAGGCAATTAATAAGTGTTTACTAAATTTAATTTTTAAATATTTCTTTTCAGTTGTACATGTGTCTGGGGGAGGATAAGATAAAAATATCTTGGTATATTTTTATAAGGATGCTTAAAAACAAGGATTTCCTATTCTTCAAGCACCTGAAAATCAGCAAAATGGAAAAGAAATTTTAAAAATTAAGTAGCCAATGCAATTTAGGTTGCTTAATTTTTTGAATTTCTTTTTTCATTTAAAAAAATAACCTATATTGGAATGAGAGTTTTCATGATTGATATTTCAGATGCTTTAGATATTTTTTTCCCCACTTTTATGTGGTGCAATGAGAGAGTACTAGATTCAGTCAGGAAGACTTCAATTCAAGTTCTACTTGTGTGACCGTAAGCAAATCATTTCACTTTTCTGTGGCCCAGTTTTTTTCATCTGTACATGGGGCATAATAATGCACTTACTTTAAAGAGTTGTCATGAGGATCAGATGAGCTTTTAAATGTATAGCAAACCTTAAAGTACTATTTTTGTTGTTCACTCATTTAAGTTGTGACAATTCTTAGTGACTCCTTTTGGGGGTTTCTTGGCAAAAATACTAAAGTGGTTAACCACCTCCTTCTTTAGTTCATTTTGTACATGAGGAAATTGAGGGAAACAGAGTAAAATGACTTGTCCAGGGTCACACGGCTAGTAAGTATCTGAAGCCAGATTTGAATTCAGATTCTCCTGGCCTGGCTCTTTATCCATTACATTATCTGCATGCCCAATAAAGTACTATATAAATGTTAAGATAATAATAATAAATTAATCTGTATCTTTTGTCATTCACCATTTACACATCAGCTTAAGTAGCTATGATGTCATATATAACAGGAGAGGAATTCTTAAATCATTACTATGCTAGAATAACTAAATAGAAAAAGAATACAACCTATATGAATAAAGAGATTTCCTAAGTGAAATACTGCCATGTACTCTTTTATTTTAAAAATATTTATTGATATCTTTTGCTTTTCAATCATTTTTCTTTCCAGAGATCTCTTCCTTCCCCCTGCAAAAATCACTTCTTTCAACAAGAAGAATACATTTAAAAATAAATTGAAAATCAAATGCTTAAATGTCTCAAGTCAATAGAAATACATGATATAAAGTAGGAGTGGTGGTAGAATAGTATTTCACTAATTAGTTTAAATCTTTCTAGCTAATAATAATATTGTTTTAGCAATATGCAAGTCACACAAAAAGCACCTGATCAGTATTTATTGTTTGATTTGTTTTAGATATAGGAATTGTGGAAAATATGTTTTGTGGGAAATTATTTAATCATTTGAGTTGCATGCACAATCTTTGGGTATAGGACTGTTTTTCAAATTTATATTCTGTGCAGTGTATCTTGAATGTTGTAGGCAATTAATAAAGACTGATTAAATTGAATTTTCAAAAAAATTTCCAGCTGTGTATGTGTCTGGGAGATGATAAGATAGTCAAATTTTTTACTTCTTTACAAGAATGCTTAACAGCAAGAGTTTCCTATTTTGTGAGCATCCTTGTTTATATTGTAAGGTTGAAGGGTGTAGCACTGACAATCCATGTCCCAGGCAGTTTTTCTTTTGAGGTGTGGGGTAAGGTGAGGAAAGGGAATATTCCAAGAAAAAAATAGTGGTGGAAAAAAAGAAATTTCAACATACATTCATGTGCCAAACATTCATCTTTGACAAGGATTTAAGTCAGGAGAGAGACTAATCTTTCACACTGTTTATCACATTTCCTCTTCAGTATAAAACTAGATGTTGAAGATGACAAAGAGAAAGGAATTGGAAATCTTTGGCAGATATAGGAATAATGAAAATCACACTTATTTATTTTATATAGAAGCAAGGTATACATACAACTCTAATGTCACATGAAATACCAAATAAGCCAGACCTACTTATAGTCTGACTACCTTGAATATGCCCATTTGGAGCCACCAAGGAATGTGTTATGAATCTCTACAGTAGTTGTACACCAAGATAGCAATTTCAAAAGATTAGATATGTACTTCTAAATAATCCTGCATTTCTGTAATAAGACTTTATACATCTATCACTCATGGATTTATATAAATTCTATTAAATTCATTTAAATTAATATAGCATAGTAGATTGGGTTTGGAATTCAAAATTCTACCTCTGCCATTTTGGTCATGTCTCAACTTCTGTGGACCTCAATTTCTTCATCTATAAAATAAAAAATTTATTGTAGAGCACCCTCCTAGTTCTACACCCATTATTCTATATTATTCTTAGGAAATCAATTCCATATATTTATTACATGCTATAAAGAAATATTTTCTTTTGTTTTAGAAATGTTTTTTTCTGCCAGGTTTCAAGAGTAGTTGACATTACCTACTTCTACCATTTATGAGGATGGATTTATAAAACAATCTGAATTATATGGCTTCATCTTTGAACCCTAATCTAACCATTTTCACTAGCAACTAGGAAATTTCATATCCAGGTCATAAACAGTAAAAATGGAGAGAAGGAGGAATTAAGGGGGAGGGGTGTGGTGAGGAAGATATATTCCTGTTAAATTAAATTTTACAATAGCTGTGACACAGTAGATAGAGTGCTGAGCTTGGAAGTAGGAAGACTCATTTTTATGAGTTCCAATCTGGCCTCGGATTCTTATTATCTGTGTGGTCCTGGACAAGTCCCTTAATCCTATTTATTTCCGTTTCCTCAGCTATAAAATGAGCAGGAGAAGGAAAAAGCTGGAGAAGAAAACCACTCTAATAGCTTTGCCAAGGAAAACCTTAAATGGAATCATGAAGAACTGGAAATGACTAAACAACAACAATCAACAAAAACATTTATATGTCTTTATAAAGTACACTACTGATATTAATTAACTTGATTTCATAACAATCCTTTGAAGTCAATTCAAGCATTATTCCCAGTTTAGAGAATGGCACTGAAAAAGGACAAGTAATTTGCCCAGAGTCACAGGGCTAGTAAATTGTCTGAGGCAAGTTCAAATTTAATTCTTCCTGACATAAATCTAGTGCTCCAACAGCACATTTTATAATTGAAATGAGGTTTCCTTGTAATGGAATATGTTATTACAATGTGGCATGAATAATGAACTTCAAATTTCCAGAATCTATCTTTACCCAATTGCAAAGTTAATAATTTTGGTTTGTCCCTGATAATTTATCCTTTAAAACCCGGAAAAATCAATGAGAGAAAGCAATGAAGAGAATTGTTATTCTGGGACTTTTTTCCCACCAGGAAATTGGAATTGGTTTCTGAGGCAAAAACAATGGGAACTTTAAGTAGAAGTAATCATTCCTTTGTAGCTTTGTAATAAAGGAAAGTCATACCTATCTAAACACACATCCTAGAATTTTTCTTTTCTTTCTTTTTTTTTTTTTTTGAGAACAGTTTTTAAAGGGAAAAGAAAAAGAATAGATAAGATCCAATGGACAAAAATATTACAGGGGAAGTCAGCTCATAAAAATAAAATTTTCAAGATATGAAGAGAAATAATTTTAATCAAAAGGGAAGTTGAAGATAGAAGGTAGGAAATTAGGGGACTAGTGTGAATATACTATGATGCATTAAGTCACTTATATTTTTAAAAGATATTCATAGAAGATTGAAAAGATCAATCTTTGTTCTTATGGGAATTTGGAGATCTGTAAAAGTGCCTGGCAATTTCCCAAAAGCAATCCATGTCACTCTCCTCCTCCTTTGCAATGCAGGATCTAATTCATTAACTATTTTTTTACTGTCTGTCCCAAATATACATTCTGTTGAACAATCTCTATAGGATGTCCATTCAGAAATCTTGAATTCCATTGCCTCTGAAGAATTAAAGAGAAGCACCACAGAAAAACCTATAGAAAGATAGTGAAGCAATTTGAAACATATAACTATTAAATAGCTCTGAAGAATGAGGTAAAGAATATCATCAAAGAACTGTATGAAAAGAAGAAAAGATGAGTTGATTATATGACAAGAACAAAGCTAAATCCATTAATTCAGATAATTAATCCTGTGAGTGATCACATTGTTGGAATTAATACTACATATATCCATTGGAGTGGAACCAGTAACCATATTTTACATAATTAAAACTTTAAAGAGCATGAATTCAAATACATCTCACCACTTTGTGGGATTCATGATTGACACAAATAATAATCAAGTTCTAAGGGATGACAGATAAATATGATTTTAGACAAAATAAAGGACTCCAGTATATTATAGCAAACTTTTTTTAAAATATCAAATTTCTTAAACTTTTCAGTGATAATGGTCAAGGATGAAAATTTCATAGGGTAAGTAGGCAGGAATGGATTGTATTGGAAACAACTCTTAAATCAATGAAGTCATAAAGCCATTTATGTTTGAGTCTGAACACCAAAATATGACATGGTCCTCTAATGGTGTTAGGAGAATAAAGCTCAGAATGAATTGAGATAGGTAAGAAGAGCTTAGTTCACCTTTGGGGGAAAAGAAAGTGATCAGAGAAGGATTAGGATCACTTCTCTGAATATCTTGGATCATGACAACAAATCCTAGAGAGAAAGCAGAACCACTCAACTATTTTATTTTAATTTCCTCTCCTAAGGAAAATGATTTTGGATTAAAAAGGATGAAATTAAAAGAGCTAATAATTGACATCCAACATAGAAAAGAATATGAGGGCTCCCATTGGCTTTTGATGAATGATAGTCAACAGACTCAGATGAACAATATTGCTGAAAGACATAACTGTCAGCATTCTTGAACCATTGCATTATTAGTGATTGTGGAAAAAAAGAGAGATGGTTTAAGATGGCAGAAAGGTAAGAATGTTATTAAGATTTTCAGAAAATAGAAGTCTACAAACAATGGTCCAGTAAGGTTGACTCTGATTTCTTGCAAAATTCTAATATGTATTACTACATTATAAGCTGCTTAAAAAAAAAAAAAAAGAATTAAATACAAAGATCTAGTGTAGCTTTCATCGAGACAAAGTAATACTGGTGGGATTCTAGTGGCAGTTGTGGAAATCCCCTTTTGATCATAGACGCAGGTCCTTTGTGAAAGAATTCACAAACCCAAAATATTAAGCAGCAAAAATGGAAGTTTATTGTTGGATGAGAAGTCAGCTTTGCTAGAGACTGACTTCCTAGTGGCAAAGTCCTATTAGGGAAATGGTGGCTGGCATTGAGAAGAGAATGTCTTCTCAGCGGACAGGAGTCCTGGCAGCTATGCCAAAGAGGCAAAGCATACTACTATGGACATTCTGCAAAGAATGATTGAACGGAAACCTATTTTATGAGCAGATCTTGGCGGGGGGCTGGGGACAGTTTGAGCTGATGAGACCAGGATCTCCCAATTGAATGAAATTATTTTGATGGCTTTTTCAGCCTGAATTTGAATGGGGATTGGCTATCAGTGTGTGTGTGTGTGTGTGTGTGTGTGTGTGTGTGTGTGTGTGTGTGTGTGAGTGATTTGCCTAAAAAAAAAAAAAAAAGTCCATCCTGAGAAATATACTCTCTCACAGACTCCACTGAGCCTGGAGACCAAGAGTTTCCCTTCTTTTATAGATCAAAAGAGGTCACAATTTCAGAGTGAGCATTTTACAGATTAAAGGGAATACAGTTTCACACCCCAGTCAATACTAGATTACCTTCATTTCCTTTCTGACACATTTCCTAGATTGGGAGATCAGCAAAATGCTGAAGATATCTATTTAAATGCAATTCTTATAAACAGGATGGAATGATATGGACTAAAAGATAATATAGAGTTATTCAGAATTGGTGGAATAGCCAGATATATAGATCACTCATCAATGGATCAGGAGACTAAAAGGAACCTTACAGGTTAGCTAATCTGACTACCTAAATTTGCAACTGAGGAAACTGAGATCCAAAAAGAATAAATGTTATTAACCAAGGTCATATGGCATGTGAAAGAACCAGGATCCAGAGTAATATTTAAAATATCGAGTGAACTAGGTACTAAGTCCACAACTTAGAATTCAAATCTTGCCTCAGCTACTTGCTAAGCTCTATGATCCTTAGCAAGTCACTTAACCTCTCTATCTGCTTTAACTTCTCCATATGTAAAATGGAAATAATGGCACCTACCTCTCAAGATTTTTGTGATGACAAAATAGGAGAATATTTCTAACATTCTTATCAGAGTGTCTAGCACATAGTAGTCCCTCAATGATATATATTAAATAACTGTGACTTTAAATCCAGATTAAAATTCTTTTTTCTAGAATCTCAGGTCTCTAGATGAATGCTCCAAGAGTCTTTGCTTGGTCCCCTGCTATCTGATGGCTTAGATAGAGATAAAATGATGATCTGCTTATCAGATTTCTAGATGACTCAAAGCTGAGAAGAATGGCTAACACTGAGTGACATAATCAAGATCCAAAAATTATCACAAGAGGTCAAATCAAATAAGATGAAATAGAACAGAAATAAATTTAAAGTTTCATGTTGGATTAATAGAGCCGTTTGTAAATAGGATTGTTAAGGTATGAATAACTAGAAAATAGTCTATTTGAAAAAAATCTGGGGTTTTTGGGCAAGCTACAAACTCTACTTTGACAGCCCCCAAAGCTAATGAAATCTTAGACTTCATTAAGATAGACATCGAGCTTGTGGTCAGATCATTCTTAAATGACAAATAAATAAATAAACAAATTATAGATGTCTAGAGCTGGGAGAGGGAAAAGAAGAGAAGAGGATAAGGATCATGAAAGTTTTCAAGATCATGCCTCATGAGGATATGACAAAGAACCTGATGATGTTTAACCTGGAGAAGAGAAGAACTTTTGTTATTCAGTCATTTCTACTCTTTATTGATCCTATTTGGGGTTTTCTTGGCAAAGTTACTGGAATAGTTCATATTTCCTTCTCCAGCTCATTTTACAAATGAAGAACTGAAACAAACAGGGTTAACCTAAAGATCATACAGTTAAACCTAGAATGACAGTCAGGAAGACCTAGTTACAAATTCTGCCTCTGACACATATTAGTTGTGTGAACTAGGGCAAGTCACTTCTCAGGGTCTCAGACAAGTGCCTAAAACTATTGTAGATGAATTGCTGATTTGCGTTTGTAAAGATAATTTCTTCATACTAACGAAATCACATGTTCACAAAAAAAAAAGAAGTAAATATAAAAGGGATGTGTATAAGGCAGAAGCAGAGAGAGAGAGAGAGAGAGAGAGAGAGAGAGAGAGAGAGAGAGAGAGAGAGAGAGAGAGAGAAGAGAGAGAGAGAGAGAGAGAGAGAGAGAGAGAGAGAGAGAGAGAGAGAGAGAGAGAGAGAGAGAGAGAGAGAGAGAGAGAGAGAGAGAGAGAGAGAGAGAGAGAGAGAGAGAGAGAGAGAAGCAGGAGAAAATGTGGGGTTGGGGAAAGATTTTCAGTACCAACTAGTAACGAATAATAATAACCCATTGATTTCCATTTTGACAGTGCTCAACTACATGATTTGGGAGTAAGGGGAGGTCATAGCTTGACTAACTATAATTTAGTGTTTACAGCACACATGTCATAGGTAACATGGCCACAGATTCATTGTCACACTAGAACTTAAATAGAATCACTATTCTATGTATGCCAAACTCAAACAGGAACACAGGCTACAAAATTATATATAAAAATTCCTGAAGGTCACAATATTGACTTAGAAAACTACACATATAAGCAATGTGGTGGGACAGCTACATGCTTAACATCTCTTCTCCAGAAGATATAAGGACTTTCTGGTCTCTTTGGATGCTAAAAGGCTTAAGGTAAGAATGTGGATTTAGAATGACCTTAGTAAATTACAGAGCCAGGCGCCAACTTCTTCTGTGTGTAGCTAGCTGCTTGGAGAAAGATTTAATTAAAAGACACAAAAGTGTATGTGATGGTACTTAGAAAAAAAGAAATGGGTAGGCCTTGAGTAGGATTAGTATTATCTGCAGTCTGGGAGGGGAAGACCATCAGAGTACAGTTTGTTATCTCTAAAGCAAAGGGAAAAGAATATATTTGATAACAGTGTATTGAATAGTTTAAAAAGAAACTTCTCTTTTGTGGCTTACCTAGAAAACATAATCAGCAGTATCAACAAATTAACAAGGATTGGTATACATTATTTTTTTTTATTATTATTTTTTTAAGTCTGTGAAAGCCATTTGACGTAATATAGGCCACATCCTAGGTAGTTATGAATCATTTTCCTTGGAATACTCAAGCCCACTTAACCTGACACTACTATGGGGCACTTCTCTCAGGCTAAAGTGTTCTCTGCAAAGATATAACTATAAGCAATGTTGGGACATTTAGAAGATAATACCATGCTATAGGGAATGTTCCAACTACCTGGGATTGTTCTGAAAGGATCGTTCTTTCCCTTAAATATTTGCCAATACTACCTTTAATTAGATCTCTAGAATGGATCATTTTCTCTGTTGAATTCCTATTCTTTTTTTTCTTTTTGTTTTCCTGAGGCAATCAGTGACTTGCTCATGATCACACTGCTAGTAAAGCCTAAGGCTGCATTTGAACTCAGGCCCTCTTGACTTCTAGGAACATTGCTTCTATCCACTGTGTCATCTAGCAAGCCCCCCCATCTAACTTTAGAGTCCACCATTGAGTGTATCTCTCCAACCCTAGTCTACCCCTAATGATTTTATTTAGAAGCAAGAGTTCATTGATTTGTAACTCTCTGATGTACCTTACATAATACCATATATTATACTTCCCTTTGTGTATACCTTCTCCCAATGGACAGTAAGTTCCTTAAATCTTGAAAGCTGTTTCTAATAAAAGGTTTATATTGTCTATATCTTTCTCCATAATAGGATCCAAATCCCTTCAGGAGAGGGAATGTTTCAATTTTGTCTTTTTATCCCTAGCAAAGAATCTGAGAAATAATGTGCTTTAAATAAATGTTTGTTAAATTTGTGTTTCCCCCAGCACTAAGCACTGTGTGAAATTGAATTCATTTCCTATTAAAGTGGTTCCAGTGTACTAAATTTACTAAGCATGTTGGGATCATTTCAGGGTACATGCTTATGATATCCAAAATTCTGCTACAGAAAACATTTCCCCATTTTCTGGTGTCAGATAAGAGTCTAGTTTGGTATAACCAAAAGTGGAATAAATGATGTTTTATCCCCAGCACTTAGTCTATAGTACCTTGCACATAGTAAGCTCTAAATACATGTTATATATCTACCTTTCATCTATCTAACCAACTATTCATTCTCCCATCCAGGTAATTAGCAAAAGGAAACACACCAAGAGGACTTTTCCTTGGCTATGGCTATCAAGAGGAAGAATGAGAGTTGTTATCCAGAGTAGGAGACATTTTTGTGTCACTGATCCCTTTGGCAGTCTGGTGAAGACTAAAGACTAAGTTTCTCAGATTAATGTTGTGTTGTTGATGCTATAAGAAAATATTGAGTTGCAGTAAAGATCAATGAAAAGAAAAATTTAATTATTTTTCCCATCATAATTCATGAATCCCTGAAATCTATCCATAGATTCTTTGGAGTAGATCCAACGATCCAAGATTAAGAATACCTAATCTAGAACTTCTCCAAAATCTTGCCTTTTTAAAAAAATAAAGTAGAATTCCATTTTCTAAAGTTATGTCTGTTTTAAAGATCAAGACAAAGGGATATTTTCAATTCTTGGTTCCTTCCCTAATAGTCAAACTGGTTTGGAAAATTATATATTTCTTTGACTCAGCACTTGTTCCAGCTTTTTTGTCTCTAACTCTTTGGCTTCCTTCCTATTGTATGGGAATGAATGACTGATTGAATTAGAAGATCTACCTTTAAGTCTCAATTTTATTATCATAATTATATATAATTAAATCTGATGTAGCATGACTAGCCCCCAATATTTGCATTTTTAAAGAGTTAATTTAAACTTCTAAATATGTCAGAAATAAACTTAAAATAAAATTTAAAAATGAATTCTTTCCTCATCACTGGAAATAAGAATTTAGAAAAAATTTATATCTATTCTTTTTCACTTGAATATCATCTGCTTTCCATTCTCATATTATGAGAGTAAATTATTTATGGAGTTTTTTTTATCTTCAAAGGAAGCTTCCTAAGGATGATACATCGTTTAATATTGTTAAGAGATAAGAATCTTCATATTTTATAATACCTAGTCATTATAAGTTTCCTAATAGATGGATGAATTTATAAAATGTTAAATCTGGAAGACACTTGAAAAATTCTCTATTCCAAACCATTCTTATTTTGTAAATGAGGAAATGGAAGCCTAGAGATTTTAAAAGAGTTGTCCAAGGAAACAGAATAGGAGTGACATAAAGAAGGCTCAAAGCAAGTTTTTCCTGTCTACTGATCTTTTTTTAGAATATATGGAGCAAATAGTTACTTAAATGTGCAGCATTCCACAGGCTTAATCAGAGGTTCTTAAGTTGGGGTCCAGAAATATTATAGACAGATAATTAGATAGCTATAGATGTTTATATGTATGTATATATATGTATGTGTCTGGATAGAACTATATCTTTAAACACACATATATACATACATACTTATAAATATACCACATACATACATGCATGGATGAATAGATGCATATATTTTTAGTATAATATGGTATAATATGCTATGCCATATTATATTATAAATTTAATATAACATTTATACTTAAGTATGATTAGTTTACTTTATAAGACTGTGTATTTTATTTTATGCATTTAAAAACATTATTTTGAGAAGTTGTGATAAAAACAAAATAAAAAGGTTTAGAACCTCTGAATTAAACAGATATTAAAGAGTTTAGTAAAAAGGCTCTTTTTGTATCCTTTGCTATTTCTGTATTTTTGTAATGCTTAATTCTGAGCAGTATGTTAACATCAGTTGTTCTGCAAAGTAACTGATGAGTTTGATGGTCTTTTGTCTTCACCCTTTTTGAAAACAGTTGAAATGGTTATTGTGAAAGCACGATAATGCTGCATCCCTAGATTCTCTTAGTAAGAGGAGTCACAGCTTTAGGAAGAGCTATTATGGCTGAGTCTAACCCTAGATAGGTGATACAGAGTCTTTGACTGATTTTTGTTATAAAACAGACAACTCTTAGACTCTGATGTTATTCTTCCTGTTGATGTTTGTTTTCCATTCATTTAAGTATTTTTCTTTCCATGTTAAGTTTCTGAAAGAGATATTAAAACTTTCAGCTGCCATGTTGATGCAAATGAAGGCCATATCTTTCCCCCAAAAATCGTTATGCAAAACCTGACTGTGACCTATGGTGATGGTTATTTGTTAAAATATAACTATATATATGAGGCCCAGTTGATAGAGCACTGATCTTGGAGTCAAGAAGACCTTAGTTCAATAATTCTGAATAAAACTCTTACTAGCTTTATGACCCCAAGCAAGTAACCTAAAATCTGCTTGCCTCAATTTCCTCAACTAAAAAAATGAGGGAAATGATTGATCCTTCATTGTGGGGTTATTATGAGTATCAATGAGACAATATTTGTAAAGTGTTTAGTACAGTGCCTTACACACATTAGGCACTATATAATAGCTAGCTAGCTATTTTATATTAAAATGTATGCATAGATATATACATACATAAATTATATATGTTATGTTTATATCTATGTATTTGTATATATGTAGGTGTATACACACACATAGATATATGGTTTTAAACAAAATCCTTTTAGGATGTTCTATATTTCAGGAGATAACTAAATTCTTATCAAAACATGTTTAAAACGTTATATGTTTAGAAAGATCATGGTATCAAGAAAAACCTGGGACAATACCACAGAGGTAATGCAATCCAACTTCTCATTTTACAAAGGAAAAGGACTCAAAGAAGTTAAGAAATATGCTCAAGATCATACAGATACTAGCATTGGAACAGAATTATAGAATTGATTCACAGTTCCAAATTCATGATCTTTTTCTAAATAAGTTCAAAGTGAAATAGTTCATGGTAAGATAAAGAGCCTCTGAGATGATTTTTTTTAATCTTACAAAAAATAGAAATATAAAGATTACCTTTTTGTGAAAATAAAATGGTTTAAAAATGAATATGTGTACAAAAGAGCAAAGCTAGAGTCCCTTTGTCAAATTCCTTATCAAACCATTCCTGAAATATTATGTGAAGGACTAAAAATCAAGCTTTCCAAGGACTGGTTGAGAGGCAGTGGATTACACTGGGAGGAATGTTTAATCTGGAAACTCATGAAAATTTATAATATTTACATAATTTTACATAATACATAATTATTTTATGAATTTCCCCTAAGACTAGTTAGCTTATGCTCCTTTCAGGAAATATTTAAAAGTATAGGGTTAGAAGAAGGTTTAAAAATATAGGGTCAATATATTTGAGATAAGGGGGACATCACTTTACATAAAAACTGAAGATTTAAAGTAAAACCTACCTTTACTTGAAATCATGTCCTAGGATTTAGGTTTCTAATAGTTGAGGTTAGGTTTAATTTCTGGGGCCATGGAGATCTTTGGCAGCAAGGTGATGCAGTGTATAGAGCACTAGATTTGGAGTCAAGAAGACATTCAAATTATGCCTCATTTGTTAAATAAAAGGGTTGAATTTCATGGCTTCTAAGTTGTTTTTCAAATGTAAATCTATGATTCTATGAAATAGGAAATCCGTGATTGGAGCACATTCTTGGGACTTACATACACAAACACACATACACACACACCACACACACACACACACACACACACACACGTTGTAACTACAGTTCTTACTCCACCTATATCAACACTAATACAGAGATCATTTTCTGGTTAGAACTATGTCATACCTTCACCATTTCTTTAATGTGGGTAATTTCCTTTGAGTAAGCATGGACAAGATATGGGGGAAGTTTGACTTATTTGTAAATTCTTGTTGTAGAGAAGTTGCAATAAGAGCACCCTCCACCTATTAAGTATATTTTGGCACACAAGATAAAGAGCCTTACTGACTATACAAATCATTATAAATTGCTATGAAAGAAGATCAACTTCTAATTCCTACCAAAATAAAGCAACTAAATATTAACAGAGGAATGCTCATCGAGAATGAGGATAATTTCACTCTGTACTTGTTTTCCCAGTGCATAACAGTAGGTGCTTAATAAATTGTTGATGGATTGATTGCCACATATTTTTGATAAAATAAAACCCCCAAATTCCTGCTTTTTTTCCTTATAGTTACTCTGCACACATACACAGTCTCTAGAAAAAATAACCTCTGTTGGTATGATTTAAAGTTTAGAGTAGAGTTGATATTTAGTACAAATTTGCATTCAGAAAAATACACAAAGGATGCATACCAATCAATTGTACATTAGTGTCATTAGAATTAATTATAATATTATAAAATTGTCCTAATAATTTCAAATAATTATAATATTAGAATTAAAATGATCATTATATATGATTCAAGGACTCTCAAATTATGTCCTTATAGAGCTGACTAAGAAGTACTCCTAAAAATTATAGGATTATTATTTATGAAAAGCATCAGGGCCAATGTGTGAGTAGAAAATAATTCAACCAAAAAGAATAAATTAAATACTATAAGGCAAAGTTTGAGGATCTAAAAATCCAACAATGAGATTCAAAATTCATTGTCTAAAAAAAGCACCTTAAAGATGAGGCATATTTTCCAAAGGTCTGTGAGTTTGTAATTTAAAGTCCCAGCCCTTATAGAAGATGCCAAAGCTCAGGTTTCAGTTCAAAAGATTTTTTTTTCAAATGTTGAACTATTTGTGTTAATATCCCAAAGCAATTACAACATGGGGCATCATTTTCACTAGAAATAGTTTATTTTAGCAATAATCCCTCAGAGATAAAATATAATCTATATTTTTGTGATAAACTTAAAACCACAAGCTAAGTTTCATCCTCCCCTTTATCTGCTCCCTTTCTGAATAGTTTTGGCTTTGCCATCAAATAAGAGTAATATAGAGGGCAGCATCCACTAAATCACTCCCTGAGTGTAGTTATTCAACATATTGAAAACTGACTATGTTTTATTTTAGGGGACAGAATTATTATTATCATTGTTGGTGGAAGTAGTAATAACATATGAGATGCCTTAATAATAATAGCTATTTATATAATGTTTTAGGCTTATTAAGAGCTTTACAAATACTATCTCATTTAATATTCACAACAATCCTAGAAGATAGGTTCGATTATTATCTACATGTTACAGATGAGGAAACTGAGGCAGAAAAATTAACTGACTTCCCCAGAATCACACAGCTATTAAGTGACTGGGGCCAGATTTGAACTCTTCCTGACTCAAAGCATAGTGCTCTATCCACAATTTACAAAGCTCTTTCCATACATCAGCTTTGTCAATAGATGAAAATCCACTTCAAAATATGCATTCTTGATTTAAATTTTATTTAATTTACATTGGTTAAGCCAATGTAAATTTGGTTTAAACTGAACTCCAGAACAAATTAAAATACTTTCAATGTGGGAAAAGATCTAGCTTGCGTGACCAAGAATTACTGACTACTTCTAGAAATGATTTTGTTCATCAAAAAACATTTTACATGTCATTTCAAAATTATGAACTTAAATCCCTAGGCTTAGGGAGGCAATATATTCAAGACTTGGAATCAGAAAGACCTGGATCCTTAGCCTGCTTCTAACATTTACTGGCTGTGTAATCATGGACAAATAATTTAATTTCTATGTGTTTAAATTAAAACCTTGGATTTAATGGTCCCTAGAGACCCTTCCAGTGCTAAGTGTATGTCATGTCTTCACATTCTGAGATCTTTCCTTGACGCTGTGTTTTTTTCTTCATGTTTCTCACACACAACTCTCCATATCCTATTTCCATAACTTTTCATTAACTTTCCCTCATGCTAGAAATGATTTTCTGGCCCTCCTGTTGTACTAGAGAATTATGGTATTAATAAAATTAATAAAATAAATAATAAATAAATAATTAATTAATAAAATGTTGCTATTTATAATACCATACACATATTTTATTCATTTATGAATTTCTAAACTTTTTCTATGTTATCTGCTGGCATGCAAAGGCATGTTGTCTGCAATTTCTGCAAAACTCCCCAAATATTTCCATTTAATTTCTTATGCTGGCCTATAATAACTATAAAATCCTTGAGCATAAGGATTATTTTTGTCTTTCTTTACACCTTAACACTCAGTGTCTGACTCACAGTATATGCTTAATAAATACTCGTTGACTGAATGACTTGAACAGTGACATGGAAATGGGAGGAGGAGGAAGAGCTAGTCACCGAAACTTGTAATTTAACAAGAGACAAAAACACTTCAAAATATTAAGAATTCACATGACATCCCTGACACATTTATTTTGTGGAACATGTTTATTCTGATATAATAGAATTAGAGTGAAATCTGTCATAGTAACCAGTTATCCTACTTGAACACTTTTTAATATTAGCTATAGATAGCCAATTTTGCAGTTTTAGTCAGTGTATAAGAATAATTGTTATTTGAAATATTATTGTACTTCTTGGCTCAGATAATATAAAGAATTTGGCAAGAAGTATGGGTGTTACCAAATAAAAGAATCAGAATTATAGGATTGTCAACATTTTAAAATTACTGATTATAGTGAATGAATTACTTACTCACTAAAATCCAGAGGCCCAATAAAAAACAAAAATTTAAAACAAAACAGAAAATAAAAATCAGATTTCTAGACAGATATTTAGGTAGAAGTTGCTAAATGAATTGATATTTTAAGAATCTTAATTTTGTCAACAATATGAAATTAAATTTAGTTTTTAAAACAAATTAATAGGTTTATGCTATTTTTTTAAAGTTTCCTCTAATAATTTTAGCACTTTTACAAAAAGCATCCTGAAATCAACTTTTTAAGACAACTTTGTTAAAGGTATAAACATTAATTTATAATATATATATATAGTTTTCCTTAAAACAATAAATATTATATATATATATATATATATATATAGTAATTCTTGCTAACAAGGTACTATATATATATATTTATATATATATATATATATATATATATATATATATATATATATATATAGTAATTCTTGCTAACAAGGTACTTAGCTCAACTGTTTCAAAGCTTTCAAGCTGTTAGAGATATATAAGTACTGACAGCTCCCTAAAAATTTTGATATCTTGGGTCAAAGGGTCAAAGAATCACCCCACGTCTGTTATAATTCTGGATTTTAGGAATGACAAGTATATTTTCTGAGATCTAGTCTAGCATCTATCATACAAAACAAGAGAACCATCTGTTTATTGAACATTCATTAGAACCATAATTTCTTTGCATGCATTTGCTCTCACATTGGAAAGATAATCTATGCTGTTATTATTTAGTATACTGATTGGATGAAGTATTTCTCAGTATAGACCTGATATAAACATGTAATATTTTCATTCATGAAGGTACTTAAAGGTGTATATAGGGAGAATCCAACCTAAAGGCCCTTGATTGGAAAAGAGTAAAAGGGTATACCCATTTGACAATAGTATTAAAGATTCTGGCATTAAGATATATTTTTTTCTGGTTCCTTCCTGTTCATTCTCCTTAGACAAGTCTGTCCCTTTGTCAATGAACAGCAACTGTAAAAGTCTAATCATATCAGCAAGATTTGATTCATGGTGAAGGAGAGAGGGCAGTGTTTGTCACTTTGTGGCTTTTGTGACTGAAAATTACTGGGAATTTATTTTTTCTCTGTGGCATGTACATTATGCAAGTCATTGCTAGCTTATTGCTGTTACAAGGGAGGATGTTTTGGGTAGTCAAAATGAATCACAGAGGAAGGTTTATTTCATTCAACTCACTTTCATATTGAAATTTCTGTATCAATTTAGAAACTAACTTGTGACCCTCTAGGCATGTTTTATATTGTCACGAACCTAGTTTCCTGTCTAGTAGGGAGAGCTGCCTCTCTTCATCTGACCAAAATTTGGCTCTTTGCAATTAAAACAATGGAGAAAATTTGGGGGAAAAATAAACCAGGTTATTTTCATGAAAATGGCTCTAATAGTATGAGGTAAGGGTGGTGATGATAATTGTGTGTGGGTGTGAGGTTGTATGTGTGTGTAAGAGAGAGTATTTGCTTGCTATAAATGTTTATAAATTTTTAAAATGTAAAAGTATGTATGGCTAAGTTACCTCTCATCCATTGCCAAATGGTGGGTGATTGAAGTAAAAAGAACTCGGGAATACACGGGAAAGTCCCATTTCTTTGTTCATGAAAGTCGTTTAGCTGATAATCTTTTTTATGGAACTAGAGATTTAAAAGTATAATCAATGTGTGGAAATTTTTAAATAATTGATAGGGATTTACAGGAATTCTATGTCAATGTGAGAAAAAATTTTGGCTATCACCTAGTAGTTCCCCTTTTTTTTAGTGTTAGGAAAACTGTATTTTAATATAATTTGTTTCCTTTGTAATCTTATGTATATTATTTTATGCAATTAAAAACATTTTTCTGAGTTTGTTGAATTGATCCAATTCTCTTTCTCTCTTTTCCCCTGAGGCAATTGGGGTTAAGTGACTTGCCCAGGCTTACACAGCTAAGCAGTTCAGATTTGAACTCAGACCCTCCTGACTTCATGGCTGGTACTCTTTCCACTACATCATCTAGCTGCCCCGAGTTGACCCAATTCTCAAGAGGGTCAATGACACACAAAAAATGTTGAAAGAACATTTGACTTGGGTCTAACATTCCTCAGTTTCCTAATAAATGTGAATTTCCAAAATGATGTAAATTAGGGGGGAAACAATGAAAATCTTGTCATTTTCCTTCATCTAAAATATTAAAAATAAAATAATGAATAAATACAAATATTTCAAGAGTATGACTATTTTTCAGTATGAAAATAATCTTAATTCTCTCTATTTTGTTTCTAAATGCTTCCATTATTCTTTGCTCCAAGAGTATTTCATGTACTCAGACTTTTTTCTGCATTTCCCTATCAGTATTTATGGGTTTTGTCAATAGAATAAAAGCTTCAATGTTCTGTGGTCACATTAGATTGGTGCATTTTAAAATGCTCTCAGTTTGTAGAAGTGGAAACTACAAAAAATTCTGAAGTTAAAAAGATTAAGTAACTTAACCAAGTTCCTAAAGCATGATTTTGTATTATTTTGTTATATTTTTTGACAGTTCTAGAAACCCAGATGCTTGCATATTTAGGGAGGCTATTGGCAAACAACAATTTGGGGTGCTCATATTAAAATAGATAATATGTGATGCTGGGCAAGTGTTTTAACAACTGTTTGTCTCAGATTCTTAATCCATAAAAATGAGAATAATCGCCTATCTTCCAGAGTTGTGAGGATCAAATGAAATAATTATAAAGTACCAGTACAGTTCTTGGCATATAGCAGATTCTAAATAAATGTTAGATATTTTTATTAGCTATTCTTACTCAAGTATTCTTAACATCATGTAACATTTTGACAGTAGCAGGTTTCTTATTATACCACCATGAAGATAATAGTTGAGGGATCAGAGACCACAAGATCTCAAAGTTGTTTGGGAACCAAGAAGACAGCTGGCCAAAATTTCACCTTGATAAAGATTAAGATTAATCTCTTTATTTCAGCAAATGGTTATTGAGCTCTGCCTTGAAGACAATGAGGGGAATTCCCCTAATGAGGGCGAACCTCCTGGGAATAGTTTAACTACAAAATTGAAAAACGATATTTTAAGAAAAAAATTGCTGACCAAAATTGTTTTTAATTCAATTTAAAAAGTTACCAAATTCCAAAATGTTGTATTCTATAACATAGTTTACATTTCATCACAGAAATTATTTTATAATAAAACTATATTGCTAACACTATTGGTTGCATTAGAAAATAGTTTGCAGAAATAAAATTAATCCACGTGTGGTACTTGTGACTAATGGACTGTTTGAAGTTACAAAGGAGATGAAGTTCAGCTTTTGAAGCCCATATCCATAATCATCAATGCCTTGACTATTTTGACAGGTCAGTCCAATCAAATAACTGAGCAATTCAGACAATCAACTGGTTCGATTGATTTCTTTGGTTTATTTTTTACTGAACTAATGGTTATTATACTATATTCTGTTGGGACTCTTGCATGCACAATTAGTGTAGGGATATGTTACAACTCTATGTTGATAGTTAACATTAGGATGTGTATCCAATGGTGATGTCAATTAGGAGTTTTCATAGGAAAAATAAATACCTTCATTCATGCATCTTTTAATTCACATCCTCAAAGTTAATTTTTTAAATATATGGAACCAAATCAAGCTATTGGTAAGGGATTTTGAAAACTGTCCAGGCAAATACCTTTTAAAAGAGAAATAATTAGTTATATGAGGAAATAACTAATACTGTGACTAAATGTAGAAGGCAAGTTATTTGAATATGTTGGTAAATGGAAAAACTACCTCCTTTTCCAAATGATAATTTTTCATCTGTATTTTTTTCAAACTTGGATGGAATCTTTATATATGGAATTTTTATGTATGGAATCTAAAATTGAATGATATAACAAAAAACTTGAAGATTTAAGAATTTTGTGAGTACGTTATGCATAGTAAGCTACCAAATGAAATGTTCACCTCCTAGTATAAAACGACAATAAAAGTAAATTAACTGATACAAAGAGCAATAACAAAAACTACTATCAATAAGGAGTTCTCCGTCTATAAAATGGATTTCTGTCCTTCCCCATGTCACTGAAATGTCAGTAAAATAAATGAGATATTAAACTGACCTACTCATTAAAATAAAGTTATTTTCTTTTATATTTACTTGACTTTTATTACCTTTTCTTGTTTTAGGTTCTGTATTTGATGTTAGTAGAACTGGTTATTTTTAAACTAATTGTCAGTTTTCCCAGGATATTTGATGTTGTAGATAATTAGGTAAATTCTTTCCTCATATAAGTGCTGGTTACTAGAGTGATAAATGAATAGAGCTCAAAGCTTAAAGTCAGGAAGGCTTGAGTTCAAGTCAGACACTAGTTGTATGACCCTGGACAAGTCACTTAATCTTGTTTGCTTCCTTTCCCTCATCTGTAAAATTAATTGTAGAAGGAAATGGCAAGCTACTGAAATATCTTTTTTAAGAAAAAACCAAATAAGGCATAAATAAAATTGAACATCAAAAATATATGTATTAAAGTTTCTTCTATAATTGTCATTATATATTGATTAATTTACTAGATTTTTTGAAGCAATCTTATGCTATAGAAAAAGTGACTTTTAAAAAAGATTTCTTTGGAATTAAAGACTCTTTATTAAAGGGAAGTTATAAAATGCCTTTCTGAAACTATTACAAATGATAGCACACAATATGCATTTTAAAATTCAATGAAAAAATCAGTGACTGGAAATATCATTTTAATATATATATATATATGTGTGTGTGTGTGTGTGTGTGTGTGTGTGTGTGTGTGTGTGTGTATGTGTGTGTATCTGTTAATATTTCTGATAAGGAAAACAATTATCTTACAAGACAAAGATCTTACCTTATATATTAAACATCAGTAACATTTAAAAAGCCATTCTTTTCCCTCTGTAGCACAGCATAGAAGAACTTTTACAAATATCTTCAAATAGTATTTATACATTATGAATGAAACCATAGAAAAGCGTGATGCTGAGATTTTAGTTTAAATATAAGGCATTCATGACATTAGATTGAATGTAGAAATCCAAGCTCCACCATACTATTATACATACATACTATTAGTCATGATTTAGATTGCTCACCTATGTTATTAAACCATATAATTACAGAATATTAAAACATTCATTTATGGAACTATTATTAATGAGAGAGCATGACACACATCACAAAACACCATTAAAAACATTTATTTAAAATTTCATCATGAAAATACCCTTCTGTCAATTTCTCTGCTCAGAAGCCAGATCTCTTTCTAACATGACTTGTGTTTGCTTTCTTGAACCAAATACTTATAGGAGAGGGTAGGACTGACAGTAGTTATAAAGTTTAAAAAAAGATTTTTCTTTGTTATTCTTTTTTACCATACCCCTCCCTTTTCAGTTCAACCTGATTTCACCCTCCCTGGATTCCCTCCCACTTTATGACCTCAAAGAAAGAATTAAGGACAAAAAGAAGCCAATATTATTAGAGTAAGAACTTTGATTTGGATCTCAGAAAAAATTGAGAACAGGTACTATATAAAATTAATTACAGACATTGTAACTATATTTGTTAGTGGCTGGAACATGTTCATTTTCTCAAAGTGTATTTCCAGTAGAAGTACAATATCCAAAGAGGTGAGTGAGATAATTCTTTGTAGAAAAAAAGAGGCTGAAGGTATTTAAGGGATCGTATCAAGGGGGACCCATTGTTCAAGAGTCCAAGAACAACAAAGTCTTCCTAAGTTATGCACTTGATCAACAAAGGTCAACAAGAAGATAGGCCACTTGAATAAATAATAATTGATCCAATCACATCCATATCTTTTTCTCCTTATGCAATGGTTTCCCTGCATCCAAACCTTTGTTTCTTCATCCTTAAACTTGTAAAATGCTATCAGAATTTTCTCCTTTCTTCTTTTTTCCTGATAAACCATTTTTATCACCCTTTCCTTACCCTCCCCCATTAAAAAAAATCTTCCTAAAATATTTCACTCCATTACTTTTACAGAGACACAGAACGCCTTCTCCTTCTAGAAAAATCCTCTCTATGAATGAAGTTTCCAAAGATTTTACTGAGGTGATTGTCTGAGGTTTCAGTGCTGCTCCCAAAAGTGGAATTCTTCAGACAAGGACAGAAACAGCAGATAATAGCTCGCCGTATATACCCATCGAAGTAATAATAAATAAAAGGATTAATGCAACTGTTGGAAAATGCCAAAGGACCACTGACCTCCATGCCCACTTGGAGGGTGGCTGAGGAAATGAAAGGTTCTTCTTGTAGTCCAGAGATGATAGATAAAACCTTGAAAATATTGAAAGGTAGCCAGAAGCTAACAAAGGCTGCTGCTACGATGAAGATAATTTTGATGGACTTTTGCAGCTTTTTGTTGTGTTTTCCCGATTGTTGATAATATGCACACAATTTCCTTGCAATAGAACAGTAGCAAGTCAAGATGCTCAGCAAAGGAACAAAAAAAGTGAAAATTAAGGACACTAGGGCCCAAGCATGTTTAGAGAGACTGGCTGGCTCCTCTGCACAATAGGGTTTGTCCCCAATTATTGTGAGATCCCTGGACAAAAGAGTAGGCAACCCCAGAAGGCAGGAGATAAACCAGACACTGACACAGATACCGTAAGTGCAGTCTTTCCTCCTGAATTTTCTGGATGCAGAGGGGCACATAATGGCCAAGTAACGCTCAGCACTCATACAAGTCAAGAAGAAGATATTACTGTGCATGTTGACTGAAATGATGTAAGAGCTTCCTTTGCACAGAAATGAGCCAGTCCTCCACATCCCTAAGGATGCCTCTTTATCCACCCACAGTGGCAGTGTAATAAGGAAAATGAAATCAGAGATAGCCAGGTTGATGATAAATATGTCAATCAGTCTTTGGCTTCCCCGTTTGAAATGTAAAGCTCCAATCAGGATCAGGTTCCCAACAACACCAACAATGAACACAACAGTGTAGAAGATGGGAAGAAAGATAGAAGTATACAAGATATGCAAGTGGTCATCCTCAAAGTCAGGGGCTTGGCTGGAAACATAGTTATCCAGATAGGTCAGGTAAGTTGTTTCTTCCATCTCGAAAATTCGGACACTGAAATGTACCAAGCCTTCTCCCACCTGTGAGATGTTTTCTGAGGATTTTCTGAGGTTGTTTCATGCAGTAGCTGCTTCTTTTTTTTACTACTTAAGTGCTGCTGAGCAGAGCAAACACACATTTGTAAATTCAATCAAAAAAAAAAAATATCAGTAAAATCTAGTTCTGATTGGTTGTGGTTGTGGTTATCTTTATTTGCATTTGACCATGAAGCAAAAGAGATTTTTTTTTTCTTATTGTTGTTGTTCTTTCTTTTTTAAAACTTTAAACTTGCTTTTTTAAAGACTGTTTGACCACAGTTGAAAACAAATAAGTTCATCTTTTTTGGAACATTTAAAAATAATGGGTATTTTTCTTTTTGAGACCTAGAAATCTGTTTTGAGGGATTTGAAGGGTGGTTTTTTGTTTTTTTGTTTTTCAGTTACAAAGTTGATAGTAATAGTAATGCTAGTTTTAAAAAAAAACAACAAACAAACAAATCATGTTCACACAATTGTCGAAAAAAATGAGGCAGCAATAACTGGGAATGAAAAAAGGCAATAATGTAGAGCCTTGAACGACTGACTAAATAAATTACTCCAGGTTCATTACTTTTTTCTCTAGGCCTTTTGCTTATATTAATTGAATCCTTATTCCAAAACCCTGCAGAATTTTTCCAAACCTGTTCTTTTCTTCTCAATTCTCCCCTATAGCTTGCTACTTCTTGCTCAATAAGGAACATTCCTTTTACCTTACTGAAAATGTAGGCTATTCACCATGAGTTCCTTCTTTTCTTCTCTTCAACTCAAAACTCTTTGAAATCATTCCTGATTTTCTCTATCTTTATTCTAGTCTTTGATAATGTTCAAGGCCAATCCCTCTATAGTTTCCCTTACTCCCATTTTTTTACCCATTTTCTCCAGCAGATTGCTCCTACTATTATTATCTCTACCTCTCTAATCTGTTATCTCTTCTAACCAATTGATTATTTCTTTTTCACAACTTATATTTATTTTATTCTAAACTTAAGAATACCAGCATTCCTATGATATAGTAGAAAAGAAGGAAAAGATGATTGTACATGAAGCTGCAAATCTATTGTGTACAACTTGCTATTCCTTTAAAAATACAATTCAGTTTTGTGTAACTTTCTTTTTCTTCCTTCTTCTCCATCCTTGCCCTAAAAATGATATTAATCTTTTCTCTGGATGCAAATAATATCTTCATTCATATGTCCTTTATAGTTAATTTGGATATTTATAATAATCAAAATGACTTAAACTGATTCTTTGCCTACTGCCTTCAAATATGGCCACATCCTCTCCTACAATTCTTAAAAACCTTTAGTAGACCCTACCATCTCCTCAAACTATCATCTATATCTCTTTTTTCTTTCTAAAACTTATTAAAAAAAAAAACTGTCTCTTCTTATGGCCTCTACTTCCTCTCTTCACATTCATTCCTTAATCTTTTATAATCTGGATTTCTAGATGATCAACAATTCAAACTCCTTTTCCAAGTTCCAATAATCTTAATTGCCTAATTTGATGTTTTCTAAGTCTTCATTCTTTTTGATCTCTCTATAATATTTGACACTACTCATCACTTTTTCCTCCTGGTGAAAAGAAAAATAAAAAGGTTTATTCTCCATATTATTTCCACTAATGGATATACTCTCAGTCTCTGTTCTGTGTTACATTCTTCTCCTCCTCCTCTTCTCCCTTTTTCTTCCTCTTCTCCTCGTCTTCCTCCTCCTTCTTAGACTCTCTGTCCCTCTGTCTCTGTCTCCCTGTCTCTGTCTATCCCTTGCTCTCACTCTCTGTCTTTCTCTGTCTCTGTTTCTCTGCCTCCGTCTCTATCTTTGTCTCTCTCTCTCTCTCTCTCTGTATCTCTATCTTTCTGTCTGCGTCTCTCTGTCTATTCGTCTCTATCTCTATCTCATCTCTCTCTTATTCTCTCATTCTTCATCTTTTTCATATGTTATAGGTAGCAGGCTCACATCTCTCTCCCTCTCCTGATCATATCAACTGCCTGTAGAACATTTAAAATTGGGATAGATCTATGCAAAATTCCAGGGTGTGATTATTTCTTTAATATCTAATGATTTTTATACTAAGCTAATAATTTGTTGATTTACTTTTTAAAAAAATACCTAAATGGGGGCAGCTAGGTAGCACAGTAGATAGAGCATCAGGACCTGAATTCAAATCTGGTCTCAGACACTTAACACTTCCTACCTGTGTGACCCTGGGTAATACAATTCCCTCAGCAAAAAATAAATAAATAATAGAAATACCTAAAATGTTCATATCCTTTAACTCAGAGATTCTATTGCCAGGAATGTACTACAAAGAGGTTTAAAAAAAGAAAAAGACCTATTATAAACCAAAACATTCACACTAGCACTTTTAATGGAAGCTAACAACTAAAACAAATAGGAGACTGAACTAGTAGTTCTCTTTTCTAGTAATAGAAAAAAGAAGAAACTAGAGACAGCCACACCCCAAAAAAACAGAAAGGTAAGAATATATAGGAAAAGAGGGTCATCAATAATGGAGAGAGATCTGGAAAGGTAAATATTTAGAAGGGAAGATTAAATTTGGCAATTAAAAGGTCTTGGTTGCTTTGAAAATAGTTTTAACTGAGTAATCAAGTTAGAAGTCAAATTCCAGAAGTGTTAATGAATGAGTGAGAATGAGTAAATGGAAGCATTTAGTGGATATTGACTTTTCAAAGAATTTGACTGAAAAAATGAAGATTGGATAAAACCTCGCAAAGACTGTAGTATGTAATGAATGTGTTTTGTTTGTTTCTTAAGAATAGGGAAGGTTTAGGTATGTTTGTAGGTATCAGAGAAAGAATCAGTACTTTAGGAGGAGAGACTAAAGATGTTAAATGGAGAGAGAAAGCAAGACTGGCTGGGGGTAGGGAGGGAAAAGAAAGTATAATAGTAGACTCAATTTGCTGAAAATAGGAGGAGATAGAATTGAGAGTACATATTGACACATTGGCAAAACACATGAAAAGACAGTTTTCAACATTCACTCCTGCAAAACCCCCATGTTCTAAACTTTTTTCCTTCCCTCCCCACCTTCTCCCTTCCCTACACAGCAAGTAATTCAAAGTTAAACATGTTTAACTCATCTAAACATATTTCCACATTTATGATGCCATGCAAGAAAAATCACATCGAAAGGGGAAAAAAAGAGAAAAAAAAATAAGGAAACAAACAACTACTACAGCAACAAAAATGGAAATACTAGGCTAGAAATCATTGTGTATAACATTCTCCTGATTCTGCTCACTTTATTCAGCATCACTTAATGTAGGTTTTTCCAGAATTTTCTAAAATCATCCTGCTGATCATTTCTTAGAGAACAATAATATTCCATAATATTCATATGCCAATCTCCCAACTGTTTGGGGTCCAGTTCCCTGCCACTCCAAAAAAGGCTATTACAAACATTTTTGCACCTGTGGGTCATTTTCCTTCTTTTATGATCTCTTTGTGTGGGGAGCCAGCACTGAACTGAGGGCAAAGGTCATATTCCTAGGTAAATACCCACCTAGGGTAAAGAAGCCTGTCTCCACACAGTTTACACCTGGGGCAAAGGTTATATTTTTACCATGCCAGGGTAAAGAATTCTGTCTCCACACAAGTTACATTCTGGAATAACTCCTTTCACAAGAACTTTCTGTGGATTTATAGCTTTTGTGTCTTGCTCCATTTTACCCTATATAAGTTTCTGCTTAGCCCAACAATAAACAAGACTTGATCAGAAAGCCTGTCTTGTCTCCATTCTTCTCAGTCTCCTGTCCCCCCATTCCCTATTCTTCTCATCTAGGTCCACGTTTTTGTCCCACTGGACGGGACATCTTTGGGTATAAACCCAGTAAAGACACTCAGCAGTGGATCAAAGGTTATACACAGTTGATAGAAAGAGCTACTTGTTTACAGAAAACTGGAATAAAGAGGGACAGAGAGTGAAATGATGTCAAGGGATGATAAAATGAGGTGGAGAGAAGAATAAGGAGCCCTTGGTAAATGGCCTTAATTTTTTCAGTAAAGTATAAAGTAAAGGATCTAAGAACTAAGTAGAGAGAGGCTATGGGTGATTTAAAGAGAGAAGAGAAGGTTTAGAATGACCATTATAGAACATATATTAGGGAGAAGTAAAAGGTCTGCCTTAGATTACTTATATATACATGATAAATGCAATTGGCATACTTGCATGAGTTTTTCTGTTTCTAGTAACACACAAATATGAATTGAGGAAAGCAAATGGGGAAATTAATTCAGGGTTTGGATTTGGAAATGTGTGAATTGAGAGTAAAGAAAAGTGTAGAACTGAATTGAGAAAGGAAAAATAGCCAGAAAAAGGACTGTGGCCTAAGAAAGTACTAGGAAGAAGAAAGATTTCATGACTTTAGTAAGGATGAAGAACAGTTTTAGGCACACAGAGATACGTACCAATAGAATATTATGATCAGATAAAGGAACTTCGGAGTTCTTGATCTTGGAAGTATACCACTAGTGACAATATCAAAGGTGTGACAATTGCTATGAGTAGCTAAGATGGAGAGGAACAAATTTAAGTTGAGAAGAGATTGAAAATAAAAGAGAGAAGGGTATTTGAGAGATCTTCCATTTTGAAGTCCCCTAATATTAGGGCAGAAATTAGGGTGGCATAGCAGAAAAGTCATTTCATAAGAGATTAAAGGTAATAGTAGGACATGATGCAAAAGGGTCTTGAAGTGAGTAAATGGGAAGCAGAAGGAATTCTCATTGAAAAGCTTCAAATGTCTCAAAAAACTGTGAGGCAAGGACCACAAGTTACATGGTGAGTGAGAATAGGGGTAACATTCATAAAAGAACGTATCATTCAAAGGCATTAATTTTTTTTTAAATAGTTCATTCCGGACTAAGAACATTTTTTCAAAAGTTATTAGATATATTTGATGAGGAGAGGCTATTGATATACTTTACTTAGATTTTAATAAAGCTTTGGCAACATCTCATGTTGTATTTATGGAAAAGATAGAAAGATATGTCCTGGATTATACTCCTGCCTAATTATTAGTCATTAGTGAGTTGATAACAACTATTAAGAACTTCTTTACTGAAGGACTTTAGGAATTGGCTTAGCTGTTTGCCAATCAACATTTTGTTTTTCAATTTTAAAAAAATTTTTACTTGAAGTTTTGAATTCCAAATTCTAATCCTCCTTCCCTTTCCTCCCCCTTCCCTGAGATGGTGAGCAATCAGATCTAGATTATACATGTGCAATTATGTAAAACATTAGTCAACATTTTTAATAGATGACTCAGATAAAGGAATAGACAGGTTGTTTCTCAAACTTGCCTAATGAAGCAAAAGTGGGAAGAATAACAAACATGTTGCATAACAGAATCATGAATCAAAACTTGACAGACTAGAACACTGGACCAAATTCAACAAAATAAAATTTAACAAGGATAAATGTATAATCATATACTTAGGCTCAAAAAAATCTTCAGAAGTTTAAGATGGGAAAGGTAAGATATGTCTAAAAATGGCTTGAAACTACAAGTTCATTGTAAGTCAGTACGGTAATAAGCAGCACCCACTTCACCCTCCTCACCTCAAAAAGCTAATTCAATATTATACTGTGTTGAAAGGCACAGTATACAGGATTAGGGTCAGCTACAGACTACAATATTTTAGAAAAAATAAAGAGAAAACATAGAATTGTAACCAGTATACTGGAGTTTGACCATACCCAAATAACCAAATATGGAAATAAGTATCCACTTAGAACATGTCAAAGACCTGTTTCTGAGACAAGATACCTGATGCATGCATGGATGTTCTGAGTTAGCCTCTTATGTGGATAGGAACAGCTTCTTTCCATTGGCTGTATAATTATAGCTGTCTATATTTTAAAATCTACCTTAGTGAGGCACACTCACTCCCTTTTTTCTATAGTAGTGTCCAATGGGAGAAGGACTTACAGCAGTACTAAATTGGACATGGCTACTTTAAGCCCTGAAGTACTAAGAAATCCCCTTAAGAGTTTTGGTCTTATTTTGTCTGTTCTCTCCAGTTTTAGATCCTGGAGACAAAGTACCAATCTAGGAGTTTGAGCTATGAAGACTTTGTAGTCCAGGATTCCAGAGGAGGTAGCAATCAGCCCAGCAGATAAAAAAGTTAAAAGCCCTGGGTGGAGTAAAGAGGGTGGGGCTGGCTTTGTCCTTTGATGGGATGGATGCTTAGGTAGTAATTGAGTTAAGTTTATGAATTTCCCTCCCTTTCCCTTTCCCAGAACCCCTGGAAATGATTTATGGGGAGCCTCCAGGTGTTAGGCTGAAATGTTTGTATGCCCATTCAGTGCTTAGCACAGTTACTGGCACAATGTAAGCACTTACTCTAATGACTAAGTGATTGTTCTTGCTATACCTTTGAAGTACACATTTATTTTATTTTATTATTATTATTATATTTTTTTTTTTGTAAAAAGCTTGAGATAGCCCAGGCAATAAAATTCTAGACAGCCAAGGTGTTTGTAATTTAGAAAGGTTTTATTTACCATCTGAGGCCGGGAGGGACTCAGTAGAGTGCTGTTCCTAACAGAAGTAGGGACAGGTTTATAAGCATTCTGGTTCAGTCTTTTGGTTACATTTAACGTTAAACTGTGACTGGACTTTCCACTTACAGGGGATCCACTTACAGAAAGATCCCTATCTGCCATGCTTACAATGGCAGATGTTTGACATAAATTATTTTGAGAGAGATCAGGGTTATTGAACTTTGTTAGGTAACTTTCCTTAAGGAATAGATATTCCTCATCGTTGATTGAGCACTTTGAAGTGCAAAATACCTCCTTTAATCTATCTTGAGCGAACTTTTCTCTGCCAGCCCCAGGTCCTTTGACCTAAACTGAGGGAGGGAAGGGGAGGCCAATCTTTTGTCCATTTCAAGCTAATCTAATGATTAAATGGTTAAATATAATTGAGATGTCAGGATCCCTAAAAATGGATAAGCCAAATTGTTAGGAGTTTAATAAACCAATAGTACAGGTGAGACTGTCTTCACCTCACCCCTCTAAAGGTACCAAAGTACCATGGAAGGAACAGTGAAATCTAACAAACTAGATTTTCAGGCAGTTGGAACAGAGAATCAATCATTGTTATACATAGGAGATAACTGGAATATGATTCTGAGATAGGAGATTTGGCTCACATAAAGACAATTTGTGTTGACTCCCTATGTAGGTTCCTCTATTTTAGATAGTCTAGGCATCTGCTTAAATTCTTGTTATGGGGCAGCTAGGTGGCAGTTTTAGAGCACCAGCCTGAAGTCAGGTGAACCTGAGTTGAAATCTGGCCTCAAACATTTATCAGGTACTAGCTGTATGACCGTAGGCAAGTCACTTAACCCCAATTGCCAAAGGGGGGGGGAATTCTTGTTATGCTAGGATTGATGAAAAGTATCCTCCCTCCCAAGCCCATGCTATATAAGGATCTACTTATACTTAAGCAACTGGGGTTGTTTAACATCGAGAAAACAAGACATGATAGCTGCCGTTAAGTAGTTGAACTATCACACAGAAGAGGGATTAGATTTGTTCTGTTTAATTTTAAAAATTAGGAGCAAAGAATAAAAATTGCAAGGGGGAAAATTTAGACTTAATCCAAGAAAAATATTTTCTAACAAAACTATATTCAGGTTGAATGGACTACCTTAGGAGACAATAGATTCCATCCTTAAAAGAGATCTTTAGGGTCTAGATGACTACCTGAAAGGAATGCAGTAGTGGAAATTTTGCAAAGGTTGATCAAATGACCCTTGAGATCCCTTCCAATACTAAAATTTTGTGATTTTAGGAACATAGTCATAGAGCAGAATAGGTTATGTTAGCATGAAGGGATAGGGGTGGAAGAAGGACAATTATAAGGCTTATTTTAAAAAATATGGGGAGACATTTTACATCCAAATTTAAAATAACTCTTTCCCTCTCTACATTTATTATTGTTCTTTAGCAAATGGAAAGTAGGAATCTCATAGATGTATGAAACTTGTTGAAGGTAACTTCATTATTACATACAGAAACAATTAATAATTTTTTAACAATTACATACAAAGATAGTTTTCAACATTAATTTTTGTGAGATTTTGAGTTCCAAAATGTTCTTCCTCTGTCTCTTCTCTCCTTCTTCCCCAAGATAACAATCTGAAATAGGTTATACTTGTACAATCATGTTAAATATAGTTCCATATTAATCATGTTGTGAAAAAAAAAAATCAGAAAACCACCAGGAAAAAAAAAGAAAAAAAAATTTAAAAAAAAAAAAAAAAGTGAGGTGCAGCTAGGTGGCATAGTGGATAGAGCACCAGCCCTAAAGTCAAGAGGACCTGCGTTCAAATTTGGCCTCAGACACTTAACACTTCCTAACTGTGTGGCCCTGGGCAAGTCACTTAACCCCAATTGCCTCAGCCAAAAAAAAAAAAAAAAAAATGAAAATATGCCACCTTGGGGAGGAGGGGAAGGGAAGGAGGGGAAAATCTGAAACATAAGGCTATGCAGAGGTCAGTGTTGAAAACTTATCCATGCATATGTTTTGAAAATAAAAATCTTTACTAAAAAAACAGGGAAAATAAAATGCTTCAATCTATATTCATACTCCATAGTTCTTTCTCTGGATATGAATGGCATTTTCCATCTCAAGTCTTTTGGAATCATCTTGGATCACTGTATTGCTAAGATCTAAGTTTACCATAGGTGATAACACACTGTTTCTGTTGCTGTATACAATGTTCTCCTGGTCTTTCCACTTCACTCAATGGCAGTTTTTTTCTGAAATACATCTGCTCATTATTTCTTAGATAACAATAGTATTCCATTATATTCATATACCACAACTTGTTCAGCCATTTCCCAAATGATGGGTATCCTAAGGGTGACTTTAGACAACAATCTAATAGTTTTTCTCTTAGTTCCTCCTACTACAAGTTTATAGTGAATATATTAAGGAGTAGCAAGTAGGGGAAAAAGAAGCAGGAAGAAAGTAGGAAATAATAAGTGTATTTGTGGAACAACATCTTGCTTAATACATGTCCCTGAAAAAAACAAAAAACAAAAAACAACTCTCTATAATTAGGGTGTGGGAGGGCAGTACAATTATATTTTAAGTGTTGGAAAGATATTATGCTATAAAAGATTTTCTTAAAAAATCTGTAACAAAAACATGAGCTGTAACATTAAAGTAAAACCCGAACAAGTAGCAATAAAATTTAGTTGAAATATATGTGTGTATGTGTGTGTGTGTGTGTGTGTGTGTGTGTGTGTGTGTGTGTGTGTAAATGAGCTCCCTCATGGAAAAAAAAAAATGAAAGCTCAATGCGTAAAGGAAATTTGTGAATTCAAAGAATAAACAGTAATGAGAGTCCCAAGTAAATGTGTATATGTACATAAAAATGTATGTGTATATATAAATACACACACACACACACACACACACACACACACACACACACACATGCATGTGGCCTTCCTTGAAAAGTCTGAAATGGAACAGTTTTGATTCTAGAAACATTTCTAAGATTGGGGCAAAGGGGAGAATATCACCCAGCTTTAGCAATAGAAGTTCTCATTAGCTAATATGGCAAATTTTCTAGTCTTCATATCACTTGAGCTTATTTTTTCTTCATTGATTTTTTTCTTATAGGACAGGTCTGAGTTATCATGATTTTCTCTCATCTATGTACATTCAAGATACTTTATCCACTCTACTTCTGCTGTTAATAAATGAACGCCTATTTTCCATCTATGGGTAATACCTCTTCACTCTATCAATTAATATTCCCTAAATCAGAAATTAAAATACATTAGCCCAAACAGATTTTGGTGGTCACCCTTTTTTATATAAGGCTGCTGAAAAGGCCTAAGAATTCAAGAGGTAACAATTAAAAATGTAGTTAACATCCCAGTACTGACAAATCACTTGTCTCCAAAGAAATTAATCATCCCATAGTATAACTGGAGACAGGGCTCTGTACTAGCTCCTTTTAGCAAGCAAAGATTCCAGGCAATTAAGTTCAACTTTCATGCAATTTTCTTATTAATCTCCTGTCAGCCTTTGTCTTATTCCCTTAGCTCCCACCCTCTGTTGTCTATGATAAGCAATCTATACAGATTCCAGAAGGGTTAGCAGAGTGCCCACAATATGGACTCTCCACTCTGACTTCAATCTCACCCCTTTGCCCATCAGAAACTTTTGGTATGTTTCAGACAAGACAGACCATCCCCATCTTTCTTCCCAGAGTTGTCTTCCAATACCAACAATTAGCTGAAATAGGCCAAGGTTACCCACTGCATTTGGAGCCATCTCCAGTCATCCTGATCTATATTTTTCAATTAGACCTAGATGGTTCTGGAGGAGAAAGTGAAGCTGGTAGTTCTGTACAGCCTTTCACTCACTTAATTCCAATTCATTTGCATGACATGTCACCTCCTTCCCAAAGTCATGGTCTCATGGACAAACAACAAATATCCTGAGTTCTTGTAAACTCTGAATAAAAGTCTGCTCCATTTTCATAAATTCTTTTGACATTCAAAATCTTCATGGGAATACTCTAACACTGTTGGACTAGGGATTACAAATCATTTTGTAATTTATCATAATTTGTGCCTCATGTAAATTCTGATTTTTACAAATTAAATTTGTTTAAAAAGTATCTCTAGTGTCTTCCCAATTAAATTAAAATAATATTTTTAAATTTAGGCATGAAATTAATAGTATCTTAACTTTTTATCAAATATAACAATATTTGACTCATGTTTTAAATAATCTTTTCAATGGATATAAATTATTGCTTAGTAAAATCTGTCTAGTGAAAATGACAAAATGATATTTGCTCCTTTCACTAATCCACAAAAAAAGATACTACTAATAAAAAATAATATGAATAAGGACTAAGAAACATCAGAGACGGGCAAGTTTGAACTAACTTGATAAAGTTTGAAAGGTTTTTTTCCTCCTTTATATATGTAGACTAAGAGGGTAAGAAAAAGAAAGGAAGTGTTAGGTTTCATAAGCAAATAGAGTAAGTTCATTTAGAAGCTAGAACAATACAGAAGGCTTTCTGATGCACCTGTGTCATAATGCAAAATTGTTCTGGGTTGGAACTAGTAACTCGGGGTCAGAAAGATGACCAGTGTCTCATACTTGTTTCTTGATATTCATATTGCTGTGTGATAAGACTATAGTTACATCAGTAAAATGAAAGTATAGGCCACTGAAAAATTCACATGGCTAAGTAATGTTTATTGAAAAATATAGCAAAGTTGATTGGATCTTGAAATGAAAGGAAAGAGTACAAGAACATGACTGCCTCCAAAATTCCTTCTAGATCCATAATGAATTTTCCAATTTCTCCATCTAGGGTAAGTTTCTATGTCTATGGAAGACAGGTAGCACAGGTTTAATTAGCCATTACTGTTATTACTTATTCCATTCTGGGGTGTTTTCCCTTATGTGGGGCAGTATAGAGTACAAAAACAATCAAAGAGCAAAAAGGAGTTTATTACTATATGTTTGTCAGTAAAAGGAGTGCAAAGTAAAAACTGCAAAATGTAAGATTAAATAGCTTAACCACAGAAGCCTCCACTCCCACCCCCACCCTCAGCCAGACCTTTTCTCCCATTGTTTGAGGGAATCTGGGTTTATATTCTAATCTTGGAAATCTAACCCAGAAATAAAAGAATAAATTACCTTTAAAAGAAGTACTTAAATGTTAATTAAGAGATTGGGGGGGGGGGCAGCTAGGAGGCTCAGTGGATAGAACACCTGCCTTGAATTCAGGAGGACCAGAGTTCAAATCTGGTCTCAGACACTTAACACTTCCTAGCTGTGTGACCCTGGGCAAGTCACTTAACCCCAGCCTCATTAAAAAAAAAAAAAAAAAAAAAAAAGAGATTGTGGGAAACAGGAGGGGACCTACACCTGCAACTTTTTTTAGCTATAGCTGTACTTATAAAGTCATACAAAAGTCTATTTGAGCATTTAATCTTACTTTAAAGATAGCCCTCAAATATTATTGTCATCTAGCAACTAATTATGATCAGAACTAATGCCACTCATTAGCTATAATTTATTTTACTCCCTTCCCTTATACAAATGTCAAGGTGACGAGAGTTAGGAAAGGGAGAACCCCTTCTGGTTCGGTACAAGGATAACCTAGTGATGGCACAGAGTCCCCCTGTAAAGGAATTTACAAGCCCGAAAACCTAGATTGATAAAAAAAAAGGCTTATTGTAGGGGTAAAGGTATATTGTAAGGGCAAAGGTAGAAAGATACCAGGGCCAGAGGTGGTCGCTGGGCGGACAGGAAACCTTACATGGCCGGAAGGATACCATGTTTGGGGGGACTCCTGCAAAGAATGGCCTCGAAGGGTTTCCCTTTTTATATTCTTGAAGGTGGATGGAGTCCCAGGCTCCTGGCTGCTTTGGCCCAGGGTTAGCATTGAATAGAATCACTGAGTTTTTAGATAAGGAAAAAGCTGTTTGTGGGGGCTGGGGAAACCTGAGCAGATAGTGGGGGGCTAGGAAAATCCAAGAGAGATCTGGTGGGGGCTGGGAAAGCCCGGATATCATTGGAATTCAAAAGGGTGCTTTTTGACCAGGATTTGTGAATCGAAAGATCCTAGCTTCTTCAGCCATGGGGGGGTTGGAAATCAGAAAGGAATCTTGAAGGAACCTCAACCCCCATCAAAGGCATTTAGTTAAATTGTTGGTTACTTGTTGTTCTTATTTGTTGGTTACTCCCAGAAATATCTAACTCATGGCTCATGAAGACTCTTATAAGAGGTGAACTTGTTGAGGTTTTAAAGGAGACCCCAAGAGGTTGGGGTTGCAGATCAGTGTCATGAGATATCTCAAAATAATATTCAGGCTCTTTTTGTAGTGGCAAGAAACTGGAAACTGAGTGGATGCTTATCAGTTGGAGAATAGATGAATAAGTTATGGTATGATTGTTATGGAATATTATTTTTCTATAAGAAACTAATGAGGTTTGGCTCAGGGCAGAGTTGTGGGAACCCCTTCTGGACAGTGCAGGTCCTTCATAAAAGAATTTAAAAACCTGAAAAGTTAGATTGGCAAAAAGAAGTTTATTGGCATTGAGAAGTCAGATTTTGCCAGAAGGCTTACTTCCTCATTGGCAAGGTCCTGACAGAAAAGTAAAGGTCTAACAGAGAAATTCTGGCAGAGAGATAAAGAGGGGTTAACGTTGATAAAAAGAATGTTTTCTCAGCAGGCAAGGCATCCTTGCAGGTAGCTTTGCCAAGGAGAGGTCCCTTGGCCTGACATGTTCCTGCTTTGGGCTACTGCAAAGTCCTATTGGGGAAATGAAGGCTGACACTGAGAGGAAAATGCCTTCTCAGCAGGGAGAGTCCTGGAAACTGAGCAAGCTGCTTTGGACCTTCTGCCAGGTCCTGACAGAGAAGTAGGTGAGAGAGATAAAGATGGGGTTAATTCTGAGAAGAAAATGTTTTCTCAGCAGCCAGGGGCTTCTGACAGGCAGCTAGGAGAGAGAAAGAAGTTCCTTGGCATGGCATGTTCCTGCTTTGGACCTCTGCAAAGAAATGAGCCCCAAAGTCGCTCATTTAAAAGAGATTTAAGACTGAAGTTTCAGTTGAATGAGGTTACTGCCCCCAGGCCTAGATTTCCAGTAGAATGGGACATTTACTGGGAATAGTCCTTCAGCTCAATAGGGTCAATAGAAATCTAGATGTCCAGCTAAATGAGATTACTTAAATTTGAGATAAGTAGGGAGTAGTCCTGGACTCAACTAGTCTCACCAAGATAACAGAATGAAACCATTTTATCTTGATTCCCTGGGACAGGTCTCTCCCAGGAGAGTTCAAGGAGAGTTTCTCCCCTTCAAGGAGTTCTCAAGCATTTACCCCAAAGTCAGACAGTTTCAGGATTCCCCCCATCAAAAGAATTAGCAAGATGATTTTAGAGAGGACTGGAGAGACTTACATGAACTAATGCTAAGTGAAATTATCAGAAACAGGAGATAATTATATACAGCAATAACAAGATTATACAATGATCAATTCTGATGGACCTGACTCTTATCAGCAATTAGACAATTCACGCCAGTTCTAAATGTGAGGGATAGAAAATCCTATCCAAAAATGACTACTCAGAGATCACTCATAGAAAAGCAGAATTATTTATTAGAATTTTGAGAAGCAGATCCCATCCTGGTCTGTGAGCCAGATTCATAGCAGGAGAGAGCCACTCCCTTGAAGATGCTCACGACTTTTATACATTTCAGACAAAGAACCTTCAAAATACCACCCTCCATAGGTTGTGATTGGTCATATTTGGTCAGTGGAATGCAGCTGACTCTGTGATTTATAACCTCTTTGGCCACATCTAGGTTAATCCCTATTTGGGCAAAGGAATGCAGCCTAGGCCTTCACATGACTGGGGCCTATAGGCCTGATATTATGTTAGCTAGCAGTCTCTGATCAATATGTGCTTAATCTTTAAGTTCTTCACCATATCTTACTCCACACAGCTCCCCATTCCTAATATGTAAGTGATTTTTATCACATGCTCTATGAAGAACTTACACTTTACTCAAAAGTTAACAAGCTTACACATTGTTTATCAAGTTCACTATCAGAATTATCCCCTTCCAACACTCTCCAGCCTCTTTTCTGGAGAATCATCATTTTAACAGCATCCTCTGGATGCAATAATTTTGAAAGGGATCGTTGGACTATTTTGGTTATTAGTGTAATCATACAGGGTAAACATAATGATAACAATATAATACCACTGATAGCAATTAGTCCATACCATAAAAGTTGTTTCCACCAGCTACCATCAAATTAGGACCACCAGCTATTAGAAAAAGGGGATTTCCACATCTGTATAGGCACATGAACTATTTCTGAGAATGCCTTTTGTAATTTCTTTTACCATTTGTCCATTGTCATTGATTTGTATGCAACAAGTGGACAAGTTTAGTTTCCCACAGACCCCTCCTTCCTCTGCTAGAAAATAATCTAAAATTAATCTATGTTATAAAACAGCTTCCCTTGTTTAGGTGGCCTGATCAACTAATAGATCAAGGGCCTGAGCAGTTTGGTTAATTATTACCTCAAAGACTGCCGTAGCCTAATCAACCGATTTAACACACATATCAGTGTTCGATTACCCCCCCCCAACTACCATCCTGGGCCCATGTTGCCAGTCTGTATTCTTTTATAATTCTCTCTGGAGGCCAGACACGTCCCCACCCATTGGCATCATTTGTTTGGGTCAAAGAAGAATCATTGTAGGTTAGGGAGTGGTGCACACTTCGTGTTTCCCTTTCCAAATCTTTGTATAACTGTATCCCCAATTACCTGCCAATGCTTGATGAAAGAAAAATTTAGGTCTAATTATACCTATATACCAAACTCCAGTCCCATTTTTGGGTAAATGGGTATAAGCTGGCTGACCACAGATCCAATAATGTCCCTTCAGGGTAGGATTATTTTCATACTAAAATATGAAGGGTCCACTCGAAGGTGGAAAATACCTCACATCCCAAGCACCTAAGGGTCCCCCCCCCCCGTATTAGAATTACATCTCCAAAGATGACTTTCAACTACCCACTGGAAGATGCAACCATTTTCCCCAGTTAGATCCTGACGGCTCCAGAAACTATTAAACATTGTCCTAACAGTGCCTTCTCTATTCTCCCACTTCCATTCCATTGAAGAGTAAGTTGAACCTGGTGCTATGCTATTCAAGGTTATACATGTCCATATCTGGGGTCCCTCTCGATCAGGAATTAAACAGGCAGGTGGCATTTTCCTCTCACACCCCTCACTCCTATTAGAACGTTGGATACAGCGAATTACTATCCATCATAACAAATTATACTGGTTTGATTTCATCTATTCACATACCTACTATGTAGTCTATAATAGCTCTCTTCTCTGACCTGCAAGTAAATGTCCATGTATATTCACTTTCTCCCATCCATGGCCCTATACCAGTCTGATGTAGGTAATATCTCCCTAAAACTGTACTGATCAGGGTCCAGTGATGCTTTTCTTCTGCTGACTAGAGACCTGCTCCATTGTGTATTACTGACCTGTTGCTCAAGCTCCAGGCCAGAGACAGGGGAACAGGAACCTAGGGCCACTGTGTAAGTTGATCAGATCCCCCACATATCCAAAAGTCAATCAGGGTTTGAAAGGTATTTTCATACCCCACTGCTCTCGAGGTAGCAGTACAAAGGGTGTACCCACATGAAATCATACATGCATATACAAGGCACAGTCTCCACCCTTTGGGTTTGGTTCACACCCCATTCTCCTTACTAGTATATAATACCCCTAATTCCTAACAATACAGTTCAACCAATTGTAATATTTAGTACAAACAAGAAAAGTTCCAAAACAGTTCCCCAAATTAGACAAGTCAAAAAGATTATACATGCACAATTCATCAATCTTTGCTCAGCTATACTTTCTTTCTTTCTTTTTTTTTTATTAATTTTATAATTATAACATTTTTTGACAGTATATATGCATAGGTAATTTTTTTTTTTTACAACATTATCCCTTCTGTTTCCCCTCCTTCCCTCCACCCCCTCCCCTAGATGACAGGCATTCCCATACATATTAAATATCTTATAGTATATTCAGCCACATTTTCAATGTTCCTGGATCAGTCTCAACTGCCCACTTCTTTGGAGTATCCATGGGACCTTAGATTGGAGTGTGATATGTCTAACCTTTCTTTTTGGTGCGTATTGCCATATCTGAAGTCAACATGATCTGGAACGGTCCTTTCCAGCTCAGGGTCAGCTTGTCCTCTTTCCATGTCCGAACCAGGACCCTGTCTCCAAGCTAGAACTTATGCAATGTGAATCCTTAGGGAGGAATCTGAGCAATAAGCCCTTTTATGTGTAAAGTTTTTAGATATTGCAATAAAGACATGACATATTGTCCTAAAAACAAATCCTTGGTCTCAAACATTGGATCCAAGGAGGAATTTTGAATCCCTTTTAGATAAGGGTGACCATACAATAATTCATAAGATGATAATCCCACATCCCTTCAGGGTTTTTTTCTAATTCTTAATAAAGCAAGGGGAAGGCACTTGGTCCAGGGCAATTGTGTCTCTAACTCCAATTTAGTCAGTTGCTGTTTAATTTCCTTATCTATCCTTTCCACTTAACCTGATGAGGGCAGATGCCATGGGATATATAAGTCCTATGATATTTCTAGAGCTTGGGCCACAGATTGGAGGATCTTAGCCATGAAACGGGTGCCTTGGTCTGAATCTACCTGCTCCACCATCCCATACCCCAGAGTACTTTTACAACTGCTGAGACAGTTGACCAGTCAAGGGGAAAGGCCTCCACCCATAAGGTCAGATGGTCCACTACGACCAGCAGATATTTGAGACACCCCACTGATGGCAGCTCGGTAAAGTCCACCTGTATGCTTTGGAACAGCCTGATACCAGGGGGCCTTCCTCCTTTTTGAACTTGCCATTGGGCCGCACTATTCATCCTCTGACAAACAGGACACACGCTGACCAGTTGCCTGCTATTGTGTACAAGCCAGTGCCACAAATTTAGCACCACATCACACAGGCCTTGGACACCCCAATGACTGCCCTGATGTAAATGTTGGAGTACATGTCTCATACCTGCTGTGATCAGTACCTCTCTGCCATCAGGGAGGAGCCAATGGCCTCTTTATCCTCCTGAGCACCAAGGCTTTGGGTTTCTTGCTTCTCTTCTGGGGTAAGGGAAGGTAGAGGCATTGGAGGCAGAAATGCCAGAATTAGCACCACCATCTCCTCTGTACTTACAGATTCCTCTTCTCCAGGCCTTTTCACCTCCTCATCTGCAAATCAGTTTCTCCTTATCGCAAATGAATCTCCTCTTTGGTGCCCTTGCACATGAATCACTGCAATATTCTTAGGCAACATAAGATTAGTTAAAATTTCAGTGACCAATGCCCTGTATGCCAATCCCTTTCCTTTGCTATTTACCATTCCCATTTCTTCCCATATTTTCCCAAATATAGGAACAATTCCCCAAGCATATTTTGAATCAGTCCTTCAAGCAATTTTAGGGCTTGATTTACTGCATATAATTCACAAATTTTGAGTTGACCACTCTTTTGGCAAGAATCCAGCTTGAACCAGAGTCAAATCTTCCCCATTAACAATAGCATATCCATTTTTCCTTTTCCTTTCCTTTCCTTTTAAGTATTCGTGAGGAACCATCTATGAACTTTCAGCAAAGGGATCTCCTACAAATCTTCCCTAATCTTAGTTTGGTAATCAATCACATTTGGACAATCATGTTCAAGGGACGCATGTTCCCCAGGGGAAGCAGATAAGAATATGGCTGGATTAAAGTTATGGTCTGGTGAGAGTACCAAATCATCTCTTTCCAATAATATTGCTTCATATTTTAAAATCCTTGAATCAGTTAGCCACCTCCTAGCCCCTTTGATTCAGAATTGATTGAACTTGATGCAGGACACTCACTATTAAACTACCTCCAAAGATCAATTTCTGACTTTTCTTCTACCAAAAGTGCTGTGGCTACCCTCCCCTTAATTATGCTAATACTCCTAAAAGCCACATTGTTTACAATATTTATGTATAAATGAAAAGCTTTTTCCAATGATGGCTAAAGTAAAACAGGGACTGGCATTTAAAAACTTTGTTCCCCTTTTGAATTCCATTGAACTATATCAGGCTTCTCTTCCAACAAATGAGTTAATAAAGGTTTAGTTAATAATGCATATTCCAGGTTCTATAATACCCCACCAATCCTAGAAATCTCTGGAGACTCTTTTTCATCCTAGGCTTAGTAATTTGAAGAATCCCCTCCACCCATATAGGGTCTAGTTTCTTTTTTCCCTAAGCTTATAAAATGGCCTAAATATTTTTCCTCACATTTCATAAATTGCCATTTGTCTTAGGAAACTTTTAATCCCTGTACCCCTAGATAATTTAACAGACTGATAGTAACTTCGGCAAGGTCACTCTTTTCCTCCCTGCCACTTAACAGTAAGAAATCTATCCCAGAATGTTCACACAATTCTTACATACCCAAATAGATGTTTCATAAGTTGAACATTATACCAATTATTTTGCTTTTAAAATACCCAATACACAGAAAAAATCCCAAACTACATATTGCCATAACAAAAACATTTTCAAAAGGACAAAGGCAAAAACTATTATACTTGGAGTCCCTTTAAATAATTGGCATCTGTACAATTAACTTCCTATTTTCACATAAAAGAACCTGAAAAGTTCTTAAAAACATCACATTTCTGATCATATTCTTTAAACAAAACAAAAAAAACCATTATGTTTCAAAGAAACAAATATTCAGTCAATTAACATCTTGTGAGAACAGCCTGTCCCTCCCCCCCACTCAACTTCAGTAGTTTGGTGGGAACAGAGACAAAGACCCCTTCCCACTGCTGCCCTTCCCCCTCAATTTCCTACAAAGGAATTCTTCTCAAGATTTAGGCAATCAATTAATTTCCTTTCTTTTTCCAACTGATTCCTTCTTGATATCATTCAAGTTTCCAATTTACTCCTATATATCAATCCTTCATAAATCTCCTATATTCTCCTCTCCAGTTCCCTTCAGAATTTTTAAGATTCACAATACCAAGATAATTTCATAAAGCATAAATTAACAATGTTAACAAATTACCCAACATGTTTCAGAAGGTAACATACTGAATCAAACTAATACAGCTGCTTTTAAAAGTTTTCTTTCCTTTTCTTTTGTCTGGGTGTTCTTCTGATAGTATTAGCACTCTTTCTCAGGCAGCTTTTATGACCTCTTCTGCCAGCGTTTCGATCAGCTAAGGCTTTATTGCCCTTTCCTCTAGCAGGCTCTGAAAACTGCTTTAAGGGAAAAACTCTCCCATCAGTTTAAAATAGCCAAGTTCCATTTACTTACAAATTAGTACATCAGGTTAAAAAGATTTAAAATTACAAGCAAATTTTCAAATAACCAATTCCCAAATTTCTTAATCATTGTTCTTACAACTTAATAGGGCTTTTAAATCAGCAAAACAGACTAGGGGTTTTTCCCAGAACCCCTGTCCCTGGAGAGAATATTTCACCTTGAACATTCTTCCCTCCCAGAATCCAAATGGAGTTTCTCTAAACTTCCAATCCCATTTAGTGCATCTCTCTGCCTTCCCAGAGAATGCCTAGATATTCCATGATTTAAGACCAATGCATTCTGAGCCACTCTGAAAGAATTACTACTCTGACTGAATCCCAACTCCCAGCAATTCAGCTTGCTATTTTTCTAAGCCTGCAACACAGAGGTTGAACTCTTATCTCTTATGAACTCGCTAACTTTTAACACAGGACAAAAACAATACAAAGCAGACAAATATACATACATAGACACAAGTAGAACTCTTATTTTCACCTTTTACATTTCTTTTTATACCTAGCTACTGTCCTGACAAATTATTTGGACTGGTTTTTTCCCATTTTTACAACTTGATCTCAAATCAAATTGTCAGCAGAGGCCATTTGTTCCACCCCCACGGCATAGCCAAACGAGAGAGAATCTCTTAGAGCGTCCTTTGGTTGAGATCAATAGCAAGCAGTCCCACACAACAATTTTAGGAGGGCTAATCCCTTGAGTCTCCCTTGACCCAGCCAATAGGCCCCCAGATTTCCAAGCTTACCTTGAGAAACATGTGTTTACTTCAGACCACTGCCGGCTTGTCAGGACTCTATTTCTCCTTTTCGTCTTCAATTCCGCTTTTCACTGAATATCTCTACCTCGGATCTTTTGTCAGAGAGGGAGGGAGGCTACATACTCAAAGCCAGAGAACACGGAAAAAACCTATCCGTAGGCGCACCTATTCCCATTCAGGATGTGCAGCCATCAAAGACTCATCCCGGACCGAGCCCCCAAACTGTAAGGGATAGAAAATCCTATCCAAAAATGACTACTCAGAGATCACTCATAGAAAAGCAGAATTATTTATTAGAATCTTGAGAAGCGGATCCCATCCTGGTCTGTGAGCCAGATTCACAGCAGGAGAGAGCCACTCCCTTGAAGATGCCCACGACTTTTATACATTTCAGACAAAGAACCTCCAAAATCCCACCTTCCATAGGTTGTGATTGATCATATTTGGTCAGTGGAATGCAGCTGGCAATGTGATTTATAACCTCTTTGGCCACATATAGGTTAATCCCTATTTGGGCAAAGGAATGCTGCCTAGGCCTTCACCTGACTGGGGCCTATAGGTCTGATTTTATGTTAGCTAGCAGTCTCTGATCAATATGTGCTTAATCTGTAAATTCTTCACCATATCTTACTCCACACATGAAGATCTTATGATGATGAGCGTCATCTACACCCAGAGAGAGGTCTGTGGGAACTGAGTGTGGATCACAACATAGAATTTTCACTTTTTTTATTGTTGTTTGCCTGAATTTTGTTTTCTTTCTCATTTTTTTCCATTTTTGATCTGATTTTTTTCTTGTGCAGCAAGATAATTATATAAAGAGGTATGCTTATTTGGATTTACATATATTTTCCCCATGCTTAACATATATTGGGTTATTTGCTATTTAGGGGAGGGAATGGGAAGAAGGGGGGAATTGGAACAAAAGGTTTTGCAAGGGTCAGTGGTGAAAAATTATCCTTGCATATGTTTTGAAAATAAAAAGTTTTATTAAAAAAATTAATAGGAAAAAAAATGCAGGCTTGAACCCATCTTTAAGTCAAGGGGCAAAGTTTATTATAATTTTAACACCAATTGAAGCTGGCTAACTTTCCAAAGAAAGATAAGTTAGAAAGATCAGAGCATCATGGTACTTATTAGCTAATTTTATGGCTTACAGATAGGTATGAGGTCTATTCACTATTGTCTCAGGAGCTTGGCTATCACTGATCAGAATTTTATTCATCTTGTGTGGTACAGAAATGGTGAGGGGTCACCATTTAATAAAAAAAAAAAAAAAAAAAAAAAGCTAGAGAGAGCTCTAGAGAAAAGCAAAGTTTATTGTATATTCTCTCGAGAATCAGGCATCCAACTCTTCGAGCAGACAATGGAAGAGAGGAAGCGCCTCCTGTGGGCAGGACAGCACCTTTAATGCCTAATGCACAACACCCCCTCCCACCACTGACTCTCATACTCATTGGCTGAGAGTCTTACATTCTAAACTCGAGATCTACCCATGAAATCTAACTTGACCAATAAGTATACAGTTGCCCATATTTGGCTGAAATAGGGAGAAAATGATATCATGGGAGGGGAACGCAATTATGCCCTCGAGTTGATCTTCAGAGTCCTTCAGGCCTACTTAAACACCGAAATAGATGAAGCCTTACTTGATTTTCACAACTGTCTTGAAAGATCTCACCTCATCTCATTCAATCTCATAGTCAGCAATGTTTGTAGGACTATCTTAAGACCAGAAGGCTTTAAAATCATTGACTGACAGATTGTTAAAACAATAGCATTCAGGGGAGTTTAGGATTACTGTTGTATTTAGAAGTCAGGAATGCCAGAAATACTGCAATTTCATTTTTTCAATGATTGAGTACTTTAAAAAAGAAAGGATAGCAGCATATATTAAGCACTTTACAAATATTGTCCTACTTGATCCCCACAAGAACCCAGGGAGAAAAATGTTATTATTAATCCCATTTTACTGTTGAGAAAACTGAAGCAGAGATGAAGTTGTTGAGGCAGAAGATATCCCAACAATATTAAGGACCCCAGGTCATATGGCAAATGAATTCACAAACCCGGATTGTCTCCAAGTTAAGGGGCAAAGATTCATTGCAGCTTACAGGGGGCTAAGTTTGAAGAGAATTTAGCAAAGAGCTAGAAGCAAGAAGAAAATTTTATGAGAAAGAGAAACAAATATCATGCTCAAGTGATTGATATGCTAATTTTATGGCTTAGAGATATAATTGAGGAGTGGTAGGGATTGAGTTGCACCCATTATTGAATTCTATGACTTCCTGAAGAGTATTGAATTGGGTTACTGACCAACAGATTGTTCCCTAACAGCCTGCATTGTCTGTAGCACTCTCAAGGCCAGGTAGCCTTAGGATTTCTCAAAAATTGCTACTTTGTCCCTAGGATAAAAATTGCTTTTAAAGTGACTTGCTTGGACACACAGCTAATGAGTGCCTTGAGCCAAATTTGAACTCAATTCTTGATTTCAAGCCCAGCACTCTGTGCAACCTAAATATCTTGGAGGAAACAAGGAACACAAATCATCAACCCAAGATTTAATTTTTAGCTTGTGAAAATTTAAATATTGTTTGATCCTTAAAGTTCATCTAAGTTTTTGGAGTCCTTTTTATTATATTATTTTTCTGTTTTAAAAACAGTATTTATTTTTCCAAATACATGCAAAGATCATTTTCAACATTTACCTTTGCAAAACCTTGTGTTCCAAATTTCTCTCCCTCTCTTCTTCCATTCCCCCTTTCCAGGATAAAAAGCAAGCAATCTAATATTGATTAAACAGTGCACTCCTTCTAAACATATTTCCATTTTGTCATGCTGTGCAAAAATATCATATTAAAGGGGAAAAAAAAACACCAAAGGAAAAGATGAAGGAAAAAAGAAAAAGAAAAAGCAAATAAACAACAACAACAAAAGATGAAAATGTTGAGGCAGGAGATAATACCCCAACAAAGTTAAGAGTCGGAAGAGTCAGTATAGTGGGTATGGTTATTTACAAACTCACTTTGTTTCCAAGTTAAGGAGCAAAATGCTGCTAACAGTGGGCTAAATTCCAAAAACAATTTAGCAAAGAACCAGGAGCAAGAAGATAAATTTGTAGGAAAAAAGAAAAAAGAAATCAGAATTCTTTTTTTTTTTTTTTGATGTTGTTCTTTAAAAAAAAAAAAAGTTTTCTGTCATATGTAATGGTGATAAACTGGAACCATTCCCAATAAAATCAGGAGTGAAACATGGTCGCCCACTATCACCATTACTATTCAATATTGTATTTGAAATGCTAGCTTCAGCAATAAGAGATGAAAAGGAGATTAAAGGAATTAGAGTAGGTAATGAGGAAATCAAATTATCACTCTTTGCAGATGATATAATGGTATACTTAGAGAATCCCAGAAATTCTACTAAAAAGCTATTAGAAATAATCCACAACTTTAGCAAAGTTGCAGGATACAAAATAAATCTACATAAATCATCAGCATTTTTATACATCACTAACAAAATCTAATAGCAAGATATATATATATATAATTCCATTTAAAGTAAATGTTGATAGTATAAAATATTTGGGAATCTATCTGCCAAGGGAAAGTCAAGAACTATATGAGCAAAACTACAAAACACTTTCCACATAAATAAAGTCAGACCTAAACAATTGGAAAAATATTAAGTGCTCTTGGATAGGTTGAGAAAATATAATAAAAGATGACAATACTACCTACACTAATCAATTTATTTAGTGCTATACCAAACAAACTCCCAAGAAATTTTTTTTTTAGACATTTTTCCCCCCGAGGCTGGGGTTAAGTGACTTGTCCAGGGTCACACAGCTAGGAAGTGTTAAGTGTCTGAGACCAGATTTGAACTCCGGTCCTCCTGAATTCAGGGCTGTGCTCTATCCACTGCGCCACCTAGCTGCCCCCCCCAAGAAATTATTTTAATGACCTAGAAAAAATAACAATAAAGGACAAGAATTTCAAGGGAACTAATGAAAATAAAAATCAAATGAAAGAGGCCTAGCTGTAACTGATATAAAACTATATTATAAAGCAGTGGTCACCAAAACCATTTGGTTTTGGCTAAGAAATAGACTAGTTGATCAGTGGAATAGATTAGGTTCACAGGACAAAATAACTATAGCAATCAATCACTCTGGAAAATAATCGGGTATTATGCCCCAAAAGTTATCAAACTGTGCATACCCTTTGATCCAGCAGTGTTACTACTGGGCTTATATCCCAAAGAGATACTAAAGAAGGGAAAGGGACCTGTATGTGCCAAAATGTTTGGATGTCCATCAATTGGAGAATGGTTGGGTAAATTGTGGTATATGAATGTTATGGACTATTATTGTTTTGTAACAAATGACTAGCAGGATCAATATAGAGAGGCTTACACGAACTGATGCTAAGTGAAATGAGCAGAATCAAGAGATCATTATACACTTCAACAACAATACTGTATGAGGATAAATTCTGATGGAATTGGCTGTGTTCAACAATGAGAGGACCCAAATCGGGTCCAGTTGATCAGTAATGAACAGAACCAGCTACACCCAGTGAAAGAACACTGGGAAACGAGTGTGGACCACAATATAGCATTTCCACTTTTTCTGTTATTGTTTCTTTGCATTTTGGTTTTTTTTCTCAGGTTATTTTTACCTTTTTTCTAAATCCGATTTTTTTGTGTGTTTGCAGCAAGATAACTATAAATATGTATACATATATTGTATTTAATGTATACTTTAACATATTTAATATATCTGGGACTACCTGTCATCTAGGGGACGGGGTGGGGATGAGGGGAAAATTTGGAACAGAAGTTTCAGTGTTGAAAAATTATACATGCATATGTTTTGTCAATAAAAAGCAATAATAAAAAAAGAAAATTACTCAGATTAACAAAAGAGGAAATAAAATATTTAAATAACTAAAAAAAAGCTTTTTATTTTGGAAACATATGCAAGGAAAATATTTCAACATTGAACCTTGCATAGCCTGTGTTCCAAATTTTTCCCTTCCTCCCACCTCCCTCCCTTAAATGGCAAGTAATCAATATATGTTATACATGTTAAAATATATGTTAAATCCAATATATGTAAACATATTTGAATGGGACCTATTGGATGAAGTATTTCTCAGTATTGAATTACATGATCTCTGGAAGGATGAACTTTGAACCCTGGGATACAAGAAGTTGCAGGAAGTGACATAACCTGTGGGAGGCAGCCAACATTGGTGACCTTTGGTTCTCTGTCAGGATCTTGCCACTGAGGAAGTCAGTCTCCTAGCAAAACCTGACTTCTCAGTGCCAATAAACTTCCTTTTGCCAGTCAAATTTTTCAGGTTTGTAAATTCTTTCATATTGGACCTGTGCCTGCCAAAGAGGGGTTCCCACAACTCTCTGACTGCCACTAACCATATCATTTGGTTCCCTAACCTCATCACTAGAAAAGTTGTTTGGATGAGAAGCATTTATGATAGCCTCATCCTTCCCTAGCTTTCTTCTGGGTGGTTTTCCTGGTTACTGTCCCTAGTAACCTCTATATTGACTCTACCTTTTATTCTTTATCTTTTACTCATATTTAGTCCTTGCATTTTAATATACTTGTGAGAGGTGCTTCTTCCAGACTCTGAGCCATGAAATTCCAACCAGTTGGTCAACTTGAAATCACCTGAGTCCTGATTTTGATATTCATCACTAGATACTGTTGTTGCCTACAACTCATTTGTCTCCCCCGTCTGGACCCCACTAGGTAGGGCCAGCTATATGCCCCTTGTCAGTGTAAAGCAATTCCAGAAAATGAGACCTTTGTCCATTTGTCCCAAATGAATCTGGGTATGGACTGATTGAAGTGGGAATGATGTAACAATGGACCTGAGGCCCCTGGGTCTCCACAGTGCTGTAGTTCTATGGCTACCAGATGCCAATCAGTTCTGTGATGACTGTGGAGGCATGGTCTGATTCCTGTTCATTGTTTTAAGCAGGAATATACTGTCACTCACTTGCTTATGCATTTAATCATTAGAGTAGTTCAAGATTTAGCCAAGTTCAGGAGTAGCTAAAGTGGTTCCTGATAGCTTCCACTGATGTGCAGGTGTAGGTTCTAAATGATAGAGAGTGGGTTATAGTTAGTACTGAAAAGGGACCAGGCCTAGATTGCAAAGATGCTCTATTGGAAGATGTATTTATTGGGGTCAGATATATACAAATGGATGAAAAAGAGGGGGGGAACTGAATGGGACTGGATAAAGTATTTCTCAGTATTGAGTCACATGCTCTCTGGAGGGATGAACTTTGAACCCTGGGATACAGGAAGTTACAGGAAGTGACATGACTTGTGGGAAGCAGCCAACATTGGTTAACTATTGGTCAAAGATGATTATGTCCTTTTAGTTTATCTAATGAGAAGATGTGTGTCTTTTGCTTTTAAGTCCTAGACAAGCTGGAAGCTGGCTAGGTTCCAGTAGTACATGACAGGAGTTGAGATGGCTCCCAGATATGTCTGGGCTTCTCCCTGCAGGGATTAAATAAATGCGTTCTCTTTGTACCTGATAATGTCTCTGATTAGTTAATTGGGAAAGGAGGTCTTGCACCCATCCTACACACACATATTTGTATAATTATCTTGCTGCACAAGAAAGATCAGATCAAAAAGGAAAGAAAATAAGAAAACAAAATGAACAATAACAAAAAGAGTGAGCATGTTATGTTATGATCCACACTCAGTCTCTGCAGCCTTCTCTCTGAGTGTAGATGACTCTTCATCACAAGATCAATAAAACTGGCCTCAATCATCTCATAGTTGGAAAGAGTCACCTCAATCAGAATTGATCATAATATAGTGTTGTTGCCTTATACAATCATCTCCTGGTTATGCTCATTTCACTTAGCCTCAGTTCATGTAAGTCTCTCCAGCTTCTCTAAAATCATCCTGCTGATCATTACTTATAAAACAAAAATATTCCATAACATTCATATACCATAACTTATTCAGCCATTCTCCAACTGATGAACATCCACTCAGTTTCCAATTTCTTGGCACTACAAAAGGGCTGCCACAAATATTTTGGCACATGTAGGTCTCTTTCTCTCCTTTAAGATCTCTTTGGGATATAAGCCCAGTAGAAACACTGCTGGATCAAAGGGTCTGCACAGTTTGATAATTTTTTGAGCATAGTTCCAAATTGCTCTCCAGAATGGCTGGATCTGTTACATACAATTCCACTAACAATGTATTAGTCTCCCCATTTTCCCACATGCCTTCCAATATTCATTATCTTTTCCTGTCATCTTAGCCAATCTGAGAGGTGTGTAGTGGTATCTCAGTTATCTTAATTTTCATTTCTCTGATCAATAGTAATTTTAGAGCACCTTTATGACCAGAAATGGCTTTGATTATTTTATCTGAAAATTGTCTGTTCATATACTTTGACCATTTATAAAATGGAGAATGGCTTGAATTCTTATAAATTTGAGTCAATTCTCTATATATTTTAGAAACGAGGCTTTTATCAGAAAACTTAAATGTAAAATTTCCCCCAATTTATTACTTCCCTTCTAATCTTGTCTGCATTAGTTTTTTTTAATATTATGACTTTTTATAAGCAGTACATATGCATGGATAATTTTTTACAACATTATCCCTTGCACTCACTTCTGTTCTGACTTTTCCCTTCCCTCCCTCCACCCCCTTCCCTAGATGGCAAGCAGTCTTATACATGTTAAATATGTCATAGTATATCCTAGACACAATATATGTGTGCAGAGCCAAACAGTTCTCTTTTTGTACAGGAAGAATTGGTTTCAGAAGGTAAAAATAACCTGGGAAGAAAAAAAATGCAAACAGTTTACATTCTTTTCCCAGTGTTCCTTCTCTGGGGGTAGCTGATTCTGTCCATCATTGATCAATTGGAACTGAATTAGATCTTCTCTTTGTCAAAGATATCCATTTCCATCAGAATACATCCTCATACAGTATTGTTGTTGAAGTATATAATGATCTTCTGCTCATTTCACTTAGCATCAGTTCATCTAAGTCTTTCTCTGTATTCTTCCTGCTGGTTATTTCTTACAGAACAATAATATTCCATAACATTCATATACCACAATTTACCCAACCATTCTCCAACTGATGGGCATCCATTCATGTTCCAGTTTCTAGCCACTACAAAAAGGGATGCCAAAAACATTTTTGGCACATACAGGTCCCTTTCCCTTTTTTAGTATCTCTTTGGGATATAAGCCCAGTAGTAATACTGCTGGATCAAAGGGTATGCACAGTTTAATAACTTTTGGGGCATAATTCTAGATTACTCTCCAGAATGGTTGGATTCATTCACAATTCCACCAATAATGCATCAGTGTCCCCTCCAACATTCATCATTATTTTTTCCTGTCAGCTTGGCCAATTTGACAGGTGTATAGTGATATCTCAGAGTTGTCTTAATTTGTATTTCTCCTAATCTGGTCTCAGACACTTAATACTTCCTAGCTGTGTGACCCTGGGCAAGTCACTTAACCCCAGCCTCAGGGGGGGAAAAAATTGTATTTCTCTGATCAATCATGATTTGGAACACTCTTTCATATGAGTGGAAATAGTTTCAATTTCATTGTCTGAAAATTGTCTGTTCATATCCTTTGACCATTTATCAATTGGAGAATGGCTTGATTTCTTGTAAATTAGAGTCAATTGTCTATGTATTTTGGAAATGAGGCCTTTATCAGAACCTTTAACTATAAAAACGGTTTCCCAGTTTGTTGTTTCCCTTCTAATCTTGTTTGCATTAGTTTTGTTTGTACAAAAGCTTTTTAATTTGATATTATAAAAATTTTCTATATTGTGATCAATAATGATCTCTACTTCTTCTTTGATCACAAATTCCTTCCTCCTCTCCAAGTCTGAGAGGTAAACTATCCTATGTTCCTCTAATTTATTTATAATCTCGTTCTTTATGCCTAAATCATGGACCCATCTTTATGCCTAAACCATTGACCCATGGTGTACGGTGTTAAGTGTGCGTCCAAGCCTAATTTCTACCATACTAATTTCTAGTTTTCCCAGCACTTTTTGTCAAATAATGAATTCTGATGCCAAAAGTTGGGATCTTGGGATTTTTAAACACTAGATTGCTATAGTTATTGACTATTTTGTCCTGTGAACCTAACCCATTCCACTGATCAATTAATCTATTTCTTAGCCCATACCAAATGGTTTAGATGACTGCTGCTTTATAATATAGTTTTAGATCAGGTACACCTAGGCCACCTTCATTTGATTTTTTCCCCTTATTTTCCTTGAAATTCTTCCATATGAATTTTGTTGTTATTTTTTCTAGGTCATTAAAATAGTTTCTTGGGAATCTGATTGGTATAGCACTAAATAAATAGATTAGTTTACAGAGTATTGTGATTTTTATATATTTGCTCGGTCTATCCAAGAGAACTTAATAGTTTTCCAATTATTTAAATCTGACTTTATTTGTGTGGAAAGTGCTTTGTAATTTTGCTCATATAATTCCTGATTTTCCTTTGGGAGACAGATTCCCAAATATTTTATGCTATCCGCAGTTATTTTGAATGGAATTTCTCTTTGTATCTCTTGCTATTGGATTTTGTTGGTGATGTACAAAAATGCTGAGGATTTAAGTGGATTTATTTTGTATCTTGCAACTTTGCTAAAGTTCTGAATTATTTCTAATAGCTTTTTAGTAGAATCTCTGAGGTTCTCTAAGTATGCCATCATATCATTTACAAAGAATGATAATTTGGTTTCTTCATTACCTACTCTAATTCCTTTAATCTCTTTCTTGACACTTATTGGTGAGACTAGCATTTCTATTGAATAACAATGATGATAGTGGGCAACCTTTTTTCTCTCCTGACCTTACTGGGAAAGGTTCTAATTTATCTCCATTAGATATGATGCTTACTGATGGTTTTAAATATATGCTCCTTTCTATTTTAAGGAAAAGTCCATTTATTCCTATACACTCAAGTGTTTTTTATTAGGAGTGAATGTTGGGTTTTATCAAATGCTTTTTCTGCATCTATTGAGATGATCATATGGTTTTTGTTAATTTGGTTACTTATATAGCCAGTTATGCTAATAGCTTTCCTAATATTGAACCAGCCCTCCATTCCTGGTATAAATCCTACTTGGTCATAGTGTATTATCCTGGGAATGATTTTCTGTAATCTTTTTGCTAATATTTTATTTAAGATTTTTGTATCAATATTTATTAGGGAGATTGGTCTATAATTTTCTTTCTCTGTTTTCAACCTACCTGGTTTAGGTATCAGTACCATGTCTGTGTCATAAAAGGTATTTGGTAGGACTCCTTCAATCCCTATTTTTTCAAATAGTTTATATAGTATTGGAGTTAATTGTACTTTAAATGTTTGGTAGAATTCACATGTAAATCCATCTGGTCCTGGGAATTTTTTCTTAGAAAGTTGATTAATAGCTTCTTCTATTTCTTTTTCTAAGATGGGACTGTTTAACCACTTGCTCCTCTGTTAATCTGGGCAATGTATATTTTTGAAGGTACTCTTCCATTACATTTAAGTTATTGAATTTATTGGCATAAAGTTGTGCAAAGTAACTCCTAATTATAGTTCTAATTTCCTTTTCATTAGTGACGAGTTCTCCCTTTTCATTTTTAAGACTAATAATTTGATTTTCTTCTTTCCTTTTTTAATCAGATTTACTAATGGCTTATCTATTTTGTTGGTTTTTTTCATAGAACCAACTCTTAGTTTTATCAATTAATTCAATAGTTTTTTTCCTTTCAATTTTATTAATCTTTCCTTTTATTTTTAGAATTTCAAGTTTAGTGTTTGACTGGGGATTTTTAATTTGTTCCATTTCTAGAATTTTTAGTCGCAACCCAATTCATTCATGTACTCACGTTCTCTTTCTCTATTTTATGCAAGTAGGCCTCTAGACATATAAAATTTCCCCTTATTACCGCTTTGGCTGCATCCCATACATTTTGGTATGATGTCTCATTATTGTCATTTTCTTGGGTGAAGTTATTAATTATGTCGATGATTTGCTGTTTCCCCTAATCATTCTTCAGTATGAGATTATTTAGTTTCCAATTATTTTTTGGTCTATTTTCCTCTGGCTTTTCATTGAATGTAATTTTCATTGCATTGTGGTCTGAGAAGGATGCATTTACTATTTCTGTTTTACTGCATTCGAATTTGAATTTTTTATGTCCTAATATATGGCCAATTTTTGTATAAGTTCCATGAACTGCTGAGAAGTGTACTCCTTTCTGTCTCCATTTAGTTTTCTCCAAAGATCTATCATATCTAACTTTTCTGGTATTCTATGTACCTCTTTGACTTCTTTCTTATTTATTGTGTGGTTTGATTTATTTAATTCTGAGAGTGCAAGGTTGAGATCTCCCACTATTATTGTTTTTCTGTCTATTTCTTCTTGCAACTCTCTTAATTTCTCTATTAAGAATTTAAATGATACACCACCTGATGCATTTATGTTTAACATTGATATTGCCAATGTTCAACATTGATATTGATATGGTACTCTTTAGCAAGATATAGTGCCCTTCCTTATCTCTTTTAATTAGACCAATTATTGCTTTTGTTTGATCTGAGCTGAGGATGTCTACCCCTGTTTTGCTTTTTTTTGTTTTGTTGGTTTTTTTTTTTTTTTTTTACTTCACCTGTGGTATAGTAGATTCTGCTCCAACCTTTTACCTTTACTCTGTCTGTATCACCCTGCTTCAGGTGTCTTTCCTGTAATCAACATATTGTAGGATTCTGGCTTTTAATCCAATCTGCTAGCCACTTCTTCTTTATGGGGGAGTTTACCTCCATTTACATTTATGGTTAAAATTTCCAATTCTCTATTACTTGCCATCTTGTTAACCCCTGATTATGCTTTTCTCCTTTCCTTCCCCCTTACCTCCCTCCCCAGTATTAAACTTGTGAGCACCACTTGCTTCTCACAGCCCTCCCTTTTTAGTATCCTTCCCCTTACTTTAGAGTTCTTCCCCCTTTCTTACCCCTTTTCCTCACAATTTCTGTATTCCTTTCCTCTTAGCTTACTCCTTCTCTTTTCACTTTTCCCCTCCCACTTTTCCATGAGGAGGAAGAGGTTTCACCATAAATCGAATAAGTTTAATATTTTTTCTCTTTAAGCCAATTCTGATGCAAGTAAAATACACATTATGTTCATCTCCCTCCATTCTTTCTGTCAGATATAATAGATTTCCTTTGCCTCTTTGTGAGATGTAGTACCCCCACTTTGCCTTTTTTCTGGTACAGTTGCCTTTTCATCTCTAGTTTCTAGAACAAATCATACATGTGTTCTATGTATATCTTTATAGCAAGAATATAGTTCCCAAAATTTCTTTTTACCTTTTTAGATTTCTTTTGAGTTCTATGTTTGGAGATCAAACTTTTTGTTTAGTTCTGGTTTTTTCATCAGAAATAGATGATATTCACTTATTTCGTTGAATGTCCATCTTCTTCCCTGGAAAAAAAAAATGCTCATTTTGACTGTGTAAGTTATTTTTGGCTGCATACCAAGTTCATTAGCCTTTCAGAATATCAGATTCCAGGCCCTTCGATCCTTTAATGTGGATGCTGCTAGATCCTGGGTAATCCTTATTATGGCTCCTCTATATTTGAATTGATTTTTTTTCTTTTTTTCTTTTTTTTTTAATTTTTATTTTATTTTATAATTATAACATTTTTTGACAGTACATATGCATGGGTAATTTTTTACAACATTATCCCTTGCACTTACTTCTATTCAGATTTTTTCCCTTCCTCCCCCAACCCCCTCCCCCAGATGGCAAGCAGTCTTATACATGTTAAATATATTACAGTATATTCTAGATACAATATATGTGTGTAGAACCGAATTTTTTGTTGCACAGGAAGAATTGGATTCAGAAGGTAAAAATAACAGTTTACATTTATTTCCCAGTGTTCCTTTTCTGGATGTAGCTGGTTCTGTCCATCATTAATCAATTGGAATTGGATTAGCTCTTCTCTATGTTGAAGAAATCCACTTCCATCAGCATACATCCTCATACAGTATCATTGTTGAAGTGTATAATGATCTTCTGGTTCTGCTCGTTTCACTCAGCATCAGTTGATGTAAGTCTCTCCAAGCCTCTCTGTATTCCTCCTGTTGGTCATTTATTATAGAACAATAATATTCCATAACATTCATATACCATAGTTTACCCAACCATTCTCCAATTGATGGACATCCATTCATCTTCCAGCTTCTAGCCACTATGAAAAGGGCTGCCACAAACATTTTGGCACATACAGGTCCCTTTCCCTTCTTTAGTAGTTCCTTGGGATATAAGCCCAGTAGTAGCACTGCTGGGTCAAAGGGTATGCACATTTTGATAACTTTTGGGGCATAATTCCAGATTGCTCTCCAGAATGGTTGGATTCTTTCACAACTCCACCAACAATGCATCAGTGTCCCAGTTTTCCCACAGCCCCTCCAACATTCATCGTTATTTGTTCCTGTCATCTTAGCCAATCTGACAGGTGTGTAATGATACCTCAGAGTTGTCTTAATTTGCATTTCTCTGATCAATAGTGATTTGGAACACTCTTTCATATGAGTGGAAATAGTTTCAATTTCATCATCTGAAAATTGTCTGTTCATATCCTTTGACCATTTATCAATTGGAGAATGGCTTGATTTCTTATAAATTAAAGTCAATTCTCTGTATATTTTGGAGATGAGGCCTTTATCAGAACCTTTAACTGTAAAAATGTTTTCCCAATTTGTTACTTCCCTTCTAATCTTGTTTGCATTAGTTTTGTTTGTGCAGAAACTTTTTAATTTGGTGTAATCAAAATGTTCTATTTTGTGATCAATAATGGTCTCTAGTTCTCCCTTGGACACAAACGATTTCGTTCTTTATGCCTAAATCTTGGACCCATTTTGATCTAATCTTAGTATGTGGTGTTAAATGTGGGTCCATGCCTAGTTTCTGCCATACTAATTTCCAGTTTTCCCAGCAGTTTTTGTCAAATAATGAATTCTTATCCCAAAATTTGGGATCTTTGGGTTTGTCAAAGATTAGATTGCTATTTTTATTCACTATCTTGCCCTGTGAACCTAGCCTATGCCACTGATCAACTAGTCTATTTCTTAGCCAATACCAAATGGTTTTGGTGACTGTTGCTTTATAATATAGCTTTAAATCAGGTACACTTAGACCACCTTCCTCTGACTTTTTTTTCATTAGTTCCCTTGCAATTCTCGACCTTTTATTCTTCCATATGAATTTTGTTGTTATTTTTTCTAGGTCATTAAAATAGTTTCTTGGAAGTCTGATTGGTATAGCACTAAATAAATAGATTAGTTTGGGGAGTATTGTCATCTTTATTATATTCGCTCGGCCTATCCAAGAACACTGAATGTCTTTCCAATTATTTAAATCTGACTTTATTTTTGTGGCAAGTGTTTTGTAATTTTGCTCATATAATTCCTGACTCTCCTTTGGTAGATATGTTCCCAAATATTTTATACTATCGACCATTATTTTTAATGTAATTTCTCTTTGTATCTCTTGCTGTTGGATTGTGTTGGTAATGTATAAAAATGCTGAGGATTTATGTGGATTTATTTTGTATCTTGCAACTTTGCTAAAATTCTGAATTCTTTCTAATAGCTTTTTAGCAGAGTTTTTGGGGTTTTCTAAGTATACCATCATGTCATCTGCGAAAAGTGACAATTTGATTTCTTTATTTCCTACTCTAATTCCTTGAATCTCTTTCTCGGCTCTTATTGCCGAGGCTAGAGTTTCTAGTACTATATTGAATAGTAATGGTGATAGTGGGCAACCTTGTTTCACTCCTGATCTTACAGGGAAAGGTTCTAGTTTATCACCATTACATATGATGTTTACTGAAGGTTTTAAATATATGATCCTTATTATTTTAAGGAATAGTCCATTTATTCCTATACTCTCAAGCGTTTTTAGTAAGAATGGATGTTGGATTTTATCAAATGCTTTTTCTGCATGAATTGATTTTTTTCTAGCAGATTGTAATATTTTTTCCTTGGTCTGATAGTTCTGCAATTTAACCACTATATTTCTTGGAGTTTTGATTTAAGGTTCCTTTCAGTAGTTGACCAATGAATTCTTTCAATGTCTATTTTACCCTCTGTTCTATAACATCTGGGCAGTTCTCTTTGATAATTTCCTGGAAAATAGTGTCTAGGATCTTTTTTTCATCATTTTTTTCAGGAAGTCCAATAATTCTCAGATTCTCTCTCCTAAATCTATTTTCCAGGTCTGTTGTTTTCCCAAGTAGGTGTTAGACTTTTTTTCCATTGTTTCATTTTTTTGGTTTTGCTTGACTGATTCTTGGTGTCTCCTCAAGTCATTCATTTCCATTTGTTCAATTCTGATTTTAAATTAATTATTTTCTTTACTCACTTTTTAAATATCTTTTTCTAATCTTCCAATTGAGTTTTTAAGTGAGTTGTTTTGTTCTATGGAATTTTCTTCCATTTCGCCAATTTTATTTTTTAGAGAGCTATTTTCTTTTTCCAATTCACTAATTCTATTTTTCAAGGATTTGATTTCTTTATTGACACTATCTTTAAATGAGTGGGATGACTTATCCAGACCCTCTTGCCAAGCTTCCCTTTCCTTTCCCCATTTTTCTTCTAGCTCTCTTGTGAGAGCCTTTTTAATTTCTTCTATGAGAGTCTTGTATATTGAGGTCCAGATCATATCTCCCTTTGGGGATTCATCTGGAGACAGTCCATTTTTATTCTCCTCAGGGTTTAAAAGTCTGTTCTCTATGCATATAGAAGCCATCAATTGTTAGAATCCATTTTAATTTTTTGCTCAATTTGTCAAAGAAGAATCAAAGAAAACAAACTAACAAAAAAACAAATGCAGTCTGCTTTTTTTTGTTGGGGGGTGCTGGATGGTATTACTGAGATTCCTCTACAGACTGCAGGGGGCAGCATTGAGGCATTAGCAAGATAGCAATGGCTGAACTGCTTCTGTGCTCTGAGACTCTGGGAGAATGCTGAGACACTCCAGGTGGGTGTGGCCAGGTCTGGAGAGACCCTAGCTTTTCAGGGTTATAGTCTTTACCCTCTGTGTTTACATCTTCTCTGCTGATCTACTGGATTGCTGCCAGGGCAAAGTAGTCACACTGTGGTAAAATCTCCAAAACAGCTCAGTTCACATCCTACCCCTCTCAGGTCAGCTCATTGTGTGGGCTGGCTTTCATATTCTCACTTGTCTGCTGTGCTGCTGCTGCCTGCCTTCAGTCTTTGCCCAATCTAACCTTCCTCACTGGTGAGCAAAAACAGACCTTTTCTGGCGAATTTCAAGGATATCTTTTGTTGGTAATTATTTGTGGGGGTTTTTCAGTCAAGTACTAATTCTGAGGCCTTGTCATGAAATAAAGTATTCTGAGAGCAAAGACGGAGATTAAGTAGATGTATGTGTACTTTCCACCATCTTGGATGGCCAGAAGTCTGTCTGCATTAGTTTTGTTTGTACAAAAACTTTTTATCTTAATACAATCAAAATTATCTACTTGGTGTTCAATTATGCGTTTCAGTTCTTCTTTTGTCACAAATTCCTTCTTTCTCCATTGATATGAAAAGTAAACTATCTTATGTTCTTCTAACTTGTTTATAATATCACTCTTTATATCTAAATCATGAACCCATTTCAACCTTTTCTTGGTATATGGTGTTAGGTATGGGTCAGTGCCCAGTTTCTGCCATACTAGTTTCCAATTTTCCCAGAAGTTTTTGTCAAATACTGAGTTCTTATCCCAAAAGCTTGGGTCTTTGGGTTTGTCAAACACTAGATTATATAGTTATTGACTATTTTGTCCTGTGAACCTAAACTATTTCAATGATAGACTACTCTTATTTCTTAGTCAGTACCAAATGGTTTTGATGACTGCTGCTTTATAATATAGTTTTAGGTGTGACACAGCTAGGCCACTTTAATTGGCATTTTTTTTTTTTCATTAATTCCCTTAAAATTCTTGATCTTTAGTTCTTCCAGATGAACTTTGTTATTATTTTTTTCTAGATCTGTAAAATAATTTCTTAGGAGTTTGATTGATATGACACTAAATAAATAGATTAATTTAGGTAGTATTTTGTCATTTTTATTATATTTGCTCACATGAGCACTTGATATTTTTCCAGTTTAGATCTGACTTTATTTGCGCGGAAAATGTTTTGTAGTTGTAATCATATAGATTCTCACTTTCCCTTGGAAGATAGATTCCTAAATATTTTATACTACTGACAAATACTTTGAATAGAATTTCTCTTTGTATCTCTTGCTGCTGGACTTTGTTAGTAATATATAAAAATCCTGATGATTGATGTGGATTTATTTTGTATCCTGCAACTTTGCTAAAGTTGGAATTCTTTCTAGTAGTTTTTCAGTGATTGTCTAGGGTTCTTTAAGTATACCATAGTATCATCTACAAAGAGTGATACTTTGGTTTTCTCATTACCTACTCTAATTCCTTTAATCTCTTTTTTCTTAAGTTTCTGAGGTCAGATTTGAACTTAGGTCCTCCTGACTTCATGGCTGGTACTCTATCCTCTGTGCCACCTAGATATTTCTTATTTTTATTTATTAATTCAATAGTTTTCTTACTTTCAATTTTATTAATCTCAACTTTTATTTTCAGAATTTCAAATTTGGTATTTAATTGTTTTAAATTTTTTCCCCCTAGATTTTTTAGTTGTAAGCCCAGTTCATTGATCTTCTCTTTCTCTATTTTATGAAAGCATCTAGAGAAATAAAATTTCCCCTAATAATAGCTTTGGCTGCATCCCATAAATTTTGTATGTTGTCTCATAATTGTCATTCTCATTATTATCATTTTCTTGGATAAAATTATTGATTGTGTTTATGATTTGTTCTTTTACCCATTCATTCTTTAGGATTAGATTATTTAGTTTCCATTTTCCCTCTGGCATTTTATTGCATCATGATCTGAAAAAAATATATTTACCATTTCTGCCTTTCTATATTTGATTTTGAGTTTTTATGTCTTAAAACATGGTTAATTTTTTTATAGGTTCCACAGACCACCGAGAAAAATGTAAACTCCTTTCTGTCTCCATTCAATTTTCTCCAAAGATGTATCATACCTAATTTTTCTAACATTCTGTCTACCTCCTTAACTTCTTTCTTAATTATTTTGTGGTTCTATGAATCTAGTTCTGAGAGAGCAAGTTTGAGGTCCCCCACTAGTATAATTTTGATATCTATTTCTTCTTGCATCTCTCTTAACTTCTGCTTTAGGAATCTGGATACTATACTACTTGGTGCATATATGTTTAGTACTGATATTGCTTCATTATCTTTTGTACCCTTTAGTAAGATGTAGTTTCCTTCATTATCTCTTTTAATTAGATCTTTATTCTTACTTGATCTTAGATCAGGATTGCTACCCCTGCTTTTTTTTTTTTACTTCACCTGAAGCATAATAGATTCTTCTTCAGACCTTTACCTTTACTCTGTATGAATCACTGTGCTTTAAATGTGTGTCTTGTAAACCATATATCGTAGGATTCTGGCTTTTAATCCAGTATGGCTATCAGCTTCTGTTTTATGGGAGAATCCATCCAATTCACATTCACAGTTAAAATAACTAATTCTGTATTCCTGCCATCTTATTTATCCCAAATTATGCTTCTCGTTTTCTTTTCCCTCTTTCTTTCCTTCCCAGTATTTTGCTTCTGACCACTACTTCCCTCAAACAGCCCTCCCCCTTTAGAGCCCCTCCCACTTTCTTATACTTTTGCACAACTACTTCTGTTTTCCCTTCTATTACTCTTCCCTTTTCTTTTCCCCTTTTCCCCCCCATTTTCCTATAAGGGGAGACCAGTTTCTATGTGAAACCAAATATGTCTGATATCCTCTCTTTGGGCCAAATCAGATGAGTGTAAGATTCATGAAATGCTCATTCCCCTCCCTTTTCTTCCTCAATTATAATAAATTATCTTTGCCTCTTCCTGAGATGTACTTTCCCTTATTTTACCTCCTTTTTCCTCTTTTTTTCTAATATAATTCCCTTTCCACTTCTAGTTTTTTTTTTCATATTGCCATAATAAGATAAAATTATACCTGAACTCTCTAAGTGTGCCCATACCAGAAATAGAGTTCTCAAGATTTCTTTCCTTTTTTACCTTTTTATGCTTCTTTGAGTTCTGTGTTTGGAGATCATTTTTTTTTTTTTTTGTCCAGGTCTGGTCTTTTCATCAAAAAAAGATGAAATTCACCTGTATCATTGAATGTCCATCTTCTTACCTAAAATATAATGCTCATTTTAGCTGGCTATCTTATTGTTGGTTGTAATCCAAGTTCCTTTGCATTTTGGAATGTCAGATTCCAGGTTCTTTGATCCTTTAAGGTGGAAGCTTAGGTCCTGGGTAATCCTGATAGTGGCTTTTTAGTATTTAAATTGTTTCTTTCTGGCTGCTTGCAATATTTTTGACTTGTTCTGATAGTTCTGAAATTTAGCCATGATATTCCTTGGCATTTTCATTTTGGAATTTCTTTTAGGAGGAGATCAATGAATTCTTTCAATGGCTATTTTACCTTCTGATTCTAGGACATTAGGGTAGTTTTCCTTTCAAATTTCTTGTAAGATAATTTCTAGGTTCTTTTTGTTCATCATGGCTTTCAGGAAGTCCAATAATCCTTAGATTGTCTCACCTTGATCCATTTTCCAGGTCAGTTTTTCTTAGGAGGTATTTAATATTTTCTTCCATTTTTTCATTTTTAAAAAATTTTTGTTTGACTGATTGTCTTACTGAGCCATTCACTTCCATTTGTTTCGTTTTTGTTTTTAGTGTATTATTTTCTTCACATAACTTTTTTAGCTCCTTTTGTATTTTGCCAATTGAATTTTTAAATGAGTTGGTTTCTTCATTGCATTTTTTTTTTCTATTTCACAAATTCTGTTTTTCAACAAAGTTGCTGTTTTTTTTCATATCTATTTTGTAAGGAGTTTTATACTTTTCCCATTTCATCAAATCTATTTTTAAAGAGTTTTCTTCAGAACATTTCTGTTTTTCCTTTTCCATACCCTTTTGCAAAGATCTTATTTCCTTTCCCCATTTTTCTTTTAACTCTCTTTTAAGATTCTTTTTGAAATCTTCCAAGAATGCCTTGTGAAATGGGGACCAACTCATTGGTGCTTCATCTGGAATTGACTTGCCTTTAGGAACCTCAGGATTTGAGTTCTGTTTTTCTCTCCATAAAAGATGCCCCTATGGTGAGAGTTCTTTTTTTTTTTTTTTTTTTTTTTTTTTTTAAGGGTTGAGGTCTGCTCTTAAAGCAAGGGAGTGACAGCTCCTTTAGTTTGCCCTTGTGCCATTCTGCTGATTGACTTTCAGTTCTGGGTAATAGTGGCTATGTCTGGAGTTCTGTAGCTTATAGCAAATATGCCAAACCATCTGCAATCAGGATACAATAGCCTAAGATGCTTGCAGAAGATTTGCTGGTGCAAGATGCACAAAGTTCTGGCTCCCCACTCAAGGCTCCTTGTGTTGAGGTCCGGACTCCTGTTCTAAATTTCTTCCAAGTTATCTTCTTCTGGAAATGTGTTGTACTCTAAATATTTGTGGGTTATATGTCATTTCAAAAATCAGTTTAGAGGCTCAATCTACTGTTAGTTTGTGAGAAGGTCAAAGTAGGTCACAGAAAGTGAGTTGTGTCAGTTCTTCAATATCTTGACTTAGCCCCCCCTCCTCCTTGAAGAATCAGATTCTTTAAGTCACTGACATGGTAATTTTATGATTTAGAAGTAAAATTGAAGAGTGGTAGAGGTGGAGTTGTACCCATTATTGAATTTTATGGCTTAATTGAAGAATGGTCTTAGAGGTATAGTTGCATCCCATACTTTGTTATTATTGACTAACAGATTGTCTGACAGCCAGCATTGTTTATGACATTCCCAAGGATGAGAATAATAATCCTAAGTGGTTATTGCTATACTCTCCCTAGGAGCTATATCACACTTAAAACCCCATTCTTTTATCTACATTCAGTCCTGTAGTTTTCTCTTTCGATGTGCATAACACTTTATGTCACAAGTCAATTGTTGCTGTGGTTGTAACATGTTTGTCCTTCATTCTCCAAGAGGAGGAAATATCAGGGAGGTGACAACATGACATGCAAGTGAATTGGATTTGAGCAAGGATGAGCTGAGCAAGGTCATCTGCCTCACTTTCTCTTCTAGAGACATCTGGGTTCAGTGATAAGATTCAGATTAAGATGACAGGAGATTACCCTTAATGCAATGGATACCTTGGCCTTTTTAAACTAAGGTCTTCAACAATTCTAGCTGCCCTCATTCAGAATTGCTTTGAATCATCTCATCATTGGAAACAGCCAAGTCATAGTTGATAACGTGTTACTGTGTACAATGTTCTTTTGATCCTGTTCACTTTACTTATTATCAATTCATGTAAGTCTTTCCAGGCCTTTCTGAAATCAACCTGCTCATAATTTTTTTACAGAACAATAATATTCCATTATATTTATATACTATAACTTATTTTGACATTTCCCAGTTAATGGGCATCCACTCAATTTCCAGTTCCCTGACAGGGAAGGCCTGCTACAAACATTTTTGCACATGTGGGTCCTTTCTCTATTTTATGTTTTCTTTGAGATACAGTGCTGGATCAAGAGGTATGCACAGTTTGATAGCCCTTTGGGTATTGTTTGGAGTCCTTTTTAAATCAAAATTTAATACCCATCCTAATATCCACTAAAGGTAGTGGAGCCTAATGCAAAGACTACTGAACAGATTCAAAGTGATTTCCAATTTTTAAATCATAGATTCAAAAATAAAATGAACCTTAAAGGTTCACTTAATGTGGTCTCCAGATTCAGCTCATAAACCCTAAATGCTTTTGATTCTAATTCTGAATGTGGCTTTCTAGATTAACCTTCAACTACTAATATCCTCTCTTTGATCCCCATCATCTTGAAACTACTTTTCATAGAAGCATATTGTCTATTGCAATTGAATATAAGCTCCTTAAGGGAAGGGCTGTGTTTGACTTCTGTCTTTGTATTCAGTCTAACACAAAGTAGGTACTAAATATATCCTAGATGATTGATTCACAGTGACCAGGAGATTTAAGTAAATTGCTTAAGGTCAAACAGATTCTAAGTGGAACCATCACTTCCAGGGTCCTAAGTTTCCTCATTTGTAAAATGAGGTAAGTTGAGTAGTAAGAGCTTTTGACTCATGAAATCAGCACATCTGGAACACCTATTCTTCCTCTTCATTCCTCCTCCCAAAAAAATCCTCTTTCCAGCTTTGACTGATTCTTTGTCCCTTTTATTCCCTGCATCTCTTTTTCTCTTCCTTCAGGTTAAGCCTCAAAAGGAAATAGTGAAACCAAAAAACATTTTGATTAGTTATTAGATAAGTCAGTATGGGAAGTTAGGGGATTTCCAGTTAAGTTCACCCACTAGAAAATTGTCACTAGTTAATTGTTCGACTTTGCATTGAGGAAAGGTTCCCACTGTCTTCACAAACTGCATTATCTTCCTCTTGTCCTAAAAAAAATTATTTTTGAGGGAGTTAAGTCTGGGTATTGCATATATAAATTTTAATAGCTTAAATTTGAGTTGACTTTTGGGAAATTCTGTATAAAACTAGAAGCCAGAGAACTCATTCAAATAAAGCATTTTCCAATGCTTAATAGCTTTTGGAAATGTTTATTGACTTATTTTACTTTGTGTCTCTCTATATATATGTTTGAAAGCGTATCAAAATATGCACTTTCAAATATGGTATTTTTGAGGCTGATGGCCGAGCCTAGCCTTAATTCCCTATGTATTTTCTTTCTTCAAAGATCTGCCCATCAGCTGGGCGTCAAAGTGTACCACGGTACATTGCAGAAGTCAAAACCTCATGCGTACATGCTGTTTCACCAGCCAAGCCACTCCTCTCTCTATTGCCTACAATTCCCATAATTCCTCGCAGGCTGTGTTTACACAAAATAATCTAATCTAGCCCAAGGATCGATGGGTTGGAGGGATGGAGAGGAGGAGTAACAGGGCGCGGCTAGGAAGTACGTCAGAGGAGGAGTGCGGGAGGCGGGGCCGCTGGGCGACAAGCGGCAGGAAGTGCGGGATGGTGGCGGCCCAGGAGGATAGGCGGTGAGTCTGATTCCGTTTTAAATGGGACGGGATGGGATGAGTCGGGTCGGTAGAGGGAGAAACGAGAGACTCCGGTCAGTGGAGCAGGCCTAGGGCTCTGTGGGGGCTCTTCTTGCTGCAGCTCCCTGTCCTCTTGCTCTTGGAGTCGTCGGGTAGGTCTTGGAGTCACTGGGTCCTGTGCGGGAGGAAGGTGGGCGGAATCTGTGGTCTTCCAGAGGTTCCCCGACAGGAGGGGCCGAGGTAAGAAAGGAGAGGGAGTATATGGAGTCCTCAGCTGGATGGCTCGGAGATAGCCTCTTTCCCTGTCCCCTCCCGCTCCGCCCCCTTTTGCATGGCTGGATTTGTATTGTAGACCCGGGTACTTTCGGGGGCCGCCCCTCCCGATCTCTCCTCCTCCATCCTCACCCTGAAATGAGAGCCCATTAGGCACAGGGCACTCTTCTGGGCACGGTGGCCTTTTAAGCTTATTTAAGAATTTCAAGATGAGAGAGACTGGAGGTAAAAAGCGTGGAATCGAGGTGAGTCTTAATTCTTGTAATTTCTGGGGTTCCTTTCTTTTCCAACCCCACCCCACCCCACCCCACCTCCATTCCAATCTGAGTTACTTCTCAAATCAGCTCTTCCAGTTGTGTGAGGCTGTTGTGTTGCTCTGTAAGTTTTTTCTTGCTCCTTGCGCTGTGTGGCTGTGTGTAGTCATTTGACTCAGATTGGTCCATCTTAGTCATTTTACTGCACTGTTATTGAACTCTGAGTCTGGCTGAAGGTCACTGGGTAATATTATATATTTATCTAATTATAGATAACTTGTTTCCTGCCCTGAAGATCTGGGTGGGGAGAAAGAGATACTGAGATGTATTTAGTTCTCAAAACTATAGGGGCTCAGGAGGCAGGGATGAATGTGAAGAAATTGATGAGTGGTTATCTAGGAATGAATTAATGGAAAGATTGCTGTCTAAAATAATTGTATGTTTATTGTCCTGTTTGCTACTCTGAATTCAGAATAACCTTCCCTCTAGAATTTACCAAGCATTTTTTTTTAAGCCTTTTTTAGGAAACTTTCATAGTTATTTGGAGTTTGAGTCTGACTTCCATTGCTTCCTTAACTTGAAGAGTTCTGAAATTTAGCATTCAGGCAGAAAGCCAAAGCTTACTTAACTTAGATGTAAATTTAAATGCAGATTTAAAAAAAATTTCACTAGCTCTACTGTTAACTTTGTTTTTATCTGTATTTACATATTCATTTGCCAAATGTACAGTGTCTAGTGGAAACATGGAACTAGGAGCCATCAGGACCATGATACTACTAGTAATCATCAACATGACTTTCAGCAAGTCATTTACTTCACTGGAAAGTTTCTTCATCTGTAAAATGAAAAGAGTCTTCTCTGGAATTTTGTGATCATATATGATGTATGTAAATTTCAGTGCTGTCCATTTTAGTTATATAATTAAAGGACCAGGATCCTGTATCCATAGTGCCATGCGTATACTGGAATTTAATAAGCACTTTATTTTCTTAATAATTTTCGTTTGAAATGTTCTATCAGAATGTTTATGATTGTACTGTCCATAAAAATTTTTGAAATGTTCTATCAGAATGTTTATGATTGTACTGTCCATAAAGTTTTTTGGCAAAGATAATGTAGTAGTTTGTCATTTTTTTCTACAGTGGATTAAAGAATAAAGAGGTTAAATGACTTATTTGGAAGTGAAAGGGTCTGAGATCACAGTTGAACTCAGATCTTCCTGACTCCAGGCCCAGAACTGTATCCATTGTGCTATCTAACTGTCTTGATCAGTTAAGAAATTAGTATTTACCAAATTCTTTATCCTTAATCATAATGTATTATGCTAGAGAATTTAAAGATGAAATTTAGACATTATTTTTAGTTAAGGTCACAGATAGGCTAGAGGAGACAATCTGAACATTTTCCACGTCATGGACTCTTTTGACTGACTGATAAAGGCTGTGGACTTTGTTTAAATGATTGAAAAAGTGGCAAATAAGAGGTTAATGAAAATAAGGATGCAATTTATTTTTTTTTCTTATCCAAGTTCATTAACCTCCTGAAATTTATTCGCAGATACTAGACTAAGAATATTGATCTAGAGAATGAGAAAGGAATTATATGGTAATGAGTATTTTTTTGGTCATTTAATATTATGGGGGAAAGTTGACTTGGTTTCCTGAAACTTTTTTTTTTTTTTTTCCTTTTTAAAGCAAAAAAAGTTGAATGCCAGAATGGATAACCGTTTTGCTACAGCATTAGTGATTGCTTGTGTGCTCAGTCTCATTTCTACCATCTATATGGCAGCATCCATTGGCACAGATTTCTGGTATGAATATCGCAGTCCAGCACCAGAAAATTTCAGTGACTTAAACAAAATCAGGGATGATTTTGTTGACAGTGATCCTGACGAAAAGACTTATAATGATTTACTTTTCCGATATAATGGCACAGTGGGATTGTGGAGAAGGTGTATCACTGTGCCCAACAAAAGTACACCTTGGTATAACTCTCCAGAAAAGACAGGTATGTGCTCTTTTTTTTTTTTTTTTTTTTTTTTTTTCATAATTTCCTTAAGATAATTAACTCTTGACTTTGTAGTTGCTAGATAATATCTAAAGATAGATAAATATGTTTGGATATTTTGTACCTTGTTTACATCTTTGGATCTCTCATAGTGCTTCACTCAGCATCTTGACCATATTGAATTCAATACAAATTTATTAAAGGGTCATTTATATTCAGTATCACCCAATGTGGGAGAGGCACCAGGTTAAATAAGACACAATCCTTGTTCTTTTAGTGCTTTTAGTTTAGGGGATATAACATGATAATAAATATATGAAAGGGCCAGAATTCTATGGAAGAGCTGAGAGAAAAAAAACTTGTTAGGGCAGACCCAAAAAGATTTAATGAGAACATAAGAATTTTAACTTGGCTTTGACCAATGGGCAGGGATTTTAGCAGACAAAGTTGTAGAGGTGTGGCAAATTAGATTCTAGACCTTTGGAATAGCATGAGGAAAGATAGAGGCAAGAAAGCATGTAAGCTATATGAGAAATACTTTTCTACTTTGGCAGGAGCCTAGTGTAGGAGAGTGGTAAGACAACCAGCTGGAAAAATTGGATGATGCCTTATCATATGTGTGGTTAACAATTTGAATTTTTTTTTTTTTGGAAATGAGAAATCATATGATGATTTTGAGGAGAGAAGGAACAATAGCAAATTAATCTGCCAACAGTGTAAAGAGTGAATGGATGGAGACAGGAGGAAGTGAAGGTAGGAAGACCAGTTAGGCCATTGAATTATTCCAGAGGGGTGGTTATAGGAGCCTGTTTTAGAATGATAGCAGTAGGAATAGAATAAAAGAAAGGTGCCAGTTACGTGATAATTGGAGAATCCTTAGGACTTAGAGGTGAGAGAGAAAGAAGGATCAAAGATAAATCAAAATTTTTAACATAGAAGACTTAGTTTTTGAGGAAAGTATGTTTTTGAATTTGAAGTTGAGTTTGAGATATCTAATGTAGATGCATGTCTCTGAATCTAGACAGAGTTCAGAGATAGATCTATAGATTTGATTGTCGTCTTTATAAAGTTGATAGCTAAAACTCATCATAAATGATATTGCCAAAGAGCAGAAAATCGTCAAAAGAAAATAATTCAATAGGACCGTAAGGTCAGTAAACTTAACATTGAGAATAAACATTAATGTTCTCTCTGTATTTTATCTCCCACTTCTTAAACTGCTTTTCATGAGCCTCATAGAAATTGTGAAGAAATAATTTTAAAATGTCATAGAGTACCTACTTGAAAATATAAAATACCCTATGCCAGTATGAATGAAATAGACTAATATCCAAAATCAAGCCTACAAGTATTTATCTCTGCTCTCTTTGAGGCAAATGCCATGTGAGTTCTGTTTTTATTTTGGAAGACATGATTTAATCAGCTCTACATTCAAATCCATATTACTATTATTATTATTAAATCAGTAGTTTTATTTTGGGCCTTAACTTTGGCTAAAAATGGGTAACAAAAGGATTGTGAAAGCAAAAAGTAATATTTAACATCTAAAGATTTATCTTTCAAGTTGATTCGGCAAGAAATGATACTTAACATTTTTAAACTTAAGTGTTCGTTCTATTAAAATTAAGTATTTTAAATAGTTTGAGTATTTTTATTAGCCATGGCTACTTCTTTTGGCATTTCTGAATGTAAGCACTATATTCCTTGTGGTTGTTGCAGAACAACAGGCTTGAGTAAGAATCAATGAAGTGCTAAGTGTTAGAGGTACAGAAAGCCAAGGGGAAGAAGTTTGGTAAAGAATGGAACACATGCTGAACGTTAATTGTACAATATCTTAAAAAAAATTTGCTGATAGCAACAATGTCCACAGTTGTTCTGTATCTGTATTTATTTTTCTTCCTTGTATTTAAAAACCAAAACCAAAAAAACCCTTTCCTAACAGTGTTATAAACTTGTTAGTGGCAATGAGAAATATAGGCCTGCACCAGTGCTGCACTAAATTTTGTAGTCATTCTGCATTTCCATAAAGGGTTGATTGTTGAATGTTTGTTATGAAAAGAACAAGTAATCATTGTTGTTCTTGTTCCAGAGTCATCTGACTTGATCACAGAATGTTTCAGTTTTACATTGTCAGAGCAGTTCATGGAAAAGTATGTAGAGCCTGGAAACCACAATACTGGGATTGATCTACTCCGAACCTGTGAGTATTTAGATAATAGCAGAAAGTTTGGAAAGAAAAGAAAAAAGTTTTCTCCATCCTTTGTTACATACATTAAGTAAATGAAAGAAAAGTTTTCTTTGTAGAAGGAAAAGTCCAGTTTCTATTGCTTAGCAACGTGGACAAGACACTTAGCTCCCTGAAAATAAACTTTTTCTATAAAATGGGGTACAATATTATTATTGTACTCTCCCTCAACAGATTTTGAGGATCTATTATGTAAAAATAGAGCCATAGTGGTACAGTGAAAAGGCAATTCAATTCAAGCATTTTTTCAGGTAACTCCTTTGTGTCAGGCACTGTGCTAAAACCCACTAAGAAAGAAAATTTCTGCCCCATTCTTTTTACTAGGGGATTAATACATAAAACAATGCGAGGTAAATTTATTTCTGGAAGAAATAAGAAAGAGCTTTTATATCTAATAGCACTTGTGTTGAACCTTGGAGGGAGACAGAAGTACCAAGAAGTGGAGGAAAACATAAGCATGGGGACCACTGCAAAGGCAGAGAGTAAAGATGGAATCTCCTGTATAGTGAATGGCAAGTAGACCAGTTTGTTTCAAAATATCGAGTATTTGAAGGGAATAAAATATAATAAGCCTAAAAAGGCAAGATGGAACCAGATGTGAAGGGCTTTAAATTCCAAGCAGATCATTTGTATTTGATCCTAGAGGCAATAGGAAACTACTGAAATTGCACAGGAGTAACTGTCAAATCAGGCAACTTTGTGAATGAAAGATTGGAAAGGTGAAGGGTTAAGTGTTGGGAGATTGGTTGGGAGAGTCTTGGAGTGGTTGTGAGAGGTACAGAGGCCCTGAACTAGGATGGTTGTGGAATAAGTAGGGTAAAGGGGATGAATTTGGGAGATGTATTATATTTATATATTGGTAATAGCATTATAGGACTTGGTATCTGATTGGATATGAAATGAGGTTTGAATAAGAGCAGAGAGATGAGACTGACTCCTAGGATGCAAACTTGACTGATGGAGAGATGATACTATTTTTTTTTTTTTTTTTTTTTTGCTGAGGCAATTGGTGCTTAGGATCACACAGCCAGGAAATGTTAAGTATCTGAGGCCAGATTTGAACTCAGGTTCTCCTGACTTCAGGGCTGGTGCTCTATCCACCATGCCACCTAGCATCCCCATGATAGTATTCTTTAAAGAAATATTACAAGGAGTGGTAGATTTAGGGGAAAAATATCTTCTTGTTAAGTTTGAGATGCTTATGGAGACGTGGTTGGAAATGCCTAATAAGCAGATGGAAATGTGATAATTGTAGTTTAAGAGAAAGATGAGGGATAGATATGTTACTTTGCATGTATCCTGCATAGAATTACTATGGGATCTATAGGAGTAAATGAGAATCATCAAGAGAAAATATGTAGAAAAGAGCCCCTCACAAAGCCCTGAAGATCCTCATACTTAGGGTGGGGAGTGGGACATGGCATGATCCTATAAAGGAGACTAAAAAGGATTGATCAGGCAGAAAGGAGTCACAACAACAGCATCACAGAGACCAAGGGAGGATATTCGGAAGCTATAGTAGCAAATGTGGCAAAAAGGTGAAGAAAGATGAGAACTAAGAAAAAAATTTAGCAATAAAGAAATTATTGTTTTATCTTGAAATGACCAGTTTCGTTTAAGTGATGGGCTTACAAGCCAGATTAGAACTTGTTGGAAACTAAATTGAAGGTAGAGTGGCTATAAACAATGTCTGCAGCTTTTACTGAAATCCTGGCTGTGAAAGGAAGCAGAAAGTAAGGATGATAGCCTGAGACAATAATGACATCAGGGGAGATTATTTTAAGGATTGGGCAAAGCATGAGTATGTTTATTGGCAGCTCACAAGGAGCCAGCCAGTAGATGAAGTAGAAAGTTAAGGAAATAGAGCAGATTTGTTGTGCAAATAAATTCTCCTTAGGAAACTGGAGGGAATTCATTACAATTATGAAAAGAACAACAATCTCTTACTCAGATGTATAGGAGGAGGAAACTGGGGTGATAAAATGATTTGAAGGATGGAATTGGGGAGGCAAGAGAAAAGGTCTCCATGAATGATAGGTGTTTCAGTGAAATACAGTGTGAATCCCTGTGCTGAGAGAAGTTAAGGGGATAAGGAGAAAGGTTTGGAACACCCGAGGGAATGTGATAGATTGTGCATCAAAGAATAAAAGATTACAGTACAGTAATGAAGGTCCATTCACGGTTATATAACAAAATTATAGTAATTATATTGGATTTGGAGTCAGAAGACCTGAGTTTAAATCTTGCCACATAAATTATGTGTGACTCAGAACAACTAATTTAACTTCCAAGTTCTCTCATCTATAAAATTAGGGGAGTTCAACTTGTCCTTTCTAACTTAAAATCTAGTATCCTTTGCTTTTTGTTTATACATTTGCAACTTTTCACATAAATGTTGTGACTTTCTTGAAGGTTCATTAGGAACTTGTATGTTGTTTTAGGAGGCAATGTATTCTGATCAAAGTTTGGATTCTTTTGATGATAGTTCATTAGAGAAGCCCTAACATTTGAACTACTCCTTTCTTTTAAATAAAATTGTTTCTTAGATACTAGTAATATGGAAGAAATTTCTACTAGAGAAAATGCAAGATAATAACCTCCCCCTTACCTCTCTCTCCCTCTCTCCCTGTTTCCCCTCCCTGTCTCTCCCCCTCTCTCTCTTCTCCCTCTCTTTCTCCTCCCCCTTTCTATCTTCCCCTATTTCCCCTTTTCTCCCCCTCTCCTTCCTTCCTTCATGTGTCCCTTCCTTTCCACTCCCTCTCTCCCTTGGCCCGCTTACCCTCTTCCCTCTCTTCTTCCCTATATCCTTTTTATCTCTTTCAGATCTTTGGCGCTGCCAATTCCTTTTGCCGTTTGTTAGCCTAGGTTTGATGTGCTTCGGGGCTTTGATTGGACTTTGTGCTTGTGCCTGCAGGAGTCTGTATCCAACCATTGCCACAGGAGTCCTTCATTTCCTTGCAGGTGGGTGCCGAGTTTTATTGTGCTTGGATTCCTCACCTTAACGTGAGGGCCTTTTTTACTTGTGGTTCCTGAGCTGCCACATCCTGGTGTCATGTTGAGACATCACTTACCGCGCTATCTAATGTGCTCTTGTTTTTCCTTTTCTGTTGCTCCCAATTAGGTCTGTGTACACTGGGCTCAGTAAGCTGCTATGTTGCTGGTATTGAGCTACTTCATCAGAAGCTGCAGCTGCCTGAAAATGTGAAGGGTGAATTTGGCTGGTCCTTCTGCCTGGCCTGTGTCTCGGCCCCCTTGCAGTTCATGGCTGCCGCACTCTTCATCTGGGCAGCACGTACCAACCGAAAAGAATACACACTAATGAAGGCCTATCGTGTGGCGTAGGTGGACTGCAACTTCAGTTAGAGTTTGCTACACTACAGTATTTTTTAATGTCTATCTTTTCTCATACCTTTTTCTTCCCTCCCTACCTTTCCCCCTCACTGTGGACACAATTTCATTCTGGATGTTTATTTAAAGCATCATTTTCTCACCTTCAACTTTAAATTTGGATGGTCTTTGAGAAATCACACTCTTCATGCTACGTCCAATAAAGCTACACCCAGAATCTAAAAAAGAGAAATTAGATAAAGAGAATAAATTTATGTCAAGAGTATCTATCACCTGGATGAGGCTTATGTAAGCAAAGTTAACAACAAGTAACTTCTAAGAGACTAAGATATAAAGGTGAAGTTACACTATGTATGTTGAATTTGTGGCACTCAATTTAAAAAGTCTCTTATCATTAACCTAACTTTAGTTTTGCTGTTGTGTAGAACCGATCATTCATGGATATGAGTGCTATTTTCAAATGTTATTTAAACTATGTGATGGAGAAAAGTTGTCACATTTCTCTGACTTTTGAAGTATAGCTTTATCTGAGGTGAAATACAACAGCCCTTTTAAACTGCACTGTGCACAAAATCTTTGAGCAGGGATGTGAAAAATAGATATTTCAGTTGAAGCTTTGTATCGCTCTCTACTAGTACTGGAAGTTAGCTCAAACAACAGGGTATTATAAAACTTTTTACTTCCTTTAAAATTTGAGTGTCATAGATCACTTCCCTCATTGCATAGTCTTACTGAAAGATAACTATGCTTTCTAATAATGTGTATGGGTCAAGGAATTGAATGCCCCAACTTGCCAACATAGTCAGTTAGGTACTCCCTCAAAACATTTATCCAGAAGAAGGTTAATCCTCAAGATCTAAGGCTTTGGCTGCCTATTAATAACTGTGGTCTTTATTTTCTGTGATGGAATGAGGTGCCTTTTCTCACCCAGATCTCTCTCTTCATGGACATCTCAGCATTGTTTAATTTCTTCTAATTTAGTTATTTTTATAAATATGTGTATAAACTTTTAAACTTTTAAAATCCTATTTATTTTATTCCATTTCTGTAGAACATGGCAGGTTTTTTAAAGAAAATGTAACATAGTAATTTCTTACCATGTCCCAAATCTGTTGTTTAAAAAATAAAATCAGATCCGAAAAGAGGTTCTCAGACATGTTTTTTGAATGCCCTACCTTAGAATAATGAAGAGAAATGAAGAAACTAAAGTGATTATGTATTGCCTGTTGGTATGTATCCAGGGCATAAGCTTAGGCTCTTGATTTTGGGTTGAATTTATTTCTGTCTTATTATCCAGATAAGTGTAGATTCTACTTCAGTAATTTACTTATTTTCCAGTTTCTTTTATTTAAAAAAAATTTTTTTCTTACACCTAGAATGAATAAGTCAGTCAACAAACATGTATTTAGCAACTATCATATGCCAAGTACTGTACTTGGTACGGGGGATAAAAACGTGAAATAATCCCTATATTTAAATTCAAAACAGTAAAATTCAAGTGACAATTATTTTGCGTTGATCGGTGAGCCTACATAAACAAGCCCAATCTTAAAGGCATATATCTGTTCTGTGCAGCATTCATAAAATAAAAAGGATTACTGGCTTCATTTCCTTATGGCTAATGGGATAAGAGGATTATATATAAAATGTCATCTCCATCTTCTAAATTGACAATTTTGTAAGCAAATTTGGGCTATTGCCATAAAGTTTTGTTGTTTTTTTTTTTAATTAAGTTTCCTTCATTTTTGCTACATTATTTTACTCTTTAACTTATAATAGTTACATACCACCTTAGAATGTGGGGAAAAATACTATTTATTTTTAATAGGGTTCCAAGCATATTCTCAGACCAGTTCTGTGATCTTTATCATTCTTACAGTATGAGTTCCCTACTATACTTGCTTACTACCTTTCAAAAAGAATAGTAGCCTGAAACTATTAATTATCAAGCTATCTGAATATCTCCTTTCCTTCTTCTTGACTTGGATATGTTCTAATTCTGCTGTCTTCATTGGAGTATGAACAGTAAAAGGTACATAAATTCTAGTTAGCTTTGAGTAGTGGTTTGTTTAAAAAGCAACAGTAGTAACTATAGAGAAGGGAATGCAACTTGGCTGAAAAAGATGTCTGTATGAAGAAGGGATATCTTTTCTCACATTCTGTGGCTGTGTTTTGTTTTGTCGGCTACATTCGTGATAGGTTATTGTCTTATTGATTTTTTGCTGTTGTCCTGCTGATTGTGTTATGTTTTGTGAACATAACATTTTCACCTGTTCCATACTGTCATGTAATAGTGGCTTGGCCTAAAGACAGTGCAAGGGTGAAATCTGTTTCTGACATTTCCGCTCATCTTAGAAATCCACAGGAAAAGGAAGGCCTATGCCTTTCAAGAATCTTTAAAATGCTTTAATGTATATTTCCAATCAGACTCTTTAAGATTTCATAAATATTGGAGGAATGACAAACATAAAACTTCTACATCTTTTTAGCAAAGTATTTGTAAATATTAATAACTTCCTTTAAATCATAAGAATTCCCAAATATAAGTTGTGAGGAAATAAAAGAAAAAAGAAGAAGAAAACCTTAGTGAAGAATAGACACTATAATTGTTTCTAAACCTGTATACAAGTTATTGGGAGGAAATTTTTATATATTATGTGTGTATATGTGTTGTAACAAGTGAAATTGTAGTAAATCATAAGTCCCAGAAAGCATTTTAACAGCAAAATACTTTCCAGGAAGAAAATCCAGGGCCTTAAAAGAAAGGTTGGGACCTTCCTTTTTCAAAAAGTTTAGCACTCTCCAGAAAAGGAAGAACCCTCTTATTGGGAAATGAGAAGATCCATATGGCAAGCAAAATGTGTCACAATCTCCAAACACCACAACAAAATAAAATGAAATTATATGTATATAAATAATCAACAAAAGAAGATACCAAGTACTACCAGGGATTTCTCTCTTTGCCTACTATGATCTCTCCTGAGTCATTCTGATATTAATTAGTCCCCTTCATTCTTCTTTTATCTCAAGTTCTCTATGTTAATATATCAAGAAAATTTTTAATGGACTTAGACACACATATAAACACATGTGAGGTAGTTTAAATAGGTCAGGTTAACTAGTCACATTTTATGTTATACACTTGAAGTGTGTAACTTCTCCAACATTTTAGGGAAATTTAAAATCAGTATATTAGTCCTTCACACATAAACTGATCTATCAAGTTTCACAGTAATCTTAAAAGTCATGTTAAAATAAGGATTAAACACATGTTTGTGTTTTAAGATTGAGGGCATGTTTTGATTTTCATGTCAGGGTTTCTCTTGCCAATATTTAAATTTACTTCTTCAGTTTAAACTGGCTTTTTCTTGCTCTAATCATTCCCTTAATTTTGTGGCTGCTAAAGGTTCTTGGGTGAAACTTTAATGAGGTAGTCTCAATCAGTAACTACAATATTTGGCACAATCCCTGCATTCTGTCCTCCACCCTGATTCATGATTGCCCTACTTGAAAGGAGACCACAAAGAATAATGCTTATTTTGAATTAGCTCTTCTCTTCTATACATGAAAGTTCATGAAACCACCAGGTCTCCCAAATTATATTGTCAATGAATAAAACAAATTTAACTTTGTTCCTCCCTAGATTACCTACAACTTGCTTGTATAAAGCAACTGTTGTGACACATTTGGTAGACATAATCTCAGTGGTGGGAAGATTAGCTTAATCTGAACAAAAAACCCCAATAACATACTAGGTAACTAGTCATCAAGCCTAGAAGACCTCCAATGAATCTGTGGATAACTAGTTAGGAAGCTTTCCTTCCATCAAACCTGAAGTAGATTTTTATAATTTACACCTTTTAGTCCTGTTCTGAGAGCTAAGCAAAAGAAGTCAATTTGTTTCATCCATTGACAATGTAATGAAAGAGCTATGAGTGATCTAACTCAAATTAGGGCCCAACAAATACATATGTGGTGCAGGAGATACACTAATTGAATGTAATCTAAAATTGCTTTACTTGTTTTGGCTTCCATATCACACTTAATAATGTTAAGTTTGTGGTCCATTTAAATTGCCAAAAATTTCGGAAGAACTGAAGTGCTATAGAACCATGCCTCTCCTTTAATACTTGTGAAGTTGACACTGATCCCCAGTGCAAAACCTTTATTCTAATTAAATCCCATCTTAGATTTGGCCCAATGTTCTAGCCTATCAAGATCTTTGAGAATCTTCATTGTCATGCATTATATTGCTATCCCCTTTAGTTTTATCATCTGAAAATTTGGTAAGTATATCAGCTATGCCTTTCTCAAAGTCATTGATAAAAAAAAAAAAAAAGTTTAACACAGGGGTCAGGGAATTTATATTTGTATCCTTAAAAATTTCTTTCTTGAGAGTTTTCTATGCTTCTAGAGTTATTTCATATGTGTGTGTATATACATTTATACACACATGCATGCACATATGTATGTGTGTATATACATAGATTTTCATTTGTATATTTATATTTCATATATATGTCTATACACACACATAAACATATATGTATATATTAGTATTTCTCTCTAAAGTGTTTGAAATTTGCTCTCAGACATAAAGTACACGGAAAACTATGACTTCCTTCTTTTCTATTACAAATTTAAAGAAAGTATCAACAATTTTCACTCAAGATTTTCTATCATTTCTACCCCCAAAACAGGTTCCTCCATAGTAAGAATGAGGTATAAAAGTTCTCTTTAGCATTTGCTGTAGCATTTGCAAAATAAAATTTTGAGGCAAGTAAAAAAATTGTTAGTTGTTTTGCTTTCTTCAGAGAGAATGCCTGAAGATGTTTCTATAGCAAAAGTCCCTATCACTACTGATCTAAAGGCTCAGGATTAGGCTTGTGATCTGTTTCCCCAAATCCCTAATTTTCCACCATTATTGATCTTTTAATTGGTATCTTTCTCTCCTTTCTCAAACTCCCCACGAGTATATCTTTTTAATATATTTTTCTACTTTGTCTCAACTTTTCCCAACCCCTTCCTTTTATATATTCTATTTCTCTTGAATAAAATATATCTTTCCAATCATGCATTCCAGGCAGAGGATTCATCCCAACACTCAGTAAAATCTATGATAATCAGATTCATCTTCAAGTGTTATCTGATGCCTGTTGCTTGTTAGCCAATCTTTGTGCATTTCTCTGTCATTTGAAAACACAGATTTATTAGTGATTCTTTTCTTGGGTCTCGTTGACCATGAATTTCTGAACATCTTTATTGCTATTTTACCTCTTTTTTTATGGTATCTGACTTGATAATTATTCATCAGCCGTGTTCTCTCTTCCTTTTTACAATTTGAACCATTTATTTGGGTTTCTAAAATTAAAGGAAAAAGGCATACTCCATCCCTGATTAGAAGCCTGTTATTACTATGTACTTGAGTTTTGGTCCAAGAACCCTAATCCTTTTTTTTTTTTTTTTTTTTAGATACCATCTAACTTCTGTATCTGAAGCCCTTGCTTTAGACTGACAGCAGGAACAAATATGCTAAATGTGCCCCTAAAATCTGTGCATCTGAATCAGCAGAATTGAAAAATAGTGACAAGTTGGGACTTTTTTTCTCTTCATCCTGCATATATACTCCAGAAAAAAAAAAAAAATAGATCTCAGATTGACATATAATTCCCTCAACAGTGACCTACCTCAACAGGTAAATTACTTCAATAATTTACATCATTCTTTGGAGGACAATTAGTTAATTCCCTTTTTGTTGAGAATGACATTTTATCTATTACTTATCTGGGATTAGTGTCCCTTTCCTCTATCCTTTGTAAGATAACTTTGATTTTTTTTTTTTTTTTTTTACACTAAAGTCTTTCTTCTACCTTTTAAAGGAACAATTCTTTCTGATAACCTGGGGAGTGGAAAAGTCTTGAATTCTTTTACCTTCTAGAAGTAAATCCAGCTTGTTCTTGGAGCAAAGTTTAAAAATTATTTGGATATGGCTGGTATACCAGCATTGCACACTAATTTTCTATATTCTCCATTTATAGGAACAGCTGGAAGTAACCAGCATCAATCAGTCCCTCATCTTTTCTGCTTGTAGACAATCTGGAAGGTAAAAATAATTTGGGAAGAGAAATAAAACAAAACAACAACAACAAAAAAAACAATGCTCACAGTTTACACTCATTTCCCAGTGTTCCTTTTCTGGATGTAGCTGATTCTGTCCATCATTAATCAATTGGAATTGGATTAGCTATGTTGAAGATATCTACTTCCATCAGAATACATCCTCATACAGTATCATTGTTGAAGTGTATAATGATCCCCTAGTTCTGCTCGTTTCACTCAGCATCAGTTGATGTAAGTCTCTCCAAGCCTCTCTGTATTCCTCCTGTTGGTCATTTCTTACAGAACAATAATATTCCATAACATTCATATACCATAATTTACCCAACCATTCTTCAATTGATGGACATCCATTCATTTTCCAGTTTCTAGCTACTATGAAAAGGGCTGCCACAAACATTCTGGCACATACAGGTCCCTTTCCCTTTTTTAGTATTTCCTTGGGATATAAGCCCAGTAGTAGTACGGCTGGGTCAAAGGGTATGCACATTTTGATAACTTTTTGGGCATAATTCCAGATTGCTTTCCAGAATAGTTGGATTCTTTCACAACTCCACCAACAATGCATCAGTGTCCCAGTTTTCCCACAGCCCCTTCAACATTCATAGTTATTTGTTCCTGTCATCTTAGCCAATCTGACAGGTGTGTAATGATACCTCAGAGTTGTCTTAATTTGCATTTCTCTGATCAATAGTGATTTGGAACACTCTTTCATATGAGTGGAAATAGTTTCAATTTCATCATCTGAAAATTGTCCATATCCTTTGACCATTTATCAATTGGAGAATGGCTTGATTTCTTATAAATTAAAGTCAATTCTCTGTATATTTTGGAGATGAGACCTTTATCAGAACCTTTAACTGTAAAAATGTTTTCCCAATTTGTTACTTCCCTTCTAATCTTGTTTGCATTAGTTTTGTTTGTGCAGAAACTTTTTAATTTGGTGTAATCAAAATGTTCTATTTTGTGATCAATAATGGTCTCTAGTTCTCCCTTGGACACAAACTCCTTCCTCCTCCACAAGTCTGAGAGTTAAACCATCCCATGTTCCTCTAATTTATTTATGATTTTGTTCTTTATGCCTAAATCTTGGGCCCATTTTGATCTTATCTTAGTATGTGGTGTTAAATGTGGGTTCATGCCTAGTTTCTGCCATACTAATTTCCAGTTTTCACAGCAGTTTTTGTCAAATAATGAATTTTTATCCCAAAATTTGGGATCTTTGGGTTTGTCAAACACTAGATTGCTATTTTTATTCCACTATCTTGCCCCCACAGGGACCAAATCTTAATGATGCCATGGTAATTTAAGAGATTATTGTTTACTCTGAAGAGAACAGTTTCAGTTGAATATGAATTTTGGAGACATTTTAGAGATGTAGATTGAATGGTTGAGGAAGTGTTAGCAATGAATGAAGATATTTTGACTGAGAAAAAATGATAGTTTGAGGAGATGGTTGGGTTTAGTAATTTTAGTAGGAAATGATTTAGTAGATAGGAAAAGGTTGAATAATAGAAAACAGAATCAAGAGCAGATGTAGAAGTTGACCTTGAAAAGGAGAGGAATTGCCTCATTATCAGAAGACTGAAGGAAAAAGGAAGAGTAGAAGATAATGACATGAGGTTTTGAGATTCCATTTTTTGAGAAAGAAAGGGAGCAGCACACAATGAAAGGCCTCAATTTTTTCAGTAAAATAGTGAGGTCCTCAGGATGAAAGTGTGTAGGAGGGAAAGGGTGAGGGAGACAAAAATAAAAATAAAAAAAATTAGAATAGCTTCCTTGGAGAATAGGATAAGAAATCATTTAGGAATAAGTAAAAAAAAAATCTTAAAAGTAAATAAGTTAAAAAAAAAACCTGCTACAATGAGAACCCCTTTGCAATATCTCTCAAATACACCCACTTCTACAGCAGGAACTTATCATCCTGTGTCTAGACTTGAAATTGCTGACAGGTGGGTCTGCCTGCTTCAAGTCTCTGCAAACTCCTATCCATGCTCCATTCATCCACTGAAGTTATTTTCCTAAGTGCAGATCTGACCATATCACATCCCACCATCCATACACCTCATACCCATTCACCGCCCCCCCCCCCCCCATCCACATCCTCACCCTCCTGCTTCTCCCATTGCAGGAGCACATTATCTTCAGAGTTATTTATTTTTTCCTTGCTTCTTTGTAGGTTTTCTTCTGTCTTTGCAGTGATCTTTTTACTTTATTTTTTCTCCTCTCTACCTCCCTTTCCCCACCCTAAAGAAGGCTACAATTAAGCATGCATATATATTTTAACACACACACACACACACACACACACATATATATATATATATATATATATATATACACATATATACACACACATAGAAACACACAAAATCTTTTTGACATTCACTTCATAACCTGTCTCCTACTTTTCCAGTCTTCTTACTCTGGGCCATGTACATTTGGATTAAATTAAAGTGGCCTCCTTGTACTTTTATGAATAAGACAATTCTAGGCATTTTCTATCTTTATGGCTTTCCTTCCTCATCTCTCCCTTCTAGTTTCCCTCAGGTTCCAGTCAAAATCCCATCTTCTATAGAATGTCTTTCCTAAACCTTCTAATTCTAAAGACTTTCTTCTTTTAATAATTAATTATTATTCATAGCTTATTTGTATATATTTGTTTGTCTGCTCTCTTCTGTTAGATAAAGAGCTCAGAAGGCAAGGACTATGTTTTGCCTCTTTTTTGCATCCCCATTGCTTAGTATTAGGTGGGTCACTGAATATGGCACCCAGTGAGAGCTTAATAAATGTTGATTGATTGAGATAACAACAAAAATGTATATAATGGGACTTTGGAGCATACCCAGAATGCTACATGGAGCCCTTCTGCATCCTCATACTACATGAGTGAGAGAAGCCTTCTTTTGATGCTTTTTAAAATTTTTTCTTTGAGACTGAGACCATTTTTCTCTTTCCTGTTTGTTTTTTTTTCCTGCTAGTCCAAAGGGTAAAGGTTCACTCACTAAATGTATACATCATAAATTGAAGCAGAAAGAAGAGGGGGAATACTCCCCTCCAAACTCTTCCACTCCCCATTTCTTTTACTTGACTCTGAGAAATAAGACTGGGGCTGTTTTTTCTCTTTGGTGTTCTTTGACCTCATTTGTTGGCAGTTAGGTGCTACATTGGATAGAGCACCTGATCTGGAGTTAATAAGGTCTGAATTCAAATCTGCCCTCAGACATAGCTCTGTGCCCCTGGAAAAGTCACTTAACTGTGTTTGCCTCAGTTTCCTCATCTATAAGATGAACTGGAGGATAAAATGGCAAATTCCTTCACTATCTCAGCCAAGAAAATCCCAAATGGGGATCTTGAAAAGTTGGACACAACTAAAATGACTGAATAATAAAAGTCCTTCTCAGTTTTAGGTACTGGCAATGATCCATATTGGACCTGAATGTCATGGTGCTCTTGGAGTCAGGATTCCAAATGAAATATTTTAGCTAACCATTCTAGCAAGGAAGTCCTCAGAAGTCATGGTACCTGGGATTAGAGCCCGACTTGGATTTGGACTTGTAAATGGGACTGTGCTCTACAGGAATGAATTTAATTAATTAATGAATTTAATTAATTAAGAAATTAATTTTCTTTCCCTTCTCAGAGACAGGGATACGGGAATTAAGCTCCAAGTACTAAATTTGTATATTTGAGATTATACCTTTGAAGTGAATATTGTCATGTATACAGCAAACCATAAAAGAAGACTCAATATAAAACAATAAATTTCCATTTCAAGAAAGCCTATATAACAAATAATACACATTGTCTTCAGAGATATTTATCTTTTCCTTGCTTCTTTATAGGTTTTCTTTTGTTCTCTGCAGTGAGCTTTTTGCTTTATTTTTTCTCCTCTCTACCTCCCTTTCCCCCACCCTAAAGAAGGCTACAATTAAGCGTATATATATATATATTTACACACACATATATATATACATACACATAGAAACACACACATATATGTATACATATGTATATATAATTATACACATATATGAGTGTATTGTTATTTCCACTTGTCATCTGTTTCTCTGAAGATCGATAGCGTCTTCCTTAATAGATCTAAGTCTTTTTAAAGTTTTCTAAATTGACCAGCTTATTATTTCTTAAAACCACAGCAGTATTCCAACCCAATCACATCTTGTTAGAGGAGTTATTTATGAAATTTTTTCCCTAATTTTCTGCATTCCTATATTCTTGGATAGATTTTATTTATACAAGAAGTCTCTAATTTAAAATAACCAAAATTATCCTTTTTATACTTCAACAATGATCTCCCTTACAATTTAGGTCTGATACTGTTGAATCTACTTGCTTGACATCTTTTTTTTTCCTGTTTTAAGTTCCTGACCTTTTGCTCTTTCAAATGAACTTTATTATTATTTTTCCTAACTCGGTAAAATAATTTTTAGTAACTTAATTGAAATAATGTTGAATAAATAAATCAATTAGGTAATTGTCATTTTAAAAATTATACTGGCTGAAATTATACTGAAAAATAAAGGTGAAAATTATACTTAACAATAGATATAACTTTAGTTATTTAGAGTTGAGCTTATTTGTATAAAAATTTTTTTGTTTATATTTATGTAGTTCCTATGTCTATTTTGGCTGGTATACACTCAGGTATTTTATACTATCTAGGTATTTGAAGTGTTAAAAAACAAGATTAAATATTGCAGACTCATAGAATAGTTTATTTTTGAATTTCTATTAAATCTAGTTTAACTTAGCTTGAAATCTTTTTGATTATTATACTTACTATACTTGCTTTTTTTTTAACATAATAAATACTGCTCCTGTTTTTTATTTTTGTTTATATCTCTCATTTTTATAATGTTTCCTGAAAGCAACATGTAGTTGAATTATTATTATTATTATTTTTTTTTTTTCTTTTGAGGCAATTAGGGTTAAGTAACTTGCCAAGAGTCACACAGCTAGGAAATGTTAAGATTTGGACTCGGGTCCTCCTGACTTCAGGACTGGTGGTCTATCTACTGTGCCATCTACCTGCCCCCTGAATTCAAAATTTTGATCTGTTACCATTTCCATTTTATGAGTAAATTCATCTCATTCACATTGTAAGTTGCAATTGTGTATTTTTCTCCTTACTCTTTTTCCTCACTATTATTTTCACTTTATTTATCCTATCTTTCCTCACTCTTCTGCTTTATTTCTACCCAATACCTTGCCCTCTTATTCCTTAAACTACCCACTCTTTTAAAAGTCCCTTACATTCTTTCCTCCCACTGTATCCCCTTACCCTCTTATTTTTCCTGAATTTAGAAGACTTTTATATCTTTTTCTCTCTCTGCTTCCATATTATACATATATAAATAATATGTACTTCCTTCTTTAATCCATTCTTGATGAGAATAAAGTGCCCCCCCCACTATCTGACCTCCCTGAACTAGCTTCTTCTTCTATATAAATTTTTTCTTTCATGCCTCATTTGTATAATTATTTCTTTTTGTCTCTCTCTATACAATTTTATTTATAAATCATCTTATCATACTGAGCTCATCCTCCTTTCTTTCAAACTACCTAAAGATTGATGATAATCATAAGAGCATTGCTAATATTTTCACATGTACAAAGTAAACAATTTGGCTTTATTGAATCTCTTATAATTGGTCTTTAATGTTTACTTTATATTCCCCTAGGATTTTATATGTCAAATTTCTCTTTTAAGTCCTGAAATTTTTTGTCACAAAAACCTCAAAGTCTTTCAGTTAGTTAAATATCCTTTTTTTTTTTTTTTTCCATTCAGGATTATACTTTGCTAGATAAATTATCCTTGGTTATAACCCCAACTCTTTTGCTTTATGAAATATTGTATTTCAAGATCTATGGTCCTTCAGTATAGTAACTGCTAGATCTTGTATAATCTTTATTGTAGCTCCATGATATTTAAATATTTTATGTCTTTTTTACCTTTCCTATTTAATAAATTATGCTTATACGTTCTTGTCCTATACTTATGAAATCTTATAAACAAAGAAACTGTATTTCTGGTTTTAACATTGAAAAGTATAAACGGAGACACCTTTATCCCTAGTTGAATTCTTATGTCACACATATGACGTGTTATATGAAATGCATGACATATGTCATAGCACCAATTATAAATAATATTTTTAAACTAATATTAATATTTGTAGTCTAATATTTACATTTATCAGCTAATTAAATTTAAGTAGTAAAGGGTGGAGAGGAATGGGCAAGTTATATAAGATTACCAAAATAGAAATGCAGCCTTTTTAAACCTTTCAAGACATAGAAAAGGATGTGATTTTAATTGTTTCTTAGTTTATTTCTACAAGAATGCATTGATACTTCAGAGATAAGATAATGTACAGTAATACCTGGCTATTTTCATATTACATTGACTTCATATTTTGTTTTGCTTTTAAAAAAAAATAAGATTTTCTAAAAATTTTATGCCCTTATGGTATGGTAAAAATTTCCGATAAATTGTCATACCACCGGAATTATTTGGTGAATCTGATATAGTGAAAACCTATATTAGGCTCAAAAATACATTTTTGTAATATGTATCTTTGGGGAATACAATGTAACTCTGTTCTATCTCAAGTTTCAAATATTTTACGATTATACAAAATTAAAACCAGCACAAATATAAAGAACTCAAGACTTTTAAAAGAGGAGAAATTTAACAGATTTTATAGTTCTCTCTTGCATAGCAATTAAATAATCTAGAATTTTATAGTTCTCTCTTGCATAGCAATTAAATAATCTAGAATCTTTGTTTTAAAGACATAAAATGCCTAAGGAAATAATATGTGTGTGGTTAAAGAAGGAAGTTTGTGATTTTTTACCTAAATAGAACATACTCCTGCATAATGTTTAACATAAAAAAATCATTATGAATTTGACAAAAAACCTCTGATTATGAACATTTCTTTATACATAGAACAGAAAAAGAGTTGTATATGACACTGAATCTCTATTCATGCAGCTTGTTTTAAATATATGCATAAATGTTTAATCTAACATAATGACTTCAGTATTATCCTGGGACTGACTAATAAGAGAAAGTGTGTGTGTGTGTGTGTGTGTGTGTGTGTGTGTGTATGTGTGTGTGTGTACGCACCTGTGTGCAATTGATTGGGAAGCAAGCTATATGGAGATGAGGACTAAATTTCTGGGAAGAATTGTTACAATGTATTCTTCCTTGCTAACTGAGGCTAGGAGATGAATCCTATTTCTCTCTCTTATATGCTTTATTAAAAAAAAATAAATGTTCTGATCAAATGTTTTTGGTGATCTTGGCTGTTTACAGGTAAACAATATAACTAGAAAAAAATTGTTTGATGACAAGTCATTTTGAGGTTAGCTTGCTAATAATGACCTTGAAATAGTATGAATAATAGCAAGTGCTACCAAAAAAATGGGCAACATGGGACAGTGGGAAGATCATTGGCTCTACTGTTGAAAATCTGGAGTTCAAAGCTTTCCTCTGATGATTACGCATGTAATCTTGAATAAGGAACTTAATCTCCTCTTGATCTCAGCTTCCTCATCTGTAAAATGAATGTGTTGGAGTAAATTGTCTCAAATTCCTTCAGCTATGGCAGCAAATTACCAGCAGAAAATAATTTCAAAGATTAGGTCTGTTTCGGTTGGACATGGAAGGAGGCCCGGCACAGGATGCCAGCGCACACTGTGCAGATCCAGGGCAGGGTGTGGTCTGCTAGGGTAGTGCAGATTCTGTATGGTGGAGAATCTACAGGGAGGACTCTACCACAATGTTGGCTACTCTGCCCTGGTTACAAGCCAGTAGATCAGCAGAGAAGTTATAAAACATCCAACACAAACACAAAAGATAAATGCTGAATCCCAAAGTGCCAGTCTCACGGGACCTGGCCACATCCACCTAGCACCCAGAGTAAGTCAGCATGATCCCAGCAGAGCTGCTGCCACTCTGCTGCTGCTTCATGGCTTGTAGAGAAAGCTTGGAAAACCTCCCTTACCCTAAAAGCAGATCCCAACTGTTTTTTAAAAATGAGCAAAAAGGCAAAGAGAACTCTAACTATAGATAGTCTCTATGTGAAAGAAAAGAACAGATTTCAAACCCTAAGGAGACTAAAAGGAGATTGTCTCCAGATGAAGCCTCAAAATGTGATATAATCTGGTCCCCATTACACAAGGCTCACCTAGAAGAAATTAAAAAGGATCTCAAAAGAGAACTAGAGCAATAATTAGGAGTTACTTTGCCCAACTTTATGCCAATAAATCCAGTAACATAAGTGAAATGGAGGAATACTTAGAAAAATATAGATTGCCCAAATTAACAGAGGAGGAAGTAAATTGCTTAAATAGTCCTATTTCATAAAAAAGAAATAGTACAAGCTATTAAACAACTCCTTAAAAAAAATCTCCAGGACCAGATGGATTTACCTGTTCTTTAAATGTTTGGTAGAATTCACAATTGACTCCAGTACTATATAAACTATTTGAAAACATAAGGAATGAAGTACTCCTACAAAATTCCTTTTATGACACAGACATGGTACTAATATGTAAACCAGGTAGGATGAAAACAGAGAAAGAAAATTATAGACCAATTTCCCTAATGAATATTAATGCAAAAATCTTAAATAAAATATTAGCAAAGAGATTACAGAAAATCATTCTCAGGATAATACACCATGACCAAGTAGGATTAATACCAGGAATGCAGGGCTTTTTAGGAAAACTGTTAGCATAATTGACTATATCAATAACCAAATTAACAAAAAACATATGATTTTCTCAATAGATGCAGAAAAAGCATTTGATAAAATTCCTAATAAAAACACTAGAGAGTATAGGCATAAACACTAGAGAGTATAGGAATAAATGAACTTTTCCTTAAAATGGTCAGCAGCATCTATTTAAAACTATCAGTAAGCCTCATATGTAATGGGATAAACTAGAACCATTCCCAGTAAGATCAGGGATGAAACAAGGTTGCCCACTATCACCATTTCTATTCAATATTGTATTAGAAATGCTAACTTTGGCAATAAGAGATGAAAAATAGATTTAAAAAATTAGAGTAGGTAATGAAGAAATCAAATGATCACTCTTTGCAGATGATATGATGGTATATTTAGAAAACCCCAAAGAATCAACTAAAAAGCTATTAGAAACAACATTAACAAAGTTGTAGGATACAAAATAAATCCACATAAATCATTAGCATTTTCATACATCACAAACAAAATCCAACACCAAGAGACACAAAGAAAAATACCATTTGAAATAACAATTGATAATATAAAATATTTGGGAATCTATCTGCTAAGGAAAAGCTAGGCACTATATGAGCAAAACTACAAAATACTTTCCACACAAATAAAGTCAGATCTAAACAATTGGAAAAATATCCAATGCTCTTTGATAGGTCGAGCAAATATAATAAAGATGACAATACTACCTAAACTAATCTATTTATTTGGTGTCATATCAATCAAACTCCAAAGAAACTTTTATTGACCTAGAAAAAATAACAAAATTCATCTGGAAGAACAAACAGTCAAGAATTTCAAGGGAACAATGGAAAAAAAAAAAAAACAAAAAAACAAATGAAGGTACCCTAGCTGTACCAGATCTAAAACTGTATTATAAAGCAGCTGTCATCAAAACCATTTGGTACTGGCTAAGAAATAGACTAGTTGATCAGTGAAATAGGTTAGGTTCACAGGACAAAATAGTTAATAACTATAGCAACCTAATGTTTGCCAAACCCAAAGACTCCAACTTTTTGGATAAGAATTCACTATTTGACAAAAACTGCTGGGAAAAATTGGAAACTAGTATGGCAGAAACTAGACATTAACCCACACTTAATACCATATACCAAGATAAAGTCAACTTGGGTTCATGATCTAGGCATAAAGAATGATATTATAAAGAAATGAGAAGAACATAGGATAGTTTACCTTTCAGACCTATGGAGGAGGAAGGAATTTGTGACCAAAGAAGAAATAGACAGCATTATTGATCACAAAACAGATAATTTTGATTATAATAAGCTAAAAATTTTTGTACAAAGCCAACGCAGATAAGATTAGAAGGGAAGCAATAAACTGGGAAAACATTTTTACATTCAAAGGTTCTGATAAAGGCCTCATCTCCAAAATATATAAAGAATTGACTCAAATTTGTAAAAAATCAAGGGGGCAGCTAGGTGGCACAGTGGATAGAGTACCAGCCTTGAATTCAGGAAGACCCGAGTTCAAATCTAGTCTCAGACACTTAACACTTTTAGCTGTGTGACCCTGGGTAAGTCACTTAACCCCAGCCTCAAAAAAAAAAAAAAAAAATCAAGCCATTCCCCAATTGAAAAATGATTAAAGGTTATGAACAGACAATTTTCAGGTGAAGAAATCAAAATTATTTGTAGTCATATGGAAAAGGTGCTCCAAATCACTATTGATTAGGAAATGCAAATTAAGACAACTCTGAGATACCATTACATACCTCTCAGATTGGCTAAGATGACAAGAAAAGATAAGAACGAATGTTTGAGAGGATGTGGGAAAACTAGGACACTGATACATTGTTGGTGGAACTGTGAATGAATCCAACCATTCTGGAGAGCAATTTGGAACTTTATTCAAAAAGTTATCAAACTGTGCAGTGTTACTACTGGGCTTATATCCCAAAGAGATCTTAAAGGAGGGAAAGGGTCTTACACGTGCAAAAATATTTGTGGCAACCCTTTTCGTAGTGGAAACTGAATGGATGCCCATCATTTGGAGAATGGTCAAATAAATATGGCACATGAATGTTATAGAATATTATTGTTCTATAAGAAATGACCAACAGGATGATTTCAGAGAGGCCTGGAGAGACTGCTGCTAAGTGAAATGAGCCGAATCAGGAGATCATTATACATGGCAACAAGAAGATTATAAGATAATCAATTCTGATGGATGTGGCTCTCTTCAACAATGAGTTGATTCAAACCAGTTCCAGTTGTCCAATAATGAAGAAAGCCATCTACACCTAGAGAGAGGACTATGGGAACTGAGTGTGGACTCCAACATAGCATTTTCTCTTTGTTATTGTTTGCTAGCATTTTTGTTTTCCTTCTCAGTTTTTTTTTTTCTTTCTAGATCTGATTTTTCTTGTGCAGCAAGATAACTGTATAAATATGTATATATATATATATGTGCATATGCATATATATATATACATATTGGATTTAATATATAATTTAATATATTTAACTTGTATTTTACTACTTGCCATCTAGGAGAGGGAGTGGAGGAAAGAGGGGAAATTTGGAACAAAAGGTTTTGTAAGGGTCAATATTAAAAATTACCCATGCATATGTTTTGTAAATAAAAAGATATAATAAAAAAATTTTTTAAAAGCTTACTACCTGAAAAAAAATAAAAATAAAATTTCAAAAACAATTACTTAAGAAACTCTCAAGAGAGTTCAGAAACAAATTTAATTGCAGAGATTCTCTTTCTAAGCAGATAACCTTAGCCCTGAGGCAACTGAATATGACTAAATTTATCAGTTTGTATTTAATCCGAATACTTTAGATGTATGGTTCCATATCTTTATTGAGTCTTTTTTGCACATACCTCTTTGTTATATAGTTGTTGTTCAGATCTGGTCTTAGGTTCTTGAATTTGGAAGTCACCAACTCACAGATATGGTCCATTTCCTTGAGTAGTCCATGATGGATATCTGAATGAAGCTTTGATTTATTTTAAACAAATCCCTATTTTCATTCACAATTAGGACAAGGGCCATCTTCTACAAGGGGCCTTTTTTCATCTTCTCCAATTGGTCATTTTTTCAAGGTTACCTTGTGAATACTTTGTAGATGTCTCTATAATCTACAAATTATCTCCAACCTATTAGAATTTGCATTCTAATATACAGTTGTTTAACTTTTGTCTCTCCATTCCAAATGCTTACATGAGACTGGCATATTAGAACTACTAAAGGCTTCCCTGCTGGATAGAATTTAGTTTTAGAATAAAATAAATATTATTGAACTTATTTCTTCTTTTACACATAGTTGACTCAATTCTTCTTAGGCTTATGTTATTTAATACTACCATATAAAAATGTAGATTTTTTTTTCTCTGTGTCATTTCTTTGGAATAGTTTTATTATACTTGAATCAATAAGTCACAGAGAAAAAATTTTGTTTCCAATATCCTGAGATATTTTTTTCTTCAGAGTCTTTTTCAGGACACTGAGTACTTCCTTGTTCCTCAGGCTATAAATAAAAGGGTTTAAAAAGGGAATGACTATTGTATAAAAAATAGCAACTGGCATGTTCTTATCTCCTTCATTAACAGAACCTGGTCTAATGTACATGAAAAGAAGAGAACCATAAAATATCGAAACAGACACAAAATGGGATGCACAAGTAGAAAAAGCTTTGCCCCACCCATGCTTGGATTTCATTCCCAAGATAGTAAAAAGGATGTAAAGATAAGAAACTAAGATAATGACTATTGTAAATACTAGAATTGAACCTGAAAATATATACATCATCAGTTCATTAATGTAAGGATCAACACAGGACAGTCTGAACAATGGAATTACATCACAAAAAAAATGATTTATTTGATGAGACCTACAGAAAATTAACCTGAATACAAAACCTACATGAACTGCAGAAGTCAGATTACCACCTAAGTATGACACAATGAGCATCTGAATGCAAAACTTCTTTGACATTATGATAGGATAATGCAGTGGGTTACAGATGGCCACATAGCGGTCATATGCCATGGCTGCTAGGAGAAAACAGTCTGAAGTTTCAACCACACAAAGAAAATAAAATTGTGTCATGCATTCATAGATGGAAATCTTCCTATTCTTAGAAAAGAGGTTCACCAACATATTAGGAGTTACAGCACAGCCACAGCAAGCATCCAAAAGAGCCAAGTTACCAAGAAAGAAATACATAGGTGTATGAAGCTGACGTTCACTTGAAATTAATATCACCAGTCCAAGGTTCCCAACAATGGTTATCAAATATATTATAAGGAATATCACAAATAACATGACCTTCATCTCTGGATAATTTGTAAATCCAATAAGGATAAAGTCGGTTGTTAAGGTGTTATTTTCCTCATCCATCTTCAGCTTTTCTGTTGAAAACAAGAATTGTGGATACATAAGAATGTAACCTCACAGTGCCCTTCCTTACTTCTTTGGCCAAAAGGCACCTCCTTTCCCCTTGTGTATTGTCTCCTAAAATTTGGAGGTGACAGTGAGGCTTATGACTTTGCACAGCTGACTCTCATTTAAATCCAATTCACTTGCAAGTCATGGCATCATCTTCCTGATGTCATGGTCCTTTTCAAGAATGAAGGACAAGTAACAACTTAAAATCTAAGCAGGTGAGTTCTAAGGGAGGATTATTCTCCCTGAAATGTCAGTTCATCTAATAATAAGCCATTTAGGAGAAAAATCATCTGACCACTGACACTAAAGACTTACCATTGAAGAACTTTTGTCCTGGGTTTCCACTTTTCTGATTGGCAACTGTTTCTCCAAGAATACTATTTCAGTAAAACTTCAGGCTTCATTTCACTTCTTTCTTTCTGCCCACATTTTCTAGGTCTTTCCAGATAACTTCTTTTTATAACCATTACAGTTTAATAAGCAAGAACCAAGACAAAAATCAACTCTGACATTATTTCTAAATGGGGTGTCAAACTATTCCCTTAGAGCCCAACTAAACATCTCAGTAGCTTTCCAGATTTAAGTGCCCCTCTTTGGCAATCTTTCTCTTTCATATGCTATATCCCCATTAGCTATATGCAATAGCTAATATGCTATTAAAATGTGTGTTCTTTAAGGTCAGTCAGAGACCATCTTTGTTGAATTCCTAGAGTTTAGCACAGTACTTGTCATGCAATAATCATTATTAATTCATTTAATATTATATATGCAAAATACTCTTCTTCATCAATTTATGAAACCATAGTTTGTTTCAAAACATCTCATTTTCCAGTGGAGGGAAAAAAACCATGTTCATATACTATTCATGATATTCAAGTTTAATATAATTTTTTTTATCTACCAGATACATTATATATTCTAATGAACCTATTATTGGAGTCTTCAAGTAGACCCCTATTAATTGTATGTCACTGAGAAAATCATTTGATCTCTCAAATCTCAAACTCTCTAAGACTGTAAGTTGTGTAACAGAAATCAATCTGCATTGATAAAGGGAACTTTATTATTGAGAGGTCTATACAGCATTTTCAGTCCCCCAAAAGTTATTTCAGATGTCATTTTTTTACAGTCTAATCCTTCAGTATATTGTCATGTGGAAGTTTTTCTATTTCTTTGATCATGATAATTGTTCTCAAAATCTTTACTTGGTTGTATTAGGTCTTTCTTTGAGATCAGTGATATTAATTGCCTAAGATAACTTTTTGCTTTTCTTATTATGTTCTTTTAGAATTTTTGGATTCAGTATGTACTAGCCTGTGTTTATCTTTAAGTAAGCTTCTATAGAATCAAGTATGAATAGGATAAGTTTTCATTACATGCACTACCTACATATATCCTTTCTAAAACTTATCTTCCCTCTTTGCTCACTTAGGTAGCAATGTGTTATTTTCTTGCAATTCATTCCTGGAATTAAATAGAAACTGCTTTAGAGTCATGGTTTTAGTTCTCTTATATCTAAATATAAAAACAAAGAACTATCCTCAAAATACTATCACAATTTTGAAAAAAAAACTGGAAATATCACTACTACTTCATATTAGAGGATGCCTGCTAAAGATATAAGATATGCAGCTGTAAGGCATTATTAATTTTTAATTGGGTTGAAAGTCAATATTAAATTGTTTTTTTTTTAGCATAAAAGCAGCCATAAAACCTATCAGAGCCCTCAACATTCAGACAAATAAAAAATGATTAATATATGTGTTTTGTGGTCACTCCCATAGGAAATAATGTTGCGGCCTTATCAGTATGCTTTGTCAAGTGAATATGCCACTGATTATCAGAACTGGTCAAGCTGCATAAGAATTCTGTATGTAGTGCTATAATCCAAATGGAAAAATTTTGATTTTGGGAAAATCCCCAATTTTTTTAAACTGTGAAAAACTTAAAGATTTAAAAGAAACAAATGGCATATTGGCATTTTAGCAAAAATAAATAAAGCTTTCTCTCACCTAAATTTTCTTGAAGAAGATTTTGTAGTAGTTAGCAGTTTGCTTGATTGTTAGTTCTTGGCACCCAGAGTATATAGAAATAAACTATGGGCTCTGAAACTTTGAGGATATAAAGGATAAGAATTCAGGAGACTCTGAGTACATCTGCCAATATGTCAGTGACATTAATTCTGTTATTATCAGAAGCAAATTATAATTTTCTTAACAATTCAAAAGGGATTTCCTTGGAGTTGACATTAGGGTATTTCTATAGGGTATGGTAAATTGAGAGAGCCAATCTCTAAAACATTACAGATGAACCAAGTGGGGATTAATTAAATATCGCCTTTGAGGTACTGGGATTAGTGTAAATGGCCATTACTAAAAGGCTATGTTGTTTATTTCAGTTTAGTCTTGGAATTTTTTTTTTTTTTGCCTTTTTCTTTTTCTTGGCATCCCTAGCATTGTGACTAGTACATAATAAATATTAGTTCACTAACTTTTTAATCTTCTTTAATCTTATTGGAAATTGCAATGGGGATAAAATGTGCATTCTATTTTCATTCTATTTTCTGTTTATATGTTTTGATTCCTTAACAGAGGATCTTGAATTTTCCTTTTGATGATCATCATCATAGATAAATTGTGTGTATAGCCTTTGAAGGTTTATAAAGCTTTTTCTCACAACTGTGTGATATAAATAGTAAACTTATTATACCCATTTAATGGATGAGAAATTTGAGATTCTGAAGCTGTAATTATCTTTCTCAGAAATTCTCCAATGATAAATTCCTGAGGTGGAATTCAGACCTAGGTTTGCTACATCCTATTGCTTACATCATATAGCTTCACTTGTAGCTGGCTTAATAAAACCTCAATTTATAGTGTCTTAAAAGGTTTTTAATCCTGATTTTAGCCCCCGGCATTTAAACATGTTTCTTATAATGAACAACAATGGAAGTCTAAAACTAGCACATGGAAAAATTTTTTCATCTGAAATAATCTTAAGATTTCTTTTAAGTTTTGGTCTACTGCTTACACTAATTTCAAAGACCATGATGAGTCATCAAGCAAGTGATATATAAGTACTATATTTCTAATGATTCAGAATCATAATGAATAAAAAGATGAAATATTTGATGAATTCAGAACCATCTAGACTCAGAAACAATGTTTCTGAAATAGGTTAAGGGATCTATTGTTTCAAGAGAAAGTTCCAAAGCATAATACATGTGTTTAGCACAAGTTTCTGGCATATAGTAAGCACTCAATAAGTGTTTTTTTGTTGTTGTTGTTTTTTAAGTATGGGTTTTATATATACACACAGAAAGAGGTGTTTTTATAAATACTTGTATATATGTATATGCTTTATATGTTTTTTATATGTAGTTGTACAAATAAAAATATGTATATGCATTTGTAATTATATACATATGTGTATATTCAAAAAGACAAATGAGAAAAAGACAGACAGCGACAGAGAAAGAAACAGAGAGACAAGGGTGAGTCAGATCTGCGATTTGGGAAGTTTAATTTCATAAGTGACTGGAAGATGGACTGGAGTAGAGAGAGACAAGGGAGATCAGAAATTTCAATAATTTATGAAATTATTAGGGGGCAGCTAGGTGGCGCAGTGGATAGAGCACCAGCCTTGAATTCGGGAGGACGGGAGTTCAAATATGATCTCAGACACTTGACACTTCCTAGCTGTGTGACCCTGGGCAAGTCACTTAACCCCAGCCTCAAAAAATAAACAAAATATATGAAACTATTAGATTAATGGCATAAAATATCAGTGTTTTAAAATAGGGAGTGTTTTTATTCATTGCTCAGTGCTTGGACAAGGCATTTTGTTCCCTTACTAGGACATTTCTCAATAAATTAATAGTCCATTCACATTGATTGGTTCAATTACACAAGAAAAATACATATAGCAAAGCTTCTCATGTTAGAATTTTTAAAAATCCAGAAAACTAACTAAAGGACTAAGCTAAGGAAACTTGGAGGAATAGATGTAGTCAAATGCTGTTGCTTAACATAAAAATAAGAAATTTCTTATTTCACCTACATTTCATTAACTTTGAAGGGGTTTGAAGAAGTGAGTTTTTTGCCTGTGTCCTCTGGTATTAAAGTGATTTAAAATATGAAAATATTAGGAGACCCTTTTTATGTCTAATAGGAGGTCAGTAACAATGATTATAGCATCAGGAAAAAAAGTTATTATTAAGGAAAATTTCCTTGGTATTTACATTAGAGTATTTCTATAAAGAATATAAGTACTTGTATGTATTTTATTAATGTATATATTTACACTTATGCATTTATTTGCATAAATAGACTTACATAATATATTTTCATGCATACATATATTTACACATGTAATGTATGTGTTTACATATATGCATATGCTTGGGAAATTTGGTCTTCAAAACATTATATATAAAGCAAGTAAAGATTAATTAAATATAACTTTTGAGATCGTGGAATTAAGACAAATATCCATGACCAAATCCTGTTTAAAGATATGTAGTAAATTTTATCTAACTTTATACTTTTTATCTTTCCCATTTTAATCATGAAATGTGAAGTGCAAGAAATAAATGTCCACATAACCATTGTCTTCTTACTTTATTATTATCTTTTTGGTCTGTAATTGATATGCCTTTTCTTCTAAAAACAGCATGTACCTCTCGATTCTCTGTCTCTGTCTTTCTCTCTTTCTCTGTCTCTAAGTGACAGCCTTCATAACATAGGGAATATGGTAGCATAGGTACCAGGTAGCTAGACTTTGGAGCTAAGAAGATCTGAACATATTACATGGTTTCTTGAAGAAAATATTCATTTCAATATTTGAACAGCCTTTCCAATAGTTTAATATTATTCTTATAAAAATGGATCATAGAACTATGCATGGTGACATATGCCTATAATATCTCATTACCAGGAAGCCTAATTTTGATGAATAGCTTAAGTTTAGAGTTCTGAGCAGCAGTAGGGGTAAATTAAAGACTTAAGTCTAGCACTAATACAATGAGCCTTTGGCAACAGGAGGCCACCAATCTGCATAAGGAGAGGTGAACCAGTCCAGATTAGAAATAGTGCAGCTAAAAGCTTTCTGGAAGATTAGAAGTAGAGTCAGGCCTGTGAGTGGCCATTTTACTTCTATCCTGAGCAAGACAGATCTAGTCTTAAAAAAACATAAGTGGGATCAGAGTTCTGAAGAACTAATTGATCTTTTTTTTAAAAATTTCATTTCAATTAGAAGTCTTGGATATCTTATTGGATATCTGATTACTTTGAAAATCTTGTTCCTCTGAACTTCCACTAATATGAAGGACTGATGATGACTCATAAATAGTAAAAGGTGAATGATGTATTTAGAATAATACAGAGATTCAAATGAATGTTCTTTTGCCTAAGATTTCAAGAAATTCAAAGTGTGATTTAGCACAAAAGTTTTCATTGGTGGGGTATACAAAACATATGAGGACACAAAAGTACATAGGGAAAGCAGTTCAAGAAATTCAAATTTTTATTCCTCTTTAATGAAAAGACTTTCTCTCAAAAATTTTTATAGTTAAAGGTTCTGATAAAGGCCTCATTTCCAAAATATATAGAGAATGGATTCTAATTTATAAGAAATCAAGCCATTCTGCAGTTGATAAATGGTCAAAGAATATGAACAGACAATTTTCAGATGATGAAATTGAAACTATTTCCACTCATATGTTCCAAATCACTATTGATCAGAGAAATTCAAATTAAGACAACTCTGAGATACCACTACACACCTGTCAGATTGGCTAGAATGACAGGGAAGGATAATGCGGAATGTTGGAGGGGATGTGGGAAAACAGGGACACAAGATGCATTGTTGGTGGAATTGTGAAAGAATCCAACCATTCTGGAGAGCAATTTGGAACTATGCCCAAAAAGGTATCAAACTGTGCATACCCTTTGATCCAGCAGTGCTACTTACTATTGGGCTTAGAAATACTAAAGAAATACTAAAGAAGGGAAAGGGACCTGTATGTGCCAAAATGTTTGTGGCAGCCCTTTTTGTAGTGGCTAGAAACTAGAAAATGAATGGATGCCCATCAATTGGAGAATGGTTGGGTAAATTATGGTATATGAATATTATTACTAAGAAATTACCAGTAGGAGGAATACAGAGAGGCTTGGAGAGACTTACATGAACTAGGATCTGAGATGAGTGTAAACTGTTAGCATTTTTTGTTTTTCTCCCCAGATTATTTTTACCTTCCGAATCCAATTCTTCCTTTGCAACAACAACAACAATAAAATTCGGTTCTGCACATATATATTGTACCTAGGATATACTGTAACACATTTATTATGTATGGGATTGCCTGTCATCTAGGGGAGGGGGTAGAGGGAGGAAGGGGAAAATTCGGAAAAGAAGTGAGTACAAGTGATAATGTAAAAAAAATTACCCATGCATATGTACTGTCAAAAAAATTATAAAATTAATAAAAAAAATAAAAGAAAAGACCTTATCTCACAAAATCCTTTTTCCTAGCCTATTTGGAAAAAAAAAAAAAAAGCTCTTAAAAAGCAGTAGAATGAGCCTACATAATAAACATTAACCCTGAGGTTGTTCTTTCTCTGAAGGTTACCGTAAGGTGTAAGAGACAGATAGAATCCTCAGATATGTTGTCCATTGCTGCTATTTGCTATCTCCTATCAACTGTCCTAGTTTCCCTATTGTGTATCTATCTGTTGCTAAATTCCTTGAATAAGGGAATAATTTTACATTGTGCTTTGAATATTTAGACCTCTTTTATTGGGAGCACAATATGTAACTTTTCTTTACCTCTGGAAAATCTTTTCTTCTCTTCTTGTGAGAGGATGATGGTGATTCAAGGAGACTGAGAGGCCGTTGCATTGTCTGACCTGTCTCCTCTTCCCTCGGCCTCCAATTTATTTTCCCAGGCCACAAGCAACACCTATATCAGAAAAGGCTGCTTTGCAACTCCTTCAGATGTTCACAGCTGTGGAGGCTCATATAGAATTGATTTGCCCCTTATAGTGCACTTAGGCATAGTCCTTTTCAGAAATTTTCTATTTATTTAAATTTATGAAGGAATTGATCCTTAAAATCCCAGCACCAAATCACAGGAAAGGGTTGGATAAGGAGATGTTAAACTAATTGTAAAAATATAAAAATGTAAAAAAAAAATTTGGGGGGAAGTGCAATTAAGTTCCTTTAGTGACTAAGAATGGGACAATTTTGTTAAGTCTAAACTAGCTCCCTAGAGGCCTTAGGATCAGTCAGAGTCAGGATAAGTAAGAGTCCTTTACTACTTTACTACTTAACTTTAGTACTTTAGTACTTTACTAAAGACCTAAAGGGATCTTTTAAGAGGAGAAGTGAAAAAAGTAGGCAAACTGCCAGGAGTTTTGCCAAAGATCTCTTCTTGATTCTGGAGTCCAGAATCTCCACCTTTGTCCTCCTCTTCCTGCTGCCTAGTGACGCTGGCCTGTCTCACCCCACCTTCTAATCCTTGCCTCTTCACACCATTGAGCCAGCATCAACTGTGAGAAGAGTCATTTATCCAAACATATGCTAATAGTCATTGTCTCATATCAAATAGGTAATTAGCCTTAAGTGCTCTGTTGTTTGATTCAAGTACACTTTTTCATAGTTTCAGCCCTTTACACAATTTCATTGGATGAATAATAATTGTCCACATCTTCAGGTGATCCTTACAAGATTGCTGTTTGAAAAATAAAGGTAGAGTTAGCAAAGCTCTTGATCAACGGAAAAATCTGGGCTATGAAAGGGAATTGCTCATGAAGGGATGGTCTTTCACTTCCTGGCTCCCCATCTCTCTCTCTGGCCATGATGATCAGCTATAAGAAATTCTGCAGTGATAGAAATGGCAAGACTTAGCAACTAATTAAATTTGTTGCATGAATGAAAATGAAGAATCAAGAAAGGTTATATTCTTGGAACAACTTAAGAATGGCCATTTCCTTAATATTTCTTGTACCTCCTCCTATTCATCAACTACCTTGCAGCCTTTACTAAAGACCCTGCCCTGAAGAAACTCTTGTCCTAGGACCCAATTTCTTTGACCTGTGACTGTATTTCAGGAAAGTCTCAGCTATTTTCTTATCAGCTACTTCTTTTACAACTTACCAAGCCACCTCATTGTGGCACAACTACCTTATCCTATCTCCAGTTCTGGATCCATGAACTTTGATCATTTGATAATGATCAAATAAATTCTTCAGGATGGAATGTGTTAATTTACTTTTCTCACCCCACTCACCCTAGGAACTCTGTAGATCAAAGTGCCTCTCTAAGACCACCACTCCTCTTTTTCCCTCATTAAAATTTAAGCTCCTTGAGGACAGAGTTTGTTTCTGCTTTTGGATTTGTATTCCAACCAACAGTTTCAATTAGGTCCCCCTGGGACAACTCTACTCACAGAGGTTGCCGTTTTGTTCTGAATGGGACCAAGTGAGGATTTCTCAAAAAAGATGGAGTGGGTCAGACCCTAGGCTTAAGTTTCAGGAAATTATGTGACCCACAGGAAGTAGATAGCATTGATGACCATTGGTCAATGGTTACTTCCTTTTTAGTCCATCCAATAAACCCAAGTCTTTTGTTATTTAACCAATAAATTTTGGGCTAGCCAGGCCAGGTACAATGTTGATAGATGGGAGCCAAGAGGCTTTGAGTCTGCTCAGCTGGTGTGCTTGGGCCTCTCCCTAGAGTAGGTCAGACTAAGGCTAAGTCACATGATCCCTATTCCCAGGAGTCTGCAGAGCTGGACGATCAGGCCTTAGGCTCAGGTTGCAGAAAGTCATATGATTTCAAGACCTAAGGCAAGAAATATCAGACTCTACGTTCCAGTTTCAAGAAGTGACAAGAAGTGACATGACCCACAGGAAGCAGACTATATTGGTGATTATTGGTCAATAATGGTTACTTCCTTTTTAATCCATCCAATGAAAAGACTTGGGTCTTTTGCTATTAAATCAGCTTTACTATTTTTGGCTTGCCAGATCAAGCACATACTGGGAGCTGAGATGCCTCTTGGGTGTGCTTGGGCCTCTCCCTGCAGGGACTAAATAAATGCTTTTTTTTTTTTTTTTGTATCTAAAGATGTCTCTGATTAGTTAATTTGGTTAAAGGAGTCTAGCACTTCCTTTCTTCTGGTAAGTGAACTCTGTAAAATTTGCAAAAACTCAGGCTCCAAATAGTCTCACATCCTCTCTGACTAATATAGGCAGTACCATTCAAGGGCAAATCAAACTCCTATTGGTCTTTTAGGAAGTCACATCCTAAGAAAAGATTTCACATTCAATTGCAAAATCCTGGTCTGATTATCAAAACTCCCCCAGACTTACCCATAAAATAGGTCTTTCGACAACCATTCTTTACAGATTTTCTTCATTGAGAAAATTGGCTTGCTAAAGGAGAGCCTCTTAGTGTAAAATAAAACGTATTTTAGTCACAGCCTCTGGGTTAGTGAATTCTTTTGCTTCTGAACCTGTGTCTCCAAGAAGAAAGGATCTCATTCATTCAATCATCATCACTTCCTTCCTTTAAAATTTTTTTTTTTGATACTTAAACACTACCAAAATATCTTAGGGTTTACTGGCTAGATTTCTTAAGAATTATGCCTCAAACCTAAATCGCTTTGATTCTCTTGGTCACCAATGAAAGCTCCAATTGATCATTGTTTGGGTCCTATTGACTCAAAGTGAAGGTAAAAAGCTATCACTTCTGTTTTGGTCAGAAACCAAGAGAGACCTTCCCTTCCCAGATTTATTCTTTTTTTTTTTTTTTTTTTTTTTTTTTTTTTTTTTTTTTGGACTAGGCGACAGAAGTCTTTGTCTCAGTTGCTACCTAACCTTAATCATTGAATGGGGATGGCTCAGTCAAGTTAAGAATTGTTAAAGACCTTCTTTTAAAAAGCCAAGATCTACTGGCATTCAGGGCCATCTCCAATCATCTTGATCTATATCTAGCTATTTGATCCAGATGGCCCTGGAGGAGAAAGTCAGACAGATGACCTTACAAGGGACCTTGGTGGTATATAGAGGACAAAATTTTCAATTCCACAAGCATTAAGCAGAATGCTGGTGAAGGACTTGAATGATTTCACTCATCTGGGTGAAAAGAAAATGCATCAGTTATTGAGTAGATAGATGTTAGCTAACATAAAGGATGTTAGCCAATTGATCAGAAATTATATTCAGAGATATAACACTTTTGCTAGAGTAAATATAAAAAGAATTAAAGAGGCCCATGTGTGGGAATCAGGCTTAAAGGACATATAGCAGGGGAGAAATGGGAGGTAGTTTATACTGAGATACAGCCATCAACAGCTGGGTACAAATACCTGTTAGTTTTTGTAGATACCTTCTCAGGGTGGACAGAATCCTTCCCCATATAAAATGAAATGGCTCTCGCAGTGATCAAAATGATTAAATGAATTAATGCCTCACTTTGGTCTTCCAGTAGCCATGGGGTCTGATAATGGCCCTGCCTTTCTTGCCAAAATATCACAAGGCATTAGCAAAGCATTGGAAATTGATTGAAAACTTGCATACAGATTGCAGAACTCTGGGCAAGAAAAAAAAGAATGAATAGAACACTTAAGGAATTCCTTACAAAGCTTGTCCTAGAGACCCAAAGCTCCTGGGTCTCACTGCAGCTATTAGCATTACTTAGAAGTAGATGCACCCCCAACAGACTGGGTTTAACTCCCTTTGAAATTCTGTTTGGGAGATTACCACCAAGCCTACTCTTGGTCAGGGAAGACATAATTGCTGGAGTTTCTAACTCTTCTTTTATCAAGTTCCTACAGGCCCTGCAGAAAACTCAGAAAGGTATCTCACATCTCCTCTGAAAGGCCCTTCCTGTCCCTGTCACTGAGCCTGCTCTCATCCATTCCAGCCTGGTGATGCAGTTCTGATAAGGAAATTTTCTACATCTGGTCCCTTTGGACTGCATACTGTGATCCTCACCACACCCACTGTTGTAAAGATTGAGTGGATCCAGCCTGGATTCTCTACAGCACAGTGAAAGTTGTCTCCACTGAATGGAAAGCAGAAATCAGTGAAAAACCCCTGAAACTGAGACTGATCCATTGCTCTGGTCCTTGATTTCCCCTAAAGCAGTGGTCCCCAAACTTTGTAAATAGGGAGCCAGTTCACTGTCCCTCAGACTGTTGGAGGGTCAGACTATAGTAAAAACAAAAGCTCACACTGTCTCCACCCCTCAATCCATTTGCCATACCCCAGCGGGCAGCATAAATGTCTTCAGTGGAGGCACGGGGCACAGGCAGTAGTTTGAGAACCCCTGCCCTAAAGACATTAGGTGGGAAAATTGTGGGAAGATTCATCCTTGTATTTACTTTGTTACTACTGTTTGTGATTGCCCTATTTGTCTGTATATCCTCCCCTAAGGGCCTCTCCTTCCTTTGCTGTTTCTCCAGGAGTGTGGTTCCTTTATGAGATTTGCTTAGTCCTCCTCCTCCTTCTCCCTTTGCTTTCCAAAGCTTCAGGAAACTCACATGCCCCAAAGCCCACATGGACAATGACCTTTAGGGACCTTGAGGGAGGTCCCTCCTTTTCTGCCACCTACTACTCAGGTTTAGAACCCTCTATGACAATAGATCCCACCCTGGCTCCCTGCTTCTGCTTTAGGTCCCCAGTGGCCCCTCTGCTCCGACTGTGCCTCGATGCTGGGTTGTACTCCCTCCCAGGGAATGACTCGTTTAAGCTGACCATCCCATCCAAATCTCTGACCAGCAGACCCAGACCACACTGGAACACCACCACGCCTCTATCCTCTACCCCCTACCCCTGCATCATCTTAACTATCCAGCAACTATCTCATTCTTTATGCCTAAATCATGGACCCATTTTGATCTTATCTTGGTATATGGTGTTAAGTGTGGATCCATATCTAATTTCTGCCATACTAATTTCCGGTTTTCCCAACAGTTTTCTTCAAATAATGAATTTTTATCCCTAAAGTTTGTGTTTGTCAAAGACTAGATTGCTATAGATGTACCCTTTTTTGTCCTTTGTATCTAATCTGTTCCACTGATCTACTGGTCTATTTCTTAGCCAATACCAAATGGTTTTGATGACTGCTATATAATATAGCTTTAGATCAGGTACACCTAAACCACCTTGATCTGACTTTTTTTTTCCATTAGTTCCCTTGCAATTCTCCACTTTTTATTCTTCCATATGAATTTTGTTGTTATTTTTTCTAGGTCATTAAAATAGTTTCTTGGGAGTCTGGTATAGCACTAAATAAATAGAATAGTTTAGGGAGTATTGTCATTTTTATTATATTCGCTCAGCTTTTCGAAGAGAACTTAATGTCTTTCCAGTTATTTAAATCTGACTTTACTTTGTGGCAAGTGTTTTGTAATTTTGCTCATATAATTCCTGACTTTTTTTGGCAGATGGATTCCCAAATATTTTATACTCTAGACAGTTGTTTTGAATGGAATTTCTCTTTGTATCTCTTGCTGTTGCATTTTGTTGGTGATGTATAAAAATGCTGAGGATTTATGTGGTTTTATTTTGTATACAGCAACTTTGCTAAAGTTGTGAATTATTTCTAATAACTTTTCATGAGAATCTCTGGGGTTCTCTAAGTATACCATCATATCATCTGCAAAGAGTGACAGTTTGATTTCCTCATTACCTACTCTTATTACTTTAATCTCTTTCTTGACTCTTATTGCCGAGGCTAGCATTTCTAATACAATACTGGATAATAATGGTGATAGTGGGCAATCTTGTTTCACTCCTGATCTTACTGGGAAAGGTACCAGTTTATCCCCATTAGATATGATGCTTACTGATGGTTTTTAATATATGCTCCTGACTATCTTAAGGAATAGTCCATTTATTCCTATACTCTCAAGTGTTTTTAGTAGGAATGGATGTTGTATTTTATCAAATGCTTTTTTTTGCATCTATTGAGATGATCATATGGTTTTTATTAATTTGATTATTAATATGGTCAATTATACTAATAGTTTTCCTAATATTAAACCAGCCCTGTATTCTTGGTATCAATCCTACTTTATCATAGTGTATTATCCTGGGGATGATTTTCTGAAGTCTTTTTGCTAATATCTTATTTAAGATTTTAGCATCAATTTTTATTAAGGAGATTGGTCTATAATTTTCTTTCTCAGTTTTCGATCTACCTGGTTTAAGTATCAGTATCATGTCTGTGTCATAAAAGGAGTTTGGTAGGACTCCTTCATCCCCTATTTTTTCAAATAATTTATATAACATTGAGGCTAATTGTTCTTTAAATGTTTGGTAGAATTCACATGTAAATCCATCTGGTCCTGGGGATTTTTTCCTGGGGAGTTGATTAATAGCTTGTTCTATTTCTTTTTCTGAAATAGGACTATTTAAGCAATTTATCTCCTCTGTTAATCTAGGAAGCCTATATTTTTGGAGGCAGTTATCCATTTCACTTAAGTTTTCAAATTTATTGGCATAAAGTTGAGCAAAGTTACTCCTTATTATTTCTCTAATTTCCTCTTCATTGGTGGAAGATCCCCCTTTTCATTTGTAAGACTATCAATTTGATTTTCCTCTTTCTTTTTTTTGATCAAATTTACCAAAGGTTTATCTATTTTATTGGCTTTTTCATAAAACCAACTCTTGGTTTTATTTATTAATTCAATAGTTTTTTTACTTTCAATATTATTGATTTCTCCTTTTAATTTTTGTATTTCAAGTTTAATTTTTGGTTGGGGGTTTATAATTTGGTCTTTTTCTAGCCTTTTAAGTTGTAAGCCCAATTCGTTAATCTTCTCTTTCTCTATTTTCTTCAAATAAGCCTCTAAAGATATAAAATTTCCCCTTATTACTGCTTTAGCTGCATCCCAAAGATTTTGATATGATGTCTCATCATTGTCATTATCTTGGGTGAAATTGTTAATTGTTTCTATAATTTGCTCTTTCACCCAGTCATTCTTTAAGATATGATTATTCAGTTTCCAATTACTTTTTGGTCTATTTACCCCTAACTTTTTACTGAATGTAGCTTTTATTGCATTGTGATCTGAGAAGAAGGCATTTATTATTTCTGCCTTCCTACATTTAATTTTGAGATCTTTATGTCCCAATATATGGTCTATTTTTGTATAGGATCCATGAACTGCTGAGAAGAAAGTATATTCCTTTCTATTGCCATTCAGTTTTCTCCAAAGGTCTATCATACCTAGTTTTTCTAATGTTCTATTTACTTTTTTAATTTCTTTCTTGTTTGTTTTGTGGTTTGATTTGTCTAAATCTGAGAGTGCAAGGTTGAGATCTCCCACTATTATAGTTTTACTGTCTATTTCTTCTTGCAATTCTCTTAACTTTTCCTTTAGAAAGTTAGATGCTATACCACTTGGTGCATATATGTTTAGTATTGATATGGCTTCATTATTTATGCTACCTTTCAGCAGGATATGGTTTCCTTCCTTATCTTTTTTAACGAGATCTACTTCTGCTTTTGCTTGATCTGAGATAAGGATAGCTACCCCTGCTTTTTTGGCTTTACCTGAAGCATAATAGGCTCTGTTCCAACCTTTTACCTTTACTCTGTATGTATCTCCCTGCTTTAAGTGTGTTTCCTGTAGACAACATATTGTAGGGTTCTGCTTTTTGATCCAATCTGCTATCCGTCTCCGTTTGATGGGATCGTTCATCCCATTTACATTTACAGTTAAAATTACTAATTCTGTATTTCCTGCCATCGTATTATCCCCAGATTATGCTTTTTTCCCTTGACCCCCCTGATCCCCCTCCCCGATATTTAATTTACAGACCCCCCTTGTGACGTGCAACCCTCCCTCTTTTTTTTTTTTTTTTTAGGATCCCTCCCTCCTCCCTCCAAGTCCCTTCACTTATTCTCCTTTTCCTTTTCCCTTTTCCTCTCCCCCCTTTTAATGAGGTGAGAGAAAATTCTCTGAAAAACAAATATGTTAATTATTTACGCTTTGAGCCTCTCCTGATGAGAGTAAGATTTACACAATGATTCTCCCCCTCACTAAGTTCCCTCAGATATGGTGTATTTTCTATGCCTCTTCCTGGGATGTAGTTTCCCTCTTTTTATCATTCCTTCCCCTTTTTCTGAACCGACCTCCTTCCCTTTACTACACCCCCCTTTTTTTCTTTTATATCAGTAAAATCAAATTATCCTTGAGTACTTTTTATATACCCACAACAGAGTTACAGTTCTCAGGGGTTCTGTGTACCTTTTTCTGTTTCTCTTCAGTCTTGTGGATGTAGATCAAATTTTTTGTTTAAGTCTGGTTTTTTTCTTAGAAACATATAGAATTCCTCTGTTTCATTGAATGACCATCTTCTTCCATGGAAAAAGATGCTAAACTTAGCTGGGTAGTTCATTCTTGGTTGCAGTCCTTGATCTTTTGCCTTATGGAATATCAGGTTCCAGGCCCTTCTATCTTTTAATGTGGAGGCAGCCAGATCTTGGGTGACCCTTATTGTGGCACCTTGGTATTTAAATTGTTTTTTTCTAGCTGCTTGCAGGATTTTCTCCTTTGTGTGGTAATTCTGCAGCTTAGCCACTATATTCCATGGTGTTCTTTTTTTAGGGTCTATTTCAGAAGGGGTTCGATGAATTCTTTCCACATCTACTTTCCCTTCTGTTTCTATTATCTCTGGACAGTTCTCTTTGATAATTTCCTGTAAAATAGAATCTAGGCTCTTTTTTTGGTCATAGTTTTCTGGAAGTCCAATAATCCGCAGATTATCTCTCCTAGATCTATTTTCCAGGTCTATAGATTTTCCCAGTAAGTATTTGACGTTGTTCTCCAGCTTCTCATTTTTTTTTGTTTTGTTTGACTGATTCTTGGGTTCTCTGTGAATCATTCATTTCTATTTGTTCCATCCTGACTTTTAAGGAGTTATTTTCTTCTTTCACAGTTTTTAGTTCTTTTTGTAAATGCCCAATTTCGTTTTTAAATGAATTATTTTGCTCTATTGAATTTTTTTCCATTTCCCTAATTTTTTTTTGAGAATTATTTTCTTTTTCCAATTCAGAAATTCTATTTTCTTGAGACTTTTTTATCTTTTCCAATTCAGAAATCCTACTTTCCTGTGTTTTTTTTTTAACCTTTTCTAATTCATAAATTTTGTTTCCCTGCATCTCCTGTGAATTCTTTATTTTTTCCAACTCCAATTTCAGGACGTTGTTATTCTCTATCATAGCTTCCCTTTCCTTTCCCCATTTTTCTTCAAACTCCCTTAATTTTTTAAGAGTTTCTTCTAGGAGAGAGTTATGTGATGGGGGGCAGGAATCGTTCCCCTTTAGGTTGTTATCTGCTGTCTCTCTGCTGTTAACTTCCTCGGGGTTGGATACCCGCTCTTTCTCTGTATAGAAGGAATCTATGGTTTTTCTGGCTTTTTTGCTCATATTTAAAAAATCTTTTGGGGTCTGTCCCTGGGGTAGGAAATTATTTATTTACTTCTTTACCAGCTTCCTCCCAGAGCGGATGGATGCAGCGGCCCCTGCGCCTGAGCTAAGATAGAGCTCTGGGAGAGAGTTCCCCACCCCCTCCCTGGAAGTGCCTCAGAGTTGATTAGCACTGCTGTGCCTGAGGGCGCTGAACAGTAAAGACAGCACAAAGCCCAGCATATGTGTCCGGGTGGGGCGTGGATGTCTGCAGCAGGTGATGTGAAAAGCCCCTGTGCTCAAACTGGAAGTGTCTGCCAGAAACCGAGGTCCCTAGTTCAAAGGTTCGGCTTCTCTGGGACTTCCTGGAGCTGAGTTCCACTCCCTCCAGCTAAGCTAGGCAGTGTGTGTTGCCTTGGGCCGTATCCACCCACTTGTCAATCTCTTAAGTATTCTCAGGTGGTAGCTGAGGCCACACCCCCTGGTGCCGAGATCTGCTGAGTCACCTCCAGGGTCCGGAGAAAATCTAATCTGAGTTTTTAAAGTATTTTGGCTTTCTCTTCTGAACTGCTAAATAATTAGCAGAGAAGAGCTAACAGCCTGTGCCAGATTCCTTTATCTCAGTGGCTTCTCTGATCCCAGAGCTCTTCCCAGCGCGATGGGCAGAGTATGCTAGCACCCAGCCGTCTGTGCTGGCCTCTCTTCTTCCTCCCCTGGGGACTGACCTTTTCTGTTGAAACTCCAGATTCTCTTCAGCTGGTAAGTCGTGCTTCCAGTTCTTGTGGTATCTATCAGTCCTGGGCTTATTTTGAGACTTAATTTATCTAATTGGTTGTGAGGGAGTGAGGACGTTCACTGAGTCGTGTGTTTCTTCTCCGCCATCTTGGCTCCGCGCTTCCACTCTCTTCTATTCTTACTCAAAGTCAGATCTTCAGCCTTCCATTGTTATTATTACTAGCTCTTTCTATTAACTCTCATAGTCTGTTAATGGCAAGTGACCAGAGTTAATTCTCTGAGTTCTCTTGAGTGAACTTAAATTTTTATATATGTGTCTATACATATACATATATACACATTTGTATAAAAGTTCAAGTACATACATATATATATATGTGTGTGTGTGTGTATGTGTGTATATATATATATATATATATATATATATATATATATATATATATATATATATATATATATATATATACACATAGCCAATTTTGTCAAAGTCTGTAGCTTAAAGAAGAGATATCATCTAAAGAGCACAGCTAGTAGGGCAGTTTGACTAGAAAAGACAATATGTAACATATAAGTCTGCTCATCCTGTGTGATATGTATTATATACATATACATATATGTATGTGCTGTTTTATTCAATTTCTTTGATCAACAATTATAGTATATCTTGCCATTCCCTAATGCAAATAAAAGCTTCTCAAGGTGTTCACAAAAAATTCAGTTACTAGCAAAGGTTATCTAATTCATTGTCAAATATAAGTGGGTAGACAATGCTTAGAGCTTGTTTATTGGTACAAATTTTAGGTAGATATTGGAAATGCACAACCAACTGGGTCCAAAAATGAACAGGAAGATGAGCGATATGGCTTACATAGATCTTTTAATTACCCCAAACTTGTCTCAAATAAATACACTAATATTATTCTGGTTTGTCTTATGGATGTGAGTCATGGAATACAAAATCTCTGAAGGATTATAGTGGAAGATTACCCAAAAGGCACTGAAGAGGATCACGGTAGATATAAGCTGACCACAACATGATCCAAAAGATCAATTATATGAATAAGTTGTGTGAAGGATGTCATCTGAGAAATGTATGACTGCAGAAAGAAATTTGGCCAGGTAGTCACATGGTGAGATGAAGTGATCAACAGTGGATAATTTGAATATTATCTCAGTATCCAAAGCAGATATATGGAAAATGTGTCTGTCATATAAAGTGAACAGACATGGATGAGTTGCAATCTCCTTTACATAAATATCTGTTCCAAACTATCGTACCAGCTCTTTCTCTTTTCTGACATCTCTTCCTCAAACTCTAGACCTTTTCATAAGTGACGCTCATTCTATCTCTACTCAATTCTTTCTTCTGGAAAAATGAACTTCCTTCAAGACAACTCAAGTAACACCCCCTATATAAAGTCTTTAGTGATCTCTCTGTCTCTTAATAGATTCTCCTTCTTAAAATTATTTTTGTATTGTTTTGTGCAAATATTCTGTGTGCTTTTCTATTTGGCTATTTTGTACCCCACATACAATGGAAGGTCCTTAAAAAGAGAGATTGTTGGTTTTGGTTTTAATAATTGGATCCAATTTAATTGAGCAAAGTCACTGGTCATAAGATAAAAGTCTGAAGAGCATAGATTTATCACTAAAAGAAACCTCAAGGGATAACAAGTTTAGCTTTATTTTATAGATCAGATGAAGTGATAATTCATAGGACATATTAGTTGAGTGGTATCTGAGACCTGCCTACTAGTTTTCCCTATCAAGGACACAACAAATACCGAGTGGGAGTTTGGCTCTTGATCAATTGATTTTCTAACACCACATTGAGAGAGGAGGAACAGAAGGAAGCAAGAGAGAATTATAGAGTTTGCATTATTATGGAGATTAATGTGCTTTCAGGTAAACTACTATTAAAGATTATATGGAAGCAGAGGATAATAATTTCTGGGTCATACCATATCTCACTCAGCTACATGCTAGAAATTCTGACATATTCTTAATAGTTGTTGCTGCTACTTATAATAATTGTTTTTCCTGCTTTGATTATTGGTTTACTTATTGGTCAAATTTTTAACTTTAGAAGATGGGAAATTGATATAATTATACATTTATACATAATAAAATAGGAATAGTCTATATTAATAAGATTTCTTCTCTTTTTCCATTCACCTATACATAACAGCTCTAACTATCCCAGTAACTTACTCAATTATTTGAGGTATTCACATTGCTCAGACCATACAGATTACAATGGAAAGAAAATCACTTTCACTATTGCTAATTATAATAGATGTTGCTGCTGTCTCCTGAGCCAAGCTCACACAGAGGTGTGATCTTCCCTATAGAGTTGCCCTTTCCATAGAACACAGTTAAGAAGATATTAAGTCACTTCTATTTGTCATTCTTTCAGTCCTTCCCTCACCCCATAATAGTTTTTTAAACCTCCCTGGCTGCCATTCTAGAAGATCTTTAATTGGTCTGTTGAAATGTCAATCCCATCGTTAAGGGGTCATTTTTTTTCCTCTTTATTCAATGTAAAAAACATTAAGTTATGTGAGCTGGGTTCTGTCTTTACACAAGTCTTTACACTTGGACAATTGCTAAGTTATTCAACTCACCCCCATCCCATATTTTCCTATTTTTACATTTTTTCCCCTCTTTTTAAAAATTCTTGTAGTCATGAGGATACTACTTGTAACTAGAGGGTTAATTTCTCTTTCCTTATTCTCTTTGACAGAGTGATCTCCTTTTCTTATACATACACTAATGATAGAAATATGTATGAGGATAGGCAAAATATTTCATATTTTTGAGCCTTAATTTCTTCCTTTCTAAAATGAGAACATTAATAATACCTAATGTATTTACTCACTAGATTGATGGGGAGGAAACACTTTGTTAACTTTAAAGCATAATAAAAAGATGAATTGTTATTTCCTATTAATTTCTTAGAATTGTTTGATAAATCCTGTAGAGGGTCACAGACAGTGGGGAAATTCTGGGTGAGGTATAAAATCTTTCAGCCCAAAGGTAACCTGCTAACAATGTCTGGTTAGACTCCTGAGAAGTCAGGGGGTTGTGATAATCTGTGTTGTGATTGAAGCAGAGTGATACCAGGTGGTAGAGTGATATCAGGGGGAAATTTACATACAATAGCAAGTTGTTTATGTGGTCCTACATATGCAGTATACTGGGCATGTGCCCGGTGTTGTTTTTGTTACAAAATCCATTTCTGTGCCATAAAATGATATGAAGGATACTTTCATATCCTGAAGAATTTCTGGCCCAAACCAATTCCTTCATATTGTGTTTTTGGAGATCATAGCTGATAGAAGCTGAAGTACTAAAAAAAAAAAAAAGTTCAATTAGATTATATTATTCTATTTGTGCCTTGCTTGAGGAATCATACCCAAGGCTAACAAACTTTATTTTTCCCCTGAGGCAATTGGAGTTAAATGACTTGCCCTGGGTCACATAGCTAGGAAGTGTTAAGTATCTGAGGCCGAATTTGAACTCAGGTCCTCCTGACTTCAGGGCTAGTGCTCTGTTTACTTCACTACCTAGCTGCCCCACAAACTTTATTTTTAAAGGTCTACTCAAAACACCAAGTATCTTTTTGTGTATGTTTTTTCGGTAGTTTATTTATGGAGAAAAAATATAGGCCATATATATGAAGAAAAAAGAACCAAAGTATAAGATAGAGAACAGGTGAGACTGACAGATTTTTTTATTTTTAAAGGATTTGCTTCTATCCTCTTAAGAATACTTTTGAATATTTGATGTCTTTGTACTGGTTAAAACCAAGCCCAGAACTCATCCTCTCCTTTTCTCCACCTCTTAGAAACTCTAGCTTCCATTAAGCTTATTTCAAGTGGCACTTTCTCTACGAAGTCATTCCTAATTCTTCCTTTCACCACCACATATCTTCTTTCCTAAAAATATACCTTGCATATGTTTTGTATATGATTATATATGTATATATGATGTATATGTATATATGTCATTTCCCTCAATAGACTGCAAGTTTCTTAAGAATAATGACTGTTCCATTTCAGCTTTTATGTCCTCAGTACCTATCACAGTTACTGGAACATAATAAATGTTTGTTGATTGACTCATCAATTTAGAGGATATCAAAAACTTTTACTCCTTTTGTGGTTGAAAAAATCCCCATCAATCTGTGGGGAAGAGACATTTTACAGCAGATAGGATTACAAATAAGCACTTCGGCTTTTTAGGCAGGGCTGCTGTTGAAGGCCTACCTGCACTTTCACCGGTTCCTATTCAGTGGAAGACTGATTCACCAGTGTGGGTAGAACAGAGGATGTTAGGATTACTAGGTGAGAACTCAGGTTCCCTCCCCCAGCTTGACTGCTCCTTATCTGGAATAAGTCAAAACAAAAGAAAGGGGGAGCAGTCGAGCCGGGGGAGGGAACCTGAGTTCTCACCTAGTAATCCTAACAAAAAAACATCAGAATATTAAAGAAAATTCAGTACATGGAATTTAAAACAATGGTATGCTAAAGAAAAATTTAAAGAATGCACTTATTTGAGACACAGGATTTAGAGAATTCTCTACTCCCATCATCTAGTAGGAAAGCAGTTTAAACTGCAGAAGTTGTATACCATTGAGTAATGACATTCAGTTTAATTCTAAAACTTGTGTCTTCTATAATCACAATACTGTGGTAGATAGTAGAATTACAAAGATAAGAAATTACAGTCTTTGTTTCAAAGGTCTTATATTAAGGGGATAAGATACATTCATTTTTTAACTAGTTCAAGTTATGGTATAATACTTACAGAGAAGAAATCTGATCAGCTTCATAAATTTAAGAAAATTGTAGAATCAGAGAACACTCCATGGAGGAGGTAAAGCTATTATTATGAAAGGACCTATATATTATGAAAGAAAGGAAGAATTTTAACAGATTGGTTGATTATTGTCCTTTGTTCTCAGAGAATCAAAATGACATCCCAATGTTATTCAGGTTACAATGTGTCTGGTGACCAATATAGGCTCAGAATGCTCCACTACAGATTGGTCACAAACAGTCCAAATGAACATTTGGTATGGATTCTTAAATGTGAACATCTCAAGTTTCTTTTGAGCTATTTCAATTCTACTTTTCTTGCCTGAAAAGAGCTTGTCATTCTGGGCACCCCTGTGTCAGTGTCTCCCATGTCCTGCAATCAATTTGAAAGTTCTGAAGAGAGATCTTGAAACTTTTTCTGACCACGAAGTGAATGCCTGACTTGTATGAGTCAACAAAATAGTCTTTTTGGTAAGCACACACTTAATATTTGAACAAAGGTGCTGTTCTCATTAGCATAGCAATGAGTTTTGCCTGTTCCACAGAGTCTGGGGTTCAATTCCTCAACTGGGAAGTGGAATTGTGATTTTTAATAAGTACAGAAATATGGAAGGAGTCCACATGTACACCATATGGTCCTCTATAAAATAGAGGAAGGTAAGAGGAAGCATACTGAACTGGAAAAAGGCTAATAATATAATTTGGCTAGAACAAATAATCAATAAGGACAGTAGAGTAAATGAGCAAAGATAAACTGGAACTAAATTATGGAGTATTTAAATCCTTTAAAGGATCAGTAAAATGTGTAATAAAAAATTTACTTTGTAGAATTTTAGATACAATAAGAAAGGCTTTTATAGCTCATGTATTCCAATCTCTCTCTCTCCCTTGTAGATGAGGGAGTTGAGACATAGAAACTTTTAAGGACTTGTCCAATTTCATATGTCATTTTGAGTCTACCACCAAATTTTCCATTCCTAGCCCAGTTCTAAATGAATGATCTGCATTCTCTTTGAAAAAAAATGCTGTTAAACACAAGATCCAGCTGTTATCAAAAAGATCATTTCTCAATCTTTATTGAGCTTATTATTTCAAAATAATGACTCTGGAAAACTGCAATATATTGTTTAGTTTTAAATTCACATGAACTCATTTTATTCATATTATTTCAAGTGAATTACAATATAAATTGTGTGTTCTATATTTCAAATAATGTATTTTAATGATCCAATTAGATAATAATGAAATGCCTTGAGGATGAATGTTAAATCCTATGTAATCACATGTAGTCACTCTGATACAAAACTTCAATTTAATATATACTTCACCAGGCAAATTTTTACTGTTTTCTAATTGCCATTGATGCTGTTTAGAATAAAAACAATAGATCATACTTACAAAGTACTTTTCTCACAAAAAATTTTTTGAGGTTGGTCATTTAATTATTGTTATAGAATCACAGATTATATAACTGGAAGTTCTGGAACTTATCTAGGCAAGTAATTCTCAAACCTTGTGATCTTAGGCTTCCTTTATACACTTAAAATTATTGGGGATATATCCAAGAGTTTTTGTTTACATGGGTTAGATTTACTGATATTTACTATTCAAAATTCAAACATCTTTTTATTATTACAAAAAGTAGTTTTAACTTCAAATTCCCCCTGAAAAGATTTCAGGACACTCTAAAGGTCCCTGGATGACATTTTGAACATCCATGAACATCCAGCCCACTCATTATACATGAAGAAATTGAAGGAAACTAATGTTCAGTAAGGCTGAATGGCTTGGAAGACATAGCAAGTGAATGACAGAATCAAAGTTAAATCTAAATCTCTTGATTACAGGAACAGAGTTCTGAAATAGTTGCTACACTGCTACTCAATAAGGTTTACTACCATATTGTTATTAGATCTAATTTGAGACTCACAAATATAAACGCATGGAAGGGGAATGGAAAGGATCCAGAGGATGTTAATAATAAAAAGAAATTAATTTATGACTTTTAAAAATGATATAGTAGATAGATGCTATTTGGCCTAAAGTAAATAAACCTGATGGGACATCTCCTGAGAATGAATGGATGTTAGGTACAAAATAAGTACTTTTGTAGATTCAGAGAAAATAGAACAAAGCCTTAAAATGTTTCTCAAGAGACTTAATTAGATATCAATCCTAATAGAGAAGGTAGAAATATCCTGCATAAAGAAAAGTTGAGAATTATTAGCAATCCTCTAGATTAAGGAGTAGGAAACTTTTCAGACGAAGGCAAAACAATATTTTTTTTTGTTTTTGAATATTAATCTCTCTTTCTCTCTTTCTCTCTACCTATCTATTTGTAAGACTTTTGTCTTTAATCTCCAATATTTACCAGATCAGGCTAACACATAGTGTACAACTAATAAATGATTGTTGAATAATGTATAAAACACATATATTTCATTTAAAATTTATGGAAAGGAAGAGAGGAAAGAAAGATAAAGAGAGAAATTAGGTAGAAATAATGGTATTGAAATATGGGAAACACAGAAAAAGATAGGCAAACAAAGATAAATTGGCAGAGAAAATGAGAAAGACAGAAACTAAATGAGAGATGAATGAAAAAAGACTCAAGTTCTGAGAAAAGCATGTAAATTTTCTCTTAAAAAGTCTTAGTGGTTGTCTAACATTTTAATTATTTAATCTTCATATTTGATAACAATAGGACATGATTTAAAACCTTCACAAATAGGAATGAGGCTTTAATATGTTTTCTACAAAAAAGAAAAATTAAAATTATGAAAATCACTGCAGATTCAATTAAGAGATTTAGAGAAGTGAAGCTTACCTTTGAAAATGCAAGGATAAAACAACAATGATCACTTCTTCACACTGATTCTCTTTGATAGCTCCAGATCTTAAGTTTAAGTGTTTATTTTGATTTGCTTCAAATCTTATAATCAGCAGACATATAGAAAAAATATTGAAATCCCTCAATAATTTCTTTAAATTCACATTAGAATGAAATAAAGTTGTCCTACTGGGCATTGTGGACTTGGAGACATGATCAACAAGTCCCATCAGGCACAGCAAGTTGCCACAATTAAAAACATTTAAAAATTGGGAAATGAGTGTAAACTGTTATTTTTACCTTCTGAATCCAATTCTTCCTGTGCAACAAAAAATTTGGTTCTACACACACAAAAAAAAATTTAAAATTCTTCACAAACTACCTTTAAAGATGCAATTTATGTTCTTTTTTTTCATCTGTTTGTAGTTCAGCCAAACTAGCTTTTGCTGTTCCACATACAACATTCCATCTCACATCACTATTTTTTGTATAACCACTTTCCTTTGTCTGGTGCAATGCCTCTCTATATTTTATGCTTTCCAGCTCCCTTCAAAAACACCCCCGGCTAGAGGTTCCCAAAATTTCTTAGTTTATCACATCCTTTTGTATAACACACTAGGCTGAAAGACATAACAAACAGCTTCATTTACTAAGTAATTAAGTCTAAACAACTTTATAAGTATTCATGTCCTAACAACTTAGTAGCCATTTGAAAATATATATAAATTGAAAGAATAATATTTTTTGTACATCTGTAGGGCACTGCACAACTTTTTATTTTTTAATGTATATATTTATTTAAAACTTAAATGCAAAATAAGAAAAAAAATTAGAAAAAGAAAGAAAACAAAAACAAAAACTATTGTCATGTGCCCAGCAGAACATCAAGGAATATTCAAAATATGTAACAATAAATTTCTATTTCAAGAAAGCCTAGATAATAATAGAAGACATTGTGTTCGTAATTGTCCATTTTTTCTTTGCTTCTTTATAGGTTTTCTTTTGTTCTCTGCTGTACATTTTTTACTTTATTTTGTTCTCTGCTATACACTTTTTACTTTATTCTTGTTGTTTTGTTTTTTTTTGTTTTTTTGCTGAGGCAATTGGGGTTAAGTGACTTGCCCAAGGTCACACAGCTAGGAAGGGTTAAGTGTTTGAGGTCAGATTTGAACTCAGGTTCTCCTGACTTCAGAGCTGGTGCTTATCCACTTCGCCACCTAGCCACCCACTTTTTACTTTATTCTTTACCCCCCTTTTGTCCCCTGACAAAAATTTGTCCCCTTCAAAAATCAAATGAGAGAGATTGAGAAAATTTCCCCTGAGCAGGATGCACATATATACATATACACATACCTGCCCCCCACTGATAGATGTATACACACATACATACTATACCTACACACACACACACACACACATATATATATATATACATATTCATATATAGATATAATGCACATATTGTTATTATGTTCGTCTATATCTCTTATTTCCTATCCCTGCTAACTCTTCTACCTGTTAATTTGCCTTATTATTTACTTGACTTCCCCACCCCTCACCATAGATCCCTTCCTTATCTTTCCCCCCTACCTTTCCCTTCCCTCTTTATCCCATTCCTATTAATTCACACAACTCATACCAATTCATTACTCTAAACAATCTTCTCTACCCAGTTTATCCTATGTCTCCCTTTCCCTCCCTCTTTATCTCTTTCCCATTAATCTACATACTCTATTCCACTCCCATTGACTTACACACTCTTCTATGCCCCTACCCCATTCTATTCTCTTTCCCCCATCCTTATTTTTTTATAGATTTTGAAGAATGCTATACCAGTTTTGATATATATGTTTATATATGTATATACATATATGTATACATACATATATAAACACAAAAGTATCTTGTTCCTTCTTTAACTCATTTTCAATGCAAATAGGTTTTCAGAACTACCAATACTTCCCTATCTAATTTTTCTATGTTGGTTCTTGGTATCACACCTTATTTGTACAGCAAAATTGTTATTTTTGCCTTTTCCTAGACAGTTTTGCTTTTTATAGTCACATTGTACTTAGCTCTACCCCAGTCTGTCTTCTCTACTACCCAATTGCTGATATCAGTCTTAGACAAATCATTTACATTTCCACTTCTAAAACATAAACAATTTTCCTTATTGAGTTCCTTGAAATTAGTCTTTGATATTGGCTTTCATAGGCTAAATTTTCTATTTTGTTCAGGTTTTTTTGAGACAGCATTCTAAAAATCTTACCATTCACTGAATATCCCCTTTTTCCTTCAGCATTATACTTAATTTTGCTGGATATATTACATTAGGCCATAACACCGATTATTTTGATTATTGATATATGAGTATTCTAGGACCTGAGCTCTTTTATCATAGTTACAGATAAAGTGTAATTCTTTATTGTAGTTCCAACATATTTGAATTGTTGTTGTTGTTATTCTTATTGTTTTTACTTGTAAAATTTTTTCTTTGATCTGGGAATTTTGAAATTTAGCAAAAATATTTCTACGTTTTCCTGTAGGATTTATTTGAGGTGGTGATTGGTGGATTTTTTTTTTCTATTTATACTTTCTCCTCTCCTATTTATACTTTCTATCACTCCAGGAAATTTTTAAAAAATTATTTCTTATATTACTGTATCAAGTAATATCAAGGTCTTTTATTTGTCATTGCTTTCAGGTAGTCCAATTATTCTTATGCTTTCTCTTTTTGATCTGTTTTCCATATCTGTCGTTTTGTTTTATGCTACATATTATCTTCTATTTTTTCATTCTTTACACTTAAAAAATTATTTCTTGTTCCTTTTGTGCAGTTCTAATTTTCAGAGTCGTTTTCTTTTTAAATAACTCTGGATCTCCTTTTTCTAGTTGGTTGACTTTCTTTTCATAATCTTCTTGTTTTCCTTGGATTGTTCTTTCTTTAAGTTTTTTTCTCAATCTCTCTCATTTGATTTTTGAAGTCTTTTTTGAGTTCTTCTGCACATTTTGGGGGGGGCAGGTAGCCATTTAACAATACTCTTTGGGCTAGGGACACTGTTGTTTAATTTCAATATCAACCTCTGAGAATAAATCCCAGACTTTCCTATTCCCATTGTAAGTTTCTATGATTGGGTTCTTTCTCTTTTGCCTGCTCACTTTTTAAAAATAAGAACTTAATCACCTCTAGTCCTGGGGTGGAAGGGTCCCTCTGGCTTCAGATCTTCCTTCAGGTCTCTCTTCTGAAATGGATTCTCAAATCCAGAATGTGGAGTGGATTTCTATAAATGCCTGCAGTCAGCAGCTATACTGCCCCACTGCTTCTTCAATTACTGGGGAATGTATTGGTTCTTTCTCACCCAGAGCTGCATCTCTGCAGCATGGCTGGGCCTAATGTTCCTTATCAGCAGAGATTACCTTGGTCTTCCCTGGACTTAGACCTCAGACTCCCCATGTTGTCAGGTGGTAAAATTTCCTGTGGTTCAGGCTAAAGCTACCTCAGAATCTGGGTAGTCCTAGGGCAGCCTATTTGATGTTTCCTTAGGGCTAGCTTGGAGGTATTTATACTTCCCACCTGGCAAACCTGCATCCAGAGTCTTTCTTGGAGTCTACTCCAAGTGTTCCAGAAGGACCTCTGTTCTTCTACAAGTTTTACTTGTTTTTCACTGATCTATGTGCTCTTTGAGGCAAAATTTTATTTTGTTTTGGGGAAAATCTGAAGAAATAGGAATTTTCTGACCTTCTTGATTATCTTCTCACAATCCTACACAATCTCTTAAACCTTGTAGTCAGATTTGCTATCATTAGCTTCATTTCCTATTGCATGCTGGTTTTCATGAGGGATTTCTTTTTCATACAGGAACCACTGAAAATTCAGTTTGGGAGTTATGATATGATACCACAAAAAAGACAAAGAAGCTATTAACTTAGAGGAAAGTCCAAGTAAACATAAAGATCTCAGATACACAGAACATCATAAAAAGAAATGTAGCTCAATCTAACCATTGAAACTGTGAATAACCTTGAGCTATTCATGATATTGCTGTTTTTAAGAAAAATTTAAAATAATCTTTTCAATCATTGTAGTACCCTGGAGTAAATAGTTCTGTGTGTATGTATAATTTCTCCTTCAGAAATTCTTTCTTTCTTTTTAAAACTTTGAGTTTCAAATTCCCTCCAATCCTTTCCCCCCATTGACAAGCCAAGTATTGATATAGATTATAAATATGTGTTTTTTGCAAAATATCTAGTATTAGATGCATATGCATATTAGTCATATGGTAAAAAAATAGATTTTAAAAACTCAAGAAAAATAGAGTAAAAAATATGCTTTAATTTGTACTCAATCATCATCAGTTCTTTCTCTGGGGATGGATACCATTTTAAATTTAATTAAATCATTTCTTATAGCACAGTAGTATTCTATCATAATCACATACAACAATTTGTTCAGATTGATCAATCTTCAATTGATGGAAATCCCTTCATTTCCAATTCTTGGCCACCAGAAAAGAGCTGGTATAAATATTTTTGTGCCCACAGGTCTTTTTGCTTTTTGTTTTTTATTTCTTTTGTAATACAGAATTAGTGATAACTACTAGATCAAAGAATAAATTTGGTTTTATACCTCTTTGGGCATAATTTCAAATTGCTCTATAGAATAGTTGAATCAGTTCGCAACCTCACCAATGCATCAATGTCTCATTGTTCCCACATCTCCTCCAACGTTTATAATTTTACTTTGATATTGCAGGCAGTATTTCTAATAAAGGCTCCATTTGTAAAATATAGGGAGATCCAAGTCCAATTTGTAAGGATACAAGTCATTTCCCAATTTGTAAATAGTCAAAAGATGGGAACAGACAATTTTCAGATGAAGAATTAAAGTGATTTCTAATTATACAAAAAATGTTAAATCACTATCTATTGAAAAATGTAAAGTAAGACAACTTTGTGGTGCTGCTTCATATTTACCTGCTTAAAGAAAAGATAATTGTAAATGTTTGAGGGAATATGGGAAAATTGAGACACTAATGCATTGGCAGAGAAAACAATCCAATCCAATCATTCTGGAAAGCAATTTGAAACTATGCCCAAAGTGCTATCAAACTGTGCATACTCTTTCATCTAGAAGTGTCTCCACTGCATCTGTATCCTAAGGAGATAATAAGAGAGTTTAAAGGATCCACATGTGCAAAAAATTTGTAGCAGCTCTTTTTTTAGTGACAAAAAACTGGAAATTGAGTACATGTCCATCAGTTGGGGAATGATTGAATAAGTTATGGTATATGAATGTAATGGAACATTATTGCTTTATAAGAAATCCAGAAAAGCCATTTCTCTCCTATTAGGCATGATTTTTCTTGCATAACATGACAAAGAAATATGTTTAAAAGTATTGTACATTTATAACCTATATCAGATTGCTTGCTGTCTTAGAGTAAGTAAGAGAGAGAGGTAAAAAGAATTTGAAACCCAAAAATCTTACAAAAATTAATATTAAAACTATCTTTATATGTATATTAAGGAAAAATAAAGTAGCAGATTCTTGAACTGATTCTTTGTTCTGTCACTTAAGCACTTCTTCTTAAATGGACTTCTTTCTTAAGGAGAAAAGAATACCAATATGTAATGTAATTGTGTTTTCTCCATGTTAGTTGTATGTCTACATGGATCTGGCTAAATGTGATTACAAGGAAAGCTTGACATTTTAGAGTTTTCTTCATCTACTCTTGTTCAATGGAGACTTTGATATATGTCAGGGATAAAATAGGAGATAAGAGTCACAGTTTACTTTCTCCTCTTCTCCAAGAAAGAATATTAGACTAGATCCACCTCCTAAATGAATATTAGTCATCCAGAAATAATTGCTGGCTTCAGTCTGAATTCCTAATTACTACCCTTTAAAAATGGAGCTTGATTCCCTTATCACCAATGCCAATAAACAATCTAGCAATAACCCCATTTATCCCCAGCAAACAAAAATCAGAGAAGATATACAAATTAGAATATGTATTAGACAATAAATAAGCTTTCTTCCATTGAGCGTAAGACATCTCAGCTTACTCAGAGAACAATTCCCTGAAATTTCTAGTACAATAAGCTGGAGATAAGGACATGATCAAGATGCTAACTCTTCTACATATTGGATTCTTTTCAGACTGTCATTATGGACATTTATACCTCAGAAATCAGCAAATGCTAAAAACTAGGGCTTGATCTATTGTTTTCTTAGTGGCCTAGATTTAGTGAGGTGTTAAAAATGCTTTTTTGAAAGCTTTAAAATATTGTTCGAGTATATTCTCCCTACCTCTTTCCTCTCAAGTTGTTTAAACATTTAGCAGCACACACCTGCATATAACACACAAGGTGGGTCCCTCTAATGTGGAGAGATTGCATGATAGAATGAAATCTTCACAGAAGTAAAAGAGGGAAAGGGAGAGAAAGAGGAAGAGAAGAGCTCCAGCAAGTAAAATGAGTTTGAGGGAATTGAGAGATTTACAGGAGACTGGGGAACAAGAGACTGGTTATTCAGGTAGCTATCAGAGTGTTGAGTATGGTAGGTGCCTCTGTTGAATGTATAAAAAGAATCAGTGGCACTGACAAAAAGGTATCTATTGCCAGGCATAACTTTTGAAAGAACAGGTAAAAGTTATTTTCTGATGAAAAGATCAGATCTGATTAAAAACTTTGAAATGCAAATATAAGAAATTTAAATACAAGAGATAAATAAACACAAGAAAGGTAATTATGGAAAAGTTTGAACAATTGTAAGTGTCTAACATTGTAGCAGGAGAAAAGAAATGTGCTCCTGCAGAATCTTTATGTCTTCAAAAGGTTTCAAGAAAGTTTAAGAAAAATAGATTGCCTCAGGATTATTCTTGTTCATTCCTGTCTTACTCTTCTCTACCCCATATTGGGTTTGTTTTTGTTAGGTTTGATTTTGGGCAAGGATATAGAGAAGTTTTGCCATTTCCTTTTCTAGCTTATTTTATAGATGGTAAAGGGCTGAATCTCTGAGTAGATGCACTGAGGTCAGACAACTAAGCACTTAAGGCTAATTGCTGATTGGACAATACTCTATTAGTATATGCTTGGAAAATGGCCCTTCCCACTATCCTGTGGGAAGGTGTATCTTTTGGTGTATACAGATAGTGTATACAGTATACAGTGGTGTATACAGTAGGAGGGATTAGGGGGTGGAGTAAGACAAGCCAGGGTCACTTTGGTAGTAGACAAGGAGAAAGGAGGTCATAGAAAGCCTGTGTCCATCCTCTTCATTTCTACCCCTAAAGACCAAGGACTTTTGCTTATCCTGACTCTGGCTGATTCTAAGGCATCCAGGGTACTAACTTGGTCTTCACATTTCGTACCTAACATGTGGACCAAGGACCCTAATTTCACTGAAGAAGTCCCCATTGAACAGGAAATAGGGTGAGTATTTTAATAGACAAACAGGGAACTTACTTTGTTAAGGGCTAAACTAGTAACCTTTTCTAAGCTGAAATGGGGCAGATATTAGGAAAAGATTCTCCCCCATCCCTAACCCTACATCCACCCCTGCCCTGAGGGGGCTCTATAGAAAGCATACTTAAGTTAATCAAGGGACAAGGCTTACTTATAATTTGGGAGCAGATTGCTGGACTCTGGAGTACATTAGAACACACATCCCCTTGGTTCTTAAAGGAAGAAGATATAGGCACAGATAATTGGAAACTAGTAGGAGATCAACTATGTGAATATTACGATCCTTATTCAATTTCCAAGGAAACATTCTCTCTCTCTCTCTCTCTCTCTCTCTCTCTCTCTCTCTCTCTCTCTCTCTCTCTCTCTCTCTCTCTCTATATATATATATATATATATATATATATATATATATATATATGTATATATATATATATATATATATATATATATATATATAAAACATAGTACAATTGGCCTTAGAGAATCCTGCAAGTTATAGAAAAAAAAAGTTTTAAGAACAGCCAGATGAGGAAGTGTGAGTAAAAAGAGGAAGACAAAGGACAGATTAATGGCAATATCTTCAGAGGGCAAGAGAACTTAAGTAACTTGGAAAGGTGTGGTGATTCTCAATCACACAAGGCAGCTTCAACTCTGCCTATGAAGCAGGTCATTAACACTCCCCCATCAACTTCACCTTCCAGGATGGAGAAAGGAGGAGTAGTGGGAAGGGTAGTGATATCACCAGCACCTTCCCCCCAGCAATCACCCACTCCTATGACTATGCAAAAGGCACCACTTAAAGCCACAGAAAAAGGGCAAGCTATAACTGATTTGAGAATAGAAATGTATCCTGTGATTCAACAGTTTAACTCTTCAGGTCAAGAAAGTAGAAGATACACTCCTTTAGATATAGAAATCCTCAAAGAACTGAAAAAAGCTTGCATTTTTTATGGGGCTATATCATCTTATGTTAATATGTTATTACAGAATTTGTCTTATGAAGTCTTAACCCTTAGGGACTAGAAATCTATAGTAAGGACATACTTAGAACCTGGAAAAAAACTTGTGGCTTTCTGAATATAGTGAGCTCTATAGGATACAAGTCCAACAAAATAGTCATAGCTGAGTTAATACACCAATCACCTATGACCAATTAACAGGTGTAGGTTTTTATGCAGACATTTCAGTACAATTATCCCATAGTAGCATATGAGCAAATTGCCACTGCTATCAAAGCATGGGGTTTTCTCCCCAGTAAACATGACAAAAATAGCAGAAGGGTCAAATGAACCCTTTGCTGATTTTGTGGGATGTTTGCAGACAGCTGTCATATGAACTAATGGTGAAAATGCAGTAACAGACACTCAGAGAGTGCCTAGAAGTTCAATACACAGACATGACCAATCAGCCAGAAAGCAATCTGATGGGAGAAAAGGATTACAATTGGGGAGAATAGAGTTATATGCATCTGGGACTACTGAGATACCCCTTGGAGAGGTGAAATCTGTTTCTCTCCAGCCTATGGATCCCTTGCCTCCAGGCACAGTAGGTTTGACCATTTCACCTCCTGAAAGTACTTATAAAACAGTGTTCATTCATACATTGATGTGGGAAACTGGGGAATGTGTAGATATCTCAGTCACTAATACAGATAGACAATGTGTGACTTATCAACCAGGAGAAGTAGTAACATCAGGTTTACTGATACAGATTCCTAATAAGCAATCTGGTGATAATTGCCCAGATTCTGGCTCCAAGCAACAAAATCCAGGAATATACTGGATAGCAGCTGTGATAGCTGACCAACCTATGCTCACTATCTATATAAATGGCATACCATTAGAAGGATTGGTAGACAGAGGTGCAGATCGTAGAGTCATTAAAGGTACCAACTGGCCCAGTCACTGGCCAAAGACTAAGGCAGACACTTACATATCTGGGGTAGGAGGATCAATAGGAGCTGAAGTTAGTACTACCCCTTTAAGATGGATATTTGAAGGTGAAACAGGAGTTTTTACTCCTTTTATAGTTGAAAAAATTCCCATCAATCTATGGGGAAGAGACATTTTACAACAATTAGGGTTAAAAATGAGTACTTCGGTTTTTTAGGCAGGGCTGCTGTTGAAGGCCTGCCAACAATTTCACCTGTTCCTATCCAATGGAAAACTGATACACCAGTGTGGATAGAATAGTGGCCCTTAGGTAGCGATAAAATTCAGGCCTTATTAGACATAGTACAGGAGCAACTTGACCAAGGACACTCACAACCTTCTCTAAGTCCTTGGAATTCCCTAGTATTTGTTGTAAGAAAGAAATCTGGAAAATGGAAGATGTTGACTGATTTAAGAAAGGTACATGAACAGATGAAAACTTTGGGAACTCTTCAGACTGGACTTCCATTTCCTACTCAATTGCCTGGAGAATGGCCTCTTTGGGGTATAGACATTAAGGATTGTTTCTATTCTATCTCTCTAGATAAGGAGGATTTAAAAAATTTGCCTTTTCAGTGCCCAGCATTAACTTAGCTGAGCCTTATAAAAGATATGAATGGACAGTTTTGCCATAGGGAATGAAAAACAGTCCTACTATATGTCAAATGCATGTTGCCACTGCTCTTTGTTCAGTAAGAACAGCATTTCCAAAAGTAATGTTATTACATTACATGGAGGATATATTGGGATGTGCACCTGAGGAACAAATGTTAGAAGCATGTCTACAAAATACCATAGAAACACTAAGGAACTACAAATTGCACATAGCTCCAGAAAAATTCAAAGACATGCTCCTTTTCAATATTTAGGATATGTAGTATACCCTAAGGTACTTACAGTACAAAAACTTTCCTTAAGAATAGAGAAGTTAAACACCTTAAATAACTTTCAGAATTTGATAGGAGATATCCAATGTATGTGTCCAGTGTTAGGCTTCACTACCTATCAATTGAAACTATTATATGACATTTTAAGGGGAGACAGTGCTTTAAACTCAACACGTCAGCTTACAAAAGAAGCTCAAGAGGCTTCGAGAGAAGTTGAACTGGTTTTATCCAATGTGGTTGAAAGAGTCACTTAAAAACCCTTGGAAATACCAGTTTTTACTACACAAGAGACACCCATAACAGTCATCAAGGAGACAGTGTGATAGAGTGGGTGAATCTCCCAGCACAACCAGAACAAAGCTTTACTCTTTACCCAGTGCTTGTGGCTAGAATTTTATTAAAAACCATTAAACGAGCTGTACAATTATCTGGGATAAGACTTGCCAAGAAATACACCTTTTATACTAATGCACAAATTAATATATGCTGTGAAACCATCCCAGAGCAACAATTTTATTGGCCACACCTCCAAATTTTACATATGAGTCTCCATGAAAGATAACCAGACTATTACATGATTGGTGATGGATTCTTGAAGAAAAAGTTTCTAAAGTTCCTCTTAAAGGATCACCTATCTTTACAGATATATCAAAACATAATATTTGTGCTGTATACTCTTGTGACTTAACTATAAAGAGAGTAGTCAGAACTCCTTTTCAGTCCACTCAGCAGAATGAATTGTATGCAATCATTCTAGCTCTTACTTATTATCCAGGAGAGATAAATATAATATCTGATTCAGCCAATTCAATAGGTGTAGTACAAAGAATTGCTACAGCCCAAATAAAATTTTAGCCTCTAATATATATCAGCTCTTTAAGGAACATCAAGAGCAAGTGAGAAAGCATGTAGGTAAGATTGATATCTTGCATGTCCACTCTCATAGTGGACTTCCAGGTCCTTTTTTTTAATCGTAATTCAAAGACAGATAGCCTTCTAACCATGTTGGCCAATACTCCTTTTTTTTTTTTTCAGGAAGCCCAAGAATCTCATTTTAAATATTATTAGTCTGCTAGAGCTTTACATTTACAATTTGGAACAACAAGAGATGAAGCTAGGAGCATAGTGAAAGCCTATCCAGTTTGCATTCCTTTCACGCTCTTACACTCTCTCCAGGGACAAAATCTGTGATTTGAGACTTAATGAAATTTGGCAAATGGATGTGACCCATTATAAATCTTTTGGTCGCCTGTCTTTTATCTATGTTGTGGTAGACATCTTTTCAGGATTCATTTTTGCAATAGCAGCAGCAAAAGAGATAGCCCAAGTGGTCACTAAATTCCTTAAACAAGCATTTGCAATTATGGATATGCCACAGGAAATAAAAACAGATAATGGATATGCATATACTTGTAAACATTTTGCACACTTTGTGCACAGTATAATATTTTACACACTACTGGCATATCCTTTAATCCTCAAGGACCGGCAATAGTAGAGAGGAGAAACAGATACATTAAGACACTCCTCCAAAAACAAAAGAAAGGGGGAACCACAGGTAACCCTAGAGAACTTCTAAATCTAGCTCTTTATAGTATTAACTTCTTGATTTCTGACAAAGATGCACTGGCTCTGGTAGACAGGTTTTATAACCCACTGAAAGAACAGTGTCCAATGCAAGCAGCTCCACTATCTTTAAATAATCGCCAGGTGATGTGGAGAGACCCAGAAAGTGGTGAATGGAAGGTTAACTGCTTGGGGGAGAGGGTTTGCTTGTATCTCCACAGATGGAGAAGGAATCAGATGGCTGCCAACAAACTATATTAGCCTTGTCCATCAGAGAGAGATGGAGTAGACCCTTGAAACAAAGGAGAAGACTCAAGAAACATTGGGTGGTTCCATCACTGACTTTGCCCACCACTGAAAGAACATGGCAGTTGCTCTTTATTGCCATGCAGGAGAGAAGATAATCTGAGTACTTGGGGAACATTACAATTGACTACACTGGGGAAAATTGATTGGTATTCAGCTGTGGCTAACATGTCCCTTTCTGACAATTAAGGAATATTACTTCTTTTATGGGCTTCATCTGTTTCTTGTAATCTTGGTTATAACACCAGAGCAAGTTATTGTCCTTTTGGAGAGTATTAACCTCCATTAATTGCACAAGGACAGGTAAGGTCAGATGCCTTGTACTTGGGGGAGATAGTAGGAGGTTCAGTTGCTTAGGGCTAACAAACAAGCAGATGTCCCACAGGTTAACTATCTGAGTGATAACAACATTTTCTTAATATCACATTTTAAGCAAACTTGCAGGAAAAACTAAAACTGAGCAAAATAGGTACAGGCAGATACTAACAATTATAAAAATAAATACAACATAAAATAATTACCTTGTAAAATCAAAACGGTAAAAATCTGAGGTAATATTGATTTTTATTTTCACAAGTTTATATGGTAAAAGTGAAAAGAATTGTACAGATTAAATAAATGAGTTACAATTGGCCTTGGTGGAAGGAATACTCCCACTGGGTATTCATAGATCTAATTAAGAATTCTGATAAAAGTCTACATAGTAAACTGGAGAAAAGAGAAATATGGGACAGCAAGCTCAATTAGAAGAGCATTACAATAACAGTTATAAGGTTACAAATTCACATGAATAGAGTCACTCACAGTGAGAATAGAAGGGGAGTAAACATTGTAAAGGGAGTAAATATTGTAAAGGAAAAAATTGCTGCACTTAATGACTCTTTTTGAAGTAGAATGTGAAATATTCATGAAAGGAAGCTAATGATACCCAAAAGTCAACATGGAAAATTTGCCTTGAAATTTGGAATGCACCCTGATGACATAAAGCCCAATTTTAATTATTCCTAGTGGGTATACTTTGGATGATTTTGTGATTGTCCATAAGTCCTGGAAAATTTTGTCTTTATTCATTAGGGAATTTGTTAGTTGTGCAGAGAGACTTTAAACAGATTTAGAAATGTATAGAAATAAATACCTCAGATTTGTTATTAGCATGGAGAAGGTATTCCTTCTTCTTGCAGAATTAATCCCTGCATCTTCTTCATTTCCAAAGGAAAGATTCTAAGACCTTGAAATACCTAAAGGACCTTGGTAATGATACAATGTTTTTAAATTCCCTGTTATTTACCTAAAAAATATTCATCTGCAAAGATGTAGTGCCCAGGCAGAACTATAACAGAATCTGGGGCTTGGGGGAGTTATATTTTGGTTTAATAGAAGAAATAAAAGGAAATGTGAAAATCATCACAGAAAGAATGATTTCATCACTTCAGAGATTATTTCATGATTTATACATTTTTTCTTGACAAGTACTGAGGAAAAGTGTGCTTTTAAATTTGTTATCAGATTTTGCCATGAATTTTTAAGCTCATGGATATGTTAAATTTCTCTAATATCCAGAATCATGAGAATGTAGGGTCTCTCAATTACATCTACTTCATTTTTCTGCATCAATACTAAACTTCTCTAAGAAATTCCAAATCAAGCTTTCTACCTTGGAAATCTTCAGGAAAGGAGACCTCAGAATCTTAACAACACATTCCAAAGTTTGATTATTCTCAGGTAAGATGTCATAGCAGAAATGGAATTATGCTAGACATCTACATTAGCTCTTTTACTAAGTCTACTTTGAAATTTTTCAGATATATTTTGCATATTTACAAAGCTATTGCAATAGTGAATTTTCAGTAAATCACCTTTCTTTTTTGTGCTATAAACTACTCCCTTCTTTATTAATATTTCTTTTTTGGGGGGAGAAGAGGAAAACAATTTAGGCAGGACAAGGATAAGTTGGAAAATATACAGAGAAGAGTAACCATGGTGACATTGCACCCTGTATCCATGTCACATACTTTACAAGAACTGGTGATATTTAACCCTGTTAATAAAAGGCTTAGGCTAAATGGAATGATGGTGTCCAAATATCTTAAGGGTTTGTAGTCATTTTTAGTCATGTCTAATTCTTCCTGATCTCATTTGGGAATCTTCTTGGAAAAGATAGTGAAATAATTTATAATTTCCTATTTAAACACATTTTTAATGAACTCAATTTTAGGCCCAGTTAAAATCCTCTAATGCAGCACTGTGTATATAAAAAAAATTGTGCAGTACCATGTCCCTGAAATTAGGAAATAATTATTTTATTATTACTTTTATTGTTTTTGTGGTTGCTGTCTTTTGGTATTCCAACCAATATATGCCAGGAATGAATCACAATATTGCTTCATTGCCAGTTTATAATTCACTGTGATCCCTACGTCATTTTGTACTATACTAGGATGCCATTTGCTTTTCTGATGTCAATGTAGAACATTTTATTTTCTTCAGAAAATTTAGAAAATTCTAAATAAAAAATTCTATAAAATTATAGATGCATCATAATGCAACTTCAGGAATTCTAGTTTTTCTTATCCTTTACATTGCAATATTTTTTTTTTCTCTAAATCAATGATTATAGAATGATCAAGGTTTTAAAGATGTAGAACCCCATGTTGGAGTACCAAAATGTACTATCCAGACTAGCTCTTTGGAGGATCTCGGGACTAGCCTGAGTCCTTGGTCTTTGAGGAGGAGTGATGAGGCAGGGATCTACATGGATGGTCAAATATGGAGTCCATTTATTTCAAGTTCTCTCAGCCTTAAATACCTTCGTACAATTGCATCACCACAGCACACTGAGCATATGCTAAATATAAGTACCCTACTATTATTATGTAAATGCATCTTTACTAAAAATATCTCTGCTTGAAGTAAAACATAGGTTGTCACATCCACCCTGACTTCTCAGGAAGTCTGAGATACTCCCAAGGGGAGATGAGAGCTGAACCAGACATTGTCAGCAATTACCTCTGGGCATAAGGGTTTTATACCTCATCGAGGTATAGCCACTATTGGTGGTTCTCTACATAAAGATATCTGGGGAAATAATAATTTGTTTTCTAAATTATTTAAGTAGAATTCAATTTTTTCATTTTTTCATTAAAATGCTTTCCCAGTTACATATAAAAAAAACAATGTATTTTTTGGGTTGTATGTGTACATTCATTTTTTTTAAATATAATTTTATGAGTCATGTTGGGAGAGAAAAATCAGAACAAAAGAGAAAAAAAACTAGAAGGAAAAACTATGAACATAGCATGTTTGATTTACATTCAGTCTCCATATCCATCTCTGGATGTGGATAGTGTTTTCCATATAAATTTATTGGAATTGCTTTCACTGAACTGTTGAGAAGAACCAAATCTATCATAGTTGATCATTGCACAATCTTACTATTACTGTATACCTTCATTATTTCCAAAGGAAAGATTCTTAAGACCTTGAAATACCAAGTTTTCCAGGTTTTGCTTTTTTCATTTAGCATCACTCCAGGCCATTCTAAAATGAACCTGCTCATCATTTTTTTATGGAAAATAATATTTTATTACTTTCATATGCACATGTGTAGCAAAAAGCAGTTTCAACCAGCAGGAAATTAGAATAGCCAAACTATTTCCTAAAGAGAACAAGACATGAAGGTCTACAGTCCAGAGATGTGAGTTATCTCTAGCATATGGCTTTTTCTACTCATGTGCCTCACTTCTAGGTTTCTGTTTTGTTCCATTCTTTACCAAGGAAGTTGTATACATTGGTGGGAGAGTGTGATGGGTTATGTTATATTATGATTATTATTGTTTTATTATGTTATTTTAAAAAATTATTAGTAATGTTTGATGTTTATGAGTTAATTATGTCATCTTGGCTGATTTGGTTAAATGAAAAACACACCAGTGGGGCTTAAGAGCTACAGTTTTGAGTAGGACATGTATAGATTATCTATATCCCTAAGAGTGACTTACAGTACTAGACCTCTTTGAGGAAATTCCCTCATCAGTGTGTGTGCATATAAACCAGCTGAATCCTGCAGTTGAGGTCAAAAACATGCCTAAACCATTTCAGAGACTCTACAAATGCAAAATTAAACTTTATTTCTAATGTGATAAATATCAATAAATATAACCCACATAACAGGCCATCAATAATTCCTAATAGTATGAGATATCAAGAACAAAATCTTAGAACCACTGTCATAAACTACATTTGCATTCCTAGTGCATAACATAGTAGCTATCATAAAAATGCAATAAATAAATATTTGTTGAATTGGGATAAAAGATATACAAAACTAGCACACAATTTATCCAGGTTAATTACATTACTTCTCTTCTGTACATTGAAGGACAAAGTTTTTTCTATGTTTAATATGCAAAATAACTGCATTTATTTTTTTTCAATTTTCACAAATAGGCATATTTGAGAATGCTCATTATTTCTAATATATAAAGAGATAAAAGATCTTTAAATATGTTATTTAAATAACATTCACAGAAAAACATTTTGTTTCCATTACAAAAAGTCTCTTTCACATCTCTTTGTAACTGTCTACCTTTACTTTCTTTTAATCCAGATCCTGTGTGGACATGATGGAAGAAAATGAGACGATGATAAAAGAATTTGTTCTCATGGGATTTACAAATCTTCCAGAGCTTCAAGTTCTCCTTTTCATGGCGTTCTTGGGTATCTACATCATCACTACGGTAGGAAACATTGTACTAATTCTACTTATCTGGATGAATTCTCATCTTCACACTTAGTGCTTTAGCTTTGGCTGATGCTTGTCTTTCAACCACAGTGAGCCCTAAGATGTTGCTGAGCTTTATAACTGAAAATAAAATGTTATCTTTATCTGAATGCATGGTACAAATCCTCTTTTTTTTCATTCAGTGCAAATATAGAATGTTTTCTTCTGGTTGTAATGGCATATGACAGATATACTGTCATCTGTAAGCCCTTGCTTTAGCCAATGGTAATGACTTATAAGTTATATAGTTTTTTCATATATACTTGGTTTACTGCATTCCGTGTTTCATGTGGTTTTATTATTTAGCTTAACTTTCTTCCACTGATCCTTCTGTTAATATTCTGATGGTTTTCATCAATTCAAATCTTTACCATTTTGACTATCCTAAGCTCTTATACTTACATCTTCTTTGCCATTCTGAAAAAGAAATCTCAAAAGGGAAGAAGCAAAGCCTTTTCCACCAGTGGGACTCACCTGTTCTCTGTTTCCTTATTCTTTGGCTCTTTCTTTGTGTATTTGTGTTCTCAATCAATTCAAACAGGTGATCAAGATGTGATGGATTCATTGTTCTCTATGATTGTAATTCTTGTGCTTAATCGTTTTATCTACAGTCTCAGAAACAAAGAAGTTAAAGAAGCTCTGAGAAATGTATTACAATAAATAATGCTTCCTAAGTGAAATTCTTAAACTGAGCTCTTGTCTCATTTTATTAGACAAATAACTAAATGATGCACTAATAATCTGAATTTATATTTTTTAATGTGAAGATGAGTTTTTTTGTGATTCTCAGTCATGTTTGACATAATATACTGTTAGCCCCTCAAATTTTAATATCTACAGTTCATTATTAATAAATATAGCCATTAATTATAAACTTAAATATAATTTTCTAGATGAATTTAGTAAAATTATTAGAAAATACTTTTACCTGTCTTTCCATTTAAAAAGTTAGCTGTCTTAAATGATACTTTACAAATAATTTTTGTTGGAAATAAGTATGCTTGTTTTGACAAGATTGAAGCAGCACAGCCAGCTTGACTCACATAAGCTAAGAGTGTAATGGGTTCAACATGGAGGCAATTGGATTTTCAAAAACATTTTGCTGGACATTAAATGGTCTTCTATATCATTTTTTTTGAAGAGTCAGAAACTCACCCTTTATCAGGAATCAGCTGAAACAATTTAGAGAAAAGAATGACAAGAATTTATTTTTTATTGTCCTTCAAAATTTAATAACTTGTATTTACATAGCACATTATTTTATCTTGTATTGACATATTGTGTCTAGTGCTCAGGTGCGTTGGAAATAAATATGTTTTAACTAGAAAACCAGATTTGGAAAAATATTGAATCCATTATTTGAAGGATAGTTTTCTGATCCTGGAGAGTCCCAGTTAGACACAACAAATCTGACCTTATAAAGCACTATGGAAATCTTCACCAAAAGTTCTAAAAAATTCTAGATATTCCTGAAGTTGGAGAGTTTTATATTAAAGTTAAAATTTAGGAATATTAACTATTAGGTGGAAAAGGAAAACAAATTAAAGTTATATTATATGATATTAAAAATCATAATATACATCTTCAAGGACTTCCGAGATGAGGCAAAGAAAATCGCAAAAAAAGTTCCAACAATAACCTTTTGAGGAGAAACTAAATTCTGTCTTATAATGTAGGTAGTGTCAGTGCTTTCTGTTTTCTTTAAATGCTTTCTAGTATTATCATTTAGGCTGTTTTGCTTTTGATTATGAGGTAGTACCTTATTTTCATTCATTCATTTGTTCAATTATATATATAACTTAAATTTATATATATAACTTAAAATTATATATATAACTTAAAAAAATTTAAACTAAGGTACCAAAAAAATGCATTTCCATATGTAAAAGGATTATATGTAAAACCATGAATATTGTTATAAATCTATTTATATCTATGTAAAAATCCTACTTTTTCCAAAACTGTTCTATTATTATACTTTGTTCTGTTCCTTTTTGTGCATTTAAAAGATCTGATTTTTTTTTTTTGCATCAGCATTACTAACCTTCCTTTCTTCCTTAAAAACAAAAAAAGAAAAAAGAATTATATTTCAAAAAAGTTGTCATGCATATAAACCCACACTGTTACAATATCCAAAATGTGTGCTCTGCTGCATGTTGTCTTTTACCTTTCTTCCAGGAGGAGATAACATGGTTCATCATAGATCCTCTGGTGACATGGCTAGCTAGTCACTGTTTTCATCATAATACTTAATTCTTTCATATGAATTATTCTCCTTGCTTTGCTCAATTCACTCTACATTAATTCATACTATACAAGATTCCTTGAAACTGACTATTTTTGTCTTTTCTTATGGTGAAATCATGTTATGTTACATTTTTATTTACTTAATTTGATTGGCCATTCCCTGATTTATGGATATCTTAAATCCTTGGTCTTTAAAATTTTTTCTTTTAGTTTTCACTTCAGGGTTAAGAAATTTGTTTTGTTTGAGAGTTTTCAAATTTCTGAACTATTTTTTTCTCTAATACCTCCTTACTTCTCTCTTCAGTTTGGGGCATTTCCACCAAACTGTGTGTATATGTGCACAACCCTTATTTGCTTGGTTCAGAAAAAAAAGTGAAATTTACCTGATGCCTGTTTCTTCCTTCTTCCATGTATGCATATTTTTCTTCTCTTGAACTTCAAATTTGAGAATTAATAAGTCCCTTAAATGAATTCATTTTTACTCTTCCTTCTTTCCCCTTTCTTTAAACCTTGTGAATAAAATTAATCTATCCTGAGGTAATTGTTTTTCTTAAAACTCTCTCAATATCTTTACTATTTATTTAACCTTGGGCAAGTCAAGTTAACCATCTTTGCCTCAGTTTTTTCAATTATAAAATTAGCAGTAAGAAAATTATAAAATCATTTCACTATCTTTGCTAAAACAAAACAAAACAAAACAAAACAAAACAAAAAACAAACTCCATATGAGATCGAGAAGAGTAGGACAAAACTGAATAGCAATTACAAACCCTGAAATAACCTGTTTTTGTTAAACTCTCCCAGCATTTTTTGAAGATATAAAGATTCTGCAGGGACATAGTTCTTTTCCTCTGTTAAAATGTTGGTCTATGTTATCATATCATAGTCCCTTTCAAGTGCTCAAATACATTTATTTACCTTTCTGTATTTACCTTATTTTTTGTATTTACCTTTCAAAATTCTTACCCACATCTGATCTTTTCATCACAAATGACTTGAAGTCCTCTAGTTTTTTGCTTTTACCTATTCTCTCAAAAGTTACCCATATTAACTTATACACCTTTTTTCTGCATACTTTTAATTTTTCCACATGCCCACAAGAATTGGAGGCAGCTGCCATGCCCAACCCTCTGAACGACCAGTGTTCTTTTCCCTAATCTCTTGATTTCTTTTGATTTCCCCAAATTCATTTCACCTGCTGCATTTCTTCTCTATCTCTTTCTCTTTCTCTCCTTTTCTGATTCCCTCTCCTATGAGAGGTTCATTATATCATGCACTTTCTCTGTCAAGTGCCATTCTTGCAATCAACTACCACTAATCAATCTTAGTTCCTAGGTCTAATCAGAGAAATTCTGGTAAATATAATATCAATCTTACGTCTGTTTTGAGGTCCTCAGAAGTCCTCCACAGAGTTTTGACAGACAAGCTTAGACTTTATTCATGTGGTTTACACCTCACTCTATCTTGCACTATCTTGGTATTGCTCCCCAGGGTCGAGCTCCAGGTGGAAAAATAGCATGGAAAAGAGGGTCGAGCCCTCTCTCCTCTGAGCTTATATAGGGTCTATGAGGTCACAGGCACAAGTCAATTGATGATGGAGATTTTACATCCCATTACTGACATGATTTCAGAGTGATTAGGATTCCCACAGTGGAAGGAGGTCCCACACATGAAGGAAGTCTCTATGTATTCAACTCCAATCACATCTGGGGACCTTGAGACCATTGGCCTACTACATTCCAATTGCACTTGCCTGACCTCTCCAATGGACCCTTACATTTCTCCTCATTAGAGGGATACTCCTTAGATTATATATGGAAGTGTGCTGGTAAACATTAAACAGTGTGGGCTTAGAGAACATTTTAAAGATTTTACAAAAGCATTATTGACACTTTATTAGGTATAGGCCATTAAAAAAAAGATAAATCCTAGTTTATCGCATTTGCTGATTTTTGAGAAATAAATGTTCATATTGAAAATTTAACAACTGGCTCTCTCTACTTGGGTAGAGATGGCTACAGCACACATCTTGTGTATATAGTCACATTTGTTCATAACAGATGGGAGCTATGGATTGTTAGGTGTATATGAAAGATACCATTACTCTATTTTAAAACTGAGGAAACTGAACCTCAGAGAGTCGAAGGTAATTTCCCATTGGTTACAAAGTTTTAAACAACAAACTTGAGTGTTTGGGGGAGTTCAGCAAGGAGGGAATTGTTCTGTTTTTAAGACTAATGCTCTTTATAATTACTGGTAACTCATGGCTCTTACATAAGACTTATTGTACTTATATTTGTACTAATTTCAGTACAACACATCGATGAAAGTAGAGCTGTGACAGCAAGAATGAAAAGATTGCTAGTTTTCTGGCTTCCAGCTTTGAAGTAGATGATACGCTAGATTCTAGACTCTTCAAAATCCTGAAAGGAAAGAAACTCTGAGAAGAAGCCAATACATAAAAGAGATAGCACTTTGATCGTGCCCCTATCTCCTGCTTACTATACTACAAATTTCAGAAAACTGTTTTTTGAGTTATATTTATTATTCTCTTTAGCTCAGTTGAACTATCTCACTGTCAGTGAAAGAAAACAGTTTACTTTTTTATTGTCTGATATATAAATATATATGTATATTTTCATTTTGTTCTCTGATTTTTGTTTTCTATGGGAATATGGGTTTATTTGCTATGTCATTTATTGTAGAATTGGCATTTGGTGAGAAGAGAATCAAACCTTGGATATATAGCTCGGGGTATCCCATTCCTTCTAAGGAATAGTGATTGAAATTCAGCTTGAAGTCAGAAATTTTATTCTCTTATTGCAAGGAGGAAGGAATTTATGACCAGAGGAGAACTAGAGATCATTATTGATCACAAAATAGAAGATTTTGATTACATCAAACTAAAAAGTTTCTGTACAAACAATACTAATGCAAATAAGATTAGAAGGGAAGTAACAAATTGGGAAAATATTTTTAAAAGTAAAGGTTCTGACAAAGGTCTCATTTCCAAAATACATAGAGAACTGACCCTGATTTATAGGAAACCAAACCATTCTCCAATGGATAAATGGTCAAGGGATATGAACAGACAATTCTCAGATGATGAAATTGAAACTATTTCCACTCATATGAAAGAGTGTTCCAAATCACTACTGATCAGAGAAATGCAAATTAAGACAACTCTGAGATACCACTACACACCTGTCAGATTGGCTAAGATGACAGGAACAAATAATGATGAATGTTGGAGGGGATGTGGGAAAACTGGGACACTGATACATTGTTGGTGGAGTTGTGAAAGAATCCAGCCATTCTGGAGAGCAATTCGGAACTATGCCCAAAAAGTTATCAAAGTGTGCATACCCTTTGACCCAGCATTGCTGTTATTGGGATTATATCCCAAAGAAATACTAAAGAGCGGAAAGGGACCTGTATGTGCCAAAATGTTTGTGGCAGCTCTTTTTGTTGTAGCTAGAAACTGGAAGATGAATGGATGTCCATCAGTTGGAGAATGGTTGGGTAAATTATGATATATGAAGGTTATGGAATATTATTGCTCTGTAAGAAACGACCAGCAGGAGGAATACAGAGAGGCTTGGAGAGACTTAAATCAACTGTTGCTGAGTGAAATGAGCAGAACCAGAAGATCACTATACACTTCAACAACAATACTGTATGAGGATGTATTCTGATGGAAGTGGAAATCTTCAACATAAAGAAGATCCAACTCACTTCCAGTTGATCAATGATGGACAGAAATAACTACACCCAGAGAAGGAACACTGGGAAGTGAATGTAAATTGTTAGCACTACTGTCTATCTACCCAGGTTACTTATACCTTCGGAAGCTAATAATCAATGTGCAACAAGAAAATGGTATTTACACACATATATTGTATCTAGGTTATATTGTAACACATGTAAAATGTATGAGATTACCTGTCATCGGGGGGAGGGAGTGAAGGGAGGGAGGGGATAATTTGGAAAAATGAATAAAAAAAAAGAAATTATATTCTCTTCACTAACATTATTTGATAGATTGGCAAACATATAATTCTAGCCCAATATCATTTCTCCTACAAGGGGAGAGGCTAACCTCTGACTCCAACTCCCATTCCACTCTTGGCAGGAATCAAAGTCTTAACTGAACAAGGTTAGGGGAAGAAAAGTCTAGAGATTCTTGCTTTCCATGAAGTCACATTTAGAGAGATCCAGGAAGACACATAACCTACAAGGAGAAAACACAGTATGCAACCCATTACATACTGTCATTGTTTTCTATTTAAGAAATTAAATGATAAAAATTAAGAATAAATTCAAAAATCAGCTACTTTAGAAGATTATACTTAGTACTATACTTAGAAGTGTGTAAATGACCCTAAGATTTACCTTTTCAAAAAATGAAATTCCTTTTTAACAGAGATCCAGTATTCCTACTGAATAAATGGAAGTCTTAGAAAATTTCAGAATCATTCACAAGTGGGAGAAGTTTTATTTTTAGAGAGGGCAATTTAAACAAGAGCAAAACACCTCACAATCCCTTAAATCACATCATACAAATGGTAGCATATAGCAAATTTTTACTTGAAGTTTGGTTTAGCAGTCTTTGTGAGAATCCATTGAAAAAGCTTAACTAATTTTCACTGCCTCTTTTATTTCCCATGTTTGAGAAATATTTCCTACTAATTGCTTCCACACCCAGACCACATGTCCTTTGGCTTCTTTCTTTTCCCTCCCATATAAACATTTCAAAAATGCACACCAATCAGATATTTACGTTGACAAGGGACTTTACCTCTGCAGAACTTGAAACCATGGTATTTCTCTACTGGGTTCAGTAGGGGTCTAGCACATTACTCTCCAGTTGGCTGCATAGACAGTGCTCCCTTACTCCATCCTGATCCTGGAACTCATTTCCCATGTACTAACTCTTAGAATTTGTTCTAGGAGCCCTTTCAGTTCAAATATATATATATATATATATATATATATATATATATATATATAATATCTACTATTTGCCAGACATTCTTCTAAGTGAGACATCTGCCACACTTAACACACTGACAGCCACCTGACAACTCTCCTCTCCCTAGTCTCTGGTAATCTCTTAATTTCCAAAACCAAATTACCCAACTGCTAGAGCTCTTTTCCCTTTCTTTCTTCTTCTTTCTCTCCCTTTCTCTCTTCCTCTACTATGAAACAGATTTCATTCTATCATACAATTTCTCCACCTTAGAGTGATACATCTTGTGTTATATACAAACATGTGCTGGTAAATGTTAAACAACTTTGGCGGGTAAGAAGCAGTTTTAGTAGGGACAATAAATGCAGAGCCCATTATAGCTTTTAAAAAGAATTATTAAAACATGACTAAGTCTAGACCCCTAAGAAAATAATAAATCAAGTACTGGTTTACAGCATTTGCTGATTTCTGAGGTATAAATGGCCCTATTGAAAAATTAACAATTGGCTCTCTCTAGCTGGATAGAACTAGTTAGAGTCAATTCTCTATATATTTTGGAAATGAGGCTTTTTATCAGAAACAATGACTAGAAAAACAATTTTTCCAGCTTTCTACTTCCCCTCTAATCTTGGCTCTATTGATTTCATTTGTGCAAAAATATTTTAATTTAATATAATCAAAATAATCTATTTTGTTTCATAATATTCTCCATTTCTACTTTGGCCAAAAAATTCCTTCCTTCTTCACATATCTGAGAGATAGACCCTCTCTTATTATCCTAATTTGCTAATAGTATCACCCTTTATGTCTATATCATGAACCCATTTTGACTTTATCTTGGTATAGGATGTTAGATATTGGTTTCAAGTTTCTGCCTAGTTTCTGCCATAGTTTTTTCCATCAGTTTTTGTCAAAAGTGAATTCTTATCCCAGAAGCTAGAACCTTTGGGTTTATCAAATAAAAGATTGCTGATGTTATTGACTATTGTACCTCGTGAAGCTAATCTATTCCACTATTCCATTACTCTAGTTTTTATCCAGTTTCAAATGATTTTTATGACTGCTGCTATATAATACAGTTTTAAGTCTGGTACAATTAGGACAACTTTTTTAATTTTTATTTCCTCCAGTTATATGTAAAATAGCATTTTTTTTTTGGTTACATATGTACATTTTTAAAACATATTTCCTTATAAATAATGTAGGGACAGAAAAAACAGGAAAAAAGTGAAAAACCACAATAGAAAAAAAAACAGAAGAAAAAAAAAAAAAGTGAACATAGCATGTATTAATTTACATTCAGTCTCCATAGTTCTCTCTCTGAATACAAATGGCATTTTTCATTCAAAATTTAGTGAGATTTCTTTGGTTCACTAAACCACAGAGAAGAACCAATTTTGTCATACTTCACACAATTTTGCTGTTGCCATATACATTTTGTTTCACTCAGCATTAGTTCATGTTAATCTTTGTAGGCCTTCCTAAAATTATCATTTTTTATGGAACAATAATTTTTTATTTTTATATATAATAACTTATTCAGCCATTCCCCACTTGATGTACATCTAATCATTTTTCAATTCTTTGCCACTACAAAAAGCTGCCATAAATATTTTTGCACATGTGGGTCTTTTCCCCTCTTTTATGATTTCTTTGGGATATAGACCAAATATAAACTCTTCTGGATTAAATGGTATGCAGTTTGATAGCCATTTGGGTATAGTTCCAAATTGTTCTCCAGAATGTTGGATCATTTCACACTCCACCAACAATGCATTAATATTCCAGTTTTCCCACATTGCCGCCAACATTTATCTTTTCCTATTATTGCAACCAATCTGAGGGATATTAGGTGGTATCTCATAGTTGTTTATTTCTCTAATCAATAATGATTGAGAGCAATTTTTCATATGACTATAAATGCCATTAATTTCATCATCTGAAAATTGTCGTATTCATATTTATCAGAAACATTGATGGTAAAAAAAATTTCTCCCCACTTTCTGCTTCCCTTCTAATTGTGGTTGCACTGATTTTGTTTGTGCAAAAACTCTTTAATTTAATATAATCAAAATGACTCATTTTGTATTTCACAATGACCTCTAGTTCTTCTTTGGACACAAATTCCTTGCTTCTCCAAAGATCTAATAGTTGAACTATCCCTTGCATTCCTAATTTGTATTGTATTATTTTCCAGTTTTCCCAACAATGTTTGTGAATTAGTGAGTTCTTATCCCAGAAGCTGGAGTATTGGAGTTTATCAAACCCTTGATTACTATAGACATTGATTATTGTGTCATGTGTACAATGTGTACTCATTTTGTATTTCACAATGACCTCTAGTTCTTCTTTGGACACAAATTCCTTGCTTCTCCAAAGATCTAATAGTTGAACTATCCCTTGCATTCCTAATTTGTTCATAGTATCAATGTTTACACTTAAATCATGTATCCATCTTGATCTTATTTTAATATGGAATGTGAGATGTAGATTTATGCCAAATTTCTGATGTATTATTTTCCAGTTTTCCCAACAATGTTTGTGAATTAGTGAGTTCTTATCCCAGAAGCTGGAGTATTGGAGTTTATCAAACCCTTGATTACTATAGACATTGATTATTGTGTCATGTGTACATAATCTATGCCACTAATTCTCTTTCTTAGCCAGCACCACATGGTTTTGATGATTGCTCCTTTACAGTAAAGTTTTAGATCTATTAATATAATTTGGCACTAAATTGTGGGTTATAATTTGTTCCTTTTCCAGCTTTTTTTAGTTGCATGACCAATTCATTGATCTTCTCTTTTTCTACTTTATTTATGTGAACATCTAGAGATATGCAATTTCCCTTAAGAACAGCTTTGCATCTCATAAGTTTGTTTTTTTTTATATGTTGTCTCATTATTGTCATTATTTTGGATTGCCAATTTTTGTGTAGGTACTGTGCACCACTGAAAAAAGGGTACATTCCTTTCTATACCAATGCAAATTTTTCCAAAGGTCTATCATACCTAACTTTTCTAAAATTCTATTTACCTCCTTAACTTTTTTCTTGCTTATTTTGTCATTAGATTTCTGTGGTTTTGATAAAGGGAGATTGAGGTTCCCCACTAGTATAATTTTGCTTTCTATTTTTTTTTGCAACTCACTTAACTTCTATTCAAAGAGTTTGAATGCTATACTATTCTGTGCATATATGTTTAGTATTGATATTTCTTCATTATTAATTTTAATTTAATAATCTTCATTATTAATTAACCCTTTATCAAGATGTGGTTTCCTTCCTTCTCTCTTTTAATTAGGTCTGTTTTTTATCTGAAATCAGTTTTTGTTTCTGATCACCACTAGTTTCAATATGCCTTCCCTTTTTCAGCACTCCTCTTTCTTATTCTTTTCTCCTTCTACTTTTGCCCTTTTTTCTATTAGACTCCCCCTTTCCTTTCCCCTGTTCCTTCTTATTTCCATATAGAGTTAGACAAATTTCTAAATAAAACTAAGTATGTATGATATTCCCTCTTTGAGCCAAATCTGATGGTATTCAGGTTCAAATAATGCTCATTACCCTCCCTTTTCCCCTTAACCGTAATAGGTCTTTTCTTCATGTGACATAATTTATCCCATTTCACTTTCTTTTCTTCTTCTGCCAGATCCCTTTTCCATCTCTAATTTTTTTCATCACATTAAAGTAAACTTATTCCTTCACCTTCTAAGTATAACCTTTCTAACTGTTTTGATAAAGATACAGTTCTCAAAAGTTACATGAATTATATTCTCATGTAGAGACATAAACATTCTAAGTTCTAAAAATCGTAGTTATATATTTCTATTTAGTCTTGCATTTGAATGTCAAATTTTCTGGTCAACTGACATCTTTTCACTAAAAATGATTTTAAATCCACTATTTTATTAATTGTCCATCTTTTCTCCTGAATGATAATGATTACTTTTGTTGGAACTTGATTCTTGGTTGTTGTCCAAGCCCTTTTGTCTTCAGAATATCATATTCCAGGATCTTCCAATCCTTTAATGTGGCAAATTTGCAGACAGGTGTCACACGGACTAATGGTGAAAATGAAGTAACAGACACTTTGGTAAGGCAACTTGCTAGAGACAATGCCAATTAGGTTTATATAAGGATTATACTAGGACTACATAGGGATGCTCCTTTAGAGGAAATCATAAGACGCTGTGCCACAGTGGGCACAAATACCTTTTATAGCCAGGCTATGGTGCAGACTTCCCAAGATTCCAACATAGGAAGACAGGGTCCCTTTTGGCAAGGGACTTCCAGAGAGACTTGTCAATGCTTTCAATGTGTTAAAGTGGGGCATCTGAAAGCTCAATGTTGGCATAGAGACAGAGTGAGAAAACAGGCTGGGAGAACAAGACCCAAAACCCCATGGCCAAAATGCAACAGAGGACTCCATTGGGCCTCAGAGTGTACAGTAATTCAGGGAAACGGGATGAGGGGTCCAGCTCCAGGGCTGCAGGCAAAAAACACTTAGGGCATGATGGCAGCTGATGCCACACCCAGAGAGTGCCTCCAAGTCCAATACCCAGACATGACCAATCAGCCAGGAAGCTATCTGATGGGAGAAAGGGATTACACAATCAGTCAGCCAGGAAGCAACATGATAGGAGAAAGGGACTACAATTAGGGAGGATCGAGTTGTATGCATCTGGGACAACTTAGATACCCCCTGGAGAGGTGAAATCTGTTCCTCTCCAGCCTATGGATGCCTTGCCTCCAGGGACAGTAGGCTTGCCATTTCACCTCCTGAGAGTACTTATAAGACAGTGTTCATTCATACACTGTTGTGGGAAACTGGGGAATGTGTAGATAATATCCCAGTCACTAACACAGGTAGACAATGTGTGACTTATCAATCAGGGGAACTAGTAGCATCGGGTTTATTGATACAGACCACTAATAAGCAACCTGGTGACAGTCACCCATGTTCTGACTCCAAGCAGGACAGCAGCTGTGACAGCTGTGACCTATGCTCACCATCTATATAAATGGCATAGCATAGAAGGACTGGTGGACACAGGTACAGATTGCACAGTCATTAGAGGTGCCAACTGGCCCAGTCACTGGCCAAAGACTAAGGCAGACACTTACATATCTGGGGTAGGAGGATCAATAGCAACTGAAGTTAGTGCTACCCCTTTAAGATGGATATTTGAAGGTGAAACAGGAGTTTTTACTCTTTTTATAGTTGAAAAAATTCCCATCAATCTATGGGGAAGAGACATTTTACAACAATTAGGGTTAAAAATGAGTACTTCGTTTTTTTTAGGCAGGGCTGCTGTTGAAGGCCTGCCAATAATTTCACCTGTTCCTATCCAATGGAAAACTGATACACCAGTGTGGATAGAATAGTGGCCCTTAGGTAGCGATATTAGACATAGTACAGGAACAACTTGACCAAGGACACTTACAACCTTCTCTAAGTCCTTGGAATTTCCCAGTATTTGTTGTAAAAAAGAAATCTGGAAAATGGAGGATGTTGACTGATTTAAGAAAGGTAAATGAACAGATGGAAACTATGGGAACTCTTTAATCTGGACTTCCATCTCCTACTCAGTTGCCTAGAGAATGGCCTCTTGTGGGTTATAAACATTAAGGATTGTTTTTATTCTATCTCTTGAAATAAGGAGGATATGAAAAGATTTGCCTTCTCAGTGCTCAGCGTTAACTTAGCTGAGCCTTATAAAAGATATGAATGGACAGTTTTGCCACAGGGAATGAAAAACAGCCCTACTATGTGTCAAATGTGTGCTGCTGCTGTTCTTACTCCAGTAAGAAAAGCATTTCCAAAAGTAATGTTATTACATTACATGGATTATATATTGGGATGTGCACCTAAGGAACAAATGTTAGAAGCATGTCTACAAAACACCATAGAATCACTAAGGAACTACAAATTGCATATAGCTCCAGAAAAAATTCAAAGACATGTTCCTTTTCAATATTTAGGATATGAAGTGTACCCTAAGGTGCTTACAGTACAAAAACTTTCCTTAAGAACAGAGAAGCTAAACACCTTAAATGACTTTCTCAAATTGATAGGAGATATCTAATGTATGTGTCCAGTGTCAGGCTTCACTACCTATCAATTGCAACCATTATATGACATTTTAAGGGGAAACAGTGCTTTAAACTCACCATGTCAGCTTACAAAAGAAGCTCAAGAGGCTTTGAGAGAAGTTGAATTGGCTTTATCCAATATGGTTGAAAAAGTCACTCAAATATCCTTGGAAATATCATTTTTTGCTACAAAAAAGGCACACACAGCAGTCCTTCATCAAGGACACCAGTGTGATAGAGTGGGGGAACCTCCCAGAACAAGCAGAACAAAGCCTTATTCCTTACCCAGTGCTTGTGGCTAGAATTTTATTAAAGGCCATTAAGGGATCAGTACAATTATCTGGGATAAGACCTGACAAGATATACACCTTTTATACTAATGCACAAGTTAATGTGTGCTGTGAAACCATCCCAGAGTGGCAAATTGTATTAGCCATGGCCCCAAATTTTACACACGGGTCTCCATTAAAGATAACCAGATTGTTACATAATTGGCGATGGATTCTTGAAGAAAAAGTTTCTAAAGTTCCTCTTAAAGGACCAACTATCTTTACAGATGCATTCAAACATAATATTTGCACTTTTTATTCTCATGACTTAACTATAAAGAGGATAATTAGAACTCCTTTTCAGTCCACTCAGCAGAATGAAATGTATGCAATCATTCTAGCTTATTATTCGGGAGACATAAATATAATATCTGATTTGGCCTATTCAGTAAGTGTGGTACAAAGAATTGCCACAGCCCAAATAAAATTTGTAGCCTCCCATATATATCAGCTCTTTAAGGAACTTCAAGAGCGAGTGAGAAAGCATCCAAGTAAGATTTCTATTTTGCATGTCCACTCCCATAGTGGACTTCCAGGTCCTATTTTTGATGGCAATTCAAAGGCAAATAGCCTTCTAGCCATGTTGGCCAGTACTCCTTTATTTCAGGAAGCACAAGAATCTCATTCTAAATATCATCAGGCTGCCTGAGCTTTACATTTACAATTTGGAATAACAAGAGAAGAAGCTAGGAGCATAATAAAAGCCTGTACATCTTGCCTTCCTTTCCATGCTCCTACACTCCCTCTAGGGAAGAACCCTGGTGGTTTGAGACCTAATGAAATTTGGCAAATGGATGTGACCCATTATAAATCTTTTGGTCGTCTATCTTTTATCCACGTTGTGGTAGACCTACCTTTTCAAGATTCACATTTGCAATGCTAGCAGCAAAAGAGACAGTCTGAGTGGTCACTGAATTCCTTATATAAGCATTTGCAATTATGGGTGTGCCACAAGCAATAAAAACAGACAATGGACCTGCATATACGTCTAAACATTTTATACACTTTTGTGCACAGTATAAGATTTTACATACCACGGGCATACCCTTTATTCCTCAAGGGCAGGCAATAGTAGAGAGAAGAAACAGAGATATTAAGACACTGCTCCAAAAACAAAAGAAAGGGGGAGCCATGGGTAATCCTAGAGAACTTCTAAATTCAGTTCTCTATACCATTAATTTTTTAGTTTTTGACAAAGATGCACTGGCTCTGGCAGACAGGTTTTATAACCCACCAGAAGGGCAGTGTCCAGTATAAACAGCTCCACTGTCTTTAGATAATCGCCAGGTGATGTGGAGAGACCCAGAAAGTGGTGAATGGAAGGGACCAGATAGATTAACTGCTTGGGGGAGAGGGTTTGCTTGTATCTCCACAGATGGAGAAGGAATCAGATGGGTGCCAATGAGCCGTATTCACCTTATCCCTCAGAGAGAGACGGAGCAGACCCTTGAAATTAAGGAAAAGACCCAAGAAACATCGGGTGGTTTTGTTGCTGACTGTGCCCACCACTGAAAGAACCTGGCAGTTATGGCGTTTGACTCATGGACATCAAAAACTGTTGGACTTGAAAATCCTCAGAAATCATTGGATTCTCTAAGACATGATAAGACTATTGTAGGACTTGAAAGCCTTCAGGAATCATTGGATTCTCTGAGGCATCATAAGACTATTGTAGGACTGAAAGTCCTCAGGAATCATTGGATTCTTTGAGGCATCATAAAACTGTTGCAGGACTTCAAAACCTATAGCGATCATTGGATTCCCTAATATATAAAAAGACTGATGTGGGACTTCAAAAACTTGTGAGGATCATTGGATTCCCTAACACATGAAGCAATGGACAATAGATTGGTTTTGGATTATCTCTTGGTTGCTGAAGAAGGCGTATGTGTGACTGATGTTTACATACCCTCCTTCTAGGACTTCTGGAAATCTTTTACAAAACCGTGTTGATTTATATTTTTTGTTATATCACTACTTGCATGTACAATTCCTGTTTGTTACACCACACCGAGTCTGCACTGACTGTGGGGAGAGTCATCACTAATAGCCTCTGTGTTATTGCTGTGTGCTTGTGTAGTAACTCCCATGATGATGTGTTTGTACATACTTGTCTCTAATAAGGCCCTTCAACCCAGAAACCTGCTAGCAAATATCCACTTCTCCTTGGTGCTTTTCATCTCCCTTCCTGAGATGTCAGGGAGGGTGTGATTATCTCCTTTTTTAGTGCTTTCATCTCCCCTCCTGAGAAGTCAGGGAGGGCATGATCACCTCCTTTTTGGGGTTCTCACCTCCCTGAAAAGTCAGGGATGGTGCGACCACCTGTAGTCTAAAACAAAAGAAAGCGAGAGATGTAAAGGGCTAGAACTGAGCAATGCACTTGGATAATGAAGCATGTGAGACTAATTGCCAATTGGACAGTTCCTTATTAACTTGTTTGAAGGTTGACCCTCCCCAGCTGTTCTGTGCTAACTTGATTGGTGAGACAAAGAGGGGGAAGTGACATGTGTGGGAGGAGGAGGAGGAGGAAGAGGAATTGAGATACAGAAGCTGACTCAGTTTCTTCAGGTGTTTGAGGGAGGAAGGTGTGTGTAAGGTTGCTAGGCCTAACCCCCTGACCTTGACCATAAAAGATCAAGAATAAAGACCTTTAGTGATCCTGACTCCAGATGATTTCTGGGAAGACAGAGTTCCAGCATTTAGGAACTGTGATTGAGAAATTTGGCAACTGATCATAAAGGGACAGAAAAGGCTTGGGTATTCTATCAGAAAAGCAATAATCAAAGATATTAGGAATTCTTCCCTAGTAGTATAAGGCTATCTGTCAACTCAGCCACCTCCTCATGGGGAATTCTGCTTCAAAGGCAGGAACTCCACTTGATTGCCTTCTTAATCATTTTTCTGAAACATTTAAATATCATGATTACGGAATATCATGGCAAAAGGATAATCTAAAACTGCTTTGCCAAAAGGACTGAACTTACTTTGGGGTGGGATGGCCACCAGAAGGCACATATGATAGGGACATAGAACAAGCGGTCTACCAGATAGTTACTGGTGAGCGTGGCCATCCAGATCAGTATCCCTATATTATGTTTGGCTCCAAATTGTCTCCTATTCCCCTTCCTGGCTGAGCACTATGACCATGAAAAATGGTCACATTCTGGTTATCCAGTCCACTAGGACAGAAAAGGAAGGTTGTAAATTGAGAAGAAAGTCCTATAGGATGCTTCTAAAGATTTCTTTTTTTTTTAACTTTTTATTTTCAAAAAATATGCATGCATTATTTCTTAACATTGACAGTTGCATAGCCTTGTGTTCCAAATTTTCCCCTCCTCCCCCCACCCTCTCTCTTAGATAGTAAGCAATCCAATATATGCTATACAATATTCAATATATGTAAACATATTTATACAATTATCCTTTTTTTACAATATTATCCCTTGTATTCATTTTTCCAAATTATCCCCCTCCTCCCTCCACTCCCTCCCCCCATGACAGGTAATCCCATACATTTTACATGTGTTACAATATAACCTAGATACAATATATGTTTGTAAATACCATTTTCTTGTTGCACATTAAGTATTAGATTCCGAAGGTATAATTAACCTGAGTAGTTCTGAAGATTTCTTAGATAATCCCCCACCATATCTGGGTTTGCTCCTGTATCCACTCTTGCCTGGAAACTCCCCATCCCCACTTGAATTATCACCTGAGGGACTGAAAGCTCCTGAGCCTTGCTTTTCAGCACCAGGCCCTTTGTCAGTTTTTCTTCCTCTTCCTCCAGCTTCCCCAATCTCCTCTTCTCCTCTTCCCAGCACAGAGGGGCTTGGTAAAGCTAGCACAGAAGTACTGGCTCCCTGCCCCATTGCTTCCTGCCTCTCCTGTTTCCCATCCCACCTTCCCTTTCGTCTCCTTTGTCTCTCCTTCTGGTATCCAAGGTGGAGTCTCATATAGTGGTTTGAGATTTGTTCAGCCTCCCCCATTTCCCCCAAACCTGTTCTGCCTCTAAGGGAAATGATGAGTTCAGAAGGGGTCCCCTTTTATGTCCCCTTTTCTACAAATGACATTTATAATTGGAAAGGCCAGAATCCCCCCCTTTTCTTAGAAACCACAAGCTTTGATTAGCCTTCTTGAATCTTTTTCATACCCACCAACCCATGTGGGATGACTGCCAAAAACTTCTCACCACCCTTTTTCACTACTGAGGAGAGGGATAAAATTAAGCAAGAGGCTAGGAAAGCCATACTTGGACCTGGCGAGGGATCCATAGAACATTGTAATCAGGTAGGAGCTAGTTTTTTTCTCTGAAAGACCTGACTGGGACCCCAAATCCCATCATGGTCGTACTGTGCTTTCTGCTTATTACAGATATCTTCCCCAGGGTCTTAAAGCTGCAGCCAGGAAGCCTGTTAACATGACAAAGATTTCTGAATTATTCAGGTTTCTGAATCTCCTGGTGCATTCCTGAGGCTTACTGAACCTATAGCACTATAGACCCTGAAGCTCCTGAGAATTATAAATCTGTGAATATTACATTAGTCAGTCAATCTGCTCCAGACATAAGCAGAAAGCTACAGAAACAGGAGGCATTTGAGAGTATGCATATATCTCAACTAGTTGAGATAGCTTGAAGGTCTTTAATTACTGAGAGACACTTGCTAAGGAAGCAGGTAAACAGTGTGCCAAAACTGTCATGGCAGCCATCAGAGAATCAAACAACTCCTCTAAGGGTCCTCCCCAGAGCCCCCATGAACAGCAGTCATTAGGTTCAGATCAGTGTGTCTATTGTAAGGAGACAGGCCACTGGAAAAACAAATGTCTGATCCGGAATCATCCCAAGAATATCCTCTCTCTTGAGGGATCAGCCCTGGTTCTCTTTCTCTTTCTCCAGACTCTGGAGAACCTAGGGTGTGTTTACAAATTGGGGATCAGCCTGCAGCATTTCTAGTTGGTACTGGAGCCACTTACTCTGCTCTAATAAAGCCTCTGGATCCAGTATCTCCAAAATCTACCTCTATACAAGGTGCTACTAGTAAAATTGTTTCTTATCCCTGGGCTACAGTTCATCGAGGGCATGGCACAGTCACCCGTTCCTTCCTAGTTATAACAGATTGCCCATATCCCCTTCTTGGTAGAGACTTGCTTCAAAAACTTCAAACAACCATCTCCTTCTCTAAAGACCAGGCTTCTCTAACTCTAAATCCTTCTGGTCCAAAATATCTTCTTGTCATCTTACTCCTCCAGTTTGAACAGATCTTAGTGGCTTCCCCTGTGCCACCCTGCTCTCTCTCAGTTACAGAAAAATTTCTTTCAGGTAACTTCCATTTCCACTCTAATGGGTGGTAGAAAAGGGAGCAGAGGAACCATGGATTATAGATCACATATAAATGTTAATTTAGATCTTTATAATTTATTTGTGAATCTCTCTTCATTACTGAACATGCTGATGTATTCTTAGAGAAACTGAAAATACTTAATAATCTTTTGTTAGTAAAACTAGATAATATAAAGAAGGTGTAGTTAAACTAATGTGTGGTTCAAAGTGATTATGATTCAGAGTGAATAAAGCAAGTGACTTCACCATGGACATAGAGGCTAATTATATTTACCTCAAAAGAAATTGAATCAATTTGCCTGTCACTATGACCTCATGGGGACCAGTATGAAAACGAAATAAATATATGCATCAATTTTATTACATTGGATAAATTACACTGGATTCTCTAAAGAAATTAATGGCAATTCTGAAAATAGGTGAACATGTGCTTAAAATTATGATGTCTTCAGTACTAACATGGACAGAAGAGGAATGGTATATATGCACATGTATGTATGCATGTATAGATATACAGATAAACACGTGTTCACATATATGCATATATATACACATGAATATGTGTAAGGGTTAAAAAGCCTCTAGAAGCAAGGACTGCAGTTCAAGGCATGTGGGAGGACCTGAGGGATGAGAGGTTCAGAGATGCAGGCGAGTCCTATATGGAGGTGGGGCATAGCCCCAAGAGGTGGTGTCTGACTGCAGGTACCACGCCTCCCTCCTTATTGCTCTCAAAGCACTCCCTTCTTCTTCTCAGGCCAATCCCATTATGCCAGGTTCCTAGAGGACCTCCCCCTTCCCCTAGATCCTCAGGGGGGTATAAATATATGCTATCTAAGAATAAAGTTCTCTTTCGCTTCACCCCTACCTCCTGGTGGTCTGTCTCTATGGGATCCGGGTTAGTGCCCGAAGACAGGTAAGTGTGGCCTAGCCATGGCCTAGCCGTGGCCTAGCCGTGCCATCGACAGACGGGCATTAAGAGTAGCTCTAAGGGGAGCTACCAGGTTAGAGTAGTCCTTAGGGGTGTAACAAATATGTATCTGTGAAAAGGATAAGATTAAGTATTTTTATGATGAATAGATTTTCAGAGGTTTGAAAGCAAGATTGAATGAAAAGTTGGAAAGAACTTTACTTAACCCCTATCTCTTCAAAAACAATAAGATAGTGGGATGGAGGAGGGATGCATACAAATTAACTGAAGAAAACAACTCCTTAAAAATCAATTTGGTCAAATGAAGAAAAAAATCCACTGAAAAAAACAACTACTTTAAAAGTAGAATTGCTCAAAAGGAAAAGTTACTAATTTCCCCTAAATTAGAATTAGGTAAGTGGAAGCTAATAAATTTATGAGACATCAAATATCAGTCAAACCAAATCAAAAGAATGGAAAAAACAGAAGAAAATGTAATATACTTAATTGGAAAAATAAAAAATTATTGTACTACCTGAAAGTCATGATCAATAAAAAATCCTGGACAGCATTTTTCAAGTTGTCAGCTAAACTCATTCCCTAGTACCAGAGGATAAATTGTTGATGAAAGAATCCACACTAAAAAGATAAACAGGAAAGAAAAAAAAATCTTATGATATTCAATAAGGTTAAATTGTTACATCACCATATAGGTAGGTGATAACTTGTAACATTTAAGAACTATATCTATCTGTGTATTCCCTTTTATATCCAGTACATATCTGTATCCCAAAAAAAATTATAAAGGAGGGGAAAAATTTCGCATGTGCAAAATGTTTATAGTAGCTCTTTTTTTTGGTGGAAAAGAATTGGAAATTCAGTGGATACCCCCAAATTGGGGAATGGCCGATCAAATTATGGCATAAGAATATAATGGAAAACTAGTGTTCTATAAATAATGATGAACAACAAAATTTTTTAAAAGTCTGGAATGAACTGATGCTGAGTAAAGTAAACAGAATCAGGAATCAGTATAGAGTCATAATACTTTATGTTATTTGTGTAATGATCAGCTATGATAAACTTAGCTCTTCTCAGCAGTACAGTGATTCAAGACAATTCCAAGAGATTGGTTTGAAAAATGCTGTCTGCATTCAGAGAGAGAACTATGGAGACTGTATACAGTTGGAACCACAATATTTTCTTATTTTTGTTTTGTTTTGTTTCTTTTCTCATAGTTTTCCTTTTTTGTTCTGCTTTTTCTTTCCCAACATGACTGAAGTAGAAATAAGTTTAAAAATAATGCCATGATGACCAAAAATGAAATAACTATCTCTATAAAAATAGTTAGAAGGAATATACTAAGAAACTTCAGGTATAAGGCAACTTTGATGGAATAATAAAAATTAATTAAGGAGGGAAAAAAGATAATTATGATCACAATAAATTAAAAAAGATTTTGCACAAACAAAATCAATGCAAGATTAGAAGGAAAAAATAAAGTTGGGGAACAATTTTTTCTGTATTTCTGATGAAGGCCTTATTTTTCAAATATATACAGAATTGATTTAAATTTTTAAGGATACAAATGATTTCCCAATAGACAAATGCTCAAAAAGTATAAGAAGGCACTTTTCAAACAAAGAAATTAATGCTCTCTATATGTATTCATATTTTCATACAAATAAATGCTCTAAATCACTGATGATTAGAGAAAGGCAAAGATTGGCAAATATGACAGAAAAAGAAAATGATAAATGTTGGAGAAGATGTGGGAAAATTGGGACACAGATGCATATTTGGGGAACTTTGAGCTGATCCAGTCAGAATGGATTAGAAATTATTCCCAAAGGTCAACCAAACCTTTGATTCAGCATTATCATTATTAGATCTGTATCCCAAAGGGATCACAAAAAACCAGAAAGGGATTTTCATTCAAAATATGTACAATAACTAATTTTTTTGGCAAAGAAATGGAAATTGAGGGAATTGAAGGAAGAATAGGCAGATTTCAGAAAAATCTGGAAAGACCTGCATGAACTACTTTTGATTAAAGTGAGCAGAACAGGAGAACATTGGGGGTTTTTTGTTTGTTTTTTCATCTCAAATTATTTTTATTTTATTTTTTTATTAATTTTATAATTATAATTAATTTTTGACAGTACATATGCACGGGTAATTAATTTTATTTTACAAGAATATCCTTTGTATTCACTTTTCCAAATTTTCCCCTCCCTCTCTCTACTCCCTCTCCTAGATGACAGGCTATCCCATACATATTAAATGTATTACAGTATATCCTTAATACAATATATGTGTGTAAAACCAAATTTCTTGTTGCCTGGTAAGAATTGGATTCTGAAGGTATAAGTAACCTGGGTAGAAAGACAATAGTGCAAACATTTTACATTCAATTCCCAGTATTCCTTCTCTGGGTGTAGCTGTTTCTTTCCTCATTGATCAACTGTAACCGAATTAGATCTTCTTTATGTCGAAGATATCCACTTCAATCAGAATATGTCTTCATACAGTATTGTTGTTGAGGTGTATAGTGATCTCCTGATTCTGCTCCTTTCACTCAGCATCAGTTCATGTAAGTCTCTCCAAGCCTCTCTGTATTCATTCTGCTGGTCATTTCTTACAGAACAATAATATTCCGTAACATTCATATACCATAATTTACCCAACCATTCTCCAATTGATGGATATCCATTCATTTTCCAGTTTCTAGCCCTACAAAAAGAGCTGCCACATTTTGGCACATACAGATCCCTTTCCCTTCTTTAGTATTTCTTTGGGATGTAAACCCAGTAGTAGCACTGCTGGATCAACTTTTGGGGCACAGTTTGATAACTTTTTGTGCATATTTCCAAATTGCTCTCCAGAATGGCTGGATTTTTTCACAACTCCACCAATAGTGCATTAGTGTCTCAGTTTTCCCACAATCCCCTCCAACATTCATCATTATTTGTTCCTGTCATCTTAGCCAATCTGACAGGTATGTAGTGGTATCTCAGAGTAGTCTTAATTTGCATTTTTCTGATCAGTAGTGATTTGGAACACTCTTTCATATGAATGAATATAGTTTCAATTTCATCATCCGGGAACTGTCTGTTCATATCCTTTGACCATTATCGATTGGAAAATGGTTTGATTTCTTATAAATTAGGGTCAGTTCTCTATATATTTTGGAAATGAGGCCTTTATCAGAACCTTTAACTAAAATTTTTTCCCCAATTTGTTACTTCCCTTCTAATCTTGTTTGCATTAGTTTTGTTTGTACAGAAACTTTTTAGTTTGATGTAATTAAAATCTTCTATTTTGTGATCAATAAAGATCTCTAGTTCTCCTCTGGTCATAAATTCCTTCCTCCTCCACAGGTCTGAGAGGTAGACTATTCTCTGTTCCTCTAATCTATTTATGATCTCATTCTTTATGCCTAAATCATGGACCCATCTAGATATTATCTTGGTATATGGTCTTAAGTGTGGATCCATATCTAATTTCTGCCATACTAATTTCCAATTTTCCCAACAGTTTTTTTCAAATAATGAATTTTTATCCCAAAAGTTGGTATCTTTGAGTTTGTCAAACACTAGATTGCTATAGTTGTACCCTATTTTGTCCTGTATACCTATCCTGTTCCACTGATCAACTAGTCTATTTCTTCGCCAATACCAAATGGTTTTGGTGACTGCTGCTTTAAATCAGGTACAGCTAGACCACCTTCATTTTATTTTATTTTCATTAATTCCCTTGAAATTCTCGACCTTTTGTTCTTCCATATGACTTTTGTTGTTATTATTTCTAGGTCATTAAAATACTTTCTTGGGAGTCTGATTGGTATAGCACTAAATAAATAAAATAGTTTAGGGAGTATTGTCATCTTTATTATATTCGCTCGGCCTATCCAAGAGAACTTAATGTCTTTCCAATTATTTAAATCTGACTTTATTTTTGTGGCAAGTGTTTTGTAGTTTTGCTCATATAATTCCTGACTTTTCTCTGGTAGATGGATTCCCAAATATTTTATGCTCTCAGCAGTTGTTTTGAATGGAATTTCTCTTTGTATCTCTTGCTGTTGCATTTTGTTGGTGATGTATAAAAATGCTGAGGGTTTATGTGGATTTATTTTGTACCTAGCAACTTTGCTAAAGTTTTCAATTATTTCTAATAACTTTTTATTAGAATCTCTGGGGTTCTCTAAGTATACCATCATATCATCTGCAAAGAGTGATAGTTTGATTTCCACATTTCTTTCAATCTCTTTCTCGACTCTTATTGCCGAGGCTAGCATTTCTAATACAATATTAAATAGTAATGGTGATAGTGGACAACCTTGTTCCACTCCCTGATCTTACTGGGAAAGGTTCCAGTTTATCTCCACTGCATATTATGCTTACTGATGGTCTTAATTATATGCTCCTGACTATTTTAAGGAATAGTCCATTTATTCCTATACTCTCAAGTGTTTTTAGTAGGAATGGATGTTGTATTTTATCAAATGCTTTTTCTGCATCGATTGAGATGATCATATGGTTTTTATTAATTTGATTATTAATATAGTCAATTATACTAATAGTTTTCCTACTATTAAACCAGCCCTGCATTCCTGGTATAAATCCTACTTGATCATAGTGTATTATCCTGGGGATTATTTTCTGAATTCTTTTTGCTAATATTTTATTTAAGATTTTAGCATCTATATTCATTAAGGAGATTGGTCTATAGTTTTCTTTCTCAGTTTTCAGCCTACCTGGTTTAGTTATCAATACCATGTCTGTGTCATAAAAGGAGTTTGGTAAGACTCCTTCATCCCCTATTTTTTCAAATAATTTATATAACATTGGGGCTAATTGTTCTTTAAATGTTTGGTAGAATTCACATGTAAATCCATCTGGTCCTGGGGATTTTTTCCTGGGGAGTTGATTAATAGCTTGTTCTATTTCTTTTTCTGAAATGGGACTATTTAAGCAATTTACTTCCTCCTCTGCTAATCTAGGAAGCCTACATTTTTGGAGGTAGTCCTCCATTTTACTTAAGGTATCAAATTTATTGGCATAAAGTTGAGTAAAGTAACTCATTATTGTTATAATTTCCTCTTCATTGGTGGAACGATCTCCTTTTTCATTTTTAAGACTAACAATTTGATTTTCTTCTTTCCTTTACCAAAGACGTATCTATTTTATTGCCTTTTTCACAAAACCAACTCCTAGTTTTATTTATTAATTCAATTTTTTACTTTCAATATTATTGATTTCTCTTTTTAATTTTAGAATTTCAAGTTTAGTATGTGATTGCGGGGTTTTAATTTGGTATTTTTCTAGATTTTTAAGTTACAAGCCCAATTCATTGATCTTCTCTTTCTCTTTCTCTATTTTATTCAAGTAAGCCTCTAAAGATATAAAATTTCCCCTTATTACCGCTTTAGCTGCATCCCACAAATTTTGGTATTATGTCTCATCATTGTCATTATCTTGGGTGAAATTATTAATTGTTTCTATAATTTGCTGTTTCGCCCAATCATTCTTTAAGATGAGATTATTTAGTTTTCAATTACTTTTTGGTCTGTTTACCCCTAACTTCTTGTTGAATGTAGTTTTTATTGCATTGTGATCTAAGAAAATAGCACTTACTATTTCTGTCTTCCTTCATTTAACTTTAAGATTTTTATGTCCTAATATATGGTCAATTTTTTATAGGTTCCATGAACTGCTGAGAAGAAAGTATACTCTTTTCTATCACCATTCAGTTTTCTCCAAAGATCTATCGTACCTAATTTTTCTAATATTCTATTTACCTCTTTAATTTCTTTCTTATTTGTTTTGTGGTTTGATTTATCCAATTAGGAGAGTGTAAGGTTGAGATCTCCCACTATTATAGTTTTGCTGTCTATATCTTCTTGCAACTCTCTTTATTTCTCCTTTAGGAAGTTAGATGTTATACCACTTAGGTGCATATATGTTTAGTATTGATATTGCTTCATTGTCTATGCTACCCTTTAGCAGGATATAGTTTGCTTCCTTATCTCTTTTGATTAGATCATTTTCTGTTTTTGCTTGATCTGAGATAAGGATAGATATCCCTGCTTTTTTGACTTCTCCTGAAGCATAATAGATTCTGCTCCAGCCTTTTACCTTTACTCTGTATGTATCTCCCTGCTTTAAATGTGTTTCCTGTAAACAACATATTGCAGGGTCTGACTTTTGATCCAGTCTGCTATTCACCTCCGCTTAATGGGAGGGTTCATAACATTCACATTTACAGTTAAAATTACTAATTCTGTATTTCCTGCCATCATATTATCCCTAGATTATGCTTTTTTCCCCCTTGTCCCCCTTTATCCCCTTCCCCAGTATTAGACTTATGGACCCCACTTGTGTCATGCAGCCCTCCCTTTTTAGTATTCCTCCCCCCTCCTTTTAAGTCCCTTCCCCTTTCTTGTACTCTTCCCTTATTCCTCTTTTCCTTTTTCCTCTCCCTCCTTTTAATGGGGTGAAATAGAATTCTCTGAAAAACAAATGTGTCAATTATTTACTCTTTTAGCCTACTCTGATGAGAGTAAGATTCACACATTGTTCCTCCCCCTCTCTAAATTCCCTCAGATATGGTAAATTTTCTTTGCCTCTTCCTGGGATGTAGTTTTCCTCTTTTTATCTCCCCTTTCCCATTTTTTTCCTTTGCTACTTCCCTTTTTTATGTTATATCAGTAAAATCAAGTTATAGATGTGGACTTTCTGTTTATCCACAACAGAAATACAGTTCTCAAAATTTCATTTCACGTTTTTCTGCTTCTCTTGAGTCTTGTGAATGGAGATCAAATTTTTTGTTTAAGTCTGGTTTTTTTCTTAGAAACAAATGGAATTCCTCTGTTTCATTAAATGTCCATCTTCATCCATGGAAGACAATGCTCAATTTAGCTGGGTAGTTTATTCTTGGTTACATTCCAAGTTCTTTTGCCTTTTGGAATATCAGATTCCTGGCCCTATGATCCTTTAAAGTGGAGGCAGCCAGATCTTGAGTGACTCTTATTATGGTTCCTCGGTATTTAAATTGTTTTTTTCCTGGCTTCTTGCAATATTTTTTTCCTTATTATGGTAGTTCTGCAGCTGGACTACAATATTCCATGGATTTTTTTTTTTTTTTTTTTTTTTTTTAGGGCCTTTTTCAGAAGGTGTTCGATGAATTCTTTCAACGCCTATTTTCCCTTCTGTTTCTATTATCTCTGGACAGTTCTCTTTGATGATTTCCTGTAAAATAGAATCTAGGCTCTTTTTTTCATCATAATTTTCAGGAAGTCCAATGACCCTCAGATTATCTCTCTGAGATCTATTTTCTAGGTCTATAGATTTTCCCAGTAAATATTTGACATTATTCTCCAGCTTTTCATTTTTTAAATTTTGCTTGACTGATTCTTGGTTTCTCAATGAATCATTCATTTCCATTTGTTCAGTCCTGATTTTTAATGAGTTATTTTCTTCATTCACATTTTTTAGTTCTTTTTGTATATGTCCAATTGAATTTTTAAATGAATTATTTTACTCTGTTGACTTTTTTTCCATTTCACTAATTTTTTTTAATGAGTTATTTTCTTTTTCCAATTCACAAATCTTACTTTCTTGGGAATTTTTTATCTTTTTCAATTCAAAAATCCTACTTTCCTGTGATTTTTTAAACCTTTTACAATTTACAAAATTTGGTCCCCTGCACTTCCTGTGAATTCTCTATCTTTTGCAACTCAAATTTCAGGACGTTGTTGCTCTCTATCATAGCTTCTCTTTCCTTTCCCCATTGTTCTTCTAACTCTCTTAACTTTTTAATAGTCTCTTCTAGAAGAGAGTTATGTGATGGAGGGCAGGTATCATTCCCCTTTAGGGTATTATCTGGATACTATCTGCTGTTAGCCTCTTTGGGATTGGATCCCCACTCTTTCTCTGTATAGAAGGTGTCAATCATTCTCTTCAATTTCCTACTCATTATTAAAACTCTGTGGGGTCTGCCCTTTGGGTAGGAAATTTACCAGCTTCCTTGCAGAACAGAGATAAAGTGGATTACAGAAATCTTGTGAACGGGTTAAGAGAGAGCTCTGGGAGAGATTTTTCCTCCCCTGTCCCTTTCCAGAAAGGCTTCAGAAGCGGTTAGCTTGGCTGTGCTGCAAGGAGTGCCCAGTGAGGAACCCCCCTGTGTGGCCTAGCGACTGCCCTGATGCTAGAAGCTGAACAGTGAAAGCATCACAACCCCAGGCCAAAATCCCCCTCTGTGGGCATGTGAATATTAGCAGCTGACCATCAAAAAACCCCTGCACACAGACTGGAAGTTTCTGCTGGGGAAGCACAGTTGCTACTGCAGGAGTTTTCACTGCTGTGGAAGTTCCACTGCCTCAGGCTGAGCCCAGCACTATGTGGATTAGAAGCTGCCTCTAGCTGTGTCCCCCGCTGTGCAGGTTCTCAAGTGCCTCAAGGAGAAGCTCTGGACAGCAACAGGCAGCTGCACAGCCATGCCGGGATCCATGTTGTGTCATTTCCGGTTTGGGGTTCTGGCATTTTTTTGTTTTTTGTTTTTTGTTTTTAAAGTGGCTTTGATTTCTCTTCTGATCTACTGTTTTACAAGCAGAGTAGAGCCTAGGCCAGAGACCTCTGTCTTAGTATCTGTTCTAATCCCAGAAGTCTTCCCAGACCATTTGGCACAATGTGCTAGCCTTTAGTCCAACCCTGTCTGTGCCAGTCTTTTTTTTTTTTTTTTAACTCCCCTCCAGACCAACGTTTTCTGACGAAATTCCAGATTCTCTGACTGGTAAGTTGTGCTTCTAATCCTTGTGATTTTTATCAGTCCAGCATTATTTTTGAGGCTGAGTTAGATAATTGGTATTGAGGCTAGTAGGGAGCTTAGAAATTTACGTGTATCTTCTCCGCCATCTTGGCTCCACCTCACAGGGGAACATTGTATATAATAACAGCAACATTGTGTGATGATCAGTTATAACTGTCTTAATGTTTTTCAGCAATACAGTGATCCAAGACAATTCCAAAAGATTCATGACAGAAAATGCTATCCAGATCTAAAGATATAACTATGGAGACTGAATAAAGATTGAAGCCTATTATTTTCATTTTTTTTTGTTCATTGTTTTTTGTGGCTTGTCAGTTTTATTTCATTTCTTCTTTCACAACATGACTACTATGGAAATATGTTTCCATGATTGCACATGTAAAACTTGTTGATTGTCATCTTGAGGAGGGATGATGGAAAGGAAGCAGGGGGAAAAATTTGGGTCTCAAAATCTTATAAAAAATAATGTTGAAAATCTTTACATGCAAATGAAAAATACTATTTACAAAAGATATGTATAATAAATTAAAAAAAACAACAATATGGAAAAAATTAAGGCAACAAAGTTACTGCATGGAAATTATTGGGAAGTGAAGTGAATTCAATAAAGTAAACGACTGACTAACAAATTTCATGACAACATATTGAAACACAGTTGTTTAGAAGACTACATAAGAGCTGACTTCATATATAAATAATTTTCTGTTGAAATACAGACAAAATTGACAGATTAGGTAGATGGAAAAAAAGAAAGGATTTTTTTCACTATTGAGTTTTTTGAAAATTATGATGAAGAAAATTATCTGACATATTTCTTTCTTTTGTTTTTTAATTTTTTTCAACTAACAACAATTAGTTTTTTTCTCCCACTCCCAAATAAAAAATAAAAACCCGCATAGCAAATATATAAAGGAAAGCAAATTCCCACATTAATCATGTCTAAGACTTTTGTCTCATTCTGTATCTTGAGTCCATTACCTGTCTATCATGTAGAAAGCAAATTTTTTTATCACCGTCCTTCACCAATTTTTATTCAACCAATCTTCTGGAATCCTTCTCGGCCGCTGCATTTCTAAGTTCTGAATTAATTCTTTCAAAATTATTTTTATGATGTTATTCCATGTAGTGCATTCCTGCTTCTGCTAAATTTAGATGATAAACATTTGTTAAGTATCTTCCATGTGCCAAACACCTTACTCTGCATTTGTTGATATAAGTATTCCTGCTTTTCTCCAAAACAGTCTTTCATCATTTCTTATAATAAAATAATGTACAAAACATTTGCCACAAAAATAAAGTCAGATTTAAATAATTGGAAAGACATTCAGTACTCTTGGATAGGCTGAGCGAATATAATTAAGATGACAATACTCCCTAAACTAATCTATTTATTTAGTGCTATACCAATCAGACTTCCAAGAAACTATTTTAATAACCTAGAAAAAATAACAACAGAATTCATATGGAACAACAAAAGGTCGAGAATTTCAAGGGAAGTAATGAAAAAAAAATTAAGTGAAGGTGGTCTAGCTGTACCTGATCTAGAACTGTATTATAAAGCAACAGTCACCAAAACCATTTGGTATTGGCTAGGAAATAGACTAGTTGATCAGTGGAATAGGTTAGGTTCACAGGGCAAGATAGTGAATAAAAATAGCAATCTAGTGTTTGACAAACCCAAAGATCACAAATTTTGGGATAAGAATTCATTATTTGACAAAAACTGCTGGGAAAACTGGAAATTAGTATAGCAGAAACTAGGCATGGGACCACATTTAACACCACATACTAAGATTAGATCAAAATGGATCCAAGATTTAGGCATAAAGAATGAAATCATAAATAAATTGGAGGAACATGGGATGGTTTACCTCTCAGACTTGTGGAGGAGGAAGGAGTTTGTGTCCAAGGGAGAACTAGAGACCAATATTGATCACAAAATAGAAAATTTTGATTACACCAAATTAAAAAGTTTCTACACAAACAAAACTAATGCAAACAAGATTAGAAGGGAAGTAACAAATTGGGAAAACATTTTTACAGTTAAAGGTTCTGATAAAGGCCTCATCTCCAAAATATGCAGAGAATTGACTTTAATTTATGAGAAATCAAGCCATTCTCCAATTGATAAATGGTCAAAGGATATGAACAGACAATTTTCAGATGATGAAATTAAAACTATTTCCACTCATATGAAAGAGTGTTCCAAATCACTATTGATCAGAGAAATGCAAATTAAGACGACTCTGAGGTATCATTACACAGCTGTCAGATTGGCTAAGATGACAGGAACAAATAACGATGAATGTTGGAGGAGCTGTGGGAAAACTGGGACACTGATGCATTGTTGGTGGAGTTGTGAAAGAATCCAACCATTCTGGAGAGCAATCTGGAATTATGCCCAAAAAGTTATCAAAATGTGCATATCCTTTGACCCAGCCATACTACTACTGGGCTTATATCCCAAGGAAATAATAAAGAAGGGAAAGGGACCTGTATGTGCCAAAATGTTTGTGGCAGCCCTTTTCATAGTGGCTAGAAGCTGGAAGATGAATGGATGTCCATCAATTGGAGAATGGTTGGGTAAATTATGGTATATGAATATTATGGAATATTATTGTTCTGTAAGAAATGACCAACAGGAGAAATACAGAGAGGCTTGGAGAGACTTATATCAACTGATGCTAAGTGAAACGAGCAGAACCAGAAGATCATTATACACTTCAACAATGATATTGTACGAGGATGTATTCTGATGGAAGTGGATATCTTCAACATAGAGAAGAGCTAATCCAATTCCAATTGATTAATGATGGACAGAATCAGCTACACTGGGAACACTGGGAAATGAGTGTAAACTGTTATTTTTACCTTCTGAATCCAATTCTTCCTGTGCAACAAGAAATTCGGTTATACACACATATATTGTATCTAGAATATATTGTAATATATTTAACATGTATAAGACTGCCTGCCATCTGGGGGAGGGGGTTGGGGGAAGAAGGGAAAAAATCTGAACAGAAGTAAGTGCAAGGGATAATGTTGTAAAAAATTACCCATGCATATGTACTGTCAAAAAAAGTTATAATTATAAAATAAAATAAAAATTAAATTAAAAAAAAGATAAAAATAATGTGCCATTACCTTCATAAACAATGATTCAACTATTCTGCAAATGATATATGCCTCCTTATTTTCTTGGTATTTCCCAGTACTAAAAATAAAATACTATAAATATTTTTATGTATTTGAGTCTTTTTCTTCTTTCTTTGACCACTTTATTGTTTAAGCCAATAATATCACTAATCTAGATTCCGTTTTCAATATATTTCTAAGATCTCCTCCAAGAAGTCTTATTTCTTTAGTATTATCTTACAAATGAAAAATATGAAGCCATAAAGGGGAAGTGATTGCATCAGGTCTTTCTTACAAGAAATCATACTAAAATATTGAACAAAACACTAAGAAACGTAACACCTAAATTTAAGTCTCTGACATAATTTATAAATTTCAAGGAGTATAACAACAAGGAGATTATCATTCATGCAATAGTGAACAAAGGCATCTCACATAAAAAAATATCCTTTTAGTTTTGTAAGATTTTCCTAAAAACCATGGAAGGTGGCATATACTATTTTCCCAAATTAAGAGATCAGGATTAAAAGATCTGAAAATAAGCTTCCCTACAAAAGTAAATATGGAACTTAAAGAAAAAAAAAAGATGGTAACTTCAAAACCATAAGGAAGTTGATTAATTTAAGTTTGGAGTGCTAAATTCAGAGTCAAGAAGAGACTAAAAATAAATCCTGCTTCTGATACTTACTAGCTATATAAATTTGAACATCATTTAATTTCTAAGTTCTTCAAGAAACTCCCTAATTTTAGTTTACAAATGAGAAATCTGAGGAAAAGTGATTGTATGATAAGCAGCAGGGCTGGAGTTGAAAAGAAGTCTTTAGGAGGATAAATATATGATCTTTTTCATGCTTACATTCTGCTTCCCATCACTTCATTTTTGAAGTGTAATGCTCCATTTAGATAAGAAAAAGAAATATAACTCACATTCAAAATTTGAGTAATTACAAAGTTATTCATTATTCATGACTTGAAGAAGCTGATGTAAGACAAATAGCAATACTATTAAATTGAAATTATACATTCAGAGCCATAGTTCATTTAAATATCCAAAGAATTATTTTGTACAATCAGGAGGGGAAGGGATAGTTCAGTTATAGAAACACAAAGTCAAGAATGTCAAGGGAAATAAAGTAAAATTATAAATTAAGGAATCTCTGTATGACCAGATCATCAATTATATTATAGAACAAAAACCATCAAAATTCTTTGTCACTGCCTACAGAATAAAAAAGTAATTCAATAAAACAGATTGAAGAAGCAGAATCTAAAAGCAACTTAACACAATTGTTCAAAGTTTGATAATAAACTTTTTGGAAAAACTATATTGTTCCAAAAATTATCAGAAAAACAAGAAAAGCAATTTGGAAGAAAATAAATTTAGACCAACATCTTACCAAAATAAACTCCATATCGATAGATCACATCACTTTTAATTAAAAAAAAAATAGTACATTCGTTACATAGAGAATTCAAAACCAAATAAAGATGTGAAATAACAAAGACAAAATAGACCACTTTAATTATTAGGCGTAGTTTCCAAGTCTGTGATTGCATTGGTATGTGAAAATCACAAAGGAGAAAACTCTGTCTACAGATGTAGATTGTTAAGGGCCAGAACTTGAAACAAGGTGCTGAGTCACTGGAATTGATAAGAGACAATGCTTATGTACTTAGTTCACACCTTTAAGAGAGTTCACACATTAGAGTTCATGCCTTTAGAGAGCATATATAAGCTGGGAGGCTCAACTAGGATTGACTTCGGGAGATTCACAAGTCAGAAGCCCACAAGTCTACTCTCTTAGAGGCGGAGTCAGATTCATTCCAACTTCCACCTTTGTGCTGGCTGGAGACATTGGAAGGACAAGAGGCTAAAGCTGGCAAAGACAAAGGATTAGCAAGAGCTCTCGGAACCAAGGAGAGAGCTAGGCCTCTAAGAAAGCTAACCAGGCTATTTTTTGACAGGAGGCAATAAAGGATCTGAACTTTAACTCCTGGCTGCATTTGAGGTGATTATTGAAACTGAACTGAAAGGAAGGCTGCTCCCAGAATTCCCCCAAGAAACCTACTTCCAGAGAACATTATATTTAAGAGAAGAGAATATTACAGTAGATTCTCACTATCTTTGCAAACTATAGCCTTAAAGAGTTTCCTAGAAAAATGAGAAATAACCACATATGTGGGAGAGATGTAGACTTGAATCCAGGACTTCCTGGCTCTTAAGACAGCTCCATATCCACTATGCCACATTGCTTCTCAAAATTGCTTATATAAATTGTAAAATTCTTCACAGAAATAAACACCAATGTAGATAGAACAAGAGGGAAACTGAAGAATTAATGGATGAGTAGAATTTGTCTATCAAATATCTCTTTAAGTTTGATGTTGAGGTATATTATATATATATATATTATATATATATAAAAAAAAAATATATATATATATATTATATATATTATATTATATTATATATATAATTGGGTGGCCAAGCCGAGATGATAGCCAAAAGAGGTAAGGATTTTGGTAGTGAACACATGGGTCTTCTGACCAGGTGTTGACTTGGGAACCAACAAGTCAGGGCATTATGTGAGTAGGTATAATAAAGGCTTTTAAGATTACACGTGGCTGTTCTTGAGCGTGCTACCAGTTATTAAACTAAGAAATAGTGGTCAGAGACCTTTGAAGGCCTCAGAGGAGGCAAGCCAGGTAGAGTTCACACTGCAAAGGTCAGTGGTCAAAGGTACTCTGTTGGGCCTAGAACAGACTAATAATTGTAACTGCCAGGAGAGCACGTTACAAATTATATATATATATAATATATATATATATATTATATATAATATATATATTATATATAACATATATTATATATAATATATATACCCATAATTATATATATAATTATGTATTATATATATATATTAATATATATTGACACAAATATATTATATAGTTTTTCATCAACATATATGTGGTAAATAAAAATTATCAAAAGAATCCATTCAACAATCATTGTACATATGAAAAAATGCTCCATATTACTAATAATAAGGAAAAATTTAATTCTGAGTTTTGGCCGCACTCTCATTAATTTGGAAAAAAATGATTTAAAAAATATAACTGAAGGAGTATCTTGCTAAAAGGATTATGGGAAGGCAAGCATACTAATACTCTATTGATAGAACTGCCAATTGTTTCAGTGGTTCTTGAAATAAGTTTAGAAATATGGGAGATAAGTGACTAAAATAGTGTTTTGTCCAGTGTTTCCAGTCTTCTACATATACTTCTGCCACATCCAACTATTCATAAAAGTACTCTTTGTATTAACAAAAAATTAGAAACAAAGTGGATATCCATAAATTGAGGAAAGAATTTAAAAATGATATATAAATAAAATGGAATATTATTATGTAAAGTATGGGCTAACTCCCTGGAGGGCTTTGGGGTCAGCCAGTGTCAGGATAAATTAAAGTCCTTGGTCTTTAGGAGGAGAAGTGAAGGGGATAGGTAAGCAGAATTCTGGATTCTGGAATTCAGAATTACCAACCTCTCTCCTAGTTCAGCAGCCAAGTCACTCTGGCCTCTCTCCCCACCCCCTCCAATCTTTGTCTACTATTATCTTAACAGCAAACATTCAGCTAGCATCCATGGTGAGAAGAGCCATTATCCAAATATATGCTAATAGACTCATTATTTCACATCAAATAGATAATTAGCTTTAAGTGCTCAGTTGTCTGATTCAAGCATACTTTTTTGGAGTTTCAGCCCTCTACATTATTATACCATAAAAAAATTAGTTAGAGGAATTCATATAATTTGAGAGGCAATAGTAAAAAGATCACTAACTAGAATCAGATGACCTGGGTCCAAATTCCATACATGTGTGATCTGTATTCGATGGCTCAGGGATAGAGTGCTGACCATTCTCATGAGTTTAAGTCTGGCCTCAGACTAGTTATGTCACTCTAGTGTTTAACCCTGTTTGCTTCTGTTTCCTTATCACTAACATGAATTGGAGAAGGAAATGGCAGAAAACTTTAAATGGCTTATGAAGAGTCAGAATCAACTGAACCATAAACTGTGTGACCTTAAGTATTCCACTCTATTTCCAAAGGTCTTTAGTAACTGAAGAAATCTTTATCTCTAAATAAGGAGATTAATTTAAATTCTTACCTCTTCCAACTTTAGATCTCTGACTCATCCAATAATCCTATTATGCAGAGCCAAGAAATCAGAGGCAGGAGAACAACATAAATAATGACTAAAATAATATAAATGAAAATAATAGAAACATAAGAAACATATTATAAAAATATATAATTTTGGTTAAGGGAACTGATTTGCTATATTTGATATATTTTTCTCAGTAAAGAAGTTATGGACCAACACACTTACATATGTTGTCCATCATAATTTCTGTATTTGAATTCCTAAATATTTTGGTTTTACTTTGGAAGTCACAGAGGTAAATCAAATAAAAATATATTAATGAAATTTTTAAAGAACATAATTATTTATGATATAGAAATCTTAATTTGATGATAATCTATACAATTAAGATATTTCATTATACCTTTGTGAACCTTTTGAAAATCATAGTCAAATTAATTTTTAAAATATCCTGTTTTTGATATAGATTTCTGGTCTTATTCAATTATCTAGTGGTAATAACTGATTGGCTGGCATGTTAGAGAATAAATTATGCAAATTTCCCTAGAGCCTATCCTCTTCAAAGGCCATGGGTGACTAATGGAATGTATTATTTTATTTTTTAGATTTTTTTTTTTTTTTTTTTTTTTTTTTGCTGAGGCAATTGGGGTTAAGTGACTTGCCCAGGGTCACCCAGCTAGGAAGTGTTAAGTGTTTAAGATCAAATTTGAACTCAGGTCCTCCTGACTTCGACGCTGGTGCTTTATCTACAGAATGTATTATTTGTGATATATATATTGTAGATGATATTCAAAGATCCTATTGATGAAACAGTATTTATTATACACAGCGTCAGGCATTTAATACTAATGTTCCTTTGAACATTAAGAATTATATCTAACTAGCACAAGCAAGTTTCCTCTGTGAAATTTGGTGATTTCATTAAGTAAGAACAATTTCTAATTGTACTTGAGGAATTTTGATTCATTCATTTATTCATTGATATCTTTATTTTTTTTAATTATTATTTTTCTCAATATCCCAAGAACTTCTTTATTTCTCAAACTGTAGATAAATGGATTTAATAGAGGAATTATCACTGTATAAAACAAGGAGTACATCATGTTTTGATTGTTGGCAACATCAAATCCTGGAAGCACATACATTATTAAAAGTGTGCCATAAAATAAAGACACAGAGAAGAGATGTGCACTACAAGTGGAGAAGGCTTTGCTTCTGCCCTGTTCAGATTTAATTCCCAGGATGGCAAGGAGGACATATGTGTATGAGACTAAGATTGTCATAAGAGTGAAAGATTGTAAAATGACAGAGCAAATGAAAGCCACAAGTGAGTTAAGAGATGGATCAGTACAGGAAATCCTAAACAATGGTGAAATTTCACAAAAGAAATGATGTATTATATTTGACTTACAGAAAGTTAATCTAACTAATAAAACCACATGAATCATGAGATTAAGAAAGCCAAGTGTATAGGAAGCAATGACCAGCTGTCTGCACAGTCTATTGGACATCTTCACTGGATAAAGGAGAGGGTGGCATATGGCAGCATATCGGTCATATGCCATTGCTGCTAACAAGAAACATTCTGTGCTTGCACTGCTACCAAAAAAATAAAATTGGGTCATGCATTCTAAAAGGGTTATAATTTTATTCTTACTTAAGAAATTCACCATCATCTTAGGGGTTACTGAAGAAGAAGTCATTGCATCTGAAAAAGCTAAGTTACTGAGGAATATATACATGGGGATGTGAAGATGAGAGTTCATGCAAACAAGTACAATCAGTCCAACATTCCCAATCATGGTTGTGAGGTAGATCATTAAAAATACCAAGAAGAGAGGAATTTGAAGTTCAGGGAGATCTGTAAGTCCAGTAAGAACAAACTCTGTCACCAAAGTCTTATTTTCCTCTGCCATGGTTGCACTGTACCTGTTGCTAGAAGAAATATTAAATAAAAAATACATTCACCAAAAGCCATGAAAAGTAGCACTCATGCATGAAAAATTAGTCACATTAGCTCAGCAAAATCAGACTTCATTAATATTTGTGCAGGTTGTAAAAAACCTAGGAATGTTTTCATGAGAATATTTCAAAAGAGTTCAATTTTGATTAAAATATACCCATTTGCCATCCACTGCCATATGTAGATATGTTAGCATTTGTATAGAGTAACTATTTAAATAATTATAATATGTCTTTTCTGCATTTCATATGACTTTTTCCTATCTTCATGCCCTTGTTCATGCTGTCCATGTATAATTTATGTCCATGCCTAGTCCATTTCCACAACTGTATGTTTTGTGTAAGCCTGTGAGTGTATCTGTGTCTTATGTCTAGCTTTGTGTCTCTAGACTCCTTGCCACTTTGTGCTCACTCCACATTTTTAAATGTGCAAATGTGCACATTTTAAAATGTGAAACATGTCAGTTGTTATCCTTATTATTTCCACAATGATAAATCCTGTAATTGGTCAAATTATTGGTCACCTTTTTCTCTTCAAAATCCTTCAATAACTTCTTACTGCTTACTAAAAAATGTACAAATTCATCAGTCTAGTTCTTTACAATCTGCATCTACCTACATTCATATAATAATATTCTACAGCCATGAAATCTGTGCTTCTTCCAAAACTTAACTCAGCATTCTCTGCACATGCCCTTTTAGGTGGTTTTAGTACATAGAGTTCTGGGCCTAGAGTAAGGAAATCCTGAGTTAGAATATAGCCTCAAACACTCACTAGCTGGGTGATCCCAGGCAAATCATTAACCTCTGTTTGGCTTGGTTTCTTTAACTATAAAATGGAAATAGTGATAGCATTTATTTCCCAGGGATATTGTGAGGATGAAAAGAAAAAGAATTTTTGTAAATTACTTAGCATGTATTACACATAATATAGGCAATCATTAAATTTTTGTTTCCTTCCTATCTTATTTCTTCTCTTCTCACTTGTCTTATGTTCTTCTTTCCTACCTATTATTTTCTTCCTCCTTTCTTTCCTTCATCTCTGCTTTATGTCCTTCTTTCCTTGTTTCTTTCATACTTTCTTTTTTCCCTTTTTTATTTATTTCCTTTCTTTCCCTTCTTTCTTTCCTTCCTAATTTGCTTTCTTCTTTCTTTTCTTCCTTCTCTACTGCCATGCTTCTGCTCAGTCTATTCTTATATTGGGATTGCACCTCATTTTTTCCCATTAATTTCCTATCAATCCTTTTGATTATCCAGGTTAAATATCAAAAATTAGAATATCCCTCAAATCTCATTTTGCTCTTTGTTTATATATTTCCAAGGCATTTTTAATTTTTGTATTATATATTATCTCTCTATGTATATGTCATGTCTATAAGTGACATAGAGCATCGGAGAAGGAAAAAAAAAAGCATCCCCTGGAGTATTAAATAACATAGAGGTCATAGCGAATCATAAAGTGGCAAAGAATCAATAATGTGATTCATTCCTGGGATGCATGGATGGAAATACCAAGAGAGAGCAACCACAAAAATAATAAAAAATAAGTCTTTTCTTATTATCTAGGCAGAACACTGAACAAAATATTTCTGTCTATATAGTGCTTGCATTAGAGGAATTTTAATTGATTCTAAAATTGGATCCATTTCATTGGCTATAGCTTATCTATATATTAAGCTACAGCTTATCTATATCTATATCTTATCTACCCATATAAGGCAGGCATAAAAATTGGCATCCCAGTTCACTGTTGGCTAGTACCAACCAGGTCAATTGGAATCCTAGCCACATGTTATAATTCTACTCTTGATTACTTATGAAAATATTGCCTGCATTTGCATTATGTTCTATTGTGTCCAGAACCTCACAAACATTTTTCATTTCCTTGCTTACTGTGTTTACTTTGGAATATCCCCAATAAATAAAAATGTAGAAAACTTTCATGACACAGAGACATGTCAAAGAATAGTAATACTTTTTTTAAATGTAAAAAATAACCTATTTAAAGAATTATTATCAATTAGGAGAAACCTTGGGGAAGGTTTAAATATTTGTCTTTGTATCCCAATTAGCTAACCTGGTGCCATAAACTTATTATCCATTCAACAAACGTTTAATGAATTAAATGGAATGAGTTTTCCTATGAAGATGGCTGAGAAGTATACTACTAGAAATAAAACATAAGCCTAACAGAAGTGATCAGGACTTATTTTGCATATTTTGCAATTGAATTAAGGAAATTACTTTGAGAGATAAAAGAATCACAGAAATTTAGAGGTGAAAGGTATTCCAGTATTTCTACTCAAACTCATATCCAAAAGATTTCTTCACTATAATACTCCTTACAAGTAGTCATCCAGCTTTCTTTTGAAGACGTCCAAGCAAAAGAAACATACCAACCCCCCAAATATTTCATTTCACTTTCAAAGAACTCTAATTATTAATAATTTGTTGATTTTCAACTTAAATCAATATCTTTCCACTTCAACTCACTGCTTCAGGTTGTGATCTCTGAGGTAAAAAAGAACCAATTTAATACTTTTTCGAAATAACAGGGGCAACTACTTAGTACAGTGGATAAAATGCTGGATCTGGAGTCAGGAAAACTCATCTTCCTGTGTTCAAATCTGGATTCAGACATTTACTGCAGTGTGACCCTGAGCAAATCATTTAACCCTGTTTGTCTCAGTTTCCTTATCTGTAAAATGAATAAAATGAAAAGGAAATTATAAACCACTCCCCTATCTTTTCCAAAACGAAGTCCAAATGAAGTCAGAAAGAGTAAAGCATGACTGAAAACAACAGGACAATTATATACAAGCCTTAAACATAATTGGACAGCAGCATCATGTCTATCTTTTATTCTCAGGGTTAAACATCCCTACTTTTTTCTAAAGTATGTGACATGATTCAGGGTTCATTGACATTATGGTTAGCCTTCTCTGTGTGTTCTTCAGATTATTAATGTCCTGCCTAAACAGTTTTATTCCTAAAATAAAGCAAAACAAAATAAAACCAAAAAAATCAATAGAAGGGGAATATAGTTAGGTCATTTACTGAAAATTCTCAACTAAAAAAATGTTTAAAAACATTCAGAATATATTTTAAAATCTTCAAAGTGATTTTAATGAAGGAACTGCTGCAGATGTCTATTATATCTCAAATTACCGAATAATCAATATTTGCCATTTCACTTTCTACTATGACACTTTAACCTAAGAGAATGTGTTGTTTGTAAAGGCTGAAAAGCAAGAATTCACATCTATTGTCTGGATCATCTTTCAATTTAGATTTGGGAATCATGCAGGCAAAACATCTGGATGGCTGACAAAGCTTTCCCAGTTTTTATCAAGATGTTTAATTGTTATGTTGATATAATTGGGTACAATAATTTGCAGATATGTAAATAGCTCCTATATAAATAACAAGGAATTATTTTAAAAATGATTATATTCTTACCAATGTTCCTTAAGATATTTCAAAGCCTTAGAATAAAGGTCATCTTTACAAAGGGAAATGGTGAAGATGCAGGAATTAAAATGCCACGAAGCAATGATACTTTCTCCATGAATTTTCAGCCCTAATTGGGAAATGATATTTATTTCTATACATTTCTAAATCTGTTTGTGGAAACACTATTTAAAGTCCCTCTAGACTATTAACAAAGCCCCTAATGAATAAAGACAAAATTTTCTAGCAGGCATTGTAGGCAATCATCAAATCAACCAAAGCATACCCAGTTGGACCAATTAAAACATTACAATATTGTACCAAATACAATATGAAATTTACATGTTGACTTCTGGTGACCATTAGCTTCTTTTCATGAATATTTCCTTTGAAAATAACACCTGTTGTTCATCTAATCCTTCAGGATTAAAAAAAAAAGTGAATTATTATTTTAGAAGCACATTTTGCCTCAAATCTAGTCACTAAATCCAGCCATTTTTCCCTCTACAATATTTACTCCCTTTCTATTCCCACTGTGAACATCTCCAGTCATATCATTTTTACATTGGTGAACAATGTAACAAATATTACAAAATAACATTTGTAATTATATTATTGTAATGTCCATTTAATTGGTCTCACTTTTTCATATTCCTTTTTTCTCCAGTTTAGTATATATTTTCTGTGCAGAATTCTTCGTTAAATCTGTGAATACTCACTATGAGTATTCTTTCTGGCAGTGCACATGTTTTATTTATATCTCTTCTACATTGTTCTACACAGTTCTTATCTCTTTCCTCTCATAAATTTGTGAAAAGATAAAAATTACTATCACCTGATTTCTACAATATAGATTTTATAATTAAATTGATTTTTATAATTAAGTTAGTGTCTGCCTGAACTCACCTTGCCAGTTTCAGTTTTTCCTCCAAGCTAATTTAAAAATGTGGTTGAAAGGTAATATTATTATCACTCAGGTAGTTAGCCCCTGGGACATTTGCTCTGTAAGCCCTAAATAGCTTAACCTGGTGTCATGTCCTTAAAATATAAGTCATCTGTCCATACTTGTCCTTATACAATTAGGAGAAATTTGACACCCCCTCCCCAAAGTGGACAACTAACCTGATACTTTTGGTTTTTTAACCAAGATTTGCCAAGAGGCAAATAAGCCTTATAAAACAAATGATATTCTTTAACTGAAAATTATCCCAATTTTTCTCAATGTAGTCAATTCTAATGTTTCCCAACTATCCAGACCACCTCTTTCCCCTTTCTTACTGGGGTCACTGGCCTTAATGAGGAGGGTAGTCTAAACTATTTTATTAACAGTTATACACATTAGTGTTAATAAACTGATCTTGTTCAGAATATCGCCTCAATTTACCTTTATTGCATTTATTTACCTTAAATCCTAAGATCTACCTCTCATGTTGGAGATTTTCCTCTGTGGCTTTCAATATATTATAAACAACAATATCCCTTTGAAAATAACTTTTTATATATCTTATGACATCCATTGCTGTACATATCTAATATGGAGACAGGGGAACAGATGGCTTAGGTTTCCCCTGACTGGTGGAAATGAGAGTTGGGAGATTCACTTAGACTCGATCACACCCCAGCAGCAAAGTAAGCCCTCTGCAGTTGAGACATAAGGAATGACACATTCTCTTGGGAACACAGACTATTAGGGAGGTCTGGAGGTAAAGATTTAGGTAGACCTCAGATCATCTCAAATAAATTAACAGCAACATATAGAACAAATTAAATTTAAAAATAGAACTGTGCTTTCCGGTATGCATCTAAATACCCCAAACAAAAGGTACCTCTTTGTGGGCCTAAATGCTATTGGCCAACCTGTTTTTCTGTCATATTTCAGACTTCTGTGGAACAAAAATTCTTGGATGGATATATAAGCATAAAAGACAAAAAGACTTCAAATAGAAAATACTGAACTTGATGACAGATATATTCAGGAATCCTATGGAATAATAATGTTGCAGATTTTCTGAACATGAATAAAATTGAAACTGACCCTTGTATGAGAATAAAGTTGTTCATTAATGATGGTGACATAGAAGTGGTTAAAAAAAGAGCAACAGGTTTTCTCTGAGAAAAAATCAAAAGGAAATCTCAGGAAATGAGATGCATCCTAACATTCTAACCTAGGGAACAGAAAAGTCCAATGAAAAACAGCTATCTCTACAGAAGATGTTGGCAAACAGGTATGGCAAGAAGTTTTCTTTTTAGCTAACTACATCTTTGTCAAGAGTAGGTGACCTGTTCAAAAGCTGAACTGTCCTTGAACTTTGGGCCAGCGGCAGGATTGCCAACATAATCACAAAAATGGTTACTAAGACAGTTTACTGCCAGATGTGGGTGAAAATCTTCTGGCTATACACCAATGGAAGGTTGTCTTAAATAGAAGCATGACTGCAAAAGGAGAAAATACAGCTAAGATTGAAGAATTGGATTAAATGAAAGATGACTTGTGCCCTGATCTTCAAGTTCCTTTCAATTGATCTGAAGAAAAAATTTCTGACTTATGTGCTTATGCTACTATCACAATGGTTGGTGATTTTTTTTAACAATAATCCCACAGATGCTTTATTTAAAACACTCCATAGAATTACTCAAAATCTTAATATAATATATTTATCAACAGTGAAAAGACTAAATTTCACACAAGCTTATAACATTTGTAATGTAATATGAAATGTCTATTTAGATACCACATATGAAGCTTGCAATAGTTTTTGATTTTCTCTAAATTGAGAAACTCAGAGGTGGCAAAATGAAGTTTATTGTAGAACCAATTGAAGCTTCTTTCCCCCAGTTCCTTTTTTATGAATGTATACAAAAGTCAAAAATCTGGAAGATTGTTACTGCCTCTGTAAATTGAGTGTTCATTTGAACAAGGCTGAAAATATTCCCCTAAATTTGCCCATAAATGACTGTTAGAGTAATGGATGAATACTTAAAATATATAATAAACTGCTCAGATTAAAAGAAGAAGAAATAAAATCCATAAACTACTCTATTTTAGAAAAATAATTTGAACAAGTCATAATTGAACTCTTTTAGGGAAAAAAATCTTACGGGAAAATCAATTTATAAAGTGAATTTTTGTAACAAGTCCAATACTATATAAACTTTTTGGAAAGTTGGGTCTTATATGTGAAATTTTCTATTGAGTTTGGTTTGGTTGAGACAAAGTCCTGAAAATCTGGGTTCATTGAAAAATGATTTACCCTCCAAAAATCATTTTTTTCATTCAATATCATATTTTATTTTTATAGATATGATTAAAGTTCCTTTGCACCACCAAGAATGTTTCTAATGAATAAACACAAATTTTCTAGTAGGCAAATCACTCAAAATATACCCAGAAAGAACAATTAAAACTGGACTAGGTGCTATCAGGGTCCACTCCAAATACAAGCTAAAATTTCCATCTTGACTTCTGGGTATTATTAACTTCCTTCATGAGTATTTCTTTTAAAAATAGCATCTGTTGGGGGGCAGAACCAAGATGGCAGAGAAGGCACACGCAACATTCTGAGCTCCTCTCATACCCTCATTACCAATTTTTAAAATCAGCCTCAACAATAGTGCCAGACTGGTAAGGTTCACAAAGATTGGAAGTACAACAACTTACCAGCCAAAGATAATCTGGAATATCGCCAGAAAAAGTTTGACCTGAGTGGTGGGAGCAGACCAGCACAGGGCAGGGATAGAATAGGGAGTAGGACGGCCTCTGCGGTTAGGTTTACATAGAGCTCTCTGCCATGGCCTGACTGCTTTGCTTTGGTCGCAGAATAGTGGACCAGCAGAGAAATCAGAGCCTAGGGTAGATGGTACACTGAGGGACGCCAGAGACTGAGAGGATCTGACTGCGCCCACCCACAATCGGAAGTGATTCAGTGCAGACCATAATACAGCTCTTTGCAGCATTCTACAGCTAGGGGATTTTGTTGGGGGTCACTCACAAACCTGCACTGCAGGAGCACAGCCCAGGGCAGCCTCTCATCTGCACAGTCAGGGGCTCGGCCTGGGAAAGTGGAATCTCCCCAGCTCCACTGCGCTCCCCAGGAAGAGATACTTCCAGTGTGGTGAGGGATAGGGCAACTGCTAATACTCAAAGTGGGCCTTTGTGAGGGGGCAGTGATACTTTTGCTGCTTAACCTCTAGCCCCAAGGCAGTCACTAATGCTCACAGTGGGGCTCCTGGCAGGGCACTTACACAGCCCAGCCCTTGTTACCCAAGCCTACTCACTTTCCTGTGGAGCTTTTCCCAGAGACCTCCCACAACTCAGCCATTCTTTGCAACCCATTGAGAGGACAATTTCTGTCCATATACCCATTCTTGCTCTATAGAGGAAGCTGGTAACCTCCTTGCCCTGAAGGCAGACCCTGAAATGAAGAAAACAATTGATAGCTTCTATACAGAAAGAGAGCAGGGTTCTAAACCCCGAGGAGACTAATAGTAAACAGACTCCAGACAATACCCCAAATAACACTCTCCGAGAAGACACTATTAAAAATCTCAAAAGAGAGTTAGAAGAAAAATGGGGAAAAGAAAGAGAAGCTATACAAGAGAGTAACAAAATCCTGAAATGTGAATTGGAAAAGGTAAAGAATTCACAGGAAGTACAGGGAAACAGAATTGGGGAATTGGAAAAGATGAAGAAATTACAGGAAAGTAGGATCTGTGAATTGGAAAAGATAAAGAATTCCCAAGAAAGTAGGATTTGTGAATTGGAAAGAGAAAATAACTCACTAAAAAACAAATTTGGTGAAATGGAAAAAAATTCCATACAAAAATTCCATACAACTCATTTAAAAACTCAATTGGACATATAAAAAAAGAAGTTAAAAAAAAAGCTAATGAAGAAAATAATAGATTAAAAACCAGAACTGAACAAATAGAAATGGATAATTCATTGAGACACCAAGATTCAGTCAAGCAAAACCAAAAAAAAAAAAAAAAAATCTGGAGAAAAATGTTAAATATCTACTTGGCAAAACCACAGACCTGGAAAATAGATCTAGGAGAGATAATTTGAAGATTATTGGACTTCCCGAAAATTATGATGAAAAAAAGAGTCTAGATACTATTTTACAGGAAATCATCAAAGAGAACTGCCCAGAGGTAATAGAAGCAGAAGGTAAAATAGGCATTGAATGAATTCATCTAACACCTTCTGAAAAAGACCCTAAAATAAAAACTCCAAAGAATATTGGGGCCAAATTTCAGAAGTATCAGACTAAGTAAAAAATTTTACAATCAGCCAGGAAAAAAACAATTCAAATACCAAGGAGCCACAATAAGAGTCACTCAAGATCTTGCTGCCTCACATTAAAGGATCAAAGGGCATGCAATCTGATATTCCAAAAGGCAAAAGAACTTGGAATGAAGGCAAGAAGAAACTACCCAGGTAAGTTCAGCATTTTCTTCCATAGAAGAAGATGGAGGTTTAATGAAACAAATGAATTCCATTTGTTACTAAGGAAAAAACCAGATCTAAACAAAAAGTCATAGGACTCAAGAGAAGCAGAAAGAGGTAAAAAGAACTCTTGAGAACTGTATTTCTGTTGTGGATATACATAAAGTCTACATGTATAATTTCATTTTACTGATATAACAAAAAAAAAAGAGAAGTAGAAATGAAAAATGAGATAGTGTCAGAAAAAAGGAAAAGGGAAAAAGAGGGAAACTACATCCCACGAAGAGGCAAAGAAAACCTATCACATCTGAGGGAAGTTAGAGAGGGGGAGGAACATTGTGTGAATCTTACTCTCATCAGAATTGGCTCAAAGAGAAAATTAATTGACATATTGGTTTTACAGAAAATTCTCTCTCACCTCATTAAAAAGGCAGAGAGGAAAAGGGAAAAGGAAAAGAGTAATAAGAGAAGGATACAAGAAAGGGAAAGAAATTTCAAGGAAGGAGGGAGGGATACTAAAGAGGGAGGGTTGTGTGACGCAATGGGGCTCATAACTTTAATACTGGGGAAGGGGTTCGAAGGGGGTAAGGGAAAAAACATAATCAGGGAGGATATTATGATGGCAAGAAATAAAGAATTAGTAATTTTAACTGTAAATGTGAATGGGATGAACTCTCCCATTAAGCAGAGACAGATAGCAGACTGGATCAAAAGTCAGAACCCTACAATATGTTGTTAAAGGGAACACATTTAAAGCAGGGAGATACTTACAGAGTAAAGGTAAAAATCTGGAGCAGAATCTATTATGCTTCAAGTGAAGTTAAAAAAGCAGGGGTAGCCATCCTTATCTCAGATCAAGCAAAAGCAAAAATTGATCTAATCAAAAGAGATAAGGAAGGAAACTATATCTTGCTAAATGGTAGCATAGACAATGAAGCAATATCAATACTAAATATATATGCACCAAGTGGTATAGCATATAACTTCGTAAAGGAGAAGGAAGAGAGTTACAAGAAGAAATAGACAACAAAACTATAATAGTAGGAGATCTCAACCTTGCACTCTCAGAATTAGATAAATCAAACCACAAAACAAATAAGAAAGAAATTAAAGAGGTGAATAGAACATTAGAAAAATTAGATATGATAGATCTTTGGAGAAAACTGAATGGTGACAGAAAGTAGTATACTTTCTTCTCAACAGTTTCTGGAACCTATACAAAAATTGACCATATACTAAGACATAAAGATCTCAAAATTAAATGCAAGAAGGCAGAAATAGTAAAGGCTTTCTTTTCAGATCACGATGCAATAAAAACTGCATTCACCAAAAAGTTAGGGGTAAATAGATCAAAACATAATTGGAAACTAAATAATCTCATCTTAAAGAATGATTGGGTGAAACAGAAAATTATAGAAACAATTAATAATTTCACTAAAGATAATGAGAATGATGAGACATCATATACCAAAATTTGTGGGATGTAGCTAAAGTGGTAATAAAGGGAAATTTTATATATTTAGAGGCTTACTTGAAGAAAATAAAGAGAAGATCAATGAATTGGGTTTACAACTTAAAAAGCTAGAAAGAGACGAAATTAAACTTCCCCAATCAAATATTAAACTTGAAATTCTAAAATTAAAAAGAGAAATTAATAATATTGAAAGTAAAAAATCCTATTGAACTAATAAATAAAACTAAGAGTTGGTTTTATGAAAAAAACAATAAAATAGATAAACCTTTGGTAAATCTGATTAGAAAAAGGAGAGAGGAAAATCAAATAATTAGTCTTAAAAATGAAAAGGGGGAACTTTCCACCAATGAAGAGGAAATTAGAGCAAAAATAATGAGTTACTTTGCCCAACTTTGTGCTAATAAATTTGATAACCTGAGTGAATTGTATGACTACCTGCAAAAATATAGGCTTCCTAGATTAACAGAGGAAGAAGTAAATTGCTTAAATAGTCCCATTTCAGAAAAAGAAATAGAAGAAGCTATTAATCAACTCCCCAGGAAAAAATCCCCAGGACCAGGTCAATTTACAAGTGAATTCTACCAAACATTCAAAGAACAATTAGCCCCAGTGCTATATTAAATACTTGAAAAAATAGGGAATGAAGGACTCCTACGAAATTCCTTTTGTGACACAGACATAGTACTGATACCCAAACCAGGTAGGTTGAAAATGGAGAAAGAAAATTATAGACCAGTCTCCCTAATGAATATTAATGCTAAAATCTTAAATAAGATATTAGCAAAAAGACTTCAGAAAATCATCCCCAGGATAATACATCATGATCAAGTAGGATTTATACCAGGAATGCAGGGCTGATTCAATATTAAGAAAACTATCAGTATAATTGGCCATATTAATAACCAAATTAACAAAAATTAGATGATCATCTCAATAGATGCAGAAAAAGCATTTGATAAAACACAACATCCATTCCTATTAAAAACACTGGAGAGTATAGGAATAAATGGACTTTTCCTTAAAATAATCAGCAGCATCTATTTAAAACCATCAGTAAACATCATATGTATTGGGGATAAACTGCAACCATTCCCATTAAGATCAGGAGTGAAACAAGGTTGCCCCCTGTCACCATTACTATTCAATATTGTACTAGAAACTTTAGCCTCGGCAATAAGAGCCAAGAAAGAGATTAAAGGAATTTGAGTAGGTAATGAGGAAACCAAACTATCACTCTTTGCAGATGATATGATGGTATACTTAGAGAACCCCAAAGATTCTACTAGAAAGCTATTAGAAATAGTCCACACCTTTAGCAAATTTGCAGGATATAAAATAGACCCACATAAATCATCAGCGTTCTTAAATGTCACTAATAAAGTCCAACAGTTAGAATTACAGAGAGAAATTCCATTCAAAGTAACTACTGATATTATAAAATATTTAGGAATCTATCTGTCAAGGGAAAATCAGAAACTGTATGAGCAAAACTAGAAAACACTTTCCACATATTTCCACAAATAATGTCTTATCTAACCAATTGGAAAAAATATTAAATGCTCTTGGATAGGGTGAGCAAATATAATAAAGATGATAATACTACCTAAAGTAATCTATTTATTTAGTGCTATACCAATCAGACTCCCAAAAAACTATTTTAATAACCTAGAAAAAAATAACAACAAAGTTCATATGGAAAAACAAAAGGTCAAGAATTTCAAGGGAAAAAAAATCAAATAAAGGTGGCCTAGCTGAGCCAGATCTAAAATTATATTACAAAGCAGCAGTTACCAAAACCATTTGATATTGGCTAAGAAATAGACTAGTTGTCCAAAGGACAAAATAATCAATAATTTTAATAATCTAGTGTTTGACAAACCCAAGGACCCCAGCTTTTGGGATAAGAACTCAATGTTTGAAAAACATTGTTGGGAAAATTGGAAATTAATATGGCAGAAACTAGACATTGCCCCACACTTAACACCGTACACTAAGGTCAGGTCAAAATGGGTTCATGACCTAGGCATAAAGAATGAGATTATAAATAAATTATAGGAACATAGGATAGTTTACCTCTCAGACCTGTAGAAGAGGAATGAATTTATGTCCAAAGAAGAACTAGAAATTATTATTGATCACAAAGTAGAAAACTTTGATTATATCAAATTGAAAAGTTTTTGTACAAACAAAATTAATGCAGATAAGATTAGAAGGCAAACAATAAACTGGGAAAACATTTTTACAGTGAAAGGTTCTGATAAAGACCTCATTTCCAAAATATATAGAGAATTGACTCTAATTTATAAGAAATCAAGCCATTCTGTAATTGATAAATGGTCAAAGGATATGAACAGACAATTTTCAGATGATGAAATTGAAACTATTTCCACTCATAGGAAAGAGTGTTCCAAATCACTATTGATGAGAGAAATGCAAATTAAGATAACTCTGAGATACCATTACACACCTGTCAGATTGGCTAAGATGACAGGAACAAATAATGATGAATGTTGGAGGGGATATAGGAAAGAAATTATGAAGAAAATAGTAAAGGACAATGTCAAAGAGAGCTCAAGAATAATGAGAATTGAGAAAAGACCATTAAGTTTAACAATTAAGACAGAGCTGATCAATTTTAATGGATCAGTTTCATAAACCAGACTGTAGAAAGTGATATAATAAGAAAGAGAGAAAAGAAAGCTGAGGCATTTATTGTAAATGACCTTCCCAAGAGTTCAGGCAAGAAAAGGGAGTGGAGATACAGGAGGATGCTACTGGAAGAGGGGAAGTTTTGGAAAATGTGAGAACATATGGAAAGTGTGAAGACAAATGGAAAGGTTTGGTGTTATGTCCATTGTGATGTTCTTTCCATTCTCATACTAAACATACAAGTGCATACTCTTCTGCACTTGACACTCTTGACATCCATCTCCTCCTGGATGTCATTCACAGTCTGATTTTCATAATGCTCCCCTTCTTTATTCTCTTACGTGCTGACATCTCCTTCTCAGGCTCCTTTGCTGGGTTATCATCCTTATTTGCCCATGCTTATTGTTATATCCCAGAAACATATTTTGGTTTCTCTATTTTTTCTCCCTTTACAATCTTTTGGTGCTGTTAATAGTTATCATAGTTTAAAAAATCATATCTATGCCAATCACATACTCAGTTAATTCCCTTTACTCCAATCCTAAATAAATAACTGATTAATATTTCAAACTGAGTATTTCTCATAGGCATCTTAAGCTTAATATATTCAAAAGAGAAACCACTTTCTTTGACTCAAAACTCTCCATCCCCCTGAATTTTCCTATTTCTACCAAGAGCACAACCAATTTTTTTGTCTCTCAAGATCATAATCTCAGCATGATTCTTAATTTCCCTCTTTCCTTTGTCCTATTTGTTTAATTGATTGTCAAATGTTTCCATGTCTGCTTTCTCCAACATCTCTTGTGTCAGCTCTCTTCTCTCAATTCACACAGCAACTACCTTAATTCAGGCACTGAATTAAAGAGCAGGGGCTCTTTGCACTATTGCAATAGCCTGCTAATGGTTCCCATTCCTCCAATGTCCCCCCACACTAATCCATTCTCCACACAGCTTTCATTGATTTTCATCAAGGCCTAGGGCTTCTTTATTGCCTCCAGGTTCTGCATAACACAAGTATAAATAGGAGTTATTTGCAGTTCTCTACTAACACAGATTTTTTTTTAAAAGAAAAGACAATTTCAAGATTTAAAAAGATTTATTCAAATGAAAAAGTTGATTTTCATATCTGATTTCTCTCAAACAGTAAATAATTTCTATTTTCCAATTTACTTTCTGCTATAAAAATTCAACCCAAGTGACATCAAGTTTGGGAAGGGATTATTGGAGAAATCCCGAAAGTTACATTTATAAAGGCAACAGCAAGAACAATGATCAGTTCTAACAGATATGGGTCTTTTGAACAGCGGTGGTGATTTAGGCAAGTTCCAATGGATTTGTGATGAAGAGATTTAGCTGCACCCAGAGAGAGAACTATTGAGCTAAGTGTGGATCACAATATAGTATTTTTTCTCTTTTTTATTGTAACTTTTTATTTACAAGATATATACATGGGTAATTTTTCAGCATTGACAATTGCAAAACCTTTTGTTCCAACTTTTCTAGTCCTTCCTCCCACCCATTTCCCCAGATGGCAGGTTGACCAATGCATGTTAAATATGTTAAAGTATAAGTTAAATACTATATATGTATACATGTTCAAACAGTTATTTTGCTGCACAAAAAGAATCTTACTTTGAAATAGTGTACAACTAGCCTGTGAAGGAAATCAAAATTGCAGGCAGACAAAAAGAGGGGGATTGGGAATTCTATGTAGTGGTTCATAGTCATCTCCCAGAGTTATTTTGATGGGTGTAGCTAGTTCAATTCATTACTGCTCTATTGGAACTGATTTGGTTCATTTTATTGTTGAAGATGGCCATGTCCATTAGAATTGATCTTCATATAGTATTGTTGCTGAAGTGTAGCATGCTGTCGTCTCTAGAAGCTGCCGGATCACTCTCTGGGAAGAGATCTGCTGTGTCTTCTACTCAAATCTCTCCGACAGATTCTTCTTCCTGTAACGAACCGTTGTCTCCAGGCAGTTGCTGTTAACTCTTGTCCAGAGAAGTGACTTCCCTTCCTGCAGGGAGCCCCGTCAAGCCTGATGCAATGCAGAGTCTTCTTCTTGAATCTCCTCCAGCTCTTATCCTTCTCCAGGCAGACTCACTTTCCAGGCCCACTGTTGCTTTTTATCCTCCCAGAGAATGGGCGTGGGATAATGCAAGGGCTTCTGGGAAGAACCACTTCAGCCAATGAGCTTGCTCCTTCTATCAAGTCAACCTGAGTTCTCACCTTGTAATTGTCCAGAAAACCTGAGTTCTCACTTAGCAATCCTAACATCTCCCCCTTTCTTTTGATTTAGAACATAGGACAGTCATGACCTTGAAACATAAATCCATCAATATGGGAAGTATTACAGATAATTACATAAATGACCTTGAAACATAAATCCATCAATATGGGAAGTATTACAGATAATTACATAAATTACATAAGCACATAGTAACATAGTAACATAACACATGCTAGAAGTATATAACATAATCATAAATTGAAAATTTATAAATGTCCATAAATCCATTGTCCATTAGTCTCATCTTGTGTGAGGAAGTCCAATGATTCCTGCTGGTTTTAAAGTTCTTTAACAGTCTTTTTATTAGCCATGCTCTTTCGGTGTAAGATGTTTCTTAGATCTTCTCCTTTATTTTGAGGTCTTTCTCTTTTTCTGTCTCTCTCTGATGGACAAGGCGAATATGACTCATTGGCACCCATCTGATTCCTTCTCCTGCTGAAGAAATACAAGCAAACCCTCTCTCCCAGGCAGCCAACCTATCTAATTTCCTTCTATTTACCACTTTCTAAATCTCTTCACATCATCTGGCAATTACATTGGAGTTGTTTGCACTGGACACAGCCCTGTTGGTTTAAAAGGCCTGTATTCTCCCCAAGTGTAATCCATTTTTGCAATCTGATTGCCTTTTGGTTGACTTATCAGGTAATCCCTTTCTGCCATGTGATTGCTTTTCTGCTGGTTGATCACATCAGAGTCTTAACCTTCTAAAGGTTCTTTGGGTGTAACATCAGCTGCCATCATGCCCCAAGTCTTTTTTGCCTGGGGCCCTGGACCTGGGCCCCTCATCCCATTTCCCTGAATTATTCTACACTCTGACGCCCAATGGAGTCCTCTGTTGCATTTTGGACATGGGGTTTTAGGTCTTCTTTCACCCTGTCTTCTCACTGTATCTCCATACCTACACTGAGCTCTTAGATGTCCAATTTTTCCACATTGAAAACATCGCCGAGTTTCTCTAGAAGTCCCTTGCCAGGAGGGACCCTGTCTTTCCACATTCATCATTGTCCGGGTGTAAAAAGCATTTGTTCCCACTGTAGCACAACGTCTTATGATCTCCTCTAAAGGAGCATCTTTGTCTAATCCCCATATAATTCTTTTGCAAATCTCATTGGCATTTTCTTTAGCCAGATGTCTGGTCATTATTTCTGTAGTTGCATTTTCTCCAATAGTTCTTTTGACAGCAGTTTGCAAACGTCCCACAAAATCTGCAAAAGGTTCATTGGGACCTTGCTGTATTTTAGTGAAAGCCTCTCCCCGATCTTTCTGCCCAGGGAGGAAACCCCAAGCTTTTATTGCAGCCTTAGCAATTTGCTCATATATTGTCATGGTATAATTAATCTGTTCCGAATTCTCTCCATACTGACCTTCACCAGCTAAGTGCTCAAAAGTGAATTGTGTGTTGACTCCTATTTCCAAATTGCATCTGACTTGAATTTTACATAATTCATGAAATTCCGCAAGCCATAATAAATTTTCTCCAGGTTCCAGACATGTCCTTGCTATGGATTTCCAATCATTTGGGGTTAGGACTTCCTAAGACAAACCATCTAGTAACATTTTGACATAAGCTGATGTAGCCCCATAAAGGGTACAACCTTTTTTCAAATCCTTAATTTTATTCAAATCTAAAGGTGCATATCTTCTCCTTTTTTTACCTACAGAGTCAATCTCTTCAATCACAGGATATGCATGTATAAAATCACTTATATCCTGTCCTTCTCTCTTAGCTTTAACCAATGCTTTTTCTAATCTTGTCATAGGCTTAGGCTGCTTCACAGGCAATTCTGTTTGTGTTTCTGCCTCTTCCTCTCCTCCTTCTTGCTCCACCCATGAAAGGTTAATTGAGGGAGGAGATGGGAGGTGCTCCTGTTGCTGTTGCTCAGAATTGTACTTAACTTCATTGTTATCTGATTCATCCTTTTCACCTAGTTTAGTTGACACCTCCCCATTTTGCTCCTTCATCTCTTCCTTTAGAATAACATTTTTAAAGCCATTTGGATTAAATTGTAGGTATGAATTGTATCTTTGGAAACTGAGTTTGGTCTGGAACCAAAGGGTAAAATGTCACAAAGGCAATTGTAGTGTTCACCTAATTGCTCTCCTACTAATTTCCACTCATCTGGATCCAATTTTTTTCCAGAGAAAAACAAGGATATATGACCTTCACAGTTCTTAAAAGTTCAGTAATCTCCTCCAAAATTTTAATCAATCCTTGGCTTTTCATAACCTTGATAATGCTCTCCAAACATTTTCCTTGAACAGAAGGTGTTTGCCCCATTTCACTATAAGAGATTCCTGGTTTAGCCCTTAACAAGTTAACTTCCTTATTTATCTATTAGCACACTCACTTAATCTTTAACAAAGTTTCCTCGTTACTCACGGTTCTGGGTCAGAGAGACCGAGATCTGGATGGGAGGCTTTTCCACTGGAATCAGGACCGTGTCTGTCCCTGTTCGGGCGCCAAATTGCGAAGGCCTGGTCTAGCTCCTCTTGTCAGGATAAGCAAAAGTCCTTGCCCCACGTGTGGACGCCAATTGTAGCGAGCTGTCGTCTCTAGAAGCTGCCGGATCACTCTCTGGGAAGAGATCTGCTGTGTCTTCTACTCAAATCTCTCTGACAGATTCTTCTTCCTGTAACGAACCGTTGTCTCCAGGCAGTTGCTGTTAACTCTTGTCCAGAGAAGTGACTTCCCTTCCTGCAGGGAGCCCCGTCAAGCCTGATGCAATGCAGAGTCTTCTCTGGGAGTCCTCTCTTTTATTCTCCCAGAGAATGGGCGTGGGATAATGCAAGGGCTTCTGGGAAGAACCACCTCAGCCAATGAGCCTGCTCCTTCCATCAAGTCAACCTGAGTTCTCACCTTGTAATTGTCCAACCTGAATTCTCACCTTGTCACTATCCAGACAACCCGAGTTCTCACCTAGTAATCCCAACATCTCCCCCTTTCTTTTGATTTAGAAAATAGGACAGTCATGATCTTGAAACATAAATCCATCAATATGGGAAGTATTACACATAATTACATAAATTACATAAGCACATAGTAACATAGTAACATAATACATGCTAGAAGTATATGACAAATAACATAATCAAATAATCATAAATTGAAAATTTATAAATGTCCATAAGTCCATTGTCCATTAGTCTCATCTTGTGTGAGGAAGTCCAATGATTCCTGCTGGTTTTTAAAGTTCTTTAACAGTCTTCTTATTATCCATGCTCTTTCAGTGTCAGATGTTTCTTAGATCTTCTCCTTTATTTTGAGGTCTTTCTCTTTTTCTGTCTCTCTCTGATGGGCAAGGCGAATATGAACAAGGCGAATATGACTCGTTGGCACCCATCTGATTCCTTTTCCTGCTGAAGAAATACAAGCAAACCCTCTCCCCCAGGCAGTTAATCTATCTGGTCCCTTCCATTCACCACTTTCTGGATCTCTCCACATCACCTGGCAATTATCTAAGAACAGTGGAGATGCTCGCACTGGACACTGCCCTTCTGGTGGGTTATAAAACCTGTCTGCCGGAGCCAGTGCATCTTTGTCAAAAATTAGAAAATTAATGGTATAGAGAACTAAATTTAGAAGTTCCCTAGGGCTACCTGTGGCTCCCCCTTTCTTTTGTTTTTGGAGGAGTGTCTTAATATCTCTGTTTCTTCTCTCTACTATTGCCTGCCCTTGAGGATTAAAGGGTATGCCTGTGGTATGTAAAATCTTATACTGTGCACAAAAGTGTGTAAAATGTTTGGACGTATATGCAGGTCCATTGTCTGTTTTTATTGCTTGTGGCACACCCATAATTGCAAAAGCTTGTATAAGGAATTCAGTGACCACTCGGGCTGTCTCTTTTGCTGCTGGCATTGCAAATGTGAATCCTGAAAAGGTGTCTACCACGACATGAATAAAAGATAGATGACCAAAAGATTTATAATGGGTCACATCCATTTGCCAGATTTCATTGGGTCTCAAACCACGAGGATTCTTCCCTGGAGGGAATGTAGGAGCATGGAAAGGAAGACAAGCTGTACAGCTTTTTACTATGCTCCTAGCTTCCTCTCTTGTGATTCCAAATTGTAAACGTAAAGCTCGAGCAGCCTGATGATATTTAGAATGAGATTCTTGTGCTTCCTGAAATAAAGGACTACTGGCTAACATAGTTAGAAGGCTATCTGCCTTTGAATTTCCATCAAAAATGGGACCTGGAAGTCCACTATGTGAGTGGACATGCAAGATATAAATCTTGCCTGGATGTTTTCTCACTTGCTCTTGAAGTTCCTTAAAGAGCTGATAAATATTGGAGGCTGCAAATTTTATTTGGGCTGTGGCAATTCTTTGTACTACACCTACTGAATAGGCTGAATCAGTAATTATATTTACGTCTCCTGGGTAATAAGTAAGAGTTAGCATGATAGCAAATAATTCATTCTGTTGAGTGGATTGAAAAGGAGTCCTGATTACTCTCTTTATGGTTAAATCATGAGAGTATATGGCACAAATATTTTCTTTGGAGGCATTTGTAAAGATTGTTGGTCCTTTAAGAGGAACTTTAGAAACCTTTTCTTCAAAAATCCATCGCCAATTATGTAGTAGCCGGGTAATCTTTAATGGAGATCCATGTGCAAAATTTGGAGCGGTGGCCAATAAAATTTGCCATTCTGGGATGGTCTCACAGCATACATTAATTTGTGCGTTGGTATAGAATGTGTATATTTTTTCAGGACTTATTCCAGATAATTGTGTTACTCTCTTAATAGCCTTTAATAAAATCCTAGCCACAAGCACTGGGTAAGGTGTAAGGCTTTGTTCTGGTTGTGCTGGGAGGTTCACCCACTCAATCACTCTGTCTCCTTGATGAAGGACTGCTGTGGGTGCCTCTTTTGTAGCAAAAACTGATATTTCCAAGGGTTTTTGAGTGACTCTTTCAACCACATTGGATAAAGCCAGTTCAACTTCTCTCAAAGCCTTTTGTGCTTCTTTTGTAAGCTGGCGTGGTGAATTTAAAGCACTGTCTCCCCTTAAAATGTCATATAGAGGTTGTAGTTGATTGGTAGTTAAGCCTAACACTGGACGCATCCATTGGATATCTCCTATTAATTTTTGAAAGTCATTTAAGGTGTTCAACTTCTCTGTTCTTAAAGAAAGCTTTTGTACTGTGAGTGTCTTAGGATATACTTCATATCCTAAATATTGAAAAGGAGCATGTCTTTGAATTTTTTCTGTAGCTATATGCAGTTTGTAGTACTTTAATGTTTCCATGGTCCTTTGTAGACATGCCTCTAACATTTGTTCCTCAGGTGCACATCCCAAAATATCATCCATATAATGTAACAATATTACTTTTGGAAAGGCTTTTCTTACTGGAGCAAGAGCAGCTGCAACATACATTTGGCACATAATAGGGCTGTTTTTCATTCCCTGTGGCAAAACTGTCCATTCATATCTTTTATAAGGCTCGGCCAAATTAACACTAGGCACTGAAAAAGCAAATCTTTTCATATCCTCCTTATCTAGAGGAATAGAATAGAAACAATCCTTAATGTCTATAACCTATAGAGGCCATTCTCTTGGCAACTGAGTAGGAGATGGAAGTCCAGGCTGAAGAGTTCCCATAGTTTCCATCTGTTCATTTACTCTTCTTAGATCAATTAACATCCTCCATTTTCCAGATTTCTTTTTCACCACAAATACTGGGGAATTCCAAGGACTTAGAGAAGGCCGCAAGTGTCCTTGGTCAAGTTGTTCTTGCACTATATCTAATAAGGCCTGAATTTTATCACTTCTTAAGGGCCACTGTTCTACCCACACTGGTGAATCAGTCTTCCACTGAATAGGAACTGGTGAAAGTGCAGGTAGGCCTTCAACAGCAGCCCTGCCTAAAAAGCCGAAGTGCTTATTTGTAATCCTATCTGCTGTAAAATGTCTCTTCCCCACAGATTGATGGGGATTTTTTCAACCACAAAAGGAGTAAAAGCTCCTGTTTCTCCTTCAAATTCCCATCTCAAAGGCCTAGCACTAACTTCTGCTGCTATTGATCCTCCCACCCCAGACATATAGGTGTCTGCTTTAATCTTTGGCCAGTGACCGGGCCAATTGGCACCTCTAATAACTGTACGATCTGCACCTGTGTCTACCAATCCTTCAAATGGTATTCCGTTTATATAAATAGTAAGCATAGGTCGGTCAGCTGTCACAGCTGCTGTCCAATATATTCCTGGATTTTGTTCATTGGAGTCAAAATCTAGGCGACTATCACTAGGTTGCTTATTAGGGGTCCATAACAATAAGCCTGATGCTACTACTTCTCCTGGTTGATAAATCACACGTTGTCTGCCTGTGTTAGTGACTGTGATATTAGATACACATTCTCCAGTCTCCCACATCAGTGTATGGATGGACACTGTATTGTAGGCACTCTCAGAAGGTGAAATGGTCAAGCCTACTGTGCCTGGAGGCAAAGGATCCATAGGCTCAACAGGAACAGATTTCACTTCTCCAGGGAGTATCTCGGTAGTCTCTACTGCACACAACTCTATTTTTCCTAATTTCAATCCCTTTCTTCCATCTGATTGCCTTTTGGCTGATTGATCATGTCTTAAAATTCTCTGGATGTAACCTCGGCTGCCATCATGCCCCACTTGGGGGGCTGAAGCTGGGCCCCACCTGTTATTTCCCTGGGTCAATCTACATTCGGAGGCCCAGTGGAGGCCCTTGTGACATTTTGGACATGGAGTTTTAGGTCTTCTCTCACCCTGTCTTCTCACTGTATCTCCATATCTACACTGAGCTCTTAGATGCCCAATTTTTCCACATTGAAAACATCGCCGAGTTTCTCTAGAAGGCCCTTGCCAGGAGGGACCCTGTCTTTCCACATTCATCATTGTCCGGGTGTAAAAAGCATTTGTTCCCACTGTAGCACAGCGTCTTATGATCTCCTCTAAAGGAGCATCTTTGTCTAATCCCCATATAATTCTTTTGCAAATCTCATTGGCATTTTCCTTAGCCAGATGTCTGGTCATTATTTCTGTAGCTGAATTTTCTCCAATAGTTCTTTTGACAGCAGTTTGCAAACGTCCCACAAAATCTGCAAAAGGTTCATTGGGACCTTGCTGTATTTTAGTGAAAGCCTCTCCTCGATCTTTCTGTCCAGGAAGGACACCCCAAGCTTTTATTGCAGCCTTAGAAATTTGTTCATATATTGTCATGGTATAATTAATCTGTTCCGAATTCTCTCCATACTGACCTTCACCAGCTAAGTGCTCAAAAGTGAATTGTGTATTAACTCCTATTTCCAAATTGCATCTGACTTGAATTTTACATAATTAATGAAATTCCGCAAGCCATAATAAATTTTCTCCAGGTTCCAGACATGTCCTTGCTATGGATTTCCAATCATTCGGGGTTAGGACTTCATAAGACAAACCATCTAGTAACATTTTGACATAAGCTGATGTAGCCCCATAAAGGGTACAACCTTTTTTCAAATCCTTAATTTTATTCAAATCTAAAGGTGCATATCTTCTCCTTTTTTTTACCTACAGAGTCAATCTCTTCAATCACAGGATATGCATGTATAAAATCACTTATATCCTGTCCTTCTCTCTTAGCTTTAACCAATGCTTTTTCTAATCTTGTCATAGGCTTAGGCTTCTTCACAGGCAATTCTGTTTGTGTTTCTGCCTCTTCCCCTCTTTCTTCCTCCATCTCTGAAGGTGGGGTTGATGTGGGCCTGTCAATAATCTGCTCTCTAGGCAGGGTTGAAGCTTCTTCAAGAGAATCATACCATAATTCCTCATTTAAATCCTCTTGCTCTAGGGAAAGATCTTGATCTTTCCTTTTTTCCTCACACTTCCTCCTCTGTTCATTTTTAGAACTTTTCCTTCTCCTACAACTTGCTTGATAGTTTAAGGCTAATTGAACTATGTTGTAGATATAAAATACTTCTGCAGAAATTGAACGAGGCCCATTTTTTGCTTGAAATTCTTTCATTTCATATCCCACTAGCTTCCATTTATCTACATCTATCTTTTCTTCCTCTAAGAACCAAGGGGATGTGCGTCAATGCAGCCAATAGTTTAGCAATCTGTACCCAGGTTACAAGTAAACTCTGCTCCTCAATTATCTTGATTATACTCTCTATAGTACCACTCCTGATTGGGGGTGGAGCTGAGGTTGCTTCTGGGGCTGGGGTTGAGTCGGCTGAGGTCCAGGGATTGAATATAGGTAACATCTGCCCCATTTCAGCTATAAGAGATTCCTGGTTTAGCCCTTAACAAGTTAAGTTCCTTCTTTATCTATTAGCATGCTCACTTAATCTTTAACAAAGTTTCCTCGTTACTCACAGTTTTGGGTCAGAGAGACTGAGATCTAGATCGGAAGCTTTTCCACTGGAATCAGGACTGTGTCTGTCCCTGTTCGGGCGCCAAATTGCAAAGGTCTGGTCTAGCTCCTCTTGTCAGGATAAGCAAAAGTCCTTGCCCCACGTTGGGCGCCAATTGTAGCGAGCTGTCGTCTCTAGAAGCTGCCGGATCACTCTCTGGGAAGAGATCTGCTGTGTCTTCTACTCAAATCTCTCCGACAGATTCTTCTTCCTGTAACGAACCGTTGTCTCCAGGCAGTTGCTGTTAACTCTTGTCCAGAGAAGTGACTTCCCTTCCTGCAGGGAGCCCCGTCAAGCCTGATGCAATGCAGAGTCTTTTCTTCTATCTCTGGGAGTCCTCTCTTTTATTCTCCCAGAGAATGGGCGTGGGATAATGCAAGGGCTTCTGGGAAGAACCACCTCAGCCAATGAGCCTGCTCCTTCCATCAAGTCAACCTGAGTTCTCACCTTGTAATTGTCCAACCTGAATTCTCACCTTGTCACTATCCAGACAACCCGAGTTCTCACCTAGTAATCCCAACATTTGGGAATATGTCTACCAAAGGAGAGTCAGGAATTATATGAGCTTAATTACAAAACACTTGCCACAAAAATAAAGTCAGATTTAAATAATTGGAAAGACAGTCAGTGTTCTTGGATAGGCCGAGCGAATATAATAAAGATGACAATACTCCCCAAACTAATCTATTTGTTTAGTGCTATACCAATCAGACTCCCAAGAAACTATTGTAATGACCTAGAAAAAATAACAACAAAATTCATATGGAAGAATAAATGGTTGAGAATTGCAAGGGAACTAATGAAAAACAAGTCAGAGGAAGGTGGTCTAAGTGTACCTGATTTAAAGCTATATTATAAAGCAACAGTCACCAAAACCATTTGGTATTGGCTAAGAAATAGACTAGTTGATCAGTGGCATAGGTTAGGTTCACAGGGCAAGATAGTGAATAAAATAGCAATCTAATCTTTGACAAACCCAAAGATCCCAAATTTTGGGATAAGAATTCATTATTTGACAAAAACTGCTGGGAAAACTGGAAATTAGTATGGCAGAAACTAGGCATGGACCCACATTTAACACCACATACTAAGATTAGATCAAAATGGGTCCAAGATTTAGGCATAAAGAACGAAATCATAAATAAATTGGAGGAACATGGGATGGTTTACCTCTCAGACTTGTGGAGGAGGAAGGAGTTTGTGTCCAAGGGAGAACTAGAGACCATTATTGATCACAAAATAGAACATTTTGATTACACCAAATTAAAAAGTTTCTGCACAAACAAAACTAATGCAAACAAGATTAGAAGGGAAGTAACAAATTGGGAAAACATTTTTACAGTTAAAGGTTCTGATAAAGGCCTCATCTCCAAAATATGCAGAGAATTGACTTTAATTTATGAGAAATCAAGCCATTCTCCAATTGATAAATGGTCAAAGGATATGAACAGACAATTTTCAGATGATGAAATTAAAACTATTTCCACTCATATGAAAGAGTGTTCCAAATCACTATTGATCAGAGAAATGCAAATTAAGACAACTCTGAGGTATCATTACACACCTGTCAGATTGGCTAAGATGACAGGAACAAATAACGATGAATGTTGGAGGAGCTGTAGGAACACTGGGACACTGATGCATTGTTGGTGGAGTTGTGAAAGAATCCAACCATTCTGGAAAGCAATCTGGAATTATGCCCAAAAAGTTATCAAAATATGCATACCCTTTGATCCAGCCATACTACTACTGGGCTTATACCCCAAGGAACTACTAAAGAAGGGAAAGGGACCTGTATGTGCCAAAATGTTTGTGGCAGCCCTTTTCATAGTGGCTAGAAGCTGGAAGATGAATGGATGTCCATCAATTGGAGAATGGTTGGGTAAACTATGGTATATGAATGTTATGGAATATTATTGTTCTATAAGAAATGACCAACAGGAGAAATACAGAGAGGCTTGGAGAGACTTACATCAACTGACGCTGAGTGAAACGAGCAGAACGATAAGATCATTATACACTTCAACAATGATACTGTACGAGGATGTATGCTGATGGAAGTGGATTTCTTCAACATAGAGAAGAGCTAATCCAATTCCAATTGATTAATGATGGACAGAACCAGCTACATCCAGAAAAGGAACACTGGGAAATGAATGTAAACTGTTATTTTTACCTTCTGAATCCAATTCTTCCTGTGCAACAAAAAATTCAGTTCTACACACATATATTGTATCTAGAATATACTGTAATATATTTAACATATATAAGACTGCTTGCCATCTGGGGGATGGGGTTGGGGGAGGAAGGGAAAAAATCTGAATAGAAGTAAGTGCAAGGGATAATGTTGTAAAAAATTACCCATGCATATATACTGTCAAAAAAATGTTATAATTATAAAATTAAAAAAAAAAAAAAAAAGATTACACATGGCTGTTCTTGAGCACGCTACCGGTTATTAAGCTATAGATTCAAGAGATTGTGACCAGAGACCTTTGAAGGCCTCAGAGGAGGCGAGCCGGGTAGAGTTCACACTGCAAAGGACAGTGGTCAAAGGTACTCTGGTGGGTCTAGGACAGACTAGTAATTGTAACTGCCAGGAGAGCACGTTACACATATGAACTTTATTGTTATTTTTTCTAGGTCATTAAAATAGCTTTTTGGGATTCTGATTGGTATAGCACTAAATAAATAGATTAGTTTAGGTAGTATTGCCATCTTTATTATATTTGCTCACCCTATCCAAGAGCATTTAATATTTTTCCAATTGGTTAAATTGGACTTAATTTGTGTGGAAAGTGTTTTGTGGTTTTGCTCATATAGTTTCTGATTTTTCCTTGGCAGATAGATTCCTAAATATTTTATACTATCAGTAGTTACTTTTAATGGAATTTCTCTCTATAATTCTAACTGTTGGACTTTATTAATATAATATAATATTAATTAATTAATAATTAATTAATATTATATTATATTAATATTATTATTAATATAATTATATATTATACAATGATATAATAATAAAATATTATTATTAATATTATATTAATTAAATTAATATAATATAATATTATATTAATTAATATAATATAATATAAGAATGCTGATGATTTATGTGGATTTATTTTGTATCCTGAAACTTTGCTAAAGGTGTGGATTATTTCTAATAGCTTTTTAGTTGAATCTTTAGGGTTCTCTATGTATACCATCATATCATCCGCAAAGAATGATAATTTGGTTTCCTCATTACCTACTCTAATTCCTTTAATCTCTTTCTCCACTCCTATTGCCAAAGCTAGCATTTCTAATACAATATTGAATAGTAATGGTGATAGTGGACAACCTTGTTTCACCCCCGATCTTAATGGGAATGGATGCAATCTTTCTCCATTACATATGATGCTTATTGATGGTTTTAAATAGATGCTACTGATTATCTTAAGGAAAAGTCCATTTATTCCTATACTTTCAAGTGCTTTTAGTAAGAATGGATGTTGTATTTTATCAAATGCTTTTTCTGCATCTATTGAGATGATCATCTAATTTTTGTTAATTTGGTTATTATTATGGCCAATTATACTGATAGTTTTCCTAATATTGAACCAGCCCTGCATTCCTGGTATAAATCCTACTTGATCATGATGTATTATCCTGGGCATGATTTTCTGAATTCTTTTTGTTAATATCTTATTTAAGATTTTAGCATCAATATTCATTAGGGAGATTGGTCTATAGTTTTCTTTCTCTGTTTTCAACCTACCTGGTTTGAGTATCAGTACCCAGTGTCTGTGTCATAAAAGGAGTTTGGTAGGACTCCTTCATTCCCTATTTTTTCAAATAGTTTATATAACATTGGAGCTAATTGTTCTTTGAATGTTTGGTAGAATTCACTTGTAAATCGATCTGGTCCTGGAGATTTTTTCTTAGGGAGTTGATTAATAGCTTGTTCTATTTCTTTTTCTGATGTGGGACTACTTAAGCAATTTACTTCCTCGTCTGTTAATCTGGAAAACCTATATTTTTGCAGGTAGTCATACATTTCACTTAGGTTATCAAATTTATTAGCATAAATTTGGGCAAAGTAACTCCTTATTATTTCTCTAATTTCCTCCTCATTGGTGGACAGTTCTCCCTTTTCATTTTTAAGACTAACAATTTGATTTTCCTTTCTCCTTTTTTTTCCCATGAATTCCTTTTTTTTTAATTTTTTTATTAATTTTTATAATTATAACATTTTCTTTGACAGTACATATGCATAGGCAATTTTTTTTTTACAACATTATCCCTTGTACTCCCTTCTGTTCCAAGTTTTTCCCCTCCTTCCCTCCAACCCCTCCCCTAGATGGCAGGCATTCCCATACATATTAAATATCTTATAGTATATCCTAGGTACAATATATATATATATATATATACATATATATATATATATGTGCAGAACTGAATTTTGTTGTTGTTGTTGTTGCAAAGGAAGGATTGTATTCATAAGGTAAAAATAATCTGGGAAGAGAAACAAAACAAAGCAAAACAAACAAACAAAACAAACAATGCTCACAGTTTACACTCATTTCCCAGTGTTCCTTTTCTGGATTGTAGCTGATTCTGTCCATCATTGATCAATTGGAATTGGATTAGCTCTTCTCTATGTTGAAGATATCCACTTCCATCAGAATACATCCTCATACAGTATCATTGTTGAAGTGTATAATGATCCCCTAGTTCTGTTCGTTTCACTCAACATCAGTTGATGCTTTCTCCTTTTTCTAATCAGATTTACCAAAGGTTTATCTATTTTATTGGTTTTTTCATAAAACCAACTCTTAGTTTTGTTTATTAGTTCAATAGTAGTTTTAATTTCAATATTATTAATTTCTCCTTTTAATTTTAGAATTTAAAGTTTAGTATTTGATTGGGGGGTTTTAATTTGGTCTTTTTCTGGCTTTTTAAGTTGCAAGCCCAATTAATTCATTGATCTTCTCTTTCTCTATTTTTTTCAAGTAAGTGTCCAAAGATATAAAATTTCCCCTTATTATGGCTTTAGCTGCATTCCATAAATTTTGGTATGATGTCTCATCATTGTTATTATCTTGAGTAAAATTATTAATTGTATCTATAATTTGCTGTTACACCCAATCATTCTTTAAGATGAGATTATTTAGTTTCCAATTACTTTTTGATTTATTTGCCCCTAACATTTTGGTGAATGTAGTTTTTATTGCATTGTGATCTGAAAAGAAAGCGTTCACTATTTCTGCTTTCCTACATTTAATTTTGAGATTTTTATGTCCTAATAAATGGTCAATTTTTGTATAGGTTCCATGAACTGCTGAGAGGAAAGTATACTCCCTTTTGTCACCATTCAGTTTTCTCCAAAGAGCTATCATACCTAATTTTCCTAATATTTGATTTACCTCTTTAATTTCTTTCTTATTTGTTTTGTGGTTTGATTTATCTATTTCTGAGAGTGCAAGGTTGAGATGTCCCACCATTATAGTTTTGCTGTCTATTTCTTCTTGCAACTTTTACTTCTCCTTTAGGAAATTAGATGCTGTATCACTTGGTGAATATATTTTTAGTATTGATATGGCTTCATTGTCTATGCTACCCTTTAGCAAGATATAGTTAACTTCCTTATCTCTTTTGATTAGGTCAATTTTTGCTATTGCTTGATCTGAGATAAGGATGGCTACCCCTGCTTTTTTAACTTCACTTGAAGCATAATAGATTTTGCTCCAGCCTTTTACCTTTACTCTGTAAGTATCTCCCTGCTTTAAATGTGTTTCCTTTAACAACATATTGTAGGCTTCTGACTTTTGATCCAGTCTGCTATCTGTCTCTGCTTAATGGGAGAGTTCATCCCATTCACATTTACAGTTAAAATTACTAATTCTTTATTTCTTGCCATCATAATATCCCCCTTGATTATGTTATTTTCCCTTACCCCCTTCGAACCCCTTCCCAGTATTAAACTTATGAGCCCCACTTGTGTCACACAGCCCTCCCTCTTTAATATCCCTCCCTCTTCCCTTTAAATCCCTTTCCCTTTCTTATTCCCATTCCTTATTGCTTTTTTCTTTTTCCCTTTTCCTTTCCCTCTTTTTAATGAGGTGAGAAAGAATTTTCTGTAAAACTAATATGTTAATTATTTTCTCTTTGACCCAGTTCTGATGGGAGTAAACTTCACACCATGTTTCTCCCCCTCTCTAACTTCCCTCAGATATGATAGGTTGTTTTTGTTTTTTTTTTTTTTGCCTCTTTGTGGAATGCGATTTCCCTCTTTTTCTCTCCCTTTTCCCCTTTTTCTTACATTATCCCCATTCCATTTCTGCTTCCCTTTTTTTTTGTTATATCCTTAAAATCAAATTATACATGTAGTCTTAATGTATATCCACAATAGACATACAGTTCTCAAGAGTCCCTTTTACTTTTTTCTGCTTCTCTTGAGTCCTACGATTGGAGATCAAACTTTTTCTTTAGATCTGGTTTTTTACTTAGAAACATATGGAATTCATCTGTTTCATTAAATGTCCATCTTCTTCCATGGAAGGAAATGCTCAGCTTATCTGGGTAGTTTATTCTTGGCTGCATTCCAACTTCTTTTGCTTTTCGGAATATCAGATTCCAGGCCATTCGATCCTTTAATGTAGAGGCAGCCAGACCTTGAGTGGCCCTTATTGTGGCACCTTGGTATTTGAATTATTTTTTCCTGGCTGCTTGTAATATTTTTTTCCTTAGTCTGATAGTTCTGAAATTTGGCCACAATGTTCCATGGAGTTTTTTTTTTTTAGGGTCTTATTCAGAAGGTGTTTGATGAATTCTTTCAATGTCTATTTTACCTTCTGATTCTATTATCTCTGGGCAGTTCTCTTTGATGATTTCCTGTAAAATAGTATCTAGGATCTTTTTTTCATCATACTTTTCTGGAAGTCCAAATTGTCAGATTGTCTCTCCTACATCTATTTCCCAGGTCTGTCATTTTGTCAAGTAGATAGCTGACATTTTTCTGCAGATTTTCATTTTTTTGGCTTTGCTTGACTGATTCTTGGTGTCTCAGTGAATCCTTCATTTCTATTTGTTCAGTTCTGATTTTTAATGAGTTATTTACTTCATTAGCTATTTTAACTTCTTTTTTTAATTTTATAATTATAAATTTTTTGACAGTATATATGCGAGAGTAAATTTTTTTTATAACATTATTCCTTGTATTCATTTTTCCAAATTATCTCCTCCCTCCCTCTACTCTCTCCCCTAGATGAAAGGCAATCCCATACATTTTACATGTGTTACATTATAACCTAGATACAATATATGTGTGTAAATCCAATTTTCTTGTTGCGCTTTAAGTATTAGATTCTGAAGGTATAAGTAACTTGGGTAGATAGACAGTAGTGCAAACAATTTACATTCACTTCCCAGTGTTCCTTCTCTGGGTGTAGTTATTTCTGTCAATCATTGATCAACTGGAAGTGATTGGATCTTTATGTTGAAGATATCCACTTCCATCAGAATACATCTTCATAAAGCATTGAATTATACAGCGATCTTCTGGTTCTATTCATTTCACTCAGCATCAGTTGATGTAAGTCTTTCCAAATCTCTCTGTATTCCTCCTGTTGGTCTTTGTTACAGAACAATAATATTACAAAACCTTCATATACCATAATTTATCCAACCATTCTCCAATTGATGGATATCCATTCACCTTCCAGTTTCTAGCCACTACGAAAAGAACTGCCACAGACATTTTGGCACATACAGGTCCCTTTCCCCTCCTCAGTATTTCTTTGGGATATAAGCCCAATAGCAGCAATGCTGGATCAAAGGGTATGCACAGTTTGACAATTTTTTTGGCATAGTTCCAAATTGCTCTCCAGAATGTTTGGATTCTTTCACAACTCCACCAACAATGTTTTAGTGTCCCAGTTTTCCCACATCCCCTCCAACATTCATCATTCTTTGTTCCTGTCATCTTAGCTAATCTGACAGGTGTGTAGTGGTATCTCAAAGTTGTCTTAATTTGTATTTCTCTGATCAATAGTGATTTGGAACACTCTTTCATATGAGTGGAAATAGGTTCAATTTCATCATTTGAAAATTGTCTGTTCATATCCTTTGACCATTTATCAATTGGAGAATGGCTTGATTTCTTATAAGTTAGGGTCAGTTCTCTATATATTTTGGAAATGAGGCCTTTATCAAAACCTTTAACTGTAAAAATATTTTCCCAATTTGTTACTTTCCTTCTAATCTTATTTGCATTAGTATTGTTTGTACAGAAAATTTTAGTTTACTGTAATCAAAGTCTTCTATTTTGTGATCAATAAAGATCTCTAGTTCTCCTCTGGTCATAAATTCCTTCCTCCTCCACAGGTCTGAGAAGTAGACTATTCTCTGTTCCTCTAATCTATTTATGATCTCATTCTTTATGCCTAAATCATGGACCCATTTTGATCTTATCTTGGTATATGGTGTTAAGTGTGGATCCATATCTAATTTCTGCCATACTAATTTCCAGTTTTCCCAACAGTTTTTTCCGAATAATGAATTTTTGTCTCTCATGTTGGTATCTTTGGGTTTGTCAAAGACTAGATTGCTATAGATGTACTTTTTTGTCCTTTGTACCTAATGCGTTCCACTGATTGACGGTCTATTTCTTAGCCAATACCAAATGATTTTGGTGACTGCTGCTATATATATATAATATAGCTTTAGATCAGGTACACCTAGACCACCCTCATCTGACTTTTTTTTCATTAGTTCCCTTGCAATTCTCGACCTTTTATTCTTCCACATGAATTTTGTTGTTATTTTTTCTAGGTCATTAAAATAGTTTCTTGGGAGTCTGATTGGTATAGCACTAAATAAATAGAATAGTTTAAGGAGTATTTTCATACTCCCCAAGTGTTTCATAATTTTGCTCATATAATTCCTGACTTTTCTTTGGTAGATGGATTCCCAAATATTTTATACTCTCAACATTTGTTTGGATTGGGATTTCTCTTTGTATCTCTTGCTGTTGCATTTTGTTGGTGATATATAAAAATGCTGAGGACTTATGTGGATTTATTTTGTATCCTGCCACTTTGCTAAAATTCTGAATTATTCTAATAGTTTTTTAGCAGAGTCTTTGGGGTTCTCCATGTATACCATCATGTCATCTGCAAAGAGTGATAGATTAATTACCTCATTTCCTACTCTAAATCCTTGAATCTCTTTCTCGGCTCTTATTGCCGAGGCTAGCGTTTCTAGTACTATATTGAATAGTAATGGTGATAGTTGGCAACCTTGTTTCACTCCTGATCTTACTGGGAATGGTTACAGTTTATCTCCACTGCATATTATGCTTACTGATGGGCTTAAATATATGCTCCTGATTATTCTAAGGAATAGTCCATTTATTCCTATACTCTCAAGCATTTTTAGTAGGAATGGATGTTGGATTTTATCAAATGCTTTTTCTGCACCTATTGAGATGATCATATGGTTTTTATTAATTTGATTATTAATATGGTCAATTATACTAATAGTTTTCCTAATATTAAACCAGCCCTGCCTTCCTGGTATAAATCCTACTTGATCATAGTGTATTATACTGGGGATGATTTTCTGAATTCTTTTTGTTAATATCTTATTTAAGATTTTAGCATCAATATTCATTAAGGAAATTGATCTATTGTTTTCTTTCTCCATTTTTGATCTACCTGGTTTAGGTATCAGTACCATGTCTGTGTCATAAAAGGAGTTTGGTACGACTCCTTCATTCCCTATTTTTTCAAATAGTTTATATAACATTGGGGCTAATTGTTCTTTAAATGTTTGGTAGAATTCACATATAAATCCATCTGGTCCTGGGGATTTTTTCCTGGGGAGTTGATTAATAGCTTGTTCTATTTCTTTTTCTGAAATGGGACTATTTAAGCAATTTATCTCCTCCTCTGTTAATCTAGGAAGCCTATATTTTTTGGAGGAAGTCATCCATTTCACTTAAACTATCAAATTTATTGGCATAAAGTTGGGCAAAGTAATTCCTTATTATTTCTCTAATTTCCTCTTCATTGGTGCAAATATCCCGCTTTTCATTTGTAAGACTAACAATTTGATTTTCCTCTTTCCTTTTTCTGATCAGATTTACCAAAGGTTTATCTATTTTATTGGCTTTTTCATAAAACCAACTCTTGGTTTTATTTATTAATTCAATAGTTTTTTTTTTACTTTCAATATTATTGATTTCTCCTTTTAATTTTAGTATTTCAAGTTTGGTTTTTAGTTGGGGGTTTTTAATTTGGGCTTTTTCTAGCTTTTTAAGTTTCAGGCCAAATTCATTAATCTTTTCTTTCTCTATTTTGTTCAAATAAGCCTCTAAAGATATAAAATTTCCCCTTATTACTGCTTTAGCTGCATCCCAAAGATTTTGATATGATGTCTCATCATTGTCATTATCTTGGGTGAAATTATTAATTGTATCTATAATTTGCTGTTTCACCCAGTCATTCTTTAAAATGAGATTATTCAGTTTCCAATTACTTTTTGGTCTATTTACCCTAACTTTTTATTGTATTGCATTGTGATCTGAGAAGAAGGCATTTATTATTTGTACCTTCCTGCATTTAATTTTGAGATCTTTATGTCTTAATATATGGTCAGTTTTTTTTATAGGTTCCATGAACTGCTGAGAAGAAAGTATATTCCTTTCTATCACCATTCAGTTTTCTCCAAAGGTCTATCATACCTAGTTTTTCTAATGTTCTATTTACTTTTTAAATTTCTTTCTTATTTGTTTTGTGGTTTGATTTGTCTAAATCTCAGAGTGCAAGGTTGAGATCTCCCACTATTATAGTTTTACTGTCTATTTCTCTTGCAACTCTCTTAACTTTTCCTTTAGAAAGTTATATGCTATACCACTTGGTGCATATATGTTTAGTATTGATATATAACTTCATTGTTTATGCTACCTTTTAGAAGGATATAGTTTCCTTCCTTATCTCTTTTAATTAGATCAACTTCTGCTTTTGCTTGATCTGAGATAAGGATGGCTACCCCTGCTTTTTCAGCTTTACCTGAAGCATAATAGATTCTGCTCCAACCTTTTACCTTTACTCTGTATGTATCTCCCTGCTTTAAGTGTGTTTCCTATATACAACATATTGTAGGGTTCTGACTTTTGATCCAGTCTGCTATCCGTCTCCATCTGATGGGAAGTTCATCCCATTCACATTTACAGTTAAAATTACTAATTCTGTATTTCCTGCCATCATATTATCCCCAGATTATGCTTTTTTCCCTTGACCCCCCTGAACCCCTTTTCTAATATTTAATTTATAGACCCCACTTGTGATGTGCTGCCCTTCCTTTTTAGTATCCCTCCCCCCTCTTTCCAAAGCCTTTCCCTTTTCTTGTACCCTTCCCTTATTCCCCTTTTCCTTTTTCCTTTTCCTCTCCCCCCCTTTTAATGAGGTGAGAGAGAATTCTCTGAAAAACAAATATGTCAATTATTTACTCTTTGAGCCTACTCTGATGAGAGTAAGATTCACACAATGTTTCACCCCCTCTCTAAATTCCCTCAGATGTGGTATATTTTTCTATGCCTCTTCCTGGGATGTAGTTTCCCTCTTTTTATCACTCCTTCCCCTTTTTTTGATACTACTCCCTTCCCTTTACTAGTCCCCCTTTTTTTATATCAGTAAAATCAAATTATCCATGCGGACTTTCTATATATCCACAACAGAGATACAGTTCTCAAGAGTTCTTTTTACCTTTTTCTGTTTCTCTTCAATCTTGTGTATGTATATCAAATTTTTTGTTTAAGTCTGGTTTTTTTCTTAGAAACAAATGGAATTCCTCTGTTTCATTAAATGACCATCTTCTTCCATGGAAGAAAATGCTAAACTTAGCTTTTTAGTTTATTATAATAAACTTAGCTTTTTAGTTTATTATTGGTTGTAATCCTTGATCTTTTGCCTTTCAGGTTCCAGGCCCTTTCGATTTTTTAATGTGGAGGCAGCCAGATCTTGAGTGACCCTTATTGTGGCACCTTGATATTTGACTTGCTTTTTTCCAGCTGCTTGCAATATTTTTTCCTTTGTTTGGTAGTTCTTCAGCTTTGCCACAATATTCTGTGGAGTTCTTTTTTTAGGGCTTTTTTCAGAAGGTGTTCGATGAATTCTTTCAATGCCTATTTTCCCTTCTGTTTCTATTATCTCTGGACAGTTCTCTTTGATGATTTCCTGTAAAATAGAATCTAGGCTCTTTTTTTGGTCATAGTTTTTGGGAAGTCCAATGATCCTCAGATTATCTCTCCTAAATCTATTTTCCAGGTCTATAGATTTTCCCAGTAAGTATTTGACATTATTCTCCAGCTTTTTTTGTTTGTTTGTTTGTTTGTTTTGTTTTGTTTTGTTTGACTGATTCTTGGGTTCTCAATGAATCCTTCATTTCTATTTGTTCCATCCTGATTTTTAATGAGTTATTTTCTTCCTTCACATTTTTTTAGTTCTTTTTGTACATGCCCAATTGAGTTTTTAAATGAATTATTTTGCTTTATTGAATTTTTTTCCATTTCCCTAATTTTTTTAGAGAGTTATTTTCTTTTTCCAATTCAGAAATCCTACTTTCTTGAGACTTTTTTATCTTTTCCAATTCAGAAATCCTACTTTCTTGAGAATTTTTTCTTTTCCAATTCAGAAATCCTACTTTCCTGTGATTTTTTAACCTTTTCTAATTCACAAATTTTGTTTCCCTGCATGGCCTGTGAATTCTTTATTTTTTCCAACTCAAATTTCAGAACATTGTTATTCTCTATCATAGCTTCTCTTTCCTTTTCCCATTTTTCTTCAAACTCTCTTAACTTTTTAATAGTTTCTTCTAGGAGAGAGTTATGTGATGGGAGGCAGATAGCGTTCCCCTTTAGGCTGTTATATGCTGACTCTGCTATTAACTTCCTCGGGGTTGAATACCCGCTCTTTCTCTGTGTAGAAGGAATTAATGGTTCTCTTCAACTTTTTACTTTTTGGGGTCTGCCCTTGGGGTAAGAAGTTTATTTATTTATTTCTTTGCCAGCTTCCTCCCAGACCAGATGGATGCAGTGGCTCCTGTGTCTGAGCTAAGAGATAGCTCTAGGAGAGAGTTCCCCTCCCCCTCCCTGGAAGTGCCTCAGAGGTAATTAGTACGACTGCGGTGTGAGCATTGCCCAGTGAGGGACCCCGCTGTGTGTCCTAGAGACTTCCCTGAGGTTTAAGACTGAACAATAAAGGCGACACAAAGCCCAGCCAATGTGTCCTGTGGGTGTGGATATCAGTAGATTATGTGAAAAGCCCCTGTGCTCAAACTGGAAATGTCTGCCCAGAAACCTAGGTCCCTATTTCAAAGATTCTGCTTCTCTGGGATTTCTGCCACAAAGTTCCACAGCCTCAGGCCAAGCCCGACACTATGTGGATTAGATGTTGCCTCAGGCCGTCCTCACTGTTCAGGCTCTTAACTACCCCAAGGTGAAGCCTGGACAGCAGAAAGTGGCTGCACAGCCGTGCCGAGATCTGTTACGTCCCTTATGGATTGGGGTGGTTCTAGTATCTGGCTTTATATTTTAAAGTGGCTTGATTTCTCTTCTGAACTGCTGTTTTATAAGCAGAGAAGAGCTAACAGTCTGTGCTAGATTTCTCTATCTCAGTGGCTTCTCTGATCCCAGAGTTCTCCCCAGCCTGATCGGCACAGTGTGCTAGCACCTTAACCATCTGTGCTGGCCTTTTTCTTCCTCCCCTTGGAACTTACCTTTTCTGTTGAAACTCCAGATTTTTTTCAGCTGGTACGTTGTGCTTCCAATCCTTGTGGTTTTTATCAGTCCAGTGTTATTTTTGAGGCTGATTTAACTAATTGGTAATGAGGGAAGAAGGGAGCTTACAAATTCGTGTGTATCTTCTCCGCCATCTTGGCTTCAGCCCCCTTTAACTTCTTTTTGTATGTGTCCAATTGAGTTTTTAAATGAGTTGTTTTGCTCCATGGAGTTTTTTTCCATTTCACTAAATTTATTTTTTAGTGAGTTATTTTCTTTTTCCAATTCAAAAATCTTACTTTCTTGGGAATTTTTTATCTTTTCCAATTCACAGATCCTACTGTGATTTATTTACCTTTTCCAACTCCTTAATTCTGTTTCCCTGAACTTCCTGTGAATTCTTTACCTTTTCCAATTCACATTTCAGGAAGTTGTTTACCTTTTCTAATTCACATTTCAGGACATTGTTATTCTCTAGCATAGCTTCTCTTTCCTTTCTCCGTTTTTCTTCTGATTCTTTCTTCAGATTTTTAATAGTTTCTTCTAGGAGAGCGTTATTTGGGGAATTGTCTGGAGGCTGTCTGCTATTAGCCTCCTCAGGTTTGGAAACCAGCTCTTTTTCTGCATAGAAGCTTTCAATCATTTTCTTCATTTTTTTGCTCATTTTTTTTTAAAAATCCTTCAGGGTCTGTCCTCAGGCAAGGAGATTACCAGCTTCCTCTGCAGAGTGAGGATGGGTTTATGGGCAGTATTTGCCCTCTCAATGGGCTGCAAGGAACGGCTGAGTTGTTGCAAGGCTCTGGGAAGAGCTCCACTGGGAAGTGACTAGACTTGGGTATCACTGGCTGGGCTGTGTAAGTGCCCTGCTAGGATCCCCACTGTGAGGATTAGTGACCGCCTTGGGGCTAGTATTAAAGGAGCAAAGGTATCACTGCCCCCCCCCCACAAACGCTGGTATTTGTGATCCAGCAGAGAAGTTAGAGCCTGGGGGAGTGGGTACACTGAGGGATGCCAAAGCCCTAGAGGCTCTGGCTGCACCCACCCAGGACCTGAAGTGACCTAGCTCAGACCATAACACAGCTCTTCTTAGCATTCGGCAACGAGGGGCTCGTGGTGGGGGGCAGTCACACACAGCAGGGGCACAACCCAGGGCAGCCTCTCATTTGTATAGTGAGGGGCTCACCTGGGATAGTGCAATTTCCCCAGCCCGACTGTGCTCCCCCAGGCAGGGACAGTTCCAGTCCGTCCATACACCTATCCCTGTTCTTCAGTGGAACCCCCTGGCCCTGAAGGCAGACCCTACAAGCTTTAAAAAATGAGTAAAAAATTAAAATGATGATTGATAGCTTCTATACAGAAAGAGAGCTGGTTTTCAACCCTGAGGAGACTAATATCAGACAGTCACCAGACAATCATTGATCCCCAACACAAAAGGCTCTCCTAGAAGAGACTATTAAAAATCTTAAAAGAGAGCTAGAAGAAAATTGGGGAAAGGAAAGAGAAGCTATGCAAGAGAGTAACAACTTCCTGAAAGGTGAATTGGAAAAGGTAAAAAAACTCCCAGGAAAGTAAAATTTGTGAATTAGAAAAAGAAAATAACTCACTAAAAAAAAATTAGTGAAATGGAAAAAAATACCATAGAGCAAAATAACTCCTTTAAAAACTCAATTGGACATATACAAAAAGAAGTAAAAAAAAGCAAATGAAGAAAATAAATCATTAAAAATCAGAACTGAACAAATAGAAATGAATGATTCCCTAAGACATCAAAAATCAGTCAAGCAAAACCAAAAAAAATGAAAAAATGGAAAGAAATATTACATATCTACTTGGAAAAACTACAGACCTGGAAAATAGATCTAGGAGAGATAGTTTGAGGATTATTGGACTTCCCGAAAATTATGATGAAAAATAGAGCCTAGATACTATTTTACAGGAAATCATCAAAGAAAACTGCCCAGAGGTAACAGAACCATAAGGGAAAATAGGCATTGAAAGAATTCATCTAACACTTACTGAAAAAGACCATAAAAAAATACTACATGGAATATAGTGGACAAATTTCAGAACTATCAGACTAAGGAAAAAATATTACAAGCAGCCAGGAAAAAACAATTTAAATATCAAGGTGCCACAATAAAAGTCACTCAAGATCTGGCTGCATCCATACTAAAGGATCAAAGGGCCTGGAATCTGATATTCCAAAAGGCAAAAGAACTTGGAACACAACCAAGAATAAACTACCCAGCTAAGCTCAGCATTTTCTTCCATGGAAGAAAATGGACATTTAATGAAACAGATGAATTTCATTTGTTTCTAAGGAAAAAAAAAACAGATCTAAACAAAAAGTTTGATCTCCAATCAAGAGAAGCAGAAAATGGCAAAAGGAACTCATGAGAACTATATTTCTGTTGTGGATATACATAAAGTCCACATGCATACTTTCATTTTACTGATATAACATAAAAAAGGGAAACAGAAATGGAAAGTGGATAGTATCAGAAAAAGGAAAGAAAAAAGGGGAGATAAAAAGAGGGAAACTACATCCTATTAAGAGGCAAAGAAAACCTATCACATGTGAGAGAAATTAGAGAGGGGGAGGAACATTATGTGAATCTTACTCTCATCAGAGTTGGCTCAAAGAGAAAATGATTGACATATTTGTTTTACAGAGAATTCTCTCTCACCTCATTAAAAAGTGGGAGAGAAAAGGGGAAAGGAAAAGAGTAATAATGGAAAGGTACAAAAAAGGGGAAGGGATCTAAAGGAAGTAGGGAGGGATATTAAAGAGGGAGAGCGTGTGGGGCCCATAAGTTTAGTACTTGGGAAGGGGTTCAGGGAGAGCAAGGAGGAAAAAAAGCATAATCCAAGGATATTATGATGACAGGAAATATAAAATTAGTAATTTTAACTGTAAATGTGAGTGGGATGAACTCTCCCAGTAAGTAGAGACAGATAGCAGACGGGATCAAAAGTCAGAACCCTACAATATGTTGTTTACAGGAAACACATTTAAAACAGGGAGATACATACCACAGTAAAGGTAAAAGGTTGAAGCAGAATCTATTATGCTTCAGGTGAAGTCATAAAACCAAGGGTAGCCATCCTTATCTCAGATCAAGCAAAAGCAAAAAATTGATCTAATTAAAAGAGATAAGGAAGGAAACTATATCCTGCTAAAGGGTAGCATAGACAATGAAGCCATATCAATACTAAACATATATGCACCAAGTGGTATAGCATCTAACTTCCTAAAAGAAAAGTTAAGAGAGTTGCAAGAAGACATAGACAGCAAAACTATAATGGCATAATTAATAAATAAAACTAAGAGTTGGTTCTATGAAAAAACCAATAAATAGATAAACCTTTAGTAAATCTGATGAGAAAAACGAAAGAGGAAAACCAAATTGTTAGTTTTAAAAATAAAAAGGGGGAACTTTCCACCAATGAAGAGGAAATTAGAGCAATAATAAGGAGTTATTTTGCCCAACTTTATGCCAATAAATTTGATAACCTAAGTGAAATGGAAGACTACCTCCAAAAATATAGGCTTCCCAGATTAACAGAGGAGGAAGTAAATTGATTAAATAGTCCCATTTCAAAAAAAAAAGAAACAGAACAAACTATTAATCAACTCCCTAAGAAAAAATCCCCAGGGCCAGATGAATTTACATGTGAATTCTATCAAAAATTTTTTTTTAATTTTTTTTTATTTTATATATATATATATATATTTTATAATATTATCCCTTGTATTCATTTTTCCAAATTAACCCCCCTCCCTCTATTCCCTCCCCCCGACGACAGGCAATACCATACATTTTACATGTGTTACAATATAGTCTAGGTACAATACATGTGTGCGAATATCATTTTCTTGTTGCACAATAAACATTAGAATCCGAAGGTACATGCAACCTGGGCAGACAGATATTAGTGCTAACAATTTTCATTCCCCTCCCAGTGTTTCTTCTCTGGGTGTAGCTACCTCTGTCCATCATTGATCAACTGGAAGTGAGTTGGATCTTCTTTATGTTGAAGATTTCCACTTCCATCAGAATACATCCTCATACAGTATTGTTGTTGAAGTGTACAGTGATCTTCTGGTTCTGCTCATTTCACTCAGCATCAGTTGATTTAAGTCTCTCCAGGCCTCTCTATATTCCTCCTGCTGGTCATTTCTTACCGAGCAATAATATTCCATAACCTTCATATACCACAATTTACCCAACCATTCTCCAACTGATGGACATCCATTCATCTTCCAGTTTCTAGCTACAACAAAAAGAGCTGCCACAAACATTTTGGCACATATATGTCTCTTTCCGCTCTTTAGTATTTCTTTGGGATATAATCCCAGTAGTAGCGCTGCTGGGTCAAAGGGTATGCACAGTTTGATAACTTTTGGGGCATAATTCCAAATTGCTCTCCAGAATGGCTGGATTCTTTCACAACTCCACCAGCAATGTATTAGTGTCCCAATTTCCCCACATCACCTCCAACATTTGTCATTATTTGTTCCTGTCATCTTAGCCAATCTGACAGGTGTGTAGTGGTATCTCAGAGTGGTCTTAATTTGCATTTCTCTGATCAGTAGTGATTTGGAACACTCTTTCATGTGAGTGGATATAGTTTCAATTTCTTCCTCTGAGAATTGTCTGTTCATATCCTTTGACCATTTATCAATTGGAGAATGGTTCGGTTTCTTATAAATTAGGGTCAGTTCTCTATATATTTTGGAAATGAGACCTTTGTCAGAACCTTTGTTTTTAAAAATATTTTCCCAATTTGTTACTTCCCTTCTAATCTTGTTTGCATTAGTATTATTTGTACAGAAACTTTTTAGTTTGATGTAATCAAAATCTTCAATTTTGTGATCAATAATGATCTCTAGTTCTCCTCTGGTCATAAATGCCTTCCTCCTCCACAAGTCTGAGAGGTAGATTATCCTCTGTTCCTCTAATCTATTTATTATCTCCCTCTTTATGCCTAAATCATGGATCCATTTTGATCTTATCTTGGTATATGGTGTTAAGTGTGGATCCATATCTAATTTCTGCCATACTAATTTCCAGTTTTCCCAACAGTTTTTTCCGAATAATGAATTTTTATCCCTAATGTTGGAATCTTTGGGTTTGTCAAAGATTAGATTGCTATAGATGTACCCTTTTTTGTCCTTTGTATCTAATCTGTTCCACTGATCTACCGGTCTATTTCTTAGCCAATACCAAATGGTTTTGGTGACTGCTGCTATATAATATAGCTTTAGATCAGGTACACTTAGACCACCTTCCTCTGAGTTTTTTTTCATTAGTTCCCTTGCAATTCTCGACCTTTTATTCTTCCATATGAATTTTGTTGTTATTTTTTCTAGGTCATTGAAATAGTTTCTTGGGAGTCTGATTGGTATAGCACTAAATAAATAGATTAGTTTGGGGAGTATTGTCATCTTTATTATATTCGCTCGGCCTATCCAAGAGCACTGAATGTCTTTCCAATTATTTAAATTTGATTTTATTTTTGTGGCAAGTGTTTTGTAATTTTTCTCATATAATTCCTGACTTTTCTTTGGTAGATGGATTCCCAAATATTTTATACTCTCAACATTTGTTTGGAATGGAATTTCTCTTTGTATCTCTTGCTGTTGCATTTTGTTAGTGATATATAAAAATGCCAAGGATTTATGTGGATTTATTTTGTATCCTGCCACTTTGCTGAAATTTTGAATTATTTCTAGTAGCTTTTTAGCAGAGTCTTTGGGGTTCTCTAAGTATACCATCATGTCATCTGCAAAAAGTGATAGTTTAATTTCCTCATTTCCTACTCTAATTCCTTGAATCTCTTTCTCGGCTCTTATTGCCGAGGCTAGCGTTTCTAGTACTATATTGAATAGTAATGGTGATAGTGGGCAACCTTGTTTCACTCCTGATCTTACTGGGAAAGGTTGCAGTTTATTTCTATTGCATATTATGCTTACTGAAGGTCTTAAATATATGCTCTTGATTATTCTAAGGAATAGTCCATTTATTCCTATACTCTCAAGAGTTTTTAGTAGGAATGGATGTTGGATTTTGTCAAATGCTTTTTCTGCATCTATTGAGATGATCATATGGTTCTTATTAATTTGATTATTAATATGGTCAATTATATTAATAGTTTTCCTAATATGAAACCAGCCCTGCATTCCTGGAATAAATCCTACTTGATCATAGTGTATTATCTTGGAGATGATTTTCTGAAGTCTTTTTGCTAATATCTTATTTAAGATTTTAGCATCAATATTCATTAAGGAGATTGGTCTATAATTTTCTTTCTCAGTTTTCGATCTACCAGGTTTAGGTATCAGTACCATGTCTGTGTCATAAAAGGAGTTTGGTAGGACTCCTTCATCCCCTATTTTTTCAAATAATTTATATAACATTGGGGCTAATTGTTCTTTAAATGTTTGGTAGAATTCACATGTGAATCCATCTGGCCCTGGGGATTTTTTCCTGGGGAGTTGATTAATAGCTTGTTCTATTTCTTTTTCTGAAATGGGACTATTTAAGCAATTTATCTCCTCCTCTGTTAATCTAGGGAGCCTATATTTTTGGAGGAAGTCATCCATTTCACTTAAGTTATCAAATTTATTGGCATAAAGTTGGGCAAAGTAACTCCTTATTATTTCTCTAATTTCCTCTTCATTGGTGGAAAGATCCCCCTTTTCATTTGTAAGACTATCAATTTGATTTTCCTCTTTCTTTTTTTTGATCAAATTTAAATGGACTTCTCCTTAAAATAGTCAAGAGCATCTATTTAAAACCATCAGCAAGCATCATATGTAATGGGGATAAACTGGAACCATTCCCAATAAGATCAGGGGTGAAACAAGGTTGCCCACTATCACCAATGCTATTCAATACTGCATTAGAAACGATAACGTTGGCAATAAGAGTTGAGAAAGAGATGAAAGGAATTAGAGTAGGCAATGAGGTGGGATGTTCTGTTGTCTCTAAATTGTAATCTTTCTCTGTGAGGAGATCTCTTGGGGAGCTTCTGGGGAGGCAGCCTTGACTTTAGTTTCAGTTCAGTAATCCCAAAATGCAGCCAGAAGTTAAAGTCCAGATCCTTTCTGTCTCTTTCCAAAATCTTATCTCCTTCTCTTGGGGCTCAGCTAGTTTTTGGAGGCCTTCCGGATCTTGCCTCTAGTTCTTTGTCTCTTCCAGCTTCTCCTCTCTAGCTCCCTCTGAATCCAAGGCCTCCAGCCAGCACGAAGGTAGATGTGGGAATGAAATCTTGACTCTGCCTCCAAGAGTGTAATTGTGGGCTTCTGTGTGCTTGGCCAATCATTTCATTACTAGCAAACCATTATTTGTTGTAGGATTAAATCAATGCTAAATTAGATTTAATCATTGTCTCCTCAATTCCACTCAGTACTTTGTTTCAAGTTCTAGCCCATAACAGCTCCTTGTAGGATCAAATCAATTGTCTCTATTCATTCCAGTGAATTATCACCTTGTAAAAATCCTAACAATGAGGAAACCAAATTATCATTCTTTGCAGATGCTATGATAGTATACTTAGAGAACCCCAGAGAATCAACTAAAAAGCTATGAGAAATAATCCACAACTTTAGCAAAGTTGCAGAATATAAAATAAATCCACAGAAATCATCAGTATTCTTATACATCACTAACAAATCCAACAGGAAGAACTATAAAGAGAAATTTCATTTAAAATAACTGTTGATGATATAAAATATTTGGGAATTTATTTGTCAAGGGAAAGTCAGGAACTATATAAGCAAAACTACAAAACACTTTTCACACAAATAAAGTCAGATCTAAGGAATTGAAAAAATAATAAAATAATAAATGCCTTCTTCTCAGATCACAATGCAATAAAAGCTACATTCAGTAAAAAGTTAGGGGTAAATAGACCAAAAAGTAATTGGAAACTGAATAATCTCATCTTAAAGAATGACTGGGTGAAAGAGCAAATTATAGAAACAATTAACAATTTCACCCAAGATAATGATAATGATGAGACATCATATCAAAATCTTTGGGATGCAGCTAAAGCAGTAATAAGGGGAAATTTTATATCTTTAGAGGCTTATTTGAAGAAAATTGAGAAAGAGAAGATTAACGAATTGGGCTTACAACTTAAAAGGCTAGAAAAAGACCAAATTATAAACCCCCAACCAAAAATTAAACTTGAAATACAAAAATTAAAAGGAGAAATCAATAATATTGAAAGTAAAAAACTATTGAATTAATAAATAAAACCAAGAGTTGGTTTTATGAAAAAGCCAATAAAATAGATAAACCTTTGGTAAATTTGATCAAAAAAAAGAAAGAGGAAAATCAAATTGATAGTCTTACAAATGAAAAGGGGGATCTTTCCACCAATGAAGAGGAAATTAGAGAAATAATAAGGAGTTACTTTGCCCAACTTTATGCCAATAAATTTGATAACTTAAGTGAAATGGATGACTTCCTCCAAAAATATAGGCTCCCTAGATTAACAGAGGAGGAGATAAATTGCTTAAATAGTCCCATTTCAGAAAAAGAAATAGAACAAGCTATTAATCAACTCCCCAGGAAAAAATCCCCAGGGCCAGATGGATTCACATGTGAATTCTACCAAACATTTAAAGAACAATTAGCCCCAATGTTATATAAATTATTTGAAAAAATAGGGGATGAAGGAGTCCTACCAAACTCCTTTTATGACACAGACATGGTACTGATACCTAAACCAGGTAGATTGAAAACTGAGAAAGAAAATTATAGACCAATCTCCTTAATGAATATTGATGCTAAAATCTTAAATAAGATATTAGCAAAAAGACTTCAGAAAATCATCTCCAAGATAATACACTATGATCAAGTAGGATTTATTCCAGGAATGCAGGGCTGGTTTCATATTAGGAAAACTATTAATATAATTGACCATATTAATAATCAAATTAATAAGAACCATATGATCATCTCAATAGATGCAGAAAAAGCATTTGACAAAATCCAACATCCATTCCTACTAAAAACTCTTGAGAGTATAGGAATAAATGGACTATTCCTTAGAATAATCAAGAGCATATATTTAAGACCTTCAGTAAGCATAATATGCAATAGAAATAAACTGCAACCTTTCCCAGTAAGATCAGGAGTGAAACAAGGTTGCCCACTATCACCATTACTATTCAATATAGTACTAGAAACGCTAGCCTCGGCAATAAGAGCCGAGAAAGAGATTCAAGGAATTAGAGTAGGAAATGAGGAAATTAAACTATCACTTTTTGCAGATGACATGATGGTATACTTAGAGAACCCCAAAGACTCTGCTAAAAAGCTACTAGAAATAATTCAAAATTTCAGCAAAGTGGCAGGATACAAAATAAATCCACATAAATCCTCGGCATTTTTATATATCACTAACAAAATGCAACAGCAAGAGATACAAAGAGAAATTCCATTCCAAACAAATGTTGAGAGTATAAAATATTTGGGAATCCATCTACCAAAGAAAAGTCAGGAATTATATGAGAAAAATTACAAAACACTTGCCACAAAAATAAAATCAGATTTAAATAATTGGAAAGACATTCAGTGCTCTTGGATAGGCCGAGCGAATATAATAAAGATGACAATACTCCCCAAACTAATCTATTTATTTAGTGCTATACCAATCAGACTCCCAAGAAACTATTTCAATGACCTAGAAAAAATAACAACAAAATTCATATGGAAGAATAAAAGGTCGAGAATTGCAAGGGAACTAATGAAAAAAAACTCAGAGGAAGGTGGTCTAAGTGTACCTGATCTAAAGCTATATTATATAGCAGCAGTCACCAAAACCATTTGGTATTGGCTACGAAATAGACCGGTAGATCAGTGGAACAGATTAGATACAAAGGACAAAAAAGGGTACATCTATAGCAATCTAATCTTTGACAAACCCAAAGATTCCAACATTAGGGATAAAAATTCATTATTCGGAAAAAACTGTTGGGAAAACTGGAAATTAGTATGGCAGAAATTAGATATGGATCCACACTTAACACCACATACCAAGATAAGATCAAAATGGATCCATGATTTAGGCATAAAGAGGGAGATAATAAATAGATTAGAGGAACAGAGGATAATCTACCTCTCAGACTTGTGGAGGAGGAAGGCATTTATGACCAGAGGAGAACTAGAGATCATTATTGATCACAAAATTGAAGATTTTGATTACATCAAACTAAAAAGTTTCTGTACAAATAATACTAATGCAAACAAGATTAGAAGGGAAGTAACAAATTGGGAAAATATTTTTAAAAATAAAGGTTCTGACAAAGGTCTCATTTCCAAAATATATAGAGAACTGACCCTAATTTATAAGAAACCGAACCATTCTCCAATTGATAAATGGTCAAAGGATATGAACAGACAATTCTCAGAGGAAGAAATTGAAACTATATCCACTCACATGAAAGAGTGTTCCAAATCACTACTGATCAGAGAAATGCAAATTAAGACCACTCTGAGATACCACTACACACCTGTCAGATTGGCTAAGATGACAGGAACAAATAATGACAAATGTTGGAGGGGATGTGGGGAAATTGGGACACTAATACATTGCTGGTGGAGTTGTGAAAGAATCCAGCCATTCTGGAGAGCAATTTGGAATTATGCCCAAAAAGTTATCAAACTGTGCATACCCTTTGACCCAGCAGCGCTACTACTGGGATTATATCCCAAAGAAATACTAAAGAGCGGAAAGAGACATATATGTGCCAAAATGTTTGTGGCAGCTCTTTTTGTTGTAGCTAGAAACTGGAAGATGAATGGATGTCCATCAGTTGGAGAATGGTTGGGTAAATTGTGGTATATGAAGGTTATGGAATATTATTGCTCGGTAAGAAATGACCAGCAGGAGGAATATAGAGAGGCCTGGAGAGACTTAAATCAACTGATGCTGAGTGAAATGAGCAGAACCAGAAGATCACTGTACACTTCAACAACAATACTGTATGGGGATGTATTCTGATGGAAGTGGAAATCTTCAACATAAAGAAGATCCAACTCACTTCCAGTTGATCAATGATGGACAGGGGTAGCTGCACCCAGAGAAGAAACACTGGGAGGGGAATGAAAATAGTTAGCACTAATATCTGTCTGCCCAGGTTGCATGTACCTTCGGATTCTAATGTTTATTGTGCAACAAGAAAATGATATTCGCACACATGTATTGTACCTAGACTATATTGTAACACATGTAAAATGTATGGTATTGTCTGTCGTCGGGGGGAGGGAATAGAGGGAGGGGGGGTAATTTGGAAAAATGAATACAAGGGATAATATTATAAAATATATATATATATAATAAAAAAAAGATTCTATAATTCTAATTGTTTTTTTTTCTAATTGGTTACCTTTTCATAACTTTGGTTTTTCTCAAATGGAACTTTTTTTTTTTTTTTTTTAGTTTTTCCTCATTTTCTCTCACTTGCTTTTTGAAGTCTTTTTTGCATTCTTCTATAAATTGTTTCTGGGCAGGTACCATTTAATGTTACTCTTTGGGAGAGAAGAGGCCTCTTTTACTTCATTTTCCTCCTGTGGAGATGAACTTCAGTTTTTCCTATTCCCATAATAAGATTTTGTGGTTGGGTATTTTCTTCTTTGCCTGTTCATTTTTTAAAATAAAAACTAGTAGTGTAAGAATTTCTAATTCTGATGTTAGGGGGGGATTGCATCCCTAGGTTTACTTCAGCTGTCCTCCGATCTAGAACTTCATACCAAAAACTCTTCCCTCCTTCAAGTATCAGGAGCTAGCAGCATCCTTACCCCACAGCTTCTGCACCCACCTGGTATGCTGGCTCCTTTTCATTCAGGGTCACATCTCTGCACCACAGCTGGGCCTCTTGTTCCTAATTAGCAAAGACTTCCTCAGTATTCCTTGACTTAGACCCTGATTCACCAGACCAACAAGAGGTTCCTGTGTTTCTAGGTGAGGCTCCCTCTGAATCCAGAGAGCCCTAGGGTTTCCCATTTGCTGTTTCTATGCAAGTAGCCTGAAGGTATTTACTGGTCCTGGGGTCTTTTTTTGAGTACTTTTGGGTACTCACAGGAGGACCTCTGTTCATTCCCAAGTCTTATTTGTTTTTCACTGGTCTATAGTCATACTGAGGAACAATTCTATGCTGTTGGTTAGCGAATCTGGAGAACTTGTAATTTTCTGACTCATTCTACAATCTTCTCAAAATTGTCTCCCCAGTCTGCACTTATTTTCAAAGGAATTTCCCTCTGTAGCTTTTCCTACTGTGTTTTGTCAGTAATATAGAAGCATGATAAAGATTTAAGTGGATTTATTTTATATCTTGTAAATTTTCTGATGTTATTTTTTCTATTAAATTTTAGTTGATTCTTTGAGAGATTCTAGATAGATCATTATATCACCTATAGAATACTCTGAACTAAATAATATTGTTGATATAATTATTTGAGGGAAAATACTCTAGGATTTGCTTTTATTAATTATTTCACATATCCTCAACTTCTGTCATATAACAGCATTTGGTTTTGTTCTCTAGGTCAGTATTTTCTAATCAGTTTTGGTTACATACTCACATCAGCAAAAAATTGTATGTAACTGTTCCCAAGATACATACATACACTTATTTATTGGTAAATTATATATAATATTAATTCTGGACATCTATGAAACTTAAGCAAAAAGAAAAAAAAATTTAAAGAGAATGAGATAAAGTTGAAATATTATGATTCTAGAGTCAATAGTAAATTTCCCTCTACAAGTAATTAAATTCTGAAGTGACAATTAGAGACCTGCACTTTAAGAAATCACTTTGTCATCTATTTGGAGATGATTAAAAAGAAGAGATCAATTAGGAAATGATTGCAATAACATAGGGGGGGTGTAAATTGTTATTACCTGAAGTAGAACTATGGCCAGATAAGTATAGAAGGGATAGAAGCAAGGGAAATTTTATAGACAGAAATAACAGGATTTAACAATTGATTAAATATATATTATGAAGGAAAGTGAGAAGTTAAAGATAACAAAAATGTTACAAAGCTGTTACTATCTGGATAGTAGTACCCTTAATTTCTGTCAGGTAGAAGAGAATGGGGATGTCTAATAGGTTATATATTTATATATATATATATATATATATATATATATATATATATATATATATGTATTTTTTCCATATAAGTTATATATCTACATGGGTCTGGCTAAATGTGGCCTCAAGGAAAGCATAAATCTTTAGAGTATTCTTCACCTATCGTTGTTCAATAGAGACTTTGATTCCCACCAGGAATAGAATAGGAGGTTGATTTCAGAGGTAAGCCTTTTGAAGAAAGAGTATTAGGCTAGAATTATATGTCTAACCCAAATAATATTAGTCAAGAGGAAATAATTTCTGGTTTTAAGCTGAATGCCTACTATCTTTACAGATGCATCCAAACGTAATATTTGTGCTGCATACTCTCGTGACTTAACTATAAAGAGAGTAGTCAGAACTCCTTTTCAGTCCACTCAGCAGAATGAATTGTATGCAATCATTCTAGCTTATTATCCAGAATTATAAATATATATAATTTGGCCTGTTCAATAGGTTTGGTGCAAAGAATCGTCACAGCCCAAATGAAATGTGTAGCTTCTAATATACATATATATATATATGTGTGTATGTGTGTGTGTGTGTGTATGTATGTATATGTATATATATATATATATGTATATGTATATGTATGCATGTATATCTTTAAGGAACTTCAAGAACAAGTGAGAAAGCATCCAGGTAAGATTTATATCTTTCATGTCCACTCACATACTGGACTTTCAGGTCCTATTTTTGATAATAATTCAAAGTAGATAGCCTTCTAATCATGTTGGCCAATACTCCTTTATTTCAGGCAGTCCAAGAATCTGATTCTAAATATCATCAGGCTGCTCGAGCTTTACATTTGCAATTTGGGATAACAAAAAAGGAAGCTAGGAGCATAGTAAAAGCCAGTACAGCTTGCCTTCCTTTCCACACTCTTATGTTTTCTCCAGAGAAGAACCCTTTTGGTTTGAGACCCAATGAAATTTGGCAAATGGATGTGACCCATTATAAATCTTTTGGTCGTCTGTCTTTTATCCACCTTTTCAGGATTTACTTTTGCAGCACCAGCAGCAAAAAGAGACAGCCTGAATGGACAGTGAATTCCTTATACAAACTTTTGCAATCATGGGTGTGCCACAAGCAATAAAAACAGATAATGGACATTTTGCACACTTTTGTGCACAGTATCAGATTTTACACACCATTGGCATACCTTTTAATCCTCAAGGACAGGCAATAATAGAGAAGAGAAACAAAAACAAAAGAAAGAGGGAGCCACAGGTAACCCTAGAGATGTGACTTCCCCTAAAAGTCTCAGGAAAGATTTTTCCAGGCTTCTTTTCTTTGTATTTGTTCATTTATAAGTATTTGGTTTGGGATGATTAGTTTTAGTAGATTAAGCATTGTGCAATTGTAGTCACCATTTTGTATTCAAACAAAAATAGCCATCTTGGTTTCTCATGCCTATCCAAGAAATATGTTGAGTCACAGGATATAAGCTTGAAACTACCCATCATTTCTAAAGATACCTACTTTCAAATTTTGTTCTAAATTAATGTTCTAAAATATTTATAGCCACTTTCTTGTAGCAAAGAACTGGAAAATGAGGGAATGTTTGTTAATTAGTTGAGGAATGGCTAAACAAATTGTGGTAGGTGATTGTAATGAAATATTACTGTGCTATTATAAAATGATAAGCTGGTTGGTTAGGAAAAAAAAAACATAGAAAGACTTGCATAAAATAATGAAGAGCAAAATGAACAGAACCAAGAGAACTTTAAACACAGTACAAGAAATATTCTTCTAAAAACAACTTTGAGTGACTAAATCATACCATGAAAAAAGATGTTATCCATACTCAAAGAAAGAACTGATATATATATATATAGTATAATTTAAATATACCCACAATATTCACACACACACACATATGTGTTCATAGCATAAAACAAAATAACTTAGAAGTCCTGAACAGCTTTGAAAAAGGTGTATAGAATTTATTACATAGTTTGAAAAAAAAAAAGTAAACAGTATGAAATGGAAATTCATAGTTTTATATTGAATCCTCTTTTTATGTTATATTGTGTATATATTTTCTTTTTTGTATTTAAGTTAAAAACAAATGATTTCCTTTAAATTTGCCTTATGACCCACTGATTCATTTGTAAATTATTTTATATTTTAGTTATTTTGGTTATTTTATAATGGAGGAGAGCTTACTATGTTTGCAAGTAATGGAAAAGGAGCCAGGGTATTTTGTTTGTTTGTTTGAGAGGGAGTTGGAGTTTTTTTCCAGTTTTTTTCATTCATGTACTATTCTTCATCCAACTCCTTTTTTGATAATGGAATTTGGGTACATCTTGGGAGCTACTGAGAGATAAAGGTGGGATCTTGGGAGATTGGTGTTTCTGTGTTGCTGTTCTTCAGTTAGTTACATATAAGTCTTTCTGATCCCATTTTGGGTTTTCTTGACAAAGATACTGGAGTGGTTTGCCATTTTCTTCTTTTTACAATTCATTTTACATATAAAGAAGCAGAGACAAAGAGTTAGGTGAGTTGGCCAGTGTAATATAGTTAGTAAATCTGAGGCAAGATTTGAATTCAGGAAGATATGTCTTTCTGACTCCAAGTCCAGCATGCTATCCATTATGCCCTTATAGCCCTAAAGGAGTTAGTAGAAACTAAGAAATTGAAGATAAGAAAAAAAAATGGAGACAGAAAATAATAAAAATTCTAGAAAAGAGAAGAAGGTATGGGATCACAGGCATGAATAGAAGAAAAATTAAAAGTTATTACTGTCCTGGATAGGAATGCAAACAGTTAAGCTCCATTAAATTTCTTATCTTTATTTTTCCCTTTTTACCTGTTCATACTTCCCTTGAGTCTTGATATTGGAAGTTAATTTTAAGTTTACTTTGGGTCTTTCTTATGAAAGCTTGAAATCCTTCTATTTTGGTGAATGACCATTTTTTTTCTCTTGATGTATTATGCTTAATTTTGCCAGGTAATATTTGTTGTCCTAGCTTTTTTACCTTCCAGAATATCATGTTCCATAACTTTGGATCCTTTAATATTGCAACTGCCAAGTACTGTGTAATTATAATTTTGACTCCCCAGGATCTGAAGTATTCTTTTGTTCACGTGTAGTATTTTTTCTTTGACATAATAGTTCCAAAATTTAGCTATAGTGCTCCTTGGAATTTTTATTTTTGGATCTCTTTTCTGAGGTGATCAGTGGATTCTTTCAATGCCTATTTTGCCCTCTGGTTCCAGGATTTTAAAATTTTCTTTAAAAAATGCTGTCCAGAGGGCAACTATTTGATGCAGTAGATAGAGCACCAACCCTGAAGGTAGGAAGATCTGAGTTCAAATCTGTCCTCAGACATTTTGCACTTCCTAGCTGTGATCCTGGACAAGTTACTTAACCCCAATTGCCTCAGCAAAAAACAAAACAAAATAAATAAAATGCTGTCCAGATCCTTTTTCTTCAGGGGATTTTTGTATCTCCTGTTCATCTAAGTCCACTTTTTCAGCAGTTTTTCAAGCTATTGACCCTTTTTTCATAATTCTCTTGCATCATTCTCATTTCTTTTCCCAATTTTTCTTATACTACTCTAATATAATTTTCAAACTCCTTTTTGAGTTCTTTCTTGGCCTGAGACTAGTTCCTGTTTTTTTCCTGGGGCTTTGTCCATAGCTGTTTGGCCATGTTGTCCTTTTCTAAATTTATGTCTTGGTCCACCCCATCATCATAATCACTTTCCATCATCAAATTCTTTTTGTTTTTTTCTGGTCATTTTTTGTTCTTTTTTTTCCTTTCCGCTAAGCCCTTTCCTTTCAGCCCTGCTCTCCGTCCTCTTGTGCCAAAGGCTGAAAGCTCTGGCTGTTTATAAGGTGCTGTACTGATGTTGTCCTGAGGCCCACAGGGGACTCCTTTCCCTGCTTCTGCATGGAGAAGCCAAGGATAAGAGTGGCTGGCTCTGATGGAGGCTGTAGCAGTCTGGCAGCTTATTTAGTGCTGAATTAAGGTCCTTGTGGTGACTTCTGGCATGTACTAAGGACCAGTGGGGTGTTTCCCCAAGTTTATATTGAAGCACATGGCTGCTTGGTCATTGGAGGATGTCTGTTTTCATGGGGCTATACCAAAGTAGGAGCTGGAGTCCACTGGCTCCTTATACTAAGTCACATAGGTGATCCTGGTTTTGGCATTTATCCACTCAACTTTCTTTTTATCTGTGACTTTCTTGCGTAATTTTTGGGTCAAAGAGAATGGAAATTTTGGCCACTTTGTTGGCATAATTGCAAATTGTTTTCCAGATTAGTTGTTTTATTTAACATATCCACCAAAAATACAAGAATATGCCTGTCAACTCTTCCAATTTGGACTATGTAAATACATTTTCTCCATATGTGAAAAATAATTACAAACTTGTTAAGAAATTAATTGAAGGATCAAAATCTGTGTTTTTAAATTATATACATATGTATATTACATTGTAGCTACTCCAGTCATTTTTCTGGGCAGAAAACTTGTTTTCCCATATAATCAATGGGATTCTGTTATTATATTTGGAGACTATATAATCAGAAGTCTCCTAATAAATCCTCTACATATGTGGCAAGAAACTGGAAACTGAGTGTATGCCCATCAATTGGAGAATGGCTGAATAAATTATGATATACGAACGCTATGAAATACTATTATTCTGTAAGAAACTACCAGCAGGACGATTTCAGAGAGGCTTGGAGAGACCTATCTGAACTGATGCTAAGTGAAATGAGCAGAACCAGGAGATCATTAGACATGGCAACAACAATACTATATGATGATCAATTCTGATAGACATGATTATTTTTAGCATTGAGATGATTCAAACCAGTTCAGCTTGTGCAATGATGAAGAGAGCTATCTACACCCAGAGACAGAACCACGGAAACAGAGTGTGGAATACAATATAGCATTCTCATTCTCTCTGTTGTTATTTGCTTGCATTTTGTTTTCTTTCTTAGTTTTTCTTTTTCTTCCTTCTTGATCTAATTTTTCTTGTGCAACAAGATAACTGTGTAAATATGTATACATATATTGGATCTAATGTGAATTTCAATATCTTTGACATGTATTGGCCTACCTGCCAGCTATGGGAGGGGGTGGGAGGAAGGAGGGGAAAATTTGGAACAAAAGGTTATGCAAGGGTCAATGTTGGAAAAATTACCCATGCATATGCTTTGTAAATAAAAAGCTTTAACAAATAAATAAATAAATAGTTGAATAAATAAATAAATCCTCTGCATAGAATTAGAAAACTCTTTTACACCAAGCAATAACATCTTCATCATGAAAGTAAAAGATACTTCAAGACAAATAGAAATGCAGACATTCAGAACAAATTTCAATCTGCCTTCTTATGGAGTTAATAACTCCTCTCTAAACTAATCCAGACTTCCTTGAAATGACTTATAGAAACAAATGTCAACTATGCTATTTTTTCAGGTGCATATTTTTAAAAGTGACAAACTTTGCTTTCAGTTTTTTGACTAAAAAAACCTGTCTGATTAGACAGTTGTCTAAGAGTTTTGAAAATGTACTTAAAAGAAATCAGTAACTCAGGAGTGACTTCCCACTTATCCTTCAAACAGAAACCCAATGTTCCCATTATCGTTATACTTATCAATTCAAGCCTCAATGACCATGCCTCATGTTCCAGAAAGCATACTGACTAAAAGTTCCTCAATCCCTGTCCCTTCAAATTTCTTTATTTTTACCCATATTTTAACTTTACCTTCTAGCTCAGAGGAAGAAACGACTCTCCTTTTATTCAGATCTAAATTCTCTAGCCTGTCTTTTTCCACTTCTTAATGGACTTCATTCATTCTATTTTTTTTTTAAATTTTCAACCACTTTTCTTTTCCACTGGCCATTTTCTTATGTCATCCAGATTGAACTAGCCCTTAATCTCTGAGTGGCCAGAACCAAAAAGAGAGGCTGGAAATAGAAAAGTGAAGTATCAAATAGAAGTTTAATTTCTAAGTGAGGGAAATGGTTTGCAAGCAAAGACATAGGCACCAGACTTCACTTTAATTTGAGGGAATATCAATATTAATACCAATGGCTGCCCAGTGAGTTTTATCTCTGACAATGAAGGGTAATAGAAAAAATTTGACAAGTTTTATTCATAGCAGGGCTTCATGACCAGAAACAATTCTAAGATTTTGCTGTGGCTGAGATCATCCAGAGAGTGATTATTGTAATCTCACGTTCAGAGTACACGCTGCTTGCTTGGCCTTAGCTCTGGAAAATAGGGTGTTCCTATCTTGACACTTATAATAATATTGAAGTCTCTACCAAATTTTTAAAAACTTTATTTGATGCCCCCAAGCTATAATATAATTTCTCTCCTTCATTTTGTAATATTGAGTATGGTTTTCAGTATGAAAAGTGGAATTAGCTTCCTCCCTATCCTAAAACAATTAACCTGTCTTTTAGCTGATGGGAAATCTAATTTAGTACCTTTCTCTATTTTGTGGAGTTTCTATCAGAAGAACAGTTATAATCACAATAGCTCAGATCCCTCAGGAAAATTCCTAATAGACCTTTAGAAAGGAATTTCCCTTTGGTTCTTGAAGAGGTGGTTATAACTGATAGCTTTGGCCCAACTCTTCTATAATATGCCTGCAAGGAGCTGATGGACCATTTTTCAGTTTCTCTTTTTTTTTTACCTTGTATTCTGGTGCCATTGATTTTTTTTCCAATTTATATCATTAATTCCTAGCTAGGACTAAGGATGCCATCTTCCTGTGGGTGCTGTTTTCAGTTCTTGAAGCCTCCACAACTTCCATGTGTTATATTCTGTGTACCTTTTTAAGCACTCCCAGGAATAACTTAACTCCCACTTCAGGTTCAAATATCATAATAAATATCAAAACATTCTAAAGACTTTCCCTCTGAATATATAATTTATGAGAAATCAATTAGTCCTCAAACATGCATTTTCATTATCAGACTTCTAGAAAATAATTTAAAATCATATTTGTTTCCTTACCTCTTATTGCTCTTCAACCATTTACAGTATATAGTTTTCCCACAACTCTACTGAAATGGCTATTTTAAAAGTCATCCTGTTTACTACAACCGATCACTCCTCTTCCTTGATCTCTATGTAATATGTCATACTATTAGCCATCTTTTACTTTCTATTTAGTCTCCCTTCTCTTAGTTTCAAATTCACCATATTCTCTTAGTTCTTATATAAACTATGAGACTACAAAAGAAAGTGTGAAGAAAAGAGAAATATTATATTGCCTATCAAACTGAAGGTCTACAGAGCCATTGGGCTGACCATGTTGGTGTATGCTGCCAGGAAACTGAATTGCTTCAATTTGAATTGTCATGAGAAGATTCAGAAGATTACCTGGCAACTTAAGATACCACACACTAAGGTCACTTCTTAAACTAAGCTGCCAAGCATTCAAACTCTATTATAGAGAGTGCAACTCCATTAAGTTAGCCACATTGTTCAAATGCCAAGCATATGCTTGCCAAAAAGACCATTTTATGGAAAACTCACACAAGGCAAATGCTCATGTGGTAGTCAGAAAAAGCAATATATGGACACGCAAGGTGATATGCATGATATGCAAGACACCAGCACAGGACTATCTAGCATTGTGTGCCTTCATTAGAAAAATACTGTGCTTTGTGAGAAAAACAGAATCGAAGTAGTTCAAAGAAAAATGAAATGAGCAAAATTAGAGAATCCACCACAAATGTTATCATGGACTATCTGTGCACAACCTGTGGTAGAGCATTCTGAGCTTGTATTGATTTGATAAGCCACAGTCACACACTGCAACTCGACTCTAACAATGATGTTGTTTTGATCCTTTTCAAGAACAAAAAACAACCAACCTCAGAATTATAGAATTTCTGAGTTTAAATGAATCTCAATGGATATTTAGCTAATCTTATTTTGAAAAAAAGAATCTCTTTTATAGCATACTTGAGTGGTCATCGAAATTTTATTTAAAATTGACCTTCATATGTCAATAATTTATGTTCTTTTAAGTTCCTGATTGACTTCTTTTAAATTTTTTCTAGTTTGTCAGTTTTCCCCTAAAATATGAACACGGCTTTCTAAAAGTGTCTTGTTCAAGGTAGAATGCAATAACACCATCATTTCTTTTCTTATGGATATTCTATTATTGTTTTTCAGTCATATATAGCCCTCCATGATCCCATTTTGTGTTTTTCGTGGCAAGAATGCTGACATGGTTTGCCATTGCCTTCTCTCATTTATTTCACTGATGAGAAAACTGAGGTACACAGGGTTAAGTGACTTGCTCAAAGTCATACAACTAGTAAGTATCTTGAGGCCAAATTTAAACTCAGAAAAATGAATCTTCTTGACTCTAAATCTAGCACTCCCTCCACTGCACCACTTAGCTGCCACTTTTATATACTATCCTTCTCTAAATGAGCCAACACCACATCCACTTCTTAATCAGATGAACTTCCATCTAGCTATTGCTCTCCCATCTTGTAATTGTGGAATTTATTTTTGAATCCATATAAAACTATATTTTCTTAATCTTGCTCCTTATTGTTTTATTATTATAATTTTATTTTATTCTATTTTATAAGTAAATTCAGGGGTTCTTACCTGTTGTGATTAGAAAATCAGAAAGAAATTTGCATATCTGCAGTGACAAAATATATATTCCTATTTCACACAACCAAATAGGAGAGGAAGAGCATACTCACTCCATTTGGAAGTACGAAATATAATAGTTGTATATTGATGTCATATTCCTTAGGCAAGTACAAGTTTATATAAACAGGAAAGGCAATAAGGAAAAAAAAGGGAGAGAAAAAAACATGTATTCCTAGGCTTAGTGCAAATATATATATATATATATATATATATATATATATGTATATCTTTAAGAAGCCAATCAAATAAAGCCAAAAAATAAGGAGTAATCTTGTTACTCCTTATTCACTAAACATTGGAATTCATCTGAGCACCTGTAGAAGCCTAAAACTAATGGCCCTTCATGGAGGAAGACTGAAATTTCCTGGGCTACAGTAAACTATGTTGTAACAAAAGACAGCTACAAAATCTCCTGTGTTTTTTACAAATAGGAAACACTTGGGGCAGCTAGGTGGTGCAATGGACAGAGCAGCAGTCTTGAAGTCAGGAAGACCTGAGTTCAAATCTGAACTCACATACTTAACACTTAGAGAAAAGAAAAAAAATATTTGGAATATTTAAGGGTTCATTACAGAGGTCAGGCAACTGCAATTGAGATGCAGTAAGCCAATGGTCTCGACGTCCCCAGATGTGACTGAAGTTGAATATATAGGGACTTCCTTCTTGGGTGGGACCTCCTAATCACTCTGAAATCTCATGAGGAACAAGATGTAAAATCTCCATCATTGATTGGCTTGTGCTTGTGACCCCATAGACCAGGGGTCCTCAAAGTACAGCCTGCGGGCCAGATGCGGCCTGCTGAGGACATTTATGCAGCCTGCCAGGTTATGGCAAAATCAGACCGGAAGAGACTTTCGACCTAAACTCATGTTAGCAACTCACACTTTTGGCACTGAGCTGAGGCAGTGGAGATAGTGTGAGGCGATACAGAGGTGAGGTGAGTTTCCAGGCCAGAGTGTATGGTGTAGGGAAGGGAGAGAGATGCAGAAGACAGAGAACTAATCCTTGTAAAGTAGCAGAAGCCACCACAACAGACAGGAGCAAGGGATGTACAATGTATGCTGCACATGTCACGGCCCACTGCAGGGGGACTATTTGGGCTGTGTCTGGTGTGCAGGTATAGTAACAGTTAGTACTACAAGTCCCAGCTTGACTCTTATCATTGTCATTACAGAGTAATGACAATGTAATGGCATCCTCTCTAGCGCATGTTGCGGTACTGACTGCTATTGTCCCCTGGTACCGGGCCGTGGCCCTGTATCCATAGTGACCTCATGTCTGGCTGTTATGAGCATCAGTTTTATCATTGTGTGTATGTTCTGTAGTTTCATAAAGAGATGGAATATTGCTAACATATGTCATCACCTTATAATCACTGGGGGCCTGACCTTAGTGCCCCCCCACTTATCCTGAGTATGAGAGGGTGCAGAGCTGGTGTACTGCTTCATCCCTCTCCCAGATTCTTAAGGTCCCCATACACTTGTACAGCTTCAAGTCACATGATAACCTCCCCTGGAAGCCCGAATGTACTATTTGTCACTGAAGTTCATTCTGCACATATAATATAATCATGCAGTTATATACATATATGCACAGTCTTGCCTGTGATTATGATAAATTTGCGAGTGCAGCACATACGATCATGCAGCGCTGGATGATAAGAACTGATCCCAGGATTCAGAGGAAGCCAGGGCATTTGGGAGGGCTGCCTGAGTGGTGACTTGTGTGCAGTGAAGGTCTGAAGTGGGAGAGAGAGTGAGGGAAACAGAGGCATCACAGTGCAGAAGCAGCTTGGAGGAAGTTGGACATTGGAGTCTGTATGTCTCTGAGTGGGCAAAGTTATTGCTGGTATATTTTGTTTTTGTAGTGCTATTTGTGTGTGTGTGTGTATATATATATATATATATATGTGTGTGTGTGTGTGTGTGTGTGTGTGTGTGTGTGTGTGTGTGTTGTATATTACTAATAGCAATTTGGAATCCCTTAGAAATAATGATGTCAAGAAAAAGAAAAATTGACTTGGAGCACAGGATACTCAAAGAACAGTTATTTTTTTCTTGTGGTACAAAGAAAGAGCTTTATATCTGATATGCCAGAATATAGTGTCTGTGTTCAAAGAATATAATTGCGTTGACACTATGAAGCTCAACATAAAGATAAACATGATTGTTTGGTTGGAGAAGTGATAAAAGATAAAATATTAAAACTGAAAAATACATTGACAACTCAGCAAAATATTTTTTGTGAAGCAGAAGCAGCTAAATATTTCATCACTGCGTGCAAGTTTTCAAGTTGCCAAGCTAATAGCCCTCACTTGCAGACCATTAGTGGAGGGAGAATTTGTTAAAGAATGCCTTCTTTCTGTTGCCAAAGAGATGTGTCCAGAGAAGTCCGATTTATTTAGTACAGTGAGTCTTTCAGGACCTACAATTACATGGAGGATTGAAGAAATGGGAGACAATCTACATCAGCATTTGCAAAACTCCACAAAAAAAATTTCAAATTTTTTCTTGGCACTCAATGAAAGCAATGATGTTCGTGGTTCTGCACAACTTCTAATTTTTATTTGTGGGATGAATGATTATTTTGAAGTCATAGATGAGCTTGCTGCACTGCAAAGCATCAAAGGAACACCTATAGGAAAGGATGTTTATGAAAAGGTTTGCCAAACTATGAATTGTTTGGAGCTGGATTGGGCTAAACTAGCCAGCATGACAACTGATGGTGCCCCTAGCATGGTGGGGTTTAAGAAAGGAGTAAATGCTCCCATTAACCAAGAGATGAACAAACATAACCATTCTCATCCAATAGCCATACACTGCTTCATCCACCAACAAGAGCTGTGTAGTAAATCACTGAAGTGGGACTCTTATGAAAATTGTGGTATCTTGGGTTAACTTCATTAGAGCTAATGCAATAAATCACAGACAATTTCAGGAATTTCTGTCTGAGCTAAATGTTGAGTATCACACAGAAGATGTTCCATATCACACAGAAGTCCATTGGTTGAGTTGAGGGAGAGTTTTGAAATGTTTCTATGACTTACTTCCATAGGTTACAACTTTTCTGCTTTTTTTTTTTTTTTTTTTTTTTTTTTTTTTAGAGAACAATTTAATAATTTATTTAATGGAAAGATTTACTGGGACCACATGAATCCATGATTTGGTCCCAGAGTTGAATGAGATTATAGTCTCAAAGAATCCAGCAGTGAATGTCCAATACAAGATTCTTTTATGGGGTTACAAGAACAATGACATAATGGGGGAGGTACCTGGATGGGGATGACCTAATGGGGGGAGGAACCTAGGATGAGGATGACATAATAGAGGCAGGCTTAATGGAGGGAGGTATTGGAGAAACTCCTGATATTCTTTTTTTTTTTTTTCAGTTTAAAATTATAATTACTGATATCTTGGAGCTTGTCTTTTTTTTAAATTTTTTATTATATATATATTTTTATAATATTATCCCTTGTATTTATTTTTCCAAATTATCCCCCCCTCCCTCTATTCCCTCCCCCCGATGACAGGCAATCCCATACATTTTACATGTATTACACTATAGTCTAGGTACAATACATGTGTGTGAATATCATTTTCTTGTTGCACAATAAACATTAGAATCCGAAGGTACATGCAACCTGGGCAGACAAATATTAGTGCTAACAATTTACATTCACTTCCCAGTGTTTCTTCTCTGGGTGTAGCTACCTCTGTCCATCATTGATCAACTGGAAGTGAGTTGGCTCTTCTTTATGTTGAAGATTTCCACTTCCATCAGAATACATCCTCATACAGTATTGTTGTTGAAGTGTACAGTGATCTTCTGGTTCTGCTCATTTCACTCAGCATCAGTTGGTTTAAGTCTCTCCAGGCCTCTCTGTATTCCTCCTGCTGGTCATTTCTTACAGAGCAATAATATTCCATAACCTTCATATACCACAATTTACCCAACCATTCTCCAAATGATGGACATCCATTCATCTTCCAGTTTCTAGCTACAACAAAAAGAGCTGCCACAAACATTTTGGCACATATATGTCTCTTTCCGCTCTTTAGAATTTCTTTGGGATATAATCCCAGTAGTAGCGCTGCTGGGTCAAAGGGTATGCACAGTTTGATAACTTTTTGGGCATAATTCCAGATTGCTCTCCAGAATGGCTGGATTCTTTCGCAACTCCACCAGCAATGTATCAGTGTCCCAGTTTTCCCACAGCCCCTCCAACATTCATCGTTATTTGTTCCTGTCATCTTAGCCAATCTGACAGGTGTGTAGTGGTATCTCAGAGTGGTCTTAATTTGCATTTCTCTGATCAGTAGTGATTTGGAACACTCTTTCATGTGAGTGGATATAGTTTCAATTTCTTCCTCTGAGAATTGTCTGTTCATATCCTTTGATCATTTATCAATTGGAGAATGGTTCGGTTTCTTATAAATTATGGTCAGTTCTCTATATATTTTGGAAATGAGACCTTTGTCAGAACCTTTGTTTTTAAAAATATTTTCCCAATTTGTTACTTCCCTTCTAATCTTGTTTGCATTAGTATTATCTGTACAGAAACTTTTTAGTTGATGTAATCAAAATCTTCTATTTTGTGATCAATAATGATCTCTAGTTCTCTGGTCATAAATTCCTTCCTCCTCCACAAGTCTGAGAGGTAGACTATCCTCTGTTCCTCTAATCTATTTATTATCTCACTCTTTATGCCTAAATCATGGACCCATTTTGATCTTATCTTGGTATATGGTGTTAAGTGTGGATCCATATCTAATTTCTGCCATACTAATTTCCAGTTTTCCCAACAGTTTCTTCCGAATAATGAATTTTTATCCCTAATGTTGGTATCTTTGGGTTTGTCAAAGATTAGGTTGCTATATATGTATCCTTTTTTGTCCTTTGTATCTAATCTGTTCCACTGATCTACCGGTCTATTTCTTAGCCAATACCAAATGGTTTTGGTGACTGCTGCTATATAATATAGCTTTAGATCAGGTAAACTTAGACCACCTTCCTCTGAGTTTTTTTTCATTAGTTCCCTTGCAATTCTTTTTTTTTTTCCAAAGCCCACCATCTCCCATTTTATTTTTTTTTCTCCTTTCTTCTTTTTTGTTTTTTAATTTTTATTTTATTTTATAATTATAACATATTTTTGACAGTACATATGCATGGGTAATTTTTTACAACATTATCCCTTGCACTTACTTCTATTCAGATTTTTTCCCTTCCTCCCCGAACCCCCTCCCCCAGATGGCAAGCAGTCTTATATATGTTAAATATATTACAGTATAATTTAGATACAATATATGTGTGTAGAACCGAATTTTTTGTTGCACAGGAAGAATTGGATTCAGAAGGTAAAAATAACAGTTTACATTCATTTCCCAGTGTTCCTTTTCTGGATGTAGCTGGTTCTGTCCATCATTAATCAATTGGAATTGGATTAGCTCTTCTCTATGTTGAAGAAATCCACTTCCATCAGCATACATCCTCGTACAGTATCATTGTTGAAGTGTATAATGATCTTCTGGTTCTGCTCGTTTCACTCAGCATCAGTTGATGTAAGTCTCTCCAAGCCTCTCTGTATTTCTCCTGTTGGTCATTTCTTATAGAACAATAATATTCCATAACATTCATATACCATAGTTTACCCAACCATTCTCCAATTGATGGACATCCATTCATCTTCCAGCTTCTAGCCACTATGAAAAGGGCTGCCACAAACATTTTGGCACATACAGGACCTTTTCCCTTCTCTAGTAGTTCCTTGGGGTATAAGCCCAGTAGTAGTATGGCTGGGTCAAAGGGTATGCACATTTTGATAACTTTTTGGGCATAATTCCAGATTGCTCTCCAGAATGGTTGGATTCTTTCACAACTCCACCAACAATGCATCAGTGTCCCAGTTTTCCCACAGCCCCTCCAACATTCATCGTTATTTGTTCCTGTCATCTTAGCCAATCTGACAGGTGTGTAAAGATACCTCAGAGTTGTCTTAATTTGCATTTCTCTGATCAATAGTGATTTGGAACACTCTTTCATATGAGTGGAAATAGTTTTAATTTCATCATCTGAAAATTGTCTGTTCATATCCTTTGACCATTTATCAATTGGAGAATGGCTTGATTTCTTATAAATTAAAGTCAATTCTCTGTATATTTTGGAGATGAGGCCTTTATCAGAACCTTTAACTGTAAAAATGTTTTCCCAATTTGTTACTTCCCTTCTAATCTTGTTTGCATTAGTTTTGTTTGTGCAGAAACTTTTTAATTTGGTGTAATCAAAATGTTCTATTTTGTGATCAATAATGGTCTCTAGTTCTCCCTTGGACACAAACTCCTTCCTGCTCCACAAGTCTGAGAGGTAAACCATCCCATGTTCCTCCAATTTATTTATGATTTCGTTCTTTATGCCTAAATCTTGGACCCATTTTGATCTAATCTTAGTATGTGGTGTTAAATGTGGGTCCATGCCTAGTTTCTGCCATACTAATTTCCAGTTTTCCCAGCAGTTTTTGTCAAATAATGAATTCTTATCCCAAAATTTGGGATCTTTGGGTTTGTCAAAGATTAGATTGCTATTTTTATTCACTATCTTGCCCTGTGAACCCAACCTATGCCGCTGATCAACTAGTCTATTTCTTAGCCAAAAGCAAATGGTTTTGGTGACTGTTGCTTTATAATATAGCTTTAAATCAGGTACACTTAGACCACCTTCCTCTGACTTTTTTTTTATTAGTTCCCTCGCAATTCTCGACCTTTTATTCTTCCATATGAATTTTGTTGTTATTTTTTCTAGGTCTTTAAAATAGTTTCTTGGGAGTCTGATTGGTATAACACTAAATAAATAGATTAGTTTGGGAGTATTGTCATCTTTATTATATTCGCTCGGCCTATCCAAGAACATTGAATGTCTTTCCAATTATTTAAACTTTATTTTTGTGGCAAGTGTTTTGTAATTTTGCTCATATAATTCCTGACTCTCCTTTGGTAGATATATTCCCAAATATTTGATACTATCGACTGTTATTTTGAATGGAATTTCTCTTTGTATCTCTTGCTGTTGGATTGTGTTGGTAATGTATAAAAATCCTGAGGATTTATGTGGATTTATTTTGTATCCTGCGACTTTGCTAAAATTCTGAATTATTTCTAATAGCTTTTTAGCAGAGTCTTTGGGGTTCTCTAAGTATACCATCATGTCATCTGCGAAAAGTGACAATTTGATTTCTTCATTTCCTACTCTAATTCCTTGGATCTCTTTCTCGGCTCTTATTGCCAAGGCTAGAGTTTCTAGTACTATATTGAATAGTAATGGTGATAGTGGGCAACCTTGTTTCACTCCTGATCTTACAGGGAAAGGTTCTAGTTTATCACCATTACATATGATGTTTACTGAAGGTTTTAAATATATGCTCCTTATTATTTTAAGGAATAGTCCATTTATTCCTATACTCTCAAGCGTTTTTAGTAGGAATGGATGTTGGATTTTATCAAATGCCTTTTCTGCATCTATTGAGATGATCATATGGTTTTTATTAATTTGATTATTAATATGGTCAATTATACTAATAGTTTTCCTAATATTAAACCAGCCCTGCATTCCTGGTATAAATCCCACTTGGTCATAGTGTATTATCCTGGGGATGATTTTATGAAGTCTATTTGCTAATATCTTATTTAAGATTTTAGCATCAATATTCATTAAGGAAATTGGTCTATAGTTTTCTTTCTCAGTTTTCGATCTACCTGGTTTAGGTATCAGTACCATGTCTGTGTCATAGAAGGAATTTGGTAGGACTCCTTCAATCCCTATTTTTTCAAATAGTTTACATAGCATTGGAGTTAGTTGTTCTTTAAATGTTTGGTAGAATTCACCTGTAAATCCATCTGGTCCTGGGGACTTTTTCTTAGGAAGTTGGTTAATAGCTTGGTCTATTTCTTTTTCTGAGATGGGACTATTTAGACTACTTACTTCTTCCTCTGTTAATCTGGGCAAGCTATATTTTTGAAGGTATTCTTCCATTTCATTTAAGTTATCGAATTTATCGGCATAAAGTTGAGCAAAGTAGCTCCTAAGTATTGTTCTAATTTCCTCTTCATTAGTGGTGAGTTCACCCTTTTCATTTTCAAGACTATCAATTTGCTTTTTCTCTTTCCTTTTTTTAATCAGGTTTACTAAGGGTTTGTCTATTTTGTTGGTTTTTTCATAAAACCAACTCTTAGTTTTATTAATTAATTCAATAGTTTTTTTACTTTCAATTTTATTAATCTCACCTTTTATTTTTTGAATTTCAAGTTTTGTGTTTGTCTGGGGGTTTTTAATTTGTTCCTTTTCTAGCAATTTTAGTTGTAAACCCAATTCGTTGGCCCTCTCTTTCTCTATTTTATGCAAGTAGGCCTGTAGAGATATAAAACTTCCCCTAATTACTGCTTTGGCTGTATCCCACACATTTTGGTATGATGTCTCATTATTGTCATTTTCTTGGGTGAAGTTATTGATTATGTCTATGATTTGCTGTTTTACCCAATCATTCTTTAGTATAAGATTATTTAGTTTCCAATTATTTTTTGGTCTATTTTCCCCTGGCTTTTTATTAAATGTTATTTTGATTGCATTATGGTCTGAAAAGGATGCATTTACTATTTCTGCCTTACTGCATTTGATTTTGAGGTTTTTATGCCCTAGTATATGATCAATTTTTGTATAGGTTCCATGAACTGCTGAGAAGAAAGTATATCCCTTTCTGTCTCCATTTAGCTTTCGCCAAAGATCTATCATATCAAACTTTTCTAGTATTCTATTTACCTCTTTGACTTCTTTCTTATTTATTTTGTGGTTTGATTTATCTAATTCTGAGAGTGCAAGGTTGAGATCTCCCGCTATTATAGTTTTGCTATCTATTTCCTCTTGCAGCTCTCTTAATTTCTCTTTTAAGAATTTAGATGCTGCACCACTTGGTGCATACATGTTTAATATTGATACTGCTTCACTATTGATGCTTCCCTTTAGCAGGATATAATGCCCTTCCTTATCTCTTTTAATTAGATCAATTTTTGTTTTTGCCTGATCTGAGATGAGGATGGCTACTCCTGCTTTTTTGGTTTTGCCTGAAGCATAATAGGTTCTGCTCCACCCTTTTACTTTTAGTTTGAATGTCTCATCCTGTTTCAGGTGTGTTTCCTGTAAACAACATATAGTAGGATTCTGACTTTTAATCCAGTCTGCTAACTGCTTCCTCTTTATGAGGCAGTTTGCCCCATTCACATTTATGGTTAGAAGGACTAATTCTATATTGCTTGCCATCCTATTAACCCCTGCTTATGCTTTTCCCCTTTCCTTCCCTTTTACCCTCCTATCCAGTATTAAACTGGTAAACACCACTTGCTTTTCACAGCCCTCCCTTTTTAGGATCCCTCCCCCACCTTAAAGATCCTCCCCTTATTTTACCCCTTTTCCTCGAAATTACTGTATTCCCTTCCCCTTAGCTTACTCCTTCCATTTCACTTTTCAATGAAGTGGAAGAAGTTTCACTATAAATCGAATATGTCTATTGATACACGCTATGTTCATCTCTTTCCTTTCTTTCTCTCAGATATAATAGGTTACCTTTGCCTCTTCATGAGATGTAGTACCACCACTTTATACTTTTTTATGATATAATCTCCTTTCCACCTCTAGTTTCTAAGACAAATTGTACATATGTTCTTTACATATTTTTTTGACAGAAGTATAGTTCTCAAGATTTCTTTTTACCTTTTTTAGAAGTCTCTTGAGTTCTGTATTTGAAGATCAAACCTTTTATGTAGGTCTGGTTTTTTCATCAAGAATAGATGGAATTCATTTATTTTGTCAAATGTCCATCTTCTTCCCTGGAAAACGATGCTTATTCTTGCTGGGTAAGTTATTCTTGGCTGCATACCAAGTTCCTTAGCCTTTCGGAATATCATGTTCCAGGCCCTGCGTTCTTTTAATGTGGACACTGCTAGATCCTGGGTTATCCTTATTGTGGATCCTCCATATCTGAATTGCTTTTTTCTAGCAGCTTCCAATATCTTTTCCTTTGTCTGATGGTTCTTGAACTTGGCCACTATATTTCTTGGCGTTTTGATTTTAGGGTCCCTTTCAGTAGGTGATCGATGAATTTTTTCAATGTCTGTTTCCAGAATGTCTGGGCAGTTCTCTTTGATAATTTCCTCGAAAATGGTGTCCAAGCTCTTTTTTTCCTCCCACTTTTCAGGGAGTCCGATTATTCTCAAATTGTCTCTCCTGGATCTGTTTTCCAGGTCTGTTGTCTTTCTGGTAAGGTACTTGACATTCTTTTCAATTGTTTCATTTCTCTGGTTTTGCTTGACTACCTCTTGGTTTCTCTTTGAGTCATTCATTTCTACTTGTTCCAGTCTAATTTTCAATGATGTATTTTCTTCACTCAATTTTTTTATATCTCTTTGTAATTGTCCAATTGAGTTTTTATCTTCTATGGAATTTTTTTCCATTTTATCCATTTTATTTTTTAGAGAGCTGGTTTCTTTTTCCAGCTCACTAATCCTGTTTTCCTTGGAGTTGTTTACCTTTTCCAGCTCACTAATCCTGTTTTCCTTGGAGTTGTTTACCTTTTCCAGCTCACTAATCTTGTTTCTCAATGATTTGATTTCTTTATCCACTCTGTCTTTGAATGCATGGGATGACTTCTCCAGGCTCTCTTGCCAAGCTTCCCTTTCCTTTTCCCATTTCTCTTCCAGCTCTCTTGTGAGAGCTTTTTTGATTTCCTCTATGAGGTTCTTTTGTATTGAGGAGCAGCTTCTATCCCTCCCAGGGGATACATCTGGGGACAGTCTGTTCCTAGTCTCCTCAGCATTTGAAGTCTGCTCCCTCTCCACACAGAAGCTGTCAATGGTTAGAGCCCTTTTGAATTTTTTGTTCATTTTGTCAGAGTAGGAATCAAAGAAAACAAACTGACAAGAGAAACAATTGGTCTGTTTTGCGGGGGATGGGGCTGGATGGTATTAATGGGCTTCCTCTACAGACTGGGGGTAGGGCAGCAGAGAGCCACTAACAGAACAGCAATGACTGTACTGAGTCTGCACCCTGAGGCTCTGAGAATGCACCGAGTCAGTCCAGGTGGGGGTTGGGGGTGGCCGGGCTCTGAGAGATGCTGGCTTTCTGGGGTTTTAATCTTCACCTCTGGTGTTTACACCCTCTCCGCTGCTCCTGGCTTGCTGCCAAGAGGGAGCATCCACACTGGGGCAAAAGCCCTTTCACAGAAACGGCAGAGATCACACCCCTCCCCCTCCGGTCTGAGCTGTGTGAGCTGCCTGTCTTGCTCTGGCTGTCTGCCCTCAGTGTGCGCCCAGTCTGATTGACCCTCCCCTGAGCAAACACAGACCTTTTCTGGCGACTTTCAAGGATGTCTTCTCTTGGTGATAATTTGTGGATTTCTTTCTGGGTCAAGCATTAAGTCAGAGGCTTGTCATGAAGTAAGTTCTGAGAGAAAATGAGGAGCTCAAGCAGCTGTCTGCCTCCACGCCGCCATCTTGGCCGGAAGTCAGTTCCCTTGCAATTCTCGACCTATTATTCTTCCATATGAATTTTGTTGTTATTTTTTCTAGGTCATTGAAATAGTTTCTTGGGAGTCTGATTGGTATAGCACTAAATAGATAGATTAGTTTGGGGAGTATTGTTATCTTTATTATATTCGCTCGGCCTATCCAAGAGCACTGAATGTCTTTCCAATTATTTAAATCTGATTTTATTTTTGTGGCAAGTGTTTTGTAATTTTTCTCATATAATTCCTGACTTTTCTTTGGTAGATGGATTCCCAAATACTTTATACTCTCAACATTTGTTTGGAATGGAATTTCTCTTTGTATCTCTTGCTGTTGCATTTTGTTAGTGATATATAAAAATGCCGAGGATTTATGTGGATTTATTTTGTATCCTGCCACTTTGCTGAAATTTTGAATTATTTCTAGTAGCTTTTTAGCAGAGTCTTTGGGGTTCTCTAAGTATACTATCATGTCATCTGCAAAAAGTGATAGTTTAATTTCCTCATTTCCTACTCTAATTCCTTGAATCTCTTTCTCAGCTCTTATTGCAGAGGCTAGCGTTTCTAGTACTATATTGAATAGTAATGGTGATAGTGGGCAACCTTGTTTCACTCCTGATCTTATTGGGAAAGGTTGCAGTTTATTTCTATTGCATATTATGCTTACTGAAGGTCTTAAATATATGCTCCTGATTATTCTAAGGAATAGTCCATTTATTCCTATACTCTCAAGCGTTTTTACTAGGAATGGATGTTGGATTTTGTCAAATGCTTTTTCTGCATCTATTGAGATGATCATATGGTTCTTATTGATTTGATTATTAATATGGTCAATTATATTAATAGTTTTCCTAATATTGAACCAGCCCTGCATTCCTGGAATAAATCCTACTTGATCATAGTGTATTATCCTGGAGATGATTTTCTGAAGTCTATTTGCTAATATCTTATTTAAGATTTTAGCATCAATATTCATTAAGGAGATTGGTCTATAATTTTCTTTCTCACTTTTCAATCTACCTGGTTTAGGTATCAGTACCATGTCTGTGTCATAAAAGGAGTTTGGTAGGACTCCTTCATCCCCTATTTTTTCAAATAATTTATATAACATTGGGGCTAATTGTTCTTTAAATGTTTGGTAGAATTCACATGTGAATCCATCTGGCCCTGGGGATTTTTTCCTGGGGAGTTGATTAATAGCTTGTTCTATTTCTTTTTCTGAAATGGGACTATTTAAGCAATTTATCTCCTCCTCTGTTAATCTAGGGAGCCTATATTTTTGGAGGAAGTCATCCATTTCACTTAAGTTATCAAATTTATTGGCATAAAGTTGGGCAAAGTAACTCCTTATTATTTCTCTAATTTCCTCTTCATTGGTGGAAAGATCCCCCTTTTCATTTGTAAGACTATCAATTTGATTTTCCTCTTTCTTTTTTTTGATCAAATTTACCAAAGGTTTATCTATTTTATTGGCTTTTTCATAAAACCAACTCTTGGTTTTATTTATTAATTCAATAGTTTTTTTACTTTCAATTTTATTGATTTCTCCTTTTAATTTTTGTATTTCGAGTTTAATTTTTGGTTGGGGGTTTATAATTTGGTCTTTTTCTAGCCTTTTAAGTTGTAAGCCCAATTCGTTAATCTTCTCTTTCTCAATTTTCTTCAAATAAGCCTCTAAAGATATAAAATTTCCCCTTATTACTGCTTTAGCTGCATCCCAAAGATTTTGATATGATGTCACATCATTGTCATTATCTTGGGTGAAATTGTTAATTGTTTCTATAATTTGCTCTTTCACCCAGTCATTCTTTAAGAGGAGATTATTCAGTTTCCAATTACTTTTTGGTCTATTTACCCCTAACTTTTTACTGAATGTAGCTTTTACTGCATTGTGATCTGAGAAGAAGGCATTTATTATTTCTGCCTTTCTACATTTAATTTTGAGATCTTTATGTCCTAATATATGGTCTATTTTTGTATAGGATCCATGAACTGCTGAGAAGAAAGTATATTCCTTTCTATTGCCATTCAGTTTTCTTCAAAGGTCTATCATATCTAGTTTTTCTAATGTTCTATTTACTTTTTAAATTTCTTTCTTGTTTGTTTTGTGGTTTGATTTGTCTAAATCTGAGAGTACAAGGTTGAGATCTCCCAGTATTATAGTTTTATTGTCTATTTCTTCTTGCAGTTCTCTTAACTTTTCCTTTAGAAAGTTAGATGCTATACCACTTGGTGCATATATGTTTAGTATTGATATGGCTTCATTATTTATGCTACCTTTCAGCAGGATATAGTTTCCTTCCTTATCTTTTTTAAGGAGATCTACTTCTGCTTTTGCTTGATCTGAGATAAGGATAGCTACCCCTGCTTTTTTGGCTTTACCTGAAGCATAATAGGCTCTGTTCCAACCTTTTACCTTTACTCTGTATTTATCTCCCTGCTTTAAGTGTGTTTCCTGTAGACAACATATTGTAGGGTTCTGCTTTTTGAATCCAATCTGCTATCCGTCTCCGTTTGATGGGATCGTTCATCCCATTTACATTTACAGTTAAAATTACTAATTCTGTATTTCCTGCCATCGTATTATCCCCAGATTATGCTTTTTTCCCTTGACCCCCCTGATCCCCCTCCCCGATATTTAATTTACAGACCCCCCTTGTGACGCGCAACCCTCCCTCTTTTTTTTTTTTTTTTTTTAGGATCCCTCCCTCCTCCCTCCAAGTCCCTTCACTTATTCTCCTTTTCCTTTTCCCTTTTCCTCTCCCCCCTTTTAATGAGGTGAGAGAAAATTCTCTGAAAAACAAATATGTTAATTATTTACTCTTTGAGCCTCTCCTGATGAGAATAAGATTTACACAATGATTCTCCCCCTCACTAAGTTCCCTCAGATATGGTGTATTTTCTATGCCTCTTCCTGGGATGTAGTTTCCCTCTTTTTATCATTCCTTCCCCTTTTTCTGAACCGACCTCCTTCCCTTTACTACACCCCCCTTTTTTTCTTTTATATCAGTAAAATCAAATTATCCTTGAGTACTTTTTATATATCCACAACAGAGTTACAGTTCTCAAGGGTTCTGTGTACCTTTTTCTGTTTCTCTTCAGTCTTGTGGATGTAGATCAAATTTTTTGTTTAAGTCTGGTTTTTTTCTTAGAAACATATAGAATTCCTCTGTTTCATTGAATGACCATCTTCTTCCATGGAAAAAGATGCTAAACTTAGCTGGGTAGTTCATTCTTGGTTGCAGTCCTTGATCTTTTGCCTTACGGAATATCAGGTTCCAGGCCCTTCTATCTTTTAATGTGGAGGCAGCCAGATCTTGGGTGACCCTTATTGTGGCACCTTGGTATTTAAATTGTTTTTTTCTAGCTGCTTGCAGGATTTTCTCCTTTGTGTGGTAATTCTGCAGCTTAGCCACTATATTCCATGGTGTTCTTTTTTTAGGGTCTATTTCAGAAGGAGTTCGATGAATTCTTTCCACATCTACTTTCCCTTCTGTTTCTATTATCTCTGGACAGTTCTCTTTGATAATTTCCTGTAAAATAGAATCTAGGCTCTTTTTTTGGTCATAGTTTTCTGGAAGTCCAATAATCTGCAGATTATCTCTCCTAGATCTATTTTCTAGGTCTATAGATTTTCCCAGTAAGTATTTGACGTTGTTCTCCAGCTTCTCATTTTTTTTGTTTTGTTTGACTGATTCTTGGGTTCTCTGTGAATCATTCATTTCTATTTGTTCCATCCTGACTTTTAAGGAGTTATTTTCTTCTTTCACAGTTCTTAGTTCTTTTTGTAAATGCCCAATTTCGTTTTTAAATGAATTATTTTGCTCTATTGAATTTTTTTCCATTTCCCTAATATTTTTTTTGAGAATTATTTTCTTTTTCCAATTCAGAAATTCTATTTTCTTGAGACTTTTTTTATCTTTTCCAATTCAGAAATCCTACTTTCCTGTGTTTTTTTTAACCTTTTCTAATTCACTAATTTTGTTTCCCTGCATCTCCTGTGAATTCTTTATTTTTTCCAGCTCCAATTTCAGGACGTTGTTATTCTCTATCATAGCTTCCCTTTCCTTTCCCCATTTTTCTTCAATCTCCCTTAATTTTTTAAGAGTTTCTTCTAGGAGAGAGTTATGTGATTGGGGGCAGGAATCGTTCCCCTTTAGGTTGTTATCTGCTGTCTCTCTGCTGTTAACTTCCTCGGGGTTGGATACCCGCTCTTTCTCTGTATAGAAAGAATCTATAGTTTTTCTGGCTTTTTTGCTCATATTTAAAAAATCTTTTGGGGTCTGTCCCTGGGGTAGGAAATTATTTATTTACTTCTTTGCCAGCTTCCTCCCAGACTGGATGGATTCAGCGGCTCCTGCCCCTGAGCTAAGATAGAGCTCTGGGAGAGAGTTCCCCACCCCCTCCCTGGAAGTGCCTCAGAGGTGATTAGCACTGCTGTGCCCGAGGGCGCTGAACAGTAAAGACAGCACAAAGCCCAGCCTATGTGTCGGGGTGGGGCGTGGATATCTGCAGCAGGTGACGTGAAAAGCCCCTGTGCTCAAACTGGAAGTGTCTGCCTGAAACCGCGGTCCCTAGTTCAAAGGTTCCGCTTCTCTGGGACTTCCTGGAGCTGAGTTCCACTCCCTCCAGCTAAACTAGGCAGTGTGTGTTGCCTTGGGCCGTATCCACCCACTTGTCAATCTCTTAACTATTCTCAGGTGGTAGCTGAGGCCACACCCCCTGGTGCCGAGATCTGCTGAGTCACCTCCAGGGTCCGGGGAAAATCTAATCTGAGTTTTAAAATATTTTGGCTTTCTCTTTTGAACTGCTAAATAATTAGCAGAGAAGAGCTAACAGCCTGTGCCAGATTCCTTTACCTCAGTGGCTTCTCTGATCCCAGAGCCCTTCCCAGCGCAATGGGCATAGTATGCTAGCACCCAGCCGTCTGTGCTGGCCTCTCTTCTTCCTCCCCTGGGGACTGACCTTTTCTGTTGAAACTCCAGATTCTCTTCAGCTGGTAAGTCGTGCTTCCAGTCCTTGTGGTATCTATCAGTCCTGGGCTTATTTTGAGACTTAATTTATCTAATTGGTTGTAAGGGAGTGAGGACGTTCACAGAGTCGTGTGTTTCTTCTCCGCCATCTTCAACTTTTCTGCTTTCAAAAAACAAAGATGTACCAGAACTCAATGATGCAGAATGGAAATGGCACCTTGCCTTTCTGACAGATGTAACAGAGCTACTCAACAATTTCAATTTCAATATGTAACTTCAAGGAAAGTGGAAGCTCATCTGTGATATGCAATTACATGTCAAAGCATTTGAAGTAAAATTAGGCCTTGTCATTAAACAAGTGAAGGAGGAAAACTTCTGCCATCTCCCCACAACTCAAAATCTGTTAGCAGAAAAACCACTGACTGCATTCCCAAATAAAACATGTATGGATTCATTGGAAAAATTTCAAAAGGATTTCCAATTTAGATTTAAAGAGCTTCATCTACATGGACAGGACATACAGCTTTTCCATAACCCATTTTCTATTGACATTGAAAATGTGGATACAATTTACCAAATGGAACTGGTTGAACTGCAGAATTGTGATTCTCTGAAAGATGCATTCAAATCAAGCAGCCTTCATAATTTCTATGCATCTCTCCCCTCTGAGACATATCTCATCTCAGGAACCATGTACTCATAATGGCAGCCATCTTTGGCAGCACTTATGTCTAGAATGAAACATTTGAAACCTCCAACCAGATCAAGACTAACACACTTGCATCACTTGTTACAACTAGCAGTAACAAATATGGAACCAGACATTGACCATCTCATTAGCCAAAAGCAGGCCCATAGTTCCCATTGAAATACTTGTAAGTTTGTTGATTTAACTTTACTTCATTTTAAATATTGTATTTGTTCCTGTTTTGTTTCTTCACTTCAAAATAAGATATATGCAGCATGCATAGGAATTTGTTAATAATTTTTGTTTTTACTATAGTCCAGCCCTCCAACAGTCTGAGGAACAGTGAACTGGCCCCCTATTTAAAAGGTTTGAGAACCACTTCCATAGACCCTAGATAAGTTCAGAGGAGGAGGGACTTAACTTCTTTTTCCATATCTTTTCCATATGGAGCTCCACCCTGGGGAGTGATACCAAGATGGTGAAGGAGGTCATAGAGTGAGATGTAAATCATGTAAATAAAGTCTAAGGTTGTCTGCCAAAACTCTTGGGTGCTCTGTTATGCTTAAACTGCATCCATATGAGATAGCAGCCATAGTACTTCTGAGAACCTCAAAATAGAGGTAGGAATGATATTATATTTACCAGAGTTTCTTTGATTAGACCTAGGAATCAGTATTGATTAGCAGTAGTTGAGTGCGAGAGTGGCACATAACAGGAATAGTTTTATTGTAATGCCAGTCTCCTTGAATTGCCTTATCTCAGTTATTCTGCCCCCAAACACCAGGCTCTCATACCAACGTTCTCTCTTGATTATTAGAATATTTGATAAGGATAAAAGATCTTATATTTTAGAATATCAGATGCCACTCTCTGCTGGAATTCTGTCTTCCCAGAAATCAGCCAGAGTCAGGATCACTAAAAGTCTTTATTCTTGATCTTTTATGGTCACCCTCCAATGCCAGGTCACGAGTGCGAGAGAGCGTGAGTTCTGCAACCCAAGTTTCTCCTCCTCCTCCTCCTCCTCCTACACAAGTCACTTCCCCCTCTTTGTCCCACCAATCAAGTCAGCACAGAACAGGTGGGCAGGGTCAACCTTCAAACAAGTTAATAAGGAACTGTCCAATTGGCAATTAGTCTCACATGCTTCATTATCCAAGTGCATTGCTCAGTTCTAGCCCTTTACATCTCTCGCTTTCTTTTGTTTTAGACCACAGGTGGTTGCACCATCCCTGACTTTTCAGGGAGGTGAGAACCCCAAAAAGGAGGTGATCAAGCCCTCCCTGACTTCTCAGGAGGGGAGATGATAGCACTAAAAAGGAGATAATCACACCCTCCCTGACATCTCAGGAAGGGAGATGAAAAGCACCAGGAGAAGTGGGGATTTGCTAGCAGGTTTCTGGGTTGAAGGGCCTTATTAGAGACAAGTATGTACAAACACATCATCATGGGAGTTACTACACAAGCACACAGCAATAACACAGAGGATATTAGTGATGACTCTCCCCACAGTCAGTGCAGACTCGGTGTGGTGTAACAAACAGGAATTGTACATGCAAGTAGTGATATAACAAAAAATATAAATCAACACGGTTTTGTAAAAGATTTCCAGAAGTCCTAGAAGGAGGGTATGTAAACATCAGTCACACATACGCCTTCTTCAGCAACCAAGAGATAATCCAAAACCAATCTATTGTCCATTGCTTCATGTGTTAGGGAATCCAATGATCCCCACAAGTTTTTGAAGTCCAACATCAGTCTTTTTATATATTAGGGAATCCAATGATCGCTATAGGTTTTGAAGTCCTGCAACAGTCTTATGATGCCTCAAAGAATCCAATGATTCCTGAGGACTTTCAGTCCTACAATAGTCTTATGATGCCTCAGAGAATCCAATTATTCCTGAAGGCTTTCAAGTCCTACAATAGTCTTATCATGTCTTAGAGAATCCAATGATTTCTGAGGATTTTCAAGTCCAACAGTTTTTGATGTCCATGAGTCAAACGCCATAACTGCCAGGTTCTTTCAGTGGTGGGCACCGTCAGCAACAAAACCACCCGATGTTTCTTGGGTCTTTTCCTTAATTTCAAGGGTCTGCTCCATCTCTCTCTGAGGGATAAGGTGAATACAGCTCATTGGCACCCATCTGATTCCTTCTCCATCTGTGGAGATACAAGTAAACCCTTTCCCCCAAGCAGTTAACCTATCTCGTCCCTTCCATTCACCACTTTCTGGGTCTCTCCACATCACCTGGGGATTATCTAAAGACAGTGGAGCTGCTTGTACTGGACACTGCCCTTCCAGTGGATTATAAAAACTGTCTGCCAGAGCCAGTGCATCTTTGTCAAAAATTTAAAAATTAATGATATAGAGAACTAAATTTAGAAGTTCTCTAGGGTTACCCATGGCTCCCCCTTTCTTTTGTTTTTGGAGGAGTGTCTTAATATCTCTGTTTCTTCTCTCTACTACTGCTTGCCCTTGAGGAATAAAGGGTATGCCTGTGGTATGTAAAATCTTATACTGTGCATAAAAGTGTGTAAAATGTTTAGATGTATATGCAGGTCCATTGTCTATTTTTATTGCTTGTGGCACACCCATAATTGCAAATGCTTGTATAAGGAATTCAGTGACCACTCAGACTGTCTCTTTTGTTGCTGGCATTGCAAATGTGAATCCTGAAAAGGTTTCTACCACAACGTGGATAAAAGATAGACGACCAAAAGATTTATAATGGGTCATATCCATTTGCCAAATTTCATTAGGTCTCAAACCACCAGGGTTCTTCCCTGGAGGGAGTGTAGGAGCATGGAAAGGAAGGCAAGATGTACAGGCTTTTATTATGCTCCTAGCTTCTTCTCTTGTTATTCCAAATTGTAAATGTAAAGCTCAGGCAGCCTGATGATATTTAGAATGAGATTCTTGTGCTTCTTGAAATAAAGGAGTACTGGCCAACATGGTTAGAAGGCTATCTGCCTTTGAATTACCATCAAAAATAGGACCTGGAAGTCCACTATGGGAGTGGACATGCAAAATATAAATCTTACTTGGATGCTTTCTCACTCGCTCTTGAAGTTCCTTAAAGACCTGATATTTATTGGAGGCTACAAATTTTATTTGGGCTGTAGCAATTCTTTGTACTACACCTACTGAATAGGCCAAATCAGATATTATATTTATGTCTCCCGAATAATAAGCAAGAGCTAGAATGATTGCATACAATTCATTCTGCTGAGTGGACTGAAAAGGAGTTCTGATTATTCTCTTTATAGTTAAGTCACAAGAATATACAGCGCAAATATTATGTTTGGATGCATCTGTAAAGATAGTTAGTCCTTTAAGAGGAACTTTAGAAACCTTTTCTTCAAGAATCTATTGCCAATTATGTAACAGTCTGATTATCTTTAATGGAGACCCGTGTGTAAAATTTGGATCCTTGGCTAATAAGATTTGCCACTCTGGCTTTGTTCTGGTTGTGCTGGGAAGTTCACCCACTCTAGCACACTGTCTCCTTGATGAAGGACTGCTGTGGATGACTCTTGTGTAGCAAAAACTGATATTTCCAAGGGTTTTTGAGTGACTCTTTCAACCACATTGGATAAAGCTAGTTCAACTTGTCTCAAAGCCTCTTGAGCTGCTTTTGTAAGCTGGCATGGTAAATTTAAAGCACTGTCTTCCCTTAAAATGTCATATAATGGTTGCAATTGACAGGTAGTCAAGCCTAGCATGAGTCGCATCCATTGGATATCCCCTATCGATTTCTAGTAGTCATTTAAAGTGTTTAGCTTCTCTGTTAAGGAGAGTTTTTGTACTGTAAGCACCTTAGGATATACTTCATATCCTAAATATTGAAAAGGAGCATGTCTTTGAATCTTTTCTGAAGCTATGTGCAATTTATAATTCCTTAGTGTTTCTATGTTTTTTTGTAGACATGCTTCTAACATTTGTTCCTCAGGTGCACATCCTAATATATCATCCATGTAATGTAATAACATTACTTTTGGAAATGCTTTTCTTACTGGAGTAAGAGCAGCAGCAACATACATTTGACACATAGTAGGAATGTTTTTCATTCCCTGTGGCAAAACTGTCCATTCATATCTTTTATAAGGCTCAGCTAAGTTAACGCTGAGCACTGAAAAGGCAAAACTTTTCATATCCTCCTTATCTAGAGGGATAGAATAGAAACAATCCTTAATGTCTTTAACCCACAGAGGCCATTCTCTAGGCAATTGAGTAGGAGACGGAAGAACAGGTTGAAGAGTTCTCATAGTTTCCATCTGTTCATTTACCTTTCTTAAATCAGTCAACATCCTCCATTTTCCAGATTTCTTTTTTACAACAAATACTGGGGAATTCCAAGGACTTAGAGAAGGTTGTAAGTGTCCTTAGTCAAGTTGTTCCTGTACTATGTCTAGTAAGGTCTGAATTTTATCGCTACCTAAGGGGCACTGTTCTATCCACACTGGTGTATCAGTTTTCCATTGGATAGGAACAGGTGAAAGTGGTGGCAGGCCTTCAACAGCAGCCCTGCCTAAAAAACTGAAGTATCATTTTTAACCCTAATTCTTGTAAAATGTCTCTTCCCCATAGATTGATGGGGATTTTTTCAACTATAAAAGGAGTAAAAACTTCTGTTTCACCTTCAAATATCCATCTTAAAGGGGTAGCACTAACTTCAGCTGCTATTGATCCTCCTACCCCAGATATGTAAGTGTCTGCCTTAGTCTTTGGCTAGTGACTGGGCCAGTTGGCACCTCTAATGACTGTGCAATCTGTACCTGTGTCCACCAGTCCTTCTATGCTATGCCATTTATATAGATGGTGAGCATAGGTCAGTCAGCTGTCACAGCTGCTGTGAAGTATATTCCTGGATTTTGTTGCTTGGAGTCAGAATATGGGTGACTGTCACCAGATTGCTTATTAGGAGTCTATCAATAAACCTGATGCTACTACTTCCCCTGGTTGATAAGTCACACATTGCCTACCTGTATTAGTGACTGGGATATTATCTACACATTACCCAGTTTCCCACATCAGTGTGTGTATGGACACTCAGGAGGTGAAATGGTCAAGCCTACTGTCCCTGGAGGCAAGAGATCCATAGGCTAGAGAGGAACAAATTTCACCTCTCCAGGGGGTATCTCAGTTGTCCCAGCTGCATACAACTCTATCCTCCCTAATTGTAGTCCCTTTCTCCCATCACGTTGCTTCCTGGCTGACTGATTGTGTAATCCCTTTCTCCCATCAGATGGCTTCCTGGGTGTCATGTCTGGGTATTGGACTTGGAGGCACTCTCTGGGTGTGACATCAGCTGCCATCATACTCCAAGTTTTTTCCCTTCGACCCTGGAGCTGGGCCCCTCATCCCATGTAGCATGCCCTCCTGGCAGTTACAATTACTAGTCTGTCCTAGGCCCAACAGAGTACCTTTGACCACTGACCTTTGCAGTGTGAACTCTACCTGGCTCGCCTCCTCTGAGGACTTCAAAGGTCTCTGGCCACGATCTCTTGAATCTATAGCTTAATAACACACTCAAGATAAAGCTTAATAACGCACTCAAGAACAGCCACGTGTAATCTTAAAAGCCTTTATTATACCTACTCACATAATGCCCTGACTGATGCTCTGACTTGTTGGTTCACGTGTTCACTACCAAAATCCTTACCTCTTTTGGCTACCCATCTTGGCTTGGCCACCCAGGCTAGGGAGCCAGGGTAAAGAGCGCCAGGTTAAAGAGAGCGACTGCTGCCTGTAGTGGGCTTATAAAGGGCCTGTGAGGTCACACACACAGCCAATCAGCGAGAGAGTCACCCATTACGAAGCTATATCAACGTGGCCAAGATCCCACCTACAAGGCAGTCCTAATATCCACAGAAATTACTTCTGGGCCTCAATCTCCCGATGCACTGTGTCCGCCCATTTAAAGGGCTCTTACAATTCCCTCCTCTTGTTTTGCGGGAACCACATCCTTACAATCCCATTTCCCTGAATCAGTATACATTCTGAGGCCTAATGGAGTCCTCTGTTGCATTTTGGACATGGGGTTTTGGGTCTTGTTCTCCCAACCTGTTTTCTTACTCTGTCTCTATGCCAACATTGAGCTTTCAGATGCCCTACTTTAACACATTGAAAGTATTGACAAGTCTCTCTGGAAGTCCTTTGCCAAAAGGGACCCTGTCTTCCTATGTGGGAATCTTGAGAAGTCTGCACCATAGCCTGGCTATAAAAGGTATTTGTGCCCACTGTGGCACAGCATCTTATGATCTCCTCTAAAGGAGCATCCCTATGTAGTCCTAGTATAATCCTTCTACAAACCTAATTGGTATTGTCTCTAGCAAGTTGCCTTACCAAAGTGTCTGTTACTTCATTTTCACCATTAGTTCATGTGACAGCTGTTTGCAAATGTGCCACAAAATCAGCAAAGGGTTCATTTGGTCCTTGTACAATTTTTGTGTAAGTCTCATCCTTGTAGTTTGTACTGGGGAGAGAAGCTCATGCTTTGATAGCAACAGCAGCAATTTGCTCAAATGCTGTTATGGAGTAATTAATCTGTACTGAAGCATCTGCATAAGAACCTACACCTGTTAGTAGGTCACAGGTGATTGAAGTATTAACTCCACATTGATTATTTTGTTGGGCTTGAATCCTACAGAACTCACTAAATTCAGAAAGCCACAATAAGTTTTGTCCAGGTTCTAAGCACACCTTTGCAATGATTTTCCAGTCACTAGGGATTAAGGTTTCATAAGCCAAATTGTGTATTTAATCCTTAACAAGGTAAGTTCCTTATTTCTATTAGAATACTCACCTAATCTCCTGGTCACCAGAGGACTTTGGTGGAAGTAGGGTGCCAGCCCCATATTGGGCGCCAAATGCTGGAACTCTGTCTTCCCAGAAATCAGCCGGAGTCAGAATCACTAAACATCTTTATTCTTGATCTTTTACAGTCACCCTCCAACACCAGGTCACGAGTGTGAGAGAGCATGAGTTCCTCGACCCAAGTTTTTCTTCCTCTTCCTATTCCTCCCACACAAATCACTTCCCCTTCTTTGTCCCACCAATCAAGTCAAGAACAGCTGGGGAGGGCCAACCTTCAAACAAGTTAATAGGGAACTGTCCAATTGGCAATTAGTCTCATGTGCTTCCTTATCCAAGTGCATTGCTCAGTTCTAGCCCTTTACAACTCTCCATCCCAATCTATTAGAATGTCAGATATTTACCCCATTAGAATATCAGATGACTTTCTCCATCTCTAGTGCCACTCCCCATTACGATCCAGTCAATTGATTAGCTCTCCAATAAATTAAATTATTATGATTCTCTAACCTCTTCTTATCTCAGTTTCTCCAGCATTATAAGGTATATAGCCAAGGAATCAATTAGGGAAGAATAAAGGAATTGCCTTATTTCAGGGAAGGTTTAGTTGAAGTTGGATAGTATAAATTTATAAGTTACCCATTTATCATCTTTCTGCTATTACCAGGAATGCTCTTTTCCTCTTATTCCCCCCCCCCCTTTCCCTCTGTGTGAATACCATTCTAAAAAGAGGAAAAGAATACTCATCTCTACTAGTGACATCCTTCTCATTTGCCTTCTGGTCTCCAGTATTCCAGGACCCTTCTGGACTACTGGACAACTTAGGTATTAAAACAATAGGAATCTTCTGATGGAGGACCAGAAAGCTTTTCCATCTGCCCTGCCAACACCTCCTAAGATCCTTCAGAGCTTACCATCTGCTCTGCCTCTATGTCTTTCAGAGCAAAGTACTGTTATGTGAACTACTGATGGTAAGAGGTAAAAGTCAGTTAAGGCTGGAATGTGACAAAGAATACATAACAATAAACCAAGGTGGGGGAGGGGGAGGAATTTAAGTTCAGGTGAAAATAGAGACATGAATTGGGTCAAGAATGAGAAGATAAAAAAATGAAATCAAAGAAGATATAATAGCCCCCCAAAATAATGGAAGGATATAAGTTTGGAGTTTGTGATAAGATTAGAGATTTTAGGAGATATGGGACATTAGGAATATTGGAATAATAAGAGGAATGTCATAATGATGAAATTAAAGGTGTGACCCATTAGTGTGTACTGCTGAGGTAAGGGGAAAGAGAATAAGCATTTATATGGAGCCTACAATGTGCCAGGTATTGTGCTGAGAGCTTTTTACAAATATTATTTCATTTGATCCTCACAACAAAATTGAGGGGAGTGGGTGAAGAAACTTAGGTGAGCAAAAGTTAAGTCATTTGCCACAGGTCACACAAATTTTATCTGATGCTGAATTTGAACTCAGGTTTTCCTAACTCCAGGTCTATTGTTCTATCTACTGCCTTACCAACTGCTTCTAGGTAACATGAAATAAAACATGGAATTTGAGGAGTTTCAGTATTTGAGATAAAAGGGAATTTGAACAAGTATCATTATGGATGTTGAACTCCTTCTATATAAAAACAAGTTGTGGCAAGGAAGGAAGAAACAAACAAACGAATGAAGGAAAAGGAGAGATGAATAAAGGTCTTATTGCAAGAGTAAAAATACAAATTTTATATGGATAGAAAGCTTAAATAATTTTAAGATTTTAAAATAAAAATCTATCTGTGAAATCAGAATTAGTTGGTGACAAAGACATTTTAAAAGGCCTTAAACCAATTTGTATCACATATCAGTCAGATGGAGTTGGAATAGTGTGGAAAGGAAAATTTTAGTTCCCAATGGACATTTTTAATTTGAATAAGAATTAATAGGAGAGTCAAGTCTATTGTTAATCATTAGTATTATCAGTTAATCATTAATATCAGAGTTAGTTGATATCTGAAATAGTTTTGTCTACATTAGTTTTCTCATAATGAGCCCCAAAATCATTTACTACAGTGACTGGGGTCTGACTTCCTAATGATTACCATTGCTCATTGTTTACACAAATCAAGAAGTTACTTCCAGTGAATTTTATCTAATTACCACTCACCAAGTTCTACAAACATTTCTCCTGTGGCTTTTATGATTACTGATTATTATTGTTCTCTTGATACCTTGTTATTTTCTTTTCCTGCTGAGCAAATCTGATCATTAACATACTTGGAATAAGAAAAAAACTCTTCAGTGCCATTTCAAAGGACATCTACTCTCATTCTTTCAAATTCTCTGTTCCAAGGACTAAAGAGAAGATTGTAAAAATCCTTTCCCAGGAGAAATATGGAAGGAAGGATTCCCTTAAAAAAAAAAAGTTTTCTTGTCAAGAGAAAACCCCTGCTCCACTGTCCCTACTTTGTCAAGGTCACATATGTGGACAACTAAGGGAGATATGTGTAGATACATCTAAGCATTCTCAAATTCTCAAGGGAGCAAAAAAGTGTCTGTCCCCCAGAGGATTCACTTTTCAACATTCTAGAATATTGTCTTGCCTTGAGCTCAAGGATAGAATACTTGTTGACATAATTCATTGTCAAAATCCATTCTAATTATTTTTCCTAGCATGGGAGATGTTTTTGTCTTTAATACTCCAAGGACTTTCAGCAAAACTTGATGAGACTTACATATTGTCTTAACTGAACAGTTTTAAATGAAGTAGTTAAAACCCCTCCATATATTTCACCCCACAGATGTCCAATTACTCTTCCTACCCTACTCTGCCTACTCTACTTCCTGGCTTTAGGGTTGTGACTTCAGTTTTCTACAGAGTGATTCCTACTCTCCACTTTATTCTACTTTCTTAACCTACAGCAGTGATTTTGCATTGAGCATTATTGTGAAGCAGTTGGTAGTGATCTAGTCTTGCCAAATGACGGATGAAACTACTGCAGAAACCAGGTGTGAAAAGCAATAAATTATCAATCAATAAATAAACATCAGATGCCTATTATGTGCCAGGCACTGAAAATACAAAGAGATAAGACAGTCCCTATTTGAGTTTCCTGAACTATGAAAGATTTAAAGCTCCAAAACCTAACAGCAAACATATTCAATCATCCATCAATAAATAAACATTATATTCAACACTATGTGCCAGACATTGTGCTAAAGGCTCGTGATCCAAAACCAAAAAATAGTCTCTGCCACTAAAGAGCTTATATTCTAGTGGAAGAGACAACAGATACATGAATAGAATCATACAAAATGAATCCCTAGTAGATAAAAAATAATTCCAAAATGGAAGGCAATAGTAGCTTAGGGGCTATAGAAAGTGACATTTGATCTGAATCTTGAAGGAAGTCAGAGATTTTAAGACGAAGTAAAATAAGGGAGCATGTCACTATGGAGTATGACCAGAAATGAATATGGTAAATGTGGTATCATGTGTGAGGAATAGCAAATAGGCTAGGCTGGCCAGACAGAAAGGTAGATGGGTGAGAGTAAGAAAAGAGAAGCGGCTAAATTGTAAAGAGCTTAAAATGTCAAAAGGAGTTGATATGTGTGACCAGAGCCAATGGGAAATTATTGGAGTTTTTTGGAGTGAAATAATTTAATAAAATCACTTTGCTATCTGGGCAAAAAAATTAAATGGGATGGGAGGAGAGATTGGAGCCAGGAAACCAATTAAGAGGCTATTGCAATGAGTTAGGTAAAAAGGTATGAAGAATTGAAGTAGGATAATAGCTTGTAAAAAGAGAGAATATCAAAAGACACCATAGAGAAAGAAAATAAAGGATTTGGCAAACAATTGGATATAGGAGATAAAAGTGAAGAGTGAAAAACAACACTGAGATTTGATCTTGGCAGAAAAAAAATGGTGGTACTTTCAAGAAAATTTCAGAGGAAAAAAAAAGGTGCATTTGGGGAAAAGATATTGGGTTTTCTTTTATGCATGATAACCTGAGATACCAGATATATAGCTCAAAATGTCACCATTCTTTCTTCTGAACTAGAGAACTATTAATCACCATGCTAAACTAGATAACCATTGTCTTATCAAGTCCATGAATTAACACTTTCTTTCAAGTATGCTTCTCCAGAGTTCTGGCTCTCTACATCATTGTATTTTCTATCTTTAAGTAGAGGTGCTTCCACTAAAATGTAAGCTTTTTAGTAGCAGAGACTATTTTTTGGTTTTGGATCTCCAGCATTTAGCACAATGTCTGGCACATAGTGTTTAATATAATGTTTATTTATTGATCAATGGTTGATTTTTTTATTTGTTTGTTTGTTTTTACTTTTTAAAAAATTTAAATATTATTTTACTTTTCCAAATACATACATTCATTTTTGTAAGACTTTGTGTTCCAAATTTTTCTTCCTCCTTCCTCTAACTCCCCCTTACTCAAGACAGCAAGCAATCTGATATAGATTAAATATGTATAATTCTTTAAATGTATTTATATATATATGTATATGTATATATATATATATATATCAATGTGCAAGAAAATTCAAATCAAAAGGGAAAAAACCATAAAAACAAGCAAACAATAATAACAAGAAAAAAAATTAAAATACTATGCTTCAATCCACATTCATTCTCCGTGATTCACTCTCTGGATGCAGATGTCATTTTCCATCTTTTTGGAATTGCCTTGCTGAAAAAAGTCAAATCAGTAACAGTCATTCATCACAAAATCTTGTTACTGTGTACAATGTTCTCTTGGGAGAGATTAAGAGTAAGAAGAGAATCTGATAGTAGAAGGAGAATCTGCAAATGTTACCAGAGAGAAAAAGAGTACATTACTCCTCCAAAGGGATTGGTGATTTGGGATCAGGGGACACAAAAAGGAGGTAATGAGAAAAAGAACCGCTGGTACTGGAAAGGATGGTCAGTGATATACCATTATCCAAAGGAGACCAAGTTTCAGTGAATGCCAGAAAAGAGAGTAAGTGGTTCAAAATGAACTAATTAAAAAAAAATTGAAAGTGGTTCAAAATTAATAACGTCTTTATTATGGATCTTAAATTCCAAAGAAAGAACCAACAAAGAAGAAGTTCAACTTCACAGAAAATGGGAATCGGGGGCAGCTAAGTGGCACAGTGGATAGACCACCAACCCTGAAGAAGAGGACCTGAGTTCAAATTTTGTCTCAGACACTTAACACTTGCTAGCTGTGTGACCCTGGGCAAGTCACTTAACCCCAATTGCCTCAACAAAAAAGCAACAACAACAACAAATAATAATAAGAGAGAAAAAAAAAAAAGGAAAGGGAAGGGAAGGGAAGGGAAGGGAAGGGAAGGGAAGGGAAGGGAAGGGAAAGGAAAAATGGGAATCAAGAAGTGGACAAATGAAATTGAAGAAGCAGGGGTTATTTTGTGATAGGTACTCCATATTGCTAGGAATTGGAGAGCAAGAGGAAGGAAAAATATGCTAGTCATTGGAGAGTGAATTTTAAGTGAAGATTACCAGACACAGAGAGGTATACTAATGAAGGGAGGTGATTCGAAGGTCCAATCCAAGTTAAGCAGAATTCAGGAAAAGCATTTTCATATTCAATTCAGAGATACTAATTTTTGCTTAGGCTATAAAGTTCTATGGCAGTGCTCTCCCAAATTCAGATATCTTAGGTGTAGATTCTATAAAAAAAAAAAAAAAAATTCTTTCTTGAATGTGTGACTCAAAATTTGTCAGATTATAGCTAGGAGCCACCATAACATATCTCTTAGAGCACTCAGAGGCTTATTCTGCCTGAGTCCAAAATAGGGCATTGATGGCATTGATTTAGCCTCATACAACGAGGTGGAAGCCCTCCTCACTCTTGATTGATTATGCACCTTGCTCTGGCACTCTCTGTGACCTGGGGAAAATAAAAAAGGGGTTGCAGAAAGGGCAGGGAATCATTAGATCATTAGAGCATTAGGTTGAGGGAACTCTATGTAGTGAAATAATAGAATAAAGACTTGTTGCTGCATATTCATGGGAGTCGGGTGTTCTGTGGGGGGCCCTTGTGGTCGATCTCTGATTCAGCTAATCGGAGCTATGATGTTGGAAGACCTGGTGAAGGTAAGATGCTAGTTGACTCCTGCTGAGGTGAGCAGCAAGAGTTAACATATATCAAAGTTTGTTAAACTTTTTCCATTCAAAACCCCTTTTCGACCAAGAACTCATAATACAATCTTAGGTATATATGCATATAAAGTAAATATTCAAATTATTTACTGATGCAAACATTTACTGATAGTAAATCATAATTTTTTGACTCACACATTCAGTGAGATCACCACCCACAGTTCAAAAAACTTTGTTTTATATCAATTCCCTGATCTTATCCCTTAAGAATTGAAAATTATGGAAATTAAATATCCTGTTTCTGGCTACTTAACTAGTTAGAGAGAGAGCTAGGATTTGAATCTAGATCTCCTAATTCAGTCTAGTATTAATAATTTATCACACCACATTCTCCCTTTTATTATCAATGATAATAACTGACATTTAAATAACACTAAGTGATATCATTTAGTATGTCTAGGATAATATGAATTGGCAACCATAATTATGTCACCCTGTATATAATACTAGAGTCTCTTGTGAAATGTAAGTCTATAGACTTATGTACAAACTTGGAGGGATGATTTCAAATGTAAATTCCCTGATTCATAATCACAATAGAGCCCTAATTATGTTTTGTCACTTCCAGGGGAAGATTTTTTTTCTCTTATAAGAAGACCATTTTGTCATACTTTTTCATAATGATTAAATGACATCATTAATTAACCAGGAAAGATTCAAGACTTCCCCATGCTCTAAGTGGGTGATTAGCAGAGAAACTGCTTAAGAAAATCAAGTTGTCATAATGACTACCAACCCACAAAAACCACTATGAAGAAACTATATTATCTCAAAAAATAGTTATTACACTAGCCTAGCTATAATTTAAGCAGCATTTTCATAAAGTATTTCCATAAAAGTGTTGGCTAGAATTTATTTTTAAAACCAGGAATTGATTCTAAGCTTTGTGAGACTATTCAACCTAATTTATAAAAAGCATATCCTTTTTCACAAAGTGACTATAAAACTTTAGTTGCCTAGAATCTATATTGTAAAGGGCTGACTCTCTGAGCAGATGCACTTGAATAGCCGAGCACTTAAGGCTAATTAACAATTGGACAATACTCTATTAGCATATGCTTGGAGAATGACCAGACCCTGTGCTGGCTCAATCTGTGGGTGTATACAGTAAATGAAAAGAGGTATTGGAGGATGGAGTGGGACAAGAGGGAATCACTCTTTAGTGGTGGAGAGAGAGAAAGAAGGTGTGGATTATTCCCCTGACTGCAACCCCAAAAGACCAAGAATAAAGACTTGCTAATCCCGACTCCGGCTGATTTTAAGGTATCCTGGGTGCTAACTCGGGTGCTAACTTGGTCTTCCCACTATATTGATTTATTTTTAATTTTTATTTATTTAAAAATAAATACAAGATAAGATAAAAAACAAAATAGGAAAAGGAAGACAGAGGAATTGTTTTTTAAATATATGTTGTCATGTTTCTAGCAAAATAGGAAGGATTTAAAATATGTAATAATAAATTTTTATTTTGAAAAAGCATATGTAATCATAGAAAAGAATGTATATTCATGACTTTACATCTTTTCTTTATTTCCTTGTAGAGTATTCTTTTGTTCTCCTTGTTTTTTTACTTTATTTTTTCCCCTTTCACTGCCTCTTACCTCCCCTAAGAAGGCTACAGTTAAGTTCAGTGATAGATAGACAGACAGAATATAGATAGACAGACAGACATATATATTTGTATATGTCTATCTATGTATATGTATGGGTATATTTACATGTGTATATGTGTGTGTATAGTTCCCTATTTAACCCATTCCCAATGTGAATAGGTTTTCAGAATTACTAGCTCTCCATCCCCCTCTAATGCTTCTGTATTGATTCTCCTTCTGCATTTCATTTATATAGCAAAAGAACCTTGCCACAATAATTCAAGAAATAATCAAAGAAAATTGTCCTGGAATAATAGAATATTAGGAGAAAGTAGATATAAAGGAAAAAAAACTAATGATAACCACACAAAGAGATCCTACATGAAAAACACATAGGAATTTTATTGCTAAATTTCAAAAATTCATATAAAAAAGAAAATTCTACAGGAAACAAAGACCAACTGAAATATGCTAGAGCTTCAATTAGAATTGTACTAGATTTATCAGCAGCTAAATAAAAGAGCTACCCACTTATTGATGTCAATCTTAAACATTCGATATACATTTCCATGTTAAAAAAAAAAAAACCAAACAACTTGTTTTTACTTTTTGATTTTTACTCTTATATGTTAAATTTTTATTGAGTTCAGGTTTGTTTGAAACAAATTCCTAAAAATCTGTGTTTGTTAAATGTCAATGGTTAGTTTTGCTAGAGATGAAATTTTTGACTGCAGGACTAGTACTTTTGTTTGTGAATATATATTATGGGAGGGCCTGTGATGTTTTATTTAGCTTTCAGAGCTAAAGAGAGTCCAATTCTTATATTTTCTTTTCTTGATCTGTTCTCCAGATCTGTTGTCTTTCTTATGTTTCACATTCTATTCTATGTTTTTCATGCTGGCTTTCTCTTACCCAATTCTAATTTTCAAGGAATTATTTTCTTCTTTAAGACAGTGTATCTTCTTTTCTAGTTGGTTAACTTTTTTTTCATAATTTTATTTTTCTTGGATTTTTCTTTTTTCAAGTTCTTCCTCAATCTCTCTCCTTTGATTTTTGTTTGTTTTATTGGTTTGTTTGCTAAGGCACTTGGGATTAAGTGACTTGCCCAGGGTCACACAGCTAGGAAATGTTAAGTGTCTGAGATCAGATTTGAACTCAGGTCCTCCTGACTTCAGGGCTGGTGCTCTATCACTGTGCCACCTAGCTGCCCCTCTCATTTGATTTTTAAATTTTTTTGAGTATTTCTATAAATTCTTTCTGGACAGATAACCATTTAATATTACTCTATAGAAGGGATTTGATGTTTTTTTTTATTTTTTTACTTCATGTCCTCCTCTGAAGAGGAGTCTTCCCTATTCCCATAGTAAATTTATATGGTTGTATTCTACTTTTCCTGTTAATTTATTAAATGAGAACTATAATTGCAACCACCTCTAATTTTTGAATGAGATAATGGTGCCTCTAGCTTCACTTTAGATCTTCCCTCTGACCAAGAACCCCAAACCCAAAGCTCCTGCCTCCTTCAAGTACCCACAGCCAGCAGCATCCCCATCCCATTGCTTCTGCACTCACTAGGTGTGTTGGTTCCTTCTTGACCAGGGCAACATCTCAGAAACATAGCTGGGTGTGGTGTTCCAGAAGATGAAAGTTCTGTACCTGTAGCTGATGTTATCTCTCAACCTAGATAACCCCAAGACTCCCCTACTTGCTGTGTCTGTGGAGCTAAGCTGGAGGTATTTACATTTCACACCAGTTAAATCCAGTTCTGGGGTCTTTCTTCAGATTTTCTGCAATTGTACCAAAAGGAGTCCTGTTTATCCCATAGTCTTATTTGTTTTTCACTGGTCTATTTGCCCTAATATGCAACTTTATTTTGTTTGTGAAGAAAATCTAGAGAACTTGAAATTTTCTGACCTATTCTTCCCTCTGTGTTGATATTTCAAGACCATTTCAGAGGAAGAACATCATGATGGCAATAATCTTCTCAAAATATCTTGGATTCAAACCTCTGCTAGTATAATCTCAGCTCCGGGCAAGGTATTTTCAACACACGAATTTGATGAACATATCCTATTAATTGTGACCAATGGAGCTACATTCTATGTTGAGCTTATTTTATCAGCAGCATCCTTATCTAACTAGTGACTATTGGAATAATTTCTCTTGGGAAAATGATTAGACTCAAAAGATGAGAAAAACTGTTAAAGATGCTCTGAAGTAAATTGTCAAAAATGAGTCATTAAGATCTGTATGGGTCTTCTGTAAGCAAGTCTGCATTCAGCATATGAGTCAGTCATTTTATTATTAATATAACCATGCCTCCAATAATTTCAATTCAATTGTAGCTAATCAAGAACTTAAAAAGACACAATCTGTTTTGCTGTTTTCTCTCTTTCTTTAGAGACAACCTGGTGTGGTAGAAAGAGTGGTGGATTTTTAAAAATGTCTTCAGATCAAATTCTTCCTCTCTCACAATTTTGCAAGATAACTCACCTTCTAGATTTTAGTTTCCTCGCTTTAAAAACTAGAGCCAGACTAAATAATTTGTAAGTTTTCTTACAGCTCTAAATCTGTGATGTAAATTCCTACTCTTTGCCTATCCCCTCCTTCCCCAAGGAAGTTAGTTGTATTCCCTAGAAATTATAGTATTGGAAAAAGATGAGTTCCTTCTATTGATATTTGCCCTTTGTTCTCAGAGGACCAATAATATCCCAGAGTGATTTCTTTACTCTGTCATGAGTTGGATTTAAATGAAACAGGACTACACAAAGTCTTCAGCTTCACTGTCTCTTCCAAAGTCGTTGAAGTGCAATGGAAGCACAAAAGTCAGGAGAACTGACAATAGCTGAGATGCACTGAATGATCTTGGCATCTTCACAATGTCTGATCTATCTCTTAGCACTCCAAAGTCTCTACTTCATGGCTCTTAGAAACAGATTATTCTCATCTGCCCATTTCACCAAAGGATATCTTCATATGATTGAGGTAAACTATTCTCATAACTCACCAACAGGTTTGAGACTTCTGGGTTACTATTAACCTGGTTTATCTGTCTACCTAAACAGTTTACTAGGAAGTATCCATTGCTAATACTGCACTTTCTTGGAGCCACAGGTGAGAGTTAAATTCCAGATAGACCCCCAAAGTAGATAAACAGCTCTGAAAAAACCCTCACACCAGAGGTGCTAGTCTTCCTTGAATACCTATATATGTTATTCCTTTCATTATAAGTAGGTTACAGGATCTTTATTTAAGGCCCAGAGTATAAATTACTATGATGCTGACTATGAAAACATTTCTCCCAGGATATTTGGACAAAAGAAGGCTTATTAGAAGTCTGTCTTGGGGCAGAGCCAAGATGGTGGAAAAGGCTCCTCTCATGCCCTCAGGACCAATTATTAAATTCAGCCTCAAAAATGGTGCTTGACACAAAAATTAAAAGTACAACAACTCACCAGCCAAAGATAATCTGGAAGATCACCCGAACAGGTTTGTCCTGAGGGGCTGGAGCAGACCAGCACAAGGAGGGAGGTAGGAGAGGCTAGCATCCACAGTGGACCAGGGGAGGGGAGTGACCTCTGTGGCTAGAAAAGTTACAGAGCCGACTCTGCCACAGGCTGACTGCTCTGCCTTGATTATAAAGAAGATAACCAGCAGAGAAATAAAGCCAAAGAGAGAGGGTACTCTAAAAAACACCAGAATCTAACAATATCTGGCTATAACTGTCCAAAACCAGAAATGACTCAGCACATATTACAACACAGTGGTGCAGCAACAATCTGCAGCACAAGCTCTAGTGGGCAGTCATTAATCTGCACAGCAGGGAGGTGCAACCTGGGGCAGCCTCTAATCTGCACAGTGACCTGGGGCAATAGAACTTCCATAGCATGCTTCCCTGTACAGAGCCACTACCAGTGCCCTGCAGGAATTCGCTGGGCAACTGCTAATACCCACAGCCCCACAACCGGCTTTGGATTGAGCTACCTTGGGGCAATCGCTAATGCACACAGCAGGGTTCTTCACAGGGCACTTCCACAGCTCCACTGTGCAGACCTGAATCACTTCTGGTGGGGAACTCTTTCACAGAGCACTCTCGTACCATGCCACTCTTTGTAGGCAGTTGGCATCTAACCCTGCTTTGCAGAGGAAGCTGGTAACCTCCTGTGCCTGAAGGCAGACACTACAGGCTTTTAAAAAATGAGCAAAAAAATCAAAAGGACAATCAATAGCTTCTATTCAAAAAGAGATCAGTTTTTCAACCCCAAGAAGACTTAATAGCAGTCTCCAGACAATTGTTGGTCTGCAACACAAAAGGACCTCCTAGAAGAGACTATTAAAAACATTAAAAGAGAGCTAGAAGAAAAATGGGGAAAGGAAAGAGAAGCTATGTATGAAATTACCAACTTCCTGAAATGTGAATTGGAAAAGGTAAAAAACTCACAGGAAGTGCAGGGAAAACGAATTTGTGAATTGCAAAAACTCCCAGGAAAGTAGGATTTGTGAATTAGAAAAAAAAATAAATTAGTGAAATGGAAAAAAAATTCCATAGAGCAAAACAACTCATTTAAAAACTCAATTAGATATATACAAAAAAGAAGCAAAAAAGCTAATGAAGAAAATAAGTCATTAAAAGTCAGAACTGAACAATAGGAATGAAAGATTCATTGAGACATCAAGAATCAGTCAAACAAAACCAAAAAAAATGAAAAATTAGAAAAAAAAAACATTAAATATCTACTTGGAAAAACAACAGACTTGGAAAACAGATTTAGGAGAGACAATCTGAGGATTATTGGACTTCCCAAAAATTATGACCAAAAAAAGAGCCTAGATACTATTTTATAGGAAATCATCAAAGAGAACTGCCTAGATGTAATAGAACCAGAAAGTAAAATAGACATTGAAAGAATTCATCGAACACCTTCTGAAAAAGACCCCAAAATAAAAACTCCAAGGAATATTGTGGCCAAATTTCAGAACTATCAAATTAAGGAAGAAATATTACAATCAGCCAAGAAAAAAACAATTCAAATACTGAGGTGCCATAATAAGGGTCACTCAAGGACCTCTACATTAAAGAATCAAAAGGCCTGGAATCTGATATTCCAAAAGGCAAAAGAACTTGGAATGCAGCCAAGAATAAACTACCCAGCTAAGCTGAGCATTTCCTTTCATGGCAAAAGATGGACATTTAATGAAACAGATGAATTCCATTTATTTCTAAGGAAAAAAACCAGATCTAAACAAAAAAATTGATCTCCAACCAAAACACTCAAGAGAAGCAGAAAAAGGTAAAAAGAACTCTTGAGAACTGCATTTCTGTTGTTGGAAATACATAAAGATCACATGTATAATTTGACTTTACTGATATAACATAAAAAAGGGAAATAGAAATGGAAAGAGGATAATGTCAGAAAAAGAGAAAAGGGGAAATAAAAAGAGTGAAACTACATCCCACTAAGAGGCAAAGGAAGCCTATCATATCTGAGGGAATTTAAAGTAGGGGAGGAACATTGTGTGAATCTTACTCTCATCAGTGTTGGCTCAAAGAGAAAATAATTGACATATTTGTTTTGCAGAGAATCTTATCTCACCTCATTAAAAAGTGAGAGAAGAAAAGGGAAAGAGTAATAAGGGAAGGGTACAAGAAAGGGGAAGGAATTCAAAGGGAAGAGGGAGGGATCCTAAAGAGGGAGAGCTGTGTGACGCAAGTGAGGCCCATAAGTTTAATACTGGGGAAGAGAGGAAGGGGGGGGCAAAAAAAAAAAAAGAAAAGCATAATCTGGGGATAATATGATGGCAGGAAATACAGAATTAGTAATTTTAACTGTAAATGTGAATGGGATGAACTCTCCCAATAAGTGGAAGCAGACAGCAGACTGGATCAAAAGCCAGAACCCTATAATATGTTGTTTATAGGCAACACACTAAGAGCAGGGAGATACATAAAGAGCAAAAGTTAAAGGCTGGAGCAGAATCTGTTATGCTTCAGGTGAAGTAAAAAAAGAAGGGTAGCCAGTCTTATTTCAGATCAAGCAAAAGCAAAAATTGATCTGATTAAAAGAAGGAAATTATATCCTGCTAAAGGGTAGCATAGACAATGAAGCAATATCAATACTAAGCATATATGCACCAAGTAGTATAGCATCTAACTTCCTAAAGGAGAAGTTAAGAGAGTTGCAAGAAGAAATAGACAGCAAAACTATAATAGTGGGAGATCTCAACCTTGCACTCTCAGAATTAGATAAATCAAACCACAAAACAAATAAGAAAGAAATTAAACAGGTAAAGAGAATATTAGAAAAATTAGGTCTGATAGATCTTTGAAGAAAACTGAATGGTGACAGAAAGGAGTAAACTTTCTTCTTAGCAGTTCATGGAACCTATACAAAAATTGACCATATACTAAGATATAAAGACCTTAAAATTAAATATAGGAAGACAGAAATAGTAAATGCATTCTTTCAGATCACAATGCAATAAAAACTACATTCAACAAAAAGTTAGGGGTAAACAGGCCAAAAAGTAATGGGAAACTAAATAATCTCATCTTAAAGAATGATTTGGTAAAACAGCAAATTATATACACAATTAATAGTTTCATTCAAGATAATGACAATGATGAGATATCATACCAAAATTTGTGGGATGCAGCCAAAGTGGTAATAAAGGGAAGTTTTATATCTTTAGAGGGTTATTTTGAATAAAATAGAGAAAGGGAAGATCAATGAATTGGGCTTTCAACTTAAAAAGCTAGAAAAGAACCAAATTAAAACCCCTCAATCAAATACGAAACTTGAAATTCTAAAATTAAAAGGAGAAATTAACAATATTGAAAGTAAAGAAACTATTGAATTAATAAATAAAACTAAGAGTTGGTTTTATGAAAAAACCAATAAAATAGATAAACCTTTGGTAAATCTGATAAGAAAAAGGAAAGAGGAAAATCAAATTGTTAGTTTTAAAAACGAAAAGGGAGAACTTTCCACCAATAAAGAGGAAATTAGAGCAGTAGTAAGGAGCTACTTTGTCCAACCTAATGCCAATAAATTTGATTACCTAAGTGCAATGGATGACTACCTCCAAAGATATAGTCTTCCCAGATTAACTGAGGAGGAAGTAAATTGCTTAAATAGTCCCACTTCAGAAAAAGAAATAGAACAAGCTATTAATCAACTCCCTAAGAAAAAAATCCCCAGGACCAGATGGATTAATGTGTGAATTCTACCAAATATTTAAAGAACAATTAGCCCCAATGCTATATAAAGTATTTGAAAAAATAGGGGATGAAGGAGTCCTACCAAATTCCTTTTTATGACACAGACATGGTAATGATATCTAAACCAGGTTGCCTGAAAACAGAGAAAAAAAATTATAGACCAATATCCCTAATGAATATTGATGCTAATATCTTAAATAAGATATTAGCAAAAAGACTACAGAAAATCATCCCCAGAATAATACACCATGATCAAGTAGGATTTATACCAGAAATGCAGGGCTGATTCAACATTAGGAAAACTATTAGTATAATTGGCCATTTTAATAACCAAATTTACAAAATGATCATCTCAATAAATGCAGAAACAGCATTTGATAAAATCCAACATCCATTCCTATTAAAAACACTTGAGAGTATAGGAATAATGGACTTTTCCTTAAAACAATCAGTAGCATCTTTTTAAAACCATCAGTAAGCATCATATGTAATGGGGATAAACTGGAACCATTCCCAATAAGATAGGAATGAAACAAGGTTAGCCATTATCACCATTACTATTCAATATTGTGTTAGAAATGCTAGCTTTGGCAATAAGAGTTGAGAAAGGAATTAAAGGAATTAGAGTAGGTAATGAGGAAAGCAAATTATCACTCTTTGCTGATGATGGTATAATTAGAGAACCCCAGAGACTCTACTAAAAAGCTATTAGAAATAATCCACACCTTTAGCAAAGTTGCAGGATACAAAATAAACCCACATAAGTCATCAGCATTCTTATATATCACTAACATATCCAACAGTTAGAGTTACAAAGAGAAATTACATTTAAAGTAACTACTGATAATATAAAATATTTAGGAATCTATCTGCCAAGGGAAAATCAGAAACTATATGAGCAAAATACTTTCCACAGAAATGATGTCAGATCTAACCAATTGGAAAAATATTAAATGCTCTTGGATTGGGCGAGCAAATATAATAAAGATGACAATACTACCTAAACTAATCTATTTATTTAGCACTATACCAATCAGACTTACAAAAAACTATTTCAATGACCTAGAAAAAATAACAACAAAGTTCATATGGAAAAACAAAAGGTCAAGAATTTCAAGGGAATTAATGAAAAAAAAAAATCAAATGAAGGTGATCTAGCTGTACCAGATCTAAAATTATATTATAAAGTAGCAGTTACCAAAACCATTTGGTATTGGCTAAGAAATAGACTAGTTGATCAGTGGAATAGGTTAGGTTCAAAGGACAAAACAGCCAATAACATTAATAATCTAGTATTTGACAAACCCCAAAACCCCAGATTTTGGTATAAGAACTCACTGTTTGACAAAATTGCTGGGAAAATTGCAAATTACTATAGCAGAAATTAGGCATTGACCCACACTTAGATCAGGTCAAATGGGTTCATGACCCAGGCATAAAGAATGAAATTATAAATAAATTAGAAGAACATAGGATAGTTTACCTCTCAGACCTGTGGAAGAGGAAGAAATTTGTGACCAAAGAAGAACTACAGATCATTATTGATCACAAAATAGAAAAATTTGATTATATCAAATGAAAAAATTTTGTACAAACAAAACTAACACAGACAAGATTAGAAGGGAAGCAATAAACTGGGAAAACATTTTTACAGTCAAAGGTTCTGATAAAGGCCTTCTTTCCAAAATATATAGAGAATTGACTCTAATTTATAAGAAATCAAATCATTCTCCAATTGATAAATGGTGAAAGGATATGAACAGACAATTCTCAGATGAAGAAATTGAAACTATTTCTAGCCATATGAAAAGATGCTCAAAGTCATTATTAATCAGAGAAATGCAAATTAAGACAACTCTGAGATACCACTACACACCTGTCAGATTGGCTAGAATGACAGGAAAAGGTAATACAGAATGTTGGAGGGAATGTGGGAAAACTGGGATACTGATACATTATTGGTGGAATTGTGAATACATCCATTCATTCTGGAAAGCAATTTGGAAATATGCTCAAAGAGTTATCAAACTGTGCAAACCCTTTGATTCAGCAGTGTTACTACTGGGTTTCTATTCCAAAGAGATTTTAAAGAAAGGAAAGGGACGTGTATGGGCAAGAATGTTTGTGGCAGCCCTCTTTGTAGTGGTCAAAGACTGGAAACTGAGTAGATGCCCATCAATTGGAGAATGGCTGAATAAATTGTGGTATATGAATATTATGGAATATTATTGTTCTGTAAGAAATGACCAGCATGATGAATACAGAAAAGTTTGGAGAGACTTATATGAACTGATGCTGAGTGAAATGAGCAGAACCAGGAGATCATTATACACTTCAACAACAATAATGTATGAGGATGTATGAGGATGGAATTGGATATCTTCAAAAAAAAAAAAGAAGATGTAATTCAGTTCCAATTGATTAATAATGAACAGAAGCAGCTACACCCAGAAAAGGAACACTGGAAAATGAGTGTAAACTCTTTGCACTTTTGTTTTTTCTTCCCAGGTTATTTTTACCTTCTGAATCCAATTCTTCCTGTGCAACAAAAAATTCAGTTCTTCACACATGTATTGTATGTAGGATATACCATAACATATTTAACATATTATGGGACTGCCTGCCATCTAGGGGAGTGGGTGGAGAGAAGGAGGGAAAAATTTGGAAGAGAAGTGAGTGCAAGGGATAATGTTGTAAAAAAATTACCCATGCATATGTACTGTCAAAAATGTTATAATTATGAAATTAATAAAAAGGGGGAAAAAGAGATTGCAAGTGGGCCTGGAAAATGGAAAGAACAAGGGTACAGAGGACCCCTATCCTAGCAATGAACACAGGAATAGACACTGTTTGACCATTGCCTATAACCATTGAAGAGAGAAGCACTTTTGGTCAAGAAGGAGTTAAAGAAGAACAGTTTCTCTTCTGATCCCAAAATATCAGAAACCCTGAGGAACAGTATTATTTCTGGTTCCAAGAGACAAGACACCTGAAGAGCAGTACTGATTACAATCCCAAATGATGAGGGGTCCTTCCTGGGAAAGGACTAGAGTATAAACCAGAAAAAATTAATGAAACCTCTCCCCATATTACTATTCTTGGAAGCACCAAAAACTCAAATCCCCACAGCTGGCTCTGAAAACAACAATGAAAAAAAGTGCAAAAAAAAAAAAAAGTAACTGTGTCACTTCTGCCACTCCTCTGGAAACAGAATCTAATATTAACATAAGGTTCCATATTAAGAAACAGGAGGAGAAATGAGCAAAAAACGACAACCCTGAAATAAAAAGTTGCAATGGTGACAGAGAAGATCAAGACACAAACTTAGAAGACAATGAAGTAAAAAGCAGCTTCTAGAAAAACCTCCCAAAAACTGTGCCAATACACAAGTCTATCAAGAATACCTGGAAGAACTCACTTCCAGTTGATTGATGATGGACAGAGGTAGCTACACCCAGAGAAGAAACACTGGGAAGTGAATGTAAATTGTTAGCACTAATATCTGACTGCCCAGGTTACATGTATCTTCGGAATCTAATGCTTATTGTGCAACAAGAAAATGGTATTTACACACATGTATTGTATCTAGGTTATATTGTAACACATGTAAAATGTATGGGATTGCCTGTCATCGGGGGGAAGGAGTAGAGGGAGGGGAGGATAATTTGGAAAAATTAATACAAGGGATAATATTATTAAAAAAATATAATAAAAAAAATACCTGGAAGATGGGGACAGCTGGTGAACACTTCCTAGCTGTGTGACCCTGGGCAAGTCACTTAACCCCAGCCTCAGGTGGGGAAAATACCTGGAAGAGACAAAAATAATTATTTTTTTTAATTAAGGGTGGTAAATAAAAAATTAGGTAAAGAAATGAAAACAAAAAGTTCAATCTCCAAATACAGAATTGAAGAGATTTCTAAAAAGGCAAAAAGAAATCTTGAGAACTATATTTCTACCATAAAATATGTAAAGAACACAAGTATAATTTGTCCTACAAACAAGAGGTGGAAAGGAAATTATATCATAAAAAAGGGTAAAGTGGTGGTGCTACATCTCATGGAGAGGCAAACTAACCTATTATATCTAAGAGAAAGAAAGGAGGGGGATGAACATAGTGTGTATCAATCAAACATATTTGGTTTATGGTGAAACTTCTTCCACTTGACTGAAAAGTGGGAGGGAAGGAGTAAGCTAAGGGGAAGGGAATACAGAAATTGTGAGGAAAAGGGGTAAAATAGGGGGAAGAACTTTAAGGTGGGGAGGGATACTAAAAAGGGAGGGCTGTGAAAAGCAAGTGCTCACAAGTTTAATACTAGGGAGGGGGGTAAGAGGGAAGGAAAAGAGGTTAACAGGGGTTAACAGGATGGCAAGTAATATAGAATTAAGTTATTCTAGCCATAAATGTGAATGGGGTAAATTCCCTCATAAAGAGGAAGCAGTTATCAGACTGGATTAAAAGCCAGAATCCTACTATATGTTGTTTATATGAAACACACCTGAAACAGGGTGAGATTCAGAAGAAAGGTAAAAGGTTGGAGCAGAATCTACTATGCTTCAGGTAAAGCCAAAAAAGCAGGGGTAGCCATCCTCATCTCAGATCAAGCAAAAACAAAAATCGATCTAATTAAAAGAGATAAGGAAGGGCATTATATATTGCTAAAGGGTAGCATAGATAATGAAGCAGTATCAATATTAAACATATACGCACAAAGTAGTGTAGCATCTAAATTCTTAAAAAAGAAATTAAGAGAGCTGCAAGAAGAAATAGACAGCAAAACTATAATAGTGGAAGATCTCAACCTTGCACTCTCAGAATTAGATAAATCAAACCACAAAATAAATAAGAAAAAAGTCAAAGAGGTAAATAGAATACTAGAAAAGTTAGATATGATAGATCTTTGGCGAAAGCTAAATGGAGACAGAAAGGAGTATACTTTCTTCTCAGCAGTTCATGGAACCTATACAAAAATTGATCATATACTAAGATATAAAGACCTTAAAATTAAATATAGGAAGACAGAAATAGTAAATGCATCCTTTTCAGACCACAATGCAATGAAAATTACATTCAATAAAAAGCCAGGGGAAAATAGACTAAAAAAAATAATTGGAAACTAAATAATCTCATACTAAAGAATGACTGGGTGAAACAGCAAATCATAGACATAATTAATAACTTCACCCAAGAAAATGACAATAATGAGATATCATACCAAAATGTGTAGGATGCAGCCAAAGCAGTAATAAGGGGAAGTTTATATCGCTAGAGGCCTACTTGCATAAAATAGAGAAAGAGAAGGTCAACAAATTGGCCTTACAACTAAAAATGCTAGAAAAGGAACAAATTAAAAACCCCCAAACACAAAACTAGAAATTCTAAAAATAAAAGGTGAGATTAATAAAATTGAAAGTAAAAAAACTATTGAATTAATTAATAAAACTAAGAGTTGGTTCTATGAAAAAACCAACAAAATAAACAAACCCTTAGTAAATCTGATTAAAAAAAGGAAAGAGGAAAAGCAAATTGTTAGTCTTAAAAATGAAAAGGGTGAACTCACCACTAATGAAGAGGAAATTAGAACAATAGTTAGGAGCTACTTTGCCCAACTTCATGCCAATCAATTCGATAACTTAAATGAAATGGAAGAATACCTTCAAAGATATAGCTTGCCCAGATTAACAGAGGAAGAAGTAAATAGTCTAAATAGTCCCACTTCAGAAAAAGAAATAGAAAAAGCTATTAACCAACTCCCTAAGAAAAAATCCCCAGGACCAGATGGATTTACATGTGAATTCTACTAAACATTTAAAGAACAACTAACTCCAATGCTATATAAACTATTTGAAAAAATAGCGATTGAAGGAGTCCTACCAAATTCCTTTTATGACACAGACATGATACTGATACCAGGTAAGCTGAAAACAGAGAAAGAAAATTATAGACCAATCTCCCTCATGAATATTGATGCTAAAATCTTAAATAAAATATTAGCAAAAAGACTACAGAAAATCATCCCCAGGATAATGACCAAGTAGGATTTATACAAGGAATGCAGGGCTGGTTCAATATTAGAAAAACTATTAGCATAATCAACTATATCAATAACCAAATTAACAAAAATCATATGATCATCTCAATAGATGCAGAAAAAGCATTTCATAAAATCCAACATCCATTACTACTAAAAACACTTGAGAATATAGGAATAAATGGACTATTCCTTAAAATAATAAGGAGCATATATTTAAAACCATCAGTAAACATCATATGTAATGGTGATAAACTGGAACCTTTCCCAGTAAGATCAGGAGTGAAACAAGGTTGACCACTATCACCATTACTATTCAATATTGTACTAGAAATGCTAGCCTCGGCAATAAAAGCTGAGAAAGAGATTAAAGGAATTAGAGTAGGTAATGAGGAAATCAACTATCACTCTTTGAAGATGATATGATGGTATATTTAAAGAACCCCAAAAACTCTGCTAAAAAGCTATAAGAAATAATTCAGAACTTTAGCAAAGTTGTAGGATACAAAGTAAATCCACATAAATCCTCAGCATTTTTATACATCACCAACACAGTCCAAGAGCAAGAGCTACAAAGAGAAATTCCATTCAAAATAACGGTCAATAGTATAAAATATTTGAGAATCTATCTACCAAAGGAAAGTCAGGAATTATATGAGCAAAATTACAAAAAATTTGCCACAAAAATAAAGTCAGATTTAAATAATTGGAAAGACATTAAGTTCTCTTCGATAGGCCGAGCAAATATAATAAAGATGACAATACTCCCTAAACTAATCTATTTATTTAGTGCTATACCAATCAGACTCCCAAAAACTATTTTAATGACCTAGAAAAAATAACAACAAAATTCATATGGAAGAACAAAAGGTCAAGAATTTCAAGGGAATTGATGAAAAAAAAAATCAAATGAAGGTGGCCTAGCTGTACCTGATCTAAAACTATATTATAAAGCAGAAGTCACCAAAACCATTTGGTATTGGCTAAGAAATAGACTAGTCGATTAGTGGAATAGGTTAGGTTCACAGGACAAGATAGTGAATGAAAATAGAAATCTAGTGTTTGACAAACCCAACTTTTGGGATAAGAATTCATTATTTGACAAAAACTTCTGGGAAAACTTGAAATTAGTATGGCAGAAACTAGGCATGGACCCAGACTTAACACCGCATATTAAGATAAGATCCAAATGGGTCCATGATTTAGGCATAAAGAACGAGATCATAAATAAATTAGAGGAACATAGGATAGTTTACCTCTCAGACTTGTGGAGGAGGAAGGAATTTGTGACCAAAGGAGAATTAGAAATCATTATTGATCACAAAATAGAAAATTTTGATTACATCAAATTAAAAAGCTTTTGTACAAACAAAACTAATGCAAACAAGATTAGAAGGCAAACAATAAACTGGGAAAACATTTTTACAGTGAAAGGTTCTGATAAAGAAACTTACTATAAATTCCCCCCACTCATTTTTTGTTTTTCTTGCTTTGTTTTGTTTCTCTTCCCAGATTATTTTTACCTTGTGAATACAATCCTTCCTTTGAAACAACAACAACAACAAAATTCGGTTCTGCACATATATATTGTACCTAGGATATACTATAACATATTTAATATGTATGGGAATGCCTGCCTTCTAGGGGAGAGGGTGGAGGGAAGGAGGGGAAAATTCGGAACAGAAGTGAGTACAAGGGATAATGTTGTAAATAATTACCTATGCACATGTACTTTCAAAAATGTTATAATTATAAAATTAATAAAAAAAATTAAAAGGCTTTTGTGCAAATAAAACTAATGCAATCACAATTACAAGAAAAACAAATATATAGGAAACTGAGCCAAATTCATAAAAAATAAGATCGTCCCTAAGTTAATAAATGATAACAGAATATGAACAGTCACTTTTCAGAAGAAGAAAGCAAAATTAACAATAGTCATATAAAAATGTTGTTGTTCAGTTGTTTCAGTCATATTTGACTCTTTGTTGACCCCATTTGGAGTTTTTAAGGCAAAAACACTGAAGTGATCCATTTCCTTCTTTGGCTAATTTTACAAATGAGGAAATGAGGCAAACATGGTTAAGTGACTTGCCTAGGGTCCCACACTTTATAAGTGTCTGAAGCTGGATTTGAACTGAGGAAAACACATCTTCCTGATTTCAGGTCCACTGAACCTATCCACTATATCAGCTAGCTACCCCACTATTGATTTGAGAAACAAAAATTAAAACAATTCTGAGATACCATCTAACACTTATCAGATTGAGTAACATGACAGAAAAGGAAAATGACAAATCCTAGAGAAGATGTGGAAAAAATAAGACACGAATGCACTATGTGTATGTGGTATTGTGAACTAGTTCAACTGTTATGAAGAACAATTTGGAACTATAGCCTAAGGGGTATAAAATTGCATATCCTTTGACCCAGCAACACCTGCTACCACAATAAATCAAAGAAATAAAAGAAAAAGGAAAAAGATCTATGTGTACAAAAATATTTATAACTGCTCTTTTTTTGGTAACTAAAGTCCAGAAATTGAGAAGATGCACTTCAATTGAGGAATGGCTGATTATGATGGTATATGATTGTGATGGAATATTATTGTTTTATAAGAAATGATGAGCAGAATACTTTCAGAAAAACCTGGAAAGATTTATATGAACTGAGACAAAATTAAATAAACAGAACCATGAGAATATTATACACAGTAATAACAATATTGTTAGGATGATCAAATGTGAAAGATTTAGATACTCTGATCAAGACAATTCTGAAGAATTTAAGATGAAAAATGTCAACCACCTCCAGAGAAAGAATTGATGAACTCTGAATGAAGATTGGAGCATACTTTTTTTTTAACACTCTTTTTATTATTTTTTGTTCGTTTACTTTTGCAACATGGCTAATATGGAACTATGTTTTGTGTAGCTTCACATGCATAATTGATATCAAATTGCTTAACTTCTCAAGGAGGGAGGGAGGAACAAAAAAAGGAAGAGAATTTAAAACTATTTTTAAATAAGTGATTAAAATATTTTACAATTGAATTGAAAAATATTTAATTAAATAAAAATATATTTTTTTTAAATTTAAATATACCTCATTAGAGATGTCCCACAATGTTCCTGTTTTTGAAGTTAGAAGACCCAGATGACTCTGTTTCTTATTACATAAACTTAGTTACTGCTTAAACTTAAACACGTTGCTTAAACTCTCTGGGTTTCAGTTTCATCATCTATATGAAAGAGAAGAGGGTTAGACTAGATGAATTCTGCTCCAGTTGCAAAGCTATCACTCTATAACCTATGAAACTGTGATTTATATCAGGAATACAAAATTGACGAAATATTGGAAAAGTATAGGCAGACCTATAATATAAGTTGTGTCACTCTCATTAATTTTGTCACAGGAGGATTTCAATTTGATGATAGCACTTTGGCTATTAGAGCACTTTGGCTGTCCCTATTTTTTCCTAATTATATGTCCTCCCCTTCCTATTAGGAAATTATAAGTTCACAGAGGACAGGAACTGTCTCTTTTATTTTTTCATTTTTGCAAACTCAATATCTAGCACAATGTCTTGCACTTATTAAATATTTGTTAAATTAAATATTCAGAGTGCATTATTTCTTAGGAAGCATTTTAGCGGAGTCAGGCTTAATATTTTGATCATCCTTAAATACTGAGCAAAACAAATTATTTTTTGACATCAAGACTTACTGTATCTAGAGTCAAAGGAAATAAATCACTTTTGTTATCTATGTGATAAAATGCCAGTGTGAAAATATCAAAGAAATGTAATCCCTTGAATTTTGTTTGATACTTTGTTTGTTATTAGAGTAAGGGAAAGGGATAAAAAAAAAAAATCCACAAGGTGGGAAAGTTTTCAAAATGTATAATTAAGATTAATTTAGTAATCTTTTCTCATTAAGCTAAATTTTGTAGGGTAATGAAAGATTTGTGTATGTTGTGTAGGATTAAGGGGATTTGATGTTTGACATCACTTCTTTGTCTGCTCAAGTCTACAGATGAGAGTTTATTGAGTAGGGGATAAAGCATTCAGTTAAGAACCTTCTCTGAAAAAGAGGAGGAAAAGTGTGCTTTGCTAAATATGACAAGTGTTTGCCACAAATGATCTACTGTAACAGAGTCAACATTGAAGATAATCAAGGCTGCATTGGTCTTTTCTCCTGCTTCAGGCTTCCTGACACCATTGGCTTATATGCAGTTTTCTAATAAGAAAAACGTTAAAATGAAGGATCACTGACAGGATTGGTTGTAACTACTGCTTTTCTACTCCTATAAAGACATGGTGCTCCGACTACTACTTTTCACAGGCCTCTGGATCACGGTAGTTTTCAATGCCCTTGCTGTTCCTCGGGTTAAGAAGCAAGAACAGCAGCATTCATATGCAAAAAAGCTAACAAGGTAAGATTTCTGTAATGCATCAGTCATTATCCTGATTCTCCCAGGGCCACTTCTTGAAGGCTGGATACCAAAGACCTCTCTCTCCTTCATTAACATCAAAGCTTTATTATGGTAATTATCTACTAGCTTCTGGGGATGGCATCTGTGCTTCAAGATACCAAGTTGATTGACACTTTCAAAAGCAAGATATTGGGCCTCTGTTAAAATTTCATAATAGATCTTGGAGAAGTAAAATCATATCATCTCTCTTAAAAAGATATTATCTTTTACAGAATGTCAATGAAGAGATAGTTATTTTCATTTATATATGAGCATATAGTAAGATTAAAAGTACATGATATTTCTAGATTTGAATTACCTACAATGGTAAATCTTAGAGCTTTTAATGGATTAGCAAAATTTTTCAAAATGTCTTGGTAAAGTGTTATATTAACCTGCTGTGTCCTTTAATATTAAGGACTAATTATTATATGTTTTTAGTAGATATGATACTTAAAGATTCTCTAAGAAACAAGTTAGAGTCCAGTTTCATTAATTTATCCAAGATTCTTTTATTCTTTAATGGGAAAAACTCTTAGGCATCCCAAAGAGTGAACAGATGGCTCTGGTTCAGAAGTAGTCTTTTAAAAAGAGAACCAGGCATGTTTCCCTGATTAATAGAAGACCCAGTTCTGCAACTTTCAAAGAGATACTAAAAGACATTAATTAACATAAAACTAGTTTGCCTATAAAGAAGAATAAATAAATATCTGAAGGTTTATACTTCAAAGTAAAGTTTCTTCATTATCATCCATATTAAAGGATTCATCAATAAGGTATCCCCAACAAGAAAAAGAACAAATCAAAAGATAAGGGAAACTATTCAGAAGGGAAAGAATCTATCTCCCAAAATGGGTAGAGGGGAGTCCTCTATAGCATACCAGATAGGCATTTTTTGATGGATCCCTAGTTTTATTAAAAAGTCGACAAAAAAAAAAATCACCAAATATCTTCCCCTGCCTCCCTTAAATCAAGCACAAAGATTCCCCACTTTGTTTCTTCTGGTTATTAGAACTAATTTTAAAAAAAGAATAATTTAATAATAATAAATAAAATAGCAACATAATAATAATAACATAGAACTTTGCATTCATCATTTCATTTGAAATTCATGATAACCCTGTGTGTGACTTAGTATTCTTATCATTATTTCACATATGGCCCAGAGAGGTTGGATGATTTCTCCATATTATATAGATGGTAAATAACCAAATCAACATTTGCAACCCAATTTTTTTCATTACAAATCCAGTGTACTATGCTCCATCTGCTTTTTCAAGCAGCTATGAGACTGAGCACTTTTTAGGAGATTGGGGTAGTAAATTTTAACAGAGACTGTTAGTGTTAAAAATAGAAGCAATGAAAGATTAAGTGATTTACACAATATAATGTAATAAAGTACAAGCAAAGTGGGACCTGAAACCTAGGCATTTAGACCCACCTGAGTCATCTTTGAGACATGAGTCAAAAAAGTTGGGAAAGAAGAGGCTAGACTATAACCAACAGTTAGTGGGCATTTTCAGGTGACCTTTGTGGTAAACTACAGTAAGGTAAAATTTTTTCCCACTTTCTATAGTTGTTCTTCTTTTAGAACCTAGAAAGAAGAAGCCTTTTGAAGTTTTACTATTTTGGGACTTTATCAGACAAGGAATATTCATCAAAAAAAGCAAATCCATTGGGTGAAAATGGACCACAAGTTTTGCTTTTTCTTTTATTTTCAATGTGGCAGTAAAGATGGAAAACAAATGGGAGGGCAAAAAATAGATTTTTTCAAATAAAATTTTTCAAATTTTGAGAAATAGACATTGATAGACTTGCTCTGTGACAGGGAACCACTCACATCTGTATTCCCTTCAAAGATGAGAAAGGGAAGAAAATCAATCTCTAATAATGTCTAAATATGTCTATATCTTTAGTCAACATACAACAAAGAAGAGGAATTTAGAGGATATTCTGTGGAGTTTTCAGGACTTTGTTTTAATTTTTACTTTTTTGCATTTTATTTCAGTTAGAGATTGATCCTCTGAGAAATAAGTTAGAGTCCATTTTCATCAGTTTCTCTCAGATTCTCTTATTCTTCAATGGAAAAACCCTTAGGATTCCCCAAAGAGTAATAAGTAGATGGCTCTAGCTCAAAAATATCTTTTAAAAAAGAGAACCAAGCATGTTCCCCTGGTTAATAGCAAGACCCAGTTCTGCAACTTTCAAAGCTTTCCTTCTTCATTCTTTTGGGAAGAAGTTTAAAAGATTAATCACAACTACAGAGGCTTGGTATAATCAAAAGCAAAATGGTAACAGAATAGCATAATAATATAGAAATAGCACTACCTCTGCAATCAAAGGTCCTTGAGCTCAAATCTTCCCTCTGATACTTGCTTCTTATATGTGATCTTAGGCAAATCAAATGCCATCTTGTAGCAGCAGTGGGACTATAAAGTTACTGTGGTTCCTTCTAGATGATGTGTTATATGATTGTTTCCTCCATTGGAAAAAAAATAGAAATTCACTATTATAACATTTAAAAAAGAAACAACAATTAATGGGAACTTTAAAAGCACTATTGCTTAAATTGGTTTGGGAGAGTAAATTATGAAGTGAATTTCACTACATCTTGAGCTCATTATCATATAAATTAAATGATAATGGCTTTACCATTAAGACTGTATTTAGCAATCCATTCACCCCAATAAATAGCATTATTCTAGGGGTCTTTTAGTTCTTAAAATAGAGATCAATCTGTCAAGGGATATGATTGTGACAAAAATGTGGATCTGCAGAAATGTTCTTATCCTGAGGGGGAAAGATAATTAATATATTTTTTCACAATAATAGTCATTTAGTTAAACAAAGTCCTTATTAAGCGATATGTTACCTTCTAAGGCAAGGTCTATATAAGAACAACAAAATCAGAATAAATAAATGATTTAGGTAGTCTGATTCACTATGATCTAAGTAGCTCTAAAATTAAAAGGAACTTAGCAATCCCTATTGGGGAAATCTACCATAAGAGAAATTCTCTTGATGAGTTAACTTAAATTGGGCCCAGCAAATATTTTGGTCACTTTTGATACTACATTTTAAAGAGTTCTGGATGTCATTTAGGATTTAGGAACATGGGATTACAAACAGAATCATATTGTAAAAATAGTGTTGAATCTGTAAGCAGAGACCCTAAATTCAGATTATTGCTGTGCTGCTTCTGACCTTGGTCAAGACACAATATTTCTGGACTTTAATTTCCTTATTTTTAAAATGACTAGCGGTTAGATTAGATAATCTCTAATGTAGATAGAATGGTGGGCCTGGAGTCAGGGAGTCTCATCTTTCTGTTCAAATATGGCCTCAGACACTCACTAACTACCCTGGACAAGTCACTTAGCTCTGCTTGCCTCACTTTTCTAACCTGTAAAATGAGCTGGAGAAGGAAATGGCAAAATATTGCAGTATCTTTGTCAAGTAAATCCCAAATGGGATCACAAAGAATTGAACACAACTGCAACATATCTGAACAAGAAATAAAGATCTCCTTTAGCTCTAACTCTATAATTTTAGTCCAATCTCATTATTTAACTTAGGAAGAAACTGAAGCTCATAAATACTAAGATTATAAAATAGAGTCAATAGAACAGCTAAGTATCCTGACTTCTTAAGAATGTGGCTATGACAAAGAATCCCTGGGTGTTTTTTTTTTTTAACTTTAAAAAAAAAAGATTATTTAAACATAAAATGTTTTACAAACCTTTACCTCTATTATTTGCTATTTTTCCATAAGAACCTGAATCAGACAAAAGATCATGTATAGTTATATAGTATAGTATAGTTATAGCAAACAAAACCAGAATTGAAGATAAAGGATCAAAGCTAAAATGGGAAAAAAAAAAAAAAAAAAAACAACAACCAATAGATTTAGAAAATAGCTCATTCTGATTTTGATGCTTAACTGTGTGTTACCAGGACAAGTCATTTAAAATCTGAAAAACTCAGTTTCTTCATCTATAAAATGGGATAATTCCCTCAAATAGTTATTTGTGAGAAAAATTCTTTTAAAAACCTGTGCTACAGAAATCATTATGGCTAAAGCAGTTACTGAAGAAAGCTTCTTTGGGATATGACCTACTTGATCAAGTACTTAGTACAATCCAACACATTCAGTTTACAGATGAGAAAACTGAAAGCTGAGAAAGCTTATATGATTTACTTGAGGTCACAGAGGTGGAGTAATTCACAGAGCTGGTCTTTGAATCCAGATACTCTGGATCCAGATGTGGCACTCTGGACATTATACTACATTGTCTCATATAGCCAAAAACAAACTTCTTTGTTGCATCCTAAATTCTCAGCCTAGATTTTTCCCATACATTCTCAGTCCAGGAAAACATACTGAGAAAAGCTCAAGACATTTAATTATGCTGTTCTGGCCTAAATTGAATACTTTCAAAATTCTCAGGTTTTTCCAGATGCTTTGCTTTCTTGTTTGCCCATTCTAAATAATATATGTTAAAAAAAATCACTTCTGTTAGGGAGGTAAACCTAACATCAGATAATCATAAAATCTCAAAATAGGAAGGGACTTCAGAGATCAGCTAAGCTTCACAAGGACCTTTATAATACCTCCAACAAGAAGCCCTCATCTCAAGACTTCTATTGTGACAGGGCAAAGTAACCAACCAAGGCAGTTCATTCTACTCTGAGCCAGATGTAATTGTTAGAAAGTATTTCGTAACATTAAGATGAAATCTTCCTCTCAGTAGCAATACTCTCTAAGTCCCCACTTAGGAAAACTCCTAATGTTTAGACAGAAGTTTGGCTTTCTGCTTTAATCTAAAAAACATTTTTCTCTACTTAATCACTGGCTTTTTTATGGTTTTTTATGCTTATTTTTTTATGGTTAAGTTCAGGCTACTAGAAACATTTGTGTAAAGTAGTAAGTAGAGTATGTCATCATGTCTGTTAATGCAGAGGTTTTAAATGTGGACTTTCTGAGTGTGCATGTAATTGAGAAATATTTTTAGAAATAATAGAAATTGAGAAATAAATTTAGAAATATTTTTTAGAAATAAATAAAAATACAGTGGATAGTGTACTGGCCCTGAGGTCAGAAGGACAATCCTTATTTATGGATTAGCAACTCCTATTTCTAAGTGAGTTCTAATGGACAAGCACCAGGATGGAAAAAGAGTAGACCTTTTTCTTAAGACTTTTACTCAGTTCTTAAACAGGTTTCAACTGCTGACTTCAGTCTAAGCATTTTGCTTCTGTAAGGCTTATGTTTTTCCTATTTATCTCTCCTTTGCAGGAGCTCAGCCTTACTTTTGCTTTCTCTTTTTCACCTGTTGTCCCTATACCACCCAATTTTTTCTTTCCCACTCAACCCTTAAGGTCCCAAGTTCTTCCTTTTGTCCTGTCTCTCATTCTCTTCTTTAATTTTCTTCTCTATGACCCTCTACAGAAAAATTTAAAATTCTGGCTGTAGTAAATAATTTTTCCCTCCATTCCCATCCCTTGATAAATTTTTTCTTCCCTCACTGAGGAAAACAATTCTCAATGTCTTTAGCAATTTTGAGTCTCTTTCCAAGGCAGCCCATCTGAGAAAATTGCTGTTGAACAAAGTTAAAATGTGACAGAAACTCTTTGCTGAAGGAATTTTTATTGAACTGGAGTGTGACAAGGGGTTATTGTTGTTATTATTGTTATTGTTTTCCTCCATTCTTGAAAAGGACCATGAGACACAAACATGAAGCCATCTATTATAAATGAATTGGATTTATGTGAGTTGAGGGCTGTACAAAGTCACCAGCCTTTCTCCTCCAGAACCATATAAGCCCAGTGACAAGATATAGGGAAGTTAAAAAGACAAGTGTTCAAATATGGCCTTATGCAATTACTAATTGTATGTACCTAGACAAATTAATTAACCTCTGTCTGCCTGACTTTTCTCAACTCCACAAAGTGGAGATAATAGTAGTACCTACCTCCCAGGATTGTTGTGAAGGCAAAATGGAAGTATTTATAAAATGCTTAGCATAGTTCCAGGTACATTGTGCATAATAAATACTTGTTCCCTTCCTTCCTGTTACCTCCCCCCCAAAACCTCAGCATACTTAGGATATTTAGGTGGTGCTTGTTCAGTCATTCAGTTGTGTCCAACTCTTCATGACTCCATGGACCATACTGTCTGTGGGATTTTCTTGGCAGAAATATTGGATTAGTTTGCCATTTCCTTCTCTAGTCGAGGTAAACAAATGTTAACTGACTTGCTCAAGATCACCCAGCTAGTAACACCTGGATTTGAACTTTGGTCTTCCTGATTCTGTGTCCAATGTTCTTTACACTAGTTGCTTCTTTGTATAATTCTTAGGTGCAATGTTCATTCCTATCTGCTTATCCTTCCTTCCCTCAACTGGAATAATCATGAGATCATATCTTGGGAAGGAAAGGAGATCTAACAGGGCACCTCATTCACTCTCTTAATTTGCATTCATAAGGAAATTGAAGCCCATAAAAGTATTTTATCCAAGATCAAATAGTACATAGCAGAGAGGAATTTGAACCTTAGTCTTCAGCCACTATCTTATCCTGTTCTCTTTCCTTAGTTTCCTCCTCTCTAAAATAAATAAATACTAAACTTCCATCAAAAATTAGTTCAGAATTAACTTCTCAAAGTCTTTAGAGAGAGAACTGAATACAGATTCAAGATACTTTTTTTTAAAACTTTATTTTTCTTGGATTTGGGAGGGGGTCTATTTATGACTTACATGTGTTTTGTATAATAATCTATGTCAAATTGTTTGCCTTCTCAATGCAGGGGAGGAGAATTTGGAGAGAAAGAATTTGGAAGTCAAAATTTGAAAAGAAAATGTTAAGATGATTTTGCCTGTAATGGGGGGATAAAGTATAAATTTGGAGAAACTGAATCAATTATATAAATTTTAAAGAAAAAATGTTTTTTTGCCAAATTTAAACAAACATTAAGCAAAGATATGTAAGTATTCAGCAAGGGCATACAAGAGCAACTCTCTTGTATTATTATTACTATCCTCATTTCATAGTTAAGGAAGCCAAGGCAATCAGCAGCTTAGTCATTTCCCAGAGTCACACAGCCAATATTTTAATTCAGATTCTAATTTCAGACACAGCCCTCTATCCATTATACCATTAACAACCTTATCAAAGCAAATAGGTCTTCAGCTGCATTTTTCTTTGTTTGTTTTCTTTGTTTTTTGCTTTTCTTTTCTTTCTTTTTTTCTTTTTTTTTTTTAATAGGGTTAAGAAACCTGTCCAGAGTTACACAATTAAGTCTGAGGTTGAATTTGAACTCAAGCCCACACAACTGAATTTTAAAGAACGGATAAGACTTTTAAAAGAATCAGAAGATTCAGGACATAATTCCAGTTTTATGGACAGATTTAGAGACAATAATGTTCATGTTTGAAAGAAAGCGAAGACACTTGTTCGGTTGAAACATAATATTCATGTTTGGTAAATGGTATATGAGTTTGAAGCACAGATTTGCCCTGTCCAAAGAATCACAAGGTCATTTGAGCCAAGCTCCAGTGGGCCCCATGTTGTCTAGTATAGGTCTATGCCCACAAAACAAGTTATATAAACTTCCATGATTCCAGAGCACTAGATATTTTTACTGCTCCTTGTCAAATAATTAGGATTCTTTAGTCTGGAAAGTAAATACTAAAAATGGAATTAAACCTATAAAAAGCAGTATGGATAAGGTAAATATAAATTTGTTTGCTCAATTCTCAATGTTAGGATATCATTCAAATAATTTTAGTTCACCAAATATTTAGTCAGTTCTTTCATAGAGGCTTCATTTTTCTAAATTATGGGGTAATTACAAAGTTTAGATGAAACTTATTGAAGCTCTCCCAACCAACAGCTATGATTGCATTCTTTGGAAACATAAATTCTAAGTTTAATATCATTTTTCTCAGGGGCCTTGTGCATGCAAGGAAAGAGTATGCTTCCATTTCAAGAAGATCTTTCTATAATAATCATTTTCAACATACTTACTATCTGCTTTTTTTTTCCAAAAGCTAATTCATAGTGGCTAAGGATGAGTAGGAAGTACTTCATAAGGTATGTGAGTGACAGCAGTAGAAACTCCAGGCCTATAGGATTATCCCTGAAATCTCTCCTAATGGTAGAAGTAATCAATCATTTTCTGGAGATTCAGCCTGTTAATTCAAGGAGTAGATAAGAAAGTAGCCCAAAGAGGTGCTACACATAATTGTGATAAGCTATTTCTTAAATTCTTAAAAATAATAAATATGAAGAACATAGGAGGCATAGGAAGACTTACATAAACTGACAGAATTTAAACAGAATGAGAAAAAAAATGGACTGCAAAAATATAAAGGTATAGAACAACCATCACAAAATTTGAAGGTGAACACTGAAACTATAATAACCAAATCTGGTCCCAGAGAAAAGGCATGAGAATGAACCAGATTTATTTGCATGATAAAGAATGATGCACACAGAATAATGCATATATCAGACTTGGCTAATATTAGCTAATTATTTTTTCTTTTTTTTCCTTCTTTGTTTTAAAGTAGTTTTCTGCAGTGAGAAGGAAATATCTAAAATAAAAGTTAGGTAAAGACAGATTTTCTTTTTCATTCCAGTATAAGGAAAATGAGCTTTTCTTACTAAGCAAAGGCGAGCTGCTGAAAATTGTTGAGCAGAATAGTAACATAAACTTGGCATAATTTGGCAACAGTGTGAAGGACAGAATGGAGAGAAGAAATTATATTATAGAAACTGAATTTGAATCCTGCCTCTGCCACTTACTGTTTTTGTCATCTTGGGCAAATTATTAAATATCTATGAACCTTGGTTAAACACATTCATAAAATAAACTGATTTATGATTTCTAAGGGGACTTTCCATTCTGGAACTATGCTCTTATGTTTCTAAGTCTTCACTTATGACTTCTTACTCTCTTCCTGATTCCTTGAGGTGGATATTTCCTGGTTTTTGCCTTGATTACATTTTCTCTTTTTATATCCCCTCCTTTGGCAATTGTATTCAACTTCAAATATTCCCTTTTATATAGAAGCCTGTCCCTCCATGTACACTTAACAATGATGCACCCTTAACTCTACTATGTTAATTATATAAATAGTGCAGAGAATAGAAGAAGGATAGGTAATACATTTTCATACCTTTTCTTTGCTTGCAGGCTTACTCATTACAATTGCTGTTCAGTTTCAAGTTTTGTTGTGGTTGTGCCCTTATATTGTTATAGTCCATTTGTTACATTGTTTTCTTCAGTCTATTTATTTCACATCAATTTGTTTGCCTCACTTTCTTCATCTGTAAAATGAAATGGAAAAGAAAATGTCAAACCTCTCCACAATCTTTGCCAAAAAAACGAAACAACAACAACAACAACAAAAAACCCAAATGACTTAAAAACAGCCACAGGAAGATACAGACTTAATGTTTCATATTCTCTCTCTCTCTCTCTCTCTCTCTTTCTCTCTCTCTCTCTCTCTCTCTCTCTTCTCTCTCGTCTCTCGTCTCGTCTCTCTCGTCTCTCCTCTTTCCCCCCCTTCTCTCTTTTTCTGAGGCAATTGGGGTTAAGTGACTTGCCCAGGGTCACACAGCTAGGAAGTGTTAAGTGTCTGAGGTCAAATTTGAACTTAGGTCCTCCTCGATTTCAAGGCTGGTGCTCTACCCACTGTGTCACCTAGCTGTTATGAGCCAGAACTTGAAACAAGGTACTAAGTGGAATTGAGGAGACAATAGATAAATCTAGTTTAGCATTGATTTAATCCTACAACAAATAATGGTTTCCTAGTGATACAATGATTGGTGTATACTCAGTGTGGAGCATATAAACTAGAAGCCTCAGCCAGGATTGAAATTCAGAGAGAAGGCAAAGGACTGGTGGCAGGAGCTTAAGCTCTCAAAAACAAGGGGAGAAATTCAATTCAATCTTTGATCTTCCCGGCGGCTGGCCTGGACTCCTGCACTTCCCCCACTAAGACCAAGGCCAGAATGAACAGCTCTCCAAAAAGCTGCCCAGCCCCAGGAAGGAGATAATAAAGGATCTGAACTATAAAAAAGCTATCCGGGCCCCAAGAAAGGGGACAAGACTTGGAAAGAGACAATAAAGGATTTGGACTTTAATCCCTGGCTACACTTGTGGTGATTACTGAACTAAAAGGAAGGCTGCTCCCAGAGACCCAAGGAAACCGAAACAGAGAACTTTATATTTTGGCACCCAAACAGGAACTGACACGATCCTGATTTCAATGGGAAAATCTCCCTGACTCCTCTGTTTCATATTCTCTTAATAATAAGATATTGCATTTGTGTTCATGGTAATTTTAGGAAAGGATTAAATTTTAAAAATCAAAAGAGCAACTGATATCACTCTCTTTGGACAGTAAATACAGGCACAAGAAATCTTTTTAATTTTTATTCAAATTACTTCCATCTTGTTTTGGAGAACATTATGGGACAATACACGTGATCTATATGCAGTTAAATAAAATTCAGTGGAATTCAAACGGGAATTCCACTCCACTAGCCATCCCATCTCTCTTCTCCAAAGTAATAATTAGTAAATTAATAATAGTAATAATTAGTAAATAATTAGTAAATATCAGAATCAGCTGTGTGCAATATAAATTTCTATTTTTTTCTCCAGTCCTCTCTCACAGTATCATGCAGTGCATTCCGTTGTGTAAGTTAAATTCAGCCTTTATAGAGAATAATAACATTTCTAGACTTTTTTCTTCAATTTTTTATTTATTTTGTTATTTTTTACAGCAAAAGAGAAATTAAAATGAGGAAGAAAGACAGTACAAAAATATGGCCATTCAAGTATAATCAACTTCTCCACATAGAAGACCATGATTTTGCCATGAGACCTGGATTTGGAGGTGAGCAAAAGCTTTAAGGCACCACTCTATGGGAAAGCTAGAAATTAGCACTAGTGAAAATAGTAATGGAAAGTTTGACCAAAAATGGAAGGTGAAAAACTGATTATGAAGCAGATTTTTTTCTTAAATGATGATTCACGTTTTATCATAGCTCACATTCATATATCACTTTAGAATTTATAAAACATTTCTCCCCAACAACCCTGAGAAGTAGACTGTACAAGTATTATTGTTCCCATTTTACAGAAAAAAAAAATCAGAAGAATTTATGTTTTGCATAATTCTACCTTAAATTGAAAAAAGAAACGCTCATCCTTTCACTGTACTTTGTCTGTAGCTAAGACCACATTACTTACTCTTCAAGGTAAATTTTCAGTGTAAAATAAAATTGATATTGGATACAGAATAGTTTTTTAGCATATTTAATTTGCTGGAAGGGCTTTGAATACAGGCTTGCCTGTGGCTTGTGTCAGCAATTTTTGTGTACAGCAAAATACTGCTTGGAAGAATTACATAAGTATGAAACAGTGAAAGCTTATCAAAGCAAAGTAAAATGAAGCATAATCATAAAAACTTGCAAGTATAACTAATTTTAAGTAATTTTTTGGTCTTGCTATTGAACTGGTGATGACCAAGTATGAAGGTGGAAACACTGCTTTATTTTCAATTGGAATGCCTATTATATATATTTATAATTTTGATACATCCTTAGTCACTTTCATATGTATTTCATACTTCTTAAGTCTTTTAGATACTTTTTAAACTTTTGAAATTAGCTTGATGTTACTTTCTTTTTTGTGTGAAAATTTTTTATATCTTTTTTTCTTTTTTTATTAATTTTATAATTATAAATTTTTTGATAGTACATATGCATGAGTAATTTTTTTTCTTTTAACATTATCCCTTGTATTCATTTTCCAAATTTTCCCCTCTCTTTCTCTACTCCCTCCCCTAGATGACAGGCAATCCTATACATATTAAATGTGTTACAGTATAACCTAGATACAATATATGTGTGTAAATCCAATTTTCTTGTTGCACGTTAAGAATTGGATTCCAAAGATATAAGTAACGTGGGTAGAAAGACAGTAAGTAGTGTTAACAGTTTACATTCAATTCCCAGTGTTCCTTCTCTGGGTGTAGCTGTTTCTGTCCATCACTGATCAACTGGAAGTGAGTTGAATCTTCTTTATGTTGAAGATATCCACTTCCATTAGAATATATCTTCATACAGTATTGTTGTTGAAGTGTATAGTGATGTTCTGGTTCTGCTCATTTCACTCAGCATCAGTTCATGTAAGTCTCTCCAAACCTCTCTGTATTCATCCTGCTGGTCATTTCTTACAGAGCAATAATATTCCATAACATTCATATACCATAATTTACCCAACCATTCTCCAATTGATGGATATCTATTCATTTTCCAGTTTCTAGCCACTACAAAAAGAGCTGCCACAAACATTTTGGCCCATACAGGTCCCTTTCTCATCTTTAATATTTTTTGGGATATAAGCCCAGTAGTAGCACTGCTGGATCAAAGGGTATGCACACTTTGATAACTTTTTGGGCATAGTTCCAAATTGCTCTCCAGAATGGCTGGATTCTTTCACAACTCCATCAACAATGCATCAGTGTCCCAGTTTTCCCACATCCCCTCCAACATTCATCATTATTTGTTCCTGTCATCTTAGCCAATCTGACAGGTGTGTAGTGGTATCTCAGAGTTGTCTTAATTTGCATTTCTCTGATCAGTAGTGATTTGGAACACTCTTTCATATGAGTGGAAATAGTTTCAATTTCATCATCTGAGAATTGTCTGTTCATATCCCTTGACCATTTATCAATTGGAGAATGGTTTGATTTCTTATAAATTAGGGTCAGTTCTCTATATAATTTGGAAATGAGGCCTTTATCATAATCTTTAACTGTAAAAATATTTTCCCAATTTGTTACTTCGCTTCTAATCTTGTTTGCATTAGTTTTGTTTGTACAAAAGCTTTTTAATTTGATGTAATCAAAATATTCTATTTTGTGATCAATAATGATCTCTAGTTCTCTTTTGGTCATAGATTCCTTCCTCCTCCACAAGTATGAGAGGTAGACTATCCCCTGTTCCTCTAATCTATTTATGATCTCATTCTTTATGCCTAAATCATGGACCCATTTGGATCTTATCTTGTTGCATGGTATATGGTGTTAAGTGTGGGTCCATATATAATTTCTGCTATACTAATTTCCAGTTTTCCTAACAATTTTTTTCAAATAACGAATTTTTATCCCAAATGGTGGTATCTTTGGGTTTGTCAAACACTAGATTGCTATAGTTGTACCCTATTTTGTCCTGTGTACCTAATCTGTTCCACTGATCGACTAGTCTATTTCTTAGCCAATACCAAATGGTTTTGGTGACTGCTGCTTTATAATATAGCTTTAGATCAGGTACAGCTAGATCATCTTCATCTGACTTTTTCATTAATTCCCTTGAAATTCTCGACCTTTTATTATTCCATATGAATTTTGTTATTTTTTTCTAGGTTATTAAAATAGTTTCTTGGGAGTCTGATAGCACTAAATAAATAGATTAGTTTGGGGAGTATTGTCATCTTTATTATATTAGCTTGGCCTATCCAAGAGCACTAAATGTCTTTCCAATTATTTAAATCTGACTTTATTTTTGTGGCAAATGTTTTGTAATTTTGCTCATATCATTCCTGACTTTTCTTTAGTAGATGGATTCCCAAATATTTTATGCTCTCAATATTTGTTTTGAATGGAATTTCTCTTTGTATCTCTTGCTGTTGCATTTTGTTGGTGATGTATAAAAATGCTGAGGATTTATGTGGATTTATTTTGTATCCAGCAATTTTGCTAAAGCTGTGAATTATTTCTAATAACTTTTTATTAGAATCTCTGGGGTTCTCTAAGTATACCATCATATCATCTGCAAAGAGTGACAGTTTGATTTCCTCATTACCTACTCTTATTCCTTTAATCTCTTTCTTGACTCGTATTGTCGAGGCTAGCATTTCTAATTCAATATTGAATAGTAATGGTGATAGTGGGCAACTTTGTTTCACTCCTGATCTTACTGGGAAAGGTTCCGATTTATCTCCATTACATATTATGCTTACTTGACAGTCTTAAATATATGCTCCTGACTATTTTGAGGAATAGTCCATTTATTCCTATACTCTCAAGTGTTTTTAGTAAGAATGGATGTTGCATTTTATCAAATGCTTTTTCTGCATCTATTGCAGATGATCATATGCTTTTTATTAATTTGATTATTAATATGGTCAATTATACTAATAGTTTTCCTAATATTAAACCAACCCTGCATTCCTGGTATAAATCCTACTTGATCATAGTGTATTATCCTGGGGATGATTTTCTGAAGTCTTTTTGCTAATATCTTATTTAAGATGTTAGCATCCATATTCATTAAGGAGATTGGTCTATAGTTTTCTTTCTCCGTTTTCAATCTACCATGTCTGTGTCATAAAAGGAGTTTGGTAGGACTCCTTCATCCCCTATTTTTTCAAATAGTTTATATAACATTGGGGCTAATTGTTCTTTTAATGCTTGGTAGAATTCACCTGTAAATCCATCTGATCCTGGGGATTTCCTCCTGGGGAGTTGATTAATAGCTTGTTCTATTTCTTTTTCTGAAATGGGACTATTTAAGCAGTTTATCTCCTCTTCTGTTAATCTAGGGAGCCTATATTTTTGGAGGTAGTCATCCATTTCACTTAAGTTATCAAATTTATTGGCATAAAGTTGGGCAAAGTAACTCATTATTTCTCTAATTTCCTCTTCATTGGAGGAAAGATCCTCCTTTTCATTTTTAAGACTAACAATTTGATTTTCCTCTTTCCTTTTTCTGATCAAATTTACTAAATGTTTATCTATTTTATTGGCTTTTTCATAAAACCAACTCTTGATTTTATTTATTAATTCAATAGTTTTTTTTCTTTCAATATTATTGATTTCTCCTTTTAATTTTAGAATTTCAAGTTTAGTTTTTGGTTGGTGGTTTTAAATTTGGTCTTTTTCTAGCTTTTTAAGTTGCAGGATATCTTTTTTTTTTCATGCAAGTTTTTCAGAGTTTTTCTGATAGTTTCTTCTTCATCATTTCTTGTAGCACAATAGTATTCCATTACAATTATATACCACAACTTGTTAAACTGTTCCCCAATTAAGCGGCATCCCCTCAATTTCTTTACTACTACAATAAGATCTTCTATCAACATTTTTGTATATGTTAAGCACTTTTCCTTTTTAAAAAATATCTTTGGGATAAAAATCTTTTAGTAGTATTGTTTCCTAAAGGGAAATTGAGTTACTTTCATAATTTTAAAACTTTTATAAATATCTACTTTCATTTTTTGTGAAGTTAATTTTGCTAGACTGAAAACACCCAGCCACACTAAATTTGGATAGATACATTATTATCAGATGATAATTGAAAGGAAGGGTGGAAAAGAAAAGGGAATAACTATTTATTAATTACCTACTACGTACCAGATACTGTGCTAAACACTTTTCTAATATTGTCTCATGTAATCCTCACAACATTGTGGCATAGGTCCCTTTTATTATCCTCATTTTACAGTTGAGACAACTAAGGCAAGAAAAGGTTAGATGACTTGTCCAAGACAACAAGTTTTTTGAACATAGATTTGATATTGTCATCCTAACTCTAAATTCAATATTATTCTATCCACTATTACACAAGTTATTAATCAATTTACTAAAACATTAAAGGGCAGTAATTTGCATTAATGGTATTTATGCCAATGAATTCACAAATCCTTGAAATAAGTAAATATTAGTAGTTGAACTTTGTTACTAGTGCTATTAATGTAGGAAAATCATTTGTCAAATGCTACTACTGCCCTTGGACTGAGTATTTTCTCTCTTTGACAGTCTGATGAAACCTATATACACCTCAGAATAATGCCTTTCAATGTATAAAACAAAATATAAGGATGCAAAGAAAATACTTATCAAATACTTTTTAGAAACAAATTCAAGGACCCCAGGTTAAAAATCCCTGGTTTAATAATAATAAATAATAATAAAGACATAAATAATAATAAAGACACAGAATGATCTGGTAAAATAAATCCAAATCCCCCACTTCATTTTTTCAGAATCCTTGAGGGAGGAGAATCATGCTTGATCCTGGTACACTCCCAGATTTCCTAAACTGTTAACTGCTATTTTAATGTTGTTTGGAAACATGAGTTTAAGGGATGTGGGAAAAAGGGTTTTTCCTGCAATTAAACAAACACAGTTGCATCTGTGATCATAATAATGGGGCCCGAGGGAGGGAGGAATCTTATAACTTTTCAGGAAAACTGTTGTCATGGTTACAGTTTTGGGCCAGTAAAGAACAGCAAGCAGATGGACACAATATAAGAAAGATTTGTTCATATGCTTTCTCATATAATCCATTCAATGTGGTTCAAAGGAAAGAATGCATGGTTTCTTTCCTGTTACTTATCTCTATGATTTTAGAGTAGTCATTTTCCCTCTCCAGAATTCAATTTCCTCATCTGTATAATGGGGAGGCTTACTAGAGGAACTCTCAGGTTCCTTCCAGCTCAAAAATTTGTCATCTTAAATCCAGTTTGGTGGGTATGATGAAACATATGCCTGCGATCACCAAATAACATTTAAAATATTTCCAGATATCACATAGACCTCAGATTCTCAGCTTTATTTTATTAGCTGTGCAAAATTAGAGCAAAACTAGGCAGAAAATTTTTTGTTGTGTTTTGGTTTATTTTTGTTTGGTTTAGATTTTGTTTTCCTTTGCATTCCTTTGTTTTGTTTTTTGCTGTTCCAGAGCCCTGAAACATTTTTATTTCAAGATCCTGGATCTTTTTAAATTGAATGATAAGTAGAAATTTCAAGGAAGCAGATTTCATGTTCTTTCCAAGGAGCAAATAGGTAGAATGATCTTTATAGCTTTATAGCTCTGGACTTAGAATCAGGAAGACCTGAGTCCAAATGTGACCTGAGACACTTACTAGTTGTGTAACCTTCTGCATGTCACTTAATTTCTGTTTCCTCAATGAAAAATGAGAATAATGCTTAGATACAGCAGTGTTTCTAATGAGCTTATATCCCAGAGAAAACTTAAAGAGGGAAAGAGATCCACATGTGTAATTTTCTCTCTAAAATGCAATGTTCTTTGTTGAAGTTTTCTTGGGTCTCTGGGAGCAATCTTTGGTTCAGTTCACTAATCAACACATGAATAGCCAGGGGTTAAAATCCAAATCCTTTATTGTCTCCTTCAAAGTCTTATCTCCTTCACTTGGGGCTTGGCTAGTTTACTGGGGGCCTTCTGGAATTTTGGTTTTAGTGGAGAAGCAAAGGAGGAGAACCTGCCACCAAGGTGGTGTGAGATAGGATGAATCTGTCTGAATCCAAGGGTTTGTGCTCCAGCCTTTAGCCTCTAGCCTTCTGTTTGTTTGTCTCTGAATCTCTGAATCTCCTTGGCTGAGGCTTTTAGCTTATATGCTACACACTGAGTACAAAACAATTATTATATCACTAGGAAACCATTAAAATCAATGGTAAACTAGATTTAACCATTGTCTCCTCAATTTCACTTAGTACCTTATTTCAAGCTCTGGCCCATAATGTCTCCTTGTAGAATTAAATCAATCATACTGAAACATGCTAAATTAGATAGCTATTGTCTCTTATCAATTCCACTGATTTAGTACCTTGTAAGAATCCTTTGTTTCAAGTTCAGAGTTCTGGCCCATAACATCTCCCACTTTCTTTTGTTTTAAAACATAGGTAGTCATGGCCTCCTTGAAAGCACCAAAGGAAATGGGAAATCAAATAAGATTAGTGGGTTTCTGAAGGGTCTCACTCTTAAAACAGAAATACATAATATAAATATGGGAGGTATTACACATAAGCACATAGTAGCACAGCTTAGTAGTGACATAACAAATAGCATGAATCAACATGAGGAATTATACATGTCCATAAGATCCAAAAGGAATCTATTGTCCATTACTTCATGGGCCAGGAATCTAATAATTCCTGCAAGTTTTGAAGTCCTGCAATAGTCTTATTATGTGTTAGGGAGTCCAATGATTCCTGATGGTTTTCAAGTCCTACAACAATTTTATCAATAATTTTTTATCTCTAGAAATCCAATGATTCCTGCTGGTTTTAAAGTTCTTTAACAGTCTCATTATCAGCCATGCTCTTTCAGCATCAGATGTTTTTTAGGTCTTCTCCTTTGTTTCAAAATTTTTCTCTTTTTCTTTCTCTCTCAAGGTGCTCGTTGGCACCCATATGATTCCTTCTCCATCTGTAGAAATACCAGCAAACTCTTTCTCCCAAGCAGTTAACCTATCTGGTCCCTTCTATTTACCACTTTCTAAATCTCTCCTCATCACCTCGTAATTACATTGGAGCTGCTTGCACTGGACACTGCCCTTCTGTTAGGTTAAAAAGCCTGTATTATCCCCAATTTTAATCCCTTTCTGCCATCTGATTGCTTTTTGGCTGATTGATCATGCAAGCTCTTTCTGCCATCTGATTGTTTTTGACTGATAAATCATGTAATCCCTTTTTTTTCCATCTGATTGCTTTTTTGCTAATTGATTACATCAGAGTCCTGAACTTCTCTGGGTGTAAACTCAGCTGCCATCACGCCCCATCTGTCTTTGATGTCTTGGAGCTGGGCCCTACCTCTTATTTCCCTGGGTCAATCTACATTTTGAGGTCCACTGGAAGCTTTTGTGGCATTTTGGACATAGAATTTTGGGTCTTATTCTCTTACCCTGTCCTCTCACTCTATCTCTATACCTACATTGGGCTCTCAGATGTCCTATTTTTCCACACTGAAAACATTGAGAAGTCCCTTGCCAAGAGGGACCCTGTCTTTCCATGTTCATCATAGTCTGGGTATAATAAGCACTTGTGCCCACTGTAGCACAGCTTATGATCTCCTCTAAAAGAGCATCTTTGTGTAGTCCCCATATAATTCTTTTTGCAAACCTCATTGGCATTTTCCTTAGCCAGCTGTCTTATAATTCTTGTAGCTGCATTTTCTTCAGTGGTTCTTGTGACAGCTGCCTGTAGATGTCCCACAAAATCAGCAAAAGGTTCATTGGCACTTTGCTCTATTTTTGGGAAGGCTTCCTCTCACTCTTTTCCTGGGAGGGAGCACGAAGCTTTGATTGCAGCAGTAGCCATTTGCTCATATGGAGTAATTAATTTGTGCTGAATTGTCTTCACCTTCTAGTTGGTCAAATGTGATTTGCATGTTAACTCCAGTTTGTTTATTGTGTTGGGCTAGTATTCTATATAATTCACTATACTCTGAAAGCCACAACAAGTTTTGTCCAGATTCTAAACATGTCTTTGTTATTGATTTTCAGTCACTAGGAGTTAAGATTTCATAAGCCAAATTCTCTAGTAACATCTTAACATAAGACAATGTAGCTCCATAAAGAGTGTAACCCTTTTTCAAATCCTTATTTTTTTCCAGATCAAAAGGAGTGTATCTTTTCCTTTGTTTATCTGAAGAGTCAAGCTCTTCAATCACAGGGTATGGACTTATTAAATCAGATATATTCTGTCCTTCTTTTTTAGACTTAACCAGTGCCTTTTGTAATCTTGTCATAAGCTGCTTTATAAGTGGTGCTGATTGTGTTACTACTGCCTCTTCCCCTCCTCCTTCTACCTCTACCCTAAAGAGTTAATTGAGGGAAGAAGATCAGGGGATGAGAAATGTTCTAATAGCTCCTGCTGTGAAATACCACACTCAGAATTGTACTTTACTACATTCTTATTTGACTCTTCAGCCTTTTCATCTAGTTTGTATGGATCCTCTCCCTCCTGCTCTTTCTTCTTTTTTCTTATTCTAATATTTATATAATTTCTTAAAGCCAGTTGTATTAAATTATATGTATAAAGTGTTTCTTTGGAAAGTGAGTCAAGTCCATTATTATTGTAGTATTTACATAGTTGCTCTTCTACTAATTTCCACTCGTCTGGATTCAATTATTTTTCCTTAGAGAACCAAGAAGATGTGTACTGTACTGTTTCTAAACATTCAATGGTCTGCTCCCAAGTTACAATCAAACCTTGGATAAGTCTGACAATGCTCTATACACATTTTCCTTGAATTGGAAAAGAAAGCTGTTTTCTAAACATCTGTCCCATTTTCATTGAAGTACTACTTTAACCCTTAACAAAGTTTCCTTTTCTGTTTTTGTACGCTCCCTAATTTCTGGGTCATAGATGAAGGTTCTTGGTCCCATGTTCAGGTGCCATAAATGTAATGTACTCTCTAAAATGTAATGTTCTCTGTTGAGGTTTTCTTGGGGTCTCTGGAGCAGCCTTCATTTCAGTTCAGCAATCACCACCAGTACAGCCAGGTGTTAAAGTCCAAATCCTTTATTGCCTCCTTCAAAGTCTTATCTCCTTTCCCGGGGCCCAATTAGCTTTCTTAGAGGCCTATCTCTCTCCTTAGTTCTAAGAGCTTGAGCTCCTGCCTTCTTCTCTGCCCTCTGAATCTCTCCAAATGTCTCTCAATCTCCCTGGCTGAGGCTTATATGAGATTATATGCTGCACACTGAGTACAAACCAATCATTATATCACTAGGAAACCATTATTTGTTGTAGGATTAAATCAATTCTAAACATTGTCTCCTTAATTCCATTTAGTACCTTGTTTCAAGTTCTGGCCCATAACATCTCCTTGTAGGATTAAATCAATCATACTGAACCATGCTAAATTAGATTAACTCCATCAATTCCACTGACTTAGTACCTTGTAAGAACCCTTTGTTTCAAGTTCAGAGTTCTGGTCCATAACACACATGTGCAAAAATGTTTGTGGCAACACACTTTTTGTAGTGGTAAGAAACTGTCAATTGAGTGAATGTCCATCAGTTCGAGAATGGCTAAATAAGTTATGGTATAAGTATGCTATGGAATATTATTGTTCTATAAGAAACGTTCAGGAGGATGATTTTAGAGAGGTTTCAAGAGACTTACATAAACTGATGCTAAATGATATGAACAGAACCAGGAGATCATTGTACACAGCAATAAGATTATACAATGATCAATTCTGATGGACGTAGTTCTTTTCAATAGTGAAATGATTCAAGCCAGTTCCAATAGACTTGTGATGGAGAGAGCTGTCTACACCCAGAAAGAGGACTGTGAGAACTGAAGATGGATCACAACATAGCATTTTCACTCTTTTTGTTGGGGTTTGCTTGAATTTTATTTTCTTTCTCTCTCTCTCTTTTTTTTTTTTGATCTGATTTTTCTTGTGCAATAAGATAATTATATAAATGTGTATGCCTATATTGGATTTAACATATTTTACCATGTTTAACATATATTGGATTATATGCCACCTCGGGGATGGGGTGAGGGAAAAGGGAGGAAATTGGAACACAAGATTTTTCTAGGGTCAATGTTGAAAAATTATCCTTATATATGTTTTGAAAATAAAAAACTTCAATAAAAAGTTTTAAATGAATCATCAAAAAAAATGAGAATAATAATAGCATCTACCTCCTAGAGTTAGGATAATATGAGAAAATATAAAGTACCTGGTGCTTAATAAGTATCAGTTACATTTTTTAAAGAATTAAAAATTTTAAAGACTTAAAAATTAGAGACATCTCAAATTAGAGATTGAGATTGGAGTGATTTCAAGAAACAGTGGCATTTACCCTCCCTGATGTCTTCAAGCAAAAACTGGATGATCATAAGCCAGGAGTTTTTTATAAAGGGAATTCCTATCTAAGTATTATTTGTATTAGATGGCTTCCCTCCAACTCAGAAGTTTTATAAACTTGTTAGGATCATATCATTAGGTTAGAAGGAACTATAAGAATCAACTCATCCATTTACCTTCTGTCCCTCATTTTTACAGAGAAAGAAGTATTAAAGAAGATAAGCGATTCTGAAAAGTTACAGATAGCAAGTCAGAGTCAAGATTCAAATATAGATTCCTGGTTCCCAGTCCCTTAATACATTATGTCCCCTCCCTAAATAAAGATGGGAATTTTTTATTTTTATTTTTGTTTATTTTGGAAACTAGGTCTCCCTGTATCACTCAGTTAGATGAGCAGTAGCCATTCACAGGAATGATCCTATTACTACTTGGCAAGGTTCTGATTGGAGCTATTTGACCAAGAATATGCTGGAATCAGTTAATACAGGCTAGAGCTGGGTGTTAAATTTTCAATGTGAACATCTGCATCTTTGAAATACACAAACTACAAATAGGGACTTGGTTTATCACTCTGATTTTTTTCTAGACTCAAGAAAATGATGAAGAAAACTTTAACAATGTGAATTAAATTTAAATTTGTTATTTAATACTTTTTTCCCCAAGAAATTAGTTGTTTTATATTTTATTAGCAAACAACTAGATTCAATCTCTCCTAGCTCAGTTGCCTTCTCTTCCTAGGTGTTCACCATACTGCTGCCGTATTTAATTCAGATATATGATCAGCTAAGTTTACCACAGCTCAGAACTCCCAAATTCAAGCAATCTACTATCATCTGCTAACTCTGTAACAGGAATTGTGGACCTGTGCTAACATTCCCCACAGAAACAATTCTTTTTTTCACCTAAAAATATATAGATTTTTTTTCTATTTGTTGTCTTTATCATCCTTCAACGAAATCTGTCCTAAGAAAACTTTCTCCTTCTCCTTCCCCTTCCCCACATTTAATCCCCAACACCTTAACACAAAACACACCACACACACACACACACACACACACACACACACACACACACACACACACACCCCTTTAATTTTTCAAGAATATCACTGACAAAAAATTACTCAGAATCTCATTCAGAAACTTGGTCTCTACTGATCCTTTTAAAATTTCCCTGAAATTCCTTTCCCTTACTGTGAGTTTCTTAAAAATCCCTGTTTTCAAAAAACTCACACTAGGGAAAGAAATTTCAGGGAAATTTTGTAATGGTGGTGGTGGTGGTAGTGGTGGTGGTGGTGGTGGTGGTGTGTGTGTGTGTGTGTGTGTGTGTGTGTGTGTGTATCTTTGTGTATATATGTGTTTCTTTTCTTTATATCTCTAGAGCTTAGTCATCCTGCCAAGGCTTAATAATTGCTACCGTGTTTCCCCGATAATAAGACCTATCCTGAAAATAAGACACCCACATACTCTTTAATATTCCGCTAAAATAAGCCCTCCCCCGAAAATAAGCCCTATCGAACTTACTATGAAAACGGTCATCATGGTGATCCCCTGCGCAATATGCTGCGTAGCGGTACCTTCAGTAAGCAGCGCCGCCCTCCCCTCCCGGGTGAAACGCACGTCGCGCTCTGAGCTGCATCCAATCAGAGCTGCAGCAGTGAGCGCGTCATCCTCTTCTTCCCTGGTGATTTGCTTGCTGGCGCTACTGAGAGCAGCGCCACGGAGTAGAGCTGAGACAGGACCATCTAAAAACTCGGTAAGTTCAGTAAGCGATGGAGAATAAAATAAGCACTCAGGGGGCATGATGGAGGCTAAAAGGGGCATGATGGAGGCTAAAATGGGCATGATGGAGGATAAAAGGGGCATGATGGAGGCTAAAATGGGCATGATGGAGGATAAAAGGGGCATGATGGAGGATAAAATAAGCCCTCCCCTGAAAATAAGCCCTCTGGTGTTTTTTAGTCCCAAAAAAATAATAAGACAGTGTCTTATTATCGGGGAAACACGGTAATTGACAGATAGACTGGAAGAAATGAGTGGTCCTTCTTGACCACTAGAGGGCTCTCATCACATGAGCAATAGGAAGAAAGGAACACAAACTAAATAGAACCTTTCCTAAAACTTATCATTCAATGAATTTTCTTTACTGTTAGAAAGAAGTTCCAAAGAGCAACCTTCATGCCTTCACCAAGTTAGGTTTTCTCGGTTAAACTCATTTGTTAAAAATCCTGAAGGAGAGGGCTGTTTATAATCAAATGCAACAAGAAACAATAACATTAACATTTATATAACTCTTTATATACATTATCTCATTTGAGTCATAATAATTCTCATCTTAGGCAAGTCACTTAACTCTATTTGCCTCAGTTTCCTTATCTTTAATATGAGCTAGAGAAGAAAATATCAAACCGCTCTAGTATCTTTGCCAAGAAAACACTAAATGGGGTCACAAAGAAACAAACAGGACTGAAAAACAATGGAATAACAATAATAAGGTTGGTACTGCAGGTACATACAAATGGGAAAACTGAGCCTCTAAGAATTTACATGAATTTCTCATGGTCACATGCCAAGTAAGTATGAGAATCAGGATTTGGACCTTGGTATTCTAAATTTCAAGATTAATACACTGCACATAGCTCCTGCAACAGTTATGGAATCTAAGCAAATGTCATATGAATTTGTACCATGCAGTCCAGATTATTAATACCTAAATTTTCACTTGTTTCTTAAAGATTTTTACTTATCCCACATTACTAATTTTTTTTTTAATCTTTCCATTCCATATTGCCTTAATTTCATTATCTTCAGAAAAGCTGTCTAAACACCTGAAGTATATGTATGTGTATCTGTGTGCAGCTAATTAGTTAAAAGTAGCATAGTATTCTAGAGGAGATAAGAAAGTTTTCTTATTATTGTAGGCTGTCCTTTTATGATAGTCAAATGGCCAGAATGTTCAATGAATTCTGTCCTAATTCCTGTAGTTTGGGCAAAAAATATTTAAAGAGTAGAGAGATAAAATTTAGAATCAGAAGACCTCAATTTGAATTGTGACTTTAATTACTATTTAATACTTACTTTTGACAAATCACATTCTTTTTAGATCTCAGTTTCCTAATGTGTAAAAATGGTTCTTTGTTGCACAAACTGGATTTGGAATCAGAATAGCTAAATTTAAATTCCCTATTTGATATTCTGTGTGACCATGGATAAGATATTTTACCCTTTGACCCTTGGGTCTCAGGTTCTTCAACTATAAAAACTAGATAATCTCTATGGTTTGTCCCATGCTATTGAAAATTAAACTAAATTGACCTTCTAAAATTCATACCAGCCAGAGATGTGCTGATAAATATTTAACAACTGACTGGAAGTGAGGAAGGGATAGAAGGAAGGGAAATATAAACCACACACTTCTAAATCTGCATTATTAACATTTTCTCCATCACTTTTTTTTTTTTAACAACTAAACCAAACAATACATTTTTAACATTTGTCAGTTTCTGAGATTTACAGTTTCACAGTGAAAATTTAACAATCAGCTTCTCGGTATAATCTGACTTCAACACACCTAGCACTAAACTTATGGTGAATCTCTAAAGTTCCATAATCATGTGATCCATTGATCTAGTGTCCCCATACTTGGTTCTCTATTGTCTCTTCCCTAGATCAGGAAAACCTCCTTTACCTGTACACATGATTGAACATGAGCAAATCTGGTTACAGGAGGTAAAAAGTAATTTACAATTTGCTTTCTCTAACTTTGTACATTTATATATGCATGTATATATCCTTTTTTTCTTGAGTTAAATATAAGGTAAGCACTTTTCTCATTTTGTTTTCCTAATTAGCTTTAGCATTAAAACCAGTTGCTCCTTTGGTGGTTTTTACTTTTATAAAGCATTAAAAGATTAATTGACTCATATGTGAAAACATTAGGATGTAAATTTAGGAGGAGCTTTCTTTTTTACTTAGGTTATAAACTGCATCTCATTTATTATGCATCTCATTATTTCTCATCTATAACTAAGGACTTTGTTTCTTTGAATTAAAATCAATTACAGAATATGGAGCTTCTGGCAGCTGTGTCTCCGCAATTAAAATTGCAAGCTACATAGCAGGGACTTCTGTGATCCTCTCATTAAAACTGGTCCAGGGAGCTCAGTCTCAGACTGTACTCCTGACTGTCATTAACTAACTCTATAACTGCACAAGTTTCTTAATTTCTCCCTAACTTGGTTTACTCACATTTAAGAGGAAGCTACTTTATGAGGCTGTTATGAAGACAATATAGTACCCAGTTCCCAATATAAAATGAGATGGATGGTTGGTTATTGTTCAATCGTGTATGACTGTCTGTGAACCCATTAAGGATTTTCTTGGTAAAGATACTGGAGTGGTTTGCCATTTCTTTGTCTCGTTTATGTTACATAACCTCAGGGTCCTCACTGCTGCAAGGCAATTTTTTTTTTCTTTTTGAGGCAATTGGGGTTAAGTGAAAAAGTGAAAAGTCAGGGATGGTGTGAACACTTGTGTTCTAAAACAAAAGAAAGCGGGAGATGTGTAAAGGGCTAGAACTGAGCAAATGCACTTCGATAATGGAGCATGTGAGACTAATTGCCAATTGGATGGTTCTCTATTAACTTGTTTGAAGGTTGACCCTCCCCAGCTGTTCTATGCTAACTTGATTGTTGGGACAAAGAGGAGGAAGTGACATGTGTGGGAAGAGTAGGAGGAGGAAATTGAGGCATTCGCTCTCCTGGCGATTGAGAGAGGAGGTGTGGAGATTATTAGATCTAATCCCCTGATGGTGACCTCAAGAGACCAAAGATAAAGACTTTTGGTGATCCTGACTCTGGCTGATTTCTGGAAAGACAGAGTTCCAGCATTTGGCTCAGGGTCACACAGCCAGGAAGTATTAAGTGTCTGAAGTCAAATTTGAACTCAGGTCCTTCTGACTTCAGGGCTGGTGCTTTCTCCACTGTACTACCTAGCTACCCCCTTGGCAATTTTTTTTCCTTTTTTTTCTGAGGCAATTGGGTTTAAGTGACATGCCTAGGTCACACAACTAAGGAACCCTTGGCAATCTTCTTACACTTCTCATTATTCCACTTGCCATTCCAATCACCACAGTAGCTTTTCATTTCCTCTAATATTTCCCATGATTCTCTTGACTCCTACCTTCTCATCTGAGAATCTTGCCTTATATTTTACTGGGAAAAAAGAGGGCATACACCAAGAGCTCCTTTTTTCTACCTTCTTATTCATGTCTTAAGTAATCTATCTTGTGAACTAATTTAAGCAAGGTAAGCTATATATATATATATATATATGAAATTGCAGCTTAGTCAAAAGAGATGACTTATTCAAAGTCCTACACAAGTAGTAGAGTAGAGTCAGGATTCAGCTCTCCTGTCTGGATCCTTGGTCCTAACAGAATCCTATTTATCAAGCCATGTCATTTATCCCCCATGAGCAATAATTTCGTGTGCATGTGAGTGATATGCGTGTGTAAGAGAGGGAGGGAGATAGTGTGTGCATATATCTCTCTGTGTGTACATGAAACAGTGTGTATGAGTGTGCATGTATGTTTCTGTAAGTGAGCCTTAAATGAAGCTATCTAAGTCTTTAAGTCTTCATTAATAGGAATCCTGGTCTCTATGTAGAGGCCAATGCACTGCTCCAATATTACTAATAATTTCTTAATTGCCAAATCTAATAGCCTTTTCTCAATTTTCATCCTTCTTAATTTCTCTGAAGCCTTTATCATACTTGATCATCTATTTCTCAGGAAATTGCTCCTACCACAAGAATCAAATTAATTGGTACACATAAAATGTTTCTACAGAGTTTAAAAAACATTATAAGATTATTGTTCCATTTGATTCTCCAAAATGTCTAGAAAGTACCTTGTATTCATTGCCTATGTAAAAGAAAGGCAGAGTGATGTAATAAAAAGGGCACTTTTGACTATGGAAAGCTGCTTTTGAATCCAACTCTTACGCTAATAATTATAAGAGTATGGAGGGAAGAAAATCCTGAGGGACTTCCCCTCTCAGATTTATTTATTTAGATTTTTTTTGACTAGGTGAAAGAGGAGATTCTTTGCTTCAATTGCTACTGAATGCCTTAATCACTGAATGGGTACAGCCTCAGTAGAACTGAAACTTATCTAAGACTTGAGCTTATAAAGACTAAGGTCTCTTTAAAATGAGAGTTGAACTTCATAAGATATTGAACTCCATCCTATCTCTAAAATTCTATGAATATCAGAAAAATCATTCTAAAGGTTAGTGAAAGTTAGTGCTATATCTACTCAGATAGTAGATATTTGAGTATCTAATATCTGAATAGATATAGCACTAAATTTTCTGGGTGTTAATTTTCTTCATCTATCAAGTAAAGAAATTGTACTGACAAGACCACATAATGAATATTATAGTCACCTTAGGGTGCCTTATTTTACCAGGACACCTTCAAAAAAATTAGCCAGGATGACAAAATATCTGGAAACTAAGTTACATGAGAACTGATTGAGCCCCTTGGATTGTTTAACCAGGAAAAGATGAGACTTAGCAAAGAACATACCTGCTATCTATCTTAAGATACTAGAAAGGGAACTAGATTCATTCCCCAGAGGGAAATTATAGGGGAAAGGAAGTACCTTCTTAATATTTGGGATGAACAGAAATAGAATAAGCTTTCCTTAGATTTTAAGTTCCCCACCATTGTTAAAGTAGAAAATGTTAGGATTATTACCAGGTGCTAAGTTGGTTGTCTGGTACTTAACAATTCTCTAGCTCAGATTCTCTGCATTGGGTCAAGGAGAAGACTTCCCAGGAGAACTTCAGGGAAGCTCGAGGAGATTCAGAGCAAAGATTCAGTGGATTCACAAGTCCAGCAGATTTACAAGTCTAAAGGAAAAGCCTGCTCATGGACTTCCGGGAGATTCACATCTAAGTTTGAATTCTGGGAAACCCACAACCCCACACTCTTGGAGGCAGAGTCTGATTCCCACACTCTAGGAGATTCAGAGTCAAGATTTCATTTTCACATCTATCTTCGTGCTGGCTGGAGGCTTTGGATTCAGAGGAAGCTGGAAAGAAGATTTGGAAAGAGATAGTAAAGGACTTTAACTCCTGGCTGCATTATTGAACTGGAACTAAAACTAAGGCTGGCTCCAGAAGCTCCCCAAGAATCCGGCTCCCAGAGAACAATCATGATTTAGAGACAACAGAACATTATATTTTGGCGCCCAATGTTGAGCAAAGACTTTTGCTTAAGACTCTGGCTGATTCTGAGCCCTTCAGGGAGCTAGCCCAGACTTTACAAGGGAAAAATTGAGTCTGGGAGAGGGAGGGAGGGAGGGCAGAATTCTTGTTTAGTTATGAATTGAACTAGATGGCATTTGGGGGGGTTTATATTTTTCTTTTTTTTTTTTTTTTTCTTTTTTGGGGAAATTTTGAAAATTGTAGATATTTGAAGTTATTTTAATTAGCATTTAAATGAGGTATTTCAATCCATGTTTAAATATGTTAATTTAATACTTAATATTTAAGTTTCTCTTAAATGATATATATGTGTGTGTGTTTAATATGAGATTATTAAATCTATGGTCAGATACTAATTGGGATAGAGGATTCCTCAGGCTATTTCCCCTTCTATGATTCTATGATTTTACTTGACTAGATCTTTTTTGTTATTATTGTTTTTTCAGTTGTCTGATTCTTTGTTATATCCCTTGAGGTTTTGCTTTTTTTATTGTTGTTTTTTGGCAAAGATACTGGAATGATTTTGCCATTTCCTTTTCCAGCTCATTTTACAGATGGGGAAATTGAGGCAAACAGCATTAAGTGAGTTGCCCAGGATCGCACATTTAGGAAGTATCTGAAGCCAGATTTGAACTCAGGAAGGTATCTTCCTGATTCTACTCCCAGTACTTTATCCAGTATGCCACCTAGCTGTCTTATGTTCCTTATATTTATCTATTTGTTATGGTGTTATTTCTCTTAGTTGTAGCTGAATATAAGATTCTTATATTACAATACTGCAAATAAATTAAATAAATAACAAATACAAATTCTGGTTTCTGGGGAAAATACAGTTGAATTCTTCCCATCTTGATTCAAGAATTGGCTGTATTGGGTTGTTTGTGTCACATCAACCAGAAGAGTGAATTTTACCAAGTTTATTGACCAGTCAGACCCTGGGATCTGTACACTTACATTCTAACAGACAGGAGAATGGATCACCTTGATTTGTCCCCCAAATCCCCAGTTCCTCGAGAGTTTTTCCTGCTAGATAAACTCAGTCCCTCTTCCTATACTGCATATTCCCTTCTCTCCAGTTTACTATAATAATCTCATATCAAGACTCAAGTTGTCAGGAATGGGAGAGAAATGCCTGCTATTGTAAACAAAACAGCAACTCCCAAAACAAATTCTCAATAGACAGGAGAATTGATTTCCCTACCATGTTATCATAAAGGAACAGAGCTTGTTAACTGAAGACTCTTTAAAGCTAAACTTTTTCCTCTTGTGCTCTTTCAGTCAGGTGGGAAGGGGTTGGACATACTGATGGTGGATGGGTGTATGGAATGGATTTTTTTCTGGCAGGACAGAACAAAAGGAAACCGTACCCTTTGGAACTATGGAACTCCACAGTTGTTTCTTAGAGTTCCAACAAAGAGTACTTTGTATTGAAAATTACTTTCATATCCAAAGAAGATGTTTACCTTGATGGATGGAAAGCTGAATTCAAAACCAAGAAGAGATAGGTTCAAATCCTTTCACTAACACATACCGGCAATATAACCCTGAGAAAGTCACTTAACCTGGTACTCTAGGAGAGGACAACTCTCTAAGACTGTAAGTTGCTGTGAAGATGCTGTCCTGCATTGGCTGAAAGTTTCCTCTCAGGAATTTCTTATATTGATGAAATCATAACCCATCCTATCTAAGCAAGATTTATAAGGTGAATAGGAGCTATATCTTTGTGAGAAGAATCTTTAGAGACTACATTGTAAATCTGACTTGAGGGTAATTTAAGAATTTTCAAACTATTTTAAGAGTTTTGCCTTCAAAAGATGGTAACACTTTTTTGTGAAATATGTGTGGACACACGTATATGTATAAATATAAATATAATATATATAAACTCATATATATGTATATACACATATATGTATATATTTTTATTTGTATGTATATGTGTTTGCATATGTATATATATATATATATATATATATATACATATATATATATATATATATATATATATATATATATATATATATATATATATATGCATCTGTGGGTAGATGGGAAAGTTCCTTAAAATGCCCTACTAGGAGTAAGAATCCCACATGACGAGAAGGTGTGAATGCTTTGAAATTTTATCTTTGGGGAATCTCTCACATCATTAAGGTCAAGGATCCACTAAAATATGTGACAAATTTAGATACCGTTCATTTTAGTGCCTCTTAGAAAATATTCTTATATGATGGTATCCTTTATTTATAAGACTATTGCATAAATGGCTACACACCATAGGAATCTACATTCAGGCATGAAATCCCAAGAAAATGGTTTGAAAAAAAAAGAGAAATGTTTTTAATAATAATAATCATAACTTGATTTAGCATAGCACTTTAATATAGCACTTTTAAGTTAGCAAAGCATTTTATATATTATGTCACTTAATCCTTGCAACAATTTTTTGGGGTAGGCACCATTATTACACCCATTTAACAGAGGAGTAAACACTGACAAACAAAGGTAAGTGACGGTCAGTGAGGTGGTGCAGTGGATAAAGCACCCAGCCTGAATTGAGAAATACTTGAATTTAAATCTGACCTCAGACACTTACTAGCTTAGCTCATCTGTAAAATGAGCTAGAAAAGAAAATGGCAAATCATTTTAGTATTCTTATCAAGAAAACACCAAAAGGGGTAATGAAGAGTTGAACATGACTAAAAAATTGAACAAGTGTCATGTAGCTAATAAATGCCCGGGGCTAAAAATGAATTATTGTTTCTGATTTTAAATCCCACTCTCCACGAGCCACAAAACTTCTTAGTTTATCATGAGAATAATGAAATGCTTCTCCTGATTTTTGGAAAAGATAGAATCTAAAATTACTGAGATTCTATTCCAAAGACTCAAGCCTACTGTAACATTGAAAATTGATTTTAATTCTATTCTAAGACTTAATCAAGCTAGAGTTAATATTCCCTTTTATGATTCTTTCCTATGGGAAAGAATTTTTTCTTTTACCCACCTTTATCCACCACCCGTGTCCCAAAGAAACTTGTCTAAAGGTCAAGCTTTTGTCTTATAGTTACTTTCACCTTTATAAGATAGTGGCTCCCATCCTATGTAAGTTACATGTGATTAGATGGGTTCTGAGCAGCTTGCGCTGGCATAGGATTTCCCAGTAAAATATGTCTTTCTTCTGCCTAGCCATAAAGGATGGGTTCTGGGATAATCCAGAAGACAAGGGACAGGACAAAAAGGAAGCAACATTTACTAAGATTCATGCCACAAATACCAAGTTGAGGGACTTTTGTACTCTGTAAGGTGCTGGTAATGTTTTTGAAACTTAATTGGTTCAGGGAACCTTAGCTCTGCCATTGTAATAGCTTCCTGGTCACATAATTACAAAAACTCAGTGCAGTAATCCAGGAATCTTAATTTTGATCCACACTTATGACTAGGCCCACTGTTATCTGACCTGGCACCCAGTGTCTAACTGAACCCATCACCTTGACAAATAGGTAGTTAGAAGGACTAAGCCCAACCAACCAAATCAATGTTATATCTTTGAAGAGTTTCTTTTCCCATGCTATTGCTAAGTACTTCTTTTGTTAAATATTATGCAGTCTGAAAGTCTCATTCCAATTCAATCTCAAATATGAATGACTAAACCTTCCTGAATTAGGTCTGACCCAGAAGTCAGTACTGAAGCAGAGTGCTGGCCAAGAAACATATAAAAATGTGCCTGGATTTCAATGGCTATCACCAAACTTGCAGTAGGCAAGTGAAAACTAGGACTGGGTCATTTTAAGGAAGTTTTGAAATCTTGTATCTCCTTTAACTTTCGCCGTTAAATCGGGGAGTCAGAGAGTTCCAAAAAGGAACATGTAGATGATCTAGTCCTAGCCCCCTAGTGTCTAACTTCTCCAATTCATCCTCCACCGAATTATCAAATTAAGATTCATAAAGCACAAATCTGAATATATTGCACTACTATTTCAATGACTCTTTCTTATATCCAAGATGAAATATAACTATCTCTGTTTAGCATATAAAGCTCTTTAAGACCTGGTTGCAATTTACATTCCAAGTTGATTAAATGCTACTCCACTCTATTGCCTCTATTTCCCAACTAAATGACTCTACCAGCTGTTCACTATGAATCAAATTCCATATCTCACTTTGATGCCTCTGTTCCCATGCCTAGTTAGAGTATACTCTCTCCTTTCCTCTGCCTCATAAATTCTTTCAAGACTCAACTCAAGTATTGTCTCCTTTCTTACTCTTCCCATTGCTAATGCCATCCTTCTAAACCCCCAAATTGCTTTGTATTTCCTTTATTTTTCTGCACATCCAATTATTTCATTGCTTTGCAGGGGGACCAATACCAGTGGGTATAGATGTCCAGATTGAAAGTATTGACAGCATTTCAGAAGTTGACATGGTAAGTATCATGATTTGATATGAATTCTTTCACAGAAAAGATGCATACAGGATAACATTAAAATTACTGATATAGAAAACAATCATTATAAAGCATTACTTTTAACATTATTACACATATTTTTGACTTTCCTTATAAAGTTGGTCTGCCTTTGTATCATCATCCTTCTTCCTATCCATGAGTATCACTCCAATTGTGCCCCATACTCCTTCCTTCTTCTTTCTCCCATTAATTTAAATCAGACATAATATCATAAGTTTAGTGCAGGAATTTTAGAAATCAATCAGTAGAACTCCCTTCTCTCATTTTACAAATGTTACCAAGCCCATGAAAACAATCTGTCTAAAATTAGACAGGTATTTATCTGGTATGATTCAAGACTATAGCTAAGGTCTCCTTTGGAGCTCTGGACTCCCAGCCCAGAGTTCTTTTGTGAGGCTTTTGTTGTTATTTAATAAGGTATTTTGTTTTTCCTTCTTAAACCACCCTGTTATCTTAGTTGTATTATTTCAGCTAGTTTATAATGATTTAAAATTTTCTAGAGCACAAAACTAGGAGTAATGGAAAGAAGGGATGAGACACAGATTTCAGCTTCACATAAAGAATTGTCTAACAGAGCTCTCCAAAAATAGAATGAGTTTTCTCTAAAGGTAGTGATCTTCTTTTCACTGGAGGTATTCAAGTCAGTTACTATAAGAAGTAATATAAAGATAATACAATTGATTATGTGATTATATCAGATGATCTCTGAGATTTCTTAAAATTCTAAAGTTATTAGAAGGCCAGGGCAATAGCCCAGTCATGGGAGCCTATACCAGAGTAAGTCAGTATAGTCAGAGGAGAAAAGGGTTTGTATACAAGAAATGGAGAAATTGTATACAATAAAGGTAGAAATGACAGGACTTGATAACTAATTGGATAAGGAAGAAGGAGTGAGAGAGTAAGGAGTAGATGATGACTACTGTCCTGTTTGGGGCCTGTGTTACTGAAAAGAAGAAAGGAAACAAGTATTTATTAAGCAATCTACTATGTTCCAAGCATTGTGCTAAGTACTTTACAAATATCTCATTTAAGCTTCACAACTATCATGGGAAGTAGGTCACCCCCTGATACAATTGAGAAAATTCAACAGACAGAGATTAAGTGGTTTGCCCATGGTCACACATCTAGTGAATTTGAACTCGGGTCTTCCTGACTTTAAGCATGGTTCTTTATCCACTGTGCTACCTAACAGCTAACATAGTTTGGAAGGAAAGAAATGATGGATTCAGTTTTGAACATGCTGAGTTAAAGTTGTCTGTGGAATGTCCAGATCAAGATGTGTAGCAGGCAAGTTGGAGATGTGATACTGAAGGTTGGAAGAGAATATTGGAAACCTCAAATGTTCATGTCAACCTATGGCAGAACATCCCAAGCTCAGATTAATCCGATTAACCACACACTCAGACATGCTGTAACTTGAATCCAATATGATGTTATTATTTGAGTTCTCCTTGAAGACTGAGGACAGCAAACACCCAGGCTGGAAAAGTAGATATGAAAATCATCTGCATATCTATATTTACTATATATATAATATATATATATATTTATATCATTATATATTAGGAGTTATATTCATTATAAAACATAAAAATAGTTTTTGTTTTTCAGTCATGTCTGAGTCTGTGACCCCATTTGGGGCTTTCTTTGCAAAGATACTTGGAATGGTATGTAATTTCCTTCTTCAGAGACAATCAGGAATAAGGGACTTTCCCAGAGTCACAAGCTAGAAAGTGTTTGAAGTTGGATTTTAACTCAGGAAGATGAGTCTTCCTGATTCCAGGCCTGTAATATATTCCTGGAACACTCAAATAGAGAGTTAAAAAAAAGATGAAAAAAAGATAAAATAATATGTAATCTTAGGCTCTTTAATATGTCATTCGAATTTGCTGAGTGAGAGAGTAACTAATCTTCAATTCAGAAAAATCACTTTGGCAGCTTCACAACAATAAATTGAAGGAGCTCCCTCCTTACCTTCAAAGAAGGTAAAATCACAGATTTGGAGATTTTTTAAATAATCTAGAAAAGAAGAGAGAATCTCAAATAGAATGGTGGCAGAGAAGGATGGAAAAGCAAAAGATGGCATAGAGATTTGAAACTAATTGGTTGTGTGTTTGTAGTAAGGGAGAACAGATGCCAGTTTTTTCTAGTGCCAGGTTTGAGGGATAGATTATAATTGCCTTGAGGGGCTATCATCCAAAGACCACTGGTGGGAAGATGGAGAGTTGGATAGTGTTAAGCAATAGAAGCTGAAGAGTGATATAATTATGTTGGAGACAAGCCTAAGATGGGTTATTGAATAGAGGGTATCATACAACTCATCTTCCCACACTCTAATTTGTTGATCATATACCCATGAGAAATAATACCATGGTCCCCATTTTGAACATAACACAGAATATTTGGATTTTTTCCCTATTATCATTCTATTAATTTAGTAAAATTCCTTAATAACTTTATATATTCCATTTTACACCTCTTATTCTACGCTTCCTATTAGAGTATTCTAGAGTATTTCTAAATTTTAATTTCTATTTCCTTTCTTCTTTTTTCTTTTCTATATCAAATTGAATTCAATTCACATTTATTAAATGCTTACTATTCACACGGTACTCTTCTAGATTTAAAAGACAAAGATAAATGCAGTGCTTTCAACATGTAAAAAGTACACTATATAAATGCTAGTTATTTTTATTATATAATTATCCTTGCCTCCAAGGAACTTTCAATTTAATAGAGAAGACTCACTATATAAATAAGTAAAGCTTAGACAGAGCTACAGCTAAAATAAGATAAACACAAAAAGTACCATAAGAAATTTGAAGAGAACTCAAATAATAACATCATATTGGATTCAAGTTACAGCATGTCTGAGTGTGTGGTTAATCAGATTAATCTGAGCTTGGGATGTTCTGCCATAGGTTGACATGAACATTTGAGGTTTCCAATATTCTCTTCCAACCTTCAGTATCACATCTCCAACTTGCCTGCTACACATCTTGATCTAGTATAGAAGATAGGAGATGGGAAAGAGAAAGATAATGAGATCAAGAAGATGATAGATATAGACAAATAAAGTAACACAAAGAGAAAATATGGCACCTAACTTGAGCCTGGAAAAAAGATTCTAATGATTACAGAGATATCAACAGAATTACATTTCATGCATTAGGGCAGGTCCCACCAACCTCATACTCTTTCTCCTGTACCCTAAACTTCCTGTTGCCCAAGTTCCCGCTCCCTTTCTTTTTCCCCCCTTCTTCTTTCCCTCCTCCAAGACCAGCATAGCTCAACTCTAGACCTCTATACTTTGGAACTAGGCACAATTGTTGAGGGGTGAGAAATGTTGAGGGGTGAGAGATAGTCTAACAGCAATGGGGATCCTCAGGCTGGTGTTGCAGGTTTGGGAGAAAGAATTTGCAGTCCTGATCTCCAAATGAGGTTTTTAGCAAAAAAAAAAAAAAAAAAAAAAAAAAAAAAAGGGTTTATTTTCACTGAGAAACAATTTTCCTCAGTGGGCTGCCTCCTGATTAGGTTTAGGTACAGAATCTTGTTTTCTATCAGCCTTCTATGGTTTTCAAATCAATAAAGAGTAGTAATTGTTTCCCAGACCAAAGTGATTCTCGGATCATTTGGGAAATGGGAGTTTCCCATGGCTATCAGGTAGGAGGGTGAGGATCATTTTTAGGAATTTCTTCAGGCCCACCCTCCACAAAGATCAAGGAGACATAGAGCCCTTATTACATCACAGTGACTACAGAAATAGTCTGTCTTTAGTCTAGCAACAGAGCAGTTGGCAGAAAGACAAGCTATAGTATTATAAATATTATATAGTATTGGCATCTGGTCTGAAAGGATGGATAATGAATGGTGAACTGTGGTATTTCATTTTTGGCAAATTTAAAATGAAATGAATTTAGGATGTGTTAGAGTGGTATTAGTGATATTGATAGTCAAGAAAATAAAGAATCATGGAAATTTACAGTAGTTTAAGATACCTTAGAGTTCATGTAATTATCTCATTTTTCATGTGAAGAAAAAAAGGACCAGGGAGAAGGAATGACTTCTTCAGGGCAACACAGTTAATTAATGACAGAGCTCATACAGAAGTCTAGGATTTGAAATGTGAAATTCTAAAAATTTGAATTTGTAAAGCAATGTTTACTTCTGCCATGACTAATCATGCTGAGAAACTTCCTTCCATTCAATTAGATTCAATTCAACTAGCATTTATTAAGTACTTACTATGTTGCTACTCAATGTGTTTGGCATGAGATGAAGGAAAAAATGAAATAATCTTGGCCATGAAGGAATTACCATTCTAATATGGGGGAAGAGGGAATATGCATTTATGTAGTGTCTATTATGTGCCAGGCATTGTACTAAGAACTTTGCAAATATTATTTCACTTAAAACTCACAACAATCCTGGAGTTAAGTACTGTTATTATCCCTATTTTATAGTTGAGAAAACTGGGACAAGCCAGGGTCATACTGCTTGTAAGTATTTGAAGCCAAATTTTAACTCCTCTTCCTGACTTCAAGCCTGGTTCTGATGATGTGCAAATGATGAGGTTAGTGGTGGTTTTAATGAGGTGCAAGAATTGGGATAGGAAATCCCCTCTGGTCAGAGCTGCAGGTCCTATGCAAAAGAATTCACAAACCCAAAAACTGTGTGGCATAAGGGATTTATTGGCATTGAGAAGCTAGCTTGCTAAGAAAACAATTCACCAGTGGGCAAAAGTCCTGGCAGGGCAGCTTGTTAAGAAAACAGCTTTCTTGGCAAGCATAATCCTGTTTAGGACTTCTGCAAAGGACAGTTTGATTAACCCCTGATTATATGAGTAAATCTTGGCTGGGGAGTAGTTGCAGCTATCAAGCCAAGATCTCCAATTGAATAAAATCACTTAATTGGGAGTTTGAACTACTGGGAGTGGTTCCAGACTAATCTTCAACTCAATAGAAGATGTGACCATATCCTGGCAATGATCTCCAACTGAATAAGATCACTTAACTTGATTTCCTGAGGATGAGCCTCTTCCAAAGGAGAGTTTGAGACCCAGGAACTTCCCCCAAGAAGGGGGAAGTTTTAGAGTTCACCTTCCATCATTTCCCGATCTCAGTTTATTTCAGTATTCCACTGTGCCACCTAGCTGCCTCTATTACATCACCTAGCAGTCTACTAGACTAGAAATATATGATTTTTTTTAGAACAGGAAAGATGTTAAGTTGATTTTTAACTATATTGATTTAAGTATCATGTTGCCTGGAGAGCAAAGGCTTAGTTAAAGTACCTACTATGCATGTATTCTCTTGTATGTAGTCTTTTACATTCACACTTAATAAAACACCAACCTGCTTACTAAATATAGTATGGTGAAAGTACTACTTAATTCAGTGAAATGAGAATAGTGATAATAATCTAAGGATGGTGACAACCTCTAAAATTTTTTCCAGTCCAATCAAATAAGCTAAGTACCTGCTATAGACACTATATTAAGCTCAGGGGGATTCAAAATACAAAAGAAAAAAAAATCCTCTGTTTCATGTTCAAAGGCTGTCATCATCTAACTCCATTCTACCTCTAGAATCTCCTTATATCTTAATTCCTGCTATACCTCATTTAATCCAATAACTTTTGCTTTCTTGCTGTTTCTCAAACAAATGACTCATTACCTTGGCTGCTGATACTATCTGTAGCTGTCCCCCAAATCTGGAATGCTCTCCCTTCTCAACTATGCTTACTGACTTCCCTGGCTTCTTTTTGATGAGGTTTAGATTTTAGGGAACCAAAATGAAATTAGGGTTTCTGGTAGTCAGGGAGCTAAATGCAAGGTCTAATGGCAGGTTTGGGGTTCAGAGGAGGTTTGGCTCCCCTACAACCCCTTGGGATTCGGCGCAAGGGTAGGGAGTTCCCTTCTGGTGGTGCATAGGTTCTCTGTAAAGGAACTTGCAGATTGATAAAAGAGTTTTGTTATACGGATTGAAAGTAAGGTTAAAGTCTGGTTAGGGAAATAGGTGAGGAAAGAGTATTCCAGTGGATAGAGGCTCCTTGGGATGCCAAGAATGGTGCAGCTGGTATGTTTGGAACCTCTGCAAAGAGAGGATTTTAGTTTGGCTCTTTTATAATGAGAGATTTAGCTAAAGGGGCCCCATGGGTGGAGTCCCAAGTTGGCTCCTAAAGGGGTTTCAACTAGAGCTAGAATCTGAATTGAATTCAATGAGTTTCAGGACTGAGCCAACCCCACTCAGATTACACAGATGAAACTGTTTGTCTTTTGGGGAGGGGGTCCTCACTGAGGCAAAGTTGAAGGAGATTTTCTTCTTTAAGGACTTCCAGATTTTGGAGTCCCCTCTTCACTTTGAAGTCCCAACTAAAATCCTGTCTTCTATAGGAATTCTTTTCTAAACTTTTTAAAACCACTTTTTTTTTTTTTCCTGAGGCTGGGTTTAAGTGACTTGCCCAGGATCACAAGGCTATGAAGTGTTAAGTGTCTGAGACCAGATTTGAACTCTGGTCCTACTGACTTCAAGGCTGATGCTCTATCCACTGTGCCACCTAGCTGCCCCTTTTCTAAACTTTTTAAATTCTAGTGTCTTTCCTCTCAATTATTTCCTGTTTACTCAGTACATAGTTTGTTTGTATGTATTTGCTTATTGTATCCCTCATTAGACTATGAATTCCTTGAGGGTAGGAACTAACTTTTTATCTCTTTTTGTATACCCCTCCATTTAGTACAATTCCCAGCAATAATGGATATCTAATAAATATTTAATGACTTACTAAATCTGTTCCTGCCCTCAAGGAGTTTATATTCAACTGGGAGGATATAATCTATCAAGAAAAATATTTCCATTATAATTATATATGATAATTATAATGCAATATATTGAGATAATATAATGTATTGAGAATTAGAGAGATCAGGAAATGATTGCCGTAGGAGTTCATGATGAGATTCAGAATTCTGAGCAATTGGCACCAAATGATGATTGATGTAGGCATCCCAAATATTAGGGTTCAGTCACCTGATGAATTCACAATGGCCTTTCTCTTTGCCCAAAGGTATTTTTATTTATAAGAGATTACAGACAAAATGAGGAATTAAAATAGAAATCAGAAGTAAATATGAAATAGATTTGGGAGAGCATACAATTTATCAAGGAGAATGATACTAACAATTAACAATGGAGAAGACAAGTTCCCTATTAGCCAAGAGAAAGGAAATACACCTGTGAGATGGGAGTATGCCTTTGATTGGCTGGTTGAATTCACAGAGGAGTTTAGTACCCTAAAAGAGTTAGCTAGCCATAAGAAACAGGAAAAACCCCAAAGGCATGGAGGAAGGGATAAGTGGAAAGATCCAATTAGGCAAGGAGGAGGGGATAGGAAAAAAGAAACCATAAGGCAGACCATCATGATGGGCTAACTCAAAAGAAATTCAGCAAGGATGGTGTAGCCATGGACAGATTTATAAGGGAAATTTAACTTCAGGGCTTTGACATAACTTGGCTTTTTGATTGGATACAGTAAAGTGGGATTTCCCAAGACCTCCACAGGGGTGGGACTGTAAGAATGAGCTGATCCCCATCAGGGGAAGTGTCAGGGAGTAATCTCATCAGTCCTTCAAGCTTTCTCAGCGAACAAAATTATCATTGCTTAGAGAAAGGCAAATTAAAACAATTCTCTGGTATCACGTTATACCTATCAGAAATGACCAAGCAATACCCGTAGTTCATATATATGTGTGTGTGTATGTGTGTGTGTTATATATAATATGCTCATATATATGTATGAGAGAGAGAGAGAGTTCAAAGAGATCAAAGAAAAAGGGAAAGAAACTATATGTACAAAAATATTTATAACAGCTATTTTTGTAGTGGCAAAGAATTGGAAAATTGAGAGGATGGCTATCAATTGAGGAATAACTAAACAAGTTGTAATTTTAATAGAATACTATTCTGGATAAGAAATGATGAGGATTATGTTTTCAGAAAAAACTGAGTTCTACATAAACTGATATAAAATAAGGTGAACAACCAGAAGATCATTGTACACAGTAACAGCAATATCATAATGATGATCAACTGTGAAAGACTTAGCTATGGTCAATACAATACAATACAATACCAAAAGACTCAAAATGAAAATTGTTATCCATCTCCATAGAGAAAACTGATGAACTCTGAATATGAATTGAAATGTTCTTTTCTTGTCTTCTTTATTTTCTTGCTTTTTGCATGTCATGGTTAATAAAGAAATGTGTTTTGCATAATTTTTATAAAGAATATATTGTTTGTCTCCTCAGTGGGTGGGAAAGAGAAAGGGATAGAAAATTTTATTATTAAAGTAAATAAATTTTTAGAGATAGAGATCATTACTAACTTTGAAGAAAAAGATAACTTTGGAAACTTAACTAGAATATTTAAGAAGAGAATTAAAAGGAAAAAACTGAAAGCATCCGTTGTAGACAGTTTTTTTTTTTTAAAGAAATCTAGCCACAAAAGAGAGGAGAGAAATGGAATGATAGGTAGGAGAGATGGATATGATCAAGTGAATATTTTTTGACAATGGTGGAAATATTTATTTAAAGGTATATTTATAGGTAGTAAAGAATCAGCAAGTAGACATTAAGAAATTGAAAATGAGTGAGAGTGCAGATGATAGAGGAGGCACTCTGCTGGAGAAGATGGGATGAAATAGGATCACTTGTGAAAATAAAAATATTTGCTTTAGCCATTAGAAGCCCCCCCCCCCCCTTGTGTGAGACAGTGGTGAAGTTGGAAAAAACGACAAAAGGCAGCTTTATGAAGTGAAATCAAGAAAAGAACGAACTCTCAGTGAATTACCTCAGTTTTTTCAATGAAAAGGTTCTCATCTAAGAAGGTGGAAGAATAAGAAGCCATAGAAGGCTTGAGGACATATAAAAAGGTTTGGAAAAACTCTGCAATTATTGGAATAATAAGTTAATTTTTTGTTCAGTTGTTCAGTCTTCTCTAATGCTTTGTGACCCCATGGACCCCAATGCATTAAAGCTGTCTACAGAGTTTTCTTGGCAAAGATACTGGGGTGGTTTGCCATTTCCTTTTCCAGTAGATTAAGGAAAACAGAGATTAAACGATTTAGCCAGGGTCATCCAGCTAATCAGTATCTGAACTCAGATCTGAATTGACTCCAGGCCCACACAATATCCACTGAACCACCTGCCTTTCTCCAGTAAGCAAATTAAAGAAATATAAAAACATTACCTTGCAGCAATGAGGGTCCAATTGAAGTCAATAACATTTTCCTAAATAAAAGGATGGCATCAGACTTAATAATTCTGGCATGGAAAATCTCTAAAGAGGCTATTTAGTATAATCTTTGGCATGGGATGCCCCCAAACTAGTTCCAAGAGATCATCTAGAAAGAGATTCCTGCTGGGAATGATTTTTTTTTCTCTCTTACCTAGGACTTTACAATGACATTTTACCTCAGACATTACTGGAAAGATGAAAGGCTCACCTTTCCTAGTACAAGAAACAAAAGTATGACCTTTGATGGTAGATTAATTCAAAAGATTTGGGTGCCTGATGTATTTTTTGTACATTCCAAAAGATCCTTCATCCATGATACAACTGTGGAGAACATTATGTTGCGAGTATATCCTGATGGCAATGTCCTATTCAGTCTCAGGTAAGAACAAAACTTTTCTGTCACGGACATCAAAAGTATTTCTCTTTTCTTGCACTCTTTCAGACTAAACTAAATAAGGAGTATGTCTGACTTCCTTTCTAACAGCTGTTTTGTTCACTGAATTAAATTGGGACAGAGGCTGGGAATGTTCTAGGTTTCATTATAGTAAGCATCATTTTGTCAAGTACAAGCTTCTTAATCTTCAAGAATCATTTGGTAAACATTTTATAACTTCAACTTCATCTGGTCAGCTTTCCTATGAGTTCCATGTTAAATATTTACTTGGATTATCTTTGCTTAGTTTTTTCCCCCTCTATATTTAAAATTTGCTGCAGTTTAAGAATATAACAGACTTCAATGATATGAGAAAGTATCTGAAAACTTCAACAAGGAGGTCAAATCTATATAAGATCATCAATGATTTATTCCTGTTGGTATGTATCATCTTTGTAAAGTATCTACTTTTTTTTTCCTCTTGAAAATAAGAATCGATATGGAAGGTAAAAAAGACAGCAGAAGAGAGACATCACTCAAAGACAAAATATCATTTATTTGGCTCTTTCTCAGAAGCAAAACTTCTAATATTTAATAAAAATTCTATTCCGTTTCATGAGTTGATGACATCCATATAAGATGTGGTACAAAATACATGTTCAAGAATGTCATAAACACAAAAGGAGCAGAGTCAGTCTTACAAAGAAGAAGAGAAATAATAGACAAATGAATTTCCCCTAAGACTAAGAGGAAGACGTTCAAGGTATTAGAAAGAATCTCTATGGAGCATTTATGATATTCAAGAATGGCGCAAAATGATAAAGTAGAGGAGTTGCAATAAACATTTATAAAAAGAGTTTCTACACTGATGAAGAACACAAAGCAAGAAATCAAGGCATTAACCAACTAGTTGTGCCATTAGTCATGGCTACATCAAGAATAAAACATAAGCAAAGGATTAAAAATAATGCCATGAATCACAGGACTAGCATTTTTCAAAACTCCTATTAATTATAAAAGTGTAGTTAAGTGGTACAGAGGTTAGAATTTTGAGATTGGGTTCAGAAAGACTCATATTCCTGAGTTCAAATCTGGCCTCAGATACTTACGAGCTGTGTGATCCTGAGCAAGTCACTTAATTCTGTTTGCTTTAGTTTCCTCATTTGTAAAATTAATTGGAGAAGGAAATGGCAAACTACACCAGTACCTTTGCCAGAAAAAAATCACTTAGGATCAAAAAGATTTGGACATGACTGAAAAAGACTGAATAAAAAAAAAATTATTCCTAAGCTTGTGAGGACAAATCATAGTAAGTTGGCCTAACAATATTTTGGTCATGTTTAATTTTGCTATGGTCTTATAGACATATGATTTTTAGACATAGACCTACACAACACATTTGTTTGCTCAGGAATTCCAAAAACCATTTCCTGTACATTTTTCTGCTCTGAAATCAAAGAGTTGAAATTGAAAATTATTGAAAATAATAGTGAGATACAAAAATAAAACCTATAATTAGATGTGAAATTATTTCTATGTCAAAAGTATTGTTGAATTTTAGAAGAAAACCCAATGATGGCTAGAGTAATAAAAGAAACTTCTTTGAAAAGGTAGGACTGATTAGAAATAATTCAGAATTTTAGCAAAGTGGCAGGATACAAAATAAATCCACATAAATCCTCAGCATTTTTATACATTACCAACACAATCCAACAGCAAGAGATACAAAGAGAAATTCCATTCAAAATAATTGTTGATAGTATAAAATATTTGGGAATATATCTACCAAAGGAGAGTCAGGAATTATATGAGCAAAATTACAAAACACTTGCCACAAAAATAAAGTCAGATTTAAATAATTGGAAAGACAGTCAGTGTTCTTGGATAGGACGAGCGAATATAATAAAGATGACAATACTCCCCAAACTAATCTATTTATTTAGTGCTATACCAATCAGACTCCCAAGAAACTATTTTAATGACCTAGAAAAAATAACAACAAAATTCATATGGAAGAATAAAAGGTCGAGAATTGCAAGGGAACTAATGAAAAACAAGTCAGAGGAAGGTGGTCTAAGTGTACCTGATCTAAAGCTATATTATAAAGCAACAGTCACCAAAACCATTTGGTATTGGCTAAGAAATAGACTAGTTGATCAGTGGCATAGGTTAGGTTCACAGGGCAAGATAGTGAATAAAAATAGCAATCTAAACTTTGACAAACCCAAAGATCCCAAATTTTGGGATAAGAATTCATTATTTGACAAAAACTGCTGGGAAAACTGGAAATTAGTATGGCAGAAACTAGGCATGGACCCACATTTAACACCACATACTAAGATTAGATCAAAATGGATCCAAGATTTAGGCATAAAGAACGAAATCATAAATAAATTGGAGGAACATGGGATGGTTTACCTCTCAGACTTGTGGAGGAGGAAGGAGTTTGTGTCCAAGGGAGAACTAGAGACCATTATTGATCACAAAATAGAACATTTTGATTACACCAAATTAAAAAGTTTCTGCACAAACAAAACTAATGCAAACAAGATTAGAAGGGAAGTAACAAATTGGGAAAACATTTTTACAGTTAAAGGTTCTGATAAAGGCCTCATCTCCAAAATATACAGAGAATTGACTTTAATTTATAAGAAATCAAGCCATTCTCCAATTGATAAATGGTCAAAGGATATGAACAGACAATTTTCAGATGATGAAATTAAAACTATTTCCACTCATATGAAAGAGTGTTCCAAATCACTATTGATCAGAGAAATGCAAATTAAGACAACTCTGAGGTATCATTACACACCTGTCAGATTGGCTAAGATGACAGGAACAAATAACGATGAATGTTGGAGGGGCTGTGGGAAAACTGGGACACTGATGCATTGTTGGTGGAGTTGTGAAAGAATCCAACCATTCTGGAGAGCAATCTGGAATTATGCCCAAAAAGTTATCAAAATGTGCATACCCTTTGACCCAGCAGTGCTACTACTGGGCTTATACCCCAAGGAACTACTAAAGAAGGGAAAGGGACCTGTATGTGCCAAAATGTTTGTGGCAGCCCTTTTCATAGTGGCTAGAAGCTGGAAGATGAATGGATGTCCATCAATTGGAGAATGGTTGGGTAAATTATGGTATATGAATGTTATAGAATATTATTGTTCTGTAAGAAATGACCAACAGGAGGAATACAGAGAGGCTTGGAGAGACTTACATCAACTGATGCTAAGTGAAACGAGCAGAACTAGAAGATCATTATACACTTCAACAATGATACTGTACGAGGATGTATGCTGATGGAAATGGATATCTTCAACATAGAGAAGAGCTAATCCAATTCCAATTGATTAATGATGGACAGAATCAGCTATATCCAGAAAAGTAACACTGGGAAATGAGTGTAAATTATTATTTTTACCTTCTGAATCCAATTCTTCCTGTGCAACAAAAAATTCGGTTCTACACACATATATTGTATCTAGAATATACTGTAATATATTTAACATATATAAGACTGCTTGCCATCTGGGGGATGGGGTTGGGGGAGGAAGGGAAAAAATCTGAATAGAAGTAAGTGCAAGGGATAATGTTGTAAAAAATTATCCATGCATATGTACTGTCAAAAAAAGTTATAATTATAAAATAAAATAAAAATTAAATTAAAAAAAAAGAAAAGAAAAGGTAGGACTGAAATGGGGAGCTTAATATTAGATAGGAATTAATAGAAAGAGAAGAAAAAAATCAAGAAAATTCCAGGTTAGGGTAATGACATTAGCAAAGGCTGGGAGGTAGGAGATAAATACTAAATACTACTGGGACAAAGAGGTTAGCCTAAGTAAAATTAATGAACAGTTAGAAGCTATGGGTAATAAGATTAAGGAAGTAGACTAAATATTTTAGATATGATATAGTAGCTTACACATTTTTTTTGGTCCTAAGATTCCTTTATACTCAAAAATTGTTGAGCATATCCTTGCATAGAATTTTGATTTATGCTGATTATATCTATTGATTTTACCATATTAAAAATTAAAACATATTATTATCATTTAAAAAAATAGCTTTGCCCTCATAAACCTGAAAGGATCTCACTGAACTGTTCTCCAGAGGTCCCAAAACCACCCTGAGGAACTGCTGGAGTAGGAAATAGGAAAATATTAAAGGTATTCAGAAAATTGAATAATATGAAAAAAATGTCTAAAGAAGATCAAACAATAAAATTCTAAAAAGCACATTTTTGCCTGGTATTGTCCAAATGTCTTTAGCTCTTATATATACAAAATTCTGCATATGAAGACTAGTCATAATCTGTTAGATTTCATTTCCCCTTTTCTCTAATTTCCTTATTCAAAATGGATAAATACTTAAACCTACTCTCTCTACTTATCTTACCCCTTGCCTCTATTATTTAGCATGTAACATGTCTTCTTACAGTATCTTCCTGTAGTTTGAGTCTTGTATATATTGAATGGTATATCAATGATTAATTTTAGAAAGGGCTCCAGTTAAAACTAGAAATTTCAACTTCTTTTCATTCATGTATCCTGGAGTCTTTTCATTGTTCCATGCCTTGAACATCTTATAGCAATAGAAGAAAAATAGTAGTATGCATTTCTGTCTTAAGTTTTTATTTAGAAACTAAACAATAAAAGCACCAGCTCTAATCATTACCAGGAATCAAGAATACAAATTTTTTACCTATAACAGATTCTGGGAGAATTATCTTAATAGCTGAAATATGCTGAGTTGATTCATCATCAACTCATTCATCATCAGTACAGTCAGTCCAATCCACTCATTCTTAAAAGCTAACACTTAGGTTTTGCAAAATGTTTCACAATTGTCTCTTTTTTATCTTCACAACAAATCTAGGAGGAGGATGCAATTTCTGTCACATGCTCAGAGTTACACAACTAGTAAATATCTGAGACCAGTTATGAACTCAAATCTAATACGCAACCTAAGAATAGACAAACACATCTAACTAAATGTTTAGGGGTGGAAAGGAGGGTTTTTTTTTGGTGGTTTCTGGTTTGTTTGTTGTTTTTTTTTTTTTTTTATCATAAGAGCCTGTGGCTCTTGGTTTTTTCAGATGAACATTATAGTTTTTATTTTCTGCCTATGGAGATAAAAAGATGTTCCATTCATCTAATGAAAGGCTGATGGAGTCAAGTTTCTATTGCCTTTGTTCTTTGTAAATGTTCTTGAGGGCATACTACCTATTTCTGATCTATTCTGATCTGCTTTTGTTCTAATGAATCTACAATCAGAATTTCTGCTGCTGGACAGAGTCAGAACAGTAATTTCTGCCTCAAGCCAGGAAAAATGTAGAAGATAATAGAACTTGTAATAAACAATCTTCATCATTTATGTAAGCCATTGATGCAATTCCATGAATTATATATTTTGAAATAATTTATTTTAAATTGCTTTAGGAGCTGAGGAAGATGAGGAGCTGATGAGAGTTAGGGAAGGGGGAACCCCTCCTGGGTCGGAGCAAGGATAGTCCCATGATGGCATGCAGAGTCCCCTGTAAATGAATTTACAGGCCCAAAAACCTAGATTGATAAAAAAGAAAAAAAAAAAGGTTTATTGTGGGGAGGTAGAAGTAAAGTTTAGTTAGTAAAGTTGAGGGTAGAGTTAAAAGGACACTGGATTAGGTCCGGTGGGCAGAAACCCTTGGCATGACCGATATAAGAATGCCATGCTTAGGACTTCTGCAAACGTGGACTCCAAAGTAGCCCCTTTTATAATGGGGCTCTTGGTGATCTTGAAGGTGGATGAAGTCCCAGGCTCCTGGTGGGCTTTCAGCCAGGGTCAGCATTGAATAGAATTCAATGGCTTTAAACTGTGGGGGTTGGAAAAACTCAAGTTTAGCTCAGATCAGATTTAGCTGGGGAAAGCTGGGTGACCAGGATTTGTAAATTAAAGGTCAGCTATGGGGGTTGGGGAATCAGAAAGGGATCTTAAAGGGACCTCAACCCCCATTAGAGCTAAGTGCTATTTATAGATCATAATGAGTCCAGGAAGAGTAAGAAACCCAAATAAACTTTAAATATGAAGTACATTGCCACATAGCAACTCTAACTAGCATTTGAATTATAAATAAGAATCCTGATATTTAATTCCAATTAGACACACTTTTGACTTTGTAGCATTTTGACTGTTTTAGTCATTTCTTTTTCTTTTCTAGACAAGTAGAATGGATTTTGTTCAGATGTCCAGGAACCTGTCTAACTCCCTGTTCTTTACTACATTCCCTTCTATCCAAAAAATCTCCTTCTAAAAACGAAAACCCTGAAGATAACTCAGCTTTCCACTATTGGAACCAGTTTTGCCAAATATAGATCTGCTTTAATTTTCATCAATATTCTTTCTATACTGATATATGTTATGTGGGGAACATTAGCAAGCAGACAACAAAATCTGTTCCAATATTGACATAATATCCATATAGAAGACAGGACTTTATAGCAAGAGTATTATCTTTGAGGACTCCCAGCTTTTACCCTCCTGGAACCTACAATTTATAGGGGAATGAAGCATTTATCTATTCTCACTTTACTGTGACCTGTGACCTCTGAAATACATAGTCACTACCTCCCTTTCCCCATTGCCTCACTCACAATATGCAAACCTATTTTTGTCATATCAAAATGATATCCACCAATAGAAGGGAATAAATTTTTAAATAGTGCCTACATAGGCACTATTCACTATTTTATTCACTAGTCTAAGCATTTTTACAAATACAATCCCATTTGATCTTCACAAATATCCTATGAGGTAGGTGCTATTATTATTCTCTTTTTATAGTTGAGGAACTGAATCAAACAAGTTAAATGATTTTCCCAAGTATCTGAAGTAAAATTTGAACTCAGATCTTCTTTATGCTAGGCCCAGGACTCTAGAAATCCACAGTGCAAATTGTTCCCAGATGTTCTTAAATACAATCCTCTAGAACTACAATTAATGGCAGGAGACGGAAGAATTTCCATAGATGGTGCTACATTGTAGCGACATGTATGTAGATATGATATGAATATCCTAATATCCTAACACTACATCTATAGCTGTCTTCTCCACTCAGGCCTATGGTGTCCCTAGCTCCAATATAATTTATCACAGTGAAGATTAATAATTGCAAGTACAACAAAAATGTTTGTAGCAGTTCTTTTTATGGTAACAAAGAATTGGAAAAATGCATAGATGCCCATCAATAGGGAATGGCTGAATAAGTTATGGTACATGAAGGTAAAAGAATTTTATTTTTCTATTAAAAAATGGTGAATAAGCTGATTATAGAAAGGCCTGGAAAGATTTACATGAACTGATGCTGAGCAATAATAAGGAATACATTGTACACACTAAAACAAGAAGTACCATAATCAGCTATGAATGATTTGGTTCTTCTCAGTGGCTCAGTGATCCAAAACAATCCCAATAAACTTTGGACAGAAAATGCCATCTGCATCCAGAAAAAAAGAACTATGGGAAATGAAAGTAAATTCAACACATGCTATGTTCACTTCTTTTTCTTTTTTTTTTTTCTCTCCTTTTTGTTCTGATTTTTCTCTCAATGTGATTCGCAAAGCAATGTGTATTAAAAATAAATTAATAAAAAACTGCAAGAACAAATTATCTTGTATACCCATTTGTCTCTATAATAAAGTGATCTGGATTTTTTTCCCGTACCATTTCTCTTACAGGATCACAGTTTCTGCTATGTGCTTTATGGATTTCAGCCAATTTCCTCTTGACTCTCAAAACTGCTCTCTTGAATTAGAAAGCTGTAAGTCTTACAATCTGGTTTGATATGTCTCTGTGTTCTGTACTTAAAATAAATTTGAATATACTGATAGGGGAAGCTATCATTACTAACTTACATTAGGTCATTGATGCAGGTTAAATGTATTTATTTTTTAAACAGGGTTATTTAGCTACAAAGGTATAAAGTAGTCTTTTTCAAACACTACTTTCAAAAAGCCACACTTTAACATAATTAATAGATTTTTTTGTTTTTTTTATTATATCCTTTGTAATTTTTTCAAATGATAGAATTTTCAAAATAGTATTTAATTTAGAGAATATGATAGCTGTACATCATGATCTTGTTCCTATTTAACACTTAACAAGTTACTACATTGAATAGTAATCAATAACTTATATTAAGTCCTGACCTAAAAAACTGGGAGAGAATGTCCACTAGCCAAATAGTACAACTAAACACTAATCCTGCTTTAGAATTATAGAATCCTATTTGTAGTTATCTAGTTCAACCTATTCATTATCAGATGATAAACTGAGGCTTAGAAAAATTAGGCAACGTGCTCAAGATTATGCAAGTTTTAAGTGATATAACATTGGTTTGGACTCCAGGACCTAATTCCAAATTTAATGTTTTTTCACTATACCATGTTGCCTCCCCACATTGCATATGCCTGGGATCAATAAAAAAAATATATTGTCAGCCCCAGAAAGACAAAGCCTCAGAAACAAATATCTAGGAATCTATCTGACTATGCATAACTTTTACTAACTAGTAGATATGACTCCAACTTGAAATCCAACTTCCAAGTATTTTCATAATGTCTACCCAAAGATGCTCTTGGATAAACATTTCTTTTTAAATTAAAATTTAATTAACAGAAATTTGTTTTTTCTTGTTCCCAATTCTCAGCCCCATTGGAGAAAAAACAAAAATATGTTTTTTACAACAAATCAACAAAATCAAGAAAAACAATCTCATTAGTCCTGTTCAAAAACTATGTCTCATTTCCTATCACTTCTCTACCATCTTCTCATGAAATGTTTCTTGTTATTACTTGGTCATCGTTCAAGATATAAGTCAGATGTTCAATAACAACCTGAATTAATTAGTCCTGTGTTTGCTGCACCAGATTGGCAAGAATTCATACTTAAGATGCTGATAAACCTATTGAAATCCTTACATATTTGAAAAAGAATGATTTTTCATTGTTCCTATTTTTAAAATATCACCAGCAAGGAAATATGACATAATGGATCTTGAAGAGACCTGGCCTCCAGGTCAGGAAGTCCTGGATTCAAGTCCTGTTTCTAATGCATATTGGTTTTATGTTTTTCTGGGTAAATCACTCAACCTCCTCAGATGGTATTTCTGGGAAGGTGTAGGGATGTGCATTGGTTTTCCTCACCTGAGAATTCCCCATATCAATGAAATTACAGATCCAGTCCCTATTCCTCAACCATTTTTACTATGACTCAGATACCACCTCTTTTCCTGATACTGCCACTGACCTATGTTTTCAATGTTCCCTCCTTCCTGAAATTACTTTATCTATGATATGTACATATTATATTCCTGTCAGTAATAAGGTCCTGGAGAGCATGAAATGTTTCTTTTTTGTTTCTATATATTGCCACAGCCTAAAACCATGTCTCATGTGTAGAGGTCACTCCATGAATGTTTTGTGTTATCATTGTTAATTCATTTTAATTATGTCCAACTCTTCATGATCCCATTTGGGGTTTTCTTGGCAAAGATACTGGAATGGTTTGCCATTTCCTTCTCTAGTACATTTTTCAAGTAAAGAAACTGATACAAACAGGGTTAAATGACTTACCCAGTCACATAGTAAATAAATCTCTAAGGTGAAATTTGAACTCAAATCTTTCTGATTCCTGCCCCAGTGCTCTAAACACTGCTTCACCTAACTGCCACATAAATGTTTACTGACATTAAATCAATAAAATCCAAGAGAATAAATACTTTCATATTTTTATAAATACCTTTTGATGATTTGAATTCTGGCTACCTAGAAATGTATCCCCCAGAGCATTTTTCCTATGAAAATGTCTCCTATAAAGTAACTTCCTTTAAAGAATATTAATAACCAATTAAGTATTTTATTTAGGGCACATTGAAGCATCTCAGTGAAGACTAGTATGCTACCTGTTATATATGGAATTGTCATAAGACATAATATGTTTCCGAGATTTGTCTGAAAATTCCAATTGTATTCCATTTTTTTTCCAGTCCTTTTTTTATGAAGAATAAAATACCCCAAAGAAGTCTTTGGAAAAAACAGTGGCTCTGTGATAAGAGTCCTGGATTTAGAGTTCAAGAACTTGTCTCCAAATTCCTGCTCTGTCACAACTATCTACTAGGACTTTTCATTTCACTTCCCTGGGTCTCAGTTTTTTCATCTGTAAAATGGGGATGATGAGACTAGGTGGTCTCTTTTAATTCTAGATGACATTTAATGTTATTTCCAGCTCTAAACTCATGATCATAGGATCATAGTCAGATCCTTCCACCAATCCTATTTACATGAATCCCAATCCCTTCACTCTAGGGAAACTCTAACTTGTAAAGAAGGAAGCAATGATTTGGCAAACATATTGAAATAGCCTTAGTTTAATATGCTAAACTTGTTAAAAAAAATAAAACAAAACAAACAAACAAACAAACAAACAAACTCCCTATTGTATATCAGCCAGACAAGTATAATCATTGAAAAACTTTGTTTCTTTTTAGACACAAGGACTGATTAGACAAAAACATTTATTGAGTACCCACCCTGCAAAACATCCTATGTTAAGTCCTGCAAGTTCTAGGAAGCTCTGGATCAGCCTTCAAAGAGTTTACAAGAAAGTTATAAGGATATTTTTTTCTTTTCTATTTTAGATGCATATAATGAGGAAGATTTGATGTTATACTGGAAACATGGAAATAAGTCCTTAAACACAGATGAGCATATTTCCCTTTCTCAGTTCCTTATTGAAGAGTTCAGTGCATCTAGTGGATTAGCCTTCTACAGTAGCACTGGTACAGTATGTTACTTAACTTACTAAGAAACATTTATTGAATACCTATTATGCATTGCACACCTACTGGTTTAAACGAGATATTTATATCTAGGCAGCCAACTGACATAGAGGTAATAAAAGATGCTAATCTATCATTGGCCAAATTAAATGATTTATCCAAAACTCTGCTCTATGCGACATATTCTACTATTCATTATTAAGATAATATATCTCCTGGTTTCACATTTATCTAAAAATCTCAAAACATTTTATTAAATTACACATGATTCTTACATCTGGTAGGACATTAGTCATATCCTACCATAGGATGGAGAGGAATGCCTTCTTGGTTGCTAGTTCTCAGAATCCAACAAACATCATCAGGAACCATCAAATCTGAGAGTTGGAAGGTATCTTCAGATGCCATCAATTTCAACCTATACTTGAATAAGAATCCTTCTATATTGATGGAGTCAGACTCAAATAGCAGCAGATGCCTGTGGGCACATGTTGATACACAAAAAACTATAAATTAACATTATTTGTGTTTTATTGTATTTGTATTTATTTATTGCCAACTGCATTTTAATCTGTTCTACACCATTCTGTTGTATATGACTTTTCATAAGTCCATTTTGGGGTTTTCTTCACAAAGATACTAAAATGGTCAGCAATTTCCTTCTCCATCTCATTTTATAGATGAGGAACCTGCAGCAAATAAGGTTATACTTGCCTAGGGTCACATAGCTAGTATCTGAAGTCTGACTTGAATTTATCAGATAAACAACAATGTAAAATATCCACTTTAATGAAATAAAGATCGTCTTTGGAGTTACTACACTCTTTTGAAAAGGGCAGAATATTAAAAAAAAAAGAGAGAGAGAAAAGATTGGTGTTGTTTTTAGGCAACACAGAGAACCACAGCTTTTCTAACAAAGCTTTGGTGTGTCTTCTATGTAGCAGTAGAAACAAGAGCTATGATAACACAATCTCTTAAAGCAAATTAAAGATTCTTCCATATGAGAACCCTTTAGTTTAATCAGAACCGTGGCAGAATTCTTGTAACAAAACACTCTAAAATTATTATTTTTGATGGATGTTAAACATTATAAAGTTAATTTTTGAGTGATTTTTTAAAAAATACTTTTATTTTTCCAACTACATATAAAACAATTTTTATATTTGTTTTTAAAACTTTGAGTTCCAGATTCTCTCCTTTTCTCCCATCCCAATCTTTTTTAAGAAGGCACATGTGAATTTGCAAAATATTTCCATAAAAGCCATTTCTTATGAAAGAAATCATAAATTCCTTCCCCACCAAAAAAAAAAAAAATCCCTCAAGAAAAGTAAAAAAAAAATATGTTTCAATTTGTATTCAGACATAATCAATTCTTTCTCTATGTATTAATGGCATTTTTCATCATTAGTTTTTCAAAGTAGTCATGAATCATTCATTGTGTTACTGAGAATGGCAAAGTCATTCACAGCTGGTCATCTCACAATATTGCTATTACTTTGTACACAATACATTTCACTTTGCTTGAATTCATGAAGGACTTTCCAGATTTTTTCTGGAAGCATCCTGTTCTGAAATAATAATATTCCATCATAATTACTTATGATTTATTCAGCCATTTTTCAATTGATGGGCATCCCTCAATTTCCAATTATTTGCCCCGAAAATATTTTTGTATATATAGGTTTTTTCCTTTTTTTCATCTTTTTGGGGATTTGTGACTAGTAATGTTATAGTTAGGTCAAAGGATATACATTGATTTTATAACCCTTTGAGCATAGTTCATACTCTCTGATCATTTATTAATTTGGAAATAGCTTTTTTAAAAAAATAAATTTGATTCAGTTCCCTATGCATTTGAAAAATGTGACCTTCATCAGAGAACCTTGCCTCAAAATTCTTTTCCCAATTATTATTGCTAACTGGATTGCCCATGTTTACTCTATTTTTTCTCTTTCACCCTGACCCTCCTCAAAAGTATTTTGCTACTGACCATTCTCTCCGCAATTTATCCTCTATCTCTCTTACTTGATTTTCAAAATCCCTTTTGAGCTCTTCCATGGCTTGAGACCAATTCTTATTTTTCTTGGAGGTTTTGGATGTAAGAGCTTTGACTTTGTTATTTTCTTATATTCTTTTGAGGGTGTGTTTTGATCTTCCTTGTCACCACAGTAACTTTCTATGGTCAGAATCTTTTTCTGTTGTCTACTCATTTTCCCAGTTTATTACTCAGCTTTTAACTTTGTTAAAAGTGTACCATGGTTTCCAGGGTGGAGGGTGTACTATTCCAAGCTATTTTTAGAGAACCTTCTAGGGACCTGATCACAAACACTCTTTTCTAACCTGGAATTGTGAAGTATTCCGGCTCCATTGTGGCTCTAAGTGCGAAAGCAACAGAGTTCTTCCTTAATGCTAGCAAAGGAGCTGAGCTGAGGCTTCTGAAAGCTACCACAGCCATCACTACCCACACCTACTCCTGATTCACTGGTTTCTCACCCTATTGAAAAACCTTTCCTGCTGAAGTTTAAGTTGTCATCTACTGGAAAATTGTTTGTTTTTTTTTTGTTTTTTTTTTTTTTTTGTACATTCTGACATTCTAAAATTTGTTTATCATCATTACTTCAAAGATATTTGGAGTCATTTGAGGGAGAACTCAGTGAGTCTCTGCTCTAGAATTCCTCCCATTTTCTCTGCTCCATCCTTTACCAAATGTTTTACCCACATCTCACTCTTCATGAGATGTTGGAATACACGTACCTTTACATCTAGGATGAAGGTTTTTTCTGGTACAAACATCATACCACATACTAAGGGAATCACATAGATAGGCAAGGGAACCTTTACGTTCACTTACAGTGTTGACACTGATCGCCAATGTCCTAGTACATCTAGTTTCTCTTTCCATCCATTGATCTTAGTTCAGACAAGTTAGACAAATATAATAAATACTTCTTCCAAGTCACAGCCCTACAAGTACTTGAGTATTCTAATGCTTCTCTTTATCAAGATGGACATCTGTTCAATTCCTCTAACCACTCCAAATATGGCCTGAGCTCAAGTCCATCACACTATCCTGGTTGCTCTCAGTTGCATAGTTCCAGCTTATAAATACTATTCTTCCTAAAATTTAACTCCAAAAAATCACATTCATGATTTTCCAGATGACTCATCAGGACAGAATACAATAGATATATCACCTCCAGTCTTATGAATTACATCCCCTGTAATGCTGCCAAAGATTTCTTGGCTGCTATATCAAACTATTGACTCATTATTGAGCTTACAATTCACTAATATGTTAACCTCTTTTCCAGATGATATACTTCTCAACCACCCCTCATCTATCTTGTATTTTCAAAGTTGATTTTTAAAATTAATTCTAAGGTTCGAAGTCTGTTGAGATATTTTTGAATTCTGAGTGTCAGCTAGCATGCCAGTTATCTCTCTCAACTTAAGAATCATCTGCAAAATTTAATGAGTATGATAGCTATGTGTTTATCCAAGCCACTAATAAAAATATTAGTAGAGTCAAGTTTAAAATATTCCATTATAGATATCTTTCCAAGGATATCAAACTTTTAATAAATTTTCTTGGGGTCTAGTCATGAATCTGTTTCAAATATTGGACTACATAATGTCACTATGTGTATTATTAGTCAATATATACAGGTAATGATCCTTATATATGATGAGTGGTCTTCATTTGTAATTGACACTACTACTATACATAATAAATATTAAAAAAATATACTTCAAGCCTAGCTGATAGACCTGCTCCAGAAATTGATAGCAGAAAGAACTTAGCTTCCAATTCCCAACTTCCCAGCTAACTCATGACAATTATACAATATTCTCTTTACCTGCCACATTGGACTTAGTTAGCCATGGTATTTCATTTGGATTTTTCATGTTTCTGGTCATATACTTGAATCTGTCTATAGTCAGAGATTCTCTTTGACAAGCTATGCCTCATTAAAAGATATGTTTCAAGTTATTTCAAAGTGAACTTCAAATTCTTAGCATTAAAAAAAGAATGTAATGTCTAAGAAAAAAAATGAAGAAAAAACTATGGTTTTTATAAGATTATTTCTATTTCTGAGAACTTTGGTAGACCCCCCCCAAAAAAAAAAGTTTTCTATCCTTTTGGTCCAGAGGTATGATTTTATTGAGCTTCCAGTGAGAAAACTACTTCTACCAAAACAAATAGGAGATTTTCACAATTTCTGCTTGTAGATGCATGAGAAATTGAAACTTTCTCCAGGTTACATTTCAAGTTAGTGTCTGCAGTGGGATTTAAATTCAGGTCTTTATGATTCCTAATCCATCACTCAGTCTATTCCTGTTGTTTCTGTAACAGTTATAATACATATATAATAGTATAGTTTGAATCCTGACTTGGACTTCATTTATAAAATGTAGAAGAAAAGCAAAAAGTAAAAGAAAAGAAAAAGAAAATAAGATTTTATATTGATACTAGATTTGCTTAACTATTCTGTAAAGAATTTTTAGAAATCTGTGGCTCTCAGATGTATGACAGTTCTGTCTTAATTAGGAGCTAAATAAATACTTCTCCCTTTCCACACAACTGCTGAATGATTGAATATTTGTATTCCAAGTCAGTATTTTCACTGATTTGATCCTACTTAATATTCCTATTAGACTATCTATTAAATATCTAATAAAGTGTCTCCTATTCACACATCAAAATTATTCAAGATTGAATAATTTAGAGATATAACAACAAATATAACTGTATTTGAGGAGCTTAAAAGGAAGGATTTGTTGTAGATTAGATTCCTCAAAGAGTTCCAATCCTGCTTTAGATCTTAATGATTAGTATGACCTTGGGCAGATTATTCAACCTCCCTGTACCTCAGTCTCTGTATATAAAATGAAGAAGGTTAAATAAGATTACCTTTCAGGTCCCTTTCAATTCTAAATCTGTCTCTCTAGAATTGTATGATACTTACAGATGCTGAGATTCTTCAGTCCCTCCTATTTGCTAATGATATTAGGCTCTGGCACATTGTAGAACTTCCAATAATAAGCTATATGTTACTACACTAGAAAGTTTGGACTACCATCTATATGGGAAAAAATCAAGTATATAAAAATATCTATCATTTATATCATGGAACCTATTACATGAGTTTATTTCTCCATCTTATATCTTCTGCCATCCGCACAAATGGACAATGAGTTGACCACAGAATTAAATAGAAGAGAATAGAATGTATTATCCTTGGGAAATTTCAGAGCTTTTTTAATAATCTTCAATTTCTTCCATCTATTTAGTACTGATGGTTTGTATAGCTACAAATCAAATTTCAAATTATTGAGGATGAAGTATGTAGTGATGAAGTGGAGACATTGGGTGTAGCGAGCTGACCAGCCACATGTCTGCTCTCCTGCCTCCTTCACTTCACTCACTAAGCCCAAGGCCTCAGACTGATCCCAATGCCCACCAGAGAGTAAGTAGCCCAGCCATTACAATTGTATATAGATTTCTTGCCTGCGAAGGGAGATAAGATGTAATATGAATTGGAAGGACAGAAGAGAGTCCTTTTTTTAGGACTTGAGAGACATGAGCCTGCTTTTAGATAAGTGTAAAAAAAAACAATAGTAGTAGTAGTAAAGGAAAGATTGAAAATATGTGATAGGGGATGACTGTTAAAACCAGGATCTGGAGGTATGGTAATAAGAATGAACAGGATCACAAATATCATAAGAGAATTAAATTTTTAGGGATAGCTTTTTCTCTGGGACAGAAAGGAATGAAGAGAAAATGGGTGATGATGCTGAAAAACTTTTAGAAATAGAAACAAGCTAAGGAAAGCCATATAGTTTTGGTTTTTTTTGTTGTTGTTGTTGTTTTTTTTTTTTTTTGGTTAGAAAAAATATATATTTTTTCTTTTTTTTTTAATTAATTTTATAATTATAACTTTTTTTTTAAAGTACATATGCATAGGTAATTTTTTGGGTTTTTTTTTACAACATTATCCCTTTACTCCCTTCTGTTCCGAATTTTTCCCTGCTTCCTTCCATCCCCTCCCCTAGATGGCAGGCATTCTCATACATATTAAATATTTTATAGTATATCCTAGGTACAATATATATGTGCAGAACCGAATTTTGTTGTTGTTGCAAAGGAAGAATTGTATTCGGAACGTAAAAATAATCTGGGAAGAAAAACAAACAAAAAAAATGCTCACAGTTTACACTCATTTCCCAGTGTTCCTTTTCTGGATGTAGCTGATTCTGTCCATCATTGATCAATTGGAATTGGATTAGCTCTTCTCTATGTTGAAGATATCCACTTCCATCAGAATACATCCTCATACAGTATCATTGTTGAAGTGTATAATGATTTCCTAGTTCTGCTCATTTCACTCAGCATCAGTTGATGTAAGTCTCTCCAAGCCTCTCTGTATTCCTCCTGTTGGTCATTTCTTACAAAACAATAATATTCCATAACATTCGTATACCATAATTTACCCAACCATTCTCCAATTGATGGACATCCATTCATTTTCCAGTTTCTAGCCACTATGAAAGCCATATAGTTTTATGACTTCAAGTTTCTCAGTGAAGAAGAAGGAGGGAATGAGTATTTATATAGCACCTACTATTGTCACACACTGTGCTAATGGTTTGGTACAAATATAATTTCATTTAATGGATAAAGAAATCATCTAGGAGTACAGAGTTGTTTTTGAAGGCTTAAAGCAAAAAGCAAAGGGTTGATAAAGTTGCTGTGAAGCAATTACCTAGAGAGACAAAATAATTCAGAGTAGGATTACTAAGAAGCAATGAAGTCACAGAAGAAGTTACTTTGGAAATTACTACTACTTCTCAATAATTTCACTTCAAGCAAGTCAGCATTTGGTAGAATGTCTGGCACATAGTAGAACAATACTTTTGCTATCATTAACTTACTGACCAATGGAAATATTGGATTTCATTCACCGAGAATAATCATTTAATGATTTTTGATTGGTGGTTAAAATATCATGCTAAAAATTGTTGGGAGAATACAATGGAGTGAGGAAAAGGAATAAGCATTCATTAAGCTCCTATGCAGGCATTGTGTTAATTTACAAATTTACAAATATTGCCTGCTCTCAATCAACAAGAGCTTAATAAATTCCCACTATGTTCCAGGCACTTTACTAGGTGCTGGGTACTAAGAATACAAGCAAGAATTTATAATCTATTGAAAGACATATAAATTTATATAGTTCTAATACGAGGTGAAAAGTGGAAATGCAATTAGAAGGGTAAAAAGTGATGCCACCATTCAGAAATGACAAATACTATTAAAAACAGAGAGGGAAAAAATTAAGGGACAATTGAGCTGAGCATTGGATAAGAATTGAAGAAGAAACACTAAGAACAAAGGCATTCTAGGTTAAACTTGGATTGCCCATGTCCAATAGTTACACTGAAGTATTTGAAACAAGCCGTTTGTTTGTAGAAAACTTGAAAATATTTTTGAAGAAGTTTAATTATGAAGAATCACTAAGGATTGTCTTCAAAGGACAACTTACAGAATACTGTTTGAATTATAGTAGCAAAATTCCTTGAAATAATTTGACCTAAAATTAAAACAATCATACTTTCACTTATTCAATTAAGCATTTGCTTCCTGGAAATAACTTACTGTGTTCCTGATTATATTAGTAAGTTTTGTTTCCTGTAACTTGAATGTAAACTCATTGCAATTAGAAGTTTTTTATTAGGTGTATTTGTTTCCTTGGCTCCTATGACAGATACTGGCATATGGTAAGCACTTACTAAATACTTGATTGATAATTGTGAGGATGGATATAAAGATAGGTATTTGCACTAATGAAAATTCTTAACCTTTTCCCAACAGGTTGGTACAACAGACTTTTCATTAACTTTGTGCTAAGGAGGCATATTTTCTTTTTTGTCCTGAAATCCTATTTCCCAGCCATGCTTATGGTGATGCTGTCATGGGTTTCATTTTGGATTGATAGACGAGCTGTTCCTGCCAGACTTTCATTGGGTAAATCTTCATGAATCTTTGTACAATGTTAATAATTGGATAGGCAATTGAGAATAGTGATTTGAAGTAAAATGTAGAGATTGTATAAATGTTTCTGTGTGATTCCTTGCTCTAGACAGTGACTGTATCATTAGACTGATTGAGATTGAAATCAGCCATTAGCTACAAAAGATGAGAGATTTGAAGATGCTTTTACTTATTTGTTTATTCCTTTGTTTATTTATTTATATGCATATGCATGTATATGCACATATGTTCACACATACAATGGAGGGAAAGGGAGCAAAAAGAAAGGGGAGGGAGAGAGACACACAGAGAAAAAGAAAAAGAGAGACAGACAGAGATAGGGAGAGAGAAAGACAGAGAGCAAATGCATATATTAAGTTTTCCATACATTGTGCTAATTGCTAGAAATATAAATACCAGAAAGCAAACTAGTCCCTACCTCAAGAAGACTAATGGAAGAAGATAAAACAAGTAAAAAAAAAAAAACTAGAAAGGGAGAAAGGGACAAATGAAATCACATAGCATTGAATAGCCTATTGGCTAGGAAGATGTCTGAGCCTCAAAAAGATTATATTGAATTTCATTTATCAAGCCAAGGGATCCAAGAGAAGAATTCAGGTTATGGGTGGAAAGGAGAAGGGGCTGATACTCTGACTAGAAGAGGTATGAAAGCTCTGTGTGAAGTACTAGGGTAGCAGAGACGTGTTATATACTGAGTTATCCCCATAAAATCAGTCATAACTAACCCTTGACACCACTGAAATAGGTTATATTTAGCTTTGGCAAGCCTAACTTTTATCTTTTTCCTTTTCAGTAATTCTTAGAGCAGAATATATAGACAAATGATTATTCTGTGCTACTTGCTACTCTTAAACATATCAAATTATGAGAAAGATAAAAACTAAAATTCATTGTCATTCATGTATCTGAGAAATCAGGAGTAGATCCTAAGATCACACAAGTAATAACTAAAAGGAAGTTCAGAAATCATCTAATCAAATTCTTCTCATTTTATAATGCACAGATGAAACAATTAAGACCCAGAATGGTTAAATAATTTGCCCAAGATGGGATGGATAAACAGTAAATAGAAGAGCCAAGTTTCAAAGTTAAATCTTTCAGAATCCAGTACTGTTTACATTGTAACAGTTATTTTTCATATATAATAGCCTTAAGCATACTAAAACAAGTGTTTCATAATTATTATAATCAGCATCTAATTTATGCCAGAAAGGGTGACATATAAGTCAAACATTCATAAATTATAGGTATCTTTCAAAATATTACTACATTATACAGTCATATCTTGGCAATATTATGGGGTTCAATTCCAGATCACAGTAATAAAATTAATATTGAATTTTTTGTTTTCCAGTGCATATAAAAGTTATATTTATACTACAATGCAGTCTATTAAGTGTACATTAGTTCTATTTCTAAAGAAAATAATGTATATACCTTACTTTACTGCTAAAAAAAAATGTTAACCATTATCTGAGATTTCAGTGAGTTGTAATCTTTTCACATGTGGAAGATCTTGCTACAATACTGATGGCTGCTCACTAATCATGATAATAGTTATTAAAAGTTAGGATGGATGAGTCAATTTCTTAAAAATAAGACAACAAGCCCTCATTGGTGGACTCTTCATTTCACTTGAAAACCTAGAGGCCATTGTAGGATTATTAATTGGCCCAATTTCAATATTGTTTTGTCTAAGGGAATAGGGAAGCCCGAGGAGTGAGAGAGAGATAGAGAGTAGCAAATTGGTGGAGCAGTCCAACATTTATTTATTAAGTTCACCTTCTTTTATGGGTGTGATACATGATGCCCAAAAATAATTACAATAGTAACATCAATGATCACAGATTACCATAATAGAAAAAAAAGTATGAAATGCTGTGAAAATTGCCAAAATGTGACCCAAGAGCCATGATGTGAGCACATGCTGTTCGAAAAATGGTGCCCATAGACTTGCTTGATGTAGGGCTTCCATAAATCTTCAATTTGTAAAAAACACACTATCTGTAAAGCACAATAAAATGAGGTATGATGGTATCATTATTATTATTATTATTTTATTTATTATTTTTTTAGGCTGGGGTTAAGTGACTTGCCCAGGGTCACACAGCTAGGAAGTGTTAAGTATCTGAGACCAGATTTGAACTCTGGTCCTCCTGAATTCAAGGCTGGTGCTCTATCCACTGCACCACCTAGCTGCCCCTATGATTATTATTATTATTATTCCTTTACTACAGAAGTAATCTAATACTTCATTGATCCTAGGTCCTTAAAGGCTACACCTCAGAGAACAAGCTCTGGCAGACCTCACTAGATTGCTGGCTTCCAGGATAGACCCAACAATAAACTATATGCCCATGTCCTCTATCTGAGAAACAGCTAAGCTAAATTTCCAAAGACTCTTTGGCTTTAATGGAATAAATTTAATGGAATAAATTTGCCAAAAGTCTTAAAGACCACCCCCTAATTCATAGGGAAGCTGTGATAAGTCTTCATAAGGAAGGAACAAGGAGGAAGGGGAAATGAAATGGGAAATATTTATATAATGACTACTATATGCTAAGCACTGGGCTAAGTGCTTTACAAATATTATCTAGTATTCCATTTCACAAATGAGGAAACTGAAATGAAAAGAGGTTAAGGTTTATAAACAGGGTAACAAAGCCAATAAGTATCTGGCTGAATATGAATGCAAGTCTTCCTGATTCTCTAGTCTAACAATATCCCTAATCCTAAGGAATAAAGGTCTTTTCTTTGGCAAAATGACTTGTCCAGGGTCAAATAGTTAGTGTCTGAGACCAGATTTCAACTCAAGTTCTCCTGATTCCATAACCATTGCTCTATCCACTGTACTATCTAGCTGCCCCAATTTCTTTCCTGAAAACAACATATTTTAAGCTACTACATCATAAATAGGTAGTAAAAAGAACTGTTATAATTTAATTTGGAATTATATTCTTCTAGCCACACCTATGTGTAAGGCTTCTGGACTATCTGACAATTGCTTAGGGATGTTTTAAATTCTTATCCTGAGCAAGTCATTTAACCCCCTAGAACGGCAAATTTCTTCTCTGTAAAAAATCATAGGATTGAACAAGATCAACTGTAAATCTATGAATTTGTTAGTCTAAATATCCTTCCGATTTAGGGAAGGATTATATTTCCTAACCTAGCAATACAAGGTACACTGTTCTGTCAACTGGTTTATTGGGTTAGGACATCATCATCATCATCACTTACTATGTGCTAGGAACTACAGTAGGTACATGATAATTATCTTATTTGATTCTCACAACAGTACTGGAAGGTATTTTACAGATGAGGAAACTGAGGCAAACAGGTTAAGAAACTTGCTCAGGGTCACATAGTTAATACGTGCCTGAGGATGGTTTGAATTCATGTCTTTTTGAGTCTATGCCCAGTTCTCAGTCCACTGCTCCACAATAACGACCAAAGGGGTATGAACCAGGTCTTGGTTGTACACAATATAGAAATAGAAATTTTTCAATCTGCAGCCATTCGCAAATTAATGCATGTAACCCTGCTAACATCAATGCCATTTTTTCCCTCAACTGGCATCCAACTCACATCTCCCCCATCTAGTTATATTTGTGATTGGAAGAGATATCTAGAAAACTAGAGCTAGATTTTTTATTTACAAAGAAAGGAGTCAATAAACCCAATTATAGGCAGATATTCAATAAGCTTTTGGGTAACCCCTTTGTGGGCAGAAAGATATAGGATTCTGGAGAGATAAGAGAAAGATGTCTAGCTCACTTTCTCTTCCACATACATGTATGGCCTTCCCTTCCTTCCAACTAGAAGGGGAAAAGTTTATATTCATTTCAAGGTAAGAAGTGAGTATTTGTTCTGTTTTGTTTTTTCCTGTAATAAGACCTATCTATGGTCAAAGCAAATATTTGGGGCAAGTGGATAATCAGAGTTATTTTTCCAGCTAACAAACAATAGACTAGAACAAATTTTTATCAGGCCAGAAAGCTTTTTCTACCAAAGATCTTTATTTCCTGAAACCTTGTAAACTTAAAAATCAACTTATTGCTTTTAATTCTGCTTCCTCTATATCCCACATTTCCTCTTGGCCTTGTCCCTCTTTGAGAGAGACTTATTAGACTGAAGCTTATAAAAAGCAGAGTGATCTGAGGTTAAAAAAAAAAAAAGTAGTTATTCCTTTCACATCGTGACTTTCTTTCCCTTGTGGTTTTGATATATCACAGGCCAGGAATTTAGGGCGAGTTTTGTAGAAGCCAGAGATAATATGTAAAGGCCATTTGATGACATAGAAAAAGTTTAGAAACTCAAAAATGCATAAAATATATGTATAGTATTGTATAAAATCAATATAGTTTATCTTTTACTACCATAATAATTCAGGCTTCTCTAGTACAAAGGGAGGACCAAAAATTTTTACGCAGATTTTCCAGGTCATGGGGATAAGGGGTACTGTGCCTTTAAACCCCATGCTGCGAAAGGGATAATTGTAAATGTTTTTACCAGTCAATCAACTAGAACAGGTGGAGCAAAAATACTGAAATGGGAAATGGAGTATCATATGTGAGCAACAGAAAAGCAAGTCTGACTAAGTCATAAAATATGTAAAGGAAAATGAATTATAAGACTGGAAAGACAGGTTGAAGCTCATTCTGTAAAGAGCTTTAAATGCCAAATGGAAGTGTTTCTATTTGCTCTCAGAGGTAATGGGCTGGGAAATACTGCTGTGCCTTGTCACTATACAGTCACTTCCAGGCCTTCTGAATTGGGCCATCTGAATTCTGTATGACTAAAGAAAGCTTGTGTACTTTTTTGCACTTCATTTTCTTTATTCACTTTCATTTCCAAGTAATACATGGCAATCTCAAGAGAACAAAAAAAAATCCTAATTAAAAGTGTGGAAAATAAACTAAAGATCTTTAATAATGTGGCAACAGTGATGGTGATAGTAGTGGTAGTAAAGTAGTTGTAGATAGAATGCTGGCCTTAGAGTCAGAAAGGCTCCTCCTCCAGAGATCAAATCTGGCCTCAGATACTTATCAGCTATGTGACCCTGGGCAAGATAATTAACCCTATTTATCTCAGTTTCCTCCTTTAAAAAATGACCTAGAGAAGGAAATGGCAAATCATCCCAGCACCTTTGCCACAAGAATCCTAAAATGAGAGGGGTTAAAAACAAAATGAAGAGGTAAAATAGCAGGAATGGCAAATATGAAATAGATTTGGGAAAGCATATAGTTGACAATGGAAAAGACAAGTTCTTTAGTGGAATTCACAATGTATCAGAAGAAAGGGAATATGCCACTGACTGATTTAACATCTTAAAAGAGTTAGTTAGCTATAAGGAGAAAAACACCATGAGGTATGGGGGAAGGGATGGGGAAAAAGAAAGCATAAGGCAGAATGCTGTGACAAGCTAACCCAAAAAGGATTCAAGCAAAGATGGCTCAGGCTATGGACAGAGTTATAAAGGAAATTCATCCTGTTGGGTTTGATATAATTTGGCTTTCTGATTAGATACAGTAAGGTAGAATTACCCAAGACTTCCACAATGGGTGGGACTATAAGACTGAAATGATCTCTATCAGTGCCTTTGCCTTGCTTGCCTCAGGGAGTAATCTTAGTAGTATTTGAGGCTTTCTCTGACAACTCCCACCTAATGATCCAGGACCTCATAAGTAGTAGCAGCAGCAACTACAAAATGGTAACTGACTACTAGCTCTTTAAAATTTGCAAAATGCATTTCATACATTCTCTTATTTGCATCTCACAATAACTTTGTGAAGTAAGTACTTACAGGCATTATTATACTATTTTACAGAGATGGAAACCAAGACACAGAAAATTGTGACTTGACTATGCTGATATGCTAGGAAATGCCAGAGGTAGGATTAGAATCCAAATCTTCTTGATTCTAATACTCCATCTACTAGAGAAAACAAAGCTATGACCCAAAAGACTTGACTTTTATGAAACATTTTTACCAAAAACATTTTATTAGTATTATTCCAGCTGTAGTATTGTCAGTGGATGGGAAAAGAAGCTTCTGATCCCAAGAGAAAACATTTCTTCAGTAAATGGTCAGTATAAATCATTCAAAACTCTTTTGATGGGAGATTAATTCCAATGGTTTTGATAGGAATACTTTTTTAAGATTAATATATCTCTAAGAAGTGGCTAGAGACCCACAAGTATGTCTAATAGAGCTATAATGTTCTCAAACCCTAGACCTATTGCTCTAGGAATTTATATATGAGTGTTCTTATAATTCATTATTTTTGAGCATGATCACTTCTCCCCTTCTCCCCCTATTCTCTCCTTCCTGTTCACCTAATTCATTTTTATTTTACTTTTAAAAAGAGGGAGGGGGGTTAGGGCTTTGAATGCAGATTCAAAATAAATATATAAATGTAAGCCAAAGTCAATGAGTTGATTTAAGTAACCTTATAAAAGAAAATGGCTGCAAATACATTGATTTCTGGGGGGTGTAAATATGCAATTTTGGGGGTACCAACTTTCATTAATTTAGAACATGAGACAAGACTTCTCTGACATTGAATTGTAAATCATTCATTTGCCTACTGAGAATTATATTCTGTTTTTCTAAAACGTAATTGTTCTCTTAAGAGCAGATTTCTTGGGGAGCTTCTGGAAGCAGCCTTAGTTTCAGTTCAGTTCAATAATCCCAAAATGCAGCCAGGGCTTAAAGTCCAGATCCTTTATTGTGTCCTTCAAAATCCTGAACTTTTCCTGGGCCCTGTTAGCTTTCTTAGAACTCTCTCTTTGGTTCCCAAGAACTCTTGTCCCGGTATCTCTAGCCAGCACTAAGGTTGAAGTGGGAATGAATCTTGACTCTGAATCTCCAAGAGTGTGGGATTGTGGGTTTCTGCCTTGTGAATCTCCCGGAAGTCAATCCTAGTTCTGAATCTCCTGGAAGTCCATGAACAGGCTTTTCCTTTAGACTTGTGAATCTCCTGGACTTTAGAATCTCCCCACTGAAATCCTGGCTATTAAAAACTAAGAAGAGAGAGAGAATAATTCCAAAATAGTCCTTGAAATTAAGAAGGCTAGCTTCAAATCCTGCCCTTAATAAATACTGAGTAATACAGAGAGTCTTTTAGCCTCTCAATGTTCTCAGGAGGCTCTCTAGAACTCTTATGTTATGAGTAGGTATTGACCATATTAACAGAAGAACTTTCCTCCCTTTAAGCTCCTTTCACCCCTGAAATCACAGATTTAGGCAAAAAACAAAACTCTGTGAATGTATGTTTGTGTATCTGTGTGTGTCTGTGTGAGAATGTGTATCAAACACTATAATGTTCTTGTTTGGTTTTCTGGAGGTCTCTGGGCAGCCTTCACTTCAGTTCAGTAATCACCACAAGAATAGCCAGGTGTTAAAATCCAAAAGTCTTTATTGTCTTTCTCCATGTGTTCAGCTAGCTTTCTCGTGGTCTTCAGGGGGACTTGGTTTCAGTGGAGAAGCTAAGGAGGAGAGCCCTGCCACCATAGTGCTATGGGATGGGATGAATGAATCAGTCTCTCAGTCTTTTGGCTGAGTTTGTCTCAGTTTATATGCTCTATACTGAGTATGAACCAATTATTATATCACTAAGAAACCATTATTTGTTGTAAGATTAAATCAATCACACTGAACTTAGAGAACTATTAAGCACCATGCTAAACTAGATAACCATTGTCTAATCAATTCCACTGACTTAACACCTTGTAAGAATCCTTGTTTTGGAGTTTGGGCCTATAACAAAACACTATGAAGCAAAAGGCAAAAAAAATTGCCCTGTAATGGTTATTCCTATCTAAAAACCAGACACTAATAGATACTGGGATGTTGCTCAGTTTCCTTTTTCCTCTACTCACAGCATGATAGTGGAAAATACCTGGAGAAAACCATCATGGCCATGTACCAGATACTTGTTTTTATATAAAAGTCACTTAACTTTCTTTTAGACTCAGCATAATAATAGCACTTAGCTATCAGGGTTATTGTGAAGGCAAAATAAAAGAACTGGTGGAGTACTTAGCAAATCTTAAAGGGCTAAATAAATGCTTACTATTATAACACATAGATTTTTTTCCTTTATTTAATGCAGTATCTGGCACGTGGCAGATGAATTAACAAATGCTTGTTGGTTTGACTTATTTCTTGGAATGCCATGGTCAAAGAATCTGTCACCTAGCAGCCAAATGATTGGTGTTAGAATTCTCAGGTATTTAGTTGGCCTTATTTTTGGACAACAGACACATTACTTAGACTATACTAAAAGTCTTTATGGCTTAATAGAACCTAGAGCAGCCTTCAAGGATCTTACATATCTTGATAATGAAAAAGTTGAGCCTGGAGTTCTACTTTTTGGTTTGGTTTTGTTTTGAGAAAAAAAAATGAAGAAGCAAAGAAATGGAAAACTGCAATGATTTTGTAACAATGCTTTCGTATTCAACATGTGCTTTAAACGAATGGAAATCTCAAAGAACTGTTTTGAGGGTCAGAAGTATTATGAGTGACTAGTAGCTAGTGACATTCATGCTAAGTCTGTGCAGTTAGAGTTCATTTTGCTATTTGGGTTTCACACTAGTGGAAAAGGCTCCTCACTACTTGAAAAATCTTCAGACCCCTTTTGTACTTTCTTCATGGACAGTTAATATGTTTAAAATATGCTAGTCAGAATCTAATCAAGTAATTACTCATAAAATGTTATTGGTGCTGGCTCTTGAAACCCTCCTCCTGTGAAATATAAATTGACTGAAATGAGTGAGGAAACAAAATCTGGTCCAGGCACATTCAGCTTGGCACTGGATCCTAAATATATAGGGAAATATATTTTTATGCCTTAAAAGAAAATTAGTAACTCAGAACATAAACCATGATACAAGATTAGGTAATCTGATTTCTAATTGTTAGAAAGATTAGAGGCTTTCCAAGTTGGGAGTGAGTGAACAGGTAAAGAAAACTGAAAAAACAACAACCAAAAAAACAGAAAAATGTGTCTTTCTCCCAAAGTGTCTGTGTTCATTCAAAAGAATAAGGAAACAGAAACTGATTGACCAGTACAAGATCAGTTTTCAGATAAGACATACGACTTGAACTGAAAACTCCTTGTATTAATCTTCAAATCTGACTGAGTTTCTGGTCAGCACAATCTAGATCCTTAGTTAAAGGCCTCAGAACAATAGGTGGAAGTAGTTTAGGTTCCCAGCTATGGAGGATTAGGTTCAAACAATAAAATAAAGTTTTCTTACAATTCCCATAATTGAACAGTTTTTTTTTTGCAAAACAGAAATTGGACTAGACCCATAACTGAAGAGAAAGGAAACTGAGCAAGATCCAGAAATTTAGTTTCAAGATGGAGTCAGTGTGATTCACACAATTCCCATAATGTTCTCATTCCCCAATCTCTTTCTCTCTTTCCCTTCCTTCCCCCCCACCTCTCTCTCTCTCTCTCACACACACACACATACACACACACCCCAGCACACATAATCTCACTCATCTACTTTTTCAGTATTATGTCATATTATTTTCTGTTATGTTTCTTTGAAACCCCATGGACTATAAAACTCTATTGCTGTCTGTGAAGTTTTCTCCGAAAAGATTCTGGAGTGGTTTGCTATTTCTTTCTCCAGTGGATTAAGTAAAGTATAGGTTAAGTGACTTTCCAACAGTCAACAGAGCTGGTAAGTGTCTGAGATCAGACTTAAATTCAGGTCTTCCTTGACTCCAGAGATAGCACACTATCTACTGAGCCATCTTAGCTGGCTCTATCTCATACCACTACCCTTTATAAAGTCTATGTAACAATGAAATTCTCATCCTGACATCTTTTTTTATTAATAGATTTGTTCACACTATCCCTTGAAAACTTTAATATAACATATTCATCACTTTCCTTCTTTCATGGCACACACTAGATACCATTTCCTCAAACAAATCTTCTCTGACATCCCCTATCCCAGTTGGACTGACTTTTCCACCTTCAAATTTCTTATTGCACTTTATCTGACCTCCTTTGCACTTTCAAACTCTCACTCATATCATAGTTATTTGTGTAGGCGTCTCCCACTACCTCCATCCCACTCTTTAGTAATAAATTACTTGAGAACAGCTTCTCTGTGGCAACTATCCCTGCATCTCTAGTATCTAGCTAATCATCCCTGATCAAGGGAAATGAGGGGAAAAGATGGAGAAAGAGAATAAGAGATAAGTAAAGAGAGGAAAAAAAATCTTAGATTTAGATTTAATAAATAAAAAGACTTAAGATTGAGATTGGTTCACAGGATAGCTGGATGGCAGTGGATAGAGAGTGTCAGCCCTGGAGTCAGGAAGTCCTGAGTTCAAATCCACCTTCAAACCCTTAATATTTCCTACATGTGTGATCCTGGACAAGTCACTTAACCCTAAGTGCCTCAATAAAAAAAAAGTTTTAAAATTTAGATAGATAATTAAATAGATATTTGGGGCAGCAAGATGGCACAATGAATAGAGCACCAGCCCTGAAGTCAGGAAAACCTGAGTTCAAATTCAACCTCAGACAATTAATACTTCTAGCCATGTGACTCTGGGCAATTCACTTAACCCCAATTGCCTCAGCAAAAAATAAAAATAAAAAAGATTGGCTCAACCTTGTTTTCAGCTTTTATTTTATTTGTTATTTTAGCTGTTTGCTTTGATGTTAAAATTATTAGGCTATAAACAAGAAAATGGTGGCCTGAGTTAATCCAGTATAAAGTTCAAGAGGTTCTATTATTACTTATTATGGAAAAGTGTTGAATCTAGGGTAAAAGCACCTGGATTTAGAAACTGGCATTGCCCCTTACTACCTATGACTTTGAATATGTTCCCATACCTTCCACTGACTCAGTTTCCTCTTCTGAAAAAATGACTAGATAATTTCTAAGTCCTTTTCCAGCCTGAATCTATGATAAGGAGCAAGGAAACCATCATTTATGTAATGATAGGCATTTTGCAAATGGACAGGTCTATTATTATCCCCATTTTACAATTAAGAAAATTAAGGCTGGAAGAAGTTAAGATCCTTGCCCAGGATTGTATAGGTAATAAATATCAAAAGACTCATTCAGACTCAGTTCTTCCTAGCTGCAGGCTCAACACTCTATCCCTTGTACCACCTAGTTGGCTCTGATACCATGATCTATTTTCACTGGATTTATGATTCATTCTCCTTGACTTGGCAGGTATAACTACTGTGCTGACAATGTCCACCGTTATCACTGGAGCCAGTGCCTCAATGCCTCAGGTGTCTTACATCAAAGCTGTGGATATTTACTTATGGGTCAGTTTTCTCTTTGTGTTCCTGTCTGTCATTGAGTATGCAGCAGTGAATTATCTCACCACAGTGGAAGAAAGGAAGCAATTTAAAAAGAGAGGGAAGGTACAGCCTCATATGTTTGTTTTTCTTGTGTGTGTGTGTTTTTAATTCAATCTCATGTCCAAACACCAGCTGACATCATCACAAACCTAACATGCTAAGCCTTTATTCCCTCAGATACCTTCACAATATACAAGTTTATTAAATTAGGACAAAAATCTGAGGCTCTTCACTGATATGAGATTACTCTAAGATGTCCTTTATCATCCTAGTTTGATCAGAGAGGATTATTCTTCCCTCATCTATGAATAGTTCACCTTTTAAAGTGTGGTCTGGAGAAGTGGAAGAGCATCCAATTTTATTCTTCTAATAGATCACTATCCTCAAGACTTATTGTTTACTTCATGTTCACTAGAAAAGGAGAGGAAATAGTGAAGGTAAAGATTTTTAAATTAATGAATTATAAACTAAGTACTGGTCAGTATCTCAAAGGCCTTTTAGTCCCCCCTCCTAATTTTGCTAGTGAGGAAACTGAGGCCACTGAATGGGTTAAATGATTTACCCAAGATCACAGAAGTAGCAAGCAAAAATGAGATTTGAAACTAATTCCTCTGACTGCAGATTTAATGCCCTGTCCATTGAATTTGGGGCAGCCTGAATACAGCACTGGGTCTAGAATCTCTTCCTGAATTCAAATGTGGCTCAGACACTTCCCATCTGGCTAAGTCAGTTAATCTTTTTTGCCTCAGTTTTCTCATTTGTAAAATGAGCTGGACAAGGCAATGGAAAGACATTCCAGCATCCTTGCTAAGAAATCCCCAAATCGCAAAAAATCAAACCATACCTGAAATGACTCAAGAACAGCTATCAAATTTTTCCTGGGCTCAGAGGAGAATAATCAAGCCCTTTGCCTGAATTAACCATGTCATCTCTTTTTCCCTTTATAGTAATTAATAAATTCACAGAGTTATAGACAGCTGGAAAACACCTTAAAAGATGTCTTATCCAAAAGGGACTTTAATAGATAAAGAAACAGAGAAACAGAAAGCTTGCATGACCTTCCTAACATCACACAAATTGCAAGAGGCAGATCCAAAGGGGACTTTAATAACAGATAAGGAAATAGAGAAACAGAAAGCTTAAGTGACCTATCCAGTATCATCCAGCTTGCAAAGGAAAAGACCATATATCCTCTCTAAAATTCAACTAAAATGGATGGTCACTTTCTATGGCTATATTTTTTGGCAAATTGGCAAATTAAATAGCAAATTTTCTTGCTTCTTATCTTTACTTGGTAAAGTAAAGATAAAGTAAATTAGACTACATTTGGAGTCAAAGGACCTAGCTTCAAATCCTAGCTTTTATACTTGTTACCTAGAACTATGGAAAAGCCTTCTAACGTCTCTGAGCTTCATTTTGCTCATGTAAAAATGAAGGTGATGAAGCTACAAAGACATATATCCCATGAAATGCCAAATAGGTTACAGCTGCCCCATCTCTCATTTTCCTATTCCATTGCCAAAAAAGTTAGTCTGCATGTTTGTGATTGTTGGGAGTTGAGAATAATTTAAATAATTTGTAAACTCAGAAATTAAAGAGAGATTATGGAAATAGTAACTTGCATTTTAAATTTGGTTGCATTAGAACTTTAGTTTTCACAGTACTTTCTGAACAATAAATATCTCTGTAAGAAAGGTTAGGTAAGTTTTATTAGCCCCATTTTATAAAAGGGGAAACTAAAATCTCTTAAAGGCTAATTCGCTTTCCCTAGATCACATAGCTAATAAAATCTTTAGATAATATTTGAACTCAGGTTTATCAGAGTCCAAGCCTAGTACACTATCCATTACAACATAATCCTTCCATAAAATACAAAAATAACGGACTCAAAGTACAGACTACCATGCAACCAAATTCAGATCAACTTAATTCATTAAATGGCTTTGACTTGCAAAAACACTGTGCTATATATAAAGGCAAACCCTACCTGAGGTGACTTATAATTTTACAAGATTGGAGAGGGTTATGACAAGGGCATGCATAATTAAAATGCAAGATGTGTGTTCAGTTGTATCTATATCTTCATAACCCCATTTGGGATTTTCTTGATAAAGATCCTGGAATGGATTGTCATTTCTTTTTCCTGCTCATTTTACAGAAGAGGAAACTGAAACAAATAGGGTTAAATAACTTTCCCAGGGTCATATAGTAAGTGTCTGAGGACATATCTGAAGTCCTCCTGATTCCAAGTCCAGTATGCTCTATCTACTATGTCACCTAACTTCCCCTAAAATGTAAGTTAGGGGCTTGAAATATACTAAATACTTTGTATTTATTTGTATACTAAAATATAAAATAAAAGTAATAATAACAATAGCTAACATTTATGTAGCATTTAAAGGTTTGCCAATATTTTACAAATATTATCATCTCAGCAACCCAGAGAGGTAAATACTTCATTTTACAGAGGAAGTAATTGAAGTAGACAGAGATTAAATGATTTGCCCTATGTTTCAGAGCTATTAAGTCTGTGAGACTAGATTTGAACTCACAGCTTCCTGGCCCCAGGTGCAGCCAGTATACCCCTAGCTGCCTCTGTAGTGGAAGTCCATAACTGGAATTAAAGTAAGATGTTGAGAATATAGAGAGATAATGTCGACACTAAGAGTATGAGTGCTGAAGGGACAGACAAGGCTAACCTGTTCTTAGACTTCATCTCAAAAATACCTTCCCAGACACTATCTGAATTTTTACTTTATTCTACTACCTAAAACTTTAGCAACCAAAGATTTATGGGAGATTAGGCTTTTAGTCATTCATACCTTAGTGATTATTAAGACAGTTAGATCTCTCCATTTAACCCAGCATTGAGATCAACTGTAATGAGGGAATACGGGTTTTAATTCAGGCATGTATGTGTGTACACATACATGTATACATGTGAGTGAATATACACATCTATTCTTAAGAGAGTATTATTATTGTTGTCCAAATCATTGCCTTTGTCCATAGTAGGAACTTCATAAATATTGAAGATATGCCTCTATTAGAATGTAAGCTCTTAAAAGAATAGGGATTTTTTTTTCATTCTTAATATTTATATCTGATTAACAGCACATTTTGTAGTAGGAACTGCTGGTTTTATACAATTTAGTTCTTGGGAGTGAGGAGTACAACAGGTATAGTTGTGGTGTTTCAGTAAGGGATTTAGGTAAAGAGAATGGGATGCGAGACCAGAGGAAAAGGATGAAGAAACTGAAAAGGACTATCAAAGGCAAATTACTTATTTCCAAATTTAGTTTTTGAGAAAGTCAAATTTTCTTGCTTCTCATTTGTTGTTGTTGAGTCATGACTCTTCATGATTTCATTTGGCATTTTCTTAACAACTATACTTAAGTGATTTGCTATTTTCTTCTCCAGTTTATTTTACAGATGAGGAAACTGAGGGACTTGCCCAGGGTCACACAGCTAGTGTATGAGGCCAGATTTGAATTCATGAAGAAGAGTCTTCTTGATTCCAAGCTCAGTAATTCCAACTCCAGTCTCCTCCAAGGATCCACGATTCAGCTCAGTATTAATGACATTAAAATCCTGAGATACTTTTCAAAGGATGTTGTTCAACTGAGTTGCCCCTATGTTATACATGTGAGCTTTATTTTTTGAATCCTAGTGGAAGATTTAACATTTATCCCAGTTAAATTCCATCTTGTCAAGGTCTCTTTTAATATTCATTCAATTATCCAGCGAATTTCCTCTCCCTTTCAGTTCTATGTCATCCACAAATCTGATAAATGAATAAGGAGAGAACTCTTTCATTTGGAGGTAAGAAAGATAATGAGAATTTATTAAATAAAGTTGGCAGGATATTAGATTATTGTCAAATGATAATAATGAAAGCTCAGCTAGTATTTTTTTAAGTCATAAAAATTATCCATAGAAAAGACCATTGCATTCTCAAAAAAACTCTGCAGAAAAAAAAATCAGCTATGATAATTATTCCCATTTGATGGGAAGGAAAATGAGGCTCTATGGTAATAAATAATAAATATATTTACATTGCACACACAAAAATCTATGAAATTGATTCCTTTAAAAAGAATGCAAATTGGAGCAGCTAAATGGCACAGTGTTGATAAAGCCCCAGCCCTCAAGTCAGGAGGACCTGAGTTCAAACCTTGTCTCTCCCAGACATTTAATACTTCCTGGCTGTGAGACCCTGGACAAGTCACATAAGCCCAATTGCCTCAGCGAAAAAAATGAAATTAAAAAAAAAAATTAAATAACACTTCCTAGCTGTATGACCCTGCGCAAGTTACTTAATTCCAAATTTCTTTAAATTAAGCAAAATTGTGTTGAATTAAATAAACACTAAGGCAATAAATCTTTACTTATTGATTAAACTATGTCATTTTTATACATGAAACTGCCCCATGTATCTTTTTGCTCCATTTTGTAATTCATGATACAAGAGTAATTCTTTTTTTTTTTTTTTTTAATCAGATTTCTGGAATATATAACATTGAGGCAGTACAAGCTATGGCATTTGATGGTTGTTACCATGACAGCGAGACTGATATTGACCTGACCCCCTTTTCTATACATTCAGAAGAATATTCAGTGAACAGCAAAAACCCCAGCATCCCCACCACTGATTCAGCTCAACTGAAGAGGAAGAAGTCTTTGAAAGGCCATGTTGGCAGAATCATTCTTAAGAACAATCATGTCATTGACACATATTCTAGGATTGTTTTTCCTGCTATGTTTATTGTATTTAATTTCTTTTATTGGGGCTTTTATGTATGAACACGGATTACCAGAAACCAGGTTGTGTAACAGCTGTCTCTGTGCTTTCACCAGAGAATTAAGAGAATTGGAAAAAGAGGAAGTTGTTCCAGTTCCTCTGGATTGGAGAGGCCCCAACATTACATTTGGAATATGTAATGGATATGTATCTATAGTAGCCAGGGTCCCTCTCACTTGTGGACTCCTGAAGAGCTACCCCAGGTTCTTTGTTAATCAGAATCCTCTCTATTCTGTTGTCCACAAACCCCCAGTGGTGTATTTACTTTTAATAGGACATATTTCATTCAAAGAAAAGACATTTAAGGAAATAACAATAATTAAATAATGTTCTCATGAACTTAAATTTCACTTTCCCATAAAGTATATATCATTAATGAGAAGAGTAGACATGCATAGGAAGTATCTGCAATACATACTACCCTGGCCTCCATTGCCTGAAGGTCAGGTATGTTACATTTCACTACTCTCCCAGAGTTCTCTGGTACCTTTATAGAGCCTTAGGGGTGTCCAGTTCTCTATCATTGGCTCCAGTCTCTGCCAATGGTGTTTTTTCAAATGTAGGAGAGTTCCAATTCCCTTTAGCCACTAATAGTTGGATCTGCTTTTACAAAACAATACTTAACTTTAAAAGTATAATAACAAATACATAAACATAGGCTCTAACATATAGAACATAATCTATTCTCCCCTTCTCTCCCCAGCCCTACCCCATAATTCTTCAGCCTCTGGAGAGAAGAAGATTAATTTCATAGTTTATTTCACTTCTTATATAACACATTCTTATTATATAGTATAGATGCGTTTGTATGTATATAGGTGTGCAGGTATATGTATATGTACAGTGTATATACATGTACATTCTTATATATAGTATAAATGTGTTTATATGTATGTAAGTATGTAGGTATATGTATGTGTATATACATGTGTATGCTTTTACATAGGTGTATATATTGTGTGTATGTGTGTGTGTAGGTATGTATCTGTCGATAAATGGATGATAGACATAGACACACATGTACATCTTATATGTAGTAATACCTTAGCACTCATCTGCTTTGAAAATTATGGACACAATTTGATGAGAAAAAAAGGTTCACTTGCTTGTCACATTTGGATGTTATCTTGGTTGAGCCAGTAGGCCATTGAAGCTGGCTAGACTCGATGCTCAGCTCCTCACTGGTGCTATTATCCTTGACCTTGAGCAGCTCCTCCCCAGGAAAGGTAGTCATGTGATTATCAATTTAGAACCCTCAATACTGAGGTTGAGCACCTTAGTGGGCAAATCAAATCGAGGGGCAATTCCTGCAAGACAATGCAGCTGTAGGGTACAGTTTTCCAGCTCCCAAAACAATATTACTAGAAAGGTCACAGAATGACCCACATATTCAGCAGGAGCAGCTACAGTAGCATGAGCAAACAGTGATAGAGCCGAGGTAGAGACAGCCACAAAGGACCCAGGACTCCTGGCAGCCTTGAGCCTTGGCCAGCGGAAAGTGCAGGATTATAGCTTCCAGAAAGCAAGTTGGTCGAGAAGGGAGTATGTAAATGTGTATAATATATGTATGTGTGTGTGTGTGTATCTGGAGAGAGAGAGAGAGAGAGAGAGAGAGAGAGAGAGAGAGAGAGAGAGAGAGAGAGAGAGAGAGAGAGAGAAAGAGAATGAGAAGCAAAACTTCTTTCTTTGCCAAGGATGGGCAGCTCTGGATTCAACCTGCTGAATCACACTGTGCCCAAAAGAATAACAAACAAAGGGCCTAATGGGAAAAGCAGGAACCCCATGCCAAACCTGGGAATTAGGGGGTCTGGGATAAGGTTAGAGGGACAGAAATATTCTTTGGTCCTTACAGCATATCCATATTTCCTAGACCCTTTCTTTCTCCCCACAAGGGGGATGGCATGTTCTCAAATCCCAGGTCTCAAATTCAAATCTTCTTCATTACATCTTTACGTTCTTTTCTACCCAGCCTCAATACATATCCAGCTCATGTGGATAGAGTGAAGTTGAGGTATTCCCAGCCTAGTATTTCAGATCATTAACTTTCTGCCTAATGACCAGATATTTGACCTGACAATTGGGAACCTTGTTCCCTACTACTTATTTGCTCCTTACTTCATGTAAAATATTAGCAGGGGTCTCTTGATACTGGGTTGCTATTTTTATACTCTCCTTACCAGTAGTAAGCATTTTTTGCAGATTTTCAAAGTTTATTTCACAATTTATTTCACAATCATCCTAAAGTCTAAATTATTGCAGAAACAGTACAAAAGGAATACCCCAAAGGGAAGGGAGGAAAGGAAGGGAACATGTATTCTTTAAGCACCTACTAGTTTTTCAAATATTCTCATTTGATCTACAAAATAAGTATTATTATTAGCTTGTTTTTACATTTGAGGAAATGGAAGCAAATAAAAGTTAATTGACTTTTCCAAGGACATATGGCTAATAAGTATCTGAGGCCAAATTTGAACTGGTCTACCTGATTCTAGGTCCAACTGTCTCTTCAGTGAGCTTCCTAACTGCCAAGAGAAGGGATGAATAGACTTAATCACAGTAATCACACCTAAGAGGACCATGACATCAGGAAGGTGATACCATAATTTGCAAGTATATTGGATTTAAGTGAGGCAGAGTTATGCAAAGGCATTCTCTCCTCCAAAGCTATCAGAGTCCTTTGTCAAGATAAAGATCAGGATGACTGCAATGAGAACCAGAAGTGATCTGACTTGAAGACAGGATTCTGAAGAAAAAAAATCTGGCCCATAAACCCCAAAATATTTTTCAATATTCCAGGAATCAAAATTTATGTTCCTTTGGGCAGTGTACCAGCAGGTAATGTAATGCTGGAGAAACCAAGACAAGATAGAGATTAGAGATTTTTAATATTTTATTAATGGTGAACTTGGACTACTTCTCTGTATTAGACTGTTGTCTCAAAGTATCCAGCAAGGAGTGAGGGATTCCAGGGATTCTTATAGGGATCCAGGGATCAGGGAAACAAAGACAGAGGGGGTGTAGAGCATTGGTGAATGGGAACTTCCAGGAGCAGACCATAAATTTGGTTCTGACAGGTTGGGGATGAAGAAGGATCATACATTCTGATAAATTGGGAGTGTAGAAGACACTAAGCCCAAGGTGTAAGATATCTGAGATAAGCTATCTGTACTTTTATGACTCTTTGGAATGCTAGTGGTTCTAATTATCTCAGTCCTATTGGCCAGAAAGGGGGATTGCCACCAGGGAACTGAGGAAGAATAATTCAGGGAAATTGAAGCAGAACAATTCAAGGAAACTGAGGCATTACAGTAAGAATAAGATTTCCCATATGGACAAAGGGAGACGATGAAGAAAGAAAAGGTTGGAGGAAGGAAGAGAGGGAAGGAGGGGGAGGAAGAGAGGGACAGAGAAGGGAGGGCAGAGATGGAAGGGGAAAAAGAAAAGAGGGAAGAGAGGGAGGGAGGAAGGCAAAGAGGTTTGGAAAGGGGGAAGGAAAGAAGTAAGGAAGGAAGAAAGGAAGGGAGGGAGAGACATGAGATTCAGGTAGACAGTAAATGATGAGACTAAGGATTGCAATTGGCACCAAATGTTGAGGTTCAATAGCAATTCACATGTGAAGAATTGACAAGGGTTTTCTCTTTGCCAAAAGGTACATTTATTTATGAGAAGAGGTTATAGACAAAATGAAGAGATAAAATAGGCATCAGGAATGGTAAATATGAAATAAATTTGGGAAAGCATACACTTAGGAAGGAAAGGGGTGTTAACAATTAACAATGAAAAAGATAACTGGAACTCACAATGAACCAAGAGAAAGGGCATACACTATGAGCTGGGAATACACCACTGTGGCAGGCTAAATACATATAGGAGAAAGACACCATGAGGCAAGGGGGAGAGGATGAGAGGAAAGACCCCACAAAACATCATGGTGAGCTAACCCAGGAGAAATTCAGCAAGACAGTGTAAACAGGGACAGATTAATAGGGGAAATTTAACCTCAGGGGATGATTGGAGATGGCCCTGGATGAAATGGGAGATCTTGGCCTTTTTAAGTTCTTTCCCAGCCAATGCCCATAAAATGACTAAAGTTAGATAAGAAATGAGACAATAAATGGCCTCTTTTACCTAGTCAAAAAAATATTCAGTCTGAAAGGAAGACCCTCAGGATTTCTGGTCAAACAGAAATAATTGCTATTTATACTCACTTTGAGCCATCTAAACCACCTGCCCCAAGGACCAACACTTAATGATAGAAAATAATATGGAGATGGAGAGAATTTGATTAACAATAAGAAATCATAGGGAGATAAATTTCTAGGGGGAAAATCATATTTTTTATATATTTTGGATTCAAACACTGATTCTACTTAATTTATCAACTTAAGTTCTATAGCCACTGAGGGATCTGGTTATTTCAAATGCTGTAAATAAAATATACATATTTCTTGCAGTAGAGACAGTATGTCAATTTATCCACCAGATAGCTTCCACTTCTCAGAATGGCAGATGTGGAACAGTTTCTACCCTGCAATGTCATGAATACATTCACTGGAATGAATTTCATGTTAAGGGAGGCCCTGGATCCTATATCTATCTCAAATATACTCAGAAGGCTCTTCTTAGTTCACTGTCTTCTTTTAAATTACTAAACTAATGTGCATTTGTTACACCCTGCAAATCTTGGAAGATCCATCGATATTCCATGAGTAAAGTGTAATTCTGATATTTGCATTTCACATCAAATTTTGGAAGATTTTACTGGGATAGGGACTTGAAGAAAAGAGGGGGGAAAAAGAAGCAATTATCCTAGAAAAGTGAAATACAGCTAGCCTATGATGCTTGTGATTGCCTTTGATCAAAACCTTAGTTTCTGTGGTAGAATCAACTAAATCAGGACAACAGGGTATTAAAGAAATGTTCATTTAGGAGAAAATCTCAAATGATCAACATTCAATTTCCAAATTGAAGTTACTTCTATTTCCTGTGATAGTAATTTTATAAAACAGATTGGACACAAAGCAGAGTGCTTATTAGGCTTGGGTGATGTGTTCTGCTGGTGTTCCTGTTGGGGGATTTAAAGAAAGAGAATAAAGTAGAAAGTATAAACATTTTCTAACTTGGGTTTTTGTTCTATGTGATCTTTTCAAAGAATGTCCGTGAAATTAACCAAAATGACTGATGGGAGTTCTTTTTAGGGCATCATGGAAAGAGATAGAAATAATTTTCTATGTTTGCCTTCCTAATAATAGGCCTTGTTTTTGCCTATGAATAAAGAAGACTAGCAACTTAAATATGTAGGTGAAGAAGTGAAAACCAATCCTATTTTTCTTACACTCCTCATTTCTTTTTCTGGACAGATTTATGATGATCCATGTTCAACCTACTTTTAACATCTCTAATTTATACAAAAGTATTATAGATATTAACATCTACAGAAAACCATTGAAATTTGAATCAACATAAATACTCTAACTCTCATAACTAAAATTGCATAACAGCTATCTGCATTTTTGAAGAGTAATTCCTAACTGGGATTCCTTACAGAAAAAAAAGAAAAAGAAGAAGAAGAAAAATCACAAGTTATCTTCTTCAAAAAAAAAAATTAAAGCAAAAATTGTGGTTTGACATTTTCCTTAATATTTTTAAAGTTTAATTTGATGGTAGTACAAATTTATCTGGATTATGCTTTCAAAATATTGTACCAGATTAATATATACTAGACTGATCTTTTGAAAATTCCTATTGGCAAAGGTGCTCACTACAGCTAGATTTAAGTGTGATTTTGATTCCATTGGTATCCATTTACAGTCAAACAAAGTTAAGACAAGGAATGTGCTATAGGGAATTTTAAAAATCCACATTATTTTTTCTTATCTTATCCCCGTTATTCTGAAGTTAGTTCTTTAATTTTTTCTAATTTGCCTCCTTTTTTAACAATAACTTTCGGAATTGTATTTTCCTTAAACATTGTCCTTTCACAGTATTAAGACAAACATATTTCTTATATATGACAGTCCAAATGAATGAATGAAACATTAAAGTACTAGTATTGGCCAATCAAATTTGAAATTTGTTCATTTATTTTTAAAAATTCATATCCCATTTTTCTAAAATAAGTGTCTGACATTAAATATTGAAAAAAATACAAGTAATCACCACTGCATGCAGAGGAAGCTCATAGGCCCCTAGTTAATTTTCTTCTGCCATTAAGGGGTCTTTTCTTCAGCCATGAAGGAAGAAAATAAGCATTTGTTAAATATTTATATTCCAAGCACTATACTAAGTGCTTCAAAAATATCATCTCATTTGAGCTTTTATCCTTTTAGATGGGTATAATAGTCAGGTTATCTTTAATGGATTCCCGTGTGTAAAATTTGGAGCCATGGCCAATAAAATTTGCCATTCTGGATGGTTTCATAGCATACATTAATTTATGCATTGGTATAAAAGGTTTATAACTTGTCAGGTCTTATCTCAGATAATTGTACTGCTTCCTTAATGGCCTTTAATAAAATTCTAGCCACAAGCACTGTGCTGCTTATTCTGGGAGGTTCCCCCACTCTATCACACTGGTGTCCTTGATGAAGGACTGCTGTGTGTGCCTTTTTTGTAGCAAAAAATGATATTTCCAAGGGTATTTGAGTGACTCTTTTAACCATATTGGATAAAGCCAATTCAACTTCTCTCAAAGCCTCTTGAGCTTCTTTTGTAAGCTGGCATGGTGAGTTTAAAGCACTGTCTCCCCTTAAAATGTCATATAATGGTTGCAATTGATAGGTAGTCAAGCCTAACACTGGACACATACATTGAATATCTCCTATCAATTTCTAAAAGTCATTTAAGGAAAAGTTTTTGTACTGTAAGCAACTTAGGGTACACTTCATATCCTAAATGTTGAAAAGGAGCATGTCTTTGAATTTTTTCTGGAGCTATATGCAATTTATAATTCCTTAGTGTTTCCATGGTTTTTTGTAGACATGCCTCTAACATTTGTTCCTCAGGTGCACATTCCAATATCTCATCCATGTAATGTAATACCATTACTTTTGGAAAATGTTTTTCTTACTGGAGTAAGAGCAGCAGCAACATACATTTGGCACATAGTAGGGCTGTTTTTCATTCCCTGTGGCAAAACTGTCCATTCATATCTTTTTTAAGGCTCAGCTAAGTTAATGTTGGGCACTGAAAAGGCAAATCTTTTCATAACCTCCTTATCTAGAGGGATAAAATAGAAACAATCCTTAATGTCTATAACCCACAGAGGCCATTCTCTAGACAATTGAGTAAGAGATAGAAGTCCAGATTGAAGAGTTCCCATAGTTTCCATTTGTTCATTTACCTTTCTTAAATCAGTCAACATCCTCCATTTTCCAGATTTCTTTCTTACAACAAATACAGGGGAATTCCAAGGATTTAGAGAAGGTTGTAAGTATATAGTTGGTCAAGTTGCTCCTGTACTATATTTAATAAGGCCTGAATTTTATCACTAGCTAAGGGTCACTATTCTATTCACACTAGTGTATCAATTTTCCATTGAATAGGAACAGATGAGAGTGTTGGTAGGCATTCAACAGCAGCTCTGCCTAAAAGACTGAAGTATTCATTTGTAATCTTAACATGTCTTAACATGTAATCTTAAAATGTCTCTCTATCCAATGTGAGTTAATGGCTCTATATAGATATTTAGATGAGATGGTGATGTGATGGTCCTCTTCAACATTGCTGCTTGCTGAATGTTTGGTGTTGAGGTAATCATAGGCAAGGATTGGGGGAGGGGGTGCAGAGAGAGGTTAGAGTCACTTGGAAGCAGAAAGAGGAGGAGAGAAGCTGGAGACTCCAGACTTCAGAATCTAGGATACATCTTTGGCAGCCATATGGCAGGTTGCCTTCCTCCTTCACTTCTCTCCCTAAAGATCAAGGACTTTGATTTATCCTGACTCTAGCTGACCCTGAGGCCCTTCAGGGAGCTAGCCCGTACTTTACATTTTTGGCACCCAGTTTGGAACAAGGACCATAATTTCAGTGAAGAAGTCCCTATTACCTGGAAATAGGGTGAGTATTAAAATAGACAAACAGGGAACTTACTTCCTTACGAGCTAAACTAGTAACCTTTTCTAGCTGAAATGGGGCAGATAGTAGGAAAAGATTCTCCCCCACCCCCACCCCCACCCCCAGGGAGCTCCATAGAAAGAATATTTAGACTAATAAAGAGGCAAGATTTGCTTGTAACTTGGAAGCAGATTGGTGGACTCTTGGATACATTAGAATGCACATCCCCTTCGTTCTTCAAGGAAGAAGAAATAAAGGCAGATTATTGGAAACTAGTAGGAGATCAACTATGTGGATATTACAATGATAAAGGTCCCAATTCAATTTCCACAGAAGCATTCTATATACAACATAATACAATTGGCCTTAAAGAATCCCACAAGTTCTAGAAAAAAGAAAAGTTTTAAGAACAACCAGATAAGCTAGCATGAGGAGAAAGAGGAAAAAGAAGGGAGAGGGTAATGAAAATATCACCAAAAGGCATGGGGAGTTAAGTGAACTTAAAGAATGTGCTGATTCTCACTCTCAGAGCCCAGCTTCATCTCCACCTATGCCCCAGGAGGCACTTGACCCTCAACCCTCAATCCATCAACTTCACCCTCCTGGATGGAGGGAGGAGGAGCAGTGATATCACCAGTACCTTTCCCCCAGCAATCACCCCGACCATGACTCCATTGCAAAATGTATTTAAAGCCAAAGAGGAAGAGCAGAATACAGCTCATCTGAGTATAGAAATTTATCCTGTGATTGAACAGCTTAACTCTTAAGGTCAAGACAAAAGAAGATACACACCTTTTAATCTAGAAATTATCAAAGATCTGAAAAAGGCTTGTACTCTTTATGAATCTACATCATCTTATGTTAAAATGTTATTATAGAATTAGGCTTATGAAATGTTAACTCCTGGTGACTGGAAATTTATAGCAAGAACATGCTTAGAACTTGGACAAAACTTGTGGCTTTCTGAATATAGTGAACTCTACAGGATAAAAGACCAACAAAACAGGCAAACTGGAGTTAATACACCAATCACCTGTGACCAACTAACAGGTGTAAGTTCTTATGCAGACACTTCAGCACAGATTAATTACCCCATAGCAGCATATGAGCAATTTGCTTCTGCTGCTATTAAAGCATGGGGCATTCACAAAAATAGAGCAAAGTCCAAATGAATCTTTTGCTGATTTTGTGGGAAATCTGCAGACAGCTGTCATACAAACTATTGGTGAAAATGCAGCAACAGAAATTATGATAACACAACTTGTTAAAGAAAATACTAATGAGGTTTGCAGAAAAATTATACTAGGACTACACAAGGAAGCTCCTTTAGAGGAGATCATAAGGTGCTGTGCCACAATGGGCACAAATGAATTTTATTCCCAAGCTACGATGCAGACTTCCCAAGATCCGAACATGAGAAGACAGGGTCTCTTGTCAAGGGACTTCCCAAGAGACTCATCAATGCTTTCAATGTGGTAAAGTAGGGCATCTAAAAACTCAATGTAGTCATCAAGACAGAGTGAGAAAACAAGGTGGGAAGAACAAGACCCAAACCCCCTTGTCCAAAATGCAACAGAGCCTTCCATTGAGCATCAGAATATAGATTGATTCAGAGAAAGGAGATGGGAGACCCAGCCCGAGGGCCCAAGGCAAAAAACACTTGGGCCATAATGGCAGCTGATGCTACACCCAGAGAGTTTTTAGAAGTTTAGTACTCAGACAGGACCAATCAGCCAGGAAGCAATCTGATGGAAGAAAGGGATTACAATTGGGGAAAATAGAGTTGTATGCTGCTGCGACTATTGAGATATCCCCTGGAGAGGTGAAATCTGTTCCTCTCCAGCCTATAGATCCTTTGCCTCCAGGCACAGTAGGCTTCACCATTTCGCCTCCTGAGAGTACTTACAGAACAGTGTTCAACAGTACACAGGTATGGGAAACTGGGGAATGTGTAGATCAGGGATCCTTAAACTACTGCCTGCCGGCCAGATGCAACCCACCAGGTTATGGCAAAATCAGACCGGAAGTGATATTGACCTAAACTCGCATTAGCAACGCACACTTCCGGCACTGGGCTGAGGCCGCAAAGACAGAGTGTGAGGTGATACTGAGGTGAGATGAGTTCTCAGGTCTGGGTGTATGGTGTGGGGAAGGGAGAGAGATGCAGAAGACAGAGAACTGAAGGCCCACAGCCTTGTAAAGTAAAGGAACCCAGAACAACAGACAGGTGCAAAGGATGTACAGTGCATGCTGTGCATGTCACAGCCACTGAAGGAGGAATATATGGGCTGTTGCTGGTGCGCAGGTATAGTAACAGTTAGTACTACAAGTCCCAGCTTGACTATCATTGTCATTATGCTGTAATGACAATGTAACAGCTTCATCTTTAGCACATGTTGCAGGACTGACTGCTATTGTCGTCCAATTGAGGCTCCTGGTACCAGGCCATGGCCTTGTATCCATAGTGACCTCATATCTGGCTGTTGTGGTCATCAGTTTTATCATTGTGTGTATGTTCTGTAGTTTCATAAAGAGATGGAATTTGCTAACATATGTCATCACCTTATAATCACTGAGAGTCTGACCTTAATGCCCCCCCACTTATCCTGAGTAAGAAGGGGTGCAGAGCTGGTGCACTGCTTCATCCTCCTCCAGATTCTTAAGGTCCCCATACATTTGTGCAGCTTCAAGTCACGTGATAACTTGCTCCAGAAGCCTCAATGTACAATTTGTCACTGAAGCTCATTCTGCACATACAATATATCATGCAATTATATACATATATGCAGTCTTGCCTGCAATTATGATAAATTATGAGTGCAGCACATACAATCATGCAGGGCTGGATCATGAGAATTGATCCCGGGGTCTTGAATTCAGGAGGACCTGAGTTCAAATCTGGTCTCAGACACTTAACACTTTCTAGCTGTGTGACCCTGGGCAAGTCACTTAACCCCAGCCTCAAAAAAAAAAAAAAAAAAAAAAAAAAAAAGAATCGATCCCAGGATTCAAAGGAAGCCAGGGCATTTGGGTAGGCCGCCTGAGTGGTGATTTGTGTGCAGTGGAAGTCTGAAGCAGGAGAAAGAGTACAGGAAATGGAGGCATCACAGTGCAGAGGCAGCTTGGAGGAAGTTGGGCATTGCAGTCTGTATGTCTCTGTGTGGGCAAAGTTATTGCTGGTATATTGTTTTTGTACTTTATATATATATATATATATATATATATATATATATATATATATATATGTGTGTGTGTGTGTGTGTATGTAGGTATTTTACTAATAGCAATTTGGAATCCCTTAGAAATAATGATGTCAAGAAAAAGAAAAATTGACTTGGAGTGTAGTATATTCAAAGAACAGTGGACTTATGATTACTTTTTCATGCAGTACAAGGAAAGAGCTGTATGTCTGATATGCCAGAATATAGTGTCTGTGCTCAAAGAATATAATTTGTATCGACACTATGAAACTCAACATAAAGATAAATATGATTGGTTGGAGAAATGATAAAAGATAAAATATTAAAACTGAAAAATACATTGACAACTCAGCAAAATATTTTAGTGAAGCAGAAGCAGCTAAATATTTCATCACTGCGTGCAAGTTTTCAAGTTGCCAAGCTAATAGCATGCACTGGCAGACCATTCATGGAGGGAGAATTTGTTAAAGAATGCCTTCTTTCTGTTGCCAAAAAGATGTGTCCAGAGACACACAGTGAGTCTTTCAGGACTTACAATTACATGAAGGATTGAAGAAATGGGAGATAGTCTGCATCAACATTTGGAAAACTACACACACACACAAAAAAAAAATTCATATTTTTCCTTGGCACTCAATGAAAGCAATGGTGTTTGTGATTCTGCACAACTTCTAATTTTTATTCATTTATTTTGAAATCATAGAAGAGCTTGCTGCACTGCAAAGCATCAAAGGAACAACTACCAAAAAGGATATCTATGAAAAGGTTTGCCAAACTATGAATGGTTTGGAGCTGGACTGGGCTAAACTAGCCAGCATGACAACTGATGGTGCCCCTAGCATGACGGGGTCTAAGAAAGGAGTAATTTCTCACATTAATCAAGAGATGGACAAACAACCATTCTTATCAAATAGCCATACACTACCTCATCCACCAACAAGCGCTGTGTAGTAAATCACTGAAGTGGGACTCTGTTATGAAAATTGTGGTATCTAGCTCATTAGAGCTAATGCAATAAATCACAGACAATTTCAGGAATTTCTGTCTGAGCTAAATGTTGAGTATGAAGATGTTCTATATCATACAGAAGTCCATTGGCTGAGTTGAGGGAGAGTTTTGAAACATTTCTATTACTTACTTCCACAGATTACAACTTTTCTGCTTTCAAAAAACAAAGACGTACCAGAGCTCAATGATGCAGAATGGAAATGGCACCTTGCTTTTCTGACAAATGTAACTCAACAATTTCAATATGCAACTTCAAGGAAAAGGGAAGCTCATCTGTGATATGCATGTGATTACATGTCAAAGCATTTGAAGTAAAATTAGGGCTCCTTATCAAACACGTGAAGGAGGAAAACTTCTGCCATCTCCCCACAATTCAAAATCTGTTAGCAGAAAAACCGCTGATTGCATTCCCAAATAAAACATGTATGGATTAATTGGAAAAATTGCAAAAGGCTTTCCAATTTAGATTTAAAGAGCTTCATCTCCATGGACAGGACATACAGCTTTTCCATAACCCATTTTCTATTGACATTGAAAATGTGGATACAATTTACCAAATGGAACTAGCTAAACTGCAGAATTGTGACTCTGAAAGACGCATTCAAGTCAAGCAGCCTCTCCTTCTATGCATCTCTCCCCTCTGAGACATATCCTCAACTCAGGAACCATGCCCTCAAAATGGCAACCATCTTTGGCAGCACTTAGGTCTGTGAACAGACTTTTTCTAGAATGAAACATTTGAAATCTCCAACTAGATCAAGACTAATGGATGCACACTTGCATCACTTGTTAAGACTAAAAGTGACAAATATGGAACCAGACATTGACCATCTCATGAGCCAAAATCAGGCCCATAATTCCCATTGAAATACTGGTAAGTTTGTTGACTTAACTTTACTTCATTTTAAATATTGTATTTGTTCCTGTTTTGTTTCTTCACTTCAAAATAAGCAAAATATGCAGCATGCATAGGAATTTGTTCATAGTTTTTGTTTTTACTATAGTCCAGCCCTCCAACATTCTGAGGGACAGTGAACTGGCCCCCTATTTTAAAAGTTTGAGGACCATTGGTGTAGACAATATCCCTGTCACTAATACAGGTAGACCAGGAGAAGCAGTAGCATCAGGTTTACTGATACAGACTCCTAATAATCAGTCTGGTGTTAGTTGCCCAGATTCTGACTCCAAGCAACAGAATCCAGGAATATTGTGGATTGAAGCTATGACAGCTGACCATCCTATGCTCACTATTTATGTGAATGGCATACCACTAGGAGGATTGGTAGATACAAGTGCAGATTGTACAGTCATTAGAGGTGCCAACTGGCCCAGTCACTGGCAAAGGTGGCCATTGGCAGATACCTATATTTCTGGCATAGGAGGATCAATAGCAGGTGAAGTTAGTGCTACTCTTTTGAGATGGATATTTGAAGGTGAAACAGGAGTTTTTACTCTTTTTTATAGTTGAAAAAATCCCCATCAATTTGTGGGGAAGAGACATTTTACAACAGTTAGGATTACAAATGAATACTTTGTATTTTTAGGCAGGGTTGCTGTTGAAGGCCTGGCTGCACTCTCCTCTATTCCCATTCAATAGAAAACTGATACACCAATGTGGGTAGAATAGTGGCTATTGATAAAATTCAGGCCTTATTAGATATAATACCAGAGCAACTTGACCAAGAACACTTACATTCTTCTCCGAGTCCTTAGAATTCCCCTGTATTTGTTGCAAGAAAGAAATCTGGAAAATGGAGGATGTTGACTGATTTAAGAAAAGTAAATGAATAGATGGAAACTATGGGAATTCTTCAGCTTAGACTTCCATCTCCTATTCAATTGCCTCTATAGCCTCTTTGGGTTATAGACATTAAGGATTATTTCTATTCTATCCCTCTAGATAAGGAGGATATGAAAGCATTTGCCTTTTCAGTGCCCAGCATTAACTTAGCTGAGCCTTATAAAAAAATATGAATGGACAGTTTTGCCACAGGGAATGAAAAATAGCCCTACTATGTGTCGTGTATGTTGCTACTGCTCCTACTCCAATAAGAAAAGCATTTCCAAAAGAAATGTTATTACATTATATGGATGATATATTGGGATATGCACCTGAAGAGTAAATGTTAGAAGCATGTCTACAAAAGACCATAGAAACACTAAGGAACTATAAATTGCATATAGCTCTAGAAAAAATTCAAAGACATGCTCATGGCCATCAAAAATTGTTAATGAGACTGATGCAGGACTTCAAAAACCTCAGGAATCATTGGAATCCCTGAGACATGATAAGACTGTTACAGGACTTCAAAATCTGCAGGAATCATTAGATTCTCTTACACATAAAGTAATGGACTATCTCTTGATTGATGAAGGAGAAGTATGTGCGATTGTTATTTATATAGCCTCCTTCTAGGACTTCTGGAAATCTTTTACAATACCATGTTGATTCATATTGTTTGTTATATTACTATTTGCATATATAATTCATGTTTGTTACATCACATTGAGCCTGCACCAGCTGTGGGGAAAGTCATCACTAATAGCCTGTGCTTTATTGCTATGTGCTTGTGTAACATTTCCTATGCTGATGGATTTGTGTATAACTGTTTCTAGTAAGACCGTTCAGCCCAGAAACCCATTAGCAATCCCCACTTCCCTTTGGTGTTTTTCATCTCCCTTCCTAAGAAGTCAGGGAGGGCATGATCATCTCCTTTTTAGAGCTTTCACCTCCTTTCCTGAGAAGTCAGGGAGGGGTGTGATCACTTTCTTTTTGGGTTTCTCACTTCCTTGAGAAGTCAAGGAGAGCCTGAGCACCTGTATTCTAAAACAAAAGAAAGTGGAAAATGTAGAAGTCTGAAACTCCAAAAAAAGGTATGCTTCAATCAGACAACCAAGCACTTAAGGCTAATTATCTATTCAATGTGAGACAATGGCTCTATAAACATATTCATATGATGTGGTGATGTGATGCTTGATGAATGTTTGGTGTTGAGATAATGGTAGGCAAGGATTGGAGTGGGGGCAGAGTGGGGTGGAGGTGGGGGGAGAAGCCAGAGTCACTTGGAGGCAGGATGAGGAGGAGAAAGGCTGGAGACTCTAGACTTCAGAATCCAGGATACATCTTTGGCAAGCTGCATGGCAACTTGTCTGCCTCCTTCATTTCTCCCCTTAAAGACCAAGGACTTTGATTTATCCTGACTCTGGCTGACCCTGTGGCCCTCCAGGGAACTAGCCTATACTTTACAGGTGGATGCTATTTATTCCTATTTTAAATTTGAGAAAACTGAGGTAGACAGAAATTAAGGAGCTTTGCCCAGGGTCATGCTGCTACTGTCTGAGATTCAATCCAAGATTCAAGTCTTCTGTGCAAGCACTATGGTGCCATGTACCTGCTGAGGACATACCCTCTTCCTACTAAGTTTTTTAACAGGAAAATTTTTAATTAAAGAACAATAAATTTGATATTCTAAATCTTATATAAGTAAAATAAAAAATTCCAATTGTCCAGAGAAGACATTAAAGGTGAATACCATACAAATAAGACTCTTCTATCTTGGGGTTTTTGTTTGTTTGTTTGTTTTTAATTTTTGTGAACTGACAGATCACAATCCAAAACAGATGGTCAATGATTACTTCAGTGAAGGATAAATCCAGAATGAAATTTAGGGATTTTAGAAAAAATAAGCAGCTTTCAAAGATTACCAAAAAAGCTAGTCCTGGTCTATAAGCATCCTAAACATAGCAATGGAAAATTTCATAGTGGCTAATTTTGAAGACCTAAGATTACTTTGAAGAATTTTCTTACAATTGTGGGAAATATAGGTCTTTTTATGGATATAAAAATTGTGTTAATGTTGAAAGGAAGGATATCAGCCTTATAATGCATACCCATTTTAAGATATAAAGTACAAATACACATTCAAAGGAACACATTCATTCATTTAAATTTCTCAAAGGAACTTTCTAGATTTATTCAATTTCCATCTTTGCATTTCAAAATTTCTGCTTGGGTTTGGTCTTTACATCAGGAATGCTCTATTGTTCTCAATTCTGAAGATATTTTTCCTTCCCTCTCTCTTCATATTACATGTAAAATTATACTCACTTTTCTAAAGTAAGTCATTTTCAGAAGTAAGCCTTTAGTTTCTACTTTTTGGCAAGATTTTCTCCAAATCACATGTCTTTTGGCCAAGCCATTTTGTCCACTGAGGTTTGGTTGTATTTGTTATGGAATTATTCTCTTCTTCTTAGTTTACTATGTCTGTTTTTTTTTTAATCAACAGTATTCATTATTTTCTGGGTGGTTTTTTCCCCCTGATTATTCATATTTCAAGCTTCAGTTCTTAGATTTAAACTCTACGAAGTCTAGGCTCTGACTGCTCTAAAACTTGTAGATGGGTTGGGTAGGGCCTCCTGGGTCCTGTCACCTGTCATCTGCATGCTCCTGATATTAACATTATAAAAGATGTGGCTGTCAGTAAATCCCACTCTCTGACTCAGTCCCTGACTTCTGTCTCAATCTCCTAAGGATGCTATACTCAGCCTTACATGTGTCCTATATTTCCACAATGCTCTAACAGTAATTAATTCTGACTTCTTCTATATTCCTAACAGGTCTTAGTCAATGTAAGTTGACTCATTATTCCCAAGGAACCTGGGCACTCACAAGCTGATTGGACCCTAATGTGGATCTCATTTTTTTGAGAGATATAAGGGAGGCCTGTGTCCTTGCACTGTGACTTGAGAGTGACAAACTATATCTCTTGATTATGTGCAAATAGGTCAGGGCTGTCATCTGATGGCTTTAGGTCTCCAATTAAGAGAAGTCATGATGACTTAACCCTGGAATCCAGCAATACTGGGAGTTTCTCAATATTCTCAAGGAGGCTAGGTACCTACAAGATGATTGGACTGTGATGTGGATCCCATTTCTTTGAAAAGGGCATGGGGAGACTCCTTGCACTGTGCTCCATGCATAGGAACAAGCTATATTCTTGATTATGCTCTGACAGGTCAGGTCTGGGATATGAGGGCAGATCCTTAATTAACAGAATTCATGCTCACTTAATTCCCTATTCCCCCTTTCTCTTGAAGGGCAATTACCTGAGCTCATACTGGCTTCTCTAGTACTTCTCATACATTACCCACTTGCTGAAGTTTATGTTGGCTTCCCTAGAATGCTCCCAGGGTAAGAATCCTTTGGCTTCAAAGTTGTTTAGCAGAGCTCATTCTAGTTTTCCTGCCTTCCATTCTTTGACTCCTGACCATTTCCTTGTGCAGACAAGATACAAGAGCTTCTTCTCTTTCTCATTAGTTTTCTTCATCATTGTTCTATCTGAGGTCCTTTAAAATATGTGTGTGACAAGCATTTCCACTCTTTCTGTTATTGTCTATTTGCATTCTTGTTTTCCTTCTTAGATTATTTTTACCTTCTTTCTAAATTTGATTTTTCTTGTGCAACAAGATAACTATAAATATGTATACATATGTTGTATTTAATATATACTTTAACATATTTAACATGTATTGGACTCCCTGCCATGTAGGGGAGGGAGTGGCAGAAAGGAGGGGAAAAGTTAAAATAGAAGGTTTTGCAAGGATCAATGTTGAAAAATTATCCATGCATATGTTTTGTAAATAAAAAATTTTAATAATAAAAAAATATGTAAAATAGAAAAATGTGTGTGTGAGAACTGCTTCTTTTCAAATGTTCACATCACTATCATAATAGGAAGAGCAAATCTGAGTTTTTTAAAGGATATACTATTTCTTTCAATCACAGCAAACCTAGAATATGTTGGAATCCCTCCTCATGGGATGATCTGGCTCTCCAAGGGCTAAATGTACAATCCCTGGGATGTTTTAATTTTAACTTTCCAAAAATAATCACAGATAACAGTATAGAAAAAGAAAGCAGATAGTGGAGAAGCAACTAGGAGCTGCAACATGACAACAGTAGCAGTAATGTAATTTCCCATCCCAGGCTAAAAAGGAGACATGGGAATTCATGAGAGTTATCAAAGAGACAGAGATTGATGGCACCTAGTATCCACTTTGCAGCTCTGTTATTTAATTCTAAGTTGTTATTGGGTTTGTTGCATTTTTCCCTTGTACTACTCATACACATGTGCAATCAACTTATACATATGAATTTCCTATTTGAATTTGCTAAAATTCTGGTGTATGGCTGGATAATGGTGATTTTTCCAGGCACACAGAAAGAAAATGACTAGGAAGCTTCCTTCCAAATGTTAGAGCATATCTCTAAATGAAAGCATATTTTATGATCCCTTGTTTTTCAAATATATAGATATAGATAGATAGATAGAAATATAAAACACATCATAACTTTCCAAGAACATGTTTGGGACAAAAAGACCTACCCAAATTGACTACTCAGAACTCACACATAGAAAGCAGAATTATTTATTAGAATCTTGAGAAGCGGACTCCATCCTGGTCTGTGAGCCAAATTCACAGCAGGAGAGAGCCACTCCCTTGAAAATGTTCACAGCTTTTACACATTTCAGACAAAGAACCTCCCACCCTCTATATGTTGTGATTGGTCATTTAAGTCTGTATTCCCTTATTTGGTCAGTGGAATGTAATAGACAAAGTGATATACAGCCTCTTCAGCCACATATATGTTTTTAATCCCTTCTTTGGATAATGGAATGTATTCTAGGCCTTATCTAAAATCATGTGACTGGGGCCTATAGGCCTAATCTACGTTAGCTAATAGTCTCTGATCAATATGTACTTAATCTGTAAGTTCTTCACTTTTCCACACAAACAGAATTGAAATGGAACCTGGACTTGGTTATTGTTGATGTAACTTTAATAGAGAGGTGAGAGGACTACAGTTGAAAAATACCGCATACACTATAAGATCAGTAGTATGCTAGTAAATGTTTAACAATGACTCTTCAGGAAAAGAAGAAATATACTGGACACATTTTAAAGTTTGATTTGCATATAAACATTTTCTCTATCACTTGTAAAAATTAGCTCTTTCCAACTAGTTCAGGCTGGCACCAGCACATTTCAAATGTCAGATAATCAACATGTCAAATAGCTTCACTTAACTGTCTTAGTTTACCTCAAAGGAGAATTTTTTTAGGTGGAGAAGAGTATATTTGGAAATTCCCACAAAATAGAAATGAAAAGCATCAAAAAAACTGAAGAGAAAAACAAGCAGCCATTCAAGCTTCCATGTCAAAAGCTTTGACCTGCTCTTGTTTCCAATTTGGGTCTTTTAACTGCTCTTTAGGGAACCCATTTCTTCAGGTTTATCTTTTTGGTCCCAGACTTATAGTGGATTCCTGATCAACATTAGCTTTAGTAGAGATCAGAACTCATCATCTCAAGAGATCCAATATAGCCTCAAAGTCCTCTGGCGTATGGATTACAACAGGTCTAGAAAAAATCAATTTTGTTCTTTAAAAAAAAAGGGGGGGGGCAGCTAGGTGGTTCAGTGGATAGAGTACCAGCCCTGAAGTCAGGGGGATCTGAGTTCAAATCTGGTCTCAGACACTTAACACTTCCTAGCTGTGTGACCCTGGGCAAGTCACTTAACTCTAATTGCCTCAGCCAAAAAAAAAAAAAAGAAAAAGAAAAGAAAAGAAAAGAAAAAGAAAGAAAGAAAGAAAAAGAAAAAAAAAATTTAAGAATTTATTTCAAAATAGAAAAAAAAAAAATAGAAAAAGAACAAAATTTGCCATGTGAAGAGGGATGGAACTCCAAAAAGGTATGCCTGAATCAGAAAGCAGACCACTTAAGGCTAATAACCTATTTGATTTGAGATAATGGCTCTATATACATATTTACATGAGATGGTGATATGATGGCTCTCCTCACTATTGGTACTTGCTGAATGTTTGGTGGTAACATAATCCTAGGCAAGATTGGAAGGAGGTGGAGTGGGGGAGGAGAGAAAGAAGCCAGAGTCACTTGGATGCAGGAAGAGGAGAAGAGAGGCTGGAGACTCTAAGCTCCAGAATACAGGATACATCTTTGGCAAGCTATGTGGCAGCTTGCCTGCCTCCTTCACTTCTCCCCCTAAAGACCAAGAACTTTGATTAATCCTGACTGACTAATCCTGAGGCCCTCCAGGGAGCTAGTCTGGACATTAAATTTGGCGCCCCAGTGTGGACTAAGAACCATAATTTCAGTGAAGAACTCCTTGTGACCAGGAAATAGACAAACAAGGAACTTTGTTAAGAGCTAAACTAGTAGCTTTCATTTTCTAGCTGAAATGGGGCAGATATTAGGAAAATATTCTCCCCCAAAACCCACCCCCACCCCCACCCTGAGTGAGCTCTATAGAAATCATACTTAAATTAATAAAGAGACAAGATGTGCTTATAACTGGGAACAGATTGGTGGACTCTTAGAAACATTAGAATCTTCAAGAAAGAAGAAATAGAGGCAGATAATTGGAAATTAGTAGGAGAGCAACTACATGAATATTTCAATGATAATGGTCCTGATTCAATTTCTAAGAAAACATTCTATATATACAACAAAACACAATTGGCCTTAAAGACTCTCACAAGTTTTAAGAAAAAGAAAAAGAAAAGTTTTAAGGAGAACAGCCACACAAGGAAGCTGGAGGAGAAAGAGGAAGAGAAGGGGCATGGTACTGATAAAATAGCCAAAAGGCATGGGGAGTTGAGTGAATTTAAAGGGTATAGTGATTTTCACTCTCATAGCTCAGCTTCATCTCCACCTATGCCCCAGCAGGAGCTTGACTTGACCCCATTAACTTCATCTTCCTGGGTAAAGGGCAGATACCACCAGCACCTCCCCCAGGCCACCACCACCTCTTATGACTCCATTGCAAAAGGTACTGCTTAAAGAGGAGGGCAGAATACAGCTGATTTGAGAATAGAAATTTATCCTGTGATTGAACAGCTTAACTCTTAAATCTTTCAATCTAGAAATTATCAAAGATCTGAAAAAGGCTTGCACTCTTTATGGGTCTACATCATCTTATGTTAAGATGTTATTACAGAATTTGGCTTAAGAAAATTTAACCCTAGTGATTGGAAAAATATATCAAGAACATGTTTAGAACCTGGACAGAATTTGATGTGGCTTTCTGAGTATAGTGAACTCTGAGAAAGAAGCTCAACAAAACAGGCAAACTGGAGTTAATATACAACTCATCTGTGACCAACTAATATTTGTAAGTTCTTCTGCAGACACTTCAGCACAGATTAATTATCCCATAGCAGCATATGAGTAAATTGCTTTTGCTGCTATCAAACCATGGGACACCCTCCCAGGATAGAGGGGAAGCCTTCACAAAAATAGAGCACGGTCCAAATGAATCTTTTGCTGATTTTGTGGGAAATCTGCAGACAGCTGTCATACAAACTATTGGTGAAAATGCAGCAACAGAAATTATGATAACACAACTTGTTAAAGAAAATACTAATGAGGTTTGCAGAAAAATTATACTAGGACTACACAAGGAAGCTCCTTTAGAGGAGATCATAAGGTGCTGTGCCACAATGGACACAAATGAATTTTATTCCCAAGCTGCGATGCAGACTTCCCAAGATCCGAACATGAGAAGACAGGGTCTCTTTTATCAAAAAGCAGACACCTCCATGTCTGGCATAGGAGAACCAATAGCAGCTGAAGTTAGTGCTACCCTTTTGAGATAGACATTTGAAGGTTAAACAGGAGTTTTTACTCCTTTTATAGTTAAAAAAAAATCCCCATCAATTTGTGGGGAAGAGACATTTTACAACAATTAAGATTACAAATGAGTACTTCGGGTTTTTTAAGCAGGGCTGCTGTTGAAGGCCTGCCAACATTCTCACCTATTCTTGTTCAGTGAAAAACTGGTACACCAGTATGGATAGAAAAGTGGTCCTTAGCCAAAGATAAAATTCAGTCTTTATTAGATATAGTACCAGAGCAACTTGACCGAGGACACTTACAATCTTCTCTAAGTCCTTAGAATTCCCCTATATTTGTTGTAAAAAAAAAATCTGGAAAATGGAGGATGTTGGCTGATTTAAGAAAAGTAAATGAAAAGATGGAAACGATGGGAACTGGAATTTTCATTTCCTACTCAGTTGCCTAAAGAATTATAAATATTAAGGATTGTTTCTATTCTATCCCTCTAGATAAGGAGGATATGAAAAGATTTGCCTTTTCAGTGCCCAGCATTAACTTAGCTGAGCCTTATAAAATATATGAATGGACAGTTTTGCCACAGGGAATGAAAAACAGCCCTATTATGTGCCAAATATATGTTGCTGCTGTTCTTACTCCAGTAAGAAAAGCATTTCCAAAAGTTATGTTGTTAAATTACATGGATGATATATTGGAGTGTGCACCTGAGGAGCAAATGTTAGAAGCATGTCTACAAAACACCATAGAATCACTAAGGAACTACAAATTGCACATAGCTCCAGAAAAAATTCAAAGACATTCTCCTTTTCAATACTTAGGATATGAAATATACCCTAAGGTGCTTACAGTACAAAAACTTTCCTTAAGGACAGAAAAGCTAATCACCTTAAATGAAAATCATAAATTGATAGGAGATATCCAATATATGTGTCCAGTGTTAGGCTTGACTACCTATCAATTGCAACCATTATATGACATTTTAAGGGGAGACAGTGCTTTAAACTCACCATGCCAGCTTACAAAAGAAGCTCAAGAGGCTTTGAGAGAAGTTGAATTGGCTTTATTCAATATAATTGAAAGAGTCATTCAAATACCCTTGGAAATATCAGGTTTTGCTACACAAGAGGCACTCACAGCAGTCTTTCATCAAAGAGACAGTATGATAGAATGGGAGAACCTTCCAGCACAACCAGAATAAAGCCTTACTCCTTACCGAGTGCTTGTCGCCATTAAGGGAGCAGTACAATTATCTGGGATAAGACTTGACAAGACATACACCTTTAATACTAATGCACAAATTAATGCATGCTGTGAAACAATCCCAGAGTGGCAAATTTTATTGGCCATGGCTCCAAATTTTACACATGGGTCTCCATTAAAGATAACCAGAATTATTACATAATTGGCGATGGATTCTTGAAGAAATTGTTTCCAAAGTTCCTCTTAAAAGACCAACTATCTTTACAGATGTATCCAAACATAATATTTGTGCTGTATACTCTCGTGACTTAACTAGTCAGAATTCCTTTTCAGTCCACTCAGCAGAATGAATTGTATGCAATCATTCTAGCTCTTACTTATTATCCAGGAGATATAAATATAATATCTGATTCTGCCTATTCAGTAAGTGTGGTACAAAGAATTGCCACAGCCCAAATAAAATTTGTAGCTTCCAATATATATCAGCTCTTTAAGGAACTTCAAGAGCAAGTGAGAAAGCATCAAGGTAAGATTGATATCTTGCATGTCCATTCTCATAGTGGACTTCCAGGTCCTATTTTTGATGATAATTCAAAGGTAGATTGCCTTCTAACCATGTTGGCCAGTTCTCCTTTATTTCAGGAAGCCCAACAATCTCATTATAAATATCATCAGGTTGTTCAAGCTTTACATTTACAATTTGGAATAATAAGAGAGGAGACTAGGAGCATAGTAAAAGCTGGTACTGCTTGTCTTCCTTTTCACACTCCTATGCTCCCTCCAGGGAAGAACCCTTGTGGTCTGAGACCAATGAAATTTGGCAAATGGTTTTGACCCATTATAAATTTTTTGGTAATCTATCTTTTATCCAATGTTGCGATAGACAACTTTTCAGGATTCACTTTTGCAATACCAGAAGCAAAAGATATAGCCTGATTGGTCACTGAATTCCTTATACAAGCATTTGCAATTATGGGTGTGCCACAAGCAATAAAAACAGATAATGGACCCACATATACTTCTGAACATTTTGCACACTTTTGTGCACAGTACAAGATTTTACACACTACTGGCATACCCTTTAATCCTCAAGGACAGGCAATAGTAGAGAGGAGAAACAGAGACATCAAGACACTCCTCCAAAAACAAAAAAAAGGTGGATTCCCAGGTAACACTAAAGAACTTCTATATTTATATCTTTCTACTATTTACTTAGTTATTTTTGACAAAGATGCACTAGCTCCAGCAGACAGTTTTTATAACCCACTGGAAGGGCAGTGTCCAGTGCGAGCAGCTCCACTATTTTTAGATAATCGCCAGGTGATGTAGAGAGATCCAGAAAGTGGTGAATGAAAGGGACCAGATAAGTTAACTTCTTGGGGGAGAAGGTTTGCTTGTATTTCTTCAGATGGAGAAGGAATCAGATGGGTGCCAATGAAGCCACATTCTCCTTGTCCATCAGAAAGAGATGGAGCAGACCTTTGAAATGAAGGAGATAAACCAAGAAAAATCGAATGGTTCCATTGCTGATTGTGCCCACCACTGAAATAGCATGGCAGTTATGCCGATTGACTCATGCACATCAAAAACTGTTGGACTTCAAAACCTTCAGGAATCATTGGCATCCCTGAGACATGATAAGACAGTTGCATGACTTCAAAATCTATAGGAATCATTGGGTTCCCTAACACATTAAAAGACTGTTGCAGGACTTCAAAAACTTGCAGGGATCATTGGATTCCCTGACACATGAAGTAATATACAATAGATTGATTTTGGACTATCTTTTGACTGCTGAAGGAGGTGCATGTGTGATTGTTATTTACATACCCTCCTTCTAGGGCTTCTGGAAATCTTTTACAATACCATGTTGATTCATATTGTTTGTTATATTATTATATTACTATACTATCACTATATTAATATACTATGTATATTTCATGTACAATTCATGTTTGTTTATACCACACCAGTTGTGGGGAGAGCCTGCACCAGTTGTGGGGAGAGTCGTCACTGCTAGCCTGTGCTTTATTGCTATGTGCTTGTGTAATAGCTCTCATGCTGATTGGTTTGTGCATACCTATTTTTAGTAAAACCCTTCAGCCCAGAAACCCACTAACAATATCTGGCTTTATTCCCCACTTCCGTTTCTTGTTTTTCATCTCTCTTTCTGAGAAGTCGGGGGGGGGGCATGATCACCTCCTTTTTGGGGTTTTCACCTACCTGAGCAGTCAGAGATGGCATGACCACCTGTGTTCTAAAACAAAAGAAAGCTGGAGATGAAAAGGGCTGAAACTTTGAATAGGTACACTTGAATCAGACAACCAAGCACTTCAGGCTAATTACTTATTGAACAATGACTCTATTTGCTTTTGTTTGGAACTGCTCTTCTCACAGTTAATGCTGGGTCAATGTTTGGGGTTAAGAGAATTGTAGGCAAGGATTGGAGGGTGGAATGAAAAAAGCCAGACCTCACTTTTCAGCAGGACTAGGAGGAGAGAGGTTGGTGGTGAGCTTGTGTCAATTTGTCTGTCTCCTTAATTTCTCCCCCTAAAGACCAAGGACTTTTGCTTGTTCTGACTTTGGCTGTTCCTGAGGCCTCCAGGGAGCTAGACTGGACTTTACAGTAATAGATAAAAATGCTGATGATACATGTGTATTTATTTTGTATCCTACAACTTTGCTAAAGTTGTGAATTGTTTCTACTTGATTCTCGAGGGTTCTGTAAGTATACCATCATATTCTCTAGAGTTCTGTAAGTATACCATCATATCAACTGCAAAGAGTGATAATTTGGTTTCCTTATAACTTACTCTAATCCTTTTAATCTCCTTCTCTTATTGCCAAAGCTACCACTTCTAATATAATATTGAATAGTAATGGTGATAGTGGGCAACCTTGTTTCACTCTAGTTTGTCCTCATTACATATGATGCTTGCTGATGGTTTTAAATAGATGCTACTGATCATTTTAAGGAGAAGTTAATTTATTCCTATATTCTCTGGTGGAATGGGTGTTGGATTTTATCAAATGCTTTTTCTGCATCTATTGAGATTCAGATGATATGATTTTTGTTAGTTTGGTTATTGATATAGTTGATTATGCTAATGGTTTTCCTAATATTAAACCAGCCCTGCATTCTTAGCATAAATTCTATTTGGTCATGGTATATTATCCTGAGAATAATTTTCTGTAATCTCATGGCTAATATTTTATTTAAGATTTTTGCATCAATATTTATGCTATCAGCACCATATCTGTGTCATAAGTGGAATTTGGTAAGACTCATTCTTTCCCTATGTTTTCAAATAGTTTGTATAGTATTGGAAATAATTGTTCTTTGAATGTTTTCTAGAATTCACACGTAAATCCATCTAGCCCTGGGGATTTTTTTTTTTTTAGGGAGTTGATTAATAGCTTGTTCTATTTATTTTTCTAAAATGGGACTATTTAAATAATTTATTTCCTCTTCTGTTAACCTGGGCAATCCATATTTTTGTAGATATCCCTCCATTTCATTTATATTATCAAATTTATTGTCATATAGTTGGGCAAAATAACTCCTAATTATTGCTTGAATTTCTTTTTCATTGGTGGAAAGTTCTTCCTTTTCATTTTTGAGACCAACAATTTAATTTTCTTCTTTCCTTTTTCTAATCAAATTAACTAAAGATTTATGTATTTTGTTTTTTTTTTTTTTAATAAAACCAACTCTTAGTTTTATTTATTAATTCAATATTTTTATTTTCAATTTTATTAATCTCCCATTTTATTTTCAGAATTTCAAATTTGGTATTTAACTGATGGTTTTTAATTTGCTATTTTTCTACCTTTTTTAGTTGTAAGCCCAATTCATTGATATTCTCTTTCTCTATTTTATGCAAGTAAGCATCCCTTATTATCACTTTGGCTGCAACCCACAGATTTTGGTATGTTGTCTTATTATTATCATTCTCTTGGATAAAATTATTGATTGTATCTATGATGTGCTGTTTTACTCATTCATTTAATTTCCAATTAACTTTTGGTCTATTTTTTCCTAGCCTTATATTGCAAGTGATTTTTTCCTAGCCTTATATTGCAAGTGATTTTTATTGCATCATGATCTGAAAAAAAAATGCATTTATTGTTTCTGACTTTCTGCATTTTCTTTTATGCACTATGTAACCATGTATTCATGGTTAATTTTTGTATAAGTTTCATGAACTGCTGAGAAAAATGTAAATTCCTTTATGTCTCCATTCAATTTTCTCCAAAAATCTATTATACCTGACTTTTCTAACATTTTATTTAACTTCTTATTTATTTTGTGGTTTGATTTATCTAGTTCTGAGAGAGCAGGGTTGAGATCTCCCATTAGTATAATTTTGCTGCCTATTTCTTTTTTTATTAATCTTATAATCATACATTTTTTGACATGTATGCATGAGTAATTTTTTATAACATTATCCCTTGTATTCATTTTTCCAGATTTTCTCCTCCCTCCCTCTACTTCCTCCCCTAGATGACAGGCAATCTCATACATTTTACATGTGTTACAGTATAACCTAGATATAATATATGTGTGTAAATCCAATTTTCTTGTTGCACATTAAGTATTGGATTCCAAAGGTATAAGTAACCTGGGTAGATAGACAGTAGTGTTAATATTTTACATTCAATTCCCAGTGTTCCTTCTCTGGGTGTAGTTGTTTCTGTCCATCATTGATCAGCTGGAAGTAAGTTGGATCTTCTTTATGTTGAAGATATCCACTTCCATCAGAATACATCTTCATACAGTATTGTTGTTGAAGTGTATAGTGATCTTCTGGTTCTGCTCATTTCACTCAGCATCAGTTCATGCAAGTCTCTTCAAGCCTTTCTGAATTCATCCTGCTGGTCATTTCTTACAGAGCAATAATATTACATAGCCTTCACATACCATAATTTACCCAACCATTCTCCAATTGATGGGCATCCATTCAACTTCCAGTTTCTAGCTACAACAAAAAGAGCTGCCACAAACATTTTGGCACATACAGGTCCCTTTCCCTTCTTTAGTATTTCCTTGGGATATAAGCCCAGTAGTAGTACGGCTGGGTCAAAGGGTATGCACAGTTTGATAACTTTTTGGGCATAGTTCCAAATTGCTCTCCAGAATGGCTGGATTCTTTCACAACTCCACCAACAGTGTATTAGTATCCCAGTTTTCCCACATTCATCATTATTTGTTCCTGTCATCTTAGCCAATCTAACAGGTGTGTAGTGGTATCTCAGAGTTGTCTTAATTTGCATTTCTCTGATCAGTAGTGATTTGGAACACTCTTTCATATGAGTGGATATAGTTTCAATTTCATAATCTGAAAATTGTCTGTTCATATCTTTTGACCATTTATCAATTAGAGAATGGTTTGATTTCTTATAAATTAGGATAAATTCTCTATATATTTTGGAAATGAGACCTTTATCAGAACCTTTAACTATGTTACTTTCCTTCTAATCTTGTTTGAATTAGTATTGTTTGTATAGAAACTTTTTAGTTTGATGTAATCAAAATCTTCTATTTTGTAATCAATAATGATCTCTAGTTCTTCTCTAGTTATAAATTTCTTCCTCCTCCACAGCTCTGAGAGTTTTGCTGTCTATTTCTTCTTGCATTTCTCTTAACTTCTCTATTTGGTGCATATATGTTTAGTATTGATATTGCTTCATTACCTATGGCATTCTCGAATAAAATATAGTTTCCTTCTTTGTTTCTTTTAATAAGATCTATCTTTCCTTTTACTTGATCTGATATCAGGATTGCTGCCCTTGCTTTTTAAAATTTCACCTGAAGCATAATAAATAGATTCTGCTCCAGTCCTTTACTTTCACTCTGTATGTATCACTATGCTTAATATGTATTTCTTGTAAACAACATCTTGTAGGATTCTGGCTTTTAATCCAGTCTCTTATCCATTTCTGTTTTATGGGAGAATTCACCCCATTTACATTCACAGTTAAAGTAACTAATTCTGTACTTCCTGCCATCTTATTTACCCTAAGTTATGCTTTTTTCTTTCCTTTCATGCTTCCCTCTTCCTCAGTATTTTGCTTTTGATGATCAGCTCCCTTAACCAGCCCTTCCTTTTTAGAGCCCCTCCCCACTTTTTACACCTTTCCCCTAATACTTCTGTTTTCCTTTCTATTAGTCTTTCCCATTTTTTTCCCTTTCTCCTCCTACTTCCCTATAAGGCGAGATAAGTTTCTCAGTGAAACCAAATATGTCTGATATTCTTTTTTTGAGCCAAATCTGATGAGAGTAAAATTCACCCAATGCTCATCCTCCTCTATTCTTTCCCTCAATTTTAATAAACTTCTTTGCCTCTTTGTGAGATGTAATTTCCCTTATTTTACCTCCTTTTTCCTCTTTTCTAGTACAATCCCCTTTCCACATCTAGTTTTATTTTCATATTATCATAATAAAATCAAATTATACCTGCAGTCTCTAAGTATACCCATCACAGAAATACAGTTATTAAGTATTAAGTGCTATTTTCTCATTTAACTACCGCTAATCGATCCTAATTCCTAGGTCTAATCAGAAAAACTCTCATAAATATTATAAATCTTGACTCTTCTTGAGGTCCTCAGAAATCCTCCGACTGCTATCTCATATGGACGTAGTTTGAGTACAACAGAGCACCCGAGAGTTTTGGCAGACAAGCTTAGACTTTATTCACATGGTTTACATTTCACTGTATGACCTCCTGCACTATCTTAGTATCTCTCCCCAAGACCCAGCTCCAGGTGAAAAAGGTGGGAAAAAAAAGAAGTCAAGCCCTTCCTCCATTGAGCTTATATAGGGTATATGAGGTCACAGGCACAAGCCGAGTGTTTAGGATTCTTGCCTTGGCTGGAGGAGCCATCCACAAAGGAAATCCCTATGTACTCATATCCAATCACATCCAGGGACCTTGAGACCATTGGCCTACATACATCCCATTGCACTTGCCTGATCTCTCTAATGGACCCTTACAAGAGTTCTTACCTTTTTTACCTTTTTTGTGTTTCTCTTGAGTTCTGTGTTTGGAGATCAAATTTTTTGTTCACTTCTGGTCTTTTCATTAGAAATAGGTAAAATTTACATATATCATTGAATATCCATTTTTTTCCCTGAAAGATAATGCTCATTTTAGCTGGATAACTTACTGTTGGCTGTAATCCAAGTTCCTTTGCCTTTTGGAATATCAGATTCCAGGCCCTTTGGTCCTTTAAGATGGAATCTGCTAAGTCCTGGGTAATCCTAATCATGGCTCCTTGGTATTTAAATTGTTTCTTTCTGGCTGCTTGCAAAATCTTTTCCTTGGTGTGATAGTTCTGAAATTTAGCAACAATATTCCTTGGGGATTTAATTTCATGGTCTGATCTTTCAGGAGGTGATTGGTGAAGTCTTTCAATGGCTATTTTACCTTCTGATTTTAAAATATCAGTGCAGTTTTCCTTTATAATTTCCTGTAACATAATGTTTAGGTCCTTTTTTTCATTGTGGCTCTCAGGAAGTCCAATAATCCTTAGATTGTCTCTCCCAGATCTATTTTCCAAGTCAGTCTTCTATTTTTTCTTTTTCTTTCTTTCTTTTTTTTTTTTGTTTGACTGATTCTTGAAGTCTTATTGAATCATTCACTTTCATTTATTCAATTCTAATTTTTATTGTATTATTTTCTTCATTTACCTTTTCTTTAACTCCTTTTGTAAATGGCCTATTGAATTGTTTTGTTCATTGCATTTTTTTCTATTTCACAAATTTTGTTTTCAGTAAATTGGTTTCTTTTTTCATATCTATTTTGTAGGGCATTATATGCTTTTCCCATTCTTTCTTGAAATGATCTCCTTTCCTTTCCCCATTTTTCTTCTAATTCAATCTTTTAAGATCCTTTATGCAATCTTTGAACAAAGCCTTGTGAAATGGGGACCAGCTTATATCTGCCTTTGGGGCTTCACCTGGAGTTGCTTTGTCTTTAGGAACCTCAGGATTTGCGCTCTGGTCTCTCTGTCCATAAAAGCTGTGAGAGTTCATTTTATCTTTTTACTCATTTTTTTTTTTTTTAAAGCTTGAGGTCTGCTCAGTGCAAAGGAATGATAGCTGCTTTAATTTGCTCTGAAGCTGACCCGGCCTGCGGGTCTCAAACTAGGGACGGCTGAAGTCACACATCAGTCTGTAAGCCGGAGGCTGGGGGAGGCGTTTGCCTGGGGATGGGCTGAAAAGAAAGAAACGGAGGCAACTCTGGCAGAAGGTAGAATAGCTTCTTTATTGAAGGAGGGTTTGGGTTTATATAGGGGCTTGGTCACGTAGGCAGTCTTTTGAAAAGACATTTCATGATTAGGGGTCGTATAACAAGGGTAACATTTGTTGGTTACATCTGGTAGTTGACATGCGTGACTTGTGATATTCGGGGGCAGGATGTTCTCAGGCTAGGAAAGAATGTTTTATTGTTAGCACCTGTGCTCTGTGACCTTCGAGGCAGGATGTTCTCATGCTTTGTTGAGCATATTTCTTAGAACTCGACAGACCAAGGTCTTTTATTAATTCTTGGAATGTGGGGTGTGGGGCCCAACATGAAGCAGTTCTGCTGATTGACTTTCGATGCTAGGTAATAGGCTAGGCTTGGTATTCTTCCACGGTTCAGTGGTTTACAATTTGCCTTTTGTAGTAAATTTGCCAAACCACCTGCTTGCAATTAAGACAGAGTAACCTAAGAGGCTCACAGAAGATTCCCAGGCATGTGAACACTGCAATGCTCTGATTCCCCCTATCCCAGCTCCTTGTCCCAGTCTACCTGTGCTGCAATCTGGGCTCTGCAGACTGCCTCCTTGCCCATTTGAAAGAGATTTCTTCTGAAGTTCTTCCAAGGTATCTTCTTCTGGAAATATATTGTACTCCAAATGTTTGTGGGTTCTTTGACTCCAAAACCAGTTTAGAGGCTTAATCTGCTGTTGGTTTGAGAGAAAGTCAGAGGAGGTCACAGAAAGTTGTGTCTGCTCTCTGTCATCTTGTTTCCACCCCCTTGTTTTTAACTTTTTAAAATAGTATTTTATTTTTTCCAAATACACATAAAGAAAATTTTCAATATTCATTGTTGTTTTTTCTTTTTCTTTTCTTTTTTTTTTTCTGATTACACACTTATATTAACTTTTTAACACACATTTCTTTATGAATCATGTTGGGAGAGAAAATCAGACCAAAAGGTAAAAACTATGGGAGAAGGAAAAAAAAAATAGAGAAAGGAAGTGAACATAGCATGTGTTGGAGACTATATCTTGCTGAAAGGTACCATAAACAATGAGTTTATATCAATTCTAAACATGTATGCCCCAAATGTTATAGTATCTAAATTTTTGAAGAAGTTCAATGAGTTACAGGAGGAAATAGAAAAAAATATATATACTAGTGGGAGACTTCAACTTTCCCCTCTCAGATCTAGATAAATCTAAACTAAATAATAAATAAGAAAGCAATTAAGAAGGTGAATAAAATTCTGTAAAAGTTAGATATATAGATATCTGGAGAAAATGAAATGGAAATAGAAAGGAATATAACTGTTTCATAGCAGTACTTAGTAGAACACAAAAATTGTTGGTATTTAGGAGAAAATTCATATCTTTAATTGCTTACATTAATAAAATAGAGGAAAAGCAGATCAAGAATTGGGCATGCGACTAAAAAAACTAGAAAAAGAACAAATTTAAAATCCCCAACTAAGTTGGAAATCCTGAAAATCAAAGGAGAGATTAATAAAATTGAAAGTAAGAAAATCAATGAAGTAATAAATAAAACTAGAAGCTAGTTTTATGGGGGGGGGGAAACCAATAAAACAGATAAACTTTTGGTTAATTTGATTTAATACAGGAAAGAAGAAAAACATTACTAGAATTAGTAATTACTAATTACTAGAATAAAAACTGAAAATTCTTCTCAATTATATTCCATTAAATCTGGGGATTGGGGACTTTTTTCCTGCCAAGGACCACTTGGATATTTATATCATTCAAAAGTCATACAAAATTATCAACTTAAAAACTCAAGCAAATTGTACCTAGCTTTCAGGTCATCATCACTTCTAATTGTCTTGGCAAAACCGAACAAATGATTCTGTGAGCCTTATATATCCCATAAGCCAGATCTTCCTCACCCCTTGGTCTAAATGAATTGATGAATATCTACAAAAAATACAAATTAACCTTATTAACAAAAGAAGAAAATATACTAGTGAGAGAAATAAAATACTCAAACACCCCAATCTTAGAAAAAAGAAATTGAACAAGCTATCAATGAACTTCCTAAGAAAAAAATTCCCAGGACCAGATGGATTCACAAGCAAATTCTATGAAACATTTAAAGAACAATTAATGCCAATACTATTACTATTACACAAATATGATTCTGATACACAAACCAACAAGAGCCAAAACAGAGAAAGAAAATTATAGACCAATTTTTTTTTATTATTATAGCTTTTCATTTATAAGATATATGCATGGGTCATTTTTCAGCATTGATAATTGCAAAACCTTTTGTTCCAGTTTTTTCCTTCCTTCTCCCCACTTCCTCCCCCAGATGGCAGGTTGACCAATACATGTAAAATATGTTAAAGTATAAGTTAAATACAATATATGTATACATGTCCATACAGTTATTTTGCTATACAAAAAGACTTTGAAACAGTGCACAATTAACCTGTGAAGAAAATCAAAATGCAGGTAGACAAAAATAGAGGGATTGGAAAGTCTATGTAGTGATTCATAGTCATCTCCCAGAGTTCTTTTGCTGGGTGTAGCTGGTTCAATTCATTGCTGCTCTATTGGAATTGATTTGGTTCATCACATTGTTGAAGAGGGCCATGTCCATTAGAATTGACCATCATACAGTATTGTTGTTGAAATATATAATGATCTCCTGGTCCTGCTCATTTCACTCAGCATCAGTTCATGCAAGTCTCTCTAGGCCTTTCTGAAATCATCCCACAGGTCATTTCTTACAGAACAATAATATTCCATAATATTCATATACCACAATTTAGTTAGCCATTCTCCAACTGATGGGCATCCGCTTTGTTTCCGGTTTCTGGTCACTACAAAGTCAGTTTGGGCTGCCACAAACATTCTTGCACATACAGGTCCCTTTCCCTTCCTTAAGATCTCTTTGGGATATAAGCCCAGTAGTAACACTGCTGGATCACAGTTTGATAACTTTTTTAGCATAGTTCCAAATCACTCTCCAGAATGGCTGGATGTATTCACAATTCCACCAATAATGCATCAGTGTCCCAGTTTTCCCACATCCCTGGCAATATTCTGCATTATCTTTCCCTGTCATTCTAGCCAATCTGACAGGTGTGTAGTGGTATCTCAGAGTTGTCTTAATTTGCATTTCTCTGATTAATAATGAGTTGGAGCACTTTTCATATGGCTAGAAATAGTTTCAATTTCTTCATTGGAGAATTGTCTATTCATATCCTTAGACCATTTATCAATTGGAGAATGGCTTGATTTCTTACAAATTAGAGTCAATTCTCTATATATATTGGAAATGAAGCCTATAGAACCTTTGACTGTAAGAATGTTTTCCCAGTTTATTGCTTCTCTTCTAATCTTGTCTGCATTAGTTTTGTTTTAGAACAAAATTTTAAATAAAAAAGATTATAACAATATACCATAAGGCTCATACACTATGACCTGGTGGTATTCATACCCTGAATGCAAGGCTGGTTCAATATTAGGAAAAGTATAAGCACAATTGACCACATGAAACACATGAATAACAAAACCAACAGAAAACATCTCAACACATTCAGAAAAAGTCTCTGACAAAATACAGAACTCATTTCTATTAAAAACACTAGCGAGAATAGAAATAAATGTAGCTTATCTTAAAATGATTAGTAAAATCTAAAACTATCAGCAACATTATCTATAATGGGGATAAGTGAGAAGCCTTCCAATAAGATACAGCTGTAAAATCAAGGATGCCCATTTTCCTCTCTATTACTTAATACTGTATTAGAAATGTTAGCTTTAGCAATAAGAGAAGAAAAAGGAATATGGTATACTTAGAAAATCCTGAAGAATCAACTGAAAAACTACTTGAAATTATTAACAACTTTAGGAAAGCTTAAAGATACAAAATAAGTTTACATAAATTAACAGCATTTCTATATATTGCCAACAAAGTCCTACAGCCAGAGATAGAAATAAGCAAATTAAGAAAGCATGAATTAGTTTGTGGATTTATGGATAAGGAAGAATTTAGGACCAAAGAAGATACAGAGAACAGTATAAAATGTAAAATAATTTTAATTATATGAAATTAAAGAGATTTTGTACAAACAAAATCAAGACAACCAAAATTCTAAAGAAAGCAGAAAAATGGGGGGGGGAGAGAGATTTTGCAAAAAGTATCTCTATAAAAGCTTCATTTCTCTATTCACAGAGAACTCCATCAAATTTATAAAAATACAACTCTTAAATTCTCCCCTACTTTCCCCTCGTTCCCCAACTCTTAAATGATCAAAGGACATTAAACAGTTTTCATCCCCTCCCCATCAAAGTCATTTATAGGTATATATTTTTAAAAATATTCTAAATCACTATTGATCAGACAAATATAAATTAAAATAATTCTAAAATACCACCTCACATCTATTAAAGTGACCAATATAATAAAAAAAGAAAATGTTGGATGCTGGAGGGGATGTGAGAAATGAGACACTATTGCATTATTAGTGGAATTGTAAACTGATCCAAACATTCTGGAGGGCAATTTGGAACTGTGCCCAAAGGGCTATACTACTTATTCTTGTATCCTCTGATCTAGCTGCTAAATCTCTATCCCAAAGACAGCCAAAAAACCTAAAACAAAACAAAACCTGGAAAAGGACCTATTTGTACAAAAATATTTGTAGCAGCTTTTTTTTTTTTTTTGTGGAGGCATACGATTGTAATGGAATATTATTATGCTATAAGAAAAGTGCAGCAGATTGATTTCAGAAAAACCTGTAAAGACTTAAATTAACTGATGCTTAGTGAAAGAAACGACCAGAATATTGTACAAAATAACAGCAATATAGTAAAATGATTATCTGCCCTGATTTTTAGTCCTTCTCAGATCCAAGACAATTCCCAATCCCCAAGACTATCTGGCTCCAGAGAAATAACTAATATTGGTTGAATATAGACTATTTTTTCCCTTTCTTCCCCCTCTCTCACTTTTCCCTTTTACTCCAGTCTTCCTGCACAAAATAACTAACAAGGAAAAGTTTTACATAATTGCATATATAACCTATGTCTGACTGACTGCTTACAGTCACAGAGAGGGAGGAGGGATAGAATATGGGATTCAAAATTAAAAAAAAAAAAAAAATTAAAAAAAAAAAGGACAAAACCAAGCCTTCTGTTTCAGATCTCTGCATAACAAAGAAAATCAGCCCTGAGGAGGCCTCCCTGCCCCGGGGAAGGTCGAGAGCTCCTCCAAAGGCCCGGACCTTAGACTCCAGGCCCCAGTTGGGCCGCCCCCTTCCCCGCCCCCAGTCCGAGCACACCGCCCTCCAGCGTGACCACGCCGTCCCCGCCCCAGGCCGCCTGCCGCTTCTTCGGTCTCTTTCTCTTCCTTAGTGCTGTTCTGGGGCACATGCAACAGGCCCCATTTGGTAAGTGGGGGCTGGCGCCGCAGTTTTCCCGGGTTGTGCGCTTTAGCCCGGGTTCTTGTGCCCCGCCCTTTGGAGCCCCTTTGGCTCTCTGTATCATTTGGGGGAAGGGAAAGCCCGCTCGGATGTTTGGACACCCTCAGCCTTGTCACCTTGTTGAGGGACTTGGCTAGAGATTGTCTTTGATGACCCTCGGGCAGCGCTAAACAGAGAGTTCTGCTTCCATGGTGGGGAGGGGGGGAACGCGTCTATATCGGGGAATCCTTCCAAAGCACGACCTTTTAATAAAACCTAAGGCTCGGAGTTCTCTTGGAAAACGGGAGGATGCATCATATGATATGGAAGGCGCTTTGCCTGCCACCGCAGGAACTTGGTGTGAATGAGGGGAAAGTTTGGAAATGTGGCTGGTCATCGGGGGAGGAGGGATAGGGCGCTTCCTTTAATAAATTGGCTGAGTTTCGCTGTCCCAGCTTGTAATTGCTACTAAGCATGCCTCATGAGCTTTGTGTGCCGGTTTTCAGTTTGGGAAAGTGTTGGGGTTTGAGGAGATTGTATTTGCAAAGGACTAAGTACCGCTGCTTTGGTCTAGGCTGAGGCGCTTCAGACTTAGGGTTTCTTTCATACCTCTGCTAAATAATTTGTATTTCATTAATTTGGAAATTCCCCACCTTTCTGATATTGAGCACCTGTTTTGTGTAAGCTTGAGTACAAGTTTTAATAAGTGTGATTCATTTTTGAGCATTTTATCAAAGTGAAACTTTTCTGACTTCTGACACTTTTGAGATAGGTGATCTATTTGAGATCAGAAGAGGTCCCAGAAGTCAATTAGTCCAGTCTCCCTGGATTTCAAGTGAAGAACCTGAAGCCCAGAACAATGCCTAAGATTACTCAGAGAGTTAGAATCTGAACCCACTGTAATTATGTAGGATGAAAAAATTACCCAACCAACGAATCGTAAGGAGATCTAGTTTGTAGGTCAAGCAAGTGATTCTTGTCACTTTTGACAGCTGGCATGGATAGAATAGTTTTTGATGAACCAAAAAAAAATTTTTTTTTACCCTGTTAAATTGTAGAGACTTTGATGTATTTTTTCTTCTTAAAATTATATAAAACCCAACACCCACAGCTGAGTAAATACCATAAGTGGTTTACATTTTTTGGATTCTGAAGTTTGAATCTGAAACCAATGAAGCCTGAGGACCATGCTAGTTCTTTCAGTAAATTGCCAGAACCTGCTTTTTTATGTCTGTAACTTGGTATCCCTTGATTGTTAGACTGATGATTGAAAGAGGTTGCTGAGAGCACAACTTCTCATAAGTTCAGGACTTGTAATAAAGCCCATGCTCAGTCCTGATCTTGCTACAATAGAGACTGGGACCTGAACTAGCAAAGGTATAGGAATACATATTAATTTTCTTTTAGGATTTTTGTACTCCAAAATTGTTTAGCAATTCAATATTTGCATTAACTGGAGTCCAGTTTCCTTAGATTGCAAAAAATTTTTTTAATCTTTTGGTTAAATCATAACCCTCTTTCTAATTAAAAAAAATTTTTAAATACATTCTAATGAAAATAGCTTTCACATTTGATGTTTTTTCCTATCACAATAACTGCAGTGTTGTAATGCCAGAAAAACTGAGACAAGATAGAGAGTTAGAGAGCTAAGAAGTGTTAAGTGTCTGAGACCAGATTTGAACTCGGGTCTTCCTGAATTCAAGGCTGGTGCTCTATCCACTGCCTTCCTGAATTCAAGGCTGGTGCTCTATCCACTGCGCCACCTAGCTGCCCCCTTAATATTTTATTTCAAAGGGAGAGATTTACAGGGACCAAATGGATCCATGGTTTGGTCCCAGGGCTGAATGACACTATCTTCTCCAAGAATCCAAGCAAACAATGTGAATTCTCAGTGATACCTAAATATGTGGCCCAGATACAGGGGTAGACTGAGGCAGGGCAGGGGTCGAGTCAGCATGCTTAAGAGCAAGAATGGGACTCTTCACTGGGTAGGGGGAGGCACCGAATATTCTGGGATTGGGAGAGGCTTTCTGATGAGTAGGGAAGGGCTGGGGTCTAGATGTCTAAAATGGAAGGTCTTTTATCCTTATCAAATATTCTGATGATTAGGAGGGAGGGGTGATTTTGACCAGAATAATTAGGCACTGAGGCAAAACAATTTAGGGAGACTGACAATTAGGGAAACTGAGCTGGGACAATAAAAGGGAACTGTGGCTCAACAGTGTGGATTTTCTGATTTTGTGGACTGCATTCTATAAGCAAAGATGAGAATTGTATTTAATTCTGTATTGTCCAGTACTTCTAATTGAAACCTCAGGTGAGTGAAACATGAGCAATATGGAAGCAATAAACTGATGGCAATACTGAAATACATAAATGTGTATGTATGTTTATATATGTTCTGAGGAAAATTTTTTAATGTGATTTTTTTTTTTAATAGTAATGGATTGCAGAATTTTTCAGAGGTGACTTCATTTTGCTTTTTTTTTTTTTTTTTTGAGACATTTGTAAGCAGTAATTTCTGGTGATTATTTGCATATGCCACATTTTAATAAAGAATATTTTAAATTTAACTTATTCTTAGGGACAAAAGAGGTGTGGGTGTAAAAGTGATCATTTCTCTTTAGCAGACTTTTAGCTCTGGGCCCCACAAGTAGTTTTTCCGCTTGGTTTTGTGTGTGGGTGTATGGGGGGGGAGGTTTTTTAGAATTAGGTGGGAACATCACTCATTCTTCTTTACTGACTCATCTGACATCTGCACCTTTTCCTTTGTCATTCTCAGTTAGAGTACTAACAAGGTCTGATCTTGCTAAAGACATTCATTTTCTGATGATACATGATTGAAAATTGTAGTCAAGAGTGGATCAGGAGTTGGTATTTTCAAAAATTTGTTGATTTCCAGAATCAGTAGGATTTCAGAACAACAACAAACAAACAACAAAAAAACAAACAAACAAAAAAAAACCTGGCCCATTATGTATTGCGAAGTTTTAAACATGTCTTTGCATGTTCAAAATACAACTATCAGTGGCTCCTTGAAATAACCAAGTTTTGAGGGTTTTGTTGGGTTTTTTTTTGTCATTTGGGAGCAAAATTCAAAAATCAGACCTGTAACAGCTATATGATAGAGAAATTTGCAGCCTAAAATAAGATTTTGAGCTAGTCCACTCTTAAAACTTTCTAATCTGACCTCTTCCCTTCCCCCTGCACACACCCCATTTTATAGATGAGGAAACTTTAGGCTCATATAGATTAAGTGAACTGCCAAAAACAAATGAAAGACATGATTAAAAACAGGTCAACAGGTCTTCAAATCCAGGACTATGTTGCCTTGATCTAACTAAAATTTATCTCCAGATATCTCTAGATCTCCAGATCTGAGTTGTTTGTTGTAATACTTTGCTTGGGTTAGGTGGTTGTTTGGTACTTGAAATACTCGAAATTTTACCATAGAAACAATTAGTGATGTGGCTTCTAGGCCTAGCTACCAGAGTCTGTTTATCTCATTGTGTAACAAATACTTTATAGTTTCTGAAGGGGAAAATAATACTATTACAATGCCAGTAATTAACTTCCCTGTTTAAAAAAATCTGGGATGAGTGCCCAGGAAAGTGCTGGGTTTGGAGTCAGAGATTAGCTTTGAATCCTTCTGTTATTGCTTTTGTAATCTTGAACAGGTCCCCCAATCCTTCTGGGTCTTGGTTTCCTCATCAGTAAAATGAAGAAGTTGTATTAAATCAATGATTCTTCCATCAGACAGCATTCTTTCCATACCTACTAAAGTAGTGAGAATCCACTGGTAGGAAAAAAATTCATCATTTACAAGCCTCTTTCGGTGATACTAGTCCTTGCTAATAATAGCCAGCTAGAGTTCTTAACCTGGTACCTGTACACTTGTGGAAGTACTAGACAATGATCATTAGGTCAACAGTCATGTACCATAGGTTGGGCGAAAGTTCCTTTCCTGAAAGAACACATGATTTAAGGGAAAATTGATAACTATGTACAAACAAGATTTAGGCAGGATAAATTGGAGAGACTGTCCATAAGAAGGATTGTTCTTGTAAAAATTTTAGCTGGGACTTGGATGAAAACTAATTTGGACAGAACATGAAGATGAAAGAACAAAGAAAATTTAAGGGTAGGGGGCAGCTAGTGCAAATGGATGGAGATGAGAAATGGAGTATCTAATGAGAGGAACAACAAAGAAGCCCATGTCACTAGATCATAGAAGGGTATTAAAGTACACAGGGAATAGCTAGATTGAAAGAAGCCAGATTATAATGCCAAAGAAAATTTTATCGTGATAATAGGAGGCCATAATGGAAAATGAGCTAATTAGGTGGCCCTGATGATAAAAGAACTAGGATTTGATTCCCTTGTGGAGTGATCTGCAATGCTTATCCAGGGCAACTGTTTTGTTTATGAATGAACTTAATCTAGGGGAACCAGCTGAGAATAGGATAATTGACTCTAAAACCATTTTGGCACTACTACACTACTACAATTATATGAGCATGTTTGATAGTCGTTTTTATGTATATAGAACTTATTCTACCTCAAAATAAATAAATACACACACATGCACATATATATGTAAATGGATTTAATATATAACCCAGATAGTATTTACAGACAGCAATATTATAAACAGTGTTGGCTTATTAAAAGATTCATTTTTTTAGGGTGACAGGGAAGTAATTTAATAAGTCTCACTTCTGCCTTCTCTTGTCCTTCTGCTTTCCTTGGCACAAAACAGTGAAAAGCACGCTAGATTTTGGGGACAAAAGACTTTGGTTTGAATCCCAAGGGCAATCACTTTTCTTGACCTCAGTTTCCCCATCTATAAAATGGGGAAAATAAATCTTATATTTCCCACTTTACAAAGTTCTTATAAGTTAAGCCCTCCAAAAAAAATTTGAAGTACTATAGACATAAAAAATTATTATGTGTTTCATCCATACATTGCAATGTGTGAGAATTATGGTACTTGTGACAGGAGAAGGATGGTCATCCCACTTAAAGAAGGACCTTAAGAAATTCTTCCTTAAGAGATACACATTGACTGTTGAAAAGAATAAGTAGCAGTTGTACACTTATTTTAAAAGCTTTTGAGAGTATCAGGGTAATGGGACTCAGTCATTTCTTTTCTACTTTGTCACACATACCTCCATATCTCCCTAGCTGCTTTATACCAGCTACTTGACCTTCCTAGGAGGGGCAGGACCAGGCTTCTGATTCCTCTCCAGATCTGGCTCTCAAATCTCACACCCACCTCTTCCTGGACTTTTGAGTTCATGTCACCATATCTTTTGTAGCATTTCTATAATCTTTCCTTCCTTCTTTCTTCTCTCCCCTATTAGCGCCCCACTCCCCTACCTCCCACATATTTGTTGAACTCTTACTGAAGGGTTATGCTTATGCCACACTCCTAGAGAACTCTTCTTAGAGGGAAGAGGCTATTTGTGATCCAATGTGTGTTGATTTTTGGTTCTTAGTCTAAGGGAGAATTCCTTAGTCTCTCAGAATATATCCGTTTAATGTCTATGGTTCAAAATTATTCTGCTATTTTAATTTGAATCAGGCAGGGGAATCTTGACTTAAAGTTTTGGAAACCAAGGTAAAATTTCCCTTACTTCAATTGGAGTCATAACTTAGTGCTCTTTAGATTATGAGCTTCTCAGGGTAGGGACTTTTGGCCTCCCTTTGTGTATCCAGTGCTTAGCAGAGTTCCTGGCATATAAGTGTGTGGTACTTAATGTTGTTTAATTGATTAATATCCATACTTATGTTTAATGGATTTTTGTAGAAATTTATTCCCAGCCTGCCCAGTGCCTCCTCTCCCATGGGAAAAAGGTTTTTGTGCACATATGCTATATATTTTCTGGTTTTGTTTCTTACTTCCTTTAGGTGGGAGGAGGGGAATGAGAATTATAAGAACTTTGTTTGGCTTAAGACCAAGATGACTAGACCTTATAGGAAGAAGGGTATCTAGCTTGGTTTATGGACTATTTGGCATTAGATTAAGATGAATTTTTTTAGTATATGGTTTTGTTCCCAGAGGTGGGAGTAGTGTGCTATTCTGTTTAAAAACAAATCTTGCTGGCACGTTGTGTAAAATCATGTATGGATTTTGGGGAATTAGGAGGAGACTCAGAAAAGGATAGAGAGAAATAAAATGAAAACTTTTCTTCATTTTGTTAAGAATAGTAATTTTTGATACTATCTTTGTATTCCCCTTTTTCAAACTAACCACTTTATTGAATATTGATTGATTCATGGCTTGGCTTTTTATTCCTAAAACAGAACTATGTCCAGAAATAGTACAAATGCAGATGTGGTCATGGACGAAGCGCCCGTTCCTTGTAAACGAATGAAAGTGGAGGCAGTGGATCCTGTTTCACCTTTGAACTTTGACAGCCCTGAAGCTCTCTTTGAGAGTTTGATCTCGCCCATCAAGACGGAGACTTTTTTCAAGGAATACTGGGAGCGGAGGCCCCTTCTAATTCAGAGAGATGATCCCTCACTGGCTGCTTACTTTCAGTCCCTTTTCCAGTTAACAGATTTGAAGAATCTGTGCAGACAGGGGATGTACTATGGAAGAGATATAAATGTGTGCCGATGTGTGAATGGGCGGAAGAAGGTGTTAAATAAGGGTAGCAAAGTACACTACCTCCAACTGAGAAAAGATTTTGATCAGAAAAGGGCAACCATCCAGTTCCACCAGCCTCAGAGATTTAAGGTAAGGTAATGACAGAGCCTCTCATTGCAGAACAGCTCAAAGCTGAGTGTGTGGTGTATGTTTTACTAACTCCTCTTGGGGTAATTCTTGAATTTCATGGTTGGATTCAAGAATTTGTTCACTCTTATTCTCCCACTGTACATATCCCAATCTTAGAAAAGAGAGTGATCTTTTATAAAATATAACCTGGAAATTTTTCTGGATATTTCCTGGAAAAAATAACCAAGAAGATTTCCATAGAGAAATGAAAATATATAGATCAATAACTGAACATTATCAAGTGTTTCCTCCGTGCTAAGCTCTGGGGATAGAAATATAAGCATGCAAGACTGTTTTGGCCATAGGAAGATTACTTTTTTGTAAATCATTAAATTATTTATTAGATGTATAATTAGATTACATGTTACAGTTTTTTTTTTTTTTTTTTAGTGGAAAATAATCTACTTTAGCAAATAACCATGAAGAATTTTCTACTGACATAATTAGAACTAATTTAAGTAGAAAACAAACAACTTAGAATTGGAGTTTTTAGTAATATTTGTCTCATACATGGCAGTGTGCCATTTTAAAATTGATACTATCAAATAAATTATAGATATAGATATAGTCTCTGAAAAATCATTTTCACTGATTACTCAAATTTCGGTACTTTTGAGTGCCCTCATCTTGAGTGAGCCATCTTTGAAGCTGATAAAATGATTTATTTTCTATTCAGAAATGCTCAGGTGTTTGATATATAGAACTCTCTTGAAAGATTATTAATTAAGAGTTGGAAGCCTTGCTTCAATATTCACTTTTTCTTGTTATATTATGGAAGTTAGTCAATGCTTGTGCACCTCTTTCTGCCTTTTTTTTTTTTTTTTTTTTTTTAATTAAAGCTTTTTATTTACAAAGTATATCCAACATTGACCCTTGCAACCTTTTGTTGCAAAATTTCCCCTTCTTCCCCTAACTCCCTCCCCCATCTGGCAGGTAGTCCAGTACATGTTAAATATGTTGAAATACATGTTAGATTCAATATGTGTATACATATTTATACAGTTATCTGGTTGTGCAAGAAAAATCAGATCAAGAAGGTAGAAAAAGAAAAACTGAGGAAAAAAAAAAAACACATAATAAGAGAGAATGAGAATGCTATGTTGTATTCCAACTTCTGTTCCCAAAGTTCACTCTCTGGATGTAGATGGCTCTCTTCACTGCACAAGTCAAAGTGGTTTGAATCATCTCAATGTTGAAGAGAGCCACCAGGAAGCTTACTTTTTAAGTGGGGAAAAAAAACTTCATGGAATGAATTGTGTGGAAAGATACAAAGTTTCTTTACAAGGTATGGTGAAGAGCTTGTAAGGGAGTTAATAGAGGCCTTGGCCCTGGCTAGATAAAGCCAAATCCAATGGAGGAGGAAACTCAGGTAGGGAGTCCATAAAAGCATAATAAAGACATGAGTCCTTTTCCCTCTTGGTGACATTGCCCCAGGTTCCTAGAACTCTTGTTGTAGATGTCAGTTGTGATCCCAATTACTGAGCCAGCAGAAGATTCTGATGAATCTGGCTCTGATAAGTAAATCTTATCCAACCAAGGCCTCCATTTCTTTTCCTTGCAGTCTCTTCACTATGTCCCTAGGAGGAAACCTTCTGCCTTTCAAAACACTCCTGGTCTCTTGTATTCTTTCTTTTATGTTTTGTTTTCCTTATTGAAATGTAATCTACTCAAGACCATCGGCTGTCTTGCTTGTAATAGTTTAGCACAATACATGGCATGGAAGAAGCAATTAGTAAATGTGCCTCTGTTATTCTATCTATTCATCTCTTCTTCCATCTATCATCCTCTTCCATCTATCTTATAGGTAAATTCATCAATGGGTCTAGTGTCTTAGCCACCAGAATCACAGGAATTTTCTTTTTGAAATTTAATTCATTTTACCTGGAGCTTATATACAAGTAAGTATAAGCAGTGTTTAGGCCACACTACCAGCAATATAAATGCACACACATACGCATACATGTATACACACACATATATGTATATCCATATACATACACACACACATATACATTATTTTGTTCATTTATGTCAGACTCTTCATTTGGGGTTTTCTTGGCAAAAATACTGAAGTGCTTTCCCATTTCCTTCTTCAGCTCATTTTTACAGATGAGGTATTGAAACAAACAAGGTTAAGTGACTGGCCCAGGGTCACGCCTGAAGGCAAATTTGAACTCAGGTCTTTTGGACTCAGGGCAATTATCTAGCTGCCCCATACTATTGCATCAGTGTCATTCAGGTTCTCAAGTCAGGCATTGTCCTTAACTTTTTATCTACTGCCTCATGTCCAGTTTCTTGCTAAATTCTGTTGGTTCTATCTTCTTACCATTATGAAGAAAGTTATATTAGTTCTTTATTCTCTTGTGATGCTGCCTCAGTCCTGGTACACATCTGTATCACCTGATGCCTGGATAATTGCAAGGCTCTTCTGCTTGGTCTCCTTTCCATTGTCTATTCAGTTGATTGTGATTTTCCTAAAGTACACATAAGATCATGGCATTCCCTTGGCACTCAATAAATTCCAGTTGGTCCCATCACCTTATAACATTATTTATAAGTTGTCCCTTTTTTGGACTTCTTATATCTTACTCCTTCTCTTCTAAGTACTTATAGAAAAGATTTTGACCAGAAAAGGGCAATCATCCAGTTCCATGAGCCTCAGAGATTTAAGGTAAGGTAATGACTGAGCCTCTCATTGCAGAACATTGCTTTGACCCAGTTGTTATGACCCAACACTCATGCTCCCATTCATTAGTTGGCTCCCATATTTAATTCTTTTTCTTCTCATGACCATCTTCTGATTTCTTTGGGTTGTTTCCAAGTCCCAACTAAAACCTTATCTTATGCAAGAAGTCTTTTCCAATTTCTCTTAATGTTGGTGCCTTCTCTTTTGAAATTATCTGCAGTTATCTCTTTGGCAAAGGCTTCCTGCAAAAAGTGGCATCTTCCAGCCATTTAGCATGAGCAGGGTATAGAACTGAGAAAAGACCAGTTTGCCTGGATTATAGCATGAAACATGTAATAGTAGTGGTTACTGAGACCGAAAAAGATACATTCAGAGTTGTTTTCCCCCCCAATCCCTGGAGATAATTGAGTAGGGAACTTGCCTCATCAGGTTGGCAAAGGAAATTATTTTTCCTGAAGTGTTTGTGACAAGACTGGTGTGGTAAGAGAGTTGAAGGAAGGAGATCAATTAGGAGGTTCTTGGCAGTTCTTCATATAGTATTGATAGTTTGTATATCTTTTGAAAACTTTCTTTTTCATGTGCTTTAACTTTAAGCCACTTAGCTTTTTTTTTTTTTTTTTTTAATTCTTGACACCTTTTGGCCAAGGAAATTGTTCTGTGACCCCAGTTATCTAGATATATAATTCAAACATTTACTGTTAATAAGTCACAATTTGAATCCCTTCACATTCAGTAAGGAGACACCATATGCATTTTACAGTGTAAGAAGTTGGGGTATAGGCAAGACATTTTATTTTTCTGAACCATTATGTGTAGTGAAGAGATTTGAACTAGTACTCTCTTGTAGAAACATGCTTTATCTATCTATCTATTTATTTATTTTGTTAAGTTAAAAGTTAAATGACTTGTGGTCAAACAGCTAGTATCTGAGGCTAGGGTCCTCTTGACTAGGCTGGTACTCTGTTCACTTTGCCACCTACCTCCCCCATGATTTTTTGTAATCAAATCTTCATACCCCAACATAAAGCCTCTGCTTTCCTTTCTGCAAAATGAAGAAGTTGAATTAGTTGCACTTCAAGGTACCTTCCAAGTTCTAAATCTAAATGTAAGTACAGTATTAGAGACACAAGGCATTGTTATTAGAGAAAAGTCTTGGATTACTAACAGTTTATCTCTTGTGTGAGGAAGCTAGAGTTTATTGACCTGCAGGAAGTATATTTTCTTTATGCAGGTCTCTTACTTGCTATAATTAGAGGCAGGCAGGAAAGGCATTTTGAGATGAGTTAACAATTAGACATAGTAATTAACAAATATATATTAAAAACAGTGAAGTTACTTAATTTATCAAGAGTTCAACAGAAAATTATGGAACAGGCAAGTTTTCTATGGATCTCTTCTGCACTTTTGGTTTTTGGAGTGTCCCTTTGCATATTCTTATAACAGATCTAAGAGATTATGGAAAGCTGCCTGGAATGGTCTTCAGAAAATGACTTGGCACCTTCCCAGATCCCTTCTTCTACCTTTCTTCACACACAGAAATCTTACATGTACCATCTTCCTTTCTCCAAGATGGCCGTGACCTTAGTTAGCTCTGCTGCTCAGCCTCTTGGCTGGGATTATTGGAACAAGAAGCGTTTGTTATTAAACCTGCAATTCTCCTCCCTGGCCTGATTGGCATGTACAATTGGTCCCCTACACTTTCCCAAGCATTCATAGAATGAAAGGTGTCTCCCCCTACTCCCTGAAGGGACATTTCACCTAATATTAAGTGTTTAAGGTATCAAATAATCAAGTCACATCAGGAAGCATTCCTGAAGCACTTACTAAATGCCAAGCTCTGTCCCTTCAGGGAGTAGGGGAAGAGACATATTTCATTCTGTGAATGCTTGAGTCATTGGCCAAGCATTGTTACAAGGTTTGATTCCAGTTTATTCATCTCCTTCCTGTCAAAAGGCATTGATCAGATTGTTGCTGGGAAGCCTCTGGCAAGTTACAGGAGCTTCAACAGATTATAAACCTGCTATCATTTTTATTATTGTTTTTAAGTACTGGGTACTGGTTCAGATGACAGACAATCACAATCCAGGATTGGGATGCTCTGAGAGAGGGGGATCATTGATTCTCCTTTGTTTATTGCTCTTTTGGAAATTTGCCCATGTTGCCATTCCAATTCATCTGGAAATGCTTGTGTAAAGAGACATATTTGTTTTATTGTATATAAAAAACCCTAATGAACATGGTTCTGTCCACCCATGAATCAAAGTGTTGGCAGTTCCTTTTCTATGAAATTGGGAAAGTAGCAACAGCAGCTTTGCAGGAAAACAGCTATTATCTCTACAACTTTTGGTTTAAAGTAATGTTTTGAGATAGATGGCAATTGAGGTGGGACTGTAGAAGGAGGGTTTTTTTAAAGGTGTTTGACACTGAGGTAGAATTTATGATTCTTGAGAGTATGAAGAGTTTCATTTTATCTTTGTAGTACCAGAACTTGGCATAGTCATAGTATCTGTAACATAGCAGATGTTGAATAAGTGCTTGACAAAGAAATTGAATGAATGAATGATTGAGTATAATTATTTTATACAGTATTCAAGAATTCTTAGTTAAGATTAAAATTCCAATATTCTATCAAAGCTTTTGAGGTCATTTCTCATTCTAAACTTGTGATTTTTGACAATCTTAGTATATTTCTTCTGCATTTTTATAATTATTTTAGTTTGTGTCATCTGAGAGACTAAATTCTAAGTTAAGCTTAAATAGCTTAAAACTACATTAGGAATTCTGGGACACCATGTATATGATGTCTGGTCTTCAGTAGAATCTTTGTTTTAAATTCTGTGACTTTCATGGAACTAATAACTGAAATTAGAAAATAAAATAAAGCTAAAATGGTCTCAGTTATTGTTGCTCCTAATTCTGCCATTTTAGGGTGAAAAGCAAATCCAATGTCCACTTCTTTCCATTAAGAATGTGTGTGTGTGTGTGTGTGTGTGTGTGTGTGTGTGTGTAAATGCGCCAAAGAGAAACCTAGAGATTTATAAAAATAGCCTAGATAAGATTTTTCTTAAAATATTTTTGGTTTTGTTTCTGTTTTTTTTTTTGTTTGTTTGTTTGTTTTTTGTTTTTTTGTAGTAGCCAAAATTTTTATGCTGTTTTACATATGTTATCTCAGTCCTGACAATAACATTGTATTGTGGATATTATTTATTATCTTCAGTTTAAAGATAAAGAAACCATGTGCCAGTCACACAGCTAGTAAGTGTCTAAAGCAGAATTTGAATTTGGGCCTTCCTGATCTCAAAGTCAACCAAATTACTTAGAATTTTTTGGTAGGTTTTATTTGTTTTTCTCTGATTCTTATGGAAAGAACTTAAGTTCTGGAGTCAGAAGATCTGGCACCCCTGACATCAACACTAGCACATAGTAGGTACCATAATATTTATTGATTCATTTTCTCTCCCTTTTTCTTTTCAAAGTAAACTTGCTTCTTATTCTATGGCACTTAAGTCTTACCAAATTCATATGATGTGGGGGATGGGAAGGGGAAAATGGGAATTGTCTTTATTTCTTTTTTTTCCCCTTTGTTTCCTTTCTTTCTTTTTTTAAAAGGATGAGCTGTGGAAAATCCAGGAGAAGCTGGAATGCTTTTTTGGATCTCTGGTTGGATCTAATGTGTATATAACTCCCTCAGAGTCCCAGGGCTTGCCTCCTCATTATGATGATATTGAGGTAAGAGTAATTTCAGTATTGCTAATTCCTTTAAAATGAAAAGTAAGCTGCTGACAGTAAAGTAGGTTTGAGATACTTTTATATCTATATAACTATATGTGTTTAACTATGTCTCTATAATTATGTTTATATCCCTATATAGAACTATAACTAAAACTATATATGTATATGGGGTGTGTATGTATGTGTATAAATGTATATATAAATATAATCTACCTATGTATCTCTGCATTTTTATGTATTTATGTACATGTCCCACAGTAGATTTGAAAGTAATACATGGTTTTTAAAATAATTCCTGACAATAAATCTTTGAATGTATTTTTTCTTAGTTCAGACCTAATTACTATAATAATTTGGCTATCTTCGGCTTCAGAGAAGGTAGCAAAACACACACATACACAAGAATCTGTTCTGGTTGCTCATATAGCTCCATGGACCCACAAAGCTGTATGTGTAGTTTACAAATACCTTGGGGAGAAATATCATAGTTTATTCTTCTTTGTATATTCCAGAACCTTGGATAAATAAATATTTATTGAAATGATTTTTTTTTGTTTTTTTAAGATCATTTCCAAATAACAGTAGCATCATTAGAGGTTAATTGCTTCCATCTCTTCCTTTGGGTTTAGTAATTAAGAGATTATTGGTAACTTTGAAGAGAGTAGTTTTGGTGAAATATATAAGGTGAAATGATAAGGCCAGAAGCCAAATTGTAGAGAGTTAAGAAGAGATTGAGAGGAGAAGTAGAGGCACTTATCATAAGTAGATGCAAGGAATTTGGTCATAAAAGACAGGAGAGACATGGGACAGTACCAGGGATAGCAGTGTTTGTAGGAAGTAGGGAGGGCACCAGTAAACAATGAAAGAATGATGGTGGGATGAAAGGAGGAAATCAGTTGCCATAGGGGGAGTTGAAGGTAATTGAGAATGGGAATGTCAGAGGTGGCAATCTGCTGCAGAAAACAAACCAAAACAAGAACATTTGTGGGTGCAGCAGGGTCTGCTTTGGCAAGAAGTGCTACCATTATTAGGGTAAGTGGCAGAAGGTATCTAGATGATGTGAGATTGAGATCTGGGCAGTTTTTTTTTTATAAAACTTCTTGAAATATGTCTAGACTCTTTTTGGGAAACATGGCATTCAAATAAATGATTCTGAAATTTTTCTCTTTGATCCTTTTTTGTCCCACCAGTTTAGTTTTTGCTAGGAGATATCTTGTTTGCTTCTACTTTTTTTTCAGTCTTCGAATTTTGTTTATATATATATTTTTTTTCCATTGGTTTTTTGATCCATTTTCATTTTTAGAAAACCTGTTGCTTAGACAAGGTTTTATATCTCTTGTACCAAGCTTATAGTTCCCATTCCAACTTTCTTCTGTAACTCTTTTTTCCCCTATCACTTTCATTTCATTGATAAAAATATTTTTAACTTTTTTTCAATTTTTGCTTCATCTCTTCTGGGAATTGTAGTTGAATTTTTCTTTCATCTAAGCTATGATTTTTTTTTCAAGCATTGCTGTCATTTTCTCCTGTTTAGTGTCATGAGCATCTCTATTACCATATTAGCATTTATAGTGGAATTTTTTTTTTTTTCTCATTCTTTTTATAGATATCGATGCTAAGCTCTCCACACTTTTGAGTAGAAGGTCTGGGCTGGTACTGTTGCTTTTTTTAGGGTATTAAACCTTGTGGTGTTTTAGAATTTCTAGGACAGCTCATGCAAGCTTTCAATGTTCCTAGAAGGGTGTGATTGCTGACCCCTGGTCTGAGACCTGTAATTTTCTGCTCTGGATTTGAGTCTAATGAACAGTAATAAACTGATGTTAAATTTGACCATTGGCATCCCCTGGAAAGTTCCTGTTGGTTCAGAGAGTTAGAGACTTTAAGCTCCGCTTTGGTCTTTGATTCTTGCCCTGGTTTTGTGATCTAGACTTTTGGTAATGGACAACAAAGCTGCCAGGTATGGGTCTAAGACTACTCTGAAGCGAAGTTAGAACCTCTTTACATTCTGGTTCAGTCTGTCCCTAGGTGCTGAATATGTTTTACCCCCAATGTCAGCAGACCTCTAGAGCTGGAAGAGTGACTCATCAGCTTTTTCTTAGATTTCTTTCATCAGGATTCAGTCATGGAATTTTCTAGGAGGGGAAAAGTGAATGGGTCCTCCTTGCATATCTTCCTGCTATCTCCTATATAAATATTTATTCCTAAGTAAATCTGATCTCTTAAGATTTTGTGTTCTCGAACATTTTACTGTCTCTTTAGTACTGAAGAATTTACTTTGGAGAATAGGCTTATCAAGGAATCAGGATTTATGATTTCATAGCAGTTGATCAACTGTCAGATAATGTTTCTGTTTTTTTTTTTAAGAGAATGTGCCTCTTTATAGGTCTTTATCTTGCAACTGGAAGGAAAGAAACACTGGCGCCTATACCATCCCACTGTGCCACTTGCTCGAGAGTACAACATGGAGCCAGAGGACAAGATTGGGGCACCAACACATGAGTTCACATTAAAGGTACTTGACTAGAGAGTCACTTTTCTTTTAGCTAGTTTGGAGTACGTTAAGTCTTTTCAGTTGTGGTCAATCTTCCTGACTCCATTTTGGGGTTTTCTTGGCAAAGATACTGGTTTCCCATTTTCTCCTCAAGTACTTCTCAAGTACAATGATATGTGTAGAGCATTTTTAAAAATTAAAAGCACTCTATAAGTGATAGCTAATATTATTATAATTACTATGATTACTTCTTAAAAGGATCCATTTAGTTTCCTAACAGAACGATAATATTTGAACATCTCCAGTGAGTCTTTAACAAAACGCTCTCCAGATTGTGCATTTCATTATTAGTAACAGTAATTATAATGGTTTGTATCTTCCTCTCCAAATTTAAAACTTTTCTTGCCCTCAGCTAATTAGATGACTTTTTTCATAATGGACTTTCATCTTTTAATAGCCATTTAAAAACATTAGCTTTTTATGAATTTAGTTGAACACATTCAGGTGGTTGTTTCTAAGCCACTATTAACTAAATACCAATATTCTTTAAGCTTAAAATCCCGTGACAGAAGGCTAGTTGTTAGTTACTGACTTTGTGGGTTTCACCTATATTATCTTTTATTCCTTGGAATTCTAGCTCCAGATTCATTGACGGTGTAGGGCTGGAGAGAGCAGGTAAATCTTCTAGTGTTCACAACTATTTTCAAAGGATAGACTTAAAGTCCAATGGAACCCAGAAGAGTTTCATAGAATAGGGTTTAAAAATGCCATTCTGTAAGGCATTTATATTCTTGAAGTAGTAGGATGTCAGCTACCTACCTCCTTATCTCCAGAACCACCTTGAGTAAGACTCACTGCTAATTACTGGAGACAATCAATGTACACATTCCATATTATAAACACCTTTATGGGAGTAATTTTCTGCTTAAGTTAACTGAATTAATACATTTAATAATAAGTGAATGGACAGCCTGGGCAAGTCACTTATCTCTATTAGTTTTGATTTCGTCATCTGTAAAATGAGCTAGAGAAGGAAAGGGCAATCCAGTCTGTTATCTTTGCCAAGAACCAAAGGGACTCAACTGAAAACTAAGCAATAACAAAATAAAATCATAAGGGAAGAGTAGACATCTATTTTAAAATGCCCCCTTTTTTGAGAGGTTACTGAATAAAAGGTCACCATTGTGATTTGGGGGAAAACGTATATTTCAGAATCACCAGGAACCATGGGAAGGGAGAATCGAAGAGTAGGCAGGACCCTGAAGCATAGGAATGGAATTGATGACTTAGGGCATCAATTTCAGGTTCAGATGTGTGGGGAATTTCATGTGTGTGTGTGTGTGTGTGACCTTCTGCTTCTGTGACCAAAGAGAACAATTCTAATCCCTAGTCCTTCAAGTATATACTTGAAGACAACTGTTATTAAATATTCCTAGGTATGACATGGCTTTCTTGGTACTTTGGAATTGTGGCTCTTTCTTTCGTGGTCTTTTAGCTTATTAGCCTTTTTTCTAAGATAGTGTGTGCAACACTGACCATGTTACTTCTGACTTGATCTGACCAGAGTAACTAAAGCAGGAGTTAGCAGGACTGTCACTTTTTTTTTGCTGTGTTTTAGATGCCTCTGGCAGCCTGCTGTTTCTAAATGCATAAAATGAAATACATAGAATTACAAAGGAAAACAAAGTACTTTTCCTATCCAAATTCACAGAACCCTTGAAATCTAAGAGTGTGCTCTAAGTTAAGGCTGCCTCTTAGTTCAGCTTAAGATTACTTCTTTATCACAGTGGTGACTCACAGAACTTTGAATTCAACAAATCCTTTTTTTTTTAAGCTGTCATCCAGCCATACCTCCCCTTTCCTGCCACTTTTTAACCTAGGTACAAGTTGACTGGTAAATGGGAACTTAGAAGTGAAATTTTCAAATGGGATGTTTTGGGGAGACCACTACTTTATAAATTAAACTTTATAATTTATTGATAGGTTATTAGACAATTGTTTAATAGTGTCCAAGAGTTGAAACTGAACCCTGTCTAAAAACATGAGCAGGATAGGAAGAAAGAGTTCACAATCAATTATAATTACTTTTTTTCCCCCCATATTTTAGCCAGGGGATTTGTTATACTTCCCCCGAGGAACCATCCATCAAGCCGACACTCCTTCTGGGCTAGCCCATTCTACTCATGTGACCATCAGCACCTACCAGAACAAGTAAATATTTTTCTTCTCCCTGCCTTCCAGTTTGAAGGATCCATTGACATCATAGTCACCTCCAAGAAAAGGATAACAAGGGGTAATAAGAACCTGGTGTCTTACATAGGGAGGCAAGGCCTTTCAGTAGGATTCTGGTTGCTAATTCTCATGTCCTGGGTAAATTATTTTAAGTGTGGTTTTTCCATTTGAAATAATGGTAGGTCAGAAAATAGGAGTAACTGAACTTTCTCACAGAAGTGTTTTTGAATCTGAATGTGTGATTTATAAGAGGCAAGCTTAAGTGGGCAAGTGCCAAACTTTGCATTATTTGAAAACAAAATTTATGTCCCTGGACCAATTAGTGATATCATTTGTTTCAGAATTGCTTTCTTCAAGGTTTTCATTTGTGGGAAAATCTAGAAAAAGCAGTCATGAACATTAGCTGTGTTGGAATTATTTTCAAAATATGCTTTCAAAACTACCACCAAGAAAAAAGTTTTTAACATGGGGTCCAAGAACTTTAAAAAAAAATAACTATTTCATTATCATTGAATTCTTTTATAATTCTATGTTTCATATATGCATTAAAAATTTTTTTTTTTAGAAAAGTCCGTAGGTCTCATCAGACTATCAAAGAAGGGAGGACTATGAAGTTAAGAAAACTACTGACCTTGTAAAAGTATAAAAGAGATTTAAGGGTTTCCTGAAGAAGGCAAAGATATTTTAAGTAGCTAAAAAGATCTGAACCCGTTTTTGATGTTGAAAAATAATTAAGAAATGTGGAGTTGGGTGAAAGGTGGCAGTTGTTCAGAAAAGGTGTTAGGAATGAGTAGATAGTTGGAAGAAAAGTGATGGTGTGTGTGACCCTCTGAGTAAGGGGGTTTAAGGCAGCTAAAATCAAAGTTCAAAAGAGCCTGCCAGATTATTTTGGTAGATGGAACTTCCTTAATGTGGAAACTTCCTTTAATAAATCTGTTAATAGTTATTAAACACTTGTTCTGTATTAGGTATTGTGCTAAGTGCTGGAGATTTGAGGCAAAAGTAAGTTTCTGCTCTTATCCTGGGGCTAGTTCTAATGCCTATTCCTGGAAAAACTTTTTTTCTGTGGGCTTTTCTGGGAATGAAACACAAAATGTTAATTTTGCTTGGCCGAGTTCAAAGGTGAGGGGAAATTGTGTTGCATATTTTTGTGTTGTCTCAGTAGTGGTTTGAAGTCTACAAGTGACAGAGGAAAAATATTTAAAATATTGACCCCACTTAATTATATGTTTAAATTTCAAAGTACTTCACATATACTTTCATTTCATCCTCATATAACTGCCAACAGTATTCCCAAGAGCAGCTGGATGGTTCAATGGATAGAGCACTGGGATTAGAGTCAGGAAGACCAGAAGTCAAATCCAACTTCAGACACTAGCAGTGTAAAAATGGCAAACCACTTTAGTACCCTTGCCAAGAAAATTTCATGGACCGTACTGGCATTATATAGCCCAGAGTCATGAAGGGTTGGATACTAACTGAAAAGACTAAATTCTTAACAGAAGAGGAAGCTGAATCAAGTGACTGACTTACCTAGAGTGACAGAGCTACTATCTGAAGCTTGATTTTCCTCATAAGCTTTCTTGCTGCCAGAAGTGTACTGGCTGACTAAACAAGAATTCTGAATTCTCCATGTTAATTGGAGTAAAGGAAGCATAGATAATAGAAACCTACAGATAACATGGTTTATTTATCCCAGTAGCTTTTACCTTTTCAAATGTGCTCATTTGACTTTTGCTTTTTCTAATTCTGGATCAAACCTTAAGATGATTGTGTCCCTTGTCTGTGAATTATCCCAAACAGGTTAACTAGACATACAATTGCTGAGAATTTTGATTTAGCTTAGTTTGCCAAGAATTTCATATTCAAGTGTTGTAAAATAAGACTGAATCTGTACATAGGCACTTAAACATAAAATTTAACCTAAGATCCCTTTTGTGTTTTTAAACTTCTCATCGAAAACATTTTTAAATGAGTAGACTATTACACTATCAGTCATGGTGTTTTAAAAGTTATTAGTTTGTGCCACTTTAGCACTAGGATTTTTTTCCCTTGAATTCTGTGTTATCAGCATCGTAAAATATAATTGGGAACATGTGCTGGATTCTGCTATTTCCTAGGAAATAGTTAAAGTGTTTTGAGGCTTATTTTTCTTTGTTCTCATGAATTTCCTATTTCATGAAAGGATATGATTCTCCAATAGTAGCATAAGGAGGCTTATGAAAGTGCACCAGTACTTTTCAGCTTCCTTCACTGAACTTGGGGATCACAAAACATGGCTTGTATTTTCATCTATAAGCATAGTGCATTATAATGTATATAAGTGTATATAATCAAATTTAATCCTTATTAAAATCTTATATATATATATATATTACACACATACACACACACATATGTATACACATTTCTACACTAAAAGAATTTGATTGTCTTGTTATAGTAAAAATAACCATCAAATCAGTATAGTAGTGATGAGCCTCTCCATATGGTTGGTCTTCGGATACCTTTCCATCTAGAATTGCCATTGACTAGGCTCTGTTGGCAGGGCCTTTTTGGTAGGACATTAGTGTACACACACATACATATGCACATACAACCTCACCCATGCACATATCCATGCACACAAATGTAAAACTAGAACTTCACTTTTCCATACTTATAACTGTGGAACTTTTGAACTGTGCTCAAAGCACATTCTGTGAACTATCAAAGAGGGGAGGTAGGACCTTTGTGCATTTGTGTATGCATATGTATATTAACTTTTTTTTCTTTATGTGCTCCAGTTCATGGGGAGACTTTCTTCTGGATGTGATTCCTGGGCTTCTCTTTGATACTGCAAAGAAAGAAATAAAATTTCGAACTGGTATACCACGGCAACTACTTATGGTAAACAAACTCAGTGGGGTGTAGAAGGGGAAGAAAATTGCAGACTCCATCAGAGTTTCCAAGGTTGCAGCAACAATGGGACAGTTTTTGTTTCTGGAGTACCTCAAATACTTTCCCACTAGCCATTTCCAGAGTGAAGTAGGCCTCTTCTTATCCTTGTGACCAGGGTAGTATGTAGTACTTTGAGTTATGTGAGTCACCCAGGAATAGTGGTTATGACATTTTGATGACCTATTTAGAAACCTTGGTGGATCACTGCAGATGCATAATCTAAATCCTTGATTTCTCAATGAGTAGATAGAAGGAGGAAATAAAGAATTTAAAACTCAAAATTAAAAAAAAAAAAAAGTTAAAAATGTTTTATATGTAATTGGAAAAAAAAAAACCAAAACACCTTGGTGGATATCTATCCAGTTTTCCTAAAAAAAAGTAAAGAATGATCTTTTCTCCCACTTAAATCTCAAAATATAAAGTGTTTATAAAAAGGGATACAAGAGTTCGTTACTCTTAGAAATGATCCCCTTCTTTATCTATAGTCATGGTGGGGAAGTGGATAGAACAACGGGCCTGGAATCAGGAAGATTCATCTTCATGATTCAAACCCTGTTTGCTTCAATTTCTTCATATATAAAGTAAGCTGAATGAATTAAGAAATGGCAAATCACTCCCAATATATTTGCCCCCAAAACTCCAAATAGGATCAGGAAAAGACAAACATGACTGAAATGAGTGAACAGCAACAACTGAGTAGATATGAGTTTTTCCCTTAAGTGTATGCTAATAAACTGGGACTTCTGCAAAAAATTGTTTGGATTTATGACACTGGTTTTTTTTTGTTTTTGTTTTTGTTTTTTGCTTTTGTTTTTCTAGCAGGTAGATGACACAGCTGTTGTAACAGATAGATTAAGTGGCTTCCTGAGGCTGCTTGCAGATCAGTTGGAGAGTACCAGAGACCTGAGATCATCTGAAATGAAGAAGGATTTCATTAGGAGCAGATTGCCACCATACTATTTGGGGGATGGTTCCAGTCTCTCCACCCCAGGTGAAATTTACTCTTTAAGAATAAACTTGTATGGCCCTATTCAGACCTTTGCATAGGATCACCTTGGACCTGGGTAGAGTATCAGTGTATTTTATCATTTTTTCCTGGTACAGTTTTAGGAACAAACTTTGATAACCATTATTCCAGAGTATCTCAATTGTTATATAAGATAGTATTTTAAGCATGGTCTTAACAGTGAATCGAAAGTTGTCTTATAGGAATAGCTTATAGTGTATTACCAACAATGATGTGTTAAACAAAGATTCCCATTACATCAATACATTGGGTGAACTTCTTCCTTTTATCTCCCAAGAATCTCATGAAGGATTGATGGGAATACTTAGGTAAAAGTCACACAAGGAGGGAGTAGATCTGCTAAGTTGCATTCTGAATTGTAGAAGAAAGTATTTCAAAGCTGTGTTTGAAATACGTAAATAATTTAGTCATTAAGCTATTATAAACTTAACTGAAAAGCACAAAAGAGCTTTCAAAGGACATGGGGTTTTTGTTATCTTGCTCTGGGTTGGCTTTATTTTTGGAATTTGTGAGTTTGTTTTTTGAAATTTTTTTGATCTGTTCTCTGAGCCTGTATATTTTTGCTTTCACAAGATTTGGTACATTCATTCTTTCAACTTATAAGACTCTCATGGTATCTATTATTTTACAAAGTACTATATAGTAATTGAACAAAATATTCTCATTGGTCCAGAAATTCTTAATTTGGCAAATGTAAATCTGGTTTTGTTTTAAAATGCTTTTATCACTATTATTTCATTGTAATTGGTATATTTCATGCATTTAAAAACGTCATTGAGCCATGAGCTTTACCAGTCTGCCAAAGGGATCCATGATAATGGTTAAGAACCACTCAATTACACAGTAATTGTTTAATCCTCCTTTCACAGCATCATAGCATCTTGTGTAGTGGGATGTCTAGTTTAGGGAAACAATAGACTTGAATGAGAATAGGGAAACAAGGCTATTTTAGGAAATTATTCCAGATCTGCTGAAACAAAGCAAATTAGAAAGAATACTTGGCCATTTGTTTTACTGGTATTTTTTATCAGCTTGTATTAAGTAGATTAAATCGAACAGTTTTATTTCTGAGTAATGCTTTTCTTTTTATGGGGTTTTATTATAGATGGAAGGTTCCCAAAATTAAATAGTAAAGTAAAACTTCGATTTAAAGACTATATTGTTATGACTGTGGAGACAGACAAGGATACATCTGTGAGTATCATGGGACCATCATTGTCTACATTATACTTTGCCTCTTCCCACCCCACCCCCACTCTTATTTTTTAAAATTGTAAAACTTAAGAGCCCTTAACTCTAAAGCATCACAATAGGTGTCACACTCATATTTTTAGGAAACTATAATTAGTCCTGAACTATCCACAGTTTTCTGTTAGGCTCCCACTATCAGTCTTAATAGTGATAAAATTTGGAACCATACAGGAACTTTAAAGATAATTAAATCTAATCTCATTTTATACATGACATACTCTGAATCACATTGGTAGTAAGAGGTAGATTCAGCATATAAACTGTCCAGTGTATCTAAGTGCATATGACTCTCAGATATATTTATCCTAATCAGTGTTCTACAGGATCATTAATTTAGAGCTGAATAACCATGCAGGGTATCTTATTCAACCTTCTAATGTTACAGATGAAGAAACTGAAGCTAAAAGAAGTTAAATGATTTAATTTAAAAAGCAGTTAAATAGTAAAGCCAGAATATATGAGCTCTTAGCAGTTAAGATTTAATACACCTGAAAACCAGGCTTCATTTTTAACTATCCCTTAATAGTTTCCTACTATGAATCAATCATCTAGGCTCAAAATGTGTCACTATTTACAGCTAGGTAGCTTAGCAATTAAGAGTGTCAGACTTGGAGTCAGAAGACCAAAGTTCAAATCAACCTCAGATAACCTGAGTTTGCCTCAGTTCTCTTATCTGTAAAATATAATTGGTATAATGCTTTGCAAATGTGTGTGTGTGTACACACACACACACACACACACACACACACACACACACCCCTCTGTCTCCCCTCTGTCTCATAATAAAAGTACTTTCTGCTTCTTAAGCCTTTTCCTTTTTTATTTCATCTTGCCTATAGCTGCTGAACTAATTTTTTCTAAAAAAAGCTTTTCACAATACTCTTATGCAAAAACTTTCTTGGACCTCCCCATTTCCTTTGCACACATACAAAGACTTGGCAACTTGCTATAATCAATGCTCTTTGAAGACAAACTTCCTAACTATGTTCAGTACCACTGAACATTACAATGAAGAGTGGTGGTATTGCTTTAATATTTGTGCCCTTGCCAAGATAGTATTTTGCCTTAACAAGCCACTACCCATTAGTAAATTTTTAAAAAACTTTTGTCATTAAATTATATTCTCTTCCTACTAATCTGTGGAGAACAAATCAGAAGGAATTATATACAAATAGACTAAGTTCTATATAAGAAAAACTGTTTTAGAGGAGAATGGGCTGCCTTAGGGGGTATTGATATTCCCCTGCTAGGAAACTAGATAATTACTATCAGGTTACAAGGAGTTTTCTTTGATTAAATTTGAGGTCTTTACCTTCTCTGGTTATCTGGAATCTGTGGCAAGATGTATAAAGCCTAAAAGGTTCTACATAAAAAGTGGACCTTTGCTTTAACTAAACTGGCTTACTATGACTTTGCTCATACTTCTCCCCTTGTTGATGTTTTCCCTACTTCCATCTAAATACTTTAGATTCATATAACAAAACCCTTCTTAACCATGAAATCTTCCACTTCCAGCCAAATTGTTCTTTCCATTACCTGAACTCTTATCTTGTGACCTCTCTGTAAGCTTAGCTTTCCACATATGTGTATCTTTTTATTTTTCTGACAGATAAGTAATGAAAAAGTCCCTATGTTCAATTGCCCCCATAATATGTAGATCTAAAGATCCACCCTTTGGGGGACTTTTTAAGGTGGTTATGGACTAGTCACATATGATGAAGAAATATGTTTATGCTGTATATATTTACAATGGGGGACTATACTTAAAATGATGAGGTCATAGCTAGTTATAGTTTGAGGTTTCACTAAATGAGATATTCTCTTTCAAATTAGCAAAGCTTTAGAGTATTTAAGAAATTAATCTGTCAAAAATAGTGAGTAGTTTCCAACCAAAACTTTTTAAAGCTTTTAATACCACTTTATGCCTGCAGATTTTGTAGCTACTGATTTTTTAAAATTCTCTTTAAGGGTGAGACTCAAGAGCAGATGGTTTACATTTATCATTCTTTGAGGAATAAGCGGACTGCACACATGATGTTTGGAAATGACAATGAAATGGCTGAGGTTTGTTTCTGCTGAACTGAATGAATAAACTTTTGTGAGTTTGGCTGGTAAAAATAGTAATGTTTTGAAGTCATTTTTACTTTGAGGGTAACTTTATTGGTTGATTAGTAACAACAAAGCTTTCTTTATACCATTGTTTCCCAAACTTCAGAAAAGCTTGAAAGAAGTATATGCTATCTTTCTAGAAAGGGCTTATCATATCCATTTTCTCAGTTTAGCAGAAAATCATAAATTTAATGCTAGAAAGGATTTCAGAGGTTTTCTAGTTCAACCCTCTCATTTTGTGGAGAAAAATTGAAACTCAAAGATTGTAAGTGATCAAACATCATTAAAACTCTAGGACCTCTTTTCTCTCCACTTTCCTCTACCTCTTCAGGGGCAACATATAGGATGATAAGAGCACCACCCACCCCTGATGGACTTTGAAGGCATAATCCTTTCACTTTTTCTCCAACATACAAAGTTCCTTCCCCCATCTTATGTTGTGGGAACAATTAATCTCCTCTTGGTCTGGGCCAAAATATCCATTCTTAAAGAGCCCATGTAGTTACCATTTTTGGTTCTATCAATGTTTTAAACTTATCAAAGTCTAGTTACCAAACTGATTGCTTCCATGAGTTTGAAATAATAATTTTTTTTGTCGTGCCAAGACTGATTCAAAAAGGATTTTTAGTCTTTTTGTATAGGGAAAGAAATAGGGGCCAATGTAAGGTCACTGCAAAAACATTTTTATCATAGAATTTAAGGTTGAAAAAGTTCATCTTTTTAAGATTATTTTCTTTCCCTTTTACCATAATGCTTCCCCTACTGAATCAGTACGTAAATTTTCTACCGTAGACCATTTGAAGCTCTACAGTGGTTTACTTTTGGGAGGTGTACAGAATGAGAAGAAATAAGAGGAGGATAAATGAAGGAAAAGACAATACAATAATGAGATTTTGTTATATTTGGTTATGGTAGTTCATTGGCAATTTTGACAGTTAGCATAGTAGACAGTATTGTTCTTACTAACTCATGATTTTTACCTAGGGAAACATTTAATGGCCATTATCATTGATATTATTTTTGTGTGTGTGGGTACCTCACTTTTTGTCTCTATTTTCATGGCTCAGTATCTTTCATTCAGAGTTTTTCTCTGAAGAGGTATACTAGTCTCTGTTGGATATAGATAGGATTCTTGTAGATGTCTCACTATATGACTGAAATTTCCACATAGACCACCAAGGTTCTATGGAATGTAGTTTGGGAAATGTTGGACTTAAATGCGATTTTTTTCCCTCCCTTTCAGGCTCTTGGACTTCGTTTTTCTTTATCCCATATGGATGCCCTGAAACAACTTTGGAGTTCTGAAATTATTTCTGTTAAGGAACTGAAACTAAAAACCGATGCAGAAAAAGAAAACCTGGTATTAGCACTCTGGACTGAATGCCTAATAGAAGTAATCTAGTGCCTTTGCCAAATCACTGCTTCCTATAAAAGGATAAAACAATTTTTCCACTTACTTAATAAAGAATCATTTGCTATCTTTGCTTAGGCCATTTATATATCCACAGTTTTGTCTTACTGTCTCTGCCAAATCCAGCCAAATCTTCATCCTGTTTTAGGAAAAAGGTCCATTTAAGATGGTTCGTTTTAAACTACTGTGAGAACCAAGATAAGTTTTCAAAGTATTCTGAAGAGGAATAAAATGGCTATGTGTAAGGTAATAGCCAATGATAGATAAACTGTGCACTTGCCCCATCTTCGCTAAATTCAAGGGGCCAGATCTATCTCTTAAAACAGTATTTGTATGAATATATATTAAGTTATCAGGCCACCTTTATTTTCAGAAAGAGGCATTTAAAAAGTGAAGAAACCACATCTGTGTATGACAAGTTTATTTTATTTAATCCAGTGTTTAAAAAAAAAAAAAAAGCACAATTCTGATTTCTTTACAATTTAAATGTGGTACCTTGCCTTGTTCTTTGGATATAGTAACTTTTTAAGAACCACCCCAACTTGTTCTAAAAAACAAATTCCTTGAAACAATTTAAGAATTTTTTTTTTTTAAATTTAGTTTTTACAGTAAAAATATACAGGTTTCTTGTATGTGTACACAAGAAAGGCTTCCATTTAAAATTTTAAAGCCTTGCCTTCAGCTACTCCTGTTACATAAAGTTCCATTTAAATAACACTGGCACAGCAATGGGTCTACTCTAAAATTTTACAAATGCTTCTTGAAGGAGCCAAGACGACAAAAGGAAAAAAAAAATCCTGTCTAAGTTCTAAATACCAAACAAATAGTAAATCTTAAGTATTTACATTGAAAGATCAGGTTACTATAAAAATTCAGATCAGCAGATCTAGGTCTGAATTTAACTTATTTACTGTTAATTTACATTCTAAAGTGCAATGAAGCTGATATTTTAAAAATATCACTGAAATTTCATTTGAGACTCTAACATATAAAAATAGGGAAGGCGTTTTCATATGCCTTCTGGCAAAAAATTTGGGGCGTTTCAATGCATTTTTAAATCCAGTTCAGAATAAATTATATAAGGTCAGATGAAAAAATACCTCAGTTATTCAATAGGAGAATAAAAAGATAGAATTACCTGAAAAACCAGAGATTATTATTGCCTATCTAGTTTTATTGATTGCCTGTTTAGTGACTTACTTAAAATGTTTTCTAGAAGAATGATGGATAAGGAGAACTAAGGAGGCAGTCTCAAGAAATCTGCTCAACCTATATTTTAGGGGGGAAAATGGTCATAGTCTAGGTGAAAATACAACTTTAATTTTAAACTAACACTGAAGCTTTGTAACCATTTCAAGCAGACAGAATAATAATTTGGCTTGGCTTGTTACTTATTTGGGAGTGAGTTCTTAAATACTGTATGTAATAAATATGTAAAGTAAAAAAGAAAAGAGAACACCGACCGAGTCTGAATGTAATGCATCTGGGATCAGTAAATATTAGATTGATACTACTTTTTCTCCCATAGTACTTAAATTGCATTGTTTTTAATATCCAAAAGGCTTCATTCTTGTCATCTGTGCTTTTTCAAAAATAGAAGGAATTCCTCCTTTAAAAGGAATAGCATCATGCTGGTGAGCAACAGGAACTACCACATACAGAGTTGTGCTTTTAATCCTGGAAGAGTTGAGGCTTGTTCTTTTAGTCCTTCCCAGTGGGCCAGTTGCTTTGTGTAACATAGTGCTTCAGGTATCAAAAAAGGTTAATACTTTTAGAAGATGGGCTTACCTGCTGTTCAGATAACCTCTGATTTTGACAAAAGTATATATAATTTGACCTGTAAAATTCCCTATGATATAGAAATATACAAACATACTTGCGCGCACACACAAAATTATATACTATTAGTCTTTAGTGTAGTCACCCTGTAGTAGTTATTAATAGCATATGTGGAATGACAACTCTTTGAGAATACTAACCTTTATAACAACACAAATTTGAGCCTGCTAGCCAAAACTTGAAAGGCTATTTGCATATTTGTGTTGGGTAGTTTTCTAGGAAAAAATGGTATTGAGTAAAGCACAGTATATAAACTGTACCCCCAACCAGCATCCCCCTCAAGAAACATCATCGCAAAAAGGAAAGGTGAGCTTAAAAAGAAGAGGGCATATCACAGGAATCCAAGTCTATCATCTTAATGATAGAAAGCTTCTATAGATTTATGTAGAAACTGGCAAAAGTGTTTTAACTCCACCTGGCCTCTCCATGGTTAAAAGACAGTGGTCTAGGAATCCATATCCATAAACAGATGAAAGAAACATGTAAACAAGTTCATTATCTGCTTATGTTCCAGTGGCTTGTGACTTCAGTAGCTTCCTTTTTCACATGCTTAAGACAATGAGGGAAACAATTCCACCTTCCTTAGCTCCTCTTAGTGATGATGGTGATTTTATTCACAATATTTCAATGTCCCATTGCTGTGAAGGTTCCCCCTCCAGAGGCTGGTTTATTATTATATGGGTCTTATCACAATAACTTCCTCCTAAAATAGGGAAAAAACAAGTAGTTAAACTTTGGATGTGATTGTAATTTACATAGCACTCTGGAGTAGATAAAGAGTTTGTGGAGCCACACATTTACACATATTAATCTAGAATCTATTTTAAAAAGACAAGAGGGCTGGGTCTTAATAGTAATGGTTAGAATAAAACCAATAGTATGTTTCCATCAAAGTATTGTGTTTCAATGTCAGGAACTCTAACAAAGTCTATTAACTATTTGGAGTGAAGAAAGGAAAAGGAAGGGGTTATGAATAGGATGTGATTTATGACTTCATCAGCACAGGGGAACTCATAGATTTGGAAAATCCCTGTCTTAGAGAATAGCTTAAGGTGTTGAGCAATTGGGATCATGCAACCAGTGCTGCCAAAGGTACTATTTTCAACCCAATTCTTTAATTAATTTGGCAGGTGTGATCAGAGAAATAAGCATCGTGACAGGATTTGGGAAGATCTAGATTCAAAACCCTTCTCATTTAACTAGTTATGTGACCCTGGGGTAAGTTATTAAAACCTCTCAGCCTTTTTTCCCTCAAAAGCAAAATGAGATTTAATAATGGTCCCCACATGAAAGGGTTGTTGTGAGACTTAAAATGAGCTTATAAAGTTGGGAGGAGCCTTAGAAATCATCTGGTCCAGTCTCCTTTTAGAAATAAGAAAAATGAAACTTTGCACTTATAAAAGGAATTATCTGCAGTTAAAAAAATTATAAGGCAGTAATAGAAGAGTTGATTTGAGAAAGTAGAGGGCTATTTTTTTTTCAAAACAAAAATAAAATAAGATTTAATATTCTACGGTTTCATAAAAGAGCATAGTAACTGTTACAAGCCATGTAGAAAATAAAAACTATGCTGTACATAAGTAGAAAACCCATTTAACTATCTAAGTGACCACAAGCCCTCTTAATTTCTTTCTTACTAAGGTACTATTTTTCTCTCATTCATGTAAGACAGTTAATTTATTCTGAATTTGTGTCCATATAAGTAACATTCTCAGAAATATATATTGGGGTTGCTTTGACCTAGATTAATATTTGGATGTAAAGACTAAATGTGAAATTTCAAGATGTAATTTGAGACTATAAATTCTTACCTTTAATATCAAGGACAAGCTGGTCATTAAGGTAAGAACTGATGGTTCCATTTTTGTTCATCTTCCACTTTTGCCTAAGCCTCCCATGTTCACTCCATACAGCTACTTTAGCTCCAGGTATGTCTTTTCCACCAATAACATCAAGACATGAATCATTAGCCTAAAATGAGAGAAAAATTGTGATGGCAAGTTCCATATAGAATGGCTCTTTTATTTCACTTAATATAGAGGGCATGTGAAGGTAACCTGAGCAACACAGAGACTATTTTCAGTTTATAAATATGTTGGGAGGAAAAACAATTAACAAAGTACCCAAAGATATATTTTATGGTTCATTATGTGAATTAGATTAAAAAAAAATCAGTTTTAGAAAGGGAATCAGTAGAGGTCAGGAAAAAGGTTCTTTCTCTGAACACTACTTTTGCCATCTGGAATTTTTATTTGAAATAGACAATTTTTTTTTCTTCATATTTAACTGAAAATGGTAGGACAAGTAGGAAGAGTCAAAGACTCTCTTAACCTGTGTAAAGTTCTTGCCAGCAGCTTTTAAGAAAAAAATGCCTATCCTAACCTGTGAAGACATTAAGAATTCTTACAATTGCTGTAAATGTTGTATAATTATCTGATTACATGCAACAGCATCATTTGCATTTATGCCTTCAGATTTCAAATACAAGAGAACTAAAGGACAGTGAATTAAATGGCAACAAAGTTCTTCCTCCTCAATGTCTTTCATTTTATCTTCAATAGAAGCAAGCTTAGATTGTCAAAAGCTGATTTTTATCAAGACTAGGGATGATTTTCACCTTCAGGCTGTATATACTGTGCTGTTTAGGATTATATCTCATTGTGTTCTAACATTACATTTACTATGTTGTTATTCAGTCATCTCAGTCATATATAACTCTTCATAGCCCCATTTGAGGTTTTCTTGGCAAAGGTACAAAAATGGTTTGCCATTTCCTTCTCCCTTTCATTTTAAAGAGGAAACTGAAGCAAATAGGGTTAAGTGACTTACTCAGGGCCACACAGCCAGTAAGTGTCTGAGGCCAGATCTGAACTCAGGAAGATGAATCCTCCTAACTAAGCCTGGGGTTCTTCCATTGTGCCATCTAGCTCTCTCCCTCTTCTCCCCTTCTTCCCCTCTCTCCCCCCGCCTCTGTCTCATTACATTAATTTAAATAAAACTTTGGCTTAAAAATGAATAGGACTAAGGATATAAGATACCAGTTTACAAAGCTATTTATTTACCTTGGATTTAAAGAGTCCTCGACAGTAGTACCACATTTGGGTACTTTTTCCATTATAAGGAGAGATACATACTGATGTTGTCCTCAAATCAGCTAGATTTCCAGTGACTGTTAGATATTCACCTTGGGCTCGGTTCTTTATTCTGATGTAGACTGAGGGCTAAAACAAAAAAGAAAAAGAAACATTCAAATGGGGAAGTCTACAGGAGGGTTAGGATTTAACTTTGGGATTTAGTTGATTTCCATGGGAAATTGCAAACTAAAGCAGTTTCTCCCCCCCTCTTTTTTTGCTAAGGCAATTGGGGTTAAATGACTTGCCCAAGGACACACAGTTAAGTAGTATTCAGTGTCTGAGGCCAAATTTGAACTCAGCTCCTCCTGATTTCAGGGCTGGTGCTCTATCCACTGTGCCACCTAGCTGTCCCTAAAGCATTTGTTTTTACAGAGTGGAAAGGAATATACTTGTACATATGTCACTCATGGATTGAGACCTGACTATTGGAGGAGAAGGAGGGAATCACCTAGAAAGGGGCCTTTCATTTTATTATTAGGGAACTGAAGCCCATTAAGGATAAAAGACTTGCTCAAAGCCATGATCTGATACCAAGTCTTCTAACCCCAAATTACTTGCTCTTTCCATTGGATCACTAGTCACTTAAGAAGCTCTTTCCATGTTGCCAACAATAAAAGAAAGATTTAGTTTTTTAGACTTCTCAGTGCTAATATACCAAACTTGGAGTTTAAGAATATTCAAGAGAGCAAATAAATTGGGTGAAAGGACATTGCTAAATAAAAATATATACATATAGTTGAAACCCTGAAACTTCTAGTTATGGTGGTACTTAAGTGAGAGTACAGTTGAAATTCAGGAAGCAAATCAATCTTGTAAATGGAGGGTCTTGACCATCTTCCTTTTGCACTTCCACTTCAACAGGGCCTTCTGTGAACATTTTCCCCCTGGTTCCACTAATCCTGTGTTTCTTTTTCTAGATCAGTGATCCTCAAACTTTTTAAGTAGGGGGCCAATTCACTGTACCTCAGACTGTTGGAAGGCCGGACTATAGTAAAAACAAAAACTCACACTCTGTCTCTGCCCCTCAGCCCATTTGCTGCATAAACGTCCTCAGCGGGCTGCATCTGGCCTGCAGGCTGTAGTTTGAGAACCCCTGTTCTAGATCAACATTATTCTTTTTTGCCCCCCTCCCTCCTCCACCACCCCATCAGGCTCTGTTGGCACTGCTAATTTTTTTTAAATTTTTCTTTGGGGACATTGTCAGCCTTCTTGTTAATCCCTTTCTCACATTACAAGAGGGATCCCAACCTTGATGTCCTCACAGATGCCTCTAATTCATTATATTCCTAACAGAATCCATGATATTTTCCCATAAACTTAAATTCTTCCTTGAAGTATTCCTTTATCCCTACATCCTCATTCAGCTGCCAAATCTTGTTGATTCTATCTTTCCTTTTCTTGCATTCTGTTTTTTCTTACATAGCCACTAGTTAGTCTCTCTTTGGTATGGTCTACTGAAATAGCCTCCCAAATGGACTCCTTCCAGTCTCTCTACTCTAATACATCCTTCACAAAGCTACCAAAGCAAAGCAATAGTCCTAGAGTTCAAATTTCAACGGTTCCTTATTGCCTCTCAGATGAAATACAAAGTTATCAACCTGGTAAGTAAACTATCATTTCAGTCCCCTCATTTTATAGATGGAAGACATGGGAGCTAAGGGAAGTTATACAAGTAATGGGTGGTAGAGCTGGAATGTAAAACTCATTCATGAACTCCAAATCCAGCACTCTTTCCACTCTATGATGATTAGGGTTTTTGTTTTTCTTTGCTGAGGCAATTGGGATTAAGTGACTTGTCCAGGGTCACACAACTAGGAAGTGTTCAGTGTCTGGGGTCACATTTGAACTCAGGTCCTCCTGACTTCAAGGCTGATGCTCTATCTTCTGTGCCATTTAACTGCCCCTGATGATTAGTTTTGAAAGGGAGATGTAGCCAATAACTTGAGAATAGTAGGACAGGTGAAGGTGTTTTTATGAATGAGAAAATGGGTTAAAGGAGACATTGAAAATGGCAAAATGGGAAATGACTTTCTCAGTCAATTAAGCCCTAAATATGTGCTATGCATTGTGATAAGCACAAGGATACAAAGAAAGCAAAGAACATGTAAATAAAATCTGTATTTTATATACAGATTTTATATGCAGATAGATTATATACAGCATTTGAAAGATAACTTAGAAGGGGAGGCTCAAAGAGATGGGGAAGATTGAAAAAAGCTGCCTGTAGATGATAGCATTTAAAGCTGAATTTTGAAGGAAATTAGGAGGTAGAAGAGATGAGGCAGGAGGAAAGCATTTCAGGTATAGGAAGCAACCATGCAAAGACATGGAAACTAGAGAGGTGAAAAATGGGCAAGTAGGCCAGTATAGATGGGTCATAGACATGGAAGCATTGGTGTCAGAAGACAGAAAAAATAGGGAGACAAGTGAAAAACTTCAAATGTCGAACTAAGTTTCCTCTTTGAAAAAAGCACCATCACTTTCACCTCACAGTGGTCAATGCACATAATTCTATGTGTAATAGAAATCAGGTCCTATGGATTTTTCAAAATGTTTCTCAGTTATGGTTCCTTCTTTCTGGTTGACATTCTCACTATTACAAATCTAATCTAGCTACTACATTAGCAGTATGTCATTATACCCTCTTAAATGAGCTTCTTTGTCTAATTTTTCTTTCCTCCAAATATTTGGTTATTTCAAAGATTTGCAATTTCATTAGTGTGAGCATTCCTTACACTGACACTGATTGCAACCTATCTGTGATTTAAGAAGGCCTCCAAAGCTTCTGTGGCCAAAATATATATTAAATGGTTTTAAAACTCAACAAGGTGATAATCTGAGGATTTTAATGGGCTGAAAAATCAGTGACACAAAAGCCAAAAAAGCTGTATTACTATCCTAACCTCCAAAACTCAAAATTTTAGCCTTACTATAATCTTTTCTGGTCAGACCACACAATCCAGAAGATAGCAATCTGCATAATAAAGGCCTAAAGATTATGCTATTTGACAAGTTTTTTGAGGGCATTAAGTTTGTCCAGCCTAGAGGGGGGAAAAAAAACCTTTGGAGGAAATGGGTGTGGAGTGAGATATAAGAGCAAGCTGTTGAAATGATGTTAGTTATCACATGGGAAAGAGATTAAACTTGTTCTGCTTGACTTACAAGAAATGGGTATGAATTTTAAAGAGAAATATTTAGGCTTGATGTAAAGAAAAGTTTTCTACCAGTAAAAAGTTATCCCAAAGTGGGATTCCCCATCAGAAGAGATCTTCCAGAAAGAGTTTACAAATCTGTTCAGGTCCAACCTGAACTAAATGGCTTCTGATCTAGGTTTAGAGCTGGAAGAGTCATGGAAGTATTTGCCTCAACCTTATTTTACAAATGAGAAATAAAGTATAAAAACTAGTAATCAAATTGAAGTCCTCTGACTCTGTCTGTCTTTTAAACTGTTTAACTTTGTCTCAGGTTATTTTGAAGAAGACAGGTTGTAAATGGCCATTGTGAATTATCATTATTTTAAATACCAGAAAGGAAAACTGTTTGGTTTCTTAGTACTTTTTTCTTATTACCTGTTTGATGGGGCGTAGAGAGCCAATTGTTTTCCAACCACTGAATGCTGACCAATTTGAGATCTCACTAGACTCTAGCAAAATTTGTCTTCCCAGGAAATTAGAACCTTCATAAGCAATCCACCTGAATAAAAAAGCAAAGAAGAAAGTGAATATTTCAAATATGCTGAAATATAGATAAAAATTTAGTAGAAACTAGTAAAATATGTTAGCTTTTTTAATACTACACGGATTCTTTATTCTAATCTTCTAGGATTAGGTGTTTTTTTTTTTTAGTATATTTTGCTTTTACATACGCAAAAGACATACTCTTGTGTAAAAATTACATACCATTTTCCTTCCATTTTTTTATTAAAACTTTTTATTTATAAAACATATGCATAGGTAATTAATTTTTTTTGACCCTTGCAAAACCTTTTGTTCCAAATTTTCCCCCCCTTCCACCCACCCTCTTCCCTAGATGCCAGGAAGTCCAATACATGTTAAATATAAATATGTTAAATCCAATATATGTATACATATTTATGCAGTTATCTTGTTGCACAAGAAAAATCAAATCAAGAGGGAAGAAAGAAAAACTGAGAAAGAAAACAAAATGCAAGCAAATAACAGAGAGAGTGAGAATGCTATGTTGTGTTCCAGACTCTGTTCCCATGGTTCTCTCGGGGTGTAGATGGCTCTCTTTATCACTGCAGAAGTGGAACTGGTTTGAATCATCTCAATGTTGAAGAGAGCCACGTCCATCAGAAGTAATCATCATTTAGTCTTGTTGTTGCCATGTATAATGATCTCCTGGTTCTGCTCATTTCACTTAGCATCAGTTCATCTGCTGGTCTTTCTTACAAAACAATAGTATTCCATAGCATTCATATACCATAATTTATTCAGCCATTCTCCAATTGATGGTCATGCACTCAGCTTCCAGTTTCTTACCACTACAAAAAGGGTTGCACATGTGGGTCCCTTTCCCTTCTTTTAAGATCGTTTTGGGATATAATCTCAGTAGAAATACTGCTGGATCAAAGGGTATGCACAGTTTGATAACATTTTGAAAACAGTTCCAAATTGCTCTCCAGAATGGTTGGATCTATTCACAGTTCCATCAATAATGTATCAGTGTCCCAGTTTTCCCAGATTCTCTCCAAGATTATCGTTTCCTGTCATCTTAGCCAATCTGACAGGTATGTAGTGGTATCTCAGTTATCTTAACTTGCATTTCTCTGATCAATAGTGATTTGGAGCACTTTTCTTCATCTGAAAATTGTTCTTTTCCTTTTAACATTTATCAATTGGAGAATGGCTTATTCCTTCAATTATTTAAAAACTTTCTCCAGATTATTTTAATAGCCAAATCTTCCAACTGAATACAAAACTAGTTGGCACACTAGAGAGAACATTGGGCTTGGAATCAGGAAGACTCATCTTGAGTTCCTCTCTACCTCATACTCTTACCAACTCTGAAATCCTAAGCAGATAATTTAATACTGGTTGCCTCAGTTTCCTCATCTATAAAATGAGCTGAAGTTCAATGGCAAGCTACTCCAGAGTCTTTGCCAAGAAAACCCTATAAGGAGGTCTTAAAAGAGTCAGATATGACTGACACAATTGAGCAAGCATCCATGCAAATGATAATTGAAAACATTTTTCAAGTACATCTCTGTATTAAGATACTATGGGTACTCTTGAGGTTTAAAAACAACAACAACAAAAAAAAAATCCCAACAACTTCTGAAATGTAAACAATTACTTTCAAATTCCACGCTAAATTGGATAAATGTCTCTTTCCAAAATATACTTTCTCCATGGGATTATTAATTCAAGTCTAGATCACAGGGGTCCTAAAGATTTAGGAAACTCAAGTTATTTACAATTAAAAATGTTTCTCTGAAGAAGCACTGATAGACCTGAATGGGCCTTATGACTACTCCCACAAGTCAAGATTTCTTGCTATTAAAATATTTTAAATTCTCAGTATACTTTGTCACATGATTTGCCAGGTAGTATATATTTTCCACATCTGGTTTTCCCTGACCCTGATGACAGATACTAGGATCTAGCCTAGCTCAACAATGAAGATAAGAGAAGCTCTTAGAAAAGTTATCAGGGATAATATTAGTTCACACACCATGGTGCTTTGTTTTTTTGTTTTTGTTTTTACTTCATTTTTATTGCTCTTCTTGCAAAATGGGTAATGTGGAAATATTTTACATAACTTCATATGTGTAATGTATATTGTATTTCTTGTCTTAGTGAGTGGGAGAAGAGGGGAACATGGTGCCTTGTTCCAGGACCTTGCTGCCTCTATCATAATCTTTTCCTCTACTCCTTAAACAATCCTTATATGACCTTAATATTCATACCACCATCTTCCATCTTTCCACTTTGGGGCTAAACTAGAGAAAGCTGCTCACATTTGGTATTCTACTTCCTTACCTCTTGCTTCTAAATTCTTTCCACTCTGGCTTCCCACCTAAATCATTCAAAAAACTCCTTCTACCCAATTGATGTCTTCATAGCCAAACTGTATGGCCTTTTCTTCATCTACATACTTAGTCATACTCCAGTATTTCTCACTGTTCACCTTCTCTTCTCAAGATTTCTGTGCCTCTGCAGTGGATCCCCTTCTCAGGCTCTGGTGAACCTCTGTCTATGTCATCAACATTGACCTTGAATATTCCACTACACCTATTGCATGTCCTTTCTTCTTTTAGTTAATCTTATCAGATCCAATGATCCATCTTTATGCAGATGATTACCAGATCTATATATCCAGACCATGACTCTCTCCAGAGCTAATCTTTCATGCATCATCAGGACATTTCAAACTGGGATATCCTGTTGACATCTCTAAGTCACCATGTTCTGAACACAACTCATTATCTTTTATTTGTTTATATTTTCCTTAAACCCTCCTGAACATCTGTTTTATTCCACTGCTTTTGGGTCTAGCCACTCAGCCTTGCAACCTCAGTGTCATTCTATTTCTCATTCTCCTACATATCCCATCCATTTTAAGTGGCTTCTTGGGTTCCTTCAATTGGTAAACAATTATTTAAGTGCATAATGAGTACCACGTGCTATACAATGGGCTAAAGATAAAAAAAATGCTAAAAGTTATTTCCTTCTCTTAGTCTAAAGGGGGAAGATAAGAAAAAGTGGAAGTCAACAACAAACAAATGCAATCTATAAGGTAAATTGGAAATATTTAACTGAGGGAAGGCACCAAAGGCTTCCTGTAGAAAATGGGATTTTAACTTGCACTTGGTGCAAGCATGGGAAAGCATGGGAAATAGCCAGTAGAAATGTCCTATCAGGAGACTTTATTAAGTTCAAGTCCACTTTCTATAGAAGGCCTTTGCGTTACCCAGCTACATCACTTATCCACCTTAGATGCCAATGCCTTCCCTGCACTTCAAATTATCTTTCACCTATTCTTGCATTACCTAGTTATTTGTTACCATAACTAAAACACAAGTTGCTTGACACATCAAAAGGTTAAGATTCCCTTGTCTAAGATGAACCAAATCAGTTCCAATTGTCCAGTAATGAAGAGAACTCCAGAGAGAGAACTATGGGAAATGAGGGTGGATCACAATATAGTATTTCCACTCCTGTTATTGTCTGCTTGCATTTTTGTTTTCCTTCTCAGGTTATTTTTACCTTGTTTCTAAATCTGATTTTTCCTTTGCAGCAAGATATGTTACATTTAACATATATTTTAACATATTTAACATATATTGGTTTATCTGCTATCTAGGGGAGGGGAAGGGGGGAAGGAAGGGAAAAGTGGGAATTGCTGAAAAATTACACATGCATATGTCTTATAAATAAAAAGCTATTAAAAAAGATCCCTTTGTCTAAACTCATTGTCTCCATTTCTTTAGCTCTTGTTTAATTCTCAACCCTTTGTAATCTAGCTTCCAACTTCTCTTACCTACTAAATCCAATAGTCTGTTCTGAGTTTTCATTATGGTCTACCTTTCTGTAGTTTTTCACTGTCGATCACTCTCTCCTCTTGCCATTTTAAAAAATTCCATTGTCTTCTCTGAGTTTCACCAGTTCCTAGATCCTTTTTGGATATTAACTCTATCCCACTCATTAGGCATAGGTGTTTTCTAAAGGCTCTTATATTTAGTTTCTTTTCTCTCACTAAACTCTGAATCTCTTGTTGATTTCATCAATTCCCATTCTGTGTTCATCTCTGTTAGGAATTTATGAACAAAAAGTATTACCATCCTTCTAAACACTCAGGTTCACAATCTTAAAGGCTTGCTAAACTCCTCTCATCTAATCTACATAACATTTCTTGCATCCATTCCTTCTTTCACAAAATCCAGGTCACATTTCAGGCTATCTACCTCTTTTCACTGTATTAACCTCTGACCTCTCTGCTTCTTCTCTAATCCGTCCTCCACCTAGTACAAGTCTGGTCACAGTTCTCCCCTACTTACAAATCTTTAGTGCCTCCACCTTTTGGGGAAGTATCCTTGTTTAGCATGGTTGGGCAGTTTGTACAAACAGGGACGGCTGGACTGAGGCATTCTGTGTAAAATCTTCTTTTCTAAGTCTTCCATTACCAATGTCTTTCCAGTCCAGAAATGATATATATATATTTCTTCCTATATAAAAAATATTCTTCCTATACTCAAAAGAATGCCAGCTTCTTGAAGACATAGACTGTTCCATTTTGAGTTTTGTATTTTCCAAAGTATTTTAAAGTTCTAAAGGAAGATGTACTCCCAAGGGTTTTGGTTGATGTTATTTGGTTGATGAACAGAATTGCTGAGCCATTTTAGTTGATTAAATAAATCATAGGACCAGCCTAATGATCAAGATTATTTCTCTTAAAATCAAGGAGTTTATTTCTAGCATCTGTTTTTGGAAACTATCTGATGCCCTCTGGTCTAGTGACCAATTATACATCTCTCCAGCCAAGTGATTGAAGAATCTGATCTCAAACTGTTTATCATTTCCTAGAGTTTAGAAAGTAAATTAAGCTTATTCTATTGCTTGTGACTGAACAATAGCTCATCTTTAGGGGACGTAAGGGTGTTAGACTATCTTCTAAAGCATAACTTTGCTGATTAGTTCTATATAGAATAAGGGTCTTTTTACCGTATCATCTGTGAGAACCTCCAACAAAGAATTTCTTGAGAATAAAACCATGCTATTAGAGCTTTAAAAATGTTAAGTAACATTATCTGATACTGAAGCTAGGGAGATAACTACACACAATCTGTTAGCCATACTTACAATCCACTTTTTACCCACACTGATTGTGTGTAGAAGTAGAGATCCTTGTTCAGAACTGAGTTGATTGCATCTCCTAAATGAAGCTCTCTTCCTTCACAGTGTTCCAAAGCAAAGAGACTGATAAAAGGTTCTTCAAAAACCTAATTAATACAAGGCAGATATGTTGTCATGCATATGGAATATGCTAGTCACAATTTAGCATTGCTTATATCATTAATTTATTCTGAGGTAAATTAAAGCCTAATTCTTCAAATATATTTTAAGCCTAAGTTTGTCATCAGAACAGCACTGAAAAATGATAGCTTTCACTTATTATCCTTTTACTAACAAAGTTGACACTAAAATAGTAATGCTTATATATATATATATATATATATATATATTAGCATAATAGAAACAAAATGGCATGATGCGTGGAACAGAGTTAAAAAAGCACATTCAAATTTAGTCTCTGACTAGTATGATTCTGTATTAATACCTTAACTTACAGGTAAATGTACTGGTTCTGCCTTAATTATCTTCAGTCACAGAAAGACTAAATATCCTGATTCAGACCCCTGTCACTGCCTCATTTCTCTCCTATCTCCAATCTACCCTTCACATAAGCTATCTAACTGACTTTTCTAAGACATCATGGCACTCTCTTGCTCAAAAAGCTCCATCAGTTTCTCACTAATTCAAAGATAAACTCTTTGGTATTTTAAAACCCTTCCAAATTCTGGTCCAGGACATCGCACCTTTTCTCAAACTTCATTCAGTCTTCAAACCAGCCGCCTTCCTGTTCCTTGTACATGCTTCATCTCCAATCTCTCAAGGCTTTTCCTAGACTGCCTTTCCTCAGTGACATGTTTCCCCTTTTAGCTTCCTTCAAAGCTTTATTGAAATACAACTGCCTATACTGTATCTTTCTAGATCTCTGGCTCATAGTTTCTAATGCTTTCCTCCATTACTTAAAAACTTCTAGATATATTGTCTCTTGATAAGATTCAGGGACTATTTTGTTTTGGCTTGGTACCTTCAGGGGCCAGCAGATTTTCTGGCACATTAAAAACACTTGACTGTCAGAAAGTCTGTTAAGCATTGAGAATAACCCCTTCCCCCCAAAATGAAAGACAGTTCATGCTCTAAAGGAACTTAAATCTGATTGGGAAAAGCAACATGTAAAAGGAAGCTGAAGAATTAGGTTGGAGGACAAAGTAGTTACATGATGGCATAATAGCAAAGTCCACAGAAGTGCATTCAGATGGAAAATGAAGTTTGTCTTCTCCATCCTCTCTAATCAGAGTAAAGGGCAGAAGATATTTGCTGAGGTGTGTGTTCCAGGACAGTTCACAACAAATTCCATGATTCAGTGGTTTGGGACTTTTCAAAGATCAGGAATGCCAAAATGATGTATACTTTATTGTTTGAAGATTCAGTCATAAGCACCTTAAAGACTGAAAATTTCTTTGTGCTTAAGTTTAAGAACATCCATTTCTTTCACCAGACTGCTAGTTGCATCTTCTGTGGTGAGCAAAAAATTTGAGCAGTTCAACTACCTTAAAACACAGGTTTCCATCCCCCCAAAATGACTTGATATATGGTTTAATTTCAGAGTTAATGAGTTTTCAGGTTGATTCAGATTGAGATCTTGTAGTTTATCAAAGATTAGGCCACATTTGTTTGCTATTCTATACTGGATACCTTATCTGTTGCCCTGATCAACTTTTGCCAGTACTTTATACTTTAATGAATACTATTTTGTAGTTTGAGGAGACACGACAATTCCAAAAAATTACATTTCCACAAATAAAAAAAAAAAAAGTTAAATCTTTAGGGGCAGCTAAAGAGGGCAATGTACCAGCCATGGAGTCAGGAATTTCAAATCTAGCCTTACATACTTGCCTCACAAAAGGAAAAAAAAGAATTACATTCATAACATTCTTGTTCTTTTATTGGCTTCTGATAAAGGCTGCCATGATTTTAGTGTCTCCGTAATTTCATTAGTATGTCACAGAATATTTGATTTAGGTAATATTTTTATTCTAGTGGCATGGTCAACCACAAGCAGTTAATATATCTCAAATTATCTAATTTATATTTCTACAAAGAATATTTTAGAATTATATTCATATAGTTTTGTGTCTTAGAAAGCGGATTCCCAAATATTTCCTACATTCCATAATTGTTTTGAATTTCATTTCTCTCTTTATGCAGGCTTTTGTGGCAATAGATGGAAAAATTACTTAAGTGAGTTTATATTGTATCTTATTTTGCTGAACATTTTTGCTGTTTCAATTATAGTTAAATCTCATCTGTAAAATATATATATATATATATATATATATATATATATATATATATATATATATTTTTTTTTTTTTTTTTAAATAAACTTATCCTCCAATTACCTTTTCTTGTCATTGCAATTCATAGCCATTTCTAGAACTTTTCTGGATTTTGCCATCATGCCCTGGGAACCATCTTCATGCTGCACAAAATTACTTCTGCCCTAGAACTTGCATCTGATCAAATACCTTCTGCCCTTTCTTCTGACTAGAGAGGGTAGAGTAGACAAGCTTTATTTTCCATCTGGGTGCACTTCTGTGGACTTTGCCATTATGCCATCATGTAGCTACTTTGTCCTCCAACCTAATTTTTCAGCTTCTTTTTACATGTTGCTTTTCCCAATCAGATTTAAGTTCCTTCAGGGAATGAACTGTCCTTCATTTTGCGGAAAGGGATTTTTCTTAGTACTTAAGATAGTACCTGACAAAATAAATACTTAAAATGTTTATTTACTGATTAACAGTGATGACCATGGATATCCTTCTTTTAGGCCAGATCTCACTGGAAAAGTCAATGCTTCCTAACATTTCTTGATTACATGTAATTCTGGCTCTTAGTTTTGGTAAAAAACTATCATTTTAAGGAAAATTCCATTCTTTTTAGTGTGTTTAATTAAAATTGGCAATGTGTCAAAAACTTTAAATATTGATATCACACACATACCAATTTCACCAATTTAATTTAACCAGACCACCTTTCTTCCTGCTAAAAATCCAATCTTCTTGTAATTTATAATTTTTAAATATATTTTTAGTCTCAGCTTTTTGCAATGATTAAAATAACTTGTATTTAGCATAGATTCTTAACCTTTCATAGATTTTTAATCTTTAATAAAGCCTATGAATTCCTTCTCAAGATGTTTTTAAATTTATAAAAAACATAGATTTGCAAAGAAAAAAAAATTCCCTTTCCCCTCTCACCCAAACTGAGTTACTACCTCGAAACTCTTTATGAATTCTTTTTAAAAAAAGGAGTCACTGGACCCCAGATTATGCATCTGCCTGGTATGTAATTTTCTGTGTTCTATCCTTGGTTTAGGTGTAAAAACAAAACACCAACAACCCCACCACCACCACCACCAATACCTCCTCCCCCTTGATGGATTTCATAGGATTTTTTCTTTTTAGAAAGGGTTCATGCAAAAATTGAGTATTTGATATAATTTGTTTGGCATTTTTAGCTTTTTCAATTTAATTTTCTAAGATTTAGTTATTTAAAATTTCTAATTTCTTATTCCTTTAAATCCAGGTATTTTATATATTTTAAATACTTCATTTTATCAGTTTTGTTATACTGAGCAAAATTATTTCCAATAATTTCCTTTTTTGTTTTCATTTCTTGTTTCTTTTTCCATTGGCAATTTGGTTTGTCTCTTTATAAAGCAGACCAATGATTTATTTTTTTCTTTAAATATCTACTAGTTTTATCAGTTTCTATTGCTTTCAATTTTGTTAACTGCTTCTGAAGTTTTACAGATTACCTTTTAGTTGTTTTAGGAGGGAAATTGCTTATCTAGATTTTTTTCATTTTATGCCCAATTAATATCTTTTTTCATGAAGGGTAATGTACAGACATACAAATTTCATTCTTATTCAATTGTTTAATATTTTCTTGGCAAAAATATTGGAATGGCTTGCCATTTCCTTCTCATTTTACAGATGAAGAAACTGCGGCAAGCAGCATGACCTGCCCAGAGTCACAGTAAGTGGTCAGATTTGAACTCGGCACCATAAAATCCCTTTCTGACTGCAAGCCTGATACTCTACACACTGAATCACCTAGCTACCACCTCATTTGTACAAATATTTCTCTGCTTTGAATCTATCACACAACATTTGACATGATTATTTTGTTGAAATTATTTTAGTCCGAGTTATTCTTTGACCAATTCTTCAGGATATTAATCTTAAAAGTCCTTTTATAAGTATTTTAATTTTTATTGAGGTCAATAAAGAATGTGTCGAATATTCCTGTTTTTTCTTTATTTATGAAGTATTTATGCCATAGTAAATTAACTGTTGTAAAAGGTGCCAGGTATCGGGTGTACTTATTTCCCCCCTAATTAGTTTGAAGACCTACATCTAAGTATGTGTGTGTGTGTTTTGTGTGTGAAATGTTATTTGTTTATGCATATGTTCAACTCTTTGTCTGGTTTAGATAAAAGTGTGGTTATATGTTTCTCTCATCCTTTCCTTCATGCTTATATAGTCTCTCATATACCCCACTTTTGAGAAATGTTTTAGTCCATTCTTCATTTTTGACCCTTTAGTATATTTTTTCCTCTTTTCTTTTGTAAAAACCAACAAAACAGGCCGTGTTTATCTTTTAATACTTCTTTTGACTCCTTTGTATTTCATAATTGCTATTCAGTTCTTTTTAATGCTTGAAAATTCTTTATTTCACTAAAGATTGTTTCCCCCTAGCCTTGTAAGATGATAATAATATTTTCAGAGTTAAGTTCTTTTTGGTTTGTAAGTTTTTTGTCAGGGTTTCTCTTTTATAATATTAGCTGCCAAGTCTTATATTCCAGAGGCTTATATTCCCACTATGGTGTCCCATATAGTAATCTAGCTTACTATATGTATTTTTCAGGCACTTAGCTGTGCATGCCTGTTAACAAAGCCAGTAGTCCTTGTATTTAAAAAACTAACATTTGTATAACACACTTTTTTTTCTCCATTTTCAGGAAGTCATCGAGAAATGATGTTAGACTTCCATCATTATAAAGGAAGAGGTTGAAAGACAACTGAGATTGAAGAAAAGAAACCTGTATTTCAAGAAATACCATTCAGTTTCTTGAGAAAACCTACTGTTTCAACCAAAAAGATTTTAAATCAAGCAAGAGTTCAATCTATGATCTATAGTTAAACTTATGAATTTTGCCACTTATTAAACCACTTCTTTACTGCCAGACTGGATATAGTAATGTGATGGATTTTTGGTTTATAGAATCATTGTTATGGTTTCATTCATGCCTTTTGTCCATTATCAAAGAGGATGTTGCAACAGCATGGTTGTGTGTGCATGATTCAACTGGTTTCCCTTGTCTCTACATTTCTCCCCTATCTTCTTTTAGAGGATGATCCACCTCTGCTGTAGCTGGGCTTCTTTTCGTGTATTTTTTTTCTTTCCTTATATTCTTTTCCTGACCATTTTTTAGGGGCATTTATCATCCCAGATGACAAGTTTGCCTTTAGCCGTTTCCTTTAGCTGTTGTATGTCTCTATCTCCTTCCTTACTAGCAACTTCCAAGATCACCTTATTTTCCTCAAGTGGATTTAGTTTAGTATAACAGAGAAAAATCTTCTAAGAAGCAGGAAATTATAGGAGCAATGGGCCACTATTACTCTCTCCCTTTTATATTCTCTATTCGGAGAAGCAACAGAAGTACAGGCTATATAAGTCATGTGACCAAACAAATGTTTCAGTTGTTTTCTGGAGTACCTTGAACCTGACCTTCCTTCATACTATTCATTCCTCAGCCATTTTACTAGAATATCATTCTGTCACCTACCCTACATATGTATTGCATAGGACTGCTTTAGTTTGACTAGCAGCATATAATTGGTTCTTTCAAACTAATCAGTTACAAAATAGTTCTTTTGTGCCCATGTATTAGATAGTTCATGGATTCCAAATTTACCCTATAGCTATCAGTTAATAGTATTAAGAACATTTATTAAGAAATAAGGATCAACAGATAGGAACTCCTAGTTTTACTAGTAAATAGAGTGATGGACATGGAATCATGAAGACCTGAGGCACTGTAGAGTCATGGACATGGAATCAGGAAGACCTGAGGCACTGATGTGGTGACCTTGGAAAAGTTACTTAATGTCTACCACAGTTTCCTCTTCTCTAAAATGAGAATAACAGTATCTATCTTCCAGCTATTATTATTCTTGTTAGTTCCCTATTACGGTTCTAAATGATAACTGGAATTAGATTTAGAGAAATAGGGGCATCCAGGTGGCGTAGTGGTTAGAGCACCAGCCCTGAAGTCAGGAGAACCCGAGTTCAAATCTGGTCTCAGACACTTAACACTTCCTGGCTGTGTGACCCTGGGCAAGTCACTTAACCCCAATTGCTTAAAAAAAAAAAAAGAAAGAAAGAAAAAAAAAAGATCTAGAGAAATATAGATCTCTCAGCTGAGAGGTCTACTGAAAGTATTTCAAAGCTTTTTGATTCTGATAAGCCATTTCCCCTTATTAGAAATCATTTTATAAGCATTTTACTAACACCTGGCAAATATAAATGACTTCTTTGTTTGGCTTAGATTTTGTTTTCTCAGCCTCCATGATGCAAAGTCATGTTCAGTCCATGGGAATAGCATATAAGCAATAAATCTAATTTATTGCTCTCACCTTGAGGGAATAATCTAAAATGGAAAAAATGGCACATCCCATTAAATACTGCTTGTTTTTAATTTGGTCTCATTACATATGATCCATGACTAATGCTAATAATGAAAAATGATACACTAATGGAAATATAAATTATAATAAAACCTTCAATGTCAGATTTGATGACCAGCTCTCCTTTTTCATTCTCTTAATAGTGAAATGTTCTTTCCTGATGGTCTTTCTATTTAAGAGGACCCCTCTTCAGGTTCTTTTACTGAATTCATTATAAATGTTCTACCCCCTTACTACGGCTCCCCATCATTTGTAAAGTTCTCTCTTGGTGTCTCTCCATTTTTCTCTTGCTCTACATACTTTTTCTTTTTCATCTTTTTCAGATCCCAGAGATTCAACTATCACGTTATGTAGATGATTTCTAAACCTACATATCTAGTCCTAATTTTATCAACTATATAATAGAAGATGCATTTAGCTATGTGTAGGAATATTCTCTTACATATCAGAGTATATCCAAATGCAACATGTTCAAAATAGAATTCACTTGTCATCCTAAATCTGTTCCATCTTAATCCTAGGGAACACCATCAGCATGCTTCCGGTAACCCAAATTCGCAGCATTACAATCATCCTCTATGTTCAATCATTTGTCATGTCTCATGGATTCTACTTTAATATCTCTCAAGCTCACTCCTTTCACTCTAACAACATGGCCTCGGCTTTAGTTCATACCATTATTTCTTACCTGGCATTACTTCCTTTACCTTTTAACTAGGCTCCTAGCTTCTAATAGTTTCTTTCTCTGATCCAAATCCACACAGATGCCAGAATAATTTTCCTAAAGCAAAAGTCTGACCATATTACTGACTAAATAATCATCAGTGGCCTTTTCGTGTCTCTAGGAAAAAATAGAAAGTTCTGGTTTATCAAGTCCTTCACAATTTGGTTCTTGCTGATATTTCCATAATTAATATAATTTCATTTCATTTGTCCATTTAGTTTCAGCTACATTGAGCAACTGGACCTTCCTTGAACTCAATGATTTGTCTCCTACCTTTATGCTATTGCATATGCTGTCTCCCAAACCCAGAAGGTACATCTTCTTCACCCGTGCTTCTTTATTTCCCCTAGTTTTCTTTGGGGATCATCTAGTATACCACCTCTTACAAGAAAACTTTTCTTGATACTGTGTTCTCTTCTTCTAAATGATCTGGAATTTATTTCTGTTTTTTTTTGTTTGTTTTGTTTGACCAAACATCTTAAAAACATGGAAAAACTTGTATTTTCATCTCTACTTTTGTATCCTTAGCACCTGTTACAATACTTTGTATACACATACAGAAGAGAGAGGGAAAAAAGTAGGGAGAGATTGGAAACTATGATTTCAAAATATAAGGAACTCCTTGTGAAGAAATTCTTATCACCAATGAAAAGGGACTAAGTAATTAGGCTATAGTCACACTTCATGTGTCAAAAAAAGAACTTTAATCCAGGTCTCTATCAAGCATCTGGTAAACAGAGTGTTGGGGCAAGCATTAGAAAGACTAAGTTCACATCTAGTTTGAGTCCTTTACTAGATATATAACCCTGGACAAGTCACTTAGCCCTGTTTGCCAGTTTTCTCAATTATAAAGTGGGGAATAAGCATAACACCTACTTTGCAGGGCTGTTGTGGAAGATCAAATGAGATAATATTTGTAAAAAGTATTTAACATAGTGCCTGGCACATAGTAGATACTATGTAAATGCTTGTTATTTCTCCTCACTATAGTATGCTTTCTTTTATGTTGAAAATTTTAGGGGCAGCTAGGTGGTGCAGTGGATAGAGCACCAGCCTTGAATTGAGGAGGGACCAGAGTTCAAATCTGGTCTCAGACATTTAACACTTCCTAGCTGTGTGACCCTGGGCAAGTCACTTAATCCCAGCCTAAAAAAAAAAAAAAAAAAAATTTGTGTGTCCTGATTTGACAATGCATTCACTACATTATGAGGGGGGAAGATCAGTGTATTTGTTAATAGTTTTAATTTTAATTAAAAAATTTTAAAACAAATACAAAATATGAAAAGAAAAAGTTGCCATGTGCACAGCAGAACATGAGAGGACTCAAAATAAGACATTAAATTTCCATTTCAGGAAAGACTATATAACAAATACTATACATATAGTTCAGAAATGTGCATCTTTTCTTTACTTCCTTGTAGGTTTTCTTTTGCTCTCTTTTTTACTTCCTCCTGCCAAGAAGGTATAATTAAGTGCAGAGATACACACATACACAAACATTTACATATATGTACTTATTGTATACCCAAACACACACACCCCTATTTATTCATATATATATGTAAGGATGTACTAAGTTTGTCCTGTTTCTCTAAAAGTGGACATCATCATCTTATTTTTTTCTAAATCTACCAACTATTATTTCCTACACCACAGCAATATTCCAGTGTATTATACAGTAGTATAATGTCAGGTCATTTTAAGTAGTCTAAAAGAATATTAATATGGCTGACATGTGTAGTTTCCTATTATTTCCCATTATTCTCTTTTGATTAAATCAAGTTTAGCTTTCTTTGTCTGAGATGATTACTACTCCCTACATTTTTATTTAATAAATTTTACTCCTTTTATGTTTGTGTGTATTTCTTATTTCCTATCCTTGACAATTCCTATTGCTTTACTTTTGCTCACTACCTTGCCCTATTTGACCTAATTCCCTTCTAGGACCTCTCTTCCCCTACCCTTTCTCCTTATTCATTTTTTTTTAATTTAGAAGACTTTTTAGGATGATGTGATACTCAGTTCTATCCCAGTCTTTTCTTTCAACTATTCAATTATTAATAACAATCTTCCCACTTATAAAAAGTAAAGAGTCTGTCCTTAATTGAGTCCATTGTAAATGGTCTTTGATGTTTGTTTATCTTATACTTCTCCTATTGAGGTCTTTTTGCAACAAATTCCTGAAAGTCAGGCAAGTCAATGAACCCTCCCCCCCTTTTTTTCATTCAAGATTATGCTTAACTTTGCTGGGTATGTTGTTTTCAGCCCAGTTCTTTTACTCTTCTATATAATGTCCCAACATTTTCAGTATAGTCTTTCAGTATAGCTACTGCTAAGTCTTGTGTAATTCTCATTGTGGCTCTACCATATTAAATTTTTTTTTCCTTGTTGCTCATTTTCTTCTCGATTTTGGGATTTCAGAATTTAGTTGTGATGTTCCAGTAGGTTTTCCTCCTAAGATCCTTTTCAGGCAGTGATCATTAGAAAGTACACAGAGAGCAAAAGAAAGTATTTCTATTTTCCCCTCTTATTCTAATATTTCAGGGTACTTTTTAAAAAAGTTTCTTGTATTTTTTTTGTCATAGTTTTCAGCTAGTCAGATTATTCTTGTTTTGATCTACTCTCTAAATCAGTTATTTTTCTTATGTTTCACATTCTTTTCTATTTTTTCCATTCTTTATGTTTTGTTTTATTATTTCTTGTTCTCTTATAACTTCACTGGTTTCCCCTTGTTTAATTCTGATTTTCAAGGAGTCATTTTCTTAAGAGTCTGAATCTCCTTTTCCAGTTGGCTGACTTTCTTTTTAATTATCTTGTTTTCTTATCTTTTTTCCTCTTCCCCAATAGCTCTCATTTGATTTTTCAAGTCTTTTTAGGGTTCTTATATAAATTCTTTTGGGCAGGTGACCAGTTAAATGTTATTCTTTGACATAGGAGAGGCTTCTTTTGCAATGTATCTTTCTGGGCAAATGAAATCTGGGTCTCTGTTACCATAGTGATTTTCTATGGTTGGGTTTTCTCCTTTACATGCTCACATTAAAAATTTTATTTATAGCAGTGTAAGTACATTTAATCATAGGATGTGGGGATGGTGCTTCTGGTTTCTCAGGTCCTCCTTCTGTTCTCCTTTCTGACCTGGAACTGAAATCAAGAACTCCCTCCTACTTTAAGTGCCCAGCCAGCAACATCCCACTGTTTTCTGTACCTGTCTATATCTTATCAGCAGAAAGTCCCTCAATTTTCCCCAACTCAAACACCATATTCCTCACCCTATCAGGTGGGTAAAAAATTCCTGTGGCTAGTGTTTTAGCCTGCTAACTTCAGGGGTTCAATGCTTGCTGTTTCAGGGGAACTAGCCTGGAGGAGTTTACACTTCACAACTGTCAAATCTAATTGTCCAACTAGCATCTTTCTGTTGTTCTAAGATCTCTTTTAAGATCTCCTGTGGTCAGGAGAGGACCACTGTTCAGCTCCATACCTTGTTTTATTTTTACTGCTCTACAATTGCCCTGAAGCAGTTATTTTGTATTGTTGGGGGGGACAGGGATTTGGAGAGCTTAGAATTTTTCAAACCCAGAATTTTCTCTCCAGAAGATCTCAAAGAATGTACTTATGTATTTTCCCTCTTTCTTTATCACTACCACCACAGGCCACAGAAATGTATAAAGATTTTGGTCCCACTTTGTGGAATTATTCTCTACCACTTTTTTTTTTTTTTGCAAATTGCTCAAGCCTCTTTCTTTGTCTATGATCTTAGTTCAGTATTTCTGGCTCCCTGGAGGCCTGAATTTATTGGCTTGAACCATCATTTGGTTGTCAGCTTTCTGCCAACCTTTATCTTTGTTAAATGTCTCTTTAACCCTGTGTGCAGATGCTCCACCTGGATGGCATCCAAGATAATTTTTACCAGATGTAGTTGTCAGTGTACCCAGAAGCCGCCTTGACCACAAAGACAGAATGTTGCCCTAAAGCCAACTTAACATAAATTGAGTTGCCAGAAACAGTAGATCCAAAATATGCAAGAGAGCCAGGTAAAAGATGAAAGTTTACCTGAGCTGACATAATTTGCTATTTCTAAACCTCCTGAACAGTGTGTCCTTTAGAGTTGAAATGGCTACAAAAAGGCACCAGTCAGTCTGCACCAAACTGTGCAGTTGGGACCCTTTCGGATAAGCAGACCAAATTCCCTCCATGGTGCCATATTCCCAAGCTCCCCTTCCCTTCTTTCTTCTCTGCCAATCCCATTTGGGGATTTCCTCCCACGAGATCTCCTCTTTTATTGTCCAAGGCACTGTCTATATTGTAGGCTCCTTGCTTGAAGTTAGGAGTCCCCACATGTCCCCTTTCTCCTTTAATAAATAATGTTACTATTCTTATGAATATGTTGTGGAGTCATGACTTTTGGTTAACACAACCTTTAAAAAGAAGATTTCGATAAGGTTCTTACATATTCAATAGGCTTGAGAGATTTGATTCTAGCTGGAGAGCAGCCACAGGAAGTAAGGTCAGCATAGAGGCCTTCTTCTAACACACACTGGGTACTTGTCACATCCTCTTGGCAATGTATGAGCCAGCTGAAAGATCAAAGTGTAGAAGATGCTGTCAGTTAATTATTTTTATCTCCTCTATGCTCAGTAGTATGTTATGGCCTAGAAGAATATGGACAGGAAAGAAAACACTATTAGAGAGGTAAGATTCATATACTTCAAGATAACTACAGAGAAAAGCAATGCAAATCTTGTAAAGATTCAGAAAGATTATAGAGAAAGGCGAAGGAGAAGAGTCCTGGATCAGGTCTTAATGGGTAGAATCTGGATTATTAATAAAGGTTAAAAGGCAGAGAATAGCAAAAATAAAGGAATAAAAATAAAATGGGAGGTAGAGCATGAGAAAATGGTTGCTATTCCATTAATTTTACATGCCACAATATGTTTGGCCTTTCCCCAGTTCTCTAAGAAGCAATGTAAGATAGTATTTTATTTTCTAGTTCTTAACTACTCTTTATTAATTTCTTCCTTTTTAAACCTATCTTGAAAATCAAGAAGTTTATTTTGCTTGTGACTGTCTTTTCCCTGCTATTATTCTTCCTATTAATAATAGTAGTCCTTTTTCCTGCCTGTTGGGTTTTATGTGTTTCTTTACTAATCTTTCTCTGTGTGTGCTCAAACCTCCTTTTGTTCATTTCAGATAAGAAATGAGGTTCATCTGATGCCCTTACTCCTTCTTCTGTAACTCTTCCTCTCATAGACCCAAGTTTTGAGAAGTATCAAGTTTTCTCCTCTTTCTTCGTCCTTACACCAATGTATTCTCTTCACCTTCCCTTTTCTTACCCCTCTTCAAAAAGAAATCAATCCACCTCTAATTTTCTTATCTAACTGCCTCAATATCTTCTCAAAACAGTAATATTCTGAAGGGATACTTATTTTTTATTAGAGATGTTATTTTTCTATTGAAATGGTAATATAATATCATCTTAGAACTCCTTCTAAATGCTCAAATTTATCTTTCTGATAATGTTTTTTTATCTTTATCTTTTATCTTATGTTTGCTGTATTTCAAGGTTTCTCTGTCCTTTTGCACCAGAAAATACTTGGAAATCTCTTTTCCATTAAAAATTCATTCTGCATCCCACCTTATCTCTGAAAGATACCAACTTTCCAGAGTAATTTATCATTATTTATAAGTCATTCTCCTTTTCTTTTGGAATGCTGTATACTTTTATTTCCAATGCTTTCCTCCAGTTTTTAAAAACTCTTGCTTCCTTTTTTCTTAACCTTCATATAGTCCTTGTGGAAAATTCATTCTTTGTTTCTTTTCAGCCTTTGCTTGCAGTTATGAGTTATTCACTCAATCACCAAACAGTAAATAATTTATTATATTGATTACACTTTTTCAAAGTTACTCATTTCCCTATCTTTAATTCGTTTTTTTTTCTTTTTTTCTTTTTCTGAGGCTGGGGTTAAGTGACTTGCCCAGGGTCACACAGCTAGGAAGTGTTAAGTGTCTGAGACCAGATTTGAACTTGGGTCCTCCTGAATTCAGGGCTGGTGCTCTATCCACTGTGCCACCTAGCTGCCCCCTATCTTTAATTCTTGAACTGGAAATTGATGCTAGGTTGCAGCTCTCCCTGCTATCAATGCACTATGGGATAGGATGAGCAACCCTGTTTTCTCTTATCCAGGATCTGTGTTTCTGAGCTGACTTTTTTTGAGCTGCCAGGATTGTTTTTTTCCCCCCTCAGTGCATCCTCTGCTTTTCCTCCCTTTAGACACAGATCCTCACACACTGAAAGTATCTTTGGCAGCTATCTTTTTTTATTGTCCATTAGCTTCCAGCACTTTTTTATGCATAAATGTAAGAAAAATCACTAAACAGTCTCATTGAATTTCTTGATAATTTGTCTATAAGGTTTTCCCACACACTATTGAAATCACAGGTTCCAAATAATATAAATGGGAAATTTTATGTATACAAGAGCATTAAATATATATTTTAAAAATAAATAATAATATTTACACAAAAAAATACTCACCATCCCCGAAGAACCTTAAATGAATGTGGTGTGAAGTCTGTCACATCAGAAATATAGTCTGTGAAATCTATGCAATTTCCTTGGAAATTTGGTTGATCATATGCTTTGAGCTATAAGAAAATAAAATCACAACTAAAAATAGGGGGAAAAAAGCATCTGCATCTCTAAAAGCCAAAACAAAGTCCATCTTCTTTATGCATATAAAATACAAAGATCAGTAACTATTTCAATACATCTTTCAATAAAAACAGACAGGAGAATATTCATCATACAGTACATTTTTGGATAATAATATTGGAGGGGTGTCCCTTCACAGATACAATCTGAAAAAAAAACTTTATCACTGGATCTGAAATTAAGAAGATCTGATTTCAAATCCAGCCTCAGACACTTACTGATATAACTATGTGACCCTGAGCAAGTCACTGGATTTCTGCCTGCTTGAGCATCCTATTCTGTAAAATGAGGATAACAGCTCCTACTTTTCATTGTTGTCGTGAGGATCAAATGAGATAATATTTGTAAAGTCTTTTGCAAAACTTAAGAGTGCTATATGAAGAGTAGCTATGATATTATTATTATAATTATCATCCCTCATGCTTGTGAGAATATGACTATTCATTTATCATTTTTTCACCTTCCCATAAAGAGTTCTAGCCACAAAGAAATAAATCTGGAAACAAATCCATCTTCTGAAATAATTTAGAATTTCTCTTTCATGAAAACACTGCTTATGAATTCTACAAGTTCAGCTTCATTTCCTATGGTGGTACCACATCTACCTAAAGGAAAAGAGGAAATTCTTTGATCCTTCCCCCTTCCCCCCAAAAAAATCAATCAGTACTGCTTTTTTCTCTAACTTTATATCCACAATTAATAAAATAGGGGAATACAGAAGAAAATAATAAGTATCTATCATGTGCGAGGCTCTGAGAAAACAAAAACACTCTCCCCGCACTTTTACATCATTCTGAGTATATAAAATAAATAATTTTGAAAAGGACGACAGTAGCAACTGGAGCCAAGAACAATTGTTTTAAAAGGACCAAGAAATTCTATGAAAGATGAGGAAGGTCACAGGAATAGGGGTTGGCCAAGTAGGAAAAAGATTATGAGATATAAAAAAAAGGCCATTCTGACTAAGTTAAGCAGTGTATAAAAGAGAAGTAACATATGGAAAATGAAGTTTGGAAAAACATTTTTGTCTGGTAATAAAAGGGTTTAAATGCCAAAGAGAAGAGTTTATATTTGATCCTAAACATAATGGGGCACCAATGGAATTTATTAAATAGAGAAGTAATATGAGAAGACCCATGCTTCAATCATCACATTATCATGTAGAAGGTAGAAAGAAAAGAGAAGGAAGAAACTTGAGTCAGTAATTATAAGGTTATTACACTTATCCAGGTAAGAGCCTGAAATAGGGTAGTAGATTAGAGGCAAAGTTATTTACATAAGATAGAGCATTGGGTTAGAATTAACCAGATTTGGAAAGTTATGAGATATATATTAAGAGAGAATGAGACATTGAGGATAATGCTAAATTTCTGAACCATATTGATTAGAATAAAAGTGCCTTTGAGAGAAATAGGGAACTTCATAGGAGTTTAAATAAAATGTTTCTGTAGATTTTATTAAAGAAATTTTAATATTTATATAATATTTATATATTATAATAGAAATGACAGAGACTTGATATATAACTCACATTTAAGGGGCTTAAAACCTTATAATACACTATTATCATGGCTATTTAACATATATAGCATCCACAGATAAGTAGTTGGCACAATGGATTAGAGTACTAAATGTGGAGTCCAGAAAGGAAGAATCCCATCTCAAATATTAGGTGTATGCCTATGAGCAAGTCACTAACCAGTCTGCCTTCCTCTTCTATAAAATGGAGATAATAATAGTATCTATCTTACAGATTTGCCTTGAGGATTAAATGAGAAATGTGTAAAGTTCTTTGCAAATCTTAAAAGTTATCATTAAGAAACTAAGGTTCTAAGAAGTCACTTTTTCACTGTGATACATCAAGGATCACAGATTCAGAGTTACAAGGAACCTTAGTTCTTTTTATTGTGAATGAAACCAAGGTCCAGAAAATTTTGGTAGAAAAAAAACAGAACCAGGCTCTGGTCCCTGATGGATCCCTCTGACTTCAAATCCTATGTCTTTTCCCTTACACCACTCTATCTCTAATACTATGAAAATAGAATTAACAGGACATATCAATTAATAAGAGAGGAGGACTCATAAAAACCTCCAAGTTTCAAACAAGATAACCAAAAGAAAATGTCCCCAAGAAAGATTCAATAGACTGAGAAATTAAACATATGTTTTAGTAAATAAAAAAACCCTCCCTCCAAGTTTCATTTTTTTGGAGTAAATATTAAGATGCTTGTGTTATAAATCAAACTAGAGATATTAGTAAAGGATACCGGCTTTGAAGGAAAAATAGAGGAATTCAAGCTTCAGGAATGCAGAATTTTAAAGTTTCATTAAGAGTGATAAACTTGTTTCATCTTAAGGTTCCCTTGAATTAAGATAAGCCATTGCACTGATTTTTTTTTATTTGGATTATTATTATAATGTTGTTACTGTACAAAACATTCTCTTGCTTCTGGTAACTTTAGTGCAACATTTAGTATGAGCTTAAGATGTCTTCCTAAGTTTCTCTGAAGTCATCTGCTCCATCCTGTTTTAGCAGCACATTTGTTATTGAGGGCAGCAATTTTTCCCGAGTTCAAATCTGGCCTCAGACCCTTATTAGCTCTGTGACTCTGGCCAAGTCAGTTTATCTGTTTCCTCATCTGTAACATGAGTTGGAAAAGGAAATGGCAAACCACTTCAGTATCTTTGCCAAGAAAAATCTCAAATATGGTTATCAAGTACTGGTTATGAATGAAAAACTGAAAATGATAATTGAATTTCTCAGAAATGATTCCATTCATCATTTTTTTTAACAGCACAATGATTTTCTATTACATTCTATACACTGTAATTTTCTCAGGCATTCCCCAATTGGCAAGTTCTTCCTTATAATTTCCAATTCTTTAACAAACAAAAAAAGTACATTTGAATCCTTTTCCTCTTCCTTAGTTACCGTTTTTGGGGATATAGCCCTCATACTGCTATTTCTGGGTCAAAGGGCATGTCCAATTTAATAGCTTTTAGGTCATTTTTTCCATACTATTTTACAGAGTGGCTAGATCAATTTGTACCTGTACTAATACAGCCTCTTTTTGCTCAACCTCCAATGCTTTTTGGAATTTTCTGTTTTTGTCAGCTAAAAGTAATAAGGTAATTTAATTGCATTTGTCTAACAATTAGTTTGGAATATTTTAAAATAGGTACTGACACTATATATTTCTTTCTTATACACCTTCCTATTCCTATCTTTTTTATCAGTGGAGAATGGGAAGACTTCACTATTAATGCATTCCTCCATATATATGTATATTATATTCTATATACTATAGAAATGTTTATGTCTATAATATGAATAATATATAATTGTATTATATGTAAATTTTACATGTATGCATGTATATGTCTGTATATATTCACACAATTTGAATGGTCATTACACTGCAGAGGGATGAGATTTACTGTTTGATCTCAGGAAAAAGAACTAGCACTAGAGAGAAGTTTCAGTGACTTTTGTTCTTGTTTTTAATAATGCTTAGTAGAATTCCTTTGTGCATAGTAGGTAGTAGGTCCACAACAAATTTTTTTTAATTGATTTCATTTTTATTCTATTTTCTCCCAGGAAATCTTTAGAGCTAGATCATTCTAAATTCTGTTCAGCTTTTAATTCATTCACACTACTTCAATAAGTATGAGAAAATATTTAGAAATATATAGTTTGGGCTACAAAAAATACAATAAAGAAGTATTGGAGGAAAAAAGTATTTGATAGAATAACATAGTGATGTTTAGAAGATAAAAGTTTCACAATTAAGTCTGAGTTAACTTTTTAAAAATTAGGACAAAAAAGATTTTGAAATGGAAATATCAAACAGCAGAATTGAGAAATATATTATAAAAAGCATGTACTTTTCCATATATAATTAAATCCCCAGGACAAATCAATATTCGATTATTTGAAAATAATTCGAGTAGTTTAAAGAGCCAGCCTTTTGCCGCAACTATCCCTCTATCACTCTTCAAGACCAAAAAGATTTCAAGGTATTTATTGTAGCATTTTTTTGTGGTAGTAAAAAAAAAGTGGAAACAAAGTGGATGCCTAATGATTACAGAATAGTTGAAAATTGTGCTCAATAAATAGAATAGCACTATGATTAAACAAAAACATGAAGAATGCAGAAAAACTATAGAAGACATAATAGATGCAAACCAAGATAAATATATGAAATAATTATAATATACATTTTAAAAATGCTTTAAGTTCAAACTCATTTATTGTAATATGCTGAATATTTCATACACTATAATATGTGACCAATGTCATTGGTTTTTTCTTTTATTTCAAGGTAGGCTGTTATCAGAATTACGTCTAAGAAATAAAAAGAATTTACAAACTTTTGCTAAAAGACCCCTATTGTAGAAATGCTAGGTTTGACATGGATTTTTCCTTGTTTTTATTTTATTCTTTAAAAGTGTCAAAGGAAGGAAACCTCTCCTTTGGCTCTTCTCACTCCCCCGCACTATTGTCTTATATTCTCTTTTCTACTATCATATAATTTTTTTTAAAAGAACAGCACCCATATTGAATTTGTCACAATGAAATGGAAAGCATCTCCAACCCCAAAAAGAGAACTTTTACAAGTGAAACTAATTATCTCCTTGACCAGTTCCACTTAGTTGTTTAACTTTTAAAACACTTCCAACAACACATTCTTTGTAGTTTATTGTAGAGGGCTGAAACTCCAAAAAGGTATGCTTGAATCAGACAACTGAGCACTTAAGGCTAATTACCTATTTGATGTGAGACAATATATATTATAGATAAAGCACATATTTGGATAAAAGGCTCTGCTCATCACTGGTGCTTGTTGAATGTTTGGGAGGCAAGGATTATAGGGGAGAGGGAGAGGGAGAGTAGAGTCACTTGGTGGCAGGACAAGGAGAGAGGCTGGTGACTCTGGATTCCAGAATCCAGGAGAGATTTTTGGCATGCCTTGTGGCAGTTTGCCTGCCTCCTTAACATCTCCCCCTAAAGACCAAGGACTTTAATTTCTCCTGACTCCGGCTGACCCTGAAACCCCCCAGAGAGCTAGCCCATACTCTACAGTTTACTATTTACAAATCAATATGGAAAAAGAAAAGAAAATGAGATAGACACTAAAATGACACAGAAAGTTACACACTTAAAAGTGAGTTTATAAAAGTAGAATCTTTGTACAAATGTACCTAAAAACCTAAAAACTAAAACCATATGCTAAGTATACTGAGAACAATATGTAGTGGGGAAATTATACTGTAACCACATATCATTCATCACTGAGAAGAATTTGATGTGACAAGGAGCAATACTGGACAAAATCAAAGGAGACTTACTTATTGAAGCACCAAATGAATACGAGTATAAGATAAATTCCTGGAAACTTTTAAGTAAAATATAACAAAACCTCATTTTTATACATTATTTCATGTCATCATGATTTTAATGTAGTGTTTCTGAATAATGACATTATTCTTATTTATTTTTGACATTGAGAGATAAAAAAGATGGAAATTACAATATTATTTTAAGAAGAAATGTGGTTTCAGAAACAATTTTATATTTAACAAATTAAACAAGGAAATTTCACTAAAAAAATAGTATGAATAAAAAAGTGACCCAAAGCAAAGGATGGGAATGGGAAAAAAATAGTGGCAGGGACCCAAATTTACTAACATTGTTGGAGAAAAGACAAAAGGAATTGTGAGTAATCCAGTAAATACAGCCATTGAAAAAAATGTTTACATTACAATGTACCAAATGTATTATAAGCCATCTTGTCACTAGATAGGAAACATCAAAATAGGGGATCTTATCAGAAAGGTGGAAAGATTTACAACAAAGCACTTTAAAAGTATTCAATAGAAATGATGTTTCTTTTAACATACCAAATATGAAGATTCATTTATCCCAAGAGGTTCCTGTAAAAAATGTTTTTTTAATTATTTTAAAAATTATGCATATATATTCTTGTCTTTTTGAAATACAATACCTAAAAAAAATAAAACCAAAATGATTACACTATTTTTGTGGCTCATTTTATGAACCACTGGGACCAAAATACAAAAAGTTCAAAGAGCAAGGGAAAGATACATGGGTAGAAATGGAGAAGAATTAAGTCACCCATAGATCTATCGATGCCTTATATTGCTGATAAAGATTCTACTGTTTTACTTTATTTTAGTCACTTTCTGGGTAACACTGCTAACAGAAACTTTCTAAGTTATACTTCAGGCCCATTTTACACCAGGGGTTCTTAACCAGTCAATCATGAACTTAAAAAAATATTCTGCAAACTGCATTTCAATATTATTCCTTTTTAATCCTGTATTTTTTATTTTGTGATTTAAAAACATTCTGAGGTGGAGTCCTTGGGTTTCACTACTCTGCCAAAGGAGTCTATGATACACAAAAAAGCCAGGAATCCTTGCTTTGCCCTGCAGAACTCAATGATTCTTATGGCAAGTGACTGTACTGTCTACATCTACAGGGAGACTATTGTCCTTTTCAGAGGTATGGTGGGGGTTCCTAACCCTTATCCTACAGATTCCTCTGTAGTTTGGAGAAGCCAATGGACTCTTCAGAACAATGTTTTAAAATGCATAAAACAAAATACATATGATTACATAGTAAAACCAATAAAGCTGAAATACAACTATCATAATATTTGAAAAACAAATTTATTAACATCAGGTTAAGAACCCTGAAGGATCCTCTTCTCTCCCTATATTCCTGAATGGCCCCTGCCAACTGGTCAATTCTCTGCAGCCTGACTTGAATTTACATGTAAGTAACATTTAACAAGTTATCTGTGCCACATTTTAGAGATGTCTGTAGTTTCATTATATAACCTCATTGTGGTCAACTCCAACGGAATGGCTAACAAAACTAATCAGAGAGACCTTTATATTTATTGTTGAAGTATTTATAATTTAACTGATAAGTCTAGTTGCATGCATTCAATTGGTAATATTAAAAAATTAACTCACCAGTCTAACAGGCCTTATTGACATGATTTGGTTGTTGGATCCTCCCCAGTCAAAAAAGCTCTTATATTTCCCTTTCTCTAGTATATACTGTTCTCCACAGAAGAATCGTTGTTGGTAGCCAACCCAACTAACAAAGAAAAAAAAAAAAAAAAAACAAAGTTAGGAAATTCATCAAGTAGGTAACATCTAATTTTGATAATAAAAAAATACTTTGCGTAAAACTTACACTCCACTTTTAACATGAATTGATCTTGTTTCATTACCAAACCCAACTTCTTCCAAATCAGGAACATCTCGATTAATAATTGTAACATACTTTGAGTTTTCTATATCAGACTCAAATAGTGTGATTGAAGATTCTATGAAATTCTAAAAGGAAAAAAAATAGGGGAACATAACTAAGATGTTTTATAGACAAGTGCATTTTTGATTAACTTTTTGTAACTTATAAAAGATATGTACAGGAGATTTCATATAGAGGATGACCTCTCCCGCAAACCTATTTTATTTCTGTTTATTCCTATTACCACGTTGCCCTTTGAATAATACAAATCACCTCCAGTTTTTAATATTCAAAAAATAACAATTATAACCAACACATGATAAATTTTCTATTTTAATTATAGTATTTTAGTAAGGAAAAATTTCTCACAAATAGAGCTTCCTAAAGTTAAACAAGTAAACTTTCTAGAGTTCATCAAGGCAAGGTTAGATGAAAGGATTTTTATATAGGTATGATTGGAACTAGATGTGTATATATTTGTATATGTGTATGCATGCTTCAGGTGAGAAATAAGAAAAATGGTAGGGCAAGATTTTCTATTTAATTAACAGTATTTTTACATTAAAATTTCTAGCAGTTTTGGGCATAAATTTAATATTTTAATTTAGCTTCTAAAGAGAGGGGCTCAAAAATTATTTCTTGTGTACCAAAAAAAGTAGAAATAAAAATATAAAAACCAAATGCTTCATTTCTATCTCATTAGCTATGAATATTTTTTGCTCAATTATTAGTTCTCCAGAAAATCTGCTATGATTTTTTTACAAATATTTATCTTTTTTTCATGCACCCTAGACATTGAAGTAGGAATTTAAAGACTTCAAAGTTAAGAATTTTTCTTTTTGAACAATTACAAATTTAAATACAAATAAAATATCTGAAAATCAAACAATATAGCTGAGCAAGCAATAATAAGGGCAACAGCTTTATTTAAAGGCAAATCGTCCTCTATTCCTCAACTACAGTACTGATATTTTCATTCTCTATCTCTACTTTTCCCCCATGTACATCCAATAGTTTTTTTCAGATTCATGATGTTGTGAAGGATGTTAGTGATGCTTAAAAGATGATAAAGAGCAGCAAAAGTACTTTAGGAGTAAAAAAAAAATTATGAGTCCCAATTTAAAAAAAAAAAGAGAGAGAGAGAGAGAGAATGTACTCTATAGGCCAGTGAGCTTTAATTCCCAGGGAAAATATAGAACTTATTATTAGAAAGTTAGTAAACAGAGAAAAGTGATCATCAAGAACCAGCATTAATTAACACAGCTTCATGTAAAGAAGAGCTCGAACTGGACTTTTATTTTCCTTTTGTCAAGGTTATTGGTACATTAATAAAATAGATCTGTGTGTACGCATGCATATATACTCATTTTTTCACTTTCCTTCAAAAGGACATTTATCCTCCCTTAGGAGTAATAATATATTAGAAAAAATATATATAGAAGACATCTAAAAAAACAAACAAACCCCAAACCAGAAAATTGGACTTGGTGTAACAACGAAAATCTACAGAACATCCATCAAAAATGAAGTTTGTCCTCAATTAAGAGATGAAGAACTACCACCAAGAAAAACTGATACACTTTTCTAAATTGTATTTATCAGTATATTTCTTTCAGATACAAGTAGTTTCTAGTCTATACTGAAATGTATAAGAATACACACACATACAGAGCTTCCATTATCTGTCTACATTTCTGCATAGTCTGGAATTTCCCAAATTAAGAAAGAGATAAAACACTGAAGGGTAGCTAACAGAAGCAGGTTCTATAGCTACCTTGAAGTCTGCTTTAATTAGTTGTTCCCAGGTATATGCTTAGGAATTTACAAATCAAAAAGTTTTTATTTACTTATTTATTTATTTGCTGAGGTGTCCAGGGTCACATAAGTAGTAAGTATTAAAGTGTCTGAAACCAGATTTGTACTCAAGTCCTCCTGACTTCAAGGCTGGCGCTCTATCCACTGTGCTACCTAGCTGCCCTGGTTATGATGTATTTTTAAGATAAATTAATGTGAACTCATAACCTTTAGGTAGATAAGATCTGTCTCTCTGAGCATCCTGAGAAATCAATGCCAATATACTCACAATTTGTTAAGATGTAAAATATATGTTCCAAAATATATCATGACAATATGGCAAATAATATACTGGCATTTCACTCTCATGATACTCAGATATCAATAAAATTTTATAATTTTCTAATGTATATAAAATTATGACTTGATTTTCAAAGATTAACAATAAGATTAATAGGAAAACAAAGAAAAACAATGAAAACTTACTGCTTGTAAGTACCGGAAAGACAATATAGTGCTATTCAATGTCTCCCAGGTGCTAATGTCTTCATATTCTCCCTCTTCAAGCAGAAACTGTTGGCCTTTAAAATGTTCTTTTTCATAGGCAACCCACCTAGACATGCATATAACACAAATTCCACAGTTAAAAAAGCTGGAGTCACTGAGGGTAATAAAAGATACAATAAAAAAACCCTAATTATTACAAATCTAAACCTACAAATCAATACTAGCTTTCTTTCAGCTTAAAAACAATAATCCTCAGGCCATGAAGTTTTTCCTTAATAAGGAATTGTAGGCACACAACACAACTATCTCTTTTTGAAATGTGATCTGACACCATCATGTTTCGAAACAAATGGGGATCCTGTTATGAAAAAAATACAAAACAAAACAAACAAGGAAAAAAGGCAACTACTAAGCTAAATCCTGGAAGGTCATTCCTACTTTTAGTCACTTATACCCACAGGTTCAAGCTTAAGTTTTTTTATAGTAGATCAACTGTCCAAAGATAATCAAAAGGAACTACTTAATGTCAAGATAAGCTGCTATTTGGGAAGGAACAAGTAAAATAACTAGGAAAGTTTGAGTTGCTTTGCAGAAAGTAGTTATTAGTTGCAGTCTTGTCATCACTAATTGTGAGGACTGAGTTAGCACCCTGGATACCTTAGAATCAGCCGGAGTCAGGATAAGCAAAAGTCCTTGGTCTTTAGGGGTAGAAGGGAATGGGTTGGATACAGGATCTCCACGATCTTCCTCCTCTTCCTCTCCCACCAAAAGTGACTCTGGCTAGTCTTACTCTACCCTTTAGTCCCGCCTACAATTCTCTGTATACACCAAACGATTGAGCCAGCACAGAATAGTGGGAAGGGCCATTTTCCAAGCATATTCTAATAGTGTATTGTCCAATAAGTAATTAGCCTTAAGTTCTTGGTTGTCCAAGTGGACCTACTCAGAGTTTCAGCCTTTTACAGCTAAGAGTGATACCAATACATTTTACCAGAAAATATCATATATGTCTTAAAAAAAATGTAAGGCTCTAAGATATTTCCTGGTAAAACATTGGCATCACTATTGAAGATGACAAGAAACTGGAAGGAAGCAAAATTAGTACCTAATTCCAAGTAAATTAAATAGCCAATAAAAATTAAAACAGTAAGCAACATAGAAAATAGTTAAGTAAAATTATCTCTTGAATTTAATAGAGGGTTTCATTAATATGTTATTAAATGTCTTTTTATTGTATTTAATTAGCAAATAATACATGAATAACAACCGGAATAATATTTTCATGGGATTTTTTTTTAATTTAGTGCAAAAATTTAGTGAAAACAAATTTTGCAAAGTCATTACAATTTGAAAGGAAATTTCATTAAAAAAAAAAAAAAGCTACATTCAATCAACCAATACATCCTGTGCTAAGCACTGAGAATACAAAATAAAACATGAAACAATCTCCTATTCTCAATAAATTTAAATTCTATATAAAGGAAGGTGACCTGTGCAGTATATACACATATGAGAATATATATAAAATAAACACATGAAAAATCACAAACAATTAATACTGTAAATTCACTACTCACACTCCACCAATGACACGAATTGATGCAATTCCAAAGAAATTCTCTTCATTTCTGAAAAGCTCTGGGACAGAATCTACATGTTCATTAAACTCCTTGGCCTGTCCAAGGAAATGTGTTTTATCATATATAATCACCTTCAACAAGAATGAGAGATATTTAATGTGCAGAATGGCATACATTTACTAAATTTAAAGAGACATTAAATCAAAGGAAACAAGATAAAGATAATAAACACCATAAGATAAAGAATTTTAAAAGTCAAATTCACCATCATAAAGGCACAGCTATATCAAACAGCTAACATTTCATTACATTTACATATTGCAATGCTCTAACAATGTATTGGGGGGAAAGCACTACCCTATCACTACTTTGTAAGTGAAGAACTTTAGAAGAGAAGAGTATTTGGATGAAACTTAGAAAAGACAGTGTACCATATGCTGAATTTTACTGGAACTAGCAATGGCTTATATTTCTGTAATGCTTTAAGGTTTGCAAAACACTTTAATAACCCAATTAGGGACTCCAGGTATCAACCCCATTTTACAGATGTAGAAAACTAAGTTTCACTGAGAACAAAATTGGTTTCATTTTTGTATATTTTGAATAATTTCCCCTAATAAGTGCTTAAAAGCCTTATTTTATTTGTGTTTAAGTAATGAATAAAATGAGGGTTAAAGAAATCCAGGGACTTGCTAGTGGTTGTTAATAACTTAATAACTAAGTAACCAAAGCAGGATTTGAACTCTGGTTCCTTCCAATTCCAGTGTCCTTTTTACTATACTACTCAGAGGAGAGTAATTATGTGAAATTTTGTATCATCTTAAAATTAAAAAAAAAAACTCACAAAAATAAAAGGGGAAATTTATAATCTAATCCTTTCTTCTCTTTTATCCAATTCCAAATCATCCACTACAACCTATCTATACATGAATATACTAATCATTTCAGCAATTCAATTTATGCAAAATTAAGTACTATATTTTTTACCTTTCCTATGAACTTCCCTAATTTTTGTGGAGGATCTTCCTGATTACCTAGGTTCATAAACTTCAGAGACATCTTTGACTTTACTCTTTTTCTTCCAGTCCTTCCCTCCCCCATCCTATCAGTCAAATTCTACTAGAGTATCACCACATAATAATATTACTATTTGTCTACATTACTTTAATAACATCTTAATTGCTCTCCTGGCTTCAAGTCTTTCTTCTTTAGTCTCTCTTTCCTCATGCAGCTGCCTCAAAAAGACTTCTAAAAGCAGTCTTAATCATATCATTGCACTGTTCAAAAATCTTCGAATGGCTCCCTGTTGTTTAGAAAAGTACATTTTTTTCATGGCACTTAAGACCCTCACAATCTGGTAACAATGCACCTACCCATCTTATTTTCATATTATTCCTTATCATTTTCTGTATTCATTCCAAATTAGTTTAATAGCAATCATCTTATACCTCATGCTTTAGCACAACTCCCTATCCCTAAAGCAGAAGAAACTATTTTTGCCTTTCAAATTTCTTATCTTCCTCTGAGATTTAACTAGAGTCACCTTCTCTTCAAAGCCTTCCTGTATGGCTACTCCTTGCAATCATGGCTCTCTCATTCATTAAAACTTCCCTCCATTCCCTACCTTTTACATAGCATGGTGCCTAAGCACATAGCAAGCATTTAATAAATGTTTGTTGATCTGACTTATGTGATATTGACCTGTGCATGTCCTGCTTTCAGCATTAGGATGTAGCTTCCCTTTCTAAGGGCAAAGCCTAAGTCATTTTTTCTTGATACTTTAGCAACTAGCTGAGAACCCTGCTTACCATAAGTAGTAAATAAATATTTGTTAAATTTAATTTAGGCATTTATTTAAGAGTTGAACATCAGAATAAGAAAAACAGAACAGACTATGGTCAGTTTCAGAAAACAGTTTCTGCTGTTTCACATATTTATTGTCCTACAGAACTCAACAAGTGATGAGAACAGTTTCCCCACATTCATAGTGCTGAGTGGTGTGAAAACCTACTGGTTGAGATAATTTTCTACACTTCAGTCAGGAGAATTAGATATATTAGTCTCCTACTCCAAGATAATTAAGGGAAAAGCTGTGTCCACAGTCAGAGTGATAGGATCAATGAAAAAGTTACTGTAAAAAAGAATAAGTGCCTCCTGAAGACCATTAAATCACTTCTTCAGCAATTATGAATCCAGATTATAGAATGTGCATATATTAGGATATAGATTGAAGGCATATTCCTAGGAAAAAAGTTAACAATCCAAGAAAAGAGTTAACATGTATACAAATAACTAATATAAGGCAGTATGTGAGAATGGAATTTTAAAGAAAAGAAGAAATCATTTTTGACAAGGACTGATAAAGGCAAACAGGAAAGACTCCATGAAGTCTTGGTGAATAAGTAGAATATTAATAAATAGAAACCTAAGGGTGGGAAGGGTAAGACAAATGCAAGGAAATGAAGGTATATTTAAGCACCAGATGTTAGTTTAATATCTAGTTTATTAGTTTAAGATATGCATAGAAAAGAAATAGGAGGAATGGTATTAGGAAAAGAGGTTGGGGTTAGATGACAGTAGCTTTAAATATAAGCTAAGAAACTTGGATTTCATTTTATGGAAAATATTGGAAGTCACTCATTTAAGGTTTGTAACTGGAGTAAGGTAGAGAGGATGATGTGATAACAATCAAAGCTGTGTTTTAGAAAAACTCTTCTAGTAAAGTTCAGGCTAGAAAGGAGTTGAATAGTCTAGATGCAGAAAAGTCTAGATATAAGATGATAAGAGTCAATAGTTGCTGTAGGGAAAGGAAGGAAATGGATAAAATAAATATTTGTAGGTGGACTGAGCGGGATTTGATAGAGTAGATGAGGGGGAAATAAAGGTGCTACAAGGAGAAAAAAAATCAGTCAAAAATGACTCCAGGTTTAAAAGCTAAGTATCTAAGGCAGGGGTTCTTAATCTTTTATGAAATGTAGACTTTTATGGGTGTCTGCTGAAGCCTAAGGATCATGCCTAGGGGGATTATAAAGTAAACCAATTGTAAGAAATATATCAAAATATTAGATGCAAAGTCTTTCTTCTCCTTTACCTTGAAATTGCTTTTATATGTAATTAATTCATCCTAACAAAAATTATACCTAAAACAAAATCGTATCTCAAACTTTCAACAACTTGCTTCTTTTTTTATCTTAGAACAACAATAGGTATTTCCTCCTTAAGCTATAATTTTTATTTTATACCATTTTATTTAGGTCTTATTTCTCTTCCAAATTCTTCAGTTACTCCTCTCATTTCCATGTCTCATTCTATTTTAGAAATGTGATCTTGTCCTCAGTCCTCTGATCTTCATTTTCCATTCTGGATTTCTTAAAAGAGTTAATCTACTTGTCATAGACACAACTATAATTTCTGTAAGGATAACTACTAAGTCTCAACTCTTCTCAAACTCCAGAACCATGGTTCTAATTAGTTGCAGGTCATGTCTTCTTAGCTGTCCATTATCCTATCAATCTCAGTTTGTGAATATGAACCAAAAATGTGACAAAATAATATTGCTAATATTTGTATAGTGTTTTGAGATTTACAAAGTGCTTTAAAAACTGTCTTGTTTTATTCTCATCACATCCCTGGGAGGCAGATGCTGTCTTCTCCATGGTGAAGTGATTTGCCCATGATCACACAGCTTGTAGGTATCTGAAACTGAAGTGATCTTCCCTACTTCAGGTCCAGCACTCTATCCACTATATAACTTCACCGTCTGTATAACAACCTAGAATATTAATGCCATTTTGGGATATATTAAAAGCAGCAGAGTAATAAATACACTGCTCTGGTGAAAAAAATCAATTCCGAGTTTAACAAGGACATTTTATTTACCAGGCATTGTGGATACAAAGAAAAAAGCAGTCTATGACCCAAAGGAGCTTACGTTCTAATGAGGGAGATAATATATGCCTAAATCTGTACATAACAGGATTTATGCAGAATAGAAGAAAGATAGCCTTAGAAGGGAAGGCACTTTGTAGAAAATAGGGAACCAGAGAAAAGTCAAGTCATAGAATACACAATACTTACTCTTAAATTCATAGGCATTTCCACTTTCAATCCACCCTAAGGATTAAAAGATAATTTAAAATTAAATATATACATGCATATCTATAACATAAATTTATATGAAGAAATTATCTGATTCATAACTTGTATGACAATCTGAAATTGATAAAGACGACTTGTAGATTTAATTATAAATTGAGCTAGAAGTTAACATCCCTCAAACATTTATGTTGAATTTTACTTGCAATTAAAGGCTCATATAAATCTTGGCAGCTCTAGCCATCAAAGAGAAGAGGGGTTACAATACAGTATTTCAAAACCAATAAAGATCATTTTATAATTAAGAATAACCTATCTGGGAAAATAATGTAATTCTATGTAGGAAAAAAACTGATATAATGAAACAAAACACTTTTTAAGAAATCTTGATGGAAAGACTACAGCTGAGCAGAAATTCAAATGTAAAGACAGGAGTCAAGAAAGATACTAAAAGATAGATTTTATCAATCATGAAAAGCTATAGCTAGGTGGCACAGTGGATAAAGAGAACTGGATTTGCAATCAGAAAAACTTACCTTCTCAAGTTCAAATCTGACCTCGTATTGTGTGATCGTAGGCAAGCTACTTATCCCTATTTGCCTAAGTTTCTTCATCTATAAGATGAGTTGGAAAAGGGAAATGGTAAAACATTCCTGGATATTTGCCCAAAAAAACCCAAATGAGTTCACAAAGAGTCAGACAAATGAAACTAAAAAATAAGTTGAATTAGTTGTTGTCCTTCATTCTCCAAAAGGACCAAAATGATAACACTATATTGGGTCAAATACAACGTGTCCAGCTGTGGCTGATCAGACCAACATTGGCTCAAAAAGTTCTATCATTTTTCAGGCAAAATAGTTCATGTGAATATTTGAAGTGGAAATGGCTCTAAATTGTTCACCTCACAATTTCTTTTGAGCTATCATTTCTGCTTTGCTCATAGAACACAATACCTTCTTTGATGTGGACACTCTTTACTCTCATATCTCACAATCAATTCCAAAATTCTTCAAAGACACTTTGAAAATGTTCTTTTATCATTTCTTCTATACTCCATGGTAATGTTTGTCTTCTGTGACTTCTCCATAAAATAGTCTTTTAGGCAAATTTCTATGAGAAAGGTCTCAATTTTCAAATATATATAGAGGAATGAGTCAAATTTATAGAAAGAATGATTCCCCAATTGGTAAATGGCCAAAAAATATAGACAGACAGTTTTTAAACAAAGTAATCAAAGCTAGGAAAATTCTCTAAATCACTATTGATTAGAGAAAAGAAAATTAAACAACTGAGCTACCACCCCCATATCTATCAGATTTGATAATAATAGGAAAATGATAAGATGCTAGGGAAAATTAAGAAACCAATGATCTATTGGTGAAGTGATATACTTATTCAATCAATCTATAGGGCAATTTGGAACTATGCTCAAAGGGCTATACAACTGCATACTCTTTGACCGAGCAATCCTACTACTATTAGATGTATTGTTGAAGTATAGTGGGTCACTGTGTAGATCAGTTACTAAGTCTCTCACAAATGATCATCATTACAATATTGTTGTTATTGTTTATAATGTTCTCCTGGTTCTGCTTTATTTTTCATGAGTTCATGTAAGTCTTCCCAGGTTTTTCTGAAACTATTCCTTTCACTTCTTATGTTATTCTATCACATACCTTCTTTAGACAATCCCTTCAGTTTCCAATATTTTACCTCTACAAAAAGAGTTACTTTGGTATTTTATATGTGTCCTTTTCCTCTTTAAATCAATCAATCAGACAATTATTAAGCAGCTACTATGTGCCAGGCACTTTTTCTTTGATCTTTTTGCTGAGTGAAGATATGGGCAATTTTTTTTTTTTTTTTTGCTGAGGCAATTGGAGTTGTGACTTGTCCAGGGTCACATGGCTAGGAGGTGTTAAATGTCTGAGGCTAGATTTTAATTAAGGTCCTCCTTCCTGACTTCAGAGCTGGTGCTCTAACCACTAAGCCACATACCTTCCCCCCCATAGGCAGTTTTATATAAATTTTTGGATACAATTCCAAATTGTTTTCCAAAATGATGGGATTAGTTCACAGTTCTACCAACAATGCATGTCAGTTTTGTCATCTTAGCCAATCTAATAGTTATGAGGTAGTGCCTCAGAATTGTTTTAACTTGCATTTTTAAATTATTAGTGAGAACATTTTTGACTATTAATAGATTTGATTTCTAAAAATTACCTGTTAATATTATTTGATCTTTTAACAACTGGGGAATGGATTTTCTTCTTATAAATGTGACTCAATTCTCCAGTTTAGAAATGAGATTTTTATTAGAGAAAACTCACTGAAATTTTTAGTTTAATTTTAGCAGCACTGATTAATTTTGTGCAAAAACTTTTTAGTTTTATGTAATTAAAATTATTTATTTCTTGTGAACCTCTCTTGCTTGATCATGAATTCTTCTCCTAAATAGAGACCTGGCATAGGTAATTTCTTACATACTCTAATAATTTGTTTTTGTCTGAAGAATGTATATATTTTAAGCTTATCTTGAATTACTTCTTGCCCCAATAGATAAGATCTTTATCAATCACTAGATTGTGATCAACCACTCTATCAATCATTTTATCAAGTACCAAAAAAACCCACTATTTTTTTTTGTTATAGCTTTTTATTGACAGAACATATATACAAGGGTAATTTTATAACATTGACCCTTGAAATTACTTCTTTCCAACTTTTCCCCTCCTTCTCTCTACTTCCTCCCCTAGATGGCAGGCAGTCTCATACATGTTACACATGTTAAAAGTATATCTTAAATACAATATACGTATGCATATTTATACAGTTCTCTCAACAAACAGTATTTTGATGATCAGTGTTGTAGTATAGTTTTGAGTTCTGATACTATTAGGCTTCCTTTCTTCATATTCTGGAAAACTGATTCCTTTGATATTCTTGACCTTTTGTGCTTCCAGATAAATTTCATTATTTTTTTTTCTTACTCTATACAGTAGTCCTCTGATAGTGTGATTGGTATGGCACTGAGTAAATTAATTAATTAAGGGGCTTAATTTAGATAGTTACTATCTTTCAGGTAAAATAATAAAATACACTATCATATAATATGTTCATTGAATGGGGATGTAAACATACAAAATTCTAATATTAATGTTCTAGCCATTTATATACTGTTCTTATTTAGTATTGAAACTATAGAAAAATATAAACTATTGATTAATTGGGATGAGGAAAAAGCATAAATTCTCTTTGGGAAAATGTATTATTATTTGAAATCTGCTCACCATTTGAAGTGGATGCAGTGATTTCATTTCAGATGCTGAAATCTCAAAAAGTCCATGACCTTCTTCCAGAACTGTCACTTGTCCTTTAAAATTAGCATCTGGGTAGGCAAGCCAACTAAAAGAGAAGGCACAAACACTTAGTTGTGATATCTAAAGATCTGATACTACTAGGCCCCCTTCATATTTTTTTCATTGATTCCACTGATATTTTTGACCACTTCTTCCTCCAAATGAATTTTATTATTTCAAGGTTCCCCCCAATTCTATAAAATAATACATTTACAGTATAAATTAATTTAGAAGTGTGTTGGACCAAGTTTAAAACACCTCACAAAAACCAATTATTAAAATTTTAGTATTAGTGTTTATATCTCAAAAGTTTTTAATTCTAATCCCTTAGATTGATGGTTATCAATCAATTAAAATAAGGATCTATTAAGAACCTATAACCTAGGGGCAAAAGGAGTGTAACTAAATAATATAATTATAATGTGTTTGGAAAGATAACAGCTTTTAAAAATTCATACACATAAATGTATACTATTACATAAACAAAATATTAAATATAATCTAACATATTACATATAATTTAATTATATATGTTAAATATAAAATTATGTTTTAAAAACATATCAAAATCACAGGCTCTAAGAGTTATAATACACCAAACATGTTATCTAGGTTCAACTCTTTCACAAAAAATTACTTCCTCTATAAGATGCTCTACATGAAACTGATTTCATTTATTTTATTTTAACATCTCAGCTTACTCTTTCTTAGGCAGCCTATCAAATATTTTAAGACAGATATTTGTTTCCCTCTTTCCTCTGTCTTCATCCTTTTTTTGGACTTCCATCCATATCTCACTTTTATACCATTCCAGATCTAAGGTTCATTAAAACCCAAGGTCTTTTCAAATGAATTTGGCTATCTACACCTTTCTCATTTTGCACTTCTGAAACTGAATTTTTAAAAATGCAGATATAATTTTACATTTATCCTTCTCAAATTTCATCTGATTAGATTCAGCTTATTTTTTTCAACTGCATCGTGTTAGCTATTTTCTACTTCTTGTGTTGTGTGATCAATGAATTCAATAGATGCTTTTATCTGAATCACTGATAAATAGCAGTAAACAAAGGACAAAGCCCTAAAAGATATTCCCCTGAAGACTTCTAAGATGACAAATTAATACTGAAAGTTACTGAATCTATTTTAACTAACTTCCAATACACTTAAATTTAACATCCAGGAAAACTATACATCCTTCCCTGATCTCTTGCCTTGTTAAACTTAATTTCTATTTTCTATTTCAAATAGCAGTGAGGAAAAGGTGCATTTGTTGCTTTATTCCTGTATTTATTGGGAAAACTTCTAGGCTTTGTCTTGCATTTGCCACTTAATAGCTATGTGGCTAGAAACAAACATTTCATCTCTTTAAGATTCTATTTCCTCATTAGTAAAATGGAAAAATTTTGAAATTGCATTGTGAAGAATATACTTTGTAAATTTTAAAACGCTATATAAAGGTGAGTAAATACTATTATTATTATTAATAATTATTATTAATATTACCACCACCACCTCCATCACCATTACTATTAAAAAGACTATGTCCTATAAATTGGATTTCTATAATTATGTGTGATAAATACCAAAACAGTGAACAAAGTTACATAAAGTCTTAAATTTATTTGTTGAAAGAGACTCACCTAACTAGCCAGAAAAGCAGATAAAAATAATTGGCTATGTTGCAGACAAATATGTGTAACTTCAGGGCTGACTTAAAGATGGCTTTTTATCTATCTCCTATTCCCAAAGTCACCATTATGAAAGTACATAAATACTTACACTCCTGCCTTCACAGCAAATGACACTGATTTGGGTAAATTAAGTTCTTCTAAATTGGCAACTGCTCTTTGTAAATAGACAGGGCAACATGCTGTATCAGATTGTGGACAAAGCTCTATTTCTGGAACTCTACAATCCTGAGGGGAAAAAAGAATTGATTTATGAAAGTTATGTATACCATCAAACCCTAGAAGCAAAGTAACTGTGTATATGTGTATGTATATATGTATGTTACATACACATATCTTTTCAGTATCAATTGTCATCTTGTATAATAATCACATGTTCATAAGTTATTTTATAAAATGGAGCTTAACAAAATTCAATATGAATTTTGGTAAAATTCTGGAATATGCAGTCAATGAATTATTTAAATACCAACTACTTTTAGGTGACTGGTTTTCCTAAGCAGTAGTAGTATAAGATGAATAAGTTAATCTCATGGAATCAATTGTATGTTAGTATACTTATAATTCAGAAAGCTCCAAAAAGTTTAAATTATAATTAAGGAAAAAGCAAATTTGCTTGAATGTATATTACTTTATTTGGGAGGGACCATAGCTTTGGAATAGTACCTTCATTTACTTGAATTATTTATTCATTTTAATTCTGTAAATGCAAGACTTTTAGAAAGAGCTATTTTATTTACAATTCAAAATTCACATGGGTTTGTTCTCCTAAAACTGCATTTTTATTCCCCAAAATATTTTATTCTATTTTATATCTTATTACATTCAGTAATTTTTCTTTGGTTTCTTAAACTTTCAAACTACAATTGTATAGCCATCACTCTTTCCATTCCTACTATTACTATTCTCAGTATCTCATCTTTAGATTCTTGGAGAAGTCTCAACCTTTGACTCCTCCTCCCCATTCAAATGCATCTAACATACCACAAATTTAAACTTCAAAGAATAGTTTCCATCTGACATTTCTCTGCTCAAGAATTCCCAATAAGAGCTTCCTATCATCTATCGTGTGAAAAATAAATTTCTCTGTTATCAAGGCTCTCCATGCACAACCTAACCATCCAGTCTTACTTTCCAATTTCCTTCCCAACCATTGAACTCCTTTTGGTTTCCTCAATACAAAATTTTCAAAGTGTTGTCTGAGAACTTTTCAGGATATCTAAATGATTAAAAGTGTTTTAATAATAATATATGATGTTTTCATTTCTGATTAATAGATAAAACCCACATAAAAAGTTCTTGGGAAAGATCCTCAATAATTTTTTTAGAGTAGAGAGTCTGAGATCAAAAAATTTCAGAATCACTATTATATTCATTTGGATCTCCAAACATTTATTCATTATAAGTACTTGCAAACACATGTGTTTGTGTAACTATGCATATAGGTATGTATGTGTATATGTATGATTCTCCTCCATGATAGAGATCTTGCACCACCACTCCACTACTTTCCCAGTTCAAAGTAATCTTTTTCATTTCTTTCATCTTTTACAGTACTTTTTCCTTCTCCTCATATCATGTGACATTTAATTATGTATTATTTTCTTCTATTTCCTTTGTGTTAGACTTGTCTAACTGATTATAATATATTTAAGTCCTTAACAGGACTATGTCAAATTTGCTATTATATAAAATAACCAGCAAAGAACTGGAAACAGATAATTTATTCAATAAATGTAGATTAAATGATTATATAACTAATCATTTAGCAGCATAATTCTGATCTACAAAGTTTCAAAAACAGCTGATAGGAATAAGTTTTATAATGACACTTACTGAAAAGTAAGTAATAAGTTTTTGAGTTTCACTTCAGAGATCACAGTTCCCTGAAGTTCCTCATGTTTCTCCCACATGTTTTTTTTTTTTTTTTAATCACAATCTCTAGAAAATAATTTCTCAATGGCTTCTAATGTCCCTTCCAGATCAAAAATCTATGATCCTATGATCCTGTGGACATGAAGAGAAATCCAAGTTAAATTTTCACTCCCCTCCCAAGCTGTTTTTTAAATGACAACATATTAACAAAGCCCAATCGCAAAGGTATTCTTTAAATTATAAAGAGTTATTTATATTTCCTTCCCTTGGAAAGCTCTAATCTAGTTCAATTCATACAATAACCGAAAATATTCTATAGATCTACATGTTGTCATATAAGCTTCTTTTGTTAGTTATTCATATCACAATAGAGAGCTAATAATATTATTGAAAACACAGCTACATTAATATGTCCCCAGAGGTCTGTGGTACAGTAACTGATCTTATAACTGAAGGCCTCTCACAATTAAGTTTCCTTTGTACTATACTATACTATACTATACTATACTATACTATACTATACTATACTATACTATACTATACTATAACTATTATATTATATTATATTATATTATATTATATTATATTATATTATATTATATTATATTATATTATATTATATTATATTATATTATATTATATTATATTATATTATATTATATTATATTATATTATATTATATCAATGTTCTTTGGTTGAGGGGGGGATGGAAGAAAGGGTGGTAGGGTGGGTCATCCGCACTGTATAAAGCCAAACAGTATAGAGCAAAAAGAAGAGGCTGTCAAGGTTAAATTGGATTAGAATCCATAAAAATAGTTATCTAATATCAAATTTGCTCTTAGCCAGTTTTTCTAAAAGTTTAATCTATTTATTTTTTTTTTAATCTCACTTGACCACTGAATAAAGATTCCTTTGTTCCATATTTATGTAGCTCTATTTACAGAGAGTGGGCAATACAAAGGAACTTTCCCCCCTCCCCCTTTTAAGTTTCTACTATTAGGGGAAGGGAATAAGCATTTATATAGTGTTTACTATATGTCAAGGCACTCTTAAATGATTTTTATAAATATTATCTTATTTGACCATCTCAGCAATCTTGAAAGGTAGTGCCAAGTCTATTACATTAACTCATCATGGAAAAGATCCTCTGACTTTTTTCCAGCAGTGGTGGTGAACTTGCATTGATGCATCCTTATACCTTCCTACTGATGAGGAGTAAATTGATGAGTAAATTGTGGTCTAAACCGAGATGGGTCAGTTCCTTTCTCTCTCTCCTTCCTTCCCCAAAGTAACCAATGGCGGGTTCGGCAGCAAAGGAATTTGCTACTTAATGCTGTATGGAAACATAGTCTTTATTGATTAGAATGGAAACACCGGAGAGCCGGTGGGCAAAATGGCTGCATGGTACAAGGCCATTTGCAAAGAGAAGATTTTTGAGTTCTCTCTTTTATGCAGTGATGTAAATAAGATAAGGACTCTCTTGTTATCTTTTGGGGACAGACAGAAGTCTCTTCCCAAAAAGGAATTTCCTGATGCCATTTGGTCTATCTGAGAAGATTAGAATGGGGGCTGTAAAATCCCAACCAGCTCAGATAGCCCAAACTAGTTTGACCAGATCAAAGTCCAAGTCCCAAATGCAGTTGGAGATCAAACAAAGAATACCAAAGGGGCTACCGCCCTCAACACTACCACAATTGCCTTATGAACAATGGATTTTTTCTTTTTTTGTTTTTACTATACCAGTATAGATAGTGCTAATTCAACATAAAAATAGAAGTATCCCAAACAAGACAGAATTCTATGAAACAAGATCACTGTGTTACTTAATCACAAAATTTCGGGTTCTTAAATGAGATTGGAAACCAAACAGGCCAATCCATCCCTAACCTGGAGGTCCACAAGTGGACAGATAAAGTCTGCTGGAAAAGTCTCCTTTAAATAGGGAGGAAGCCCATAATCTCACACACATACAGACTATACTGATAGTCCCTAGTGTTAATAATAAGTTTTCCTTACATCAGATTCCAAGTTTTTAGCTTTTTCCCCCATGGCACCTCTTCAGATAAACATGAAGATAATTAATTATTCAAATTATCCTTATGTGGCAACATCTACAGTCCTCTTCTATTTGTCCCCTTCTTAAAATTTACTACAATATTTCAGATGCAGTTGAATTAACAAAGAATGCAAGTTCTGTACTCTAAGGGTTTTCAGCTCCTTTTTTGGAATGTGGGATAGCAAATGGAGTACTGGATTTGGGACTGAGAAGACAGCAATTCAAATCCTGCCTCAGACATACACTAACTGTGTAAGTCAATTAGTTTCCTTATATGTAAAATGAAGAGGTGGATGTCAATGCCTTTAAGGGCCTTTTCAATTCTAAATTTATGCTCTTTTGGCACCACATTACTAAATATGAAGGATAGAACTAGCTTTTTTGGTTGCCATGTCAACCTGATAAATAATATTAAATTTATAGCTCATTAAAATCTTCAGATCTTTTTCAAACTTTTCCCCATGCTTCCTCTTCACCTGTATTTTTTTTCCTTAACACAAATGGAAAATTTTACAGGATGGCTAGAAGACACCCTGGATATAGAGTGCTCATCCTGGAAAGCTTCGTCTTCCTGAGTTCAAATCGGATCTCAGACACTCACTAGCTGTATAACCCTGGGCAAGTCACTTAACTTGTGTTAGGTTGTGTGCCTCAGGTTATTCATCTATGAAATAAGCTGTGGAAAGAAATGGCAAATCAATACAGTATCTTTGCCAAGAAAACCCCAAATGGGAACATGAAGAAATCTGAAACAACTGAGTAACAACAAAGAACTTTTATATTTATCTCTAATACATTTCACCTTACTTAGGTCTGGTCCATTGTTCTTAGCTTTGGAATCTTATTCAAGTGATACTTTAGAAATTATTCCCAATCATGTCATACACAACTCAGGCTGTTGATAAAATTATGCACTGGAACTATCATGAAATAGCTGTCTACAGTTATTTTTTTTTAACTGAGGCAATTGAGGTCAAGTGATTTGCCTAGGGTCACACAGCTAGAAAGTGTTAAGTGTCTAGGGCCATATTTGAACTTAGGTCCTCCTAACTTCAGATCTGGGGCCCTATCCACTGCGCCACCTAGCTGTCCCCAGTTATCAAATTTTAAAAACAAAGCCAGAATTAAAAACACTGCTAACCAGTCCTAGAATAATGCATTTTGCCACTCTTCTATACTTTTACTGCTCTTATAGATTCAAATATACTTCCTCTCTGCTGACCTCTAGTATGGCATCTCCAAGTTCCTACTAGAAATTTCAAAGTCAATATAAATTCAACATGTCCAAAATTGATCCCATTACTTTTATCCTCTTCTTAAGTTCACTATTACTACCTAAGGTACCACCATCCTCTCATCCTCCTCAAACCACAGAAGTCATCCTTGACAATTCACTTTCTTGTCCCACATATGCAATAAGCTGTCAAATCCTGTAACATCTCTTGTATATAATTCCCTCTCCCATGCTGCTCTTCTCTGGTGATGCTCTAGTCCCCAGCACCTTAAGCTTGGGCTCTAACAAAGGCCTGCTGTTATCCTAGATTGTCAATTGCTTCCTTATATTTCTTGCAGTGACAATCCATCTCCTGATTCCAAGCGTTTGGAATCATGTTTGGAATTTTCTTCCTCATCTCTGTCTCCTGTCTTCTTCTAATCTCACCTAAAAGCTTACTTCCAGAAAATTCTCCACTAACTCTTCTGCCTTTCATTCGATCTCTACTTTATTCTTTACATAGCTTACTTATATATAGTTTTGCATATTGCCCACCATTAGCCTATGAACTCCTTGGCTAGATCTCTTCTGTGTTTTTTGGTAATGCTCATCAAAATATGGTGCTTGAACAACATGAATTTTTACCTAATGACTTTAGGAAACAAAAATTAAACCTGAAAAATGAAAAATACAACAATTGAAATGTTAATTGAAAAGAAGATAACAGATAGGAAAAAAACCATGAAAAATGAAAAATTTAGAGTAAGAACAACTATCATGGGAAATGCCAGTTAAGAAATACTGAACTCGGGGGCAGCTAGATGGCACAGTGGGAGTCCTGAAGTCAGGAGGACCTGAGTTCAAAGTTTCAGATGCTTAACACTTCCTACCTGTGTGACCCTGGACAAGTTACTTAACCCCAATTGCCTTAGGGGAAAAAAAGAAATATTGAACTGTTCCTCACTGTAACTGCTCCAAAGGATATACACACACACACACACACACACACACACACACACACACACACACACATCAATCTCAAAAGTAATATGACATAGTTGAGAGGTTTTGAAACAGTCTCTATCTTTTCCCTAAATAACTGATCAAATGATAACTATATTTGGACCAAACAACAATAATGAGGTAGGACAAAAAATTGTATGATAAATTTGAAGGTATGTATGTATGTATGTATAAGTGTGTGTATATATAATATATAAGGGATAAATTTTTTTCAGCCTTTATATTTTGTTTTTCCCTTTTATCCTATTTGATTATTTGCACTTCAGATATGTTTTTTTCCCTCCTAATCATAATCTTTTCTTGTTAATACTCTAGGAATCTTCAAAACTGGATTTTTTCTTTGCAGGTTAGATTTATATACACATATATCCATAAACACCCATAAATATAAAGAAAAATAAAGAGTCTAATCTGAATAATTAAGAACTTTCAGCAGAATGGTTTTATTGCTGTTCCTTTTCTATGATCAAACCTCATAAAGCATAAGCAGAAAAACTATAGTATATGAAAAGAAACTTTGTAATGTTCAGAATTCCAAAGAAAGAAAGTGAAGAAATTTCAGAATTTAGAAATTAACCATGGGCCAAATAAAATTTCACTCCTTAATCACAATGCTTTTTTTCAAAAATCCAACTAACTGACTGCCACCGATTTATAAAACAGACAGCAAAGATGATATTACAGGATAGCAAAGGTATAATTATAGTTTTCTAATTGAACAAGGAAATTTGAAGTGACATTACAAAAATACTCCCAAAACAAAACAAAAATTCCTTAAATTCAGTTGTGACTTTAAGCTTAGAAATCCTTACTATGAAAAGACAGATAAAGAAAAGCTTAGTTTTATCTCAATGTCTCTAATTATAATTTTTCTTTCACATAAAAGAAAAAATCAAACCATAAAACTTCACAAATATTTCCATTGTTGATAAGATGAAACTCATCCACTATTTGCCAAACAGATGACAAATAATCCTTATTCTTTTTCTTTAAATTTATAATTCTACATTTTAAAATGTAACATCGAGTCACATCTTCCAGCATAAATGCTTAATGGAAAAAATTTAGATTAATACTATTAGCATCAAATATTAACATTTAAAAAACACAAGTATGCTATGAATACACCCCCTTACATATAAAAATACCCAAGATTAAAAAAGCACTTTTGATACCTTTAATACTCTCTTGATAGAGCCAATCACAAAATTTCTTGTTTGATGCTTTTTATTCCGAAAAATCCAGTCACGATTGAGCACTTTCTCTCCTTCTTCTAAAACATTTTTTTGACCTTGGAAATGTGGTTTCTCATATATAATCCAACTAAAATAACAGCAGCAACAACAATAACAAAAATCAAGGTACAGGTAACTTGTTTTTAAGATATTATTAGACAGGCACATGAGTATATTATTGTAAGTCACAACATTTCTCATTTCCTTATATATTTACCTTTTTTCCATGACAAGTACAAAATCCTGCTTCTAAACACAAAATCAGAGCCCAGCTTTAATAGCTGATGTGCATTATAAAAGATAAAGCCAGTAATATATTGTAATATTTATTTCAATGACAAGACAGACTTATTATTAGATTGTAACATTATCAATTCTAATAGGACAAACTGAAGATTTTCTGTGACATTCTACGCTTTTACTAATTTTAGCAAATCCATTTCCACAATAACTGACCAAAAAAAGGGGGGGGGGGAATGAGCTTTTTCTATTTCAGAATTTATTCAGCAAGGGTCATTTAAAATTACACAAACTACATTAAGCTATTTTTTCAATAGCTGGCCTTCACATTCATGAATATTTCACTATTTTTGTAGGCATTTTTTAAATAACAAGTTCCTAATCTGTAAAATGGAAGCAATAATAGTAACATCTCACACAAGTTGTTCTGAATGTTAAATATGAAAATGCACATAAAGGGATGGGTAAACCTACATCTAAGTTCTTATCTATGGATGGCAACTTGGTTTTATTAAGGTAGCTCAAGTGGCTTATCTTTTTTGCCAAAAATAAGAGAAAAAAATATTCACCATATCATAAAAACCTTATTAAAATGTTTTCTTTTATCAAAACAAGTTTGAGAAAGGGAATAATACCTCTATATATTTAAGACAGATGCAAGGAAGAATGTACACAACTTCAGAAAACAGGCTTTAAAAAATTCAGATGAGGATTGCTTACCATCCTCTTACAACTTTGATGAGTGCTCCATTTGGAAAGGTCCAGGATGTAGCATCAAGAATGTTATTATAAACCTCCTGTTTATATTTGCTTCCATGAAGGTCATAGACAACCATCTGAAAATATGCAGTGACTAATTTAAAGAATGCATTTGAACTTCAGAAGAAAATGTGTTAAAAATCATTTCTAAAGACACAAAAACAATTAACTGATGTAGATACAAAGGTATCTTTTTTATTCTAGGTCACTAAAAGTAAGACTTAAAATTTTCTTTTTCCTTTCCTCAAAGAATGCCTCTCCTTCTTCTCTACCTTCATATGGATATACAGAAAATGACTATTTTTACCTTCCCAGGTCTGGGGTTACTTCTCAGGTATTGTTTATCAATGGGATTCTGAAATTATAAAAATAAAAGAAATCAGTATCCAAGGAAGAGTTAACTGGATAACATAAATTTCAAGTTCTGAATTTCAAAAACTGTTTTACCTTACAGTTACTGGCTGAATTTTAAAGCATTATTACTTATAACATCTGACCACAAAGACAAATAGAAAGACTGTGGCAATGCTAATAAAAGCTGCATCTTCTCAAATACAAGTTTAAAAAAAAATTACACAGAACAGTTATCCAAAGAAGAAATGAGTATATTTAAATGGAGAAAAATACATTCATATAATATTTTTCTAACTGAAAAGTGGGAGTTCCAAACCCATTTTTAGCTATATTTCTCAACTGTCCTAAGTTTCTTTCTATACTACTTTGTATAATACAAATTTTCCACATGAATAAATCAATGTAAAAAGGTAGATTTATAGTAAAAATTAAAGATTTCTTCTCAGTCACTTGTTTCTTGTCTGAATTGTCAGAACTACATTGTGTTTCATGCATTATTTGCATACATATGCAGTCATGTATTTTACTGTGTACTTTGTTTAAACTACAGAAAAGAAGAGAATGGTAGGAGGAAAAAAAACTGGGGGAGAAAGGCTAATAGGAAACTAATTCATATTTTTGCTTTTTATTCTTAATTTGAATATGTATTTTTATAGGAGACAAAATAGAATAAAAATACTAATTCTTTTGTGACTCAGGAGACATTGGGAGTTTTACAAATATTTTAAAATATCACTGAATATTTATGTTTTCAAGATACAAACATGGACACACATATATGCAACAGAAAGTAGCAACTTTCCAGATAATGTATCTTGAAAACTCTTAAACACTGTAAATAACTACTCCTTAGTATTTCATTATTAATTAATTGGGGGATTCTTTTTAATTAATGTAATAATAATACAACCAAAATTCTACTAAGATAAATAAATATACTAATAAAGGGATCTCTATGTCTAAGGCTATTTTTAAAAATGCAGGCCTGTATTACTACTGAAAAATACAAATGGGGAAATTCTCTTCCAATGTAGAACAGCAAGTTATAATTTTAGAAAGTTCTTAAGGCTCAAAGAAATTAGGTGATTTGTACAATTACATAGTTCATATGGGTCAGAAGAGTAAATTGGTCATAGCCAGGACTGGTCTATTCACTATACTATGCTGCATCTCCTAAAACTACTTTAAAATAACAAAAAATCCACAATACAATTAAGAATGTTTATCAAATATCTGAATATGCTCCTTAGATTGTACTACTAAAATATAGTTTTATTATATATATTTTAAAAATTAAATAAGTAAAATAACTTACCTCTGGACCAGTGTTTAATTTGGGGACTTGTTCTTGAAGATTACCTCCAAACTTGAGTCCTTTCTCAGGTGATACGGTTTTAGTAGTTTGCAAATATTGGTTATAGACACTCTTGAAAGATGAATGTAATTTAGAACTGAGGTCAGACTTTTGAAGAAAAGGACCTGGTGCATGGTGAATTAAGGTCCTGTCTTGCCACAGGACAGTTTGTTGATTAGAGGTGGTGGGTTCATTTGAAAGAAAAAGTGGCATTTTGTAAGATCTACTTCCATCTTGGTCCTCTCCTTGATAAATTATAGTTGAACAATCTGGAATTTGAAAAGTAACATGTTCTCTCTTTCCGGTTGTCAGAATAATCTCTTTATGTTGTGGTTCCTCCTCATCCTCATCCACTACAATTTCTTGCTCTGTCTCAAGCTTTTCTCCATCATCAAAATTCATCCTTAAACGCTCCGACACTGATTGGAGAAGAGACAACACAGAAGAGGGTTGACTAGCACCATCTCTTGATTTTGCACTAGATCCACGGTGTCCTGGGGATACTTCACTAGACAAGATATCTTCCTGTGAGCTATCATCTTCATAAATAGGAGATAAGGCTAAAGGATAGACTTTGTATCTTTTTGCCTCGACTGATAAAAACATTTCAGAACTGTCACTATCAAACATTTCACTGGATTTACTCTCCTTTTCAAAATGATGAACAAGGTCAGTTCTACTTTCAGACCTTTCACATACCAGAACATGTGGCACATCACTGGTAGACTTGCCAGGAAACACCAGGGAATGGGCTCCCTCTTCTTCTGCAGATAAATATTGACACTCATCTTGAAGGGGTTCTTCATACAAAATGGTAAAAGTAGAGTTACCTTGCTCATCTTGTGGTATAAAAGCTAAATGTGATTGTTCATTTACAATGTCATAATCTAGACCTTTTTCGTTCTTACACACTGCAGTCATATACAGATGCTTTTCTGTCCTTAGTTTGAAATCTTCAGGTAAAAAATCTGGTGTCATAAAGCCAATGTTTCCTTTGCAATCTTCATTCAATGTAGGCAATTCATAACCCTCAAACTGAAATTTAGCTTTGTTGTCACACAACACTATATTTTCCTTTGTTTCTATAGGTCTTATTTCAGTTTGTCCAAAATTCCTTTTAATATCTATTTGGTATACTTTTTCTAATTCAAACATTGCAGGTATTACTTTATTTTCCTCAACATTTCCTTCAGCTGTCTTTTGGTTCATTTCTGCTATGTCTAAAATAGTGGGTTTTGCTGAATCAGTTTGTGAAATTTTCAATTGAATATCATCTCTGTGTGTTTTTTCCATTTTTAACTTGGAGGATATCACTGTAGTTTTTCTACCATCACTTTCAATATCCTTTTCAAATGCCTTTTCAATTTCTAACATGACAGGTGCCATTTCATCAGTATTCCTTTTAAATGGTTTTCCCATTTTGAAATTATCAGGCATACTTTCTAATTTTGTAAAATTTAATTCACTTCTTCCATATGATTTCCCCAATTCTAAAACTGAGGGCATCAGCTCATTTTCTCCTGCATTTAATTCAACATCCATTTTGAATGTTTTTTCCATTTCTAACACTGAGGGCATTAGTTCATTTTTTCCTGCATTTAATTCTGTATTTTTGTTTACTGTTCCCATTTCTAGCATGGGTGGTGCTACCTCAATTTTGCCCATACCAAATTCAGCATCTTTTCTGCATACTTTTCCCATTTCTAACATATCAATAGGTAGTGATTTATTACTGTGTCCTGGTAGGCATTTTTCATTAATACATACAATACTATCGGAAAAACTACTTTTGGATGTGCTGGGTAAATGGCTATATACTTCATCATTCATGAAAGGGGGCCATTTGAAATTTAAGACAAGTGTTTCAGTATCTTTCTTCTGAGTTTTGTGGCAACCCACATTATCTATTTGAATTAATGCCTTTTGCACTTTACTTTTGTCTTTGTTAAAGGTTAATGGCATACTTTTATCATCTAAATCTTTATGGGATATGTTCTCTGATAGTAAAACATTTGATTTTGGCAACTCCACACTATATGGTTGTTCCAATCCATTTCCAGAATATAAAGGTTTTTGGTAAGGCACCAGTTCTCTTCCTTTAGTTGAATGTGTGTCATTTAAATTACTTTTTGCCAAAAGACTTTTTGATTCTTTATTTTCACTAACTTTAGTTACGCTTTGAGATTCTGGCTGCTCTGAAGCCAAGAATCCTTTAGCTATATAATGTGGTTTAACAATATCATTGTTCAGAATCTTTGTGTCATTGGCCTTTTCAGTATTTCTGGCATGGTTCCTGGGCTGGGTTTTTCTGTAATGACTATCTACCAGTTTTTGCTGGGCACCATGAATAACCTCACTGACCAATTCCCTTGCTTTGATTATTAATAAATTAGACATATCCATTTTATCAGTATCAATAAGGAGATTCCTCTCACCACTGATAGTTAAAACACAGGCCTTTCCTTCTCTTTTGTCTTCTGACACATCTTTAAAACTGTACTCATCCAAATGGTCTAGGGGCTGAATCAATGTCTTCTCTTTTTCTTCTGATGTTTTGTTACCAATGGCCTCTTCTTTCAAGGTAAATGCATTACATCCCTGGTAGTTAACCCCTATTTGTGTGGACTTTAGCTCTTGCCTGGCAGACTCCAAAATTAGATCAACCAACTTCTCAGCTGCTTTAACGAAATCACTGTTGGAGTCCAGAGGTCTAGTATATGCTCTTCTCCTTGTTCCTGTGTCCTCAGCTGATGCTTCAGAACACTGTAGGCTAAAGCTGTTAACTGACACTGTAGCACTAGCAACTGTTTGAACATCAGCTTCCATGGCACTTTTCAGTACAGCAGCAGTGATATAATTAGGCCCACCCTTTCCAGTATGAATGTTAGGTACATCTCTGTCATGTCTATGACACAAGGCCATTTCTGCCACTATGTGGCTAGCTTTTTCACATTCCCAATGGCTACTGTTGGTGGACAAGGAACTATCTTCACATGAGAATTCTTTAGTAACTTTCAAAATTTCAAAATTATCTTTGGGTTTAGATGAATTCATAATCATGTTAGCTTCTTCAGGTTTACTGAAGGAAGATGAAACAGTATTAGAACTGTCACCTAATAAATTATTTTTTTCATAATGTCTCTGAAATGAGGCCGTTTCTTCTACTCTCAGTATAGAGGAAACCTCAAGAAAACTTTTGGCTTTTAATTCAGAAGTGATTTTTGCCATACTAATATCAGAATCCAGAATCTGTAAGGTGCCATCATCTTGAGTTTTAGGTAACATATCAGAGGAGCTGAGCCCTATTCCAGATTTATCAGAAATCATTTTAGAGCCATCAATGTCTCTAAGTTCATGCAGACCAAGTGAGATTTTGTTCTCATCATGTGTCACTGACCATATGGCTTTACTGTCATGGCCATGAAGCAAATTCTCTGCCATACCACTCTCAAGAACAATTGGGGCTTCACTTTGGGATCTGTGAGGACTTTGAGTGGCCTTTAAATGTTTATCTGTGAACATACAATTAGATGGAGAAACCTCAGCTTGGTAAATCTCTTCCGAATCAAGATCAGGAAGCAGCAGATGAATCTCCTTGAATGTTTTGGAATGAATGGTTTTGTCTTGTTCATGCTTCACAGCAGGATTCAAACTCTTTAAAATAGGATCTTCCCACTTTCTGAAGATTCTACCTTCAAAGTCAAAAGTAGGAGTTAAATCAGACGGATCAGTCTTTTTATTTTCAAGGATGGAACATGTTTTTTCACTGTTAATACCTGAAGAGTCAGGCAAAACTTTGGCCAGTGCAAGATTTTCAGATTCAAAGGGACATACTGAAATATGGTTTTTATTAACAATTTCAGATTTCAGTCCAGATGTTATGCTATTTTGTATACAACACATCTTTTCTGACTCATTAACAGATTTTATAGAGGGATGGTTATTTTGAATTATTAAAATGTCTTGAGACACTTTATCTGATGGACCAAAATCAAAGTTCTTGTTTTTTGTTATAAGATTATAATCAATGCCTTTCAAGAAGGATCCAACCATTTCATTTTTTGTATGTGATATGTTATTTGAAGAAAAGAGGACTTTAGTTGAAGAAATTCCTTTTTCTTTTGTATCTTTAACTTGCACATTTGTTTCTGAGTCTTGAATAACTGACCTGTTTTCTTCATTCTGTAACCATTCTGTAACTGTTTCAGCTTCATGAACAACAATGCTGCCAAAATTATATGACAATGGGCATTTACTCTCTGGCAGTTCCAATTCTTCATGTAAAGCTGTTTTACTTGGAGTTGACAAATCTTCATATTCATGTTTGACTGTTTCTGATTCTCTTTTAGTTAAACCTATATTCATGTCAGAAAGAACTATTCTTGAAGTTTGAAAATGTTGATTTCTTTGCTCTGATGTTCTATCATTCTTCAAAAAGTTGTTTTCTAAAGTGGTTTTGGGATTCAATATACTCTGAAAAGCAGGATTTCTAGGTTTTTTTATATCATTTTGGAATAACATTGATCCTATCATGTCATTGTCTATTCTGTATACTGGTACATAATTTAAAGGATGATTATAACAGGACTCAACTATAGAACTAGAGATAGATTCAGGAGATGATGATGGTGATGATGGTTTGCTTAATACAGATTCCTTAAAATGACTGTTATTTAAAATGGCATCTTTTAAAGGGCTTTTGAGCAGATGTGTGTCATTCTTGATTGGTGAATCAGGACAGACAACAGCCTCAGAATCACTTCCAGTTCCAGTCTGAGTACTTGCACTAGAATCCGAAGTTTCATTTGCTCTTTGTACAAAATTCAAATTCTCTAATTTGGTTTGTTTCTTCAAAATTTTCAAAATTTGTTTGGGACCCCGGTAAGTTGAATATGTAATGGAAGATATCTCAGGTTCACATTCTACTTTTCTATAATGAGAAGTTTCAGAGCATTAAGAAAGGTAATTAATACACTATATTAATATTAAATTGTGATTTAAGTCTCATCTGCAATCATCACTCAAAACTTAAACTGAACATCACTATAGCATCACAACAATAAGCATATATTTAATACCTATTATTAAACACATTATTGTTTTAGGTTCTGAAGGTACAAAGATAAAAATCAAAGTCCCTGTCCTCAAAGTATTTATGTCTATTATTTCACTTAATCTTCATATTGGTAAACTAGTAAATCAAGTAATAATAGCTAGCATTTATATAGCACCTACTACTATGTGCCAAATATTGGGCTATTTACAAATATCTCATTTGATCCTCTACACAATATATAGCACCTGGGACAAACAAGTAGTTTGCTCAGGATAACATACCTAGTGTCTGTGGATTGGATTCGATTGAACGACATTCATGTCCTCCTGGCTGTAGGCCAAGTGTTCTCTCCCTGTACCACCTAAATGCTTAGTTTTATTCTTCTTACTTTATAGATGTTTTATATATTTATCACAAAGAATAACACAGCCAGTAAGAGACAAAGAAGAAATTTGAATTCTGGTCTGCTGACTCCTATCTTTAATTGGGTTTCAAAGATTCGTTCCTAGCTTTCTCTGGTGAGTAGGCTTCCCTTCTAATGTCTATTGGAGAAGGGAGGGGTTCCCTATTGGCCTCCCTCAGATTTGGGTTAGTTGATGGGTTTGCTGTAAAAGTTTGGATTGCTATAGAAATAGGAGTCCTTGCTGGTAGGCCCCAGGGGTGAGGTCTAGCTGTTGGCCAGGTCAACAATGGGGTCAAAGGCCTTTCTGGTGGCCTATTCTGGGGTAGAGAGTCTGGGTTGGGACCTTGCTATATTTGCACAGACTGCTCACTTGTCTCGGGGCTGCTGGTTTGCAGAAGGACAGTGCCTTACTGATAAGATTGCCCCAGAATAGAAGCCCTACTGTGAAGCTGGCTGTTGCTTCTGCTCTTACATCTGATACCCTTCCCAGACTAGTGAGACAGACCTTTCATGTAGTTCGGGTAAGCTTTTCTGATCCTAGATCAATTATGAAGTGATTTTCTAGTTGCTTAGCGGGAAATCTGGAAGAATTTCAGAGGGTTTCTTCCTCATTCTGCCTTCTTAGCACTGGAAATCCCACAGTATTTTAAAGGACCAAATTTTGAGCAATTAATACATTAATTAAATTTCTTCAGATCCATCCCAAAGAAATCTGTAAGGACAGTATTTCTGGAAGCAATCTAGGAGATAATCTACAGCTGTATTGCTACAAATCTCTCATTTCTATCTCTGGGCCGTTTTAATTTTTCTGAATTTATGTGCACACATCCATATGTATTTTAAATAAACAGAAATAATTCTTATTAAGGGTTTCTGGCTGTCTTGCATGCCTAGGAATACTATTCTTCCCCTACTCCCAATTAATGATCTCTGGTTTCCTTTAAATGAGAACTAAAAACCCTATTTTCTACAAGGTCTTCCCCAATCCCTCTTATTTCTAGTTCTTTCTCCCTTATAATTATTTCCTATTTATAATGTATATAGCTTACTTTGTATAGATGTGTTGGCATATCATCTCTCCCATTACACTGTAAGCTCCTTGAGGGCAGAGCATATATTTTGCCTCTTTTTGTATCACAATACTTGGTACATACTAAGTGTTTAACAAATGTTTATAGACTAAATGGATAACAGAGTTGGATGAGACAACTCCTGAGGTCCCTTTTAGCACCCAATTTGTAATATAAGAAAAGGAAAGAGTCACACAACATAGAAGCAGGACAAAATGAAATAACTGCCTCCTTTAAAACATGATTAAAGTGTTGTACATTTAACTGAAGAGTACAACAGGAAATGAATCATTTCAGTATCCATCTATTAAAAAAAATTCAAATCAGCAATAGCAAATTATTTATATGTGCCTGGAATTGGAATACCTACCCTGTTAAAAGGATAGTCAGTCTTCCAGAATTAGAGAGCACTTGGGAAAATCAGCTTAATTGAAACATGGCAAACTTGGAAAAAGGCTTTTTTATTTTAGCTATCTGTATGAAGAACTGATTCTTTGAATTAAAAATCTTGAAAAGTTTATTATTCCAGAGGCAGATTAGTGGAACAATAGAGATATATTCAGGAATCAGGAGGATCTGAGTTCAAATGTTACCTTAGAAACTTGCCATTTACCAGCTGTGTGACCCTAGACAAGACACTTAATCCCAAATGCCTCACCCTCCAAAAAAGTTTTTTTTTTTTAAAAAAAGTTTATTATTTCAAAGGGGTTTCTAGATGAGATTATGCTATTAAAAAGAGAATAGGGCAGGGGTTGGACTAGAAGCCATTTTCAGGCCTTCATATCCTTTTGCCTAAACTATTGCTATTGTCTCTTAATTGCCTTTAGTACCTACATACTCTAGATTATTTTAGCTGCTTCTGTCAGGAGTATTATGCAAAGGCACAAATTAGCACAGTATATATTGATGGAGAGGGGAATGACTTAAAAGAATTACTTCCAAATTTCTCAGTCAAATAAATACTGGTAGCTATCAAGAATGGGTTCTCCTCACTTCCAGTTGATCAATGATGGACAGAAATAACTATACCCAGAGAAGGAACACTGGGAAGTGAATGTAAATTGTTAGCACTACTGTCTATCTACCCAGGTTACTTATACCTTCGGAAGCTAATAATTAATGTGCAACAAGAAAATGGTATTTACACACATATATTGTATCTAGGTTATATTGTAACACATGTAAAATGTATGGGATTACCTGCCATCGGGGGGAGGGAGTGGAGGGAGGGAGGGGATAATTTGGAAAAATGAATAAAAAAAAAAAAAAGAATGGGTTCTCAATCTACTTTTATAGCCTTACCTATCCTTTTTTCTTTAAGAGAAACTTTGCTTAATTCAAGTTAGTCTATTCATCTCCAAAACAAACTAGGTACTCTTCTGTACATTCTTCTTCCTCAAAGCACCTTCTCTCCCATTTCAATTCTGTTCTTACTAGACAGCTCAGACAGTCCAGCTAATCCTCAATCAGCAGTGTTCAAAATACCCTGTCTAATCCTGTAAGCACTTATTGGGTATATTAATCATCTGATACAACATACTATATCTTCTAAAACTTAAACCTGCTTAATCCCCAGTCAGTCTACTCCAATTCACTCCAATTGCTTTCAGTTTTGCTCCAGCCATATCCTTTGTAGTCTTGACTATACAGTGAACTAACTCAACTTTATAATTTTCTCTACCCTTAAATCTTTTGGACTGAATATAACCCTTCAGGGGGAAAATGGAGATTTAATGAAACAGAGCACTTTAAGCATTTCTGATAAAAAGACCAGACCTGAACAGAAAATCTGACTTTCAAATAAAAGTCTCAAAAGAAACATAAAAAGGTAGACCATAAGAGATTCATAAGATAAAATTATTTACATTCCTACATGGAAAAATGATATTTATAACTACAGAGAACTTAATTAGGGCAGTTAGGAGTATATATAAGGCGGCACAGGTGTGATTTGACTTTGATGGGATGGTATCCAAAAAATTAAATGAAGGAATGAAAAAGAGGGATGCACTGAGAGAAAGGGGAAGAGAAAGAAAGAATTATTTCATATCAAAAAGCCTTTATAATAAAGGGGAAGATGGGGAGGGAGGTGGTAAATAAAACTTGAACCTTATTCTCCTTAGAATTAGCTCAAAGAAGAAATAAAAATGCAAACTCAGTTAGATACAGAAATCTATCTTAATCTTCAGGGAAGTAGGAAGGGAAGAAGATAAAAGGGGCAATAATTGTGGAAAACAATTTTATAGCAAAATTCTATAGAAGGGCCTCATTTTTCAAATTATATATATATATATATATATGCATGTATATATATATATATTTTTTTAATCAAATTTGTATTAATGTTATTTCTCAATTGATAAAATAGTCAAATGATAAGAACAAGCAGTTTTCAGATGAAGAAATCAAAGCCAACTACAGTCATATGAAAAAATGCTCTAAATTACTTATTTAAAAATGCAAATTAAAAGTACTTCACATTTATCAGATAGGCCAATATGACAAAAAAGGGAAATGATAAATATTGGAGAAGATGTGGGAAAATTGAAACACTAATGCATAGCTGGTAGAGTTATGAAATGATCCAACCATTCTGGAGAACAATCTAGAACTATGACCAAAGGGCAATGAAGCTGTGCACACTCTTTGAGCTAGCAATGTCACTATTAGATCTGTATTCCAAAGAGATTTAAAAAAAGAGGAAAAAGAAAAGGCTCTATATGTATAAAAACATTCAGCAGCTCTCTTTGTAATGGAAAAGAATTGGAAATTGAGGGATTGTCCATTATTTGAGGAATGATGGAACAACTTGTGGTATATGATTGTGATAGAATACTACTGTATATAAGTGAAGAACAGAATGCTTTCAGAAAAAAAAAACTGTTAAGACTTACATGAACCAATGCAAAGGTAGTAAGAATCAGACACTGTACAATAACAACACTATTGTATACAATGATCAACTATGAATGACTTACCTATTTTTAGCAATTACAATAACCAAAGATAATTCCAAATGATTTATGATGAAAAATGCTCTCCATCTTCAGGGAAAGAACTGATGGAATCTGAATGCAAATCACAGTAAGCTTTATTTTTACTTCACTTGTTTTGGGGTTTTTTTTGAGGGGGGAGGCCCAAATTTCTTTCACAACATAAGCAATATAGAAAAATATTTTGCATGATTACATATGTATAACCTATATCAAATTGCCTGCCTTCCTATTGAGGGGGGAGCAGAAAGAAGGTAAGAATTTGAAACCTAAAAAAATTTTTAATAAATGTTAAAAATTGTTTTTATTTGTAATTAGAAAAAAATTTTAAAAGAGAATCACCATCACAGAAAGGATAGGAGTCCAGCATATTCTGGTTCAGGCTGCATTAGCAAAACCCCAGCCCCAGCCTAGCTTCTTATCAATAAAGTGGGAATGAGGGGCCCAGGAAGCTCGGAATCAGCATCAGGACCGGCTGATTCTAACTCTCTCAGCCCAGATACACAAAACACAATTTGGAAGGGTAGTACAAAAGTTCCATGGAACCAGTGTGGGAAACCAAAATCCTAGCAAAGGTCACACCAGTTTAGCTCCAAACCCAGGAAAGCAGGTCTGTTGCTTTAGCACATTAGATCTTATAGCAACAATGGAGCAGGGACAGTTCCAGTTCAGAAAAGAGGACTTGTGGTCATGTCCCCAGAAAGGTCTTTGAAAACAGCTTGGGACACTCTCCACCCTAGAAACAGAGCTCTAGTTAAACAAAAAGTTAAACAGACAACAAAAAAAGTTTCTATGTTGACAATGAAGATCAAAACACACAGAAGATAACAAAGTTAAAGCTCCTACATTCAAAGTTTCCAAGGAAAAAATAAAAACTGGACCGAGCCCATGAAAGAGCTCAAAAGGGATTTTGAAAATCAAATACAAGAAGAAGAGAAAAAAGTAGGAAAAGAATTGAGAGTGGTACAAAAGGAAACAGAAAAAGCTAATGAAGAAAAGAATGTCTTAAAAAGCAAAACTGGTCAACTGAGGAAGAAGGTACTAAAATAATTCCTTGAAAATTAGAATTGAGCAATGAAAACTAATGACCTTAGGAGAAATCAAGAAATAAAGCAAAAACAAAAAAAAAAAAAAAAGGAAAAATGAAAAAAACGGTAAAAAATCTCATTGAAATAACAAGACTTGGAAACCAGATCCAGGAAAGAGAATTTTAAAATTATTGGACTACCTGAAAGTCATGATCAAAAAAAGAGCCTGGACATGATTTTTCAAAAAAGTATTGAGGGTGAAGCCAAGATGGCAGAGAAGGCACACTCAACTTTCTAAGCTCCTCTCATGACCTCACGACCAATCTTTGAATTCAGCCTCAAAAATAGCGTTTGACTGATGAAATTCATGAAGATTAAAGGCACAACAACTTATCAGCTGAAAAAAATCTAGAAGACTGACAGAGCAGGTTTGTCCTGAGGGGCGGGAACAGACCAGCTCAGGCAGGGAGATAGTAAAAGACTGGAGTCCTGAGCGGACCAGGGATGAGGTAGCCTCTGTGGGAATGACTGCCACAGGTTGACTGTTTTGCCTTGATTGTAAAGCAGTGGACCAGCAGAGAGATTAGAGCTAGAGGTACAAGGTATTCTAAAAATGCCAGAACCTAAGAGGATCTGGCTGTACCCACCCCAAACTGGAAGTGACTCAGCATAGACCAGCACAACTATGCAGTTGCATTCTGCACCATGGCAAATCTATAGGGCAGGAGAGGTGCAGCCCAGGGCAGCCTCTAATATGTACAGTGGGGGGCTCAGCCTAGGGCAATAGAACTTTCCTAGCCAGACTGTGCTTCCCTGGCCAGAGCCACTTCCGGTGCCTTGGGAGACTATTCCCTGAGCACCTGCAAATATCCACAGCCCCACAGTGGGATTTGGCTTGGGATAGTGACACTTTCACTGCTCAGCCTCTTGCCTCAGGGTAGTCATTAATCCACACAGCAGGGTTTTTCCCAGGGCACTTTCTCAGCTCCACCCTGCAGGCCTGAGTCACTTCCATTGGGAAACTATTTCCCACAGCACTCACATACCTGGACACTCTTTGTAGTCTGTTGGCAGGCCGTCCATATAGCTATTCCTGTTCTGCAGAGGAAGCTGGTAAATTCCTGCCCTGAAGGCAGACCCTACAGGTTTTAAAAAATGAGTAAAAAAAAAAATCAAAAGGACAATGGATAGCTTCTATACAGAAAGAGAGCAGGTTTTCAACCCTGAGGAGACTAATAGCAGACAGTCTCCAGACAATTGTTGGTCCCCAACACAAAAAAAGCTGTTCTAGAACAGACTATTAAAAACCTTAAAAGAGAGCTAGAAGAAAAATGGGGAAAAGAAAGAGAAGCTATGCAAGAGAGTAACAACTTCCTGACATGTGAACTGCAAAAGGAAAACAACTTCCTGAAATGTGAATTGGAAAAGGTAAACAACTTCCTGACATATGAATTGGAAAAGGTAAAAAAAAACTCCCAGGAAGTGCAGGGAAACAGAATTTGTGAATTGGAAAACGTAAAGAATTCCCAAGAAAGTAGGATTTGTGAATTGGAAAAAGAAAATAATTCACTAAAAAAAAAAAAAAACATTCCATAGAGCAAAACAACTCATGTAAAAACTCAATTGGACATTTACACAATGAAGTAAAAAAAAAAAAAAAAAAAGCTAATGTAGAAAATAACTCATTAAAAATCAGAACTGAACAAATAGAAATAAATGATTCATTGTGACACTAAGCAAAACAAAAAAAAAATGAAAAAATAGAAACATTAAATATCTACTTGGAAAAACAACAGACCTGGAAAATAGATCTAGGAGAGATAATCTGAGGACACAAGAGAAGCAGAAAAAGGCGAAAGGAACTCTTGTGAATTATATTTCTGTTGTGGATATACATAAAGACTACTTGTATAATTTGATTTTACTGATATAACATAAGGGAAGTAGAAATGGAACAGGGATAGTGTCAGAAAAAGGGAAAAGGGGAGGTAAAAAGAGGGAAACTACTTCCCACAAAGAAGCAAAGAAAACCTATTATATTTGAGGGAATTTAGAGAGGGGGAGTAACATTGTGTGAATCTTACTCTCATCAGAAAGAAAATAATTGACATATTTGTTTTACAGAGAATTCTCTCTCACCTCATTAAAAAGTGAGAGAGGAAGAGGGAAAAGGAAAAGAGTAACAAGGGAAGGGTACAAGAAAGGGGAAGGGATTGAAAGGGAGGAGGGAGGGATACTAAAGAGGGAGGACTGCGTGCAAGTGAGGCTCATAAATTTAATACTGGGGAAGGGATTTGGGGGGCAAGGGAAAAAAAGCATAATATAGGAATAATATGATGGCAGGAAATACAGAATTAGTAATTTTAACTGTAAATATGAATGGGATGAACTCTCCCATAAAGCGAAGGTGGATAGCAGACTGGATCAAAAGTCAGAACCCTACAATATGTTGTTTACAGGAAACACATTTAAAGCAGGGAGATACATACAGAGTAAAGGTAAAAGGCTGAAGCAATATCTATTATGCTTCAGGAGAAGTAAAAAAAGCAGGGGTAGCCATCCTTATCTCAGATCAAGCAAAAGCAAAAATTGATCTAATTAAAAGAGATAAAGAATGAAACTATATCCTGCTAAAGGGTGGCATAGACAATGAAGCAGTATCAATACTAAACATATATGCATCAAGTGGTATAGCATCTAAATTCCTAAAGGAGACATTAAGAGGGTTGCAAGAAGAAATAGCAAAACTATAATAGTGGGAAATCTCAACCTTGCACTCTCAGAATTAGATAAATCAAACCACAAAACAAATGAGAAATAAAGAGGTAAACAGAATATTAGAAAAATTAGGTATGATAGATCTTTGGAGAAAACTGAATGGTGATAGAAAGGAGTATATTTTCTTTTCAGCAGTTCATGGAACCTACACAAAAATTGACCATATATTAGTACAAAGACTTCAAAATTAAATGCAGGAAGGCAGAAATAGTAAATGCTTTCTTTTCAGATCACGATGCAATAAAAACTACATTCAACAAAAAGTTTAATAGACCAAAAAGTAAATGGAAACTAAATAATCTCATCTTAAAGAATGATTGGATGAAACACAATAATTTCACTCAAGATAGTGACAATGATGAGACAACATATCAAAATGTGCGGGATGCAGCCAAAGCAGTAATAAGGGGAACTTTTTTTTAATCTTTAGAGGCTATTTTGAATAAAATAGAGAAAGAGAAGATCAATGAACTGGGCTTGAAACTTAAAAAAGCTAGAAAAAGAGCAAATTAAAACCCCCCAATCAAATACTGAACTTGAAATTCTAAAATTAAAAAGAGAAATTAATAATATTCAAAGTAAAAAAAATTGAATTAATAAATAAAACTAAGAGTTGGTTTTATGAAAAAAACCAATAAAATAGATAAAATTCTGGTAAATCTGATCAGAAAAAGGAAAAAGGAAAACTATATTGTTAGTCTTAAAAATGAAAAGGGGGAACTGTCCACCAATGAAGAGGAAATTAGAGCAATAATAAGGAGTTATTTTGCCCAAATTTATGCCAATAAACTTGAAGTGAAATGGAGGACTACCTCCAAAAATATAGGCTTTCCAGATTAACAGAGGAGGAAGTAAATCGCTTAAATAGTCCCATTTCAGAAAAAGAAATAAAACAAGCTATTAATCAACTCTCTAAGAAAAAATCCTCAGGACCAGATGGATTTACAGGTGAATTCTACCAAACATTTAAAGAACAATTAGCCCCAATGTTATATAAGTTATTTGAAAAAATAGGGAATGAAGGAGTCTGACCAAATTCTTTTTATGACACAGACTTGGTATGTATTGATACCTAAACCAGGTAGGTTGAAAACTGAGAAAGAAAATTATAGACCAATCTCCCTAATGAGTATTAATGCTAAAATCTTAAATAAGATATTAGCAAAAAGACTACAGAAAATCATCCCCAGGATAATATACCATAATCAAGTAGGATTTATACCAGGAATGCAGGACTGGTTTAATATTAGGAAAACTATTAGTATAATTGACCATATTAATAACCAAATTAACAAAAACCATATGAGCATCTCAATAGATGCAGAAAAACCAGTTGATGAATTCCAGCATCCATTCCTATTAAAAACACTCGAGTGTAAAGGGCTAGAACTGAGCAATGCACTTGGATGGTGAAGCACGTGAGACTAATTGCCAATTGGACGGTTCCCTATTAACTTGTTTAAGGTTGACCCTCCCCAGCTGTTCTGTGCTGACTTGATTGGTGGGACAAAGAGGGGGAAGTGACGTGTGTGGGAGGAGCAAGAGAAACTTGGGTGGTGGAACTCACGCTCACTTGCACTCGACCGGGCGTTGGAGGCGAAGGTAAAGATCTAGAATAAAGACGTTTAGTGATCCTGACTCTTGCTGATTTCTGGAAAGATAGAGTTCCAGCATTTGGCGTCCAACGTGTGGCTGGCACCCTACTTCCACCGAAGTCCTCCTGTGACCAGGAGATTAGGTGAGTATTCTAATAGAAATAAGGAACTTACCTTGTTAAGGACTAAATCAGCAATCTCTAGTAACTGAGATGGGGCAGATGTTAGGTAAATCCTGGGCCTCAGCTGACCCTGCTCCAACCCCAGCCCCTGCCTCATCTAGCAATGCTATAGAGGATATAATTAAGATAATTGATGAGAAAAGTTTACTTGTTCCCATCCCACAAATGAATAATCTCATACACTCATTGATTCGCACGTCCCCTTGGTTCTTAAATGAAGAAAAACTACGTATAGATAAATGGAAGCTAGTGGGACTTGAAATGAAAGAATTTTACTCAAAAAATGGGAATTGTCAAATTTTCCCAGAGGTATTTTATCTATACAACTTGATTCTATTAGACTTAAGCTATCAAGAAGAGTTTAGAAGAAGGAAGAGTTCTAAAAAGGCTCAGAGAAGGAAGCGTGAGGAACAAAAGATAGAAGATAGGCAAACTCAGGACATTGCCAGAGGGCAAGGGGATTTGAATGAGGAATCTGAGGGTGTAGACTCTGATTGTCCTGAAGAAATTTCAACCCCACCTAGAGAGCAGATTATTGATCAGCCCACATCCACTCCACCTTCAGGGACAGAGGGAGGAGGAGTAGTGGGAGGGGCGGTGACCTCATCAGCGCCCCCCCCTCCTCCCACACAGAGCCCCCCCTCCCAACAACTGCCCACTCCTGTAACTAGATTAGAAAGAGGGCTTATTGAAGCAATTGAAAATGGAAAAGAAGTAGATAATGATTTCAAACTTCAAATTTTTCCCGTGATTCAACAGCGTAATTCTGCAGGTCAAGAGAGTAGAAGATATGCTCCTTTTAATATGGATGTCCTTAAAAACCTGAAAAAATCTTGCACTGTCTTTGGGGCTACATCAGATTATGTTAAAATGTTAATACACAATTTGGCTTATGAAACCTTAACCCCTAGTGACTGGAAAGTCATTGCAAAAGTGTGCTTAGAACCTGGACAAAATTTGTTGTGGCTTTCTGAATTTACTGAGCTCTGTAGAATTCAAGCCCAACAAAATAGTCAAAATGCAGCTAATACTTCCATCACCTATGACCTACTAATGGGTATAGGTTCTTATGCAGACGCTTTGGTACAGATTAATTACTCCATAACAGCATTTGAGCAAATTTCTGCTGCTGCTATCAAAGCATGGGCTTCTCTCCCCAGTAAAAACTACAAGGGTGAGACCTACACAAAAATTGTACAGGGACCAAATGAACCTTTTGCTGATTTTGTGGCACGTTTGCAGACAGCTGTCATACAGGCAAATGGTGAAAATGAAGTAACAGACACTTTGGTGAGGCAACTTGCTAGAGACAATGCCAATGAGGTTTGTAGAAGGATTATACTAGGACTACGTAAGGATGCTCCTTTAGAGGAGATTATAAGACGCTGTGCCGCAATGGGCACAAATACCTTTTATAGCCAGGCTATGGTGCAGACTTCCCAAGATCCCAACATGGGGAGACAGGATCCCTTTTGGCAAGGGGTTTCCCGAGAGACTCGTCAATGCTTTCAATGCGGTAAAGTAGGCCATTTGAAAGCTCAATGTTGGCACAGAGACAGAGTGAGAAGACAGGCTGGGAGAACAAGACCCAAAACCCCATGTCCAAAATGCAACAGAGGACTCCATTGGGCCTCAGAGTGTAGACTGATTCAGGGAAACGGGATGAGGGGCCCAGCTCCAGGGCCCCAAGCAAAAAACACTTGGGGCATGATGGCAGCCGATGCCACACCCAGAGAGTGCCTCCAAGTCCAATACCCAGACATGATCAATCAGCCAGGAAGCCATCTGAGGGGAGAAAGGGATTACACAATCAGTCAGCCAGGAAGCAACATGATGGGAGAAAGGGACTACAATTAGGGAGGATAGAGTTGTATGCAGCTGGGACAATTGAGATACCCCCTGGAGAGGTGAAATCTGTTCCTCTCCAACCTATGGATCCCTTGCCTCCAGGCACAGTAGGCTTGACCATTTCACCTCCTGAGAGTACTTACAAGACAGTGTTCATTCATACACTGATGTGGGAAACTGGGGAATGTGTAGATAATATCCCAGTCACTAACACAGGGAGACAATGTGTGACTTATCAACCAGGGGAAGTAGTAGCATCGGGTTTATTGATACAGATGCCTAATAAGCAACCTGGTGACAGTCACCCATGTTCAGACTCCAAGCAGAAAAACCCAGGAATATACTGGACAGCAGCTGTGACAGCTGACCGACCTATGCTCACCATCTATATAAATGGCATAGCATTAGAAGGACTGGTGGACACAGGTGCAGATCGCACAGTCATTAGAGGTGCCAACTGGCCCAGTCACTGGCCAAAGACTAAGGCAGACACCTACATGTCTGGGGTAGGAGGATCAATAGCAGCTGAAGTTAGTGCTACCCCTTTAAGATGGGTATTTGAAGGTGAAACAGGAGTTTTTACTCCTTTTATAGTTGAAAAAATCCCCATCAATCTGTGGGGAAGAGACATTTTACAACAATTAGGGTTAAAAATGAGTACTTCGGTTTTTTAGGCAGGGCTGCTGTTGAAGGCCTGCCAACACTTTCACCTGTTCCTATCCAGTGGAAAACTGATACACCAGTGTGGATAGAACAGTGGCCCTTAGATAACAATAAAATTCAGGCCTTACTAGATATAGTACAGGAACAACTTGATCAAGGACACTTACAACCTTCTCTAAGTCCTTGGAATTCCCCAGTATTTGTTGTAAAAAAGAAATCTGGAAAATGGAGGATGTTGACTGATTTAAGAAAGGTAAATGAACAGATGGAAACTATGGGAACTCTTCAACCTGGACTTCCATCTCCTACTCAGTTGCCTAGAGAATGGCCTCTGTGGGTTATAGACATTAAGGATTGTTTCTATTCTATCCCTCTAGATAAGGAGGATATGAAAAGATTTGCTTTTTCAGTGCCCAGCGTTAACTTAGCTGAGCCTTATAAAAGATATGAATGGACAGTTTTGCCACAGGGAATGAAAAACAGCCCTACTATGTGTCAAATGTATGTTGCTGCTGCTCTTACTCCAGTAAGAAAAGCATTTCCAAAAGTAATGTTATTACATTACATGGATGATATATTGGGATGTGCACCTGAGGAACAAATGTTAGAAGCATGTCTACAAAAAACCATAGAAACACTAAGGAATTATAAATTGCACATAGCTCCAGAAAAGATTCAAAGACATGCTCCTTTTCAATATTTAGGATATGAAGTATATCCTAAGGTGCTTACAGTACAAAAACTCTCCTTAAGAACAGAGAAGCTAAACACCTTAAATGACTTCCAGAAATTGATAGGAGATATCCAATGGATGCGTCCCGTGCTAGGCTTGACTACCTGTCAATTGCAACCATTATATGACATTTTAAGGGGAGACAGTGCTTTAAATTCACCACGCCAGCTTACAAAAGAAGCTCAAGAGGCTTTGAGACAAGTTGAACTGGCTTTATCCAATGTGGTTGAAAGAGTCACTCAAAAACCCTTGGAAATATCAGTTTTTGCTACACAAGAGGCCCCCACAGCAGTCCTTCATCAAGGAGACAGTGTGATAGAGTGGGTGAACCTCCCAGCACAACCAGAACAAAGCCTTATTCCTTACCCAGTGCTTGTGGCTAGAATTTTATTAAAGGCCATTAAACGAGCAGTACAATTATCTGGGACAAGACCTGATAAGATATATACCTTTTATACTAATGCACAAGTTAATGTGTGCTGCGAAACCATCCCAGAGTGGCAAATTTTATTAGCCATGGCTCCAAATTTTGCACACGGGTCTCCATTAAAGATAACCAGACTGCTACATAATTGGCAATGGATTCTTGAAGAAAAGGTTTCTAAAGTTCCTCTTAAAGGACCAACTATCTTTACAGATGCATCCAAACATAATATTTGCGCTGTGTATTCTCGTGACTTAACTATAAAGAGAGTAATCAGAACTCCTTTTCAGTCCACTCAGCAGAATGAATTGTATGCAATCATTCTAGCTCTTGCTTATTATCCGGGAGACATAAATATAATATCTGATTCAGCCTATTCAGTAGGTGTGGTTCAAAGAATTGCCACAGCCCAAATAAAATTTGTAGCCTCCAATATATATCAGCTCTTTAAAGAGCTTCAAGAGCAAGTGAGAAAGCATCCAGGTAAGATTTATATTTTGCATGTCCATTCCCATAGTGGACTTCCAGGTCCTATTTTTGATGGTAATTCAAAGGCAGATAGCCTTCTAACCATGCTGGCCAGTACTCCTTTATTTCAAGAAGCACAAGAGTCTCATTCTAAATATCATCAGGCTGCCCGAGCTTTACGTTTGCAGTTTGGAATAACAAGAGAAGAAGCTAGGAGCATAGTAAAAGCCTGTACAGCTTGCCTTCCTTTCCATGCTCCTACACTCCCTCCAGGGAAGAACCCTCGTGGTTTGAGACCTAATGAAATTTGGCAAATGGATGTGACCCATTATAAATCTTTTGGTCGTCTATCTTTTATCCATGTCGTGGTAGACACCTTTTCAGGATTCACATTTGCAATACCAGCAGCAAAAGAGACAGCCCGAGTGGTCACTGAATTCCTTATACAAGCATTTGCAATTATGGGCGTGCCACAAGCAATAAAAACAGACAATGGACCTGCATATACATCTAAACATTTTACACACTTTTGTGCACAGTATAAGATTTTACACACCACGGGCATACCCTTTAATCCTCAAGGGCAGGCAATAGTAGAGAGAAGAAACAGAGATATTAAGACACTCCTCCAAAAACAAAAGAAAGGGGGAGCCACGGGTAACCCTAGAGAACTTCTAAATTTAGTTCTCTATACCATTAATTTTTTAATTTTTGACAAAGATGCACTGGCTCCAGCAGACAGGTTTTATAACTCACCGGAAGGGCAGTGTCCAGTGCGAGCAGCTCCACTGTCTTTAGATAATCGCCAAGTGATGTGGAGAGACCCAGAAAGTGGTGAATGGAAGGGACCAGATAGGTTAACTGCTTGGGGGAGAGGGTTTGCTTGTATCTCTACAGATGGAGAAGGAATCAGATGGGTGCCAACGAGCCGTATTCGCCTTGTCCATCGGAGAGAGACAGAGCAGACCCTTGAAACGAAGGAGAAGGCCCAAGAAACATCGGGTGGTTCCGTTGCTGACTGTGCCCACCACTGAAAGAACCTGGCAGTTATGGCGTTTGACCCATGGACATCAAAAACTGTTGGACTTGAAAATCCTCAGAAATCATTGGATTCTCTGAGACATCATAAGACTATTGTAGGACTTGAAAGTCTCAGGAATCATTGGATTCTCTGAGACATCATAAGACTATTGTAGGACTTGAAAGTCTCAGGAATCATTGGATTCTCTGAGACATCATAAGACTATTGTAGGACTGAAATCCTCAGGAATCATTGGATTCTCTGAGACATCATAAGACTATTGTAGGACTGAAAGTCCTCAGGAATCATTGGATTCTCTGAGGCATCATAAGACTATTGTAGGACTGAAAAGTCCTCAGGAATCATTGGATTCTCTGAGGCATCATAAGACTGTTGCTGGACTTCAAAAACTTGTGGGGATCATTGGATTCCCTAACATATAAAAAGACTGATGTGGGATTTCAAAAACTTGTGGGGATCATTGGATTCCCTAACAGTGAAGCAATGGACAATAGATTGGTTTTGGACTATTTCTTGGTTGCTGAAGAAGGGGTATGTGTGTCTGGTGTCTACATACCCTCCTTCTAGGACTTCTGGAAATCTCTTACAATACCATGTTGATTTATATTGTTTGTTATGTCACTATTTGCATGTACAATTCCTGTTTGTTACACCACATCGAGTCTGCACTGATTGTGGGGAGAGTCACCACTAATAGCCTCTGCGTTATTGCTATGTGCTTGTGTAATAACTCCCATGCTGATGGGTTTGTGCATACTTGTCTCTAATAAGGCCCTTCAATCCAGAAACCCGCTAGCAAATCCCCACTTCTCTTTGGTGCTTCTCATCTCCCTTCCTGAGATGTCAGGGAGGGCGTGATTATCTCCTTTTTAGTGCTTTCATCTCCCCTCCTGAGAAGTCAGGGGGGGCGTGATCACGTCCTTTTTGGGGTTCTCATCTCCCTGAAAGGTCAGGGATGGCGCGACCTCCTGTGGTCTAAAACAAAAGAAAGCGGGAGATGTAAAGGGCTAGAACTGAGCAATGCACTTGGATGGTGAAGCACGTGAGACTAATTGCCAATTGGACGGTTCCCTATTAACTTGTTTAAGGTTGACCCTCCCCAGCTGTTCTGTGCTGACTTGATTGGTGGGACAAAGAGGGGGAAGTGACGTGTGTGGGAGGAGCAAGAGAAACTTGGGTGGTGGAACTCACGCTCACTTGCACTCGACCGGGCGTTGGAGGCGAAGGTAAAGATCTAGAATAAAGACGTTTAGTGATCCTGACTCTTGCTGATTTCTGGAAAGATAGAGTTCCAGCACTCGAGAGTATAGGAATAATGGACTTTTTCTTAAAATAATCATCAGTAAGCATCTTATGTAATGGGGATAAACTGGAACCATTCCCAATAAGATCAGGAGTGAAACAAGGTTGCCCACTTACTATTTTACTACTACTAATAATAATTTTACTACTAATAATAATAAATTTACTAATATTACTATTCAATATTGTATTAGAAATGCTAGCTTCAGCAATAAGAGTTGACAAAGAGATTAAAGAAATTAGAGTAAGTAATGAGGAAACCAAAATATCAACTCTTTGCTGATAAGATGATGGTATACTTAGAGAGCCCCAGAGATTCTACTAAAAAGCTATTGCAAAGTTGCAGGATAAATAATCAGCATTCTTAAATATCACTAACAAAATCCAACAGTTAGAGCTACAAAGAGAAATTCCATTTAAAGTAACTAGTGATAGGATAAAATATTTAGGAATCTATCTGCCAAGGGAAAATCAGAAACTATATGAGCAAAACTACAAAACACTTTCCACACAAATAAAGTCAGATCTAACCAATTGGAAAAATATTAAATGCTCTTTGATTGGGCAAGCAAATATAATAAAGATGGCAATACTACCTAAACTAATCTGTTTATTTAGCACTATACCAGACTCCCAAAAAATTATTTTAATGACCTAGAAAAATATCAACAAAGTTCATATGAAAAACAAAAAGTCAAGAATTTCAAGGGAATTAATGAAAAAAATCAAATGGAGGTGGCCTAGCTGTACCAGATCTAAAATTATATTATAAAGCAGCAGTTAACAAAACCATTTAGTATTGGCTAGGAAATAGACTAGCTGATCAGTGGAATAGGTTAAGATCAAAGGGAAAAACAGCCAATAACTTCAGTAATCTAGTGTTTGACAAACCCAAAGACCACAGCTTTTGGGATAAGAACTCAATGTTTGAAAAAAATTGCTGGGAAAATTGGAAATTAAGTGTGGCAGAAACTAGGCATTGATGCACACTTAACACCATACGCCAAGATAAGGTCAAAATAGAAGAGCACAGGATAGTTTACCTCTCAGACCTGTGGAAAAGGAAGGAATTTATGACCAAAGAAGAACTAGAAATCATTATTGATCACAAAATAGAAAAATTTGATTATAACAAATTGAAAAAGTTTTTGTACAAACAAAACTAATGCTGACAAGATTAGAAGGGAAGTAATAAATTGGGAAAACATTTTTACAGTCAAAGGTTATGATAAATGCCTCATTTCCAAAATATACAGAGAACTGACTCTATATAAGAAATCAAGCCATTCTCCAATTGATAAATGGTCAAAGGATATGAACAGACAATTCTCAGAAAAAGAAATTGAAACTATTTCTAGCCATATGAAAAGATGCTCCAAGTCATTATTAATCAGAGAAATGCAAATTAAGACAACTCCGAGATACCACTACACACCTGTCAGATTGGCTAGAATGACAGGGAAAGATAATGCAGAATGTTGGAGCGGATTTCAGAAAATTGGGACACTAATACATTGCTGGTGGAATTGTGAATACATCCAGCCATTCTAGAGAACAATTTGGAACTATACTCAAAGAGTTATCAAATTGTGCATACCCTTTGATCCTATTACTGGACTTATATCTCAAAGAGATTTTAAAGAAGGGAAAGGGACCTATATGTGCAAGAATGTTTGTGGCAACCCTCTTTGTAGTGGCCAGAAACTGGAAACTGAGTGGGTGCCCATCAATTGGAAAATGGCTAAATAAATTTTGGCATATGAATATTATGGAATATTATTTTTCTGTAAGAAATGACCAACAGGATGATTTCAGAGAGGGCTAAAGAGACTTACATGAACTGATGCCGAGTGAAATGAGCAGGACCAGGAGATCATTATGTACTTCAACAACAATACTATATGATGATCAATTCTGATGGACATTGCCCTCTCCAACAATGAGATGAACCAAATCAGTTCCAATAGAGCAGTAATGAACTGAACCAGCTATACCCAGGGAAAGAACTCTGGGAGATGACTATGAACCACTAAATAGAATTCCCAATCCCTCTATTTTTGTTTGCCTTCGTTTTTGATTTCCTTCACAGGCTAATTGTACACTGTTTCAAAGTCCAATTCTTTTTGTCCAGCAAAAGAATTGTTTGGACATGCATACATATATGGTATTTAACTTATACTTTAACATATTTAGCATGTATTGGTCAACCTGCCATCTGGGGGAAGGGGTGGGGGGAAGGAGGGGAAAAGTTAAAACAAAATGTTTTGCAATTGTCAATGCTGGAAAATTACCTATGCATAAAATTTTTGTAAAAATTAATTAATTAATTAGTTAAAAATATCAAGGAAAACTGTCCTGATAATCAAGAACCAGAAGATAAAATAGAAATTGAAAGAATTCATCAATCACCTTCTGAAAGAGATCCCAAAATGAAAACTCCAAGGAATATTATGGCCAAATTCTGGAGCTCCTAGGTCAATGAGAAAATATTAAAATTATTCAGAAAGAAACAATTCAAATATAGTGGAGCCATAGTTAGAATCACATAAGACTTAGCAGCTTATACATTAAATGTCTGCAGGCCTTCGAATGTGATATTCCATAAAGCAATGGGGTTAGGATTGATTAAACCTATACAGCAAAATTGAGTACAGTCATTCAGGGGAAAAGGTGGACATTCAATGAAATAGAGCACTTTCAAGCATTCATGATGAAATGACCAGAGATGAATGGAAAATTTGATTTTCAAATACAGGACTCAGGAAAAGCATAAGGAGATAATTAGGAAAATGATATCATAAGGGTCTCAACAAGGTTTATCTGTTTACACTCTTATATGGGAGGATGATACTTGTAATTCATTAGGACTTTATCATTATTATAGGCCGTTTAGAGGAATCTATATACAGAGACATAGAGCTGAGTTGAATATAAAGGGATATCTTTGTAAAATGATGAAATTAAGAGTGAGAGAGATGTAACTGAGAGAAAGGGAAAAGAAGTGGAATAGTGTAAATTATCTGCCATAAAAAGAGGTACAACATTTTTCAGTTGATAAATGGTCAAATGATATGAACAGATAATTTTCAGATGAAGAAATTAAAACCATTTCTAGTCAAATGAAAAGGTGATTTAAATTACTAATTACAGAAGTGCAAATTAAGATAACTCTGAGATACCCTACACACTTCTCAGATTGGCTAACATGACAGGAAAAGATAATGACAAATGTTGGAGGGGATTAGGAAAACTGGGACACTAATACATTGTTGGTGGAATTGTGAATGGATTCAGCCATTCTGGAAAGCAATTTGGAACTATGCTCAAAAAGTTATCAAACTGTATATCCTTTGACCTAGCAGTGTTTCTACTGGGCTTATATCCCAAAGAGATCTTAAAGGAGGGAAAAAGACCCACATGTGCAAAAATGTTTGTGGCAGCCCTTTCTGCAGTGGCAAGAAACTGGAAATTGAGTGGATGCCCATCAGTTGGTGAATGGCTAAATAAGTTATGGTACATGAATGTTATAGAATATTATTATTCTATAAGAAACAATCATCAGGATGATTTTAGATAGGCCTGGAAAGACTTACATGAACTGATGCTAAGTGAAATAAGCAGAACCCAAGAGATCATTGTACATGGCAACAACAAGATTATATGATGATCAATTCTGATGGATATGACTCTTTCCAACAATGAGATGTTTGAGGCCATTTCCAATGAACCTGTGATGATCTACACACAGAGAGAGGATTGTGGGAACTGAGTGTGGACTGCAACATAGCATTTCCATTCTTTTTGTGGTTGTTTGCTTGTATTTTGTTTTCTTTCTCATTTTTTTCCTTTTTTATATGATTTTTCTTGTGCAGCAAGATAATTATATAAATATGTACACATATATTGGATTTAACATTTTAACATGTTTTATCATATATTGGATTACTTGTCATTTAGGGGAAGGGGTAGAGGAAGAAGGGGAAAATTTGGAATACAAGGTTTTGAAGGGTCAATGTTGAAAAATTATCCATGCATATGTTTTGAAAATAAAAAAAACACTTTCATAAAAAAAGAGGCAAGAAAAACTTTTACAATAGAGGAGGAAGGGAGCGAAAAAAGAAGTGAATGAATCTTACTTTCATCAGAAATGACTAGAGATAAATACAGCTAGCAATAGTAATTATAGAAAAGAATTTTGAAGCAAATTTCTCTAATAAGGCCTTATTTCTCAAAGAAAAATGAGTCAAATTTATAAAAAGAGTCATCCCTCAATTGATAAATGATCAAAAGATATAATCTATGTCCAAAAGGCTACTAATTTATGCACATCCTTTGACTAACAATATCACTACTAGTTATGAATATCAAAAGGGGGTTTTTAAAAAAGGAAAAGGAGCTACATGTATGAAAATATTTGTAGCAGCTCTTTTCTCAGGGAAAAAAACTGGAAACTGAGAGGATGCCAATCAATTGGACAACGGGTTAATAAATTGTGGCATTTGGGATGAAATATTATTGTTCTATGGGAAATGAGAAACAGGATGCTCTCAAAAAAATCCTGAAAAGTCCTCTATGAACTTGAGCAAAGTGAAATGTCCTGTATACAAACTAATAGCAACGTTCTGGGATGACCAGTTGCAAATGACTTTGCTATTCTCCAAAGTACAGTGATTCACAACTACTCTGAAGGACTTATGATAAAAATCCTATCCATAACCACAGAAGAAATTGTGTCTGAATACAGATTGAAGATATATTCTCTCATTTTTCTTGAGGGTTTTTTTTTTCCTTTTTAATTAGAGTGAAAGATCTAGATTTTCTTTTACAACATGACTTTTTTGGAAATTTTTTGCAGAACTTTATATGTGATTTCTTAATGGGAGCTGGAGGTGGGAATAAGGGAGAGAATCTGGAACTTGTTTTTTTTTTTTAATTTTATTTATTAATTTTTTTGTTTTTATTCATTTATTTTTGGAACTCAAATGTTTAAAACAAATATTAAAAAATTGTTTTAAATGTAACTGGGGGAAAATATTAATTTTAAAATTCCATCTTCTCTAGCTCTAAAACCAGAAATAATCTGTTCCCCTATCCCACAAAGAAAAACCCTGATGGGATTACTTAAGAAGGTTTAAGTCATTTGCTTCTCTAACTTTTTGAGCAAACTTTTAAAAAATAAAACATTAAAAAGTTTTAGAAAAAATGAAGAGTATTATCAATACTCAATACTGACCATACAAAGAGCCATTCAGGTAAAGATCAGACATCCCACAAAATCTATTCACTTTATTCTTTGACATATTTATCTTTGCCTGACACTATTGTTATCTCCTAAACCTGGAATACAGTAGTACTTTACAAAAGCCTTTTTAAAATTCCTTTCAGTAAAAGGACAAACTTTACTTCCTGAAAGTTAAAATTCAATACAAATTGTTAACCATTAACATTTCTTTTATTTTTTACTTTTACAAAGTTAAGAGATGTTATTCTCACAATGATGGGGAAGCTTCACTATAAACATTCAGACACAAATTATTAGTAGGATTAGTAATACATATATAAATATATATTTTTTTCACAAGAAGAACAGACGTCACCCTCCCTCTCATTTTGTCTACTATCTTTACAATGTCACAGTCATTTCATGTCTCTGTCTTCATTTTCTATTTATACAAAAGGAGAAAAATAATTCTTCTACTACTTCATTTGAAGTGCTATCTGGAATATCAAAGGAGGTAATACATGCAAAATCATAATGTATATGAGTTATGGTGGTTATTATTACTGCTTTCATTGCCAAAATACTTATTAGACACCATACAAGGCTTTAAAAAAGATAGATAAAAGAGTTTTCTTCCTATTTCAACCCAGTGAGGACAGTTTTGAGAGGCTGTAGAAAATCCAAGAAATTACATGAAATCTTTTAAAAATGAAAGAAGGAGCCTAACTGTATCAAAGCAAGGAATGTGAAAAACTGAATAGGAAATAACTGGAAATGTCCATAAAAACAGTAGATCACAATAAGAGGTGATAACTTCCCACGCATTAGGAGTTTTTGAATATGTCTCCAAAGGAGCTTTTTCATGACAGAAATTCCCTCCCAATAGTTCAGGGATAGGTTAACCTCCTAGCTCATTGGGTCCAAATTCTACCTGGACAAGAATGCCCTCTACAGAATAAAGATAATATTACCTGCTGAGGTAGCTCATTACACTTTTGGACATTTTCAACTGTTAAGAATATTATTCTTATACTGAGCTGAAATCTACCTCTCCAAAACTTACACCTGTGATCTAAGGTTATGCTTTATTATGTACTCTGGAATGCAGGAGTTCAAGTCCATTCCACAGCCCTTTAAATAACTAAAAGACAACTGCTATACTTCCTCTATTTCCGTAGCTCCTGTCACATAAACTTTTTCCTCCTCCTGATTTCAAATTTTTCAATTGCTGGCCATCATCATTTACCCAGTGTCCCATGTCTGAATAGCTGGTATTACTTTTTAGCCCTTCCTTTCCCTAATTAGTTACAAAATCCTGTCGATTTCTAGCTAACTTTCTAAAACATAAGCTGCACAGAAAGTACCTATATTTCCCTTGTCAATAAAGCCACAAGCCCAGTCCTAATATCTATTCTGAAATAACTCCAAAATCTTTCTCCCCTTCTTTGTTCTAACTACTATTATTAAAACATCCTCCTACCAAGTTTTGTTTCCCTCTCCTCCTTCAATTAATGGTAGCATAAATTATGACAGCCAAAATCATTTTCCTTTTATACTGATTTAGTCATTTCATTACTCTGTTTAAAAATCAAGTTCCTATTTTAATGACCTAGAAAAAATAACAACAAAATTCATATGGAAAAATAAAAAGTCGAGAATTGCAAGGGAACTAATGAAAAAAAAAGTCAGAGGAAGGTGGTCTAAGTGTACCTGATCTAAAGCTATATTATATAGCAGCAGTCACCAAAACCATTTGGTATTGGCTAAGAAATAGACCGGTAGATCAGTGGAACAGATTAGATACAAAGGACAAAAAAGGGTACATCTATAGCAATCTAATCTATGACAAACCCAAAGATACCAACATTAGGGACAAAAATTCATTATTCGGAAGAAACTGTTGGGAAAACTGGAAATTAGTATGGCAGAAATTGGATATGGATCCACACTTAACACCATATACCAAGATAAGATCCAAATGGGTCAATGATTTAGGCATAAAGAATGAGATCATAAACAGATTAGAGGAACAGAGAATAGTCTACCTATCAGACCTGTGGAGGAGGAAGGAATTTATGACCAGAGGAGAATTAGAGATCATTATTGATCACAAAATAGAAGATTTTGATTACATCAAACTAAAAAGTTTCTGTACAAACAATACTAATGCAAACAAGATTAGAAGGGAAGTAACAAATTGGGAAAATATTTTTAAAAGTAAAGGTTCTGACAAAGGTCTCATTTCCAAAATATATAGAGAACTGACCCTGATTTATAGGAAACCGAACCATTCTCCAATTGATAAATGGTCAAGGGATATGAACAGACAATTCTCAGATGATGAAATTGAAACTATTTCCACTCATATGAAAGAGTGTTCCAAATCACTACTGATCAGAGAAATGCAAATGAAGACAACTCTGAGATACCACTACACACCTGTCAGATTGGCTAAGATGACAGGAACAAATAATGATGAATGTTGGAGGGGATGTGGGAAAACTGGGACACTGATACATTGTTGGTGGAGTTGTGAAAGAATCCAGCCATTCTGGAGAGCAATTTGGAACTATGCCCAAAAAGTTGTCAAACTGTGCATACCCTTTGACCCAGCATTGCTGTTATTGGGATTATATCCCAAAGAAATACTAAAGAGTGGAAAGGGACCTGTATGTGCCAAAATGTTTGTGGCAGCTCTTTTTGTTGTAGCTAGAAACTGGAAGTTGAATGGATGTCCATCAATTGGAGAATGGTTGGGTAAATTGTGGTATATGAAGGTTATGGAATATTATTGCTCTGTAAGAAACGACCAGCAGGAGGAATACAGAGAGGCTTTGAGAGACTTAAATCAACTGTTGCTGAGTGAAATGAGCAGAACCAGAAGATCACTATACACTTCAACAACAATACTGTATGAGGATGTATTCTGATGGAAGTGGAAATCTTCAACATAAAGAAGATCCAACTCACTTCCAGTTGATCAATGATGGACAGAAATAACTATATCTAGAGAAGGAACACTGGGAAGTGAATGTAAATTGTTAGCACTACTGTCTATCTACCCAGGTTACTTATACCTTCGGAAGCTAATAATTAATGTGCAACAAGAAAATGGTATTTACACACATATATTGTATCTAGGTTATATTGTAACACATGTAAAATGTATGGGATTACCTGCCATCGGGGGGGGGGGGAGGGAGTAGAGGGAGGGAGGGAATAATTTGGAAAAATGAATAAAAAAAAATCAAGTTCCACCTTCTTTGCATAGTATATAAAGTTCTTTAAAATGTGGCAAAGCACACCTTTTTATCCCTATTTTTTAATATTGGTTCTAAACTGTACTGTACCTCTAGCTAAATTAAGATTTATCTCTTACCACTGAACATTTCCTATACTTTCCCATTTCCATCAAATTTTTCTTCATGCTTATATATTCTCACACTGATAAATATCTACACTCTTTTAAAACCCTCCAAAACAACATCTCTCTCCTTTTACCAGAACTGTTCTCTCCAAAGTTACTAATCATTGCCAAATCCAATGGCCTTTCAACCCTCTTTTTCTCTAACTTCTAGGCAACTTTTGATACTAAACCTTTCTTCCTTAAAACTTATTTCTCTTTAGATTTTTGGGACATCACTCACTCTTGGTTCTCTTTCTACTTGATTGCTCCTTCTCAGTCTCAACAACCTCCAACCTGTCCCTCATGACTCTAGTCTGGTTTTGCTTCTTTTTTTCCTGCCTACTATTTTACGTGGTGGTCTCAGATGTATTTTTTGACATAGTGATGATGGATTCCTGGTAAACAAGACATTTCATCTTGGCCCTAAGTATTTTTCTGGCTGTCCCCCATGCCTAGAATGCTCTCCCTCCTCATCATTTCCTACTCTTTTTTAGTCCTAACTAAAATCCTGTCTTCTAAAGAAAACCTTTCCTCAATCCTTTTTTAAGTCTAGTACAGATTTAAGTTCAAAGCTGGCCTCAGACACTTACTAACTGGTGTGATTCTAGGTAGGTCACTTTATATTGTTTGCTTTAATTCTTCATCTGTAAAATGAGCTGGAGAAGGAAATGGCAAACTACTCTAGTATCTCTGCCAAGAAAACTTCAAAATGGAATCAAAGAGAGTTGGACATTACTGAAAAGTTTATAGTTCATTGTAAAGATCAAATAAGCAATTGTAAATGAGTACAACTGAGTATCTGTAAAGTACTTAATACAGTTAACAGCATATAATACATGCTTAATAAATGCTTGTTCCCTTTCCAACTAAAAATGATTTTCTTTATAGTCTTCCTATTCAGTCTTTCAGCTTATGTTGTAGCCCATGTTTAAAACAGAATTTTCCCACTCCATCTCCATCAATTAAAGGTCCTCCCTTCCTTTCCAGGTCAATTCAGAAACTAGTTTTTTCATGAAATCTTTCCTGCTTTCTCTTTCCTCTATCCCCAAGCAGGGGAAAGAAGTCATCTTTTTCTTCTTCCAATTTCTCACAATACTGCTTCCTTCCCTTATCATTGTGTACATGTTTTATTTTCCCTTTCCTTTCCCCTTGCCCCTTTAAGTTCTTTGCGGTTAGGGAATATGTAATTTTTTATCACTTTATCTTAGCCTTTAGCACACTGTTTTGCTGAACTAACTAAAATGTTTAGAAATGAGCTATTAGTATTATTATTAATAGCTATTGTCAGTTATTATAGCTATTATAGTTAGCTATATGTAGTTAGCTATTATAAAACTTTGTCACTGGATAAGAATCTAGTTGACAAAGTTGAGGAAAAAAAGTTCGTATCAAACCTAATAAAAGATTTTAATCTATTTCAAAAGGACAAAAGGTTGTATCCATTAATAGTAAATGAAATCTTTTGCAATTCACTGATTATTTTTTTCACAGAAACATAATTAGTGAAATAATCAAAATTTTATTGTTTTTGAAAAACACATATCTAGGATTCAATCCTATCCACCTATGTGAAGACAGACAAAATAGCAAAAATTTCCAAAATTAGGAAATCTAAAATTTAGTTATTCTAACTGCAATTACAGTATTGAACATGTATTAGGATTATCCCAAAGAATATTCATAAAAGAATTTATCAGGCCTACCTATACAGTACATAAGCATGGAATGTTAAGAGCTGGGCAGTATCTTGAAATATTAAGTCCATCCAACCTCATTTTCCAGATAATGATGCTAAAATCCTGAAAACCAAAATACCTTGGCAACTGATAAAATAACTAAATCAGAGACAAGACAAGAAGTTGAGTTTAGGTCTCCTACCTAATCATTAGCTCTTCTTTCATTCTTCCTTTTTATTTATCTTCAATTATACACATTCATGAAACAAAGTAATATTCTTACCTACCTAGTGACCCCTTTAGATTTGAACAAACTACTCATTCTTGGTTGAATGCTCTTGGGAACTTACTTGAGCAATTCACTGCTTTCTTGTTCACTATCTTGTAATATAGTATCTGACAGATCAACTGAAGTTGGAGGGTTCTTTTCTTCAATTGTTGAGCTTGGTTCTTCCATAGGAGAACTGCTGCATTTATAATTTTCCTTTTTAAATTCTTTTTCATGAAGAACAATGAGATTTTGTGAATCCTTTTCAGTTTTGTCACATTCACTTTTGAGGCTTGGTTGCTGTGGGGATTTTGCTGAGATATTAAATAAGTTTCCAAGAAACTGGAGAAAGCTTTCTTTTGACTGTTTATCACTGTCTACAGTTTTAGCAACTGAAGGTAAACTGGAAAAGGTGTCTGGCTTTTTTGAGTCTTCTTCTGGTGAAAGATTAGATGATTTCTCAGAATAGTTCCTACTGTCCTCACTTTGGGAAATCTTTAAAAACAAAACAAAACAAAAAGGATAGTAAATAAAAATCAATTTAAACACCCACCCACGTTTATATTTATATAGAGCTTATTAACCTTAGGTGCAAGAATACTGAAAGCAATCAAATTAGTTATGAATTAAACTAGAAATAAATATAACAAGAATAAATAAATAAAATTGATTTAAGATTCATAATTGGGGGAAAGTTTTAGCATAATTTCAACAAGTCCCAAAGAAATATATAAAATATCTAAACAATGATTATAATGAGAATTTAAAAAAAAATAATAAGAACTTAATTACAGACAATGATGGCACCCTTCACTCCATTTTTGTTATTTATATCTCACTGCACCCTTACCTTTATCTTTTCCTAACCCCAATTAGCAATTAAAATTCTGTAGAAAAAGTTGTATTCCATGACTAGAGGCAGTTCAGGCTGTTTTCCCATATCTGTTCTCTCTCTCTTTTTTTTTTTAAGTGACTTGCCCAGGGTCACATAGCTAGGAAATGTTAAGTTATCTGAGAGCAGATTTGAACTCAGGTCCTCATGACTTCAGAGCTGCTCTCTATCCACTTCGCCACCTAGCTGCCCCTCCCACCTCTATTCAAAGCTGAGCTTAAGTTACAGTAAAACGAATTACCTTTCACATGTATCACTATGATTCACAGTAAAGAAAGCTAAGCTAGACACATTAGGGGGTAACACTATTATATTATTCTTTGAACGAAAAGTTAAAACAATCAGGAAAAAGTTCCCAAAATATTGCACAAGAGTTAAATGATTTCAAGATACTTCTAGTCCATACAAACCAAATTTCTAGGAAATAGTCTTCAAAAAATTTTGCTGGTTTTGATCTGAATTAAAAGTTTCATAGGATGAACTAAAACCAATGCTAGTTAATAAACACTTATTAAATTATTAATAAGCATTTATTAAATAATTAGTGTGACAAGGAGGAAGTTCCTTAGGGAGCTCACAATCTAATGGAGAAGAAAATACATATATATGCATATACATACAGAATAAATAGGAAACAATTACAGAGGGACTGTATAAGAATTAAGAGAGGTTAGGAAAAGGCTTTCTGTAGAAGACAGGGATTCAGCTAGAACTTAAAGTAAGGCAGCAAGCAGAGGAAAAGCGCTCCAAGTCATGAACAGCAAAAAAAGTGCCTGGAGATGAGAGATTGCAAAGACTTCAGAGGAGAGTATGGGGAAGGCAAAGTCAGTAGATCACAGTCCCAATTGGGGAGTATGATATAAGACTAGAAAGGTATAATAACAACTATAGTTATGAAAGTCTCTGAATGCCAGAGGATTTTGCACTTGATCCTAGAAATAACAGGAAGCTCCTGGAGTTTATGGAATGGAGGGAATGACAAAATCAGACCTGTAGTCTAGTAAAATCACTTTAGTGGAGCAGAGACATACTTGAGGCAGAAAAGACTCAGCAAGTGGATACTGCAGTAGTCTAGGCCTGAGAAAATTAAGACCTGCACCATTATTGTAGTGGCAGGATCTGAGAAAATGGGTAGAGTATTCAAGAAACGTTGAAAAGATTAAATCAATGGGACATGGTAACAGATTGGACATGGGAAGTGAAAGATCAAGAAGTCTGAGGAACTAAGAGGATGGTAGGGGGAAAGATAAATGAATAAACTTTTGGACACATTGAGTTTAAGATGTCTAGTGGATAACCATTTTGAGATGTCTGTCAGACAGCAAGATATGCAAGGTAGAGGTCTGTAAAGAGACTTGGGCAGGACAGAAAGATTTGAGAACTGTCAGCATAGGGATCATAATTAAATCCATGGGAATTGATATCTCCAAGTCAAGTTGTAAAGAGGAAGAAGAAAAGAGGGCCCAGACTAAAATGATTAGAGGGTATAATCTGAAGGAAGGCCCAGCAAGGGAGACTGAGAAGGAGCAATCAGATAAGTAGGAGGAGAACTAGGATTGAGTAGTGTCCCTAAAACCTAGTGAAACAAGAATATCAAGGAGCAAAGGCTAAGGAAGTGTCAAAGGCTGTGGAGAGGTCAAGGAGTATTGAAAAGCCACTGAATTTGCCAATTAAGAAATTGTTGGTAACTTTGGAGAGGATAGTTTTGGTAATGATGAAATTGGTAGACAGATTATAAGGTGTTAAGAATGTGAAAAAAGAGAAAATAATGTAGATGGCCTTTTCAAAAAGTATATACCATAAAAGGCAGAAAAATAAAGAATGATATTTAGTAAGGATGATGGGGGTTGAGGTCCTTTTAAGATTTCCTTTCTGATTTCCCAACCCCCATGGCTGACCTTTGATTCACAAATCCTGGTCAAAAAGCACCCTTTTGAATATCCGGGACCAGCCCCCACCAGATCTGAGCTGGCTTGGGTTTTCTCAGCCCCCACTATCTGCTCAGGTTTCCCCAACCCCCCACAAATAGTTTCTTCCTTATCTGAAATGCCCCACCCACAAGTCCCTTTTAGGTATAAAAGAGCCAAACTGGAGCACTCTCTTTGCAGGAGCCCTTCCACCCAAAACATGGTATCCTTCCGGCCATGTAAGGGTTCCTGCCCGCCCAGCTACCACCTTTGGCCCTGGCGTCTTTCTACCTTCAACTTCACTTCCAAATTCCTACAATAAACCTCTTTATCAATCTAGGTTTTCGGGCCTATAAATTCATTTACAGGGGACACTGTGCCTCATGGGACTTTCTTACTATCTTTGCACCGACCAATGGGCCAACGGGGTTCCTTTCCCCCTTTCCTATCTCTCATCATTTGGTGGCCCGTATGGGGACCCCAAAAATTGTTACCCTGAAAACTAACCTTAACCTTTTCAGGTCTCTCAGAACCAATCATCTTCCTTAGTAGTTCATGCAGTTTCCAGGAAGAAAATCTGTGTTCCTCACTCTATCTCTAAAAGATAGTGAGCACCAAGCTCAAGTTTGGGCTGCAAGCAAAATTCTCCCGTGGAGACTACTTGCATTTCAGGAAAAGTCCTCTTTTTGTCACACTCCATTTTTAGGGATAATAGGACCAAGGAACCTTAATCCCTTTATCTCGACAGAAAGCTGGCTTGAGGGCCAGAACTCCTAGACATACGGGAAAAAGTGTCTCTTCTTCACCCCTCTCCCCCACCATGTGGCCGTTCTGAGGATCCCATCCCTTTAGGGTCCTAGGCCAGCAGTCACCTTGATCTATTCTGAGGGAGAAATCTGTGTTTGAGCCCCTCTCATACTCCACTGTAGTGGTTAGGCTGTAGCCATGAGGAGAAAAAAGTCTCTGGATCGGGGTGAACTTGGAGATATGTCTCTACCCGACCTTGTGAGCCTTCACCTTCGCCACTGGAGAAACACTGGGTAAGATAACATCTCTCCCTTCCCCCATCCTCTCTCTTTTCAAACTTCTCCCATGAGGCTTGGCAACCTGCCATTTAAATGCTCCTATCCTGTCCCCTTCTTGGGGTACAGTGGGGAGATTGGGGACTCAAATCTTTTCAAGATCTCTAGAAAAGTTTCCTGTTAACTTTTAAAAAGGTACTTTGCCACAACTCTGTACGCCCCTCCCACAGCTTTTACCTGGCTCTTAAAGGAGGGAAGGAACTAGCTTGCTCCATACATTTTAAAATGGGACTCAGTTTCTCTGATTTAGTCATCCTGAATTAGAACAGAGCCTCTAGTCACAGCTTTTCACTATAGCAGCCTTTCACTACAAGATTTTTCCATGATTTTAAAACTGCCCATTTTTTCTAAGCCTCAGGGCATACCTACCTGCTCTTGGACAGATAAAGCCTAGTTAGAGAATTTAAACTGCTCAGCCTTTCTCTGTTCTCAGTAACTTTGCAGGTGAGAACTCCTGACTTTTCTCTCAGTCCAGGACTTTTAGTTCCTAGAGCACTCTCCTATTTTACCTCGTTTGGCATTCTCTGCCCCCTGCCAACAATTAAAAATTCCCTTTCTAGTTTTAGTCCTGACCAGAATAGAACTTCAGAAAGGAGATCTTTGTAATTTTGGCCAGGGAACAAAATTCCGAATCAAGGCAAATTAATTGTTAAGAGAGTGAGAATAGTTTCTTTTTTCTTTTTTTTTTTTTCTTTTCCTCTCATCCTGACTGCAGGCAGGAGGTGAATTAAAAGAGAGATTGAAACTATTTAAAAAAACAAAACAAAACAAAAACAAAAACACTCCTTAATTACTTTTTATTTGGCACCTCTCTAGAATCTTTCTCTGTTCTGATGTACTACAGTTCTCTTTTTTTACTGCCTCAGTTTCCTTAAACTGATCTCTTCCTTACCTCAATTTCTCTGGCATTTCAGTCCAGGAAGCCCAGGGATGTAGAATATGAATAGATTCTCCCTCAAGTTGCCTTTTAGAGAATGGCTAAATTAATACCTGAATTCTATGTAGAATTCCAATCTCTCCCTATTTGCCCAATCCCCACTTTTTCAGGAGTTGCATATCTCTAATTAGGGTAAATGATCCAAACTTCCCCACACCCTACTCACTAAAGGATGGGTGGGGTAGGATCTGAACCACTATTCTCTACATTAAGTACTGCCTTCCCCTCCCCCTGCCTCTTCTAATAGAGTAGGAAGAGGCCATGTAGGATTTCTCCACATCCACCTTCTGCAGAGAGGCTTGGCTTATAAAAAGGTTCTGAGATAGGCCAGACTTCAAATTAATTGATCTATTATTTTAAGACTCGTTAAAACTGGGGGACTTGCTAAAACTGTTTGACTATTGCTCTGTATGAAAGAAACTGTTTAACTATTGCTGTATAAAACTGTTTGACTACTGCTGTTTTAGGAAATTTACTACTCTGTTATGTATGATCTGATAATTTCTGTAAATAGGGGAGGAAGGAAAACTGAGATTTTAGCTGGTCGGGAAATTGGGAAAAACTGATGTATTATTTCATTAAGTTCAGGCTGAATTGGAAACTATTTTACTTTTTTCTTAAAATTTACTACACTATGATTTGCTGGGTTATGTTCTAACTTTGAAATCCCTTATTCAGTCTTTGGGATTATTCTTTAGAAACAACCAAAAATCAGACACCTGTCCAAGGACTGGCAGTATCTTTGATCTGTTTCTCCACTCCTTCTACCCAGTTCCTTAATTATTATTTCAGCATTTCGATATCAGGACTCTAATGGTTTGGGGTGGCCTGTCTTGGTCTAACTGCATAATTTGCTCAGAAATCTGTCCTGTCCCAGAGAGAAAGAGAGAATGGAGCCCTCAACTCCATTTTTTCGCTCTTGGAGCCCCTGACAGACATGGGATGCCCTCTTAGGGCAGCAGGACTGCCTTAAGCACTGCTATTCAACAGAGGCTGAGTTAAATGCACAAATAACCACAGACTTAGTAAAGACTGTCCATCTCTGGCTGAGATGCCCCCCAACTGCAGAGATTCGAGCAGGGAGGCTTCTGTGTCTCTCTGAATGAGGAGTGCTGTTTGATGCTAATAATTCTGGGGTCATCAGGGAGAAACTGATCCTTGCTACAAGTCCTTGCATTTTCTAGTTTTAGTCTGGTTTATTTGTTTAATTGTCCTGACTCAGTTTCCCTAATTATCCTGACTCAGTCGGGCCTTAAGTTTCCCTGCTTCTTAGTTCTACAAAACCTCTCCCTGCCTCTTTATCAGAATACTTGATAAGAGCTTATGTTTCAGAATAGCAGAATGCCTTTCCCATCCCAAGCTATGGGAATCTCATCAATATATTGTCTCCACTGATTATTTCATCTTTCTAGAGACCTACTACTCCAATAGTCTGATTGCTTTTGCCTCTATTTCAGTCTTCCTGATTTACTGTTCATGAGGTAACATAAACCCCCACCCTCTATCAGCGAGGTGGACAGCTCATTTCCCAGGACTAGATTGACTCTGTCTGGAGCTCAAAGCTCTCAGCTGGATATTTCAATTATAAATATCTCTGTGGAACATAGATAAAAATTAAAAGTTTTTGTTGTATCTCTCTCTTAGGGATGTCTAAAGGGAATGAAAGCTATAGAGTTGGAGTCTGGTTACTGCCCCTCAATACACTCCACTGAACAGATTAACTAATCTATCCCCACCCACCTTGACAGGGCTCCCACACCCACCAAAGCTAGCCCCTTTGAAGCAAACAAGGTTGGGAAAGAGCAATAAAATTCAAACTTAGCCTGGGTTTCTGTGAATGTCATCCATATTTTGATAGGATTTATTTCTAAAAGTTTAACTGCTAACTTCTTGAATTCTCTTATATGGAATTGGACATTCTGTATAAGTTTAAATTGATTATATGATTGCATTGCTTTCGATATTTTAAAAGCAAACTGATTTGTGTGAATAATGTTCACTTATGAAACATCTACTTGGATATGAACTTATTGGGACAAATCCCCTACTGCTATCAATATAAGGTTATGATAAATATTTGTTTAGAATTTATGTTCTTGCATTTTTTTCCTTCTGTAACTTATTTTTAAGATCAGAGCAATAGTCAATAGAAATTGTTAATGTAATTCAATTATGTCATACCTTGCTGTTTCCAGCCTGATTATATGTAATCATTGTATCTGGTCATCTGTCTGTTACTGGACAACTAAGAGAGATCTGTAAGACCAAAACTGAGTTCTAACACCTGTTGGTTTCCCTTTATCTCGCTAACTTGAAACTCCCAGCTCTTCTCTTCTCAGGACAACTTCTGCCTCCAGACACTCAGAAGCAGAGGTGCCCTTTTAATGCAAATCTCTTTTAGATTTAAGCCTTAGAAAATCCCAGTCTCTGTCCTGAATTTGAGCAGGAGGAACTGCCTTCTCACCACTATAGCAAACACCACAAGGTTTGAACTGGCCCCCCAGCATCCTGCTCCCTGGTAGGAATTTGAGGTCTGGCCCTGTTTCCCTTTTATCTCAGCACAGACTGAACACCTCAGGGGCCGGTAAGCTGGGTAGGCTATGTGATACTGTGTACTCCCTCTGACTCCTTTCACCCCTCCCCCATAAAGAGTGGGGAAACTAGGAAGGAAAAGATTCAGGATCTTTGCTTATTGAATAACCAACTCTCTTCAAGAACAGAACAGTTTTTCCAACATTTCCAAGAGCTTAAACTGCATTCTTATCTTGATCTGCAGCCCTGACAACTGGGGATATACCCATCCCTAGACCCTGCCTTACAAAAGAGCAGTGGTTCATTAAATTAAATCTACTAGATATCAAGGCCTCTTGCCTCCCCTGACTTCTGAGTCCACACCGTTAATCCCAAACCCAGGAGAAATTAGCTTTCCTGGAAATTAAGAGTCAGCATTTTCTCCTATTTCTCTTTGATAGTTAGATGGGCCATCAGACAAGCAGCCCACAGAAGGGACCTGATGCATTTCTTGCTAAAGACCCCATCTCCTGAATGTCACCATCTCCACCCTGGATGACACCCCACTTTTAATCTGTTCCCGAGATCTGTTTTCTCTAGGCTTCAAACTTTGGATTCTCAGCTGGCCTTCAGCCTGGAGAACATTGACTGGACAACTGACCGGGACACCCCCTAGATGCCCTGCTGCCGTCCCCCACACTTCAACTTCACCTCCTGGCATGAAACCCCAAATCTCTACGAAACCTTGTCAGCTCAAAGCAGTTAAGAGGAGATCGATGCCCCTTTTCCCATATGCATCTGGAGGTGGTTTTTGAGGGGAGAACAAGATGAGGGGACCCCACTACTCTGAAGATCTTTGGAGAAAATCTTCAACCTTACCTTAAATGAAGGACACTACCCCAAATTTTTTTAAAAAGAATTTAAGTCTTAACTGTTTAAAGGGGGAAATGATGGGGGTTGAGGTCTTTTTAAGATTTCCTTTCTGATTTCCCACCCCCCATAGCTGACCTTTGATTCACAAATCCTGGTCGAAAAGCACCCTTTTGAATATCCGGGCCCAGCCCCCATTATCTGCTCAGGTTTCCCCAAGCCCCCACAAATAGTTTCTTCCTTATCTGAAATGTCCTCCAAGAACTTGGGGCACCACCCACAAGCCCCTTTTAGGTATAAAAGAGCCAAGCTGGAGCTCTCTCTTTGCAGGAGCCCTTCCCCCCAAAAACATGGTATCCTTCCGGCCATGTAAGGGTTCCTGCCCGCTCAGCTACTACCTTAGGCCCTGGCATCTTTCTACCTTCAACTTTACTTCCAATTTCTACAATAAACCTTTTATCAATCTAGGTTTTCAGTACTGTAAATTCATTTACAGGGGACACTGTGCCTCATGGGACTATCTTACTATCTTTGCGTCAACCAACGGAGTTCCCCCTTTCCTATCTCTCATCAAGGATAGAACAATTAAGTGAAGTTTTCAAATAAGTAGACACATTAGTTACCTGAGTTTCACTTAATTTAATTTGTAATCATATTAATAGTTTATTAATTAAAATTAATAAATTTTCTCTGATAAGGAATTTTTATCAAAGATATACAAATAACAAATGTATATACAAAATAGCCATTCTGTACTAGAAGAGGGATCAAAGGATGAGCAAATACTTCTCAAAAGAAGAATTACAGCATGCTCACAAATACATTTTTAAAATGCTATAAATCACTAAGAGAAATGCAAATCAAATGAACTAGCCTAAGGTTTCTCCTGACAACCCTGAAAATTAGCAAATATGTCAATAATGACAATAGCCAATATTAAAGGTTTGGATCTGTGGAACAATACCCACCATTTTGGAAAACTATTTGTAATTATTAAATTAAAATGACTAAAATGTTGAAATTACTGGGCTTATCCCAAGAAAACCATTAATAAAAAGAAAGCCACCATGTGCACCAGAATATTTAGAGAAGTATTTTTTATAACAAAGAACTAGAAAAAAGTAGATGATCACTGATTGGAAAATGTTTAAGCAAACTGAGGAACATAAATGTAACGAAATACTATCATGTGATAAAAAATGACGAGAAGCTTGGAAAGATCTACACAAAGTGATGAAGTAAGAAAAATCAATAATATACATAATACAACAAAATCACGAATATACATAATACAACAAAAATAACAATACAGTGCAAATTGAAAGAATAATCACAAACCCAAAACAGTCAAAAGTAAATTAAAAAGTTTATAGATATCAAGCAGGATTCAAATAAAGAGGTAAGAGAATACCCTAACTCACTTCTTTGTGGAGGTGAGTAGTCTACAAGTATTATTTATTGCATGTATATTCAGACTATTTCAATGTATTAATTCTGTTGGGGTTTTTTCCTCTTTAAAATACTATTTGTTTTAAAGAAGATCTAACTCACTTCCAGTTGATCAATGATGGACAGAAACAACTACACCCAGAGAAGGAACACTGGGAAGTGAATGTAAATTGTTAGCACTACTGTCTATCTACCCAGGTTACCTTCGGAATCTAATACTTAATGTGCAACAAGAAAATTGGATTTACACACATATTGTATCTAGGTTATAATGTAACACATGTAAAATGTGTGGAATTGCCTGTCATCTAGGGGAGGGAGGGGAAAATTTGGAAAAATGAATACAAGGGATAATGTTATTTAAAAAATTACTCATGCATTTATACTGTCAAAAATTTTATAATTATTAATTTAAAAAAAGAATCTGAAAAAATACTATTAGTTTTATGGAATGGCTCTTTGGGAGAAGAAAAGGAAAACATATTCAAGATAACTGTGACAGTGTAAGAAACAAAAGATAGCAATAAAAACTTATTTAAGAAAGTAAATGTATTAAAAGTTCTTCCTCATTACAACAGAGCATCTTTTGAGCATTTCAGCTAGTTTTTAAAGACCTTTTTGTCCTTCTTTTTGTTCTTTCAGGTTAGAATCTGAATGTAAGCTCTAAGTCATACACTATTAAGAAAGAACAACAAATTTAGATCAAAAGACCTGAGCCCCAGCTCCTCCACTTCTGTGCAAGGTGACTTATTCATCCGTTCTTAACTTTAATTTTGTCATCTAAAAAATGAAAATAACATTTGTACTATCTATTTCTTTCAGTGTACCATGAAAAGTATATGACTAACAGTGAAGCACTATATAAATGTAAATCATTATTAACATCATTAGTTCCTATCTTGAGGGAGTCTCTTCTATGCAAATCATTTATCAGGGCTGCCTTTGTTAAGTGGCTTTTCCTTAAAAACCCAGTAACCATTAAGAGCGTTAAAATTTCTCTTCCATAAGAGCACATTAACCACCCTGTAATTAAATACACATTTTACAATACATACCTGTAAGATATTCTTATACTTCCCTATTAAAACCTCAGCTTTAAAGTTTTTCTTTTTAAAATCATAATTCAAGTTCCCTCCAAATTCACCAAAATATATGGTAAGATGCATGAGAACAAGTAGATATTGTTAAGATCAACAAAATGTTTTAAGACCATAAATATTAAATGTCTATATATTCCCTCAGAATTCTTTATGTACTCACAAAATAATCTGGTGAAATATTAAGAGAATAACCAGAAAAGCTTAGGATTAGAAGAAATAAAGATGCCATACATGCTCTTGGCAAGATTAATCAATTCTGAAGATGGAATCCAAGTGTTACAATTAATAATTAGTTGTTATTAATATTAATAAAATACTGCTTCCAAAATTTGTTGCCATTTGAAGATACGTTCCTCTTATAGAAAGAAGGCTAACAAGTCCTATGCTTGCTGCCATTTTAAATGTAGCATTTGGAAAAAGCAGAATTATACAATATATTGTTAACAAGAAACATATATGAAACAGAGATACATACAAAAAGAAAGGTAAAAAAAAATTATACTTCAGCTGAAGTTAAAAAAGCAGGGGTAGCAATGCCCGATCTCAGGGAAAAGCAAAACCAGATCGAATTAAAAGAGATAAGGAAGGTTAACTTCATGTTGCTAAAAAGTTCTACAATGAAGAAATGTCAGTATCAAACACATATGTACTAAGTGGTACCAGTTTTAGAGAAGTTAAGTGAGTTACAAGAAGAAATAATAATAAAAGCATACTAATGAGGGATCACAACCTCCCAACTCAGAATTAAATAAATCTAACCACAAAATAAACAAGAAGTTAAGGTCAGCAGAAGTTTAGAAAGTTTAGATGTGATGGGCCTCTGAAGAAAAATTAATTGGGATAGAAAGTAATACCCTTTTTTCTCATATGGCAACTACATAAAAACTGACCATGTATTAGGGCATTAAAATCTCATAAACACAGTATTAAATGCATCTTTTTCAGATCATGATGCAATAAAAATTGCATGTTAATAAAAGGCCAAAGAAAGACTAAAAGTTAATTTTAAATTTAATCCTAAAGAATCCAACAATAAATCATAAAATCAATAATTTTCATTGAAGAGAACAACGAGACAATATACCAAAATTATTTTTTTTATTAAAGCTTTTTATTTTTCAAAACATATGCATGTTTTTTTTTCTTCCCAGGTTATTTTTACCTTCTGAATCCAATTCTTCCTTTGTAACAACAACAACAAAAAAAATTCGGTTCTGCACACATATATTGTATCTAAGATATACTATAACATATTTAATATGTATGGGAATGCCTGCCATCTAGGGGAAGGGGTGGAAGGAAGGAGGGGAAAATTCGGAACAGAAGGGAGTGCAAGGAATAATGTTGTAAAAAAAATTACCTATGCATATGTATGGTCAAAAAATGTTATAATTATAAAATTAATATAAACAAACAAACAAACAAATAAATAAATAAATAAAAGACTGGAAAAAAAAAACATATGCATATTAGCCCTTGCAAAGCCTTGTGTTCCAATTTTCCCTCCCTTGCCCCACACTCTCCCTTAGATGGCAAGTAGTCCACTATATGTTAAAATGGTAGAAATATATGTTAAATCCACTACAAAATACAGTGCAAGCAAACAATAACAAGATGAGTAAAAATGCTATATTGTGAACCACACTCAATTCCCACAGTCTCTGCATCACTGAACAACTGGAACTGATTCCAAACAACTGGAATCATCTCATAATTGAAGAGAGCCATGTCCATCAGAATTGATCATTGTATCGCCGTGTATAATGATCTCCTGGTTCTGCTCATTTCACATAGGATCAGTTCATGTAAGTCTCTCAGGCCTCTCTGAAATCATCCTGTTGGTTATTTCTTATAAAACAATAATATTCCTTGACATTCATATACCATAATTTATTCAACCATTCCTCCAACTGATGGGCATCCATTCAGTTTCCAGTTTCTTGCCACTACAAACATTGCTACAAACATTTTTGCACATGTGGGTCCCTTTAAGACAAGGGTTCTCAAACTATGTGGGCCAGATGAGACCAGCTGAGGACATTTATGTGGCCCTCCTGGTTATGGAAAATGGGCTGAGGGGCGGAGACAGAGTGTGAGCTTTTGTTTTTACTATAGTCCGGCCCTCCAACAGTCTGAGGGACAGTGAACTGGCCCCCTATTTAAAAAGTTTGAGGACCACTGTTTTAAGATATAAGCCCAGTAGAAACACTGTTGAATCAAAGTTTGCCAAAACTTTTTTTAGAGCAAATTTTATATCTCTAAATGCCTACCTGAATAAAATAGAGAAAGAGAAAATCAATGTACTGGGGACGTAAATAAAAAAACTAAAAAAAGAAGATATTAATAAAGTTAAATGTATGAAAACAATTGAACTAACAAAACCACGAGGCAGTTTATGGAGAAAAAAATTTTAAAAATAAGCCTTTGGTCAATTTGATTAAAAAAAAAGAAAGAAAGAAACCTAAATTACCAGAATCAAAAGTGAAAAGGATATATTCACCACTAAAGAAGGGGAAATTGAAAAAATAATTAAAGCATTTTTGCTCAACTGTCATGGCAATTTATGTGAAAATCTAAGTGAAAGGGATAAATATTTACAGAAATACAAACTGTAAAAATTAACAGAGGAAGAAATAAAATACTTAAGTAACCCCATTTTGGAAAAAAGAAACTGAACAGGCCATCAGTGAATTTCCTAAGAAAAAATCTCCAGGGCCACATGAATTTACATGTGAATTCTGCCAAACATTTAACAAAGCACTAATTTCTATACTATATAAACTATTTGGAAAAATAGGCAAAAAAGTCTCATTGTATTCATTTTATGACAGATATGGTGCTGATACCTAAATTAGGAAGAACCAAAGAAAATTATACATCAATTTCCCTAATGAATATCGATACAAGAAAATTAAATAAAATATTAGAGCAAGAGATTACAGCAATTTATCACCACAATAATACTTTATGATCAGTTGGAATTTATACCAGAAATGCAGGGCTGGCCTAATATTAGGTAAACTATCACCATATCAACTGACCATATCAATAACTAAAAAAAAAAAAAATCAATAGATGTAGAAAAAAAAAAACTTTTTGACAAAATATAGCACTATTCCTGTTAAAAAACATTAGAAATTATAGAAATAAATGGAGTTTTCCTCACAATGATAAACAGTATCTAACATTACCAATTGGTATTTTTATATATAATAAGGATAAGCAACAAATTTACCCAATAAAATCGGAATAAAGCAAGGATGTCAATTATTGCTAATATATAGTACCAGAAATGCGACTTTTACCAATATGACAAGGAAAAGAAATTGAAAGAATCAGAACAAAGAATGAGGAAGCAAAACTCATTCTTTGTAAGTGATATAATATCATACTTAGAGAATCTCAGAAAATCAACTAAAAACCACTTGAAACACTTAAAAATTGCAAGATACAAAAAAACCCACATAAATCTCCAGCATTTCTATATATTACCAACAAAGCCCAGCAGCAAGAGATAGAAAAAGTATATTTTAAATAACTTAAATAAATTTTAGATAATATAAAATATTTGGTAGTCTACTTGCCAAAACAAAGCAAGGAACATTATAAACAAAATTATAAAATGCTTTTCAAACAAATAAAGTCAGATCTAAATAACTGGAAAAATATCAATTGTTCATGAGTAAGCCAAACTAATATAATAAAAGGGACAATTCTACCTTCATTAATTGAGTAAAACTACCAAAAATTATTACAAAAAATAATTACATTTACCAGGTAAAAGAAAAGGTCAAGAATATCAAAGGAACTAATGAAAAAAAGTTTAAAGATCATCTACTGATACCAGATCTAAAATTTTATTATAAAGCAGCAATTATCAAAACTATCTGATGCTGGTTAAGAAATAGGTCAGTAGAATAGGTTAGATACAGAGGACACAACACTCAATGACTATATTGATCTACTGTTTAATAAACCCAAAAACTCCACATTCTGGAGTAAGAACTCACTATTTCACAAAAACTGCTGGAGAAACTGGAAAACAGTATGGCACAAACTAGGCTTAGACCAACATCTCCCACTACAAATGTAATTGTCTAATAAAGGATAACACCATTAGCAAATCAAGATACTAATAGATTACTTATCAAATCTATGAAGAAGGGAAGACTTTATAATCCAAGAGGAGATTAAGAATATTATGAAATGAAAAATTTTAATTGCATTAAATTAAGGTTTTATACAAACAAAGCCAATGCAATTAATAGATTAGAAAGGAAGCAGAAAGCCGGGAAACAATTTTTAGAGGAAGTGTTTCTCATGAAGGCTTCATTTTTAAAATACATAAAGAACTGAGTCAAATTCATAAAAATACAAATACTTAAGTAACCCCATTTTGGACAAAGCAGTTTTCAAATGAACAAAAATATGAACAAGCAGTTTTCAAATGAAGAAACAAAAACAATTTATAGTCATATTAAAAATGTTTTAAATCACTACTGATTAGAGACATACAAATTAAAACTCTGAGGCACCACCTTACACCTCTCATATTGGCTAATATGACAGAAAAGAAAAATGATGAATGTTGGAGATGATGTGAGAAAATGCTATTGCATTGTTGATGGAGTTATAAATTACTAATCTAACCATTCTAGAGAGAAATTTGGAACTATACCCAAAGAGCAACCAAACTGTGCATACTCTTTGGTTCTACAACTACTAGATCTATATCCCAAAGAGATCATTTTAAAAAAGAGAAAAGGACCTATGTATACCGAAATGTTTATAGCAGCTCTTTTTGTAGTGGCAAAAGAATTGGAAATTGAGAGGATGCCCTGCAATTGGGGAATAGCTGAACAAATTGTGGTATATGAATGTAATAAAATACTTCTGTTGCACAAGAAATGATGAGCAAGTTGCATTCAGAAAAATCTGGAAAGACTTAAATAAACTGATGCTGAATAAAGTGATCAGAACCAGAACATTGTATATAGTAGTAACAGTTATACTGTATAATGATCAACTATGATAGACTTAGCAATATAATTACAAAAGATTAATAATGGAAGGTGTTATCCACACCCCAAGAAACAATTATGGAGTCTGGATGCATAGAGAAGGATACTGTTTTCATTTTGCTTTTTCATTATCATGGTTTTTCCCTTTTGTTCTAATTTTTCTTTCACAACATGAATAATGTGGAAAAATATTTTGATTGTACACATATAACATATCTGATTGCCTGACCTCTTGGGGAGGTGGATGGAGGAGAAAGAGGGGGAAAAATCTGGAAATCAATCTTATTGAAGTGAATGTTAAGAACTATCTTTACATGTAATTGGAAAAATTACTAGCATTATCATAAACTTCTAAATACAAAGAAAGCCTTGATTGATAGAATTAACAGATACCTGTCAGAAATAGTAGCAAAAAGAAACTGATCTCCAAACTCTTAGAGATATAGTGACTAACTTGAACAATTTTAATAAAAAGCAACAAATTTTGCTTTTGGCCAAGAGTAAGGACAGAAGACCTGCAAATATGAAAGATAGAAATATGAAATTTAAATGTAAAGACTGTATTTTTCCATTTTTTCTTATTTTTAAGGATGGTGTTATAGGGTAAGAAGAAAGAATAATATACTGGAAGCAACAAAAAATGCATTCAGCTCTCTTAAAAAAAAGTAATACTTGGGATCGGCCCCTAATATCTGAAAGTTGCAAACTAAGATTCAAGATATTCTAAAAGATCTATATAACCTCAAAATCACAGTTCACAATCCCCCTACTAGAGTGATGACCCTCAAGGAGTTAGGTCTACAAGTTCCTGACTTGGTCAAGTTTGGTTTGGTCCAAGCAACCCTATCAGCAAATTGGAAAATGCTTCTGGTTCTTCTTGATAGTCTTTGTTCATTTCAGTTCATGACGTCATTTGTAGTTTTCTTGGCAAATATATAGGAATGGTTTGTTTACTCTTTCCTTCTACTGACAATTTTACAGATGAGGCAACTGTGGCCAAAAGGGTTAATTAAGTGTCACACAGCTAATAAGTGTCTAAGGCCAAATCTGAAGTCAACAGTACTAAGTCTTAGAGATAGTTGACAATATTGAAAAAGTTCACTACTTTAAGATTTTCTCAAATGACAGAAATGTAAGCAGTTAAAGACCTGATAAGAGTCACATAGCCAGTATGTGCATTGGACTTCAAATCTTCCTGATTCCCAGGCTAGCTCCTGTTCCTCAAACATCATTCTGCTTCTCATCATGCACTATTAGAACTGGAATTTGCTGTTGTTTAGTCATGCCTGACTCTTGATTATGTGGACCATTACATTCGAGACAAATTGGTTTGCAATTCCTTCTCTAGCTGACTAAACCAAACAGTGGAGAAATGACTCATCCAGGGTCACATAGCTAGGAAATGTCTGAGGCTGGATTTGAAGTCATCTTTCTTTCTTTTTTTAAATAATTCTTTTTAAAAAATTTTTAAAGCTTTTTAATTGTCAAAACATATGCATGGATAATTTTCAACACTGCCATAGCCTTGTGTTCCAGGTTTTCCCCTTCTTCCCCCCATCCCCTCACCTAGATGGCAAGCAATTTAATTGTATTATATTGTATTGCCATTGATTATATTGTTATTGTATTATATTGATGTTGCCATGTATAATGATCTCCTGGTTCTGTTCATTTCACTTATCATCAGCTCATTTCTTATAGGACAGTAACATTCCATAACATTCATATACCATAACTTATTCAGCCATTCTCAGTTTCCAGTTTCTTGCCACTACAAAAAGGGCTGCCACAAACATTTTTGCACATGTGGGTCCCTTTCCTTCCTTTAAGATCTCTTTGAGATATAGGCCTAGTAGAAATACTGCTGGATCAAAGGGTATGCACAGTTTGATAACTTTCTGAACATATGAACTCATCTTCCTAATCTGGCTCTGAGAAGTGGAATAATAACCAGAAATTCATTTTAAAAACTACTCTAAAGCCCTTAATTATTTCTTCTCAAATATGAATGCATGGCAATGGAACTTTTTAAATAGTCAGTGACTTGTGACCAAAAAAAGGTGAAAGGAACTTCCTCCCTTACTAGAGTTGACATCTATTATATTTTTCTATTACAAGTACTTAAAAAAAAAAGAATGAAAATTTTATTTCAAGTCTCTTGACTCAGAGTCCAGTGATCTTTCACTATCCCCTACTATCCTTCTTATGAACTAGTCAATCTCAATTCCAATTGGTCTATTTTTAAAGTACCCTAATGGGAAGATTATCATAGAGATTGCCATCGATAGAACTGTTTTAGTTCTAAAATATTCTAAAAAATATCTTTCTTCTATGACTATGACCTCTTCTCCTTTCAGCTGTTCAATACTTTACTTCTTCTAATATGTTCTCTTTCAATCCCTCTACTGAAATTGATTTTCTCAATCAGTCTCCCTTTCCAGATTCACTTGCCTTCCTATCAAGCTTGTACCCATTCAGGCATCTCTATTATTTCTCTCCTAATAACCCACAATTATCCTATATTCCTCCCTTTTCTGCTTTTAAGATACTGAATGAGAAGTCACAAAATAAAATTCACTGGCTCTGGAACAAATTCATTTTGCCTAATATTAATGTACCAAAAATACATTATTTGCCAATATTTTGGGTTCTCTTTTGGTTAATTCTATTATGCCCTTCCCTGTTCCTTCCCCCATCATCTTTTCTTTCCTTCAAACTCTTAGAAAGAAAAAAAAACTGCATTCAGAGTACTGCAGAGTAGTTACTCCTTAACCTTTTTGCAGTCTGACTTTCAAAATCCAAATCTGACACTTTCAAATCCAAAAGACCTTTTTTTTAGTCTTAAAATCTAATTTTTATAATTTAAAAAAATAATAGATACTTTGAGAATTAATCAAATTAATGTAGAAATGTTCTCATGCTACCTCTGATTCATGTCAATGAGCAATCTGGTTCATGGTATAGTATAGATTTTAAGCTAGAAGAGGCCTTAAAAGGCTATCTAATCCAACCCCCTCATTTTAAAGATGAAGAAACTGAGACCTAGAGAAGGGAAGTGACTTGCCCCAAGTTACAAAAACAACAAAAGGAACACAGGAGATTTGGACATATTACCAGTGAACTATTATTTTTATATATTAGTTATATATACAGTAAAGTGGCTCCAGAGTTCCAAAAAGCTTTTAAATTATGGAATTCCTATAATCTCAAATTGCTGGGTTGATTTTTAGGTGACAAGTTTTTTTTTGCTTTGTAAACAGACCTAGAAAAAATCTTGAAAAGTTTCATTAATTAGAGATTATCAGATAATGGTGCTATAAAGAGAATATTTTCTTTTCTTTTTCTTTTTTTTTGGGGGGGGATTGTTTTTTGCTAGGGCAATTGGGGCTAAGTTTTTATGGGCCCGAACTCTGTACTTAAAACAAGGCTTCTTACAAGATGCTAACTCAGTGGAATTAATAAGATGATGATTATCTAGAGCATGGTGATTAATAGTTCTCTAATTCAGTACATGTACTTAGTACTTAATATAGTTCTACAAGATTCACACCTACGATGATGTAATTATAATAGAGTATATAACAATCAGCAGGGATGCAGAGACAGATTCATTCCATCGTCCACTTTTGTGATGGCTGGATGCTGAAGCACAAGCTCTCAGACTCATATTCATTTATTTCATCTCACACCACCTCATCTCATACCACCTTGGGGAATGGCCTCCTGCACTTTCCCTACAGAGACCAAGGCCGATCTGAAAGGATCTTCAGAAAGCTGCTTAGGCAAGGAGACAATAAAGAATTTGGATTTTATGCCTGGCTATTCTTGTGGTGATTACTCTAACTGAAAAGGAGGATGCCCCAGAGACCTCCAGAAAACCAATAAAAACATTATATTAATGTCACATAGCTAGGAAGTGTTAAGTGTCTGAGGCCACATTTGAACTCAGGTTCTTCAGACTTCAGGGCTGGTTCTCTATCCACTACACCATCCAGCTGCCCCTAAAGAGAATTTTTTCAGTTGCAACACAAATTAAGTATAATCACTATTCATTTGCAAAAGTAAAAAGTCACTGCACCTTTTTCAGATGTGTTTTTAATAATTAAATTTGTGTTTTATTGTGAACTTAGAAATATTTCATTAATAAAGAGGATGACCTAAGACAGTGTTGTAAAACTCAAAACAGAAAAGATACCTGCCAGAATGACTTAGAAAAAAATATATGAAAGTTTAATTTTTAAAATTTATTTTGTTAAATATTTCCCAAATATTTCTTATGCTGGTTCCAGACTCATTAGAGAAGTGGGGAGTTTTGCCCCCATGAATTATCACATAACATAACTTTTGAATTTTCTTCACTTTTGTTCTACTTTACCACAGAATCTAATATGAAATAATTTTCAGAGACTATATTTATTTTATCCTTTGTCATCCAAATATTTTTATGTTAAAAAACTGCATTAAAATATTTTATTCATTTTAAAACACATCACTGTCACTTCCCAAAACTCTTTTTCTCCCTATCCCAATCCTCACAACTATCCCTTGTCACAAACTACCTTCTTTATAAGGAAATTCCAAGAAGTCAGGTACATTAATGATGCAATAAGGCTAAGACAAACGAGGTTTTTGCCTTGGCATTAAAAATTGGAGAGGAAGAATATTTTCTGGGGAGGGAGATTTTCTTCTTCTGGAACTCTATAGAAGACATGCAACTTTCCTCACCACCCAGTTACAAAAAATTAAGTTATATTCATCTACCTGTGCAGCACCAGATCAATACAATGACCTCTGGACACAGAAACAATTCTCTCACCTCAAAGGAGTCTGGTGTCTTTTGTCAGAGCTTCCATAATGTGCTACATTAAGAAATTCCCTCTTTGGTAAGAATAAGGTCCAATGAAGTATATATTTCCAGAGAGAAATACTTCATACTTCCCAGAACAACTTTGAAGACCTTGACTCTCAGACTTTGTCCTCTGCTTTGGTTAGCACCTATCCCAGACCATCCTTTCTACTGTGCATTTCCAGAAACAGGAAATGCTTTAATGGTTTTGCCTCAGATGAAAAATTCTTAGCTACACCTGTATATTCTTACACTGGAGTGAATTAAAATCATATGAGCTACTTTATATATTCTTCAGAGAAACAAGTTTTAAAGTAGTATCTTATTTTTCAGAAAAAACAGTTGAAAAGTTACTTTTAATTTAACCTCTTTTCTCCCTAGCACTGTGTTTTGTAGAAATGTAGAAATTACATCTTGGACAAAAATGATACTTTAATATTTTTAAAATCTAAAATGTTTTAGAATCTGAAAAAACTTGTGCTCAGAAAATATAAAAATATAACAAGTATAATGTCTCCTTCTTCCCACCCCCCTCTCATGTTTGTTAAATCAACTATACCTTTACTGGCTCTGTTGAAGGTGCAGCTTCTATTTTCTGACTTAAAATGACAGGCCCATTTTCTGGACTGAAAAATAAAAACCACAAGAAAAAGAATTGATTTATTAAATTTAAATCAATGCAACATATAAATCATATTTGTTATAATTTAATTTGAAAATTAACACATATTTTGTCTACATATCTCAAGATTCATTTAACAAGTATCCTATTAAGAAAACATTAATTTGAATGTCAACTTCACAAATAAATTCAAAAATATCAGTTTCATCTATTTTTACTAGTCTATCCTATGTTTTATTGATCATCAGTATCACAGAAAGTACAGAAAAGGCATATAACTCACTAAATGATAAAGTGAAAAAAGAAAACAACTTTCTGAAATATGAATTAGAAAAGGTAAAGAACTCCCAGGGAAACAGAATTTGTGGATTGGAAAAGATAAAGAACTCCCAGGAAAAAAGGATTTGTGAACTGGAAAAAGAAATTAACTCAGTAAAAAAAAAAAAAATTAGTAAAATGGAAAAAAATTCCATAGAGCAAAACAACTCATTTAAAAACTCAATTGGACATATAAAAAAGAAGTTAAAAAATGAAGAAGATAACTCATTAAAAACCAAAACTGAACAAACAGAAATGAATGATTCGTTGAGACATCAATAATCAGTCAAGCAAAACCAAAAAAATGAAAAAATAGCAAAAAATGTAAAATATCTACTTGGAAAAACAACAGACCTGAGAAATAGATCTAGGAAAAGATAATCTGAGGATTATTGGACTTCCTGAAAATTATGATGAAAAAAATAGGCTAGACACTATTTTACAGGAAATCATCAAAGAAAACTGTCCAGATGTAATAGAAGGTAAAATAGGCATTGAAAGAATTCATCAAACACCTTCTCGAAGAGAACGTAAAATAAAAACTCCCAAGGATTATTGTGGCTAAATTTCGGAACTATCAGACAAAAGAAAAAAAAAAACTTACAAGTAGCCAAAAAAAAAATTCAAATACCACTGAGCCACAATAAGGATCACTCAGAATCTAGCTGCTTCTACATTAAAGGACTGAAGGGCCTGGAATCTGATATTATGAAAGGAAAAAGAACTTAGTATGCAGCCAAGAATAAGCTACCCAGCTAAGCTGAGCATTTTCTTCCAGGAAAAAAATAAACATTTAATGAAACAGGTAAATTCAATTTGTTTCTAATGAAAAAACCAGAGCTAAACAAAAAATTTGAACTCCAACTACAGGACTCAAAAGAAGCAGAAAAAGGTAAAAAGAACTTTTGAGAACTGTATTTCTGGTATGGACATATATAGAGAGTGCATGTATAATTTGATTTTACTGCTATAATATAAAAAAGGGAAGTAGAAGTGGAAAGAGGATAGTATCAGAAAAAGGGAAAAGGGGAGATAAAAAGAGGGAAATCACATCTCACACCAAGAGGCAAAGGAAATATATCATATCTGGGGGAGGTTTAGGGAGGGGGAGGAATTTTACTCTCATAGATTTGGCTAAAAGAGGAAACAATAGAAATTTGGTTTACAAAGAAATTTATCTCACCTCATTAAAAAGTGGGAGAGGAAAAGGGAAAAGGAAGGAGTAATAAGGGAAAGGTATAAGAAAAGGGAAGAGACTCAAAAGGGGTGGGAGGGATTCTAAAGAGGGACCTGCATGAGGCTAGTGGTGATGAGAAGTTTAATACTGGGGGGGGGGGGTTAAGGGGGGAAAAGAAAAAGAAAAGCCCCACAATGGAAGTGTTACTGCTCTGGGAAGCATGACAGCACTGTGAAAGTTCTGCTGCTCTGGGCAGAGTTCTCCCCCCTCCCCCCCCCCCACGTGGAGAAGTATGGCTGCCCTTGGCAAAAGCCCCGTTCTACGGAATGAGGCTGCACTGCTGTGCTGTGGTCTGTTATGAGTCACTTCTGGTGCTAGGTGGGTGTAGCCAGGTCCTGTTAAATTCTGGCTGTTTTTTGGAGTACACTCTACCTTTGGCATTTGTGTAACTTCTCTGCTGATGCTGTTGTTTTGCCATCAAAGCAGAGCAGCCAACCTGTGGTTGAGTCCTCCCTGCAAATTTTCCACCCCTGGAGACCACCACCCAATCCTGCTCCACTCAGTGCTAGTCTTTGTGTTATGCCTCCCTGCCTGTGCTGGCCTGCTCCGGCCAATCAGGACAAACCTTTTATAGATCTTCCAGATTATTTTCAGCTGGTAATTCGTTGTACTCCCAGTATTTGTGGATTTTACCAATCAAGCATGTTTCAGAGGCTGAATTTGATAATTGGTAGTGAGGGTAGAAGGGGAGCTTAGAATGACTTTGTATCTTCTCTGCCATCTGGGCTCTGCCGACCTGCATTAAGACTTACTCAGAACCTCTCAAGATTCTCAAGATTGTTGTCTTAGTGGAGAAGTAGGGATATGAGGTTGACCAGATGTATTGTTCAGACTACTACTGTCCCATCCCTGGTATTGTCCTTGGCAACTTCTCCCTAGTGAAGGCAGCTGTGTTTAGGTCTGTCATATTGGAGTCCATGATGCTGAGGCAAGAAGGTCATGGGGCAATTCCTGTAAGCCAATGAGACTGCAATATAAATTCTCTGGTTTCCAAAAACAGTAGTATTGGAAGGCACATAAAGCAACTTGCCAACTCAGAAGGAGAAGCAGCAGGAGCATTAGCAGAAGACTAGAGCCCTGGGTAGCTGCCAGAGCCTGGAAGGGACCATAGCTTCCACCTCCACATTCTGGGTGGGATGTGAGAGATGATTAGACTGCAGATTGGAAACGCATTCCTTATGGGAAAAATTCATTTAGTATTAGTCAATTTTGCAATTTGTGCCTTCTGGAATCAATTAACAAGTTTTGAGGTATCATTGTACTTTTCTTTCTGACAAAGGTAATAGACTCAAGATTTAGAATAAGGCATTTTCACATATGGATAATGGAGGAATGAGGACCGTGTTTTAACTAGACATATTGTTTTCCATTGGGAATATGAAAGTAGAAAGAAAAGGGAGCATATGAATATTATATAAAGAAAAAATTCATTGAAACATTAAAAAATATATACAGAAGAGAACATAATAAAGACTGTAAAAAGAACCATAGACATGGAGGATGGCAGGGAAAGATTGGACTTAGTTTTTTTTCAAAGGGAAAAAAATACATCTTAGTCATTTGCATTTTCATTTATAATACTCCTGTTTTGCTTTGTATACAGAAATGATTATCTTATTTATTATTTAAGTTAAGAATAAGGTGTACATAAAATTTAAGAACAAAACTACAACAAAAAGCTAGGGGGTAAATAGACCAAAAAGTAATTGGAAACTAAATAATCTCATCCTAAGGTATGAATGGGTGAAACAGAAAATCATAGACACAATTAATAATTTCACCCAAGAGAATGAGAACAATGAGATAACATACCAAAATTTGTGGGATGCAGCTAAAGTGTAATAAGGAGAAATTTTATATCTTTAAGAGACTTACTTGAATAAAATAGAGAAAGAGAAGATCAATGAATTGGGCTTGCAAATTAAAAACCCCCAATCAAATACTAAACTTGAAATTCTAAAATTAAAAGGAGAAATTGATAAAATTGAAAGTAAAAAAAAAACTATTGAATTAATAAATAGAACTAAGAGTTGGTTATTTATGAAAAAAAAACAAAGCTATTAAAAATAATCCACAACTTTAGCAAAGTTGCAGGATACAAAATAAATCCACATAAATCCTCAGCATTTTTATACATCACCAACAAAATCCAACAGCAAGAGATACAAAGATAACTGTCAATAGTATAAAATATTTGGGGATCTATCTGCCAAGGGAAATTCAGGAACTATATGAGCAAAACTACAAAACACTTTCCACACAAATGAAGTCAGATCTAAACAATTGGAAAAATATTAAGTACTCTTGGATAGATTGAGCAAATATAATAAAGATGACAATACTACCTAAATTAATCTATTTATTTGCTATACCAATCAGACTCCCAAAAACTATTTTAATGACCTAGAAAAAATAACCACAAAATTCATCTGTAAGAACAAAAGGTCAAAGACTTTCAAGGGAACTAATGAAAAAAAAAAAATCAAATGAAGGTGGCCTAGCTGCACCAGATCTAAAATTATAATTCAGTGGTCACCAAAACCAATTGGTATTGGCTAAGAAACAGACTAGTCGATCAGTGGAATAAGTTAGGTTCAGAGGATAAAATAGTCTTTAATAATCTAGTGTTTGACAAACCCAAAGACCCCAGCTTTTGGGATATTCACTGTTTGACAAACTAGACATTCACCCATACTTAACACTGTACACCAAAATAAGGTTAAAATGGGTTCCTGATCTATGCATAAAGAATGAGATTATAAATAAATTAGAAGAACATAGGATAGTTTACCTCTCAGACCTGTGGAGGAGGGAGGAATTTGTGACCAAAGAGGAACTAGAGATAATTATTGATCATAAGATAGAAAAATTTGATTATATCAAATTGAAAAGCTTTTGTACAAACAAAACTCATGCAGACAAGATAAGACGGAAAACAATAAACTGGAAAACATTTTCCGAATCAAATGTTCTGATAAAGGCCTAATTTCCAAAATATATAGAGAACTGACTCTAATTTATAAGAAATCAAACCACTCTCTAATTGATAAATGGCCAAAGGATATGAACAGACAATTTTTGTAAGAAGAAATTGAAACTATTTCTAGTCATATGAAAAGATGCTCCAAGTCATTATTAACCAGAGAAATGCAAATTAAGACAACTCTGAGATACCACTACACACCTATCAGATTGGCTAGGATGACAGGAAAAGATAATGTTGAATGTTGGAGGGGATGTGGGAAAACTGGGCCACTGATACATTGTTGATGGAATTGTGACTCCATCCAGGCATTCTGGAGAGCACTTTGGAACTATGTGCTCTTTGATCCAACAGCGTTACTTCTGCGCTTATATCCCAAAGAGATCCTAAAGAAGGGAAATTTTTTGCATATGTGCAAAAATGTTAGTGGCAACCCTCTTTGTAATGGCTAGAAACTGGAAAACGAGTGGATGTCCATCAATTGGAGAATGGCTAAATAAATTGTGGTATATGAATGTTATGGAATATTATTCTTCTGTAAGAAATGATCAGCAGAATGATTTCAGAAAGGCCTGGAGAGACTTTCATAAACTGATTCTGAGTGAAATGAGCAGGACTAAGAGATCATTATATGTTTCACAGACATTATATGATGATCAATTCTGATGGATGAGGCTCTCTTTAATGAGATGAGCCAAATCAGTTCCAATTGTTCAGTAATGAATAGAACCAGCTACACTCAGCAAAAGAACTCTGGGAAATGAGTGTGAACCACTACATAGCATTCCCACTCTCCTTCTCAGGTTAATTTTACATTATTTTAGAGTCCGATTTTTCTTGCACGGCAAAATAACTGTATGGATATGTATACATATATTTAACACATACTTTAACATATTTAACATGTATTGGTCTGCCTGCCATCTGGGGGAGGAGGCAGAGGGAAGGAGAGGAAAAATTGGAACAGAAGGTTTTTGCAAGGGTCAATGCTGAAAAACTACCCATGCATATATCTTGTAAATAAAAAGCTATTTAAAAAAAGACTAATGCATTTTTTCTTCTAAATGCATCAAATACTGAATTCAACGAATTCTGAAGCAGATAAGTGCTGAGGTACCACTGTATTGTTTCATCATTACTCCTTTGGAATCATAGATAGCCACTGTACAGGTCAGAATTCTCAGCCTTTTCCCCAAGGTTTTCCTTTATAATATTGCTGGTGTTTTATAATTTTTCATCAGTTCACAAAATTCTCCCGTTTCCATTAAAATCATCATTTTTATCATTTCTTATGGTGTAAAAATTTCCTTTACATATCAACACAAAAATGGTAATTGCATTACTTCTTTGTCTATTACTTCTACTGTTTTTTTTTTAATTATTGTATTGCTAAGGCTAGCATTTCTAGATCTACTAACAAATAATAGTAGTGATAATTTACATCCCCAGTTTTAACCTTAATTATGTTAAAGTCTTCTATTTTTTCCCATTACATATTATATTGGTACTGATTTATAATAAATACTGCTTTCTAAGAAAGCAATATGCAATTCAGTGTTTTTAACAGAAATGTTTATTGGATTTTGATTTTTAAAAAAAGCTTTAAAAATATCAATACTTATCAGATGGCTTTTCTAATTCTTGTTATTAATACAACTGATTAATTTATTACTTTCCATATCTGGAATGAAACTTGTATTCATGGCATAAATCTAACTTGGTCATGCAATTTAATCTTTTTAATGTATTGATATAGCCTCTATGATAATGTTTTAATATTTTTTGAACTGGACATACTGATCTATATATTTTTTCTGATTTGCCTCACCCTGGTTGAAATCTCAAAACCATAGTTTTATCCTAGGAAAAAAAAGAAAATTTGCCTTTCCAATACTGGATTACTTATAGTTCTAAATTTACCTATTTTTAGGCTATTAATTATTTATAGTTTTTTTTGTATTTTTATAAATATTCATTTTCTTCATCTACCAGTTTTATCAGCATATAATTAAGCAAAATAACTTTACAGTTTTTTTTAATCTTCAATTATAGAAAATAATTGTTTTTTTCTCAGTTTAAATATTTGGTTTTCTTTTCTTTTAAAACAGGATTAGCTTCCTGTTTTCTATTCTATGAATTAAAAATTTTAAGTTTCTTATTTTATCAATTTAGGGTAGCTTATGATTTTTGGTAATCTTTGATTTTCACAATTTCTATTTTGGTGTTTAGTTTTTAAATTTATTGCTTATTGAGATTTTTTTAAAGTTGGATTCTAAATTGATCTTTTCTTTATCTCTTTTTTTAATCAATGTATTTAGCAATAGTTTTTCTCCTCAAAATTGCTTTAGCTGCATCCCATAATTTGTGGCATGTTGTCTTAATTATAGAATATTTTTTGATGAATTTTCTATTGTTCATACTTGTTCTTTGAATCACCAATTTTTTAGAAATGAATTGCTAATCAATTTTACTCTTTTAATCAAAGGCCACTTACTGATCATCATTTCATTTCACTAGGTCAGTTATGGGTGTGTTTTAATGTTTCTGCTTTTCTGAATTTGTTGATTTTTTATGTCTCTATTTTCATAAAGGTGCTATACATTTAAGAAATATGTAAACCTCCTTCATTTCCTAGTCAGTAATTATCAAAAAGCCATGTCACATTTCTTAACTCTTTTCTTGTTTCCTTTTTAAGATACGTCTAGATCTGAAAGGAATACATTGAAGTCCCTTCACTATCATATTACCATATAATTTGTTCTCTATAATTTGACTAAGTTTTCCTTTTAGTATTTAGTTACTAAAGCACTAACATCATTTTGCTATCTATTATTTATCTAAGCATAATGCTGTTTCCCTACATATTTATTTTATTGTATCTATTTTTAACTGTTGCTTTGTCTGGAATCATAGCTGTTCCCCTTATTTTTTCTGTATATAAATTATTGAAGAATTCTACTTTAAATTGTAATCCATTCTGAGAACCATCTTTCATTTCAGAGGTGATTTTATCCCTGTAACATTTACAATTATGATTATTAATCATTCCATTCCCCTTAATTCTGTCTTTTTGCATATTTTTCTTTATTCATTCCCAGTTATTTCTCTTCAATAGGAAGTGATCAAAGAGAATTTTGCTTGACTCTTTCTACTGACCTATATATAAGTGAAGTGATATTTTCTTCTCTGGTGATCTTCTTCCCCTACCTCTATCTCCCAATTATAGGTTTTTAATTCTTTCTTTCATTTTATTTTCTACTTCCCAATTTACTTTACTAATCTGGAATTTATTTTGTTTATAACTATTCCCTTCCTCATCCTGCTCTCTATTTTAAACCCTCCCCCAATCTGTTTCCTACTGAGTTTAATTAATTTCTATACTAAATTCTGTAAGTGCTCTTATATAATTGTGTGAGAAAGTTAAATCTTTTGCTTCTTTTCTCTCAGATATTTCTGAAGTTCAGGTGGCCAAACATTTTTTCCCTTTTGAGGATCTAATTGGATTTATTTTGTAGTACAATCCTTTTTTCTTGGCTTACCTCAAACTCTAAGCCCATACTATTCATCTTTTTTTGGCCTGTTCTTCACTTTAATCTCATTTCTAGCCTCAAGTAACTGGATTAGGGCTCTGTACTTTGGTTAGATACCATTTTCTTCCATATTCCTAGATTGTATAGGCAATCTATACAATATGTTCCTGGATCAAATGATAAAGAACATCTGAATTCTGCAAGTATTCATGGGTTTTTGCTAAGTCTCCTGATGACTAGTCTTAGATTTTGAATTTGTTCTCTTCAGTCTTTTCTATGTAAAACCAAATCCAGAGTTAATTTCTATCTCTTAATATAAGCTTGACAGGAATCAACCATATGTTATTAGTTATGCTGATGGCATGTATTCTGAAAAACTCCAAAGCACTTTTGCTTCCAAAATGTTTTCTCAGGTCCTAGAAGAGGTGTTTAGATCTTTTTCCTGCTCAGATTCATAGACTGCTGCTTGCACACGGTCTTCCACTGTCATTAGGATGTTTCAGCTTAGAGATTTCAAAGGATTCTGGCATCCTTTTTTGTGCATCCCTGAACTGTATAAGAGAGCTTATAGCTTTTTCTCTTCCATTTATTATTGTAAAGGGCCAAGTGTACTTGAAATAAGTAATCTTACAACAAAGTGCTAACTTTGAATTGAGATAGATTCTCTAGTTTACGTGTACTTAGGACTTAGAATAGTTCTACAAGTTGACACCTATTCTCCAAGATTGACACCTATAATGATGTACTTATAAATAGAGTATATAAGAGCTTAGAGATGTGGGAGGGAAGAGAGACTAAGTTATAAGACAAAGGACTGGAGGCTGGAGCTCAAGCTCAAGCCCTCGGACTTATGCATAGACTTGAGGACAGACTCGAAGATAAAGACCTTTGTGGTCAGGCTGTCCTGTCTCCTTCACTTCTCTACTAAGACAAAGCCCATCTGAAGGTCCCCCAGAAAGCTAGCCCAGCCCCAGGAAAAGGAGATAAGACTGTGAAGGAGATAATAAAGGCTTTGGATTTTATTCCTGACTATTTTTCTGGTGATTTTTCTGCTGAAACCAAGGCCCATTCGGAAGACCTCCAGAAAGCTAGCCTGGACATTACAAAAAAGAACCTTAAGATTATAAGCCATTAAAGAAACAAGGGACTGAAATAGAAAAAAAGTGGGTTCCAGAATCATCATTTAAAAATAAAAGAAAATTACTCAAAAATCCCATTATTCAATAATTATGGTTAAGTGAAATTTTTCTCTAGAGTCTGGCTTGAGGGTAAAGTGAGCAGACAAGATAAATACATTTGGAGAATAGTAATGGCATATTCTGTCAGGATACATGTTATTTCAAAAATCATACCTCACAAACCATAGTAGAAAATTCAGCTACTAGGGAGAGAATTGGTAAGATAATATTCTACAATATTTCCTATTCTGCTATCCTATTCATGCTCAAATAGCCTATATTTGTAATGCCTTTTTAAAAGATCTAAAGTTTGAAAGAGAAGCTCATTTTTTAGGCAAAAGTGTTTTAGCATCATGTGCTAAAGTAAAAAAGGTAGAAATAAATGGGGCAGTAAAGAATATTTGTGGTAACATATAGTGGAAAATGTTGACATCTGGAATAAGGATCTAAATTTGAATGTTGGATGTGTTTACTATATAAAACCTTGGACCACATGTATCGACATATATGCATATATTATTATTATTATCTATAAAAGAGCTTTGTGATCTTATGGAGAAGTGAAGGAGACAGGACAGCCACCACAAGAGTCTTTATCTTCAAGTCTGTCCTCGAGTCTATGGCTGAGTCCAAGGGCTTTTGAAGTTCTAGTCTCCAGTCGTCTTTCTTCTCTCTCATCTCTTAGCTCTTATAAAATACTGTAAGTACATCATCATAGGTGTCAACTTTTAGAACTATACTAAGTACATGTAAACTAGAGAATCATTATCTCAATTCCACTGAATTAACACCTCGTTGTAAGATTACTTGTTTCAAGTACACAGCCCTCTACAAATATCACCAGTTTAGTGTCTGTAAGGGAACTGGGTCCTAACATACACCCTTATCATCCATCATCCCCTCAAAATCATTAATATTTCAATCTAAAAAAAATTATCTTATCCAATCTCCTCATTTTGTATACATATCTTTTATGTGTTAAAATAACTTAGTGATTACTAGGTCACAGTCAGTAATCAGAGAAGAAAACAAGTTGGGGTGGGGCATAAGGGAATATGAGGGAGAGTGCAAATAAGCCTGAATTTGTTTCCTAGCTAGATTATGTAACATATTATTAACAGAATATTTAATGAACAACTATAAAAAGGAAGTGGTGATCACAAAGAGCAAGCATAGCTTCATCAAGAACAGGTCATACTAGATTTTCATTTTTCCTAACAGCATAATTAGACTTGTTCATCAAGAAAATAATGTCTAGTCTACCTAGATTTCAGCAAAGCAAGTGACTAAGTCATCTATGCCATTCTTTTGGAAAATCCAGATAAATCACGATAAAATTGGATGCATTTCGAATTTGAAGAATGCCTAAACAGACATTAAGGTTCATTGATACATTCATAATGAGTAAAGGAAAGCAGAATATATTCTGAACAACACCCTTAAGTTTTGTATATAAGAGTGCATAGAAAAATAACCCCTTTCTACTGGGAAAGTCAGATTAAGAGAGCTAGGAAACTCAGTATCAAAATTCTGATAAATGCTTATTAACTTCTGACATAACCTATTCTAATGAAGGATGTGAACATGTATTTTTTAAAATGTGGTTTCATAAATAATTGACCAACTTAGTTCTTAAAAAGATGTGTCATGAAAACAGTAAAGTTAAGTGTTTTCAATGACAGAACAGACAAATTCAAGACTGTATTCTAGAATCAAAAATGATGCTGTCAAAGTTTATCTTGTGCTATTTAAAAAGGCTAGCAATATACATTTACAGCCTTACACACTTATACTTTTTACCACAATTCCCTCGGGATAGTCAACTAAGTTTTCTCTGGTGAATCAAGGAAATAAGTATCTGGAACTAGTTATGTACTAAATAGAATAAGATTTCAAGTTACATGGAACTGATGAGGTTAGTGACTGTTTTAGAATAAGATTATTTTTAAAATCAAAAAGATAAATTAAAAACATACATTAGAATGACGAGTCACAATGTTTGAATAAATGAACATTAATGCAATATATTGTACAATATTTTCTTTGCAGTATAATATACACATCATTGTTAAGCAAGATTCTTATCTGCCAATTTAAAACAATGCAACACAACAAACTTTACTACAACTGAGCTTTGTTTTTGACTAATTTAGCATCTAACAGTCCTTGTTTCTAGCTAGGGCATTTCCTAGTTCCAAGTTCCATTTATGAGATAAGATAAAAAAAAGATCAGAGAGTTCAATTCTTGCCTGACCTCTCCAAAATTAACAAATTTAAAATTCAAAACATTTCAATGCTAGTGCTAAGAAACAGGCAATCATTGATTAAGCTGTAACAAACCACATTGGGGCAGCTAGGTGGAGCAGTGGATAGAGAGCATCAACCCTTAGGAGGACTTGAGTTCAAATTTGACCTCAGACACTTAACACTACCTGTGTGACCCTGGGCAAGTCACTTAACCCCAACTGCCTCAAAAAAAATCATTGGGGGGGGGGAAGGTGGGGAGTTTTAAAACTATTTTTTATCTGAATAACTTAAGGAACCCCTAAAAGAAAACTCTCAACCACAGCATAGATGAGCAATAGTTACAGAATGTATTTTCTTAGTTTCCTGAGACACTGAGAACTTAAAGGTCAGTCAATAGTCATTTGTTAAGCACCTGTAAGTGCTGGACACCAAACTAAGTAAAAAGAGTACAAAGCAAGACAAAAGACAGTCCCTTCTCTCCTAAGGCTGGGTCAACTGAGAGAGATAATATGAAAACAACAAAGTACAAACCAGTTATATACAAAATACACGGGAAATAATCCACAGAGGAAAGGCATGAGAAAGCACAGGGAATATGAAAGGGTTCTTCTGAAAACTGAGATTTTAGCTGGTACTTAAAGTAAGTCAGGGAAGCCATGAGACAAAGATGAGGAGTACCATTCCAAGGACAAGGTACTGATGGTGAACATGCCCAGAGTCAGGAGATGGTAGTTTCTCTTCTCACATACAGCAAGGAGGGTAGTGTCACTGGATCAGAATGTTATGAGGATTAGATGGGTATAAGGTATAAGACTAAAAAGTTAAGTGTGGGATAGATTAGCCAGAATCTTCACAAAAGTGATTTCAGGATTTTTCTTACAAAATGTACATACATATAGTATCAGGCCATTTGCAAATATAGTCATTTATATGAAACTGAGGCAAACTGGCTAACAAGCCATTAATTTAAAAACTTAATTCTCTGTCCTAGAAAGACTTATATGAACTGATGCTAATCAAAGTGAGTAGAACTGGGAGAACACTGTACACAGTAACAAGAACATTGTGTGATGATCAACTATGATAGACTTAGCTCTTCTCATCAATGCAATGATCCAAGGAAATTCCAAAAGACTTGGGATGGAAAATGCTATCCATATGGCAGAGAGAGAGTTATGTATGGATTCTGAGTTCAAACAGAAGCATAGTATTTTCACCTAAATTTATTTGTTTGCTTTTTTCTTTTCTCGTGGTATTTTCCCTTTAGGTCTGATTTTTCATGCACAATATGACAAATAAAGAAATATGTTTAAAAAGATTGCACGAGTTCAACCTATATCAGACAGCAGTCTTGGGAAGAGGAAGTGAGGAGGAGAGAGAAAAAAATTTGTGACACAATCTTACAAAAATGAATGTTTAAAACTATCTTTACATGCATTTGGAAAAATAAAATTCTATTGAGAAAAAAAAACTCACTTCTGGTATAAAGTAAGATCCAACGTAAGAAGAAAAAAGTGTGGATTGGAAGAAATCAAACCATTCTGCTGAATAAAATGTATAGATAAAAAGTTTAGGAATTTAAAATTAGGAAATAATCTAAAAAGGTGGACAAAAGCAAAAAAGATTCAAATTTTCAAACATTATACACATCTAATTTTTGTGAAACATCAAAATGTCCAAAGAACTAAAACTGCTGATGACCCAAAAAGCAGTTGTATCCACATGTTAAAAGACTTCTCTTTCTGAATGTTACAGAATCCTTTGGCAGTTTGATGAGGCCTCAATAACACGTTTCTAAATATATGAAATAAAATATATAGAATTACATAGGAAACTTGTTTTTTAATACAAACTCACTGACTCCAGGTCAAGAATCTCTGGCTAGAGAAAAGTCTTCGAGTGTGGTTTAAGGATATGCTACAGCAAATTTATGGAAAGATACAAAAAAGAATCACATAGCCCTTACATGCTTTTTCACCCTATCTATGATATGCACCGGACAAGAGAATTCCAACATTAATCAAATCATATATTCATGAAGGACTTAAAAAAATTTTTGGTTACATTTTGAGTTCTGAGTTGTTTCCATCCTAACTGATGAGATCTTGGGTCACTAGAGCGGGGTTGGCAGAGAAAGCCTAAAGTACTAATGGGAATCAGCTCAACCCACTGAAGAGGTCTTGGGTAACCACACTTTATTGTTTCCAATGAGAAAGCTAAGTTATGTCAAACCCCCAAGGTTAAATTTCTCCTATAAAGCCCACCATGGCATTCTGAGCCTCATGTCTTTCTTCCCATCTCCTCATCTGTCCCTCATGGTGTCTTTCTCCTCATAGCTAAATAACTTTTTTAGAGTGCTAAACTTCTCTAAGAACTTAGCCTGCCTGTCAATGGAGTACTCCCACCTCATGATGTATGCCCTTTCTCCTGGGTAATTGAGAGTTTCCCTAGGGAACTGATCTTTTCCATTGTTAACTGTTAAAACCACTTTCCTATCTAATTATATGCTCTCTCGAATCTATTTCATATTTATCACTCTAGTATCTATTTTATCTCTTCATTTTGTCTGTAATCTTTTCTCATAAACAAACCTATCTTTTTGCCAAAAGAGAATAGCTATTGTAAATTCTTCACATGATCAAACCCCAAAATATGGTGCTGATTACACCCCATAATCTTATCATTTGGTGCTATATTTCTAACACATCATTAATCCCTCATTAGAGAAGTCCAGCATTTGATATGAATATATATGTAGAAATATATAATTCATATTTCAATATATCTGTTCTTGCTCTGAAGGTAGAGAGCATTTTCCTTTCTAAGTCTTTCATAGTTGATTTGTTAAATTTTAAAATATATACATATAAATATGTAACTGAACTTAGCAAATACAAATGCTATATACTTACTGAATATATGTAAAAGCCACATATATCCACCACATGTTTTACATTTTATAAATATAAGGAATTATAACTACTCAGAATTTATTCACACATGTGCACAAACACCTATATTCATGTGTACATATGCAAAGAGTAAATCAAGGGAAGATAAATTAAGTAATATTATTATATGATATAATATATAAGAAGATAACCATGCTACCAATTACCATTCCTTGACTAGCATTTTATAATAGGGAAATCCAAGAATGGAGGCATTTTATCTACTTTATCCATCTCACTCTTCAAGAGTTGAATTACTTAACCTGCATTTTAACACATCTGTTAGATTTAGAGAGCAGAATTGCTGAATGAATAGGAAGTGAAGGCAGAAGAACTGAGTAGGATAGAGAACAGGCCAAGCTGCATAGGCCTCGCACAGCTTTCGTTCTATTCAGCAGAAAGATCTCTTATGAAAAATGAAGCAATAATTACTGAACAGCTATTCTTTCTCAGACTAAAGTAAAACGTCATCAAATAGAATGAGGGCATAATTCATTCAGAAGAGAGAAAAAAACAATCTTCAAATAAATGCTAACAGGAATGACCCTGGTTAAAAGTCTCACAATCATTTGTCAAATGAAATAGCCAAACTGATAAAATGATGTCTTTTCTCCTAATTCTCAACTATTGACATAAATATAGACATATATATGTATGTATATATATGTATATATGTATGTATGTATTCTTACAGACACCTATATGCAATGCCACTGTACTTGGCAAGTGGTACTCAAGTGGTACAAGAGTACTACTATGGTAAGATATAGCATTCTACTTCCTCATTTCTGTCAAAACTAACTCCTTTCTAAGTAGATTACTTTCAGAACCTTGGACAGAATGGATATGTATCATCTGACATGACCAGATAAAAGTACTTAGAAGAAATATCAATAAGAAAAGAGAGATTAAATAAATATTAAATTATCTAAAGTCCTATCCACCATCACAACTCACTCTCATCCTACAAATACCACAAAATCCACCCAATAAAATCCTAACTATCTGTAAGATGTAACATCATCATCATCAACAGAATTCAGGCTCCTACATGGAACCTGCTTCAAAAAACTGTAGCCACAAGTGTAGCCCACAGACCTATCCCCTTAATTAAGATCTCTTGCTCTACACACACACACACACACACACACACACACACACACACACACACACACACACACAACACACACACACCCCTCACCAATAAAGGGGGGGAAAAGCGCACTACATACCTTTAATTTTCATTATTAAATTTTCTCCTACACTTTCTGATTTGTAGTATTTGCCAATTTCAGCTCACACAATTAAATAGTCAGTTCAAGCCTGCACAAACTGGATCCAGCATGTAGCCTACAATTAAATACCTTGTATGCTTTTTTTCTTCCTTTGTTTCATATTTGTAAATCTTACAAATTAGAGCAAAAATAGTGTCTTGTTTTAAATATTATAGTAGATATCAAAAAAATACAACTCATAAATTATGAGTAAATAAACACAAACTACATAAAATTGGTACAAAGTATCAGAAAAGAACTTAAGTAGCAACTGACCCCTGGACTGTACTCTGGAAAATACAGGAGGTGACAAGGAGGAGCAAGTGCTTTTAAGGATAAAGGGAGCACCTATACAAGTGCATAAAGGTAAGATGGAAAACCATGAATAGGTAACAGTTTAGTTTGTTTGACCATAGAATATGTAAAGGACAAGGGGTTAAAGGGAAGACACCTCTGCAATCTGGAATATCCCTGTAAAACTTTTTGGCTCCTCCCTTCACTCCTCCCTTCTGAATTATTATGGTATTAAAAGAGAAAATGTTAATATTATACAGAACTATACATATATTTTATGTATTTATGAGTTTCTAATTTTTTTTTCATCTTGGGCTTCTGCAAAACTCTCCAAAAATTCCTACTTAATTTCTTTTGCCAACCCAGGAAATATCAAAATAGAAAAAGTCAAGAAGTAGAAGGGATAAAAAAATAAGACAGACAAACAGAAATTTTTATTTTATCCTAGAAGTAAAAAGGAACTAATGAAGTTTCTTGAGCAGGGGAGTGACAGGATCATATCTGTGCTTTAAAAGGATTATCAGCTTGGCAGGATGGATTATTTATAGGAAGTCCTAGAAGCAAGAGCAATTAGGACATTATCACAATATTCCAGCTAAAAGATGTTGAGAATCACAACTAAGGCAAAGGCTATATAAGTAGAGAGAAATGGACAGATGTGAAAGATAATAGACTTTATAAAACTTAGCAACAGACAGGATGTGGAGGTTGAAAGGAAACCCCAAATTATAATTTCAATGTTGCAAACTTGGATCATTGGTAAGAAGAATGAGAGTTCCATTTTAATGTGTTAAATTTTAGATGCCTATAGATATTTAGACAGAGATATGGTTTTGTAGATTTGAGAGTACTCTGAATGAATAACATTTGAACCCGTGACAGTTGCTAAGATTTCTATTATGATAAAATTTGGAAATTATATTATTTGTCAAACTTTCAAAAACATAGTTAAATTCATGTATGGGACTGCCTGCCATCTAGGAAGGGGAGTGGAGAGGAGGAGGTAAAAATTCGGAATAGAAGTGAGTGCAAGGGATAATGTAAAAAATTACCCAGGCATATATACTGTCAAAAAGTGTTATAATTATAAAATTAATAAAAAAACATAGTTAAACTGAAATAGTTTTTAATAGTTCACACAAAGGAAATGTTTTTATTATGTCTAAATTGGCAGAAATTTATATTAAAGGTTGTATTTTAACCCAAACAGTTAAAAAGAAACCTGATTAAAATAAGCAAATAAGTAGGAATAAAGATTTTAATTTGGAAAGGACTTTAGAGATCTTCTAGTGTAACTTCTTTTTATTTTGGACTAAGAAACTGAGGCCCAGAAAGGTAAAAATTTGCAAAGAGCAACACCAAAATTTGAATCTTGTGATAATTAAGCTTTTGGCAAATTCTGTCTTCTGAACCAATCTATAAGACAGACAGTAACACTACTGAATCAAATTATAGAAAAGAACAAGCCATCAGAATTCATGGAATCAGAGGTGAAATTTGAGAGTAAAAACTTTATCAGATGTCTTCAAGCAAAATTAAAATTAATAGGAAAAATCTCATATACTTGCTTTTCTTTTTCTTTAGAGGCTATTCAGAATCATTAAGTATGGAACTTAGTAGGTGGTCCTTAAGTTGAATCAACACCAAGACATTTAATGGCAAAGAAAACATTTAAAATTAAATATAAAAATTTTAAAGGAAAAAATGTACACAGTAATGTGCATCACAAATTTCAGAGGCATTTTCCCTTCAATAATAAGCTTTTGCATCTTCTTTTACACTATGTTCTCCTACTATTCTGATATTCTTATTTGAGGAAAAGGTAAGAAGAGAATGGATTATTAAAATAAAAACTACTGTACAAGATACATTCATTTCATCAAAAATCTATCAATTTATTGATCTTAATACACAAAATATGATAGAACAAAAAATCAATAGGATGAAAACCTAAGGAAACAATGATACTGTTGAATCCCTCCCTATTCCCCTCCACCCTGGGGAAACATTAAAATATCACATTTACATCATAAACTCAATTTACCTAAACCTTAAATGTTGTCACAATCATGGATTAAATTTATTACAGAATTACATGCCAATTTAACATGTCTTCTATACAGGAACAAATAACAATGAATGTTGGAGGGGCTGTGGGAAAACTGGGACACTGATGAATTGTTGGTGGAGTTGTGAAAGAATCCAACCATTCTGGAGAGCAATCTGGAATTATCCCCAAAAAGTTATCAAAATGTGCATACCCTTTGACCCAGCTGTACTACTACTGGGCTTATATCCTAAGGAAATACTAAAAAAGGGAAAGGGACCTGTATGTGCCAAAATGTTTGTGGCAGCTCTTTTCATAGTGGCTAGAAGCTGAAAAATGAATGGATGTCCATCAATTGGAGAATGATTGGGTAAATTATGGTATATGAATGTTATGGAATATTATTCTGTAAGAAATGACCAACAGGAGGAATACAGAGAAGCTTGGAGAGACTTACATGATGCTGAGTGAAACAAGCAGAACTAGGGGATCATTATACACTTCAACAATGATACTGTATGAAGATGTATTCTGATGAAAGTGGTTATCTTCAACATAGAGAAGAGCTAATCCAATTCCAATTGATCAATGATGGATAGCATCAGCTACATCCAGAAAAGGAACACTGGGAAATGAGTGTAAACTGTGAGCATTGTTTTTTTGTTTTGTTTTGTTTTGTTTCTCTTCCCAGATTATTTTTACCTTGAGAATACAGTCCTTCCTTTGCAACAACAACAACAACAAATTTCGGTTCTGCTCATATATATTGTACCTAGGATATACTATAAGATATAATATGTATGGGAATGCCCGCCATCCAGGGGAGAGGGTGGAAGGAAGGAGGGGAAAAACTCAGAACAGAAGGGAGTACAAGGGATAATGTTGTAAAAAAAAATTTACCCATGCATATGTGCTGCCAAAGAAAATGTTATAATTATAAAATTTTTTTAAAAGTTCATACTTTATAAAGATGTTTTGCTACCTATTAGAGGCATGCCAAGTATGAAACTTTTTTATACAAAACCATTTCTAATACTAAGCTCTTTCTGAAGAGTCTTCTTTATTGGGTAATTCTCTTCATGTATAGTTTAAAAGTTGTTCATGATTTTTTAAAATGAATTTTGTTGAAATAAAACAGTTCAACTACTCAATACTCTTCACTAAGTAGATGAAGAAACTGAGCCTCAAAGATTAAAAGACCTGTCCTAAATCACATAGCAAACAGTAGAAGCAGGTGTCTAATGCTGACTTTTAACATAAGCTCTGATTATAAGCAGAGACCATGTCTAAATTTTTCAAATTTACATCAAGGAGTCCTATTCATTTTACTACCCTGACTTCTTTAGAAGTCTAGTGAAGTTTTTGAACTCCTCCTCAGAATGTTTTAAGTGCACAAAATAAAATAAATAAGATTACAAAGGAATCAAATTACACTCAAATATAGTTATCAAAATATTTCTATTAAAAACAAGTTCATGACCAACAGATTAAGAAACCCTAGTCTAGAGAGACCAACATATATATCCAGGATTAAAATATTAACAATCTGTTGTCCTTATATTTTAAGATAATCAACCACACACAACTATTTCGAATAGAAATGGAAATACATTACATGTAAATACATGTAAAACCCAAAAGAAAATGAAATTATTTCTCTGCTGCAATGAAAATCAATACATTTCATAATAGGTATAACATCACCAGGATTTCAAAATTGGGGGGTGATATGAAATCCTAAAAGCAGATATTTACTCATATTGATTTAAAACTCTTCCAAGCTGTAGAAACAAGAGCAAAAGACAAGGAAGGGGCATGTAGGGACATGATGCACCACATAGTTCTTGCTTGGATTCCCTTTTATATAGGGGGATTTGTAAAGTGGGTGGGGAGGAGGGGAATGGGTTATGGATGTTTTAGTTCCACCTCTCAACTTAATCTAATCCATGCTGAGGGATATTTTTAAAGTACCATATATTATATTACTCAATTTAAATTGTATTTTATAACATTTCACATGGCAATCTTTAATAGGGACACAAGAAGAAAAACAAATATTCGCTTATTATGTTATGGTGTCTCATTCTTTACTTGGCCAAGAGATCAATTCATAAAAAAATACAACACTGTGAGGACTAATGGAATTCCCTAATGTGTGCTATTTCTAAGGGTAAGAATTGATGTCCTGAGGAGAAAAATAAATGAATCCTACCCTCCCTACTTTAATTCCAAATTAGTGAAAATACAATCATTTCTTAAAGAAGGGAAAGGGACCTGTATGTGCAAGAATGTTTATGGCAGCCCTCTTTGTATTGGCCAGAAACTGGAAACTAAGTGGATACCCATCAATTGGAGAATGGCTGAATAAATTGTGGTATATGAATATTATGGAATATTATTGTTCAATAAGAAATAACCAACAGGATGATTTCAGAAAGGCCTGGAGAAACTTACATGAATTGATGCTGAGTGAAATGAGCAGGACCAGGAGATCATTATATACTTCAACAACAATACTATATGATGATCAGTTCTGATGGACATGGCCATTTTCAACAATGAGATGAACCAAATCAGTTCCAATAGAGCAGTAATGAACTGAACCAGCTACACCCAACGAAAGAACTCTGGGAGATGACTATGAACCACTACATAGAATTCCCAATCCCTCTATTTTTGCCCACCTGCATTTTGGATTTCCTTCACAGCTAATTGTAACTATTTCGAAGTCCGATGCTTTTTGTACAGCAAAACAACTGTCTGGACATGTATACACATATTGTATTTAATTTATATTTTAACATATTTAATATATATTGATCAATCTGCCATGGGGGGAGGGGAAAACTAGAACAAAAGATTTGGCAATTGTCAATGTAAAATTACCCATGAATATATCTGGTAAATAAAAACTATTAAATAAAAAAAAAGAAAATACAATCATTGACAAGCATAAAACGGTTTCTCTACCTTTGCACACATCCCCAACTCCATCAACATATCACATTTAAGGTATTTGGAAAGTTATTACTGAATCTGAAGATTGATCATATGGGATGTTTTGGTAGTTCTGCTCCACTAACACAAAGGAAGAGCCAGATTTAATATAATAGTTATCTCCAAGGCATTATCTATTAACACAGCAGTTTCATTTTGAAAATATTCCCTAAATATTGTCTGTGGAAAACCAATGACTAAAATTATTTATTAAGGTTAAGACCTTCACTCAGCAGATGTCTTTTCATCTTGAAATAAGAGAAAACATGACAAAAATTATCCTTTGTACATGTTTAAAATCACTAAATTGTATTATTACATATAGTACTACTAAGGGGCCCCATTTGTTTCATTAAATTCTTAACAAAAATTTTGGCACTTGTTCCCATATTTAAAAGGGAAACTTGGAAGTAATGTCTTTACCATCTCCCCCACCCTCTTTAAAAAGTGGTCGTATAATTCTGTTAGCTTCTTAAAGATGAATACAAAATGAAGTCATACAATATGTATATGATTAAAATAAATATTAAATTTTAAGAATCCAATCCTTTGCCTATAGTAGACAAAGGGGAAGAGAAAAGATAGTGGCAGGAAGACAAGGCACTAACAATCTTAGTTCATGCAAGAAGAGCGAAGATTTGATAAGTTCTTCAAAAGTCAACCTCAAATCTGCTAGGAAGACATTTCTTTGTAATTCCACATTTACTGCTTTTAAAACATGAACTTTCATCACTAACTCTAAATAAAATTAGCAGGATTCCCATACTTCCAGAAAGTTTCAAATGGTGTTTGTTTGAACACCCTTAAATATCACTAGTTCCACACTTGCTGAGATGACAAGAATCATTATAAAGAACTTTTTTACTATCAGTCACTAAATATTCTCCTTAGATTATGTATAGATTTTTCCAGGAATTTTCTAGCTTATGACTGCAGTGAGGGAGAAGAGAGAGAGGGAAGGTGGAGAGAATAACTTCCTTTAAATCAAAAGTTTAAAAATGATAAGAGGATGATTGATTGTAGATTTTTAAAAAAGCTTTCTTGAAGATGAAAGAAAGAATGGATTTAGGGAAGTGTATTTTAACAGATAACCACAAACTTTGATAAAAACTGTTTCATGTTATAACAATTGGAGGGGGGTCAGCAGAGGACCGATAGGCCCAGTTTCTGCCAATTTTGGAGAACTCAGGGCAGTTGATTGCCTAAAAATGTGGTTGGGAACATAGCAAACGCTTCATAATAGGGTTACTAGCGGGTACTCTCGCTAGTGTTCGAGTTTGAGTGAAGTCTCCAAGCAGTCAGTTTCCTATTTATTTGGGTCATAAGGGTCTAAACAATGAAAATAACAAGCAGTCCCGGTCGGCAAGGTGCCGCCCAAGTCCTTCTGCCTTTGGCCCAAGATTCTCCCCAACTCAGGACGATTTCGAGGTATTCGAGGTTTCAACTGACAACCGGTTTTCATTAGAACCTGCAGGGTTTGGGGGAAGTGACTTGAACTAGTGAACATGGAGAAGTGTGTGTGTGTGTGTGTGTGTGTGTGTGTGTGTGTGTGTGTGTGTGTGTGTGTGTGTGTGTGTGTGTGAGAGAGAGAGAGAGAGAGAGAGAGAGAGAGAGAGAGAGAGAGAGAGAGAGAGAGAGAGAGAGAGAGACAGAGAGAGAGAGACAGAGAGACAGAGAGAGACAGAGAGACAGAGAGAGAGAGAGACAGAGAAAGAAAGAAGAGAGAGGGAGGGAGAGAGAGAGAAAGAGAGAAGAGGAGAGGAGAGGAAGAAGAAAAAGAAAGAAAGAAAGAAAGAAAGAAAGAAAGAAAGAAAGAAAGAAAGAAAGAAAGAAAGAAAGAAAGAAAGAAAGAAAGAAAGAAAGAAAGAAAGAAAGAAAGAAAGAAAGAAAGAAAGAAAGAAAGAAAGAGAAACAGAGAGACGGACCTGACCAGGAGATGACCAAGCGCAAAAGGGGGGGAGGGGACTTAACGGTCGAGGGTCGGGCAGGAACCATGTCTAGCGTCCGCACCAGTGAAGGGACGACAGGGGAGGCCTCCGTCGCCCAGGGGTGGAAGCACTTGTAGCAACGAAGTTTGCAGGCGAGTGGGAACCGCGTCTGGGTAGAGGGAGCCTGGGATAGAGTCGCCCTGCCAGGATCCCCCAACCCCAACCCCCCACCCCCAGCCGCCCCCGCCTACCTGGGAGCGCCTCCAGCCAGGAGATGGCTCATCGCGGGCTTCTCCTCTTCCTCTTCCCGGGAAGGGCTTCGAGGAGTGAAGAACCGTGAGAAGCTGGGCCAGGAGGAGCCGGCCCTCCTCCGGCCGCCGCCGGACATCTCCGCGGGGGGAGAAGCGGCCGCCTGCCCCGAGCAGCAGGGGAGAGGAGTGGGAGAGGAGCAGCGCGCGGTGCGGCTCGCGGACCCCGGGGGCGGGCTCGAGCTGGGCGGGGCGGACTGGGGCTGCCCCGACTCCCTCTTGGCTCCCACGCGATTTTTAATCCATTACCGGGGGACTGTGCTGGAGGGAGAGAGCAGCCAGCATTGGGACTGGAGTCAGAGTGCATAGGGAGCCAGCTAAGCAGCGGCCGCGCCCTGGCCCGCCCCGGCCCGGGAGGAGCCAAAGGCACCATCGGCACCGCCCCCAGCCTCGGGAAACCGGGTGTAGAGCCACCCCGAGTCCTCCCCTCCCTGCTCGGTCCCAAATTCGCTTCTCCTCACTGCAAGTAATTTTGGATTAAAAGGAGGGACTCTGCCCTCCTCCCCTACTTCTTACTCTCTCCCTCAGCCCTCGCAAACAATTTTAGGGGAGTTAGGGGAAAATATTTCCTTAACCTAGAGAGGGTTACTCCCTCTCTCCGGCTACTCTCCCAGGGCTCCAGAAGGTAGAACACCTGAGTCAACTCATGCTGATTAGTTTTCCTCACTTGGTCCAGGGAAACTTTCATATACGTATGATTTATGCACATGCCTATGTATTCTCTGTACAACCCTGCAAAAGAGATGTCTCACTAAAACAAGAGAAAGAAAGGAAGGAAAAGGGAGGGAAAGGAGGAGGAAGGGAACAGATTGAGAGGGGGGAAAGAGGGAGAGGGAAGGAAGGAGGAAAGGAGGGAAAAATCCCAAGGAACCTTGTGTGGTATGTATGTATGTATGTATGTATGTATGTATGTATGTATGTATGTATGTATGTGTACACTCACAGACATGTGTGTGTGCACATCCCAACAAATGATGTACAAAGCAAACATTAAGAGCCTACTGGAAAAAATGTTTTAAAATTTTAAAGAAAAAGAATTTACTGTGACCAAAACTTTGTGCTAAGCAATAAGGAGATAAAAAGTTGCAAACGTTTTTGTATGAACAAAGTGTTCTATGACGAAAAGCTTTCTGAAAGGGCTAAATTGAGAATTAGTCCAAACCACTTTGATGAATTATCTTTATATAACAAAAAACTTTGCTGATTAAGAACCAAGTCAAAACAAAACATGAAGAAACCTAGCCAAATCATTTTGCCTTATCCAAGGATTTGCAAAATAGCTTAGGCACCCACAAAACAATAAACATATATCTGTAATTCATTTTCCCCACCCACTAAAAAGAAATTCTTCAAATCTACTGTATCATTCTGCTACACTATCCCCATAAAAGGAGTACTCTGGAGGGTTTTAAACAAAAAACCCCCATAGCACCCTCTTCTAGAAGAGTTCCCAATATAAGATACTACACTCAAGGTCACCTTTCACACACATTCATGTGGTCCCTATGGCTAACAGTACTATAAAGTCATTTCCATTTTTGCTCTTTGATTTGCTCAATGAATGCTTGCTCTTCAGTTCTGTTCCAGTGTTGAGTGTGTTGCACTTCTAGTGTCTCCCCGGCTAGCAAATGCTACTTTGCTAAGGTAGGAGAATATCACCTAGCAGTTTCTGTTTTAGGTCCCACTTCCAATCCTTGTGTCATCAGACAACTAGCATTTATTAAATACCATGTGACAGGCATTGTGCTAAGTGCTGGAGAAACAAAAGTGAAATGCAGTTTTTGTTTGAAAGAAACTACAATTCTAATAGGTTCCTGACTCAGCCTTGGCCCTATTTGGATATAGCAACCATCAGTTTAGACCTCATTACAGGCATGAGTATTTTAGGAATTTTCCTGAGTGCATGTGGAAAACTAAGGCTGCAGGCAGGAAGAGACATTAGGGGATTCTCTCTTGTTTTTGCTCTGTTCAATAAGATATGATCACAGCATATTGAGTACCTGTATTCTGTAATGGAGGGTGGTGTAATAAGGAATAGTCATGATCAGAGAGAGGTGCATTCAAGGAAAATAATAGAAAATATTCCATTTCACTCCATTTATTGGAGATCTGTCCAGGATGGGTTTGAATTACTCAGCCCTACGACTCAAAAGAAACAGGGTTAGTAGTAACAGAGACGTAATCTAGGCTCTTGCCTAGAGCCAGAGAGTCTTGGTAGTCAGTGGATATACTTTAGCTTTTGGGAAAGATGCCCTTTACCATGCATCATAGTAGGTACTAGGCTCCCAGTTCAGAGACTGCCATTCAACAAACAACTTAGGCATTGCCCTCCCTTGTTGGATAATAAAGTGACACACAGTCATGTGGTGAATTTTTTAAACTTATTTTTTATTATGGCTTTTTATTGACAAAACATATGCATGGGTAATTTTTCAACATTGACCCTTGCAAAAACTTCTGTTCCAACTTGTCCCTTCCCTCTACCCCCTCTCTTAGATGGCAGGTAGTCTCATACATGTTAAATATGTTAAAATATATGTTAAATACAATATATTTATACACATTTATACAATTGTCTTGCTACACAAGAAAAATTGAATTTAGAAGGTAAAAACCTGGGAAGAAAAAGAAAAATGCAAGCAAACAATACTGGAAAGTGTAAATGCTATGTTGTAGTTCATACTCATTTCCCAGTGTTCTTTTGTTGGGTGTAGCTGGTTCTGTTCATACTAATCAATGGGACTGATTTGTTGAAGATAGCCACTTCCATAAGAATTGATTCTCATATAGTATTGTTGTTGAAGTGTATAATGATCTCCTGGTTCATTTCACTTAGCATCAGTTCACATTAATCTCTCCAAACCTCTCTGTATTCATCCTGCTGGTCATTTCTTACGGAACAATAATATTCCATAATATTCATATACCACAATTTATTCAGCCATTCTCCAATTGATGGGCATCTATTCAATTTCCAATTTCTAGCCATGACAAAAAGGGCTGCCACAAACATTCTTGCACATACAGGTCCCTTTCCCTTCTTTAATATCTCTTTGGGATATAAGCCCAGTAGTAACACTGCTGGACCAAAGGGTATGCAGAGTTTGATGACTTTTTGAGTGTACTAATAAATTGCTCTCCAGAATGGTTGGATCTACTCACAACTGCACTAACAATGTATCAGTGTCCCAGTTTCCCCACATCTCCAACATTCTGCTAAATTATCTTTTCCTGTCATCTTAGCCAATCTGAGAGGTGTGTAGTGATATCTCAGAGTTGTATTAATTTTCATTTCTCTGATCAATAATGATTTGGAACACCTTTTTATATGGGTAGAAATAGTTTCAATTCATCATCTGAAAATTGTCTGTTCATATCCTTTGATGATTTATCAATTGGAGAATGGCTTAATTTTTTATAAATTTGAGTCAATTCTCTATATATTTTAGAAATGAGGCCTTTATCAGAACTTTTAACTGAAAAGATATTTTCCCAGTTTATTGCTTCCCTTCTAATCTTGTCTGCATTAATTTTGTTTGTACAAAAGCTTTTAAACTTGATATAATCAAAATTTTCTATTTTGTGATCAATGATGACCCCTAATTCTTCTTTGGTCACAAATTCCTTCCTCCTCCACAGGTCTGAGAGGTAAACTATCCTCTGTTCTTCTAATGTATTTATAATCTCATTCTTTATGCCTAGATCATGAACTCATTTTGATCTGATCTTGGTGTACAGTGTTAAGTGAGGGTCAATGTTTAGTTTCTGCCATATTAATTTCCAATTTTCCCAGCAGTTTTTGTCACACAGTGAATTCTTATCCCAAAAGTTGGGATCTTTGGGTTTGTCAAATACTAGATTGCTATAGTTATTGATTATTTTGTCTTGTGAATCTAACCTATTCCACTGATCAACCAATCTATTTCTTAGCCAATACCAAATAGTTTTGGTGACTGCTGTTTTATAATATAGTTTTAGATCAGGTACAGTGAGACCACCTTCATTTGATTTTTTTTCATTAGTTCCCTTGAAATTCTTGACTTTTTGTTCTCTTCTAGATGAATTTTGTTATTTTTCTAGGTCATTAAAATAGTTTCTTGGGAGTCTGATTGGTATAGCACTAAATAAATAGATTAGTTTATGTGGTATTGTCATCTTTATTATATTCCCTCGACCTATCCAAGATCACTTAATATTATCCAAATGTTTAGATCTGACTTTATTTGTGTGGAAAGTGTTTTGTAGTTTTGCTCAAAAAAAAAAAGTTTCTGACTTTCCTTTGGTAGATAGATCCCCCAATATTTGATACTATTGACAATTATTTTAAATGGAATTTCTCTTTGTATCTCTTGCTGTTGGATTTTGTTAGTGATATATAAAAATGCTGAGGATTTATGTGGATTTATTTTGTATCCTGCAACTTTGCTAAATTGTGTATTATTTCTATTAGTTTTTTAGTAGAATCTCTAGGGTTCTCTAAGTATACCATCATATCATCTGCAAAGAGTGATAATTTGATTTCCTCATTACCTACTCTAATTACCTTAATCTCTTTTTCATCTCTTATTGCCAAAGCTAGCATTTCTAACACAATATTGAATAGTAATGGTGATAGTGGGCAACCTTGTTTCACTCCTGATTTTACTGGGAATGGTTCCAGTTTATCACCATTATATATGATGCTTATTGATGCTTTTAAATAGATGCTACTGACTATTTTAAGGAAAAGTCCATTTATTCCTATATTCTCAAGTGTTTTTAATATGAATGGGTATCGAATTTTATTAAATGCTTTTTCTGCACCTATTGAGATGATCATATGGTTTTTGTTAATTTGCTTATTGATATAGTCAATTATGTTAATAGTTTTTCTAATATTGAACCAACCCTGCAATCCTGGTATAAATCCTACTTGGTCATGATATATTTTCCTGGGGATGATTTTCTCTAAAATCTCTAAATCTCTAAAGATTCTCTAATCTTTTTGCTAATATTTTATTTAAGATTTTTGCATCAATGTTCATTAGGGAGATTGGTCTATAATTTTTCTGTTTTCATCCTACCTGGTTTAGGTATCAGTACCATGCTGTGTCATAAAAGTAATGTGATAGAATTCCTTCATTCCCTATTTTTAAAAATAGTTTATATAGCATTAGAGTTAATTGTTCTTTAAATGTTTGCTAGCATTCATATGTAAATTTGTGAATGCCCACAAGGCATTCACTACTTTTGTGAATACACTTGTTAATGCCCACTCAGCATTCACTACTGACAGTCTCTCCTAATTCCCAGGCCCTCAGAGAAATCTTTAGTTACTGTCTTTTGAAGTGCTTAAACCAGTTTTACCAAGCTTACCTCTGTCTGAGGTCTTCAGAGATTTCTGCCCATCATTTCATAGGAACAATGGTTTAAATACATGATAGAGTCCTCGAGAACAGCCATGTGCAAGCTCAAGATCTTTTATTCACATGTTCACATCCTACCTCTAACTGACCTTTTGCTGACTCCCAGTAAACTCCTGATGAACTCCCCGTCAAAGAGACTACTTCCTAGTCCCCACAGCTTAAATAGGGTCTATGAGATCATACAAACAGCCAATCAGAGAAGGAGACACTTCCCATTAAGGATGTGACCTGAGTTCCTGCTCATGATGTGGTCCCTGTTTATTCACAGAAACCACTTCTGGGGGTCTCAGGCGTTATTGCCTGTTTACTTCCCAATTGCAGAGTGCCTGACTCCTCCTCTGTCCCTTACATAAATCCATCTGCTCCCAGGGATTTTTTTCTTAGAGAGTTGATTAATAGCTTGTTCTATTTCTTTTTGTAAAATGGGACTATTTAACCAATTGACTTCTTCCTCTATTAATCTGAGCAACCTATATTTTTGAAGGTATTCTTGCATTTCATTTAAGTTATCAAATTTATTGGCATAAATTTGGACAAAGTAATCCTAATTATTGGTCTACTTTCCTCTTCATTAGTGGAAAGTTCTCCCTTTTCATTTTTAGGACTAACAATTTTATTTTCCTCTGTCCTTTTTCTAATCAAATTTATCAAGGGTTTCTCTATTTTGTTGGTTTTTTCACAGAACCAACTCTTAGTTTTATTTATTAATTCAATAGTTTTTTTTTTGTTTTACTTTCAAGTTTTTTAATCTCTCTTTATTTATAGAATTTCAAGTTTAATGTTTGATCAGGGGGGTTTAATTTGCTCTTTTCCTAGATTTTTTAGTTGTAAGTCTTAATTGATTTTCTCTTTCTCTATTTTATGCAAGTAGGCATGTAGAGATTTAAAATTTCTCTTTATTACTGATTTGGCTGCATCCCATACATTTTGGTATGTTATCTCTTATTGTCATTCTCTTAGGTGAAATTATTAATTGTGTCTATGATTTGCTGTTTCACCCATTCATTCTTTAGGATGAGATTATTTAGTTTCCAATTACTTTTTAGTCTATTTCTCCTGGTTTTTTATTGAATGTAATTTTTTTTGCATCATAATCTGATGCAATTACTATTTTTGTCTTTCTGCATTTGAATTTGAGGTTTTTATGTCCTAATATGTGGTCAGTTTTTGTATAGGTTCCATGAGCTGCCAAGAAGAAAGTATACAACTTTCTGTCTCCATTTAGTTTTCTCCAAACATCTACCATACCTTACTTTTCTAGTGTTCTATTTACCTCTTTCACTACTTTCTTATTTTGTGGTTTGATTTATCTAGTTCTGAGAGCGCAAGGTTCAGGTCTCCTACTATTATAGTTTTGCTGTCTATTTCTTCTTGCAGCTCTCTTAATTTCTCCTTTAGAAATTTAGATGCTATACTACTTGGTGCATATATGTTTAGTATTGATATTGGTTCATTAGCTATGCTGCCCTCTAGCAAGATATCGTGGCCTTCCTTATCTCTTTTAATTAGATCAATTTTTGCTTTTGCTTGATCTTGACTTCACCTGAAGCATAGTAGATTCTGCTCCAGCCTGTATGTGTCACCCTGATTCAGGTGTGCTTCCTGTAAACAACATATTGTAGGATTCTGACTTTTAATCCAGGATGCTATTTTCCTCTTCTTTATGGGGGAGTTTACCCCATTCACATTTATGGTTAAAATGACTAATTCTGTATTTCCCTGCCATCTTGTTAACCCGAGATTATGCTTTTCTCTTTCCTTTTCCCCTTACCCCCCTCCCCAGTATTAAACTTATAAGCACCACTTGCCTCACACAACCCTCCCTCTTTAGAATCCCTCTCTCTCCCTTAGAGCCTCTCCCCTTTTCTTAAACTTTTCCATTTCAATTTCTATTTATCCTACCCCCTTCCCTTTTCACTTTTCCCCTCCCACTTTTCAATGAGGTGGGAGAATGAGAATAAGATTCATACTATGATGGAATTACCCTCCCTTTTTTCCCTTTGCTTCTTCATGAAATGTAGTGCCTCTACCCTTTTTCTGGTACAATTTCCTTTCTACCTCTAGATTCTTTTTTTATATTATAACAGTAAAACTAAATTATACATGTACTCTTTATGTATACTCATAACAGAAATATACTTCCCAAGATTTTTTTTATTTACCTTTTTATGTTTCTCCTGAGTCCCATATTTGGAGGTCAAACTTTTTGTTTACCTTTGGTTTTTACATCAGAAATAATCCTTAGATTGTCTCTCCTAGATCTATTTTCCAGGTCTGTCTTCCCTATTAGGTATTTTACATTTTTTTTCCATTTTTTTGGTTTTGCTTGACTGATTCTTGTCTTATTGAGTCATTCATTTCCATTTGCTCAATTCTGAATTTTAGTATGTTATTTTGTTTACTTTTTTTAAACTTCTTTTTGTATTTGTCCAATTGAATTTTTTAATAAGTTGTTTTGTTTTATGGAATTTTTTTCCATTTCACAAATTCTGTTTTTTAAGGAGTTATTTTCTTTTTCTGTTTCACAAATTATGTTTTTCTGGGAGTTGCTTTCTTTTTCAAATTTATCAAATCTATCTTTTAATGAGTTATATGCTTTTTCCATTTCACTATGTCTATTTTGTGGTGCCTTTTCCAAGCTCCCTTGCAAGGCTTTCATTTCTTTTCCCCATTTTTCTTCTAGCTCTCTTTTAAGATCCTTTTAAGTTCTTCTAGGAGAGCCTTGCATGACGGGGATCAGGCTATTTTACCTTTTGGAGCTTCATCTGGAGACAGTCTTTATTCTCCTCTGGTTTTGAAATCTGTTCTTCTCTTTCACCATAAAAGCTGTCAATTGTTAGAGTCCTCTTTACTTTTTTACTCATTTTTTAAAAGTTGTTTAAGGTCTGCCTTTAGAGCAGGTGAAGTTATCCAAGAGACTACAGCTGTGCTGGTCAGTGCTGATTCACTCCTGGTGCTGGCTCTGCCATGTGGATAGTCATCAGCAATTCCCCAGGACTCTGTACTATCTGCCCTAGTGTTTCTGGTAGGAGTCTGCCCCACTACCCTGAGACTGCACTGCTCTGGAACTCTGAGCTGTCTGTGCTGGCATTTGTTTTCAGCTGATTGGACCTCGATGTCTCTCCTGCTTCCAATTGAAACAGACCTTCTCTGGTCTGTTTCCTCTCATAAATTCTTTGCCCCGGGACTCTGAACTATCTGTGCTGGCATTTGTACTGGTTGCCCTGGCTGCCTCCCTCCCATCTCCAATTGAAACAGACCTTTTTTGGCAATCTTTGAAATTATCTTCTGCTCATAATTTGTTGTACTTCCAATATTTGTGGGTTGTGCCCATCCAAACCTAATTCAGAGACTGAATTTCATAATTATTGTGAGGGTTGTAAAGAAGGTCAGAGAGAACTGTGTATTGTCTCTGCCGTCTTGGCTCCACCCCCATATTGTGAATTTAAGAAAAACTGATGATGAGTGAAATGAATAGAACCAGAAGATTGCTGTACACTTCAATGCTGTATGAAGATGTATTCTGATGGAAGTGGATATCTTCAACATAAAGAAGATCCAACTTACTTCCAGTTGATCAATGATGGACAGAAATAACTATACCCAGAGAAGGAACACTGGGAAGTGAATGTAAATTGTTAGCACTACTGTCTATCTACCCAGGTTACTTATACCTTTGGAATCTAATACTTAATGTGCAACAAGAAAATTGGATTTACACACACATATTGTATCTAGGTTATATTGTAACACATGTAAAATGTATGGGATTGCCTGTCATCGGGGGGAGGGAGTGAAGGGAGGGGGGAGATAATTTGGAAAAAATGAATACAAGGGATAATGTTATATAAAAAAATTGCTCATGCATATATACTGTGGGAAAAATTCTAAATAAAAAAAATATCCTTGACTAAAAATGTATTTACCAAAAATATATTATTGATTAATGACAAAACATCTATATTCTGAAAACAGTTTGCAAGCTGAAAGAAGAAATATTTCTTTGGCACAAGTACACAGTAGGACAAAGGCATTCCAAAAGAATTGTTCATATAATTTCAATTTGATGATGTCCATTGCTTGAGTCACACAATCTGAAATACTGAGTGCCATATTATTATATTAATTTTATTAATGCATCCGTAGAAGATGGCTCAGCATCCTAATCAAGTCATTGTCATGTCAAAAATATATATTCCCTTTTTGCCACTTTATCCAATTGTTTGTAAAATTATTTATTAAATTAGAATACAAAGAATTGCATTTTATGATATAGCAAACATTTTAAAACATTTTTTCTTTTAGAAAATAAACGTTTTAAAACCATACAAAGTCCTACTTTTATAAGTAAAGTACATTTATAGAGCTTCATGAAACAAAGCTATAGAATAAAAGTTGATTTGCCATACTAATACTTCTGGATATTGAAGTCTTAGAAGATAGAGCCTTCCAGCAATCCATTGCTGTCTTCTCATCTCCCTCCGTCCCTCTCTCCTTCTCCCTCTCTTTCTCTCCCTCCCCCTCTCCTTCCCTCTCTTTCCTCCTCCTCCTCCTTCTCCTCCTCCTCCCCCTTCTCCTCCTCCTCCCCCTGCTCCTCCTCCTCCTCCTTCCCCTCTTCCTCCTCCTCCTCCTCCTTCTTCTTCTCTCTGTCCTCTGTCTCTGTCTCTGTCTCTCTCTCTCTCTCTCTCTCTCTCTCTCTCTCCTCTCTCTGTCCTCTCCTCTCCCCTCCCTTCCCTCCCCTTCCTTCTCCTCCCCTTCCTTCTCCTCCACTCCCTTCTTCTTCTTCTTCTTCTTCTTCTTCTTCTTCTTCTTCTTCTTCTTCTTCTTCTTCTTCTTCTTCTTCTTCTTCTTCTTCTTCTTCTTCTTCTTCTTCTTCTTCTTCTTCTTCTTCTTCTTCTTCTTCTTTCTTCTTCTTCTTCTTCTTCTTCTTCCTTCTTCTTCCTTCTTCTTCTTCTTCTTCTTCTTCTTCTTCTTCTTCTTTCTTCTTCTTCTTCTTCTTCTTCTTCTTCTTCTTCTTCTTCTTCTTCTTCTTCTTCTTCTTCTTCTTCTTCTTCTCTTCTTCTTCTTCTTCTTCTTCTTCTTCTTCTTCTTCTTCTCTTCTTCTTCTTCTTCTTCTTCTTCTCTTCTTCTCTCTCTCTCTCTCTCTCTCTCTCTCTCTCATCTCTCTTCTCTCTCTCTCTCTCTCTCTCTCTCCCTCCCTCCCTCCCTCCCTTCCCCTCCCCCTCCCCTCCCCTCCCCCTCCCCTCCTCCTCTCCTCTCCTCTCCTCTCCTCTCCTCTCCTCTCCTCTCCTCTCCTCTCCTCTCCTCTCCTCTCCTCCTTCTCTTCCCCCTCCTCTCTTTTCCCCAGTATAATATTTTGCAAGAGCCCCTAAGAAGAAACACATGGGCAGCTGCTATTTTGAACAAATACTCTGGTTCAAAGAGAAAAGGCAGCTGGAAACAATGCACGTGAATACAAGCTATTAGAGGATTTCACCAATCTTTCTCCAAACAATTTCTCTTCAAAACAAGAATGTAAAAATTAATCACTTGGTATAACATGGGGTGTTCACCCTTTAACTAGTGCGTAAGATATCAGATTCTGAATTTTATTATACTTACATAGGGAACTTAATAAATAGTCCAGGTAAGGTCCCTTTAGAATATTTCCCAAGTTAGGTAGCAAAAACCAGATCTGATTGAAAAGTGGCTAATTAAGAAGAAAAAATAACTTGACTTCTTTTTCATTTCTTCAAAAGTAAATACAAAAGCATATTCTGATTATCTCATACTAATCTATATTAAATAAATTTGGGCTGGCAAATTATCCTTTTGATGTAGAGGAATTCCTTTAATACAAGCTTGTTTATACTAAAATATAATTGGCCTTGAAAGTATTACAATGTTTTCAAAGGATCATTACAGATGGAAGTAACTTTTGAGATCATCTAATCCAGAGGTGTCAGACACAATTCACTGCAGATTACATGCAATTCATAGCACTTCTGGTGTGACCTAAACTAGATTAAAATGTAATTGGGAATACATATATTGTATTTAATTTATATTTTAATATATTTAACATGTATTGGTTAACCTGCCATCTGGGGGTGGAAGGAAAGAGGGGAAAAATTAGAACAAAAGGTTGGCAATTGTCAATGTTATAAAATTACCCATGGCATATGTCTGGTAAATAAAAACTATTTAAAAATGTAATTGGGAGATATTTTTTAAAAATTAAAAAAAATATAGTAACACAGTGTAGTAACATGTGATTTTTGAAGTCAATATGAGGTCTGCATATTGTATATATTATACATTAAACCACATTATGTATGGTTTAGTGGCTCCTGTTTCTTTTTGAGTTTCACATCACTGATTTAGTCCAACTCCTTTGATTTTTTTCAGATGAGAAAATCAAGGCCAGAAAGTTTAAGTGATTTTTGCAAACCATATCTGTAGCAAGTAACTGGGCCAGAATTTGATATCAAGTGTCCTAATTTTAAATGGAATACTGCTCCTTCTATGCCACGATATTCAAGCAGTCTATTTTACTCTTATCCATTATTCCTTTTTTCTTCTCTATAGCATACTGGCCACAAAATTCCTTTTTATTCCAAGAGGTCAATGAAATAGTTTTTTAAAGAAGGAAGGAAGGAAGGGAGGGAGGGAGGGAGGGAGGGAGGGAGGGAGGGAGGAAGGAAGGAAGGAAGGAAGGAAGGAAGGAAGGAAGGAAGGAAGGAAGGAAGGAAGGAAGGAAGGAAGGAAGGAAGGAAGGAAGGAAGGAAGGAAGGAAGGAAGGAAGGAAGGAAGGAAGGGGAAGGAGGAGGGAATGAAGGGGAAGGGGAAGGGGAGGGAAGGGAAGGGAAGGAAAGGAAAGAAATTCGTAAGCACTTACTACACACCAAGCAAGTATAATAAAATCAGCACAGGAAATTACAAATGTTCTATTTATCTATTTTTAGTACAAATAGTTATTTGTCAAGGATTGTCAACTCTGTGACAAGGAAAGAAATAAAGTGTGGTTAAGTATTGATCATTCTCTAATCATCCATGCCAATTATTCATCCCATGTGAAATTCTCTTTCACTATGCACATTTTCCCAGGCTCAAGGAATGCAAAGTATTAGCAGTGTTAGCTAAATTGAGAAATGGCAAACAGTATGGTTTAATATAAAGAATAATCAATTTTAAACCAGCAGAACTGGATTTGTCATTTAGTACCTATAAGACTGTGGGCAAATCTAACTAATTTCATATGTAAAATGAGGAAATAGATAATTTCTCAAATTCATTCTAACTCTAAATCCAATGATTCTGTCTTGTTCCCAGATCGTGTGTAATACATTCCAATGCCAGATAGAAATTACTTTTGACTCTGGTCATCCTCCTTTGTTTCTTTCTTCAATTTCTGCACTAATGCACTAATGAAAATAACAGTTGCCTATATGTAGAAAAGAAGAAAGGTTTGATAATCCATTCCAATTGTGCCATCTATTATGGCTCTTCAAAATACAACATCTCAGTTTGCCATCAATAAAATGAATAAATAACAAATGAACTCTAAAGAGATGTATGACAAACTACAATAAATTCTATGTCCTTAAAGATCTTTTACACATTTTATAAATTGCTATAAACTGGGTAAGTCATTAGAACTTATGAGAAGAATCAATTTGTTTCTCAGCCTAGAAAAGGTCAGGTTTGAGTTGAGACAATAGACAATAGTAATATCTTTTTTTAATGGCAAAATAAAGTCAAGTAATTTCAGTATGATCAAGGAAGATTAGTGTCAACATACTTCATAAATCTCTAATATATGATGTATAGAACATAAAGTTTCAAAGGAAGAATGATTCCCAAGATGAGTTTAATGTTAACAATCAATTTTTAACAATGGGAAGTCACCATAATTATATTTTAGCTTCTATTCTACATCCACAATATAAACTTCTAGACTACTTCTATAGTTCATCACTTTTTTATTTTTCATTTGGCTAATCATATTCACATTATTTGGAGAGTAATGAGCAGCCAATTAAACACATACAAATATACATTTCCAAGAACTTCCACTGGTCTTAATTTTAATTAAGTTAAATGCTACTTCCATTTCTGTTTGGTCATGCAGAAACTCTGAAGTTATGAAACTAAAAGTTTCATCAAAAATTCCATAAATGTTCATATTACATAGACAATAAGCTTCCTAAAAACAAAAGCTTTTAATGCTTGCCATGTGTCACCACTAGAGAAAGAAGATGGATATGTTTTTTATTCATTTTCTTTCACCTCTCACAATTTAGAAAAATCTAAAGAGTAGAATTGAATTGATTGACAATGATGATGATGATGATGATAATGATAGTATTTATATATTTACTATTGCATGACAGGTTTTTTGCTAAGCATTTTATAAATATTATTGGATTTGATCCTTAAAAACACATCAGAGGGGCAGCTAGGTGGTGCAGTAGATAGAGCACCAGCCCTGGAGTCAGGAAGACCTGAGTTCAAATGTGATCTCCGACACTTAACACTTCCTAGCTGTGTGACCCTGGGATTAACCCCAGTTGCCTCAACAACAAAAAAAATGATGCAACAGAAAAAGTAGATCCTATTATTATCATCCCCATTTTATATCTGAGGAACTGAGACAAACAGGGGGTTAAGTGACTAGTTCAAGGTTAAATAGCTCATTGTAAAATTAACTTTCTTATACAAACTAGGCACTAATAAAACTATTTCAGATTGGTAAGTAAGTAACTTTATATATACCATGGAGATAGAGATTTTGGTCTCTCAAATACCATTCCAAAAGCACACTGAGTTTGTTGTGTGCTTCTAATCATTGCTAAACAACCTTTTCTCTAAGGAAAAAAAATCAAACCATCCCTATCCTCCTTTCCATTGACTGTGGGAACAATATTCATGATTCTACATCTCAAATCCATTTTTTTTCAGCTATGAACACTTTCACAAAAAAAAGAAGAGACACTCTAAGATAAATTTCTAAATGTGATGGCTAATTTATTAAATAAGGATACATTCACAGAGAATTTTTTTTAACAGTAGAGACATTTTGGCAATCTGGAGTTCCTCACTCCTAGATTCTAAGAGTTCTCTACAAAAGAAATAACATATTATTCTGACAAAAGCTTTTTTATATTTGATATTCTTACTCTTCTAGGCCAATATTTCTAAACTTACTCAGGCAAGTCCTGCATATAGAAAAGTCAATTACATTTTGTAGAGTAATGGAAAAAAAACAAACTAGCAATTAGTAAAACTTGGGTTTTGATTGAAACTTCACTCCTATCATGTTATAAAACTTGAAGCAAATTACTTAATTCACCAAGGTTTCAGTAAAGGGTTTGGATTAGATGATCTAAATTCTCTTCTAACTGCAAAAATTTGTGAGTATGACTAAAAAAAAATAATCAGTCATATCCATGAGCACTCACAGTATTAAATACATTAAAGTATACAATTAATATTTGGTCGTTCATTGATTTGGTGGGGCAACATTTGTGTAAATATAATACTAGAAAATACAATTAGTGCTATATGAACTATCAAATGTCCTGAAATATAAGGACTTACTTAAGTTAATATAAAACAGTTTTTTAGTAAACCATTTCCAACATTTTTGGCCTTTAAAATAATTTTCTGATTAAAAAGTAAACAGAAATGTCTAAGTGTGAAAAGCATGGAGATATGAGTACTTGAGGCACTGATCCTAACATGACCTATTTAATCTAGGTATATAGCTGCCAAGTCATGAGCTAGACAGGTTAGACCAGCAAATCAAGCTGGAGAAGTTATAACATTGAGTAATTCACTTGAGAACTCAAAATAGGCTGTAGATGAATGCTTAGTAGCTAAAAGTCATACTTAAGTTGCTTTCAATGTCACATTTACCAAGGTTGTCCACTGTAACAGCATCATATTTATGGCATCACTGTTATAAACTAATCAGAAATACACTTGGCTTACCTTTAATTTTTTTGAATAATATTTTTCCAATTACATGCAAAAATAATTTTAACATTCATTTATAAAAAAAAAAAATGAGTTCCAAATTCTTTTCTTTTATCTGGTTCTCTTTTCCCTTCTTTAGAAAGTACGTAATTTGATATTTATAGAGGTATAATAGGGCAGCTAGGTAGCACAGTGGATAGAGCACTAACCTTGAACCTAGGAAAATTCATTTTCAAGAGTTCAAATGTGACCTCAACCATTTACTTAGTGTGTGACACTGGGCAAGACACTAAACCCTATTTGCCTCTTGCTTATCTGTAAAATGACTGGAGAAAGAAATGTCAAACCACTCCAATATCTTTGCCAAGAGAATCTCAAAACGGGATCTCAAAGAGTCAAACACAACTGAAATGATTCAAGAGTAATACGTGTGCAATCATATAAAACATACTTCCATATTAATCATGTTATCACAGTTTTTTGGAGGGTATTTAATAAATTCCTTTTTGATGACAGTGACTGTAAAAAGTGTGTTTTGTAATATATTTATAAATAGTCATAAGTACTATAAGTCATACCTGTATAGCTCATTTTCTGAAACTACATCCTAAATTTCACTTGAAAACTCTATGAGTACAAATATGGTCTTAATACCTAAATCATGGAAAGTAAAGCAGAGAAATAAAGATAATGACAAATATCCCTAATAAATATTAACATAAAAATATAAAATAAAATATTTGTGGAGAGGGTATAACAACACATTAAAAACTTATAAATTTTAAGCTGGCTTAATACCACTGACATAAGGTTGATTTAATATTAGGAAAACCATAAATACAATATCATTTATATTAGTAATACACACAAGCAAAATTTATATGATTATTTTAGCAGATAAAATTGTTTGACAAAATATAATGTTCATTTATGTTAACAATATTAAAAACATGAATAAACAGACCTGTCCTTAATATGATAAATAGTATCTATGTAAAACCAAGAACTAGCATTATCAGTAATGAGATGACACTAAAGGCCTTTACAATAATATTGAATAAATAAAAACCCTCCATTGTCACCACTATTACTATATTGAATGTAGTTTTAGAAATGCTAACTACAGCAATAAGACCAAAAAAAAAGAAATTTAAGGAATGAAAATGGTCAAGAAAAGAACCTAAACTATCTCTTTTTTGTAGATGGCAACAAAAATAATGGAAATAATAACTCAGTAAATATTTAGTAAATAATTTAGTCAAGTGTTAGGATATAAAGTAAGGGCACATAAACATTAGCTTTTCTACATTTGTTAAAACTCAAAAGAGAGACAGAAAAAAAGAATTTCATTTAAAATGTAGAATGTATAAAATATCTTTGGAAGTTAAATACCAAGAAACAGACAGGAATTATATGAATTCCAGTAACTTTTCCTTTTAAATAAGGACAGACAACCCAAATTACCAAAGAGATATTAAGTGATTATTATTGAATCATTCTGATATAATGAAAATAACATTACTACCTAAATTAATTTACAGATTCAATACAATTTGACTAAAACAAACAAAAAAAGTAGGACTAAAACCAAAACCAACTAAACAAAAAATTTACCTGGAGGAACACAAGGACAAGAATCTTAAAGGAAATGATGAAAAATAATGGGCCTGGTGGTGCCAGATTTCAAATTATTAATAAAGCAGTAACCATCCAAATTATTTGATAATTGGTCAGTAGAACAAATTACCTAAAACTGAGAAACTGAGAAACAAATAAACTTTATCAAGTATTAAGGATTCTAACTACTATGTGATTCTATTTGATAAAACAAACAAACAAACAAAAAAACAAAAACAAAACAAAACAATACAAAAAAAACTGCTAGGAAAAGTAGAATGTAATCTAGCAATTTAGTTTAAAACAACATCTCAAGACATATATAATAATAAACTTCCAAGTTGATACAAAGTCCTAGAGCTTTGCTTATATACATTATTTTCATTGAGATGCATTAGATTCCTTGTCTTGCTTTTGTTAAGACTGTATATGTACTTGAGGAATTTGGTTGAATTCTTTCTTTTACTAATGTTTAAAATAGTTATTACAATATTAAAATAAACTTTAAAAAATAGAACTCACTTGTAGATTCATATTATTTTGGTGCTTTTCCTCCTTTGGGAATTAATTTATGGCTTGTTCAATTTCTTTTTTCTGAGATTGGGTTATTTAAATTTACTATATCTTGTTATATTAATCAAGGCATTTATTATTTTAAGCATTCATTTCATTTTAATTGTCAGTTTAATTGGCATTTAATTAGAAAAAGATTTTCTAACAATTTTCTTATTTTTATTTTCTCTTAACTATTTATTTTAATACCATAATAACCTCTTTTTGAAAAATCATATTTTATTATGTACACACACATATGAAAACTTCTAGTTCTATTGATTCAACAGATTTTTGTTTTTAATTATATTAATTTTCTCTTTGAGTTTCGGAATTTTAATTTTGGTCCTTAATTAGATTTTAAAAGTTCATTTTCTATATTTTAGTTGTCAACCAAATTCATTGATCTTTTCTTTCTTTCTTTTGTTGATGAAAGTGTAAAAAAGATAAAAATTTCCCCTAAGGATTGCTTTGACTGTATCCTAAAATTTTTAGTATGCTGTCTCATTGTTGCAATTTTCTTTACTGAAATAATTTATTGTTTCTATGATTTTCTCTTTAATAACCAAATTATTATTTGTCTAATTGTAATGTTTTCTCCAAAGGACTTTTGTGAATATAATTTTTATTGCATTGTGGTCATTGGCAAGTATGTAATATTGTCTTTCTGTCTTTATGGGGGTTTTATATTTTAATACATGGTCAATTTTTAAGGCATTATACAGTGTAGAGGTATATGTATACTTCTTTCTTTTCTCGTTCAATAATGACCATAGAACTAGCATATTGAACTTCTATAACTAAGATGCTATTTTGAGGTCCTTGATATCTTTGGGTTTTTCTGCCATTATTAGATTTGTCTTTTCTGAAAGTGACACATTGAGGTTCCCAGCTATAATAGTTTTATAATACATTTTTTTCTTGTAACTTTTTAACTCTCTCTTCAATATTTAGATGTTAAACAATTTTGTGTCAATATTAGTTATTTATACTAATTGTCTATGTTGCCTTTAAGCATAATGTAATTTCCAGTGATATTTTTTGAGTCTATTTTTGCTGTTGTCTTTTCTGAGATCATGATTGTTACCTATATTTATGAGCCCATTAATTTAACTGTTAATCTTTGTGTATTGAGTGTGTGTATGTGTGTATTTTTATAAATAACCTATTGCTGGATTCTGTTTGTCAATCCATTCTGCTGTCTTCTTTCATTTTGTAGTTTAGTTAGAGAACTCTTGCTATGCTGAAGTAACTAAGGCTTTAAGACTGCTGGTAGAAGCTGGAATAAATGGAGTTTGTACCACCTCTGCTCCCTGTCTCATCATTATTCATGATCTCCACATTACTAGTTTCTTGAGTTTCTACTGGACAGAGCGGGCCTCACTTATCTGTAAAGAAGGGGTCCTAGGGGGCCCTAACAATTGGTGCCCAAATTGAATTATAATAGAGCAGAGAGCAGTGTAGGGTCAAAGACACAGAGATTTTTAGTGAGAATAAAAATGTACCTGTATTCCTCAGAGGTGACTCATGGTTGGGGAAGAGTCATGTGCAGGAAGACTTGCTATCAGCTTCTGGGAGATGGATAAGGAATACTTCAAAATCGTGAATAACCTGCTGGCATTAGCAGTGGGGCAACAGTTTTGCCATGGACAAATGCTTTCTCAGGGAGAGGTTGAGAAGTAGGTAATCAGATGACTTCCCATGACAAAGAAATGCTTGGGAGCCATCCCAGAAAAGCATCATCTCATTTATCAAGTGATTGGAAGCATTTTAAGAGTTGCAAGCTGCAATCCATTAAAAGTAGATAATGAAGTGCAAAAGGAGAGTCATAAAACAAATGAGGGGCATAAAAACCAGCACTCACCAGGATTAGCTGTGCCCATAAAATAGAACCGGTGGAAGTTAACTGTGGGAAAGAATCAGGAAGTAAATAAGAAGAAAGAGATGGGTGTGATGAAAAAGGAAGAGGTAGTGAGAAAGAAGCAGGAAATAGTGAGGAAGAAGCAGAAAGTGTATATGACAAAACAGGAGGAGATGGATAAGATGAGGAATGAGGAAATAAACAGAGGAAAGGTCACCTCTGTCTCTGAGGTATAGCCCCCTCCCTCATCCCCCGCCTTCCCTGAGGAGATATATCTCCTGTCTGCTCCCTCTGCGCCCCCTTGTGAAGGCTTTTGGGATTCCCAGACAAGTTTAGGACAAATAATACAGAAAGCTAGAAGGTATGAAAGAAATGAGGATCAAATGCAATATAATGCTGCAGTATATGCAGCTGTGTCCCAGTGTGCCCAAAGAACATTTAGCAAACTTCAAGCTTCTGGAAAGCAGAAAATAGAAGAGTTCAAAAACAAGTTTAAGCCAGGAGGAAGTTTCAGGATAGTGAGAACATAGGAACTTTGTTAATGTGAGGAAAGTGAGACATCTAGTGGTTTACATGCAATAGGGCAGAAAGAGAGAGACATCTTGTGGTCTGCATAGAGACGAGCAGAATAAATTCGTAGGAGGCAGAACAGCACCACCTAGTGGAAAAATTGTACATAAGATGATTCAGAAGTTAAGAGAACAAGGAGATCATGATACATTGGTGGAATTAGGACTGATTATTTGGAACTGGAGATTACTCTGGTGATGCTCAACAATTAAATTTTGCAATAGAAACTTATGAAAGGGTTGCGTGTTGTGTTGATAAATTTTCAGCAAAAGGGCAAGCTCATCACGATTGCAAATTTTAGTGGAGCCCCTTGGTGAAGCTGTTATAGAAGCTCCACAAATACAATGGATAGCTTCAGATCCCATATGGATTGACCAGTGGATCCTTACAAAAGAAAAGTTGATGGTCTTGCATGACATAGTTTAGGAACAACTACAATTGGGACATATTGAAGAATCATATAGTCCTTGGAATTCTCCAGTTTTTGCTATAAAGAAAAAATCAGGAAAATGGAGAATGCTTACAGATTTGAGATGCAGTTTGTGGATGTATGACTACTCTGAATGCTCTTCAACCAGGCCTTCCATCACCTAATATGATACCAAAAGATTATAAATTGTGGGTATTCTGAGAGGTCTGAGATACATTCTCCTAGGGAATGGACTCCAGATGCAGTGAAATTTATTCAATTAATTGAAAATTTATTACAAAGTCAAATGATAGAAAGGATTCAGGAATGGAGTGATGTTAAGGTCTCTATACTTTTTATCAGGGGTTCTCAAACTACGGCCAGTGGGCCAGATGTGGCCAGCTGAGGACATTTATGCATCCCGCCTGGTTATGGCAAATGGGCTGAGGGGCAGAGACAGAGTGTGAGCTTTTGTTTTTACTATAGTCCAGCCCTCCAACAGTCTGAGGGACAGTGAACTGGCCCCTATTTAAAAAGTTTGAGGACCTCTGCTTTTAACTATAGGATTACCAACAGGTAATATACATCAAAAAGAAATTGTGTTAGAATGGGTGCATTTACCACAAGTTAAGAATAGAAATTGTCAAACTTATGCAGTATTGGTGGCCAATACTATTCATAAGGCCATTGGGAGAGTTTATGCTTTAACAGGAAGAGATTGTGATACCATTCATACACAATATACCTCACAATAAATAGAACAATGTATACATGAGTTGGTTGAATGGCAATCTATTATAAATCAAAATTTCAAACATGGCAGTATGCTTCCATTTGCAAAGTTGTATAACATGTCCATGGACATAGACAGGAAAAGCCTCTGCTACCCTTTTCTTTTCTTTTTTTTTATTATAGCTTTTTATTGACAAAACATATGCATGGGTAATTTTTCAACATTGACTCTTGCAAAAACTTCTGTTCCAACTTTTCCCTTTCTTCCCTTAACTCCCTCCCCTAGATGATAGGTAATCCCATACATGTTAAATATATTAAAGTATATGTTAAATTATATATATATATATATATATATATACATATATATATATATAGTTGTCTTTTTTAGAAAGAAGGTAAAAATAACCTGGGAAGAAAAAGAAAAAAAACAAGCAAGCAATAACATAAAGAGTTTAAATGCTATCTTGTGGTGCATGCTCATTTTCTAGTATTCTTTTGCTGGGTATTCTGCTACTTCTTTATTGGGAATTAACATCTTTACTGATGCCACCAGCTGCTTTATACATTCCTGCATTGAAATAATTAGATAAATTCCAAACATTTATATCCACTCAACAGAATGAGATTTTTGTGGTGATCAAAGTCTTATGTTTTGATCAGCCTTGTAATATTACTACTGATAGTGCATGCACAGCAGGATTGATTCCACGCTTAGAAACATCATATGTCCCCAACAGAAGGGATGTCATAACTCAATTGACCCTTGGAGCACAATTAGTCATTAGAAATAGAATAAATTTCACATTATGCATGTCAGATTGCATAGCAATTTATCTGGTCTCCTTGCTGAAGGCAATGATATTGTTGATAAATATGTTACAACTTTCTTTTTGATACATCACCTGAAGATAGCCATAATAAATTCCATTTATCCACTAGGTCTTTAAGACGCATTTATGGTATTGGTAGACAAGAAGCTAGAAATATAGTGACAAGATATTTTCTACGTGTATCTTTTATGCCTCCTCTGTCATATAAAGCAAAGAATCTGCAAGGTGACAGTCCTAATGATAACTAGCAAATAGATGTCACTCATTTTTCCTACTTTTGGGAGGCAGAAGTATATTCATGTATGTATTGATACTTTTTCAGAATTTATTATTGGAACAGCTAGGAATGGAGAGCCTTTAAAGGATTTTAGAGCACATTTGTTATATTGCTTTGTTAACCATGGTGTTCCCAGGATTTTGAAAACTGATAATGGCCATTCATATACTTCAAAAGGGTCTCAGGAATTTTGTTTTGAAGTTGGTGTCAATCATATTAAAAGAATTCCACACAATGGGTCAAGCTATTATGGAAAGAACTAATTGATCTTTGAAGACTTACTTACTAAAACAAAAAGAGGGAGTTTCATATATGGCTTCTACTGATAATAAATTACAAAGAGCAATTTATCCTCTGAATTATTTGAAATTTGATGATAAAGGGGTGTCTTCAGCCATGAAACTTACAATTGAAACAAAAGACCAAAAAAATGAGATCATGAAACAGCTTATTAATCATGATGATAAGTTGGAAACTATAATGGATCCTCAAAAGATCATGCGGCAGGACGAGAATAAAGAATGGCATGGTCCAGATACTGTACTAACCTGGGGAAAGGGTTAGGTGTGTGTATCCACAGGTATGGAGGAGCATTGGATCCCAATAAGGAAAATCAGGTTCGTGGATGCCAGCAAAGATTTCACAGGGCCCTCAACAGCGAAGACAAAGATTCTCAAAAAAGTTGCAGCTCTTCAATTAAACAACAAAATTAAAATTAAAGCAACAAAGATAATTTTCAGTGTGCCTCAATGAGAAGTTTTTTTATCTTTGGACTTGGAGACTTGACAGGATAGATGTCCCTCTTAGTTATATCGACCGAATGTGACACTATTATAATAATAGCGATAGGTTTAAAACACAATCTGTTTATGATAAATAAGTATCTGGGGTTTTTTGATGTTTCAGGATTGTGATACACATCACTGTCATCATATTATGCTTAAAGATAAGGAATACACTTATATCCTGTCATAATATCACTCTTTAGCCACCTGATTCCCATATAAGTGCTTTTTCACATCAATTATATGTCAACAATAAGGGTGAAGCAATAAAGGATTTGGATAAATTGATTCTAGCTCTAGGGGGACAGACAGTGCAACTGATTCCTATGAATATGAAAAATGGGAAAGATCATGTGTTTTTAATGGATCACATTGGGAACCAATCACAATTAATTGTGTATAGGACTGGAATTTACTTGTTTAGATTATACAGTTTGGCTATATATAGAACCTGAGATTACTGGGTAAGTTTTTATATTAATAAGGCCAAAATATGCTATGACTGTGGTAAAAGCAAAAGGATGGTTTTGAATTCCTGGGGATGAGATATTTGATAGATTGATAGAACATATAGATCAATTAATGGTTGGAACAAAAAGATGATTTCATGTGTGGTATTGGGAATTACATTACTCATTGATGCCATTCTATCATCCACAGTATTAACTATGGCTATATCTAGCACACAAAACTCAGTCAGGCAAACGCATTAAGTACATAACCTTATGAAAAATGTGTCTGAAGGACTGAGAATACAGTTGAAAGTAGATAGGGAGATTTATGCTGCTATTCATACCTTACAGGAGGCCACACAATTGTTGGATGAGGATGTGGCATATCTGTTAACTACTACAAAAATTATAATGTGATTATTGTTACAATACCTTTTGTCTTGCACCAAAAAAATATAATGAAATTCAAATGGAATAAGAACTGATAAGAGCTCAGTTACATGGGCTCATACCAGGTAATGTTACTTTGGAATTATCTAGATTGGCGCAATTTCCATCTGATATTGATTTAGAAGCTGATGCTCAGATGTAGCCTGATGTGATACCTGACAAGATCTTGAATTACTTTCAGAAAGCAGACCTATGGGGTACTGTGAAAAGTTTGCTCACTCCAATAGGAACTAGTCTTGTTGGATTTTTAATTGTTATAATTGCTTTTATATTAATTTTGAAATGTGCTCTGACTACTCTTCCAGATTCTGTCACATTTGCCACATTGAAGCCTAAAGACAGCCTTCAAAAACAAAAAAGGGGGATTTGTAAGGAGTTGCCAACCCTCAAACCATACAGAAGGAATTCAGATAAACTGAGGGCATTGCTGTAAGGGTTGAACAAGATGGCGCAGGGAAGAAGGATCCCCACCCCTGTGGACAAGAAGATGGTGTTGAGCAGAAGTATCCTCTCCCCTGTTGACTATGTGGCATATCTGAGATGGGCGTGAGATGGGTGTGACAGTAGTTTAGTATGATTGGCTTAGAGAACTCTTGCTATGCTGATGTAACTAAGGCTTTAAGACTGCTGGTAGAAGCTTGAATAAATGGAGTTTGTACCACCTCTGCTTCCTGTCTCATCATTATTCACGATCTCTGCATTACTAGGCCTTGAGTTTCTGCTGGTCAGAGCAGGCCTCACTTATCTATAAGCAAGAGATCCTAGGGAGTATCAACAAAAATGATTTAACAGTTATTTTTGTGCTTTACAAAGACCAAATTGGAAGCCAAGTAGAAGATGAACTCGGAGAGTGATAATTGTAGTATGCAGGTGAACCAGAAGGCTATTATTATAATCTTAGGTGTGAGGGGATGAAGGCTTGCTATATCAGAGGTGGGAGCAGTTGTATGAGGATATTTAAAGTATGTTGTGCAGATAGAAATGACAAGACTTGGAAACAGATTGTGTGTTTGGGGTGAAAGTGAGGAATAATTGATAATACTTGGATTGCAAAAGCCTTGGGTGAGTAGTAAGTAAGTAAGTAGTAAGTAAGGCTTTTGTGAGTAATGGGGAAGTTAGAAAGAGAGAAAGATTTTGGAAAAAGATAAAATATTGTTTTGGATATGATGAAGTTGAAGAGGTCTGTGGTAATTGGAGCTTCAGTAGATAGCTGTCCCAACCCATTGGCAACTGGAAAGCTCTGTAGATTCAGAGTGACAAAATCAGATGCTAATTCCTACTCCACTGACCCTGTTCAGATTATTCATTTATAGGAATTGTTTCTGTCCACTCTGCTCTAAGGTCAGCATGACAAAGCTGTAGTCTCACTCTTAGTCCTGACTCACTGTTTTAGTACACAATCATAGCCCCCAGCTACCAATTGCTGAGTCCTGCACCCAGTCTCAGATTAGGTCAGAGACACAGTTTTAGGTTTACCTGTTTCTGCTTTCTTCTCTGGCAAATAGCTAGAAGCAGAAACAATGCATTCAACTTTTATGACTCAGACTGCCTTCCTGTGCTGATTTAGGCCGGAAAAAATGAATGTGGTGTGTCCTTGGATTTCAAAATCAATAATTTGTCTGGTACTCTTCCTTGATATTTGTTGAATTAGCCAGAGAGAACTGGGCCATTTTATTTTCCTTCTCCAGTCATCCTAATCTACATCTTGGCACTGGTCCCACAGATGGTTCTGAAAGGGAAAGTGAGGCTGGTGAGTTTACATAGCTCTCCCCCTTTAAATCCAATTCACTTTCATGTTATGGTCCTCTTCAAGAATGAAGGACAAATAACTTCTACTTCTTTTTTTGTTAGATCCCTTTATTAACCCTCTCTAATCCTTAAACTCCCTAGAGTCCCTGATAACTTTAAACATTCCAAGATCTCAATGGTTTTGGAAAAACAAACAGCTTTCACTTGATCATGCTATCCCTTTCGGTTATACTCTTTCACATTCAAACTCTTAGAAAAGACTTAACTAGAATTGGCTTTGTTTACCAATCACTTGCTTTCAACCTTTTAACTCTCAACTTTTCTCTATATGGGGAACCCCCATTTGGGTTTTTTTCTTGGCAAAGACACTGGAATAATTTCTCATTTCCTTCTCCAGCTCAACTTACAAATAATGAACTGAGGCAAACAGGGTTAAGTAACATGCCCAATGTCACATAGCTAGTAAGTGTCTGAGACCAGATTTGGACTCAGGAGAGTGATATTTTATATTGAGCTTTCTTGACTTTCTCTAGAGTTTGCCCTAGCTACTCCTTTTGATCCATTATTATTAGCATGTTGCTTTTTTTTTTTTTTTTTTTTTTTTTTTGCTGAGGCAATTGGGGTTAAGTGACTTGCCCAGGATCACACAATTAGGAAGTCTTAAGTGGTCTGAGATCAGATTTGAACTCAGGTCCTCCTGACTTCAGGGCTGGTGGTCTATCCACTGCCCCTTAATGAATTTTTATCAGTTTTTCTTGTAATAGTTTTGTTATAAAGGTTCACTGAATGAAATAGCTAGAGATCTTTTCTCTCTTGAAAGAGAAATTTAAAAAGCAAAAATAATTTTTCTTTTCTTAGAGAAATTTCACATTATAAAGTTCATGTTCCGTATCTGATTCAGAGTGCAATTTAAAGACATTTCTGAGGGATACATGCTAATGTAGGAATTTGTTTTGCTTGATTATACATATTTATTTGTAAGGTTTGTGTTTTTGTGTTCACAGTGGGTCAGAATGGAGAGAATTTGGAGTTGAAATAAAATTGAATGAAAAAAATAAAATGTGTACTATATCAAGATGATCTTGATACAAACAAATCTTGGAAACCATTTAAAAATCCTTCAACTCAGTTTGATTCAGTTTAACAAACATGTTTTAATTATTTGTAGAAGAGTGCTAAATAAAGTTTAGATAAGACATGGTTCCTCCTGAATATTCTTACAAAGTAACCATAATATCAAAGTAACTTAGCAAAAGATAATTATCCTCAGATCAGAGAATAAGACCTGGAAGAGTCTCCATGCCATCTAATCCGAATGCTTTATTTAGTAGATGAGGAAACTAGAAATCTTTTTCAGTTTCAAGTCATTGAAACCAAGTATGTAAGTAAACTGAATCTAGAATGGGATCTAGATAGGTAGGATATTTATGTTCTTTTCTCTGATTTAGATGTGAGATTCAAACTCTCTCCCTTCTCTTTCCTCTTCTTTGTTTATATAATCATATTCTTGTATAATTCTTCTTTCATAAGGAAGAGGCAGTCAGTGTTGCTAGTTAAGTTAAACTCCTGATATTACTTTAACTACTATTAACAATGATGATATATTAAAGATAAGAATTCCCCCTCAGAGGAGGAGAGGTTGCTAGTCATAGACAGGGAGAAAAGAGGTGGCTGTGAGAAGCAAATGTGTCTATTACTTCCCCTGGCCTGGTGTTCTAGGGCATATGAAAAGAGGATCATACAATTCTAGTGAAAGTGTAGCCAGGGAGGCAGTGTTTTTTGGAGAAGGTCAAGTTTCCCTGAGGACAAAAAAAGATGGGAAAAGTATGCAAGTAAGAAATAGAGCATATGGAATAGAACCTCCAGAGGTATAATAAAAGGGGAGAAAATGATAGGAAATTCAGAGTAGGTCTGAAGTGAATAGAGAATGATAGCAGAAAACAATTTTAGTAATAAAACATTGAAGTGTTATTTCTTTTAACCTTTTCAGTATGCAAAGGTAACTCTGTACCAGACTTCATGAAGGATTGAGATAATGCTGATTTTCTTATCCTCTTTTGTGTCAGAATCAACTGGTTTAGAGTAAAAGTTAGCAAACTATAGCCCCTGGGCTAAATTTAGCTTCCCACCTTTTCTTTCTTTTTTTTTTTTTTGGTACAGTCCATGTGCTAAAATTATTTTTTAGATTATTAAATAGTACAAAAAAAATCAAAATACGACTAAGATTCAAATTTCTGTGTTCATAAAGTTTTATTGAAACACAGCTATGCTAAATTGTTTATGGGTTATTCACGGCTGCTTTTGGGCTCCAATATCAGAGTATTTGGGACAGAGACCATATATGGCACTCATCACTTCACATTGCTTCTTGGCACACTACAAATTGCATCGCTGTAATTATAATTTGGCTGCATTTTGTGCTATATTACCACATTAAAAAAAAAAAAAGAGAGCAGTGCTTATCTATCATTATCAAAACAAGAAAAGTGGACTACAAAAACAGAGTAGAGTTTGTATTATTTTGTTATATAAGTAGATGACAAAGCATTGTTTATTATGCAATAACAAGACAGCTAAGCTAAAAGACTATAGCATATATCATTACCAAACAAATCATTTGTTATAATATTCCTAAATCACAGGAAAGCAGTGGTAAAACAAAAAATTAGAAAATTTAAAATGGAATATCTGATCATAACAGAATTTCTTGACAAAAATGAAAATGAGACTACAAATAAATTTCCAAGTAGGTTATTTGTTAGTCAAGCAAAGAAAACTGTCCACCAATGACAAGTTAATTACATTATTTGATTACAGTAGCCAAAGAAATATGTCCAGAGAAAACAAAGTTATTTATTTGACATTTTTGTCTTTCAGCTTAATTAAAATTATATGCTCATGGACTGATGCCAGTATTTGACAATACCTATCTGTGTGAAATAGTGAAATACATAAAAATTCTATTACTGGTCAAGACTAATAGATGAATATTTGCAATCAAGTTTGATGATTAGGAATGCTAACTCAAGTGAAATATTACCCTCCCCCCAAATCAATTCTTATCATTCTATATTATGAAATTATATAATTATATAATATACATTATTATTATTTTTCATTTATTTTTATTATATATACACAATTATATTATGTATAAAGATATATATAATGAAATTAAAAGTATTTATAATAAATTATTAAATTTAATCAATAAAAATTATGGAAATGTGTTTTTTGCCTATTACATAAATATCTTTATGATAGACTTGATTTCGCCTCTCGACCTGCATGGCCTAAAATACTATTTAGCCTTTTATGGAAAAGATTTATTGATTTTTTGGTTTAGAGGGCTGGTGGATTTTTGGACCTTTGACAGTAGCTTTTCCATAATTTTAGATGAAAATATGGAAAACTAAACATATGTAGACCATAAACTCTAAGACACAAGAATAAATCATTAATTTTGTGGTTCTAATTATTTTTAATGGATATTTAAGCCCAGACAAGTGAGGTAGTATGACACAGTGATTAAAAGACTGAGTTTGAATTCTGACTACATTACTAGCTTTGTAGTCATGAAGTCTTTTTCTTTGAGCCTCTGGTTTTTAATCTGTAAAATTGGGATAATACCCATACAATATCTACCTCACAGAGTGCTTGTGAAGATCAAATTAGAAATGCATTTGAAGCTGTCTGAATATTTTGAGTCAGTACATAAATATCAACACATCTTAGAAAATTTTGCTTTGTTATATTTTTAAAACTCCTTTGCTTTCTCTAGTGAAAAGACTGAAGTCTTTAATTTAATATTAGTTGTGAAATTGTTTATTGGAAGTCTTTGTGGACAAAGAAAGTTATTTCATTATTGTAATGCATTGTATGTTACATTTATTATACTTTTATCCCTCATTCTTGGTTTTTCCATTTTCTCAACTCAACACATGTAATAATTCCTTTAGAAAAATATCCTCAACCTGTATGTGCAAGAATGTTTGTGGCAGCCCTCTTTGTAGTGGCCAGAAACTAGAAACTACGTGGATGCGCATCAATTGGAGAATGGCTAAATAAATTGTGGTATATGAATATTATGGAATATTATTGTTTTGTAAGAAATGACCAACAGGATGATTTCAGAAAGGCCTGGAGAGACTTACATGAACTGATGCTGAGTGAAATGAGCAGGACCGAGAGATCATTATATACTTCAACAACAATACTATATGAAAATCAATTCTAATGGACATGGCCATTTTCAACAAGAGATGAAACAAATCAGTTCCAATAGAGCAGTAATGAACTGAACCAGCTACACCCAGCGAAAGAACTCTGGGAGATGACTATGAACCACTACATAGAATTCCCAATCCCTCTATTTTTGTCCACCTGCATTTTTTATTTCCTTCACAGGCTAATTGTACACTATCTCAAAGTCCTATTCTTTTTGTACAGCAAAATAACTGTTTGGACAAGTATACATATATTGTACTTAATTTATAGTTTAACATATTTAACATGTATTGGTCAACCTGCCATCTTGGGGGGGGACGGAGGGGAAAAATTAGAACAAAAGGTTTGGCAATTGTCAATGTTGTAAAATTACCCATGCATATATCTGGTAAATAAAAACTATAATTAAATTTAAAAAAAAAAAGAAAAATGTCTTCAGTCTCAAGGCCATTTCCTTATTAAAAAACCTTATCTTCTCCCTTAAAAATATATTTCCTCAGTGACAGTTTACTATGTATAATTTCCTAGGTGAGGACTGTTTGTTTTTGATGGCTTTGGTCAATCTGTTTTCTGAAGAGAAATCAGTGACAAAATAAGAGAATTTGTACATTTGATTTCTATGATTTGAATGCATCTTCAAAACTACAGTGAAATGATTTTGCAGTATATATATATATATGTATATATATACATATATGTATATATGTATATATATACATATATATATATGTATATATATATATATATATATATATATATATATATATATATATATACATACATACATAACATTTTCCTTAGTTAAAACATACAGTTTTGTAATTCATCAGTGTCTATCATGGCAAAGCTCTGTGAGAAAAGAGGTGGCAATGTAGTAGCTTAATGTGAAAACTAAAGCCTACAGCAGAGTCAACCATAAAAGCTGTAACGGAACAAGATAACTTTCAATGATATATTTCGATCTAGAACAGAAATTAAATTGTCTAATTAGACAAAGAAAGGAAGACCTATATTATACTAAAAGAAATCATACTTTCCTTTAAATATTAGTTCTGTTTCAAATGACAATAAAATATACAAGGTGTTATTTGGTGCCATCTTAAAAAAAGAGCATTATTCTTTTCATCCTAAACAAACACACGGTAGTTGATACATTCATTTCATATTTTATTAATGATAACATATTACATTTAGTAACAAATTCAATAAATACTAATAACCAGAATCCCTTATGAGCATCTGTAAACAGAATTCATAAAGTTTCATCATACACTAAAGTACAAAAATGAGACATCTTTTAAAATAAAATATATTTTTAAAAAGATTGAGTCAGGATATAGAGATGGCATATATTTTACTTTACAATGCCAAAAAATGATTAAAATTGAATGCAAAAATTTCATTTAGTGGACTTATTATTCTAGTGTCCCTACTAAGAAAAGATTTGGTCTCAGCATACCTGAGAAGTTATATTGCTAAAAAATAAAAAGCTTATTCTTCTTGAGTCCATGAAGGCAAACAGAATAATGTATGAAATTCTTAAATATACACACAGGCAAAGCCTAAAAAAAAAAAAAAAAAAAAAAAAAAAAGAGATCATGCCTTTAAATGAAATAACTGTTGAAGTTTATGAACATCATCATGTCTTATAATCATTATCTTTTCATGTCTTCACTGCTTGGATCTGATCTGGTCATGAGAGATAAAAATAAAGAAGAATAAATCCTCATAAATACCAAAGTACATACATACATACTCCAAATCTATATATACACACACACGTTTTTATAAAATTTTATGCTATCAATTTGGAGATAAGTGACAGCATTTATCACACTGAAGTATATAATAAAAGAAAATATGAGTCAAACATACGATCTAAGGTGGATATGGAATGTTTTTTTTTAAAGGTATTTTTAAAAAGGGGAAGGGGCAAATAATTTATGGTTCTATAAAAGGAATGCATATTTTATTAAGATTTTACTAAATAATACATTTCACTTTGCTGGGTATCTAAGAATCCTGCCTTTATTTTCTAATAAATAGGTGGTTATATAAAGCCTCAAAAACAGGATACAAGAGAACAGGGTCTTAGAAGTTATCGAATTGCCTTTTACATGACAATTATAAAATACATGACAATACATGACAATTATAAAATGTTAAATGTGCGAAATTAGCAAGAAAATGAATTCAAATTCTCTTCTCCTTTATTAAGATATGAGAAGAAAAAAAATAAAGTATCCCAAATTTCTTGACTTTATATTTTACAATGTCTTCTTTAATAATTTAACTTCACATAGATCTTTGGTCAACATATCAGCAATTATATGCCCTAATGAATACAATTTTGTTTATTGATTATTTTCCAAAACAGTTTAAGCTTGGGCCCACAACAACATTTAATAAATGTCTGTTTAATTAAATTATGGAAGATATCTAAGAGAATTTGAAGGTTCAGCTAAAATGAAGCTTTTTAAATGAGATGATCAAGAATATTTCCAGCACTAAGCTTTCCCCTTAAAAGTCCTAAAATACTGTTAAACTTTCTTATATGCTTATCATTCTCTATTTTGTATTATTGTTATATGTGTGCATCTTATTTGCTATTCTGAATTGCAAAATTCTTAGAAGTAAGAAGGATATCTTATTTATTCTTGTAACCCCCTTATCACTACCACTGGCCTTGCCTATAATTGTAAAGCATTTTGTAGATGTTTGATGAATGAATTCATTAAGCAATAAACATTTAAAGCTATCTAATATTATAAAAGTCAAAACTTAACAATATTATCCACCAATGAACTTAAAGATAAGTTTGAATGATAAGATGCACAAATGTTAAACTCATAATTTTTAAAAAGAATACAGTTTAATCGTCAAGGCATTTTCATTGTGATTTTAGATCACTACTGACACCTAGTGGTTAGTTCAAAAACCAGTTTTTTTGAAACCCAGTACTATTCTTTTTAAACAGACAGTTCTGACAATCCACATTCCCTTACCCACTTTCCTCTACAGTCATCAGTAAGCATGTATAAAATGACTGGCCAATCAATTAATTAATAAGCATTTCTATGTGCTAGGCATGATGCTAAGCACTTGGGAATATCAAGAGAGCAAAAACTACCCCTGGTCTCAAGTTGGTATTTTTAATGGAGAAGCTAACAGGTACATATAAGATACATAGAGAGTACTGAGAAGGTAACCTTAGAAGGGAAGGTTCTCCCAGCTTAGGATTCCTGCAGGTGGCGGCCATTGAGCAGAGTCTTGAAGGAAAGTATATGACTCTAGGAAATAGAGCTAAAAAACTGGCATTCCAATCCCAGCTTGGGGACAGTCAGATCAATGGCCTGGAAATGGGAGATGAGGAAGAGCAAGTAGGCAATGACTGTATCACAGAATGCATATGGGGGAGGGGAAGGGTAGAGTATAAGAAAACCAGAAAGGTAGAAAAAAAGACAGGTTGTGAAGAAGTTTAAACGTAAAGCACCTTAGTTTTGATCTTGGTGGGTAAGTTTACTAAGTGTATATGAGGGTGGGTAACATGATTGGATCCACACTTTAGGAATGTCACTTTGGTAGTTATATGAAAAATGGATCACAGTAGGGAAAAGAGAGGAGGCAGGGACACCCAAGAGAAGGTTACAGCCATCCTCATGAGAGAAGTGTTAAGGATCTGAGAAATGGAACAAGGGTGGTGACTGTGAATGCAGAAAAAGGAACATGGTGATGCTGTGAAGGAAGAAAGGACAAGATGTGACAAAACTGAGAGGATATATGAGAGGAAATGAAGGTGATACTGAAGTGTCTGGACAGAGTTAGGCATGCCTTCATTGCCTTCAGAATAAGGTGTTTCTCCCTGCAACTTAGTGGCCCCATGTGGGAATTCCACAAGGCCTGTAATTGATTAAAATCAGTTTCTATCACTAAGGTCACAGATCCATTGAGGAATTCTGAAATGTAACATGAATTTGGGCCAATTTGGGCACAGATGTACTACTCTTGATGCAGAGATTCTTCTGATGGTATTTAACATGCAAGAGACAAAAAATGATTAAACTCTGACCAAAAAGTAGAGAAAAAGGAGATTTAAAATATTAAGTCCTTGTTAATTCATCTCATTCATTATTGTACCCTAATCAGAGTGGGAAGATACTGTTCAAAAGGTCTATATTATTGAGATATTTATTATTGTGAGCATGAGAAATGAATCCAATATGAATGACAAGGAACAGTTGGTGTCATCTGCTTCCTTTTGAGAAGTTTTATTTTTGAACCTACAGTAAATTCTGCTATTTACAATGCAAATTCAGGTGAAAAAAGTTTCTCAGTTTCTTTTTTCTCAAAGTAAGATAATATTAATTTATCTACTGCATGAAACTACCCTATAATTAACTTCAACAAATTTTAAAATCCATATTATGCTCAAGGCACTGTGAGCATAAATATTACATTCTTCATAATGTTATCTATAGGAAGTGGAGAGAGAGGGCATGTAAGATTCTTAAAAGGACAATTTGGTTCACATTATTCATGTTATTTTCCTATCACTACTCATGCTTGAAATCAATCACAGAAATATGTTAAAAATTTGACTAAAATAACTTCTATTACTATATAATTCTGTACTTAGATTTACTGTCAAGTTTTAGAAAAACATTCATTATAATTTTCATCACTTATAAACTTTTCTGTACACAAAATCTTAAAAATATGAGAAAATGGAGTAAGATTGTGTGTACTTACTCTGTAGTTTTTTCTGACAGCAGGATTAAGTGGAAGTAAGAAAAAAAAGATAGATGACATAATCAAAAGAAAACTTATAAGAGAAAACTTATAAGTAGAAAGGAAACAAAAGGATGAATATATATAAAATACTAGGTATACCTTGTAGCCAGTCTACACCTTCCTGTAACCCTTCTCCCTTAATGGCATCACTAGCACTGAAACAAAAACAAAGTAGAAATCATGTAAGTGTACAAAGAGTTATATTTCAAGTCTAAGCACAGTTATCAATAACTCACATAACATTTTTCAAGTTTTATGAAAATTTTAAATAAGTAAAAATAGTAGATGACAGCATCTGCTCAAGAGCAAAACATGAGAGAGCTATTTATAAACACAATGAATTTTTGATAGTTTTGTTACCCTCAAAAAATGCTACTCTTATTATACCATACTGATCTACCATCAATAGAATATGAAATTTCAGCTGTCTTTCTAGAACTGGCAATGGATTTTTAGTGAGTGATTTATATTGAACCTTCTTTGTCCCTGGCTTTTCCTTTGAAATATTTACTTTTAAGGATAATGTTATAGTCTGCCCATGGAACTAGGTCTTTTCTTTCTCTAAAGATAATTGGCATGTACAGGGACCAAACATATAATTATTCAGGGGAATTCTCTAATCAAATGAATTCTCCAGATTGTCATCCAGATGTTCACTGTTTTATAGATAGCAACAATCAAATTATAAAATTGATAAGAACATAGATTAAGAGATATGTCATAGATAGAAATATACATAAGAAAGACCTGCTCTTCTTTTTTTGATACATGATTGTATTATAGCCAGAGACAAGTTACTTTACCTTTAGTGCCCCAGACAATTAAGCTAGAAATTATAGGTAAATGACCAATCTGTAGCAGTGGCGGGAGTTTCCAACCTTGCTGAAATCATAATTCTTGATAAAAAGATAATATGATTTAGACCATTTTATGAATTTAGACCGTTTTATGAAGAACCAAATATCCTACATTTTTAATAATAAAAATAGGTACACTGACTTATGTAAAAGTTTCTATTCATTCAGTTACAGCTTTTTCAAAGAAGAAATAAGATACTAGAAGAATAATAGATATATGTAATTAGCTGTTTCCGCTCAACAAGCTTTCAATGTTCATGAAATAATAATTGCTATTTATATAGCACTTTATGAGTTGCACCTAGGTGGCAGAATGGATGGAGGGCTAAGTCTTAAGTCAGGAAGACTTATTTTCCTAAGTTCGAATCTGGTCTCAGTCACTTATTAGCTATGTAACCCTGGGCAAGTCATTTAACCCTGTTTGCCTCAGTTTCCTTGTCTGTAAAATGAGTTAGAGAAGGAAATGACATCTAGTCATAGATATTTTTTTCCTTTCTCTGGCTTCAGCATACCCACAAAGATCTTCTACCTCATTAATCACTCCTTTGTCTTCTTCACTAGTTTTATCATTTTTATGGACCCTTTAAGATGGATATTATGAGTACTGCCCAAGGATTTGCATGATACATATATATATGTCCATATAATTTTATCATTGTGAAGAACTGTGGGTGAAGAAATAGACTTTGCCAATGCAGACTGACAACCATTTTGTAACTTTACATCTTAGAAAGTTAACTTGTCTGGGGTTATTTCACAAAGAAAAAGACCTGGATACAGATTTCACTGACTCCAAGACCATTTGTCTCTTCATTACTCATGACTTTCTCTATTCATGCTGCTTCTCTGCTCTAACTTATCTTCTCTCTATGCTCTGCCTTGTTTATTTTATACCACCCTACAGCTTTGCCTACACATGGATGAAGATGACTCTTAAATTCCCATCTCTGAGTCCCAAGCACAATGTCTTTCTTGCTTCTGACACTGTTTGCAATGTGCTCACTTTTTTCCTTTTTTAGATATATTATAGGTAGATTATTTGATATATTCAGGGTTAACTGCTAGCAGAGTAACCTTTCTCTTACTTATCAGATATATTCAGCTACTATAGTCCTATAAAGTTAAAGTACAACTGTGCAATATCTCTCCCAATTACTACTCTTTTCTTTATTCCCATTGCCACTATTCTAGTTTAGGCCATTATTACTACTTCCTGAAAATAAATCAATATGCTATTCACATTTTCTCTTGGTAACCCTCTTATAGGGTTTGTAATTTAAAGGGGAAAAAAGAGAAAAGAGAAGGTGAGGGATACTAGAGAAAAACTTTGGCTGCCTCACTTTTTTTTTTTTTAACCTGGGGTTGTTTCTTTTGGGATATTGTGTTAGGCAAGTGTCAATTATTTAAGTAAGCTAGAGACTGTTTCCCAAATATACAATGAATTCATTTCTAAAAATAATTCACGACTTTGAAGTTCAACCTCATTAATTTTTCCAAACATCTTCATTAGTGCCACAATAACCTTAGGAATATATAATTCTGAAGATCTTAGTTTTCAAAGAAGCTTCACATCATAATGTCTAGCTAGTCAGTATATACCGTACACATCTTTACTGCAGTATTGTAATCCAGAAAAAAAGTGATCAGAGCTGAAAACTATGTTTTTAATGAAAAAGGAAAGTAAAACATAAAATTTTACCAAATATGCCATGGTTTATCTTTGATGTTCTCTAAAGACAGCAACTGAGATACTTTTACAGATGTTACCGCATCTCTAAGATCCATTTTGTTAGCAAAGAATAAAATTGGTATTCGGCGGTGTTTAATATCTAAGAAAGAAAAAACAAAACTGCAAATCATCATATTGAATTTATCAGAAATAAAAACAAAATAGGAAAAATACTTAACATTTGCATGTTTCTATGTTCTATAAAACACATTTTAAAATTATATATATATGTATATGTATACATATATACACACATGATGAAATTTATAGTTTATCATAGGCAGAAGTTCTGAGCCAAACCCAAGATAGAAGACAATAGAAAGTTTGATTCAAAGAATAATTCAAGAGTTCATTAGAACTTTGGAGAAGCAATCAATTGCTTGTGAAAAAAAAAAAAAAATCTCATCTCACTGGCATCACAAACAACAGGTACATTGTATTTGAACATTAAGAATTTGTTCCAAAGATTTTTAACTTATAGGGTGAATGTAAATTTCAAGAATATGTTTCTTAAATTTAAAACATAGTATATTTCACAAGTAGCTCTGTAAAAGCTCTAAGTCATGGTGTGCTTTAAAAGACTGAAAAAATAGTAAGAAAATGAAGCGAAAGGAATAATGTATCTGTGTTATATACTGCATATTTATAAAGTTTAGAGAATTTAATTATATAAATACAGAACAGTGTATATAAATGTATATAAATACAGAACTACCATAAAGTACTAAAGATAAAAGTCACTTACCTGGGTGATTCAAGAGAATATCAAGTTCTTCTTTGGCTACAACCATTCTTAGTCTGTCACTACTATCAATGACAAAAATAATGGCCTGGCCTTCTCTGTGTAATATATAAAAATGAAGAAAAAAATTACAAGTCTTATACAAATTACCAACAGCTCTACTGGTAACAAATTAAAATTTCTTCTTTGGTGTATAAAAATAGATTCCTCCAAACACAGGAGATAGCGCTTTTATACACATTTTTTGCTCAAATTATGTTCTTGAGGATCATAAAAAATTTTAGGAATATAGCATTCAAATTCTTGTAGTAAAGTTGGGCAAATTTTCCATATAAGAACTTCAGAATATTAAGAGTAATGATAACAACTGACATTCATTTAATGCTTTAAGATTTGCAAATTTTACTATGTGTAAAATGGATTGATATTTTGCTCATGTAAATCTTACAACTTAACTTCTCTGGGCCTTATATTCCTCATCTATAAAATCACCCCAAAGGCATCCATTCAAGCTCTTAATATCTGATTCTAGATCCCTGTGAACCTTTTCAGTTAAGTACTACAACTGTTATTGTCCTTGTTTTCTATATCACAAAAATGAGACTCATAGAGGTCAAATGTCTTGTCCAGGGTAACAGAGCTAGTTAATGTCAGAGAAAGAAGAGAATCCAAGGTTGTTTTGTTTTTTTTTTTAAATCCAAATTAAGTCACATAGTTTATTTTAAGCAAGGGAGTAATAGAGTAATTTAATTAGTGGTATTAAAAGTCATTTGCATCAGTTTGTATGTCTTTCCATGCTTTCTATATTAATTCTCTAAGTCTTTTCTTACAGTGTAATAATCCTTCTTTACATTCATGTAACACAATTTGTTTATTGTTGGATTATGCCAACTATAAACTGATAGACATCAACCATGTTTCCAGTTCTTTCTCACTAGAAAAAATACTACTGTATATATGGCATTGTTTTTTTTTTTTTTGTTTTGTTTTGTTTTTGCTTTTGTTTTTTTAAATCACTGGTATTCTAGACATAGGAATATGTTTAGAAGTGAGTTCTCTCGAGTGAAAGAGTATGGACATTTCAGTCATTGTACTGGGATAATTCTAATTGACTTTCCAGAATATTTGGACTATTCCTATCTTTTGTCATCAATGCAAATTTTCTAGGTAAAATTTCAGAGCTGTGTTGCTCTGCAGTTTTCTTCTTATTAATGATTAGAGATGATCTTTTATATGCTAACAATTTGTAATACTTTTTTTTTGAGAATTTTTTTAACTCTAGCTATAATGATTAAGCTTAGCATTTTGAGACAATTACAATATAAAAATTTGACTGATTTTATAGTTGTGTAGCAAAGAGGTGGATAATAATGTGCTACTTTAATTCTTTTTTTTTTGCTACTTTAATTGTTGAATAAAAATATCAAAATAGGCTAAAATGAAATGTAATTAAAAACCTCAAAAATTTTCATTTCAAATAAGACAATCAATTCCTTATGTTATATCATATCTCTGCCTATACTGCTTGGTTTTTCCTTAAATACTGGCTTTATAACAATATATCACAAAATGAATTATGTATAAATTCAACTAAGATACTATCACATTACATGATAATATTTTCAATGTAGTAGATTTTAAAATCTAAAGCCATGCAGGGTTTTTTTTTTAAAACAAGTATATTAATGTAATAAGGTAATGAAATTACTGTCTGTGTCCCCCTACTGAGTTTTCTTTTGTGCATTTTAAAAATGTACCTTTGCACTTAATGGATTTTGAAAATAGCTATTTGGGGCATACTTTAAAGAAGTGGAAAAATCTGAGATAAGTTTCACATGCTGTCCTAATTCATCTTGTTCTATCAAATATCAGTATAAAATTATTACTGCCTAAGAGGAAGTTAGTATCAATATTTTCAAAATAAGCTATAGAATCAATGATATTCATGTTTGTATACTAAAAGTATACTCATATATAGGCAGCATAGTGTAGTAGAAAGAACACTGAACTAAAGTCAGAAGGCCCTGAAATTGAATTCTGGCTTTGACACTTATTAGATGTGTAATTACTTCACCTTTGAAAGCCTCACTTCCCTCATCTGTAAAATGGGGATAATAATATTTGCACTATCTATCTCACAGGATTGTTGTGGGAGGAAGCACTTTGTAAACCTTAACATACTCCATAATTATGAGCTACTTCTGTTATTTAGCAGTAGGACAGAACATACCAGTCAACATCAGAATCTAATCCCTCATTAATTACAGTTTTTAATCAGACAACTATACATATAATAAAAGCAGTGCCCAGCACAGCATCTTGTACATTGTCTTCTTAATAAATATATATTTTTAATTAAATTGAATTTACCTGACTACTGAATCATCTTGTGAATCTTTCTCTTGAGACGTTAATTATTTAAATTAGGAGAGACTTTAAAATTGCATGTTACAAGTCCATTTAGTCTATTAAAATTACCATTTATATGATCTGCTATGATATGGTATTAAAACAGAAACATCTACTTCATCAATTCACATTGACACTGATTCAAATCAAATTGTACAAATGCTTCTTAAAAGTGCTTACTTTATGTTAAACTCCGTGTTTGTTAAAAAAAAGTAGTTTTTATCCTCAATGAGAATATTAATACATATGTCCAAAGTACTTTAATACGAAATAGGATGTTAAGTGTTTGGAAGAGGAATAAAATTCTACAGAAAAATTAAGAATTTACTTACTTGTAATAATGTTCCCATAGGTTTCTGTATCTTCCTTGACCTGACATATCAAACACCGTGAAAGCCAAACTGCAAAAGAAATTCCAGGCCAAACTATGAGTCAATAATTAGATACTTTTAGATTCCATTAATTAATTAATTAGATACATTTACTGTTTATTTTTTTTATTAAGAAACAACTCTTAGATAAAATCTTTAACCTGAAGAAGCTTTAATTTTCCCGCTAAATAAAGTGACAATGAAATGGGATAAAATATTGCTAGCAAATATGGCTTTGCACAATATAAAAAGGTGTTATCTTTTTACTGGTAAAGTTACCAGAATTTATTTTAATGTAAAGTAAAATAAAAATTCACTAAACTTTATCTTTTGATAGCTTTCAAATTATTCATTTTGGAACAAAAAGATAGCAACTAAGATTTATTAATCACTTATATTTCAAGAAACAATACAATTAGAAGTTTGTTTTTTTAAACTAACCTAAAGCAAATAAATACTAGGAGTAGACTGGGATCCCAAATCCTCAAAACTGAATCCTTACAACTGACAGAAGAATGTTATTTGGATTTCAGATCATACATTTCACCAAATTTTATAGCCACTTACAGAGCCAAGACACAGTAGCCTAATTGAACTGTCTCAGCACTTTCCTCCAAGTAACATTAAAATAAAACCTTAAACTGAATATTGGAGAGGTAGAACCAAAAAAAGGTTGGAGTGAAGGCAGCTTAAGGATGTTAGCAAAAGAGGTTTGTCACACTGGGGAAGGGGGCCGGTCTGCAATTCTGCAGCTGTGAAAACAACTGCGAGGTTTGGAGGAGGTTATGATGACACAGCAGCAGCAGCAATTTTGGGGACTCTCAACTCAGAGATGGATTAGAGATTGGACAAAATGGTCAAAAAACGATTATAGCGGGTCCTAAGTTAACAATGGGCACAGAAGTAGGCTCTACTTGACAAATCTACCACCAATATGCAGTTCTGGATCACAATTCCATGGTGCAGAGTAGAATAGCACTTTGTGGCTACAGGGGAGGGACACTTAACATTAGCTATGTGACCCTGGGCAAATCACTTAATCCCAAATGCCCCACAAAAAAATTAGAAATTTAAAGAATACACAGATCACTTCTTAAAAGAGATCCCCAAATAAAAATTCCCATAAATATTATAACCAAATTTCAGAGCTGCCAGGTAGAGGAGAAAATGTTATAAGCAGCCATAAAGAAACCATTCAAGTATCGTGGAGTTATAGTCAGAATCAAACAAGATTTAGCAACTTCCATTTTAGAGGAGCTGAGAGCTTAGCATATGATATTTTGAAAGACAAAGGAGCTAGGATTACAACCAGCAAAACTGAATATAATCCTTCAGAGATAAAAAACAAACAAACAACAACAACAAAAAAAAAAACAAAACAGATATTTAATAAGGTAGAGAACTTTTAAGCATTCCTAATGAAAAGATCAAAGCTGAAGAGAAAATATGACATTGAAAGCCAAGACTTAAGAGAAGGATAAAAAGATAAACATGAAAGAGAAATCACAAGGGACTTAATAAGGATAAAATGTTTATATTCTTATATGAGAAAATGATATGTGTAACTCCTAAGAAATTTATAATTAGTCTATGTAGACAAAGAGTGAGTTATCATGTTGGGATAATCTTAAAAAAATGAAGGAATAAGAAAGAAAAATGCATTGCAAGAAGGAGGAAAGGAAAGAAAGAATGAGGGAAATTATCTCACACAAAAGAAACATCCAAGGAAGAGCTTTTACAATGAAAGGGAAAATAGAAGAATGGGAAACACAAATCTCACTCTCATTGGAATTGGTTCAAAGAGGGCAGAATAATAAACACACACACACACACACACACACATACTCACTCACTCAATTGGTAACAGGAATCTATTTTAATCAATAGGGAAGCAGTAGGGAAAAAGGACAAGAGAAGGGGGAGGTGTAAAAGGGAGAGCAGATGAAGAAAGCAGTGGTCAGAAGCAAAACATTTTAGAGAAGGGAAAGTATGAAAAAAGGAGAGAAAGAAAGAGATGGAGAGAGGCAGATTAAAGAGAGAGAGAGAGAGAAAGAGAGAGAAAAGGATAAATAGAAGAAACTTGGATGGAGGGAAATGTGCAGTTAGTAATCATGAATGTGGTATAAAGGGAATTAGTTCACTCACAAAATGGAAGTAGATAGTACACTACATTAGAAACCAACCAATAATATGTTGTTTTTAAGAAACTTACTTGAAACAGAAAGATACACATAAGAATCAAAATAAGGGACTGAAGCAGAATTTATTATGCTTCACCTGAGGTAAAATGGCAGGAGTGACAATCATGTTCTCAGACAAAGCAAAAGCAAAAAATAGACTTAAAAGATATATTTCTAGGGAAATGACATTTTGCTAAAAAAGAGCATAAACAATTAAGTGCTAAAAAATTTTACAGCAAGTTTCTTTGATTAAAAACCTCATTTCTCAAATGCGTTGAAAACTTAGTTAAATTTATAAAAATAAGAACATTCTCCAGTTGATAAATGGTCAAAGGATATGGACAAGTAGTTTTCAGATGGAGACATCAAACTATTTAAGGTCACATGAAAAAAAAATCCTCTAAATATCTATTAATTTGACAAATGCAAATTATCAACTCATAATTATTGAATTGGCTAACATATCAGAAATGACAAATGCTAGAAGGAATGTAGAAAATAGGTACACTAATGCGTTGGAGATAAGGATTGTGAATTGATCCAACCATTCTGGAGAACAATTTGGAATTATGCCCAAAAGGCTATAAAACCATGTTTATCTTTTGATCCAGCAATACCACTAGATCTGTATACCATATAGTGCAAAGGAAAAGGAAAAGAGTCTACATGTACAAAAGCATGTATAAACAAGTCTGGTATATGATTATGATGGAATCTCTCACACACACACACATACACACACATACACACACACACACACACACATTTTCACCTTTTATTTCTAGTGACATGGCTAATATGGAAACACATTTTACATAATTTTACATGTATAACTGACATCATGTTGCTGGACAGACATACTTTGAAATTCAAAATTTTAAAAAATAATCTTAAAAATAAATGAAAAAATTTCATAGCCATCAGTTGTAATAAAACTGAGTTACCTGGATGTCTTAAATTTTTCTATACTGAATCCTATTGTTGGAACTATGTCTTGAGTTTGAGCCTATGAAAGAAAAAAAGTAAAGTTATAAAAATTTCAACTACCTGAGACTTTTTCTTAAGTTACAACAAAATATTCAATTTTAATAACATCTACCTTAACAAATCATATTAGCTAAGTAAAAATTATCTTTTGAATAGTTGTTTTTATAGGTACCTTATAGTAGTTTATGTCTAATATTTGCTCATCTAAGTAGCATTTTTATTTTGAGTTTGAATCAACATATCCTATCCCAAGCAGTAGAAATGGGAAACATAGCTTTTTTAGTATCACTGCAGGTACAACTATTATGAGCTGTTTCTTATGGTAAAAACGTCTCCAAACCTGATTTTCTTAACATAAATTTCTTTATTACAAAAAAAGAAAACCTTTCATCCTACCAATCCATAAATTACAATAATACTTTCATTATTAAAAGAAAATACTCTATATAAATCTGCTTGTAAGGAGAACCTTACAGTCACACATCATGGTCAGACACTTTAAAAAAATCACGTTTTCAAAAAACAAAGCAACAAGAACAAAAAATTTTGCAGGATTATAATATATAAAAATGTACTGAACAGCTATGTCAGACTTCTGATTTTGTGAATTCAGGATTAAATTCGGTATTATGAATGTATTGGTCAAACCAGCCATTATTCAAACTCTGAGGCTTTTCCCCCCTAATATTAAGAAGCAACAATTAAGAGTTATTTCATGAATTTTAAAGTGAAATTATTTGAGCTAATAATGGTATGGTAGGGAAAGCAGAAAAAAAAAGGTGGGGAGGGGGATTTTTACTTTAAAAAAAAAGGAAGATCAATTTATCTCTAAGTTACAGGGAGAAAAGAGAGCAGTAAGATGCCTATTCCTCAATTACATTCTCAAAAAACCCAACTACTTTCTCCTAAAATCTGCTTTAAAATGTCATCAAATGCTTTAGTCAAAATTTAACTGAAAAGACTATTCTGAATTCTATGATGCTGAAAAAAGTGCTGTAATTATGAAGATTTTGATCTTGTATAGACCTTGTATAGCAGCATATAGTATACTAGATTAATGTAAAAATTATCCTATGTATTTTACTTGCAACATATTTTATTAATAGCAACATTAACAAAAGCTTACATTTATAATTTCTATAGAATTATTTTGACTGAAAAATGCTTTATATATGAGTGGGAAAAGCATTAAGTGTCTATTATTTTCAAAGCACATGCACTACATATTCCACTTTTTCCATAATAACTCTGAGACAAAAACCACTAATAATACAGAGAAAATAAAATAGAAATTACATGCTTATCTTTAAATATTTTCTTTCAGTTTGGTCAGCCATTTATCATTAGTAGGTCCTTTTATAATACTAAGAACTCTATTCAAAGCAAAGCAAAACAAAGCAAACAGAACTCAGAAAAGCTTGTCCCTTGGTATCTTAAGAGTTTCCTAAGCATTAAGAAAATATAAAAACAATTATTAAGAACAACGCTTTTAATTTGTTTCTTTACTATACATTTATCATTCTGTAGTGTTGTGGTTCTAAAAACCATACATATTAGGTTACCTTTTACATGCAATTAACTTTTAAAAATAAAATTCCGGAGTTATTAATGAAATTCTGCATTTTTTCTTGATACTTTGAAAGATCCATGATTTTACTGAACTCTATCAATAATGAACAACCATTAAACAACTTACTATGTGCCAGGCACCAGAGATACAAAGAAAATCACACACATCTTTATATCTAGTTTACATTATATTGAATATAAAAGCAGATGGCAACCTCTCTGTGCTCTCCCCTGTTAAAAGTTTCAAATTAAAAAAAAATGAAAATGAATCATTCAAACTGTATCTTATTATAGCTTATAATATGTTTTCACATTAGAATAGCAGATGATGAGTCAAAAGATCTAGGTTTTAGTCCTGGTTCCTCTTTATTAACCATGAAAAAAGCAGAGACAACATGTTGGAATAACAGAAAACATTCCAGTGGCTCTCCTCCACAAATTCCTCCAAACAGAACTAGAAAATGCACTAGACTGAATTCTGATGAGGAAATCTGAACCAAGTCACAGAGAGTTATTTGTCCAGCCCAGCTAGGCATAAGGAAGCAGGGACGTCTGTGGACTGTGGGATTTAGAGAGGGTTGGAAGCACACTCTGCAGACACTGTAAAAAGAGAAGTTTTGAATCATCATTAAGATACTCAGACCATACTGGGGCTCTGTCAGATTCATACTAGGGCACTACAATGACAACAGCTACCAGCTGGCAGCTTTGGAGTTCATTATGCATTCTTGGACAAAAATGTAGGGTGGAATAAGAAGGAGGCCTCCCCAGGTAGGGAGATCCTGTCAACCAATCAATTAACATTTATTAAGTGCCTACTATGTGTCAGGCATTATATTAAGTGCTGAGCATAAAAAAGAGGCAAAAGCAGTTTTTGTCCTTTTAAAGAGCTTACATCTAATGGGGGAGACAACATGTAAACAGATTTACACACACACAAATACATATAAATTAAGTTTTGTTCATGATAAACTGGAGATGATTAACAGGGGAGAAACACTACAATTAAGAGGGGTTGGAAAGGCTTTAAGTAAAAGATGGGATTTTAATTGGGACTTAAAAGAAAGTCAGTAGGTTAGAGGTAAGGAAGGAAAGCATTCCAGAAATAGCAGGAGAAAATGCCCAGAACTGAGAAAGGGACTATTGTTCATGGAATAGCCAAGAAGCCAGTGTCACTGGGTTGAAGAGTACGTGTCACAAATAACAAGTAAGAAGAGGCTAAGTTATGAAAGTCTTTTAGTAGTCAAACTGGAGTTTGCTCCTTGAAAGGTCAGAGGGAGACACTGGAGTTTTTTGGGTTTAAGGATGACATGTCATGGACCTGTGCTTTAGGAAAATTCCTTTAATGGCTGAAAAGATGGATTGAAATGAGGGGAGACTTGCAACAGGCACACCCAGCAGTAGATTATTACAATAATCCAGGCATGAGGGTGTAAAGTCTGGGCTAGCTCCCTGGAGGCCTGAGAACAGCTGGATAAGTAAAAGTCCTTGGTCTTCAAGGGGAGAAGTGAAGAAGACAAACTGCCACAAGCTCGCCACCAACCTCCCTTCTCTTGGTCCTGGCTGCACAAAGTGAACTTCTCTTGCCTCTCTCAGTCCACCCCTTAGTCCTTACCTACAATTATCTGTATACACCAAACATCAAGCCAGCATGGAACAGTGAGAAGGGCCATTTTTCCAAACATGTGCTAATAGAATCTTTGTCCAATAGATAGCCTTAAATGCTCGTTTTCTCATTCAAGCACACCTTTTAAGAGTTTCAGCCCTTTACATCTCCCGCTTTCTTTTCTTTTAGAACACAGGTGGTCACACCAACCCCAAAAAGGAAGTGATCACACCCTCCCTTACATCTCAGGAAAGGAGGTGAAAACATCAAAAAGGAGACGATCACTCCCCCCCCTTTAAGCACACCTTTTAAGAGGTTCAGCCCTTTATATCTTCCACTTTTTTTTTGCTTTAGAATACAGGTGGTCACTGCATCCCTGACTTCTCAGGGAGGTGAGAACACCAAAAAGGAGGTGATCATCCCCTCCCTGACTTCTCAGGAAGAGAGATGAAAAGCACCAAAGGGAAGTGGGGAATCAAGCCAGATATTATTAGCGGGTTTCTGGCTGAAGGATCTTATTAGAAACAGGTATGCACAAACCCATCAGCATGGGCAGTATTACACAAGCACATAGCAATAAAGCACAGGCTAGTAGTGATGCAGGCTCAATGTGGTGTAACAAACATGAATTGTACATGTAAGTAGTGATATAACAAACAATATGAATCAACATGGTGTAAAAGATTTCCAGAAGTCCTAGAAGAAGGGTATATAAATAACAATCAGACATACATTTCCTTCAGCAGCCAAGAGATAATCCAAAATCAATCTATTGTCCATTATTTCATGTGTCAGGAAATCCAAGGATCCCCGCAAGTTTTTGAAGTCCAGTAACAGTATTTTAATGTGTTAGGGAATCCAATGATTCCTGCAGATTTTGAAGTCTTACAAAAATCTTATCATGTCTCTGAGAATTCAATGATTCATGAAGGTTTTCAAGTCCTATTATAGTCATATCATGTCTCAGAGAATCCAATGATCCCTGAGGGTTTTGAAGCCCTGCATCAGTCTCATTAATAATTTTGATGTCCATCAGTCAATCACCATAACTTCCAGGCTATTTCAATGGTGGGCACAATCAGCGATAGAACCACCCGATGTTTCTTGGGTCTTCTCCTTCATTTCAAGGGTCTGCTTCATCTCTCGCTGATGGACAAGGTGAATACAGCTCGTTGGCATCCATCTGATTCCTTCTCCATCTGTAGAAATACAAGCAAACACTCTCTCCCAAGTAGTTGATCTATCTGGTCTCTTCCATTCACCACTTTTTGGATCTCTACACGTTACCTGGCAATTATCTAAAGATAGTGGAGCTGCTTGGACTGGGCACTGCCCTTCCAGTGGGTTATAAAACCTGTCTGCTGGAGTCAATGTATCTTTGTCAAAAATCAAGAAGTTAATAGTATAAAGAGCTAAATTTAGAAGTTCCCTGGGATTACCTGTGGCTCTCCATTTCTTTTGTTTTTGGAGGAGCATCTTAATATCTCTGTTTCTCCTCTCTACTATTGCTTGTCCTTGAGGATTAAAGGGTATGCCAGGAATGTGTAAAATCTTATACTGTGCATGAAAGTGTGCAAAATGTTTAGAAGTATATGCGGGTCCATTATCTGTTTTTATTGCTTGTGACACAACCATAATTGCAAATGCTTGTATAAGGAATTTAGGGATCACTCAGGCTGTCTCTTTTGTTGTTGGTATTGCAAAAGTGAATCCTGAAAAGGTTTCTACCACAACATGGATAAAAGGCAGACGACCAAAAGATTTATAATGGGTCACATTTATTTGCCAAATTTCATTGGGTCTCAAAGCATGAGCAATTCTTCCCTGGAGGAAGTGTAGGAGCGTGGAAAGGAAGGCAAGACATACAGGCTTGCTCCTAGCTTCGTCTCTTGTTATCCCAAATTGTAAATGTAAAACTTGAGCAGCCTGGTGATATTTGGAATGAGATCCTTGGGCTTCCTGAAATTAAGGAGTATTGGCCAACATAGTTAGAAGGCACTTCCTTTGAATTACCATCAAAAATAGGACTTGGAAGTCCACTATGAGAGTGGACATGCAAGATATAAATCTTACCTTGATGCTTTCTCAGTTGCTTTTGAAGTTCCTTAAAGAGCTGATACTTGGAAGCTACAATTTTATCTGGGCTGTGGCAATTCTCTGTATCATACCTACTGAAGAGGCCAAATCAGATATTATATTTATATCTCCTAGATAATAAATAAGAGTTAGAATGATTGCATACAATTCATTCTGCTGAATGGACTGAAAAGGAGTTCTTACTACTCTCTTTATAGTTAAGTCACAAGAGTATACAGCACAAATATTATGTTTGGATGCATCTGTAAAGATAGTTGGTCCTTTAAAAGGAACTTTAAGGGGCAGCTAGGTGGCGCAGTGGATAGAGCACCAGCCTTGAATTCAGGAGGACCCAAGTTCAAATCTGGTCTCAGATACTTAACACTTCCTAGCTGTGTGACCCTGGACAAGTCACTTAATCCCAGCATCAGGAAAAAATAAATAAAAATAAAATAAAAGGAACTTTAGAAACCTTCCAGAATCCACCACCAATTATGTAATAGTCTGGTTATCTAGTATAGTGAGAGATCCGTGTATAAGATTTGAAGCTGTTGCCAATAAAATTTGCCACTCTGGGATAGTTATATAGCATACATTAATTTGTGCATTAGTATAAAAGGTGTATATCTTGTCAGATCTTATCTCAGATAATTGTACTGCTTGCTTAATGGCCTTTAATAAAATTCTATCTACAAACACTGGGTAAAGAGTAAGGCTTTGTTTTGGTTGTGCTGAGAGGTTCACCCACTCTATCACTCTCTGTCCTTGATGAAGGACTGCTGTGGGTGCCTCTTTTGTAGCAAAAGCTGATATTTCCAAGGGTTTTTGAGTGACTTTTTCAACCACATTGGATAAAGCCAATTCAACTTCTCTCAAAGCCTCTTGAGCTTCTTTTGTGAGCTGGCATGGTGAGTTTAAAGCACTATCTCCCCTTAAAATGTTATACAGTGGTTGCAATTTTTTTATTATAGCTTTTTATTTACAAGATATGGGTAATTTTTCAGCATTGACAACTGTAAAACCTTTTATTCCAATTTTTCCCCCTCCTTCCCTTCGCCCCCTCCCCCAGATGGCAGGTTGACCAATATATGTTAAATATGTTCAAATATAATGTGTACATATCCATATAGTTATTTTGCTGTACAAAAAGAATAAGACTTTGAAATAGTGTACAATTAACCTGTGAAGGAAATCACAAATGCAGGTAGACAAAAATAGAGGGATTAGGAATTATATGTAGTGGTTCATACTCATCTCCCAGGGAGGAGCTGGCTCAATTCATTACTGCTCTATTGGAACTGATTTGGTTCAACTCATTGTTGAAGAGGGCCATGTCCATCAGAATTGATCATCATATAATATTGTTGTTGAAGTATATAATGATCTCCTGGTCCTGCTCATTTCACTAAGCATCAGTTCATGTAAGTCTCTCCAGGCTTTTCTGAAATCATCCTGCTGACCATTTCTTACAGAATAATAATATTCCATAATATTCATATACCATAATTTATTCAGCCATTCTCCCAATTGATGGGCATCATTGGTTACAGTTGATAGGCAGTCAAGCCTAACACTGGATGAATCCATTAGGTATCTCCTATCAACTTCTGAAAGTCATTTAAGGTGTTTTGCTTCTCCATCCTTAAGAAAAGTTTTTGTACTGTAAGCACCTTAGGGGTATACTTCATATTCTAAATATTGAAAAGGAGAATGTCTTTGAATTTTTTTTCTGGAGCTATAAGCAATTTGTAGTTCCTTAGTGTTTCTCTGGTCTTTTGTAGACCTGCTTCTAACATTTGCTCCTCAGGTGCACATTCCAACACATCATCCATGTAATGTAATAACATTACTTTTGGAAAGGCTTTTCTTACTGGAATAAGAACAGCAGCAACATACATTTGACACTTAGTAGGGCTGCTTTTCATTTCCTGTGGCAAAACTGTCCATTCATATCTTTTATAAGGTTCAGCTAAGTTAATGCTGGGCACTGAGAAGGCAAATCTTTTCATATCCTCCTTATCTAGAGGGATAGAATAAAAACAATCCTTAATGTCTATAACAAAAAGAGGCCATTCTCTAGGCAAGTGAGTAGGAGATGGAAGTCCAGGTTGAAGAGTTCCCATACTTTCCATTTGTTCATTTACCTTTCTTAAATCAGTCAATATCCTCCATTTTCCAGATTTCTTTCTTACAACAAATACAGGAGAATTCTAAGGACTTAGAGAAAGTTGTAAGTGCCCTTGGACAAGCTGCACCTGTACTATATCTAACAAGGCCTGAATTTTATCTTTGGCTAAGGGCCACTGTTCTATCCACACTGGTGGATCAGTTTTCCATTGGATAGGAACAGGTGAAAATGTCGGCAGGCCTTCAACAGCAGCCTTGCCTAAAAAAACAAAGTACTCATTTGTAATCCTAATTGTTGTAAAATGTCTTATTTCCCACAGATTGATGGGGATTTTTTCAACTATAAAAGGAGTAAAAACTCCTGTTTTACCTTCAAAAGTCTATCTCAAAGGGGTATCACTAACTTCAACTGCTATTGATCCTCCTACGCCAGACATATAGATGTCTGCCTTAATCTTTGGCCAGTGACTGGGCCAGTTGGCACCTCTGCACCTGTGTCTACCAATCCTTCTAATGGTATGCCATTTATATATATATAGTGAGCATAGGACAGTCAGCTGTCACAGCTGCTGTCCAGAATATTCCTGGCAGCTGTCACAGCTGCTATCTAGAATATTCCTGGATTTTGTTGCTTGGAGTCAGAATCTGGGCAACTACCACCAGATTGCTTATTAGGAGTCTGTATCAGTAAACTTGATGCTACTATTTCTCCTGATTGATAAATCACGAATTGTCTACCTGTATTAGTGACTGGGATATTATTTACACATTTCCCTGTTTCCCACATCAGTGTATGGATGAACAGTTTTGTAAGTAGTCTCAGGAGGTGAAATGGTCAAACCTACTGTGCCTGGAGGCAAAGGATCTGCAGAGGAACAGATTTCACCTTTCCAGGGGGTATCTCAGTTGTCCCAGCTGCATACAACTGTATTCTCCCCAATTGTAATCCCTTTCTCCCATCAGGTTGCTTCCTGGCTGATTGATTGGTCATGTCTGGATATTGAACTTCTAAAAGCTCTCTGGGTGTAGCATTGACTGCCATCATGCCTTGGGCCCTGAGGCTGGGCTGCTCATCCCTTTTCCCTGAATCAATCTACAATTGGAGTCCTCTGCTGTATTTTGGACATGAGATTTTAGGTCTTGTTCTCCCACCCTGTTTTCTCACTCTCTCTCTATGCCAACATTGAGCTTTCAGATGCCCTACTTTACCATACTGAAAGCATTGACATGTCTCCCTGGAAGTCCCTTGCCAAAAGGGACCCTGTCTTCCCATGTCCGGATCTTGGGAAGTCTGCATCAAAGCCTGGCTATAAAAGGCATTTGTGCCAGCTATGGCACAACATCTTATGATCTCCTCTAAAGGAGCATCCTTGTGTAGTCCCACATTTGAACTTGGGTCCTCCTGAATTCAAGGCTGGTGCTCTATCCACTGCGCCACCTAGCTGCCCCTTAATAAGAGTAAATTAAGAAAATTATCTTGGTGCTCAGGCAAATAATATATGTCATAATCCTCATGTAAGCTAGCTGAGCTCCAATAGTAGGTGACAGAAAGTCATGGCAAAAAGAACACAATTAGAAAATGGTTATCATTAATTTTTCTACAGACCTCATTAGTATTTTCTTTATCAAGTTGCCTTATCATAATTTCTGTTGCTGCATTTTCACCAATAGTTCATAATGCAGCTGTCTGCAGACGTCCCACAAAATCAGAAAAGGTTCATTTGGCCCTTGTGCTATTTTTGTGAAGGCTGCTCCTTTGTCCTGTTTACCTCAGATAAAACCCCATGCTTTGACAGCAACAGAAGCAATTTGCTTATATGCTGCTATGGATAATCTGTGCTCAAATGTCTGCATAAGAACCTATACCTGTTGGTCATAGGTGATTGGAGTATTAACTCCACTTTGACTATTTCATTGGGCTTGTATCCTACAAAGCTCACTATGTTCAGAAAGCCACAACAAGTTTTTTCCAGGTTCTAAGCATGTCCCTGCTATAGATTTCCAGTCACTAGGGGTTAAGACTTCATAAGAGCCAAATTCTATAATAACATCTTAACATAAGATGATGTAGACCCATAAAGAGTGCAAGCCTTTTTAAGGTCTTTAATGATTTCTAGATCAAAAGGAGTGTATCTTCTACTTTCTTGACCTGAAGAGTTAAACTGCTGAATCACAGGATACATTTCTATTCTCAAATCAGCTGTATTCTGCCCTTCTTCTGTGGCTTTAAGTAGTGCCTTTTGCAATCTATTCATAGGAGGGGGTGACTGCTGGAGGGAGGAGCTGGTGATATTACTGCCCCTCCCACTCCTCCTTCTCCTTCCTCCACCCCCAAAGGTGAAGTTGATGGGGGGGGAGGGAGAGGGTCAAGTACCTGCTTTGGTGTAGGTGGGGTTGAAGCTGGGCTATGAGAGTGTGGATCACCATGCCCTTCAAGTTCACTTAAGTCCTCATACCCTCTGGTGATACTGCCATTAATCTGTCCTTTTTCCCTTTTTTTCCTCACACTCCCTCTTCTGGCTGTTCTTAAAACTTTTTTTTCTATAACTTGTGGGATTCTTTAAGCCAATTGTATTATGTTGTATATATAGAATGTTTCCTTAGAAATTGAATCAGGACCTTTATCATTATAGTATTCATATAGTTGATCTCCTACTAGTTTCCAATTATCTGCCTCTATTTCTTCTTCCTTGAAGAACCAAGGGGATGTGCATTCTAATGTATCCAAGAGTCCACCAATCTGCTCCCAAGTTATAAGCAAACCCTGTCTCTTGATCAACCTAAATATGCTTTCTATTGAGCTCCCTTGGGGCAGAGGTGGGGGTGGAGTTGGGGGTGGGGAAGAATTTTTTCCTAATATCTGCCCCATTTCAGTTAGAAAAGGTTACCAGTTTAGCCCTTAAACTAAGTTCCCTGTTTATCTATTAAAATACTCACCCTATTTCCTGGTCACCTGGGACTTCTTCAGTGAAATTAGGGTCCTTGGTTCACACAGGCACCAAAATGTAAAGTCCAGGCTACCTCCCTGGAGGCCTCAGGAACAGCCTGAGTCAGGAGAAGTAAAAGTCCTTGGTCTTCAGGGGGAGAAGTGAAGGAGACAGATAAACTGCCACAAGCTTGCCTTCTCTTGGTCCTGCTGCAAAGTGAAGTTTTCTTGCCTCTCTTACCTTAGCCCTTAATCCTTACCTACAATTATCTGTATAAACCAAACATTGAGCCAGCATGGAATAGTGAGAAGGGCCATTTTCCCAACATATGCTAATAGAATCATAGTCCAATAGATAATTAGTCTTAAGCGGTCGGTTGTCTGATTCAAGCACAACTTTTAAGAGTTTCAGCCCTCCTAGATAGAGGAGAGAATGGGGAATATTCAAGAAATCCTGAAAAGATGAAAATGCCAGACCTTAGCTATATATTGAATTATAAGGGGTGAGAGAGAGAAAGAAGCCCAGGATAACTCCTGGGTTGTGAGCTCAAGGGATTTGGCTCCTTACTCCTTACAGTAATAAAGAAGATAGGAGAAAGATGACGGGAGGGGATGGGTTTAGAGGAAAAATAATGACTAAAAGTTGGAATAGTGAATTGAACATTGAGTTCAAGATATCTAAAAGGCCACTGCAAGATTGATGTTAGCCAAGAGTTTGGTACAGGCTAGACAATCTAAAAGTCATCAGCATATAGATGGTAATTAAATCCATAAGAACAGATGGGATCACCAAAATAAAAGTATAGAGGGAAAAGAGAAGAGAGTCCAGGACCAAATCCTGAAGGATCCATATGGTTAGAGGATTGGATATGGATATGGATCCAGTAAAGGAGACTGAGAAGAAACATTTAGATAGGTGGGAGAACCAGGAAGAGTGGTGTTCTGAAAACTTAGTGAGAAGCTAACACCAGGGAGGAGAGAGAGAGAGAAGGTGTTAAACAAAGCCTGTAGAGAGATTAAGAAAAAGGAGAAAAGGCCATTAGATTTAGCAACTAAGAGATAATAAATAATTTTGGAGAGAGCAGTTTCAGGGGAATGACAAGATCAGAAGACAGACTATAAGGGGTTAAGAGAATGAGAGAAGGAAAAAGTTGAAACATCTATTTACTGACTTTTTCAAAGAATTTATTAACAAAGAGCAAGAGAAATAGGATGATAGTTAGCAGGAACAAAAGGATCAAATGAGGTTTTTCAAGATGGGAGCAACACAGGCATGTTTGTAAGCAGTAGGCAAAAAGCCATTTCACAGGAAGAGAGTGAAAATTAGTGATATAGTGGGGATGATGATGGCAGAATTTATTGGAAGAGATGAAATGGAATGGGATCAACTGAACTGGGTTAGCCTTGGGAAAGAATAAGACCACTTCATGTGAGACAGGGGTGAAGAAGGGAGAGAGCAACAAAATGTACCTTAGGGATACAAGGTGAAGAACAGAGAAAAATGGTCACTTTTTTCTGTAACATATGAGGCAAGGTTCTACATTGAGAGTAGAGGAAGGGAGAGCCATGGGAACTTTTAGGAGGGAAGAAAATATTTGGAAGAGTCACTGTAAAGAGTGGGAGAATAAATAGATAAAGGAGGTTGTATATACACATTTGTAGTGAACTCAGAATAGTTACGTGATTTTTTTAGAAGCACATGTATAAGAGTAAAGGTAATAGGTGATGGGAGTGATCCAAGACTGAGACTTATACAGGAATAATTGATAATATGATAAGAGGACTAGAGATTCAACAGAGGAGGTCAATGTAGAGGTAAATTGGTTCACTAAGGTGACAAGACAGAGATAATATCGAAGAGTGTTTAGTGCAAGGGAGATGGCCTGAGAGAGAATTGAGGGGTCAAAAGATTGGAGGTCACAATGTTGACAAAGACAAAGATTTGGTAAGGCAAGGAAAGGAGAGATGAAAATCAATAGATTATGTTTGGATAAGGGAATTTAAAAATTCTTCAACAGAGAGGTGATGATAAGATAAGAGAACAGCCATCTTTGTGTGTCTGAGATGAGGTAGAGTGGTAGTTCATGAGAAGTGAATAATTTGAGTGATTAGAGTGTTAGAGAGATATGTAACATGTATGATAAAGTCAAAGGGCAGAAGAAAAATTGTGAACCATATATCCTAATAATTGAGGAAGGGCTGTGACTGACAATAGGTATAAGAATTTTGACTAGATGTTAGATATAAATAACATGAACCTAAAAGGAAGAGAGGTTACTGAGTGATAGAGGTAGAGGGAAAACCTGGAAGTGGCAAAGTGTATTAAGAGGAAATTCAGTACAAGGGAACTAATGAAATAGACCAGTAGATCAGTGGAACAGATTAGATACAAAGGACAAAAAAGGGTACATCTATAGCAATCTAATCTTCGACAAACCCAAAGATACCAACATTAGGGATAAAAATTCATTATTTGGAAAAAAACTGTTGGGAAAACTGGAAATTAGTATGGCAGAAATTAGATATGGATCCACACTTAACACCATATACCAAGATAAGATCAAAAAGGGTCCATGACTTAGGCATAAAGAATGAGATAATAAATAGATTAGAGGAATAGAGGATAGTCTACCTCTCAGACCTGTAGAGGAGGAAGGAATTTATGACCAGAGGAGAACTAGAGATCATTATTGATCACAAAATAGAAGATTTTGATTATATCAAACTAAAAAGTTTCTGTACAAACAATACTAATGCAAACAAGATTAGAAGGGAAGTAACAAATTGGGAAAATATTTTTACAGTTAACTGTTCTGACAAAGGTCTCATTTCCAAAATATATAGAGAACTGACCCTAATTTATAAGAAATCAAACCATTCTCCAATTGATAAATGGTCAAAGGATATGAACAGACAATTCTCAGATAATGAAATTGAAACTATATCCACTCATATGAAAGAGTGTTCCAAATCACTACTGATTAGAGAAATGAAAATTAAGACAATTCTGAGATACCACTATACACCTGTCAGATTGGCTAAGATGACAGGAACAAATAATGATGAATGTTGGAGGGGATGTGGGAAAACTGGGACACTGATACATTGTTGGTGGAGTTGTGAAAGAATCCAGCCATTCTGGAGAGCAATTTGGAACTATGCCCAAAAAGTTATGAAACTATGCATACCCTTTGACCCAGCCGTACTACTACTAGGCTTATATCCCAAAGAAATACTAAAGAAGGGAAAAGGACCTCTATGTGCCAAAATGTTTGTGGCAGCCCTTTTCATAGTGGCTAGAAGCTGGAAGATGAATGGATGCCCATCAATGGGAGAATGGTTGGGTAAATTATGGTATATGAAGGTTATGGAATACTATTGTTCTGTAAGAAATGACCAGCAGGAGGAATACAGAGAGGCTTGGAGAGACTTACATCAACTGATGATGAGTGAAATGAATAGAACCAGAAGATCGCTGTACATTTCAATGCTGTATGAAGATATATTATGATGGAAGTGGATATCTTCAACATAAAGAAGAACCAACTCATTTCCAGTTGATCAATGATGGACAGAAATAACTACACCCAGAGATGGAACACTGGGAAGTGAATGTAAATTGTTAGCACTACTGTCTATCTACCCAGGTTACTTATACCTTCGGAATCTAATACTTAATGTGCAACAAGAAAATGGTACTTACACACATATATTGTATCTAGGTTTTACTGTAACACATGTAAAATGTATGGGATTGCCTGTCATCGGGGGGAGGGAATGGAGGGAGGGGAGAGATAATTTGGAAAAATGAATACAAGGGATAATATTATTAAAAAAATTACTCATGCACATATACTGTGAAAAAAAAATTCCAAATTAAAAAAAAAAAAAAAAAAAGAGGAAATTCAGAAGCCAGTAGTGGCAACAGTGGTGTGGTTCAGACTCCCTAAAGTTCAGGCCAGAATCTTCCTTTCAGCATCTATTATCAAAATCACAGCATGAATTCCAGGCTAAAAGGGAACCTAGAATTCTTTCTCTCTGAATCAGAAGAGCTTATTATCTGAGTGATAGTGGTAGAGTCCTACAGTGGCCTATTTTTCTATACCTTAACTCAGGTCAGGAACATGTGGACTCAAATCAAGGGGGCAGTGATAAGACAATCTTGGTTTAAACCACTCTGGAGGCACTGAAAGCTTATAGATCTCCAGCTTGTGCCTGAGTTCTGGAAGTATACAATACTCAATATCCCAAGAAAGTAGTACCTAGACCTCTTAAAACCTTCCCCTCAAAAGTACAAGCAATCCCACTCCTTACATAAAATATGAAATAAATTGGAATGATGGATGAATAACAACAAAAAAGAACCCATCATAATGAGCTATTATAGAGGCAGAGATACTCAAGACAGAAAGATAAAAGTAAATGAGTCCAAAGAAACTATAAGTAGTGCTTTAAAGAAAAATATAATCTGGGTATAAACTCAACTAAAATTTCTGAAAGAGACAAAATAAGAGGTTTTTTGTTTTTAATAAATAAAATGAGAGATCTTGTTTAAGAAAAAACTGGAAATGAAATGAGAATAGAAGAAAGGATTGGAAAGGGAATTAGGGGCTTTACATAAGAGATACAAAATCTTGCCCAAGCATCAAACTCTCTAAAAAGAGAATGAACCAAACAGAAATCAATAATTCTATTAGATAACAGAAAATATCAAAATAGTTAAGACTGAAAAAAAAAGGAAAATGTAAAGTATCAGTGGTAACAACTAATCTAGAAAACAAGCTGAAAGGAAAAAAATTAAGAATCATGGACTATTTGAACGCCATTAACAAAAAAAAATATATTATTTTTAAGATATCTTAAAACAAAATTGTTTAGACCTTTTAGAACCAGAGGACCAAGTAAAAATAGAAAGAATCCACCTTCTGGATGAAATCCTAAAATAAAAACTCCAAGAAACAGCATAACCAAAAACCAGAAGTAAAAAAATAAAATTAACTATATAATCTGTGGTTAGATGATTAATCTCTATAAAACCTTTTGTTTTCTCTTCTGGAAACTGATCATGTCTATTCCTCATAAGGGAATAAGATATCTACTACTTAAAGTATCCCTTGATACTTTAAGTGAAACTAAAGTGATAACTATGAGTATCCACTCAAAGCCCTATTTTAATTAAATACTATTGAGAATAAATGATATGTAGAGTAGGGTTTAGCCTGCTAGTCCGATGTGTTGCAAAACTGTTTAGTTTTTGAAAAGCTTTGATAAATTATTTTCCTTAAAGTTGTAGAACTATATATATATATACAGCTTGACATCTCAAAATAGATGAAATGTCAACAACCTAAAACATTTTACTTAAGTACCAACAAAGAGGTAATGAGGCACTAGTAAGGACAATAATAAATAATATATTTGAAAGTAAAGGTGATGCAAAAAAAAAAGCTTTTGAAAAATTAGCACATGATTTAAAAAATAATAGCTTTTTATTTTCAAAATATATGCAAAGATAGTTTTCAACTTTCACCCTTGCAAAACCTTGTGTTCCAAATTTTTCTATCCATTCCCCCACCCCCTCTCTTAAAAAGCAAGTAATTCAATATATGTTAAACATGTGCAATTCTTCTATACATATTTCCACAATTACAATACTACACAAAAAATCAGATCAAAAACAAACAAAAAGCAAGCAAACAACAACAAAAAAGGTGAAAATATTATGGTGCAATCTATATTCAGTCACTACAATTCTTGTTCTGGATACAGATGAGTCTTTCAATCATAAGTCTATTGGAAATGGCCTGAATCACCTCATCGTTGAAAAAAGTCACGTCCAGAATTAATCATTGCATAATTATGCTGTTGCTGTGTACAATGTTCTCTTGGTTCTACTCACTCCATTTAGCATCAGTTCATGTACGTCTCTCTAGACTTCTCTGAAATCATCCTGCTGATCATTTCTTAAAGAACAATAATATTCTGTAACATTCATAAACCATAACTGATTCAGCCATTCTCCAACATAGGCATCCACTCAGTTTCCTATTCCTTGACACTACAAAAAGGGCTACTTCAAACATTTTTGCATAAGTACTTTTTTTTTTTTTTTTTTTTTGGTTAGAAGCAATACTAAAGAAGAACATCATCAGCATAGCCATTTAAGGATAACAATGTTATAAATGAATTACCAGTGTATATTAACAGATTATAATGTTTCATTCACTATATGATTTAAGACTTTGTTTATAATATACTAATGGTCTTATTTTGCAAATTGTATTAGTTAAAGCAAGATCTGACTTTATTTTAAAGGAATGCACATAACTTTCCTTTCATATTTTAAAATGCATCTTTTGATACATTTGTCTTGAATAGCCATTCTATAATCTTGGATGCACCTTAAACCTAATAAGTGCTTCTATTTAATATCAATGTGAGCTTTAAAAAGCCCTTAACCAATCTGAGTCTCACTTTCCTCATCAATAAAATGTAGTATTGAACTAATGATTATACTTAAGTCCCTTTTAGCTCTAATCTGTGATCTGTACAAGTGGTAAATTAATACCAACAACAGTAACAACAAAACACTGTGGAATTGAGTCAATTCCCGTCAAAAAAAAAAAAAAAAAGTCTCCTAGCTATATTTGACTTAGGATTTTTATACAAGGAATATGTTAATTAATTACTTATGAAGTACATTTTTCAAATTTTGAAATAAAATTTTACTCTTGTGAAGGATATCATTGCTAACATAACAAAAACAGATTAAAAAGTGAAAAAATAGCATTGTTTTGTAAAAATTTTCTGACCCCCCCATTTCTTTCATGCTTTCCTTGTATCACAGAAGTAAGCTTAGGTTCTTAAATGCCAAATTAAGCATAGTAAAAATTCTAGAAATTCCTACTATGGTGCTAAAAATTCAGAGCATTAGCTGGCTTATGTTTACAATATCAAATGCTGAGGGATATGATCAGATGGAGTGGAATTAAGATAATAGAGTAGTTCTTTTTTTCCCTTTTTGGTATTATTTTATTCTTCATATGTGCTAAATCACAAACATTAATAAAAATAAATCATTATTTTTGTGAACTAGGCTTGATTAGGGAAAAAAAGAACTACTCTATCATCTTATTCCACCCCATTTCATCTGATCATACCCCTATAATGCTATTTTCCTACAGAGCTTTATGTGAGAGTAATGAGATAAAGAATGGAAGTATAGGTAAGAATGGATAAGTATGTCAATCATTCAAGTCTCAAAGTCTGGTGTGAGGTTAAAACCCAGATGCCTTATTTTTGTTTTTTGACCAAACCATAGGGCTAGCCGTGGCAGACTGGTTGTGATTGTCTCCCTTCAACTATTAAGTTAGTCATATATATTTTATTTTGTTTTATAAGTTCTAGAAAAAGCCCTTGTCAGATGATATGCTGCAACTGATATCAACAAGTTAGGAACCTTGTGGGCTAAATTTCTAGTTCTTGGCTCTAGCCACTTCCTTTATCATCATTGCCAATCCCCTGTTGGCAAGTGTAGTCTTCTCATAAAAAACATTCAATTTTGTCCAATCTATAGAGTTATGAGTGTGAAAATCATTTTTAATGACTGAGAATGCATTGCTCATAGAACTTCATTATGTTGGTCACTACTTCGGCACTTTCCTACTAAATCTGGTTCTTCATTAAGCAAGATAATAGGAGGAAGAGAAAATGAAACTAAAATAAACAAATTTAAGAAATTAGAGAGAATTTTTTTAAAGTAATGGTTTAAGTTAAATTGTGGTCATTTAAAAATCTTTTTTTTTTTTTTTTTTTAGCACAAAAAACTGATAGTTGGCTATATACAAAATATTTTAAGCAATAGCTTAGTAATATTTAAGTGTACTACTTTATGTCCAGTAGAGGTATTCTGCATTTATTTCAAGGTGGTATGATAGGAAAAGGAGCATTACACTAAGAGTTGGGAAATCTATATCATAATCCTGGCTTTGTTCACTGTATAGCAATAGAAACTTTGGCATCATTTAATTATGATGGGAATCAGTTTCCCAAAAAAATGAGTAGGAAAGGATAGAGCTCTTTGGATTTTGGAGTTATGACATCAAATAACATAAGAGTTCACAGTTATACATGGTAACTTTCCCTAATTACAGATAAGTGTTAAAGAAATTTAGAAAGCTACTTACATTCGAAGGTTTGAGTTTATTAATGATGGTTGTTTTGCCACTGTTATCTAGCCCAAGGCACAGAACATGAACTTCCTTCTTCTTCAGGCCAAGTAAGCCTGACAGTTTGTCCAGCAATCCCATAATGATGATTCAAATTTTCACAAACCAGCTGTGAATGCACAAATGAACACAAAACTATTATAAAAGGCAATCCAAGTATACACTGAATACATATGTGGGTCAAGAATATGAAGATTGGAGGGACAATGGAAACGGCAATGTCACTACAGTCTGTAATCAGTAAATAGAATATAAGCGGATTATAGCAAAGAAGTCTTGTCTGCAAAGCAGATTGACTGCTTATAAACCTGGGCACACAGGATAATGGATATCCTTGGAATTGCTAGACTGGTTTCATTTCAGATATAGGTATATTATATGGATCATACTCAGGACTATTTTGCAGTTTTATTACAAATTTGAAGAGGGTCTATCAGTTAACAGTGATAATTAAAGGGTTAAAATTTAGAACCTATGAAAAGTGTGATGACTGAAATAAACATACAAAAGAGGAAAAAAACTTGTTAATCATTTAAAAAATGTTCAACCTCATTAATAATAGACATAAAAATTAAAACAAAATTTTAGCAATTATCTCACATCCATCAAATTCTTAGAAATAATTAAAAACAAGAAAACAATGCTAGCTGTATTGTGGATAAAGAAGTATGTTCACACACTGACAATGTTCACACACTCAAACAGGTAGTTTTTTTTTTTTTTAATATGGTAATATATAGCAAAAGTTGCAAAAAAAAAAAAAAACAACAAAAAAACAAAAAACAAAAACCATTTGTACCAATAATTCTATTTTTGGAAATATACACTGAAAATGTAATCAACAAAAACAAACTCTGTTTGAAGATTCCCGCCAAGATGGCAGAGAGAACACACACACACATCTACTTAATCTCCGTCTTTGCTCTCAGAATTTATTTCATGACAAGCCTTGGAATTAGTGCTTGACTGAAAAAACAACAACCCACAAATAATTACCAACAGAAGACATCCTTGAAATTCGCCAGAAAAGCTCTGTTTTTGCTCTAGGGCGGGGATGGTTAGAACAGCACAGGCTAAGAGCATGGCAGGCAGCTCAGATGGGAAGGGGGGTGAGGTGGGATCTCAGCCATTTCTGTGGAAATAACTTTACCACAGTGTGGCTATTTTGCCTTGGCAGCAAGCCTACTGGCCAGTAGAGAAGCTGTAAACACAAGAGGTAAAGACTATAACCCCAAAAAACTAGGGTCTCTCAGGCCCTGGCCACACCTATCCAGAGTGTCTCAGCATGCTCTCAGTGTCTCAGTCTCAGAGCATAGACATGGTACAGCCATTGCTGTCCTGCTAGTGCCTCACTGCTGCCCCCTGCAGTCTGTAGAGGAAGCACGGGTATACCATCCAGCCCCCCTCCCAAAAAAAAACCCAAAACAAAACAGACTGCATTTTTTTTTTTTGCTAGTCTGTCTTCTTTGATTCTTGCTGACAAAATGAGCAAAAAATTTAAACGGACTATTGATAGCTTCTAGATGATAGAGAGCAGACTTTAAACCTTGAGGAGACTAAAAACAGACTGTCTCCAGATGAATGCCCATAAAGGATATGATCTGGTCCTCAACACACAAGATTCTCATGGAAGAAATTTAAAAGGCCCTTAGAAGAGAGCTAGAAGAAAAATGGGAAAAGGAAAGGGAAGCTTGGGAAGAGAGTTTGGATAAATCATCCCACTCATTTAAAAATAGAGTGAATAAAGAAATCAAATTCTTGAAAAACAGAATTAGTGAATTGGAAAAAGAAAATAGCTCCCTAAAAAATAAAATTGGCGAAATGGAAAAAAATTCCATAAAACAAAACAACTTACTTAAAAATTCAATTGGACAATTAGAAAAAGATGTAAAAAAAGTGAAGAAAATAATTCACTGAAAATTGGAATTAAGCAAATGGAATTGAATGACTCGAGGAGACACCAAGAATCAGTCAAACAAAACAAACAAACAAAAAAAAATCAAACATTGGAAAAAAAAGTCAAATGACTTCTTGGGAAAAAAACAGACCTGGAAAATAGACCTAGGAGAGACAGTCTGAAAATTATTGGACTCCCTGAAAAATATGATGAAAAAAAAGAGTCTGGACACTATTTTCCAGGAAATTATCAAAGAGAACTGCCCAAGTGTTTTAGAAACAGAATAGACATTGAAAGAATTCATTGATCACCTGCTGAAAGGGACCCTAAAATCAAAATTCCAAGAAATATAGTGGCCAAATTCCAGAACTATCAGACAAAGGAAAAAATACTGCAAGCTGCTAGATAAAAATCAATTAAAATATAGAGGAGCCACAATAAGGATTACTTAGGATCTAGCAGCATCCACATTAAAGGATCGAAGGGCCTGGAATATAATATTCCCAAAGGCTAAGGAACTTGGTATGCAGCCAAAAATAACTTACCCAGCCAAAATGACCATCTTTTTCCAGGGAAGAAGATGGACATTCAACAAAATAAGTGAATTTCATCTATTTTTGAAGAAAAACCAGATCTACACAAAAAGTTCGATCTTCAAATACAGAACTGAAGAGATTTCTAAAAAGGTAAAAAAGAAATCTTGGGAACTATATTTCTGCTATAAAGATATATAAAGAATACATGTATACTTTTTTCTAGAAACTAGAGGTGGAAAGGAAATTGTGCCTGGAAAAGGGTAAAGTGGGGGTCTTACATATCTCAAAGAGGCAAAGGAAACCTATTATATCTGAGAGAAAGAATGGAGGGAGATGAACATAGTATGTGCCTTACTGCCATCAGAATTGGCTTAAAGAAAAAAAAAAATCAGATATATTCAATTTATGGTAAAACTTCTCCTACCTCATTGAAAAGTAGGAGGGGAAAAGGGAAGGATTAAGCTAGGCGGAAGGGAATACAGAAATTGTGAGGAAAACGGATAAGATGAGGGAGGAACTCTAAGGTGAAGGGAGGGATACTGAAAAGAGAGGGCTGTGAGAAGCAAGTGGTACTCACAAGTTTAATAATGGGGAAGGGGGGTAAGGGGAAAAGAAAGGAGAAAAGTATAAACAAGGGTTTACAAGATGGCAAGTAATACAGAATTGGTCATTTTAACCATAAATGTGAATGGGGTAAACTCCCCCATAAAGAGGAAGACATTAGCAGACTGGATTAAAAGCCAGAATTCTACAATACGTGGTTTACAGGAAACACAAATGAAACAGGGTGATACATAGAGAGTAAAGGTAAAAGGTTGGAGCAGAATCTACTATGCTTCAGGTGAAGTAAAAAAAGCAGGGATAGTCATCCTCATCGCAGATCAAGCAAAAAACAAAAATTGATCTAATTAAAAGAGATAAGGAAGGGCACTATATCTTGCTAAAGGATAGCATAGATAATGAAGCAATATCAATATTAAACATATTTTCACCAAGTGGTGTAGCATCTAAATTCTTAAAAGAGAAATTAAGAGAGCTACAAGAAGAAATAGACAGCAAAACTATAATAGTGGGAGATCTCAACCTTGCACTCTCAGAATTAGATAAATCAAACCACAAAATAAGAAAGAAGTCAAAAAGGTAAATACAATACTAGAAAAGTTAGCTATGATACATCTTTGGAGAAAACTAAATGGAGACAGAAAGGAGTACATTTTCTTCTCAGCAGTACATGGAATCTATACAAAAATTGATCATATATTAGAACATAAAAACCTCAAATTCAAATGCAGTAAGGCAGAAATAATAAATGTATCCTTTTCAGATCACAATGCAAAGAAAATTACATGCAATAAAAAGCCAGGGGAAAATAGACCAAAAAATAATTGGAAACTAAATAATCTCATCATAAAGAATGATTGGGTGAAACAGCAAATCATAGACATAATAACTTCACCCAAGAAAATGATAATAATGAGATGTCATACCAAAATGTGTGGGATGCAGCCAAAGAGGTAATAAGGGGAAATTTCATATCTCTAGAGGCCTACTTGCATAAAATAGAGAAAGAGAGAAGATCAATGAATTGGGCTTGCAACTAAAAATGCTAGAAAAGGAACAAATTAAACCCACCCCCAGTCAAACACTAAACTTGAAATTCTAAAAATAAAAGGAGAGATCAATAAAATTGAAAGAAAAAAACTACTGAATTAATTAATAAAACTAAGAGTTGGTTCTATGAAAAAAACAATAAAATAGACAAATCCTTAGTAAATCTGATTAAAAAAAGGAAAAAGGAAAATCAAATTGTTAGTCTTAAAAATGAAAAGTGAGAACTCACCAATGAAGAGGAAATTAGAGCAATAATTAGGAGTTACTTTGCCCAATTTTGTGCCAACAAATTTGATAACTTAAATGAAATGCAAGAATACCTTCAAAAATATAGCATGCCCAGATTAACAGAGAAAGAAGTAAATTGGCTAAACAGTTCCATTTTAGAAAAAGAAATAGAACAAGCTATTAACCAATTCCCTAAGAAAAAAATCCCCAAGACCAGATGGATTTACATGTGAATTCTACCAAACATTTAAAGAACAATTAACTCCAATGCTGTATAAACTATTTTTAAAAATAGGGATTGAAGGAGTCCTACCAAATTCCTTTTATGACATAGACATGGTACTGATACCTAAATCAGGTAGATTGAAAACAGAGAAAGAAAATTATAGACCAATCTCCCTAATGAATATTAATGCTAAAATCTTAAATAAAATATTAGCAAAAAGATTACAGAAAATCATCCCCAGGATAATACAGTATGACTAAGTAGGATTTATACCAGGAATGCATGGCTGGTTCAATATTAGGAAAACTATTAGCATAATTGGCTATATCAATAAGCAAATTAACAAAAACCATATGATCATCTCAATAGATGCAGAAAAAGCATTTGATAAAATCCAACATCCATTCCTACTAAAACTCTTGAGAGTATAGGAATAAATGGACTATTCCTTAAAATAGTCAGGAGCATATATTTAAAAGCATCAATAAGCATCATATATAATGGTGATAAACTGGAACCATTCCCAGTAAAATCAGGAGTGAAACAAGGTTGCCCACTATCATCATTATTATTCAATATTGTATTAGAATTATTGATCACAAAATAGAAAATTTGATTACATGAAATTAAAAACCCTTTGTACAAACAAAACTAATGCAAACAAGATTACAAGGGAAGCAACAAACTGGGAAAACATTTTTACAGTTAAAGGTTCTGATAAAGGCCTCATTTCCAAAATATATAGAGAATTGACTCTAATTTATAAGAAACTAATCCATTTTCCAATTGATAAATCGTCAAAGGATATGAACAGTCAATTTCAAGATGATTAAATTGAAACTATTTCCACTCATATGAAAGTGTTCCAAATCACTACTGATCAGAGAAATGCAAATTAAGACAACTCTGAGATACCACTACACACCTGTCAGATTGGCTAAGATGACAGGAAAAAATAATGATGAATATTGGACAGTGATGCATTGTTGTTGGCCTTGTGAACGAATCCAACTATTCTGGAGAGCAATCTGGAATTATGTCCAAAAAGTTAACAAACTGTGCATACCCTTTGATCTAGCAGTATTCCTACTGGGCTAATATTTCAAAGAAATACTAAAGAAGGGAAAGGGACCTGTAAGTGCCAAAATGTTTGTGGCAGCCCTTTTTGTAGTGGCTAGAAAATGGAAAATGAATGGCTGCCCATCAATTGGAGAATGGTTGGGTAAATTGTGGTATATGATTGTTATGGAATATTGTTGTTCTGTAAGAAATGACCAGCAGGATGAACATAGAGAGGCTTGGCGAGACTTACATGAACTGATGCTGAGTGAAATGACCAGAATCAGGAGATTATTGTACACTTCAACAACAATAATGTATGAGGATGTATTCTGATGGAAATGGATATCTTCAACAAAGAGAAGATCTAATTCAGTTCCAATTGATCAATGATGGACAGAAGCAGCTACATCCAGAGAAGGAACACTGGGAAATGAGTGTAAATTGTTTGCATTTTTGTTTTCCTTCCCAGGTTATTTTTATCTTCTGAATCCAATTCTTCCTGTGCAACAAGAGAACTGTTTGGTACATATATTGTATCTAGAATATACTATAATATAGTTAACATGGGGAGGGGATAGAGGGAGGGAAGGGAAAAATCAGAACAGGAGTGCGTGCAAGGGATAATGTTGTAAAAAATTACCCATGCATATATACTGTCAATAAAAAGTTATAATTAATTTTAAAAAAAGGGAGACAAGGAGAAAAAATTTGGAATACAAGGCTTTGGAGAGGTGAATATTGAAAATTACATTCATTGCATGTATTTGGAAAAATAAAATAGTATAAAACAAACAAAAAAAAGAAGATTCTTATAGCATCATTTTCTAATTGTAAAAACAAAAATTTAAATAAAACTGGAAGTACATTCAATGAGAGAATGAAATAAAAAAAACTTGGATAAATTGTTATTAAATATATATAGTGGAAAAAACAAATGTAAAGGAACAGAGTACCACATAAGAGGAAAGAAGGATAAACAAAATGGAAAAAAGGATTCATACATAAGGATCACGCATATAAAGGATTACATTCAATACTTACAAAGCGTAATCAAAAAGTCCTAACATTTTACAAACTGAAATTCATTGAACGAATAAGTGTAAGGCAATTTTGGTTGTATTGATACTTAAAAAAAAAAAAAAATAAAAAAATAAAAACAAAACAAAAAACTATTTGGTTTATCTGGAAAACAGAGTACAGATGAATGAATCAATCCCTTGTTTGTTAGATAGTATTAAGATTTGTTTCATTTTTACTGAGAACCAAAGTAAATAAAACAGATTTAGGTTAGTAGAAGGAGAAATATCCTGCCTAGAATTGATAATTTTTTATGAAGAGATGAAGACCATGCACTCTCCTTCCATGTGGGGTTATTAAAGTATAAGATGCTATTCATTTGGAATCATTTAGACATAGTTTAGATTATCAGGTCATGTTTCTTCACTGTGCACATGCCATTCAAGTTTTTTCTTTCAAGCCAGAGAAAGATAAAACTGAAAAATAAAAAATGACCAATCAATTATATTTCAAATTCCAAGTTTGGCTAAATTTCTTATAATACAATAATATTCCATCACATTCTTATACTATAACTTGCCCATCTATTCCACAATTAGTGGGTATCCTCTCAGATTCCTGTTACTTTAAACGAAGAGCTAAAGGTATTAAAATATATCATTAGTGCGTGTTTTGTTTAGGATTAATTTCTCTATTCTATTCCCTTTTGCAATTCTCTACTCAACTGTGGATATGTATATATATATAATCTCTCCTTCTTTGACCAGTTCAGAAGACAATAAGGTTCAAATGTCAATTGTACCCCTAAACTACTCTCTACTTTGAACATATACAGTATATACATATATAGATAGACTTCTAGTTGTACATCTCAACTATGTGATATTTTCTCCTAGATATTTTCAGATATTTCCTTCTTTTGATCTTCATGTTTTTTTTCTTCCTTTCCTTTTCTGATAGTCTTTTAAGATCATTAGATATGAAATATAAAAGAATCACTTCTAGAATTTCTGTCCAATTAGGTTTTATTACCACTGAAGATGACAGGGTTCAAAGTTTTATTATATAGTGTTATTACTTCTCAGTCATATCTGACTCTTTGTGACTCTATTTGTGGTTTTGTTGGCAGAGATACTGAAGTGGTTTGCCATTTCCTTCTCTAGATTATTTTGCAGATTAGAAACTGAGGCACACAGGGTTAAGTGATTTTTCCAGGGTCCTATAGCTACTAAGTGTGTGAGGTCAGATTTGAATTCAGGAAGAGGAGCTTTCCTGACCCTAGATCCAGTGCTCTATTCAGCCTTAGGGGTCAAATGAGGCACATATCAACTTCCTATTTTAGAATGTAAACAGTTTATCCCTGTTAGATTTTTAATAATTTGTTGTGCTTTCTCTTTTATGTTTCTTTTAAATCCTTTGTGTTTGAAATAGTTTCTATTCAGTTCTGGTCATTTTGTCAGGAATGCTAGAAAGTTCTCTTTCATTAAAGTCTCTCTGCTTATATTCAGTTTCTGGATAAGAATATATTGTTTGCCTTCTAAAAATCATATTCCAAGTTCTTATAAAACCTTACCAAAGCAGCATACTCTCTGAAAATAAGAATGGATCAAGGAGAAGCCACTTAGCAAGAAATATACAAAAGTAAAAAAAAACTGACACCTTAGAGGAAAATGTAAGGTATCTATCTATCTTATAGCAAAAAGCAAACCAAACCCTGGCTTAGAAAATAGACCAATGAAGGGGAAAAAAAATGTAAGCTTCCTTAGATTCATTGAACTATTTGAAAACCAGAATCAAAATAAAGAGCCTAAACATCTCATATAAAGATATCTTTAAAAGAAAGTTGCTCAGAACTCCTAGAACCAAAGGGCAAAGTAGAAATGGAAAGAATACCAGTCACCTCCTAAAAGAAATTAATAGGATAGCTAAAATATAAAGCTTTTAGGTCAAAGAAAAATACTGTAAGCAGTCAGAAAGAAAGATTCTACTTTGCCCTTTGGTTCTAGGAGTTCTGAGCAACTTTCTTTTAAAGATATCTTCATATGAGATGTTTAGGCTCTTTATTTTGATTCTGGTTTTCAAATAGTTCAATGAATCTAAAGAAGCTTACATTTTTTTTTTTTCCCTTCATTGGTCTATTTTCTAAGCCAGGGTTTGGTTTGCTTTTTGCTATAAGATAGATACCTTACATTTTCCTCTAAGGTGTCAGTTTTTTTTTTTTTACTTTTGTATATTTCTTGCTAAGTGGCTTCTCCTTGATCCATTCTTATTTTCAGAGAGTATGCTGCTTTGGTAAGGTTTTATAACTTTTATTCTAGACTGTTAATTCTCTTTCCAATTATTTCTTCCATAGATTTCATTGCTTTCCCAGTTTTTCCTCTAAAATCTCTGAAGCTTTCTGAAATTATTTCATTTATAAATTATTATTTCATTTATAAAAACATTCATTTTTTTAAAACTCTTGCTTCATTTTTTTCTAAGAATTCTAGTTGAATTTGTGCCCAAACTATTTTTTTTTTCTTTGAAGCTTTATTTGCAGATGTTTTGGGATCATTTTTTCTTCTGAGTTTATATAGTCAGCGTTCCTATCACACAATATTTTTTTTCTCCCCAACAAATTTCATTTTCCCAGTACCTTTTGACTTCAGACTTTATATGAAGACCAGGATCTACACACTGTTATAGGAAGGTTTAGACTCAATTGACTGTTGCTGTCTTGAGATTAGTGAGAATTGTGTTATTTTAGACTCTCAGGGATATAAATCTCAGTGCTCTCAAAATGCAAGGAAAAATTTGATTGTTAACCTCCCTCCACTCAATCTGAGTATGAGCAACAATTCACTGCTGCTCTGGATTAAGACACTGATCTAGGTGGAAAGTTCTGGTGGTTGAGAGTGACAGAACTGTAGGCCTCTTTAAAGTCTAGGGATTTCTTTTCTGATTATTCCTCTAAAAGCTTCAGAATGTACTAGAAGCTAGTATTAACGGTATTCTCTGGTCACAAGTCTCTTTTTAAGGCAAATGTGGATTTGTGACTCAGAATTGGTATTAGGCAACAAACTTGCCAGTTAATGGCAAGTTACCATACAAAGTCATTGTATAGTACCAATCAAGTTAACAGAGAATATTTTATAGAACTAGAAAAACTAATAAAATTCATAAGATGAAAGGAAAAATGGTGAAGAATCTCAAACAGATTTTAAAAAGCGGTAAGGATAGAGGTCTGGGGATATAAAGAAATATAAAGGACAATCTTTGCTCTTAAGCAGTTCATAGTCTAATGGAAAAGAAAATATGTAAACAAAAGATATACAAATAAATTATATATACAGGTGTATGTGCTGCCAGCAAATGGGGGATTTTATATTTGAATCTGAACGTGGTAGGTAGGGACCTACTACTGGAGATTTAATAAGTAGGGGAATGGCATGGTCAGAACTTTGCTATAGGAAGATCACTTTGTAGTAGTATAATAGAACAATAGTATAATATTATAATAAATATTTATTAAATATTATTTTAATATTAAATAAATAAAAATAAAGTAGTATAATAGTAGTGTAGTATGCAGTATGGTAAGAGTTGTATAACAGAATTTTCATGATACAACTTTCTCCCACATAACCTGATTAGTCTCAGATTCCTTGATGTAGCTTTCTAGTCTAGGAGCATAAAATGTCCCTGACCTTTTGGTTAGCTAGATATTTAATTAGTGGTCCCTGGGCCACTAACAGTCTGGATGCCTGAGACCAAGTGAGTTCCCTATCTTGATGCCCACGTTCAAAGATGGAGATGTGAAGGACCATCAAACATCCCATTAAATCTAAGGCCCACTACATTTGTTCATATTTTTACTGTTAAGTCTAAGCAAATTTCCTTTGTGAATGTTCAGTGACTTACATCAAACCTGAATTAAGAAGAGTGCTGGCCTTGGAATTGGAGCTGTTTTTCCTGCTCCTCTTCCTCTCCCCACCCCCTCAACAAGCAGGGAAGGCCTTGTGGTAGGCAGTTCCACTTAAGGGGATGAAGGCCTTCATCACAATAATGGTGATATCAGAGAGAAGAGAATGAATTCTGATATTATGGAGATAAACTCAATAGATCTGACGACAGGCTGAATATAAGAGCCTTGAGTGACATTTCCTAGTCACAAACTTGAATAAAGAGAAGGAGGAAGAGGAGAAGGAGAAGAGAAAAACGAATATTAGTAAAAGGAAGCGAAAGAAGAAGAAGAGGAAGAAAAGAAAAAGGGAAAGGAGGAGGGGGAAAGGGAAAGAAGAGGAAGGGCAGAGGAGGAGGAAAAGAAAGAAAAGGAAGAGAAAGAGAAGGAAAACAGGAGGAAAAGAAAGAGGAGAAGGAAAAGGAAGAAAAATGGAGGAGAAAAGTAAAGAGAGAAGGAGATAATGGGGGAACCGACTCCCTTCTCCCCAATTCATCCCTTCACTCACCCGCGATTCACCAAGGGAGCGGGGCGGGAATCTTCCGCGCCTCTGGTCGGGGCACAAGTGACCCCTTCCTCAGCTCTCGGGTCCCGTCCGATTCCACCTAAAAGGATTTTCCCGTGGGCCGGAACGATTCGTCCACCCAGGTCTATAGGGTCAGGAAAACAAAAACTACAAGTCTCAGAGGAGATAGAGGAAGACTTACTGGACTCGTAGGCGTCCCCTAGGCAACCGCGGTCCCTTCCGGCACTGGGGTACCGCCCTCCCTCGGCTCCTCCTTTCTGCTTCCTCTTACTAAACACGAGAATTAGCTCAGTCCAGGCAGCCCGGGCTGAATTTTTGGGGGGCAGGTCGGGACGAGGTGGGCGGTAAGGAGGAAGTGCGCATGCTTGGTTAATAAAGCTTAAGAAAGCCTCTCGGCTTTCAAGCACAATTATATGGAATTGGTTAATATGGGTAGCTGGGGGTGGAGATGGGAATGATACGTATGACTGCAGCAGCCTCACGGGAAATGTAGTCCCTTTCCTTCCTCCTAAGTAGTTTGTTTCGGAACCTCAGGGAGCATCTTTCCTTGCTGTGATTTCTCCTTGCTCCCCGTTTGCCCCACTCAAGGCTAGATGCCTTTGCCCGGGGCTGGCCGCCGAGTTTGTGTGGGCTTCCTTCTGTAGGGACTGACATTAGAGGGTTTGTCATTGCTTGCTGGTGCCTTTTCTACATTAATGCTGCTCCTCCAAGGAAAGGGTAGCCTGAAGCTGGGGTGCGGAGCTGCAGAGGGGAGTTTGCAAAGTTTTAACTTTGAATTTTTTCTGTACGACAGGTTGGGGGAAGATTTAGTCCCCTCGTTTTTGTTTTAAAGGACAAAGGGGCTAAAACCTTTTAATCCTTTCGTGCTTTGGGAGGGGGAGGGGGGAGAGGGGAACGACTTAGTTTAACTCAGAATCCTGAAATTTTGGAGCAGAGATAATTATCACAGATCAGTTTTATGTCAAATCTGTCAGGAACTTTGCTTGACTACTACTTAATGATTAATCATACAACTGTTATTACCTTTCTTACAAACTTCCCCTTCCCCTAAATGTTGTCTTATTACTACACTTTATTCCATAGAGATCTCATCTGTTCTATGTATCCCTCTGTAATTTATAATTTTAGGGAGTTGCCGGAGTGCTGAGTATTTAAGTAATTTAACTTGCACATCTCTGTACAAAGTACTCCAAAATTTATAAAAGCTACCCATATCTTTCTCTTAAGCTGTGGTCCCACGTCTCCAACTTTATATTATTCATCAAGTTCAATATGTCGAAAAAGGAATTTACTTCTGGTTCAAATTCTTACTTCTCTTCGATGATCATCATCATCATGATATCACTTCAGTTTAAAAATTGTCATTTTGTTATCTTTTCTCTCCTGCGGCCTGTCTCATATGTAATAAATTGTAAAAAAACAAAACAAAAAAATCCCTTTTACCTTTGCTATATCTCATGTCAATCTTGTTTTTTACTACTCATACACATTAGCATCACTCTAATGATTAGATCTTCTTGTTTGAATTACCATAACCTAAATACTTTCCTCTTTCACCTTTACCCAGCTACCAAAAAATATGGCCATGTTATTCCCCTTTTAAAAAAAAAAAAAAATAAATAAATAAAAAAGAATAACAGTGACTCACTGTTGTCTATAGGATAAAATACAACTTCCTTACCCTGACTTTTAAGGCTTTCTATAACCTGACTTTATCCTACTTTCCTAGACAGAGTTCACATTATTGCCCCTGACATACTTGCCAAACTGGGCTAATAATTGTTATCTAAAGTTGGTATGCCATCTTTTGGTTTTGTGCGTTTTTGGGAATCTCTCTCATCACCTCTAACTTCTAAGTTCCTTTTATCTTCCTTCAGGGGCAGCTAGGTGAGCAGTGGATAGAGTAAGCCTGGAATCATGAAGACCTGAATTGAAATGTAGTTTCAGACAGTAGCTCTATGATCTTGGGCAAGCCACTTAATAAAGTAGATCACATTTTTGTAGTCCAAATGATTGAAAAGTGAAGAAAATTCAAGATATCACTGTTTATTGTTTATTAACTAAAATAAAGCATTTGATTCAATACAGCAAAATATCTTAAAAGCTCTCTAAAGAGGTATCTTTTATGAAAGTATAAAAATCATGTAAAATTTATAGCAGATAAAAAAAAAGAAAGATATAACAGCAGAGATAATGCTCTGATTATAAATAGGAAGTAGAATATATAGGGGGATGTATAATTAACAAAGGTATTTGCTACTATCTTGGGAATTTTTATTTCAGAGTCCAAATGGAAGAGGTAATTCTACTTTTTCGGTCCTCCAGAGGCTCTTGTTGGCAGATAATTTTATGTTGTTTATGTTATTCCTTGGAACACGGCAGAGCCTTCTACATGACTTCCATAATTACTCAAAATACTTGACTTAACTAGCAAAAATCTAGTTGGTGAAAAATTTATTTTTCCAGACAATTATTTACTGTTGTAAAGATAACTAATGGACTTAGTCCATGAATACGTGTTCTTGCATGGTCACTGTACATAGCTAACCAGTTTGAGAAGAGTGGGTTGGATGATCTTTATGAAACTGTGCTTTTAGTAACCCCCAGAATCACTCTGAAAACAAAGACATTTAAAAAACATTGATGATATATGTCTGTCTGATGTAGATTACCACAGTCTTTGAATAACTGAAAGTGAATTTATCTAAAGCATAATGCATAGATGCATTTTAGGTATAGTAGACTTTATATGTATTAAGGTATGCAAAAATTGAAAAAAAAAAGATATTATCATGAAGTACTTCCACTTCATGACACTTCTCTGGACCATGAGAAACATAATCTTGAAATTCTGTAGTTAGAAGTTTGTTATTAGCTCTTCACGTCCTAATGCAGATGGTATTTTTTACACCCCCAGATCTGCTGCCCTAAAAAAACCCTAAGACCTTTACTTGATAAACATAAAGAAATACTGTCTTATTGCCTATCTGGGAATGGCACCCTTAGTGTGATAATCTTTTTCTCCTGTCTAGGATAAAATTCCTTTTGTATGACAAATGTATTAGGGAACTTTTATGTTTCTTTCTATAAATACACGTCTCTGAAATCACGTGATACTGACTTCCCTGTTCTGGTGGGGTTCAGTCGCTAGCTAGCAATAAAAATGCTCTTAAATTTTCATCATTCTGGCTGTCCTGTATTTTCTCTCACCTGAGAACTTCAATTAGAGAAATGAAAAGAAAAAAAAAAGAAAAATATCCCCAGACCTCTATCCTTACCGCTTTTTAAAATCTGTTTGAGATTCTTCACCATTTTTCCTTTCATCTTATGAATTTTATTAGTTTTTCTAGTTCTATAAAATATTCTCTGTTAACTTGATTGGTACTATACAATGACTTTGTATGGTAACTTGCCATTAACTGGCAAGTTTGTTGCCTAATACCAATTCTGAGTCACAAATCCAGATTTGCCTTAAAAAGAGACTTGTGACCAGAGAATACCGTTAATACTAGCTTCTAGTACATTCTGAAGCTTTTAGAGGAATAATCAGAAAAGAAATCCCTAGACTTTAAAGAGGCCTACAGTTCTGTCACTCTCAACCACCAGAACTTTCCACCTAGATCAGTGTCTTAATCCAGAGCAGCAGTGAATTGTTGCTCATACTCAGATTGAGTGGAGGGAGGTTAACAATCAAACTTTTCCTTGCATTTTGAGAGCACTGAGATTTATATCCCTGAGAGTCTAAAATAACACAATTCTCACTAATCTCAAGACAGCAACAGTCAATTGAGTCTAAACCTTCCTATAACAGTGTGTAGATCCTGGTCTTCATATAAAGTCTGAAGTCAAAAGGTACTGGGAAAATGAAATTTGTTGGGGAGAAAAAAAATATTGTGTGATAGGAACGCTGACTATATAAACTCAGAAGAAAAAATGATCCCAAAACATCTGCAAATAAAGCTTCAAAGAAAAAAAAAAAACATAGTTTGGGCACAAATTCAACTAGAATTCTTAGAAAAAAATGAAGCAAGAGTTTAAAAAAAATGAATGTTTTTATAAATGAAATAATAATTTATAAATGAAATAATTTCAGAAAGCTTCAGAGATTTTAGAGGAAAAACTGGGAAAGCAATGAAATCTATGGAAGAAATAATTGGAAAGAGAATTAACAGTCTAGAATAAAAGTTATAAAACCTTACCAAAGCAGCATACTCTCTGAAAATAAGAATGGATCAAGGAGAAGCCACTTAGCAAGAAATATACAAAAGTAAAAAAAAAAACTGACACCTTAGAGGAAAATGTAAGGTATCTATCTTATAGCAAAAAGCAAACCAAACCCTGGCTTAGAAAATAGACCAATGAAGGGAAAAAAAAAATGTAAGCTTCCTTAGATTCATTGAACTATTTGAAAACCAGAATCAAAATAAAGAGCCTAAACATCTCATATAAAGATATCTTTAAAAGAAAGTTGCTCAGAACTCCTAGAACCAAAGGGCAAAGTAGAATCTTTCTTTCTGACTGCTTACAGTATTTTTCTTTGACCTAAAAGCTTTATATTTTAGCTATCCTATTAATTTCTTTTAGGAGGTGACTGGTATTCTTTCCATTTCTACTTTGCCCTTTGGTTCTAGGAGTTCTGAGCAACTTTCTTTTAAAGATATCTTTATCTTATGTATTAGTCACCCTGCCATTTGGGGGTGGGGGAAGGAGGGGAAAAATTAGAACAAAAGGTTTGTCAATTGTTAATGTTGTAAAATTACCCATGCATATATCTGGTAAATAAAAACTGTAATGTCCTGTTGTCTCTCAATTATATCTTTCTCTGGGAGGAGGTTTCTTTTCTGTAAAATCTTTTCCTCTGTGAGCAGGTTTCTTGGGAGGCTTCTGGAGACTCTAGCCAGAGTGAATCTTGAATCCTCTTCTTCCTGAATCCTGGCTCTGAATCTCCTTGAGCTTCCCTGAAGTTCTCCCAGGAAGTCTTGTTCTTCTCTCAGTCCTTGACTCTCTCCTTCCAGACTGCCATCCAAACTCAAATATCCTGGGAGGCAGCCTTGGTGACTCCTTATATCCTGAATGGACTTATGGGTATTCCAAAGGTGTAAACTCCTTTCAGAAGACTAAAGGTGTAAACTCCTTTTAAAGATGTGAACTAAAGGTGTGAATTCTGAGTTAGAGAATTGCCAAGTACCAACCTACCACCTAGTAAGAACCTAACATCTCCCTCTTTCTTTTGATTTAGAACATAGGGTGGTCATGACCTTGAAACAGGTATACATAAATCCATTAATATGGGAAATATTACACATAATTACATAAATTACATAAATACATAGTAACATAACACATGCTAGAAGTTATGTAACAAATAACATGATCAAATAATCATAAATTGAGAATTTATACATGTATAAATAAGTCCATTGTTCATTAGTTCATGTGCCATAAATCCAATAATTCCTGCAAGTTTTAAAGTCCTGCAATAGTCTTCATCAACAATTTTTCATCTCAAGGAATCTCTGCTGGTTTTCAAGTCCTTTTAAAAGTCTTCTTATCAGCCATGCCCTTTCAGTGTCAGATGTTTTTTAGATCTTCTTTGTTTAAAGGTCTTTCTCTTTTTCTGTCTTTCTCTGATGGACAAGGCAAATACAACTTGTTGACACCCATCTGATTCCTTCTCCATCTGAAGAAATACAAGCAAACCCTCTCTCCCAAGCAGTTAACCTATCTTCCATTCACCCTTTTCCGGGTCTCTCCATATCACCTGGCGATTATCTAAAGATAATGGAGTTGCTCATACTGGACACTGCCCTTCTGGTAGGTTATAAAACCTGTCTGCCAGAGCAAGTGCATCTTTGTCAAAAATTAAAAAATTAATGATATAGAGAACTAAATTTAGAAGTTCTCTAGGGTTACCTGTGGCTCCCCCTTTCTTTTGTTTTTGGAGGAGTATCTTAATGCCTCTGTTTATTCTCTCTACTATTGCCTGACCTTGAGGATTAAAAGGTATGCCAGTGGTGTGTTAAATCTTATACTGTGCACAAAATTGTGAAAAATGTTTAGAAGTATATGCAGGTCCATTATCTGTTTTTATTTTTTAATTATTTTTATTTAAAAAATCTTTTATTATTTTATAAAAAAAAAAAAATCTTGCTCCTTTACCCACCCAACCTGTGAATCCTTGTCTTTAAGTAATCTCCACTATCTGATTCCTCCACTCCTGTTCCCAGGGCTGTTTAGCATTACTAAAGCAATATAATTGCATATTAATAAATTAATTTTAAATTATGACAATCAACTGTATACCTGCTATTGCTCAACAATCCTTCTCTAACTCTTGCTGAATCCTATCACTAGTGCCAACTCTTCTCTTCTACAAAGCCTACCTCCAGTTTCTAAATTTAAAGCAGATAATTTGGTCATTTATTTCATTAAGAAAATTGAAGCCATCTTAGATTACCTTCTTTGAGAATCCTCATTTGTTCTTCAAACCTTCTTGGTGTCATCCATCCATCCATCCATCTAGCTTTCCTTTCCTTCCTCCATTTATATTTCCAATTTAAATTAATCCCTTCACCTGTATCTTTGATCCCATTCCTTGTAATATCAGAACTTTGGTCTAGCAATTATTCACTCTCTCATGCATTTTCTATTTCAAATTTAGTTTGAAACTGATTCCTTTCAATCTAGCTATAAACATGTTTCTATCTCCTTGATCATAATAAAGACTCTCTTGACCCTACCCCATCTATTTACTGTTCCATCTTCCTGCTCTCCTTCACAGGTGAATTATTGAGAAAAACAAACCTCAGTGCTTAATGTCTTTACTTCAGTAACCTCTCACAATTTGATTTTTGTCCTCATTGCTCTTGACTTAGGGAGGACATGGTAGAAATCAAGTTTTTGAAGGACTGTCATTTGGAAGAGGGATAAGATTTACTTTTTATGGCCTTAGGAGGCACAACTAGAAATAATAACTTGGAGTTGTGAAAGGGTAAATTTATCTTGATCAGGAAAAATTTCTAACAATTAAAATTATTGCCAACCTTGGTGATGGAGGCCTGTAATCTCTGCTAAGGAGGCTAAGGACTGATTGAACTCATTAGTTATAAATTACAGCTGATTAGATGGCTGCACTGGGAGCAGGAGGCAAAGTGAGAGACTACTAGGTTGCCTAAGGAAGGACAAAACTTCCAAGGTCAGAAATGGAAAAGATCCAATCTTTCACACCCATCACCATGGGTCAGCATGAGTGGCCATTTATACTTCCAAGCTGAGAGAGATAGAAGATTCAGTCTCAGACAAACAAATAGAACGATTCAAAAAAAAAAAAAAGAATGGGGTGCTAAGGAAGCATTGGGTATCCCCTCCTTGGAAATCTTCAAGAAATAAGTAAATGATGACTTGCTGGACATATTGTAAGGCAATGGTGTCAAACTCAAATAGAAATACATGCTTATGACTGCATATGGACTCAGAAACACACAAATTAACATTATTTGTATTTAATTATTTAAAAATTTGTTTTGTTAAACATTTATCAATTATATTTTAAATTGGTTCTGCCACACTAGTGAGTTTTGCAGAGCACAGTATTTGATATCCTTGTTGCAGATAGAATTGTTTTTCTGTCTTATATTCCTTGTGGTATGATTAGTAAAAGTAGTGGAATTCACCAGAGTGGCAGTAATAAATACAGAGAATGTGTCTGCCGATAGATGGAAAAATAATCAGAAGCTACTATCCCTACTCAGTTTAGGAACTCTCTCACGTGTCCTTCCAATTGCTTATCAGCCAGTAGCCTTTAGAGAGAAGATTTATTGAGTATGGTATATAAACAGTTTGTATAAAGCATTTCCTCCAGATTGGAGATATTCTTTCCATGTGCTCATAATAGGACTCTAGGATGAGTGGACTCAGATTTATACAAGTAGTTTGGCGAACACATTCTAAATGGTTCCTTGAAGAGCTTGGTTCCTGGAAATCCTTTTCTCATTTTGTCATCCTTGTGAGGTTGTCTAAGTATTTGCTGCTGGGCTCCATGCTGGACTCCAGAAACCAGTTCCTTTGCAATAGTAATCTATAGCCAACACTTCTATCTCTTATGATGGGTCATGTCATTTTCATGTTACTATCTTTTCATCTATCTGCAGAGACTTCCGTGTTCATCTATCACTATTACTCTGATGAACTCTGCTACTCCCACTAATCATGAGTGGAAGTTTTGGTGAAACTTTAGGGTAGGGTGGGAGAGGAGGAATTCTATTTTTCCTCCAAAGTGGTGTTCTCTAAAAGGCTTGATTGGAATTTTTCTATCACTAGACTATCTGCTGCTCAAATATGAGATTTTTTTTTCTTTTAAAAATAATTTTGAATTAAAAATTGATTTATGAAATGAAACAAGCATTTCCCTAACAGTATAATAAAAAGATGATTGTTTATGAAACTGCAAATCTATACTCTCCTTCAATTTATCTTTGTAGCTAAAGAAATCAGCATCCTAAATGTGTGTAACACTATCTCATTTCTGTCTCTAAGCCACTAAGAACTAGTTCTCCTCCCTTTTTCTCCTCTTCTCTGACATATGGATAGGTATTCTCTAATAGAGAACAAAGATGTTTTTACATCATTGAGCCTTGCTTCCCTAGACATAGCTTCTTGGTATTTAAACAAAGTATAAGCTTTGATTCATTTTATTCATCTGGGCAAATGGGAAGGAGAATAAAGTGGAGAGCAGATAGTAGACATAAAACCTATAGCCAAGTTATACAGGGACAAAATATAGAATAAGGCAACATATATGTATATATGCACATATATATTTATATATATATGATATATACACACACATATGATATATGCATACACAGATATGTTGGCTTGAACTTAGCTTTTTTCCACTCCAAAATTTGCCCTTTCTCTTAAATCTCCTATTTCTATGAACAGTGTCATCATTTTTTGTATACTAAGTAATTTTAAGTTCTTTCTCTCATTCATTTTGCCGATAATCATCAAACTCTATCAATTTTACCTTTGTAATATCTCTCATATTCATTCTTCCTTTTCTATTTCTATTATCTTCACCTATCCAAATTTATACCTTCTTATCCTCTCTTTTAAGTTATTATTATAGCTTCTTAATTAATCTCACTATCTCCAGGTTCATCTTGAGAAGGAGCATTGGATTTGGGGTTCAAAACCTATCTGTCATTTACTGCTTGTGTGACTTTGGGTAAAGTCACTTACCTTGTCTGGACCTCAGTTTCCAAAATTGTGAAATGAGAGGATTGGCCTAGATGGCATCTAAGATCCCATCTGGCTCTAAATTATGATCCTGTGTTTTCATTTCCTTCAACTTTATATTAGAACCATAGACCTTAATGTGGCCAGATAAATCTTAATAGACATCTCTCAGGATTGCATATAACTATATATACATGCAATGAAGTTACATGACCATACACGTAAAGAGAAGTGATATAATTACATGTATGAGTAAAAATATTGTTCTGACAGTAGGATGAAGGATGGATTGGAAGAGAAGAGAGAAGACAGAAAAATCTATTATGAAGCTATTAGAATAGTTCAGGCAGATGTTAATGAAGGCATATACTTGAGTGTTGACAATGGGATTAGAATTAAAGGATGGATAAAGGCTGAAGCAAAGGGACTTGGTTATTGGAATATTTTAGCATTAAACAAATACTTATTAAAAGCTAGAAAAAAAGGTCATTGGATATGTCATTTAGGCCAGTAATAGTGAGAGACTTTTAGATTGCAAAAAGTTGAGGAGAAGCTTATTAGTAGAAAAATAGAGGAATTGGATATAGACAGCTTTTTTAAAAAATGAATTTAGCTCTGAAGAAAAGCTAAGAGAGTAGTTGAATAGGGGCAAAAGGAAAAACTTTTTTAGGATTAGGAAGACTCAGAACTGATTGTAGAGAGAAGAAAGGGAAATTTTGAAGATAATTATAATGATAACAATTAGCATTTATGTAACTTTTGCAGAGTACATGAATTATGTCATTTGAACCTCACAACTGTATAAAATAGGAACTGCTGGTGTCATCTCCATTTTATAGATGAGGAAAATGAGGGAGAGGCTAAGTGACTTATAAGTGTTGGAGATAGAATTGAACCTAGTTCCTCCTGCCTCCAAATTCAGCACTCTGATGGGGAATGGAGACAAGAATGGTTGTTGAAGCAATGGCTGTGTGTGTGTGTGTGTGTGTGTGTGTGTGTGAGAGAGAGAGAGAGAAAGAGAGAGAAAGAGAGAGAGAGAGAGAGAGAGAGAGAGAGAGAGAGAGAGAGAGAGAGAGAGAGAGAGAGAGACAGAGAGAGAGAGAGAGAAGAGAGAGAGAGAGAGAGAGAGAGAGAGAGAGAGAGAGAGAGAGAGAGAGAGAGAGAGAGAGAGAGAGCGCAATAGCTGCCTTGGGGTAGAAGGGATAGTTTGTTTTTTTTTTTTTTAAGAATTAGGAAGATAAGTCAAATGGAAAGGAATAGTCAGGTCAATAATCAAAGAGAACAATTGAGGTCTTGATATGGCAAATGTTTTGAAAGAGCCATCATAAGGAATAAGATTTCCTACTATTCGTTTCACAACTCTCTTCAACTTAATTTCTATTTCTCTCCCCAGCTTTAAAATATAATTGTTAAATATTTAAAATGCTTTATTTTCAGCTCTCATTTTACACTAGTTCTTTGGAATATAATAAATTAGTAATAAAAGATCTAACATTTGGGACCTAAATTGCATTCTTCTGATAAACCAATGACCTTTAAATGTTATTTAATTTGTGTATTACAAGAATTTAAAAATAATAATAGCTAACATATATAGAGTTCCTTAAAGTTTATATGTGCAAACCTTGTTACCTTATTTTATCCTCCCAACTCTGAGAGATAGATACTATTTTACATATGAGGAAACTGAAGCAGACAGAGATAAGATGACTTGCCCAGGGTCACACAGCTAGTAAATTTCTGAAGCTAGTTTTGAGTTGAGGTTTTTCTGACATCAGGTCTTATTCTTCAATCACTATGCCACATACCTATAGCCTGTAAAAGAGGATGGCAAATATGACTTTCTCAACCTTATAACTCTGAGGCATACAGATTTTACAGAACCAATATTAAGAAGCTTTATTCATCTTTTAGACAATGACCTTTATATGTATTTATTTTGACTACTTTTGACACAGCAAATAACAAAGAAAAATAGCAAACAGAATGAAAACATTTTATAAATTAGGAAATGAACAATTATTTGATTTGTTCAAAATCTAGTAGCTAGTGAGTGAATAGCAGAGCTGAGATGAGACCTAAATTCTAATCTCATCTCTGCCACTAGCTAACTGTGTGACCTTAAGCATACCTTTAACATTTTAAGACTTTGGTTTCCTCAGAAGATGAAAGAGCTTCAAACACCTCAAAGTTCCCTTGTAGGTATGTGACTTAAAAAAAAAAATCTTTATAGTTCAAAGTACTAAAACAATTGACCTGAATCTCATTTTATAATCCTTTTCCCAGTATATCAATACATTATGAAAATGAAAACATTTTTTCTCCAGATGTTAATTTTTATTAACATAGGATTAGCATAGGATATTGGCTAGATTAGATATAGCTTAACTGAATATCCCAATATGCTCATCAGGATAGTGTAGGGAATAGAATGTTGATCTGGTACTAAGTATGTAAATTATTTTGTATAATGACAACAATGATGGATTAAGTAGACAGAATTCCTAAGGGTCTGTGATAACAATGAAGTTGCCACAATAAAAAGCAAAGGTATCTTGAATATATATGTATATATCAGTGAGGGCAAAGCAAAAAGTCATGAACTCAACCACCACTTTTATTTGCTAATAAATATCTTAATAAACAGGCTTACTCCATCTGTAAGACCTGATAATTCCTCTTAATAAATCATAGAAAAATAAAATACAATAATAATTAGTAATTTGTACTTCATACAAAAAATCTTATTATGTTGTTCAGCAGGTAGTTTTGCTAAACCCCATATTTTTTTTCAGCAAATAGATGGCAAATGTAATGCAGATCACCATAAAAACTCCCTAGTGTTGAGAGCTGAGCATTCTATAACACTATTAACTTGTAGGCATGCCAGCATATGAAAATTTACGTGGAGTATCATAATAGTATATTGGGCTTTTAAAAGATAAAAACAATACCATTTCAAATAGGCATGGGATACTTCACTCATGAAATAAAATGGATAATTGATAGAATCTTCTAAAGAGTGTGATTCAATTGTTAATACCATTTCACTATGTTTATCTCCCTATCATAATTGTAGTATGTATTGGGAACCTGAGTGCAAAGTAAACATTGCTGATGTTATCCCAAGAAGAAAAGTAGTTTAATTCCTTGTTTGCCTAAACTATGAGATCTTATTTCTCTGTTGCAAAACAGAGGGATGCATTGATAATGTTTAGAATTAATGGCAAACATGTTCAAAGATAAGTTCTCCAAAAGACATACTATCATGACATATGTGGACAAAAGCAATTTTCAGCAGCAATTATAGCTCTGTGAAGGATAAAAACCTAGAAAGGGATAAGCTAGGCATCTTTATGTAATTGTACTCTTTAGTCTTCAGCCAATCAGTAAAGTTTGTAAGATTTCTGCCATAACCAAAGATTTCTTATGTGTTCTTTGATTTTGATGATTGCAACCATAGAAGCTATCTACTATTTAAATTTTGACATGGTTGTTTAAATAATGTCTAAAGTGTCTCATCAAATACATATTATTATGTATACATACAGTATTATATCTCATGGCTATGCTAGAACAGCAAACAATGAAAAGCAATCTTATTTACTCACCATCTAATTTCACAGAAAATACACAGAATAGAAACCCATGTTTAAAGCCCACCTCCTGAAATAAAACATCAAATACAACTAGAATGACCACATTTTTCCCATCAAATAGGAAGACCTATATCTAAGAGTATAACTACCATATTGCCTCATGGTTCTTTTGAAGGAAGGAAAAGCATGAATGCTTTTAATTTGACAATAAAATGGACAAAACAGAGTTATTGCTTTAAAAAAAAGTATTAGAACATAGTTCTGTCTTTCGTCAATTTTTGGAGTTGATTAAAAATGAACTAATGAAGATGACTTTTTAAAATATGATTTTTTGTACCAAAATGTATTATTATTATTATTATTTTGGTTAAAACATCTTATGAACAATATGTCTTTTGAAAGTCAATGCATATTTTTTTTTTAAATGAGGAATGAAGGCAGGTAGGTGGCACAGTGGATAGAGCACCAGCCCTGCAGTCAGGAGGACCTGAGTTCAAATTTGATCTCAGACACAACACTTCCTAGCTGTGTGATCCTAGGTAAGTCACTTAATCCCAATTACCTCAGGGGAAAAAATGAGGAATAGTGAAGATTTTGGTCATGAATCTCTTTCCTGGTTTTTATTCTTGCTATAAAAATGGAAGACTAAATTCATAAAATGAAACAAAGCATTATGTTGATACTCCAAGAAGAATACAGAGATCACTGGGGAAATCATGATATTCATGCATATTTGAGACATCTCTTTACTGTACATTCGCTCTGAATATTTTTTTATCATATACATGTTTCATATTAGGAAAAATCTCTCTTAAAAGAAATGACCAAGAAATGTTTCCCTTTCTATCTTCAAGTTTGAAAAAGGGGGGCAAAAGTTAAATCTGTTTTAAGGACTAGTTTCAAAAACTTGACATTAGATAAATGAAAAGCAATATGTAAATTAATAAATCCAAAATGGTTCTTTAACATTCAAAACATCTGAAAAAAGGAGGAATTGCCTGAATGGGAATATTTTATTGACATAAAAAGAAATAAAATAAAAATAGAGATTTAGATATAATTTTAAGCTCTAAGAAAGTAAATGCATTTCTTAATTTTATGTAAACCTGATTAAAAAATGATACCAATTAAGTAATTTATGACATATTGAACAGGCTGTTCTTTTGAACACAATCATCCCTATTTTCGGCATATTATGTTATCAGTTTCATATTTATCTGTCTTTGACCTAAACTAGTATTAGAACATTTCTTTGAAAAGTAATGACAAATCTTAATAAGTTAAAAGTAATTTGAATGGAAAACATTAATTGCATTATTGATGTTTGCCAAATGCAATATGGGAATATGTTAATTAATTAAAAGTGAGAAAAATATAATTATAAATAAGATCAGAGTATTTTCATATAGCTACCTGTTTTTTGTTTTACATAAAAATTTGAACTTATGATAAAATAATTTATTTGAGACATTCCTACACTGATAATAAATTTTGATTTAAAAAGTATATCACTAGAGCTTAATGTTGTAATGGTAAGCCATAATTGGCTCATTAAACCAGCATTTTACTAATATGTAAAGTAGTTACTGATTAATAATATTGTTATTCGTGTAGCAAATTATCTGATTCCCTTTATTCCCCCTTTTTTGAACTATTATTTGTTCTTTTAAGGTTCTGTCCACTAATATCATCCTTTCATCTTCCTTGTTTGATTTTTCACAAAATATGGTCATTATACTTAGTATAAAACAACCAGTAACAATATAGCAATAAAAACAAAATTCACTTACAATTCTAAACAGTCTGCCCTACATACACAATTGAATTTAAACACAATGTTTGGCATGAATTTGTTATCTGTGAAGCTAGAGATACACCTGTTAATGTTAGGGTACAATGAATAATAGTGAACTTGGCAGTTTTGAACAGCACAATACAGACCTGCCATGTAAATCCTGCCCTAGTAACATGGCATTATAGATTTTTCCAAAAAGAAGAAGCTTCTAACACCCCTGGATTTTTTTTCATTTTGAAATCCACTAATGGAAGGGGATTTTTTTTTGAAATTTTAAAATTGGAAGTCTAAAATTTAAATATATATATAATTCATGTATATATTCACATTAATTTGCTAATTGAGAGATTTCATAGGTAACACACACACGCACGCACACACACACACACACACACACACATTGTTAATATAGTGCCAAATTCCACTCTAAGAACATGTGTATGTGTGTATTAAGTCTCACTAAAGCAAATCAAAACTTAGATTACAAATTTACAGCATGTGCATATATTATATAAAACCAAAGCTAAAGTTGCAGAGAATGGGCAGGCACAGATGGGCTATGATTTGCATGACTGGAAAGAGTACTACATCCATGAGATCACAGATCATTTGATACTTGAAACTTCATCTTTCATTCAATGCTGGAAATGTAAAAACCCACAAAAATTATTATTTTTTATTTTTCCCCTGAAATCATTGATCATTTCAAGATACTTTTAGAATGATATGACAACAAATAACTTGAATAAAAGCATTTTGGTCATCAAACAAGTTAGGTATAGGAATAATTAAGCATAATGATAGCCACAAATAGATACATCTTGTAAAATTGCATTTGTTAGCAAATTACTGTATGTAATGACTTTTCCAGAGATTCCAGCCTTTTACAAGTGTGAATTAACTTAATTATCATAATACCTTTGAAGATTAAGCAGTATTGTTTTAAAGACACTCAAAAATCACAGTAGTCAAATAATTAATAAGCAAGATCTCCTCTAATTTTAGAATAAAAAGGTTGAAGAAAAGGTTGAAGTGAGTGGACCTGGGCGATTTAGCTCTTTTCTTCAGACCTCAGTTTCCATACTTGTAAAAAGTGACAGAGTAAATGACTAAATGATTTCTTGGGAACCTTCCAGCCTTAATCCTAGAATCAGTACCTAAAGTTACAAACAAACAAACAAAAACAAACCTTAGATTCATGATTCAACATTTCTAATCTCAGTACCATTGTGGAGAGTTTCTCTTTTGGGGGGGGGAGGGGGCTAAGAGGGTATGTATATGTGTGTGTGTTCATCAGTGTGGGGAACTTTTCATAGAGAAACTCCCTTTGCAACTCATCTGAAATTTACAGCAACATAGTATTTCTCTCTGCATAGTCATTTATAGTTACATAGTCAGTACATTTAAGTGTCAGGACTTAAATCAAAATATTCCTTATGTTATGGCCAACTCTCTACCCACTATACCAAACTAGTGTTATAATAACAAAAAGGTGAAGTGATATGATCTTAGGTTTATATAGCGTAGAAATATATCAAACTGAGTCATTCATATTAGTGAAGAAGAGATTTAAGAGATTTAAAAAGTCTTTTATAGAGCTATTCAAATCAATACTACTTTTTATCTAAGTTCAGATTTAATTTGTTAAAATAAGGGAATCTATTTTCAAAGTTCTTAATACCTGCAAATACAAATATCTTCAGCCAGCTTTTAACCATTAAATTATTGCTTTAGCCTTTTTCTAAAGATTAATATAACATAAATAAATATTTTAAATGCAGAACTTATAATCTTAACTTTTCCTTATGTTAATGTCAATACCTTTGGAGGAAAGATGTCTATTCATCCCTATTATTGAGGCAAATTCATAAAATGAATTTTTATGATGAAGTGGAGAGTCTTGTGTTACCTAAACTAGAGGCTTGAGGTATAGCTAGTTTCTTTTTGTTATTTTAAAGAATAAGTCACTCATGTTCTGATCAGTTATTTGATTTATCTATATCTCATCACAATGTCCCTATCAAGAAAATGTCCATAAAATAGAATTCCAAAAGGAAACGCTTAACAGTAACAAAGAATGGAGAAAAATTAGCCAAACCTCAAGTTCTAGTCTTACATAGTAGACACCTTTTGATAAGAATAGCATGATTTGTATTTATATTTCTCTACTTAAATGTCTAAAGATAGGATAAATAAATACTTTTATTTCTTCAATAAAATCTATTTCTCCCCTTTCTATTTTGCAGAAAAGATTCCTTCCATTTCTGAACTGATAGTCTTTTTGTCTGCCATTTTGGAGGAGGAACATAGTAGCACTCTGTTTTTAAATTCTTAGATTAACTCTAAACAGCTAAAAGAGAATTGAAGTTTAATTATTTCTCTAGTGGATTAATACATGTTCTTATTAGCTATTTTGGATATTTGAGAAGAAATTTCTTTCTGTTTTGGATGTGTGTAACCTTAGTTTTAGTAGAAAAAACAAAATGTGGTGGAATGGAAAACAAAGATTTTTATTTGTAGCTGGGTACAAATCAACCAAGCATTTATTAGTATTTTGTCAAAGAAGCCAATGGTGGATAAAGTTCTTTCTGTTTACTTAAAAAAAATCTGCTCTACTAGCTAAAACCTAATGAATCTTTTTTTTGTTTGTTGTTTCAGGTAGAAATAAAAGTTCTCTTAAAATAGTTACCTCTCCAAACTCAAGGGTAAAAGAACAAAAGGTTTCAGGTAAAGACCAATGACCTAGAAAGGTCTATAGAAATATAATTGTAGTAAAATCCAGGATAATATTAAATTGTTGGAAATTTATCAAAAATACACTTTGAAGTGTATCCATTTTCAAAACAGAATAATGTTACATTTCACTAATGTTAAGAGGGAGAACTTACATTACCTTAAAAAAAGCCCACTTGCCTGATACTTAGCATCTTTGTAAAAGAAGCTAAAAAAAGATGGGGATATTTTACTCATCTGGAACATTAAGATTTCCTTTTGTCTTATCTACCTCTATATTAGTTATGGAGATAAGTAGTCACATCTTTACTTTGTTAAATGAGGAATAAGCAATTGAAGTTATTCAATACAGACTTATTATTGAATTTACTAGGATCATTAGATTGAGTTGGACAAGAGGTAAAAGAAGAAATGAATGTCCTTGAGTAAGGGCTATGGATTGTTAAGTGAAAGGGAATTTTTGAGGAATCAGCTAAGAACTTTGACAGATTGCTATCTCTCCCCAAGTGTCAATGAACTAATATGGAAAGATGGCTTACAAAACTCAGTGGTATGGTTTGGGATTATACCTCCAGGATCTAAGACTTAAATTCTTGAACTGGGAATATTTAGGGAAGTTAAGAAGTTTGTTCTATGGGAATTTGGATCCATGGAGTTGCCACATCTACATGATTTGTTACCTACTGAGCAAAGTTTCTGGGTATTTATTCTCTGTCCCCTAAGAAAAAGCTATCCACCTAATAGAATGATGACTATAGCATAAGGACTCCATGTTCCATAATGCCCATAAGAAGAACTCTACTAAATATCAGAGATTGAACTATACTTGAGTTATTGGGCAAAGTTGATCATTAAAAAGTTTTGTTTTGGCAATCCCTAATAAGCCTATCTTCTTCAGGAATCTCAATTTCTAGTATTGACAGAGACAGACATTAGGCAGCAGAGACCAGGGAGCAAATATATTTTTATTTTTCCTGATGTGCTTTATTTCTTAGTACCTTCTACAGAGCTCAAAGCAGATGCTCCATAAATACACAGAGGAGTATGAATTGGATTCTTTCTGCTTAGGAGGTAGCACAGTTAGGGGAAAAGTGGAACAGGATGCTTCTCTTTCCTAAATTATCAGGGAAGAATTGCTTATGATCAGTAAGCTAACAACTACATGTTTTGATTTCCTTCATATTTAGAATAAAACATTGATTAGAAAGTCATAATGAATCTCATTAGCGAAAACTCTGAAAAATGATCCCAGTTTGTTTTCTTTTCAATTTACTTTATTTTCAGTTAATAGTAACCTCAAGCTAATATCCCATGTGAAACTAAATACTAATGAATTTTAAAAGTAATGCAGTAGAAAATAGGACAAATCTATTCTATTTGGCCATATGTCCATGATATAAATAACCTCTTATAGCAACTGTAAGAGAATTCAATAAATATTCAAGCACTGTTTCTACCATTGACAATTTTGCTAAATACTAGGTATAATTTGAACATATTATTGGTTTTCTGATTTACTTTATCTCATTCCCAAACTTTTCATTGTTTTTATTTTTTCAAATAAACATGGACTAACTATATTAGATAATGAGTCTTTGTAAAGCAGAATGAGAGCTGTTAAGGCACAAAACTCAATGGTGTGAGTTTGTCATTATAAAGAATAGCTTAATACGTATGCATATTTCAATTATGTATGTTTCTTCCCCAAGGTTTACTTCTGATTTTTATGTAGGTTATTCATTTTCTTCTATTGACAAATTCTATTCTGTGCATGTTAAATCATTTTAATTTCTATACAACAAATACATCCAGATTCAATATGAAACCTATATTTCTCGAATTTCCCTGATAGTTTGACTATCAGCATGATTGCTAGGGCCAAATATCATAAGTAATAAACAATCTTTAGGAAAAATGGTGGATAATTATGATCCATGCTAAATGGTTAATATTTCTGGTTAATTTTGCAGACCTACCCTGTCCTCTGCCCAACTTTTGTTAAAAAATATACAATGAAATTTGTAAAAAATATGTGGATCTGGAAAAAAATTCCTGTTTTACTCCAAAACTAGGCTAGAAGGGTATAGAAATTATCAAGTTTTTCTTTAGGATAACTAATAATTAAAAAAATGAGTAAAACCAACAAGACCTAGGATTATTCAAATTTTAAATAAAAGGGTATTCCATAGAGATCCTTAATCTTACATTCACTACAATCTGTGCTTACAGAATTTTTTAGCTAATTTATAGAGATTGATTTGACCTAGAGTATACAGAATTTGCTGGACAAGGATAGTCTTACTGAACATCATCATCATTTCAATTTTTACTTTCAGATCACTTTTTTCTCTTTTTGTTTTATAAAAATAAATATATTCTAAATTTTATTATATTATTATATCTGTCCTTAATGAATATATGCATATACTTAAAGGAAGGTAAATATGGAAATTATATTACCTCTTAATGTATCTAGGTTTGTGTAAATGCATCAAGCAGCCTGCATCTAGTCTACAAGAGATGTATGAACATGCAAAGGATAGCAAGAATATGCACCTAAGTTTTAGACTCATGCTGAGCTATTTCATACACACACACACACACACACACACACACACACACACACACACACACACGCGCGCGCTTAACAATTGATTGATCACCCTGATTTTGCTTTTGTTTTAAAATTATTTTGAGGAATACTTGCAAAGGCCATCTTCTTTCTATCTGTATTGCTTTGGTAAAGAAAGGAAAATTATACGTGGTTGACAAAAACAGGAGATGAATTGATAAAAGAAATTCAATTTGAGAAATCTAGTCTAATAGTATAATCAACAAAGTTTTAAAATGAAAAAGAGTATTTATGATATTGAAGAAACTGGGGGCTGTTTCTTATGAGAATATTTTCCTTAGAAATTGTAGTTTAGGGAAAAATTTAGGAGTTTGGTAAGGTGCTGTCCTCTCTGAGAGTAAAAAAAACAAAACAAAAAACTTATTTGGTAAATCTTTAGAACTCTTTCTTTTTTCATTTTTTATTCCAGGACTGCTTTTTCATTCCATTTCTCTTTTACAAATCCCATTAGGAGAGTTAGCTTTTTGGTGTCTTTTACTTTCTTCAATCTAGTCACAGCAGTTACTTTTCTAGTTTCAGAGAAAAGAATTTTTCTCCTTCAAATAGCTTAAGAATTATATTGGTATGATGATTGAGTTTTAAGTCATTCAGAAATGCATTGCATAAGTTTTTTTTTGTGTGTCCATTCAAAAATAACCAGAATGACAAAGATAGCACATTTTAGTTAGTCTGTCTCCTCATTAGTTACTATCCCTTCCAAAATTCACAGGTTGACATTCAATATGCATATGATCATATGGATAGAGATGCTCCCTTTGAGGCAGAAAATTATATCTGTATCATATAAGATTTTTAAAATGTGGGTCACCATGATCATATTACCTTTTTAAAAAATAAATGATAAAAACTCAAAAAATTTTAGCATATAGTAGTATCATTGGCTATTTTCATGGACCTCAGTATTTGTATAAAATAATTTTAAATTTTAAGAATGTAATTTCTATCTCATTCAAGGTATTTAAACAAAGAATAATTAATTTCTTTACTTCTCTGATAATGATTTTCCCCCCAAACTTCTAAAGGTAAAGTCAAGGCAATATTTTAATTATATATTCCCCAATACTTCCCTTTTTCAACCTACATGGAAGCTATTAGTGCCATATGCTCATAGCTTTTCCAGAGATGATTTTAATAATGTACTTATTAAAAATCAAAGGGAAAATGACAATTACAAACCACTACAATCAATGAATTAGCAATTGGATGTTGGTTAAAAAAAAAGAAAGTGAAACTCAGGGCCTTGGATAATTTAGAAGCATATTTTTTTCTCTTCCTTTTCCCCTCCTCCCAATAGCTAAAAATTATGAGAATTTACCATATGAAATTATTGGTCACTTATGCAAAGAATCCTAATATGATCAGGTACTATTTACCAACAGTTAAATTATTACAAAATAAGATACAGTTAAATTTAGTTAACTATAAAATAAATATTTATGTCAAACTGGAAACTACATGATCACAAAACATGAAAAGAAATCAATTACTTTTTTTTGGTCTGTCACCAAACTCTACATAAATTAGGAAGCCACACCTAGGCAAATGGGATATTGCTTACTATGACCATTTCCCAAATGTGATTATACAAAGTTACATATCCATGCTGAGTTATTTATCAGTGTGTAGTGAGTCTGCAGAGAGCCAGTGTATTGGCAGGTAATTATGGCAGGTAATTGGCAGGAAGAATTATGCAGTATGATTAAAAATCCAAGTAAGAAGCTTAAACATAAAATGTGTTCATAATCTGAACAGAAGAGTTGTCATTTGTGAAGTTAGGAGAATCAGAAGGGAGAAAGGAGAGAGAATATCTTCCATTTTAACAATGCTGAGGCACAAAACATAGTTGTTTCTATAGTACTTTCATACATGAAATCCCTTCTCCTGTATGTGCATCATGTGTAAACATAAAGTCTGTATGCTGCTCATTATTCGTCTCTGGTGTCCAATGAGTACGACCCCAATTCTTCTAATATCACTGTGAGAAAAAAGAAAAAAAAAAAACAAAACAAACAAAACAGTTATCCAAGATAACTGATAAAAACAAAATGGAAACTCTAGAAAAAGCCAAGTAACAAATCAAGAAAACTCAGTGGCAAATATGTACATCAGAATATTCAAATTCAGATATTTGCATATTATAATTATACTTTTTAGTAATGGAGTTCAGATATTCCAAGAAGTACAATTGAAGTAATTATGCAAATCTTATATGTCTCAATAGGGTATGAAAATCAGCAGCTCTGGAACCTTGTAGAGTTTAATAAACAAAGAATTAATTCATATAGACTCCAATAATTTCCTCATGTGAAGCTTTTAACTTATTTAAATTATATGAATTTCTAGATCTTTCTATTGAATCCTTCTTCAATATGCTCTTAAAGTGGTAAAGCATTCTCTCCCTTCATATTGACATTGACTCATTAATGAATTGCTTTGGGGGAACAGTCATTCCTAATTCACTTAATAATTTTATCATTTAGCCCTATAACATCTTGCCTACAAGGAAAGTATTAGAGATTTTTGCCATATGCGTTGCTAAAGTCTAAATACATTATATCTATATTATTTTCCTAATCTACTGTTTCCTTCTAATCTAAAACAAAAAATGTATATTATTTCCCTAATCCACTGTTTCCTTTTAATCTTAAACTAATCACATCCTCCCTTAGCTTTCTCTCTTTATTTTTGGTAGAAAGATCTCTTGATTAGATTCATACAAGTCCAAGAAAACATGGTTTAAAATTAATTTTTCTCAATTAACAAGTAATTTTTTCTTTCTCTTAATCCCTCAAGAAGAAAAGAAAAACAAACCCCTTTTAAGAAGTAAATTGCTTTTGAGATGATTCAGGCAAATTCCAATAGACTTGTGATTAAAGAGAGAGGACTATGGAGACTGAAGGTGTATCACAACATTATATTTTCATCTTTTTTGTCTTTGTTTTTGTTTTTTGCTTGTTTGTTTTTTCTCTCTCACTTTTTTCCCTTTTTGATCTGATTTTTCTTGTGTAGCATTTTAAATGTGAAAATATGATTAGACGAACTGAAGGTGTTTAATTCATATTGGATACTTGCTCTCTTGGAGAGGGGAAAGGGAAGGAGTGAAGGAGAGAGAAAAGGTTTTGCAAGAGTGAATGTTGAAAATCATCTCTGCAAGTATTTTGAAAAATAAAAAGCTATTGTAAAAAAGAAATTGTTTTTATTAGTTATTTCTGGTACATTTCATTTTTGGTCAAGAGCTCATAATTTTTATATTTAAATTGTGATCCAGCAGTATAATTTCCTTTTTCATACTTTCTCTTAGCCAGTTCAATGTCCAAATCTGTATTTTTTTCTGAAACCTTAATGTCTAACTGGCAGTAGTTATACCAACTCCACTTGTATTCCTCTTAAACTCTTTAGTTATCTTGCCCAGAAATTCCTAACCTTTAGCTATGATTTCTAGAAACTTTTTTGGAATTCATTGGAATCCACATAAATCACCCCAAATAGGTAGTACTCAACATATTTGGTAAATCTTGGAAAACTCTTCATTACATTCTGTATTCATATTCCAAGAAAATAGAAGATGTTTCTGTTGTTCATGTCAAGTCTTCCAATGGCTGTCTCACCTGTTTATAGCTGTAGGACTCTGTTCTTTGAGCCCAAGACACTTCCTTGAGATATTGTCCCTCTGACCTCTCTAAAGAAGTTTCATACTTGTTAAACAGTTTTAAACAATCAGTATTCTTTTTCCTTCCTTTCTTTCCATGTCTTACATTCTTCCACCCTTCCTAGTCCTGATAAAGATGAGAATTTCTCTCTTCATACTCCTTTTCTTGTTGATATCTTCCTTGATGCACTTATTTCATTCTTTCAAAAACACTTCATTCTCCCTAATTTACAACTCCCATGGCTAATTTCCCTAGAGGAAAGTTCTCTGCATACAGAAATGCTTCTGTATGCCATTTCACTTTCTCCTCTAAGATGGATACAATTTGCACTTTGTGAATTAGATAGTACTGGCAGAAACTCAGACACAGCACATTCTCTGCAGTATCCTGCATTATTTGCTTTGTTCTTCCTATTTGTTTGAAATAAGAACAATTATCTGTTAAGACTTAATATACATTCAGATAGTTGAGATAATTATTATACTAAAAAAGACAGGATAAAAGCAGAAACAAGGAAAAATAATTGAATATAATATACAGGTAGAACTATAATGAAACTATACTTTGTATGTATATACTTGTAAATATGTATATATATATATACACACATAATATATACATACAATATATATACAATTTGATGTTGATAAATAAGAAATAATTGATTAGAATTGGTTATTTTATATGACTAATACTTGATCCAAATAACTAAATAGTATAATTTCTTTAAGTTATGTATGCATAACATGCTTTTCAGAAAGAAGCAATTATGGCAATTATTTTATTTTATTTTTAATTAAAGCTCTTTATTTTCAAAATAGATGCATGGATAATTTTTAACATTCATCCTTGTAAAACCTCGTGTTCCAAATTTTTTCCCTTCCTCTCACCCCCTCCCCTAGAGGCAAGTAATCCAATATATGTTAAACATGTGCAATTCTTCTATATATATTTCCATAATTATTATGCTGCAAAGGAAAATCAGGAAAAAAGAAAAAATGAGAAATAAAAACAAAATGCAAGTAAACAACAGTAAAAAGAGTGAAAATACTATGTTGTGATCCACACTCAGTTCCCACAGTCCTCTCTCTAGGTATAGTGGCTCTCTCCATCACAAGACCATTGGAACTGGCCTGAATCACCTCATTGATAACAATTATTTTAAATAACCCCATGATGATTCAGGAAAAAATGTAGCCTTGGGAATCTATACTGATTCAATATTGAGACTTCAGTATTATCTAATTGCTCTCCAAAGCATTATAGAATGGCTAATTTCCATTTGGAGGGTTTTCAGAGGAAGGGATAGAGACTTGCAAATTTCATTTTAACCTCTGGAATGGCAATTACAGCCATGGTGAATTAGGTATAGCATGCAATTGTATAGATCTATAGCAAAGCAACTAAATATGGTAGTAAGAATAATGTCACTTACTCAATGCTCATTCTTGAAATTAAATCCAAAGTCGTAAACCCTGTTGCCATAAAGTTATTTTTATATTGGCCCATTTTAATTGAATCCAGCCAGTCACTAACTGAAACAAACAAAGGATATTCTGGGAGTTCACCAGGTGAATCTGGCATTCTGTAAAAACAAATAAAAAAAACAACAAACAAACAAGCAAATTATTTGAATCAGGTGAAGCAAGCTTCATTTTATTTCTCTGTTTTTTTTTTTAATGCTACTAAATTTAGTATTCACATTTTTTTAAAAGGGACACCTTGACCAGGGTCACATAGCTAGTAAATGTTAAGGATTTGAGGCTGGATTTAAATTCAGGTCATCCTGAATCTAGGGACAGTGCTCTATCTACTATGCCTTCTGGATGCTACCATACCTTTTTCTTTAAATTTAAATTCAAAAATGAAGTCAGAGGTCTTGTGCTTGAGTACTGGCACTGCTACTTCTTTTCTATGCAAACTTGGGCATTCTGTTTCCTATCTCTGAGTTTAATTTTCCTCATCTATTAAGTAGGAATGATACTTGCCTATGCATTTATGTGAGAATAAATAATATAAAGTACTATATGAATGTGAATTTTTATGACTATTAATAAAAATCTTTCTCTCCAAACTCCATATTTTAGTTCTTTTCCCTTCTCAAATTACTCTATTTTTCTCGGGCCAAACATAAGTTATTGTTATAAAAATTGTGTTTACTTCTACCATTGTCGCCAACCTACCTTCCACTGTGTAACAATATACCCTGGAAAAACTTCACATTCCATAAACATTTATTCTCTATATTTCAAAGTATATGTGTAAACTTTTTAGTCTGTTCTGCCCAGTGGGAGTTTAATTAGTCATAGGCTTGATGTAAAATGCTTTACTATGTTGTTTTGTACTCTTTGCTTTCCTACATCTTTATTCCTTTTACATATTAATACTTATCTTCTTCCTTGATGCTGTCTGCTAGATGCTAGGCAACAAATAATTTCTTCAAAGAGAGTCAAGTGATTTCTTAATTGTCAAATATGATGACTTTTTAAAAATTCTTATCCTTCTTGATCTTTCTGAAGTATTTGATGCTGTTAACGACAATTTTCCCCCTGGATTCTTTCTCTTTGTTTTTTTTTTTTTTCCTTTTTTTTTTTCTTTTTTTTTTTTTTTTTTTTCAGGTCACTGTTCTCTTGATTTTACTCCACAGTTCCCTGTGCTTATTCATCATCTGTATCATGCCTCCTAATTATGAGTGTACCCCAAGGTTCTGTTCTGATACCTTTTGTTTCTCTATACTTTTTTATTTGATGACTATCAGTTTCCAAGAGTTTAATTATCCTTTCCATGCAGATGATTCTCTTTTTTTTCTCTCTCCTTCTCTCCCTCCTTCCCTCCCTTTTCCTCTCTCCCTCCTTCCCTTCTTCTCTCCTTCCCTCTCTTTCTCTTTCTTTCATTCTCTCCACCCCTTCTTTCCTTCCTCTCTTTCTCCAGTCAGTCATCTTGGACACTTTAAACTGGTTAATCTGAAACATTTCAAACTCAACATGTCTATCCTACTAGGAAAACATAATATGGTAATAAGTATATTATTAATACACCAAGAGTAATAAATAATATAAACATAAATACATATACATATTCACAATAGAGCTCTAAGAAGTATCCTAACCTGTTATGTCAGTAAAAATCATTTTTAAAAATCTATATTTCAGGATTTTCCTGACAAGAACTTTCCCTTTGGGAATGATTTGCCTCTTGAGAAGTAGTCTCTAACTGAGCAAGGTAAATGAATCAATTCATTTATTTAACTGGTTTGAATGTTTACTCTCTGCAATTCTCTATGAGATGTTGCAGATGATGGGAAAATTATATATAGTTTTTGCCCTCAATGAGTATAGAATCTAAGTAGAAATTTCTCTTCCATTCCCTTTGGGATTAAAAATAACAAAGTTAAAAAAAATAGAATGAATAGATCAGATGACTAGAGCAGTGTCCATTTCCCCCTCCTATTAAATGATACCAGGAACCTTATTGTCTTATAATCACTCAATGTGGAGGATGTGAGGAAACTTATTTCTGGAAGAACCATGATGACATTTAAGGGAAATGTCTTGGATTGACTGTGCTGTAATATGTGCAAAATTCTATAACTGGTTTTTATTAACTAACCATGGGTGGAAGAAATTCTTTGATAAATTTTGGAGGCATTCACAAAGACCTATCATTACTAGCAATCTTCTCTTAAGTCATTCTTGGGGGAGATTGTTAACTCTTGCTCATGTTATCAGATGAGAAACCATGTTATAAGATCCTTCACTCACTTTGAAGCTCTGTGACAGCATGTGGGTCTGGACCTTGGGCCTCTGTGTTTATCCTTTTTCTGTTGTAGCTGAAGGGAGCTGAAGGGAGAAGATTATGAAAGACCCTTCATAATCTTGTGAGTGAAAAAAGGTTGGAGAGATACTCAGTATTCAGAGTTCCATAGTCCGAAAGCAGAGATTAGATACTCCAAGGAACAAGGAGAGACCTTTAAGAATGACATTCTGAATCCAGCTCAGGGAAACTGAGATGAGGACTCATTCATGTCATTTTTAGATTTGAATTTGGTGAGACAAAAATTTTATAACAACAATTTCTTTAGAGGTTGGTGTAGGGCAGTATAGAGGAAAGTATACTTCTGGGTGTGTTACAAGACATGTGTTATCTTCAAAGTAAATATCCCTTTGTAAAAGTTATTCAGTGTGCTAAGTAAAATGAGCATTGTACACAGTGACAACAAGATTATGTGATGATCAACTGTGATGGACTTGGCTCTTTTCAACAATGAGGTGATTTGAGACAATTCTAATAGACTTGTTATGGAAAGTGCAATCCACATTCAGAGAGAGAATTATGGTGACTGAATGTGGATCAAAATATTATTATATTTCATCTTGTTGTTTGTTTTGCTTATTTTTTTTTCTTCTTTGACCTGATTTTTCTTGCACAGGATGATGAATATGGAAATATGTTTAGAAGAATTACATATCTTAACATATATCAGATTGTTTGTTGTCTTGGGGAGAGAACATGGGAGGGAGGAGAGAAAGGGAGAAAAATTTGGAATACAAGATTTTGCAGATGAATGTTGAAAACTATCTATGTATTTGGAAAAATAAAATACTATTTAAAAATTAATTGGCGTGGATTAAATGATACTGAAATATTTGTGAAAGGCCCCTAAGAGTGAGAGAAATACAGAGATCCCAAGTCAATGAAAGTAAAGAAAAGATATCCCAAACCTCTAAGGGTTAGCCCTCAGAACACTAAGAAGGGAGATATAGCTAGCTTGACCCTGAGAGTCAGAATACATTTATTACATTTATATTTAGCATTGATATTTCTGTTTTACTATTGAATGAGATGAGGTGAGATCTTTCAAGACAGTTGTGAAAAATCATTAAGGCTGGGCGGAGCCAAGATGGTGGAGAAGATACATGCAAATTTGTAAGCTCTCTTCTTCCCTTAATACGAATTAGTTAAATCAGCCTCAAAAATAATGCTGGACTGATAAAAACCACAAGGATTAGAAGCACAACTTACCAGCTGAAGAGAATCTGGAATTTCAACAGAAAAGGTCGGTTCTGAGGGGAGGAAAAAAAAGACCAGCACATACAGGGTTAGGTGCTAGTATACTATACCGATCAGGCTGGGGAGAAATCTGGGATCAGAGAAGCCACTGAGATAGAGGAATCTGACACAGGCTGTTAGCTCTTCTCTGCTTATAAAACAGCAGTTCAAAAGAGAAATCAAGCCACTTTAAAATATAAAGCTAGATCCTAAATCCACCCCAATCCGGAAGTGACCTAACAGATCTCGGCACAGCCTTCTGCTGACCAGGGGTTCTCCTTGGGGTAGTTGAGATACTGAACAATGGGGCACAGCCTGAGGCAGCCTCCAATCCACATAGTGTGGGACTCAGCCTGAGGCAGTGGAATTCTATCAGCAGCAGAATTCCCAGAGAAGAGGAACCTTTGAAGTAGGGACCTTGGTTTCTGGGCAGACAATTCTGGTTTGAGTGCAGGGGCTTTTCACGTCAGCTGCTAATATCCACGGCCCCACAGGAGGCATTGGCTGGGGTTTGTGACGCTTTCACCGTTCAGCCTTAAACCTCAGGGCAGTCGTTAGGCCACACAGCGGGGTCCTTCACTGGGCACTCCTTGAAGCTGCAGAGCCGTGTTAACCACCTCTGAGTCATTTCTGGGGAAGGGGGAGGGGAACTCTCTCCCAGAGCTCTCTCTTAGCTCAGACACAGGGTTTTTGCATTCTGCCCCCAATCTGGGAGGAAGCTGATAAAGAAATTTCTTACCCCAAGGGCAGACCCCCCACAGAGTGTTAACAATGAGTAAGAAGCTGAAGAGAACGATTGACACCTTCTATACAGAGAAAGAGCGGGTATCCAACCCTGAGGAGGCTAACAGCAGACAATCTCCAGATAAAACCCTAAAGGGGAATGATACCTGCCCCCCATCACATAACTCTCTCCTAGAAGAGACTATTAAAAAGTTAAGAGAGTTTGAAGAAAAATGGGGAAAGGAAAGAGAAGCAAAACTAGAGAGTAACAACGTCCTGAAACTTGAGTTGGAAAAAATAAAGAATTCACAGGAGGTGAAGGGAAACAAAATTTGTGAATTAGAAAAGGTTAAAAAATCACAGGAAAGTAGGATTTCTGAATTGGAAAAGATAAAAAAAATTCCCAAGAAAGTAGGATTTGTGATTTGGAAAAAGAAAATAACTCACTAAAAAAAAAAAATTAGTGAAATGGAAAAAAAATCAATCCCAGGTGGGAGGAAGCTGGTAAATAAATAAACTTCTTACCCCAAGGGCAAACCCCAACAGATTTTTAACAATGAGTAAGAAGCTGAAGAGAATGATTCTATACAGAGATAGAGCGGGTAACCAACCCCGAGGAAGCTAACAGCAGAGAGTCTGCAGATAACACCCTAAAGAGGAATGACACCTGCCCCCCATCACATAACTCTCCTAGAAGAGACTATTAAAAAGTTAAGACAGTTTGACGAAAAATGGGGAAAGGAAAGAGAAGCTGTAATAGAGAATAACAACATCCTGAAACTTGAGTTGGAAATAATAAAGAATTCACAGGAGGTGCAGGGAAACAAAATTTGTGAATTAGAAAAGGTTAAAAAATCACAGGAAAGTAGGATTTCTGAATTGGAAAAAGAAAATAACTCCCTAAAAAAAATTAGTGAAATGGAAAAAAATTCAACAGAGCAAAATAATTGATTTAAAAACTCAATTGGATATACACAAAAGAACTAAAAAATGTGAATGAAGAAAATAACTCATTAAAAATCAGGGCTGAACAAATAGAAATGAATGATTCATTGAGAAACAAAGAATCAGTCAAAAAAAACCCCAAAAAAACAAATGAAAAGCTGGAGAATAACGTCAAATACTTACTGGGAAAATCTATAGACCTGGAAAATAGATCTAGGAGAGATAATCTGAAGATCACTGGACTTCCTGAAAACTATGATCAAAAAAAGAGCCTAAATTCTATTGACAGGAAATCATCAAAGAGAACTGTCCAGAGACAATAGAAACAGAAGGCAAAATAGGCTTTGAAAGAATTCATCAAACACCTTCTGAAAAAGACCCTAAAAAAAGAACTCCACGGAACATTGTGGCTAAGCTGCAGAACTACCAAACTAAGGAAAAAATATTGCAAGCAGCTAGGAAAAAACAATTCAAATATCAAAGTGCCACAAAAAGGGTCACTCAAGATCTGGTTGCCTCCACATTAAAGGATCGAAGGGCCTGGAACCTGATATTCCAAAAGGCAAAAGAACAAGGATTGCAACCAAGAATAAATGACCCAGCTAAGTTTAGCATTTTCTTCCATGGAAGAAGATGGTCATTTAATGAAACAGAGAAATTCCATTTGTTTCTAAGAAAAAAAAAAAAAAAAAAAAAAACAGACTTAAACAAATCCAAAAGACTGAAGAGAAGCAGAAAAAGGTAAAAAGAACTCTTAAGAAATGTATCTCTGTTGTGGATATTCAGAAAGTCCACATGGATAATTTTATTTTACTGATATAATATTAAAAAAAAAGGGAAGTAGTAAAGGGAAGGGAATAGTATCAGAAAAAAAAAAAGGAGTGATTAAAAGAGGGAAACTACATCCCAGGAAGAGGCATAGAAAATACACCATATCTGAGGGAATTTAGAGAGGGGGAGAAACATAGTGTGAATATTACTCTCATCAGAGTAGGCTCAAAGAGTAAATAATTGACATATTTGTTTTTCAGAGAATTCTCTATCACCTCATCAAAAGGGGGGAGAGGAAAACTGAAAAGCAAAAGAGGAATAAGGGAAGGGTACAAGAAAGAGGAAGGGACTTAAAAGGAGGAGGGAAGGATACTAAAAAAAGGAGGAGGGCTGCACATCACAAGTGCGGTCTATAAATTAAATATTGGGGAAGGGGTTCAGGGGGGTCAAGGGATAAAAAAAGCATAATCAGGGGATAATATGATGGCAGGAAATATAGAATTAGCAATTTTAACTGTAAATGTGAATGGGATGAACTCTCCCATTAAACGGAGGTGGATAGCAGACTGGATCAAAAGTCAGAACCTTACAATATGTTGGTTACAGGAAACACACTTAAAGCAGGGAGATACATACAGAGTAAAGGTAAAAGGTTGGAGCAGAATCTATTATGCTTCAGGTAAAGCCAAAAAAGCAGGGGTTGCCATCCTTATCTCAGATCAAGCAAAAGCAGAAATTGATCTAATTAAAAGAGATAAGGAAGGAAACTATATCCTGCTAAAAGGTAGCATAGACAATGAAGCCATATCAATACTAAACATATATGCACCAAGTGGTATAGCATCTAACTTCCTAAAGGAAAAGTTAAGAGAATTGCAAGAAATAGACAGCAAAACTATAATAGTAGGAGATCTTGCACTCTCAGAATTAGATAAATCAAACCACAAAACAAATAAGAAAGAAATTAAAGAGGTAAATAGAGCATTAGAAAAACTAGGTATGATAGACCTTTGGTGAAAACTAAATGGTAATAGAAAGGAGTATACTTTCTTCTCAGCAGTTCATGGAACCCATACAAAAATTAACCATATATTAGGACATAAAGATCTCAAAATTAAATGCAGGAAGGCAGAAATAGTAAATGCCTTCTTCTCAGATCAAAATGCAATAAAAACTACATTCAATAAGAAGTTAGGGGTAAATAGACCAAAGTAATTGGAAACTGAATAATCTCATCTTAAAGAATGACTGGGTGAAACACCAAATTATAGAAACAATTAATAATTTCACCCAAGATAATGACAACAATGAGACATCATACCAAAATTTGTGGGATGCAGCAAAAGCAGTAATAAGGGGAAATTTTATATCTTTAGAGGCTTCTTTGAACAAAATAGAGAAAGAGAAGATTAATGAATTGGGCCCGCAACTTAAAAAGCTAGAAAAAGACCAAATTAAAAACCCCCATCCAAAAACTAAACTTGAAATACTAAAATTAAAAGGAGAAATCAATAATATTGAAACTAAAAAAAAAACTATTGAATTAATAAATAAAACCAAGAGTTGGTTTTATGAAAAAGCCAACAAAATAGATAAACCTTTGGTAAATCTGATCAGAAAAAGGAAAGAGGAAAATCAAATTGTTAGTCTTACAAATGAAAAGAGGGCTCTTTCCACCAAATAAGAGGAAATTAGAGACATAATAAGGAGTTACTTTGCCCAACTTTATGCCAATAAATTTGATAACTTAAGTGAAATGGATGACTACCTCCAAAAATATAGGCTTCTTAGATTAACAGAGGAGGTAAACTGCTTAAATCGTCCCATTTCAGAAAAAGAAATAGAACAAGCTATTAATCAACTCCCCAGGAAAAAATCCCCAGGACCAGATGGATTTACATGTGAATTCTACTGAACAATTAGCACCAATGTTATGTAAACTATTTGAAAAAATAGGGGATGAAGGAGTCCTACCAAAATCCTTTTATGACACAGACATGGTACTGATACCTAAACCAGGTAGATTGAAAACTGAGAAAGAAAACTATAGACCAATTTCTTTAATGAATATTGATGCTAAAATCTTAAATAAGATATTAGCAAAAAGACTTCAGAAAATCATCCCCAGGATAACACACTATGATCAAGTAGGATTTATACCAGGAATGTAGGGCTGGTTTAATATTAGGAAAACTATTAGTATAATTGACCATATCTTTAATCAAATTAATAAAAACCATATGATCATCTCAATAGATGCAGAAAAAGCATTTGATAAAATCCAACATCCATTCCTACTAAAACTCTTGAGAGTATAGGAATAAATGGACTATTCCTTAAAATAGTCAGGAGCATATATTTAAGACTGTCAGTAAGCATAATATGTAATGGAGATAAACTGGAACCTTTCCCAGTAAGATCAGGAGTGAAACAAGGTTGCCCATTATCACCATGACTATTCAATATTGTATTAGAAAATCTAGCCTCTGTAATAAGAGTCAAGAAAGAGATTAAAGGAATAAGAGTAGGTAACGAGCAAATCAAACTGTCACTCTTTGCAGATGATATGATGGTATACTTAGAGAACCTCAAAGATTCTAATAAAAAGTTATTAAAAATAATTCACAACTTTAGCAAAGTTGCTGGATACAAAATAAATCCACATAAATCCTCAGCATTTTTATACATCACCAACAAAATGCAACAGTAAGAGATACAAAGTCAAATTTCATTCAATAAAACTGTTGAGAGTATAAAATATTTGGGAATCCATCTACCAAAGAAAAATCAGGAATTATATGTGCAAAATTACAAAACACTTGCCATAAAAATAAAGTCAGATTTAAATAATTGGAATAATTCAGTGCTTGTGGATAGGCCGAGCGAATATAATAAAGATGGCAATACTCCCCAAACTGATTTATTTATTTAGTGCTATACCAATCAGACTTCCAAGAAACTATTTTAATGACCTAGAAAAAATAACAACAAAATTCATATGGAAGAATAAAAGGTCGAGGATTTCAAGGGAATTAATGAAAAAAAAAAGTCAGATGAAGGTGTATCTGATCTAAAGCTATATTATATAGCAGCAATCACCATAACCATTTGGTATTGGCTAAGAAATAGACCAGTCAATCAGTGGAACAGATTAGGTACAAAAGACAAAAAAGGATACAACTATAGCAATCTAGTGTTTGACAAACCCAAAGATACCAACATTTGGGATAAAAATTCATTATTTGAAAAAAACCATTGCTAAAACTGGAATGGCAAAAATTAGATATGGATCCATACTTAACACCATATACCAAGATAAGATCAAAATGGGTCCATGATTTAGGCATAAGGAATGAGACCATAAATAGATTAGAGGAACAGAGTATAGTCTACCTCTCAGACCTGTGGAGGAGGAAGGAATTTATGCCCAGAGGAGAACTGGAGATCATTATTTATCACAAAATAGAAGTTTTTGATTACATCAAACTAAAAATTTTCTGTACAAGCAAAACTAATGCAAACAAGATTAGAAGGGAAGTAACAAATTGGGAAAACATTTTTACAGTTAACTGTTCTGATAAAGGCCTCATTTCCAAATTATATAGAGAACTGACTATGCCCAAAAAGTTATCAAACTGTGCAAACCCTTTGATCCAGCAGTGCTACTGCTGGGCTTATATCACAAAGAAATACTAAAGATGGGAAAAGCACCTGTATGTGCCAAAATGTTTGTGGCAGCTCTTTTCGTAGTGGCTAGAAACTGGATAATAAATGGATGTCCATCAATTGGAGAATGGTTGGGTAAATTATGGTATATGAAGGTTATGGAATATTATTTCTCTGTAAGAAATGACCAGCAAGATGAATACAGATAGGTTTGGAGAGACTTACATGAACTGATGCTGAGTGAAATGAGCAGAACCAGAAGATCACTATACACTTCAACAACAATACTGTATGAAGATATATTCTGATGGAGGGGGATATCTTCAACATAAAGAAGATCCAACTCACTTCCATTTGATCAATGATGGACAGAAACAACTACACCCAGAGAAGGAACACTGGGAATTGAATGTAAACTATTAGCACTACTGTCTTTCTATCCAGGTTACTTATACCTTTGGAATCCAATTCTTAACTGCAACAAGAAAATGGTATTTACACACATATATTGTATCTAGGTTATACTGTAACACATGTAAAATGTATGGGATTGCCTGTCATCTAAAAGAGTGAGGGAAAAATTGGAAAAATGAATACAAGGGATAATGGTATAAAAAAAAATTTGCTCATGCATATGTGTCAAAAATTTTTATAATTATAAAATTAATTAAAAAAAATAAGAAAATCAGTAAGGCTTCATCTATTTCAGAGTTTGAGTAGGCCTGAAGGATTTTGAGGATTGAGTCAAGGGCATAATTGAGTCCCCTTCCTGCTATCCTTCCATGACACAATTTCCTCCATGTTTCAGTCAAATATGGGCAACTGTGTACTTATTGGTCAAGGTCAATTTCCGGGTAGATCTCATGTTTAGAATGTAAGACTCTCAGCCAATGAGGATGAGGGTCAGTGGTGAGAGGGGGTGTTTGCTTTGGGATTAAAGGTGCTGATCCTGCCCACAAGAGGTGCTTCTTCTCTTAGATTGTCTGCTGAAGGGCTAGGATGCTCTTCTCTTAAGAATTTACAATAAACTTTGTTTTCCTCTAGAGATGTTTCCAGCTTTTAAATTTTTTCTTTTTTTTTTTTTTGAGGCTGGGGTTAAGTGACTTGCCTAGGCTCACACAGCTAGGAAGTATTAAGTGTCTGAGACCAGATTTGAACTCAGGTCCTCCTGAATTTAAGGCTGCTGCTCTATCCACTTTGCCATCTAGCTGTCCCTCCAGCTTTTTTTATTAAATGGTGTTCCCTCACCATTTTCGTACCACACATTTTCAATAGGTATTACCTAACAAGCAATACTATTAATAATAATATCACGCAAAATAAGAGATTCTCCCAATGTAAATTAGACACATTGGGAAATATATTGGAATGGTGCATGGGACATATATTATGTCATGGTTTCCTGATTCTTAGAATAACTACTTATGAACCCTGCTTATGTCACTGAATTACTACATTACTGATCATTAGGTCAGGTCTTCTACTTTACCTTCTTTGTCTATTAATGTAAATAAACCTTTACATCTCAGAAAATTATGATGTGTCATAATTTAGAAAAAGTAATTGTTTTCATTCTTTCCCTATCCTTTCCCAAGAAGTTTGGTAATGTTAGATAATAAGATTAAGAAAATCTGATTCTGTCATTTCCTCTGCAAACATTTTTGCTTCTGTACCAATCAATAAATATTTATTAAATACCTATTATGTGTTAGGCACTAAGCTAGATCTGCAACTTTTCTCTTCAGAAATAATGATGGAATACTTCTGGAAATTATACAATTTAGTATAATTGTTTGGTGAATGACATGAAATTTTCCAGTTGCTTTTAGTTAAAAAGGTCACTAAAGAATATATTATTCACTAAACCATCCAACTAAGCTCTTTCCCTGGAAAAAGAAGCTATAAGTTGTTTCCAGAGTGTTTCCAAATAATAATTTCTTTTTTTTTTTTCCTCCATATAACAGAATATTATTGTCCTTCTAGTAAACTGGTTACTTTTTAGCTTTTATTCCACTTCATTGACAGGAAATTTAATAAGATCAGGATCTTCTCATTGTTCAGAGCAATCATGTAATAACTCATGCTTTATCTTTTAACTAGGTGGGAAATGTCAGTGGCTAGAGCTGGACATTGTCACCTCCAGATGAATCATCTGGAATATTATCTAGTAAACAATAAATGTCCTTTCTTATCAATTATACAGAACAATACATTCAGCCTGTCTTTTAGTGAGCATATAGATATCTCTGTTATTTGGACAGTGGCAGTTGTCTCCATTGAGAAGTACCTTTATAAAAAACAAACAAACAAACAAACAAAAACCCCCCAAAACTTCAGCACAAGAATGTTCATAAGGCAGAATGACAGAATGTTAGATAACTTGTGCTTTTTTTTTTTTAATAAAAACATGAAGAGGAGTTGAAATATTAAAAAAAAATTCTTGAAACCATTGTATTGTATAGTTTAGAAAACCTATAAAGGGGACAAATATTCTAAAGTAAAATGATCAATAAATATACAAACTATTCTTATCAGAGGCAATTCAGACACAGTATGAACAAGCAGAGCTTACTTAGCCAGGAAGTTCTTAACTTAATGGGTATCTGCAGTTAAAGTAGTACCATTTTTGACACTAAAAGGTTTTTAAATATATTGTCAATAAGCTTCTAAAACTGTCATGAATAAAAGGGAAAGTTTCCATTCTTATATGTTTTCTGTAGCTCATTGTTATTCATATAAGTATAAATTCTAAAAGAAACTTTAAAATGCTAAAAAAAAAAAGACAAGTTTACCTGTATTCAGAGGCAGAATATCTCTAAATGTCTAGCTATTAGTTCTTTAAAATAACCTTTTAAATTAAAACAAAGCAGAAAGTAACCCCACTATAATTGTATACATCATAGTATATACATGATATATAACAGAAAACATTTTGAGAGTACTAGATATAAATTCCTTGGTGACACAGTGCTGGTATTTAAAAACCTGCTGTGACAATCAGCACTCAGGGCTTAGGATATATTTGAAATATATTTGATTTGAATATAAAGTTCTCTTTAGTAAAGCCATTTTCATGTTCTAGTAGACAGTCTACAGTAAAGTCTTTATTATCTATTTTCAGTACATTTTGTAAATGATCAATCTGTTGAAGAGTTCATAAGTCCTCATTCATGAAATAGTCAAGAAGATCATTCAGTTTTAGCATCATATCCTTTTTGCTGTAACTCAGTTTTTTTTTTTTTTTTTTTTTTTTTGTTTATATCTGTTTTTCTTTTTGTGGCGTGTGGATATCTGGAAAAAGCAGTGTGACAGAGGGAGAACATGCTGAGAAGGAAAAGGAGGCTGCAGAACTCAGGGAAGGAGCCCCATATGAAACTATAGAATTATATACAATTATACCATTATACAATTATACAGCCTTTATCCTCCTCCATACCATGACATTTAATCATTTCTCATATCATGACCTAGATTCTGCACACTAATCACCAAAAACCCCTTAATGCACAGGTTCCCACTCTGGCCAGAATCTTATTATTTATAAAAGATGATTAAGTACTAAAAACAAAACAAAACAAAAATACTTGTTTTATGTAGACAAGCAAAAAAAGAAAACAATACTTCTTTTAAACTTGCTAGTAATAGGTACTTTATTTAAGCACAATGTGAATTCAAATTTAGGAAAGCAGATTTCAAGAAATTCTGAGAAATTATAGTTATGCTACCATCTACAGAGACTCTAGAAAGAATGTAACAGTGCAGGGTGATCTTCAAATGAATTTTAATTTTAAGAAGGCACTAGAAAATATGAAAGGAAAAGCATGTAATCTGGGACAAACACAAAAGGAATTTTTGACTTGAAAGGCCATGATTAAGTCAGGAAGGCTTTATAAAGCCCAAACCAAATTGAAGCTTCTGAAAAATAATAAGAAAAACAGAAAAGGATTTCTTTTGTTAGTTGGCAAAAAAAAAAATCAAAAAGAAGCTCAACTTCAAATCTTACTTTGTTTCTGGCTTTTCTATCCAACAGAATGAAAGACAAAATAGAAAAGATAAAACAAACAAGAATTAAACACCCAAATATATAAGAAAGCATTTCTTCTAAGAGCTTGGCTTCTCATGATTGAATCCTGCCAGTTCTCACAGATGGTATTAACCCATACCTGCCAATTATTCTTCTTATTGCTTTGAAATAAATCTAGACCCTAATCAGGGGACTGGTAAGATTCCCTGGAGTCATGATTTAGGTGCCTCATTGTTAGCCCAACTTTATTGCTGGTTCCACTCTGACCTTGTGTAATAATACTAGTACTAGTACTTACATACTAGCCTAAGGAAAGGCAAGAGTCTAATGAGCTCTTTAGTGCTATCTATGTTTCTACATCTGTTCATAGGTTCCTGTGAGTATCTTAACCGTTTCCTACTGAAGTGAAATAAAATCTTGTCCAATATCATATATCTATGTTGTATAGGGAGTACCTTTGCTGGAGTTTATGATTCTTTTAGTGACATTTGAAGAAACCTAGACAAATATCTTGGATCCAAAGTCCAATCAAATCCAAGTCTTATTTTGGAGTGGAAACCTAGAGAAGTATCTCGGGTTCATGGTCAAGCCAAATCCAAGCCTCATTTTGGAGTACTCATTTTCCTTGAGTATTCCAGATCAAGATAACGAAGCAAAAAGAGTGGGATCAATCAGTCATTTAGATTGGATGTGGTTCCTATGAACCTATGGCATATGAACCCATGGTTTCAAATCTGGCCTCAGAGTCTTGCTAGCTATGTAAGCCTGGATAAGTCACCTAACTTCTCTGAATTTCAGTTTCCTCATGTGTAAAATGGAGATAATAAAAGTACCTATCTCATAAGGTTGTTGTAAAGATCAAATGAGATAATATTTGAAAAGTGCTTAGTATGTTTCCTGGTACATTGTAGTGCATAATAAATTAACCCATGGTTCATATGAACCTGATGGGGGTGATAGTCTCTTTAAGATTCCTTTCCTGATTTCCAACTTCCTTTGGGACTGACCTTTGATTTACAAGATCTGGTCAAAACCACCCTTTTGTGTTCTATAGGGAGAGATCAGTATCTGAGCCAGTTTGGGCTTGTACCCAGCCCCCACCGGATCTGAGCTGGCTTGGATTTTCTCAACCCCCAACTATCTGCTTAGGTTTCCCCAAAACAGTTTCTTCTTTACCTGAAAAACCCGCCAAGAATTTGGCACTGTTCTAGGCTTCTTTCAGCAAATAAAAGAGCCAAGGTGAAATCATCCCTTGGCGGAAAATTGAAAGATGCCAGCACCATGCTTTGCATCAGAGACTCTCTGTCCTGACACTTATGGTGTATTTCCTCCTCTATGTAATTCCTTTTACTAACCAGACTTAAACCTTGCTTCCAAACCCTTCAATAAACCTCTTTTTATCAATCTAGGTTTTTGGGCTTGTAAATTCATTTACAGGGGACTCTCTCCACCACTAGACCTTATTAACTTTTTATCCTTGCGCCGAATCAAAGGGGATGCAGGGGAGCTCCGTGTGACTCCCTGTACCCCGTGTAACTCCCTGTACCCCAATCCTGCCACTAGACCTCAAATCCTAATTTTAATGAGGTACAAACCTCATCATTAGATATTTACCTCATCAAACCCATGTGGGGCTTTGGGGCTTTTTTAGAATTTTAAGTTTTAAAAACAATATATTTACATGTATCATCTTACTAGATTGTCACAACCTTGCTAGGCAGGCACTATAGGTAGCAGATAAATATTACAGTAAGTAGAATATTGAACCTAGTGGTCAAGAAGGTCTTCTTAGTTAAAATCTGACCTTGATCACTTCTTAGCTGTATGAATCAAGGATAGTCATTTAATCCTTATCTACTTCATTTTCCTTATTTGAAAAAATGGAAATAATAATAGTATCTTATCTCATTGGATTGCTGTGAAGAAAACAAATGAAAATATTTGTAAATCACTTGAAGGCAGCTAGGTGGTACAATGGGTAAGTATTAGACTTGGAGTTGGGAAGACTTAAAATGTAAATACTATGTCAAAGAGTTAGCTGTGAAGCACAGTATATAGAGCACTGAGTTTGGAATAATAAAATCCAAGTTTCAAATCTGGCCTCAGACTCTTGCTAGCTATGTGAGCCTGGATAAGTTACCTAACATCTCTGAATTTCAGTTTCTTCATGTGAAGATAGAGATAATAAAAATACCTATCTCATTTGAATACTGAATAGATTAGCTAGCTGAAAGGGATCCCATCTCTCCCCACCCACCTTGAAAGGAACTTCCTTTGCATTTTAACACTTCTGCCCTCAGACAAAAGGGAACTAGCAAAACACACCCAGCAGGCTAGTCACTTTAAAAGCTAAAAATTCAATTTGATGAGACCTGGGAACTCCTCAACTTTTTTTTAGGGGTCCAAGGCCAAAACTGCTGCTAACCCCAGTTGATTTCCCTTTAACTCTGTAACCTGAGACTTCTCTTCTCAGGATAATTTTTGCCTCCAGATACTCAGAAGCAGAGTTGCCCTTTTAATACAAATCTCTTCCAGACTTAAGCCTTAGAAGCCTTAGAAGGCTTAGAGTTTGGCCCTTTTATAATAGGGGGTTTTGGACAAGCTGAAAGGGTTCATGGGTGGAGTCCCTTCCCTGAGGCAGAGTCCAGGGAGGTATTAAGAGTTTTGGGGTTTCCTCATTATTTTGACAACATCCACACAGCTAGTTAATCCCAAAGATAGAATTTGAACTCATGCTAAGAGCTTAAACTGCATTCTTTTCTTGACTAGATATCAAGGCCTCCTGCCTACCCTGACTTCTGAATCCACACCCTTTAATCCCAATCCTAGGAGGAATTAGCTTTCCTAGAAATTAAGGGTGAAAGGGCTAGGCTACAAATAATCAATTCACTATCATCATTACTAATGATTGATCAACTATCATTAATGGACAGGTAATAACAAGGACTCCAAGAACAGTAGCACCCCACACCTGCCTTAGGTTATTGGTCTTGATTCAGACCCACTTCTCAAAGCTATCATTTAGGAAAACAATCCTTTTGTAGAAGGGGCTGTCCATCCTCACCAACTGCCAGACAGCCATTTGAGACAGGCAAGCTAATCTAGCTGAAGCAGCAAAGGCATTCAGAAAGAGAAATGTGAAAGCTTGCAATCACCTCAACCATGATTCCCAGCTACTGACCACCTGCTATTAAGGAGCAGGTGCTACAGCTTCTGTCTTGTCAATATTCATATCTAATGAAGAGACAGAAAAAAGTTCTTGATAACAAAATCCTTGGCACTGTCAAATGGTTCAATATTAGAAACAGATAAGGTTTTATCAATAAATACAGTATTAAAAAGAGATATATCAACCAGCTATTAAATTTTTTTGGTCCCAAATACGATCTTTCAACTTGATTTTCTAATTAGTTGAATCCTCTTCTATGTTTTATCTCTCCCTTGAGATCAGGGACTGTCTTGCTTTTCTATTTGTAACCCCAACACATAACATGGTGCTTTGTACATATTATGTGTTAATTAAACACTTTAAAATCATTTATTAATTTATTTTCTGCCCTTAGTTATAATATTCTTCCTTCTCTTCTACCAGCATCCTCCTACCCAGTTGAACACATTTTCAAGAAAGGCAGTATAGTATAAGGAGAAGATCATTGTTAGAGTTATTATAAATTATGGAACCTAAGGCACATTTAATTGTGGACATTTAAATGGACAGACACAAGATAGACAGCTCTGACCAGATTATTAAATTTAAAGCATCATTTATTAGCTAGCCAGCGACTGACCCCACTAGACAGGCTAGTAGAGATTAACCCCCGAATCTTTAGTGAGGTACACTTTTAAGCCCATTTGCCACATCCAGGTACAGCCTTGTGATTACAAATTTTGGGAATCGCTGACACAGTTTTTTTCAATGGGGAAGTGTCTGGACGAGAGTGAGCATACAATGGAACCTTTTTGCAATGTATACACTTACTTCTCAGAAAGTCTAGGGTCTCATGAACCGGGGGATGGGGCCCAGTCTGAACATAACACTTCCTTAACTTAGTTTAAGCAACATTTTCCTATAAGCCTGAGGCCCCTTGACTCAGGGGTGAGGGGGCCAATCTTTTGTCCATTTCAGTGGGGTGGGCTTGGGTGTGGTGGAAGAACATGTCCTAGTCTGTTGAAATCATACCAGGAGAAGGGATGCTTTTAACATGGTCAATAACTCCTAGCTCTCCAATCCCTGGGTGGAGGCAGGGGAAAATGATAAGTAAGGGTAACAACAGAAGAAGTTAGGCTCTATGAGATAGATGGGTAGATTAACATTGGTTCTTTAAGGAGTTCCCACAAGCCCATTCTCTGGGAGGATAGAAGGAGCCAACATTGAGTGGGGCCAGTCAGTCTGGAAGGAATCTGATGTGAGTCAAGGGGAGAACTTCGGGGAAGCTCGAGGAGATTCACAGCTAGGATTCAGTGGATTTGCAAGTCCAGCAGATCCACAAGTCTAAAGGAAAAGCCTGCTCATGGACTTCCAGGAGATTCACATCTAGGATTGAATTCTGGGAAACCCACAATCCCACTCTTGGAGGCAGAGTCTGAATTCATTCCCACATCTACTTTCCTGCTGGCTGGAGGCTTTGGATTCAGAGGGAGCAAGAGACTGAAGCTGACTGAAGACATTCTGACAGGAAAAGATTCAAGACTTTGAAGGACACAATATAGGAACTGGACTTTAACTCCTGGCTGCATTTTGGGGATTACTGGTACTGGAACTAAAACTAAGGCTGCCTCTCCAGAAGCTCCCCAAGAAACCTGCCACCCAGAGAATGATTGACAATTTAGAGAAACAGAACATTGAATCTGTATAACTCATGGAGGTTGTCTCCCTGACACAAAACCAGAGTAGCAACCTCATTGTATCTCAGCATCAGGCTGGAACCTAGGCTCCTAGTTCTAGCGTTTGCTAGCTATGTGATTTGGGGCATATCACTTAACATTTCTGTCTCAACTTCATCAGCTCTTAATTGCAGACAAGAAGATTTTCCCTGAATATTTCACAAGACTGTTGTGAGAACTAAATATTATAATGCACATTAAAGTACTTTGTAAAGTATAAAGCTTTTTTTTTTTTGACTATACTTGTATACAATGATTATTCCTTATAGCTCACATTTCCTTGGGATTTTTGTGCAGATTATGTAGACTTGATATGTAACTATTCTTTCTTCAAGTCTGTAAGACTTCCTATCCTGTACAATTATGTTTCTTTTGATAAATGTCTCAGGGATTGCTGAATGAGAAAATGTCATACTAGAACTCTACCACTGACTCATACCTGGGTTTCTTTGTTTTTGGTTTTGGCTTTTTTCATTTCTTTTTTTTTTTTTTTTTCTTTTTCTCCCCTCTTCTTCCTTGCAAGACATGCTTCAAACAGCTGGACTGGAAGTTAAGTGGTCATGTCTTTTATGAAATCACACTTAATCTCTCTCAGATAAAAGTGCTCTTTCTTTCCTAAATGTCTTTTCCTAGAATGTTTGGTCTTGAATTCTTCTTTTTCCTGACACTTTCTACTTTGCTTCATATTTATTCTCTACATACAGGTCATATCCCATCATGAGAATGTAGAGACTGTGAGAGATAAAAAAAAAATATTTTTAATCTTCTTACCCCATAGTACCCAGCACATTGCCTTGTAATAATAGAGAATTGTCAAATTTCAGAGTTATAAAGAATCTTCAAAGAATTGAAGGATTTATCTAGTCTAATCTTTATCTGATTGGATTGAGCATCAAAATTGTAGTCAAAAAGACCTGGCTTCAAATCCTACTTGAGACTTTTATTGATGTAGTACAGCTTACAACCTTTTCTAGTTCTCAGTTTTCTTAGTTTTTTTGGGGGGGAAGAGGAAAGGGAACAAGGCAATCGGGGTTAAGTGACTTAACCCCACAGCTAGTAAATGGTAAGTGTCAGAGGCTGGATTTGAACTCAGATCTGTGCCATTTAGCTATCCCCACAATTTCCTCATTTGTAATTTGAAGGAATTGAACTGGATGATCTTATGGTCCTTTCCAGTTCTAACTGCATACATTTCATTAAGTTTGCCTTTGCCTGAAGATTTTCAGTGAAAGGAAATTTCTTTCTCCTAGTCACCAATCTTTTGCCTTCATTCCTTCATGCATACTGAAGCTGGAGAAAATCAAGAAACTGTGATAATTAAGTTCATCATAAATTCATGTTTCAAAGTAATAATTTTGTATCTCCCTAATCATTTCACTAAACATATTGACTCTTCTAAACTTTTTTCTCTCTCCTCAAACTTCTTTCAACTCCTCTTCCCCTTACTCTCAGCTGAAAACCCTGTATTATATTTTACTGAAGACAAAATGAGGCCATTTTCTGAGGCCTCCAACTTCTCTCCTCTTCCTCATTTCACACTACTAGATCCCTTCTACCACTATCTCTTCCTTCATGTTTATCTCACATAGTAAGGTGACCCTTCTCCTTACTAAGGCAAACTTTATTACATGAACAGTGATCCTATTCTATCGGTCTTTTCCAGGTGGCCTTCTCTATCTTACTCTCAGTTATCTTTAATCTCTTTCTACTGGACTTTCCTACTGATTTTAAACATATTCATGCCTTTCTATGCTCAAAAGCCTTGAACCATCCATGATCATATTTCCTTGTCTTTTTATGACTAAATTCCTTCAGAAGGTCATCCACAATAAGTGCCTCTACTTCCTTTCCTCTTATTCTCTTAACTCTTCATAGGCTAGCTTTTGACTACATTCAACTGAACTCATTCCTTTAAAGTTACTATCTCATAACTGCCAGATCTGATGGTGTTTTCTCAATCCTCATCCATCTTGACTTTGACTTTGTTGATCACATTCTTCTCCTTGATAATCTCTTCTCTTCAGATTTTAATGATACTGTTTATTCTGATTATTCTTCTTAGTTATCACTCTTTCTCTGTCTCCTTCACTAAATCTTCATTTAAATCCTATCCCCTAAGGTTATAAGCTGTGTCTCTTCTCTTCTCATCTTTTAGCATTTCACTTGGTGATTTCATCAACTCTCAAGGTTTCATTACCATCTATATGCTGATAATTCTCAAACTTACTTATTCGGTCCTAATCTGCCTTGAAATCTTCAGACCTATATAGCCAACTTATAGCTTATTAGATATCTCAAACTGAATTTCTTGTCATCATCTTAAACTTAACATATTCAAAATTAAACTCATTATCTTTCCCTCCAAAGCTTCCTTTGTTCTAAACATCCTTTTTTACTATTAAAAGATTGACTAAACTCCTAGTCATCCAAATTCTCAACCCCATAGTCAATCATTGCCAAGTCTCCGGAATTCACCCCCTTCTCTCGTCTGACATTATTACCATACTGGTATGTTGTGCCACAGTTCTCTTTTAATGTCCTAACCCAGTTTCTCTATTTGTCTTATTCAGTTACTCTGCCTCAAGTTATAACCATTCCCTCTTAATGTTAGGATAAAGGTTTTATATCTGAGACCTTAGGTTATATACTTATTCCCTCCTAATGTTTGATGGGATAAAGGTCTTTATCCACTTTAGACATCATTAGACTATCAAGAGCCTCTCCAGTACCTCCCATTATGTCACCCTAGGTGCCTCCCCCCATTAGGTCATCCCCAACCAGGTATCTCCTCATTATGTCATTGTTCTTGTTACCTTATAAAAGAATCATGTATCTGATACTCAGGACTGGATTCTTTGAGAGGATAGTCTTGTTCAGCCCTGGGACCAACCATGGATCCATTTGGTCCCAGTAAATCTCTCTTTGCAGGAGCCCTTCCCCTCAGAACATGGTATCCTTCCGGCTATGTAAGGGTTCCTGCCCGCCCAGCTACCACCTTTGGCCCTGGCATCTTTCTACCTTTAACTTTACTTCCAAATTTCTACAATAAACCTTTTATTAATCTAGGTTTTGGGGTCTGTAAATTCATTTTACATGAATGCACCTCATGGGACTATCTTGCTATCTTTGCGTCAACCAACGGGGTTCCCCCTTTCTCATCATTTGGTGGCCGCGTATGGGGACCCAGAAAATTGTTTCCCGAAAACTAACCTTAACCTTTTCAGGTCTCTCAGAACCAATCTGGGTTCTCAGCTGCTCACACAGTATTCTTCCTAAGAAATCTGTTTTCCTACCAGGGAATCTGGAACTCTGGATAAGATAAAAAACTTTTTTTTTTTCTTTCCCTGTCTTTCAATGGACATCCAAGCCACTTTATGCTTGGGTCATTCCTAGAGCTCTACCTTTCTTAGGCACAATTCTTTACGAATTGCTGTGGATTGACAAAAGGCCTCCTTTTGTTTTACTCTGTCTCTAGAGATAAGAGAGAGGCTGCAAGAATTTGGAAAACTAAAAGCTTTTACCTGTCTAGACACACCTCTGCCTCTAAAATCCTTCCTTAGCAGATACTAGGTTTGGAGAATGCTTCCAGAGAAAAAAGAACTTCTTTTGCATCTCAAGGCATTTCTAATCTTTTTTTCTTTCCCCAGAAAGCTGGCCCTCAGGAGGAAGTGTCTCTCTTTCACCCTCCCCCCACCACATGGCCGTTCTGAGGACCTCACACCTCTCAGGAATCCCAGACCGCCACTCCCTTTTGATCTGTTCTTGGGGAGAAATCTGTGTTTGAGCCCCTCTCTCACCCAACTGTCATGGTCCAGCTGTAGCCACTGAGGAAAAGGTCACTGAATTTCGCAGAGATATATTGTAACTATATCCTGCTGAGCGTTTTGAACTCCAGACAGCGTCAGTCAAGTCCCAGGAAATTGAGCTGTCCACCTCGCCAATAGAGGTGCGTGTTTATGTTACCTCATGAACAGTAAATCAGGAATACTGAAATAGAGGCAAGAGCAATCAGACTATTGGAGTAGTAGGTCTAGAGAGATGAAATAATAAGTGGAGACAACATCTTGATAAGACATTCCAATAGCTTAGGATGGGAGAGACATTCAGCTATTCTAAGCCTAATACTTTTATCAGATCTAATGATAAGGAGGCCTGGAAGGTTTTTCAGAAGGAGAACTGAGGCATGGCTGAGTCAGGATAATCAGGGAAATTGAGTTAGGACAAAAGTAAACAAACCAGACTAAAACTAGAAAATGCAAGGACTTGTGGCAAGGACCAGTTTCTCCCCGATAACCCCAGAATTATTAGCATCAAACAGCACTCCTCATTCAGGGAGACACACAAGCCTCCCTGCTCGAATCTCTGCAGTTGGGGGGCATCTCAGCCAGAGATGGACAGTCTTTACATCTGTGGTCATTTGTGCATTAACTCAGCCTCTGCTGTGTAGCAGTGCTCAAGCAGTACTGCTGCCCTAAGAGGGCATCCCATGTCTGTCAGGGGCTGCAAGAGGGAAAAAAATGAAGTTGAGGACTCCATTCTCTCCCTCTCTCTGGGACAGGACAGATTTCTGAGCAAATTATGCAGTTAGACTAAGACAGGCCACCCCAAACCATTAGAGTCCTGATATCGAAATGCTGAAATAATAATTAAGGAACTGGGGTAGAAGGAGTGGAGAAACAGATCAAAGATACTGCCAGTCCTTGGACAGGTGTCTGATTTTTGGTTGTTTCTACTGCTGTTTCAGGAAATTTACTACTCTGTTATGTATGATCTGATAATTTCTATAAACAGGGGAGGAAGGAAAACTAAGATTTCAGGTGGTCAGGAAATTGGGAAAAACTGATGTATTATTTCATTAAGTTCAGGCTGAATTGGAAACTATTTTACTCTTTGCTTAAAATTTACTAGACTATGATTTGCTGGGTTATGTTCTAACTTTGAAATCCCTTATTCCGTCTTTGGGATTATTCTTTAGAAATAGATATCAAGGCCTCTTGCCTCCCTGACTTCTGAGTCCACACCCTTAATCCCAAACCCAGGAGAAATTAGCTTTCCTGGAAATTAAGAGTGAAAGAGCTAGGCTACAAATAATCTTTTCTCTCAGCATTTTCTCCTATTTCTCTTTGATAGTTAGATGGACCATCAGACAAGCAGCCCACAGAAGGGACCTGATGCATTTCTTGCTAAAGGCCCCATCTCCTGAATGTCACCATCTCCACCCTGGATGACACCCCACTTTTAATCTGTTCCTGAGATCTGTTTTCTCTAGGCTTCAAACTTTGGATTCTCAGCTGGCCTTTCAGCCTGGAGAACATTGACTGGACAACTGACTGGGGACAACTGACTGGGACACCCCCTAGATGCCCTGTTGCCATCCCCCACACTTCATGCCTCACCTCCTGGCATGAAACCCCAAATCTCTATGACCCTTGTCAGCTTGAAGCAGTTAAGAGGAGATTGACGTCCCTTTTCCCACATGCATCTGTAGGTGACGGTTTGAGGGGGGAATAAGATGAGGGGAGCCCGCTACTCTGAAGATCTTTGGAGAAAATCTTCAACCTTGCCTTAAATGAAGGACACTGCCCCAATTTTTTTTTTCTTAAATGAATTTAAGTCTTAACTGTTTAAGGGGGGAAATGATGGGGGTTGAGGTCCATTTAAGATTTCCTTTCTGATTTCCCAACCCCCATGGCTGACCTTTGATTCACAAATCCTGGTCAAAAAGCACCCTTTTGAATATTTGGGGCCAATCCCCACCGATCTGAGCTGGCTTGGTTTTTCATCCCCCACTATCTGCTCAGGTTTCCCTAACTCCCCACAGTTTCTTCCTTATCTGAAAAGCCTGCCAAGAACTTGGGGCACCGCCCACAAGCCCCTTTTAGGCATAAAAGAGCCAAGCTGGAGCTCTCTTTTTGCAGGAGTCCTTCCCCCCAAAACATGGTATCCTTCCGGCCATGTAAGGGTTCCTGCCCGCCTAGTGACTACCTTTGGCCCTGGCATCTTTCTACCTTCAACTTTACTTCCAAATTTCTACAACAAACCTTTTATCAATCCAGGTTTTCAAGCCTGTAAATTCATTTACAGGGGACCCTGTGCCTCATGGGACTATCTTACTGTCTTTGCACCGACCACAACTAATATAATGGAAAGAGTTTCAGACTAGGAGTCATGAGCCCTGAGTTCAAATCTTGCCTCTTCTACTAACTTGTATATGGCTTTGAGCATATTTTATGTTTCATCAATTTTAAAATGGAAGGTTGGACTACATAATCTTCAAGGTCTCATACTTATAAACCTATTGTACTATGTACAATCTCTCTTTGATGCTGACAGTCGCTATGTTTGAAAAGTATTACAGATATCCTCCATGAACAGTAACCCATATAGGCCACAGACTTCTCTGGGGACCTTCAGGTGACTCCCAAAACTTTGATTTGGCTTGACTATTAGCTTTTGTTCCCTTTTATTCTGTTTTCATCTCCACTCTTTCATCAGCATATTTAAAATCCAAATAAGATTCTTACTCCTCTTATTACCAAAGGGGGAGGGATCCAATTACCCTTTTTCCCAGAGGAAGTATTCTTATAGATATACAAATTGTGACTTTCCCCATCATAGATTTAATATATAGTGCATCAGCATAAGAAATTAAATGGAAAATTTTTGGGAAATGTGTGGAAGCCACACATTGCAGCAAACAACATAGAAAAAGTTTAGAAACTCAGAAATGCATGAAATATATATATAGAGTTGTACAATATCAGTCTCAATTTTATAACAAGGTACTATAAGTACCCCATAAAAGAAAAAGACATAATTCAGAATGGTATGAAGGGAGGGCCAAAAATTTTTATGTGGAGTTTCCAGATCAAAGGGGCATCATGTCTCTAAAGGATAACTACTCTGACTGCTTCTGCAGCAATTAATAGCCAAAAAACTTAATAGGAAATAGAGACATAAGAGGGTTACTCAGATGCCATGTTGGCTTATGATTCTGATTACATATGCCAACCCACTTCTTCCTTAATTAGATAATTGAAAGTTGATTGTTATTGAGGTTACTAGGTAGCAGAATGAATACTGTGAATGGAATATGGAGGACCTGAGTTCAAATCCAGCTTGGGCAAAGTCACAGAATCTGTTTGCCTTAGTTTCCTCAATTATAAAATGGGGATAATAATAGCACTTGCCTCCCAAAGTTGTTGTGAGGATCAAATGAGATGATATTTATAAAGTCCTTGGCAAAGTGCCTGGCACATAGTAGGCACTTAAATGCATATGCCCTTTCCCTTTTTTGTGTTATTTTATTTTCATAATAATAATCTGATGTATATATTTTTAAAGAGAAAACTTATGCTTTTTACCCATGTAAAACTCCTGGCAGAGAAAAACCTTCTATGGATGTATACTGGCATCTCATCTGCAACTTGTATTTCCAGACAGTTGTTTGCAGGCACTGAATGGTTAAGTAATTTGATCAGACTCACACATCCTATTTCAGAGGAAGGAGAACTTGAATATAGGCTTTCCTGATTTTAAGGCTAGCTTTCCATTATATTGCTTCTAGAGAAAACTCTTCACTTTAAAGATACAAAAAGTGATTCACAGCAAGGTTCAGGATCACAGAGATAATGAAAGGAAGGACAGGAACTAACCCCCCCCCCCCCAGTTTCCTATTTGTAGGAAAAGGGTCCTTTATTTCAGCTTTCGGTTGTGCCTTTGCTTTTAATTGCAAACTTCTTTGGGTAGATAAACTGGAGTAATGGTTTAATATCTCTAGCTATTTCATGCATAGTCGCATATTGCTGAGGTTGCCAATTAGAGGTTTGGAGCTGAACTACTGTGTGTTCAGCCCTGAACTGAGACTGATTTCAAGAAGGCCTTGAACAGCCTAAAACCTTTCTAAAAATTGGCAGATTTGAATTTGATTCAAAATTAACAGCCTCCACATTTTGTTAATCATCCTTTGTATCATAAGATTGAGTTTTAAAATTGTTTAGTTAGGAGATTTTTATGTAATTTTCAGTTGTGGTTGGGTAAATGAAAATATTTTAAAAATTTTATTAATAATTTAAATGGTACAATATTGATTCACCTGCATGTTCATTTTTCTTTTTTTTGTTATATTCCTTCTCTGATTTTGCTTCAGGGAGGAGTCAGTTTTCTAAATTTAACCAAATATTTTTAAAATGGCATTTCACTGTCAACATTTTATTGTCATCAATCTTTCTTGGGAAATAATGGGAGCAGAGTGAAACCATTCTATCAGGGAAATGTCCTTGCTCCTAGCCAAATCACAAATTATCCCTATTTAGTTTTCCATTTCAAACAGATGGGAAGGGCATGGAATAGACAAGAAAATTATAAACAGGGATTAAAGTAATAGTAAGGAAACTTTAGTAAATAGTGAAAGAATATGTAAATTTCTGAAAGAATCCAACCATTCTGGAGAGCAATCTGAAATCATGCCCAAAAAGTTATCAAAATGTGCATACCCTTTGACCCAGCAGTGCTACTACTGGGCTTATATCCTAAGGAAATACTAAAAAAAGGAAAGGGACCTGTATGTGCCAAAATGTTGGCAGCCCTTTTCATAGTGGCTAGAAACTGGAAAATGAATGGATGTCCATCAATTGGAGAATGGTTAGATAAATTATGGTATATGAATGTTATGGAATATTATTGTTCTGTAAGAAATGACTAACAGGAGGAATACAGAGAGGCTTGGAGAGACTTACATCAACTGATGCTGAGTGAAACGAGCAGAACCAGAAGATCATTATACACTTCAGCAATGATACTGTATGAAGATGTATTCTGATGGAAGTGGATATCTTCAACATAGAGAGGATCTAATCCAATTCCAATTGATCAATGATGGACAGAATCAGCTACATCCAGAAAAGGAACACTGGGAAATGAGTGTAAACTGTGAGCATTGTTTTTTGTTTTTGTTTGTTTTTTTTGTTTTGTTTTGTTTCTCTTCCCAGATTATTTTTACCTTCAGAATACAATCCTTCCTTTGCAACAACAACAACAAAATTCGGTTCTGCACATATATATTGTACCTAGGATATATTATAAGATATTTAATATGTATGGGAATGCCTGCCATCTAGAGGAGGGGGTGGAGGGAAGGAAGGGAAAAACTTGGAACAGAAGGGAGTACAAGGGATAATGTAAAAAAAAAAAAAAATTACCTATGCATATGTACTGTCAAAGAAAATGTTATAATTATAAAAATTAATAAAAAAAGTACAGGACAGCAGAGAGATAGAGTGAGACAAGATGATGTAGCCAAGCAATAAAGCTTCTCTAACTGCAAAAAAAAAAAAAAAAAATATATATATATATATATATATATATATCAAAGGCCCACATGGGAAAAATATTAAGAAAGCAATTCAAAAAGAGTAGATATAGAGAGAAGAAAAACCAAGTAAACTGCTTTCTTGTGTGAAAAGAAATCCATTTTTCTTTATAGTCCTAACGATTTGCAAATTCAGCTGATAAATAAAACACCTGTCTATCAGCAACTCAATGCTGATAGATCTGAGTTTCTCATCTCTACCCATTCTTTTCCGTCAAGGAAAAAAGCTACTTTTTTGCAACTTACACCAGTATATCCTCCACCAGAGTGTGAAGGGAACTGGGATTTCGGATGAGTTTGTCTAAGAAACTGACGATATCAGTAAATTTTGGTCGGTGATTTCTCTCTTTTTGCCAACAGTGGAGCATCAGTTGGTGGAGAGATGCTGGGCAACCCATTGGAGCTGGGAGTCTATAGCCTTCCTCAATGGATAGAATTACCTAAACAACAATAGCAAAAAAATAACACATCAGTCTATTACATTCAACTTAATTTCATTCAACAAGCAATTATTAAATGCCTGCTATGTGAACGTCACCATCTTCATGATTTTCCTTTATAATATCTCTCAAATTTGTCTCTTTCTTTATATTTGCCAGCCAAATTCACACTCTTATTCTCTCTTGCCTGGGTTATTAAAATCAACTCCAAATTATAATTTCTTCATATAGTCTTTTCCCTTTCTGAATCATCTTTCTTGTACAGACCAATATAATCTTCCTAAAGCATAGGTCTGATCATGTCTTCTTCCTGGCTCAAGAATCTTTTGCCTCTAGAACAAAATATAAGTTCTTATATTTGGCATCTAAACCCTTCACAATCCGACTTTAGTTTCCAGATTTATTTCACGTTATTTCTCATTCACATATTCTATATTCTAGCTCAAATGGCTTGCTTTTTCTCTAATGACCTTGCCTCAACAGCCTCCGTGCCTTTTCACGGGCTGTTCTCTATCTAAAAAGAACAACCTTCTCACTTCTGTCTCATGGGATACTTCATTTCTTTCAAGGTTCAATCAGATGTCACTTCATATGCAGGCTTTCTTGAGACCTGGTTAGTGCTTTTGTTTTGTTAGTGCTTTTCTCTCTCCTCAACAGATCAATAAAGCTATTTATCTGTTTAACACATTGTATCCCCTAAGAGTGATTTTTTCTTTCTCTACATTTTTTTTTTTTTTGCTTTTGTATCTTTTGTATTTTTTCAAATGGAAGGTACTTAATTAATGGCTGCAAAAGGAGTTGAAGGTACTGTATTAGGAGCTCAGCAACATGGATCCCTTTGTAGAAATCCTCCTTCACCTTATTGTGCTATGAAGGTGACTGACAGGTTCCATCAGCTGAGAAGGCTTTGAGTGCAGCTTGGATTGTTTGGCTATTGGCTGAGGACCAACTTGGCTAAGTTTTGAAAGGCCTATTGCCATAATGAATTTTTTTGGCCACAATAATTCTCAAAAATCATTTACTAAATCTTAGTAGGGTCCAATATGGATTAATTTAATGGTGACATTGACAAAAATTACAGCTCTTAAAACAACTGAAGCAAAGAGAAACAGAGAAAAGCTAATAAGAAAAAACCCATTAAAACTGTGAGTTCATTGTCTGAAATAAAGAAAAAAATCATGATAATAATAGGAGAATCTGCTTAATTCTACAAGGGAGAGATCATAATAGTTTTAGTGCTGAAGGAGCCCTTAAGAGACCAACTAGTCCATCCCTGATCATACAGATGAGAAAACTGGTGTTCACAAAGGTTAAGTAACTTTCAAATTCACATTGGTAATATCAGAGACAAGATTTGAATCCATGTTCTCTAACTCCAGAAATAGTTCTTTCTGTATGCACAAAAACCAACAGCTGCTAAAAAATAGGGACATCAGCACACTTTGAAGAATAAGGATTAGGTCAAGTTTGGGGAAAATATACTGTTTTGCATTAAAGAGAAGTCCCCAAAGCTTATTTTCAGACTTTTGCCTAGTAATGTCAGCACAAAGTCACTAGGCTCTGTGCAAACCATGCTTAGCGTCATCTAAGTGAATTTTTACCTTTCCTACTGATTTATTTGTTTTTTGTCCTTTTATAATAAAATCTATAGGCAGCATTTTCTAGTCCTCACTCCTTTTCTTTTCTATACTTTTCATCTCTTCTTCATTCATTGCTGGCTTCCTCCTTATTCTGAGAGTCATGTTATTATGGCATTTTCCCATTTCTCTTTTGACTTGACTTGACAGGTAAGACTTGACTAGGCCATCACCTTGTTTATACTTGAAATCTCATGCTGTTCTACAGTCCAATCAGTGCTAGGAGAGTGCTAAAAGACCAGAGAAGGAATAGGTACTAGAAATGTTTTTCTTAGTTCATGAGAAATCACATGGTTTGTCTCCTGAGAGTTTTCTTTGGATCTGTGCAATAAGAATTTAAAAAAGAGTCCTTTCTGAATTTCTCAAAGGGATTTCTCTGTGTTGTTTAATTCTTTCCACATCCTTTATCAGAAAGGAAAGGGAGAAGTAATATCTTTATCTTCCCTATGAGGAAATTGAAGAACAGAGTTGGTCTTCTGAAGAAAGTCACTTATCAATTATATAGGAAAAAATACTACAACCAAATAATGATGTGATTGAACTTTTTTCTATTTTTATTCTGCAGAATCCCTTTACATTAAGTCCATAGCATTGTATACATTAATATTAAACTTATTTACCATAATTTTAGATCCTTTCCTTAGTCAATACTAATGGATCTGCCCATAAAGTAATCAATCAATCAATCAATATATATAAAGCACCTACTATGTGCCAGACACTATACTAAGTGCTAGAGATACAAAAAGAAGCAAATGATAATTCCCTCAAGGAGCTTAAGTTCTAATGAGGGAGAAAGCATGCAAATAAATACACAGCAACAAGTTATGCACAGGAAAAGTAAAGAATAATTAACAGAGGGACGCAACTAGAATTAATAGGAATTGGGAAAAGCTTCCTGTAGAAGATGGAATTTTAGTTGGGACTTAAAGAAGCCAGGAGGCAATGATGAGGACGAACGCATCTGTTTTATATGACTAGATGTTTTCAAGAAACAATAATGAAATGTAATCAGGTGGGCCTCTCTATATAATGGTAGCTTTTTGAATAACATTAAATAATTTATAATGTCAATGTGACCAGAACATATTACACAGACTAATCCCTACATTTTCTATGTCAAACATTCCATTAGTAAACATTATTTATAATTTCCAGCAATTTTCTGATTAGATTTATAATTGTAGGGATCACAAGCTTAGGGACATTTTGAAGAATAAAGCATATATCAAAAATGTTGCAAAAAGGTAATTTTAAAAAATAAATGTAAAAAAAGGAAGTTATCATTCCATTGTGAAGAATTTTCAGTCAATCAATAAGCTGTTACTAAATATCTATTCCATGCCATGTACTGTACTAATTGCTAGGGATATAAAATATAAAAGGAAACACTTGATGTCTTCAAGGAACTAGCCTTCTATCCAGGATAAAATGATAATAATAACTAGCATTTATTTCAGATTTGCAAAGTGCTTTACAAACATTATCTTAGAGATCCTCACAACTCTGTTAGATAGATGCTATTATCATTCCTAGTTTACAGATAAGAAACCAGAGGCGGGCAGTGATTATGTGATTTGTCCAGTCACAGAGCTAGTAAGTATTTGCGACTGAATTTGAATTTAGGTCTTCCTGTTTCCAAATCAATCTACTGTTTCACAAAGACAAAGTGATAATTGGACATCAATTTCATTATTTGGATCCAAATTTAATACTTCAGTACTTTAATAACTCCATGATCACATTGATGTGAACACTTTCTCCAACTGTGTAGATCACAAGCCCTCCTGGCTTCCCGTCCTATATTCATTTTGCCCATATAAATGTATAAATATTTAATAGGGGGTCCACTTAACATATCATATGTGGACACTGTGTTGTGGTACATTAGTTTTTCCTAGCTTTCACTATAAAAATAGTCCACTTTCTTTTCAGTAAAACATTTCTTTGATGACATTTTTATATTGTTTTATGTGATTTTTTAAAAAAATGTGGCACTTGTTATGCCCCAAGAGGGAACCAAATCATTAACTATCCTGCCCCTTACGGTTTTTAGATAGTAATCTGGGACAAGAAGTTAAATGACTTGACAACATCCCACAGGAAACTATATCATGTAGCAGATAAAATGCTACACTTAGAGTAAGGAAGACCTGAGTTCAAATCCCACCTTAGACAGTGTATGATCCTGGGCAAACCACTTATTCTCTGTCTGCCTTGATTTCTTCATTTGTAAAACAGAGATAATAGTAGCATCTTCCACCCAGGGTTGTTAGGGAGTATAAAATGGTCATGATAGCGGTAGTAGCAGTAGCAGTAGCATTAGCACTAGCAGTAGTAGTACTAATAGTTTATGGAAGGGCAGGATACTTGAGCCCTATTTTGTATTTTGTTTAACTTCAAGGCTAGATCTCTATGCTACCTATCAAGTATCCTGCATGATAGTTTAATAATAATGTATTGTATTCTATTCACACTCACCATAAAGTGTTCCATTGCCATTTGGATGACCTCAACTTGAATTCTTTGGATGGCAAAGTATCTCATGATTTAGTTTAATATCCAGGTAAAATGAAAATCTGGATAATTTTCATGTTCTTAAAATGATTTCTTGGACAATTATTTTTAAGGGTTTTGGTTTTGGAAAATATCTAATATTTATACCCAGGGACTACTGGAAATATTTTTGCAGACTATTGCTCCAGAATAACTTTGCCAGAGCATGCAACCTCAGTTATACAGGAGTATCGTGGCTTAGTTGATAAAGAGACTGAATTTGAATTTGAAGGAGATTTAATTTCAAATTTATCTTTGAAGGTTATTAGATGTGTCTAGACAAATCACTTAATCTTTTTATGCTTAAACAAGAAATTTGTTTTGGTTATTTTACCAACAATTTCTATGCCAGGAATTGTTTGTACAACATAAAACTAAGATGAAATGTAAAATATCGAATCTTTAATCCCACCAACTATCTTATATTCTGATAAAGTTTAAATATTAGATTCTTAAGAGATGATTGTAAAAACAGTTATGTTGCTCAATCCTATTTTAAAATGGTCAATGAGCTCTTGTGAGAATCTTTCATGTGAAAGAAATAAATAACTATTCCATAACTAATTATGCATTGAATACTTTTAAAATATACCTTTTGGGGAAGCCTAAGTTTAAACTTTGAATAATTTGTCTGGGACACTGGGTATAGAGTGTTATGAGATGAATGACACTAGGAAAGGTATTCTAGCTCCCTTTCATGAGAGACTTGGTCTTTATATGTGGATCCAAAGCAGAAGGGGCTCTTTTGGAATGGGGACTTAGGTGAGATTCCTTAGACTTTGGGCCCAGGAATGGTTCTATAATATTAAAATCAAAGACTGAGAACTTAAAGGCACTTCAAGAGGACGTCTAATCCAATCCTTTCATTTTGCAAATAAAACTGATGTTTAGAGATATTAAGTGACTTATCCGGAGTTATGGAAGTCATGGAAGCCCCAGATAACCAAAACATGAACCAAGACAGCTAAATATTAAAAGCAGTTTGAACAAGGTTCATTTTGATTTGGTTTTCCTCCTATAATTATTCCATTCTTAGAAAAAATTTTGCTTTATAATGTATTTCCTGATTTACCAAATAAGAGGAATTAGAAATATGAATGATATTTGACCTGTGGATCTTTTTTTTTTAAGGTTAGAGAAAGGTAATAATTAATTGAGCAATGCTTTTAAACAACTGAGTTATATATTTTAATGGTATCATCCTCTGGGTAAAGGCTAGGTAAGGAGAGATACATTTTCAAAGCTGTAACAAGAAAATTAAAAGCAAAGTAAAAAAAAAATGAAATGGTAAAATTTTCATTAAAAGGTAAAAGGAATTAGCCTCCCTCCGGGAATGATTATATAAAACCAAGTTGCTTATTATAGATAAACCTTACTGGATACTTGTCATCTAAACTGCAATCTTTAGCAACTTAGAAACAGCCTAAGCCACAGTAGGCACAAATGGCAGATTATATTGTGCTTGCTGAATTTAATGAAATTTTGAATTTTGTTGACTGTTTTGGAATCAGAGCAAGTGATGTGTACCTTTTATTAAACAAAGCAAATCCAGATGCATCAAACAATAAAAGATGCTGAGATATTCTGGGAAGGTACATAAGCTACATGGACATTGAGAGCAGTGCACGATATAATAACTGTTGTATTGCTTACAGAAAGAGATGGAGTACATGCACTTTCCCCCCTTAATGTTCAAAAGGAAAAGTATGAAATATCCAGAATGTATCCCATCAAAGGAATGAAAAATGACAATATTTTTGCTTTTCTTAACACTCTTTTTTCCCCTTAGTTTTGGAAAGAAAATATTTCCAGGTAAAGCATTTATAGTGAATTTGTTCATATAATCTACTAAGTAAATTTGAGAATCCTCTTTTGAAGATGCATGTGATATTTATTTGTTCTTGGAAATTCAGTTTTTATAAAAGGAAATGACCAATGGCACTGCTAATTTGCTTGATTGGTGTTGAAATTGAAACATAATAACCAAGTAACCAAAATAAATGGTGAAAATTGTATGATTGTGGGACAGGGAGTAGAAGTTTATTGTTTTTCTTTCTTTATCACAATTTCTTTCTTTCTTTCTTTCTTTTTTTTTTCTGGGGTTAAGTGACTTGCCCAGGGTCACACAGCTAGGAAGTGTTAAGTGTCTGAGACCAGATTTGAACTCAGGTCTTCCTGAATCCAAGGCTGATGCTCTATCCATTTCGCCACCTAGCTGCTCCACAATTTATTTCAATGGAAAAAGTTTGGCAAACAATGAAACGTCAGATTCAAGAAGAAATAGGGATATAAGTTCAATTAAAAGTATGTTGTAATGAAAATGATAGAAGTAAGTGAATATAAAGAATGACAATCATTTTTAGATAATAATTACTTGAAAATTTAAGAAATGGGGATTCATTTTCTTTTCAAAGGTTGAGGTAAATGCTAGTCAGTAGAATAAACTCCTTTTCTCCTTCCTTCCTTCCTTCCTTCCTTCCTTCCTTCCTTCCTTCCTTCCTTCCTTCCTTCCTTCCTTCCTTCCTTCCTTCCTTCCTTCCTTCCTTCCTTCTTTCCTTCTTTCCTTCCTCCCTCCCTGCCTTCCTCCCTTCCTTCTTTCCTTCTCCTCTTTCTTGAACTTCATTTTTTAAAAAAAAATTAAGATCTATCTTTTCTTTCTTTTACCTCCCCCTATTCCCCTCTTAGTAATGAAGCTAAAAAATGTGTAGTCAAATAAAACAAATGATTAAATTGGCCATCAACACCTCTCCTCCAAAGCCTCAGCCTGCACTTTGAATCTATCACCTACATAGACTCACAAATACTTTATATTTTCTATAATTCTCTCTCTCTCTCTCTCTCTCTCTCTCTCTCTCTCTCTCTCTCTCTCTCTCTCTCTCTCTCTCTCTCTCTCTCTCTCTGTATATATATATATTCATTCATTTATTTGTTTGCTTATTTTGCTGAGGCAATTGGGGTTAAGTGACTTGCCCAGGGTCACACAGCTAGAAAGTGTTAAATGTCTGAGGCTAAATTTGAACTCAGGTCCTCCTGAGGGTTGGTTCAGGGTTGGTTCTCTATCCACTGCACCATGAGTTGCCACTCTACAGTGATACTTAAATGGGATTTTTCTCTTTCTGTTGATTTTTGTGGGTAATATCCAGAAAATCCTGAGGTGTTTATTTTGTATCGTAGCAATTTTGCTTAAGTTAATTGTTTCAATTAGTTTTTTTAAAGTTTATTTTTCCTCTCACTAGGCTAAAAAAGTTCTGAAGGTCAAGGATTATTTTATCAATTAATTTTTGTATCACACTCACTTTACATTTTTGTTTCCTTGTTATTTCCTCCATTAGGGCAGCCAGGTGGCACAATGTATAGAATGCTCGGCCAGGAGTCACTGAGACCTAAGTTCAAATTTATCTTAGATACTTACTAACTTTATGTTCACTTTGCCTCTTTTTCCTCATTTGTGAAATGAACCAGAGAATGAACTGGCAAACCATTCCAGTAAATTTGCCAAGAAAATTTCAATTAAGGTTATGAAGAATTGGATGTGCCTGAAATGAATGAACTCTCCGTTAGATTGCAAGTTCTTTGAAGGAAAGTACAATTTTTTTCATCTCCTTTTGTCTGATGCTTAGTATAAGCCTGGAACATAGTAGGTATTTTATAAGTGCTTATTGATTGACTACTGATTTATTCAGTGCCAAGAACTTGAACACAGGATGTGCTTAATAAATACTTGTTGAATATGATTACCATATAAGCAAAGTTTCAAAAGATCATAGAATTGAATAGGACCATATGAGTTGAAAAATTATGACTGTGAGTATAAGAAAATATTATTAAAAATTTCTCCTGTCTGAGAAACTGTATAAATTCAAATTCTTGAAAATGTTGAAAAAATATCAAGTTTCTCATGGAATTCAAGAATTAGATTTTATCTCTAGAAATAGCTCTAAAATAGAGCTCTAGATAGTTAGAAAGAGCTCTGAAGTTAGAAAGTGGTAGCTGAATATTCTTTTCTGTTATCTTTTCCCCAATATTGCTCTATTTTGTTTATAGTGGTGAATGATTACATGACAGTCTCATTTTTCTGATTATTCCGGCTAGTGTAGCAAAGGTACTTAAAGTGATAGTTTAATTTTGTTGTTGTTCAGTCATTTCAATCATGTCTGACTACTTGTAATCTTATTTGTAGTTTTCTTGGCAAAGATACTGCAGTGGTTTGCCATTTCTTTTTCCAGATCATTTTACAGATGAGGAAGCTGAGCATAAGAGGGTTAATTCACTTGCCCAGAATCACACAGCCAAGTGTCTGAAGTCAGATTTGAACTCAAGAAGAGACTTCCAGTCTGACACTTTATCCACTGAGCCAATCACCTGCTCTGATAGTTTACCTTTACTTAATTAAAATTTCATGTCTTTATAATACCAACAATTATATATATATACATATATATGTATATAATACCAATAGAATAAGTTGGAAAATATGGTAAGGAATAATTGCTTTGATGATTAAACTAAGATAGATGCTTCCTTAGTCATATGGAAAATAAAATAAATTCAGGTTCCTCTAAAAATCCTTAGAAAAGAAAACCCAATACAACTTATCAGTTTGTCCAGAAATGAACCTGAGAAAATGAATAAAAGTGTATCTTGTATTGCTGTTGGAAAGATCCTGAAAGGAGAAGAAAAATAAATTGAGGTAGAAGGGTTTTTTTTTTTCTTCTTTTAGTCACCTTCAAAAATGAATTCACTTTCTGGAAAATAGAAACAGCTAAGGAACATGTGCCTAAATTAGGTTGTACTAGGAGGCAGACAGTGCTTGAAATAACTTCAAATTGAACAGTTTTATAATAATATCAGGCCAGGAAAACACAAGACTCAGGTCTTGTAATACAGATTATTACCTTGAGCTAAATCTCTTCTTATTCTACTAGTGCTGGTTCTTTCTTGGATATTAGCTCTCTTGAGATTTGATTGTTTAATGTTGCCTGCTGTTCCTTTTTGACTTTTGACTATTAGCTATAATACCTCGAGTAGTTGTTATTAGAAGGGGCATCAATATCACCTTATGGAAAGAGATATAGTCTCTGAGAAGGACTATGTCAGTAAATTGTTTTTAAAATGAAATTTTAACTCCACATAAATGCTATTCAGTATCATCTCATTCTCATCTTTTTTTGGATAAAGTTATGATAGATTTAATCAGTCAGTCAATATTTATTAAGTGCTTACTATGTGCCAGTACTGGGCACAAATATGAAAAGTTAGACAGTTCCTTGCCCTCAAACAACTTACAGTCTAATGGGGAATTTAACAAAAAAGAAAACTGAAGAGGGGTGAGGGGAGACCTCTAAGGACAAACCATTGTTCTGATATTATTTTATTTTACTTTATTTTATTTTCATGAGTTTTAATTTCTTTAGTTAAAGACTAAATACCTACTGAGACCTAGTTAGGTCTCTATTTTGAAAACTTAAATTCTGTTTTGTTTTGACATTGCAATTATTCAGTATGGGCACCATCTCTTGTTCTGAAAAGTTTATGCCTCACTTCTGTGGTTTTTGTTATTAATTCCATTATAGCACACTACCTATCCTATTGGTGTTTGTCGTTTGCAACATATCTTCTTATTGGATTCTAAGTTCCCTGAGATCAGGAATCATGGTTCATCTAAATTTTTGTACCTCCCCCAATGTCTAGCATGATATAGCAGCAGAAAAGGCAAGGTATACCAAAATGCCAAGGGAACAAGGTAAACTTGAATCTTAGTACTGCAACTTACTGCTCAATCTAAATTTTTTAGGCTCTGTGGGACCAAAACACCCTCTTTGGCTATTATCTGACTCTAACCCTATTCATTCTGGTCATCATTTGGCCTAGTGACTATAAATAACAATTCAAATCTCAATTGATCTTAGAAAAGAGAGATACTTTTCTCCATCCCTATCCCCTCTGACCCATGATAAAAAGTTTAAGCTGACAAGGTAACTTTAAACTTACATATCTAAGGCACTTACATCTTGGTTGGACATTTCCCAGTAAGGTCTTTCTCCATAGGACATCACCTCCCACATGACAATGCCATAGCTCCATGCATCACTAGCTGATGAGAACTTCCTGTAGGCAATAGCTTCTGGGGCTGTCCATCTTATGGGGATTTTTCCACCCTGGAAAATATGTTGTAGATTACTTAGTTGACACATAGTAGAGAATTCCAGTTCCATTTCAAACTTAGTATGACTGTCATTAAAGATCTTTCTGACAAAAAAATTTCTGAACATTCCATAATAGCTTGGCAATTTAAATGGAAAATAGAAAGAAAATGGAATATTTTCAAACTGTTAGTGAATTTCCCTAAGGTGAAACAACTGTTAGAAAGAAGTCACCCTTTGTAGGAAAGAAAACATTTTATTCATTAAAGATACTGGATGTTTTGCCTTTTGATGGAAGTTCTGGATTTAGAATATTAAATCAAATACTACTCTGCAGTCATTTAACATTTCATTTAATTTGTAAATATAATAATTATAATAAAATAAATATTGAATTGAGAAGTATTTCGCTAAATCAGTGTTGAACAGAGTAGAACTGAATTTCTTTTCTTTATATCTGTAATTATTTCAGTTATCTCTTAATCTTTTCCTATAAATCTCTTGACATGCTACAGATACAGCTAAAATAGACAATTTTTGTGTAAGAGAGCTTTAAATTACTAAATACTTTTGGTTTTTTAAGCTTTCAATCTAACAGCTGAGGTCACTGAAAAGAGAAAATTAAGGTTCAACCTATATAGTTTAGCTATTTTATGATTTTTCAGTAGTTTGGCTTTAGAAGACATAAATAACATTTTATGTATTATATTTAGTTTTTAGTAACATTTGCACCTCTTGTTAAGAAAATTATAAAAATTCCTTTGCAATGATAATGGAAGGAACAAAATCATTTGTTCATTTCATTTGGCATTTTTGAAATCTTCCTACCTCCTCAATGGAAATATAGTAATTTTGTATGTATGTGTGTGTTTTTAAAGATCTCTTGAGCCATGCTTTATAAGTCCACTAGATGGCAGAAGAGAACAGCAAGTAGTTTTTGAACATTAATAACACCAACTTTTCAGGACCCTGCAATTCATTTAGAGTTAACTAAGATTTTTTTTTTTTTTTTTGACAGACAGAACACATAGCAGAGGAAAATTTTGATGAGTAAACTTTGCTGCTAGTTATATTCTCAGCATCATCTTCATCATCATCATCGTTTGAAAATCTGCTTTAAGTTCTTTGTATAGGCTAAAAGGAAAATCAGAAAGGAAAGCTTCTTGCTTTGGAGAAAGAGTCAAAGACATTAATAATGAAACTTTAAATCCAATAGACAATTGTCCCTTTTTAAGGTTGTATTAGACAGGTATGTGGTATTATGGATAGAGCTCTAAGGGTATAGGCTGGAAAAAATGACTTAAATTGGATTTTAGAACATATATTGGTTGTATTACTCTGAACAAGTCTCTGAATCTCCCTCACTGGGCCTCAATTTCCTCCTCTGTAAAATGAAGGTATTAATGACATCTACTTCTGAGGGTTGTTGTGTGGGTAGACTGAGATACTATTTGTAAAGCACTTTATAAATCTTAAAGCATGACATAAATATAAGCTAGTTATTGTTAGGGAAAAGTGATTAATATTCAATAGGAAAAATAATGAACTGCAAGGCAAAATTAAGGATTAATTAAACACACATTTAGTCATTTACTATGTACTAGTTCTAGTGTAGTAGTATGGACAAGGATTTGCATATAAACTGAAAAGTAGAGATCATTCAAGCTGGAAGATATCTTAGACACCATTTAGGTGAACCTCTTCATTGTTCAGATGAAACAACTGAAGTTCCAAGAATTGAGATGATTTGCACAAGGTCAGATAGCAAATCAGTAGCATACTTGGGATTTGAAGCTATGTCTGCAAATCTTCTCCCAATTGTTAATGCCATTGAGCCTCAGTCACCAATCAAAAGTTCTATAGAGAAGAAATCATTATTATGTTTTTTAATATCCCAATATATATTAAGCATAATCACTCATAAAAGCAAAGCTGCAATTTGATAAAAAGGTCTAAAATGTGTTGTCTACCCAAATCAATACAGAATCAACTAATCAACACATATTTATTAACAATCTCTTATATGCTAGGAAGTACAGATTCAAAGAATGAAATAATCCCTACTTGCAATATTAGAAGCATTAGGCAAGTACATAATGAAAATGAAAATTCTGAATACTCAGCCATGGTAGCTAAAAGTAACATCATTTTCTAGTTAATTCTTAGCTCAATATGGAGTAGAGTTGGTTTTAAAAATAATCAGATTAGCATGGACTTTCATACAGCTGAATTTTCTTTCATGGACATAGGACTGATATTTGCATGTAAGAAGAATGTCAAATAGGATATAAGTTATAAGAGGAAAAAGGCTTCAGTTTTTCTCTTTATATTTCAATGCCCAGCTCATATTAAGAACTTAATGAATATTTCTTGAGTTGCAGTGAGCTAAATTGAATTGTTGAATATGTTTGGACCCTTGGATACAGATTTATGAAAAAAATTCTAGTCCTAACAAAATATTGCTATACTGAATGCATTGAATAAAGTGTGTGTAACTCAGATCCTCCCCATGCTATCCCCCAAACTTTTCTAGCAGTGGTGTAGGTCACTTGGCAGATCCCAACATCTGGTATTTCCACAAGTGTGTCTTTCCATTTAGTCAATATCCTTACCAGACTATTAAGGGGGAATGGGATTTTTAAAATTCTGCTGCTGGGAGAGACCATGGGAATGGAAGTTGTCTAAGAGCTTTGCTTCAGATAGAGTTCATTCCACTCATTCATCAAATCTACTCCTACCAGAAAACTGTTGGCTTATTCTATATCCAGGATATTCAGGATTTACTTATGCTTATTTTGGGGGTAATGAAAAGAGTCAAAAAATATTTTAGACAAATAATTTTTCTCTATCTCTCATCATTTCTTAGCTCATTTGTTCTCTTCCTTCCTTCCTTCCTTCCTTCCTTCCTTCCTTCCTTCCTTCCTTCCTTCCTTCCTTCCTTCCTTCCTTCCTTCCTTCCTTCCTTCCTTCCCTTCTTCCTTCCTTCTTTCCTTTCTTCCCATCTCTGTCTTTTCTTTTCTCTTCCTCCTACTCTTCCTTTTTACTCCTCCTCCTCCCTTTTCTCCTCCTGCTTCTCCTTATCCTTCTCCTCTTTTTTCTCTTCTTCCTCCTTTTTTCCCTCCTTCTCTCCCCACTCCTTCTACCCCTTTCCTTTTCTTCTTCTCCTCTTCTACCACTTCTTCTTTCCTTCTTCTCAAAGTGACAAAAAAGATGGGGAAGCAGGAAAATCAGGTTTTATTTTTGGAAACAGGGACAACTTCCATCATATTCAGATACTTTGTTCAATTTATTATTTCTATTCAGGACAGTCATGGTGGTGGTGCTAGGTAGACTCTCAGAATAGCCAGCCTCTTGTGCTTTTCCTTCTCTTGGTGGTATTGTCCTAAGTGTGTTTGTTTATTTTTTCTTTTGATATTTTAGATTGTCCCTATTATTTTGGATGCTAGAAGGAGACTATCTTTTTCATACATATAGTTATAACTATTTAGTTCTTGAATCAGAATATATTGAAACCTTCTTGTCCCGACCTATAGGCATCCAAATCAATCACTGAAAACACCTACATTCCTTCACAATTTGGGCATCTGCAAATATTGGAGTGAGGTTGCCAAGATCACCACTGAATCTCTATTGTATTCTTCATCTAGTTTCATAGTTATAGACAGCATTTTTGAGCCCTGTGGCTCTGCATTGCAAACTTGGAAACTATATTTATAAGCTCTGCAGGTCAGACTTGAAGATCTATTTTCAAAAGAAACAAAATGACCATTTCTTTTAATGAATCTTATTTGCCATAGTGGACAAACCATATGCAAGAATATGGTGAATATTTAACAACCGATTCTCCAGAAAAAAAATAATAGGTTTAAGAGGTGCCATGCCTATTCCTTTTTCAATTTAATTCAATTCAAATTCAATATGTATTATTTATACTTTTGCTATCACTTTTTAATGTCTAAACAAGATGCAAAATATTAAATCAATCACTGATTTGTAGTGTTTGCCAATTTGCAAATGCTCACACAGAATATTTAATAATTGGTTCTCCAGCTGGATTAACTGACTACAGTGTATAACTAAGTATGTAAATGTTTGTAGTATAAGGTGGCTGAGGTTGCTCCTTTGCTAAGTCATTGTTGGTTACTCCAAAGCAGGCTTTAAAAAGAATGAAATTTTTTGTACATTCATATGTAATTTGTTAATTCATCATTTTTTCTTATATGGTATAAATTACTACAAAAGGAAGACATTCTTGTTACCTTTCAAGTTGATTTAATGCATTGTCTTATCCCTTCCCTTCCCCACTCCCACAAATAATCCTAATGTGTTCTTTTGCATAGCTAGTACTACAAAACTGTTTTTGAAAGTTAATTGACCTTGAAATTTCATTTTACAATTTTAGTTAACAAAGTAAGAACTAGACGTCATAAAATATGCTCATTAATGTGGGAATTCCCCTTTCCCAATCTTTTTTCAGCTCCATAGGTTGAGTCTCTTAGAGATAGTGCATCCTAAATTTGATGTAGTCTGGGGGTGCTCTCTCTTACATTTATAATATATAAACTCTCCACAAGTGATATTTCCAGGCAGAGGACACAATTAGCTCAAAGTAAAGACATTTATTGAGATGACATTTTGAGAACAATAATAACAAAATATCCCTCCTCCCAACAAAACTGGGATTCACTTTCCCACAACTTGTTTTTTTTTTTTTTTGCCTGTTGTTTTCAAAGAGGACCACTAACATCATGATTGATTGATGTCTTTACTCAAGCATAAAAAGTTGCAGAATTGCACAAAGTCATCAACCTTACTCTCTCTCTCACAATTCTCCAAGTCCAGTGGCAAGACAAAAGTCAAGGTGACTAGTGATGGCTGAGGACCCTGTGGATGACTTTGACATCTTTAATTTCTGACCAAGCTCTAAGCACTCCATACCACCTGTTTCTGCTGATTTCCCTAAAACTATATAGACTATAGATCATCTAGTCAATCCCTTTGTTTTATAGTTTAAAAAGTGAGGTCTCATAGGCAATAAGTAGGAGAGCAAGAATTTGAATTTGGTCTCCAAATCTAATGATAACAGCTAGCATTTATATATGCTTTTAAGTTTTATAAATTGTCTTACATTTATTACACAATAATCCTGTGAGGTGGGGGAATGCTATTATTCCCATTTTGCAGATGAAGAAATTAAGTCTGAAAGAAGTTAAGTCACTGCTCAATGTCACATAGCTAGTAAATGACTCAACTCATCAATACCATAAGTTGTTGAACATTGGCAGCCTATAAATTTAACTGATTTACTAGAACAATAGATCTCAAAGTATGGTCCAAAAACTGCTTGGCGTCCCCAAGGACTTTTCAGGTGATCTTCAAGATCAAAACTATTATATAATAGCACTAAGACATTTTAATTTCTAATACAGTACATATTGATAACTATAAACCCTATAGGGCAACAAAGTGAAAGAATGGATGGAATGCTGGGCATAGAGATGAAAAGACCTGGGTTCAAATATAGCCTCAGATATTTACTATTGTGTAATCCTGGACAAGTCATTAAATCCTGTTTGCTTCAGATTGTTCATCTGTAAAATGAGCTGGAGAAGGAAATGACAAACCACTTCAATATCTCTACCAAGAAAATTGGATATGACCGAAATGTCTGAACAACAAATAACTCATATAAATAAAAGTTCTTTTAGAGGATTGTCTTTTATAATTTTTAAGTATATAAAGAAAGCCCAAGACCAAAAAGTTAAGGAACTACTACCCTAAATGTATTTTCTGCCCTCTAAAAATCCTTTAAACATGAAAAACCTTTCCTAACCTCCTCTCCTCCTGCTCTGCTCAGATTCATATTGCCTTTTTATCCATTTCTACATTTATAATTAGCATCTTGAATGCCAATTTTGTTTACCTGTAATAGAACAATGTTAATGGGGCTCTTCAGAGTCATATAAATTAGGGACCTTTTTACCTGTTTACTCCTGAAGAGTAACAGTCCTGAAATACTCTTGATACTAATTCGCCGGCAGGTACTACGATGCAAGTGGCAAGTATTACTCTCTTTCAAAGAGAATTTAAGTGATGTATTACTTATTAAGTGCAAGGCACTATTCTGGAGGACATCTGTTTTAAGTGAGGTTTTCCCCTCCCCATCACATCTGCTAGAAAATGTAGGACACTATACTACTGTCATGCAATAGAATTAAAAATATACATTATGGGAGGATTCCATAAAATATACATTATGGGAGGATTCCACTGCTTCTGAGTACATATAGCTAAACACTGAATATGGAACAGATAGCTTTTCCAAAGCAGCCTCCTATCACTCTTTATGGCCTTAAACAAAAATAAAGTCTACTATTTGGAAAAAGCCCCAGTGAGACAGGTGACACTAATAAGAGTTAAAAATACCAGTACTGCAGGCAGTGACACATTTCTCTTTCTTCTCGCCCATTCTCCTCCCCACTCTCTTTTCCCATGCTCACTCTTCCTCCCTACCTCGTCTGCAGATGATTTTTAACTTAGTATTTCTATCTTCTTCCCTATCCAGTGGACTTTATTTAATGGCTCCATCTTCCTGAGCCATTCACCTATGTCCTCTCTGATAAAGCTCCATAGAAATTAGTATGGGAAAAAATAATAACAGAGTATTTCATTCACAAGGAGAAAAGGCCAGTTAATTCTTTTAATCATCAAGAGCTATGAAATATAGTAGCATCTTTCAATACATGAAATGAGACATTCCAGTGACCTCAAAGAATTAAACAGCACTAAACACTGAGAATTGTATTTCCTTAGCAGGTGGGGAGAAACATATTAATAGTGAGAACAATAGTAATAGAGCCACTCAATCACTGAATTAAATTCCATTTCCAATCCTATAAACATTTATTTGATACCTACTTACATATATACACACTGTGCTAGTCATGGGAGACATGAATAAGTTTATTTCCTCAAGGATCTTTCATTCTACTGCAGCAATAAGCAAATAGGCAAGTTTCTACACATTACAGGATGCTTTAAAAGTTTTAGGGCAATTTTATGATTTAACAAAAATTCCTTGAAAGAGGAATCCTCAATTTTTAAGAGTGTAAATGTTCCTAAGACAAGAGAAAAAGAAGTGAAGCAGAATTATTAATAACTAAGGTATCAGAAAAGGCTTCTTATAAGAGGTAACATGTGGAAGTAAGCTTTGAAGAAAATTAGTGGATCTAAGAAAAAGGTAGAGAATGGCAAACATTTTAGACATAGGGGATGGTGTATGCTAAGGTAACAAGGTCGGAGATGGAATTTTGAGTTTAGGGAATCATAGCATCACGAACATTGGATCATCTGTTTCTTAATTCTATCCTAAGACAAAGCTAAGGTTTGTTGAGGTGAAAGGGGAAATCCAGGGTCATGTGACTAATAAGTGATGGACTCAGGCCTACAATCTAAGTCTCCTAACTCTGAATTCAATGAGAGACAGTATTGATTAGATTGTATATATCATATACAGTAAGAAAAAGGATTCTTTCTTACATTAATAATTGATTATTAAATTAGGATTAGAGGACTTTCTACTTGTTTATCTAGAAATTAATCTCTTTAGTAAATTTTGGGAAAAACTTAATCCAACCAGCCTGAGAGAATCAGTGAATTCCTGTACATTGTGTAGAGTCATTCAGGTTAGGGCTAGAAGCAGATTCCTTTTTAAAATGTATATTGAGGAATTTGACTACGACTCCAGGTGATCCAAGTCACATGCCCCCCAAACCCTCATTGGAATGAGCCCACATCTTATTATAATATTCATTTTTTCATTAATTGTTAACCAATTAGAGTCAACTGCTATCCTCAGGAACACCCACTTTTCCAAGGACATACAAGCTGTGAGCCTATTACTATGAGGGTCTTTAGCATTTGAAAGTGTTACTGGTCCTTTTATTAATTACATGACAATATTGTTAATAAAATGATTAATTACCCAGAAGTTATATCTCTTAAACTTTTTAAACATCACAATACTGATATATGCCAAGATTTAGATTCCTCTTATTGGAGAATTCAATAAATCTCTGAGGTAAGAAAGGGGGGTAGTTTCCAATACTTTTTCCTGCAAAGGAATTTATATTATCTTCAGGAGGAAATATGTTAGTTCGATAGGTACATGAGTATGGTAAGAATTGAAGAGATGCAGGTCCTTGCAGAATATTGCAGTTGGACTTAGATGAACTCTTGAGCATACTCTCTTGCATGAATACAATAATATTAGAGCCTGCTATGGAAGACAAGTTGGGAGGAAGTGTGGCAGCTGATGTCCTGATGAAGTTGGGACAGGAGTGTTAATTTGGAGATTTATACAGTGTCTTTACACAGTATATTTTTATAATTTTGTTCGATTAGTTACATTCCCTAATTATATGGTAAATATCAGAATCTCATTCTTAGAGAGAAATGTGATAGTGAGGGGGGGGTCTATATGCTCCATTTTAAGAAATACAAACTGCAAAACTTGCAAAATAGATACATGGTAGAGAAATTATCCAATGGATTGTTGGACTAACCAAAGAACTCTTTCAAATAGCAGTTCCCCTGGTGCAAAGATGATTCACTATCAGAGAAGTCAGGTGGGGATAAAGAAATAAAATTGAAGAGAGAAGGAAAGATACCTCTTAAGATATGTTAATAGGAAAATAAGAAGGGCAGTGTGATACAGTGATACAGGATCCAGTATTAAACCTCCATATGCCTCAGTTTAATAGCACCTGGGTCCCAAGATTGTTGTGAAGATCAAATAAGATAACATTTGTAAAGTGTTTAGCACAGTGTATGGCACATAATAAATCCTAGAGAAATGTTAGAAAATCCTTTAAAACTTGATGATGTTATGTTAGGTAAGTCATTTAACTTTTTGGGACCTCAGTCCCTTCATTTGTAAACTAAGAGGGTCAGACAAAATGATGTGTAAGGACACTTTTATCATCTCTAGATGCTTTTTTATTTTTTTTGAAATCAAATTTTAGGAACAATGAGGCATCTTTGGAGTCAGAATAATTTCTCAATCTTAATAATTACAAATCTTATTTGTAAACAAACATTCAAACTAGAGGTGGTAGCATGGTCTAGAGGACAGAGAAGTGATATCTGTGAATTAAGAAGAAAATCTATTCAAATTTTGTTTTTAATACATATGGTTAACTCTAGATAAGTTCCCCCCATCTCCATATTTTTGCCCTGATGTTTCACATATCTGGAATGAATTTCTTCCTTATTGCTAACTCAGAATATGAAATGTGAAAAAATTTCAAGAGGGAAGGTTCCTAGCAATTTAATGGATCAGAACAGATCTCATGCAAACAAATCTTTACCTGAATCCTTAAGGAAGATCGAGACTTTTTTTTTTTTCAAAGCATGTTAATTTGGCATGGTTTATTTTTGATGGGTCAACTGTGGGACCTCAATAATTTCAATTGTCTAAGTATTCTAGAATTCTTCCAGGAGCAATTAAGCTTCCTAGCCTGTGGTTTAAAAAACCCATTCTCTTCCAATTTTTGAAAGTTGAGACAGTATATACTTGTATGTGGTCTTACAGTAAGTAATTTTTCCAGTGTCTATGACTTTTTAAAAGTTATTGACAACATCAGATCCTCAACCATATTAAAAAGCTTTTATTTTTCTTTCCAGAAACTGGGGATATATTTAATAAGGGGCAAATGATTTAAATTACTTCAGTGCAATGTGTCCTTTTACTTATTATCTCCTCACTAATCTTGGGTTCCAATTTTCTGTGAGTCATTTTTGCTGTAGAAAATATATCCTAGTCTGAGGATAATTTGTTGATAGAGAAATATTTTAACATGGTGATAGATCTGTGATGTTATTCACATGAGTATTCCTCACAACAATAATCACAACTCATCCATAATTTTTTGTTTGTGATTTCCTAAAGCATAAATGGTGCCATTTCATTACCTGCTCACTAAATTAATTTGGTTTCCTATTACCTGTAGTATCAAACACAGCTAGGTTCCTATTAGTATGAAAAAAGAATATTGTAAAGTGATCAATTTGTTAAAATCTACACTATTTGAAGTATAATTATATGTAAAATATGATAATTTGGTTTCAATCCAGTGGTAATTGGATCCATCATTTATACTAATTAACAATTAGCTATACAAACTTCTCTGGCATTTGGCTCCCACTTACTTTTATGGGCATTTCACACATTGCTCCCCTTTTTATACATTATATGGTTCAGCCAAACTGACATCTTTGTTGGATTTTATAGATAATAATATTTTTACTAGCTCCCTTTTACTCATGACTGGGCTGCCCCTCTTCCTCAAATCCTTAGTTTTCTTCAATTTTTCATTCAGCCATTTTTGAGTTGTGTCATACTCTTTATGAAAGAAACTGATTTGCCATTTGCTTCTCTAGCTCTTTTACAGATGAGGAAACTAAGGAAAAATAGTGTTAAATGACTTTCACAAGGTCACACAGTTAGTGTTGTAGGCTGGATTTGAACTCATGAAAAGTAGTTTTCCTCACTCCTGACTCCAGGCCAATGAATCTATCTACCATGTTACTTAGCTCCCTATTTCCTTCAAAGCTTATTTTAAATGCTATCTTCTTACTGAATTTTTTCTTGGTCACTCCTAGCTGCTAGTGCTGTTCTCCTCAATTACCTTGTATTTCTTTTGCATATGCTTATGACAAGTACATTGCCCTTCATAGACACTTGCTCTTTTCAAATGAAGCAGTTTGTGATGAAAGGGACAGAAAAAGTATTTTTATGTGAAAGAAAATAGCTATGTCAACTGTCAAATGCTACCGTTATTATAGACGAACATTTTGATGCATAAAACAAGTAGGAAAAGAACTTTGTTTTAGTAAAAAAAACAAAAAAAACACAAAAAACAAAACAAAACAAAAAAAAAAAAAAACAAAAAACTTATACACATCTTTCAGATGGGATTTAAACAGCTTTAGACAGAAAATGAACTATGATGTAAAAATAAAGATTTAAATCACTCTGAACATTTAGAAAGAAATATCACTTGGATGTGAACAATTTGATGATTTAAAGGGAGGGGCAAAGAAAGAACTTTTATGTATTAGAAACTGAAAACAATGACTAGAAGGAAACACAGTTGAATAATATCAAATGGATTGGGGGATTCTGAAAGAATTTATAGCTGCAGGAGTTTATGGCACTTCAGTTCATTTGCATGTAACTATGACTAAAGAGATTAAAACAAACAAAAAAAGACAAACCCAAACATTTAAAAAGTACTATTGATATCATACAACAAATTTATTATCTCTTAAGTTATCTCTTAAGTAAAAAATGAGTCATTAAAGTTATTCTCTCTTATGTGAGTCACATAAAGTTAAAAAGCCCTCATTTCATCCACCACTGAACATAGGAACCGGAGGGGAAAAATTGAAAACACAATAAGGAACTGAAAAACTGTTCTATTGGATCTGTGGCAAATAGAAGCAGTTCACAGAAAGCATCATCTAAGGAACTTCTGATTGATGATAGAGAAAATTCACCCTACTGGACAAAAGTTTCAGTAATAGCTATTTCTCTAAAGCTTAGGTTAATTGCTTAAGCATTAATTACCTAGGGTTGGATAAAGGTGAAGATTCCCATAAGGACGTTTGCTCTATGCTAAATCTCTAGAAAGAGAAGGGGAAAAAAAAGAAGAGGCTTTGCATTGACTTTGTAACCAGCTGAGCTAGATAGATATTTGTTTGTCTGCTTAAGAATCAACTTAATTTGCATTGCAGTAAACTGTTTTGTTTGGACAATGCAACATGTGGGTGAGTGAATAAAACTAGCTGGTCTGGTTAGTGTAGCCTAGAGAAAACCAGTCAAATGACCTCTGAGATTCTGTGGCTCAAAAGGAATTTCTATTCACATGACGAGATAATTTTTTCCAAATGTCCTTTTATGAGGCAATTCTAAGTTGAAAGAGCTTATAAACACTAAATTAGTGTATCAAAGGGAAGAGTATTTGCCCAGATGAAGTTTGGTATGGACCAACAGATGAACGGTGTACAATGAAGCAGTTCCACATGATGCAGATATTCCTAAATGGATTAGTGACAGCTAAGCCTGCAATTTCAGAATTGTGCTTTACTCCAAGTTTATGGGTCCCTTCCTCCCCCAAGCTTCCTTTTCAAGTTTTTGTAAATATACAATTATACTTCTCTTTATTTCCCCAGATTCTGGAATGTTTTATGGAGCAGGATGCTTTTATGTATGGATTTTTATATACTTTATTGTTTTGATATGTGATTATGATTTTTTTTGCTTTATTTTGAAACAAATGGTTATGTTCAGGTTCTAAAAGTATTATTGTGATTGACTGATTTATGTAAACAGAAGTATATTTTGAGGGTTCAAGAGCTAGAGGGGTAAGTGGGAGCAGCATAGTACCCCTCAATAGAATTACCAATACAACCTTTGAAAGAATTTGAGTGTAATATATGACAGTGGTCTTTCTATTTATAGGAACGTAGACCTGCAATGAAAGGAGAAGGCTGAAAGTTATGAGCCAGAGAGAGAGAGTAGATGTCCACAAATCCATTGCAAACTTTGACAATAACAGCTATATATAGTGCTTTACATAAATTGACCTATTTTATTTTTAAGAACAATCCTGTAACGTAAATGCTATGATTATCCACATTTTACATATATAGAAATTGAGGCTAAGATAATTAAGTAATCTGGCCAAGATGAGAAGTGCCACGGCAGGACTTGAGTTGAGATTTTTTCTGATCCCCAGTTTAGCATTTTATCCACTATGTTATACTACTTCCCTAGGTAAAAGAAATAAAAGCAAAAAGGAGAGGAATGGCTTATTTTTGTACTTTTTTTTTTTTTTTTTTTACTATTCAATCTATCCCAAAGAGTGTTATTTTTTTCTCTCTTTCCTTCCTCAACCGGCTAAGAAGTCATTTTGCTGTCAAGCATTCATAACAAGCTTCAGTTTATTCTGATTTTTAGCATTCTTGACATAATTCCTGTAGGACTATGCCACTTTTTTGGTACTTCTTGTTAATTATCTGCTTTAGCTTCCAAAACTAAAGCATATTCCCTTTTGTAAGATCCAAAGAATTTATTTTTTTAAGAATCCAAATTGGATGATAAATTTCTTGTGGACATGCCTTAGAGTTTTTAAATAACTCACTTTTTTCTTCCTAATTGGAATCATTTATGGTTATGTCATAAGAGTTTCATTGTTTATAGTAGCCTATTCCTTTAAAAAATTTAAAGTTTATAACACCTTCATTTCCAAATTTATTTTCTCCTCTCCTACTCCTCAAATCATCTCTTTAAAAAAGGATACAAAAAAATCAGTTCCAAGAAACTAATTAAGTCAGCCAAGTGTATATGGATATGTAATGTATCATACCCATAGTCCCTGACCTCTGCAAAGAAAAAAAGAGAGATACATTTTCTCATCTCATCTTTCAGTACAAGCTTGGTGATTATAACCTTGCATTTAATTTCTGTTGGTATTGTTATTATACTTTCCATTTGCATTATTTTTCTGATTCAGCTCCTTTCACTTAGAATCATCTCATATATTCTCATGCTTCTTCATATTCACCATTTCTTATGGTACAGTGTAAACATTCATATATCACAATTTCTTTGGTCATTCCTCTATTCATCATTCCCTTCTTTTTGAGCTTCTTGTAGACTATTAGATCATGAAATTCTACTTATCCTTTATCTGAGGTCTTGAAATTTTCTCTTCTTTATGTATTATGAACTCTAATGTGTCAAAGTTATATCCTTCCAAACTTCCTACCATTTCTTCTATGGCATATGATGCTTATATTTTCATTTAACTTTTCATATGTCTATGTTTTGACTTCTAATTAGACTACAAATGTTACACCCTTTTGTAAATGGGTTAAAGTGTAAATGGGCTAAAGAAGCAGGGCCTGTGGGAGGAAGAAGGGAATATGGAAGTATAAAGTTAAAAGGCCAAGCCAGGTTAGGTATGAGGTAATTTTAATAGTACCCAAGTCCAAAGGATTGAGAAGAGGGAATAAGCATTTATTATGTACATACTATATTCTAAACACTTTGCAAGTATTATCTCATTTGTTATTCTCATCTTACAGTTGAGGAAACTGAAGCAGATGGAAGTTACATGACTTGTCAGAGGCCATAGAGCCAATAAGGATCTGAGACTGGATTTCAACTCAAGTCTTTAAGTCATGTACCTTATTCATTGCATCACCTAGCTAGATATCTAGAGGAGGTGATTATAAGTGAAGAATCGGATTGGGAGGTCAGTTCCAATCCTGGGCAAAATATAGATACAGTGCTGAACATTTAAAGAAGCTTTAGAGTTTCAATCTCTTTATGGAGACTGGGTATATTTCGTAGTACTGTCTTAATTATTGAATAATTAGTTAAGGTCTACTGTGACTTCTGACTCTACCATACCATGAAGACCATAAGCCTTTTTTTTTTTTTTTTTTGTTTTGGACCATAAGTCTTTCTAGTCAGAATCTGTGCATCTTTTTTTTTTTTCCCTTGCAGAAAAATTCCAAGCACTGAACATCAGTGGGATGCATAGCAGATCTAATACACATCTTTCAGTTCTTCCTTGTATGCCATTTATGCTTTGATGACAATAGGCTACTGAGAAAGAAAGGAAGAAGTGTCATTTTTCTCAGTTTATGCAGAAACCTGAGCCTATTAGGCACTGGAGATGCTAGAAACTCAGAGATAGATGGCTTCATTCTGTTACATTTGCTAGAAGTTTATTTCTGAAAAATCTAGTAGGAAATGTCATTTAGGGCATAACTGTCAACCTCCCAGTATGTGAAGTGATTGCTTTAATGTATGAAAAGTTATCCAGTTTGATTTTTCTGTCTTTATTTTTTTCCATCTTTTAGTCCTAATTTCCTTTTAGTTTGGAAGATTGCCAGCCCTTTCTTTCGTTGATGAGTAATGTCAATCCATTTCTTCTTTGCCTAAAAAGTTTTTAAAGTTCCTCAGTCTTTCCTCTTACTCTATATGTTAAGTGACCAAAGAGGCAAAAAGAATCATTTTTTTTTACCACAGAATTGCTTGAATGAAATATGTGCAATAATGCATTTTCCCCTAGCAAGCTGAAAAGTCTAATTTTAGTTGGATAATATATTCACTGTTTTATGGCAGATTCTCCCAGTGAGTATTGTTTTGGCCAGAGGAATGTTTTATATAATAAACTTTTGGTTTATTTTGTTTTAAGATGTTTTATGGACTGAGGAATGAGTCTGAGTATTTTGATGACTGAGGAATTTGAGAGTAATGCTCTCTAGCACAATGCATGAAAATACACTCAGATGCCATTTAATCCAATTCTTTTCCTTTTCACTTCCCATGTTACATGTGAAATAATTTAGGAGCAAGAAATTTGTATCATGAAAGTAAAGATGGCTTTTGTTGTTGTTCAGTCTTTTCTCTCATGTCCAACTCTTTGTGATCTCATTTGGGGTATTCTTGGTAAACAAACTGAAATGGTTTGTTATTTCCTTTTCTAGTTCATTTTACTGATAAGAAAATGAGGCTTCATCTTCCTGATTTGCCCTCCTGGCCTTCTATTCACTTAGATTTTGCCACTTAGACTTGCCACTTAGATGACCCTTCCTGACTCCATATACATACATATATATATATATATATATATATATATATATATATATATATATATATATATATATATATATATATATATATATATATATATATATATATCAGCCTGGACTGCTACAGCCTAGTCCCAATTTACAAATGGTAGTTCTGAGTAAATCATTTTTTGCAACCTGGGCTGTGGGGAATATTAATGGGTGAGTCAAGATTTCTGATAGTCTTTTATACTTCCTGGCCCTTTAAATTTTATTTCTATATAATATGCTTTTAAAACTTGAGGTCTGTGTCAATGGCCACTACCAAATGACTGAAATAACAACAGATTATTTCACAAACCTTTTGTGGCTGAGGAACACCAAGTCCTCATATATTAAGATCTAATTAATTTAGATCCTACCAACTGGGAAGTTGTTACAGATAAGTCTGGAATGAAATTTACCTTTCCTTAACAAAATTTTTTTATTAGAGATTGTGGAAATTAGTAGCATTTGAAAAATTAAACACTTGTGAGGATAAAGGGTGGATATTCAAGTCAGAAACACCTACTTGTTCAAATCTTGCTTTTGACACTATACATGGATTGTTGTTGTTTCGGTCGTGCCATTTCTTTGTGACCGTTTTTTGAGATTTTCTTGACAGAAATACAAGAGTGATCTGTCATTTTCTTTTTCAGCTCTTTTTACAGATTAAGAAATGGAGGAAAACAGGGTTAAATGACTTGCCAAAAGTCACATAATTAGTAAGTTTCTGAGACTGGATTTGAACTTGCGTTTTCTTGACTCAATGTAATGTCTTTGATTATTTCTTCTAATTAGGTATATTTTTGCTTTTGCTTTGTCTGAGATCATAACTGCTTGTTATTAAGCTTTATACTCATGTCTGATTCTGTGACCCAATGGACTCTCTTTCCAAAGACACTGGAGTGGTTTGTCATTTCCTTCTCTAGTATGTTCCCATTTTACAAATGAAGAATTGAAACAAATAAGGTTGAATGTCTTGCACAGCATCACATAGTTAAGTATATGAAACCAGACTCAAATTTGTATTTTCTTGATTTTAGGTCTGATGCTTTATCCTTGGTATCACTTAGTCTTCCCTATCTATTCTTGAGTAAATCACTTAAATTCTTGGTGCCTCAGGCAACTTTTCAAAATAATAAGTTATAAGCAGTTGGCTGAGGTAGAGGGATTTTCTTCATTATGAATACCTTGATAAAGTCACAGGTCTAGAGTTTAAAAATGTATACAGAAGGAATTTTAATTTTAATTATGAAATAGACTGACATGAGATAGCTCAGACCAGATTATTCAATTTAAAGCATCATTTATTAGCCTTCTAGCAAGTGACCCCTCTAGACAGGATAGTAGAGATCAGTCCCGAACCTTTAGTGAGGTACACTTTTTTTTAATAGTTTTTATTTACCAGATATATGCATGAGTAATTTTACAACATTGACAATTGCCAAACCTTTTGTTCTAATTTTTCCCCTCTATCCCCCCCCCAAGATGGCAGGTTGACCAATACATGTTAAATAGTTAGAGTATAAATTAAATACAATATATGTATACATGACCAAACAGTTGTTTTGCTGTACAAAAAGAATCAGATTTTGAAATAGTGTACAATTAGCCTGTGAAGGATATCCAAAACGCAGGTGAACAAAATTAGAGGGATTGGAAGTTCTATGTAGTGGTTCATAATCATCTCCTAAATTCTTTTGCTGGGTGTAGCTGGTTCAGTTCTTTACTGCTCTATTGGAACTGATTTGGTTCATCTCCTTGTTGAAAATGGCCACATCCATCAGAATTGATCATCATATAGTATTGTTGTTGAAATATATGACGATTTCCTGGTCCTGCTCATTTCACTCAGCATGAGTTCATGTAAGTCTCTCCAGGCTTTTCTGAAATCATCCTGTTGGTCATTTCTTACAGAACAATAATATTCCATGATATTCATATACCACAATTTATTCAGCCAATCTCCATTTGATGGGCATCCACGTAGTTTCCAGTTTCTGGCCATCATAAAGAGGGCTGCCACAAACATTCTTGCACATACAGGTGTGAGGTACACTTTTAAGCTCATTTGCCACATCCTGGTCTTGCGGTTACAAATTTCAGGAATCACTGACACATTTTCTCATTTACAATGGGGAAATGTCTGGATGGGAGTGAGCACAGAATGAAACCTATTGACATGTTTTGCAATGTTGCCCTGACTCTGTTAGACACGCACTTCTTGGAAAGTCTAGGGTCTCATGAACCGGGGGATGGGGCCCAGTCTGAACATAACACTACCTTAATTTAGTTTAAGCAACATTTTCCTATAAGCCTGAGGCCCCTTGACCCAGGGATGAGGGGACAAGTCTTTTGTCCATTTTACTCTCCCCTTTCTATGTTCATAGTTATGACTCATCTGAGGCCAATAGGGAATGTCATCTTGAGAGTGAAAATTTTCAGGGTCTATAGTGACTGATACCAGGACATTGAAGCCTTATGGCTGGCCTCCCGGTCATCCAACCACTTACACAAGGAGGCGAGCAATTCCTAATGACACCTGACTGATTTGCATAGAAGCAACAAGATTCTCCCAGCGCCATACACAGTCCCCCTTGCTTCATGAACAGCAAGTCTAACCCATGGCGGTTCTGTACAACCTCTGAATTTTCTAAATGGGTGATGAGGCTCTCTAGAGTCCTAATGTCTGCATTGACCTGGGAGCTAAGGAGGCAAAGTCAGAGAGCTCCCAACATTCTATTAGTTGGAGAGTTTGATTTACTGGACAGGACTCCATTTTCGAAGTATCCAGTGGTGAATATGAGTTCTCAATGACATATATACACACATGGCTCAACTACAAGGGTAGACCAAGGCAAGGTCAGGGTCAGAACATTGAAAATGGGAACAGACTATCACTCTGGTTCCAACAGCATGGTGGGAGACACTGGATATTCTAATAGGAGCCAGGAAGTCTGAACTCCCCCTTATCTTGAGTCTCACATTAACAATTTATAACCTTAGAGGAAGTGGCCCTCAATCTTCAACAAACCAGAGGGGGTTTTGCAACTAAGGGGATTGAAGCAGAACAATTAAGGAAACTGAGGTGTAACAATTTAGGGAAACTGAGGCAGAACCAATTAGGGAAACTGAGTCAGGACAATTAAAGAGGACTGTGGCACAACATTCCACACACTCTCTCTCCTGAATAAACCAAAATAAAACTAGAAAAGAAAAAAAATGCAAGGACAAGTCTCCCTCTGATAACCCCAGAGTTAACAGCTGTACAAAAGCCCCCTTGTTGCAAGCATATCAGGTCCTCTGCAGTTGAGGCACCATCTCAGCCAGAGAATCCAGTTTGAGATGGACTCTGTGAGTTAGGTGGTCTGCAGTCATTTGTGCACTTAACTCAGTTTCTGCTTACAGAACAGCAGGGTTCAAGGCCCATTCAGAGGGGCAACCCTCTCCAGGGGAGAAGGATGAGGCTTGGAGTAGCTTTACCTGTACCTGCCCAGAGGAACAGACAGGATTGCAGAAAGGATCACCTTGCAGAGCAGATTGTGCACAGTTAGAACATCAAGGCAGGCAAACCCCAAACTTTTAGATGCCTGATATAAAACTACAAGGTCTTTTGAGATTGCTGAAATACTAAGGAACTGTCGTTACAGGACTGGAAAAACAGATTAGACAGACTGCCAGTCCTAAGACAAGTGTCTGATTTCTGGTTGTTTCTAAAAAAAAAAAATCCCAAGAACTGAGTCTGCCACAGCAATTCTAACAGAATAAGGGGTTCCAAAGCTAAAGCATCTGAACTAGTGAAATAGGGGATGGGGTAGAAGTGCCTAAGGCAAAAAATATACCCTTTTCCCCAATGTTCTATTTCATCCTCTCCCCTTTTTTTCTCACAGAAAACCATTCCACATATCATTGCTCTGATCATAGATCATAGATCAGTTACAGAAGGAAAAATTGCAAGAACTTAACTATAATAGAACATAAGCAGTCAAAACTCAACGTTCAGCACATACAGGATAAAATAGCTTTAACCAAGTTTTATTCCAATCAATTGTCCCACTAACTGTCAGAGGGTAGAGCTTTAAAACTCCCCCAAAGCATTAACTAATTAGCTATAAGCCCAAGAAATTTTTTCTCCAATAACAAGTTCCAGTAATCAAATTTCTGGTAAATCCTAAACAAATATGTACCATAACCTTATAGTGAGTGATAATAGTAAGAAATCTGTCTCAATAAGTTCACAACTTAAACAATTATTATATCCAACTAAATGTTTCATAAGTGAACATTATACATACAAAACAGTTTGCTTTTAAAATACCCAATACATAGAGAAAAAAAATCCCAAATTGCATATTGTCCATAACAGAAATATTTTCAGAAGGACAAAAAAACCTATTATTTTTAGAGGCCCTTTAAATAACCTCAGGATGACCCAATAAAATCAATTTAAAACTTCCAAATATCATATAAGAGAATCCGAAAGATTCTTAAAAATAGCAATTAAAATTTTAGAAATAATTCTACCAAAGTATGGATCACATTTATGACTATATTTCTCAAACAAGAAAACTATTAAGTATCAAGAAACAAATATTCAGTCAATTGATCTAAAAGTAAGCCTATCCCTTTAAATCACAATTTGCTGTACTGGCAGTAATTTGATAAACAAACAAACAAACAAACAAAACAAAACAAAACAAAAAATAAAAAAAAAAAAAACCGGGTGGAACACACTTAGGGGGGTGAGGGGAGAAGAGGATTCCATGTGGTCACCCTTCCCCCACTCCTGCACCCCTGGACAAAAATTTCCTCAGGTTCCCCACTCAATTTCTTACATGGGAATCCTTCTCAAGATTTAGCCCATCGATTCTCCCAATATCAAGTTTCTTCCCAAATCTACCAGTTTCCCAATTTTCTCCTTCTTTCATGCTACATACTTAAACAATCTCCAACAATTTTCCTAACTAGATGTTCCACTGCTAAAGTAGCAAGAAGCAGTGGTGGGTGGGTAAATTGCTATCCCCCACCTCTTCTTTCTGCTGAAAAAAATCTTTCTCTTCCTAAAATCATGCAAACCTTTGTTTCTACAAACCAATCCTTTATAAACACCTGCATTCTTCTTTCCAGTTCTCTTCAAAACTTTTAAGATTCACAATATAGTGAATACCTAGATAACTCCGTAAAGCATAACTTACAATGTTAACAAAAAAACTGAATCAAATTAAACTTCCTTTTTTTTTTTTTTTTTTTTTTTCTGCCAGACTGTTTGACCACAATTAGCATATCTCTTATCTGTTCAGGCAGAGCTTGAATTGTATTGCTCTTTCCCTTACTCTTTAGTAATAAAGGTATCAATATTAAAATAAATTCCAATATACTTACATACTTAGAATAAACAAATCTAGCATACAAAGGTAGTAGCAAAATTATATTTCTCATAATTTCAGTATCATTCCAAAGTTCCTAATCAAATGTTTTTCTACTGCCTGAGTTTCAGTCAGATAAGATTTATTGCCCTTTATTCTAGCAGGCTCTGAAAACTCTTCAGCCCAGTTTTTTTTTCTTTTACTTACAAATTAGTACATCAGTTTAAAAAGTTTAGAATCACAAGCAAATTTTCAAATAACCAATTTCCAAATTTCTTAATCATTATTCTTAAAACTTAACAAAGCTTTTAAATCAGCAAAACAGACTAACAGACTAGGGGCTTTTTCCAGTTCCCCCACCCCAGAGAGAAGTTTGTTTCACCTTGAACATTTTTCCCTCCAGAATCCAAACGGAGCTTCTCTAAACTTCCAAGCCTGTTTAGTGCATTCCGCTGCCTTCACAGAGAATGCCTAGATTCCATTCAAACTTCTTTTATTTAAATATTAGCACACTGCTCTTTATAACTTTTTAACTTTCCAAACTTTCAAATCCTTTCAATCTATGTTTTTATTTCTTTCTTCTCTCTTTTCCCACAAGACTGCTGCAGTTAGCCAAAGACAGAAAGAGAGTGAGTGAAGAGAGAGAGAGAGAGAGAGAGAGAGAGAGAGAGAGAGAGAGAGAGAGAGAGAGATTTTTTTCAAATTTCTTTCCTTGCCTGAACCACTCTTGAAAGAATTACTACTCTGAATGTATTCCACTTCAAACAACTCAGCCTTATATTTTTCTAAGCCTGCAACACAGAGGTTGAATTGTTATCTCTTACAGGGTTGCTAATTTTTAACACAGAACAAAACACAAAGCAAACAAACATACACACACAGACACACACAGAGCTCTATTTTCATCTTTTACATTAAAAAAAATGTTGCTTTTGCTTACGAATTAGTGCAACAGATTGAAAATGGGAAATTTTATCTTAAATCTTTAACAGGGCTCTTCAACCAACAGACAAACAATCATACAGGACACACAGGGCAAGGACCACAACCAACAGAATAGACAGACAAATCACATAGAATACATACAACTAGAAGAGTGCCCCCAAAAGGCACTCAGTATCAGATTAGGCCAGATGTGTCCAGATTTAGTCACCCAGGACCCTCACATGGCGTCCCACTTGGGTCGGTGAGGGAGGTTTTAGAGCTGCATCCAGCTTACCCCACTTGCTACAGATACAGTAGTATTCACCAGACCAGCCAGGTGACTGCAAAAATGATCAGGCAGCTGTAGGGGCCCCTCAGAATCTTATTAACCAGAATTGGCTTTTAGGATGCTCTATGCCAATTTTGGACCGAATTCAAAATTTGGGTCTTACTCTCCTGGCCCGCAGAAAGAGATTTTTGGAAACGGGCTGAGAAACATCTCTCGGTGGCCACCACCTAGGATCCATAACCTCTTTCGCCCTCCAGGGAGAGGCATTGGCCATCAGACTGAGCCAAAGACTTATCTTGATAGGAACCTCTAAATGAAATGGACTGACATGAGACAGCTCAGACCAGATTATTCAATTTAAAGCATCATTTATTAGCTGGCCAGTGACTGATTCCTCTAGACAGGCTAGTAGAAATCAGTCCCAAACCTTTAGTGAGGTACACTTTTAAGAGTGTTTGCCACATCCTGGTACAGCCTTGTAGTTACAAATTTCGCAAAATCACTGACATAGTTTCTCGTTTACAATGGGGAAATGTCTAGATGGGAGTGAGCACACAACGAAACCTGTTGACATGTTTTGAAATGTTATTCTTACTCTGTTAGACACACACTTCTCAGAAAGTCTAGGGTCTCATGAATTGGGGGATGGGGCCCAGTCTGAACATAACACTTCCCTTAATTTAGTTTAAGTAACATTTTCCTATAAGCCTGAGGCCCCTTGACCCAGAATGATGAGGCCAGTCTTTTGTCCATTTCAATTATAAGTATAATATTTAACATGACAAATATTTAATAATCTCCTCTTGGGTGAAGAGTAATATGAGCACTAGAAATGGATTCAAAAGCTCTAGCTTTGAATCCTGGTTCTTCTACTTACCAGTTGTATACTCAAGAGCAAATTATACCAGTATTTTCTACTCCAGGGTTCCTTTGGAGTTCAGAGTAAAGGGTCAATCCAAATGTTCATTTAAGGTGAGTTGAGCCATTTCTTTATTTCCCACCAGTCTTTACTTCTTTGAACTTAGTGCCTCACACCCCCTCCAATACTGATTGACTGATTTAAATACTTTATAAGTCAGATTCCCTATTTGGATCATTTTCTACTGGGAAAGGTTCCTTGAAAAGAATGGATCCATAAGAGATGGATTTTTTTTAAGTGAAGTAGTATACTAAATTGGGATGAGTTGTACTTTATGCTCTATAAAGTTTTTTTCTACTTTTTTTCCTTTTGAAATTTGACCTCCCTATTTTGCCCAGCTGGAATTATAGGAAGTAATCCTGACTTGATGTTCTCTGCTGATTGGCACCATGGGAGTTTTGACCTGCTTTGTTTTTGACCTTGAATAAAGCAGTTCAATCTCAGATAGTCTGGTGGCTGGAACCAACACTGCCTGCCTTCCCCAGATCTTGGTGGACTCTTGTATTAATGCCAAAATTAGTCTAGCATATTGCAGCTCAGGACCCCTAAACTCAAAGAGATCAATCATCTTTAGCTTCTCCTATAGCAAGAACTATAAGCTTGAGCCACCATACCCAATCCAGTTCTAAATCTTTCACTTTCTTTTCATCTGATCTAAGTACTAGAGGTTACACACATGCACACAAATAGACACACACGGATGCATATATACATACACATTATTATTTTTTAATTAAGACATGCTTCTTACCCACACAGAGTTCTTTAAAAAATTACAATACTGAATAATATATTTCCTTCAAAAAAATTAAACAAATGTCTATAACTGTACTTGAACTTTACTTGGGGTTTTGTGCTTACTTATAAGAGAAGAGGAAAATATATATTTTTCTCTTTTTACCTAGTTTTATGGTTTTTCTGTGTGGTTCAGCAAGTAAATTAATTTAAGAGGCAAGGTTTATATGACCAAAGCATCATTTTTCTCCTTATCAACAAATTTGCCCAGGATTTTGAAGTAGCTAAATGTTTTACTGTAGAAGGCAAACCAATAAACAAAATTGGAACCAAGTTCAAAGTGTTGAAGTAGTTCAGGTAAATGACAGGAACAGTTATTGTTTCTATTTGTTTCATCCATTACTTGAGCACCAAAAAGGTTTTTTCTTTATATTTTGACTGTACTTTTGATATAAAAGTTTTTATTCTGAATATTGCACTTTGGTTTATATTTCTGAATGTACTAGTAGCATAAAAACAGTGGTAGCCAGGAAGCTTTATGCTAAGTCTCAATGTTTTGAATCTGCTTGTCATATTATGACTGTAGATAAGTATTCTTCACTGCACTAAACTTCTTTTCATATCTTCTGGTCATTAGAATGGAACAAAGTAGAGCCTAGAGAATTCAGGAAGAAACATCCTTTTGGAGGAGAGGGTTTGAAATATTCTACCTGGTGCATGATTTTTTCTTAACATCCTCATTTATGGAAGAACTTTCATTTGAGATAGATTTATTTGGTTTTTTTTTTCATATCAAACACAAGCATGAGCTGCTCCAATTAGCCCCCTGGTGGACATTTGTCAGTTGTCCAAAAAGCAGCATGATACAGCACAGTTTCGTCTCATTGACAGACTGTCTTGGGAAGGCGATGCCCTGGAATCTTGAGGGTTTCATGTCAGAGTTGTAGTGTATTAGTGCAATTTTTCAGAAAAGCCTGCTTTCTTTCCTACTTCATCCAATGCTGTCAATCTTTCACTTTTATGAGCGTGAAAATGAACTCAAAAAAATCATTATTTTTTTTGAGTTATTTTAGGAGAAAGGGACATCTCATTTCAAGTATGACTGTTCAATAACTGTTGTTGATTCATTAAATTGGGATGTTTTTTCCCCTTGGTTAGGTCTTTTTTTTTTCTTCATTATGATTAATTATTTAATTCAACCAATCAAATTATTCAATTTATTAAGTGTCAAGACACTTCGGTAGACAAATAAAAAAAGTGAGGCAGAATGTTCTTACGTTCAATGATGTAGGCAAGGCATTTATCTAGGAGTAGTAATCAATGAAAAGGCAGCTAGACAGCTCAGTGGATAGAATGATAGGCCTGGACGCAAGAAAATTTCAGATACTTACTAACTATGTGACTAGTTAAGCAAGTGACTTAACTTTGGTTTTAATTTATTGAAGAAGAAAATGGCAAACCACTCCAGGATTTTTGACAAGAAAACTTAATATTCACAATATGGTATATGGAGTCATGAAAAACTGGAACAACTTAATGAAAGTATCCAATGAAGGACATTGTCCTTTTTGTCATTTTTCCTATTTGTCATTTCCAGAAGTAAAGGTAATATTATTATTATCATCATCAACATGCAATTTATATATAAGCATAATATTTAATCATAAGTGTTATACATTTATTAGCATATGATTATATATTACAAACATTTTATATAAGTATATTTAATGTTATATATAATTATATTTAATAAACATAGCATAGCCTACATATAATATTTTATATAAAACATGCATAAAATATACATATATATATGTTTACATTTTATATTCCCTTTGAGGCAGAAAATGTTTTTTCTTTTTTCTATTTACCTTAAATGCTTATTATCAAAGTGAGCTTCCACTTTTGAAGTTTGGAGCAAGAGGGAGAATCCATATCTGTCATTCATTTCTATTGGAAACTCCTGGTATGAAAACTTCTCCCACTTATTCTGATAGTCAACTGTTCTGTAACCAATCATTTAAGAGAGTTAACTTTGGGCACTGGGAGGTTAAATAATTTTTTCTTGGTAACAAAGCCTATGTGTGGCAGAGGCAGGAGGATTATGTCTTTGTGACTCCAAAGCAAGTGTCTGTTCATTATATCATGCTTTTTCTTGTCTTCCATATAGCAAGCATTTAATAAATGTTTCTTGGATTGGGTTCATTTGCTTTCTCTTCTGAGAAGCTATATTGATAAATGAAATAACTGGGGAAGTCAATAATGAGAAAAACTACTGGAGACATATACTCTTGCACCTCTTCTCCCCTAAATATTTTACCTCTCTTTGGATTCATATATTAAAGAGAACTTCCCAGTGAGGCAAACATGCTTCCATTCTGAATGAGCATTTTATTTTGCTAGATGCTTCATTTCAGAAAGTTATGGAACTCAAAAATCATTCATGTTCTCTCAATACTAAAATATCACCCACATTTCATCAGATAAGAAACTTTCTATAAAGTAATAAAAATTCTCATTAGTGTTTCCTTTGTACCAAATTACTTTAGGGGCAGCTAGGTGGCGCAGTGGATAGAGCACCAGCCTTGAATTCAGGAGGACCCAAGTTCAAATCTGGTCTCAGACACTTAACACTTCCTAGCTGTGTGACCCTGGGCAAGTCACTTGCCCCCAGCCTCAAAAAAAAAAAAAAAAAAAAAAGCTAAAAACAAATTACTTTAACCTTTGAGAAAATTTTTTCCCATTTTCTAACACATTGATCTTCACAAAGGTTGAAAGATAATAAAAAATATCTGATAAAAATGCATAGCTTTGACCCTCAGAATCCATGTAAGTAAAAATGTAGTAACTATTTCAAAACCCTTGAATCTGTCCTACAATCGTATTTTCTTGACAGGATGATTTAAAGGGCTTTATAAAACAGTCAAATTATGCTAGAGTATGCAATATGATTATATCATAAGGATTCTAGTATGCTTATATATCTAATTGGACTACTAAGATCAGACCATAAGAATGTCTTATTCTTATAGGGTATCATGAAGAAATGGATGTTCCTGACAACATTTAGTTGAAAATTCATACATCTAATTATACACCCACCTTTGCTACTGATTTACTATATACATTTTGGAAAAACGTTGACGGATCTTTGTATCTTATTTTCTTAAACTATACTTTAGATGTGATATTTGTACAGACAAGGAGTAGGGGACAACAGAAGGTAATGGGTCATAAAATCACAGAACTATAATTCTATATTCTAGAGCTAGATGAACACATCACAGATCATCTAGTCCCATTGACTTACTTTACAGATGAGGTAAATTAGGTCCAGGTTGATTGAGTAATTTTTCAAGATCACTCTGGTAGTAATCATCAGATGTAGGATATGAATCAAAGTTTTCTGAAGCTAGAATCAGTGTTCTTTTTCCTGTGTTTGTTTGTAGATTACATATTGTGTCAGTAAGCATTTATTTAATTCCTACAATGTGTCAGGAATTGTGTTAAACACTGGGGATACAAAGAAAAGAAAAAGATAATCCTGTCCTCAAGAGGTTCACAGTTTAATGAGAGATTTGCAAATAATTATGACAAACTATGTACAGAAAAAATTGGAAATAATCAACAGAAAAAAGCCCTCCAATATATAGAAGAGGGGATTTTAGCTGGGATTTGAAGGAAGCCTGGGAAACTTTTAAGTAATAAGTGGCACAATGGATACAGTTCATATCTGAACTCTGATACTTTCAAGCCATATGAACCTGGACAAATCACTTAACCTTTTTTGCCTCAGTTTATCAATCTATAAAATGATCTGGAGAAAAAAAGTGTCATACCCCTCCAGAATCTTTGCCAAGAAAACCCCAAATGGCATTCAAATAGTCAATAGAACAATAATGACAGCAACAACAATAAAGTTTAAATCTTATAATACCCAAGGAGGTAGCTGTAGTATTATTAACTACAGTCAAAGTGATATAATTAATATATTGAATTTCAAAAAGTTAAATTAAGTTCTATTAGGAAATAAAAATATCTTTTGATAAAATATTATACCAAAGTAAAAAGTATAAACCCTTATTGAACTCTTAATTTAAGAGTTCAACATATCATATTTCATATCATACAACTCCAGGTTCTTTAAAGTCCTATGCCTTTTTTTTTTTTTTTTTTTTTTTTTTTTTTGGTGATTCAAACAAATACTTACCACCTTCAGGGTGTTCTACTAGGGGCTTTGGGAACACAAGGGTGAATAAAATACATTATAAGCTAAAGGGATTTGTAATCCAGTAGACAAGATAATGCATGTTCAGAAAAAATTACATTAAAGCAGAATGTGAATAAGGGAGTCAGCATGGTGTACTAAAAAGGTAACAGGGAGTCAGGGACCTGGTTCTGTTTCAGAGTTGCTATATGATCTTGTCATTTAATTCCTTGTTTATTTCAGCAGTGAATCTAAGGTACTAAAATAGATGATCTCTAAGTATCCTCTAGTGATAGAATTTTAAGTATGAGGGCTATATTATTATTATTATTACCACTAGTGGTGGAAAAGGCAAAGTGCTACTATGGACAGAGTATTGGATTTGATGTCAGAAATACCAGAGTTCAAATCTTACTTCAAGACACTTAATAACTATATGACCTGAGGTAAATCATTTAATTTTGGTATGCCACATTTTTCTTATGTCCAAAATGGGGATAAGTTAAGGATTAGTTAATACAAGCAAAGTGCTTCACAAATTTTAAAATGCTACATAAAATAATAGTTTTATTATTATCAGTGGTAGTAATGTATCTTAAATACTACAGAGGTTTGTATGAAAGGTGTAATGTTTGTCTATAGTTAAAAAGGAAGGGTTTTTGGAGGAAGTGATACATGAATATGGCAAAGAAAAATTCATGTTTTAATAGAAATATGGTTTATATATTATATAATACATAGTATAATATATAATTTAATGGAAATAGAAAGATATGAAAGAAATGAGAATTTCAAGTAGAGAGAATAATATAAGCAAAAGTATGAGAGCAAGAAAGATTGAGGGATGTTCAGGAGATGGTGAAATCTGATTTGCCAAGAGTATAGGTAGAAAATGGAAAATGACAATAGAAAGATAAGCTGGACCTGTACAGTTTTGAATATAAGATTGAGGAGTCTGTAACTTGCTAGGTAAACAATGGGGAATCACTGAAGGATTTTAAAAGGATTAAATTGTGCCTTGGAAGGATCAATAGATTAGATTGGAGTGGCAAGAAACTGGAGGCAAGGATTTAAGTTAAAAGACTGCTATAATAATCTAGGCATGAGGTTTTGAGGGTGGGAGTTAGGCTGATGGAAATATGAGTAGAAAGAAATGGAAGGGAAGAAAAGAGAAGGGATTAAACATTTGTAGAGCACCAACTCCAGTTATATGGATATATCTCTTAGAGGAGGTGTATTATAAAACTGGCATTGAAAGATTAAATAAAATTTGTTGGGGGTCACAGCCCCAACTCCTGAGTGGAACAGGCCTTATGTGACCAGCACTGCCTGTTCACTTGAACAGTGAAAACTGTGAGTAATGAAGAGCGAGTGGTGTGAGACTCTGCTTTATTACAAAGACTGCAAGTCCTTTTATCATCTTGGTTCCTGCTTCTACTTCCTACATCACAGGTACTCCTTCAAGGTACTCCCCTCCAAGGTCCAGCACATCTCTCCTGGGAATTGCCAAGTTGCTTTTTCAGGTGAGACCCCTTCCTCCCATCTCCATCTTATTCACCCTTATAAGGCTACCCTTACCTGAGCTGTGCCCTGTGTGATGTTCAAGGCTGGTGGGGGCTTGGCAAGTCTTCTTACAAGAATTTTAATAGAAAGATATGAAGAAAGAGGCAATTTCAGGTAGAGGGAATAATATGAGTGGAGATGTGGCAACAAGGCCAAGATCTTTTACAAATATTTCATTTTATCAGAAAGACAGGAATATTTAGGTTAGATATTTTGAAGAAAGTAATGATAATATTGGCTAGATATTGATTAGGCAAAGTACCTATGATGTAGGCAAAAGGGAAAACAGAGGGAAATAAATATATCTGTGTTAAGTGGAGTTTTTAGCTCTGGATAATGGATGGTGGGACCAAAAGCAGGAGAAGACCTCCTAAGAAGTCTGGTTTTAAGACTATTGTGTTGGAAGTTCCTGGAATCATGGAGGAAGACCTGCCAAACTTCAAATAAAAAGTTGGATTTCCTATCAATAATGTTTGGAGATGACATGGGATTACAACAAGTCCTACATTACTGCACAGCAGTCTCAATGAGATCCCATGGCTATTCATTCATAAGACAGACCTAGCAATCAATGCAGAAAAAAAACCTAGGGATATGAAAAATACATATTGCTCAGATTAGGACATTTAGTTAGATGAAAATCCATTGAGTTAATCCATCAGTACATGTCTTGTTTTGGGGTATAGGCTGTACAGATAGACAGCAAAATTGACTTAGAATCAAACACTATAGTAGAAGAATAGGCTGTTTTGAATTTGGGAAGTTGCAGAGTAATGTCAGTGCTCCCAAGCAGTTTTCTGATACCTATATCCATATTTTGAACATTATGATTTCCTTAAGGATGTCATATTATTGTGAATTATATTAAACTACAACCTTCATGGAATCTGAACGCTAAGTGACTCAAAAAGCAGTAGAGACACATCAGAAAGATTTAAGGAAGCTGTAGCATATGATCAAGTGTAAAAGAAATGGCAAAGGATACCATTAAAGAAAGGTGTGATCAGAAAAAAAAGGTGGCTGGTTATGTGCTTAGAATGATGGATAATAGATGGGCTGTCTAACAGTTATAAACTAATGGGTTGTTAAAAGACCTATAGGAATATATCTTATATTGGATACATTCTCTATCCATAACAGAAACCATGGAAAGAAATGGACAAAAATTATATGGGATGATACATGGTTTGGAATTTGCAATTAGAGGAAGAAGTACTCACATCAATAAGTTTAGAACCAATGTAATATATTAAAATAATAAAATTATGTAGAGCAGCATATCATGGAAAATTATGATTTTGTTACAAAAATGCCAAATAACCTATAAAACAATAGAAAGATCCACTGTGGCTGCAAATATGGCTGTAGCAAAATGCAAGTAGGCTGTAGCATATATTACAAATGTAATATCATGGTGGAATGAATATTGCATTGGTCTTACATATTCAGAAGACCTGGTTCAAATTTTGGCTCAGTCTCTTTCTATGTGACTCTGGGCCAATTACTTTACCTCTTTAAGACTCTCTGATTTTTCATTTACATTTAGTGGGGACATATTTTATAGGGTTTTTGTGTGTGTGTGTGTGTGTGTGTGTGTGTGTGTGTGTGTGTGTGTGTGTGTGTGTGTATGTGACTAGGGTGCTTTATATGTCCTAAAATACTATGGGAATGTGAGTTTTTAATTAAAATTTGTGGGTGTAAAGAGTGGCATAAAATACATAAATAAAAAAAGATGATTTGGCCACAGAGAAAGGGATAAAAGATAAACACTAAATATTGCACTTATATCTAGGATAGACAGAAAAATCAAAGGAAACCCTGTAGCTTGTTGGGTTCCTCTTCTATGAAGAACAATGAAAATAATTACATTAGATAAAAGGTATAGTTAAGGTGCTATCTGTATAGATGAAACATTTGAATTATGGCAGAATATCTGGAAGAAATGTAAGATTGGACCTATAGAGAAAGATTTAGGCTGGAGATACAGATTTAATGGCTATCATTGCTGAGGTGATAACTAAAGCATTGGAAAAGGATAACTCCTTGAGAAAATAGGTCAACTAGGGAAATGTACAAAATAAGAGAAGTCAGAAAAGTGATAGTAAAAGGCAAAGGAGTGTTTCCTGAAGAGAATAAAAACTGTTAAGTGTGAAGAGCTAGAACTGAGCAATGCACTTGGATAATGAAGCACATGAGACTAATTGCCAATTGGACAGTTCCCTATTAACTTGTTTGAAGGTTGACCCTCCCCAGCTTTCCTGTGCTGACTTGATTGGTGGGACAAAGAGGAGGAAGTGACGTGTGTGGGAGGAGTAGGAGGAGGAAGAGGAATTGAGATGAGGATGGATGCTGAGTCAGTCTCTTGTGACATTTGAGGGAGGAAGGTGTGTGGGATGAATGCTAGATTTAATCCCCTGACCTTGACTGTAAAAGATCAAGAATAAAGACGTTTAGTGATCCTGACTCCGGCTGATTTCTGGGAAGACAGAATTCCAGCATTTTGGCATCCAAGCGTAGGGCTGGCACCCTACTTCCACTGAAGTCCTCAGGTGATCAGGAGATTAGGTGAGTATTCTAATAGAAATAAGGAATTTACCTTGTTAAGGACTAAGCCAGCAGTCTCTAGTAGCTAAAATGGGGCAGGTGTGAGCTAAAAACATTCCCTCCGTCTTAGCCAGCCCAGATACAGCCCCTGCTCCTGCTCCAGCCTCCCCTAGTAGTAATCCTATACAGGATATAATTAAGATAATTGACAAGAAGAGTTTACTTGTAACCAGCCCACAAATAGATAGTCTCTTAGACTCATTGAATTGCATGTCCTCTTGATTCTTAAAGGAAGAAAAACTAAGTGTAGATAACTGGAAGCTAGTGGGACTTGAAATGAAAGAATTTTACACAAAAAATAGGCTTTATTCAATTTCCACAGAGGTATTTTATATATACAACGTGATTCAATTAGACTTAAGCTATCGAGCAAGTTATAGGAGAAGGAAAAGTGAACAGAGGAGGAAGTGTGAGGAACAAAAGATAGAAAATAAGCAAACTCAAGACATTGCCAGAGGGCAAGGGGATTTGAATGAGGAATTAGGGTGTGTTGACTGATTATCCTGAAGACATTTCAACCCCTCCTACAGAGCAGATTATTGATCAGCCCACATCAACTCCACCTTCAGGGACAGAGGGAGGAGGAGTAGTGGGAGGGTTGGTGATATCTTTGGCACCTCCCCCCTAGCAATCACCAACCCCCATAACTAGATTACAAAGAGGGCTTATTGAAGCCATTCAAAATGGAAAAGAAATAGATAATGATTTCAAACTTCAAATTTTTCCCGTGATTCAACAGCATAATTCTGCGGGTCAAGAAAGTAGAAGATATGCTCCTTTTAATATGGATGTCCTTAAAGACCTGAAAAAAGCTTGCACTCTCTTTGGGGCTACATCAAATTATGTTAAGATGTTAATACACAATTTGGCTTATGAATCTTTAACCCCTAGTGAAAATCATTGCAAAGATGTGCTTAGAACCTGGACAAAACTTGCTGTGGTTTTCTGAATATAGTGAGCTCTGTAGGATTCAGCCCAACAAAATAGTCAAAGTGGAGTTAATACTTCAATCACCTGTGACCTACTAACAGGTGTAGGATCTTATGGCGATGCTTCAGTACAGATTAATTACTCCATAACAGCATTTGAGCAAATTGCTGCTGCTGCTATCAAAGCATGGGCTTCTCTCCCCAGCAAAAACTATAAGGATGAGACCTACACAAAAATCGCACAAGGACCAAATGAACCCTTTGTTGATTTTGTGGCACGTTTGCAGACAGCTGTCACACGGACTAATGGTGAAAATGAAGTAACAGACACTTTGGTAAGGCAACTTGCTAGAGACAATGCCAATGAGGTTTGTAGAAGGATTATACTAGGACTAAATAGGGATGCTCCTTTAGAGGAGATCATAATATGCTGTGCCACAGTGGGCACAAATACCTTTTATAGCCAGGCTATGGTGCAGACTTCCCAAGATCCCAACATAGGAAGACAGGGTTCCTTTTGGCAAGGGACTTCCAGAGAGACTTGTCAATGCTTTCAATGGGTAAAGGAGGCCATCTGAAAGCTTAATGTTGGCATAGAGACAGAGTGAGAAAACAGGCTGGGAGAACAAGACCCAAAACCCCATGTCCAAAATGCAACAGAGGACTCCATTGGGCATCAGAGTGTAGACTGATTCAGGGAAACGGGATGAGGGGCCCAGCTCCAAGGCCCCAGGCAAAAAACACTTGGAGCATGATGGCGGCCGATGCCACACCCAGAGAGTGCCTCCAAGTCCAATACCCAGACATGACCAATCAGCCAGGAAGCCTCTGATGGGAGAAAGGGATTACACAATCAGTCAGCCAGGAAGCAACATGATGGGAGAAAAGGACTACAATTAGGGAAGATAGAGTTGTATGCAGCTGGGACAACTGAGATACCCCCGGTGAAATCTGTTCTCTCCAGCCTATGGATCCTTTGCCTCCAGGGACAGTAGGCTTGATCATTTCACCTCCTGAGAGTACTTACAAGACAGTGTTCATTCATACACTGATGTGGGAAACTGGGGAATGTGTAGATAATATCCCAGTCACTAACACAGGTAGACAATGCGTGATTTATCAACCAGGGGAAGTAGTAGCATCGGGTTTATTGATACAGACCCCTAATAAGCAATCTGGTGACAGTCACCCACGTTCTGACTCCAAGCAGCAAAACCCAGGAATATACTGGACAGCAGCTGTGACAGCTGACCAACCTATGCTCACCATCTATATAAATGGCATATCATTAGAAGGACTGGTGGACACAGGTGCAGATCGCACAGTCATTAGAGGTGCCAACTGGCCCAGTCACTGGCCAAAGGACTAAGGCAGACACCTACATGTCTGGGGTAGGAGGATCAATAGCAGCTGAAGTTAGTGCTACCCATTTAAGATGAATATTTGAAGGTTAAACAGGAGTTTTACTCCTTTTATAGTTGAAAAAATCCCCATCAGTCTACGGGGAAGAGACATTTTACAACAATTAGGGTTAAAAATGAGTACTTTGGTTTTTTAGGCAGGGCGGCTGTTGAAGGCCTGCCAACACTTTCACCTGTTCCTATCCAATGAAAAATTGATACATCAGTGTGGATAGAATAGTGGCCCTTAGGTAAGGATAAAATTCAGGGCTTATTAGACATAGTGCAGGAGCAACTTGACCAAGGACACTTACACTCTTCTCTAAGTCCTTGGAATTCCCCAGTATTTGTTGTAAAAAAGAAATCTGGAAAATGGAGGATGTTGACTGATTTAAGAAAGGTAAATGAACAGATGAAAACTATGGGAACTCTTCAACCTGGACTTCCATCTCCTACTCAATTGCCTGGAGAATGGCCTCTGTGGGTTATAGACATTAAGGATTGTTGCTATTCTATCCCTCTAGATAAGGAGAATGTGAAAAGATTTGCCTCTTCAGTGCCAAGTGTTAACTTAGCTGAGCCTTAAAAAAGATATGAATGGACAGTTTTGCCACAGGGAATGAAAAACAGCCCTACTATGTGTCAAAGGTATGTTGCTGCTGCTCTTACTCCAGTAAGAAAAGCATTTCCAAAAGTAATGTTATTACATTACATGGATGATATATTGGGATGTGCACCTGAGGAACAAATGTTAGAGGCATGTCTACAAAAAAACCATAGAAACACTAGGGAATTATAAATTGCACATAGCTTTAGAAAAGATTCAAAGACTTGCTCCTTTTCAACATTTAGAATATGAAGTATATCCTAAGTTGCTTACAGTGCAAAAATTCTCCTTAAGAACAGAGAAGCTAAACACCTTAAATGACTTCCAGAAATTGATAGGAGATATCCAATGGATGTGTCCTGTGCTAGGCTTGACTACCTGTCAATTGCAACCATTATATGACATTTTAAGGGGAGACAGCGCTTTAAATTCACCACGCCAGCTTACAAAAAAGCTCAAGAGGCTTTGAGACAAGTTGAACTGGCTTTATCCAATGTGGTTGAAAGAGTCACTCAAAAACCCTTTGAAATATCAGTTTTTGCTACACAAGAGGCACCCACAGCAGTACTTCATCAAGGAGACAGTGTGATAGGAGGTGTGAACCTCCCAGCACAACCAGAACAAAGCCTTATTCCTTACCCAGTGCTTGTGGCTAGAATTTTATTAAAGGCCATTAAATGAGCAGTGCAATTATCTGGGATGAAACCTGACAAGATATACACCTTTTATACTAATGCACAAGTTAATGTGTGCTGTGAAACCATCCCAGAGTGGCAAATTTTATTAGCCAAGGCTCCAAATTTTACACACAGGTCTCCATTAAAGATAACCAGACTGTTTCTTGAAGAAAAGGTTCCTAAAGTTCCTCTTAAAGGACCAACTATCTTTATAGATGCATCCAAACATAATATTTGCACTGTATATTCTTGTGACTTAACTATAAAGAGATAATCAGAACTCCTTTTCAGTCCACTCAGCAGAATGAATTGTATGCAATCATTCTAGCTCTTGCTTATTATCTGGGAGACATAAATATAATATCTGATTTGGCCTATTCAGTAGGTGTGGTACAAAGAATTGCCACAGCCCAAATAAAATTTGTAGCCTCCAATATATAGCAGCTCTTTAAGGAACTTCAAGAGTGAGTGAGAACGCATACAGGTAAGATTTATATTTTGCATGTCCACTCCCATAGTGGACTTCCAGGTCCTATTTTTGATGGTAATTCAAAGGCAGATAGCCTTCTAACCATGTTGGCCAATATTCCTTTATTTCAAGAAGCACAAGAATCTCATTCTAAATATCATCAGGCTGCCTGAGCTTTACATTTACAATTTGAAATAACAAGAGAAGAATCTAGAAGCATAGTAAAAGCCTGTACAGCTTGCCTTCCTTTCTATGCTCCTACACTGTTTCTAGGGAAGAACCCTCGTGGTTTGAGACCTAATGAAATTTGGCAAATGGATTTGACCCACTATAAATCTTTGGGTTGTCTATCTTTTATCCATGTCGTGGTAGACACCTTTTCAGGATTCACATTTGCAATGCCAGCAGCAAAAGAGACAGTCTGAGTGGTCACTGAATTTCTTATACAAGCATTTGCAATTATGGGTGTGCCACAAGCAATAAAAACAGACAATGGACCTGCATATATGTCTAAATATTTTACACACTTTTGTGTACAGTATAAGATTTTACATACCACTGGCATATATTTTAATCCTCAAGGGCAGGCAATAGTAGAGAGAGGAAACAGAGATATTAAGACACTCCTCCAAAAACAAAAGAAAGGGGAGCCACGGGTAACCCTAGAGAACTTCTAAATTTAGTTCTCTATACCATTAATTTTTTAATTTTTGACAAAGATGCACTGGCTCCAGCAGACAGGTTTTATAACCCACCAGAAGGGCAGTGTCCAGTACAAGCAGCTCCACTATCTTTAGATAATCGCCAGGTGATGTGGAGAGACCCAGAAAGTGGTGAATGGAAGGGACCAGATAGGTTAACTGCCTGGGGGAGAGGGTTTGCTTGTATCTCTACAGATGGAGAAGGAATCAGATGGGTGCCAACAAGCCGTAATCGCCTTATCCACTGGAGAGAGATGGAGCAGACCCTTGAAACAAAGGAGAAGACCCAAGGAACATTGGGTGGTTCCGTTGCTGACTGTGCCCACCACTGAAAGAACCTGGCAGTTATGGTGTTTGACTCATGAACATCAAAAACTGTTGAAAATCCTCAGAAATTATTGGATTCTCTGAGACATGATAAGATGATTGTAGGACTTGAAAGCCCTCAGGAATCATTGGATTCTTTGAGACATCATAAGACTATTGTAGGACTTGAAAGCCCTCAGGAATCATTGGATTCTCTGAGACATCATAAGATTATTGTAGGACTTGAAAGTCCTCAGGAATCCTCAGGAATCATTGAATTCTCTGAGGCATCATAAGACTATTGTAAGACTGAAAGTCCTCAGGAATCATTGGATTCTCTGAGGCATCATAAGACTGTTGCAGGACTTCAAAACCTATAGGGATCATTGGATTCCCTAATATATAAAAAGACTGATGTGGGACTTCAAAAACTTGTGGGGATCATTGGATTCCCTAACACATGAAGCAATGGACAATAGATTGGTTTTGGACTATCTCTTGGTTGCTGAAGAAGGCGTATGTGTGACTGATGTTTACATACCCTCCTTCTAGGACTTCTGGAAATCTTTTACAAAACCATGTTGATTTATATTGTTTGTTGTATCACTACTTGCATGTACAATTCCTGTTTGTTACACCACACCGAGTCTGCACTGACTGTGGGGAGAGTCATCACTAATAGACTCTGTGTTATTGCTATGTGCTTGTGTAATAACTCCCATGCTGATGGGTTTGTGCATACTTGTCTCTAATAAAGCCCTTCAACCCAGAAACCCGCTAGCAATCCCCACTTCTCTTTGGTGCTTTTCATCTCCCTTCCTGAGATGTCAGGGGGGGTCATGATCACCTCCTTTTTGGGGTTCTCACCTCCCTGAAAAGTCAGGGATGGCGTGACCACCTGTGGTCTAAAAGAAAAGAAAGTGGGAGATGTAAAGGGCTAGAACTGAGCAATGCACTTGGATAATGAAGCACATGAGACTAATTGCCAGTTGGACAGTTCCCTATTAACTTGTTTGAAGGTTGACCCTCCCCAGCTGTCCTGTGCTGACTTGATTGGTGGGACAAAGAGGAGGAAGTGACGTGTGTAGGAGGAGTAGGAGGAGGAAGAGGAATTGAGAGGAGGATGGATGCTGAGTCAGTCTCTTGTGACATTTGAGGGAGGAAGGTGTGTGGGATGAATGCTAGATTTAATCCCCTGACCTTGACTGTAAAAGATCAAGAATAAAGACGTTTAGTGATCCTGACTCCGGCTGATTTCTGGGAAGACAGAGTTCCAGCAGTTAAGTACCATATAGAGGTCAAGGAGGGTAAGGAGATTTTTGAGAATGTTGGGATTTCAACCATCTTTAAAAAGCAGAGAGAAGGACCTGGGCAGAAACAAAGGATGATGAAGATAGAATGGATGAAGAGCCATAGCAGAAGGAATTAGTAGGACAATATAACTAGTCAACTCAGTGGTTTTATTTTGATTAATTGAATTGATAGAATGTTTCACAATTGATTGGATATTTTATAAGTATATTCACTGAAAGATAAAAGACAAATAGAGTTTTGATAGAAATAGGAACATCTGGGTAACATATATTTGTAAAATCACTGAATCTGAGGATTAGAAGGGATTTCAGGGGCCATTTAGCCCAACTGGGACCTAAGCAGAAATATTTGGAGAATATTAAAACCATCTTTGGCATTTCTTTTTTCATTTCATTCTTTTGCTCAAATATTTCCTAGGATTTATCTAGCACTACTAAGCAATTTTAGAAGTTAATTACCACAGCCCTTTCATTTTACAGATAAGAAAACCAAGGCTGAAATGGGTTTTGATTTCCCTAAAGTCACACAGCTAGTCAGTCAGTCAGCAAATATTTCATAGTATTTAAAAGTACTTCCTATGTATCAGATATCTGCTAACTGCTTTTTAACAAAAGTTAAAAAAATATATTCCCTGACCTCAGGAAGCTCACATTTTAATAGAGGGAGATAACTTGTAAACAACTATGATACATATATACATATATAGATATATTTATATATCTTATATGTAGATATATAGATAAAGATATATATAGATATATACATATACATATATAGCTATATATAGATATAGATATATACACATACATATATAGCTATATCTATATATATATATATACGTAATACACACATATATAAGTGGAAGGTAATCTTAGAGGAAATGCTTAGTGATAGGGTGAGAAAGTGGGATTGGGAAAGGGATTTGAAGTATTACAGGTAACTGGGAAGCCAAGAAGAGCTGAGGCATGATAGACAACCTGTGTCGAAGCAGAGATTATAGAGAGAGTGGGTCATATGTGGAGAATTAAAAAGCAAATCAATGCAGTAAGATCATAGAGTGTGGGGAGGGAAGTAACATATTAGAAAATTAGAAAGCTATTAAGGGATTGTGTTATAAAGGGCTTTAAATACCCAGCAGCCCTGGAAACAATAAATGGAGGAACTACTGAAATTTGTTGAGTAGGAGAAACAAAATTAGACTATTAGACATTAGAAAAATTACTTTGGCAGCTGAATAGAGAATGGACTGAAATAGGGAGAGATTTAAGATAGGAGACTGATTAGAAGACTGTAGTAATAGTTCAGGAAAGGGGAGCTGAAGGCCTAAAAAGCTGATGGGTACTTGCATGTGGAGAATGGCATATATGCTTCAGATGTTGTGAAGCTGATAAATAACAATAGCTAATATTGAACTGAGTTCTTTCTACTACATTATCTTATAGAATCAAGGCCAAAATTTACACAGAATGATTTGCTATTCCTTATAAATGACATACTTTCTTGTGTTCTGTTTCATGTTAGCCTAATGAAATCCTACTTATCTTTTAAGTGTTAAATTCTTTTTTGAAGCCTTCTGTGATTCTCTCCCTTTCTTACCTTTGAATTCTTTTGCTTTTGTTGTTCAGTTGTTTATAGTCATTTTTAACTCTTCATGACTCCATTTGGAATCTTCTTGCAAAGATATTGGAATGTCTTGCCATTTCCTTCTCATTTTACAGATGAAGAAACTGAGGCAAACAGAGTGAAGTGACTTACAGCTAGTATCTGAGGTCAAATTTGAATTCAGCAAGATGAGCCTTCCTGACTCCAGGCCTGGAATTCTACTTACTCCACCTGGCTTAGTAATCTACCTTGTGCACTTATATTCTAGTTTTAGTAAGATCTATCTCTATGTTTGTGTATATATTTATGTGGGGATGTGTATGTATGTGTGTGCGCATCTTACCTCTTCTGCTAGTTATTTCTTGTGTGAAGCACACATCCTTTTCATCTTTCTATCTGGCAGTGCCTTTCTATTTAGCACAGTGCCTTTCATGTATTAAAGACTTAAATGTTCAGTGACTGAATAAAGAAAAGCTTGATATAGAATTAATAATCTTCTAACCAGTGGGCCTGAAGAAATATGCTCAAATAGGCATCATGGAAATTATACACATAAATCAAATGAAGTAAAATATTAATTAATAGACATGAAACATTTATCCATTTTAAGGATATTTTATATTGAATGATATGAATGATTTAAACAGTTCTGGACTCTCTTAGACTTGGATTCAAATTATGAAAAATCCAGACTGTTGTCTGGTTTGGTTTTTGCCTCTTATCCATTTATAAAATTAGGAATTTCTTTTTTTTTAATTTTAATTTTTTAAAAATTATAACTTTTAATTGACAAATCATATGCCTGGGTAATTTTTTAACATTATCCCTTGCACTCACTTCTGTTCTGACTTTTTCCTTCTCTTCCTCCACCCCCTCCCCTAGATGGCAAGCAGTCTTATACATGTTAAATATGTTATAGTATATCCTAGATACAATATATGTGCAGAACCGAACAGTTCTCTTCTTGCACAGGGAGAATTGTATTCGGAAGGTAAAAATAACCTGGGAAGAAAAACAAAAATGCAAAGAGTTTACACTCATTTCCCAGTGTTCCTTTTCTGGGTATAGCTGATTCTGTCTATCATTGATCAATTGAAACTGAATTAGATCTTCTCTTTGTCAAAGATATCCACTTCCATCAGAATACATCTTCATACAGTATCGTTGTTGAAGTGTATAATGATCTCCTGGATCTGCTCATTTCACTTGTCATCAGTTCTTGCAAGTCTCTCCAAGCCTCTCTGTATTCATCCTGCTTGTCATTTCTTATAGAACAATAATATTTCATAACATTCATATACCACAATTTACCCAACCATTCTCCAATTGATGGACATTGATTTATTTTCCATTTTCTAGCCACTACAAAAAGGTTGCCACAAACATTTTGGCACATACAGGTCCCTTTCCCTTCTTTAGTAAAATTGGAAATTTCTAAAGTTAAACTTTGATCTGGGCACTGCTTATAGATGTTCACCATTTTAGCAGCCTCAGGGAAGAAATTAAACCATAAGCAATAGAAATAATGGCTCACATCCTTGGCAATTACAATCTTGATCTTTTTGCTCTTCTGCAGAATTTACAAAATAATTTGGGCCTCCAAACTCTAGACTAAATTGGGAAAAACACAGGTCCGATTTTAGCAGCCTGAAAGTATATCATCAATAGTTCTTAACTTACCTTGCATTAGGCACTATTCATAACTATGACCTGCACCTGGCAGGTCCTGTTTGCATGGCCAAGGTTTTAAATAGACCTCTTTTCATCAAAATCTTGATACACACACACACACACACACACACACACACACACACACACACACACACACACCCCTTTTATTATGGGCATATATCAACTCATTGAAATAGGAATACTTATTTTCTGAATGAATATCAGATTTAGATCCTATACAACCAAAGAAAAATAGCTCTTCCCCACTATAATCTCTTCCTGGTCTAAGCATCTTGGGAAGTGCCTTATCATCCCTTGCTTATATCTATTATAGAAGCATATTAATAATTCTGAATCCTGCCTTATTGATCACCAAAGACTATCTTGTTTTTTGTATCCCAGATCACTGATTGGTTATTTTGTGCAGTTTCTATGTTGTTCACTATACAGATAAACCCAGTGATCCTAATTTACATAGTCATTCACTTTCAATGTCATTATTTTGTATGGTTTCATTGCATAAACGAAGTTATAAAGTAAACTATTAAACAAAAAACAAAGTAATATATAAGCAGAACTCAGATTGAATCCTAAAAAAATTTAACTGCCATTCAACAACAAAGTCTCAAGGACATTTCTGTATGGTTCAGTGGCATTTAGGCATAGTATATCTATCATTATTACAATGTGTCACATGTATATTGCTGAATAACAGGCTAATCATTAGTCTCATGATGGATAGTTTGTTAGAAAGACATAGATAGTCTTCTTGCAGTTAACTATGTAGAACTAAATCTCTGTCATATTTGAATAAAGGGCAGGGAATGACTTTTGGTTTAACTTAATATTCAAAACTGCCTACAACAATAATGCTTAAAGTGACAGTATAGTTTTTTTGTTTGTTTGTTTTTAACTATCCCACTTCTTGGTGGTGATCTTTCTTTAATTTGTTTTCAGCATCATGGGTCATTGCCACATACTACCTATCCATGAGTGCTAGCATCAGGCTGTTTCTGAACCTATTAATCAACTGCATATGCTTTTGGTTTTCCACAATGGTGTCATCTTTTGAGTAATAGGGTATCAGATTATCTTTCACTGATGATGTACTTCACTAAATCATCATCTAAGTGATAATAACATAATGGCAATAACATATTAGCATAATTTATCATTGCTTGTACCTTTGCTCTAGAGATGCTTTTGTAATGTGTAATACCGTGGCTGTCATTCTAATGATATATTACAATAAGGCTTCCTTAAAAGCAAGTGTTTTGATGGAATACCATTCATATCAGATGGTAATGCCAAAGTTAAACAGTCCTAGAAGTTGACTTCATTTGCTTTAGGTTTGCAGTGAAGTTCAAAAGCACAAGGTGCTAGATTCAGTTCCAGAGTAGAGTCTTCATGTCAACCACAAAATCTGGTTGGTTTTCTGAAGGTCTTGGAGCAGCCTTTATTTCAGTAGAGTGATCACCACAAGAATAGCCAGGTGTTAAAGTCCAAATTCTTTATTGCCCCCTTGCCTGAGGCCTGGCTAGCTTTCTTGAGGTCCCACAGTGGGGGGAACAGGAAGACAGGCTAGCTGTCACAAGGAAGATGAAGATGGAATGAATCTGTCTCTGAGTCCAAACCAGTCTCTTTCAAAGTGCAGGAAGGAGGAGAGCCAATAGGAGCCTGATCAAAGATGGAATGAATCTCCTCCAGTCCTTGTTGGCTGTTACACACACACACACACACACACACACACACACACACACACACACACACACACAGACACACACACACACACACACAGACACACACACAGACACACACACAGACACACACACATACACACACATGCTATTATAATTACATTATCATAGGTGTGAATCTTGTGGAACTATATTGAATACTAAGTACATGTGCTGAACTAGAGAACTATTGATCACATACTAAACTAGATAACCATTGTCTTATGAATTCCACTGAGTTAGCACTTTGTAAAAATCCTTGTTTCAAGTATAGACTTTTGGCTCATAACATCTTCACAATAAATAATGTTTAGCTCTGAGTGAGTTATCCCTGGTAAATTTTAAAAACTCACATCTCTGATAGAATACTGAGGTGACTTCTGCAGTGTCAACCTGCCTGTGAAAATGATACTGTAGAAGGTCTGTCTGTGGCAGCAATACAGCAGAACTGATTTCTGAAGACAGATTGGGAAAAGGTGTTACCTATACTATGTAGATTCCTACTTTACCTGATTAGCAAGAATTCCCAATTCATGGTGGGCCTAATGCATTTCAGGTTAGCCAACTATTATGCATTAATCAGAAGGTCATATGCTGCTGGTGGCATTCAATTATTTCCATGCCTATCCATTCGGATCACAAGACTCATGCAAATAAATGTCAGCTTGACTGCACATAATTATATCAGTCTGCTCAGATTCCATTCTTCTCACTCAGACTGTCACAGCACTAAGACTTCAATTTTAGGGAGCATTGCTTTTGAGGGGACAGTCTACAAAAAATCAATTGTTATTTGTTCCTTCCTAATACTAGACTAAGTATAGAAACCATTTCACATTTATCCCTGTCTCGGGCACTTTTGCTGATATTTTGTACTCTTCAAACTATAGCTTTTATATTCCTCAAACATCAAAATAATTGCCCCTCAGAAGATGAGGCATATTTTTTATTCCCTCCACCTTCTGATTAGATTGCTTTTCTTTAAACAGATACATTGAGAGAGCTACTGGATTCCCCCTGCCAACTCCAATGTCTCAGCTTTCTGTGCTACAGATATGCCTCCTTTACTCTGTATTTCTGTTGATGCTCTTCATTTTTGTTAGCTGTCTAATTTAAATGATAAAAAACCCATGCTGGCAGACACTGTGCTGCTCTCCATATGGTCTGTGTAGGGCAGAACTTTTTGCTGGTACTCAATCTTCTTTATAAATGCAGTTCTTCCTGAGCCAGATAGCAAGTTTTCTCATTTATTCTCTTTTGTGCCATCAGACCACTATAAAGCCTGGACAAAGGTCCATACAAGGCATGTCACTATTTCCGTTATTGTCTCAGATGTAATATAGATGATGGAGTGAACCCTAAGAAATGTTCAATGTTGCTGCTTTTATTAATAGCAAGAATACAATGCATGAATTCAATAAGATACAGCAAAGGTCTCTCAATTTTAAAGGGTGGAGGACTATTGGTAGTGATATAAAGTGTGGCTTAATAGGTATGCCATTAATATAGATCTCAGTGAAGATGATGGCTACACTTTTTTTTTAATGTGAAAAATCAACAGGGAACAAATTGAAATCACTGATAACTAAACCACTCATCTGAATATGAATAAGAAATATAAGATGTAAGAAGACTTTTCTCCTTTTCTACCACTTTCAAAGTATGCTACTGAATCACAAGCAAGCTTGTCAAACACAAATGTTTTAGTGTTTACTACCAGACCTTACAAAATTATTTAGAAAAGTAACAGTGAGATTCAGTAGAAAGGCCATAATTATCTGAGGAGTTGCCCATTGGAGAGATAATGGGTTCAAGTTTTTCTTTTCTTTTTTTCTTTTTTTTTTTTAGATTCACAGCATTATGTGAATAAAAAGGCCTGACTCTAGACAAAATAAATAAACAAAATGATTTTGAATTATACTCTAGGACTACACAATTATTTAAAAACCCTGATCAAATATTGTTTCTGAGAAATTAATTATATTTGATAGAAATGTTTCTTCATACTTTATCTTTGGAAAATATTTATTATTATAATATATTATTACATTATAGATACAATTTATTAAAACATAAATGATTTTCATAACAGTTAAAATTTCTGAAGTAATATAATGCAATAGGAAAAGCAAGAAGAAAATAACTTCCTGAAAGTACTTCAATTTGACTGGAGATAGGTTAGTGAAAGTATCCACAGATGTAGAGGTGGAATTTACACATGCAGTCTATATTTCTCTACCCTAGGAATGAAGAGATACTTGAATTCATGAGGGAGATGACTCTTCATCCCCCTAGCTGGTGGAATGTTATTGTATTGCAGTCCTGTGCTTTCTTATGGTAACTCTCAGCTCAACAAGGCTCTGAAAAGGAGCTTGGCCAAAGGGCAAGACATGAATCTGTCACCTGTATTTTCTGTGCTCTCAATGACTGACAGTTTCCTTACTTTGACTTCAAAGCAGTGCAGAGAATAGGTGTTGCTGATATACATGGGCCCATGAAGGGGTTCCCATAGAATGAAGGCAAGGATGTTTAAGTGTAGTTAAAATTTATGGGGACTTTAGGTTTTTCCTCTAGTCTCAGATGAAATTTTACTTAGACACTTCCAAACCCATAGGAAATTATTAGTATCATTAAATTGAAACTCTTCCTTCAATGGATGTTTCAGTGTAGATGTGCAAATAAATTGTTTTCCTAAATTGGGAATTGGGATTATTGTAGTAGAAAAATCAAGCATGTGATTTTCTTCAAAGAAGAATTTGAAGGAAAAATCTAAACTGAAGCCTGGAATGATATTTTAACATGTGTATGGACTGGTTTACTGTATCTTTCTTTTACCTCCAATTCAGGCAAAAACATAAAAAATGAATTAATAAAGCTCTTTCACTTGGAATTATTATAGCTGGAAGAGACCTCAGAATCCATTTGGCTCATTTTACAGATGAAGAAATTAAGACACAAAGATAATAATTAAATTACTTAAAAAAAAAAAAACTTCATATCTAGGCCTTTACAACCTTATCAAACATTTTATTTTTCTTCTTGCTCTTTGTGGTTTATTGAGCTTGGACTTCTTGGTATTCCTAGCACATGATATTACATCTCCTATCTGTGTTTTTACCTTGTTTATGTCCTATTCCTGGAATGTACTCCTTTTTTACTTGGAATCTTTTGTTTTCTTCAAAACTCAGCTCATTTTCTACACAAAGTCTTTTCTACTTCCCCTAGTTATTATTGCCTCCCCTACTCCAAATTATCTCCTATATATACTTAGATATGTAGATATTGCCCTTTTTTTTTGCATCCTTAGTACCTAGCACAGGCCCTAGTGTGTAATGAGTAAATTCATAAATTGTTGACTGATTAATTGATGGAGTAACAATGGGATATAAAGAAAAAAGGGAGAATGGGTGAGTACCAAAACATCAGAGAAATTGTAAACATCTCTAAATAAATATTGTCTGTATAAAGAAATTTGAACCTGATTCTCTGTGAGAGCTTGGAACCTCACAAGGATGTTGTAGACTAGAGAACATCTTTTTGGAATGGAATGTAGTAAGTGGTAAAGTTAGGATTGAAATTCTAGTCATCTGACTTCAGATTCAGTAGGAAAGTTACTGTTTCTCATTGTTAGAATCTCAAAATAGTCATCTCTGAATTTTTAGCCAAAATTGGATTTAGGTTTTATTCCATTTAGTTTTTTCTTAACTTATTAGATTACATATGTTCATGTAATTTTTCCCCAGGAATTCTTCAAATGCATCTTTTTGATTCAATGTCCATTTTTTTTTGTTCATTAATGATTAAGTTCAGGTTTACCAAACATGTTATTCTTTCAATTATTTGCAGAATTGATTATCTGTCATTACAATTGTTGAATATAATCTTTATATGTCCTGGATTTTGCAAAATAGGCTTCTCAATTCATTCATTCATTTATTGGATTCTCTTTTTCTATTTCTTTATTGTGTGGGTTATGGTCAGTTTTCTTCTATTATTTCTTGCATTATGATATTCACTTTTTAAAATTTATTTGTCCTTATTTATTTATTAATTTAATTTATTTTTTTTTTATTTGTCCTTGCTTGTTAGGTAGACAATAAGCTATAAATTGCATCTATAATCCTGTCTTTGAAATCAATGCTTTTGTAGAATTATTGCTTTTTGCTTTTCTTGAAAATTGTTCTTCACTCCAGTAGATAGGCCTTTCCAATATGTTTTTTCTCTGTTATTTTCTTGGAGACTTACAACAGTGGATTGTCTTTTTTATGTTGTTAATAATTTCTGCTATGCAGAATATAAATTTTATTATCTATTCCCTTATAATTTCTCTCATGATTCATATTTCTCTTTTGAGCTATTCTGGAATATCCTGCTTGAGGTTCTATATTCTCTTGAGAATTGGGTTCAAATTTATTTTTACTTGCAATATTTATTGGAAAGATTTACTATTTTTTTTATATTTTGGTGTCATCTGCCCTTCTAATCTTACTGTCTTCTCAGTTGATTTATGTTTAGTGTTTTTTAAGTGAATTTTTTTCTTGAAATCTTTATTTCTTTTTTATTCAAGTTTTTATTTTCAAAACATATGCAAGGATAATTTTTTCAACACTGACCCTTGAAAAACATTGTGTTCCAATTTTTTACCCCCTTCCCCTCCACCCTCTCCCCTAGATGACATATCCCATATATGTTAAACATGGTAAAATATATATGTTAAATCCAATATAGGCATGAATATTTATACAATTATCTTGTTGAACAAGAAATATCAGATCAAAAAATATAAAAAAAATTAAGAAAGAAAATAAAATGCAAGCCAACCACAACAAAAAGAGTAATGTTGTAATTCACACTCAGTTCTTACAGTCCTCTCTCTGGGTGTGGATGGCTCTCATTGTCACAAGATCATTGGAACAGATCTAAATCATCTCATTGTTGAAAAGAACATGTCAATCAGAATTTATCATAGTATAATCTTGTTGTTGCCATATACAATGATCTCCTGGTTCTGCTCATTAAACTTAGCATCAGTTCATGCAAGTCTTTCCAGGTTTTTCTGAAATGATCCTGCTGATAGTTTCTTATAGAACAATAAATATTCCATAACATTCATATGCCATTAACTTATTCAGCCATTCTACAATTGATGGGCATCCACTAAGTTTCCAGTTTCTTGCCACTACAAAAAGGGCTGCCATAAACATTTTTGTACATGTGGGTCCCTTTCTCTCCTTTAAGAGATCAAAGGTTATGCACAGTTTGATAATCTTTTAGGCGTAGTTCTAAATTGCTCTTCAGAATGGTTGGATTAGTCCACAATTCCAACAATGGAATTAATGTCCCAGTTTTTTCACATCTCCTCCAACATTCATCATTATCTTTTCCTGTCATCTTAGCCAATTTGAGAGGTGTGTAGTGGTTCCTCAGAGTTGTCTTAATTTACATTTCTCTGATCAATAATGACTTAGAACATTTTTTATATGATTAGAAATCGTTTCAATTTCTTCATCTGAAAATTGTCCATATCTTTTGACCAATTAAAGAATGGCTTGAATTCTTATAAATTTGAGCCAGTTTTCTATATATTTTAGAAATGAGGCCTTTATCAGAATCCTTGAATATAAAAATGAAACCTTTAATTATTTTACTTTTTTCCCCTTCTCCCTCTGGGTTGCACATTTTTCCTGATTCTTTTCATTTCAATGACCAGGGTTGAATCACGAGTCAATCTCAACACCCTGTCATGTTGGAGGAGCTGTTGAGAGATAGGACTGGACTTAGTTGGATTCAAATTCCCTTTCCTTCAGACCCAGAACAACCATATCTGCTGGACCTTCACTTTAATTCCCTTTATTCTTTAGTTCTCTGGATGGGTTGAATCAACTTCTGTTTCATTTAGTAGCATTGGGGAAGGTAGGATGGTTGTCCTGAAAAGAATTTATATTTTTTTGTGGTTTCCTAAACTAGGGGTTGCCTTAAGTAGAGGAAATCATGGATCTTCTTCCCTCTCATATTGTCTCTTTTTTTTTTTTTTCTCACATTGATAAGCAGAGTTGACATCCTTTGCTTATTGCAATATGACATCAGGGGATAAGATAAAAAGGACATGTGCAAGCAGATATAGTATGAGTTAATTCCAAAGCACAAGCATGTTGGGGGAAACTTACATAGTTAGTGTGTTACCAATTACCATTCTCTCCTGTTAATTCATAGGGTTGTTTCTTGTTGGACTTCTTGCTTTTTTATCTTCCTGCTTAAGCCATAGTTGCTCTACTTCTGATATATAATTACTTTTTTTTTTTTTTTTTTTTTTTTTTTTTTGAGAGTTAGTACAGACTGGAGAAAATGTCTGGTCTTCCATCTTTTTTTGTACTAAAAATATCTTCACTAATACACTTGAAAGACATAATGTTGGATTTACTGTTTCCTGGGAGCTGGAAATTAATTAACTTCATAAATATGGATATGAACACAAAGCATTTTTCTCATCTCTAACTGGAACACCAATTATGCAATGAATTTTATTTGGTTTTCTAAAGTTCCATTATCTATAGATAGGATCATTTGGCAAAATCAATCAGTTTCATTTAAGTATTGTTATGGATTTAATGTGTACAAAACTGTATCTTTTTATTTTTTCATTTTGTGGTCATTTTAAATGTGTCAAAAATTAGAAGAAAAATCCCAGGGTTCACAGAGACAAATAAATGCCTTTTGAAGTCATAATGGAAATAATGATAAAGAAATTAGAATTCATAGAAATTAAAATAAAAGGTGCATAACTTCATTTCAGTGAGCTAAATGTATTTAGGTAAAATACTGAAATAATTCTATTTAAGATCATGTATTTTTTGAGGGATCTTTACTCTTAGTAAGGCTAGTTTAAAATAAAAAAAACACATTAAGCTTTAAATGTAGTTAATAAAATAAAACAAAATGTTTCAAATAATAAGATAAATTCATTTAAAGATGAATGGTTCCAATCAATTCTAGTGGAATATGGTTAAAGCAAGAGGTAATATGGCATAGGAATAAGACTATTACCCTTGGAATCAGGAAGGGTTCAAGTCCCACTTCTGATGTATAAATGTATATAGCTGATACTAACATATACATACACACATAGAGCTATAGAATCACAGATAAAGTCTTTTAACCATTTAATGTTCAAGGTTACTCTTCTCAGAAGAAAAATTACATATCTAGGCAAAATCAACTTAAAGTGACTACTTTTATTTTAATTGATGAATTAAAAAAAAAAACACAAAGGAGAAAAGATTATATATAGCATACTATAGCAGTGCCATACTACTAGATAGTACATACAGGAGGTTTTTACTGAAAATTTCTATTAAAAAATGCCAGCTTTGATGATCATAATTCATAGAGCTTGTGGAAGCAAAGAAACTGCAGTATATTTTCAATATTTTGGGTAAACTCTTCTCATTTTCTTTAAAAAACTAAAGAGAAGACATTCCCTGTCCTGGAAAGATGTATGTATATTTGTGTGTGTATATGCATATCTATACACACATACATAGAAGTGCACATATGCATAATTCAAGATCCTTTTCCTGAAAGTATACATATTTTCAGTCAGCAGAAAGGTTAAAGAAAATGTAGAATATATATTTAGAAATTTGTCATATTGTTGAGCTTTCTGACAACTTTTTCTTTGTGTCTTAGTATGAACTGTTTGCAAGATGTCAGATATTTCTGAATACATGAAAACATCCATGGTGCTCAGTTGCACTTCTGCATAAATAGACTATTATTCATGTGGTCATAGGGAACAAAATGATGACATAAATCAGACATTAATCAGTAGATAGCATATAGCAAGAACATTATCTTTAGTTTTTTTTTTTTTTTCCTTTTTAGCAAAGGACCCAATAAATATATAAAAAAAAGACAAGCAAATGTAAACTAAAAGGAAATAGGATATAATGTTAATAATTAAAGTGGCAAAATGGAATCATATCATCTGAAGAGGTTTTGCCAATAAAAGGACTTTCATTTATCCTCTTCATGCCCCATAAGGTGCCAAAACTTGATGCACAAATCACTTGCAGATGGAGTATAGGAAAGTCCCCTTCCAAGCCATTCATAAACAACTTTGTCTCATAAGAAAGCACATTATGGATCTGTCCATTAAATTTTTCCCTTGATCTGCATGATATATGAAAACTAGCCATAGTAGAAAAGGGAGTGAGATTAAACTATTGTAGGGGGGAAAGATAGAATACAAAGACCAAGAACTAGGGTTTTGTGATGGCTACAAAGTAATCTCTTCACTATGACTATGAGTGATTTTAGTGCAAACACTCAAAGTCTTATCTATGCACAAAGCCTTACTACTGTGTATCACTGCAAACAAATGTTAGCACAAAAGTCAAAAGAGATACTGCAAGTCAGCTATAAACATATCAGTGGGGCAAGAGAAGGAAACCAAAAGGTCTGATGCATTAAAATAAGATTTAAACAAATCTTCATGCATGGAAAATACTGAGAACTAGAATAAAATATGTCTGAACAAAGTATTCTGTCATCTGCAGCATTTAAAATTTTTATGTCTAAAAGGATGTTCTACACATATGCAAATATAGGGCAGTTAGCATGATTTACTGCATACAAAGAACTGGCCTTAAAGTCATGATGGCTTGGGTTGAAATCCAGCCTCTAATGCATACTGTCTGTATGATACTGGGCAAGTCCCTTTACCTTTCTTTCTTTTTTTTCTTCTTTTGTTATTAATTTTAAAATTATAATTTTTTGACAGTACATATGCATGAGTAATTTTTTACAACATTATCCCTTGTACTCCCTTCTGTTCCAAATTTTCCCCTTCTTCCCTCCACCCTTTCCCCTAGAGGGCAGGCAGTTCCATATATGTTAAATGTGTTATAATATATCCTAGATAAAATATAATATATCTATTTATATATTTATATTTATATATATTATATATATATTTATATATAATATATTTATATATATATTATATAATATAATATATTTATATACATATATATAATATATCTATTTATATATATATATAATATATATATGTTAAATGTGTTATAATATATCCTAGATAAAATATAATATATCCTAGATAAAAAACTGAATTTCTTATTGCATGGGAAGATTTGGATTCAGAAGGTAAAAACAACCTGGGAAGAAAGCCAAAAATGCAAACAGTTTACTCTCATTTCCCAGTGTTCCTTCTCTGGGTGTAGCTGATTCTATCCATCATTGATCAAATGGAACTGAATTAGATCTTTTTGTTGAAGATATCACTTCCATCAGAATACATCCTCATACAGTATCATGGTTGAAGTGTCTAATGATCTCCTGGTTTTGCTCATTTAACTCAGCATCAGTTCATGTAGGTCTCTCCAAGCCTCTCTGTATTTATCCTGCTGGTCATTTCTTACAGAACAATAATATTCCATAACATTCATATACCATAGGCATCCATTCATTTTCTAGTTTCTAGCCACTACAAAAAAGGGCTGCCACAAACATTTTGGCATCTACAGATCCCTTCCGCTTCTTTAGTATTTCTTTGGGATATAATTCCAGTAATAGCAGATCAAAGGGTATGCACAGTTTGATAACTTTTTGGGCATAATTCCAGATTGCTCTCCAGAATGGTTGGATTCTTTCACAACTCCACTAACAATGTATCAGTATCCCAGTTTTCCCACAGCCCCTCCAACATTCATCATTATTTTTTCCTGTCATTTTAGCCTATCTGACAGGTGTGTAGTGGTATCTCAGAGTTGTCTTAATTTCTCATTTCTCTGATCAGTAGTGATTTGGAACACTCTTTCATATGAGTGGAAATAGTTTCAATTTCATCATCTAAAAATTGTCTATTCATATCCTTTGACCATTTATCAACTGGAGAATGGTTTGATTTCTTATAAATTAGAGTCAGTTCTCTATATATTTTAATCTTTACCAAAAACTTTAACTGTAAAAATATTTTCCGAGTTTGAACTTCCCTTCTAATCTTGTTTGCATTAGTTTTGTTTGTACAAAAGCTTTTTAATTTGATGAAATAAAAAATTTCTACTTTGTCATCAATAATGATGTCTAGTTCTCCTTTGGTCACAAATTCCTTCCTCCTCCACAAGTTTGAGAAGTAAGCTATCCTATGTTTCTCTAATTTATTTATGATTTCATTCTTTATGCCTAAATCCTGGATCCATTTTGATCTTATCTTGGTATGTGGTCTTAAGTGTGGGTCTATGCTTAATTCCTGCCATATTAATTTCCAGTTTTCCCAGCAGTTTTTGTCAAATAATGAATTCTTATCCCAAAAGTTGGGATATTTGGATTTGTCAAATCTAGATTGCTATAATTGTTCACTATTTTGTCCTATGAACTTAACCTATTCCACTGATCAACTAGCCTATTTCTTAGTCAATACCAAATGGTTTTGGTGACTGTTACTTTATGATATAGTTTTAGATCAGGCACAGCTAGACCACCTTCATCTGACTTTTTTTCCATTAATTCCCTTGAAATTACTTTTGTTCTTCCATATGAATTTTGTTGTTATTTTTACTAGGTCATTAAAATAGTTTCTTGGGAGTCTGATTGGTATAGCATTAAATAAATAGATTAGTTTAGGGAGTATTGTCATCTTTATTTTATAATTTGCTCGGCCTCTCCAAGAGCATTAAATGTCTTTCCAATTATTTAAATCTGACTTTATTTGTGTGGCAAGTTTGTAATTTTGCTCATATAATTCCTGACTCTCCTTTGGTAGATGGATTCCCAAATATTTTATACTCTCGACAGTTCTTTTGAATGGAATTTCTCTTTGTATCTCTTGCTGTTGGATTTTGTTGCTGATGTGTAAAAATGCTGAGCATTTATGTGGATTTATTTTGTAACCTGCAACTTTGCTAAAGTTGTGGATTATTTCTAATAACTTTTTACTAGAATCTCTGGGGTTCTCTAAGTATACCATCATATCATCTGCAAAGAGTGATAGTTTGGTTTCCTCATTACCTACTCTAATTCCTTTAATCTTTCTCGACTCTTATTGCCGAGGCTAGCATTTCTAATACAATATTGAATAGTAATGGTGATAGTGGGCAACCTTGTTTCACTCCTGATCTTAATGGGAATGGTTGCAATCTTTCCCCATTACATATGATGCCTACTGATGGTTTTAAATATATGCTCCTGACTATTTTAAGGAATAGTCCATTTATTCCTATACTCTCCAGTCTTTTTAATAGGAATGGATGTTGGATTTTATCAAATGTTTTTTCTGCATCTATTGAGATGATCATATGGCTTTTGTTAATTTGGTTATTAACATAGCCAATTATACTGATAGTTTTCCTAATATTAAACCAGCCCTGCATTCCTGGTATAAATCCTACTTGATCATGGTGTATTATCCTGGGGATGATTTTCTGTAGTCTTTTTGCTAATATCTTATTTAAGATTTTAGCATTAATATTCATTAAGAGATTGGTCTATAGTTTTCTTTCTCAGTTTTCAACCTACCTGGTTAAGTATCAGTACCATAAAAGGAGTTTGGTAGGACTCCTTCATTCACTATTTTTTCAAATAGTTTATATAACATTGGGGCTAATTGTTCTTTGAATGTTTGGTAGAATTCACCTGTAAATCCATCTGGTCCTGGAGATTTTTTCTTGGGGAGTTGGTTAATAGTTTGTTCTATTTCTTTTTTCTGAAATTGGACTATTTAAGCAATTTACTTCCTCCTCTGTTAATCTGGAAAGCCTATATTTTTGGAGGCAGTCATCCATTTCACTTATTTATTGGCATAAAGTTGGGCAAAGTAACTCATTTTTTCTCAAATTTCCTCTTCATTGGTGGACAGTTCCCCTTTTCATTTTTAAGACTAACAATTTGATTTCCCCCTCTCCTTTTTCTAATCAGATTTACCAAAGGTTTATTGATTTTATTGGTTTTTTTTCATAAAACCAACTTTTAGTTTTATTTATTAATTCAATAGTGTTTTTACATTCAATATAATTAATTTCTCCTTTTAATTTTAGAATTTCAAGTTTAGTATTTGGTTGGGGGTTTTAAATTTGGTCTTTTTCTAGCTTTTTAAGTTACAAGCCCAATTCATTGATCTTCTCTTTCTCTATTTTCCTCAAAAAGCCTGTTAAGATATAAAATTTCCCCTTATTACCACTTTAGCTGCATCCCACAAATTTTGGTATGATGTCTCATTGTCGTCATTATCTTGAGTGAAATTATTAATTGTGTCTATAATTTGCTGTTTCACCCAATCATTCTTTAAGATGAGATTATTTAGTTTCCAATTACTCTTTGGTGTATTTACCCCTAACTTTATGTTGAATAAAGCTTTCATTGCATCATGATCTGAAAAGAAAGCATTTACTATTTCTGCCTTCCTGCATTTAAGTTTGAGATCTTTATGTCTTAATATATGGTCAATTTTTGTATAGGTTCCATGAACTGCTGAGAAGAAAGTATACTCCTTTCTGTCACCATTCAGTTTTCTCCAAAGATCTATCATACCTAATTTTCCTAATATTCGATTTACCTCTTTAATTTCTTTCTTATTTGTTTTGTGGTTTATCTAATTCTGAGAGTGCAAGGTTGAGATCTCCCACTATTATAGTTTTGTTGTCTATTTCTTTTTGCAGCTCTCTTAACTTCTCCTTTAGGAAGTTAGATGCTATACCACTTGGTGCATATATATTTAGTATTGAAATTTCTTCATTGTCTTTGCTACCCTTTAGGAAGATATAGTTTCCTTCCTTATCTCTTTTGATTAGATCAATTTTTGCTTTTGGTTGATCTGAGATAAGGATGGCTACCCCTGCTTTTTTGATGTCACTTGAAGCATAATAGATTCTGCTCTAGCCTTTTACCTTTACTCTGTATCTATCTCCCTGCTTTAAATGTGTTTCCTGTAAATAACATATTGTAGGGTTCTGACTTTTGATTCAGTCTGTTATCCGTCTCTGCTTAATGGGAGAGTTAATCCAATTCACATTTACAGTTAAAATTGCTAGTTCTGTATTTCCTGCCATCAAATTATCCCCAGATTATGCTTTTTTCCCTTGCCCCCCTGAAGCCCTTCCCCAGTATTAAACTTATGTTCCCTTTTTACAGAGAGAATTCTCTGTAAAACAAATATGTCAATTATTTTCTCTTTGAGCCTGTTCTGATGAGAGTACTATTCACACAATGTTCCTCCTCCTTTCTAAATTCTCTCAGATATGATATTTTCTTTGCCTCTTCTTTGGATGTAGTGTTCCTCTTTTTATCTCCTCTTTTCCCTGTTTCTGACACTATCCCCTTTCAATTTCTACTTCTCTTTTTTATTTTATATCAGTAAAATCAAATTATACATGTGGACTTTCTGTATATCCACAACAGAAATACAGTTCTCAAGAGTTCCTTTTACCTTTTTCTGCTTCTCTTGAGTCCTGTGGCTGGACTTTTTTGTTTAGATCTGGTTTTTTCCTTAGAAGCAAATGGGAATTCATCTGTTTCATTAAATGTCCATCTTCTTCCATGGAAGAAAATGCTCAACTTAGCTGGGTAGTTTATTCTTGGCTGCATTCCAAGTTCTTTTGTCTTTTGGAATATCAGATTCCAGGCCCTTTGATCCTTTAATGTGGAGGTAGCCAGATCTTGAGTGACCCTTATTGTGGTACCTCGGTATTTGAATTGTTTTTTTTTTTTTTTGGCTCCTTGTAACATTTTTTCCTGAGTCTGATAGTCCTGAACTTTGGCCATGATATTCCATGGAATTATTATTATTATTATTATTATTATTATTTTTTAGGGTCTTTTTCAGAAGGTGTTCAATGAATTCTTTCAATGCTTATTTTACCTTCTGGTTCTATTACCTCTGGGCAGTTCTCTTTAATTTTTTTTACAGTTCTTTTTTACAGTTCTCCTGTAAAATAGAATCTAGCCTCTTTTTTTCATCATAATTTTCGGGAAGTCCAATAATCCTCAGATTATCTCTATTAGATCTATTTTCCAGGTCTGTTGATTTTCCAAGTAAATATTTCACATTTTTCTCCAGCTTTTCATTTTTTTGGTTTTGCTTGACTGATTCTTGGTGTGTCTATGAATCATTCATTTCTATTTGTTCAGTTCTGATTTTTAATGAGTTATTTCTTCATTTGCTTTTTTTAAACTTCTTTTTGTATATGTCTAATTGAGTTTTTAAATGAGTTGTTTTGCTCTATGGATTTTTTTTTTTATTTCACTAATTTTTTTTTTTTTTTTTTTTTTTTTTTTTTTAGTGAGTTATTTTCTTTTTCCAATTCACAAATCCTACTTTCTTGGGAATTCTTTATCTTTTCCAATTCACAAATCCTACTTTCCAGGGATTTTTAAAAAAACCTTCTTCAGTTTACAAATTCTATTTCCCTGTACTTCCTCTGAATTCTTTAACTTTTCCAATTCACATTTCAGAATGTTGTTACTCTCTTGCATAGCTTCTCTTTCCTTTCCCTATTTTCCTTCTAACTCTCTTTTGAGGTTTTTAATAGTCTCTTCTAGGAGAGAGTTATGTGATGGGGCCAGATAATATTCCCCTTCAGGGTATTATCTGGAGAGTGCCTTCTATTAATCTCCTTGGAGTTGCAAACCTGCTCTCTTTCTGTATAGAAGCTATTGATTGTTCTCTTCATTTTTTTACTCATTTTTAAAAACCTATAGGGTCTGCTTTCAGGGCAAGGAGGTTACCCATTTCCTCTGCAGAACACGGATAGGTATATGGACAGCAGCTGTCTTGTGAATGGGAAGCACAAGAGGTGCTCTGGGAGAGAGTTTCCCCTTCCCCCTCCCCAGCAGAAGTGATTCAGAGCTGATTAGCATGAGCTGGGCAGCAGAAGTGCTCAGTGAAGAGCCCCCACTTTGTTGCTTAGTGACGTACCTGAGGCTAGAGGCTGAACAGTGAAGGTGTCACAACCCCAGGCCAAAGCCCCCCCATGGGGCTGTGGATATTAGCAGCTTACCAGTGAATAGCCCCAGCGCACAGATCTGAAGTGTCTCTGCCCCTGGAAGCACAGTTGTGGCTGTGGAAGTTTTGCTGCTGTGGAAGTGCCACTGCCTCAGGCAGAACCACTGGGCAGATTAGAGGCTGCCCTGTGCTGTGTCCCCCTGCTGTTCAGGTTCTTAACTGCCTCAAGGAAAATCCCTGTAGAGCAGAATGGGGCTGCACAGCTGTGATGTGATCTGTGCTGAGTCACTTCCGGTTTTTGGTAGCTATAGGCAGACTATAGTTTCTGGCGTTTTTAAAAGTTGCTTTGATTTCTCTGCTGATCTGCTGTTTTGCAAGCAGAGTAGAGCAATCAGCCTATGCCAGAGTTGTCTGTCTCTGTAGATGTTCTAACCCCAGAGGCCTCCCCAGCCTGATCTGTACAATATGCTAGCCTAGTTCTATCACTATCTGAGCTAGTCTTTTCCCACCCCTCAGTTCAGACCCTTTCTGGTGAAATTCCAGATTCTCTTCGGCTGGTAAGTTGTTGTACTTTTAATCTTCGTGGGTTTTACCAGTCAAGCACTAATTTTGAGGCTGAATTAAATAGTTTGTAGTGAGGGTAAAAGAGAGCTTAGAAAGTTGCATGTGGCTTCTCTGCCATCTTTGTTCTGCCCCCTTTACCTTTCAATGCTAATATTTTAGTAATTTAACAGCTATTCATTTGTAGTGATAGCAGGAGTTTTCTCACTAGTGGAATCACAGTTCTGAAACAAAAATGTTTATGTGATAGGATAGGGATAAGAATTGTGATTTTGGAAACTTTGCAACTTACTTTCTTAGAGAATTGTATAGGGCAGTGATATCCAAATATATTTTTAACATAAATCACTAGCAGTAAAAAAAAAAAATTAGAACATGCATCCTCAATACATACATGCTAATTTAATAATTATATGCATTATGTATTCCCAAAGTAGAAATTAAAAAGGATAAGATAAAAATGAAATCGCATTGGCTAATAGGGGGTCTCTGGAAAATATTGAGTAAGGGAGTGATATCGTTAGGCTTTCACTTACATAAATCATTATCACACATGTATGGAGAAGAAGGAGACAGAATGGAAAGAGACAATTAAGAAGCAAGGACAGCAATTAGGAGGCTATCATAGAAAAGCAACTAGATGGCAAATATATAGAATAATGGACCTGAAGCCAAGAAGATTTGAATTCAAATCTTACTTCAGACATTTACTAGCAGATCTGTCTCAAATTTCTCAGAACTTTGGAGAATACTGCCATTTAGGAAGACGGATAGTGATGATTATTAAAGGACACTGAAAATCAGTCAAACAGATGTAGGAGAACCAATGGGAGTTGTGACATTCAGTCTTCAGTAGAGAAGAAAAAACAAGTATTAAGGAGGAGAATACAGTCAAATGCCACAGAGAGGTCATAGAGGATGAGAGTTTAGAAATGCCACCTGAGTTGGCAATGAATAAATCTTTGGTAGGGGGGCAGCTAGGTGACGCAGTGGATAAAGCACCAGCCCTGAAGTCAGGAGGACCTGAGTTCAAATCTGGTCTCAGACAATTAATATCTCCTATCTGTGTGATCCTGAGCAAGTCACTTAACCCCAATTGTTTCAGCAAAAAAAAAAAAAAAAAAAAAAAAAAAAAAATCTTTGGTAATTTTGAAGAAAACAATTTCATTTAAGTATCCTTAGGGCTGTGTGCAAGGAACAGCATTGAAGGACTACATTACTAAAGGGAAGTGCGATAATTTGTGATGAGCCACACATTTCAAGCAACCTTCTTTGGAAAAGAGTTCAGCAGGAAATGGATAGAAAATTTTGTTACTACCTCAGGTTAAAAGGTTAAACAAGAATAGGAAGATGAATTTCATTTCTTTGAGAGTGTTTAGGAGAATAGTTTATAAATAACATTTATAATAATTATATTTCAAGAAGTCTAAATCTAGAAATCTAAATTAAAGATACTTTAACAATTTATATGATAGCATCTAATTCTAAAATATGCAAATTGAACTTTTTAAACTTTATGATTAAATTCATTTTTGACCAAATATATTAAAAATAAAAATATAAAACATTAAGAGAAAAATTAAATATAAACTAAGATCAAATATAAACTCTCTGTTTATATTTTAAAACCATTTTTAACCTGACTTCAATCTATCTTTTCAACTTTAATTCATTATTGTCTTCTCCTTTCTGGTGCCGCAGCCAAACTGGCCTTCCTGTTTCTCACACACAATACTCCATCTTTCACGCCTTAGAATTGGCCTTATATCCCATGCCCAGATTATACTTCAATCTCAAATCTATTTTTCAAAACTCTGCTCCTTCTATGTGAATTCTTGACTGATTCTGTCAGCTGCTAATTCTCTCCCATCTTTCTTTATTTTACCTAATATTTATTATGTGTATACTTATCTTATATTCCCAGAGTGTAGCACAGAGCCTGTCATGTAGAAGGAATTTAAATGCTTATTAACTGATTAATATTAAACTTTAGGTCTCCTAAAACCTTGATATTTCTTTTTCCTTGTTAACTCTTCTACTTTATTTCTTCCTGTTAACTTGCCTTGTTATTACTTAACCTCCCCGATCTCCCCTTCTCCCTACCATAGATCCCTCTTTTATTCTCCTCCCCCCATCCTTTCCCTCCCTCTTTATCCCTTTCCTATTAATCTATACACTTTATCCCACTCCCACTAATTTACACATTCTTCTATACCTCACCTTATCCTATTCTCTCCCATTTCATTTCTTTATAGATTTTGGAAGATGCTATACTCTACTATATATATGCATATTTATTGTTCCCACTTTAACCCATTCTTGATGTGAATAGTTTTCATAACTATCAGCCTTCCTTCCCCATCGTTGCACCTCATTTGTATAGCATAATTACTATTTTTACCTTTCCCTAGTTTTACTTTTTAGAGTCACATCATACTCAGCTCTACCCTAATCTTTCTTTTGGACTACCCAATTACTACTGTCAATCTTTGACATATAGTTTACATTTCTAAGTATAAAACATTAACATTAACATATTTTTTCTTATTGAGTCCCTTGAAATTAGCCTTTGAAGGTGGCTCTTATATGTTAAATTTTCTATTGAGTTAACTGAGTTTTCTTTTAAAAAATTGTTGTTTGGTCATATTTACCTTACTAAGGAGGATGACTTTTTGAACTTGAATGAGAGACTTTACGTATATCTTATATTATATTTGGTCTATTATTCTGGGCTCTTGTAATATTCTTCTCTAAAATATATTGTTCTCTAGGAGCAGGTTTCTTGGGGGGTTTCTGGGAGCAGCCTTTGTTTCAGTTCAATTGTGATTACAAGTGCAGCCAGAGATTAAAGTCCAAATCCTTTATAGTGTCTTTCCAAGTCTTATCTCCTTCCTTGACCTGGGTTAGATTTCTTAGAGGCCTATCTCTCTCCTTGGTTCCAAGAGCTCTTGCTGCTAGTCCTTTGCTTCTGCCTCTAGCTCCTTCTGAATGTCTCCAGCCAGCACAAAGGTGGAGGATGGAATGAATCTGTCTCTTCCCCAAGAGGTTCTAGTGGGCTTCTGTGTTTGACCCTGAGAGCTTCTTGCTTATATGCTGTACACTGAGTACACACCAATCATTACATCATTAGGAAACCATTATTTGTTATAGGATTAAATCAATGCCAAACTAAATTTAACCATTGTCTCCTCAATTCCACTTAGTACTTGTTTCAAGTTCTGGCCCATAACACCTCCTTGTAGGATCAGATCAATCATACTGAACCATGCTAAATTAGATAATTATTGTCTCTATCAATTCCACTGTCTTAGTACCTTGTAAGAATCTTAACAGGCTCTCAAGGTCTTTTGGGATGCTTCCTATTATACAACATATTAGCTTTTCATATAAATATTGTTTGGTCTACAGCTTTTGCAAATATATCATTAATGCCTTAATTCCAAATTGCTGAAATGCTAAATAGTATAGAGCTCTATAATCAAGGAAGATCATTGAATGGGTATAGTAGAGGCTTCCCTTAAAGGTAATATCATTAATAATTATGTCTGTTGTCATATTGTTTATCTCTTATAGTCATATGACTATGCCATATAGACTTTTGATTGGGTGCATTGATTCTAAATCCACCTAATTCATAGTTTATTTAGCAACATTTAAGATGTTTGCTGAAATCTAAATATACCATATCTATAATATTTCTATGATCTACCAGTCTGGTAATTCTGTCAAAAAAGAAAATGAATTTGGTCTAGAATAACTTTTTTCTAAAGATGTCATGCTCAGGGGCGGAGCCAAGATGGAGAAGCCAGACTGAACTTTTTAAGCTCTCTCATTCCCTCTACAACTATTTAATTCAGCCTCAAAAACAGCGCTTGACTGGTAAAACCCACAAAGTTTGGAAGTACAACAACTTACCAGCAGAAGAGAATCTGAAATATCACCAGAAAAGGTTTGGCCTGAGGTGGTGGAGTAGTGGACTAGCAGAGAAGTTGGAGCCTAGGGTAGTGGATACTCTGAGGGACACCAAAGCCTGAGAGGCTCTGGTTGCACCCACCCAGGACCGGAAGTGACTCAGCGCAGACTATAACACAGCTTTTCGAGGCACTCTGTAGCTAGGGGCTCTTGTGGGGGGGGGGGCAGTCACACACAGCAGGGGCACAGTCCAGGGCAGTCTCTCATCTGCACAGTGAGGAGCTCAGCCTGAGGTAGTGGAATTTCCCTAGCTTGACTGAGCTCCCCAGGCAGAGACACTTCCTATGCAGTGAGGGATAGGATGACTGCTAATACTCAAAGTAGGTGTTTGTGGGGAGGCAGTGATACCTTTGTTCCTTAACCTCTAGTCTCAAGGCAGTCACTAATCCTCACAGCGGGGTTCCTCGCAGGGCACTTACACAGCCTGGCCTGTGATACCCAGGCATACTCACTTCCCTATGGAGCTCTTCCCAGAGCCCTCTGGCAGCTCAGCCATTCCTTGCAACCCACTGAGAGCACAGATATTGTTCATAAACCCATCCTTGCTCTGCAGGGGAAGCTGGTAACCTCCTTGCACTGAAGGCAGACCCTGAAGGCTTTAAAAAAATGATTAAAATTGAAGAAAATGATTGACAGCTTCTATGCAGAAAAAGAGCAGGCTTCCAACCCTGAAGAGACTAACAGACAGCCTCCAGAAAATACTCCAAATAACGCTTTCTTAGAAGAGACTATTAAAAAATCTAAAAAGAGAATTAGAAGAAAAATGGGGAAAGGAAAGAGAAACTATGCAAGAGAATAACAATGTCCTGAAATGTGAATTAGAAAAGGTTAACAACTTCCTGAAATGTGAATTGGAAAAGGTAAAGAATTCACAGGAAGTGCAGGGAAACAGAATTAGGGAATTGGAAAAGGTAAAGAAAGCACAGGAAAGTAGGATCTGTGAATTGTGAATCCCAAGAAAGTAAGATTTGTGAATTGGAAAAAGAAAATAACTCACTAAAAAACAAATTTAGTGAAATGGAAAAAAATTCCATACAGCAAAACAATTCATTTAAAAACTCAATTGGACATATATGAAAAGAAATTAAAAAAGCAAATGAAGAAACTAACTCATTAAAAATCAGAACTGAACAAATGGAAATGAATGATTCATTGAGACACCAAGAATCAGTTAAGCAAAACCAAAAAATGAAAATCTGGAGAAAAATGTCAACTATCTACTTGCCAAAATGACAGACCTGGAAAATAGATCTAGAAGAGATAATCGAGGATTATTGGACTTCCTGAATATTATGATAAAAAAAAAAAAAGCCTAGATACTATTTTACAGGAAATCATCAAAGAGGTTATAGAAACAGAATGTAAAATAGGCATTGAAAGAATTCATCGAACACCTTCTGAAAAAGACCCTAAAACAAACAAACAAACACACAAAAACTCCATGGAATATTGTGGCCAAATTTCAGAACTATCAGACAAAGGAAAAAATATTACAAGCAGCCAGGAAAAAAACAATTCAAATACCAAGGTAGGGCCACTCAAGATCTGGCTGCCTCTACATTAAAGGATCGAATGGCCTGGAATCTGATATTCCAAAAGGCAAAAGAACTTGGAATGCAGCCAAGAATAAACTACCCAGCTAAGTTTAGCATGTTGTTACATGGAAGAAGATGGACATTTAATGAAACAGACGAATTCCATATATTTCTAAGGAAAAAAAAAAACAGATCTAAACAAAAAATTTGATTTCCAATCGTAGGATTCAAGAGAAGCAGAAAAAGATAAAAGGAACTCTTGAGAAATGTATTTCTGTTGTGGATATACATTAAGACTACATGTATAATTTGATTTTAATGATATAACAAAAAAAAAAAAGGGCAAGTAGAAATGGAAAGGAGATAATGTCAGAAAAAGGGAAAAGAGGAGATAAAAAGAGGGAAACTATATTCCACAAAGAGGCAAAGAAAACCTATCATAACTGAGGGAAGTTAGAGAGGGGGAGGACATTGTGTGAACCTTACTCTCATCAGAATTGGCTCAAAGAGAAAATAATTGACATATTGCTTTACAGAAAATTCTTTCTCTCCTCAGTAAAAGGGGGGAGAGGAAAAGGGAAAAGGAAAAGAGTAATAAGGAAAGGGAAAAAGAAAGGGAAAGGGATTTAAAAGGAGGAGTGAAGGCTACTAAAGAGGGAGGGCTGTGTGAAGCAAGTGGAGCTTATAAGTTTAATACTGGAGAAGGGCGGCTTCAGGGGGGCAAGGGAAAAAAAGCATAATCTGGGGATAATTTGATGGCAGGAAATACAGAACTAGCAATTTTAACTGTAAATGTGAATTGGATTAACTCTCCCATTAAGCAGAGACGGATAACAGACTGAATCAAAAGTCAGAACCCTACAATATGTTATTTACAGGAAACACATTTAAAGCAGGGAGATAGATACAGAGTAAAGGTAAAAGGCTAGAGCAGAATCTATTATGCTTCAAGTGACATCAAAAAAGCAGGGGTAGCCATCCTTATCTCAGATCAACCAAAAGCAAAAATTGATCTAATCAAAAGAGATAAGGAAGGAAACTATATCTTCCTAAAGGGTAGCAAAGACAATGAAGAAATTTCAATACTAAATATATATGCACCAAGTGGTATAGCATCTAACTTCCTAAAGGAGAAGTTAAGAGAGCTGCAAAAAGAAATAGACAACAAAACTATAATAGTGGGAGATCTCAACCTTGCACTCTCAGAATTAGATAAACCACAAAACAAATAAGAAAGAAATTAAAGAGGTAAATCGAATATTAGGAAAATTAGGTATGATAGATCTTTGGAGAAAACTGAATGGTGACAGAAAGGAGTATACTTTCTTCTCAGCAGTTCATGGAACCTATACAAAAATTGACCATATATTAAGACATAAAGATCTCAAACTTAAATGCAGGAAGGCAGAAATAGTAAATGCTTTCTTTTCAGATCATGATGCAATGAAAGCTTTATTCAACATAAAGTTAGGGGTAAATACACCAAAGAGTAATTGGAAACTAAATAATCTCATCTTAAAGAATGATTGGGTGAAACAGCAAATTATAGACACAATTAATAATTTCACTCAAGATAATGACGACAATGAGACATCATACCAAAATTTGTGGGATGCAGCTAAAGTGGTAATAAGGGGAAATTTTATATCTTAACAGGCTTTTTGAAGAAAATAGAGAAAGAGAAGATCAATGAATTGGGCTTGTAACTTAAAAAGCTAGAAAAAGACCAAATTTAAAACCCCCAACCAAATACTAAACTTGAAATTCTAAAATTAAAAGGAGAAATTAATTATATTGAATGTAAAAACACTATTGAATTAATAAATAAAACTAAAAGTTGGTTTTATGAAAAAAAAAACCAATAAAATCGATAAACCTTTGGTAAATCTGATTAGAAAAAGGAGAGGGGGAAATCAAATTGTTAGTCTTAAAAATGAAAAGGGGAACTGTCCACCAATGAAGAGGAAATTTGAGAAAAAATGAGTTACTTTGCCCAACTTTATGCCAATAAATAAGTGAAATGGATGACTGCCTCCAAAAATATAGGCTTTCCAGATTAACAGAGGAGGAAGTAAATTGCTTAAATAGTCCAATTTCAGAAAAAAGAAATAGAACAAACTATTAACCAACTCCCCAAGAAAAAATCTCCAGGACCAGATGGATTTACAGGTGAATTCTACCAAACATTCAAAGAACAATTAGCCCCAATGTTATATAAACTATTTGAAAAAATAGGGAATGAAGGAGTCCTACCAAATTCCTTTTATGACAGAGACATTACCCTCAATAAGCATCATATGTAATGGGGAAAGATTGCAACCATTCCCATTAAGATCAGGGGTGAAACAAGGTTGCCCACTATCACCATTACTATTCAATATTGTATTAGAAATGCTAGCCTCGGCAATAAGAGTCGAGAAAGAGATTAAAGGAATTAGAGTAGGTAATGAGGAAACCAAACTATCACTCTTTGCAGATGATATGATGGTATACTTAGGGAACCCCAAAGATTCAACTAAAAAGCTATTAGAAATAATCCACACTGTTAGCAAAGTTGCAGGATACAAAAAACCCACATATATCATCAGCATTCTTATATGTCACTAACAATATCCAACACTTAGAGTTACAAAGAGAAATTCCATTTAAAGTAACTACTGATAGTATAAAATATTTAGGAATCTATCTGCCAAGGGAAAATCAGAAACTATATGAGCAAAATTACAAAATAATTGCCACACAAATAAAGTCAGATTTAAATAATTGGAAAGACATTAAGTGCTCTTGGAGAGGCCGAGCAAATTATAAAATAAAGATGACAATACTCCCTAAACTAATCTATTTATTTAGCACTATACCAATCAGATTCCCAAAAGACTATTTTAATGACCTAGAAAAAATAACAAGAAAGTTCATATGGAAAAAGGAAACGTCAAGAATTTCAAGGGAATTAACAAAAAAAAAAATCAAATGAAGGTGGCCTAGCTGTACCAGATCTAAATTATATTATAAAGCAGTGGTTACCAAAACCATTTGGTATTGGCTAAGAAATAGTCTAGTTGATCAGTGGAACAGGTTAGGTCCAAAGGACAAAATAATCAATAACTCTAATAACCTAGTTTTTGACAAACCCAAGGACACCAGCCTTTGGGGTAAGAACTCAGTGTTTGACAAAAATTGCTGGGAAAATTGGAAATTAATATGGCAGAAACTAGGCATTGACTTATAACACCAATGTCAGATCAAAATGGGTTCATGACATAGGCATAAAGAATGAGATTATAAATAAATTAGAGGAACATAGGATAGTTTATCTCTCAGACCTCTGGAAAAGGAATGAATTTATATCCAAAGAAAAACTAGAGATCATTATTGATCACAAAGTAGAAAACTTTGATTATATCAAATTGAAATTTTTTGTACAAACAAAACTAATGTGGATAAGATTAGAAGGAAAACAATAAACTGGGAAAATATTTTTACAGTCAAAAGTTCAGATAAAGGCCTCATTTACAAAATATATAGAGAATTGACTCTAACTTACAAGAAATCAAACCATTGTTTAATTGATATATGGTCAAAGGATATGAACAGACAATTCTCAGACAAAGAAATTGGGACTATTTCTAGCCACTTGAAAACATGTTACAAGTCATTATTAATCAGAGAAATGCAAATTAAGACAACTCTGAGATATCACTACACACCTGTCAGATTGGTTAGAATGACAGGGAAAGGTAAGGCAGAATATTGGAAGGGATGTGCGAAAATAGGAACACTGATACATTGTTGATAGAATTGTGAATACATCCAGCCATTCTGGAGAGCAATTTGGAACTATGCTCAAAAAGTTATCAAACTGTGCATACCCTTTGACCCAGCAGTGTTGCTACTGGGTTTGTATCCCAAAGAGATCTTAAAGAAAGGAAAGGGACCTGTACGTGCAAGAATGTTTGTGGTAGCCCCCTTTGTGGTGGCCAGAAACTGGAAACTATGTAGATGCCCATCAATTGGCGATTGGGTGAATAAATTATGGTATATGAATATTATGGAATATTATTGTTCTGTAAGAAATGACCAATAGGATGATTTTAGAAAGGCCTGGAGAGCCTTATAGGAATTGATGCTGAGTGAAATGAGCAGGACCAGGAAATCATTGTATACTTCAACAACAATACTATATGATGATCAATTCTGATGGATGTGACCATTTTCAACAATGAGATGAACCAAATCAGTTCCAATAGAGCAGTAATGAACTGAACCAGCTACACCTAACAAAAGCAATCTAGGAGATGATTATGAACCACTACATAGAATTCCCAATTCCTCTAATTTGGTCCACCTGCATTTTGGATTTCCTTCACAGGCTAATTGTACACAATTTCAAAGTCTGATTCTTTTTGAACAGCAAAACAACTCTTTGGACATGTATACATATATTGTATTTAATTTATACTCTAACATATTTAAAATATATTGGTCAACCTGCCATGGGGGGAGGGGAAAATTAGAACAAAAGGTTTGGCATTTGTCAATGTTGTAAAATTACCCATGCATATATCTGGTAAATAAAAACTATTTAAAAAAAAACCCCAAAACGATGTCATGCTAGGGTTAATGATCATCCGCTTAATGATGTACTTCAGAGTTTGCTAGGTTTTGAAGTAAAAATCATTAATTTATAATTTGCAAACACAATCTCCTTCCTCTCTTTTTGAAAATTAGCACCTTTGTGTGTCTTCAATACTGATTTTATGTGCTATGAATGGCTCTTTGATCTCATCATTTTTTCATATTCAACTTCATATTTACTCCTCTTCTTTGGCTCTTCATCATGGTGCTGGATGTTGCCCCTGATTTATGGGTAGCTCATAAATATTTTTTATTAAAATTTTCTAATAGGCTCATTAAAATTAAAGAAGTTGTGAATCCTGCTTAAAAAGCAATGATGAAGGGAAATTTTCTTTATATCATTAATTCAATATTTTTAAAAATAGCACTTATTGAGTGCTTGCTCTGTTAAGAACAGTTTCTAGCCAACAGTGGAGGATGCACAGGTCAAGATCCTGCTAGCTGCTAATTCCCTCGTTGCATATTAAGAAATCAAGAATTTCCTGGTTTTTGTACGTTTAATGCTATGAAGTATATTGCTATTTAGTAAAAGGTTTTACTAGGCATTGACTTGCCATTGCATTTGAAACTACTTTCCATGCTCAGTTGAAATTCTATCACTAAATCATTATTAATTTGGATTTAGCATTACCCCTTTTCATCCATGTCCTGCATTCTTCCATCCATAGATATTCCTTTAAACTGCTACTACTCTTAGGAGGAGTAAAATCAAGTGATCAATATTTTATATTGGTCACTTTACCTTTTCTTTCTGACATTAATTTTCTTTTTGAAAGGATAGAGAAAGTTACAAGAAAGCTATGGGTACCCAGAAGCTAGTTGATGCAAGGGGAGGTGTTAGAAACTACCTCCTATTAAATTTTCCCTGCTATAATCAGTCAGGCAATAAGTATTTATTAAGTACTTGCCATGGACCTAGGCAAAGGTACTGATGGCTGGAAAAAAATTTCTTCTCACTCTCAAGGAATTTGCAATCTAATGTCACAAGACATTCAAGTCTTTCCATATTTTAAAAAGTCCATCAACTCATCATTTTCTATACCATAGAAACTTTTTACTATATAGTTGTTCTAAATGGTATAAACATTATTAATTAATATCACTGACATAGTAGTGAAGTTTCCTTATTTTTCTCTTTTGATTAAATCTATTTTAGCTTTAACTTTGTCTAAGATCAATGATTACTACCCCTGCCTTTTCCCAACAAATTCCCCTATCGGTCATTATGTTGATGTGTACCTCTTATTTTCTATCTTTGCTGACTTCTCTGCTTTACTTTTACCTAATACCTTGCCTTATTAGAAGGGATCCCTTCTCCAAATATCCCTTCGTTATCCTCTCTCCTCACCTTCTCTTCATCATTCTCATTCATATACCTTTTATTATCTTCACTCTCTTAATCTTTTTATTTCTTTCTGTATTTAGAAAGCCTTTGTGCCCATACATATTATATACATATATGTGTGTTTATATTTGTATTGTTCTTTCTTTAACTCATTCCCAATGAGAATGGAGTTCCAGAACTACCAACCCTCCTTCCCTATCTAATTCCTGTCTTTCCTATACAAGTTTGCTTTTTAAAGTCACATCATACTTAGCTCTCCCCCAATCTTTCTTTCAAGCTACCTAAATAATAATGGCAATCTTAAACATGTGGTTTACATTTCCATGTATAAAACATGGAACAGTTTGTCCTTATTGAAGCCCTTGTAATTAGCCTTTGATTTTTATTTTATATTTGTCTTGGATCTTACATGTGAAAATTTCTATTAAATGTAGATCTTTTTGCAACAAAATCTTAAAATTAATTGATTTTTTTATTCAGGATTATGCTTAACTTTTCTAGGTATGATATTTTTGGCTGCAACTCTGGTTCTTTTATTCTTAGATATATCATGTCCCAAGACTTTTAGTGTATTTTATCTTTTAGTGTATCCAGTGCTAAATCTTGTGTGATTATAATTGTGGCTCCACCATATTTTTGTAAGTTAACCATAATATTTTTCCCTTGACCTGAAGATTTCAGAATTTAACTATAATGTTCTTGTAGATTTTCCATTGTAGGATTTTTTTTCAGGTGGTGATCAATGGATTTTTTTCTATTTCTATTTTCTTCTCTTATTCTAATTTTCAGGGACAATTTTCTTTAATTATTTCCATATATTATTGTATTAAGAATCTTTTTTTATTGATATTTTCTATTATGTTACTCATGTTTTCTATTTTAATTTGTTCTCCAAATACATTGCTTTTCTTATGAGATCTCTCCCATTCTGTTTTTTTCCATTTTTTTATATTTTGTTTTATTATTTCTTGATTTCTTATAACTTTGCTAGCTTTTCCTTCCTCAATTTAGTTTTTAAGGAGTCATTTTCTGCCTTAAGGTTCAGGATCTTCTTTTCTAATTGGTTGACTTTCTTTTCATAATCTTCTTATTTTTCTTGGAACAATCCAAATTTAAATTTAGTTTCTTTCTTATTTGATTTCTATAGTCTTTTTGAGTTCTTCTATGAAATCTTTTTGGACAGGCGATCATTTGATATTAGTCCTTGTGATATGAAGAACTTTTTAAACTTCAATATCTTTCTATGAAATCAATCTCCAGTCTTCCTGATTGCTATAGTAACTTTCTATGGTTGGGTTATTTCTCCTTTGCCTGCTCATTTTTTTAAAATTATATTTGCTTATTAATGTAAAAATTTCTAGATTGGAGTGTGGGGGTGATTCCTCTGGCCTCAAGTCCTCCTTCAGCTCTTTTCTGAACCCTAAATCAAGAATTCTGCCCTTTTGTAACTTTCTGCAGCCAGCAGCATCCCTGCCCAACTGTTTCTGCACTACCTGGGCATATGATAGTTCCTTCTCACCCAGAGTGATATCTTGTAGAACTGGTGCCCCTTGTCAGCACAAGTTCCCTCAACCTTTCCTGATTCAGACAATGGACTTCCCTTGTTGTCCACTAGACTCCCCCGCCGCCCCTGCTGTCCTGGAGGTAAAATGACTGTGGTAGGGGCTGAGGCTAGCTCCCAAGTCAGTTAGCCCCAGGCCGCACCACTTGATTTTTCAGCAGAGTTAGCCTGCAGGTGTTTACACTTCCCACAAGTCACTCTTGTCTAGGCATATTTCTGGATTTTCTCTGTAATAATAATGGTTCTCTGTGAGCAGGTTTCTGCCAGGAGTTAAAGTACAAATCCTTTATTGTCTCTTCCAAAATCTTATCTCCTTTACTTGGGGCTTGGCTAGTTTTCTGGAGGCCTTCCTCTCTCCTTGGTTCCCAAGAGCTGTTGCTTCTAGTCCTTTGTCTCTGTCAGCTTCACTCTCTTGTCTTCCCAATGTCTCCAACCAGAGCAAAGGTGGAAGGTAGAATGAATCTTGACTCTGCCTCTGAGAGTGGGATTGTAGGTGGGCTTGTGAATCTCCCAGAAGTCCATCCTAGTTGTGAATCTCCTGGAAATCCAGGCTTTTCCTTTCCTCCTTATTATATATGCTCTCTAAAGGTGTGAAGTCTAATGTGTGAATCAATGAGTGAACTCCTTTAAAAGTATGAACTCCTTTAAAGGTATGAACTCCTTTAAAGGTGTGAACTAAGTACATTACCTTGTCTCCAGTTGTGGCCCATAACATCTCCTTGTAGGATCAGATCAATCATACTGAACCATGCTAAATTAGATAATTATATTCATTCCAGTGACTTGGCATTTTGTAAGAATCCTAACACTTCTCAGATTTTCCTAGGAGGACCACTGTTCTGCCCCCAGTTCTTGTTTGTTTTTATCCTTTTTATGTTCACCTAAGGTGCTATTTTGTCCTGTTTGTGGGGGGAGATCTGGAGAACTTGCATTTTTCTGATTTACTTTGTCATTTTCCCATCCTTTCAAAAAGGATTTTTGTTTTTACAATAAGCTGGAAAACCACAAATTAAATTGTTATTATTGACACCATTCCTTCATTGATAAGCTACTCAGAGGGTGATTGTATAATATATGGTTCATAATGGTTGAAATACACTGAATACCTCAGAGAACAATTAATTTATATATGGTCCACAATTGCTCTATTATAAGAAGCTACTCAATACCTGAGAGTAATAAGTTTGAGTCAGAGTCAATAAGTCTTAGAGTTTAAATCTGAGTTAGAGTCAATAGGCATTTATTTAGCACCTACTATGCACCAGGCATTTTGCTAAGCATTGGATACACATAGACAGACATAAAGATAATTCCTGTCTTCATGGAGTTCACAATCTAATGGGAGAAGATAACATATGGAGAAAAGATGAAAAGGGAAGGGAAGTTATCTGCCTTGAGGGAAAGGGGAAAATCATGAAGTTTTCTACCTGGGGAAAAATAATTTAAAGAGGTAAGAGTTTTAGAGTTGATTTGATGAAGAATTAGTTCATGGAAATCATGAAGTCCAGGAAAGTAACTAAGTGGGAAATGATGAGGCAAATTTTCACAGAGCTTACCTTATATAATAGAGGATTGAGGAGGAGGTCTCTGGTGTCCATTTTTCACTCTCTTCAATCAAGAGTAAGGAAGCCCAAGAGAAGGGACTATTGAGGAACTGAGAGTTTTAGAGTTGATTTTTTCTTGAATAATAATTTTTAGAGATCATGAAGTTTAGGAAGGCATCATTTAGAAATGATGGTCCATAGAGTCCAAACATAAGAAAATTTAGAAGACTTCAGAAAGTGATGAGTTATTTATTAAACTATCTATCTATCTGTCTGTCTGTCTGTCTGTCTGTTTGCTTGTTTATTTTTACAATCACAATCTCTGCACATGTGTTCATGGTTTTTATGTTATTTTCTAGAATTAGGAGGATGTAGAAAGTAGATGTTGATTAATGACTGGAAAGGTTCTCCTTAATGGAAAAAAATGTAGTAAAGTGTTCATGGTAGCACTATATCAAGGAAGGCTCAGGAAGATCCGAATTCAACTCCAACCCCAGGTATTATTTGTGAGTCATTTAACACAATGTTTGCCTCAATTTCCTCAAACGTAAATGGCGATAATGATAGTTACTTCTTAGTATTTTAAGAGGATCAAATGAAATAATTATTTCTAAAAAAACTTAGCAAAATGCTTGACACATAATAGAAGCTTTAAGATAAATGCTAACTATTACTACTACAATGACTACTACTAAAAACATGTAATCAGGAGAGTCATTAGATTATTCAATATTCATTAAAATAATAAAATATTTCCTTAGAAAAAGAAGTATCTTTGCTAATTGCTGCATTATCAAATTGCCTCTTTAACTGAAAACTTCTATATTTACCCAAACTGGCAAAGATAGAGAAAAATTGTATGAATAATTTCTATTTTATAAGAAATTACAAAAATGGCCAAAAAAAGAGCTCTACAGAAAACTATTTATTGTTTTTCTGATTAGCTTCAAAATACATTTAGCAAGTTGCTGATGTTTTCCATATTTCAGATGTAACTAGGTGAGATCATCTTCATTTATAAATTTTTGCAGACCAACTCCTCATAGTATTGAAGAAAACATTTTGTTTTGAACAAAAGGACAGTGATATACATGCTGTCCAAAGAGTATATAGATGACAGATCAAGAGGAAAATGAGCTCTCTGAGAGTTTTTCCAATGTCCTTCATTGTAAAATATAACAATCATAGTAGGTTCTTGGTACATGGTGGGTTTCTTTATTACCATCCACATTCCTAGAAAATGTTTTGTTAAACTAAATGTATTCTCTATTGAACACAAATGATTCTATTTAAAATTTAATAGGGTGATTATTACTTTGGAAAAAAAAAAAGCTTTTCAGAATGAGTATTATAGAATCCAAACCTAGAGAGGAAATGAGAAGTTCCTTGCTAAGCACTGTTAAAAATGGGAGTAAAGTATTGCCTGTATACTTTATGAGAGTATGTAGATGATATAGTAAAGAAAATGAAAATAATTTTATGGGTAGACAAATATTACCTATTCTGGATATACTTCATTAAGCCTAGGACTTTTGTTCATTTGTTTTCCTGGATTCAATCACATTTTCTGATTATATATACATTCACACATTTATTTACAAATGTTTATGTATAATTATGTATGTATATATGTGTGTGCATATACATTTGATGTGTACACACATATATAATATATATGTCTGTGTGTATGTAGACCATGATTTCATCTAATATAGAGATTTCCCATTATAGAAATTCCCTCCATGATTGACAACTAACTTTAACTTGTAGTCTTAAAGTGTTGCTTGGAGTATTTAAAGGTTAAGGGACTTCCCCATGGTCACATAATTAATATATGTCAGAATTAGGGTTTAAATCCAAGGTATTTTTTTTGTTGTTGTTGTTGTTTTTGTTTTTGTCTTCAATGGTGTCTGCCTTTCTACTACATCACTGCATCTCAATGCAAACATGGACAAAAGCATTCCAATGTTCCAAATACTAAGTTTCTATACAGTGTTAAGATCTTATTATATAAATTTTTTCTTTATCTTGTGTTTTCTTTGTCTTTGTGGCACAGTGGATGGAGCACCAGACCTGGAGTTAAGAAGACCTGAATTCAAATCCAGTCTCAGACACTTACTAGTTTTGTGAGCAAGTCACTTAACTCTGCCTCAATTTTCTCAACTGTAAAATAAACTGGAGAAAGAAATGGCAAATAACCATTCCAGTATCTTTGCCAAAAAAACACCAACTGAAATGTTTGGAGCTCAATCCTCTCTCTCATTGCTTCCTTTTTTCCTCTTCTTAAAAATCCAGAGGCAAAGTTGGAGTAGGAAGTTGTGCTGGCTATCCTGTCACCCATTCTACTCATTCACTGAATTGTCCCACCATGGAATTTTACCATCATTTTTAGAAGAATACAAATGGTACAAGGGGCCCTTCAGATTGCTCCATATATCCCCTAGGAAAAAAAAAAATTTCTTTTTCTTCTCACATATTCCCAGTTGTCCTAACCTAGATACTGTTAATATTGAATTAAGGCTGCTCTTTATGGGTCATCTGCCCTATTTCTTTCATTGTCTGAATTTTATGTGTCCTGCCTCAAACTAGTATTTTTAGTCAATCATTTGAGATCAGGATCTTTTGTTCACATTTGCTGGACAACAGGAATTTTCTATGTTCACTATGTTGGCTTTTTAAATTTTATTTTAAGTTGACTGTGTTTTAAAGTTCAGTTTTACTTAAAGAATTAAATATGTTAAGAGCTGTCAGGAATAGTAACCTTTCTTAGAATGTAGTCTAATCTGTGACGGAAAAATGAGACACCCCAGAGAAGTCAATGGATCTACTTAAGGTACAAAAACTAAGACTCAAATTCAGGTCTCTTGTCTCTAAGACAATTGTCAAGTGCAAATTATGTGTGTGTGTTTGTGTGTGTGTGTGTGTGTGTGTGTGTGTGTGTGTGTGTGTGTGTGTATGATATTTTAGTGTGTGTGTATAGTGTGTATGTTCAGTTATGTTTCAGTTTTAGCAAGCTGGTGATCTGTGAAAAGTTTCACAGATTCTCTTTTGAAATGAAGTCATCATGGAATTGTACTTTACTAAAATGTAGGAATACAATAAAAGGAGTGCCACCTAACTATGGTAGATCTTTGGTTGCCTCCTAGTATTTTAAGTTTGAGAACTCAAAAGTTTAGAAGTGATGATGTTTCATTGGAAGGGTTGCTTGAGTGATAGGATAAGATCTAAGCTGGTCTTTACACAACAGTTTGGTGGTATAGTGGACAGAGAAATAGTGGAATAGTATAGTGGAATCAGGAAAATTTGAGTTCAAATATGGGCAAGTCACTTAACCCTATTTGACTCAGTTTCCTTATCTATGAAATGAGCTATAAAAAGAAATGTCAAATCACTCTAGCATCTTTGCCAAGGAAACTCCAAAAAGAATCATGAAATATTGGGCACAATCAAAAACAATTAAACAACAATAAATTTAAAATAATATCCATTTAAATACAGAATTTGTAGTATTGAGCATATCCTGAAAGGTTTGAGGTTCATGGAAATCTAGAGGGAAGTCCCATGAGTAATGGTGCTGCTCTATTAAATATCTATTTCAAGATAACTTTATAAAGCTAAAAAAACAATATTCACTTCAACATCTAATTACTAATTTTCCTCTTAATTAAGTCAACCAATTAATAAACTCAAATCATCATCATCTAAAGTGGTACTGATAAATAGGATACATTGCATTGTATTTTTCCAAGCTCAAATTTGAGATCCATATTTGTGCTTTCCTGATTTCTTTCAAGACCATAAGGAATTGTAGAAGTCATTAAAATCTAAAAGAAATATTCATTTTCAGCTCCTAAATTATAGAATAAACATTATGGATAAGTCAATAGAGCATTATTAAAATCATCTAGATATATAGTCAGAATAAAAACAATAATGTGCAGTTGGTTGGAAGGCAGTTTCAGCCACTTAGAAAAGAAATGCTGCATTGTTAACATGCTTCCACTATAATTGACAAAGCTAATATTGCCAAGGAAATGAATCATCCCATAATTATCTAGGCTTTCTCCTTTACTTAATAGAGAATCAGTGCTAGCACTGGCCTATATCTCTTTTACTTGTATGGTTATGCTATTTCAAATATATTTATTTTCATATAATCAAGGTATCTCTTATTTTGATTTTAAAAATCTTTTATTCCTTATGTTTCTTGTAATGTTCTCTTTTCTAGAATATAATGTTCTCTGGGAGCAGATTTCTTGGGGAGCTTCTGGTAGCAGCCTTCATTTCAGTTCATTTCAATAACCCCAAATGCAGCCGTGGATTAAAGTCCAAAGCCTTTATTTTCCCCTCCTTGAATCTTTTCCTGGGGCCCGGTTAGCTTTCTTAGAGGTCTATCTCTTTCCTTGGTTCCAATAATTCTTGCTGCTAGTCTTCAATCTCTTGTCTTCCCAATGTCTCCAGCCAGCACAAAGGTGGAAGTTGGAATGAATCTTGACTCCTCCTCCCAGAGAATGGGCTTGCGGGTTTCTGACTTGTGAATCTCCCAGAAGTCCAAGAGTAGGCTGTTTCCTTTAGAGGGCTTGTGATCCTCCTTATATATGCTTTCTAAAGGTGTGAATGTGTGAACTCCTTTAAAGGTGTGAACTAAGTACATAAGCATTAGCACCTTGTTTCAAGTTCAGGCCCATAATATCTCCTACTTTCTTTTGCTTTAGAACATAAGGTGGTCATAACCTTCCTGACTTGTCAAGGAGGTGAAAACCCCCAAAAAGAAGGTGATCATGCCTTCTCTGACTGCTCAAAAAAGAATTGAAAATATCATAAAAAGGAGATGGTCACGCCCTCCCTGATATCTCAGGAAAGGAGATAAAAACACCAAAGGAAATGGGAAATCAAATCAGATTAACGGGTTTCTGAAGGGGCTCACTTGAAACAGGTATACATAAATCCATCAAAATGGGTGGTATTACACATAATTACATAAATTACATAAGCACATAAAAATATAACACAGGCTAGTAGTGATGAAACAAATAACATGAATAAACATCAGGAATTATACATATCCGTAAGTCCTAGGAATGGTCTAAAAGGAATCCATTGTCCATTAGTTCATGTGCCAGGAATCCAATAATTCCTGCAAGTTTTGAAGTCCTGCAACAGTCTCATCTTGTGTTAGGGAATCCAATGATTCCTGCAGATTTTGATCTTAGGTCTTTCCCTTTGTTTCCAGATTTTTCCCTTTTTCTGTCTCTTTCTGATGGACAAGGTGAATATGGCTCATTGTCACCCGTCTGATTCCTTTTCCATCTGTAGGAATTCAAGCAAAACCTCTCTCCCAGACAGTTAACCTATCTAGTTCCCGTCTATTTGCCATTTTCTAAATCTCTCCCCATCACCTGGCAATTACATTACACTGGAAACTGCCCTGTTGGTTTAAAAAGCCTGTATTCTCCCCAACTGTAATCCCTTTCTGCTATCTTATTGCTTTTCTGTTGGTTGATCATGTAATCCCTTTCTGCTATTTGATTGCTTTTTGGTTGATAGATCACATCAGAGTCCTGACCTTCTAAAGACTCTCTGAGTGTAGACTCAGCTGCCATCATGTTGCATCTGTCTTTTGTATGATATCTTGGGGCTGGGCCCTACCTCTCATTTCCCTAGATCAATCTACATTCTGAGGCCCAGTGGAAGCCCTTGTGGCATTTTGAACATGGGGTTTTGGGTTTTATTCTCTCACTCTGTCCTCTCATTCTATCCCTATATCTATACTGAACTCTAAGATGTCCTATTTTTCTACACCGAAAACATCAATGAGTTTCTCTAGAAGTTCTTTGCCAAGAGGGACCCTGTCTTCCCATATTCATCATAGTCTGAATATAATAAGCATTTGTGCCCACTGTAGCACAGCATCTTATGATCTCCTCTAAAGGAGCATCTTTGTGTAGTCCCCATATAATTCTTCTGCAAACCTCATTGGCATTTTCTTTAGCCAGATGTGTGGTCATTATTTCTGTAGCTGCATTTTCTCCAATGGTTGTTGTGACAGCTATTGGCAAATAAATGTCCCACAAAATCTGCAAAGGGTTCATTGGGATCTTGCTCTATTTTTGTTAAGGCTTCCCCTCAATATTTTTGTCTGGGGAGGGAATCCCAAGCTTTTGTTGAAGCAGTGGCGATCTGTTCATAAGCTATTGTGGGGTAATTAATCTGTTCTGAATTCTCTCCATACTGACCTTCACCTGCTAGTTGGTCTAAAGTGACTTGTACATTGACTCCTGTTTGCCTATTGCATTGGGATTGAATCCTGCATAATTCATGATACTCCAAAAGCCACAACAAGTTTTGTTCAGGTTCTAAACATGGCCTTGCTATAGATTTCCAGTCACTAGGGGTTAGGATTTCATAAGACAAACTCTCTAGTAATATCTTAAAATAAGATGATGTAGCCCCATAAAGAGTGCAACCCTTTTTTAAAAATCCTTAAATTTTTCCAGATCTTCTTTTTTGACCTGAGTCAAGCTCTTCAATCATGGGGTATGCATTTATAAAATCAGATACATCCTGTCCTTCATTTTTTGCTTTAACCAATGCCTTTTGTAATCTTGTCATAGGCTGCTTCATAGGTGGTGTTGATTGCGTTTGTTCCTCTTGCCCTCGTCTTTTTTCCTCCACCCATGAAGGGTTAATTGAGGGAGGTAAGTCAGGGGACTGGGAATGATCTTATTTCTCCTGATGTGAAGCTTCACACTCAAAATTGTACTCAAGTCCATTTTTTCTGACTCTTCATCCTTTTCACCTAGTTTAGTTGGCACCTCCCCCTCTTGCTCTTTCTTCTTTTTCCTTATTCTATAACTTATATAATTTCCTAAAGCCAGTTGTAATAAATTGTATGTATTAAGTGTATCTTTGGAAATTGAATCAGGTCCATTTTTATTGTAGTATTGATAAAGTTGCTCTCCTACAAATTTCTGCTCTTCTAGATCCAACTATTTTTCCATAGAGAACCAAGGAGATGTATACTGTACAGTTTCTAAAAGTTCGGTGATTTGCTCCCAAATTATAATGAAACCTTGGCTTTTCATAATTTTGACAATGCTCTCTGCACATTTTCCTTGAAGAGGAAAAGCAAGCTGTTTTCTCAACATCTGTCCCACTTCAGCTGAAATTCTACTTTAGCTCTGTAACAAAATTTCCTTGTACTCATCCTAATTTCTGGGTCACAGATGAAGGTTTAGTCCCACCTTCAGACACCAAAATGTAGTGTTCTCTTCTTTAAAGTATAATCATTCTCTGGGAGCAGATTTCTTGGGGGGCTTCTAGGGCAGCCTTAGACTCAATTCAGTTACTAATGCAGCCAGGAGTTAAAGTCCAGATCCTTTATTTTCTCCTTCACAGTATTGTCTCTTTTCCTGGGCCCAGTTAGCTTTCTTAGAGACCTATCTCTCTCCTTGGTTCCGAGAGCTTTTCCAAATGTCTCCAGCTAGTACAAAGGTGGAAGGTAGAGTTAATCTGACCCCACCTCCAAAAGAGTGGGCTTGTGGGCTTCTCTTTATATATGCTCTCTAAAGGTGTGAATGTGTGAACTCCTTTAATTGTGTGAACTAAGTACATAAGCATTAGCACCTTGTTTCAAGTTCTGTCCCATAACATTCTTCAAATAAATTACCTTGAAGGGTGTCAAAATTGTTAAGCATGGATGAAATATAAAATAGCAGGTATACTCATCATATCTCTTTGCCTATGATAGTTTGTTCACAAAGCACAGGCTTGGATTGTCAGAATCATAAATAAACCAGTATGATGGGCATAGTTGTAGCTGCTGCCATTTGAGGGTATATATGTGCCTCTGTGTGTGTGTGTGTGTGTGTGTGTGTATGTGTATGTGGGTAGAGCTTCCTCCTGGGGAAAACAACTTGGAATTTGAAGCATATTCTCTTTACTTTTCCCCTTTATGAAATACCACAAGACTACAGCATATGAACTTCATCTCTTATCTACCCAGTCTTGGCACCGTCAGGGTTGGTTCTGTCACTGACATAATTCTTTTTGGGGCCAACTACTTCTTTCCCCATCCCTTGTCTCTCTAGGTGACTATTCTTCTCTGCCTCAAGCTTAATTGCACCCACAATCAAGACTATTGTTTGTGTTAGTTGTCATCATCCCATATTGTGTATTGACTCCAGCCCCAACCAAATTCAACAATTTTTTAGTCCAGGTAAAAGAATTCTCAATAATTATTTCTTTGGTGGAAAGCAGTGTAAAATTTTGATGTACATCTATCAGTAATATGCTACAATATGGGGTTCCTTTCTTTTCAACAGGAATTATTATTATTTTCAGCAATAAGACCTGGAAAAAAGTTAGTTTTATTGGTATGTCATATCTTCTTGGAGGTTCTCTGTTATAATTTTTTATCTTTGTTTCTGATTCCAATTGTTTATTTTTTGTGTGAGAAATCTTTTCTTCACAAAGCTTAGCCTTATCCATCAGTGGGAATTTATTAAATGCTTGGCATGTATCCTAATTGCTGGAGATTTAAATATAAGGAATGAAATACTGACTCATAAAGAACTTACATTCCAAAAGGAAGAGACATTCTATTGTCTTCCCTGATTTCCATTGTTTTGTGTGTGTGTGTGTGTGTGTGTGTGTGTGTGTGTGTGTGTGTATTATATAGTTAGATGTTGTTAAAGGTAAGTTTTTTTTCTTTTCAAGTTTTTGAGGAATAGCTTTTTTCATATTTGTCTTTGAGTTAAAACTTCCTCTGTATTATCAATTCATACTTCAAATTCTATATATATTCAATAAGCTTATTCTTATTTTTAAAAAAAGAATCTGTGGAAGTCTTAATTTCTGAGTATAGTCTGTTAGGATACAAGATTCACTGATAAAGTCAAATGATCTTGAAATTCAAGAGACTCAGAATACATGCAAAAAAAAAATATATGTCAACAGGATGCAGCTTAACAATACACATCCTTGAATATGTTCATTCTGGGCATACCTTTGTCTCAGGAAATGTTTTTACTCCTCTTTCACCACTACAATCATTTGAAAAAGAAGAAACATTTAAAGTCAACATTCAGCTTTGATGGAAACCTATTCTAGAAAAGCTGCTTTTAAAGGAAAAGATACTAAGCCGATTAATCCTACATTGTTCAGTGTCTTCCATTGTATTCTTAAAGTAGGAGAATGGATGTCTGTTTCCACAGGACTTTCGGCTAGGTTACTTATACAAAGAGGTAGCAATAATACAACTTCTCCAAGTATTAAGAAATATTTGGGCAATCAATTTTCAAAGTGCTTTTTCCCCACTTAAGAGCTTTATGGTGAATAGTACATGGTGAAAAGCACAGTAGAAATGCCAAGTGGTTACAGTGAAAACAACTTATAAATAAAAATTATAAATTATAAAAATTATATATGAATGGGAAAATGCCACCATCTTTAAGATATTATAATTAAGTTGTCCTTTAAACTATTATTTATACATGATTGATTGGCTTCATGGAATGTAGGAGGAAGAGAGAAACTGGGAGGTTAAAAAGCAATAGAACTCTACACATTTTCAGGTAAGTACCTACTCTCTCATCTTTGCATGAGCTCCACTATTCCATTTGCTGCTCATGCTATTCTTCCTCTGAACTTAAAGGACCTTTACCTCCTCTCCTAAAAGAAAGATGGAAATAGAATAAATTCAGGACTTATCACTAATGATACTCCCATCAACCCCCCCCCCCCAGCTGAAGAACTGGCTGGATAGATTTTTTTCAGAGGTAGGAATAGTGTGAGAAACTATATTATGATTAAATAAATTGTGACTAAAAGGAAAATGAATAAGAGATTATAAGTATAAAGATCAACAGTATGCTTCAGAAAAGAGCATTTTTTAAAAACTTGGATGTTAACAAGATTATTTTATAGAATTGTAAAAGCCTTTGGGGGTGATTTAATGGGTAAGAACTAGAACCTGAAATTGGAATTGAAAAAGACTTATTACTTTATTTCATCCCCTGATCAGTGAAGAAACAATGCAATTTTGGACCTAAATTTAATTGGGACTTAACTAGATTCTTTGAAACTTTTTCATTTTTTTATTGGAAAAGCACAAAGCACTCATCCTTTCAATAATAGTGATGAACAGCAGACTTCAATATTGTGCAGCCACAATGAGGCTGTCATAGGCACTAGATTGATCTTAGACTCTAAACTGCTTAATGATATGCATTGGGAAGGAGGTGAAGTTTTTGGGGTAGAAAATTACCAGAATCACAATGTACATTTCTACTTTCTCTTCTTTTGACATAGAACTCTCTGTATTTCATCCTCTGCCTGGAACCTTTTGCTGGAGTCTATTAACAAATTTTGCCATGCAAAAAGAATGGATTATGAGTTTTCATTTTTAAGAGATCTATATAGTTTAGCATTATTCTCTCTCACAATTAAGTGAATTAAAATACCGTGGAAATAATACCAAGATTCTCATGAACCTGGGGAAGAGATATCTAAGATTAAACATATAACATTTGAGTTTTATGACTATCAAGGGCCATATTATCCAAAATTTGTTGGATATTGTTATTCACAGTCTATGGTATACTTCTAAATTCACTGGAAGTTGGAATTATGTAACAGACACAAATGGACAGTGGGGTTGGAAGCTGAGTTTGAGTCCCAGTTCTGACACTATGTGACCAGAGGTAAGCCACTTAATTCATTTGATCTCCAAGTTCCCCATCTGTAAAATGGGAAAAAAAACCCAACCCCCCCCAACAAACTACTTATCCTGTGAAGCCAGTATAAGAAAAATATTTGTGTAAACCTTGAGAAGGAACATAGGACTCACACTTAACACCACATAACAAGATAAGATCAAAATGAGTCCATAATTTAGGCATAAAGAATGAGACCATAAATAAATTAGAGGAACATAGGATAGTTTATTTGTCAGACTTGTGGAGGAGGAAGGAATTTGTGACCAAAAAAGAATTATCAATCATTATTGATCACAAAATAGAAAAATTTGATTACATCAAATGAAAAAGTTTTTGTACAAACAAAACAAATGCAAACAACATTAGAAGGGAAATGACAAACTGGGAAAACATTTTTACAGTTAAAGGTTCTGATAAAGGCCTCATCTCCAAAATATATAGAGAACTGACTCTGATTTATAAGAAATCAAACCATTCTCCTATTGATAAATGGTCAAAGGATATGAACAGATAATTTTCAGATGATGAAATTGAAACTATTTCTACTTATGTGAAAGTGTTCCAAATCACTATTGATCAGAGAAATGGAAATTAAGACAACTCAGAGTCAGATTGGCTAAGATGACAGGGAAAAATAATGATTAATGTTGGAGGAGCTGTGGGAAAACTGGGACACTGATGCATTGTTGGTGGAGTTGTGAACAAATCTAACCATTCTGGATAGCAATCTGGAATTATGCCCAAAAAGTTATCAAAATGTGCATACCCTTTGACCCAGCAGTGCTACTACTGGGCTTATATCCCAAAAAAATACTAAAGAAAGGAAAGGGACCTGTATGTGCCAAAATGTTTGTGGCAGTCCTTTTTGTAGTGGCTAGAAACTGGAAACTGAATGGATGCCCATCAATTGGAGAATGATTGGATGAATTATGGTATATGAAGGTTATGGAATATTATTATTCTGTAATAAATGACCAGCAAGATGAACACAGAGAGGCATGCAGAGACTTACATGAACTCATGCTGAGTGAAATGAGCAGAACCAGGAGATCATTATACACTTCAACAACAATACTGTATGAGGATGTATGAGGATGGAATTGGATATCTTCAACATTTAATTCAGATCTAATTGATCGATGATGGACAGAATCAGATTCACCCAGAGAAGGAACACTGGGAAATGAATGTAAACTCTTTGCATTTTTGTTTTTCTTCCCAGGTTATTTTTACCTTCTGAATCCAATTCTTCCTGTGCAACAAAAAAAATCGATTCTGCACACATATATTGTATTTAGGGTATACTATAACATATTTAACATGTATGGAAATGCCTGCCATTTAGGAAGGGGGTGGAGGTAAGGAGGGGAAAATTCGGAACAGAAGGGAGTGCAAGGGATAATGTTGTAAAAAATTATCCATGAATATATACTGTCAAAAAATGTTATAATTATAAAATTAATTAAAAAATTAGAGGGTAATAAAAAAAAAGAAGGAACATAAATGTGAATTGTCATTTTTTAAGCAAAAACCTGGTAGGTCACCAGGCATTGTAGTACTAGATATTTATTTACCTCATCTACCATTCCTTTACACAGATACATATGAAGTCAAGTAGCTATATCTTTTATCAATATGCACTTTTACCATTATAGAAAAATGAGATAAAATACAGAGAGATAAAATGGATGCTAGTGTAATAGTCATTCAACCTGCTAAGGTTCTCTTAGTCTGAGAATTTTCTCTGTTCAAAAAAAAAGATTTCTTCCTTCCTTCCTTCTTTCTTTCCTCCCTCCCTCCATTCCTATCTCCTTCCTTCCTTCTTTCCTTCCTTCTCCCTCCCTTCCTCCCTACCTCCATCCCTGTCTCTCATCTTCCTTCCTTCCTCCCTCCTTCCTTCCTTCCATCCCTCCTTCCTTCCTTCCCTCCTTTCTTTGTCCCTCCCTCCCCTTCTTCCCTCCTTCCTTCTTCCCTTCCTTCCCTCCCTCCCTCCTTCCTTTCTTTCTTCCTTCCCTCCCTCCCTCCTTCCTCCCTTCCTCCTTCACTTCCTTCCTTCGTTCCTTCGTTCCTTCCTTCCCTCCCTCCTTCCCTCCTTCCCTACTTTCTTCCCTCTGTCCACACAAGGTATCATGCCTTTATTTACTGATGTTCTTAAATGCATTTTTCCCTCTTTTGCATCTCTGTGCCTTTCCAAGATATGTTAGACTGTACTGTCTAGATTTCTTTCTTAAGGACCAGATCTTAAACCAAAACCAACTTGATTCTAATTGGCCACCAATAGGTCATAGGCAAAGCCCTATTTGGTCATTGTTTGGTTCCTGATTGATCTATGAAATGCAAATAGCAGTCATTTCTGCTTTGACTAGAAATCCTGAGGGTCTTTCCCTCCCAGATTCCTTCCTTAATTCATTTATTTATTTGACTGGATAAAAGAGGAGATTCTTTGTCTCAGTTGTTACCTAGTGTTAACCAGTGAAGGGGTACAGCCTCTATCAAACTGAAATTTATTGAAAACTTTAGTTTAAAAAGACCAAGGTCTCCCATTGCATTGATCTATATTTTGCCACTGGACCCAGATGGCTCTGGAAGGGAAAGTGAGGCAAGTAGTCTTGCATAGCCCTCCCTCACTTAAATCCAATTCATTTGCATGCCATCTCCCTGATGTCATGATCCTCTTCCAGAATGAAGGACAATCAACAACTGTGGCATATAACTATAGGAACATTAAGAGTGTTGGATCTCAAAGTGTGATCTCTGTTCTTCATGAAGTTCCCAAGACCATTTTTAGTAATTCTTAAATTTAAAACTATTTTTTATCATACTAAGATATTTTAATGACCAATATGGTAAATATTGATTGATATAGCCCATGTAAACAAACAACATTGGGGAGTCATCAAATTTTTTTAAGAATGCAAAGAGATTTGAAAATACTGTGTTTCCCCAAGCTTGTAATGATTGCTTCAAAAAAGGAAAGATACATTTGATATGCACTTTAAGTAGGTTTTATACATTTAGGAATGAGGGAACTCACACATTGTGATTTGTTCCTAAATCTGCAACCCACACAGATTGTTTGATTTTATCCATTGGACCCGTATACAAGGCCTGACAGCCTATAGAAATTTTGCAATCATTATAAGCTTGGTGAAACAAAGTATTTTCAAATCTTTTATCATTAACCACTTACCTTCCTATGTCTCAAATAGCTTTCTTGTACCCCCATTTCCCTTGCAGGAAAAGGACAAAAATGGAGGAAATTATGAAATTCCTGGTATCATTGTGTTTGGTGGAATCAGGAACACGAGTAAAAATCTGACTTCAGATATTTATTAGCTATGTTATACTGGCAAATCATTTAACTTCTGCTTGTCTCAGTTTTCTCAGTTCTAAAATAGGAACAATAAAAGCACATACTAATAGGGCAACTATATGAGCCAGTGAATAAGCTAATGAGTCTGAAGTAAAAAAGACCTGAATTCAAATAGGACCTCAGACACTTAGTACCAGTGTGACCCTGGGCACATCACTGAACACTGTTTGCCTCAGTTTCTTCATCTGTAAAATGAGCTGGAGAAGGAAATGGCAAAAAACTGGAGTAGCTTTGAAAAGAAAACCCCCCCCAAAAGGTAGGGAAGAATTGAATATAACTGAAATAACTGAACAACAACATCTACTATGCAGGGTTGTTGTGAGAATCAAGTGAGAACACAGTTGTAAAAAGTGTTTAGCATAGTTCTTAATACATAGTAAGTATCACATTTCTTCCCTTCAGTTGGAAAGTAAATTATTTCAATCATTATTTAGTGCTTACTATGTGCCAGGTATTTGGTATACAAATACAAAAGTAAAAGTCCCTGGCCTCAAGGAGCTTCTATACTATGATGGGAGATATTATGTACTTTCATAATATGAAAATTATTAAATATGATTAAAATTAGATATGAGGTGATTTGGTGACACAGAGTATTAGCAGTTGGATATGGGGCTCATTTGGCTATTTCCTTTGTAACTCTCTGTGATGGAGGAAAGCAAGAATTCTATATTATATAGACAAATTTGTGAGTGCTATATTGTTTATAATTCAGTGGAAAGTGTGCTAAATTTAAAATAGAGGACTGGTTCTTTTTCTAACTAGCTGTGTGATGTTAGACATTTCCCTTCACCTCAACTTCCTCATCTGTAAAATGAACAGGTTAGACCAGATAGCTTCAAAGATTCTTAGATTTAGATTTAGATTTAGCTTCCTTGATCCAACTTACTTTGTTGAATTTTGTTTGTCCTTGTCTTTGGATTACTATATATGTGACAATATCATCCTGGCTCTCAGAAATTCGTATTGTTCTTGAGAAGTTTCTTTTTAAAAATGCCACATATTTTAGCAAATGTTGTTAGGCAAAGCAGTACTGTTATTATTTTTTTTTGTCTATGTAAAAAATCATCACAGATTTTCTATAATAATCAGCTTTCTATGGTACCATGGAGTAGACCACAATATACAAATTAAACTTGCAGATAAATCTCAAATGGCATTTGTAGCTTCTGACCATAAGCTGAAAGGGACTTTAGAGGTCATTTGGCTGAATTGTCTAACAAATTCATGAATCTGTAATATCTGCTTGAATATTTTAGCTGATTTCACATGTTACATAAATCATTATTATTATTATTATTATTATTATTATTATTATTATTATTATTATTTTTGCAATATAAGTTTCTCCATTTTGTGTAGTAGCAATTTATGGGAAACTTATCCAGACTCTCACCTGACCCCTTTTCCATTATTCAGGGGAATAAGTGGAAACTAGACTCTATCAGGCCCTTTTCTAGCACTACAGCCCCTGCCTTCTTTATGGAACAGTCAAAAAAAGGAAGGTTCTTTCAGTATAAAAATGGATATTTTTATCCATAGAAATGATATTAAACAAGATATGTTTCTACACTAGCCTTTTGTCTACTTAATATTCTGGTCAAATAGGATTACTTGCCATCTGGTTCACAAGGATGTATCATCTATCCCACAGATGAATTTTTTAGATAAATCAATCAATCAGCTTTTAGCATTTAGTCAGTGCCTACTTTATGGCAGGGTGTAATGTTCTCAGTTTGGTTTTCTGGAGGTCTTGGGGCCAGCCTTTGGTTCAGTTCAGTAATCATCACAAGGATAGCCAGGTGTTAAAGTTCAAATTCATTATTTTCTCCTTCACAATCTAGTTTCCTTTGCTGAGGCCAGGGACAGCTTTCTGGAGAGCCTTTAAGATTGTCCTTGGTCTCAGTGTGGGAAGTGCAGGAGGCCAGCTACCATGGTGGCATGAGATGAAGATGAATGAATCTGCCTCTCACCCTGGCTGAGTTTGTCCTGGTTTATATGCTCTATTATAATTAGATCATTTACAATATACTGAGTATAAACCAATCATTATATCACTAGGGAACCATTATTTGTTGTAAGATTAAATTAATCTTTAATTAATTAATTAATTTAATTAATCTTTTAAATTAAACTAGAGAACTATTAATCACCATGATAAACTAGATAAGCATTGTCAATAAAGACAATTCGCTGAGTTAGCACCTTGTAAGAATCCTTGTTTTAAGTACAGAGTTCTGGCCCATAAGAGTAGGGGAATTATGTATGAAGAGCAGTAAGGAAGACAATGCCATTGGATAGGGAGTAGGTGTTCAAAATTGTTATTGGTGGTATAACATTATTATTATTATTATTATTATTATTATTATTATTATTATTATTTTTCATTTTCAAAGAGAACCAGATGTCAGATGGTGATGCCATGCATTGGATTGAAATGAGGGAGGGCTGGGCTAGTTCACTAGCTTTACTTTGCCCTCTAGAGCTATCTGGATCAAAAGGCAAGATATAAGATTACTCTGATGTAAGATACAGGAAGGAGTCAACTGTGAAAGAAGAATTGAACCAGATTTTACATTTGAATCTGAAGGCAGTAGAGAACCACTGGACTTTATTAAAGATGGTTTTAGAAAGATCAACTTGACAGTTGAATGGATGTTGGCTGGAGTAAGGAAAAACTTGAGACAAGGAGACATTACATCTTATACCAGGATGGTATTGGTGCTGAAAGAGAAGAGATGTACAAGAGAGAAGTTATTAAAGTAAAAAGTGAAAGTGAAAGACCCCCTGGCCTTGTCATTTCACTTCCCAATCTCCTAAGGCTCATGGAATCCTTTCAATTTGCCTTGCAGTTGAACTGTGCTCTTATTATCTTCCTCCCACTAGAATAGGAACTCTTTGAAAGAAGGGATTGTTTCACTTTTCAGTGTGTATTTGTAATGCTTAACAACATGCTTTGCACATAATAAGAACTTAATAGTTTTCATTTATTCATTCATTTATTTGTGGAGATCTAGACATAAATTTTATTTAGATTAAATTCTGAGATTTCTTAGATGTTCTTATGGGTACGATAAAAGAGAGACAAAGAGGACCTTCTATTAGTGGTTACCTTTAATTTAACTTATGTATATCTTCTTTATACACAGTTTTTACGTGTTGGACCATTTGATTATATCATTATAAATAAACTCAGAAGACAAATGCAACTTGCAGTTAAAAAGTAGGATGGCTTATAGGTTTTATTTGGAGAGGTCAGTATTAAAGCTGTTTTTATCAAATGACCCCCAATTTTTTTCTGAAATGTGCATATTTAAAAATATTTTCTCAATGAAGTTAGAATAATGGAATAGATTGGCTGTTTGTTTTGGCATAACCCTGGACTAGTCATAACTTCTCAGCCCTAGGGAATTCTCTAGGATGATAGACATTGGTAGAGAATTTCCTACACTATTGAAATGACAGGTATGGACAAAACATTAGTTGAGGCAATGCTGTTAAAATGTTATCCAAAAAGATTATAGGGCTGTAAGACCAGAAAATTGTAGGGCCAATAAAATCATGACAGCAGAGGATAATAGTCTGTGTCCTCCATTGGCAACCATGTAACATCAAGAGATATATTACGATTTCCCTGCATGTCAGATGGCCCCTAGTGGAGATTTTTAAAGGAGGATGTGGGCAAGAGTGGCACAGGTTAAGAAGAACTAGAAAGTTAGTGACTTACACCAACGAGGAAGTACTTATGTTGATGACATCAAAGCTCTATCCAAGTGCCTGTTACATGCTCTCTAATTTCCTAATTATTTATTTTAGTTTTCTTCTTGTTCTATCCTTTGAAAGATCAAATTCTTCAACAGAGGAATACTTAATAATGGATAAAAGGTCAGGGATTTCATTAAAGCTGGAAACTCTATGAGAAAGCTATCCACCAATGCTGATTGTAAATTAAGACTCATTTACAACTAATATATATATATATATATAACTAGGGAGTTGCAAGGGGCACACTTAGCTAAATGACATGTAGAGGCTCATATAACTAAAATTAGAGAAAAAAACTTTTATAATTTGTTAAAACTTTTTTAATTCTTTTTTCCTGAGGCTAGAGTTATTAAGTGACTTGCCCAGGGTCACACAGCTAGGAAGTGTTAAGTGTCTGAGACCACATTTGAACTCAAGTCCTCCTGAATTCAAGGCTGGTGCGCTATCCACTGCACCACCTAGCTGCCTCTTGTTAAAACTTTTACAAAGCATATGCATAGGTAATTTTTTCAATATTGACCCTTGCAAAACCTTTTGTTGCAAAATTTTACCCTCCTTCCCCCCACCCCCTCCTCTAGCTGGCAGGTAGTCCAATACATGTTAAATACATTGAAATACACGTTAAATCCAAAATATATCTATATCTATATACATATTTATAGAGTTATCTTACTGTGTAAGAAAAATCAGATCAAACCCCGAACCAAAAATTAAACTTGAAATACAAAAATTAAAAGGAGAAATCAATAAAATTGAAAGTAAAAAAACTATTGAATTAATAAATAAAACCAAGAGTTGGTTTTATGAAAAAGCCAATAAAATAGATAAACCTTTGGTAAATTTGATCAAAAAAAAAGAAAGAGGAAAATCAAATTGATAGTCTTACAAATGAAAAGGGGGTTCTTTCCACCAATGAAGAGGAAATTAGAGAAATAATAAGGAGTTACTTTGCCCAACTTTATGCCAATAAATTTGATAACTTAAGTGAAATGGATGACTTCCTCCACAAATATAGGCTCCCTAGATTAACAGAGGAGGAGATAAATTGCTTAAATAGTCCCATTTCAGAAAAAGAAATAGAACAAGCTATTAATCAACTCCCCAGGAAAAAATCCCCAGGGCCAGATGGATTCACATGTGAATTCTACCAAACATTTAAAGAACAATTAGCCCCAATGTTATATAAATTATTTGAAAAAATAGGGGATGAAGGAGTCCTACCAAACTCCTTTTATGACACAGACATGGTACTGATACCTAAACCAGGTAGATTGAAAACTGAGAAAGAAAATTATAGACCAATCTCCTTAATGAATATTGATGCTAAAATCTTAAATAAGATATTAGCAAAAAGACTTCAGAAAATCATCTCCAAGATAATACACTATGATCAAGTAGGATTTATTCCAGGAATGCAGGGCTGGTTTAATATTAGGAAAACTATTAATATAATTGACCATATTAATAATCAAATTAATAAGAACCATATGATCATCTCAATAGATGCAGAAAAAGCATTTGACAAAATCCAACATCCATTCCTACTAAAAACTCTTGAGAGTATAGGAATAAATGGATTATTCCTTAGAATAATCAGGAGCATATATTTAAGACCGTCAGTAAGCATAATATGCAATAGAAATAAACTGCAACCTTTCCCAGTAAGATCAGGAGTGAAACAAGGTTGCCCACTATCACCATTACTATTCAATATAGTACTAGAAACTCTAGCCTCGGCAATAAGAGCCGAGAAAGAGATTTAAGGAATTAGAGTAGGAAATGAGGAAATTAAACTTTCACTTTTTGCAGATGACAGACAACAAATGTTGAGAGTATAAAATATTTGGGAATCCATCTACCAAAGAAAAGTCAGGAATTATATGAGAAAAATTACAAAACACTTGCCACAAAAATAAAATCAGATTTAAATAATTGGAAAGACATTCAATGCTCTTAGATAGGCCGAGCGAATATAATAAAGATGACAATACTCCCCAAACTAATCTATTTATTTAGTGCTATACCAATCAGACTCCCAAGAAACTATTTCAATGACCTAGAAAAAATAACAACAAAATTCATATGGAAGAATAAAAGGTCGAGAATTGCAAGGGAACTAATGAAAAAAAAACTCAGAGGAAGGTGGTCTAAGTGTACCTGATCTAAAGCTATATTATATAGCAGCAGTCACCAAAACCATTTGGTATTGGCTAAGAAATAGACCGGTAGATCAGTGGAACAGATTAGATACAAAGGACAAAAAAGGGTACATCTATAGCAATCTAATCTTTGACAAACCCAAAGATTCCAACATTAGGGATAAAAATTCATTATTCGGAAAAAACTGTTGGGAAAACTGGAAATTAGTATGGCAGAAATTAGATATGGATCCACACTTAACACCATATACCAAGATAAGATCAAAATGGATCCATGATTTAGGCATAAAGAGGGAGATAATAAATAGATTAGAGGAACAGAGGATAATCTACCTCTCAGACTTGTGGAGGAGGAAGGAATTTATGACCAGAGAACTAGAGATCATTATTGATCACAAAATAGAAGATTTTGATTACATCAAACTAAAAAGTTTCTGTACAAATGCAAACAAGATTAGAAGGGAAGTAACAAATTGGGAAAATATTTTTAAAAACAAAGGTTCTGACAAAGGTCTCATTTCCAAAATATATAGAGAACTGACCCTAATTTATAAGAAACCGAACCATTCTCCAATTGATAAATGGTCAAAAGATATGAACAGACAATTCTCAGAGGAAGAAATTGAAACTATATCCATTCACATGAAAGAGTGTTCCAAATCACTACTGATCAGAGAAATGCAAATTAAGACCACTCTGAGATACCACTACACACCTGTCAGATTGGCTAAGATGACAGGAACAAATAATGATAAATGTTGGAGGGGATGTGGGGAAATTGGGACACTAATACATTGCTGGTGGAGTTGTGAAAGAATCCAGCCATTCTGGAGAGCAATCTGGAATTATGCCCAAAAAGTTATCAAACTGTGCATACCCTTTGACCCAGCAGCGCTACTACTGGAATTATATCCCAAAGAAATACTAAAGAGCGGAAAGAGACATATATGTGCCAAAATGTTTGTGGCAGCTCTTTTTGTTGTAGCTAGAAACTGGAAGATGAATGGATGTCCATCAGTTGGAGAATGGTTGGGTAAATTGTGGTATATGAAGGTTATGGAATATTATTGCTCTGTAAGAAATGACCAGCAGGAGGAATACAGAGAGGCCTGGAGAGACTTAAATCAACTGATGCTGAGTGAAATGAGCAGAACCAGAAGATCACTGTACACTTCAACAACAATACTGTATGAGGATGTATTCTGATGGAAGTGGAAATCTTCAACATAAAGAAGATCCAACTCACTTCCAGTTGATCAATGATGGACAGAGGTAGCTACACCCAGAGAAGAAACACTGGGAAGTGAATGTAAATTGTTAGCACTAATATCTGTCTGCCCAGGTTGCATGTACCTTCGGATTCTAATGTTTATTGTGCAACAAGAAAATGATATTCACACACATGTATTGTACCTAGACTATATTGTAACACACGTAAAATGTATGGGATTGCCTGTCATCGGGGGGAGGGAATAGAGGGAGGGGGGGTAATTTGGAAAAATGAATACAAGGGATAATATTATAAAATATATATATATATAATAAAAAAAATTAAAAAAAAACTTACAGCAAGTTTCTAAAAAAAAAAAAAAGAAAAAAAGAAAAATCAGATCAAGAAGGAAGAAAAAGAAAAACTGAGAAAGAAAACAAAATGCAAGCAAACAACAACAGAGTGAAAATGCTATGTTGTGTTCTATAGTCTTCTCTCTGGGTGTAGATTGCTCTCTTTGTCACTGAACAAGTGGAACTGGTTTGAATCATCTCGTTGTTGAAGAAAGCCAAGTCCATCAGAATTGATCATCATATAGCCTTGTTGCCATGTATTATGATCTCCTTTTTTTCATGGATATTTTCACTTAGCATCATTTCACTCAGCATCAGTTCATGTATGTTTCTCCAAGCCTTTCTGAAATCATCCAGCTTGTCATTTCTTACAGAACAATAGTATTCCATAATATTTATAGACCATAATTTAATTCAGTCATTCTCCACTTGATGGAGATTCCACTCAGATTCCAGTTTCTTGCTACTACAAAGAAGGCTGCCACAAACATTTTTGCACATGCGGGTTCCTTTCCCTTTAGTATTTCTTTGGGATATAATCCCAGGAGTAGCACTGCTGGATCAAAGAATATGCACAGTTTGATAACTTTTGGAACATAGTTCCAAATTGCTCTCCAGAATGGTTGGATCTGTTCACAGTTCCACCAACAATGTATCAGTGTCCCAGTTTTCCCACATCCCCTCCAACATTCATCATTATCATTTCCTGTTATCCTAGCCAATCTGACAGTTGTGTAGTGGTATCTCAGAGTTATCTTAATTTGCATTTCTCTGATCAATAGTGATTTGGAGCACCTTTTCATGGGACTACAAATAGTTTCAATTTCTTCATCTGAAAATTGTCTGTTCATATTCTTTGACAATTTATCAACTGGAGAATGGTTTGAACAATTATAAATTGCAGTATACATTTTTAGAAATGAGACCTTTATCAGATCCTTTGGATGTTGAAATGTTTTCCTAGGTTATTGCTTCCCTTCCTATCTTTTCTGCATTAGTTTTGTTTGTACAAAAACTTTTTAACTTAATATAATCAAAATTATCTATTTTGAGATGCATAATGATCTCTAGTTCTTCTTTGGTCACAAATTCCTTCCTCCTCCACAAATCCGAGAGGAAAACTTATCCTATGTTCTTCTAATTTGTTTATAATATCATTCTTTATTTCTAGATCATGAACCCATTTCGACCTTATGACTTTAGGTGTGGGTCTATGCCTACTTTCCGCCATATTAGTTTCCACTTTTCCCAGCAGTTTTTGTCAAATAGTGAATTCTTATCCCAAAAGCTGGGACTTTTAGGTTTGTCAAAAACTAGATTGCTATAATCATTGACTATTTTGTTCTGTGAACCTAATCTATTCCACTGATCAACTTCTCTATTTCTTAGCCAGTAGTAAATGGTTTTGATGACCACTACTTTATAATATCATTTTAGATCTGGTACAGCTAGACCATCTTCATTTGCTTTTCTTTTCATTAATTTCTTTGAAATTATTGACCTTTTGTTCTTCCAGATGAATCTTGTTGTTATTTTTTCTAGGTCAATAAAAGTTTCTTGGGAGTTTGATTGGCATGGCACTAAGTAAATAAATTAGTTTAGGGAATATTTGCTTTACCTATCCAAGAGCCCTTGATATTTTTCCAGTTCCTTAGATCTGACTTTATATGTGTGGAAAGTGTTTTACAGTGTTGTTCATAGATCCTAACTTTCCCTTGGCAGATAGATTCCAAATATTTTATACTATCAATAGTTATTTTAAATGGAATTTCTCTTTGTATCTCTTGCAGTTGAATTTTGTTAGTAATATATAAGAATGTTGATGATTTATGTGGACTTATTTTGTATCCTGCAACCTTGCTAAAGTTGTGGATTATTTCTAATAGTTTTATAGTTGATTCTCTAGGGCTCTCTAAATGTATCATTATATCATGTGCAAAGAGTGATAATTTGGTTTCCTCTTTACCAACTCTAATTCCTTTAATCGCTTATTTTTCTCTTATTGCCAAAGCTAGCATTTCTAATACAATATTTAATAGTAATGGTGATAGTGGGCAACCTTGTTTCACCCTGATCTTACTGCGAATCGTTCCAGGTTATCCCCATTACATGTGATGTTTGCTGATGGTTTTTAATAGGTGCTACTGACTATTTTAAGAAAAGTCCATTTATTCCTATATTCTCTAGTGTTTTTTAAAATTAGGAATGGGTATTGGATTTTATCAGATGCTTTTTCTGTATCTTTTGAGATAATCGTATGACTTTTGTTAATTTAGTGTTTGATATAGTCAATTATGTTAATATTTTTACTAATATTGAACTAGTCCTGCATTCCTGGCATAAATCCTACTTGGTCGTGGTGTATTATGCTGAGGATGATTTTTTTTTGTAATCTCTTTGCTATTATTTTATTCAAGATTTTTGCATCAATATTCATTAGGGAGATTGGTCTATAATTTTCTTTCTCTGTTTTTGTCCTATCTGGTTTAGATATCAGTACCATGTTTTTGTCATAAAAGGAATTTGGTAGGAGGCCTTCATTCCCTATTGTTTCAAATTGTTTATATAGTATTGGGGTTAATTGTTCTTTAAATATTTGGTAGAATTCACATAGAAATCCATCTGGTGCTGGTTTTTTTTTTCCTTTGGGAGCTGATTAATAGCTTGTTCTAACTCTTTTTCTAAAATGGGACTATTTAAATAATTTGGTCCCCTTCTGTTAATCTGAGCAATCTATATTTTTGTAGGTATTCCTCCATTTCATTTAGTTGTCAAATTTATTGGCATGAAATAATTACTCTAATTTCCTCTTCATTGGTGGATTGTTCTCCCTTTTCATTTTGAGACTAGCAATTTGATTTTCCTTTTTCCTTTTTTTAGTCAAATTAACTAAAGGTTTATCTATTTTGTTGGTTTTTTTCATAAAACTAATGCTTAGTTTTATTTATTAATTCAATAGTTTTTATTTCAATTTTATTGATCTCTCCTTTTATTTTTAGAATTTCAATTTTGGTATTTGATTTGGGCTTTTTGTTCTTTTTCTAGCTTTTTTAGTTGCAAGCCCAATTCCTTGATCTTCTCTTTCTCTATTTTATGCAAGTAAGAGATATAAAAATTCCCCTTATTACCACTTTGGCTACGTCCTATAAATTTTGGTATGTTGTCTCATTATTGACATTCTCTTGGATGAAGTTATTGATTTTATCTATGATTTGCTATTTCACCAATTCATTCTTTAGGATGAGATTATTTAGTTTGCAATTACTTTTTGTTCTAATTTTCCCCTGGCCTTTTATTGAATGTAAATTTTTGTTAGCATTATTACAAGGTGCTAAGTCTGGTACTTAACAATTCTCTAGTTCAGAGTTCACACCTTTAAAGGAGTTCAAACCTTTAAAGGAGTTTACACCTTTAAAGGAGGTCGCTCATTGGCTTTTTAAGGAGCTCCCACAAGCCCAGAGAGTACCCACAAGCCCATTCTCTGGGAGGATATAAGGAATCAACATTGAGTGGGGAAGTCAGTCTGGATTGGGTCAAGGAGAAGACTTCCCAGGAGAACTTCAGGGAAGCTTGAGGAGATTCAAAGCCAGGATTCAGTGGATTCGCAAGTCCAGGAAATTCACAAGTCTAAAGGAAAAGCCTGCTCATGGACTTCTGCGAGATTCACAACTAGGACTGACTTCTGGGAAACCCACAATCCCACATTCTAGGAAGAGGAGTCAAGATTTCATTCCCATGTCTACCTTCATGCTGGCTGGAGGCTTTGGATTCAGAGGGAGCTAGAGACTGAAGCTGGCTAGAGACATTCTGACAAGAGCTCCTTGGGGAACCAAGAAGAGAGATAGGCCTCTACTAAAGCCAACCAGGCCCCAGGAAAATATTCAGGATTTTGAAGGACTCAATGGAGGATCTGGACTTTAACTCCTGGCTGCATTTTGGGATTATTGAACTGAAACTAAAACTAAGGCTGGCTCCAGAAGCTCCCCAAGAGATCTGCTCCCAGAGAAGGATCATAATCTAGAAACAACAGAACATCACAACTTTTATTGCATTGTGATCTGAAAAAAATGCATTTACTATTTCTACCTTTCTGCATTTGATTTTGAGGTCTTTATATCCTAATATATGGTCAGTTTTTGTATAGGTTCCATGAACTGCCGAGAAGAAAGTTTACTCCTTTCAATCTCCATTCAATTTTCTCCAAAGACTATCATATCTAGATTTTCTAGTATTCTATTTACCTCTTTAACTTCTTTCTTATTTAGTTTAGGGTTTGATTTATCTGGTTCTGAGAGAGCAAGGTTGAGATCTCCCACTATTATAGTTTTTCTATCTATTCTTGCAATTCCCTTAACTTTACCTTTAGGAATTTAGGAATATGCACCACTTGGTGCATATATGTTTAAAATTGATATTGCTTCATTGTCTATGGTACTCTTTAGTTAGATATATTTTCCTTCCTTATTTCTTTTAATTATATCGATTTTTGCTTTTGCTTGATTTGGGATCAGGATAGCTACCCTCTGCTTTTTTTTTTTTTTTTTTTTTTTTTTACTTCACCTGAAGCATAATAGATTCTGCTCCAGCCTTTTACCTTTACTCTGTATGTATCACCCTGCTTCAAATGTGTTTCCTGTAAACAATATATTGTAGGATTCTGGCTTTTAAAACAGTCTGCTATCCACTTACATTTTCTGGGAGAATTCACCCTATTCACATTTACATTTAAAACTACTAATTCTGTATTTCCTGTCATAATATTAACTCCAAATTATACTTTTCTTTTTTATTTTCCCCTCCTCCCCAGTATTTTACTTACGAGCATTACTTGCCTCAAGCAATCTTCCTCCTTTCTTATATCTTTCCCCTACTATTTCTGTTTTCTCTTTTATTTAGTGTACCCTTTTCGTTTTCCCCCTTCCCCTCCCATTTTTCTATAAGGTGAGAGAAGTTTCTCAATAAAATCAAATTTATCTAATATTCTTTTTTTTAGCCAATTCTGATGAGAGTAAGATTTATACAATATTCTTCACCTCTCTTCTTTCCCTGTATTATAATAGGTTATCTTTGCCTCTTCCTGAGAGGCATTTTACCTCCACTTTCCCCTTTTTTCCTGTTACAATCCCCTTTCCACCTCTAGTTTCTTTTTAATATTATAACAGTAAAATCAGATTATATATGTATTCTCTATGCATACCCATAACAGAAATGGTTCTCAAGATTTTTTTTTTCTTTTTATCTTTTTATCCTTTTCTTGGGTTCTATATTTTATGTCAATTTTTTTTTTTTAGCTCTGGTCTTTTTATCAAAAATAAATGGAATTCACCAGTTTCGTTGAGTGTCCACCTTCTTTTCTAATGCTCAGTTTTGCAGGGTAATTTATTCTTGGCTGCATTCCAAGTTCCTTTGCCTTTTGGAATATCAGATTCCAGGTCCTTCAGTCCTTTAAAGTGGAAGCTGCTAGGTCCTGAATAATCCTTATTGTGATTCTTTGGTATTTGAATTGTTTCTGTCTGGCTGCTTGTAATATTTTTTTCCTTGATCCCACAGTTCTGAAATTTAGCCATGATATTACTTGGGGTTTTGGCGTCTCTTTCAAGAGGTGGTCAGTGAATTCTTTCAGTGGTCATTTTACCTTCTGATTCTATGACATCTGGGGACTTCTCTTTGATGAGTTCATAATGTCTAGGCTCTTTTTTTCATCATGGATTTCAGGGAGTCTAATAATGCTTAGATTGTTTCTCCTAGATCTATTTTCTATGTTGGTTTTTTCTATTTTTTTTTTTTTTTTGGTTTTGCTTGAGTGATTCTTGTTGTCTCATTGAGTCATTCATTTCCATTTGTTCAGTTCTCAATTTTAATAAATTATTTTCTTCATTTACTTTTGTATTTGTCCAATTGAATTTTTAAATGAGTTGTTTTCTTCTATGGAATATTTTTCCATTTCAGAAATTATTTTCTTTTTATGTTTCACAAATTCTGTTTTTTCTGGGAGTTGTTTTCTTTTCCCATTTTATCAAATCTTTCTTTTAATGAGATATATGCCTTTTCCAAACTCTCTTGCAAATTTTTCATTTCCTTTCCCCATTTTTCTTCTAGCTCTCTTTTAAGATCCTTTTTAATTTCTTCTAGGAGAGCTTTGTGTGATGGGGACCAGGTTATTTCACCTTTTGGGGCTTCATCTGGAGTCGATCTGCCTTTAATCTCCTCAAGAGTTTGAAGTCTGTTCTTCTCTTTCACCATAAAAGCTCTCTACTGTTATTGTATTGTTATATAGTATTGTTACTGTTACTCTTTACTTTTTTACTAATTTTAAAAAAATGTTAAAATCTGCTTTTAGAGCAGAGGAGGTTTTCCAAGCATCCTCTAGAAGCAGCGACTTTGGCTATGCTGAATCAGTGCTGACTCACTCCTGGTACTGGGTGGGCATGGCCAGGTACCATGAGATTCTGGTGTTTTGGGGTTCACTATTTACCTTTTGTGTTTATTTTGGATGCTTTCTAACTTCTCTGGTGATCTACTGGCTTGCAACCAGGACAGAGTGGTCAACACTGCTGTAGATTGCTCCCCGTATATTTTCCACCACACAGAGTCTGTATCACCTTATGGAGTCTGCACCACCCTGGGACTTTGTGCTATCTGTGCCAACATTTGTAATCAGCTGTTTCCGCTTAATTGCCTCTCTCCAGTTTCCAATTGAAACATACCTTTTCTGATGATCTTCAAAAGTATCTTCTGCTGGTAATTTGTTGCACTCTCAATATTTGTGGGTTCTGCTGGTCCAGAGCTACTTCATTAGCTGGATTTTGTAATTAGTGTGAGGGTAGTAGAATATTAGAGAGAACCGTTTGTTGTTTCCATCTTGGCTCTGCCCCCAAAAGTCGGCTCTGCCACCAGTAGTCCGAGAAAAAACTTAAAGCCACATCTTTCTGACTTTATCTTCAATACTCTATTCTCTATAAAATGCTATCTTATTCTGATATTGAAAAAGAATCAAAATGGAAGTATTATTTTGAGTACTATTTCTATTTTCATTGGTCCCCTTTCTAAGTCACAGGATTATTCTTTGTTATGGGCCAGAACTTGAAACAAGATGCTAAGAGATTATGTACTTAGTATTTATTAGAGTTCACACCTTTAAGAGAGTATATAGAAGGAGGAGCTCCCACAAGCCCACAGAAGGGGGGCTGGGCACTTCAGGAGATTCACAAATCAGGATTCAGTCGAGGAGATTCACAAGTTGAGGAGATTCACACAAGTCAGGCAGAAATATAGGCAAGAAGCTCTTAGGGCCAAGCACACAGAAACCCACAATCCCACTCTCAGAGGTGGAGAAGATTCATTCCAAGTTCCACCTTTGTGCAGGATGGAGACATTCAGAGAGAGCTCTTGGAACCAAGGAGTTTCAAAAATTATTTTTATTACTCATTGCATTTTTTTGGTAAGATACAACTTATTTAAAGTTTTACTTATTAATCAACAAACATTCATTAAGCACCTGCTTAATTTCCTGCCAGTGTACAAAGAGACAACAAAGATACATGGATAAAAGATCAAGGGGATTAACCTTATTGGTATAAATTATTATTAATTGTGATTTGGTCTTTATGAAATTCCCTTCATAAAAATGGAACACTACTACATTATTGGGGAAGTTGTGAAATGATCCAACCATTCTGGAGAGCAATCTGGAACTATGCCCAAAGGACTATCAAACTGTGCATACCCTTTGATCCAGCAGTGACATTACTGGGTCTGTATCCCAAGGAAATTATAAAGAATGGAAAAGTACCCACATGTGCAAAAATGTTTGAAGTAGATTTCTTTGTGGTACCAAAGAATTGGAACATGAGTAGGTACCATCAGTTGGGGAGTGGCTGAATACGTTGTGGTTTATAAAGATAATGGAATATTATTGTTCTATCAAAAATTATGAACAAGCTGCTTTTAGAAAGGCCTGGAAGAATTTACATGAACTGATGCTGAATGAAACAAGCAGAACCAAGAATAAATTGTACACAATAACAACAAGAATGTGTGATGATTGACCATGAAAGATTTGGTTCTTAGTGGTTCAGTGATCCAAAACAATCCCAATAGACTTTGGACAGAAAATACCATCTGTAATATTCTTCTCTAAAATATAATCGTTCTCTGGGAGCAGGTTTCTTGGGGAGCTTCTAGAGGCAGCTTTAGTTTCAGTTCAGTGTACTAATCACCTCAAATGCAGCCAGGAGTTAAAGTCCAAATCCTTTATTTTCTCCTTCAAAGTCTTCAACCTTTTCCTGGGGCCCAGTTAGCTTTCTTAGAGGTCTATCTCTTTCCTTGATTCCAAGAGTTCTTGCCGCTAGTCCTTTGTCTCTTCCAGATTCTGCCTCTAACTCCCTCTGAATTCAAAGCCTCCAGCCAGCACAAAGGTGGAATATGGAATGAATCTGACTTTACCTCCGAGAGAGTGGGCTTGTGGGAGCTCCTCCTTATATATGCTCTCTTAAAAGTGCACTATTTCATATCTAGGTGAAAATGTTCAAGTGAATGAATCTGAAAGGAAAATTTTCCCATTCCAATTGACTTTTTTACCTTTTTTCCATTTAGTTTGACTAGTCTAACAGTCAAACTAAATGGAAAAAAAAGGTAAAAAAGTCAATTGAGAAATGAAGCTATCTTGTTTTAGCACACAATTTTTAAAAAGGGACCACTTTTAACATCTGTTGCATATAATTAAGTTGCATTTTGAATAAGAATATATATTGATGACAACTGCCTTAAAATACAAAAAGTGATAAATTGTGGAAGGGAAAGTTAATAAAACTAGATATTGTAAATTTTTTAAAATGAAAGTCATATTTTAATGCTCATTCACTTTCATTCACTTTCAACTAAAGCAAGAAATCTGGTCTAGATATCTTGTTACTTTTACTATAATGTGATATTATTAGGCAATGTTAGCATTCAAGGAATGACTGCAAGCCTCCTATAAATAACTTTACATATGTTTGCCATGACTTTGATGCTAATTATCATCTAGAGATATGGTGGATCTGATTAATAAATCAGAAGTGAATCTAAATTATGAATTCATTCAATCAAACTTCATATGCATGCCAAAATAAACCTGAATAGTCTATGAGATGGCTTTTAATGGGCATTTAATATGGCATGGTTCTAATGTTACATTTTTTTGAGAAATAATCAGTATTGGAAGATGAATGGATGTCCATCAAATGGAGAATGGTTGAGTAAATTATGGTATATGAAGGTTATGGAATATTATTGTTCTGTAAGAAATGACCAGCAGGAGGAATACAGAGAGGCTTGGAGAGACTTACATCAACTGATGCTGAGTGAAATGAATAGAACCAGAAGATCGCTGTACACTCAATGTTGTATGGAGATGTATTCTGATGGAAGTGGATATCTTCAACATAAAGAAGATCCAACTCACTTCCAGTTGATCAATGATGGACAGAAACAACTACACCCAGAGAAGGAACACTGGGAAGTGAATGTAAATTGTTAGCACTACTGTCTATCTACCCAGGTTACTTATACCTTCGGAATCTAATACTTTATGTGCAACAAGAAAATGGTATTTACACACATATATTGTATCTAGGTTATATTGTAACACATGTAAAATGTATGGGATTGCCTGTCATCAAGGGGAAGGAGTATAGGAAGGGAGGGGAAAATCTGGAAAAATGAATACAAGGGATAATATTATTTTAAAAATTACTCATGCATATATACTGTCAAAATTATAAATAAATAAAATTTAAAAAAAGAGAAATAATCAGTACTGAATATTGATAACATTATTGAATGTGATAAGAGATTCTCCTAAGTTTCTTTAAAATATAAAGTTTGTAGGATATTGTAGAAAGATTAGGGGCATGTAGGTGATTCATTAGATGGAGTGCTGGGCCTGGAGTCAGGAATACTAAATTCAATGTGGCCTCTGACACTTATTAGTCCTATGATCTTAGACAAGACATTTAACCTCTGCTTTGTTTACCCATCTGTAAAATGAGGATAATAGTATTATCTATCTCAAAGGGTGTTGTTAGGATCATATGAGATAACTATAAAGTGTAGAACAGTGGAATTTGCACACACATTCGTTTTCATTCCCTATCTAGTAAAATATCCACTTGAAACAAAGATTGTTAAAAGAATGATAAAAAAAGCTATTCATCAAAATTAACCAACATTAACCTTATTTAACAGCATATTCTGTATTTATAGTGCCCCCAATTCTGCAATGAAGGAAGTCTATTTTCTTAACTCTTCTTTGTTACTCTGTTATTTAATCACTGTATTTTTCCTTTTAGTTGCTTTTATTATCTAAGGCAATGTGTTCAATATTGTAGCAAATCTATTGGCAACATTTATAGCTTAATTTTTTCAGTTTCATCCCTTGACCTCTTATTTAGCTAATTATCATTTAATGGATTGTTAGCTACCATCTGTTCCTTTCATTCCTAAATGTTCTGTATATTTAAGAAGGTTCTGTTCAGGCCATGTGATCCAAGTTTATTTCTCAAGATTGACTAATATCTCATTAAATCAAATTTCATTTCCTTATCTTGTAGTTGTCTACACTTATTGTTAAATCTTCCTCATTTTGACAATGCTTTCATTAAAGTAAATTTAAATAACCCTAAATATTCTAAATTGTCTGAGGAATGCCATACAGCATATCTGAGGATGGCTGCAGTTTTACTTGTGCGTTCATGTAAGTTTTTCTTTTCATTTCCTTACTTACAGTGACTTTAAGCATGAACTACTTATTATTCCAACAATCTCTTTTCTGTATTCTATCTTCCCTTTTCTAAATGCTTATGCTGTTACTTCACTATAATTTAGCAGAGACTCTACTTTCTTGAAGGGTATACCAGCAGGGCACACTGGCAGATTTTACCAAGCTAAAAAGAATTCCATATGGGTCTGTTGTGTTGTTATTTTTGAGAATTGTTGACTTGTCCTGACTTGTTGTGACCCCATTTGAATTCCTTCTCCATTCATTATACAGGTAAGGAAACTGAGGCAAACTGTGTTAAATGGCTTGCTCAGGGTCACATGGTTAGTAAGTGTCTGAAGTCGTATTTGAACTTAGGAAGAGAAGTCTTCCTGATTCCAGGCCCATTCATGATGACCTCTAAGTGCCCTCTACGGACATAGTGACAGTCTGTTATTATGTGAGGAATAGCTTAGCTAAGTTCATAGAGACTCATGGCCAAAATCATTTGCAATCAAGGATCACATTCTGCAATCAGTTGAAAGAATAACTTGTGTCCTGAAAATATGACTGTTTTGAAGTATGGGAAATGATGTATCTTCAAGGTTCTATTCAGATTGCCATTCTTGTAGAAATAAGTATTTTATAAAACAAAAAGACGGACTTTTCCTCCCTTAGAAATGTCTAGTATTCAATGTACAGTTGGGAAGCTTGTCAGTTAATTACTAGAATTTCATCACAACTCTACTTTTTAAAACTGTATATGTTTATTAAGCTTTAAAAATTGTACAAGTGTAAGTTCTGAAGGTGAGAGCTCATTAAAATAGAATTTATGCATCATAGAAAATATTTAACCGAGAAAAATAAGTTTACTGAGCCTTTTTACTTTTCTCTAAAATACTCTCAAACTTCCTATGTCCTCTTAGTCCATTAAATTTTTTCCAAAACACATTCATTTACTAAACAGTGACCTTGATCTACACAACCTTGTTATAATATTATAATATAACATATTATATAACTATACATATATATAATATATATTACATAATTATAATATAAGTTCTTAACTTTAAAAACTGATGTCACATCCAGAAAGGGATCTTTTGTCTGTCATTGTCTCTCTTTCCTAGCATACTGAAATTTTAGAACGTGAAACTCTTTCTAATATACAGATTATATATTATTGTAGTTCCAGATGATAGTGATGGAAGAGTATATTATCTGAGAGCAAACAAACAAACAAACAAACAAACAAAAAACAACAACCCCAAAATAAGGCAGATCTCCAGTCTAGAATTCCAAATTCTTTTTTCATTTTCTTCTCATAAAATAGTAATTTGAGGACAAGACAGTACAGTCATGAAGTCCCATCTACTCTACAATAGTGTAAAATCAATCAAGTAATCAATCAATCAGTCTACATATTTATTACAACCCAATGAATGATTATGGTTGAAAAAGAAATAACCACACACAGTGGTAAATTCTGGGGATACAAAGTCTGAATGAAATACTGCCTATCTTCAAGAATCTTACAGATGGAAACAAAATGTACAAAGGTGAATAAGTACAAAATGTATATAAAGAGAATACAAAATAATTTCAGGGACAAAGAAACTACTAGTAAAGTGATTAGCAAAGGATGAACAGCAAAGACTACAAATAAGCAAGTAAGATTATAAGTCCATGAGCTGTCTAAAACTTGAATCCAAAGTAAGAAAAAATAAAATGGAAAAGGACAGAGAGTAAAAGGAAAAGAAAAAAGAAAAAATATTGTCATATTCCCAACAGCTATTAGGAATGATTCAAAATATGTAATAATAAATATCTAATTCAAAAAAGCACATATAACAATAGAAGGCATTGTGTACATAACTATGAATCTTTGCTTTTTTTTAGGTTTTTTTTTCTTTTGTTCTCTGCTGTGCACTTTTTACTTTAATCTCTCCCCCTTTTCTGCATAAGCTGAGTCTTGAAGAAAGATTGCTTTTTCAAGAAGTGAAGATGAGAAGTTATAAATTAGGTTTCAAATAGTATGAATTAGATATGAAGTGATAGCATTATTCAGATTTGCCATATTCAAAGTTATAATTTTATGAAAAATATGCCAATTGGTTTCGGTCCAATGGAAATATACAATGAAAATGCAAATAACATAATCACTTCATAGGGTTCATTATTTGTACTAAAGGGTACATACGTAGCTATATTTCATTCCAGGCACAAAAGAAAGAAAGCTTGTACAAGGAAGTGGAGATGGGAAGTCATGTATGAGGACCAACAAATAGGACAGTTTGGCTGTATTGTAGACTGTGTGAAGAACAGTAAACTATAATGGTTTGTGAAGAGTGTAACATGTTAGAGTCAAGTTATAGTGTGTCCAGCTGTGATTGATCAGACCACAATTAACTTGGAATAGTCTACCACAGTTGGTCACAAATAGTGTATGTGAACATTTGGGGGTGGATGCTCTAAATTTTCGCACCTTACATTTCTTTTGAGTTGATGCAATTCTGCTTTGCTCATAGAATACATCACCTTCTCTGATGTAGGCACACCCCATGCTCAACCATCCTTTGCCAGTATCTACCATGTTGTGAAATCAACTCCACAATTTTTCAGAGAATGTTGTTGTGGAGAGAGTGTCCTTTTTGAGTGTCAGAGAATGTTCTTGAGAGTGTCCTTGTAAAATCTAGGAAATTAAGCTGGAGCTGAGTAATGAAGGGATTTAAATACCAAATAGGGAAGTTTTCATTTTATCTGAGAAGAAAGTGGGAGCCATTGAATCATACTGAATTGGGGAATAACATGATCCTTATATAGAATATTATATAACATTATCCTTTAGTAATATTAATTCATCCTCCACACAGATGCCAAATTAACAAGGAGAAAATATTGTAGTAAGAAGACTACTACAATTATAGTGAGACATAATTAGGACCTGAATTAAAGTGGTGGTTATTAAGATGAGAGAATACATTCATACACATATATGAAAGACATGGAGATAGAAATATTGAGATCTAAGGATTGATTGGATTGGATATGTAGGATCAGAGGAAGTGAAGGGTTAAGGGTGATTAAGTCTGAGTACTTGAATAACTGAATGGATCATGGTACACTTGACAGAGGTGGCAAATATTTGCATAAAAGCAATAAGGTGATTGGAATTAAGGGCAATAGAATGAATTGGTTGCATGAGAGAGAGTTTCAAAATCTTAAATGGATTTATGATTCCATCAATTGGGAATTCCCTCTAAAGATGTAGATCATATTGACCTTACAAGGGTACTAATAGAACAGTCTGTTTGTTCATCTGTTATCCCTCATACTTGCTACATGACAAATCTATCTTTTCTTCCAATTATACCATTTCTTGAGAATGTCTTTAGATCAGTGGTCCTCAAGCTTTTTAAATAGGGGGCCAGTTCTGTCTCTGCCCCTCAGCCCGTTTGCCATAACCCAGCAGGCCGCATAAACATCCTCAGTGAGCTGCATCTGGCCCACAGGCTGCAGTTTGAGAACCCCTGCTAGATTTTCTTATTGGTAATATGTTGCAGGCTATTTATATCCCCCATGTACCTATCCAATTTTATATATGTGATAGTCATTTTTAGTTCTTCAGTGGCAATTACATTTCATGATTCATTCAACAATCACTTAATTTTTTTTAAAAATGGGACTTCACTTTCATAAGAAGTATGAGGTTAAGCAATACAACTTTCACTTTTCCTTCTGTTCAACTCTAGGTTCAACTTATCATCCATCTGTATTACAAATACACATTAAAATGAAAATATGTACATGTAAAATATGAAATAATATTTATAAATATATAAATATTTATATGTATATAAAATGATAGACAAACTGTAGAATATTCATTTAAAGGTATGATGAAGTTTCATTTATTATCCATTTGGTTCTTCTTATGTGGAAATATGGGGCAGATAGATGGTACACTATGCTGGATCTGAAGTTAGAAACACTTGTCTTCCTGAGTTCAAATCTGGCCTTAGTTCACTAGCTGTATGACTCTGAGCAAGTCACTTAACCCTGTTTGTCTCAATTTTCTCATAAAATGAACTGGAGAAGGAAATGGTAAATCACTCCAGTATCTTTGCAAAAAAAAAATTCCCAAATGATGTCAGAAAGTGTCAGACAAGACTAAACAACAACAATAATAAAGGAAATAAATATCTGAAATATATATGGAAACAATAAATGGAAATAAAGGTTAATTTCCTTTGAATGACTACAGATCTCTTCCAGGAGAATCCACCATTACTATTTCTGGAACTAGAAATAATAAACACAATGTCATTGAAGGGCCCTTACTATTCAAAGGGACTTTTCAACATGTCTGACTAGGGACTTTTCCATTACAGAGGTGAATTCTTTTGGTGATCATACAACTCACAATTTTATGCTGTGATTGTGTTAGAGGATTATTAAAATATTATTTATATTATTTCCTTCAAGGTTTTTGAATAATTTTGATATATTTATGGAAGAAATCTTGTTGAAAAAAACTTGTGAAAAAATGTTCTGTTTTATCAAATCAAATACTTTTTTGGGTAATCCATAAAAAATAAAAACAGTGAGATTTTATGTTTTCCATATTTTTCAATTAATTGTGAAATAATAAAGATATGATCTACCATTGAATATCTCCTTTGAAGGGTCTACTAGTTGCAAAATAACAGCTCCATTAAGAATGCCTTGATCCATACATATATGGATGATTATCATAAAGATTTTATATGGATAAGAGAATAGGCATATAGCTTAATAGTTATTAATGATCTTTTAAAATTCATATTTTGTATTAATGAGGTCTGAAAATTTTTCCTTATCTTTGATATTTTCCTTTCCTTCAAACATCTTCAGATATTGATTCCTCAACACTATCACAATTGCATCCTCTCTAGCAGAGATCTCCTCTACATATAATTGGTCCTAGACAGATGTTTTTCTTATCTTTGTTTATTTTAGTAAAGTTTCTACATTCTCTAGAAACATAACTAGATCTGTAATATTAGAGTCAAAGCTCCATTGTTTTAAGAGAAAATTTTTACGATTGCTTAAAAATTTTTTCCATTTTTAATTTTGTTTATAATCCTCCTTCTACTTTTGCCTTTGAATGTCACTGGGATAACTGGTTAGCTAGCTATCTAGCCAATTTTTCTTTTAATTAGCTTTATCCTTTACTGTTTCCTTCTGATTTATAAACTGACTCTACTCATATTATTCCATTATCCTTTATATGAGATTTTCCAAATGACTTTTTATTCTTTATTCTACTTATGTTTGTTATCAATATCTGTTTTATAACCAAATCATAACTTAATGTAATATATATGCTTTTATAATATGTATGTATGTATGTATGTATATCTTTATGTCCTGACCTAGAGTTAGGAGGATAAGTTTAAACCTGACTAAAGATGCAACTATCTAGATATGTGATTTTTGGATAAGTCACTAAACCTGTGCCTTTCTTGGTTTCCTCATTGGTAAAGCAACATTTAGCTCCCAGATTGTTTGGATAGATGCTATTTTTAAAATGTTTTGGCAAGCCTTAAAGTGCAATATAAATGTTAGCTATTAGCAATTAGGTATCAGGACCATATCTGTGTCATAAAAGGGATTTGTTTGGACTCCTGTAATGTTCTCATTGGTTTTCTGGAGGTCTTGGGACCAGCCTTCATTTCAGTTCAGTAATAACCACAAGAATAGCCAGGTGTTAAAGCCCAAATCCTTTATTATTTCCTTCACAATCTAGTTTCCTTGCCTGAGGCCTGGGTCAGCTTTCTGGAGAGCCTTTGAGATCAGCCTTGGTCTCAATGGGTGAAGTGCAGGAGGCCACTACCACAGTGGTGTGAGATGAAGTAAATGAATCTGTCTCTCCTTGGCTCTGAGAGCTTGATCTCCTGCCTCCAGTCCACTTGTCTTCCCTAGCTCTGACTCTGGCTGAAGCTCCCAGCTTATATGCTCTCTTATACTTGCGTTATCATAGGTGTGAATCTTGTAGAATTATGTTTTATATAAGCACTAAGTACATGTACTGAACTAGAGAACTATTAAGCACCATGCTAAACTAGATAACCACTGTCTTTATCAATTCCACTGACTTAGCACCTTGTAAGAATCTTTGTTTCAGCATTCTGGCCCATAAAGACTCCTTTCCATATTTTACCAAATAGTTGCATAGTATTAGAATTAAATGTTCTTTAAATGTTTGGTAGAGTTTACTTGTAAAATCCATCTGGCCCTGAAGATTTTTTTCTTAGGGAGTCAATTAATACCTTGTTCGATTTCTTTTTCTAAAATGGGATTATTTTAGTAATTTATTTTCTCCTCTGTTAATCTGGGCAATTTATATTTTTGTAAATATTCTATTTCATTTAGATTATCAATTTTATTGGCATACAGCTGGGAAAAATAGCTCCTAATTATTGCCCTGGCTAAGGAACTTGGTATGCAGCCAAGAATAACTTACCCAGCAAAAATGGGCATCCTTTTCCAGGGGAGAAGATGGACATTTAACAAAATAAATGAATTCCATCTATTCTTGATGAAAATACCAGACCTACATAAAATTTTTGATCTTCAAATACAGAACTCAAGAGATTTCTAAAAAGGTAAAAAAAAAATATTGAGAACTATACTTCTGCCATAAAAATATGTAAAGAACATATGTGTAATTTGTCCTAGAAACCAGAGGTGGAAGGGAAATTATATCATAAAAAACTGTAAAGTGGTGGTACTACATCTCATGAAGAGGCAAAGGTAACCTATTATATCTGAGAGAAAGAAAGGAGGGAGATGAACATAGTGTGTATCAATAGACATATTCGATTTATGGTGAAACTTCTTCCACTTCATTGAAAAGTGAAAGGGAAGGAGTAAACTAAGGGTAAGGGAATACAGAAATTGTGAGGAAAAGGTGTAAAATAAGGGGAGGAAATTTAAGGTGGGGGAGGGATCCTAAAAAGGGAGGGCTGTGAAAAGCAAGTGGTGTTCACCAGTTTAATACTGGATAGGAGGGTAAAAGGGAAGGAAAGGGGAAAAGCATAAGCAGGGGTTAATAGGATGGCAAGCAATATAGAATTGGTCCTTCTAACCACCAATGTGAATGGGGCAAACTGCCTCATAAAGAGGAAGCAGTTAGCAGACTGGATTAAAAGTCAGAATCCTACTATATGTTGTTTACAGGAAACACACCTGAAACAGGGTGAGACATTCAAACTAAAAGTAAAAGGGTGGAGCAGAATATACTATGCTTCAGGTGAAGGCAAAAAAGCAGGATTAGCCATCCTCATCTCAGATCAAGCAAAAACAAAAATTGATCTAATTAAAAGAGATAAGGAAGGGCATTATATCCTGCTAAAGGGCAGCATCAATAATGAAGCAGTATCAATATTAAACATATATGCACCAAGTGGTGCAGCATCTAAATTCTTAAAAGAGAAATTAAGAGAGCTGCAAGAGGAAATAGATAGCAAAACTATAATAGCGGGAGATCTCGACCTTGCACTCTCAGAATTAGATAAATCAAACCACAAAATAAATAAGAAAGAAGTCAAAGAGGTAAACAGAATACTAGAAAAGTTTGATATGATAGATCTTTGGCGAAAGCTAAATGGAGACAGAAAGGAGTATACTTTCTTCTCAGAAGTTCATGGAACCTATATAAAAATTGATCATATTCTAGGGCATAAAAACCTCAAAATCAAATGCAGTAAGGCAGACATAGTAAATGCATCCTTTTCAGACCACAATGCAATCAAAATTACATTTAATAAGAAGCCAGGGGAAAATAGACCAAAAAATAATTGGAAACTAAATAATCTTATACTAAAGAATGACTGGGTAAAACAGCAAATCATAGACATAATTAATAACTTCACCCAAGAAAATGACAATAATGACACATCATACCAAAATGTGTGGGATACAGCCAAAGCAGTAATAAGGCCTACTTGCATAAAATAGAGAAAGAGAGGGCCAACGAATTGGGCTTACAACTAAAATTACTAGAAAAGGAACAAATTAAAACCCCCCAGACAAACACAAAACTTGAAATTCAAAAAATAAAAGGTGAGATTAATAAAATTGAAAGTAAAAAAAAAAACAAAAAAACTATTGAATTAATTAATAAAACTAAGAGTTGGTTCTATGAAAAAAACCAACAAAATAGACAAATCCTTAGTAAACCTGATTAAAAAAAGGAAAGAGAAAAAGCAAATTGTTAGTCTTGAAAATGAAAAGGGAGAACTCACCACTAAGGAAGAGAAAATTAGAACAATAGTTAGGAGCTACTTTGCTCAACTTTATGCCAATAAATTCGATAACTTAAATGAAATGGAAGAATACTTTCAAAAGTATAGCTTGCCCAGATTAACAGAGGAAGAAGTAAGTAGTCTAAATAGTCCCATCTCAGAAAAAGAAATAGACCAAGCTATTAACCAACTTCCTAAGAAAAAATCCCCAGGGACCAGATGGATTTACATGTGAATTCTATCAAACATTTAAAGAACAACTAACTCCAATGCTATATAAACTATTTGAAAAAATAGGAATTGAAGGAGTCCTACCAAATCCCTTTTATAACATAGACATGGTACTGATACCTAAACCAGGTAGATTGAAAACTGAGAAAGAAAACTATAGACCAATTTCCTTAATGAATATTGATGCTAAAATCTTAAATAAGATATTAGCAAATAGACTTCAGAAAATCATCCCCAGGATAATACACTATGATCAAGTGGGATTTATACCAGGAATGCAGGACTGGTTTAATATTAGGAAAACTATTAGCATAATTGACCATATTAATAATCAAATTAATAAAAACCATATGATCATCTCAATAGATGCAGAAAAAGCATTTGATAAAATCCAACATCCATTCCTACTAAAAACGCTTGAGAGTATAGGAATAAATGGACTATTCCTTAAAATAATAACGAGCATATATTTAAAACCTTCAGTAAACATCATATGTAATGGCGATAAACTAGAATCTTTCCCTGTAAGATCAGGAGTGAAACAAGGTTGCCCACTATCACCATTACTTTTCAATATAGTACTAGAACCTCTAGCCTTGGCAATAAGAGCCGAGAAAGAGATTCAAGGAATTAGAGTAGGAAATGAGGAAATCAAATTATCATTCTTTGCAGATGACATGATGGTATACTTAGAGAACCCCAAAGACTCTGCTAAAAAGCTATTAGAAAGAATTCAGAATCTTAGCAAAGTTGCAGGATACAAAACAAATCCACATAAATCCTCAGCATTTTTATACATTACCAACACAATACAACAGCAAGAGATACAAAGAGAAATTCCATTCAAAATAATGGTCGATAGTATAAAATATTTGGGAATATATCTACCAAAGGAAAGTCAGGAATTATATGAGCAAAATTATGAAACACTTGCCACGAAAATAAAGTCATATTTAAATAATTGGAAAGACATCCAGTGCTCTTGTATAGGCTGAGCGAATATAATTAAGATGGCAATACTCCCTAAACTAATTTATTTATTTAGTGCTATACCAATCAGACTTACAAGAAGCTATTTTAATGACCTAGAAAAAATAATAACAGAATTCATATGGAACAACAAAAGGTCGAGACGTTCAAGGGAAGTAATGAAAAAATAAATAAATGAAGGTGGTCTAGCTGTACCTGATCTAGAACTATATTATAAAGCAACAGTCACCAAAACCATTTGGTATTGGCTAAGAAATAGACTAGTTGATCAGTGGCATAGGTTAGGTTCACAGGGCAAGATAGTGAATAAAAATAGCAATCTAGTGTTTGACAAACCCAAAGATCCCAAATTTTGGGATAAGAATTCATTATTTGACAAAAACTGCTGGGAAAACTGGAAATTAGTATGGCAGAAACTAGGCATGGACCCACATTTTAACACCACATCCTAAAATTAGATCAAAATGGGTCCAAGATTTAGGCATAAAAAACGAAATCATAAATAAATTGGAGGAACATGGGATGGTTTACCTCTCAGACTTGTGGAGGAGGAAGGAGTTTGTGTCCAAGGGAGAACCAGAGACCATTATTGATCACAAAATAGAAAATTTTGATTACACCAAATTAAAAAGTTTCTGCACAAACAAAACTAATGCAAACAAGATTAGAAGGGAAGTAACAAATTGGGAAAACATTTTTACAGTTAAAGGTTCTGATAAAGGCCTCATCTCCAAAATATACAGAGAATTGACTTTAATTTATAAGAAATCAAGCCATTCTCTAATTGATAAATGGTCAAAGGATATAAATTTTCAGATGATGAAATTAAAACTATTTCCACTCATATGAGTGTTCCAAATCACTATTGATCAGAGAAATGCAAATTAAGACAACTCTGAGGTATCATTACACACCTGTCAGATTGGCTAAGATGATAGGAACAAATAACGATGAATGTTGGAGGGGCTGTGGGAAAACTGGGACACTGATGCATTGTTGGTGGAGTTGTGAAAGAATCCAACCATTCTAGAGAGCAATCTGGAATTATGCCCAAAAAGTTGTCAAAATGTGCATACCCTTCGACCCAGCCATACTACTACTGAGCTTATATCCCAAGGAAATACTAAAGAAGGGAAAGGGACCTGTATGTGCCAAAATGTTTGTGGCAGCCCTTTTCATAGTGGCTAGCAACTGGAAAATGAATGGATGTCCATCAATTGGAGAATGGTTAGGTAAATTATGGTATATGAATGTTATGGAATATTATCGTTCTGTAAGAAATGACCAACAGGAAAAATACAGAGAGGCTTGGAGAGACTTACATCAACTGATGCTAAGTGAAACGAGCAGAACCAGAATATCATTATACACTTCAACAATGATACTGTACGAGGATGTATTCTGATGGAAGTGGATATCTTCAACATAGAGAAGAGCTAATCCAATTCCAATTGATCAATGATTGACAGAATCAACTACATCCAGAAAAGGAACACTGGGAAATGAGTGTAAACTGTGAGCATTGTTTTTTTTTTTTTTTTTTTTTTTTTTTGTTTTGTTTTGTTTTGTTTTGTTTTGTTTCTCATTTCAGATTATTTTTACCTTTGCAACAACAACAACAACAACAACAAATTATTGCCCTAATAAATTTCACCCTTTTCATTTTTGATACTAGCAATTTGATTTTCTTATTTCTTTTTTCTAAACAAATTAACTAAAGGTTTATCTATTTTGTTGTTTTTTCATAAAATCAAATTTATTTGTGTTTATTAGTTCAATAGTTTCCTTACTTTCAATTTTATTAATCTCTCTTTTATTTTCAGAATTTCAAATTTGGTATTTAATTGGGGTTTTAAAATGCTGTTTTTTTTTCTATCTTTTTTTAGTTGAATGTCCAATTCATTGACCTTTTCTTTCTCTGTTTTATTTAAATAAGCATCTAGAGATATAAAACTTTCTCTAAGAATTGCTTTGGCTGCATTCCATAAATTTTGGTATGCTACTTCATTTTTATCATTCTCTTGCATGAAACTATAATTGTTTCTATGATTTGTTGTTTCACCTATTTATTCTTTAAGATTAGATTACTTGGTTTCCAATTAATTTTTGGTCATTTTCCCCCTGGCCAGTTATTATATATAATTTTAATTGCATCATTAACTGAAAATATGCATTCACTATTTCTTTCTGCATTTGGTTTTGAGGATTTTATGCTTTAGGGTATAGTCAACTTTTGTGTAGGTTACATGTAACTGAGAAAAATGTATATTCCTTTTTGTCTCCATTCAATTTTCTCCAAAGGCCTTTCGTATCTAACTTTTCTAAAATTCTGTTTACCTCCTAAACTTCTTTTAAATTTTATTTATCTAGTTCTGATAGAGCAAGGTGGGGATTCATCCCTTCCCGCCCCCCTCACCAAGTATGGTTTTGCTCTGTATTTTTTCTGACAACTCTCAACTACTCTTGTAGGAATTTGGATGCTATACCACTTGGTGCATAAATCTTTAGTATTGATATTACTTTATTATCTATGATACTCTTTAGCAAAATTTTGGTTCCTTTCTCATTTCTTTTAATTAGATCTATTTTTGGTTTTGTTAGATGTGAGATGAGGATTGCTACTCCTACCTTTTTTACTTCAGCTGAAGCAGAATAAATTCAACTCTAGACTTTTACCTTTACTCTGTATGTATCTCTCTGCTTTCAATGTGTTTTTTTGTAAACAACATATTGTAGCATTCTGGCTTTTAATCTAGTCTGCTATCCACTTTTGTTTTATGGGAGAGTTCATTCCATTTAAATTCATAGTTAAAAATTACACTCTGTATTTCCCACTATTTTAATTTTCTTCGTTATATTTTTCTCTTTCCTTTCCCCCTTTCTCTATTCCCTAGCATTTTACTTCTGACCACAACCTCCCTTAATCAGCTCTCCTCTTTTATAATACCGTCCCTTTTCTTATCCCTTTCTCCTTTTCCTTTTATTCTACCTTCTATTTGCCTCCCCCCTTTCCTTTCCATTCTCCTATTTCCCTAAAGAATGACACAAGTTTCACTATCAAATTAAATGTTTGATATTCTATGTTTGAGGCAAATGTGATGAGGGAAAGGTTCATATAATTCTTATTCTCCTCCCTTTTCTCTCTCAATTGTAATAGGTCATTTTTGCTTCCTTATGTGATATAATTTACCCCTATTTTACCTCCCCTTCCCTCTTCTTTCCATATAATCTCTTTCTATCCCTAGTTTCATTTTTGTATCATCACAAAGGTATAATTCTCAAAAGTTTAATATATCATCTTTCCACATAGGGATATAATTTTTTGACTTTAAAAAACATATTTTCGCCCTTTTTCCCTTTTTATCTTTCTCTTGAGTTCTGTATTTGAAGATCAAATTTTCTTTAGCTGATGAACAACACTTATACATTATAATAGATAACCCAAAATCTCAAACTTTTCCTTTCTTACTTATTTTAAATTGCTTGGTTTGCATTTCTGGAAGTTTATATACAACACAACTAAGTCATTTTGTGAAGACCTTACTTATCCAGGGCTGGAAAATAGATCCATTTGATCACTTTCTTGTGATCTACTTGCCTGCAATCTATTTTATTTTGGGAACAGACTAAATACTGACAACTATTGTCCTCTTGTAGCTCTAGATGAGTTTAAAATATTTCTCTGCATTCAAAGTAAATAAGAAGAATTAAGTTATAGGCTCAATTATAATTATACATATTTTGTACTGTGAATATAGCAAGTGCTCTGCATTCAACAAAGCAAGTAATTCAGTATAATTGATGCTAAGTATAAAGAAGAAAGCAAGATTTTTCTATGCAGAAGCCAAAATGAAAATGGTTAAGACCTGATTGACATGCTGAAATTTATGTAATTATGATTTTCTGTTTAAGTGAAAAGAAGTCATTTATTGTCAAGTTAAGTATAACTTCCCCAAAGTATTATCCAATCCTTATTATATTGGTTAATGAAAGTGATGATTTTTTATCCTAAATGTGAGTGTTATATAGCATCTTTGTAATGTTTTTCAAAGGCAAATGAAACACAATTTTTTCCCCAAAATTTTAATAATAGTTTATTTTCAAAATATATGCAATGATAGTTTTCAACATTCACCTTTGCAAAATCTTGTTTTCCAAATTTTTCTCCTTCCCTTCCCCTTATCTCCTTCCCCTAGGCAGTAAGTAATCCAGTCTAGGTTAAACATGTGCTATTCTTATAAACATATTTCAACATATATCATGATGCAGAAGAAAAATCAGATCAAAAGGGGAAAAATGAGAAAAGAAAAAAAAAAAACAAACAAACCACAATCATACCCCAAAAATGTGTAAATACTATGCTGTGATCCATTTTCAGCCCTCATAGCTCTCTTTCTGGATGCAGATAGTTCTCTCTGTCATAAGTATTGGAATTGATCTGAATCATCTCATTGTTGAAAAGAGTTAAGATGGAACCAAATTTTCATTATTTTTAGGCAATGCTATTTAGCATTTCTAATACAGACACATACAAATCATAAGCAAATGATGATCATAATAAAACAACTGCAGAATAACAGATAAATTTATGAATAGCTATTTGGTTGAAAAGTATATTACACTGAAGCATTCTTTAAATGGTGTAATGTTTCATTCTTTTGATTTACACAACAGACAGTTTGTGTTCTTATCATTTCTTTTCTATACTCTTATATTAGCTTTTTAACTGGTTTCCTTGCTATCCCTTCTCTGATTTATCTTCCACTCAGTCATCAAATTTACATATCTAAAATGCAAGTGTTCACATTACTACTTTATTTAAAAATTTCACTCATATCTTATTGCTTAAAGGATAAAAATTTATAAAATATTCTGTGTGAAATTTCAAGTCTTTGACAATGAGAGTTCCATCTATGTTTAAAATACAATTTCATATTATTCCTCTTTATGTATTCTCCATCAATTCAAATTGGCTTTTTTCCCATCCTTTTCCAAGTGAGGCATCTAGTGTGAGGTGCCACAGCGTATAGAGTGTTGAATCTAAAGCCAGGCAATTTAAAGCTGGCCTTTTTGATATTTGTTAACTATGTAACCACAGTCAAGTCTCAGTTTTCTCATATGTAAAACTGGGATAATAGTAAAATCTACTTCCCTTTCTTCCCAAAGATCAAATAGATTAGTATCTGTCTCTAAATCTCAATGTGCTATATGCGTGATATCATCATCATATTCATCATCATCATTAGACATTCTTTCTTACCCCAGACTCTCTTTGCAAGTTCTCTCCCATATTTGGAGTACATTTCCTATTCACTTTCATTTTTCAGAATCCCTAACTTCCTTCAAAACATGGCTTAGGAGCCATCTTTAACCTGAGGCATTTCCAGATCCCTTCATTTTTTAGAGTTTTGTTTCTATTCATTTACTTATTTGTATATATGTTGTGTCATCAGAATTTAAACTTCCTGAGATCAGGTACTATTTTGTAGTATCTTAAGCATATTGGGAATTTAATAAATACTTGTTAGATTTAATTTAAATATATCAAAGAGATTTGCTATTTAAATGAATGGTACTGAATCATATTTAAGATAATGTTAGCAGGAGCAAAGAATCTTCCCTTTGTAAGGTGAGGAGTAATCATCCTTAATTTATGTTTTGTGTAACTTGTTTTTTTACCAGATAGAATGTGTTGGCAATGCTTTACTCCTGTTATAAGTGAATATCTGAAATTTTCAACCAACTATTAATTTAAATGAAAAATATAAGCAAACATGGAACTAAAAAATATATCAAACTCAGAGAGATTTGTATTAAATCTCTGCAAAATATTAATGCTCATTGTGAAGTTTTCAATATAACTTTGAGATAGAATGTTTATGGTGTTATTTTATACCTGTTTGATTTAAAACTACTTTGTATCTCAGGGCCATCCTTTAAGGGTGGAAGTCTTGAAAAAAAAATCACACCTTGTCACACCCTTCAGATATTTGAGTCAAAAGAAATATCAAGATCAATCTTATGGAAGAAAAACATTCACAAAATATGTAGCCTAAAAGGTAGAGCTTATGAATATATGCATGTGTAGATTGAATGAGGAAGGATATTACTTTTTTCGCAATGATTATTATTTCTAACCCTAGCTTTTTTTGTTAACACTTAACTTTAAGACAGAGTTGTAACCAACAAAATGTTCACATGGGACAAGTAGCTGGAATGAAGAGATGTGGTTTTCTGTTTCTTTATTTTAAAAATAATAGTAGCTATTTATTTTGCAATATACATGAAAAGAGTGTTTTTTAACACATCCTTGAAAAACTTTGTTTTCCAAATTTTTCTCTCTACCTTTCCCCTTCTCCAATTTCCTATACATTTTATACATTTCCTATACAATTTATACATTAAATATATAATACTACTAAACATACTTCTACATTTATCATGCTGCACAAGAAAAATCAGATCAAAAAGGAAAAAATGAGAATGAAAAAACAAGCAACCAAACGACAACAAAGGCAAAAATACTGTTATGATCCACATTCAGTCTCCATAATCTTCTCTCCGGGTGCAGATGGCTCTCTCCATCACAAGTCTATTGGAATTGGCCTGAATTACTTCACTATTGAAAAGAACCAAGTCCATCAGAGTTGATTTTCACATAATGCTGTTGTTGCTGCTGTGGATTTCTTGGTTCTACTCACTTCATTTAGTATCAATTCATGCAAGTCTCTCTAGGCCTTTCTAAAATCAGCCCACTGATTACTTCTTATAGGAAAAATAGTATTCCATTACATTCAAATACCATAACTTATTCAGCTATTTCCCAATAAATTATTTAGCTGTTCCCCAACTGATGGGAATTCACTCAGTTTCCAGTTCCTTGCCAGTACAAAAAGGAGTGTTGCCAACATTTTTGCACATTTGGATCCTTTTCTCTTTTTTATTAACTCTTTGGGATACAGACCCAGGAGACATACTGTTAGTTATTAGAGTATGCATGCCTTTGGAACTTCTAGCTCTAAATTGCTCTCCAGAATGCTTGTATCAGTTCATAACTTCACCAACAATGTGTTAGTGTCCCATTTTTCCCACATCCCTTCCAGCATTTATCATTATATTTTCCTATGAGTTTAGCTAATCTGAGAGGTATGCAGTGATACCTGACAAATTTCATCTATAATAGTGATTTAGAACATTTTTTCATATGACTAGAAATGGTTTCAATTTCTTCTTCTAAAATTTGTTTATTCATATCTTTTGACCATTTATCAATTGGGTAATGGCTTGTATGCTGATAAATTTGAGTCAGTTCTCTTTATATTTTAGAAATGAGCTCCCTATCAGACATAAAAATTGTTTCCCAGTTTTATGCATCCCTTCTAATCATGGCTGCATCAGATTTGTTTATGCAAAATCTTTTCAATTTAATATAATCAAAATTATTGAATGTGTTTTTTGAAGGAAATGCTTTATTCCCTCGGGGTTTCTATCTTCTTTCCACCCCCTTCCCCAATCTTTGTCTAGGTTGTTCAATACTTCAATGGAGCTATAATATCATCAGTGTGGGCATTCTCTCCAATAATTCAGACCTACAAATCCTCTTATGTTCACCACTGGGCATATTCCCAATGTGCTTGGGATTTTCATGAATTTTCCTTTATATCACCAAGATGCCAATGGAGGACATGGGTTCTATGTTGGTCAACTTTCCCTCTTGTCACATGATCAATTCATTTTTTTGATCTTTGAAAATACCCTATATTTCAATTTTCCTTTCTAATTCCTTGCTAGCAACATCTTGCTTCTTGACAATTATCAGGAGCTTTTTTGCTCAATTATTTGCTAAAATGACTGATAATCCAGAGCAAAATGGATATTTACAAAAATATAAATTGCTCAGATTCACAGAAGAAATAGAATACTTAAATAACCCCATTTTACAAAAAGGAAATTGAACAAGTCATAAATCATTTTTGAAAGAAATAAATCCCTAATGCCAGATGGATTCACAATTGAACTCTACCATTTAAAAATTAATCCCAATATCAAGGGTATTTTTTTGGTCATAAATGAAATGAACATAATGAGGAGAGCATCCTTCATGATAACAGCTATGAGCATCAGGGTAGGAGTCTCTTAGCGTAAGAGGAAGTACAGAAGACTTGAAGCCCGAGATACTTAGATGTAATTTCTGCAACCAGTAGGCACTGTGTCTCAAGTGGAATTCTGGTCATATTGAGAACCCATCATCAACAGGAGACACCACCTTCCCTTACTGGCTGTGCCTGTGACTTCATAGACTTATATAAGCAGTGGGGACCAGGAGGTCAGTAAGAGTGCAGGAGAGTGCATAATGTGAACATATGGAATAAAGTCTTGAGCTCACATGCCAGTGTCTTCCAGTGCTCTGTTGGTCATGAGAATCACTGCTCAGAGAGGTGGTGGCCAGAGATCTCTGAAGACCTACGATTGGGTTAAGATTGGTAAAGAACTATTGTATGAAAAGTGGCCAGAGATTTTCTGAAAGCCTGGGAGCTAGGCAAGACTAATAACAAGAAATCTCTAGGTGGGAGGTTACAAACAGCAATATATAAAATTAAAAAACTGTGAATGACTTGGCAATTTTCAGCAATAAAGTTCTCTAAGAAAATCCCAGTAGACTCATGGTGAAAAATGATACCAGCCTACAAAACTTATGGTATTTGAAAGGGAAAGATTTACTGGAACCAAATGGATCCATGTTTTCATCCCAGGGCTGAATGAGACTACTGTCTCCAAGAATTCAGCATCCAGCAGCCAATACGAGATCTCAATGACAATTTATATACAGTAGCTAAACAAAGGCAGTGGGGTGGAGTCCAAACTCTGGTGAGCAAGAATCTCCAGGAAAGAAAAATTCTCCAATCTCTATCTTGTCTCAGTTTCTCCGGCATTACAATAACACTAATAAATAAATATGCACAAAAAAAAGACTTATAAGATGTACAAATGTACTATTAAAAATCTCTATTCATATCAGGCACAATTCATTGATCATTTGCAATATCTATTCAAAATATAAAAAGTATTCCTGCACATACACACACACTCCCATTATGGAAAAAATAGCATCTATTTCAAGTTTTGTTTTTTTCTTTTAATCAAGAAAGGAGAGGGGAAAAAATCCACCTGGAAATTAAAATCTAAAAATGTATATCTTTTCTAGAGGACTTTTCTTTAAAAATATAACTGTTTACACACATTTTCCCCCCACTTTTTTTGGTGTCATTTTTCTTTAGAATTTGTGAAAAATAAAGAAAATAAACTATAGGGGGTGGAGCCAAGATGGTGGAGAAGATACAGGCAGACTTCGAGGCTTTCTCTTACCCGCAATACCAACTATTTAATTCAGCCTCAAAAATAATGCTGGACTGGTAAAAATCATGAAGATTAGAAACACAACAACTTACCAACTGAAGAGAATCTGGAACTTCGTCAGAAAAGGTCTGTAATGAAGGGAGGGGGAAAAGGACCAGCACAGTTGGAGAGAGACTAGCTTACTGTGTTGATTGGGCTGGAGAGGCCTCTGAGATTATAAAAGCTACTGAGACAGAGGATTCTGGCATAAGCTGATAGCTCTACTCTTCTTGCAAAAGAGCAGACTAGCAGAGAAGTAAAGCCACTTAAAAACAAACAAACAAACAAACAAACAAACAAAAAAAAACACCAGAAGCTGCCTATAGCTACAGCAAACTGGAAGTGAGACAGCAAAAATTGAGGCATGCCTTCTGCTGTCCCAGGCTTATCCTTGGGGCAATTAAAAACCTGCAGGGCAGTGGGGGGGGGGGGCACAGCCCGGGGCAGCTTCTAATCCCACAGTGGGGGACTTGGCCTGAGGCAATGGAACTTCCACAGCAGTAAAGCTCCGCAACAGTGACTGTGCTTACCGGGATATAGATACTTCCGGTCTCTAAACCAAGGCTATTTGCCAGTCAGCTGCTAATGTTCACAGTCCCACTGGGGGCTTTGGCCTGGGGTTGTTATGCTTTCACTGTTCAGCCTCTAGTCTTAGGGCAGTCGCTAGGCTACAAAGCAGGGTACTTCACTGGGCACAACTGCAGCCCGGCTCTGAATCATTCCTGGTGGAGGAGGAGGGCACTCTCTCCCAGAGCTCCCTCATACCTTTCCAACCCCATTCACAAGACATCTGACTTCCATATCTCTATTCTGTAGAGGAAGCTGGGAACCCCTTAATCAGAAAGCAGACCCCACAGGTTATAAAAAATGAGTAAGAAATTGAAGAGAATGATTAACAGTTTCTGTATAGAAAAAGAGCAGATCTCTAATCGTGAGGAGGCTAACGGTAGAGAGTTTCCAGATAATACCCTGAAGGGGAATGTTACCTGGCCCCCGTCACATAACTCTCTCCTAGAAGAGACTATTAAAGACCAAAAAGAGAGTTAGAAGATAAATGGGCAAAGGAAAGAGAAGGTATGCTAGAGAGTAGCACAATGTCCTGAAATTTGAATTGGAAAAGATAAAGAATTCATAGGAAGTGCAGGGAAACAAAATTTGTGAATTGGAAAAGGTTAAAAAAATGACAGGAAAGTAGGATTTCTGAATTGGAAAAGATAAAGAATTCTCAACAAAGTAGGATTTGTAAATTGGAAAAAGAAAACAACTCACTTAAAAAAAATAGTGAAATGGAAAAATAATTCCACAGAGCAAAACAATTCATTTAAAAACTCAATTGGACATATACAAAAAGAACTAAAAATGTGAATGAAGAAAATAACTCATTAAAAATCAGGACTGAACAAATAGAAACGAATGATTCATTGAGACACCAAGAATCAGTCAAACAAAACAAAAAAAAAAAAATGAAAAGCAGGAGAATAACATCAAATATTTATTGGGAAAATCTATAGACCTGAAAAATAGATCTAGGAGAGATAATCTGAGGATCATTGGACTTCCCGAAAATTATGATGAAAAAAAGAGTCTAGATTCTATTTTACAGGAAATCATCAAAGAGAAATAATAGAATATAATAGAAATAATAGAAACAGAAGGGAAAATAGGCATTGAAAAAATTCATTGAACACCTTCTGAAAAAGACCCTAAAAACAAAACAAACAAACAAACAAAAAACTCCACGGAATATTGTGGCTAAACTGCAGAACTTTCAGACTAAGGAAAAAATACTGCAAGAAGGCAGGAAAAAAAAAATTCAAATATTGCGGTGCTACAATAAGAGTCACTTAAGACCTGGCTGCATCCACATTAAAGGATTGAAAGGCCTGGATTCTGATATTCTAAAAGGCAAAAGAACTTGGAATGAAGCCAAGAATAAAGTACCCAGCTAAATTTAGCAGTTTCTTCCATGGAAGAAGATGGACATTTAATGAAACAGATGAATTGCATTTGTTTCTAAGAAAAAAAAAAAACAGATCTAAACAAAAAATTTACTCTCCAACCACAAGACTCAAGAGAAGCAGAGAAAGGTAAAAGGAACTCTTGAGAAATGTATTTCTGTTGTGGATATACAGAAAGTCCACATATATAATTTGATTTTACTGATATAACATTAAAAAAAAAAGGGGGAAGTAGAAAGGGAAAGGGATAGCATCAGAAAATGGGAAAAGGGGAGATAAAAAGAGGGAAAATATATCCCAGGAAGAGGCAAAGAAAATTTACCACATCTGAGGGAATTTAGAGAGGGGGAGGAACATTGTGTGAATCTTACTCTCATCAGAGTAGGCTCAAAGAGTTAATAATTGACATATTTGTTTTTCAGAGAATTCTCTCTCACCTCATAAAAAGGGGGGAGAGGAAAAGGGAAAAGGAAAAGAGTAATAAGGGAAGAGTACAAGAAAGGGGAAGGGACTTAAAAGGAGGGGGCAGGGGTACTAAAAAGGGAGGATTGCATGGCACAAGTGAGGCCCATAAGTTTAATACTGGGGAAGGGATTCGGGGGGAGAAGAGGGAAAAAAGCATAATCTGGGGATAATATGATGGCAGGAAATACAGAATTAGTAATTTTAACTGTAAATGTGAATGAGATGAAATCTCCCATTAAGCAGAGGCAGATAGCAGACTGGATCAAAAGTCAGATTCCTACAATATGTTGCTTACAGGAAACACATTTAAAGCAGGGAGATATTTACAGAGTAAAGGTAAAAGGCTGGAGCAGAATCTATTATGCTTCAAGTGAAGTCAAAAAAAGCAGGGGTGGCCATCCTTATCTCAGATCAAGCAAAAGCAGAAACTGATCTAATTAAAAGAGATAAGGAAGGAAACTATGTCCTGCTAAAGGGTAGCATAGACAATGAAGCCATATCAATACTAAACATATATGCACCAAGTAGTATAGCATCTAACTTCCTAAAGGAGAAGTTAAGAGAGTTGCAAGAAGAAATAGACAGCAAAACTATAATAGTGGGAGATCTCAACCTTGCACTCTCAGTATTAGATAAATCAAGCCACAAAACAAATAAGAAAGAAATTAAGGAAGTAAATAGAACATTAGAAAAATTAGGTATGATAGATCTTTGAAGAAAACTGAATGGTGATAGAAAGGAGTATACTTTCTTCTCAACAGTTCATGAAACCTATACAAAAATAGACCATATATTAGGACATAAAGATCTCAAAATTAAATGCAGGAAGGCAGAAATAGTAAATTCTCTCTTCTCAGATCACAATGCAATAACAACCACATTCAACAAGAAGTTAGACCAAAAAGTAATTGGAAACTAAATAATCTCATCTTAAAGAATGATTGGGTAAAGTAGCAAATTATAGAAACAATTAATAATTTCACCTAAGATAATGACAACAATGAGACATCATACCAAAATTTGTGGGATGCAGCTAAAGTGGTAATAAGGGGAAATTTTATATCTTTAGAGGCTTACTTGAAGAAAATAAAGAAAGAGAAGATCAATGAATTGGGCCTGCAACTTAAAAAGCTAGAAAAAGACCAAATTAAAAACCCCCAACCAAATACTAAACTTGAAATTCTAAAATTAAAAGGAGAATATTATTGAAAGTAAAAAAAAACAAAAAAAAACTATTGAATTAATAAATAAAACTAAGAGTTGGTTTTATGAAAAAAACAATAAAATAGATAAACCTTTGGTAAATCTGATCAGAAAAAGGAAAGAGGAAAATCAAATTGTTAGTCTTACAAATGAAAAGGGGGATCTTTCCACCAAATGAAGAGGAAATTAGAGCAATAATAAGGAATTACTTTGCCCAACTTTATGCCAATAAATTTGATAACTTAAGTGTAATGGATGACTACCTCCAAAAATATAGGCTTCCTAGATTAACAGAGGAGGAATTAAATTGCTTAAATATTCCAACCAATTTCAGAAAAAGAAATAGAACAATCTATTAATCAACTCCCCAGGAAAAAATCCCCAGGACAGATGGATTTACATGTGAATTCTATCAAACATTTAAAGAACAATTAACTCCAATGTTATATAAACTATTTGAAAAAATAGGGGATGAAGGAATCCTATCAAACTCCTTTTATGACACAGACATGATACTGATAAACCAGGTGGGTTGAAAATGGAGAAAGAAAACTATAGACCAATCTCCTCAATGAATATTGATGCTAAAATCTTAAATAAGATATTAGCAAAAAGACTTCAGAAAATCATCCACAGGATGCACCATGATCAAGTAAGATTTATACCAGGAATGCAGGGCTGGTTTAGTATTAGGAAAACTATTAGTATAATTGGCCATATTAATAATCAAATTAACAAAAACCATATGATCATCTCAATAGATGGCAGAAAAAGCATTTGATAAAATACAACATCCATTCCTACTAAAAACACTTGAGAGTATAGGAATAAATGGACTATTCCTTAAAATAGTCAGGATATATACATATATATATATATATATGTATATATATATATATATATATTATTTAAAACTGTCAGTAAGAATCATGTAATGAGGATAACCTGGAACCTTTCCCAGTAAGATCAGGAGTGAAACAAGGTTTCCCACTATCACCATTACTATTCAATATTGTATTAAAAATGCTAGCCTCGGCAATAAGAGTGGAGAAAGAGATTAAAGGAATAAGAGTAAGTAATGAGGAAATCAAACTATAACTCTTTGCAGATGATATGATGATATACTTAGAGAACCCCAGAGATTCAACTAAAAAGCTATTAGAAATAATTCACAACTTTAGCAAAGTTGCTGGATACAAAATAAATCCACATATATCCTCAGCATTTTTATACATCACCAACAAAATCCAACAGCAAGAGATACAAAGAGAAATTCCATTCAAAACAACTGTTGAGAGTATAAAATATTTGGGAATCCATCTACCAAAGAATAGTCAGGAATTATATGAGCAAAATTACAAAACACTTGCCACAAAAATAAAGTCAGATTTAAATAATTGGAAAAACATTCAGTGTTCTTGGATAGGCCGAGCGAATATAATAAAGATGACAATACTCCCTAAACTAATCTATTTATTTAGTGCTATAATAATCAGACTCCCAAGAAACTATTTTAATGATCTAGAAAAAATAAGAACAAAATTCATACGGAAGAACAAAAGTTTGAGAATTTCAAGGGAATTAATGAAAAGAAAAAATCAAATGAAGGTGGTCTAAGTGTACCTGATCTAAAGCTATATTATAAAGCAGCAGTCACCAAAACTATTTGGTATTGGCTAAGAAATAGACTAGTTGATCAGTGGAACAGGTTAGGTTCACGGGACAAAATAGTGTACAACTATAGCAATCTAATTTTGACAAACCCAAAGATACCAACTTTTGGGATAAGAATTCATTATTTGAAAAAAACTTTTGGGAAAACTAGAAATTAGTATAGCAGAAATTAGATATAGTCCTATACTTAAGACCATATACCAAGATAAGATCAAGATGGGTCCATGATTTAGGTATAAAGAATGAGATCATAAATAGATTAGAGGAACATAGGATAGTTTACCCTTCAGACTTGTGGAGTCTGTGGAGGAGGAAGGAATTTATGACCAAATTTATGATCACAAAATTTTTATTATATCAAATTAAAAAGCTTTTGTACAAACAAAACTAATGCAAACAAGATTAGAGGAGAAGTAACAAATTGGATAAATATTTTAACAGTTAAAGGTTCTGATAAAGTCCTCATTTCCAAAATATATAGAGTTTGATTCCAATTTATAAGAAGTCAAACCATTCTTCAATTGATAAATGGTCAAAGGATATGAAGAATTTTCAGATGATGAAATTGAAATTATTTCCACTCATATGAAAGAGTGTTCCAAATCACTACTGATCAGAGAAATGCAAATTAAGACAACTCTGAGATACCACTGTCAGATTGGCTAAGATGGCAGGAAAAAATAATTATGAATGTTGGAGGGGTTTTGGGAAAATTGGGACACTGATGCATTGTTGGTGGAGTTGTGAAAGACCAGTCATTCTGGAGAGCAATTTGGAACTGTGCCCAAAAAGTTATCAAACTGTGCAATACCCTTTGATCCAGCAGTGCTACTACTGGGATTATATCCCAAAGAAATACTAAAGAGGGGAAAAGGACCTGTATGTGCCAAAATGTTTGAGGCAGCTCTTTTTGTAGTGACTAGAAACTGAAAAATGAATGCATGTGCATCAATTGGAGAATGGTTGGGTAAATTATGGAATATGAATGTTATGGAACATTATTACTCTGTAAGAAATGACCAGCAGGATGAATACGAAAGCCTTGGAGAGACTTACATGAACTGATGCTGAGTGAAATAAGCAGAACCAGGAGATCACTATACACTTCAACAAGGATACTGTATAAAGATATATTCTGATTGAAGTCGATATCTTTAACATAAAGAAGATCTAATTCAGTTCCAGTTGATCAATGATGGACAGAAACAGCTATATCCAGAGAAGGAACACTGGGAATTGAGTGTACGATGTTTGCACTATTGTCTTTCTACCCAGGTGACTTATACTTCAGAATCCAATTCTTACCATGCAACAAGAAATTTGGTTTTACACACATATCTAGGTTATACTGTAACACATTTAATATGTATGGGATTGCCTGTCATTTAGGGGAGGGAGTAGAGGGTGGGAGGGGAAAATTTGGAAAAATGAATACAAGGGATAATGTTGTAAAAAAAATTACTCATGCATATATACTGTCAAAAATTATAATTATAAAATTAATTAAAAAAGAAAATAAACTATAGAATTTCTACTTAAGATATATATTCTATTTTCATTTTAAAATGTATTTTTTCATCTTCAGTGTAATGGAAATATTTATAAATAAATTAAAGAAATTTTCTCAGTTACAAATATATAAGCTTCTCAGGCATTGCTTTTAGACTACTAGGAACCATGCTAGGTAGTAATAGGAAGGTTATTTAGCTAATTTCAATACCATTTTGCAGCAATACTATATGGTCAGTGACTTTCTGGCTGTGAGAGGCAGAACCAGGTCTTATTCTGTGAAGCTTTGCCCTCCTAGCTGGATCTATGGCCTCAAAGTCCCTTAGCATAAGTTGAGAACCTTTTTGTGGATTAATTAATGAGCCTGGGGGCAGCTAAGTGGCACAGTGGATAGAGCACCAGCCTTGAATTCAGGAGGACCTGAATTCAAATCTGATCTCAGACACTTAACACTTCCTAGCTGTGTGATCCTGGGCAAGTCACTTAACCCCAGCCTCAGGGGGAAAAAAAAAAATTACTGAGCCTGTGGTTCCCTACTACTTCCTTGCTATTATGTATAGAGCTGAATATAGCCACAAGTCTGAACTTTAGTGACTATCCTTGCTTATCCTTGCTGCTGGTAGGGTCAGAGATAGGTAGGGGAAGAGGAACACCAGTGGACAAAGCCTGTGCTATGAAGTACAGGTTAAAAAGTTCATTTGTCCTCCTTCCCCACCCCTGCAATGAGATGGAAAGGGAGCAAAGGTGGCTGTGCATTTTCTTATAAGTGATAGCCCTGAGCTAATTTCCTGTCTGATTCACCTTACTTATGACGCTGGTCATAGTCATCTTTCTCTTAATTTAGGCAGTAATAATCTCTTTGAAAAATAACCATTTTTTCCCAGACCCTGGGGCAATTGCACAATATCTTGGGAATTAGACCTAGCTAACCAATCTCTTTAAAATGTCTTTAATCTTACTGAAAAGGTTTCTGCTGCATAACTTTTTCCTCATTTAATGAAAAAGAAACAAACAAATAAAATCCTTTTCTATTCCGGGCCTCCAAAAACTGTATTTTAGGAAACCTTAATACTAATGAAGCAAAAATAATAATTTCAGCCATGCTATAATTATATATAAACTAAAATTAAACTGAGCCAAACTGAAACTAGAAATATTCTAGAATTTTGTTTTATGTGAAATATCTGTTTTTTTGTCCAAAATCAAAATTTCCTTGGAAAAAAACTACAAATATATTCTGAGTGGTGATACAGGTAATCAAGATCTGAATGTAAATCGGCTTTTAAAAATTCAGTTTCATATTTTGGGAGAAATAATCATTAGCATATTCTGAGGGGTCCCTTGAAAGAAAGGTTTAAGAATCCCATATTGTCTTTTGGTTGGATTTTAGCAAATGTGACTTCAAGTTTGTCTTCTGATTGAATTACTTCTCTGACAAATAAACACAAAACATGTCTCTGAACAAAGTTGTAATCCATTCAGTTGATGACTTTACTTCTTTAATTATAATATATTAAAAAAAAATCACAAAGTTCCTAAATCTTGAAAATATTTAGTAAAAATGTTGTTGTGTAGTCATGTCTGACTCTGTGACCCTATTTGGGATTTTCTTGCAAAGGTACTAGAATGGTTTGATATATCTCTCTCTAGCTCATTTTAAAGTTGAGAAAACTTGCCCAAGGTCACACAGATTTGAACTCAGAACGATGAGTTTTCCTGACTCTAGCCCAGGTGCTCTATCCAGTATACCACTTAGCTTCCCCAGTAAAAACAAAACAAAACAAAATTCTTAAATATGTTATATAATGTTCTGTATAACAGAACTATCTAACATCTATCTAAACTTAGAAAATCTAAAACATCATACTTTGGTTAGACACTTTTGTTTTAGCTAGGTTATTGAAATAAATCTTATTTACTAATTAAATTAATAGAATAAAAAAGAAGTAAAATTTTTAATTCTTAAATAATCTACATTTTGCTAGGCAATCACATGGTCATTTTGTTAGTAAAGATAACCTTTTATATTTCAACAAATTTAATTTGTCTTATCTATTGCAAATATTGCTTATACCTTTTTTTTTTAGGCTTATTAATAATGTGAGTGACAGAAGAAGCTTATACATTTTTACCAACTCTTCCAAAGTTTTCTTTATGTTTGCACATTTGTAAATACCAAAAGGTAAAAAGGCATGAAGCCTAAGGTGATCATGATTTTCTTTCATTAAAAATGAGACAGAACAGTATCTTTAAAAATAAATATCTTATTTATAGATACTGTAGTTTCTAGTTTTTATGAAGCCTTTTGAATAAAATGAAAAAAAAAAACCAGTTGATATGAACATCTTATACATCTGTCTCTCAGAGATTAATTTATTTTTTTCAGGATGTGGCTTTTTGTTATAAAAGCTAGTGAAAATGCCACTGATAAATCTTGTAGAGGACTTCTTAAAACAAACAAATTTAGGGCACAAAATTCTCTATTTAAAATATTGAATTTGATTCAATCTTTTAATAATTGAATAGCAAATTTCTAAAAAAAAAACAACCATCACAGGAAATGAAATAAATATTGACAAAAGATTGGAGATGTACATTTTTCATTAATATTGGATATAAGGTAAAGAAAACTGAGAATCAAATTGACTTGGTAATTTCTGATTATTTCTCAGTGCTTTAGAATGTAAGAGCAGTGTGATAATTCACCAAAGAATGTAAGAAAAAATATTTTACTACGTTTTATTCTGTAAATTAGCCGGTATCCACTATAACTAAATAACACAAAAGATTAACGAAATTTAATGGACTTCAATTTGATGCATAGAAAAATATAGCTAAAAGATTCTAGAAGCTATTTTAGATTGAAGAAGTCAAGGAAAAATGTCTGGCTATCTTAACAAATTGGCCTTTGGTACCTAAGATTTCTGTAATGATAAAACATCTGTAAAAACAACCTCATTTTTGGAGTCTGTCTCTGTATTTATAATAGTAGTGCATTATCATGCACTTTCAAATCTTTGCATGAAATTTGCTATTAGGATGAAATGCTAACCATAGTAACAAAAACAATTCATTCATTGAACTAAGAAACAAGCTAGACAGCTTGGGTGATATTCAGGGGCTTCTAGTTTTTGAGATAATATAAAGTAATTTATATAAGGATTTTTTTTAAATCTATAAAACAGTCCTATAACTTGAATCCCAAAGATGTTATCTTAAGCACTGTCTGCCTTTTACATTTTTTTGAGTACCTTTAGAATTTATCACAATGCTTGGAACATAGTAGGTGTTTAATATTTATTGACTGGCTGACTGGTTGAAAGAAATGAGGAATTTGATACTTGGTTGACAATTTAATGACATAAAGAAGCTTCTTAATGAATTTTCTTGTTAAATAAGAAAATATAAAATTACCAGAATCTCATAGATCATATGGCTATCTCTAATAAATGAAGCATTACAAAGAAAAGAGAATGAAATATGCAAACACATAAAATGTAGCAATTTATATGACAGACACTTACTGTTGTTGTATAAGCAGCTTCTGGGTCATCTTCTAATACTCGAGAGAGACCAAAATCAGATACTTTGCATACTAAGTTGCTGTTGACTAGAATATTTCGAGCTGCAAGATCTCGATGTACATAACCCATATCAGAAAGATACTTCATACCAGATGCAATCCCTCGAAGCATACCAATCAACTGAATAACTGTGAAGTGGCCATCATGTTTCTGAAAAGAAATTTTATAGGTTAAAAGTAAATTATAAGTCCTAGGATATTAAAGATTATTTATGATCTACATGGCTCTTCCATGAGAATATTATTTTTAGGTATATTTCACTAAGAAAAAAAAGAGAAAGGGAGAATTCTTTAGGATAAAGGTTTTTCTCCATCTTATTCCTATTGAAGAGAGAAAATAGCTTAACATTTAAAATGGGGAGGAAAATTTAGTTGGAGATGACCAAGAAATCCTCCAAAAGGCAATAGCAATAGAGAAATTAATAAAAGAAGAAAGTGAATTTCAAGAAGACTCTTCTTAATAGGTAAATCTTGGTGAAGATATTATTAGGATGGTAGTGTAATAGAAAAGGACCCTGTGGAGAATTAATTCTCTTTAAATAGTCATGGGTTCCTGAATCAACCATACATTATTTAGGAAAGAAAGTAAATATAGTAGGATGTCAAGTTAGTTAAACTCAGAGCTCTACAAAAACCTGAAAAGCAAAAGGAAATTACATAAAAAACTGCCAATAAAAACTTAGGAAAGGTCACAAAGAACAAATAAAAAGTAATGGTGTGGTTGTATGGTGACAGGCTTAGACAAGCTAAACTGATAAAGAATATATAGCTTGTGAGTTTTAAGAGATTTAAAGTTTACAGAGTAACATGCTTCATTATATAAAGCAAATCAGTAGAGAAGTAAAATTTATAATACAATGGACTCCTGGGAAAAGGAACTTTTAAGTTTCCTTAAAACAGAGGGAACAAAGAAACAGCATGGAGTCAGTGACTGAGTGTATGCCTTAGTTTAAGTCATGCCTCTAAAACATACTTGCTGTGTGACTGGTCAACTAAGTTAATCTCTTGGTGCTCTGGGCAATGTTCTAAGACTATGAGTTGTGAAGAAGACACTTAATAGTTTTAGTATAAGGCATTTATTTAACTAGAAGTTTCTGTAGCAATGAAACACAAATTTAATTCCTAATCCTATACCTTAAAGGCAGCATTGATGGGGGTTATGGTCCCTTTAAGATTTCTTTCTGATTCCCAACCCCCCATGGCTGAAGAAGCTAGGACCTTCAATTCACAAATCCTGGTCAAAAGCACCCTTTTGAATTCCAATGGGAGATATCCAGGCTCTCCCAGCCCCCATCGGATCTGAGACAACTTGGGCTGTCCCAGCCCCCATTCTAATAATCTGCTCAAGTTTTCCAACCCCAACCTAGCAAATTCTAACCCTGGCTAGAACTCAAGCCAGAAGCCAACTTGGGACTCTACCCATGAGTCACTTCAGATACAAAACTCCAAAATGGAGTCCACTCTTTGCAGAGATCCCAAACATGGTATCCTTACACCGATCATGTCAAGGATTTCTGCCCACTGGAGCTGTAGTTCCGGTGCCTTTTTATCTCTATCTTTAACTTTACTAACTAAACTTTACTTGCAAACCCTACAATAAACCTCTTTTATCAATCTAGGTTTTCGGGTCTGTAAATTCCTTTACAGAGGTCTCTTGCGCCACTAGACCTCATTTAACTCTGTGTCCTTGTGCCAAATCCAAAGGGATTGCAGGGGAGCTCTATTTGACTCCCTTTACCCCGAACCTGCCACTAGATCTCAACTAAACCTTATTTCATTTAAGTACCATTTATCTAGTTCTCATCAGCATGAAGACTTGGAATTAGCAGCTTGGGTTTGAAATCAGGCTCCATGCATTTATGTAGCCCTAGCAAAGTTGATCTAACATTTCTGAGCCTTAGCTCTTTTATCTGTATAATGTGGATAGTTGTATTTCCATTCCCTCCCTCATGAGATCATTATGAAGATCATATTAGGCAAGGTGCACATATAAAAGTTTTTGTAACAGGGCAAAGCACTATTGTAAAGGGCTAGAACTGAGCAATGCACTTGGATGATGAAGCACGTGAGACTAATTGCCAATTGGACGGTTCCCTATTAACTTGTTTAAGGTTGACCCTCCCCAGCTGTTCTGTGCTGACTTGATTGGTGAGGCAAAGAGAGGGAAGTGACTTGTGTGGGAGGAGTAAGAGAAACTTGGGTGGTGGAACTCACGCTCACTTGCACTCGTGACCTGGCGTTGGAGGCGACAGTAAAGATCTAGAATAAAGACATTTAGTGATCCTGACTCCTGTTGATTTCTGGAAAGATAGAGTTCCAGCATTTGGCGCCCCACGTTGGGCGCCATTTGTAACGTGCTCTCCTGGCAGTTACAATTACTATTCTGTCCTAGACCCACCAGAGTACCTTTGACCACTGTCCTTTGCAGTGGGAGCTCTACCCGGCTCGCCTCCTCAGAGGCCTTCAAAGGTCTCTGGCCACAATCTCTTGAATCTATAGCTTAATAACCGGTAGCGCGCTCAAGAACAACCACGTGTAATCTTAAAAGCCTTTATTATACCTACTCACATAATGCCCTGACTGATGCCCTAACTTGTTGGTTCCCGGGTGAACACCTGGTCAGAAGACCCACGTGTTCACTACCAAAACCCTTACCTCTTTTGGCTACCCATCTTGGCTTGGCCACCCAGGCTAGGGAGCCAGGGTGAAGAACGTCAGATTAAAGAGGGCCGCCTGCTGCCTGCAGTGGGCTTAAATAGGGCCTGTGAGGTCACACACACAGCCAATCAGCGAGAGAGTCACCCATTATGAAGCTATCTCAATATGGCCAGGATCCCGCCCAAGGGCAGTCCTAATATCCACAGAAATTACTTCCGGGCCTCAATCTCCTGATGCACTGTGGCACCCATTTAAGATTTTACACACCACGGGCATACCCTTTAATCCTCAAGGGCAGGCAATAGTAGAGAGAAGAAACAGAGATATTAAGACACTCCTCCAAAAACAAAAGAAAGGGGGAGCCACGGGTAACCCTAGAGAACTTCTAAATTTAGTTCTCTATACCATTAATTTTTTAATTTTTGACAAAGATGCACTGGCTCCAGCAGACAGGTTTTATAACTCACCGGAAGGGCAGTGTCCAGTGTGAGCAGCTTCACTGTCTTTAGATAATCGCCAAGTGATGTGGAGAGATCCAGAAAGGTGAATGGAAGGGACCAGATAGGTTAACTGCTTGGGGGAGAGGGTTTGCTTGTATGTCTACAGATGGAGAAGGAATCAGATGGGTGCCAATGAGCCATATTTGCCTTGTCCATCGGAGAGAGACAGAGCAGACCCTTGAAACGAAGGAGAAGGCCCAAGAAACATCGGGTGGTTCCGTTGCTGACTGTGCCCACCACTGAAAGAACCTGGCAGTTATGGCGTTTGACCCATGGACATCAAAAACTGTTGGACTTGAAAATCCTCAGGAATCATTGGATTCTCTGAGACATCATAAGACTATTGTAGGACTTGAAAGTCTCAGGAATCATTGGATTCTCTGAGACATCATAAGGCTATTGTAGGACTGAAAATCCTCAGGAATCATTGGATTCTCTGAGACATCATAAGACTATTGTAGGACTGAAAGTCCTCAGGAATCATTGGATTCTCTGAGGCATCATAAGACTGTTGCTGGACTTCAAAATCTTGTGGGGATCATTGGATTCCCTAACATATAAAAAGACTGATGTGGGATTTCAAAAACTTGTGGGGATCATTGAATTCCCTAACAGTGAAGCAATGGACAATAGATTGGTTTTGGACTATCTCTTGGTTGCTGAAGAAGGGGTATGTGTGTCTGGTGTTTACATACCCTCCTTCTAGGACTTCTGGAAATCTCTTACAATACCATGTTGATTTATATTGTTTGTTATATCACTACTTGCATGTACAATTCCTGTTTGTTACACCACATCGAGTCTGCACTGACTGTGGGGAGAGTCACCACTAATAGCCTCTGCGTTATTGCTATGTGCTTGTGTAATAACTCCCATGCTGATGGGTTTGTGCATACTTGTCTCTAATAAGGCCCTTCAATCCAGAAACCCGCTAGCAAATCCCCACTTCTCTTTGGTGCTTCTCATCTCCCTTCCTGAGATGTCAGGGAGGGCGTGATTATCTCCTTTTTAGTGCTTTCATCTCCCCTCCTGAGAAGTCAGGGGGGGTGTGATCACCTCCTTTTTGGGGTTCTCATCTCCCTGAAAAGTCAGGGATGGCGCGACCTCCTGTGGTCTAAAACAAAAGAAAGCGGGAGATGTAAAGGGCTAGAACTGAGCAATGCACTTGGATGATGAAGCACGTGAGACTAATTGCCAATTGGACGGTTCCCTATTAACTTGTTTAAGGTTGACCCTCCCCAGCTGTTCTGTGCTGACTTGATTGGTGAGACAAAGAGAGGGAAGTGACTTGTGTGGGAGGAGTAAGAGAAACTTGGGTGGTGGAACTCACGCTCACTTGCACTCGTGACCTGGCGTTGGAGGCGACGGTAAAGATCTAGAATAAAGACATTTAGTGATCCTGACTCCTGTTGATTTCTGGAAAGATAGAGTTTCAGCACACTATTAATGAAAGTGAAACAATTTCTGAAAAAAAAAGAAACAATTTCATGATAATTATTGCATTTCAGCCACATGAATTAGAATGATTAGAAGCACAAAAATTCAATTGAGGACTAAAAGGGAGTAACTAAGATAATATGGTTTATATTCTGAAATTAATTCATTTAAATCAATTGATAAACATTTCAAAGGCAATTCCTGTATTCTAGGCTATGTAATAGATATTCACAAACAAAAGAGAGGCAGTCCCTATTCTATTGAGAAAGATTATACCTACATATTGACCACAAGGTGATTGTTATTGTTGTTGCTGTCCTGAGGAAGGAAGGCTGTTTTGACTTAGGAGGTAAGATGATAAGATACATAAATATCAGATTCTTAAATTATTACAACTGATCCTTTGATCACTTCCGGCCAAGATGGCGGTGTGGAGGCAGACAACTGCTTGGGAGCTCCTCGTTTTCTCTCAGAACTTACTTCATGACAAGCCTCTGACTTAATGCTTGACCCAGAAAGAAATCCACAAATAATCACCAAGAGAAGACATCCTTGAAAGTCGCCAGAAAAGGTCTGTGTTTCATCGGGGGAGGGTCAATCAGACTGGGCGCAGACTGAGGGCAGGCAGCCAGAGCAAGACAGGCAGCTCACACAGCTCAGACCAGAGGGGGAGGGGTGTGATCTCTGCCGTTTCTGTGAAAGGGCTTTTGCCCCAGTGTGGATGCTCCGTCTTGGCAGCAAGCCAGGAGCAGCTGAGAGGGTGTAAACACCGGAGGTGAAGATTAAAACCCCAGAAAGCCAGCGTCTCTCAGAGCCCGGCCACCCCCAACCCCCACCTGGACTGACTAGGTGCATTCTCGGAGCCTCAAAGCGCAGACTCAGTACAGTCATTGCTGTTCTGTTAGTGGCTCTCTGCTGCCCTACCCCAAGTCTGTAGAGGAAGCCCATTAATACCACCCAGCCCCATCCCCCGCAAAACAGACCAATTGTTTCTCTTGTCAGTTTGTTTTCTTTGATTCCTACTCTGACAAAATGAACAAAAAATTCAAAAGGGCTCTAACCATTGACAGCTTCTGTGTGGAGAGGGAGCAGACTTCAAATGCTGAGGAGACTAGGAACAGACTGTGCCCAGATGTATCCCCTGGGAGGGATATAAGCTGCTCTTCAATACAAAAGAACCTCATAGAGGAAATCAAAAAGGCTCTCACAAGAGTGCTGGAAGAGAAATGGGAAAAGGAAAGGGAAGTTTGGCAAGAAAGCCTGGAGAAGTCATCCCATGCATTCAAAGACAGAGTGGATAAAGAAATCAAATCATTGAGAAACAAGATTAGTGAGCTGGAAAAGGTAAACAACTCCAAGGAAAACAGGATTAGTGAGCTGGAAAAAGAAATCAGCTCTCTAAAAAATAAAATGGATAAAATGGAAAAAAATTCCATAGAAGATAAAAACTCAATTGGACAATAACAAAGAGATATTAAAAAAAGTGAGTGAAGAAAATACATCATTGAAAATTAGACTGGAACAAGTAGAAATGAATGACTCAAGGAGAAACCAAGAGGTAGTCAAGCAAAACCAGAGAAATGAAACAATTGAAAAGAATGTCAAGTACCTTACCAGAAAGACAACAGACCTGGAAAACAGATCCAGGAGAGACAATTTGAGAATAATCGGAGTCCCTGAAAAATGGGAGGAAAAAAAGAGCTTGGACACCATTTTCGAGGAAATTATCAAAGAGAACTGCCCAGACATTCTGGAAACAGAGGGTAAAATAGACATTGAAAAAATTAATCGATCACCTACTGAAAGGGACCCTAAAATCAAAACGCCAAGAAATATAGTGGCTAAGTTCAAGAACCATCAGACAAAGGAAAAGATATTGGAAGCTGCTAGAAAAAAGCAATTCAGATATGGAGGATCCACAATAAGAATAACCCAGGATCTAGCAGCGTCCACATTAAAAGAACGAAGGGCCTGGAACATGATATTCCAAAAGGCCAAGGAACTTGGTATGCAGCCAAGAATAACTTACCCAGCAAGAATGAGCATCGTTTTCCAGGGAAGAAGATGGACATTTAACGAAATAAATGAATTCCATCTATTTTTGATGAAAAAACCAGACCTACATAAAAGGTTTGATCTTCAAATACAGAACTCAAGAGATTTCTAAAAAGGTAAAAAGAAATCTTGAGAACTATACTTCTGCCAAAAAAATATGTAAAGAACATATGTACAATTTGTCTTAGAAACTAGAGGTGGAAAGGAGATTATATCATAAAAAAAGTGTAAAGTGGTGGTACTATATCTCATGAAGAGGCAAAGGTAACCTATTATATCTGAGAGAAAGAAAGGAGGGAGATGAACATAGCGTGTATCAATAGTCATATTCGATTTATGGTGAAACTTCTTCCACTTCATTGAAAAGTGAAAGGGAAGGAGTAAGCTAAGGGGAAGGGAATACAGTAATTTCGAGGAAAAGGGGTAAAATAAGGGGAGGATCTTTAAGGTGAGGGAGGGATCCTAAAAAGGGAGGGCTGTGAAAAGCAAGTGGTGTTCACCAGTTTAATACTGGATAGGAGGGTAAAAGGGAAGGAAAGGGGAAAAGCATAAGCAGGGGTTAATAGGATGGCAAGCAATATAGAATTAGTCCTTCTAACCATCAATGTGAATGGGGCAAACTGCCTCATAAAGAGGAAGCAGTTAGCAGACTGGATTAAAAGTCAGAATCCTACTATATGTTGTTTACAGGAAACACACCTGAAACAGGGTGAGACATTCAAACTAAAAGTAAAAGGGTGGAGCAGAATCTATCATGCTTCAGGCAAAAACAAAAAAGCTGGATTAGCCATCCTCATCTCAGATCAAGCAAAAACAAAAATTGATCTAATTAAAAGAGATAAGGGCAGCATCAATAATGAAGCAGTATGAATATTAAACATATATGCACCAAGTGGTGCAGCATCTAAATTCTTAAAAGAGAAATTAAGAGAGCTGCAAGAGGAAATAGATAGCAAAACTATAATAGCGGGAAATCTCAACCTTGCACTCTCAGAATTAGATAAATCAAACCACAAAATAAATAAGAAAGAAGTCAAAGAGGTAAATAGAATACTAGAAAAGTTTGATATGATAGATCTTTGGCGAAAGCTAAATGGAGACAGAAAGGAATATACTTTCTTCTCAGCAGTTCATGGAACCTATACAAAAATTGATCATATACTAGGGCATAAAAACCTGAAAATCAAATGCAGTAAGGCAGAAATAGTAAATGCATCCTTTTCAGACCATAATGCAATCAAAATAATATTTAATAAAAAGCCAGGGGAAAATAGACCAAAAAATAATTGGAAACTAAACATTCTTATACTAAAGAATGATTGGGTAAAAAAGCAAATCATAGACATAATTAATAACTTCACCCAAGAAAATGACAATAATGAGACATCATACCAAAATGTGTGGGATACAGCCAAAGCAGTAATAAGGGGACGTTTTATATCTCTACAGACCTACTTGCATAAAATAGAGAAAGAGAGGGGCAACAAATTGGGCTTACAACTAAAATTGCTAGAAAAGGAACAAATTAAAAACCCCCAGAAAAACACAAAACTTGAAATTCAAAAAATAAAAGGTGAGATTAATAAAATTGAAAGTAAAAAAAACTATTGAATTAATTAATAAAACTAAGAATTGGTTTTATGAAAAAACCAACAAAATAGACAAATCCTTAGTAAACCTGATTAAAAAAAGGAAAGAGAAAAAGCAAATTGTTAGTCTTGAAAATGAAAAGGGTGAACTCACCACTAATGAAGAGGAAATTAGAACAATAGTTAGGAGCTACTTTGCTCAACTTTATGCTGATAAATTCAATAAATTAAATGAAATGGAAGAATACCTTCAAAAATATAGCTTGCCCAGATTAACAGAGGAAAAAGTAAGTAGTCTAAATAGTCCCATCTCAGAAAAAGAAATAGGCCAAGCTATTAACCAACTTCCTAAGAAAAAGTCCCCAGGACCAGATGGATTTACATGTGAATTCTACCAAACATTTAAAGAACAATGAACTCCAATGCTATGTAAACTATTTGAAAAAATAGGGATTGAAGGAGTCCTACCAAATTCCTTCTATGACACAGACATGGTACTGATACCTAAACCAGGTAGATCGAAAACTGAGAAAGAAAACTATAGACCAATTTCCTTAATGAATATTGATGCTAAAATCTTAAATAAGATATTAGCAAATAGACTTCAGAAAATCATCCCCAGGATAATACACTATGACCAAGTGGGATTTATACCAGGAATGCAGGGCTGGTTTAATATTAGGAAAACTATTAGTATAATTGACCATATTAATAAAAAACATATGATCATCTCAATAGATGCAGAAAAAGCATTTGATAAAATCCAACATCCATTCCTACTTAAAACGCTTGAGAGTATAGGAATAAATGGACTATTCCTTAAAATAATAACGAGCATATATTTAAAACCTTCAGTAAACATCATATGTAATGGTGATAAACTAGAACCTTTCCCTGCAAGATCAGAAGTGAAACAAGGTTGCCCACTATCACCATTACTATTCAGTATAGTACTAGAAACTCTAGCCTCGGCAATAAGAGCCGAGAAAGAGATTCAAGGAATTAGAGTAGGAAATGAAGAAATCAAATTGTCACTTTTCGCAGATGACATGATGGTATACTTAGAGAACCCCAAAGACTCTGCTAAAAAAGCTATTAGAAATAATTCAGAATTTTAGCAAAGTCACAGGATACAAAATAAATCCACATAAATCCTCAGGATTTTTATATATTACCCACACAATCCAACAGCAAGAGATACAAAGAGAAATTCCATTCAAAATAACAGTCGATAGTATAAAATATTTGGGAATATATCTACCAAAGGAGAGTCAGGAATTATATGAGCAAAATTACAAAACACTTGCCACAAAAATAAAGTCAGAATTAAATAATTGGAAAGACATTCAGTGCTCTTGGATAGGCTGAGCGAATATAATAAAGATGACAATACTCCCCAAACTAATCTATTTATTTAGTGCTATACCAATCAAACTCCCAAGAAACTATTTTAATGACCTAGAAAAAATAACAACAAAATTCATATGGAAGAATAAAAGGTCGAGAATTGCAAGGGAACTAATGAAAAAAAAGTCAGAGGAAGGTGGTCTAAGTGTACCTGATTTAAAGCTATATTATAAAGCAACAGTCACCAAAACCATTTGGTATTGGCTAAGAAATAGACTAGTTGATCAGTGGCATAGGTTAGGTTCACAGGGCAAGATAGTGAATAAAAATAGCAATCTAATCTTTGTCAAACCGAAAGATCCCAAATTTTGGGATAAGAATTCATTATTTGACAAAAACTGCTGGGAAAACTGGAAATTAGTATGGCAGAAACTAGGCATGGACCCACATTTAACACCACATACTAAGATACGATCAAAATGGGTCCAAGATTTAGGCATAAAGAACGAAATCATAAATAAATTGGAGGAACATGGGATGGTTTACCTCTCAGACTTGTGGAGGAGGAAGGAGTTTGTGTCCAAGGGAGAACTAGAGACCATTATTGATCACAAAATAGAACATTTTGATTTCACCAAATTAAAAAGTTTCTGCACAAACAAAACTAATGCAAACAAGATTAGAAGGGAAGTAACAAATTGGGAAAAAATTTTTACAGTTAAAGGTTCTGATAAAGGCCTCATCTCCAAAATATACAGAGAATTGACTTTAATTTATAAGAAATCAAGCCATTCTCCAATTGATAAATGGTCAAAGGATATGAACAGACAATTTTCAGATGATGAAATTAAAACTATTTCCACTCATATGAAAGAGTGTTCCAAATCACTATTGATCAGAGAAATGCAAATTAAGACAACTCTGAGGTATCATTACACACCTGTCAGATTGGCTAAGATGACAGGAACAAATAACGATGAATGTTGGAGGCGATGTGGGAAAACTGGGACACTGATGCATTGTTGGTGGAGTTGTGAAAGAATCCAACCATTCTGGAGAGCAATCTGGAATTATGCCCAAAAAGTTATCAAAATGTGCATACCCTTTGACCCAGCCATACTACTACTGGGCTTATACCCCAAGGAACTACTAAAGAAGGGAAAGGGACCTTTATGTGACAAAATGTTTGTGGCAGCCCTTTTCATAGTGGCTAGAAGCTGGAAGATGAATGGATGTCCATCAATTGGAGAATGGTTGGGTAAACTATGGTATATGAATGTTATGGAATATTATTTTTCTATAAGAAATGACCAACAGGAGAAATACAGAGAGGCTTGGAGAGACTTCATCAACTGATGCTGAGTGAAACGAGCAGAACTAAGAGATCATTATACACTTCAACAATGATACTGTATGAGGATGTATGCTGATGGAAGTGGATTTCTTCAACATAGAGAAGAGCTAATCCAATTCCAATTGATTAATGATGGACAGAACCAGCTACATCTAGAAAAGGAACACTGGGAAATGAATGTAAACTGTTATTTTTACCTTCTGAATCCAATTCTTCCTGTGCAACAAAAAATTCGGCTCTACACACATATATTGTATCTAGAATATACTGTAATATATTTAACATATATAAGACTGCTTGCCATCTGTGGGAGGGAGTTGGGGGAGGAAGGGAACAAATCTGAATAGAAGTAAGTGAAAGGGATAATGTTGTAAAAAATTACCCATGCTTATGTACTGTCAAAAAAAGTTATAATTATAAAATAAAATAAAAATTAAAAAAATATTACAATTATTATATAAGCTTGGTTTGTTTGATAGTCAATATATACCAGAATCTCATAGATCATATGGCTATCTCTAATAAATGAAGCATTACAAAGAAAAGAGAATGAAATATGCAAACACATAAAATGTAGCAATATATATGACAGAAACTTACTGTTGTTGTATAAGCAGCTTCTGGGTCATCTTCTAATACTCGAGAGAGACCAAAATCAGATACTTTGCATACTAAGTTGCTGTTGACTAGAATATTTCAAGCTGCAAGATCTCGATGTACATAACCCATATCAGAAAGATACTTCATACCAGATGCATTCCCTCGAAGCATACCAATCAATTGAATAACTGTGAAGTGGCCATCATGTTTCAAATGAAGTGCTGTTTAGCCTTGTCTTTCTCATCTTGTATGTATGAAGTGTTTTGTTTGTTTGTTTTTTTATTTCATTTGAAAAGCCTTACATTTATCCTCATTAAGTTTCATTTATTTATATTTAGTCCACCAGTCTGGTCTGCTAAAAAAAAAAATTTTTTTTGATTGTGTGTCCTCCAAAGTGTTAAATATTTCTTGTAGTTGTCTTGTGTGCTTTTTATCCAAAGCTTGGATTTAAAAAAAGGATGCACAGAAACATCCAGAAATCTCTGAGACACTAGAGACCTTTCAAGTTGAAATCAAGTCATTACTACCAGTGCTTTGGATCCAGTCCATTCTGAGACCAACTAGTGATGAAATTCTATAAGAAATATAAATAAGAAATTCTATCTATATGGATACCAAAAGATAAGCCTTTCTCAAATAAAATAATTATTCTGAATTTAACATACACTAGATTAAATATATATTTCCATATAAACAATAGAATAGAGAAACAGGATTTTATCTGAAACTACAAACTACAAACTACAAGCTCAAGTACAACTTGTTTTTCTTTTAAAATATTTCAACTTTCAGGGTAGCTAGGTAGAGCATCAGTCCTGAAGTCAGGAGACCCTGAGTTCAAATATGGTCTCAGATACTTAGTGCCCCCTGTCTGTATGACCCTGGGCAGGTCATTTTGCCCTAATTGCTTCTGAAACAAAAGAAAAGTATGTTAACTTTTTAAGTGCCCACTATGTGCCAAACCCTGTGCTAAACCTGGAGGATTTAAAAGAAGCAAAAGACAGTTCCTATCCTCAAGGAGCTTACAGTCTAATAAGAAATATAAAATGGAAACACATTTTTCTTTCTTTTTTTTTAAATTAAAGCTTTTTATTTACCAAACATATGCATGAATAAGTTTTCAACATTTACCCTTGCAAAATCTTCTGTTCCTAATTTTTCCTTCCTTCCCTCCACCCCTCCCCTAGATGGCAGGTAGTCTAATACATCAAATATGTTAAAATATATGCTAAGTAGAATATATATATATATATATATATATATATATATATATGTATATATATATATATATATATATATATATATATATACATATTTATACTGTTATCTTGCTGCACAATAAAAATTAGATTAAGAAGAAAAAACTGCAAAAGAAAGCAAAATATAAGCAAATAACAACAGAGACAATGAGAATGCTATGTTGTGGTTCACACTCAGTTCCCATGGTCCTTTCTCTAGGTGTAGAAGGCTTTCTTCATCACTGAACAAGTGGAACTGGTTTGAATCATCTCATTGTTGAAGAGAGTCCATAAGAATTGATCGTCATATCTTGTTGCTGTGTATAATGATTTCCTGGTTCTGCTCATTTCATTTAGCATCAGTTCATATAAGTTACTCCAGGCCTCTTGGAAATCATCTTGCTGGTCATTTCTTACAGAGCAATAATATTCCATAACATTCATATACCACAATATATTCAGCCATTCTCCAATTGATGGGCATCGATTTAGTTTCTAGTTTTTAGTCACTACAAAAAGGGCTGCTACATTTTTGGACATGTGGGTCCCTTTTCCCTTCTTTAAGATCTCTTTGGGATATAAGTACAGTAGAAACACTGCTGGATCAAAGAATATGCATAGTTTGATAACTTTTTGAGCATATTCCAAATTGCTCTCCAGAATAGTTAGATCCATTCACAGTTTCATCAACAATGTATCAGTGTCTCAGTTTTCCCACATCCCCTCTAACATTCATCATTATCTTTTCCTGTCATTTTAGCTAATCTGACATGTGGCAAACATTTTCCAAAGCAAATTATTTACAGGATTAATAGGAAATAAGTAACAAAAGGAAGGCCTTAGAATTTAAGGGGGGGATTTGGGAAAGGCTTTTTGTAAAAGTTCAGGAGTGCTAGGATACATAAATTCCAGATAAAATTTAGGCCTCCATAGTTCCAGATCAAGAGAGTATTATAAAGGTTTTGATAGCTTTGAGATGAATATTTAAAAGTTTTATTAATAACATAGAGATGATGTGGACAGCTAATGAACTAACTCCAAAGTGGCACAGATAAAAGTTAGTCTATTTTTCCCCAAACACGATGAAAAAGAGATCTCAGGCTCATAACCCCTGAATATCTTTCACTCTCCATAGATTTAGTGATGCCTAATGCTTTTGACTTTAACCCATGGTTCCATGAATGGTAACTTGATGTCTCTCCCCCTTCTTACTCTCTTTCTCAATATTGCCTTTTTCCCTTCATCATCTCATCCCTCTGTCCCACTGTCTGCTTCTGTACTCCTTTTGCCACTTGTCTCTCTCTATATTCTTTCTGATTATCAAAATGTAATTGCTGCCCTTTTTTCCACTGCCAATAGTGGTCTTTCCTGGTGAGTACCTAAAGAGCTAAGTGTCCCTGTCTCCATTATATAACTTCATAAATTAATGATCAATTCATCTTCTATGTACTTAAAAATACTTCAGTGATTTTGTTCCTTTCTTTTTTCTTCTGGCCCATTACTTTCAACATTGAATATATCTAATTATTCTTCAAAGTTCTTTTAATTTCAGAAGTGGACTTTGACAGAGGGAGTAGTGAAAAGGTCTGGTAGAGGCACAAACAAAATGGATAGGTCAGAAGGTTGGTCAGACTGAGTTGGAGAAGGAGGATGAAAGCATCAGACTGGTAGAGGAAGTCAGGTTACGTTTGGGCTCTTACTTCAGTATGACAGATCTTAAGGGAATGTGAGAAGGTATTATGAATGTTTTAGAGCTAGGGGAGAGCTTATGCTAAGGAGTAAAATTAGTTCATGGAAGTTAATGTGCTGAGGAGAAAGGAATGATGGTAAGAGGACTTCCATAATCTGGGACCCTTAGGCAAATTTTCTCAGTCTTGGTAAACTGAGTCTATTCAGTAATTATTCTTGTAGTTGAGGGATAGGGATGGGGTTAGATCTGAGCTGGTGACTATTCTCCTAAAACTAAAGCCCTCAGGAAAACATGAATGTGCCTAGCTTGAAACATGCAGCTTTTTATCACACACTCATATAGCAGTCAATATCCTTTCACCCCCATATGTTTTTTTTAATATGAGATCTCATAACTGAACATGGGGGTCATGAAATTATGATTTATTATTAGTAAGTTTAACTTGTAGATATTTTATATACTTATATACCTGGGGTTGTGTAAAAATTTCACAGACAAAAAAGGGTCATGAATAGAAAAATTTAAGAAGCCCTGCTCTAATTTCATCTCTGAAAAATCAATTGGCAACAAAAACTTAATATAGCAGCATAATATAGTAATTTAAGAACACATACAGGACTGTTTCTGAACATTTTAGCCCAGGAGGTCTTTTAATTTTCATCTATAATGGGATGGATGCAAACTTAAAATTCTGTCTTTTATTCTCATAATTATCATTTTAAAAGTCTTGGATAATGCTATCACCCAGGGAAAAAAAAAGGCACAAAATACTTTTTTTCTGGCTTATTCTTTTTCATTATTTCTCTTCTTCAAGGAAGAAAATTTTCTAAAACTATTCATTTGGAGCAGCAAAGGCCTTCTTTTTCCTCTTCTCATTTGGATATTTGTTTGAGAGCAGTCCTTGGATAATTTGAATAACCTGTGTGGGATGTCTTCCCTGAATTCCAAATGCATTGTATAAGTGTTTTGGCCTGAGGGGCAGATGCATATGTCATATCCTGGGAAAGAGAGGAAACAAGTAATATTGACTCACTATAATCTTATATGATAATATATTGCAGTAGAAAGAGAATAGAGCTTAGAATGCAGAACTTGGAATTTGAATTAATTATTGAGTTTGAATCCTATTTCTGCCCCATTTTAGTTATGAATTTAGATAAGTCACTTAATATCGCTTGGCCTCAGTTTATATATAAATAAGAAGATGAGACTAAAATGAAAGTGACAAAGGTCTCTTTCTGCTTTGTATCCTTACCTGAAGCATGAATTTTCTTTATATTACTTTTGCTTTAATATTCTAGTAGTGGGTACCTTATTGCCATCAAAGTTAATGGAAAACTATCCATCAAATCAAAATTAATGGCATTTAGACTAGACTCGACTTTATATATCTTTTATAACAAATTGTAATAATAATAATAATAAAAATCTCTCTTTTTCTTTCTCCCTCTCTACCCCCCTCCCTTTCTTAAGCTTTCTCTTTCTCTCTTCAGCTTAACCATTGTGCATTTCTCCCATATCTTGGAATTTGGTGAAGGTAGCAATTACCAGGTTTCTTTTTTAGTTTAGAAAAGGATAGAGAGTAGGGAAGAAGAGGAAGAGAGAGAAGGGAATCCTAGACTATAGTCAATGAGAAAGGAGTCATTTCATGAGCCCTGAGCTCATGGGAAAATATAGATAAATGTTTTCTGTAGTTTTATGAAGTAATGACACTTTCAGAAGTCTTGTTAGGCTTAATTGAAATTATGGATGTTAAACATATTGTAAACCTTAAAGCATTATATAAATGGCAATTACTATTATTATTAATTAATTTCCAGTCACCAGATCTCAAATTCCCTGAGCTTTCTACAGCTTTTTTGCAGAGATCAAACAGTTTATAGGGCCATACAAGGCTTTCCTGGTAAATGTTTAATAAAGGGTGGGGGAAGAAAAGAATATAGCCATATAAATTTAAATTTAATCTGCATTAGCATTTTTTTCTTCCTGTTGTTTAATCATTTTGCTTTGTGACTCCCATTTGGGGTTTTCTTGGCAAAAGTACTGGAATGGTTTGCCATTTACTTCTCAAGTTCATTTTACAGATGAGGAAATTGAAGCAAACAGGGTTAAAGTGACTTGCCCAGGGTCATACAGCTACTAAGCATGTAAGACTTGATTTGAACTCAGATCTTGGTGATTCTAAGCCTGGTGCTGCATCCACTGCACCATGTTGCTGCCCTATGAATTCTTTTAAGTCTAGAAAATTAACAGAATAGTAAATCGACCTCTGAGTTGTTGTTATTGACATTTTTTGAGGTTTAAATCCCCAGTGAAGTTTAATAATGGGGCTCTTAGTAATCCAGTTCAAGATGGTTCCAGCACACCTTTAGACACTTCCTTTGGGGGAATCATTATGGCACTATGGAAAAAATACTAGATTTGTGATCAGAGGACTTCCATTTGAATCCTGGCTATGCTTATATGTATATGTTTACTTTCATTTACCTAGGTCTCAGTTTTTTTCATAGACAACACGAAAGGGGTTGGACTAGATTAGTGATATCAAACTTAAATAAACAAACTAAATCTTAAAGATCTCTACAGGTTACATCTTGACTTACAAAAACCATTGTTAACATGTTCTTTGTTTTACTGTATTTACTGTATTGTTACAGTATATTTTAAAAGTATTTTTCTATTTCATTTTAATTTGGTTCTGGTTGTTCTTAGCTGGATGAGACAATGATAAATAATTCTAAAATAGATGACCCTATGATCTTATAGGTTCCACTGTTTCAGCATCTTTAAATTGGAAGGCTGGCTAGGTGGGAGAGGTGTTCTGGAATCGACCTATGCTTAGTTTTACCCCAGTGCTTCAGCTAAGGACTGAAATTAGTACAGGTACAACAAAAGATTTGGCTTGTTAAGAAAGGGCCTAACAGATTTCTGCCAGCCCAGATATTTCTCTGATCATCAAGCAAATAAAAACATGTTCACTCATCCTGTAGGGAGAATATGCCAATAGCATTACTTTTGCATTTAAGAACAGGATAATTGTTTTCTTTCCCCCACAAATGAAACAATCACTTTTTTCCTCCAACAAAAGCCCCATCCTTTCTAGCATAGAACCTATTTAGGATCTTAATGAAGTCTTTTCTAATTTGGTGATAGGCATTATCAGTCCACATTTAGATCTTATAACTACAGATTATCTGAATTTGCTCTACTGATTTTGCAAAGCAGGATGTGAGCCCATCTGCAGGGATAGAGAACTGTTTTTTTCCATTTTTTGTTTAATGTAGCACTCATAGTATAGTAACCAATGTAATCTCTTGTAGAGTGTGAGTATTCAATAAATATTAATTCAAATTGAATTGGATTGTTTATGAAGGGAAAAGGAAAAAATGTGAGAGCTCTGAGACTTAATATTTTAGGCTTTTCTATTGAAGATTAATCAGAAGGAAATTATGAATTTTTTAAATAACATATGGCTTCTTCTCAGGAAAGCAAATTCAGCAGTGAAAGAGTAAGTACCATCAGCATGTTTATGAAATCCATCTTGCAGCTCTCTGGCTCAGAATTCTGTTTGCCTTCATTCTTCTGTTTTTCTCTCCTCAGCCTTGAAGTGGAGTCAGACTCCCTCTGTAAGAGCTTTACCTTTAACTGTCAGTTGGGGAGTGTCTTGATTAGAAGGTTAGGTTTGAAAGCTATACATAATAATGACTGCTGTATTCCCAAAGCAACAGAGCTGGAAATAAACCTTAGAGTGCATCACA